>NW_027269272.1:22640000-25202500 GCF_023055355.1 Agelaius tricolor
CCTGTTATTCCCAGGAGAAAAATAATGGATCCCACTGAATACAACAGGTGCTGTTTCAAGGACAAAAGTGCCTGATATTTAAAAAAAAAAAAAATTAAAAAAACACCACTTTTGCAACATTATGGGAATGGCTTTCTGTCAGCAGCTTAAAAAAATTACGTTAATTATCTGCTCCTTTGAAGCAGCCAGAAGTGTCACTTGCAGTGACACCCGAAGGGTTGGTGGCAGCAGCTCTGACAGCTGGAGGAGTGACCAGCCCAGGGATTGGCACCACTCTCATTTGGATAAGAGGCACCTGCCATTCCTTGAGTGTTGGCCAATGCTGTGATGGAGGGGGGATTTCCCAGCTGGATGGGACCATCCCAGGGTGGGAAGGGCCATGCTGGAGGTGTCCCCTGAGCAGGTACTGATTGATCTTCTCACAGCCACCTGCACTGGGACACAGGGGAGGTAAATTTCAGAAATGAGCTTGCATTGCCATGGGCTGTGAACATGGTTGGGATTGCACCTATGTGGCTGCAAGTATTTTTTATTCTTTCTTTCTTTTTTTTGGTTTTTTTTTTTTTTTTTGTGTGTGTACAGGTCGATTACTGCTGTTAATCTACATATTTAATATATATTATTTGCATATTAAATTTTTTTAATGTAGGGTTTAAATATCAGGACATTAAATTTAGGTGCAGCTTGAGCTGTATCCCCTGCCTGGCACAGAAGGGCTCAGGCTGTTCATTATCACTGGAGTTTTCAGGCGTTCAAGTTACACAGCTCACCCAATTCGGCTGTGAAAGGCAGATATAAAGTTGGCTGAGGGGGCTCAGGAGTTTTTGGCTTGTGTCTGTAGTGGAGGTTATAGCTCCTTTTCTACTTCTCAAGTAAGTAGGTAATTTTCCCCATTTTATTTAGTCTAAAGTGCTTAAGCTATGTTCTTGTGCAAAACTTTTAAACTTCCTTTAGTCCTGGTTTATGAAACGCGGTAACTTTAATTGAGGAACAATCTTTCAGCTTCTCACTCTATATTTATGTACCTGTAAAAAAACTTTCCTCTTTTCTCTTAATGTTAAAATGGTAACTGGCCTCTTGTGTCCTGACCTTGTGCTGGTTTCTGGCTGCACAGGGCTGCTCTGAAACCAGTCAGCAAAACAGGCAGGTAGAAATTTTAATGGCGATTTTTTCTTTGAATTGCTTTAAAGATGTCTTTAGACTTCCTCTAACTTCTTTCCTTTATTTTATTATTTTTTTTTAAATTAAGAAGTGACTCTTAAAGTGATCTAAAATGTAAATCTTAATCTGAGTGGCTGTGACTCTAGAGGAAAGTCTATATTTGAATTTGATGATCTTGTCTGATGATTTTTCCAGAGGGCTCTGTACTGGGGAAGGATACAGCAGGAGGCAGAAATTCACAGAAAGCTCTTTGGTGCTGCTTTGCTGTTTCTTCTGTGTTCCCAGTGATCTTCCCCATGATTGGAGTGGCACAGTTAATACACTAAGTGGGAGGAGTGGGAGTTGTGCCTGTGTAACTGTGAGCAGAGTTTTCTTAAGGTGACTTTCAATATTTTATCATACCAAAGCACCATGGAACAAATCATTAGATCAAAAATTGTGTGCTGAAATGTTGATTGTTTGTTTGCTGTGGATGCTTTGGCTGTTCCCATCTTCCACAAGCATCTTGCCTTTCTCATTTGGTAGGAGTGATCAATATGAGGCTAGAGGTTTGGTGCTCAATATATCTCTTGTTGGTTATTTTTACTTTGTTCCTTTCAGTACCACCTGATTATATGTTTAAATAGTGGAAAACCTGATTAGGAAAAGAAATAATAGTAATGGAGTGAAGACCAGATCCACAAATCTATGGCTATGAAACTTTTTCTCTTGTTTTAGAATATTGTTAAATTTCTTCAGCAGTTACTATAATGGGAACCTGACTTGCTCTATGTTGATCTCCTGAAGTATCAATAATACCTATAAATATAAAATGTATCTGGGGAGGACTTAGTGGAGAAATGATGGCTTGTCCCAAAAGCAGCAGCTGCCAAGACACTCTTTGTGCCTTGACCCACCCACAGGTGGAGGACCTGGAGGCCAGGCAGAGCTGGAGTGAAATGAAATACCAGCTGCTCAGAGACCCTGTGATTAGATCCTGCCTTCCAACGAGCTAAAACTCACCTGGAGTGATTGTTCCTTTAATGTCTCTCTCAAATATCACGCTGAGGATTTATGTCTAGTGTTGTGTGGGATTTTTGGCTAAATGCATGAGTGTTTAAATGACTTGCTTTGATGGAAGAGACACTGGAAGCAGTCGCTCCTAGGTAGTAATCCAGAGTTGCTTTATTTTCAAAGTGCTAGTTTAACATATTGGCTGTTAAACAACGGTTTTAGGTTGGAAAAATATTTGCAGAAATTCTCAGCTGTGCTGCTCCAAAATGGAGGATCCTGTGTCGAGGTATTTGTGGGGTTTGGTGTCACACACAGCAGGTCTGAGTGTGCCGTTGGTAAATGGTGTGAGATTTGTCCCCACATCCAAAGGTCAGTGTGGTGCATGGAGGGGCCATTTGTGCTGCAGGAATAGCTGGTTCCTAATAGGAGATCTTTCTCTCTTTAAGCTGCTAATAAAATGCTTTGGTTGTCAATAAGGGAGAATTGCATCATATTTTTAAGTGTTCTTGTACAGTACCTGTTGCTGGCCTGTGTTTCACTCAGAGTTCAGACATAGTTTTCTCCCTGCTTTGTAGCTTTAAATAAAGCATTGGATTCAAGGGAAGTTCTTGTGATGATTGTATGACACTACTTATTTATTTTATTTTTTTTGGAAGTGGCACTCTTTGTCCCTAGCTGATAAGGATATTCAGACCCTGTGGTGGTGTCTCATCTGTGGTTTAGGTGCATGTGTTCATGCTACCTTGCATACCTGGAATGCTTTAAGGAAAGGGACAACCAGGAATAATCCATTTTTGGTTTTGAGTGCATACTCCCCTTATTTTAAAATCTGTTCAAAAATCTTCTCTAATAGAATATTGCTTCTTAATGGATAGACCCCCTTGTTATGGGACAGCTTAGTGCTGTTAACATTTTTCTCTTGTTTGGCTTTATTAGGTGCTATCTCCCATGGCTATCTGTAAAGCCAATTAGTGGAGAAAATAACAGCCATATTAATCTCCCAGAGCAGTGCAAGAAAAAGAGTCATAATATCATAGAGAAATTATTCTAAGTGTGAAAAATTACCCACTTTGTCTATTTCATTTTTCTCAAACTCCAAAATTAATGACTTTCTGGAAAAAAAAAAAGATATATTTATCTCTGTATAAAGGGAGAGATTTGATGAATGCTAAAGAGAAACCAATAGAGCTTTAATAAAAATGTATATGTCCATAATCCTATAAAATCCTATGAATCCTATTCCAGTGTGTTAAACTGCTGATTTGTATCTCTGTGTCAAATATAATTACAGGCAAACAGGAGCTGTGTTATAATATCTATTAATCAAGACTATAATTAGGATTTTAAGAAGCTGCTTGCTCGAGTTGGGAAATGCAGCCAGGAAGTGCCAGAGCTGCTGAGCCTTTCTTTGGCTTTGGCACCGTGGGCAGGAGATTTGGGGATTCTGTTCCCTACAAGAACAGGCTATGCTGAGGTCAAGAGGGTGTTCAACCTATATGGCATCATTTATTTGGGGATGAGGATGGGAAAAGTGATCACTGGTTGCACAGATTCAGCTGTTCATGCCAAGCTAGCAAAAAGTATTGATTTCTGGGGGGGGTTCATGGCATTTAGGTGTCCCTTTGGTGGAGTTGAGACCCACCAAGGGATGTCTTGACTCAGTCTGGGTTCCCAGCATGGGCCCTGAGGAGCTGTGCACCAACTGCCGTAAATATTTTTGAGCACTTTTGAGTCTTCTGACCTCTGTAAGTGCCAATCAGACAAAATGGGGTTTGGAGAAAGGATGGGATTTATGGGCTTGGCTGTTGGCAAAAGCAAAGGAACTGATAAAGGTAGGCCCAGACAGCCAAACCCACTGGTAAATCACTTGATGATTCAATATTTCAACATGTTTGGATTTTTTTGGCCCTCAAAGCAATAACCTTAAATATGTGTGGGTTTTTTTTTTTTTCTCTTTAAAAAGGCTGTTTAATGCTCCTGAGTTTGGCAAGTTGGGATCATCTCCTTTGTCTGCTTTCTCTCCTTTTTTTTTTCCCACTTGTTTGCTCTCCAGGCATATCTCCCTCAACTTCTACCAGGCCTAGTCATAACAAGCTGAACATGGTGTGAATGTTCCCAGCCTCATTTTAACTAAATTAACTACATTTACAACCTTGGTGTCAGAGCTCTGAACAATGAAAGCTTGCCACTGAACACATGAAACAAAAATGAAATTAGCCAGCGGTAGGAAACTACAAACAGCTGAGGCATTCAATTGTTAGCCATTTGAAGGATTAACTTCTAAATCATGTAGAGCTCCCTTGGTAGTTTAACTAGTTGGGCACTCAGGGGTATATAAAAACACACTTTAAAGTAGAAATGTATTTCTTTACCTATAAAAGAGAGATTTACTGGCAAGTTGTGATATTATTAATGCTGGAATTTTCTGCCATCGCCTGTAGTAGTTAATCACACTTTGTTACTTCCTGTGTGCACTTTTCTGCTGGGCTCCCAATGAGAGACAGTGCAGATGAACTTGGTGTTGGGAGACAGATGACACTATTACCTAGAAATACACTTAACTAACTTAAGCTGGTAAAACCTGCCTCCTGCATGCAGTTCCTGCACATGAAGAACTTCCTTCTGTGGATATTTCTCCATTAGATGTATAAAGTATTCCTCTGGTCTTAAATATTTGTATTGGGTTGTTATTATACCAACAATTATGGAGAATTCCCTGTATATTCTCACACTATGAAAACTAGGATAAACCGGGAGGGTTTTTTTAAATAGTAAGATTTGGTAAAATATTTTCTTAGTTAATGCATTGCTAAGGGCTTAATCAGAAGGACAAAGAAGGGAACTCTACTAATTATGGTCTTATGTTTATTTGAATTCAGTCTTTTCCCTGTCACCTGAGAACACTGTCATGGACTTATAGAGCTTCATAAGGGAAACGTTCTCCAACTCTTTTCTTAATGTGTCTTTCAAACAAGACCCTGAAGTCTTCAGACAAGTGTTTATTCAATCAAAATCCTACAGATTGCACAATTAAGATTGATGAATTTTATAGCAGTTCTTTTTCTTTTAAAATGAATAGCACTACACAGAGGTGACTTCCTTTCCTAGCACAGATTTGTTAATGAAGCCACTGAATTTATTTATAATATATATTATAAGAGAGCATTTTTCAGTAGAAGTCCAAATGAGGTGCTCATTTGAAGGGGAAAAAGAAATAACAGCAGGAACATAAACACAAAGCTGAAATAAAGGGGGAAAATGTAGAATCACAAAGAAAACCTAAACAAATAAAGTGCAAACAGAGAGTGACAAGCGCACTCAGCCCCTGGATTGGTTATGGATGAGTCGACAAGTATATGATGAAATTAATGACCCTCTGTCAACTTTTTAGATCTCACTTTTAAAGAGAATGGACCAAAAATCAATAGCCCCCAAACCACTAGTACTCCAGTGAACCAGTTTATCATTTATCTTACTGCTGGCACTCATATAGAAAGTGCAGCCAAGCACAGCATAGGACTTTCATTGGTAGTCATCATTACAAGCAATGTTTGAGCACTCCAGTTAAAGGTCAAAGGTGTGCAGTACAGCTCCTCTGAGAAGTACCTATTTGAAATTACCAATATCTGTGTATGGCTTATCCATGCTCTACACTATTATTCTATTTTTTTCCCCATCCCCATGTGCATTTCCCTGCTCTGAGCTTTACCTGCTGGCTGAAGGGGAGGCTCTGGGGCTGTAGCCCAGCACAGCAGTGCCTCCACACCCACAGGGTCAGGGCTGAGCTGATGTTTCCATTATTCATTCTGATTCTCAAAACATTGCATCTCACTCACTTCTAGTGGCATCAAGCTGAAATCACTGATGTATGAGCTAACACCTCAGATGAAATTATTTTCCAAATTCCCTGCCCCTCCAAAAAGTTTTAGAATAATATTCAATATCTGAGATTGAGATGTTTAGTTTAAAAAGTCCAAAGCAGACTCAGCTGTTTAAATTCTATGTATTGTAAATGGTTTTCTGGTAGCTAATAATAAATTTGCTGGGCTTACAAGATCAGTTGAAAGAAGTTTAAATCTGTGGGAGTGGAAAGTGTTAAAGATTATCATTTTGCCATTACTAGTAAGCCAGGTGTATGCCTGCAGTGAGGTCAGGGTGAGTTGCACCAGTTGCTCCACACACACAGTAGTTATTTTCTTGAAATGTGGGTAGTCTGAAGAGGAAAACTGGGATAAAATCAGGCAATGAAAATGATCCCCTTTACATGGATGGGAAACTGAGGCACCCAGCAGGCAAGAGGCTGTTTTAAAAAATCAGCTGAGTTAGGAACTACCTGTTCCTGTGGGAAAACTAATGGAGTAAAGAGCCCAGCTTTTGTGATCCACCTTCCAGTGTGTTGGCCCAGGTTTGTTGGTGTTTGATGCTCAAACCCTGTCAGGGGGAACCTGAGCTTGCACTTTCCCTGATGCCTGTGCCATGCTGTGTGGCTGGGGAGGTTTTGGGCATGTAACAGCTCTGTCTGTGTGCTGTGGGCACTGGGGACCCTCCTGGGCTCTTCCCAGTGTGTGCAGCCAGAGAGGTGCTGGTCACACTGGGACTGAGCTGAGTGTGCAAACAGGGCTGCGCTGACCCTGGGTGTGAAACTGTTTGTGCCTCTGCTTTATGCAGGGTCAAAGAGTCTGCTTTCACAGAGCCAAGACACTCTGGAAATGTTGGCACAGCTGCAGGAGGATAAAATATTTCCTGCCACAGCAGTGTGGGAAGGAGGGCAGCTGCCCTGCACCGCTGCAGGCAGCGAGGTGTGGTAATGACCCCACAGCAGAGAGGTTTTCCTCAGATATCTGCAGGCAGGAGATGCTGCCCTGGTCTGCAGCAGGGGAAGCTGTGCTGCCACACTTCACAGAGGTCAGTGGGACAACACAGTGCTGACTGTGAGAGCTGGAGTCTCCCAAAATACACCCTCTGTTCAATGGGTGTGATGTTGTGTCACAGGTTCCACTGAGGCAGAGAGAGGTTTTGAAGGACTTGGGACAAAAGTTGTGACTGCAGGGGAGGTTTTGCCTCAGTAGAGATGTCTGTTACAGACAAGAAAGGTGTAGAGCTCCCACTGAATGTGTCTGTGTTTTTGATCACAATATGGTGGCTGCAAGCTGGGGAATTGGTTGCTGTAGGCAATAATGTTAAAACGAAAACTCAAACAAGACCTTCAAACAAAATATTCCAATATATTAAAAATACCTGTAGGCATAAAGTAAGACATAGGTGAGATGAAATTTAAGGCCAAGAGCATCCATATGACAGCACTTGGAGAGGATCTGTTGTGTCTTCAGCATTGCCATGTGGATGCACAAGGGTCCCAGGGGTGGGATGCCTTGGTGGCTCAGTGCCTCTCCACCTCTGACCAGTGGGGTCCTTTGTCCCTCAAACACTTCTGATTTCACTTTGGTGCAGAGGAAGTCCTGCTTTCTTTCTGGCCTCCTGTAATTTTGGTCTGCCATTCAAAAAGCCTTGTGCAGTTATGTGCAAACAGCAACAATTCCCTCTAAGTCTCCCTATCCACCTCTTCATTTGAGTATAAGTACAGTGAGGCACTGGTGTGATAGGCAACCAGAAACCTGAAGTTGGCACCTCAGGAGAGCTAAGGTTTGTTTTAGTTTTAAGCCTAGAATTAATTTTTTTTTTAGTAGATACGTGTTAGAAGGCTCCACAGAGGGAAATGAGTTTGCATATGGAGGTCACTGGGATTTAGTTCAACTTCAACGTCAACAGAAAAACTGCCATAGCTGTGCAAGTGGGAGCTGGATCTGCTGTGACTCTGTCTCAGAGCTGCAGAATCAGTAGATAAAATTAAAACTAACATCAATGCTACAAGCAAACAAGCAATCTCTTCAATATTCAGCTGACCTTTTTTTTTTTTTTCCTCCCAGCATATTAAGCCCATATTTTATCCGTAGGAGTGAATAGGGACAATTACTGGAGTCACACCTATCATATCCTGTTTGCTTGTACAGTAAGTGCCTGATAGCAGAACAGGGAGCTCACACTGTGTGTTCCTCTCAAACAGAAAAGGCAAGTTGCTTCAAGTAGAACAATCCTTGTACTAATTGCAGCTATTTCAAGTCTGCTGCTTTGGGCTGGTTTCCCTGAAGGAACATGCTAATATGTTAAGACTTGTAATATGTTAAGACATTTAATATTTATCCTTTTTAGTTGCTCTTTTTTGTTTTACAACCAGACCAGAGACTTTTCCGTGGAAGAAACTAGGGAAGTCTTGTTTACTTTGACATGCAATCATTCTGTGTTCAAGGTGAAAACAGCTTAGCTCCAGGGGATACTTGATAAGGTGTGTGGGGCAGAAAGGGATGATCATGGATACAAGTTGGTTCCTGGTTTCCTGCAGAAGTGCTTGAAGCAGCTCGTTACCACATCTCTCCTTACAGAGGGACAGGCACCACTGCACTTGTATTTAGTACCAGGTGCATCTGCATTTCAAGGCTTTTGACTTTAGTTCATGGGGAAAAGGTGTGTTTTCCATCCCTGGCTCTGGGAGCTGTACCAGCACCCAACAATTGTGTTTACTAATTTGTGGTTTTATGATCCGTGTTTCTAATTCTAAAGCAAATGTTAAAATCTGGGTCAGGACAATGAAAGGTGATTCAGTGAGCTTGGAGCTGATCTTTGGAGCACACAGATCCCTGTTGGGGCAGATTGTCCTTGCTCCTCTGCTCACAGGGTGTTGCTCCCTGGTGGGTTGAGGTCTGGTGGGGTCCACAGGGGTCCCTGTTGGAATCCTCCCCCTTCCCCAGGAAAGGAGCTACCTGCACTGAGATTGCAGGTAATTATTTGGTGTTTTGTAGGGGTTTGTAATTAATTAGTGCCTGGATGCCTAAAGGGTGTGGCATGGCAAAAAGAAGAGAAAAGGCTTCCCATGCATTAACTCATAAGGGCTATGGGTACTTCTGTGCATATTAACTAGAAATATTTCTCTTTAAAATTGAGTATTGGACATGTAGTGCACATTGTAACTTAAAAGCTTCAGCTGACCTGCATTTTTGAGAGTTGTATTCATTCTGGAACTGTACCACAATTCATCATATTAAACTTAATTTGTTGGAAGCCTTGCCCTGGAATATGGGCTTGGTCTCTAAGGAAGTGCTTCATTTCTGTATTCCTTACCAATAACAGCACACGGCACTGTCTTTTTATTACTCTGTGGCTAGCACCATTCCTGTAGTGCATTTCTACATCAGGGCTGGAGAGACCCCCATCCTGCTGAAAAATTTAGATGGCTACAGCAGTAATCAGAAATACCAATAAAGTGTCCCTGGTTCTAGGTGGTGATGTGGGATGGAGGGAGAAAAAGATATAAAAATGAATCATGAGGTGAGACAGCATTGCTCTGGCAACTGCTTCAAAACCTGAGTGCAGTGAGACCATATAAAGGCTTGAGAATATTCCTATGATCCTAAAGAGACCTGCAAAGACATTGCAAACTCATCAGGCAGCCAGTGCTGCAAGGGGGGAGAAATGCTGTTTTGAGTCATTCATCCCCAAACAACAGACGTGCCTTAGCCTAGAAATAGGTAATATGGCTTCCAAGTGAGGTGAGTTTCTTTGGATAAACCTGGTTTGAAAACAGCCAGACATCTAATGCAGGAAGCTGCTGAAGGTGTAAAGAATGGCTAAGTAAGTGAGTGGGACACCATTAATCTTGGTTTGTTTCAGTGCTACATCTTTAGCTGTTGAAGAAAAAAAACCTTGCTCCTAGCTCATAACCTGAGTGTTAAAACTGATGTCCTCCCCATTAGGGCCTGTAAGCTCATTAGCACATGGCAATTTATCCTCTTTTATTTCTTCTCAATTATCCTATCATCCATTGTATCTGGATCTGATTACCCTTTCCCAGAGTCAAACATTATCTTGTAAATCATTTGCTTTAAGTCTAAGCCTGCCATTGCATTGCCCAGGATTTGCTTAGGCAGGTAATAAATCAATTAGCATTAAACTTGTGGCATCATCAATTTTCTTTCCTTGTGACTGAAAAAAGGAGTACCTGAACTTTGCAAAGCTGTATCAAATTTCCTTATGCCTTCCACATTGAGGTTTCCTCCTTGTTCCCCTCCTTTCCCAGATATCCCAAATCAATAGCAATGTACTTTGTACTGAACTGGAGACAAAAGAAGTGAAGGAAACTGCTGTGAACCCAGATGGAAAGTCTATGGAAAGAGCCTTGGTGACTTGAGATCTTTCACATCAAGCCCTCAGTGAGACCCTGTAGCCAAGGGATTGCTGGGTTCACATTTGATAAATGTAAAAACCTGGATAGTGATGATGGTCTAACACAAGAAGCCTGCAACCTCAGGAATGTGAAAATTATGTGATATTCCTGCCCTTCCCACACTGGGAAGGATGTGCAAGAACTCTGCCAGCCCCAGGGCTGCCTGTGCTGGTTATCTCCAGAGCTTCCCTCGGGTGCAGGCAGCCCTGGGCTGGCAGAGGGATGGGCTGTGCTCTTGTTCCTTCTCCTTCCTGGTGGAATTGGTGTGGCCAAGGTGTCTCTGCCCAAAGCAGCGCTTTGGCACAAGTGCTGCTCGGAATTGGTGTGGACATCAGGAGCACAACTGGCTTTCATTTGCTCCTACATGTTCCTCCTCTGGACTTGCTCCCATGGCTTTTTGGCAGATCCCCAGGATCTGATCTGACAGCTACAGCAACATTTATTAGCTGTAGTCCGGGCGAGTGATGCAAAGGGAAGTGTTTCTAACACCCTTTGCATATAACCTACCAGGAGATTGCTGAATCAGCTCTCTCGTGCTTGGATTCGGATGTGGGCAGCCCCTGCAGTGCTGTGCCCCTTTTTATCACACCAGGCCTTCATAATGGGAGAGGAAAAAATGATAGCAATGTGGATTTGCCATGCTCCAACCACAAACTGTGTGTGAGACCTGCATAGTGGAATACTTGAGATTAGCTTTGTCCAGTTTTCATGCTTATTGTGAGATGTATTTGGGCTTCAAGAATTGACTTAAAACACATACAAATAAAGCAGACTTGTTTGGACATGGATTTACATACCTGGGCTTTGAGTGCTAATTCAACTGGTTGTTGCTGTGCTTTGTTCTGGTTGCTTCACAATCATTTCCATGAATTCTTGTTTAAAAAGTGTAGTAGGAAATGAGGTGCATACTGGGGATATAAGTTATTAATTCTGAAGTGAGTTTATTAGAGGTGCCTGGCTGTCAGTATTGAGGATCAGAGTTTATTCTGGTGGATGTTAGAGGCTTTTCTATGAGTTCCAGTTGTTGGAGTTCACCGCAATAAGTAAGCCACAGGTGAAGGTTTGCAGAGGAGATTCCTGAGGAGTTTGTGCTCTGCCCCTCCCTGTCCCTCATTCCCTTTTGCCAACACCTGGAGAAGTTGCCTGCATCTCCCTTCTTTCTGTTGCATGCCTGATATTGCTTTCTCCAAATAATGGAAACTTTTTTTTGCATTTAACCATTTATAAATGGACCAGTGCAATTCCTGCAACTCCTTCAAATGTTTTATGCTTGGAATCTTTTCCTAATCCATCAGTTGCACAATTTTTTTTTCTGATTCTGAAGGCAAACAGGATCTTTGATCATCTGGCCTGTCACAAATAGAGGTGTTGTAGCATCTGAGCTGTAGAATGGAATTGTGAAAAAAAAAATGGTGGAAGAATGTCTAAGATGAGTGATAAGGTATTGTACAGATATTTTCTAACGAGGGAAGTTGAGACAATTGGCAATGAAATTACAAGGTCATGCAGAAACTCTTTGGCAGAGATAAGAACAAAGAAGCCCCAGTTCTCAGTCTTGTGGTCTAACAGCCAAGACTACTTATTTATATCTCATGCTCTTTATTTATATGCTCCCTATATAAAGCATCCAAGAATAAAAGATGCAGAAGTTATCATGCTGAAAGTTAGGATCTGAATATGAACTTTTTGAAAATTTTTGTTAAAATCCCTGGGGAATGCCAGATATCCCATTTCCTGGGACTCTTAAAGGTCATTTGTTGAACAGTTTCTTCTAAGCATATATGACAAATTATTCCCTTGGCACAATAAACAGGACTCAGCCCTTTAATTATAATATAGCACTCAATATCTTTAGACATTTCAACATTTCCTGTGTATCCTACACATTTCATTACAAGGAAAGGTTGAACAGAATTAAAAGGGTGACATTACCCAAAGATTGATAGTTTACCTGTCCAAAAGGGAAGGTTGTAGTACAAGAGAGCACAAAGGAAAGAAGGATCCAAACCAAGTTTTGATTGCAGAGGAGACTCGGATAAGAGAGTTTTTATTATCCACAGCTTTTAGCCTTATTTACCATCAGGCTATCTTGCCACAAGCATGCTTTTTAGTTCTGACAGCTCTGAATTATGACCATTGTGGGATCCTATCTCATTAACTGAAATGGGAGAATAAAACATCAAACAATCATAAAAATAATTTGGCACTGTGAAACCACTTAGGAGCAGCTGTCAAACAGGTTGGAAGATAAAGTTCTAAATAAAAAGAATAGAAAGCACTGCAATGTCCTGCCATATGCTTCCTCTGCATTATAGACTCCTTAATAATATGAAGTGCCTGTGTTTATGCAGAATAGGCCAGACACTCCATATATGATATTGATTATGCCTTAACCCCAATTTAGTAAAGACATACTCCTCCTTTTCCTAATCAGATATTGCAGAAGCAGTTTTCTGAAAACGTCCCTAATGCCAAGACATATTTTATCTCCGAAGGCTGTGGCAGGAGATAGGGCTTTGTCTTGCCTGTTGTCATGGCTTGGAGCCCAGTTTTAGGACAGCAAGGCCCCTGTGGGGCTCTTCTCCAGCAGTTTTCATCCAGCAATTCAAAAGCATACATCTTTATCAAGCTGTTGTTGTCAGACAACATTAGATAATTAATAGGCCATTTGTCAGCCTGCACAAAACATGTTAAAATCCCAAACGCAATCAGGATAAATATAGTTGCCCGCTCTCTGAAGGCTTTTTGTTCTGACATGCAGGCATTGCAGGCAGATATTTACTATTAAACAAGACTCATTATTAATCACATCTAATGTTAATTAATTAACCGCCTCTGTGCATTGAGGGGCTCTGTGACTTTCAATTGTTTTAAGGAGCTAATTGGTAACTTAGCAGTTTGCACGGGAGCTGTTTCTTGTTCTGTTCACATCAACTTTTTCAGCTTAATAGAACAACAGTGTTCATTAAAAAAACAAGAATAAAAAGGGGTGTTTTTAGCAGCATAAATTAATATTGTGATAAGCCTACATCTGAGCTTTGTGGGGAAGGTGTAGTGGGTTTGTTCAGACACCTTTAGTGTTGCCAAGGCAGGGCAGGTGTGTGGGTACAAGGCTCTCCAGGGCCTGGAGGCCAATCAGGTGGGCTATGGATGACATTGTACCACACTTCCATGACCCAAGCAGAGCTGCTGGCAGGTGCTGTCCACCTGGAAACACCACAACAGCGTTTTTGAGCTACCTGACTTAGAGCTGCTGAGGAGCAGCAATTAGAGAGATGTCTTTGAAAACCCTGATGCCTTTACAGTTTGGTCCTAATTCTCCTTATCCTCACACTTGGCTCATCACTGAGCAGTGAGAACGAGTGTCACTCCTGCTGGTGAAGCGTCCCCAAGGCTGGTGCATCCTCTTAGCCAGGTATATTTTCCTAAGGAAAGGAGCTGTTGAGAAGCAGAATTTTTCCACTCAAAGATGCTCTTCTCTTACCCTCAATGCTGTCTATTCCTCATGAAAGGAGAAGCGAAGCAGGATTCTGCACAGAGGTTAGACCAGCAACTCATGTGGCAGCCAACAAGGTGACACAATGCTTGAGCAGCTGCTTGGGCTGCAGAGCTCCTGGTGAACCAAACCCCACAGGGCCATGGCCTTACAGGGTGCAGGGTTTGGCCCAAGGTGACCACCAAGGTGTGTGTGCCACTTGATAGCACTGAAAACAAGTGCCATTTTTTCATTTTCTTGCGTGTTTTCTCCATGTGTATATTCCATTCTGCATCCTGAGTGTGCCTTCAGCGTTGTGGTGGCTGGTGGTGACTCAGCCTCATGTAAGAAGAATTAAATTGTGTAACTACAAAGCCATTGTGTAGGAAAAGAAGGGGCGGGGGAGAACATTGCTCAATTACCTGTTCCTAGAAATTCTGCTCCTGCAAAACTTCCATGGAAATCAGCAGGAGGCCAGCATTTAGAGTGCTCACCACATTAATCCCAAACATAACTTGTGAAAACTGCCTTTGCTTCACGTTCCCATTAGATAACTTGGGGGCATAAGTGTCTGGGCTACAAAAACTATAAATCTTTTAAAATAGTTGATGATTTCATCACCCACTAAATAAAGATGACATTTTTGTGAAATATTTTGTATTCAGACTGTCTGTCCAGCCATGCTTTGCACTCTCTCCTCATTGCTGTGTCAATATTTGCATTACCAACCCTATTTTGGAGGGTTTCTAACTTGATTTTACATTTATTTTGGCGAAGAATGTGGAACACAGCTCCTTGCTCTGAGAGAGAATTTGTTTTAAGGGAGGAGGATGATGATGATGGATTTTGATTTGGAGAGGTGCTGGACTCCTTGAGGGAAATGGGCTGGGAGGGGTTGGTGCAGCCTGGCTGGGGGTGCTGTCCCCCAGCCCAATGACACTGAGATAAATGTGGTCCATGTGCTTCTCCATTGCCATGGAGCATCACCTCCCTGCCAAGCCTGCAGCCTGGGGCATGCAGGGGAACTGGGTTTTTCTTAGCACACTTGATGATAACTGCATTGTGCCTCAATTCTATTGAACTTCAAGTTAAAACCTCCCAAAATAATTAGGGAAATGGACTTTTGGGGGCCCTGGATATGTAAGTGTAGTCTTTAAGTCCTTTTAGATTGTGCTTCTAATCTTGTGGTTTAGCTGTTTATTTGCATACACACAAAAAAAATCTTATATTTGCCGGTGCAAAAAGTACATTCCTATACATTTGTATGTCTATAACCACATAGGTAGATATTTTAAATTTCATTGCCTCTATAATGTGTGCATCAAGCATTTCCTTCCACAGATATGCTTAAACAGCTCTCACACATGGGAACTGCAGAGCTTGGATCGTTTTATTCCTGCTGAAGTGCTGACACCAAGTTGTATGAGAGGGGGACGTAACCCAGAGTGAAAAATGTCCTTTAGCTAACAAAGCCTGGTGCTGGGATTAAATTTAAATCAGTGTTAGCATTACTGAGGAAGCCTCATAGGCTGAAGTTGTGTTGAGTGAAGCTGCAGTGTGTTCTCTCATCATAAGCCCAACAATCTGCTCAGTAAAACACATGCCACAGGCACTTACCCTGAGAGCAAGAAGCTGTTCCTGTTGGGAAAGTTTGGATTTTGTACTTGTGGCTCCAAGAATGGGCTCTTTGTGTGCCTCACCCCTCGTTCCTTCTCTTAATCAGGCTTGAACTTCAGGGAGATGCTCGGGTTGTCCATGTCACCTACCAGGGCTGTGGCTTGGTGCATGAGAAAACAAAGTACCCTCTCCTGAAAGCCTGATCATGACATCATGAATTTCCTGCTGCCATAGGCTTTCCCTGGGCTTCCTGGGATAGTTCATTCATCTTGCCTGTAGTCCCCGGGGCTCCAGCAGTGCCCACAGCATCGGCTGGCTGTGGAAACCATAGCTGCATCCTTGTCTTGGTGGTACATGCTCAAAAATCTGAAATATGATGTATTTCCAACAGGGGCTTCAGAAGATGCAGGATTAAGTGGTCAAGTAGGCTTAGGCTTGTGTTTCAAGCAAGGTGCTTGCTTGAGGAATAATATTTATATTGGCTTTGTGCTGGGAAATATACAATCAAGACAACCAGAAACTTTTCCTTTGAAGCTGTAACACTGTTTTGGGGAAGGGAGGGATATTTAATTCCCCAGCTAGAGGAAGAAGCTTCCCTCACCCACACTCTGAGCTGTGAAATGCTGTTTCGGGCAGAGAAACCCACTTAACACCATGGAAGTGTTTTTCAATGGTAAAATTCCACTGTCTCTCCTCTGTGGCACCAGAGTAGCAAAATTCCACAGGAGAGGATGAAAAGCATGGCAGTGTCTATGGAGAATGCTGGAGTCTGGCATCACTTTGCATTTTCCCCACTTGTTCTGGACTGAATGCCTGCAAATCTTCTCAGTCTGGGTTACGACTCTGCCATCAAAACTACAAAAAATGTCCTTAGCCCAAGAGGCAATTTTATTGAATTATGTCATGATTGCCCCAGCAGTATCTAAGGCTGACCAACAAGGTTATATCCTAGGCTTCCTCATGGACTTTTAAACAAGTTTGGCTGGTACTTCCATTCTAAAAATGCAAAGCCATTTCAAAGCAAGAAATAATCCTAAAGAGAATTTGTATATGCTTGATTGATTATCTTATTTTAATCCATATTAAAGCTTTAAGTCTTTAGGTGTGGCTCTTTAGTTCTAACATCTCATAAATTATGGCTATAATGAAGCAGTCATTTATCCAGGGCTGATGATAAATGGCTTGCCCTAGGAGGAACTAAAGAATAGGCAAGTAGATCATTTTCATATTTGGTGAAAACAATATTAAGTACCCAGACCTCAGTGATTGCCCTAATAAATGAATAATCTGAGGTGAGGGGCTTGGCAGTCAGCGTAAAAAATAACCTGAGCTTTGGCTGTCATTTGTCAGGCTTTGCTATGACAGCATGCATTATGGGTAAATGAGCAATCAGCAGGAACTATGTTATGGCTGGGGTGTTTTTGAGAAATTTATCATATGCATTGCTTGGTACCTTTAAAACCTTAAGGCTTAATGGCCATAGTGCATGACTGCAAGCGAATACAGTTCTTATTTACCATCCTATGCTTCATTTGCACTGGATCCCCTTTTTTCCATGTATTAGGGGAATGAACCTGTTAGTTTTGTTTCCCAGACTCTCACTAGCACAGGATATTCTGGCCTGCTCCATGTTACTTCTAAGGCACGATGGTATTTAAGGGATTTTGAGGATACTTTGCTCAGCATAGTGGAGATGTCAATTTATATTTAATGAGCTAAGTCAGTAACACATGGATCGGATGTGTAGGAACAAAACCCAGGGGAAACGCAGGGAAACACAACAAAGCACTCCTCCAAACACCTGAAGTGCAGTGGGAAATTAGGTGCTGTTACCTCTTAATTAGCCATGAAAAATTCAGGTACAGCGTGGGGACCACAGTGAAGGGTGTTAGCAGGTGTCTTGGCACAATACAAACCTATTTTTCCAGACTGCTCCCCATGGAAATGCTGCACCAGTGGTGTGCTCCATGATGGAGTGCCTGATGGACTTGGGGGTGATCACAAAATGTGCCCCAATTGTTCCTTTCTGCTGCTGAGATTTGGCACTTTTATCTGACAACTCTTCCCCAGGTCACTTCAGCTGTAACTTATTGGAAGGGGAAACACAAAAGCAGTGAAACTCTTATTTTATGTCTCCTGTGTAATCATTTAATGGAAATATAAGGAGATATGTAATGATGGAGCAGATTTGGGGGACCCAGGTGTGCTGAGGCACTGGGAGGAGCAGAGCAGTGGGGCTGGGGCTGCACATGTGGAAGGGGAGTCCCGTGCTGTGGCCACTTCTGGAAATGTTGACATAAGTGATATCATCAAGTGGGCACAGATAGTGAAATCCAGGGCCTGGATTTCTATGAGACTCCTTGCTTGTGACCAAAATGGATAGGAATTTCTTTCTAAACACAAACACAGATTAGCAGGAAAAGTATTTGGGTGAAGGAACGAGCAGTGAAATGTGCTCTTTGAGAGGCTGAGGCTTGTGAAACAGAGCTTGTCCTGGCATCACACCTGCCTCTTCATGGGATGCATGCTATATCATATTGCTTTTTTCTTAGTTTTCTCCAGGCTTTTGAAGGAAGAAATGGTGCAGGGGCAGGATTTTTTTTTTTTTTTTTAAATCTGGAAAGGAACACCAAACAAGCCAGGGCCATGATGTTTTCCACTAGCAGAAAATATTTTCAGGATGAACCTTTTAGGGGAGTTCTTAACTACAATTTGTTTTCTTCTCCTAAGGCCTCATCCTGTGAGGTGTTGAGGACATTACAAGCAACAAGAGTGTCTTTGCTTACTTACTTGAAGCTGAACTCACTCTCTGAGAAATGTGAACTCAAATGAGCATCTTTCAGTGGTGCACTGGGGCAGAGTTTTGCAGCGTACCCCAGGACAAAATCCACATTCTCCTCTCTGCCCCACTCAAAGTTTGCCCTTCTGCTGATGTGCTGTCTTTCCAGAAAAAGAACTTTGTTTTTTATGGCTTTTGTAATTTTTTTTTTTTACTATCCTAGAAGAAAGGAATGCTAGAAAATGCTCTGATCTAGCTTTTCTTAAAATTTAAATGCTAGTCTGCCACAGCTTTCAATATCTCTTTACCTGCTGCCACTTATACCTTTCACTTCTCATTAAGGAAACGAACCCAGAAGATTAAAGCACTCCCAATTTAGCTTTCTAAATGGGAAGTGAAAGTTAAAAGCAGACCAGCTGAGAATAAGCGCCACTGAGATCTGCAGCTGGGCTGATGCTATTAGAAAAAAGAGGCCACTTCTTGCTTCTGATCTGTCATTTGAGGAAGCTTGTTTATGTATGGCTCTGACACCAGATGAATATGTAGTGCCCTTTCTCATTGAGATGAAAGTTCTACTCTAGACCGATCAGATATCACATCACTAAATACTCAGAGTTTTATAAAAAGTAAGGCAGCACTCCTGTGTAAGAACAAGTTCATCTTTGTGGAGTCCAGCACAGGAATGGAGCAAGAGACTTTAAACCCTCTTGATTGAATTCTGGGAGACTGAATTTGTCTAATTCGTAGGCTCAGAAGGTGGAGGGAAAGGAGAGCAGAGAAACGTGCAAGGTTCCTTGTGTTCCTCAAACTCATTTTTAATTTCTGGCCCTTGTGCTCATTACAGATGTTTCCCTGCATCTCTGTGTCCGTTCTAAGTTGATGAAGCAAATGGGAACCCTCCAAGAGCTGAGAGTCAGATCCTCAGGGAACATGACTTGGAAGCAGCATTGGAGCACACTTAGCAGGAAGGAACTCTGTGCTGTCCATGAGGGTACCAGGGGCTCAGCTGCTCCAACACATTTCTTTGTAGTGCACACAGATGGAGAAATACCACTTTATTTAATTTCTGCCTACAGGCTGTAATATTTGAAGAAAGTACAATACAGTGTGGTGTTTCTCATGAGACTCTCAGCTACATCTCTATGCACAGTTTTTGTTTTGGTATCTTACTGGCCATAAAACAGAGACAACTTTATTATAGACAACTTACTAAGCCACTGCCAATAGGAAGAGGTTGGAACTGAGGATGCCTAAAGTGGTTGTTGGGAAGATTAGAAATATCTGTTAATAGAAATATTAATATATTTGGATTTTGTGATTTTTAGCTTTGTGTCTGGACATCTGACTCACCTTGCTGAATCTGAGCTGGTGTCAGCAAATGAAAGGCTTCACTTTTTCTTGAATTTATTCAGTATTACAGTTTCAAATTGAAAATGCAGAAGCAGAGTTTAGTGCCTTATGTTCTCCACAGGGGATGTGCATGCTATGTCTTTAGTTTGAACTATATTGTGAGTTAAGTGATCTCTGTTTATCCTACAATATATTAGGAGTATCAGTTTGCTCTAAATATATTGGTTTTAAATAACTCCTGGCAAAGAAAAGGAAGGTCTGAATATACCATGTATCTTTTATTGCTTAATCTTTTATAGTAATTGTAAATAATAATAAAGTAGACTGGCTGCAGACCCTGTCCCAGTAAAACCTAGGAGCAGTGGTATGGCAGAATTTCTCAGTTTGAAGGGACTCTATCTTTGACAGTTCTCCTAAGGTAGGTTATTTTGGAGAAAACATATGTTTCTATTTTCTCTCCCTCGGCTTCCCTTTTAGTCCCCAGGCTCCACTAGGGTCACAGCAACATTAAGGCTTTTGTCACTGTGATTAATAGCTCTTTAGATCATCTTTAATTCACTCACTAATGACTGAGGGTCTTTCTGCTCTCCAAGTAATCGCGTGATGTATGAGCCGATAGTACACCTTGTGGCAGAGGTGAAAATCATTCAGGCAATGCAAATATTGTCACGGGGACAAATGTTTTCCCTGTTAATAAAAATTAATGAATTCTACCCAGGAGCTAGTTAAAGAAGCTCTGGTGAGAGAGGTCCAAACACAAACAAGTTCTTGCTGCTTGGAACCATTTATTCAGTTGTTCTAGATATGTGAGGATAATAATTATTGGTATTTCTGCATCTGCATAATAGATGAGAGAGTGGCAGGTTGATTTAATTACGCAAATGCATTGCATTGCGTGTAGATCTGTCTTTCAGCTATGTCCACATGCTGGTCTTCACTTGAGAGGTGTTATTTTGGTGTTTTGCCTTGGTTGTATACTGGATTTCAATACTTTGGAGTCAATTTATTTAAGAGTAAGCTCCAGATCCAGGCTGAATGCTTCCTCCCAGACAAGAACCACCTTGGTCGGGATGTCATACCTCTAAAAAGATGCAAAGATGTTTATGTTTTTTATAAGTCCCTCTTATGCATCATAAAAGGTTGATGAAACAGGCTGTAATTAATCATCTGGAAGAGGCGGAAATGCTTCCAGTGTCTTATTATATTTATTGCACATGTATGAGTAACAATAAAAATGCTGTGTCCCTCATCCAGGTCACCTTCTGGGGTGGGTATTTCCATCCCTCAGTCAGGGCCCAGGCTTTGTTGTGCTGAGCTGTTGGAAAGGTGTTTCTTATTTACTGGTGTAGCACAAGCCATGGTTAATGCTGCTGTCTTTTTTTTTTGTTTGTTTCATTTTGGTAGCCACCAATTCTTTCTTCTGATGACAAAAAGCTATTGTCTCAGTGGAATAAATATTTCTGAATTACTTCCCAGTCCCAACCTTATCATTTACATCTTAGAACAAGAAAACAGTAAACTTTTAAAAGACATAATTTTACCTCTTCACAGTGCTTATCTACAAAGGAACATATTACTGAGGGGGGGAAAGAGCTCTAGTTGTTACTATTATTTCTGGTAGACACCCAAGGAGAGTAGCTAATTTGTTCTTCATTAATGCCAAGGACAAATAAAAAAGCAAGGACTGAATTATGCATTTATTTCCATTGTGCCTGTAACATGGGCTTCCACTCCCCATCATCCTCCAAAAGAATTCCCAAACCTTTGCTGTGCATTTCATGTGATACCATAGGGTGCAATAATGTGGTTTTAAAAGAAGATGAATTTAGTGGTGAATCTTAATTGAAGGCAGAAAATTACATGCAGGCCCCCTGCTGAAGGAAGGATGGACAGTTGGCTGCAATCAGAAGGGTTTTTTTGATATAGCTCGACAACAACCTTTTAGTATTAGTTCACAGAGGCCTTGGCAAAAACCTCAGAGTCAAATTTATTTGGAATTTGAACACTTTTTTAAACCTGGGCATGACAACTGTTCTTTGAATTACACCAGTTTTCTCTTTTGTCATGAGCTGAGGCAGCCTAAGACTTGTGGGTAACTGGAGATGAAATTCCCAGCCTGTACAGCCCTGTGCAAAATGAAAGGTATATGGAGCTGACCTTTCAATTATTAGCACATGAGTGTATGTACCCAGGTTCCCCTTTTGACAACTAAATGCCACAGGGCCCAGGCTCAGCCCCTTGGGGTTTAAGGGTATTTTCAAGTGATTCACTGAGGTTTGGATGTGTCCCTTACAAAGGTTTTGCACTTGCATAAAACCCAAAGCACTTGGATTTGAAATTAATAGATTTTTGTGTGAAAACTTCTTTTTTTATTTATGGTAGAACATATAAATATTCAATGAAAAGGATTTTTAATTTTTCTGTCAGAAGAAGTGTTTGACCCTTGTCTCAAAATGCTGTGATAAATGATATTGTCTTACATATAATATTAATAAAATATTAAAAGAGCTGCTCTGCTGCATCTGCTAAAATGTATAGAGCAGGATTCAAAAATGCATTACCATGCTAGAGACAGAATCAATTTTATTCCAGCAGAATAACTCTGTGGAAAATTAAGGAGGATTCTCCAGCATGTTTCTGGAGATGTAACCATGAATTATTTGGTGAAATCAAAATCTGGATTTCCCAGCTCGCGTCTAACTTCAGGAAACCAGACTATATTGATTAAAGTTTGTTCAATAAAAGAATTGGGAATGGTTTTGTGCTGCTCTCCAGTGATAAATTGCCACAATCTTTTCTTTTATTATCACCCTGCTAGTCCTCTGCTGCTCAGCCCCGAATTAGGCACCTAAATAAGATCCAGATTTGCCAAAGTGCTCAGGAGTTTCCACTGGGAGACGTTTTTTCCCTGAACTTCCAGAAGAATTAGGTAATGGAGACGGCCCGTTCAGTGTCACAGAGGGAACCAGTCTGTTTGGCAGCCTTGACCTAAAAGGTTTCAATTTTCTGGGCGTTGTTGCTTCTGCAGTTTCAGGCAGAAACTCTGTGTACAGAGGAGTGTGGCTCTCTCTACATCACCCTCTGCTTCTGGTAATGGGGTGAGAGGAGGCAGCAATCCTCCAGAGAGCCTCTCTCTTAAAACACCTGAGCTCCTCCTATCACCTCGGGTGGCTGAATATCAACGCTTCCCTCGACGCTGAATTTCAAGCAGGAAGAACAGCCATTGCTGGAATAACATTATTAAAGTTTTACTGGAGCATAATCTGCCTCTAGAAAAAAAAATGATGTATTTTCAGTGGAAAGTTCTGGCTCTGGCAAAGGTGGATATGAATGCATTATATATGCACACAGCAATTATTAGTATGGGAAGGGCATTATGTTGGGACAGCATTTTGTCCAGCCATGCAGCATTAGCTCCTTGTGATGAACCAAGCCACCCAAACAAGCCTCAGTGCACACCTGGCAGGTTTGAATTTTTGAGTTTCTTGCTGATTTTTGCATTCTTTGGCTTAGTTTGTCATATTTAGTTTCTTCTAGTCCAGCTCTCTTCTGTGCAGGGAAATAAAAGTTTTCCACAGTGCAGAGGAAATGAGGATAAAACCAAGCTCAGTGCAGAGTGACTTCACTTGCTTCCTAAGTGGTTTGAGGTGGGAAAAGCCAAGGAGGGAAACCAGGAGGTCTTTCCTAATCCCTGTCTCTGCTTTTCCATCATGCTTGATGAACTGAAGCCCCAGCCTGGGATTCTGTGGGTTAAAAAGCCACCAAAAATGAAGCTGTTCTCTCCACATCCGAATCAATAGGTGGCAAATGGGCATAAGAGAAGGAGGCCTGAGAATCTCATGAAACCAATTGAAAAAAGGAATTTAATCAGTTGCAGTAGGATCCGAGCCCTGTACATTGTATAGGATGTGAAGGATTTATATTGGATGATTGTCTAATCTTCCGTGTAAGTGGAACTTCTTTGGCCTTATTTTGAACCTGGAGTAATAAAGAAGGAAGTGAAAGCAAAGGTAAACTTAAAGTATTGTTTTACTCTAAATGCTTTCAGTAAAGGGCCTTGTTATCTAATGATTGGTACTGGATGGCTGGTATAAATCGTGCTGTTTGTTCCCTGCACTCATGGAGAGGGAAAGCAGAGGCAAAAGGAAATCAATTGGAACTAGCAGGTAACAAATGACCAGTCTTAGGCAAGCATAGCAGATGGGGAAAATAGAGTTGTGGGCATACATTATTGGGAAATGCAGCGGTGACTTTCCCTGTTATTTAAGAAATGCAGCAAATAATGAATATTTTTGATGGAGAGAGCTGCTCAGATAATTAAGAATGTGCAGGTGTTTGAATACTGAGTCATATTTTCAGTGTTTTCTTAGATGGGGTTCTTGGCCTTAATACTGAATTGCCAAAAGGAGAGCCAGAAAGTGTGGTGGCAGCTTTTGTGGAGAGAGGCAAGCCCACTTCATGCCAGAGGAGTGCTGGTGGAGCCAGGCTGGCAGGGCACTGTCCAGAGGCAATTCTGGAATTGCCTGGGACTTTGGGAAATACTTTGGCACTACTGTGCCAGAAGGAGCCCTGCAGAGTGGCTACAATATTGTCAGATCTGAATTGAGGTGAGGCTAAGTTCCAGTAGCTTTTCTGTTTGGGGATTTCTCTCTTTACTGGTAGATCTTTACTGCTGAAAAAGATCTATTTTTCTGGAGCATGAGAAATCCTGCAAAGCTCAAGAACAAGCTCTTCTAGCGTCAGGGTTTTTCGGGAGATAGAAGCAGGGAAAGGACCAACAGGGGAGCAATTCTTTCTGCTAGGACCTGGTGGGATCCCTGGTTGTGGGAACCAGGGCTGGATCAAATGGAGTGCGGGCAATAATGAGTTTTTATCCTCCACACTTGCCATTTACACCCAAACCACCAATTTTACAGCCCTGGTCCAAGGAAGATTTTAGAAACCTGGAGCTGGGTGTAGGGAAGAAAAGTGTCCTATGTGTGAGCAAGCACTGGGACACACGGAGGTGTGAATCTTCACCCTTCATGGTTTTAGAGACTGTCCAGACCATGAGGGACTCTGTGTTTGCCCTTGGTCCAAGTCCCTTCTAGATGGCCTGGGTCAGGACTTGGCCTCTACTGTGCTCACCAGGCTTATTTGAGAGCCTGGTCTGAGTTATTAGTCCTTTACACTAAGGAGGTAATGGGGACAGCTTTCTTTTAAAAAAATTTTCTCAAAGCATCTTAACAATATTCTCTGTATGTTTCCACAGTGTATTAGTTCTGCAAGCAAATCCAAAAGTACTACAGGGGGGATACCCTAACACCTTGAAAAGTATCAGTTAAAAACTGCTGAAAGCATTAAAAATGAATGAATCATAGGGTGAGAACTAGCATGACAGGTAAATAGGCAGAGCATAAAATGCCTCTGGAATCTGTGGGATATTTGCAGGTACAAGGGGGCTTCTAAGTCGAGGTTCATTTACAATGTCTGGTTCCTCTCTCCAGGAAAGATTTCTAATAGATTCAAGGAGACTCCAAGCTTTTAGAGGGTCCTGGGAGAAGAAAGGCAGCTCTGTGAGGAAAGAGGTTTGGTTTGTTTATGGAGAAAACTCTCCAGTCACGTTCCATATTGTGTCCTGCTTGGAAGAACAACCAAAGGCTTTCAGCCTGTTTCTGTGCAGTGGCCACAGCTATCGTACAGAAACACCACCTCCAGGGCATGGAGCCTACCTGGAGATGGGCTGCAGCCTCCTAGAAAGCCCCTGCTCCATCAGGAAAACATTTGTGTTTTACAATTTGATGTTGGTTGGGTTTTTTTTTTTTTATATTTTTTTACTGCCCAGGATCTGTTCCAGCCTGTGGCTGCAGCACTGTCTGAATGGTGGAGCCTTGCCAAAAGTGAGCAGTGTCAAATACTCTGTTTTACCATAACAAGTGCAGAGGTGAATGAGCACTGTCAAGAAAGCACCATGAATACTCTTTTCCGTTATTAACTGAATTTATTATTTTGCTGGTAAGAGTTACCAGCAGAAGGTGAACATTAATTTCACATCTGCGTGAGCCTGGGCTGGAAATGTTTGGGGGCTCATTGGGTTGGGGGATAGAAGCAAGCTCTGACTGCTCGTTGCTAAACAAAACAGCTAAAATCAGAAATATTTCCAGTCAGTCGTGACTTTAAAAATATCCAGAAGCATATTTGGATGTGGGAGCATGTAAGAGAATATCATAATCTGCTCAGGGTATTATGTGAAACAGAAAGAGGTTGACTAAATCATTACCTGTTTTTATTCACCCAGTTTGTGCAAATCTAACACCATGGGCTTGTGAACCTTGGTGATGTAAAACAACGTGCTTGGCCTCTTCTGGTTGCACAGCAGCCCCAGAAGTAGCTGGGATGTTGGGTAGAGAAATGTGCTTTTATTTATACTTCTTCAACAGCTCTGAGAATCCTCTTTGTTCACAATAGTCACAGAAATTGTAGTAGGTGTTTCAGTGCTTGGATTTTTCAGCCAAATCCAAAGCTTTAAGGAAATCACTTCCATGGCATGCTCTATGTACAGAGGAATGTTTCACTCACTTTTCCCATCAAGAGGAAAACTCATTGCTCATCCCTGAAGGATTCAATGGAGATAAAGCCCATTCAGTAAATCTATTCAGTTCTCCATATTTTGAGGGTTGAAGAGGTTTAAGGAATTCTTCAGTAGTTTGGAATTAAAGTCAGTAAAACTAGCTCTGACACAGCTCTAGGACAGATTCTGCACGAGTCCTCCACCCTCCCTAAAAGTTGCCCTGTGTTGCTCTGAATCCACCACTGGCAGGGGAGCAGCAATGATGTGATTCAGAGATGCCAATGCAAATTGACCTAATTGCTGATGAAAGGCAAAGGGAGCAGACACAACTTCTTCATTTAAAAATAAAATTAAAAAATCTAATTTTAGGTTATTAGTGCTTTAAAGTAACTTTGGGTTGTGGAGGTTTGACATGGCAGTCAAACTCTCAGCTTTCCCACTGGGAGAGGGGACTCTTCCCTCTTGGTTTGTGGACAGCATTGCCCTGGGGATGTTCTGCCATCAGAGGTGGCTTTTTTTAAATGGGGAAACAGGTTTGCAGTTTAGTTATCTTAATTTATGAACTGAATATTTAGAATGTGCAGATGACTTCACTGAGCTGCCTTTTTTTTTCAATTACAAAAGCAAATAGAAATATTCAAATCAGATCACACTAATTAGCAGAGCTAATTATGTTTTCCCAAGCATCTCTCTTCTTACCTCTTCTGCAATGAAAAAAAAATCATTTGCTCATGATGTAAAACAGAGGAAAGGAGATTGCCATGACAATTAACAGTAATTAATGAGAAGCTTTGAATTGCTTCATGTTAACCTCAGCATCTATTAGTAGAAAATGCTTGGATTTGTCCTCTGAGGGGTGTGGGTAGGCACAAACTCCTCCTCTGCCAAAGGGAAGCAAAGACACAGGGAATGCAGCAAGGAGTTAAAATGGCTTTAACCATTCTTAGTGTGTTTGAAACAGTCACGTGCACCTGCTGCAGATTCACATCTTACATTTCCAACAATTAAAATGATACTGGTGAACATTTTAATTGAAAGGAATTTTTGCTTCTTTAGGGCATATTTAGCTTGACTTGAATAAATGCATGATCATTGCAGCTGGCTGTAAGATGTTAATTTTTTGTACAGAAGCTTCTTAAGTTTTAGAGTTTGGTTGTTGGTGGTTTTTTTCCCACACTGGAAGGAAAATAAATTGCTGCAAACTTTTTATGGAAGGGACCTATATTCTAAAATATCTTTTTTAATATTAGTAAGATCAAGTTTCTTCCAAGAAAGGTGTTTGTAATGAAAGGTTCCTCTCTACCCTGAGACACTCAGATATATATTTATATGATGGAGTTACCTGCATTCAGAACTAAAAAGAAATATTGCTGAAAATATCTTCCGTTAGGATTAATTTTCAAAGACATTTAGGTTAAATAAAAATATTGAAAACATTAGGTCAAGCTCCTACATTTGCCTTTTATAGCTTTTGAGCATACTTCTTGTCCTCTATGTCCATGGGGCATATGAAATTTGTGTGACAGAGCCTGGTAATAGTGCAACAGAGAGCACAGATGACATCTTGCCCCATGTAATCAATCAGTAGTTTGCCTTTAACAGTAGAGAGATCAGAATTTAATTGATGTTCTTTGGATTGGTCCATAAAATGCTTCCAAGTGGTTTGTATAACTGCAGATCCTGTGTGGCCAGTAGATAACATTCACATCTAGGGATGTTCTCCTTTGGAAATATTTAGATTTGAAGTTGTGATCTCCATGACCAGCTCCTTCCTGAGAAGTGACATGTGGAAGAGTTGAGAAACAGATCCATCTTCTGCACTGCTGCTTCCCTGTAATTGCTTCCTGAAAGCAACTTGTCCTGGATGTGATTTCTGCAGCAAAGTGAGAAGAAGTCACATTAACCCACTGAAAGGGGAGATGCTGCTTTCAATTCTCCTCTTGCCCCTGCTTTCTCTGCTGATTTATGGATTCATTGTGTACTTGCTCCTGACACAACTTGGTGTTGTCTCTGTCACAGTGGCTGGGATATTTCTCTTCCTGAGGCTCCTGGGTCTTAGACTTGCACCGTCTCTAATTGAACAGCTGATGATTGATAATTGAATACAAGAATAAGCTAAAAAGCTTGGCTTGTGCAGCAGAGGAAAATGAAGGCTGATGGAGGTTATGTCTGATACTGAAGGTGACAAACACTCCTAGCGAACCATTTAAGCTAAAGGACAGTGCTGGAACAAGTACAAATGGGCAATAAAGTGTCCATGAATATTCTGAGGCCAGAAATGAGCTTTCTAGTAAGAAGAGGGTAAAAAGGAGGACCACCTTCTCCACGGGACTGATGGAGTGAGGATTCCACACTGACAGAGCTGTGTGAAAGGTGCCTCCAAACACCATGTTGGTGCCCCAGTGTCCTGGTGGAGCATGTCACCACGAGGCCACTGCTTTTGGTGGGTGTATAATAGGAGATATGGATTTCCTGGTCTGGTGTCCATGTTTGTAACCCCTTTTGTTACAGATCATAGGAATCTGCCCATTTTTTTTTTTTTTATTTCATATCCTTGAAAAGGAACACTGTAAAGGATGAAAACAAGGCAAAAGACAGTAAAGACTAATTTTAACATCTTCCCTCTCATTTCTGTTGCTGCTGGACTTTTTGCATCCCAGGCTGAATGTGGCAGGCTGAGGGGTAGGAAGCTGACCTCCTGTGAGATTGAGATATGTTGAGAGATGGTGGGGTAGAATAAATGTGGAGACCCTTTGTCCCAAGGAATTTCATTGCTGAGCATGGCATTGCTTTGCTCCTGTGATATATGACCTATTTCGCTGTATTCTCTGCTGAGTTGGGGAAATAATCTTAGAGAGGTGCTTTGTGTGAAGGTCTGGCATTTTGTCTCAAGCTGTGATGCCAGAGTTTTGTGCTTGATGGTGCTCAGGCCTCAGTGTAATAAGTTTGCTTTCAAGAACTGGCGTTTTCAAAAACATTTGTTAGCTTCATTTTTCTTCCACTGACCTGAGCAGCAAACCCCTGAGAGTGGAGTTAGGCAAGGTGGCACACTTGTGAGAAGCCTTTTCCATGCATTTTGAGGGAAGGCAAAGCTTTTGTCCCAGGGCTCTGGATCAATCCTTGCTTTGCCTCTGTGTTGCCCTGCATTGCTCAGTGTTGCTGTGGTGCTTTCTGCCTCTGCTTCTGAAGTAGTTTGTTGCTGGACTTGGAAAGAGCTTTGCAGTATTTAATCTCATCAGAGAAAACTTCCTCATCCCATTATTTGGGCAATTTTGGGGTGGGGGAGTGGTTGTTTTCATTTGGGTTTTATGATTTATACTTCATTTTTACGGCATGTTATTTCAGGAGGAGGATTTTTCATTGCTTGCCTTTGTAGTGATTGTTTTGTACTTTCTTGGGACAAACCCGGCTCTTTTGAAGGTCCTTGTGCTTACGTGCAAAATATTGGCAGATCTCTGAGGCTGAGGAATGCAGTGGAAACCATAGTGCATCCTGTGCTTTGATTTCTGCAGATCTCCTTGTGTTGGTCATGGTTATGAAGCTGAGTTTCTTGCTTCCAGCTCTTATCTACGTTAACTTCTACAATCACCTTCATTTGTATTAAGCCTCTCAATATACACTGTGAGCTGATTCAGGTCTAGTCTGGACTGGGTTAAATTAGCCCTGAATCAGGGCTGTAAATGCTACTGATGGTTCCTAATAATCTGGGAAAATGAAAAAAGGTTTTTTGGTTTGGTTGTGCACTTTGAGGCAGCTACGTGGATTTCTGGACTCCTGCCATGTGCAGGGTGGGTGCTCTGCACCTTAGTGAGCCAGGCTAGTGGGAGAAGAGGAAATAAATTTAAATTTTATATATTTGCATATATAAAATATGTCCCGGGCATGTTCTCTTCAGGGAGCCGTGTGACCAAGGTGTCTTTTTGGGTTGTATGCTCTGTTTGTCTCCATGAGCTTGTGTCTTTAACTCCCTAAGAATAAAATGGCTTTACTCACATGAATAAAAATTAGATTTAAGTGACAAACCTCTTGTCAATAGGCATGAAGATTTTATGGTTTGATCTTTGGTCTTCTGCTACCAATGATAATCTGCACCACGTTTCTTGATGTGTTTGTTGGTGGAGTGCAAACAGGAGCTCAAATAGTCTGGAATTGTAGTTTATGTGTTGCTTATTTGGATTACAGAAAAAGAGGCTGGTAATATTTGGAGCTGGATGGATTTCATCTGAGCTGGTTTGGACCTCCAGACATAAAATTTGAAAGCAGCCATACTGCTAAAATTAAAGAAAACTTACCATTTTCTGTTGTTGTTTTGGAAGAGTTTTGGGGAGTGTTTAATTTTGTGTTTGGGTTTTTTTTGTTTGTTGCTCTTCTGGGTAGATCAGGTTAATTTGTCAAAACTTCTTTTTCGACTTATTTTTACAGTTGTTTCTCTTCCAAGTCTTAATTTCAGAGTTTGCATCTTGTTTGTTTTCCAGTTGTATGGACAACTTCACCTTTTTTTGTGTTATGATCAGGGGCAGCGGAAGGGGAAAAGATTAAAAATAATCTTGTACCACTCCAAATAATGTGAACTTTGCGCTCTGTGATTTCTGTACTGTATCATCAGGTGGCTCTTTTGCACTTTGAGAAACAGCATTTGAAAAAACCAATATGCAGCAGGAATCCTTCTGGGGGTTAATACTTGGAGTTTTGTCATCTTTCATCCTTGCTTTCCCATGGTTTTCTTCCCTAGCAATATGTCAATGTGCAAATTTTGGCAAAAGCACAATTATGCACTCAAAACTCATGAGTTAAACTCCCCCCAAACAGATACTTTTAAAGGAAATCCTACAATGTTCAACAGTGAGCATTTTTGTGTACAGCAAACTCCCCCCACCATGTGGGTACGTCAGGAATTTTCTTTCTCTCCCAGTCCCATCAGACTCTGACACTTTAAACTTCTTCCTTTTATTCATCTCACAGGGTCTGTGGACCCCTGACACTGATGATGGGAACAGGACACTGGGATTTCTGCATTCCAGCAGGGTCACCTCCATCTCCTCTTCTGTAATGAGAGCCTTCAATGATACATCTCTTATTGCTGGCACACAGTGGGTGATTTTGGCTTTCTCAGGCAACCTTCAGGTTGAGTACTAGTTATTTAGGGTGGTTACATCACTTACAGTGATCTTTTGGTGCATATTTTTTCCCCAGGAAATAAGCTGTGACATCTGTAAGCATCTATTCTCTCCACTGACATCCCATGTCCCTCTGATCGTTGTGTAAACACCACTCCTTGGGATGCTCCAGCATCACAAGCCTCCTGATTTGCAGCATTTGTATTTTTTTTGTAAATGCTCTCTTTGTGGATATTAAATAGCAAGCAGATGTCCATCAGAATATGTGCTTTATAGGCACTCTTTTGTTTGACAGAACTTTGAAGAGCGGATATGTGTTGCCTGGTAGCTTTTATTTTTGAGTAATTTATTTTAAGAAATCAGAAGTTGAAAAAAAAACAACCCTAAAAGTGTTTAAATATAGATTTTCACCAAAATTATAATTTGTATTGCAAATCATTGTGTTAGCCATTCTCTGTCCCTTATTCATTTTGGAGTTATACAATTGGACAGTCACCCCTTAATCCCATGTGTGTACATGTGCTGGATGAACAGCAAGTGCACCACTGTGCCCTAAAATGCTCACCCTGAATAAAATCTGGCTATTTCACATCAGATGGGCTTTTGGCCACTCATTTCAGTAGCTATGGACAAAATCTTTCTAGGCTGGCTGAAATCCAGTGCCTTGATTTCTGCCCAGAGCTCTGCTGTTTGAACTGAAAGCTCTTTTGCTCAAGCATCTGAGTGTGGATGAAACCTCTTGTATATTTAATGACATTTAAACTAAGTTTACCAAATTAATTTCTCATCTTCAAAACTACTTTCCTGACTGTTACTAAATGACACCATAGAAAATCTGCTCTAAAGCAGGGCATAATCACAGAGGGGAGCTCTTCTCAATATATTTCCTCAGTGAGAGAGTTATGTGGCATTTCTGGAATCAATAGGAGACTTTTCATTGATTTCAAGAGGAATACCCTGCTTTCAAAGAGGAATCAGACAAATCCCCTCCTCTCTGTATACTTGATCTATGACACAGGATGTGCAGTTTTCTCTGGTGCTTCCCAAGTTCGTAATTTGTATTTCATCCTCATGCCACTTTGTGAATTTATTGGCAGCCAGAAGCACTCCATGAGGATTATAGAGTTTTGCCTACCTTTTGGTGGTTATAACATTTATTTTAAAGCAGTGTTTAGTTATTTTTAGTTAAGGGCTGTGTGGGTGGGTTTGGTACCAGCCTGCCACCAGAGGAAAATCAGATTAAGAGACTAGAATCCATCAAAACTCTGCCAGCACTTCCATGGGTGGGGGGATATTTGGTTAAATAGATGTTTATCTGGGAAAGTCATCATCTGGCCAGCAGCATACTGAATGTTTCTAAGCAGCTAACTTATGTATACTAAACAAATTTGGTTTGGCTGCAGCTTGAGCTGCCCTGTGGAAATTCTCAACATACATTTGTTTGATTGAGCTGTCATTTTCAGTTGATCTGCTGATGATCTGTGTCACTTTGTTTAAATGTCCTGGTGTTTTTTTTTCTTTTTTAATACAGTGCAAAACCAGTCTGCTTTCTATGATGGATTAAATTGAGGTGAAATTTGAGAGTTACTCCTGTTTTTGATTTCTGTGCCCTGAGACAGGTGGGCTGGAATGACAAAGAACTTCGCACACAAACACATTAAAACTAAAATGGAGTGGATGCCCTTATGATTTAAAACATCCGTAGATGTGTCAACTACCAAATGCTCCCGTTCAAATAGTTGCTGGGATTTGCACTTGAAGCAACAAATGGTATTTATTTGGTCTATCCCTCTCACCTAAAATACCTGGACAAAAAGCATGTTGAGCCCTTTTCCTCCTGCAAAATTCCCTCTGGGTGCATAAGCATTGGTGTTTTGGCCTCTGTTGAGACAACACAAGGTTAATCCTGAAATGAAGTCTCTGGTGAGCAGCAGGGGATGGAAATGGGTTCCCCAGCCTGGTGGGAGTCTGTCAGCCCAGTCTGGGAACTGGGCAGCATCTCTGGTGGTCTCAGCCCTGGAGATGTCCTTTCTGCAGGCACTTTCTTAGAGACCAAAGCTCCTTTCAGTCCTTGCAGAACTTGGTTCAGTTTTTTTTAATTTTTTTTTTTTTTTTTATTTTTGGAAGTATTGCTCAAGCTTTGGGCTAGCAGTGGTGCTCCACAAGCTTGGTGTACAAGTGAGGTTCTGGTGCTTCCACCGATTTTGGGGAGGAGTGGCGCTGGCTTCAACAGGAAAAGTGGGATGATGAGGTGTGAGGGGGGCACAGCTCTGAGCAGAGTTCCTTGGGGAGGAATCCCATAGCTCATCCTGGTGCTTGGCCCTGAATTTCCCCTCCTCCAGCTTGAGCTTTCCATAGCCCTCACACAATGCAACTTCTCTCCATACCCAACGTGGGCTTTTTGTGCAAGGCTCACTGCATTTCAGTCTTTGCTTTAGAGCCCCTGGAAGGCTCAATTTGATCATCTCCAGCTTTTCCCATGTGTCTTGTGGTCTGTACATGAACTGCAGCTCTGTGAGGAGAGACCAAGGGATGCCAAGTCCAGACAAATTGCTCATTTTCCAAACATGCTACTGATTTGTTTTGTGACCATGAGTTGGTTCTGTTTACCTCCATGGCTGTGGTGGATGAGATGGAGATATGGATGTGCTCTGAGAGCTCTTTCAGCACCTTCTCATGACAATGCTTGGGTTTTTTTTCCTCTGATGTCCTTGGAGTTATGCGTGGCCCTACCAAACTTGTTGGAATGAGGTTCACCAGAATGTGGAGAAGGTCAGCTAAATACCAGTTTGATGTTGCTTTGCAAAGTGCTCCATAGGAATGGCTGCTTTTATTTGACTTGAGTTTCTAATGAGCTTTCCAGGGAAAACGTTGAAATGCAATTTGTTCCTTCCACTTCCTTACCCTGGAAGTGTATTCTGTGGGCAGCAAATTGTACCACGCTCTCTTTCCTGGTAGAGACACTGGTGCTGCAGGGAGGGGTTTCTCTTGTATGGCCACTTATGGCTTTGTGAAGTGTAATGGTCTAGCCTGAAAATTTCAGAGCATTTTTGGATCTAATTTGGACAGAAGGAATTCAAGTCGCTTTCAGAACAATTTCAGGAAAAGCCACATTATTTTCCTGCCATAAAAAACCCTCAGCTTCTCAAGCCATTTTTGCTCAAGGACTCCACCACTTCTATGATTTAGGACGTGTCTCTGTGTTTATATATATGTTGTATTACATATACATGTTGTATATATACATCCTTGTCATTATAAACAGTACTTAAATCCATGTCTGTAAACATAAATAGATATAAAGTTAAGTACTCTTTATAACAGAGGATTAGTCCACAGTGACATAATAGGTAGAAATCAAGTATATAACAACCTCCTGTTAGTTTGAGTCCTGTGAGATCCTTGGGGATGGAGAGCACTGCCTGGGCCAAGGTCTCTAATGGCATGGCATCCAATTACATGAAGGCTGAATTTACTCCATTAAGAACTATGTATTTATTTAAGCTGTCATATATCAGCCTGCACATGAAAACAATAGAGCTTGTGAAGATTGCCAGTTTGAAAAAGGGGAAAAAAAAAAAAAGAAAAAGATTATTTTTCAAATTTTCTTCCAAGTTATTGGGATGAACCAGAAGCTTTCAGAGTGCTGATTTATTGCTCTCTGTTAGCAGCTCACCAGGACCCCTCTGATTCTCCAAGATCAACAGCTTCAGAGAAAGCAATACAAGGTGTATGGAACAAAGAGGGGAATAAATTACATTAGCAGTTAACTTTCTTTACAGTTAATATATATTAATAAATATCTACAAAACGTTTGAGGCTTTGACCAGGAAGCCATGCAAAATAAACTGTAGTTCCACTCTTTTTTTTCCCCCCCTTTTTTTTAAAAAAGTCAAAATAGATCTAACTGATGTTAACTGTTTCACAGCAGGGGTCTCGTTCTGGTTTCACACTGGTGTCACTGTTGATTTTGGAGGGGGGATGTGATCAGAATAAGGACTGTCACTCCTCTCTCCCTCCAACAGGCTGCTGGTGCTACAGGAACACTTGGCATTTCCATACTGTCCTGCTTTGCATCTCCAAAGCTCTGGGGAGGGATGAGCTATTCACCATGGAGCTCATCTGAGGCAAATGAGATAATATGAACCCGTGGAAGAAATGGGAAACCCAAGAGGGAATGGGGGAATTTGTTACTGGATATGTTTGCAAAAGCAACTGAGTGTGCAGTGTCAGAGCTACCCGCTCCCAGCATAAGCAAAGACCCTGTGATTTGAGGGACCAGGGGGGGTGAGAGCCCAGGGAGTCTTTCCTGTTAGTCCTGCATGTGCTGAAATATCTTCTTGATCTTTTTCTGACTAGCTGGACTTGGCAAACTCTGGGCTTTGCTGGCCAAAAACTCCCCAGTGGTTTCTGTGTCTGTGGAGCTTTGGTTGCATGGAGCTCTCCAAACATGAGACATGGGCAGGCTCTTGGTCCTTGAGGGCTCCAGAAGAAGTTTCCCCTGTGAGTTCAGCAATGCAGATGGATGTAACACATTTTGCTCATTTTCCTCCAAAGAAGAGGGAAAAGGGGTGAACAGAGTGAGGTGTTGCTCTGTATCCAAGTGAAGGGAGCAGCAAAGGGCTTTTGGCTGAGATGGAAAATGTGTTGAAGAGAGAACAGGCACCTCCCAGCATCAGCTGTGGACAACCAGCATGGGAGAGAGGCAAGAGTGGAAAGCTCTTAGGTAGTGTTAAAACCTCCAAGCACTGAACCACAGAGAACTCACCCTTCAGAGACATGCTAGGTAAAAGTACAGCCAGACAAACACCCTTGGAGGAGTTTCCAAATTACATGAGGAACAAATTTATAGGAAAGAGGTGACAACATCCTAGATTTGCCAGATTTCTACAAACACTTTTCCTTTAAAAACAAGTCTCCTGATTGCTCAGCAAAACTCAGAGTTCTAATATTTGGGGTTTGGAGTTTTTTTCCTTTAACTCCTCTGAATGTTTTTCATTTTTTTTTTTTGGTAATAATATGGGAAAGAAAAAGAAACATCTCTGAGAAAAGGAAGGGAAGGGAAAGAAATGGGGGGGGAGAGTGGAGAGGAAAAGGAGGATTTTCATCTATCTTCTGTTTTGCACGCACCTTCCTGCAGCAGAGGATGGGGACAGGGCATGGGGAGGGAGCTGTGGCCACTGGCACTGAGGCAGTGCAGCATCTCAAGCTGAGCTGAAGCACATGAAGCCTGTGACGATGAAGGAGCTGGGCCCCCATTTTATCTCTGTGTAGATGTCTTGGCTGCAAAACCCTGGTGTTTCCCCTTGTCCTCTTATACAAAGGCCAAGAAAAATAATTGCTACAGATTCTTGTAGGTCCTTGCACTCATGTATGCCACGCTTGCTAGAAAAATAAACTATCTTAGAAAGGTAACTGAGAATTTAGCTGCACTTAATGGGTGTAGTTTCCTTTTGCCTCCATCCTTGTTTAAAGTCATCCTACCATGGAGTTTTGGGCTTGCTTTTTCCCAGTTGTGCTTGGATGCCTGCAGTAAATTGTGTCAGTTCCATGGGCAAACCTTTTCTGCATCACCACAGAGATGAACATTTTGGTAAACTCAGACAAAAGTCCCACTGGCATTAAGATAAATCCTGTTCGTTGGGATAGCCCAGGCTTCTGAAATGGGGCAGGAAACACAAATGTATTTTATCAACCATTAATATTTTGTGGAGATTAAAAGTTAATCAGTGTTTATTTAGAATATGTGGCTGGCACAGGTAGAATTATGTCAGAAAAAATTGTGGAATTGCTTTGAGGAATGAGCAGGATCTGAAACAAATTGGTGGTGGAGACAATGTAGACAAATCCAGTTTTGAATGCTTTTTTTTTTGTCTGGACAAAAATGAAACAAAAATTATTGCACTATTGCACTCTGAAAATGTGTAATTTTTTTCAGTGACATATCAATGAGAAGAATTTGTCAAAGTGTGCCAGCCAAGAGCCTGGGTTTCATGGAGACAAACAGGAAAAAAATTTCATTCAAGTTTTACAGTAATCCCAGCCAAAACAGCTCTGTCATACAGGAATAAATGTGTATGCACATGTGGTGAAATAAAACTGTCCCAAAGGTTTTTTTTTTTAAATAAAAACCATAGTGAGCACAAACATACTGAGGCCCCAGAATGCTGCAGAATACACCTGACACGAAGTAAAGTTGCTCTTGAGATTCATGATTTTCCAATCAGCTAAGTACATCCTGCATGTTACTGGGTGACCTTCTGCTGAGGAGTTGCTTATAGGAAAAATTGTGGCCTTGTATCTCCTCAGAAACAAATGCTGGAAGCCAGTCCTGCCAGACCTTGAGGTTTTGAAGTGGACAGTATTGTAGGATTAATTACCCGATACTTTTCCTGATTAGTGTATTTGTTATGAGTACTTCTGTTAGTGCTTCAAGGACTTAACTACAGTGTATCACAGTGTCACTCCAGTATAATTAATGCTCTTTCACTGTAATTGCATAATTAAAAAGCTGTCTGGCTGCTGGTGCGAAACTCTGCTCTACAGCAGCTTGGTTTTCCAAAAGCAGCTCCCCAAAAGTCCATCTCTCCCTGGAATACTTGGGCATAGCTCAGGAGCAGCTACATCCTGCTCTGATAATCTCTCAGATCTTGCTCTTTTATTCCCAGCATTTTGGGAACGTCCTGTGTAAGGCCAGGGGTTGGAATTGATGATCCTTGTACGTTCCTTCCAACTCAGGATATTCTGAGCTGCCTTCTCCCCACTGGTCTCTGTCCCCTACTCTTCCAGGTGGAGTGCAGTCTCTTTGGGATTCAGGCAGTGCAGGTCCCCTCCCCAGCGTCTTCCCCAGGGTGTTTTTGCCCTGGTGGTGTGAGAGAGACGATGTGGTCACTGAGCTGCCACTGTTTCATTCTTTTTAAGCTCTTGGTGCTTAGAGTGGGAATTGCTCAGCTCCTCAAAGCAGATGGATGGGTGTTTGCAGGCTAGTGCTGCAGTGCCTGCTGGCAGGAAGGGGTTAAATTCCTTTTTATTCATAATGTGCTTTTGAAACAAAACTTCATGACCTGGCTTTTTTCCCCTCTTTCCTTTTTTATTTTTTTTCAAGTGATTACACTTTGCCGCATTATAAGGGAGCAAATGCATTTGTGTCTCAGGACCGAACTCTACCAGATACTGACATGTTCAACATCTCCTGTGGCTTACCAAACACATCAGGGATGTGGACCTCCCTCTGTTTTCTCATTATGCCAAATAATGAAATGTGGAAATAATTCTAATCCTTTCTTCTGGTTGTGCTGTACCTCTGAAAATATGATAAACTCAATCCAATTAAAAGTCATTACCTCTACAAGGCTCAGTCTCTATCTATAACCTTTGTTTTATAATTCACTCTGTTATCTGTCTTCATTATAATTTGGTAGAATAGTCATCCTTTATTACTGCTTTCTGTTGGAAAGAGGCATGTGATTTCCAGTGCTACTTTGTGACACATCTCAGTTTAAAACAGTAAAGGTCTACTAATGAGTAAAAAGAAGTTCAGTTACACTGATTTATTACATCGAGATAAAGTTTCATTTGTGTTGATTATAATACTGTAGATTTAAGTAATTGTTTTAATTTAAAAATGTTCTTTTACAGCAATACTTTTTCACTGTGGCAGGGACTGTTAAAGTGCATTACCTTTTCTCTTACCCTAGCTGATACAGATTTAGTTAGATTTTGTTCCTAATCAGTATTTTCTGTGTATAAGTGGCTGGTCTCACTAATTCACGTTTAACCTTCTTGTCCTGAGTTTCGTCCTGATCTGGTTGTCTTCTTGTGCCATGCCAGTGTGAGAATATATGTCATGTTTACCATTATGGCAATCAAACAATGAACAAAAGCTGGTTCCCCTAATCCATTTTTCCTCCCTTAGCAGTGACCAGTACTCAGGGCTAAAAATTTCAAGACAGATTTTTTTTTCCCCTCCTCTTGGGTCTACTCCATATAGAGAGTCATGAAGGGCATTAGTGAGTGTTAGCTGCTGCAGCTCCCCTCAGTTGAAATATCTTACCAAGATACAAATTTAAGCTATTAGTTAGAGTTTCAGCATGCTTTAGGCTGCCTCCCAGCCCCTGTGGATCTCTCCAGACTCCTTGCTAGCTGCAGATCCCACTCTCAGTATATCAAATCCTACAGCTGGCATTTCCCTCTTCTCTTACCCCCCACTCTGTGTAACCCAGGAAAGGTTTTGAAAGTCAAATATATATTTATTCCATTGAGGAAACTTTATCAACCAGCACCAAAGTTTATTGGCACTAGCTAGTGATATAATGGGTAGTTTAAACCCTGCTAACTGCGAATAATTTTTCAGCCGTGTTTATGATTGCAGTAGGCTCTAACAGACCAAAAGTACAGATAACATAAATATTTCTACCAGAGATGATTGTACTGGAACTATAAATAAAAATTAGACTTAACTTGTAAATAAATTCACTGCGTGCCAGCCAACATTTATAAACCTTTGTTGCCGCATGTAGTACAGTAATTTATATGGAAAAGTGCACAGGAACACAAGCAGCCAAATTTTACTTTTCAGTTATGCAGGTGCAACTTCCCCCCCCACATCAAGGAGAGCAGCTCCTGTGCAAATGAAAGTAGAATTTGACCCAGAGTCTCTCAGTGCTGGACCCTAATTAAAAGCCAGCGTCTGGTCCCCATCAGATGCTTTTGACTGTGTTGCTCAATTAGACATGAATGACACTAGACAGAGCACCAAATGCTACTAGTTATTGTAGGGGCTGATGGTGAGAATTGCCAGAGACTACAGGCAGGTCCTTACACAGTTACTATATTATAACTTTGCTGGTCTAGTACCAACACTTGGCAATGCTGAAATTATCCTCTCTTAAAGGCCTGATGCTCTAGAGTGTGCTCAGCTCCTTTTCTCACTTGCCTGTGGACAGATTTCTCCTGAGTGAGAGCTTGGTGCTCATCAGGAACTACCTTCTGCTGCCAGCATGAGCCTCTTTGAGGGTTGTTTTCTGCAGACACTATGATTTGAGAAGCAAAAGCTGCTTCCCACATGAGAAGGGTCTTTAATGTGAATTATCTGCTCTGTTGTGCACCTTGCCATGAGGCACAGACTGAAGCCACCCAGTGTCCTTGGCATGGGGTGCTCCAGAGGTGACCCTGGCTGAACTCCCTTTGCATTTCATGCAGATACTGCTGCCCACAGTGCAGCAGCATGAGAAGCTGGTGATTTATGTACTTCAGCCCCAAAGCCGTGCTCAGGCTGCCTGGAGCTGCCTTTTCTCCTGCCTTTGTCCCCGCAGCTTTTCCTACAACTCCCTCTTCTGCCAGCATGCAGAAGGGTTTGCTCGCTGTGGCTCAAGGCTGAGGTGTGGAAGCTTTGCTTGGATAATGCCCTCTGTGATCAGCAGTGTCAAGAGCACGAAGGGAAGGCTGAAATCTGGGCACCACATTTCCCTCTCATTTTGTTACATTAGTGTCAATCTGAAGAAATTTGAGTAATTTTGGTTAACTCCAGGACGGACGCTGATCTCTTTTATTCCTTGGTGGAAGTCTAAAGTAATTACTTTAGATTTAACAGTTGTGTAAGAGAAATCAGAATCTGGCCTTTGGGGCCACCACACGGGTGCTTTGGTCCCCCTTGCTGTCATAGCATGAGCGTGGTTTTTGGGGTTGGACCTTTTGAGTGAGTTTTGGACAGCTTTGGTTTTCTCATGCTTGTGTTAGTGTCAAGTAATACAAATATGCAAAATCCCCATGTGTTTGAAGGCTAATGGTTGTGAAAGTATTTTTCCTTGGTAATTGAAGTAATGGCTCAGAACAGCTTCAAGTGCTGTGTTTATCTCTAAACGTGCTTGTAATCTCTTTTGTTGTACAATGGAACTTGCCGTTTGTAAAAGAGTGTTTCTCTCCCGTGTTTTGTGATTTCCACTAACTGGGAGTTACTAGCTCTAGTCTGGTTAGAATCTAATCTCACTAGATTAGGTCTGCTCAATGCTTGTCACAATGAGGTCCTGCCTGGGGGTACCAGACTGTGTTACAATACAAATAATAATAAATAACAGTCAATAGGTCCAGCTCCCCAGAACAGTTCTGTGAAAAGGGAGCGGCACAAACCAGTTTCAGGTATGTTGACTGATAAAATGTTCAAGTAGAGTAATGTAGCCCTTGGCTGGAGTCCTTCCTGTGCCTGGAGATATGTTTCTAAAGCTAAGGATCCTTCTTTACGTCTCCTCTGGTCCCCTCTGAGCTGTGCCCACCTCCTGTGGACAGTCAGATGGCTCCCATTTTGTTCACCACTGGCTAAGAACTCCTTTTGAAGCTAATGGGCTTTCTTCTCTTAATTTTCTGCTTTTCTTGACCTCCTGTGTTCTAGGCTGATGTGGATATATTTTGTAATCAATCAGCCTCTGCCTGTAACAGGGTTTTTTTTTTCTTTAATACTTGTTCAAACAAATTCAGATAAAGGTGTCCATTTGTATGCAGCAGGAAATGCCTGTCTCCTTTTCAGATATCCCTGCAAATATTCCAGGCTGATTTCCTCTGCACTGAATGGTGATACTAGGTCAAACAAATATAAATGCTCACTGCTCTCTTTCAAGGATCTGATTTAGGAGTTTGTGGTACATTCAGGTCCACCCTCACCTCCTGTAGGAGAAGGGATTAATTCCCCTGATCCTACCATCCAAAACCCTTCATTAATGCATCCTTGCTGAAGGCTTGTACAAGGCATAGTCTACACAGCTATGGGAGCTCAAAGCCCCTGACACGTGGTGGAATTCTCCCATCGAACAGAGTTGTGTCCTCATGGTGTATAATTTTTGGGACTAGGGGTCATCTCACCTTTGAGAAGCTGCAGGCATGAAACTGTGTGGCTCTTCTCATTGCAAAGAGCCACTCTGACATTTATCTCAGCTCTTGCTTTGTCCTGCTCAGAAGGTGATGGCATTCTGAATTAGGCTCTCTAGATGCCTTTGCTTTCAGCCTCTTTCCTCCAGAGTAATCCAGATTATGATTAAATCACAGGTGGCCACGTGCATGAATCCAAGTGCAGAGAACTGCATTCATGTGCTAGAGTGTTTATCAGTCAGTAGTCACTCTGGGAATATATCTCCTTAGGCACAAATAACCTGAGGAAGGGAAGAACAGAATTCCTTATGAATATGTTTGTTTGCTACGACTGGCTTTGGCCATGGAGATCTGGGTGCAGGCTTGATCCCTGGAAAACTTTCTGAGAAGTTTGAGCTTAAGGCTGCCCTGAAACACAGACAAGTGCACCAGGCCAGCATGTTTGCCCACCATGAGGGGCCATGGTGTGGCATTTCAGCTGCAGCCAGGCACAGCCCTGCTGAGCATGAGGCCTCTGACAGCAGCACTGGGCTGTGCTCACCCTCTGCCTCCATCAGCAGCGCCTCTCACCTAATTGCTCTTGGAGAGGAAAACTGGGCTGGACTAAGAATCATCCTGATGGAAGGAAGTCCTCTGCTCCTCCCAGCCATGCACAGAAGGCCTCTCAGTCTTGGAATGACCCCAGGTCCTGGAGCTGCAGCAGCAGCTTTGGCACGTCGCTCTCCCTCGTCATCAGGCACATCCCCAGCCACGTGGGCTCTTTCCTGCTGGTGGGCAAGGTTGTGACAAAAGTGCAAATGCAGGTGTCCACCCTGGCCTTTTAGTAGCAATTAACCTTTACTCCTGGGTTTCCTTTGAAGCTTGCTCATGTTTTTATTGTAAAATAGTGGTGAAGAATTTCATGGAGACTAATATCTAAGCTTCCACACAACCTAATCTCATCTGTTCCCTTATCAGGGGCCTCATTTTTTACTTCATCCCATTTATGGTGGGGATAATTATTGGAGTTTAAAAGAGGCCATCTTGAATTTCAAAACTGAAGTGCTATCTGTGTGAACAATTTGCAGTTCACTGTGAAAATGATGCTTATCAGCAAAGTCTCTGTGTCTAATTCTAACCTTACAAAGTTTTTCTATCAGTCAATATCCTATGGTTTTGCAGGAAGTCCCTCTGATCCACGTGGGTGCAAATTTTAAGAAAAATAGTCATGCACCCTTTGAAAACTAAGACCAGAACCATGGTTCATGTACATTGATTTTAATAGAGCTGCTTCTATCATTAATGTCACAAATATGTCTTAATGGTCTTCCCATCTCTCAGTCAGTCATAATTCAACTCTGTGTCTATTTTGAGGCTTAAAAATACATTTTTTTTGCTAGAATACATTGCTGTTTCAGGCAAAGGACTATTTCAGTAATCCATTTTACCCACACTTAGAGCTTTGGGGCATAGAGGAGTATTATATTTTCCAGAGCTTTCAAGCTGAAAGCCCGTGTTTAACGACGACATCGGGTGTGGCTGCTGGAAATCAAAGGAGGCACAATAGACCCAGCAAACGGACTTGTCTCCCTGCCAGGCTTTCAGAGGCCAATTTATCAGCTGCAGGTTTGACCCTATATGGCTAAAAAACGAGCGTAGCCAGAATGACTGAGATAAGTATAACTGAGGCCTTTGAGTCTGCGAGAGAGAAATTAAACTGGACGGTCCCTGGGGAAGATGAAACATCTGTAAAGCTGTGCTTGCTGAATGTTTAAGGCTCAGCTTGTGCTGGCTCGTAGGCAGGCACTGCTGGCAAGTGGAGCTGAGGAAGGTGGCCCTTTGGGACAGGCACAGAGTAGGTCATTGCTTGCTGTGACTTCAATTATTTGGCTGAGATACTCTGTTATTTTGTGAAGGACGGTTGACTGTGGGACACAGAGTGCCTTGGTTTTATGGGATACTGCTTGGCTGGACAGGGGCAACAGCAGTGACTGTGTGAGATGGGCTTTTTAAGGAGTTTGAGTGTCAGGCACTCAGCTGTCATGGAAAATCAGTGGGATTTAGATGCCTGAAGTTTTTACCCTCAGCACCCCCCTTCAAGTGAGCCATGTGCTTATCATCATCCAGATCACTTTCTTTGTGTGATTTCTCTTCCTGCACCCCATGTGTATACATGGGTTAGGGTTTCTTTTTTTTTACCCCTGTTCCAAAAACAGCTGAAGTCTTTTAGGCAGGACTGCAATCTAAACAGTTGGGGGAAGACATCTGAACGGGAGCACGCCTGCCCAGGCTGGGTGCAGCATTGCTGCTGGCCTGCAAAGTCAGGGAGCATGTGCAAGATTTGGGGGATGCTCAGGAGGTGTGGATGGACCTCTGTCACCTGTCCCACCATGCTGGAGCATAGCTGTGTCTGGGGGTAGCAGCAGTGCCGTGGTGTAACAGAGGTGGCTGCTGGAGGGGTTGTCTCAGTGCAGGGTAAAGTGAGGGGTGGCATCCAGGGAGAGCTGTGTCTCTGTCCTTTCCATGCCCTCTTTCCTGCCCTTTGGAGTCCCAGATAAGTGGTGCTGGAGGCAGGAAGGGATGGCATGGGCTCATGAGAGCAAGCTCTCTGCATCAGTGCTTTCACGAGCCCTTAAGTATCATTGCCAAAGTCAGTTCTGAAAGGTAGGATTTCTGAACCACAAGCAGTGGAAAATCCCTCTCTGTGTCCTTCTCAGCTAGATGGTAGAGTCACTCAAAATTTTCTACTTCTCAGAATGCCAGGTATTAGTAAAGTGACAAACTGATCAATATTGGGTTCAATTGTTAACGTGCAGGCAGAGTCTGCCAAACCGGAGGCCGAGGGGACGGGTAGCTGAACTTTCCTGTGACATGTATGAGGTCATAGCCAGTGCCACATAAAAGAAAGAAAAACAGTTCATGGCTGTGAATAAATTGCTCACAGATGAAGAATCCAGTTTGCCAGTCCTGTGATGGGAGCAATCTATTCCAATGATTTGTTATGTCCCAGTGTTTGTCTTAGGCAGTACCAGAAGCATGAAAGTACAGATATAAAACCGTGAGATAATATGTAACAAAGATGTGAGAGACAATGGGCTATGACCAGTTTCCAGTGGAAAAGCCATACGGTGCTAATCTACCATGGATAGTTTCTTAAATGAGCAAGAAATTGAAAGAACATTTTAAAGTTTCCTGTTTCTTCACTGAAACAGAGTCATTCTGAAAGCCAAGCTCAGTGTAACACTTTCATTTCTGGGCCAACCATATTATGCAAATATTCTCAAGCTCAGGTTTTAAATACCTGATCTCTTAGTTTCAGTCCTTGGAGAACAGTATTCTCACCTCCTATTTAGGTTTGAATTAAGTGGAATGAGTTCTGGTGTGTATAAAACCCTAAGAACATGAATACATTAAATGAATATAAACAGTAAGGAAGGCTTTTTTGGCTAGTTTTGCTGTTTTGACCCTCTTGCATGTAGAGTTGAGTTAAGCGTTGTATTGCTGGTGCAGCTAAAGCCCCCGACTGAAGTAATTCTGCTTTTCTGACTAAAAGGAATTTATAATCAGTCTTACATTTTAGGCTGTCAAAAATACTGAGTTTTAATTTTTTTTCTTCTTTTTTTGTTTGCTGGCTAAACCCCAGAGATGAAGGTAGTTTTTTTTTTTTAATGTGTTTTGGATCTGCCCCAGTTTTTTTTGCAACTGTAAGAGGAGAAGGTTCATGTTCTCTATAAGGTGCTGTTTGGATCCTGAACTTATTTTAGACCATTGCATTTCTTAGAGGTCAATGGTAAGACACTGATTTACATCAGCTGAAGCTCTTGCCAAGAGTTGTGTGGTAGGCTGGATCCTTTCTCCGAAGACTAATTGGAGGCCATCAAACTTAATTTTGGCTACTTTAGGTTCAGTCTGTCTCTCTGCAAGACCAATGAAGCTTTCCTGCTTTTTACTTCTCTTAGATTTCAGTTGTAACATGTAATGCTGGCTTTCAGTTGTAATTTCAAAGCACGTGTGGGGTGCAGTGCTGTATCCAGACCTGACTGGACAATGGGGTGTGCCTGCCTTTACATCTGTGTGCAATTCCCTCGCCTGTGCTCAGTGATGCAAACCACTTTTGATGTCAGGAATATTCAGAAACACTGTGTTATCCCCAGGCCTACACCAGAGAAAAGCCTCAGCTCCATCCAGGGTGAGGCTCTGCTGCAGGATTAGTGATTGGTGCCGTCTCCCAAGCTGTCTCTTCCATTCCACGTGCAGGCTGAAACGGTTTCATGTGCAAAACCTTGTCAGGGTGTTTCAAATCCTACTGTTTGTCCTTCTTTTCCAGGTGATGAATGTTTGTATGAGAGCTTTCCAGAACTTCCCTTGGGGGAGGTGCCAGAAGCTGATGGAGAGGCTGCAAATGTCCAGTGTCCAACATCCATCAGCATCCAAGAGCCGTCTTCTCCAGCGACCTCCAGCGAAGCTTTCACACCCAAGGAGAGCTCTCCTTACAAGGCTCCAATATACATTCCTGATGACATTCCCATTCCTTCAGAGTTTGAGCTCAGAGAATCCAACATTCCTGGAGCAGGATTAGGGATATGGACCAAAAGGAAGATTGAAGCAGGGGAAAAATTTGGCCCTTTTGTAGGAGAGCAGCGGCCACACCTGAAAGATCCTAGTTACGGCTGGGAGGTAAGATTTTCTCTACATTCTTTTGGTCTGTTGAGTTATTGTGTGCCTATCTATAAACACAAATATTTGCAGAATTTGAGTCTTATCCTGCAGCAGCCAAAGCAAATTTATGTGCACAAACTGCTTTGTGGCCTTTCAGGGTTCTGGATGGAGATGAGTGTAAATTGAAAAAGAAAAAAGTCAGAAATTAATATTGCTCTTCATGCATGAAATCTGTCTGGGTGGATGTTGGCAGGTGATGCTCCTTTTGAGGAAAGCGAGGAAAAAGTGTTGTTGGAACATTTCTATACCATTTTTAATCATGTCTTGGATAGTCCTGTGTTGTCTCTTGGTGAGGGATTGGCAAAATCACTGCATTGTAGGGTTTGAAATGAAACCGGGTGCTGTTTCAGGATTGTGAATTGCCACTTTCTGTCAACAATGATTAAAATAACCCTTAAATCTAGTGATGTACGGCTAGACTTGCTATTGAAAAACTTTGTGCTACTAGGGGGCTTCAAAAGCTGGGGGGTTGATCCTGCTTCCATTTTACTTAATGGGAATTTTGCCACTCATTTGGTGAAGTAGGTTTGGATGCTAGAGCCATACCCAGCACACATGGGAATGGTGTGGTTCTTGTTACTTCTGCAGATGTTTTGGGAAATCCTTTCTCTGAAGGAGCTCATGGACTCCTTTGGTGAGTACAGGTGTTGGATCTTGCTTTCCCTGCCTTCAGGGACAGCATTTTCCTCACTGTGATATCACTGAGGATCTGTCTGAGCTCCTGGTCCATGGTCAGGTCAGGGATTCAAACATCAAGTGGAGCTGCTGTTGTGTTATGATGTAACAAATGTTCCTGCATGGCTTTATTCATGGTTTTAACAATGTGCTGTAGGAACAGAGCACAATCTCTGCTTTCCATCTGTACGTTTCCTTTGCTTTCTGATAAGGGGAGCCATGCAGGGTTTGTGTGGCTCTCCAGGGGCACGCCTGACCTCAGGAGAGATGGGAGTTCATTTTCCCAGGAAAAATGAAGCTTCATTGTGGAGCAGAGCCTTGCAGATATGGTGGAAAATGGAAGCTTGATTTGCTCTTAACTATCCATAAACACTCGGGGAGTTCATGACAAACTTTCCATCCAGCTGTTTAAACTCTTGTGAGACCTGTGACAATGTGACAGAATAGTGTCAGGAGAAATCATAGACTTGGCAGCACTCTACTGAGTTAACAGACTGTGATGCAATATAATTGCTAGTGAGAAATCTTTATTATTTGAAAAAGGCACCAGGAAACCATAAAATCTGACCTTTAACCATACCACAATTAAGCTCAAATATTGATAACAGAAATTAAAGCAAAAACTGTTGATACATGGCTGTACTTGCAGGTTTAACATTTTTCCAAAATTAGGGTATTTTAGACTGGACACTCAAGTGCCGTAGGACAGGATAATCACACTAAAACTGAGGGAAATCTATCTAGCCTTTCACACCCTTAGATGCTGGCAATATTAGAGACTGCTTTTCCTGCTTGGAATATTTCAGATTTTGGGGTCTGTGATATTCAGACAAGAAATGAATATCTTGATAGTGCTGGAAACCCAGCTGGCAGCCTGAATCCCTTTCAAGCTGCAGGACTCGTGCCATTTGAATGGTGTTATTTATTTGGGACAGCTGGGGCAAGCTATTGAAAAATGTTGGAGCAAAATCACAGAAAATCAACAGTCAAGTCCCTCTGCATTTTGGTCACTCACCCAGAAGTATTCTGTGGTGCTTAGAGGAACTTGAAACTGAATATTTTTTTGAACAAGTGGGTTAGATACATTTACTGTAGTTGAAGAGAGACAAAGAAATTCTGGTTAGCAGAGTTTACACAGTGAGTAAAATGGCATGGAGTGATGGCTGGGGCTAGAGGAGGGATGTGGGGGATCCTGGTAGTGCTGGAGAGGATTTCAGTGATGCTCTTTCCATGCCAGATGCTCATCATCACACTCCTCAGGAATCCACCGCTGATACTGGTGTGTGGGCTCAGGCAGTGCTAAAGGCAGTGTGGGATGGAGAGGAAAACTATCATTATTGAGGTTTAAGTATGGTCTTTAAGCTTTTCTGGTGCTGTTTTCTGCTTAAATGGGCATTTTTGGGAAACAAGGAGTATGTCCAGCCAGGTGCCAACAAACCAGTTAACAAACGAGAATTCATTCTGCTGTTGCTGGTAATGAAGGTGAAATTTAGTTTCAATCTGAAGTGGAGGAAGGATAGAACCAAAGTTTCTGTGTGGCGCTGAGTGTGGGTTTTAAGTGATTTTGCAGTGTGAGAGGTTTTAAAATCTTTCCACTTGTTTGATGAGTGAATTGTATCGGTTGTGACATGATGCTCTCTCATGTTTGATTACCTGTAATTCCTGGGGTAGTTCATGGTGCTCTAGAAGCCAGCTGGTGACTTCAGAAGGAGGGATGTCCCAACTGCTCATGTTGCTCTGTTACACACAAATTTGGACTGTAACTACATTTTTTGAAAAATAAATTTTTCTCCTTTGCAAAAGCTTGTCATAGTTTTGGGTGTTTCCAGCTGTGGGACACTTCTGACTTCCAGTTTTTGTGACTGATATCCATCTGAGTTGATACTGGGATTAGCCTGGGAGAGAAGTGGAAGCTGAGGGAACTGCTGCTGTTAAATTCTGCAGCCAGGCAGTTGATGATAAAGAAAAATTTTCTGCAGCAGGCTGAGGAATTTCATGGAGCCTGTTCCTACATTCCCCTATAGCAAGACTCCCTATGGGATCAACACAGAGTTCCATCAGAGCAAGTCCAAGAAAACAATGTCTATTGTGTCCATTTATACAGTTCAGCCATAAAACACACTCCAGGACAAAAAGAATTTGTTGTGATATAGTCGTGCTTGGGTCATGATTAGAGTGCTGTAGATCAGTTTAAATGAAAAGCCATAAATTTGAATTTTATCTCATTTTGTGGGGCTGGAGTTGAGCATTATCTAATCAGGTATTGGTTAGCTAAAGTACAAATCGAACAGGGGGTCACCGGACAAGGGGAAAGGTCGAGCTTTTTTGCAGTTTGTCACGGGGGTTTTAGTATTTGCCGGCAGCCCGAGTATCTGAGGAGGTCGGGAGGCTGTTGCTCGGTGCTTGTTTGAAAAGGGAAAATTGACTGCTGCTTAATCAACAAAGAAAACAAGCTTTTAAGGGATGGCAGTAATTTTTTTTTTTTTTTTTTTTAAACAAAAGCGAGGGAACACAAATTTAGTGATTTCATCGTGGTTCATGCCCTGCTATGAAAAACAACTGGGAGAGTATTTCAAAGCAAGGCTTTGAGTAGGTCGCCAAAGCACGCGCACCTACCTTGGGCCAGAGGACAGCCAACATCCAAATTCAGGTCTCTTGCTGCTCTAGCAAACTCAAAGTCTCATTCATAAGAACAAATTCTTCACAGCTCTTTTGATCCTAAACTTTTATTTCTTTACTAGGAGGGCAAAACCAGGAGCAATAAACTCTAATAAATCAAACCTGTCACAGAAGTAAAAAAAATATTTTAGAGCTTTATAAAGCAGCATATAATCTGTTTATAGAGCTGAGTATATTTTCCTGTCATGCCAGGGAGGCTGAAAAACAACTCATATTTGGTAGAGTATGCTTGAGCTGATGCTATTACTTCTAAATGGAAATTAGGAGGCCATTTGGCTATTTATTTATGTCTCCTCTAACATTTTTCATGTGAGTCCTCTGAGAAAACTGCACAGCTTCCTAAAAATTGTTCTGGAGTACAAGCTTCCCACTGTTTTGTAGGGACTGGAATAGTTGCAGTTTGAAGCTTTAATTCTGCACTTTTTTTGCTTTCTTTTGGCAGTTTTAAAAATTAAATTTATTCAAGATTCTGAGGTTTATGTGTACCATATATTGCTATGAAAATTAAATAATGTTAAAAAAACAGTATAGGCTTTTAGAGATGAAATCTAGTCTATATGCTTGCAAATCTGGGTTGTAGCATCTAAACCAATAGCTTGGTTTTCTTAGCATCCAAAGGATTCTACTGTAATCAGTGGCAGTTACCAACCAGTTCCTATGTACAGATGTTAGCCTCTGTTTTTGGGTCCTTCTTTGGGAAAATCTATGCCAGAATGCTGAAAGCAGCATTTTTGTGTTTGTTTGCTTTGTTTTTAATAAAAACAGAGCAAAAAGTCTTCTAAATAACTTCCCGTGGAATTCTCACATCTTAAAACTCCAGTTAAGCTATTCTTAATAAACAGTGACTGCTGAGGGAAATAACTCCCTTGTAGTCAGGAAAATACCTCTGGGAGAGAGCATTAGATAATGTTTTTTTCAAAAAGAAAAATAGAAGGAACAAAGACTTCATCACTTGTGAATATTTTTCTTTGGGATATGGAGTGTGTCTTAGTGTTAAACAATAAAACCCTTCATTTTCTGCTGTTGTTTGACACTTTCACACTGCCACTGGTCTGTGACTTTTACAGACCAAATCTTGGCTTTTTCTTGAATTGTTTTCAACAGCATTAACATGCAAAACAGCACCACACTCAGCCAGGTGGTTGGAAAGCAGGGAAGCATAATAGAGATTCCTTGCCTAGGTTTTCTCCTTTCATATGGATTGCAGCAGTATAGAGACTCCAGGGATTTTCGCAAAATTATTGTTGAAGCAAAACCAGAAACAAGGATGTGGGCTATTCTGTTATTTGGAATTAAAAAGGAATGATTTGTTTTATAGTGGGAGGTGGGGCTGCTTTTTGATCAACACAGGACCAATGTAGCCTTGCAGAGCGTGTTCTCCCCCAGCTCAACAGATCATCCGCTCCTGGCAGCTGCAGGTGGGGGTGACATCCTTACCTTGTCTGCAGCGCATAGGTGATGCTTTATCCCATTTGGAGCTCAGCTTTGCAAGGCATAGAGCACTCTGGCCGGGGTCCAATAAAGCACTTAGGCACGAGCTTATCATCAACAGGATTACCCAGGTGTTTGAGTTAAGCACGTGCTTAGCTGCCGTGTTAAGCTCTCTGTAAGGGACGCGGTGTTCGGTGTTCGGTGCGCATGGGATGGAGTTCAGCCGTGTGTCCTGCCTGGGGTGAGCGTGCACGAGGGTGCTTCAGACAGCCCCTCCAGAGCTGTGCACAAAAAGGGCATTGCTGCAAGTGTTACCAGCCTGAATTCTTCTGTTGTTTGCATCTGGGTCTTGTGGTGAGGCTGTGCCTGAGTCAGACATGGCTGCAGCAAAAGGAGTCCCTGCAGATGCTGCTTCATGAGCAGAGCCTTGCCCTCACAGGGGATGTCAGCACCATACTCCAGCCAGCTCCCTGGGCTTATCACCAGCTTTCTCCCTGCCTGGAGAACACAGTTTATAGTTGCAAATGAGCAAATATTAGCTCCTTGAATAGCAAGATACGAGCAGGTGGACTTGTCATTCAGTTCAATTAAATGTATTGACAGCAAAGGGGAGCTGTTGGTCCTTTGGGTTTTTCTGTGTGGGTGGAAGATGCTGAGGACAAGAGGGATCATTCAACATTAGTCTGTGTTGCTTTTCTTTATTATTCCCTTCTCCTCCACCCTTCAATTCCTCTAATTCTTTGATTAATATGATTAAGCAGAGTCTTGCATGAGCTTGGTGGGATGTGGTGCTTTGTTTCTTTGGGCAAAGACCACAACCTTCCCTTGGTCAGGCAGAGCTGCTGTTTGCTGGGAGGGGAACACCAAAGCTCCCTCCTCAGCTGGCCAGGGGAGCTGCTCTCAGAAAACCTTCAGATCAATATCACACAAGGGAGCTGAGAGGCTGCAGTAGTTTTTTGGAAGGGAGGTGCTGCTCACCCCCACTCTGAGCCAGCCCTGGCACTGGGGCTGTGCTTAGGGGGCTGGTGAGGCTCTGAGCCAACCCAAGGTCAACGTGGCAACAGCCTCAGGAAGAGGCTTTCAGCCAGTGCAGGAGGCTGAGCAGCTGTTGGTGTGGCACAGCTGGAAAATCTCACAAAAGCTTTTGTCCCAGCGAAACCCGGAATGGGTTGTGTGGAATTGACTCTTTCTCCAGCCACAGTGGATGCTCCACCGTGTCCTTGACCTTGAGGGCAGGAAATCACACATTTCATGGCAGAGTCTAAAGCCACAGAAACCTCTCTGTAGGTCTGTGTGTGTGTTGCCCACAAAGCCACTGAGGTTTTAATTTAATCAGGGGGAGCATTAACTCCTGAGGGAAGCAGAGTGAAACCATAAGGGTCAAGTGGACTTAGGAGTAGGAAGGGGAGAAGGAAGTTTTGTTACCTTCTTCAGAGCAGAACCAAGAGGATGTTTCAGGAATTTGCATTTCTCTTCAGAGCAAAGAGATTTTTATTTATTTAAACACCACCAAGGTAGCTTTTGAGTTCAGTAATATTCTGTCCAAGCAGGTAAGAGCATTCAATTAATAAAGACAAAAACTGCCATTGGAGTAGATTTGAGATTATCAAATTACAAAGAAAAATAAATGAGATATGCCAGACATCCCTTTAAAAGACAAAACGGGTAAATTGAATTTAGCCATTAAGAAAGACAACATCAGAAAGAAAAATAAAAAATATTAAACTGAAGAGAATAATAATTGCATCTAATAGAACTGACAAACAATCATAATTCTTCCCATTAAATAAATACGTTATAAAAAATTTATTATGAAATGCCACATTATGCAAGCCAGGATTCAGAGATGAGTTCTTTGCATTAAGTACAGTAGATGCCATTAAGGAAAACAGTCAATATGTCACTAAGCCACGGCCTGTAAAATTAAATTGATTTGGTAAATGTAAGTAAGATAGATCTGTTTGCTTTCATCATCAATTTTGAGTGGGTGAACAGGTGATGTCACCAACCTGGGAGCGATAAAGATGCAGGACCATCTGGAAAGCTTTGTGATGGATGGGCAACTGCTTTTGGATAGTGACAGTGCTGTGGTACTTTGTCACTTGGGATGCAGTACTTAATAACTTTTCAATACCATCATAATAAATTTCACTGCCTTATTAATATAGAAATGGTGAGTTATTACTGTGATGGCTATTGTAAATAACAAGAGATGCAGCTGTCAGAAGCTGATTGTTTGGGCATGTTTCTTTAAGCAACACAGTTGACTTGGGATAATCAACGTATGTCTATATCAGCAGAGTTTATTGCTCTTGTCAAAAGAAAAAGCAGCATTATTCAAAAATTATATGAAGTCCATAATAAACAAGTTTAATATATTATCAGACTTTTCCTATAAGTTTCCTAACATGGGACAATAAATCACTTTTAATAATGCCTTTCTTTGTACAATAATATCCTTATGCTGTAATAATGTCCTTTCCTAACTATTCACCAAGCAGAACTTCTGAAAAAACATAAAGGCATCTCGCACCCATCAGAACACTTACAAAATTAAATCTCCCTATTTCATTAATAGGCTTCTTCTGATATAAAGCTGATGGGCTCTAGCTGTGTCTTTCTTTTTTCTGTTTTAATTGAACAGATGTAGTTAAAAGTAATCTACGACAAAGAAATACAGACAAAATTATAACCATGTGTCCCTAAACACTGGCAGGAAAGAGCATCTGTGGGTGTTTTATGAAAGCCCAGCACTGCTCCGTGACATTGCTGCTAATGTCACCGGGCTGAGGACTGGAGAGAAACAAAATGCATAGATAGCTGTTAGCAGAAGATGAATTACCAGATCAATCATTTAGCACCATTCAGGGTATTACACCATTGTTCCCCGGGAAGATAATTAAATCAATGATGTCTTTCTTATTTATGTAAAGAGCCACGAACTTGTAAAGAATATCCAAACCTCCTCAAACATATTACTGCTGGATTTTTTTTTTTTTTTTGTTTAAACCTTACTGACTTTGCCTTTCAGGCTCTAGCTTTGTCCCTCTTTTCAATTAAATGTCTCTCCACCATTTCTATGACTGCTGAAAAGAGAGCCAGCAGTCTATTAACAGGCAATAAAGTTCAGGAAGCCTAAGACTAGTTTCTTGGGTCAGAGGTGAAAATTGCATACTAAATGAAACAAAGGTGTGTCTTGATGGCTCAACAAGCAGTGGAGAGACGAGCATACATGTGGGCAGGAGGAGATGGTCGTCATTAAACAGAAGCAAATGAACACAGGATTTGGGGTATGGCAAGATGCTTATTAACCCAGAGAAACACATGCTCTTCAGAGGACACAGCACTGAGGTTTGATGCTTAAAAATAGCATTGCAATCTGGGTGTTCGGTCTAGTAAAGACTGAAAAACAAAATAAAAAGCCCATATTTTGTTTGCTAGAGCCTGCAGATTAGGATGTGTTCATCAGGTAAATTAAAAAAATAAAACTTATTTGGAAATAAAACCAGAAACCAGCAATTGGCTAATAGGGTATTTCTACCCCAGAGAGGATTAATATGGAGCTTTATTGTCATGACAGCCCTCATGTTTCCTGGCTGAATGGTAGGTGGCATGCACAGGAGTGAGGACAGGGGTTGTCATAATCCTGCCTGGCTTTATGTGATCACGCTAACTTCGGTGCATACAATACTCATTAATTTGGGAAAGAAATACAAATGTTAAGTGGCCCTTCCTTTTAAAGCACAGACCTCGTGTTTAGTGTGGAAAGATGTAAAAGAGCCCACAAAAAGCATAACATTTCATCAGGTGAAGCCTACGGCGTAAGGGGGCTCTGGTGTATAGTGGGTTTCCCAAAGTGTTGTTCTTAGTCTTAACTTGATGAAGTGTATTGGCAACAGGCAGAGAGTGGGCTGTGCTGGAGACCTGGAGTTGCTCAGGGTTTCCAAAAGGAGCCTTCAGCTCCCTTCTATCTTCTTGAAACACCCTCATGTAGCCAATGGGCTTTCCAAATATGTAGCTATTTGTTATGCGGGTGTTTTACTAAAAAATAAATCTAGGTATTAATATTTTCAAAGAGGTTTGTGGTCGAGGTATTTAAAAACTGTGGTAGAAATGTTGATTTTGTGCAAAAAAAGGTAAAGCTCTCCTAGTGCGGAAAATGGAAGTTTGGGTATGGGAAAGCTTCAGCATTACTGCATTTACAGAAAATAGTCTATAAAGGTAAATTGTAAGTATTGATCTAGAGATAACCTTCAAATAAGGGAAAATTTGCATATTAGTGTAGAAAAAGTGATTTTGCTTTCCAGTCTTAACTTGGCATCTACCCGTTTGGAATACGAACACGTGTAGGAAGACAAATGAGCAGCTAAAAAGGAGGAGAGAAAACAGTTTTTCTGTCTTTAATGCTAAACTCAGAAATGACCCTACCAAACCCTCTGTGCCAAAATGGTGTTGATGGCCAGAGTGAGCAGCAGTGAGCTCAGTGCCTTGCCTTTGAAACACACCTCCTCTCTTGCACAGAGAGCAGTATTTTACCAATTCCCCCCCAGTTAAGACTGTGTGAAGAGACCTTTTTTATTATTTGCTTGTAGATCCGTGGTCTCAAATTGCATTTTCATCCGCCTGCTGACCCTGGGCTGTGCACTTCTCTTTACTTCCTTCTCCCTGTTCTCCTCCTCTCATAACTGGTGCTGCTGTTCTCCACATTGTCCCAAAACCTTGGAGTCAGCAGGAATCCTTGTTCAGCCTTGTGAAAACCTTCCTTCTTAGCTTCTTCCGATCTTTTGTAAGTCCCATCTATCCCTGCCCTTTATATCTGGCCCTCATCTTCCTCCATTTATTTTCCAGCAGGTCAGTGCCATAATTGCCTCCAGCACTGGCTGTGTACATGGTTTGCCAACCAGGCTCTGGCTGCATATATTTTAGTTTTCTACTGCATCTTTTCCTTCTCAGCTCTCTCTTCATGTCAAGATTTCGGTGTCCCTCAGTTCATTTAAGCTTGGGGCATCCCCCCTGTTGTGGATGCAGTTTGCTCGTTCCTTCCCACAAACACTTCCCTCTGCTTGAAATATCACCAGTTCCACTCTTAGCAGAGCAGCTCAATCCCTACCAGTATGGACCCTCATTATTCCCTTTCAAAAGCTGATTTTCTCAAGTCATCTCACCAATTTGATGGCTGGCATTGTTGCAAAAAAGGCAACATCTCAACTTCCCTCATTAAAGCCCTTTTCCCTCTCACTAATGCAAACAGAGATGAATAAAACATGTTTTAGGCAGATTTCACAATAGTTTAAATAATTATTTGAAGATTATGACTTTAACAGAAGTTTCTGTGTGTAAAGAAACCCTCGTGGTAGGTATTTAGCTCAGGGAGAGTGACTTGTTTGGCATTTGCATTCAAATACTTTTGTGCTTCTGGAGCAATTTTAAGACTGGACTATCTGATCCCACCACCCATGACAACAATGCAGAAGTAGAAAATGAAAATTCTAGTTTTCAGCCCCAGCATTCCTGAATAAAATTTAGCTGATTGCAACAGTATCATTTTTGGGTGTGATTTTTTTAGTGGGTTTGAGTTTGAATGGGTTTAGAATAGGTGCTTGAGCAGCTTTTGTCCCCATGCTAATGCCCCCGCAGCAGTGGGAGTCAGGAGGAGTGAAATGATGACCTGAAATAGCAGACGGCTCCAAACAGAGCTGGATTAATGTGAAATGGGGCCCTGGTCTCATCCATCCAGGAAAGCTTCAGCCAGCCTGGAGGCGCCCGTGCCCTGTCCCATGCAGCATCCCCACCATCAAACCCAGCCCACCGAGCCCCTGGTCCTTCTGCAGCACAGAAATCCCCCAAAGTGGTCTCCAGCCGCCCTGACAGCATGGTGAGCCCTGTGCCATGCTGAGCAAAAAAACAGCGAAGGGATTAAAACCCAATTTGCCCATATTCTCATGGGCTTTGTAGGATTTTTTTGTGCGTAACTTACACATTTGATGTGTTTGGAAAGGCTCAGTAGTACCGTTCCTCCTCCTGTGATATTGCCAGGCTCGCTCTGTAATGCTGGAGAAGGAAAAAAAAAAGCCAGCCTTAGTGTTGGGAATTATAAATAATTTGATGCAACAGGTTTAAGTTACCATTTTTGTGGTGAAAAGAAAAGCTTAGCATGATCCAGATTTTCCTTGGTTTCCTCCCATTCTGCTTAGAAGCAGAGGTATTCACATTTCTTTGTCTAACAGTTTTATAATGTCTTAAGAGATTAACAGTGAGCATGAATGAGGGGCTGAGGATTAGACGACAAAAAGCCCGAGCCGTCCACTACCTTGTTTGCACATTTTACATTTTTCAGCATTGCCGAGCGAGCATAGAAACTAAGGAAAGATAATAAGGACCAGAGTCCCAAAAGTGTTTAGTGATTCAAAAAAATTCAGATGCCATGTCAGAACTGACAGAATGATGGAGCATTATGTGGCAGGACCCACTTTTTTGTCTTAGGGTAAGCTCTCGCCCTGAGTGAATGCAGATGTTATCGCAGGATCCCAGACAGACAGTCAGTGAAATGTGACAGGCTGTCAGCAAAGTTACACTACGTTGAGCTTGCTAAAATATCCCAAAGCTTCATGCATGGCCTTTAAAAATTATTATAATATATTTTTTATTTTATATATGCATATTTTAATATATATCTACACAAAATATATTTAAATATGTATTTATTAATATAAATATACTAAAATATATATTTATATAACTATATATAAATATATATTCATTTACCTTTATTTTATATATTTATATATTAAAAGCTCAATCACTTAGGAGGTTAAAAAAAAATAAATGGTTACAGTAACATTTCCAATCAGGGATCCTTTGAATGGTTCAGATGTGGCTGTAAAAGTTTTTTTCAAGAGTAGGGGGAAAATGATTATCTGAAATATTTGGAAGGTTATGTTGGCATCAGTGAGATTTGTAGAGGCAAAGCACAGGGTAAGGCTGTTAACCACATGTCAGAGTGTGTCAGTCATTCCCTGAATGATTTGGGTATTTACCCCTGTGAAATGCTTAGGCAAATCTGTAATAGCAGCCAGCAGAAGTAAACCTTGCCCGTGCTCATCTTGGTTTTCTCTTTAGCAGAGTATCAGCTTCAAAACAGGGGAGTTATAAGCAATTATAATTCTTTTACTGTTTTTGGGTTTTTTTAAACCTCAAAATTAGATGCAAACAAGCTGGTAAAATTGCAAACTGAATAGTAAAAAGGACGTCAAGTGAACTGATTAAAACATTCTCAGAAAAATAAAAATATATGTCAGGACAAATCAATGCAATAGCTCTGAATTCAGATGTTCTGAAGTCATAATGAGGCTCAGAAAATGACTTTTGGTTCACATTTTGGATCTGCAAGAGATATTTGATTTGTAAATATTGTAACAAGATATAAGCTTTTAAAATTTTGTGTAGAAAAAGAAAGGGCTCCCTTCTCCATAATCCAAATTTAGCTTTCAAGGAATATGCAGGGAGGTGATGTTCCTTATATGCCAATATACTTGCAGGACTGTGCTTGCTGTTTTAATACTTCATTATGTAGAAAATATAATCTGGGAAAGTCAGATATTTTTACAGATGCAATTGATTTTCCCTTTTGAATTAGGAAAGACTCAGATTCAAGCTTTTACATAATTAGAGGACAGGGAGCCTAAAATACTGATGTTTTCAATTTATTTCACAGCTTTATTTTAAAGGTATATTTCCTTCTATGGGTTAGTGGATTTTGATTTGAAAATGCTAAAGTAAATTGCATATCTCTTTTGTAAGTAATTATATATATCATTCAGAGAAACCTCTTAATAGTCTGTATTCTTGTCTTATTACAGTTAGCTTAAGCCTAAATTTAATGAGAAGGCTGTTTATAGTGGCACAAACTAATATATTTTGCTAGAATAGGAGTTGCAGTATGTTTGTTCTCCTGGAAGCAGAGCAGAATAATGCATGTGATTTATAATCAATTTAGGTCTGCTTTGGAATAAGGTGATCTTGCATTATTTGTTTCCATACACTGAAAATATTAATTTACTTCTGGAGGCAGGGGAGAAAGGCAAACGTAGGCAGCCACAATTTAGTGCAATTTGTGTTACAACAAAATGTATTACGAGCCAACACAACAACCTTCCGGGCTGGGAAAAATGGGATGCAAAGACACTTAGGAGATAACATCTCACATAGTGTTTTTGCAAAAAAACCCCCCCCAACAAACCCTCCAAGTAAACAATCCAACTAAATTATGCATATGGAGGAAATGATTGAGAATATGTTTAGCTGGTAATCGCACTCATGCCGAAGTTTTAAATTTCATCTGTCTGCTCAGATCTATTGTGATCCATTAAGTGGCTTCCTTTTTTTCTGACAAATTGAATGCTGCAACTGCAAGGAGCTCTTTTGTTCTTTTAATTCAGTCAGCATGGAAATGATTTTCTCATTTCAGGCCCTTTTCTGTCCTCTCTTCATTGTGTCAATAAAATAGAGTTGTGCAGAGCTGCTCTAATCAGCTTAGAGTGCTAATTCATTGCACTGGGATGCTATCTGGGTCCGGCTACAGGTGGGCACTATAAGGGGTCAGTCTCCAGGGGAGTCTAATTGTGTCTCTCTTGGGTCTTGTTTGCAGAATAACTCAAATCTCAAACCCTGGCTTAAGAAAGGAAGAAAAAATGCACAAGCACAGGCGTGCAGGGGCACAAAACATTCCTGGATGCACCACACGGTCTCGTGGTTGTTTCTGCTTTGACACTGGGGAAGGGAATGCTTTAGTTCAGAAGCAAAAGATTAATAAGAAACTTTGTAGATCAATTTTAAAATTTATGTGGGAATGTGGTCATTTTGAGATATAGGTGTGCAAGAAGGAAAGGAATGGTGCTGGTGAGGGGTTGGGGGGAGTCTCACCTCTAAATTTTTGAGGCTTTCAAAACGCCAACTAAACCAAGAAAATATTGAAATAACGAATCCCCGCCGCATGTGCCACTTTTGAGCAAGCTTTTTGCCAGGCATGAGAGCAGGTTGAGTATGGGGGGGTCTGCCCAGCGCAGAGGAGCCCAGGGGACCCTCAGGTGAGTGAGGCAGGGACCCTGGGTGCCCCAATCCCACTCCAGAGCCAGTGGCAGAGCCTTCCCCACAGCGTGGAGGGGCTGTGCTAACAGCAGCAGGTGAAGCTTTCTGCTGGGGACTTGGGCTCTTGTGTTGGGTTATGTCAGAGAACAGATGGGGAATGACCAAGAGAGGATCAGTACGAGGGGAATGAAAACCTCGTGTTTTTCTTCTGCCCCAGTATTGTGCAGTTTGGCCTCGGAACTGTCCCCAGCACAAGACAAGCAGGCTGCAGGCTTTGCTGGTTTGGTTTTGGTTTTTTTAACAGATGTTTTTGTGTTTACCACCAACCACAAAAAAACCCAAAACAAAACAACCAACCCCTGAGAAAAGAGGCAGTGATGGGGAGAAGGGGAGGGAATTCCAGTGAATCTCCTGTTTGTTGCCACCTTGTCCCAGGGTGGCAGTGTGGGAGCATCTGCCCTGGGCTATGTCCTTGTCTCTGCCAGCTCTGCATCTCTAGGGCAGCTCTGGCATCCCTTTCATCAAGCACTGAGCAGAAACTGCCCAAATTTCCCAGACAGACATGCTAGATGCTGCCAAATATCCTCCTGAAGCAAGGCCAGCAACTCCAGCACAGCTCTGCTCCCAGCACTTGCTGTGCAAGCCAACAGAGGCAGGCATAGATGTGTTAGAGGTTTCCTAACCAAAAATTTCTCAGTGCCTTTAGGATGGCAGAGCAGTCCTGGCACATGCCCTGGCTGGGGAGGAAGGGCACAGCTCGTGGCAGAGCAGCCAGTGACTCTGTGGAAAGAAAAATGCAGTAAAAGTGCTAAAGAAAACTGAACAAATCATAAATTTCCTTAATAGTGTAGCAAGAGGTGAAAGGCTGTTTATTTGGACAACATTTTGCTTTTAAATTAGCATGAAGATTTTCCCACAGAATGCATTTCCCTTGGCCATAATTGCTCATGAAAAAAAAAAAAAAAGTGGGCACTTTTTGGAATTATTTTAAAACATTTCAGTTCTGAAAAAAAATACTCAGATCCTCCCAGACTCTTTTTTGCCTTTGTGTGACTGAGGTGCTCAGTGGTTTGTGTGCGGGAAAAGTGGACAGATCATGGCTGTGGCACGAGGTTGTAGGGCAGGGGAAGATCCTCTCCTGGAGCACAGTGGATTTGGGGAATGGGGATGTGACAAAGTCTCCCTCAAGCTGGTGGAAGGTGATGCCTTTTCCACAGAGAAGCCAGTACTGGCTCAGAAATGCAAAATGGGCTCTTCAGGGCATCAAAACCTCATCCTTGGCTACTTCCATGCCTCCAGTCCTCCTCCTTTCCAAACTCAGCCTGGCTGAGTTTGGGCAGGACTGTTCCCCATGGGTGGATTTCCTACAGGAGCTGCTGCTCTTTGTGGTTTTGTGGCAGAGCCCGGCACCATGAAAATTAATTAACATACCTGAAGACACCCCTGAGCAGGAAATCATAGTGCTGCTCTGTCTTTCAGGGGTGAATAGGATCTCTCTATTATCAAAAACTCCATCAGGGAAGAGGAAATTAAGTTCCTAATTAGACAGTGTCCAAAGGAAGAAGTGAGGCATTGAAGAGATGAAGAAAATTGAGAGGTAGCTGATGCCCGTATCAGGCTAATGATAGAAAAGGAAATAGTAGAGCTTGAAAGGTCACTGACCTTATTAGGCTTGGAGAAAAGTAGTAGATCTTCAAAAGCTTTCACCTATGATAGGTTGACAATGTGTGAAGTTCTCAAGATGGTCAGAGAGGAAAGACAGCCCAGAAAGAGCATGGGAACAAATTAGGCAGATTACAGTGAGCTGCAGAGATACAGCATGAAAAGCATATTTAGAAAAGAAGGGAATTCAGAGGAGAAACAGCCAGAAATGTTTCATTTCTTGGTGAAATCTATTTTCACTAGGAGTACAGGATTTTTCTTTCCCACTTAGTAGTTTTATTTTTTTTTACCATCAATTAAACTTGGTAATGATCCCTCACGGGGTTTAACATTTCCCCAATGAAGTATTTGCTTTCTGCTAAACTGAAATGTTTCAGTGGTAGCCAACTCTGAATATTAACTTCAACGAGATGAAGATAGTGTTGCTAATAATAACTTCAACATTAGTTTTTGAATATAAGAACACTTAGTGAAAGCACTGCAGATCCCTTAGTGGAAAGAGACTTTTACCTTGGAATACCAAACCTGGCCAGCTGCAAGAATTTTAAAGGCTGTTACAGGCTATTTTCTCAGTAGGTAAAAACTCCCTGGCTCTTTAGATGAGATATTACAAGAAACAAGTCTATAGCAAGTCAAATGAAATGCCCCTAAAGCCTGCCTCCTCCCAGCCTCTCTTCCTGCAGCAGTTTTGTGCTGTCCGTAGGTGATTTCTCGGAGCCAGCAAGGCCTGATTAAAATCCTCCCTGCTGGTTCATGTACAAACATGGCTTTGAGTTAAGAGGTAAAGTTGCTTCTCTGTCTTTCTGGTAAATGCTCAAGTTTTCTTGTTTCGACTGTTGGTAGGAAAGGGGGAGAAGGAATGCAAAGAAGAGGAAATTAAAAATACAGCGCTGCACATTTTTCATGCAACAGGACCAGTCCGTTTACAATGTAACATAACAGCAGTTTTTCAATCAAAATAAATGAGGACAAATTCTCTGCTGGTAAAAGTAGATGCAGTGCCATGACTTTCCTTTAACGTAAGCAGTGTATGATCCACTCCAACATAATAAACCCAATGTAAAGGCAGACCATGAAAAAAACCTAATTTTTTTCTTCGGTTGTGAGCAAGTTTAATGGCTTTTTTTTTTTTTTTAAATGCTCTGTGAGTAACAGGGCTGTTTTTAAGTAAACCCTGTTGTATTGTGAAATTAAAAACCCCCTCGCAGACAAGTGCTACCATGTGGTATTTCACAACTAAGGCAAAGATGCTTCCTGAATTTAAAGCTGACACTTTTATCATCAGAAGGAAAAACAGACTGAGTGCGCCTCCTGTCATTTTCTGGAGTTTGTGGTCCCTTCCTGAAGCAGAACCACCATGTAGGACTTGCAGCCTGGAGGCCAGAAGTGCTGCTGGAGTGGCCAGGAGAGCAGCATGTCCCTGCTTCCCTTGGAGGGCTCTGTGGGGCAGATTGTGGGTGCTGAGGGTCCTGGAGATGGGGAAGGGCTGCCATCCCTGATTAGATGTGCTCTGTAATAGTATCGTCCTGTTTTCACTCACCACGGCAGAGCATTTCTGCTGGGCTAACAAGGCATGGGGTAATGAGAAACATGCCAAGTTTAAGGGAAAGAGGAGTCGAACCTTCGTACAGGAAACAAATGTGATCAATTACCCCAAGTGCAGAGCTCACAGATACCTTATCGTAAGGCTCCTTAAAATAAGAAGTTGATTGTTTCCAAATGCCTCTAAGAAGCCAGTGATAGAAACACATTAATGCGAGAGACACGGGAAATTTTATTACCTCCAAAAATTGTCATTATTACTTGCTTCTAAAGATATGGAGGAATCAACACAACTGTCTAACACATGATCATGGCAGTAAATCTACAGCTCCCCATGCATGTGCAGGCTGTATGTAGAAGCAGATTTTCAGCATTATTTTATTGCAGTCATTAAACAATATTTCAAAAAGCTACCAGTATTTATCACAATATAAAAATCCTCTTTTGTAGTTTGTTCGTTCCTTCCTCTCCTTCCTCTCCACTTCTTTACTTTCTTCCCTTTCCTTATTTTCACTATTCTTTTTTTCAGTTCTCCACCATCTGTAGACAGCTACTGAACTTAGGCTGGAACTGGAGATAATTACCCAAAATTTCTGACAATCAGGGTGTTTTCTGAAGATGCATTAGGCACAGGGAGAAATATGCAATGGCCAGCCCATACTGAGGTATGGCTGTGACCTGAAGATATGTGACTCTCTCCAAGGTTTATAATGTAAATCTGGAATGCTTGGGACAGGAATATATTGTTTATCATGGAATTGCTGCTGTCAGAAGGGACATCACCCATGGGTGAATTAGCAGGAGAAGGGAAGCCACTGTAGAAAATCTAACGGGCTCTTCCCATGCATGCAATTCCCTTTGGCATCAGCAGGAGTTGTGTGCAAGTTCTGATGGAGTATATGACCAAAAAATCACAATTCCATTGGAGTCACTCTCTGAGATGGACATGACATCTTGTGTGGATGCATTTGCACAGACTGGCAAGGCAGTTTTGCCACTGGTTTTATCAGGAATAGCGCCAGCTTTTTGTGTTTCTACCCATGATGGTGTGCTCCTTGGGAAAGCAGTTTAAAAGCTGGGCTCTCAGGACTGATGCACCTGTACAAAAATAAAAATACAGTGTTGGTGGGTTTTGTCAGTAAAGAATCCAGACTGGAGTCCAGAAGTATCTGCTCACTTAAAAATCCACATCTGATCACCTTTGTATAATGTGTAGTGAAATAAGGGCTGGAACATGTAAATTTTGCTGGACATCTCTTGATACAGGCATTGGTATGTGAAGAGGATTATTGCATCTTTCAGGAGGGACTTGTTTCCTTTAAGACATGCTTGCCTCTCTCCTGGTATCATCTTTAGTTTGGCATTGCTGTTTCATGTTTGAAATGACAAAAACGAGTTGTTTTAACATTCATGCACATTTACTAATTCCAAAAGAATGAAGTGTTTATCACAAATAGGCGTTTAGGTGCAGCTAAACCTTTCAGACATGCTTGTTGCAGTGATGCATGAGGTGGGCATTTCAGGAGATAACACTAAAATTTAAGAAAAAAAATCAGGCATTTACCTGGAATTATATTCAATACCAACCCGCTATGGTTTATTAAAGTTCTGCACTTTAGCCTGGAGACATTTGCCAGTGCAAAAGTAATGGCTGCTTTAACATCCGTGTACAAAAGTGGAATTTAAGAGATTAACTTGCATTTGACCTACTTCAGCTCTCCTGGTAATGAGGGGTGCAGAGGCACAGAATTAATTTCTCTCAATTTGTGGCTCTCAGGGGTGCTGCTAAGTTTGAGAGTGCTTGAATTTTAAGAGTCTCCTGGTGTGTTGAGAAGGTTTTGTTACTGCACAGAGTTCTGTCAGTGGCAGGGACTGAAGTGCCAGTTTTATCTGTTTGATTAATAGCCTGATTGAGTTCTAGTGTATCTTTGAAAGAAAAAAAACGTATTTTCTCTCCCACTTGAAAGGCATTTTTTCCCACATACCCTGATTCTTTTTCACCTCCCAGTAACAGCTCGAAACAGGAAATGGACTGAGAAATGTCTGCTGGGCCTAACTTTGTCTGCAGCTCTCACACCAGACTTGTCTCACCTTTCCAGTAATCTGGGCTTTAGTCAAGATCTGTTGAACCTTTGTTGTGTGTGATATTAATAGACTGCTTCTAGCAGGATGTATAACCCTGGGTGATATTATTTGGACTGATGTGATTTTAAAAGGCAGCAAATGACTGTGCAATTATTACTGCAGAGCTGTGTCTCTACCACAGCATTAATGCACCTAAAGAGATTTTCGGCAAAGCAATTTATACTCTCATGAAATTGGCTGTAACTACTGAATGCACAACGTGCCCTTTTCTCCCCGGTTTTAAAGGTCTGGTTTAGTTCCTTATCCATACACTTCATCCCTCCTCTTCCTTTTCAAATAAGTTCTGTTCAGTGGAACCTTTCTTTGTGCAGGATCAGTTCCGACAGGATGTGGTTTATTCCCAGCTCACTGCAGTTTATCAAGGAAATAAACAGAGGAAGCAATAAGGTGTGTAGGTACTAACCTGCATCAAATATACATATGGTATAGGATGATAGAAATAAAATATTTCTAAAGTTTATCAAATATTTTTTTATTGACTTATCACATAGGAATATTGGTGTTGAGAGTTTATCTTTCCTCAAAATTTTTCAAGAAAAGCTACTTCTGCTTCTCTGAGATCTCCAGTAAAATCATGGCACAGGGGAGTCTGGGGAGGGTATGTGTTTATGTGAAAATTTACCAAGAGGCACAGAATTAGGCATCTTCCACTTAACAGCAAAAATTCATATTAACTGTGGTGAAATAAAACATAAATATTTGTGTCTCATAACATGTATCAGGGAACCAACAGATGTGCCAGAGCCCATATCAACACGTGCAATGCCCTTCTCCTGGAATGCAGTTGTATTGTGTAACGTGACCCTATCAATTTAATAGAGACTAATTGTCCTCAGCTTCTTTTGTGGGAGTTCACAAAGCCTTTGCCAGGTTTCGGTGTCAGATCCTCCTCCCCAAAACCTGTGAAACACAGCTTTCCTCTGGATCTGTGAGCTGTCAACAAACTGGTTCTAGTGGCTTCTTTTCAGCAAGCCTGGACTGACCAGTGCTTCTCCCTTAAGGAAATGGCTGATATTTTTATTTCCAGGCTTAGAAATCTTAGAAATTGGCTGAATTCAGGGGGTTTTATAAGCAGAGCTCTTCTGTGAGGTTTGTACTGGGAGGCACAAAAACATACCTTGATGCAAATGGTTTTGATGTGTGAGTGCTTTCAGAAAGTCACTAATTATTTTCTTGGTTTTTCAAGAGGCAAAAAAAAATTGAGCATTTTGAGGTTTCACTTTTAAAACATAGACCGGTGTTTCTAGAATGAGTTTTTAAAACAAGCATCAAGACCACCTATTTCAGGTCTGCAGAAACATATCTTGTTATGACGTGCTTTCTTGATTTTGTGAAAATTTTTAAAGGTTATGTATTAAGGTTTTGTAGAAAGAAAAAAACAACAACAAAAAAACCAAAAGCCTAGAAAAAATTTGATTTTAAATGTTTCTTAATCTTCTTTAATCCTGTGGAAAGCTTTAGTTATTGCCATACATGCTTCAGTGAAAAGCAACAGCACCAGTGTCCAAGCCACTGTACAGAGTTAATGTCCTGCAATTTTTCCCTGCTCCTGAGAGTCTGAGGGAGTTTCCAGCTCCACTTTTCCTAGCAGCTGCCAACGTTGTCAGCACTGATCTGTCAGAAAGGATTTTTCCTGGCAAAACTTTGAAGCTCCTTTCTGACATCCCCAACAAACTAATTGTTGTCTCCTGCCTCTGAGAGCCCTCTGAAGTCCCAACGAGTTAGTGTCTTCTCAGGAGATGAGAAAAGGGACTCACAAAATCAATTTATCAGGCTATTACGCATTGTCATCAGCCAAAACAAAAACCTGCTAAAGACAGGAGAAAAAGAAGGAGAAACGGGTCTCTGAGAAAAGGTTACAGAACATCCATCTTCTCTCCTCTTCCAATTGTTTCCTTTCTTTACCCATTTTCATACCCATTTCCCTCCACTAAAAGACACTTTATGACAAGCATTGTAATCTCTTTAGACCAGGGGGAACCTCTTCTTTAGGACCAAATCTTTGCAAGGCGTGAGTGACAGCGGGAAGGGGTCCAATTGCCACCGAAGACACTCAGGCAATAAATCATCCACCCTGGCATCGAGTGGCTGGACTCGTCCGCGCTTCCCGATGGCCACCAGCGCCTGGCGGTGACAAAACAGCCATTGTCAGCGCCCAGCAGCCACATTCCCTCCTTCTCCCCACCGAGGTTTTAACTTCACCTAAGGAATAAGAAACAGATTACCATGTTCTGAAGGGAAAACAAGGGGAAAGCCTACCACGGGTGGGAGAGGGGACGCGCGAAAACGATGGTATCGCCGCGCGCTTCTGCAAGCTCAAACAATAGTAGAGACTGGAAAGGTGCCATCAGGGTTTTATTGGTAATTGCTAAACTGTCCTTTGAAAGCCTCCAGCCCAGACAGTTGTTCTGCTGGCATGTTTTAAAGACTTTCCATTTCCAGGTGACCTCTGGTGCTATGGTTACTCTTTAATCGAGGTAAAGTAGCGCTTGGAGGTGTGCGCTGTTCTGAGCACAACAGCTCTTCACCAAACAGAACAATCTTAAGGAGGAAATACTGGATGGAAAAGTAAGTGCTTGTCACCCAGATACAAAGATTGGAGCGTGTTTTGGATTCTTTCAGGCCAAACCCAAAGGTCTTTGCATTGTCCAGTTATCACACCAAATACCATCGTGAGGTTTTTATCATTTGCAACTAAATTGCCATAAGGAGAGCTAAAAAATGTGCCAGGTCTGTTCCACTGAGGGGCTTGTGCACTGCTGTTGCATAAAAGACATTTCCAGGTAAGTTGTAATCAGCTCGGAGTTACATATTAACCGATGAATTATGGTAAAGAGGGGAGTAAAAGACTGTAGTGGGATGACCCTTTAAATCTGAAGCCCTTCAGAAGGTCACCAAAGGATAAGAGTAGCAGAATATTTATCACTGCTGCATTTTTATCCTTATTGATTTCCTCCTCAGCGTCATTAGGGTGTTTTCTTTAGAGAAATGTGCTGGACAACACTAACCAGTTATTAATTATTGTTGATGCTGGGAAAAAATGACCCATTCTCTCAAGGATGCCTCTCAACATGGTGCACTTGCTAAATGTAATGCAAAAGAGGAACTTGACTCTGGAAATTTGAATAATGAATTAGTTAATGTGCCATTGACCCCCCTAATCTGTTGTGGCAAGTGGGAACCTATGTGCATTTGTTTATCCATGTGCTGTTGTTCTGTGTGTCCTAGTTCTCAATTACAAGATCTATTTTTGGGGTATGAGAATGCAATAGATATTAAAAAAATGTCTAAAGCTCTGTATTCAGGCAGACATGACTTTCATTATCATAAGAAATATAGAGATTATATCATCCTTCCAAATATCGACTAGCCTGGGGGTGAATAGTTTTTGTTGAGTGAGTGAGTAAAACATCATTAGTTTTTTCATGATCACCATGGGAAAAGATGACAAGCAGATTTTTCTGTTAGCTGTTATATTTTCATGACAATTTTGTAAGGCTGTGTTATACAGTTCTGCACATAATGAAACTTCTTTGTAGTTTAGTAATAAGGAAAAATATTTTTCCTTTTCTTTTTAACTGTAAATTGATTAGGCTGCTCTGAACCTGGCAAAAGTAACCAGCACTTTCTGTTTTAACATTCTGAATTATTTAATGAAAAGCCTTTAAGGTCTTTGATTCACAGTCAAATTGCTACAGAGAGTAAATGAGATGAAGGCTTTTCTAGGCTCCATGACAAGGCTATCCCATTTCATCATCTTAACTAAAAAATAATCCTATCTAACCTGAAATCCACAGCAGCTGTAAGTAGAAAATAAATCCAAACCGCAGCTCAGACTTGTAACCTAACAGCCATCATAAATAATCAGAATCTATTTGAAGGTGGAAGATGGGACATTAGAAGCTATTTACACTACTAGAGTGATGCCATTGATCAGTAAGAGCAACCCGTAGATAAGACTCATATGATGTCATGGTTATTTATGATGGGAACTGACAGTAAAGCTACTGTGGAACTTTCTTCCCGACAGCTTCATTCATTTCTGTTTGTGATGCATTTCACTGTTAGAGAAGCAATCAATAGCAAAATTGTGGTGATAAAAGTTATTACTGGTTAAATATGTGAAAAATGTGCCCGTGTGTGTATACATATGTAATGCCAGCTATGAGAACATTAAAAAATTAGGTCAGCGGAATTTATTTAATATTTTTTAGTACCAATGTACAGCGGAGCCATTTTGTGTTCTTTGATGGTGCACAGGTACCACAGGCCGATTTATTTTCTAATTTTATCAAACTTATTGTGACCATGAGAAATGCAGCATTGCAAAGATTTAATACAACATTATAGGTTCTCTACAGTTTGCCTTATGGCTCACAGCGTGTTGGTGCAGTTCCAAGAGGAGAAAAAAGCCCTTTCAGACCAGTGTCAGACTTGGGATTCTGCTGTTTGTGTCCAGCATTACCTGGTTGCATTGTAATTAAGAGGGTTTTTGCAGCAAGCAAAGGTCCAGTGTGCATGCATGAAAATGCCAATTTTATTGCCTGTTTAACCAATGAAAAAGGCAAGACAGGATTCTTTTCTTCTAAGAAAAGCATCCTAAATGCTTTTGGTAGGAGATGGATAATAAAATAAAGGTGGGATCAAGGCCAAGTTAATTTTCCCTATTAAAGAACTGATAAAAAATAAGTATGTCTGCACAATTACCCTTATTGAGTCTAATTTATAAAATTCTTCACTAAGTTTCTTTTCCTATCTATAGATAAAATCTAAGATTTGATCTTCCATGATATGAATCCCTAACCTCAGAGGGACTGGCCTATCTTTTAAACAATCCAGGCTCTATTTTGTATAGCTCCTTTATGTACATGATTGTATATACCCAGCAGGTCAAAGGCAGTGCTTCCCCAGACCATTGTTGGCCTGGAACAATAAATATTAGACTTAATTTAAATGGGTCAGAGTTCATTCCCATCCACTGCCCATCTCTATGGCAAAACCGTCTGGTCAGTCACTTAATTGAGACAGAAATAGTCAATGTCAACAAACTGCTAAGGAAATTAAATGTATGTTTGATGGAGCTCCTTCTAAGCCATGACAAACTGACCTCTGATGTTGTGCACGTGTCTCTCTACAATGTATAGAAAACAGTGGGGTTTTCTGAGCTTTACACTTTGTAGCTTGGAATGTGGTTATCCAGTTAACTAGTGATGTACATTGTGGTGGGATTTCTCTTTTTTTTTTTTTTTTTGGTGATGAAGAAATATGGCCCTTATCAATATTCCACACATTTTAGAGGTAATACTTCCTCTATGACTTCATACAGTTCTCCCCAGGTTGCACTCAGGAAATGTTATTACAAGATTTTTGTGGAAGGATGGGTACCTGCACCTGCCTGGGAGCAGGGGTGGGGGAATTGCACTGGAATTCCAGCTGCTCCCTGGTGGCTGCTGATTGTCACCTGCAGGGGAACAGCAAACTTCTCAAATGAGGGGGGACAGCTGGGCGGGTCACACACCCTGGGTAGGAAACAGGGCAAGCCTTCATTCCATGAGAGCTTGAGGCTGGTGCTGTGTTAAAACCATCCCAGGGAAAAGTGATTTGGGATGGCACAAAACGTTTTCCAGTGGCACTTTGCATAAAATGTCATGACTGGGCAAATTGCCTGGAATTTGGAATTCTCCCCTTGGAAAATGAGGGTAGAGCTTTGGTCTCTTACAGCATCTTCCAGCTGATGTTTCCAAGGCACTTCACAGATATTCTATTTCCCACCATCAAAGTGTTGTGGAGCAGCATTTGCTGTATTTAAATGTAGAACAGTGAAAGCAACAGAATGTAGGGGGACTAAAATGACCAGTTTCAAACTGGTTACCTAAGGGTGTTAGGTTTATAAACTCTATTTTTCTGTGTCTGAGCAGGCAGCCCAATTCTCAGTGCTGCTCAGCAGCCTCCATTGACTGCAGAAATTATGGGGTGGATAAGTTTGCCTCTTTTGTTTTCAGTGTTTCAGAATGTGCTCGACTCCAGCTGTGTTAGGTATTTTTTGGGTTATTTATGCCCAACAACAGTCATATGTTAATGACCCATCTGTGCTTTGAAGCCAACGTGTCTCTGAGGTGAAGTGGATGACGAAGGAGGCTGCTTTTGGGATGTTATATTCTTAAATATGTGTCAGAAAGAAACATAGGGGTACACCTTCATCCAGAGGCTGTTGTCACTTGCACTGCTGTGCAAAGAAATGACAAAACCTGCAGCACCAGAGGGTCCCAGTCCCCATGATTTTGCTCTTGCACCCAAGCTGTACTAATTATTATTTAATTTTTGCTCAGATTTTCTCTAGTCACTAACAAGGCAGTCCTGTTGAATACAACCAATTCAGGAGAAAATTGCTGCAGTCATGTTATTCCAAGTGGATTGGAGTAGAGAGGAATTACTTATGTATTAAAGGAAAAAAAAACCAACCAAACAAACCCCAAAGCTTTTTTGTATTTGTATCAAAGCTGGATATAGTTTGTGCAAGCTCATCCTTCCTAGCTGAACAGTAAAATCCTCCACTGACCTGGATAATCACCTCCTTTGGAAACAAATGAGCTGCTCCTGTGTGATTATAAACACATTTTACAACAGGTTTAAGATAAAAACACCCTATCCCTCATCTCCTCTGCATGCTCTAGCACAAGTCCCTTGAGCTCAAGTTTTCAGAAGCTGCCACCAAGTTCCTCCACGTGATGTTTTTTAGCAGAGCTGAGTATCTGACTCCTGCAGGGAGTGTAACCCAGAGCAGCCGGGGTCAGACTGCTGGCCAAGGCAGCTCTGCTGGCTGGAGAAATAAATCCCACTGAAGGAGGCTACATCTGAAAATGTGGCTCTTGTACACGTTTTTTCATCTGTAATCAAAGGATGCACTGGGGGCTTGGGGTTTTTGCGTGATTGACTGAATTAATAATGTAAAACTTGATTGAAATATAAGTTCTTAGAGAGAACATGCCATGTAAGAAGGGGGTCTTTTCCTCCTTTTGAAGACAAATGTGTCAGAGATCCCTTCAGTTTATATGAATGCCTTTTTTTTTTCATTTGGGATGCTCCAAATTTCTAGTGAAGGTGAGTTTACCATGCTGGGGCTGATCTTGGGAGCTGCTGCTGGCATGAGCCCTGCTGGATGAAGGGCACAACTTGCACAGCAACACCAGACCCTGGATCCACAATTCTGTATCCACATGGGAACTGTTCCACTCCATTAATGAAAAAAACTCTCTTTAAAAGGCAGGAAAACTCTGAAATCCTTAATATAAAAGAAAAAAGTTGCATTTGTGAGCATTTATTAGTAGACTACCTTGTCTATTTTATTGTACCATCATCTTTACTCCTGGGAAAGACCTCTAAGTTAAAATCTCTCTAAACTACTTAGTCCCAGTCTGAGTAAGGGCTATCATGGCGCCTTCTATTTATTTATTTATTTTTTTTCTGTTTAGTTTGCCCTCAGGTTTTCTTGCTTTCTTAACACCTATCTTTGAACAGGAGGAACCCCAATATAACACTGATAAGCTGTGAACAAAGATTTCTGCAGCTCAGGGAATTTGACCCAGAAGCCTATTTACCTGTGGATGTCTCTGCTGCTCCCACAGTCAGGAATTTGCCCCTGCAAATTGCTGCTAACAAATGCAGTTGCCCAGGGTGCCCTATTTGCACACACATGTGCATTTATCCAGATGTCTGAAACACATTTTTATTTTAACGGTGTGTCAGTGAATTATGATGATGCGTTTTGACATATTGAGCAAGGGTAATTTTTTCTTATATTAAACAATTGGGAGAAATGAAAGTGAAAGGTAAATGCTGGACAAAACAGCTTGAGGAGCCTGGCTGAGAGCTGTTCCTTGCTCAGAAAGGGGGTCTGAAGGCAGAAGGGGCTGGTGTACAGAACATTCCTCCCAGGGGCTGCAGGAGCCTCAGCACCTGCCAAGGTCCTCCAGGGACCACCAGTCCCTTCTGCAGGAGCTGCTGCACTGCCTGAGGCCTGACTGAGAGCCAGGGAAGTTGATAATTAATGAGGAGGGGTTGGCTGATGCAATGAATCCATTTGCTGCTTTATCTCTCTAAGCCTTGGCTGCTGGTGGTGGCCACTCAGGTGAGTGCAGGTTGCCAAATGCTGCATCTGTGTCTGAGCTCAGCAAAATGAGCACTTTAAGGAACTTGGGGCAATTTTAAATTCTGCTGGTTCCACTCTTGGAACAAGACACTAATTCTGATACTGCACAGCGTTTCCCTTTCCCTCTGCATTGGACTGCAATAATATTTTCAAAATTTGCAGAGTTTTTCACACGGCTACATTTCTAACACCATTTATTTTCCCTAATTTTACCTTCCTCAGTTGTGCTAAATTGCAGAAATTTAGAGATTATGAAGAATGCAAAAGTCTTCCTGTAGAAGATGCAACCGTAAGGAAAAATTTGGGTTACATTGGAGTCCTACCAACCTTGATGGTGTCCTTTTTAGATGCATTTTAAGCCATCTCTACAGTTTGTGTAAATTACACACACAATATGGGTGTGTGAGTGCGTTAAATATGCTCTCATAGGTTTGCCTGTCATATCATAAAAGCAGCAATAAAATACTGAGAGTATATTATACTTATTAATGTACATTTACAATATAGAATCATTAATCACAAAGTACTAATAATGGACTTTTTTTTTTTTTTTATCATGGTGAGGCAAAACTTGCCAGCCCTGACTGTTATGGTTGACTTTACAACCACCTGCCTGTCAGCTCTAAACACGGTGCAGGGAATATTTCACGGCGAAAATGCGAGGTCCCTAAAACATCTGGTTGTAAACCTGCAGTAGGGTCTGAAGCAATAATAAAGCTTGTGATGGATGAGTCACGTGAAGCTTCCTTCACCAAAAAAAAAGCTGTTGCATTTCAGGCTTATTCTTCTCTCATAAAAGACTTTCAGGAGCTGGACAATAGCCGGAGCTTTCCCCTTATTCTCGGGGGTGAATGGCAGCACGGGCAGGGCACAGCTCTGCACTGGGGCACAGGAGATGTCCTGCTTTCCCAGAGCTGTGGGATGACAGTGTCCCCAACCCCATGCTCAGCCCAGGGACCCTCTCATGGCTCCAGGTGAGACTGGGGCTTGTCCAGGAGCAGGAATTCCTCCTCCAGCTCCTCCCATACCTGCCTGCTCCCATCTGCTAAAGGCTTCCTGCTGGAAGAGGACACAGACCTGCCCTACCACTTGGTGGTTGCTGTCCCACAGCCCATTTTGCCTTTTCCATCCTCGAGGGTGACCACAGCTCTGGAAGGGGGATGAGGATTTTCCCTGGGTGCCACCCAGCCCCTGCTGACCCTGCAGGGCTCAGTCCCCAGAGCTGTGGGTTTGCCTCTGGGATGGTGCTGTTAAGCTGCTGATGAGCTGCCTTGTTAATTCAGCTTCCATTTCTCTCCAACTGGCCTTTGATTCATGGGGTTTTTATCTGTTTGGGAGTCAGATTCTGTGAAAACACCTCAAGGAACCCATTTTACTGCCAAGTGGAGAGTTTTCCCATAGCCATGTGTTTCCTATGTAAATGTATGTGGTGACCTTGGAGCCATCTAAATCCCTGTGCACATCTCACTTGCTCACTGGTGCTTTTTCTTTTATTTTTTTCTTTTTTTGATGAATCAGAAGTAAAATCAAAAGCCTCTTTGAGGATTACTGAAAAGGAATTCCACATGTGTTAGTGTGTGTGCACAGCCCATTTATTTCAGGGCCCAATCTCACTAAAATCAAATGAGTATAATCTGAACATGCTTTTAAAAGATTAAAACCCCAAAAGATGAAACTGGAAAACCTTTTGAGATTTTATAAGAGACAAACAATTTATGTGGTACATCATGCATTTTCAGATCAGTGTTTTAGAGCAGAATTTTAGAATAACGGGACAGAACTGGAGTTTCATCATGGGCTGCAGACTTCAACAAGATACAGCAGTCCAAACAATTTAAAAAATCTGTTTTCAGCGCCATTTTTCTAGGAGGAAAACAATCTCTTCTTTCCAGAGTCATCTGTCAACAGGCCTTCAACTTTTTTTCCTCTTTCTTGGAGGGGGCACAGCATCCCTAATCTTCAATAGTGTCTGGATCTTGGAGCCCTAATTCCACCAGTCTTCATTTGAAAGAGGTGTTTGGGCCCCAAAATCACTTGAAAACTCCAGAAATTATCTTGTAGATTCAAATTCTGCTCAGGTCTTGTGTAAATATTACACAGAGAGCAGCTGGAAACACACTCTCACTTCTTTTATTAGGGGAATGGACCCTGCCTCTCATCATGCTCCCTGTCCTTATCTTAACAACTCTCCAATAAATTTAAAAATTGAGGAAAGTGCTTTAGTGACAGACTTAAAGACTGACTCCTCTGTCCTTAGAACAGATACAAATCAAGGTCACGACCCTGTGCTCTTCCAAAGGTGCTTAAAATTTGGTTTTCTCTTGCTTGCTTTAAATCCCCTCTTCTCTCAGGGGCAACCTTCATTCAGTGCAGATGTGCCACTGAATGGGACTGCCAGAGTTAGCAATATTTCACCCAAAGACGGGATCCATCATTTCCTATGTAGATTGTAAATTAAAGTCCACAGTTCCAGACTGTACTATGTAGAGTGTGTGCACTGTGTATTTTGCCTGTACAACAGGGGAAGCATTCAAGTTCTACATCTGTCTCTCTTTTTTTTGTGTATTTAGGCAAGTACAGTGATTTTTACATCCCAATAGCAGTAATGTGGCAGTGGAAAGAGAAAATTTGTAAACCATAGCACAGCACTCGCTGCACCCCAAAAGATGTAGCTATTTCTTTGTGTTTGTTTTTTATTTTACAACCACGTGTACTTAAATACAAAGGTAGCATATATTTCCCAAGCCTTTTTGCCTGCAGCTGGAAGTGCTCCCATTCATGCCTGTGGATTTCCCCATTCCCCTGTGGTGGATGACCAAGCTCTGCAGAGGGACTGTGACAGCATCCTTGCAAAGCTACCTGGGGTTCTTTGGAGATGTCTTTAGGACCTTTTCCAAGCTCAGTCCTTCTGTTTTGCAGGCTCATTAGCTTTCATGGCTTGATTTCAGTGGTGTGTCTACATGACATTTATTTGCTTTTTGAATTGAGGTTTTAATTCACTTATTTTGCTTTTAGCGAGTGAGTGGATCCATGTTGTAAAGTTTTAAGACTTGCTCTTGAAACACTATCTTCTTGGCTAATAAACTGAGATGATGACAAGATCTGTAGTGAATATTCAAATAAATGTGATTACTTCATTTCATGTCAACAGAGGAGGTGAAAAGTGCAGCTCAACTGGCTGGGTAAGATTGGAAGGAGGGGCTGGGAAAAAGCAAGAGACAACAAAGAGATAGTTTGTAAGATTTAGTGGCTTTTTTTCAGCAGGGGTGTTGAGAAGTCAGTGTTGCAGAGTTCAGCAGGGTCACACAAAGTGCAGAAACTTTCTTATATTCATTGAGAAAAGCTTGATACATGCTTCCAAAATTGAAACAATAGGAAAAAAGTAGATGGGCAGATGATGTGCTGCTTGCACCTCTTTCAAACAGGCCAAGGCTTGCACTGATTGCACATTATTATCATTTTTATATCAGAAGGTAGAAAGTCCACTGTCTTTCACAAACTCTGACTGTGATAAAAGGATCTCTCAGGAAATCATAAAAGACCATTAGATCAGTGATGGTGTTTCCTGGCTTGAAGATTGACTAACCCAGAAAAGCAGACTTATCTAAACGAATTTTTTGACCTTCGTGTTTGTTAATAATAAAATAATAATTTCTAAATGCAGATTGGGCAGAAGCTGGTTGGGATTATTTGCACACAGGCAATCAGCTTTGCAGCAGACACTTGAATTTGCTCATCTGGCAAGGAGAATGCAGCCACCTCCAGGAAGGTGATGTTCCTGGGAAAGGTGCGCCGGTGTTTGTGTTATCTGCAGATACGATAAAATGATTTCCAGCCAAAGAGGTGATGCTGTTAATGGGGAGCAATAAGATGTGGTTTACACTGATAAAACCCTTGTCTCAGATGGGAATGACAATGCAGGTCTGTTCCACTAACCTTTGCCTCAACTCCAGGGTGTCCTTGGGAGTGTCCCTATCACGCTTCCACCTGCTGACTCACTCTGGGTCATAATCTTGCTCAATACTTGGGGAAAAAACTATTCTCTGCAAGTAACAGTACTTGTGGTGTTACTACATATGTGAGACCACACCATCCCAGCATGATGGAAATTTTTGTGAATTGCAATTTCCCTGCATGCTGAGAGATGGGTCACCAACTCTGCCAAACGTCTGGGTTGTCACCACCCCATTGGTCCTTGTAAATTTGTTGGACATGGATGTAGAAGTGCTCAAAGCACTTTAGGCATTTTCTACCAACTGTCTCCTGTCCCAAACTCAGGCAGTAGAAATATTGTCCATGATATCAGAGCAGTACATCTATCTGTGAGGGAAAAAAAAACATTCATTTTTGAAAAAGAGCATTTTATTTCTAGAACATAGCACAGCCAGTTCAACAGGTCCATACTGCTGGTGGATAGTTGCATGCTTCCCTCCAGTAATTTTGCATAGAGAGGTGCAGCTGAATCAGGGACTTATTGATCTCTCAGCCTGTTCTCTTGATTTCTTTCTGGAGGGAATCATCACTGTGGAATTGCGGGGGCTTTTGAGGCTGAAAAGGGAGGTTGATCCAAGGAATCAAGTTCCCTCCTTCCTGCAGGTCCCTGTACCTGTCAGATTTTCTGTGCATGTGTGTGCTCTGTAATCTCCCAGTCTAAACTTAATTCTTGCCTGTCTTACTGGGTGCTGCATTCCTAAAATCATTACTATCTTTACCAAGCTCTGAAATTTTCATGTTCATTGTCCCACTCTTAGTTTCTCTGATCTCCCATTGGAGGAATGTACACAACCTCACTTTCTAAACCTTGACCTTACACCATTTTCTTCCAGACACATGATGCAAATGGTTTTTAAAATAGTTGTCCAACCTGCAAATCAGTTGATGAAGTCTGTTATCAAATTTTTTTTTGGAAAAACATTTCTCTGGCTTCAGGTTATGCATGGAAGGTGTTACCTTGGAAAGAGGCATTGTTAGAAAGTCATAAGCAAGAGAATAGAGAAGATTACTGTTAATAAAAGCTGTCTACAGTGGCTGGTGACCAACATAATGAAAACTCTCTTCTTCCTCACCTGGGGCAGAGCTAATTTGGGATATCAGGGCTGCTGTGTTGTGCCATTATTCCCGGTAGCTCTGCAATACAATAATAATGATTTTATTGTCTTATGTCTAATAATGACAATAGTGATAACTCAGTTAATTGAGTCACTCTGGACTGTAGGACCAAATCTAAAGTTCCACTTTTCACTTACTACCCAAACTTCAAATTTCTCATGAGCCCAGCATAGTGATTGAGTGGTGTATCTCTGCTGTCTAAATATGAGTGTTTAGGCTGCTTTAACATAATCCCTCTTGCTTTTGAATTTGAAAAAATCAAAAGGGAAGATTGAAATGCTGTTCCTTGCTCTAAGACAACAATTCCAGGGAACTTTTTATTCTGGCCAATGTACAGAACAAATGTTTTTGAAGCACAGTGTTGTTTTTCCCATTTACAAACAAGCAAAACGAACCATTGTTTTAACAGTATTGAGTAAGTCTAAGCACAAGGTGATTATTTCTGCAGTTTATTTTTTTCACCACGTGAATGTTAAGGGTTAACAGTTCCCCTGCATTTAACTGACATTGGTAATATTCTCCTTAGTCCAAAGCGGAAGAAGAGGGGAGTTGCTTGTTGTTATAAAAGCAGGGAATTTCTGGATCTTAGTAAAATAAACCAGGACTTTGTTTCTTGAGGTAATTATTCTCTGGAGAGAGAATAGGAAAGATGGAGGCAATTAGGAATGACCTTGCATCACTGGATTGTTGAGGACTTCTGGATCAGTGGCTGATATTTTCATAACTCCATTTAAGCAAAGCTTTTTTAAGCTGTTCTTGCCACCACTAGAGAAAACAGAGCATTTACAGGCTGCTCTGGAGCCCGCTGGCATTGAGGCTCTCACCATGTGCTTGGGTGGGGCAGAGTGGGGAGCAGGGAGGAGAACAAGGAGGTTGGCATGGGCACAGGAACAGCTCTCAGGGGCCACAGCTGCCCCACAGGGAGAGGGGGATGAGCTCCTGCATAGTCCTACCCTGCATGGGACGTCTTTTTGTGGGTGCTTGTCCCACCCCAGGCTCTGCAAAGGCAAAGCTGTGCAGGTTGTTGCGTCCCTTGGGTGGCCAAGGTCACCCCGTTTACTGGAAAAGCCAGGAGAAATAAACCTGGGAAGGAAAAGCAAACCTGGGAACACTTTTCTGTAACCTCCACCTAACCCCTTTTAAGTAGAGATTTGCCTTCTGGTGGGTATTTTTTTTTGTCCTTCTGAAAACTGTCTTTTGAGTGTTATCATTTAAGAAGCGTGTTTAACTTTTATGTGTGAAGTTGGCAATGAATTACTATAAAGCAAATAAAACTGTCCTAGCAGCCTGAAAGTGGTGATATAGCAGATAGCATTCACACCCTCATCTTTGTATTCCCTTCCTTCAAGGATATCAGTAGGCAAACAAGGCTGAGTCTCTAATATGTTTAATAAAGGAGCAATTCCTTGAGTTTCCTGACCCAGCTGTGGCAAAGGTAACGCACTCGTCCCACTGCTCTGCTCCAGGCTCATTCCCTGGGGATGGTGGGATGCAGCCACTCTTGCCCCCAATGGCCAGGTTTTGGACCACTGATTTGGGAGCTCTTTTCTGACTGATGAATGAAATCTCCAGAATAACCAGCAAGTTGTAGCCCAGTAGTGTGAGCACCTTCAGCAACAGGACACACCTTTTTTCCAGTGTGTTTCACAATGATTGTCACTTTTGTAATGTGATAGTGTCAGGGCCCAGGGGAGCCACATGAAATCTGTGTCCCTGGATGGCAGATGCGTGTAAGGACCTATCTCTGTATCACATACCACTGCAGAGGAGGTTACTGGGCAAAAAGGCATGCAAATTTTTTTCATAGCTTTCATGTTGTTTGGTTTGTTTGATGTTCTTCTAGCTCTGGCAGACTGCAGCAAATGGTTTTCTCTCACAGAGGCCACCACCTTTTGAATGATATAAAGGAGTTGCTCTGTTCTCCTGAGTTGTTTTTCTGCTATATATTTACTTAACAATCTCATTTTCTGAAGAGTTGTTGAAAGAACAGGAGTTTGTAAATTATACAACACTAAGCAGTGGATACTGTCCATGGCTTTGAGCCCAGACACTGTCAAATGCTTCTCCTCATTCTGGCTGGTTTGAGAAAATCATTGCAAATTACAGAAGTATCAACATTTTTTTTATTATTATTTAAATGTTTTTTCTTTGTTTTTGCTTAGTATATTCTTTCTTCCCTGGCAATCAGTGTTCAGGAGGAGTTGGAACTGGGTTGTTGCACATATGGAAGTGAACATCTGTGGTCTCAATTATTGAAAAATTAGAAAGTTTAAAAATAAAAATAAAATGAATGCTAGATCTCCAAGCTCATTCTTTTGCTATTTGTTTTCTTTCTGCATTAGAAGTAAAAATGCCTTCTGTCATAATAATAATAATTCTCTGCACTATTATCCCAAGATCTCAAATTACTGCATACACATAAAAGTGTTATGTTTTCTAAAATGCTCACAAAATGAAGCCTTATCCCCCCTTGCCTCTTCCCAGATGGGAAAACTACACTAGAGAAAAGAATGTTCTTAATGCCATGCACACACTCTCAGAGGAGCTGGAGAGAAAGCCACCACCCTTCCCTGCTCCCAGCTAGGACAGGACGGGTCCTTCCCTCCTTGCTCCGGGTGTGAGCGGGGCTGGGGAGCCCTGGGTCATGGATGGTGGCTCTGATGTGGGGCTGGGTGAAGGATCTGGCCCTGCTAAGGGCTGAGCTGGCACGGGGACGTGGCTGGGGCTCTGTGTGTGTCACATTTCCCTCCTGTGGTTCTCCAGCCCCAGCCTGTGCCATCTGGAGCATCCTCGAAAATTGCTTTGGACATCCCGTTATGAATCATACCTAGATCCTGTTTCTGCCAGTGGAAATCACCACATGGAAATCAGGCTGGGCTTCAGGAGTTGTGGCTGGGCTCTGAGGGAGCAGGAGCCAGCCCAGGCTGTTTGCTCAGGGGTGCACGAGCTGTGTTTGGGGCTCAGGCACTGTTGTTTTCTCCTTGTCCACATCCTGGGCTATCAGCTTGTGCACCTCTGCATTGCCATTTATGAGAATTAATGGTGTTTCCTTCTGTTTAGGTAAACAGTTTATCCATCTGAGATGGAAGGTTTCTCTGCTTTCCACTTGGTTTACAGATACAGAACCTAAAAGTTCCATTATTGTGCTTGTTGCTGCAGACTCTTCTGAACCAAAGCCATTGTTTACAGTATATCCCCAGCTCTTCTTTCATTGTATAATGTTAGAACAATCCATCATCTGCCTGACAAAGATTTTAAAAAACTTTTCTTTTTTACTTTTTTGATGCGAAGCTGGGAAATTTCCTTCCACTAACTGACATAACTAAATGTAATGTCCCTCTGCCAGAGCTTGCTGTGGCACTGAGCACACATCTCTGTCTACAGCCATTTAATTATAGAATGATCCTTTCCACAAAACCACTCCAAGTAAAGAGCAGGAGTATTGCATACATCAGTGGCAGTGAGAGTACTCATTGATAAGGAGATTTGATTTTGTAGAATAAATAAGTAATTTATCGTGCTTATAGTTGTTACTTTTATAGGTCATAAATTAGTTCACATGTTGGCAGAAAAAAAATCCTTTACAGCTAGGTGCTTATAAATAAGTTTTACTGAAACAGAGTATTTTTAGGTTTCCTCCAGTAAAACCTTCAAGCACGTGCCTGAAAAACCTGCTCCAGACACTGAATTCAGCACTGAGGCCAGGCCCACACTCTTTGTTCCTGCTCACTTGCTCTGCCATGGGCACAATTTTCCCCCAGAAAATAAAATATTAATAAAATCTCTTCCTTTAGGACTACCTGGGTGCTGAGCTGGCCTGGTGGTTGGCTCTGGGTCAGTGCCTGTGAGTCACTTGTGAGCTGGTGACACCAGTTTTGTGTCCTCTCCCCGGCAGTGTTACCCACTCACCTGCAAATGGAAAAAAAACCCTGCATTTCCCCCTTGGAAACTCCACCAACAGTCACAGATCCACTCAATGCACAAGGAGGACCCAGTTAACACTTTTGGGTGTGGGAGTGATGAGGAACCCCTGGTCCAGGGCTGGGGAGAAGCAGGGGCAAGTGCAGAGCTCTGATTAATGCCTGGGGCTGGGGCCTGATTAACCTGGCCCTGATTAATGACATCCTGTGTGTGCCTGAGTCACACAGCTCTGTGCCTCACCTCCTTGGGCTGCTGAGGATAAACACCTGCCCAGCTGGGCCACTCTGTGATCACCAAGGCTTGGGAGAAATGGCTCAGAGATCCTCAGGAGGAAGCAATCCCACAGATGTGAGGTGTCTTTACCAGTAGCAATAAAAGGGTTTTATCATTTCCTCCTGTTGAGTTCAACACGGGCAGAGCACAAAGTCACCCTGGTACTTTTCTAATGAGTAAGTGGTGCAATTTATAATAGCCCCATAAAGATAGTCTTCCTCATCCACATTAAAGTATTATGCAAAGTAATCATAACCAAACTTAAAACTGATTCCACTTTGCTATCAGTTAGTGATAAAGTAACCTTCAATCTCACTTTCTGCTTTTTGATGCAATTACAGGTAGCAACCCAGGAGTTAAGCTCAGATTTCTGTGCATTTTCCGGCTCAGACCTAAAACTCTGCAGCTCTAATATCCTCTTTACTTTGTACGTCCTGTACTTGGTGTGCAGGGAGGAGATGGTATAATTTGGTTTAAGTCATATTTGGAATTTTGTTTAGTTAATCAAATTTAGTTGTGAATGCAGACTGGTGTTTCAAGGGGATTGCTTTTGTACCTGCTGTTATGAAAGTCAGCAGAATAATATTGTTCTTGGCTACTGTCCTGATTAACCCAGACATTTTAATGTGTGTTATGATAGGTCATTTGATGGATAGTCACCTGTACCCTGTGATCAGCTCTGAGCTGGCCGCTGGGGCTGAACTTTAGCAGCTAGGTGTCATAATTTCCCATCTTTTGCTTGATTAATGTTTCCTTTTGAGATCTAAAGGGAAGGTGTCTGGAGAGATCTTTCTCCATTTACTATCCAGTCTGCATTGGTGGGAAAGAATTGCAGAGGCTTTTCAGTGGAAAGAGCCCATGACAAATACGGTGTGGAAAATCTTTGTGTGTTGGTTGCTTTCCTCCTGGTTTGTAGAAAAGGAGCCTTGCATGGTTTGTGTGCTCAGAGCAGCTCTAGCATGTACCTTGCCCTTCTGTGTACATTCAGATAAAAGTGAATGCCTGAGCTACTGGGTCCTGAAAGGGGCTTGGAATGATCTGGGAATTAATGGGGAGCAGTAGAATACCTACAGGAGAGTTTAGAAATTCATAGAAAGGGCAATTGTCATATTTTATATCCTTCAGTATTATTTTCCATACTTTAAGGCAATCCTAATATTTTCCACGGATTCTGCTGGGTAGCTCCTCCTTCCTGATTCCATTGCTATTGGATTCCAGAGAACTTTTCCATTCTTCCAGCTCAGACCTGGATAAGGAATGTAACATCGTCAGGGCACTTTGCCTTACACCAGTGGATGCTGATCCCACTACTTTCATCAGTGTGTTCAGACAGCTCTCTGTTCCCCTTACCTTAGATAACTCTTTAATTTCGCATTGCAATAAAGATTTTTCTTAGTCTCAAGTTCTCACTGATCACCACTCAGTGGCACAGATCTCTGCAAATAAAGCAGGTGTTTGGGCAACCATATTACAGCCAAACAAGAAATGCAGATCTTTGCAGATCTCAGGTAGTTGTTGAGGTTTTCATCCATGTCCACCAGTGATGAAACAAGTGGAATAATATCGACAGGAAGCAGCGTGGGTACTAAAATAATGCTAATTCTAGCTTAAAGTATGTATGCAAGCCCATTGAACTTTAAACAGTTTGGCTGGAGGCTTTGAATTCAGATCTCTGAGATAGAGCTAAAATCTGGAGTCTGAAGTGTTGGGTCATTAAAATGAGGGGGGGAAAGAGGCCTCTTGTAACAGGTGAGCTGAAACAAGAACAAAGGGTCTATAAAAAGAGCCAGGTGAAGCACTGAGGAGATAAGGAATGATCTTCCTGTGCACTCATTGCCATAACTGAAATGATAATTTTTTTTTTAATAGGTAGGGCCAGAAATTATACTAAAGCCTCTTCCACAAGTACAGTGCTAATAATTTCTTCCTGACCCTGAGAGAATCCTCTCCCGCCGTTCAGTAGGCTTGGCTTGAGACTTGAATTACTCTTGTAAATCCTTTTAATTTGTTCGAGAGTTTATAGCTCTGTCATAAACATTGCTCCCAAGCTTACTGCTCACCCAGTAAGATCCTTTACAATATTCCTTACAAAAGCTGCCAGTATTTTCTTCCTTTGTGAGGATTTGAGTATTTTCACCTGTTTGTACAGTGGAGCTGGTGCACAGATCTGGAGCCAGCCCTGCTCTGTGCCACACCTGGATGCAATGGCTTGAGCCCTGATTGCACAAGGCTGGGCTGAGTTTCCAGAGCCAAGGTGTTTGGTGCTGCAGGTAAGAAAATGCCTGGTTTTAATTAAGAAATACAGCCTTTGGGGCAAAAATAGTTGGAAGTGTGTGAGCAGAGGGCTTTCCAAAGGTGCTTTCCTAGACAAAATGCTGCTCTTTGTCTAATCCTGAGGAGAGATTTATCTGCCATTAGTTCCCACCTTGGAGAATCAGGTCACATCAGAGCACGTGGCTGGTGACAAGGGCCTTGTGGGCAGAGCTGGGTCTCGCGGCGTCCGGGAGGAAGAAGGGAAGAAATTCAGGGAGGAAGTTGCTGGGAGGGGAGGCAGTGCCAAAAAACCGTTGAAACTTTATTGGCAGCGGAGCAGGATTGTTTGGGAAGGGGGATGGAAGGCTCCGTGTGATTCATGGGACTTGAACGCAGTTGTCTGTTCATCTCGGCCGCATTATCTGTGCCTTCATCTGGCTGTGAGAAGAGGTGTGCTGCAGGGTGCAGGGGCAGGCTGTGTGCCACCGTCCTTGAGCTGTCTCATATCCCTCTCTGGGAGATCTTGTGACAATTCATATTACCGTGAGTCATTGTTTCTTTAAAGCTCATTACTGGCAAGGGCTCCTAGCGAGACACCGAAGTGGCGTTGTGTTATCTATGCTTAACAGGGCTATTAATGTCTGTCACCACTGAAGTGTCATCCAGCAGAAATGGAATTCTGGGTTTCGGGTGCTGAGTCGCAGAGGTATGCTTGGCCTTTGTGTCCAGCCAGCCTGAAACTCAGCACTGTCAAGTGGTGTCTCAACTTACCATGTCGATATTAAAAGGTTTTGGTTACACTCTAATACGTCTGTAAAATTGTGTCAGGGCCAGGAAGGATTGAGGAATGTTCCTCAGAAATCAGTTCTCAGGTCACATGGGCACCAAATCTTTGCTTAACTAAATCCCCCGTGGTCATCTCTCCTGCTTCTTTGTTTGAAGTTTTATTCCATAGCTCTGTATTACTGGAAAAATGAGTGTCACAATGCCTGGCCTCTCTTCCACCATGAGTATGATGGGAGAAGAGGTTTGTCAATGTGGCATCATCACAGGGATTCAGTCAAAACCACTCCTCAGAGCACAGCATGTCCTTTACCCAATTCTTAACTTTCTGCTTCCTTCATTCCCCCAGCATTTCCCAGCACCCAGTCACTCTATTACAAATTGCTCATGGGTTATTGTGTTACAATTCTCCACCTGAATTAGGATTTTCTTAGGCTCCATCCATCAAGCATTTGATTCCTCTAGAGTACAGACAGAATAAAATTAGTCTGCCATTGCAGAGGAGGGAGTGACCTGCACATTTCTCTTCCAAACACGATCATTTAAATAGATCCACACCCCTCCATCCCTCCTGCCAAGGGTCCCACGAAGGGACCATGGCACTGGAGAGGCACCACTTCCCAGAGTGACCTCAGCAGAAGTCTTGCTCAGAGCAGGGCACAGTTGGGCAGCTGCAGCTTGGGAAAGTTTCTGTGTTCTTGCCTCTATTTTAATAAACTATAAACTATTTTCACACCTCTGCCCAGACTTCTTTCACACTTCTGCCTGCATATTTCTCTGCTTTTTACCATTGCCTCTGACACATGCCTCTGAAAACACCTTGGACTGGTCGTAATTCTAGAACACTGATACTTATCAACATAACATTTATTTTTCTTTGCAATCTTCTTTGAATCCAGAGCAAATTTTCTTTTATTTTCTTTCTTTTTTTTAAAGATCTGGTGTATCGTTAAGACAATAAACTTGCCCAAATATTTGCTGTCAGAAAAGATATTTCTGGCATTGACTGCCTTTTCTCATGTTCACAAAACAGAATTAGAAAAAATAGCAAGTAGATAACACACATTAGTACAGTGGTAACCTCTGCATTTAGCCTCAACACACATTAGTACAGCAGTAACCCCTGTATTTAGCCTCAACTTTTTTTTTCATATATAGGTATTTTTCCTTCTAAAGCAATTAATGGTAAGGCTTTTTTTTGTCACCAGTAATGTGATATTTTTCTAGCAGAAACTTGGGGCCTTTTGCTAAACCCTTGAGGTGATTGTTCTGGTGGATTTGGAGGTTTTCTTGGTTTCATATAGGGTTAGGATATCGAAGTGCCATCAACAATAACTTCCTTGTTCTTCTGTAATTTTCCTTTGGCATGTGTTTGATACCAGCAGGCTTGTCCATTCCCATCTGCTCTGTATTGGTTTTATGCAAATTCTCTCTCATCCCTCTACAAGTCCTTTCAAGTTAAAATATTGCTTCCTCATGCCCGCTTATATTACTTGTAATTCCTGCACAGTGACCTGCTAGCCACCCATATATTGGCACAAAAGGCATAATCTGTGTGAATCAGATATCTCTTATCTCATCCCTGTTTGCATTATACATTCCCCTCACAATACACTTTTTCCACAATGCTCATCCATTTAATGCCCAAATACCTGAGGTCTCTTACTCCTGTCCAACATGCTCCTTGCATTACTCACAGGGAGCTGATGAGCAGGGAGATAAAAGGACTTTCTGTAGGTGGTACAAGGATCTGTGTCCTGGTCACAAGAGAAAATAGGCTGTTTGAGAACCAGCTCTGTGGTTTCACTGGGTTTAACAAGAAAACTCTCCCTCTCAGCAGAGTTGCTCCCACACTGTTGGGAGTGTGAAGCCAGCCCAACACTGGCAGTGGGAGCAGGTGGCCTTTTCTGTATGAAGTCCTCTATTTTATCTCCTACAGAATTCCTAAAGTGTGTATATATATGTATATATATATGTATATATGTGTGTGTCTATACATATATATATATATATATATATATAAAAATAAATAAAATTTTCTTCTTGTGGTAAGAATATCTCCTAAAGCTTGCTTCTTCAGATTTCAACAATATAATGCTGAAAGGGCCTTGAAAAAGTTTAGATGGCCTTGAAAGATTGTGTTAAAACTTGTGGTGTTCTGGCCTGCACACTGAGTAACTGTGGAGACACCAAGGGGAGAGCAGGGTTTGCTGTCAGATTAATTAACTGAATGTTGCTGTTGGTCTCAGATCTGCAAAATGTGTTCTCTTATTAAATCTGATGAACAAGAGCAAATATCAGAGGTAGAAATAACTTATTTTAATGATAAAATTTTGTTAATCACTTGGTTGTGTTTGTTACAGGATAGGAGAAAAAAATTAATCTGTGGCATAAAAATGAATTATGTAAATGCCTGTAACATATCAAATAATTTCTTCCAATTACATTTTCAGAGAAATATACTTGTCATATTTTGTTACATTGCTTTTTTGTTGGATTGTTTTATAAATTTGATTGCTTCTTAGAACATTACTGTTGATGTCAAAATAAAAGCCATGGGCAGTCTAGATTTGGTATCAACACTACTAATGCTTAAATTACCAGAAAAAGGAAAAGATAGGAATTTATTTAACTACTTTGGTGCCCAACAAAAGACAGTCTGCTTCTATGTCAAATACACTCTGTGCTCTTTAGCACCTTGACTGTTCATAAATGCAGTTTTAGGCTTCAAAGAAAGACCACCACATCTGAGAACCAGAAAGATGCCATTAACCATAGGGTCTTTTCCAGAATTTTGCTTCCACTTCTGGTTATTATCAAGAGATATGGGTGTACACAGAAGCCTACCCCCGATGTTATTCATGGGTATAGAGTTTCTAAAGTGAATAGTTCTGATTCTTTCTCTAGTAATGGTGTGAATTTGAAGTATTCTCACAGAGCAGAAATGCAAAAATTGTGATGTTAAGAGAAATGTCAGATGCAAAATTTGATAATGGTTCCCTCTGGCCTTAGAGTCTCTGCCTTTAGGAATTCCAGCACAGTAATATAGAAATAAATAAGGCAAGGATGATTCTGATTTAATATTTTTGTCCTGTCTGAATTCTGTAGCAGAGTTGGAGACTTGACCTCACTTCTCAGCTACCTCTGTGTAGATGGAGCATTCAGTAAATATGCTCAAGATATATGGACTGCAATTAAAACACCCTGTAAGAATGTAAGAGCCTAATGGTCTAATTTTTCAATTATGTCAAAGTCTGTGGGAATTGAGGTTGTGCTTATTATCTTCCAGAAGGCACCTTTCAGCCTGTGGGGCCCGAGTCAGACAGGAATCTGGGTTTGCAGGAAGCACAGACAGCTCCAGAGAGAGCACTTCAGTGTGAGTGCTGTCATGTGCCCTGTCCCACAAGGAAAGGCAGCACAGATAACACTCACAGCACATGCAAATTCACCTCTGCTGCCTCCCAGCAGCCAGCTGCTAGATCAGAAGGTTTTGGCCCTTGTTTTTTTTTCCAACAAGAGGTAGCATCTGGATTAACCAGCCTAAATTTGTGAGACTCCACGTAAGTGTAAAAAGGAAGGGGGATTTTGGAGACAGCAGAAGGCAAAGTCATATTCAGGAGATTCCCCACTTTGCTACCCACCAGACCCAAGCTGTTGGTCACCTGCAGTCCATCCCAGCTCTCTGTGTGTCCTCTCAGGACTGCAGGTGCCCTGCACACCTCTCTCCATCCCCTGCAGGGTAAGTTCAGGGCAGCACCAGCAGTGTGGAAACCAGTCTGGTGCAGTGGGCAAAGCCCAGTGTTCTTGTGCCACTGTTTGGCACACGTGGTCTTTACAATCTCTGAGGGACAGAATGGCATGGAGGGAGAAACTTTTGTCTTGTCCTCATATAGCCTGACTTTTCCAAGGCTGAGTGTTTCCACAAAAGCTGGTGATACAGGATTAGTGTCAAAGGGGTGTTCAGATGTTCAGGGCTGATAAAAAGCAGTTTGCCAGCATTCATAGCCCTCGAGTCCATGTTCAAATTAAAAAAGAGACCAGCAATGTTAAAATAGTTGAGGCACAAAAAGAAAAAGGGAAAACCTCCTCAGCTATCTATGATAACACTATTGTTTTCATTTTTTATTATCTTGCTTGTTACACACCAATGAGAAACAACCACAGATCGTCAATAAGGTTTTTAATTGCAAAGATTTCCTGTGACGTGAGTGTTAATGAATGTCAAGGCAATAACACAAAAGACATTACTTGTTTAATGATTGATAGAACAAGAAAAGCACGAGGTCTTTTGCAGGATAAATGACTACTGTTCTGTGTTCCTTTACATTAGCAGTATCAACACTTAGATCACATGGCAGGAGATAATGGTCCAGGAGATAAAGCACAGAATCACAGTCTGTTATACAATAACAGACACAGTAATGATAATTAATGTGCATTTCTTTGGCAATTCTCATAGTTGTCAGCGCTGAGCCATTGGGACCAGTGCTGTTGACTGAAATGAGAGCAGGATGGGGCACTTGGTTGGTCCCAGAGTTTAATTTTTGCTCTGCTCCAAAGATGTCAAACCTCAAATGTTTTCCTTGTCAGATGGTTTAAGTGGACATTTACGTATATAGTAGATTTTGTGTGTTCTAATAGAAATACACCTTTAACTCCCAGATCTAAGTGGCTGGGAAAAAGAGCATTAAAACATAGAGTGTGTTGGGACAATTGAAATAAACTCTTGAGCTTTGGCCAGGAAGGATCAACATCATGAAACCCACTGAAGGCTCGTCATTTTTCTCTTCACTAAGAAACGCATAAGATGGGGCTTTCACAGAAAGTAAAAAAAGAGGGAAATAGGAAAATTCTGGCTGAGATCTTCTTCACAGTCAGAAGGTAACAAGGAAGGATGGACAAAATCCGGTTTGTGTGAGCAATATTTCAGAGTGTGGGCAACAGGCCCTCTCATGGCTTTGGGTACGAGCTCCATGGAAAAGTTGTACAGCTTTGGTTTGGTTTATATGGTTTCTGACACACCAGCTTTCATGGGACAATACACACTTGGCAACTTTTGACCAGTTTGCACCACAAGGTTTTGAGAGCCCCTGGAGCTCTGCCGAGTGAGCAACTGTCTCCAAATATGTGCTAAATCCGAGAAAGCCCTCGTGGTGAAAATTAGTTCATGGTTTGGCAAAATGTTTGGGGAGTCAGAAAAATATTTGGATGGAACCTGAATGGTTTAATTATCGGCCTTGAACCACAAGTTAATAGAGCTGCACATGGCTTTTGGTTTCAGAATGTGGCACTGGATAATGTTTCCTCGTGTTTGAGAGCTGTGCTGGTTTGCAGCTACCAGTGATGGCATGGAGCTGCTGCCTGAAAGCTGCACTGGTAAAGCTGTACATTGTTTCATCCAAAACAAGAATGTCATCCAAATGAATAATATAGTTCACAATGTTTTAAAGTATTTTGTTGAACTAGATCATCTCAGCTTAGTCCAGGTTAAAAATTCCTGAAGTTATAAAAATCCCTTTGTAACTGTTGCAAGTAGGATCACGTTTGTCAGCTTTGAAGTAAATCGTGCAACTGGTTTTCGTCCTCTGAAAGCCCACCAAAGCTGTGTTTGAGCTTTACTCAAGTAAACTGTGCACTGCCTTGTGCCATTTGTCTTCTTTTAGAAAAAGCAGCTTCCAAAGAGTCTGTCAATAACCAGTCTGACCTCCGAGCCTGCATTTCCAGGTGTCCCTGCCCTAGGCAGCATGGTGTGGGTCTGGAGAGGTGTCAGAGGCTCTTGGACAACCCAAAGGGGATATAGGGAGTCCTGAATGGGCTGGGTTCAGATTTTGTTTCTCTGGCATACAGGACCTTTTCCATTATCCTGCTAAGCTGGTTTTGCACCAGTGTTGCACCATTAAAGCTTTCCCAATCCTGGCTATGCATCCATCTCTCCATCCCCTGTGAGTTTTGAATTTTCAGACCTCAACCCCACTTTGGAAGTGACTGAACTGTGTCAGGAGCTGCTTGTGTTGAAGGCAGGAAGCAGAATAACAACTTAAAGAGGTCTGGGGTGTTTTTTCAATGTTAGACTTCTTTAGCTGTGATGCCAGGGAGGGCAGCAGAGCATGGAAATTGTGAGCGGGTGTCTCCCGGGGGCCCAGGCTGGGCTCTGTCCTGCTGCCTGGTGCTCAGCCAGCCTTCCCCATCTCCTTGTTGACCTTCCAAGAGAGCCTCAGAGAGGCTGCTTGCATCAAGGGAGAGTCATTAATGTGAGCCAGTCTGTGCATTTTGTTTGAACAAGTTAGTAGTCGCTTAAAAAGTTCTGGTAGCCTTTTCAAGTGGCTCTGCAGAGTCTACACGTGTGCAGCAGCAAGTGTCCGCCTGGGAGGTGTGCACTCAGAAACAACCTGGAAAAAGGGCAATGTAAAATAAATTACTGTAAAAAAATTTGGCTTTAAACTATTCCATCAAAACTACTTTGATTCAGACTTTGATTTGACTGTTCTGCTATGAAGTACTGCAGAGGGACCCCCTTAAAACACGGGTGCAAAAAAACCCCCCAAAGTTTAGGGGAACTATAAGAGGTAGTGTACCCCTACATAAAGCCTTGCAGAACATGTTGTGAATTTCCCTTTTCCAAATTGCCTTCTAGTCAATTTAAAGCCACCACACTTTGACCTCCATCCTGCAGACCAAGTATTTTTTACTTCTCTGTTTCACTCACAGCCTCAGGATGGGTGATGGGCGGGTAAGGGAACTGCTACCTGTCACTTCCAATTTTAGGATCAGGACCTTGATTCAGGAAATCACTTAGGCATGTGCCTGTCTTGCAGCAAAGGTTTCCTTGTGTGGTGGTGCCCTCTCCAAAGATGTCCTGCTCTGTCTCCTCAAGTACGAAATGCTTGAAATTGGGTAAACACAGGGAAGCTGCTTCTTCCCTTTCACCGTGACAGGACCAGACCCCAAAGACTCAACCCCACTGACTTCCCACTGCCCTTCCCAGGGAATAAAGGTTGGAAGAGCAGAGCACCCTCCAGGCGTTTCTGTTGCCCCCTCTCCGGAACAGCACCCGCCGCTTTCCTTGTGGGAGCATGTGGAGGCATTAATGAAATGCACAAAGCAAAGAGGCTCATCCATATAAATGGGTGATTTAAATAATGAGGAAGGAGGAAGGATGTGGTTCAGTGTCAGTACTGATTAATTAGGGCATAAAATAAATAACCCTCCTAACAACATTGGCTGCTTCCACTATAACTTACTCTATTAGCGGGTGATGGAGTTAATACAAGTGACAGTGTAATTACAGGTTACTTAACTGCCCTGTTATGATGTTTGCCTAATTTTAGGGGATGGACCTATTTACACGCTCACATTTTCCTATTGCAAAGAAACCCACAGCAAAGGGCTGATAAAAGCCGCTTGCTAATTTTGCAGTTTCACCGCTCGTCAGGCAGAGTTTTTCTGCTCCCCCCTTTGTGGAAGTCAACCGAGGCAGTGCCAAAAGCCTGGAATAATTCCCCCGTGTGCTTGTTTGATGTCACAGCTGAGGTCAGGGCTGGGCATTGTGCTCTTGCGAGTGCGCGCGGTTATCTAACGTGTGGCCGCACAATGAAATGATGAACAGATGTGAACAGTGAGTTTTTAACATCTTAGCTCCTTTGTGTGGAAGTTTTATTGAAATGTTTTGCCTGTTAACTCTGTGAGTGTCAGGCAAAAGCAAGAAAATATATACCAGGATTTACAGGGTTTTGGAGTGGGTTTTTAAACCCAGCATTGCTGCACAGCAAATAACTGCTGAGGTAACAAGCCATTTACATTTAATACTTTCATGGCTCCTGGCCAATGCTTCCACAGCTTGCAGTATGGATCACAAATTTCTCACAGAAAGAGAACAAATGCAAAGTTAGGTCCCCTAAATTATAATGCATTACAACCCAAACTTCCCTTTAACAGAGGCCTTCAAACATGACATCAAATCCTTAGTTTGTTTAATGACTCTGTGGAAGTCCTGAAGCTATTCTGAAATATTTTTAGCTGCTGGTCAGTGCTTCTTATTTTTTTCCTGTGGGATGAGAGAAAGGGGGATAAGGAAATCAGACAGTTTTCCCATATCATGATGATGTGAGAGTGGTATTGATATGATACTCTTACAGTCTCTCTGAAAATTAGATTTGTAAATGGGAGTTTGTACAGCTTTAACTAGAAGTGATGCTGCCAAAACCATATGCAATATCTTATTTTGCAGGGTCCAGTACTGAAATAATTAGTCTCCTTCTCAGGTTATTGTGATATGTTTTTTCTAAGTATTTTTTTTCTGTGTTATCTGAAATACATTGCAACCTCACAGTGCCTCAGTTTCTCCACTTTTGAGTTACTTAATACCTCCAAAATGCTCTAGGATTTGGAGTAAAACATCCAAAGGCTGTACATTGTCATTGCAAGAGCATAAAAGTTGGATTCTTCACAATTCAGGGAAAATATCCATATTTCTATTTCAGTGCAAATTATATCATCACACTTTTTTGCAGCAAGTCACTTTTTTTCTTTTTTATATGTTATAGCAAGTCACTTTGAATTCAAATATAAAATGAGGCCATCCATCATGTTAGCAATTTAATTACCTCGGTATATATTTTTTCAGGAAAAAAATAAACCCCAAACACAACAAACCTCCTCTATTATTTGTTGTGTGTGTATATCTTATTACAGATTCATTGCCTGAGGACAGGCAGGGCTGTCAGCAGGGCAGTCCTGTGGTTAGAAATGCCAAGATGGGGAGCAGATAAGACATGAAGTCCTTGTGCCTCCTGTTTGGGTCTGCTCTGCTCCGTGTTTGCTTGGGGCCTTACCTGTTAGATTCCCTGTAATCTTTGTTGCAACAGTGAAATGATGCCTTGTAAAGCAATGAAGCGTGACAGGGATTTTGAAAGGGTCGAATGAGGTAGAAATGTGATATTTTCTGTCTTCTGTGGGCCCAGGAAACAGGAGTCCAGCTGCTGAGCCGGGGTTGGGCATTCACCGTCGCTTTCGTGGCAAGAAAGTTGTGAGATTTATTGTTTGGTGCTTACAGAAGAGACAAAGTAAGCAATGCCCGTGATTTATCTAATTGTTTAACCATCTGGTTTCACAGCAACTGAAGGTTAGGCATTAAGGGAACTGGGAAACTACAAGTGGCAAGGCAGGGTGGGGACAAGGGCCTTCATTTATTAAACTTTTCCTGGTAAAACTCTGGTGTTCTTCAGTGATAGAGACAAATTCCATTATTTGCACTTTTTTTTTTTCTTTTTTAAAGGGTTGCACCATTTCATAGCTGATAGAATGCGGAGCAATAAAAGTTGATATAATGAGAAGCATAGTGAAATGACATGTTTTAGGGCATAAATGGATCCAAGAGTTGGGGTGGAAAAGGAGATGCCACTGCCATGCTCACATCTCATGGCACACAAGCTTCTTCTGTATCTTTAGCTAGGACAGACATGGGACATCAGTTTCAACAATGTATGTGATTTTAGGAAAGGCTCTGATCACAGTAAGGCAGCCGTGGGAAGGGCTAATTTTGGTATTGAGCTGTTTTTCTCGTTTTTAACACATTTTCCACAACAAAACCCGGTGGATCTTGTCACTGCAGAGAAATTACATTTTTCCTTTAGGTGTTTGAGTGGGAGCTGAGCTTGTGTCACTTGTAAATGAGTGCATAACTAGGAATTGACTGAGCTGACCAAGTCAGTGAGTAAATCCTCAAAGGTAATCATAAATAACTTTTTCTGTGAAAGAGGAAAGACTAAGATTTCCCAGTTATATCCCTCAAAACAAACAAGCACCAGCATCTTTTGTAGGTCTTGAAGCAAACAGGGAAAAGCACACATGTGAGATGACTTTAAGTGGAAGAAATAGAAGGATAATATTTAAAAAGGACACAACTCAATCACTTGAATTCCTTTGGGAAATCCACCCTGTAGTATAGATGAGACCAGATACCCTTTCATTCCCCCTGTTGTCCAACATCTGTCTTCATTAGGAGCTTTGCCCTTCCAGGGTCCAAAGATCTCAGACTTTTGATTAGTTTCAGCTGGGCTCGAGTATCAAACCTGAAAAACAGTTATTTTGTCTGCACATGTTACTTTTCCATAAGCAAAGGCACATCCTACAAATAAAGTCTTCGGGGAGGTTTAAAACTGGCCTGCAATAGTAAGAAGAGAGAAACAAGCTGGATTGCTTTATAGGAAAGACTACACAGGTACTGACCCCAGAAAATTTGTCAAGTCAACACCTAATGATGGCTTAGCTGCCGGGCTTGGCTATGCAATATTTAGATCAGGCTCTGTTTTTTTACACCTTGGGTTTTCACATGTGGAGCCTGAATGAGTGAGGAGAAACAGAAGCGCCGTGTGAGATTTCTTCCCGGGAGCCGGCTGCAGCAGCTCTGCTGAAGTTTGGCCATAAACCCTTTAAACTGCCAGGTCTCTGAGGGAGGCTCAGGTGAGCGTCCCCACATCTGCCATCTGCTGTTGGAAACAAATCCTCCAGGAGGTTGTAAAGCGCCACTGGTGAAGGAGAAGATTCTTCCCAGAGGCAGGATGCTCGTCACAGGCAGCAGGAGAAGTGCAGAGCGCAGGGAGGGTGGGCAGAGCAGTCCCAGCAGTGGGATGGGCACTCCTAGTCCAGGGCACTGGGAGCAGCTGGTAAATAACTGCTTCCCAAGCAGAAAGATGTGGCCTCAAGGCAAAACCAGTGTCCAGCCTGGAGCTGCTGGTGATTCCCTTGCTCCAATAAAGGAAATTGTTTTCTGTCAGGAAATACAAATACCTTAAACCCAAGAGGCTTTCCTGAGAATCTTCTCCTTGCATTGAGGTCTCCCTTTGGAAATGTGTCTCAGGGTTGGGTGTGGTGGTTACAGGCACAGAAAATATGACTGGTTGGTGAGTGTTTTGCAATGTGTCAGTCCCCAACTGAGGGGGTGTTACCTTTCCATGAGCCATCTTCTGCTTGGTCAAGTGTTTGATCCAGAGCAGGGAGTTAAACCCAGCTCCTGCATATCCCAACACATGTCCTGACCACCGAGTCTCTCCTTGAGGTCTTGGTCTCATCTGGGAGAGAAATTAAAAATAGTAGGAAATTCAAAAAATTGATTGACAAGTAAAATGAGCTTGGAAGTTTTTCCTTTTCAGCATGTGGCTCCACAGCCACCTGAGCCACTGAAGGCATGAAAAAACAAGGTGGTTCCATTCCCCTTCAAGGCCTTTTGGTTCATGAGAAACAAAATGTGTAACAGGTGCTATTCATCAGTTGTCTTCTGAAAGAAGGTGACTATGCAGATACCAAGGAACATCCACACAGCACCTGATGGTGATATTGTTTCACTGTAGGGAAAACCACTGAGAAATCTTCCAATAGGACTCCAGTGTTTTGTGGGAGAGTGTCACATGTTTTTAAGTGTTTCTAAATCCAGGAATTTTTCCTGAGTATTTGTTTCAAGGGCAGCATTGGCCTTTGGTTTTCAGTTCTGATTTAGAGGTTTTTTCCTCCAAAATTGAGATTTCCCGTTTCTATGCAGTTCTGGCAATTCTATAAACTGGGATTTCCAGGATATGAAAGAGTTGCATAGGCAGCTGAAACACACAGAAGTATTGTGGTAGAGTTAAGAACTGAACCTAAGTTTATCTTAATCCCAGTCCAGTGATTTAGACAGAGGGATTTTAACATTTCTTCTCCTCGTGATCACAGACAGTGCCAAGAGCTGGATGGGAGCTTTTTCTGAGTGTAAGAATAGATGCTCATGCACACTGAAAGGTGTTCCTGATGTTGCTTTAATAAAACATGAATTCTGAGCTGTGCTCCCTGCCAGGCTGCCGGGGTGGACTCTGTTCAGGTTTTCTGGGAGGCTGGGCCGGGAAAGCCGCGCTGCCTGGATGCGGGCCAGGGAGGAACTCCACTCAGAGCACAGCCAAGGCTGGAGAACTCCTTCCACGTCCTCTAAAGTCAGAGCAGGCCAGAGCTGGAGTGCTCCACTGACCCAACAGGGAAATGTGATTTTGGGGAGGTTCCCCAGCTGTTTGGGAGGGATCTTGAGGGGCCCTGGTTGTGGGGAGCTGCCTGCAGAGGGTCTTGGTCAACAAAAGGGATAAACCCCTACAGCAAACCTGCTGGGTAATGGGAGCATTCCTCATCCCTCTGGAACTGTGCTATTTCTGGGTGTGTTAGAGACAAATCCAGGATTTTCAGCTGCTTTCAAGGGTGCCTGGGTAAAATACAATAGCCTGAGCAGTGCAGTCACAAGGGGTAGCTGCTTCTGCCCTTTTGTCTTGTGAGTGTACTTATAAATCTGATTCAGTGCAAGCCAGTATTTGAGCTGGCTGTTTATGTGCCCAATAGTAGTTTCTCAGCTGGGCTGATTGTGAGCATCTCTGTCTGAATGGAATGACCCACTATTAAAACTGGGCAATTTTGATATTGAGAAAAACTTGTGGATGCAGTTACAAGCACTGTCATTTTAAAAATGACAGCCCTTTGGAATGCAGTGGGGAAGGAGGCTCTATCATTTATTTTTCTTTTGGATAATGACAAAGAGAAAGAAACATGCTGCTTGTTTAAACTGACAACTCACAAGTTTAGTATTTGAATCAGGCAACTTTGTACAGTGTGTTTTTGAAACCAAGGAAGTACTAATCTTACCCCATTTATGCAGTGATCCAAAAACAAATATAGCATTTGTAGCCAAAAATTAAGGCAGGCTTTTCCAACTCTGAGTTGTGACTCTCTTTCATATTCAGTATCGGAAAAACACAACATCCCATTATTTTGTACAGATTAAAAAAATAGAAGAAGAAAAAGAAAGTTAAAGGAGAAAGAGCAAGTAGCATGTCCGTGTTTTCCTTTCTCATGCAAAAAGCAGACAAACACACTGGGCTGAAATCTCATCAGAGTGAGCGCCAGGCACCGTCTTTACCAAAATGACAACAATTTGATATTTAGGTTTTACAGAAATGACTTTAGAAAAGAGCCTGGGCTCAAAACGGGAAGTTCACTAATAGGTCTGAAGCAAACGTGTTCCTGATTACACCCCATTAAGAAGGTGGAATGCAGTGAGTGCTGCTTCCCCCGAGGAAGCCCCAGCGCACGCGATGCGGAGCCTGCAGCCAGCCCAGCAGACGATGCCAGACCCGCTGACCTTGGGAATTCTGCAGCATATTTTCAAAGATAATGTGTCTTTTGGGCTTCAGTGGCAGGGAGGGGAAGAGGGACTTCACTGCATGGATTTTGAGAGGGCCTGGAATAAGATCAGTTAATTGTGTGCTTTGTTCTCAGATGCATTTGCTCATCTCTAATAAGACATTAAAAACTCAGAAGTGTCTTGAGCTCTGCTATATTTTGGCTTGCTCATTTGTTCCACGGCTGCCTTGTGTGCATCCAAAGCAATGATCCTGTTCCAAGTGGTTTCTGGTGAGGCAGAGCTGTATGATTCCTTTGAATCATAACATAAGTCTGGTATGAGTCTTGTCGTGATGTGTCCCTGTCTATGGAATATGAGAAATTTGTTCATTATTTTTCATCAGACGGTCCCATGGAAAAGAAAGTTCATGTGGCAAAACTACAGAGGCAGAGTGAGGTGATATTGCAGGGACCATTGTACGTGCTGTCCCTGTTGGTCTGTGTGGCCAGGGAGAGAAATGCATCACTGGCTGGTGATTAACCATCCCTGGAGGTGGCTGGGAAACCTGCACATGCTGGTTCAGAGGTAGGACCAAGGGAAGGAAAGCGTGGGCATCTTATCAGAAATCACACCACTAATGCCATCAGCATTTCTTGGGGAGGCTGGGTTATAACTCAGCTTTATAACTGAGGATTTGTACCAATGCCAGCCATCCCGGGGGGTGCAGATTTTAAATGCACACACATTTCATTCTGCATGACAACACCTTGAAAACGTAGGTTAGTTAAGACAAACCACCGTCAATTAAGTTTATTGGATGATGTCAGTGATGTAGGTGATATATATATATACATAATCATGGATTTAGAAAAAGGCCCACTCATCTCTGCATCTGCAAACAGTTTGTCAATAACAGGAGAAAATTTACAGTGACAGTCAGTGTGATTTTGCAATATGCAAAATGGACTAAATTATCTGCATGAGAAATCACTGCAGCAAGAGTAGGGATTTTGATCTGTGGCTTTGTTCTTAGTTTTGGAAAAGAACCCATATTCTGCCAATAGCAGAATTATTTTCACAGCCATTTCCTGTGAATGTACTAGAAAGAGAGCCCTGCACTGCCCTTCAGGTGGAGCTGGTGGTCCCTAGAAAGGTGTGCACAGAAGCAGCCATGCCTGGTCCATTCGACTTTAATTATAATCAGACACCAGGTAGTTTAATTTTCCCTGGTGCTATTTTTTGCCAGTGGTAGATGATGCTAACAGCTGGCACTGAATTTTCATAGCATTTTATTTAATTGCAAGCTGTGAGCAGAGACAACGAAGAGTAAAGGAATGAAGACTTCAGACACTGTCCCAAATTATGTGGATGTGCTGGCTTTGGTAATTCAGTTTTGAATTTCTGAAGGAAATAATTAAATTGTTATCTTCACATTCTGAAAATTATTCTTCTTAGATCTCAGTGTGTAATTCCTTCTGCTTTGGACTACAAACGTACTTGTGACTTTTTCACCTCAGGTGTCTTCAGCTCAAAAGAGCTGAAAAAAGCCAAAAAGATTGCACTGGAATTATTGTCTTCCACAGCCTTCTGATGGGACCAAAAATCACACTGGCTTTCAAAAAAAAATATGAGTCAAGCTCCTTTCAAACTCATACAAGGTTAAATAGATTTCAGTTTATGGCTAAAATATGTATGAAATATTATAAGGGCAATGTAATAAGTTTAATTAATGACATTTGTAATTGGGGCAGTGTGATAATTATTACTAATAGCTAAAATATTAAAAAGCAAGAGCAATGACCTTAGCCCCAGTGCAGGATTTGCAGTGCAAGCCATTGGGTACTGAGGGATGTCTCATCCACTTTCACACTTAGAAATAAGGCATCTGGTTTTCTCACTCAATTGGAGTGGTTGGAGTGCAGGATTTAGCCCTTCAGTTTTCTCTTTCTCATTCCTTCTGTTTTTCCCCTTGGCAGGGTGGGGGAAGGCAATCTCAGCATGTTGGGGATTATCTAAGGGCTCAGGCATTGCACTGAAGTGTGCTCTCTAGGACTGATTTCATATTTGATCAGTCCCTCAAGATGGGTTTCAAATCCAATATTGATGCATTTTTTTCTCAGGATTGTAAATTGTTTAAGAATTCCTGGGAATGACTCTTGGAAGGGCTTAACCCCCTATTAGCTTATACAAAGTAAACAGTTGCAATAACAACTTCAGTAATTTCCAAATCCCTACTCCTTATTTATTAGGTTAATACAAACTGAGCACTGCCCTGTTCTCATGCAGGCTACTAATGCTGGATTTGTGTGTTGGATTTTGAAGCCGTGTCCATGGTTTTAGTAAGCCTGACCATCTCCCCTTCAGTGTGTTACAATTCCTGTATTATTTGTTTTAATGTCCTCTCCCTCAGCTTGGCTTGCTCAAGTCTGTGCTTGGATCTGGCTAATGGTAATTGATCCAAATGAAATTAAATTGGAGAGAAGCCATTGCTTATGAAGAAAGATCTGTGTGACTTGGGCTGGACTGATGCATTCTCAAATCCTCGATTTTCCTTACAACCACTTTTTCCATAATGTCATCCCAATTTACCAAATCAGATCTTAAATTATCTCCTTTGCTTCTGATCCAATGACTTTTTGAGTTTATTTTTGTTTTTCCTGTTCCTTTGCTCCTTGCCTGGCAGTCATGTTCCAGCTATAGCCTTGTTCACAGGGCAAAGGTGCCTAATATTACATGTACTGCACCCTTTTCCATTGGGGCAGCTGTAATTTGCACTGATAATTCTTATTTTTGCACAAAGTAATTTGTATTCTTGCAGAGGTGGTTTTTTTTTTTTTTCAATACTGATGAAGAAAGGAGCTTCAGCATCTCAGATGCATGTTTTGACATATGTTTTCTTACAAAGTGATCTGTGGTTCAGAAATAGGTTATCCTTGTGGGTCAAGAGCTGTTGCTTTAACTAGTGCTCATGCCTTGTATTCATGAGAGGCTGTAATTGATTCCCATCTCTTTTATGGAATAGTCCTATTTTCTCACTGAATAGATACTTCTGGTTCTTTTAAAGGCAGCATTCATCTCAATCAGCTCACTGTTGCTTTTTCACTACTGTCACCCAAGGAGGAGCCCCCTCAACCTCCTCCTCCCCACTTCAAATCATAGCATTCAAATACTAATTTTCTTGTCTGGGTAGATCTCCAGACTCATTGAAGAGCTACTCCCCAACGGCAAGAAAAATACCAAAGGTTTTGAGATTTAAGATAAAATACTAAAAGGTGGTACCTGTGCTTTGAAGTGTATTTGAAACAGGTGCAAGTTTTGGGGAGGGAGCTGAAGATGAACTGAGCTGAAGGATTTCCAGAGGCTGTGCCTAATTATGTGGGCTTGAGGCTGCAGCCTCAGAGCTTAACATTGTAAAACTGCAGAATCAAAGGGTTAATAGAAAAAGTTAAGTGCAAATTGGGTAAAATAAGAGAAAATCAATGTTTGTAACCTGCCATGAAGAGGGCATTCAGTCTCTTTGTTCTCCTGTTTCATTTTGGAAATCTGTAGGTACCTGGGCTTCATGCCCACAGGATCCATAGTGAATAAAGCTGCATGTAGAGAATAAAAATCCCGAGTTCACATCTAAGAGGTGTGGGCTTTCCCTCATTGCAGCATCTCTAAATACTGCAAAAAATAAATAGTCTTGAATTGGTTATTTATTTTTACTGTTTTCTACCAAAGAAGAAATTAAATATTCCTTTGGCCACCCCTCTGCAGTCATCTATTTTTTGACACCTTCTTTGAAACTTATGAGACAATTTGTTTCATAAAATTTTCTCAGTGGGGATAGATACAGGCACAATCTGTTATTAAAATTAGCTGCTTTTAACAGAGGATGAGAATGTCTGTTTTATTGCATCATGGCATGTAACTCCATAGTGGAGGGCAGGAGTAATAGGAATGAGAAACCAGAGCCCTAAAAGGATTTACCAGGAAACCTGAGGTCCTACAGAAAGTGCTGCCTGTTGAAGGCAGCTGTCTAGGCTGAGATTTGCAAACCTTTTGCACAAATATAAACTCAATTTCCAGTAAAATCTTTCTTGATTTATCGATTCAAATCAAAGCCAGGTGGGATTTCATGTGGTTGCAGGTGAGATCCACTGGTCTCTCAAGGGTTTTGCTCCCTGAGGTGAGGCAATGGAACCCTCTGCCAGACAATGCTGATTTTTTATTTCCATGGGCTCCTGCAAATGGACACGGGCACAGTTTATATGAGGACAAGGTTTTGGTGTGGCTGGAGGGCAAGTTTCACCAGAGAAATGTTGTGTGACAGCTGAGCTGATGTTCTCCCACTCTGCAGGGCCTCAGCCCCAAGGCTGCTGTGAAACCCAGGGCTGGTGTTACAGCCAAGAGTGAAATAATCTGTGAAAGGGCCTTAAATCTGATATAACTGCAATTAAATTCTTCCATAGTGGGCATGCCATAATCCCATCATAATTGCCAGCATGGGTTAATAGCACTGTTCTTATGGCACATAAACAGCAGAAAATGCATGCTCCAATGGATTTGCCTTTCTTCCCTTCATATTGGCCTGATAAAGTAATAGGCAATTAGGAATAGTTGGAAATTCCTTTGGAATTTACCATTTAATTAAGATACTCGTATTAAATAGCCCCAGGCCACCAGCATGTGCACCAAATCCTCAGGCTATCACTGCCTCCTGTCCCAAGCTCCTCCATTTCCTTGGAGTTTGGCTGGAAGTTTGGACACTGGAGACCCAGAGCTCTGTTTTTTAAGGCTTTTTCAAGGGGTTTGTTGCGTTTTGTGGTAATGGTTTTGGTGCAGAGATAAATAAGTGGGACACACATTCCTGTGTTAAAACAAACTGATGCCCTGTATTGTGCTGTTCACTTTATCACCAGGGAGGAAGGGTGGAGAAGGGAAGGGAAGGAGGAAGGGAATGGTTAGGGAGGGGAGGGAGGTGTTAAGACTCAGGTGAGTTGAATTTCCAGTGAAAATGCTTTGACCTGATGGGTCCAATTTATCTAGGTGAGTTGAATTTCCAGTGAAAATAGTTTGACCTGATGGGTCCAACTTATCTTGTGAATAGATTAATCCATGAAGGATCCAATGAATGACACCCAAGGATGTCATTAAAACATGCATTCCTAGAGACAGGCAGGATATATGGGCCAGGATTTAAAAGTCCATAAGGATCATTAAAGAGCAGAGTTAAAATATTCATTTGCCCATGAATGGCACACACAGACATTAAGCCTTTGATGCCTTTATGCTTCTCAACAGAGAAACAGGGATTAAAGTAGATTTCCCAAATAAACAAATAAATAATCTCAGTAATGTCTCCACACTAATGTGTTCAGAGTCAGTTAAAGTGTTAACCCTCTTGAGGAAGGTTGATGTTCCAGCAGAAGCTGTGTTGGGATAAACACTTTTCAAAAGATTTATATAAGAAATGGATTCAATAAATGCCAGGCAAAACCACTTCAGCTTTCCTGCAGTGGGACAGCTACTGTGGGCTGCAAACCTGCCTGGCTGCTGGCAGTGGGAATCCACCTGCACCAGACTGTTTGCCCATGGTTTTACGGGGCTGCCTGTCACAAACCTTCCACACACTTCAAAAGGCACAGCTTACCTTGGTACTCTTTGTCCCAGAAAGGGATTACAAGCTGACTTTAGCAAGTTCATGCTATTCCTGGTGTGGTGTCTTAGAGCTGCTCAGACACAATTGAGAGCTGGGTAATTGTTTTATGGGTTACTTAGCAAATCCAGACGTATTTATTTAGCATTAAGGCCCCGATAAGTGAGAACTGCTGAGGTGGTACCAGAGTTCTGTGCATCTCCTCAGTTCAGTGCTTTGCCACATCTCTGGTAGAATAAGAAGGATCTTGGACATCATATTGTATGTTTAAAGTAGCATCCTGCATCAGCCATTGAATTTCTTAAAATATTCAGCTGGGGTCACATAACTGCTTTAATAGATGCTCTCAAAATGCCAGTTGATCTGTAAACAGCACTAAATGATATGACAGAAAATGCAGTGGCTCAGTTGAGAGATGGTGTGTGTCTGTCCTCAGCATTTGCTGGGCAGATAATTCCAGAAAATTGGATGTACCTTTTGTAGACTTTGATAATTCATTAATCTATTGATCAAGGTGTTCCATCATTAACCTTTAATCTTTTAGAAGCAAGTTGGCTGGAATCTATTTACTTTAACTAGCTTGTTCACTGATAATGCATGATTTTTAAATTTCCCTTTGTGCATTCCTTAGCTAAAGAAAAACACAGCTGTGTGTGAGACAAATTCTATTTATTTTCTCGTTAAGAAAAGTACAAGAAGATAGCATCATTTGAAAGCTAATAATAAAGAATTACTAAAGAACACCCTTCATCTGTTTGCTCTGCCACTTTATGAAGGCTTTCCAAACAATCTTTTCAGCTGTATTAATAAGGAAAGATATCTTAAAAGTCAAAGGAAGACAAAGTTAATGCATTTATAGAAGTACCATTTCAGATAACATTTTACCTGAGTGTTTAGATTAGTTAAATATTAGAAAGGTAGAGATAATAGCGTTGTTTGTATTCATAAATGTGGAAAGTTGCATTTTCAGGGCAGTGAAGTGTAAGGCATATCAAAGGTTTATCATCCTGGAATGTGTGGGGAGCTGTGTTCCCATCCACACCAGGAGGCTTTGGGGTGTTCCCTCCTACCAAAACCCCACTGAAGAACGGGAATCCTTTGGTTTAGATTTGTAAATCCCTTTCCCCCCACTTTTCTATCCATAGTTAAATATTGGGAATTAGGAAAATTACTTGGCACCATCTGCCTGGACCCAGTGAAACAGTGCAAGCACTGAGGGAGATTCACTGATGCAGCAAGGAAAATGAGACCAGGCAACAGTCTGGCCATTTTCTGGCCTTTCTGCAAACCTCAAACACCTTCTCTGCTGTAAATAAGATAAAAAATGAGCATCCTCAAAGCACCCTGGGAACAGCCATCACAAAAACACCCCTCCAGGCACAGGCAGTCACACACGTGTGTCACACATGACCCTGCCAGTCCAGCCGCAGGGTGTGTGTTTGGCAGGGGGATGGAGGAGGCATGGCCTGCACCCACGGGGGCACAGATGGGCACAGATGGGCACATTGAGCTCCTCTGGCACAGATGGGCACATCGAGCTCCTCTGGCACTGCCATCCCCTCTCTGCTCATCCAAACCTGAGGATGAGCCCACAGCCCTGCAGAGCTGACCAGTGGAAACAGCCCACAGGCAAACTTCTCCCACAGGGTTGCAGCAGTCCTGCCAGCAATCCCAGCCACTCTTTTTTCCTCTCCTTACCATCCTCACAGTCAAATCTTCAAATACATGTGTTAAAATGATCTGACAATAATGGCCCTGGCTAAAATATGATGTTGTTTTGACTGAATGTGGTTTAAACTGCCATCTGCTGGCTTGTACTTTTCAGGGCCAATATTAAAAACAATGTTCCCTCTTACAGTAACCCTCATTCATATGAAAATAAAGCAGGCTGAGTAATGCCTTCCCTCCTGCAATGCACAGCTGAAAATTGCACCGAGGAATACAAATGTTGCCGAGCGCAAAGGCAAATCCCAGTGCTTGTAGGTAGATTCCTCAGGGATGTTTTTGTTCAATTTACACCTGGAAGAGAAGTTTTAGTTGCAAATGCATGTGTGCAACTTCCCCCGAAGTAAATGAGATGTGCACATACACATGGCGAGTTCAGATAGTTGCTTACGGGTTCCTTTGCCTATAAAAGCAGCTTCCTGGAATATTACCTGGGACTTCTGCCAGAGCAGGAACCAAAGATGGCCTAACTCAGTCTATTCAAAGTTACATAATGAAGTTTTGCTTTTTTCCTCCCCTTTCCTAGACTGTGAGAGAAAACGCCAACTATTCCGCTTGAAATTTGGCAGCTTCTTGCGAAGGAGGAGTTTAATACCTGTATAGCTGCTTTGAATTATTTTCCCACTGGTTTTCTTTTAAAGCTTTTGAAATATCAGGATACCACTGTCACTTGTTGCTCAGAGGCATTGGCAAGGTCCCTGGAGGACATGAGTGGTGCTGGGGTGATGTGCAGGACCATGACGTGAGCTCTGTATGACTGTCCCTGCTGGGAACAGAACAGGATGCTTGGCTGGAGGGTGGAGGGATCCAGTGCCAGAGGATGTTACTGCCTTGTGTCTCTCTGCTCTCCAGAAATTAAAAAAAAATAAAATAAATCCATAGCCAGAGAAAGAAAAGGGAGAAATTTGTTGTTTCTCATTAAAAAGCAGCAGAACTTGTTCTGCGGGTTTGGGGAATATTGTGTATCCTTGAGAGAAATTGCAAAGAGAAGGATGAGCATTGGGCTAAGAGGAGGATGGGCCAGATCTGCAAACACCACCAAGGACCTCATTTGTCTTCCAGCAAGCCCCATAAACCTTGCCATGTTTATTGTAGACCCATAAAATGGTTTGGGTTGGAAGGGCCTTTAACGATCACCTTGGTCCAACCCCCTGCCAAGGCAGGGACAGCTTCCACTAGAGGAGGCTGCTCAGAACTCCATCCAGCCTGGCCCTGAACACTTCTGGGGCTGGGGCATGCACAGCTTTTCTGGGTAACCTGTGCCAGGGCCTCACTGCCCTCACAGAGAAGAGTTTTTTTCTATTCTTGGTGGCAAAGTGAACTTGCAGCACCGTGGGCCAGCACAGGTGCATCCTGCAGCCTGGGGGGTGTTTGACCCTGCTCCCACCAGCACATGCAGGGTTGTCCCACACCCCAACACGTGGCACATGGGCACCTCCAAAGCCACAAGAAAACCCTACAGGTCCAGCACTGCTGGCTTCTCCTGTTGGCTGACACAGTCAGGACAATCCAGGAGGGGATTATAAACCACCTTTCACCTGGGGAATCTCAAGGTGCTTTGCAAACATTGAGTCATTAATTCCCCCGAGCGCCCCTTTGAAGCTGGCAGGTACTGGGGGAGCAGAAGAGGGAGCAGAGGCAGCTGTGCAGTGGCTGGGGCAGAGGAATGCAGTGACGACATCGATGACATGACTAATTTATTCAGCAAACTGAGTTTAGCATGGTAATGAGGATGTATTTGCCATCATCCCATCATTCATCGGATTTATGAGGCTCTTTAGGCAATGAGCGCTGCTGTGACTAAGTTTAGTTTGATTTGTTTAATTAATTCATCTAATTCATTTTGACTGAAGAAAACCCTGTAAGATTGTTTTGCAGATTAGAGGGACCCCAGTGCTATAAATGTGTATGTGTATCTACCCATGTGCATCTATTTATCTACAGAGAGACACGTGGCTAGGGGTGCCTATGACTATAAAGTGCATTAAGGTTTTATATTTTACTTTAAATCAAATTACTACATAAACTTCTTGCTTTTGGCTCCATAAATATTAGTGTACATGGTTTAACCTAGACTGTTTCAAGTTAAAGTACAGGTTTTTTTGGTAGTATTCCTGTTCTTTTTTTGGGTATCATTCACCATCCATAATGCTCAGCAAACCAAAACACTCAGGTTTTATGTCCCATGAGGAGCAAATGACAATGTTGTTCCTGGTACCAGAAACACAATGTGGCAGAGTTGTGGCATCACTGTGTAGCTGATGCCAAAGAGGTCCCTGGGGCTATAAGGACTGGGGGTTGCTCTGGGATCTGCTTCAAAAATATTTTTCTGCCATGTCCCTTTTAAAAGTAAATTTTAAAAATTTGCATGTGACTTATTGTTGAATTCATCCTCAGCAAAGATGGGGGAAAATGAAAGCAAAGTCCTGGTGAAAAAGTATCACTTTGACTTCTCTCTGATGCCAAATATTTAAAAAGAGACAAGAAGAAAAAATTCCACTTGCAGTCTCATGTGGTGGTTTAAATCAATCACGTGCTTATACACCTTTTGGGTTTGTCTTCTCAGCAGCCGTCCTCCATCTACACTGTTGAAACATTTTACCTCTCCCAAATCAGACAGATAGAGCTGGGAAAATGATTGCCGAAAACTCCTGCCAAGGCCTCTTTGCAGCCCATGGATTCACCTGGCCACTGCCTGTGGCAGCAGTGCCGATGAATGATGCTGGTTTTATAGGAAAATTTGTTCATGGGGACTCAAAAAGCAGATTCTGGTCAGGCTGTCACTCAGCACAGAGCATTGGTTGCTCCTTTAACAGCAGATTTCTGCCCTGCTCATAGCCTGTAGCTGAGGCAGCATATGGAGCCTGATGAAGAAATCAGTCTCCAAGTCATGCAGGGTGCTCTAGCAGGCAGCCAGCAGCAAGGAGCTGGAGGTATAATTTTCACAGTTTTAACCAAGAGCAATGACACTATTTGCAACCAAGGGGCACAGCCAAAAATTATTTGCCAGAGTGCCAATGTGCATTCCCTAGTGGGTAATTGGAAAATGAGAACAACATGTCAAAGATTAGCCCAATTTCTAAAGCAAGCACAAGACAGTCTGATTTTGTTTATGCAAAAGAGGCGTCTAATTACTACTCAGATTTGGGTTTCAGAGTCAGTTATTTGGCACTTTTGAGCTGTGTGTACACGCTCATTATCAGTGTGGGGTTACAGAGCATGGCAAATTCCAGCCAAGGTGGGTTTAACTCCACCAGAGCCCAGCACAGCTTCTCCCAGGCTGGTGTCTGTCTCCCCCTGACATCAACACCAGCTTTACAGAAAGCAGCTGCTAATGCTCATAGGTTCGAGGGCTTCGGTAAAACCGGTTTTCATTACCATGTTTATTTTATGAGATACATAGTATATTCTGATGAGGGCTTCTGGTAGTAAATCTTCAGGATTTGGCTTTTTTCTTTGTCTGCTGTGATAAGGCTCTGGGAGAAAGTGTTTCCCTGGAGCTTGCAGTGGGATGGGGAAAGAGGAGACAGCTGAGGGACAGGGGACAGAGCAGGGGCTGGTCCTCAGCAGCGTTTGCAACTCAAATGTGAGCCTTCCTGAGATGTTAACAGGGATTTACATCCACAAACCCACATTGGCAGCTGAGTTGGGTGTTTAGGAGCCGAGTGAAAATTCAGTCCTGCCTTGGAAACACTCCCATGCCTGCTGTGAGTGTCACAAGTGCCTGTGGTTGACACGAGCTCCCCTGTGATGGGCATCTCTTGGCATCAGTGGTTTTCAGTGGCTGATGGCATCACATCACTTCCAGTAGCAGGCCAGCAGTGAAGGATGATGCTTTTATGACCTAGAGAATGAAATGTGGTTATTTTTGTGTTATTTGATACTCTCCTGTATATTTAGAGTGGCGTTAGGTGAAGGGTGAATGTTCCTTGGGTGTCTGAAGGGGAACCCTCCCATTTACTGGTGATACACTTGGGTTTTTACCTGGTGCCTGTCAGGGTGTAGCTACACAGAGGGGTTGTACACCTGCTGACAGATGTGTTTTCACTAAGTCACTCTTCTGGTTTTCTCCTCAAACCCTTGTGGAAAGCAAAAAAGGCCATGGGGAACACATCCCTTGCTATGAAGGGACTGATGCCATCAGCAGCAGGGTGATAGCAGCAGTCATCCCTAATGCTCCAAATCATACCAGACTCACAAAATTTTGTGTAAAAAGCAGATTTTTCTGCAGGACACTTCAGTTTTGTTTATGTTTTGGCACAGGGGACTCACAAACCCTCAGCAAAGAGAGGTTCTGGGGATGCCAAGTGGATGCTGCTTCTCACAAGCAATTAGAGAAGTTACTAAATCATGTCACAAGCCTAAAAATGTGAAGAGAAATTGGGGTAACCCTTGCTTGTCATGAGAACATAGAAATTAGTCTCATTTTCACACCACATTATAAAAAGAAAATTAGTGGAGGTATCTTCTGCTGCTGTATAAACCTTGGGTTCTTCCTTAGCTGTATGCATGGTCAAAAACCTTTGGAAAGATTGTGAATGTATGTGACTGTCCTGGGCAGCTGTTTGTGAGGGAATGAAAGATTTCCATCACAGTGACAGCCCTAGGAGGACAACAATGCCCAAACTTTTGGGAGGTGATAGTTTGGAAACACAGGATGACCTTCTCCATCATTGGAAGTGGCCATGCCTAAGTGATCTCTGTCTGGAAAAAGAGGGAAATATTAGAGAGGAAGAGCTGAATACAAATTTGCATCTTTCATTTTAGTTATTGTTATTAAAGGCACCCAAGGTAGGATGTAATTCTGCCTCTCAGAAGCTCACCCAGCACTGGGAGCATCTCTCCCTTCACACCAATGCCCTCCAATCACATCAAACTCCAGTGCAAAGCGATGTGAGACTCCACCTCTGCAGGACAAATTTTGCAGTGTGACAGCAGGCAAATGATTTTGCTTTTACTGCATTATTTACTTCTGGTGTGACATTTTTGCCCAAGCTGTGATGCCCTCAGCTTGCCATAGGGATTTTGCTGTGCCCCTTTCAGAGCTCCCACTGCCCACAGCTCAGCCCACAAGGGATGCCCCATTCCCCCAGCTGTGGGTGGTGGGATGTTCCCCTGCCAGCATCCCTGGCACTGCAGCCAGGCTGCTCCTTGCAGGGCTAAACCTATCACCTCAATGAAACATCTCCTCCTGCCAGAGCCAGCCCAGGCTCTGCAATCTATGTGCTTGTCACCAGAGCTTTTGCACATAACAATACGATGCATTGCAACTGCGTTATAAGAACCATAAAAAATCCTGGCACACATAACACATTCACTTCATATCAATATTTCCAAAAAAATTCAGTGATTGAAGACTCAAATCATATTGCACTGCAGTCTTGTTTATTCCATAATATTATTTTTATTGCGGGATGACTTATATATAACCTTGAATTTCAAGTTCAGTAGAACAGACAAAGTATTTGTTTAGAGGGCAGGACGATTAAAAGCATTTTTTTGCCTGTTTGAATTGGATAAAATTGTAATATATCCTTTACGTCACAGTAGCACCCTAGTGGTTATCATATTGCATGAGTTACATGAGTTTTCAGTGAACATTATACAGTATATACTACTTTCAGTAAATAGACCAGTCATGCTCATAGTTACATGGAAAACTCCAGGAAATTTGTGATGACATTCCCTGCAGGTTAGTAATTCTACCCATTATTTATACTGGTTTGATTTGAGCTTTAAAATAATCTGGTGAAATTAGATAAGGCTCAACATTCTGCAAAACCTTTATTTCAGACAACTCCAAAAATAGTTTAGGCTAAATATTTGGGATTTACTGAATTCTAAGATCAAGTGAGTTCTCTTTATACTTTGATATGGCAGATTGAAAAAAAAAAATCCCCCCAAGCTCTTTGAGTAACATAATTGCAGATTTTTAATGTTGATTTTTTTTTTTACATCCTTGTGCATCATTAGAAATAACATGAGTTTAGAGCAGAATTTTTTTTCCAAGTGGGTTGGGAAGTGAAGTTCTGGGACCAAATCCTTACTAATCCCTCACTGTGTGCTCTGTGCCTCTCCAGCATAACATACAGCAACATTTGTGCTACAGCCCATCCTCAGTGAGCCACCACCTGCCCCAAGCAACCATTACAAATGGTATTAAATAACCCCTGCTCCAGCATGACCAGAGACCACCCAGCATTTCTGCAGCAGCTTCTCAGCCTCAGGTTTTACTGCCCACACAGAGCTCCTGGGGGACCCACCTGTGGCACCCACAGGCATCACCCAAAATTGTCCCAGGTCAGAGTTTGTGCACAGGATACAGGCACTTTCCATTATTCAGTGAATCCACCAGAGATTTTGCAGGAAGCAACAGTTAAGGAGCTCTGTGCACTTAACACATGTCTGAGCATGTCCATCCTGATTTTGCAGAGCTCTTAAGTGTCTGCTCAAATTGATGCATATACTTAAGCTTATTCCTGTAGAGTTAAGCATGAAAAGTATGTATTTAACCTTAAACATATGCTTAAATGCTTTGCTGAATGAAGACCATAAGGCCTAATCCAGTGATCATTTAAACCAGTATCCCATTATTTCAGTGGCTGCTGTGTGCATCTGTTCACTGAATGAATACTGGAGACAGATGAAGGAAAAGGAGCAGATATATCAGTGTTTTGTTGCTATGGACCCCTTTATATTCAAAACTCTTACAATTTGAAATATGCTTCTTAAGGCATTTTTAAATGGACAGGTAGTGTCAATATTTTCTTATCTATATTGCTAATATTCCTGTATTTTTTATCGTTTTTTCTGGTGTCTTACTCTGCGTGGCCTCTGCGTTCCTACACACAGCATCTCAGCTCTCTTTAATAAAAAAGCCTGTCTTGCTGTGGAAGGAACTATTTGTTAACCCTGCAGATGTCTCATGGTGTGTGGTTTACTGACAACTCTGGCTGAAGCAGGTGACTTTACAACTGGAAAAAAAGGAGGAGAAAACCCTTATGGCCACTTTTGACTCCATGCAAACTGAGCTCCTCCACCTGCCTGGGAGCAGTGCATGTGGGGATTTCAGTTTGCCAGGGCACTCCTTGAGTCATATTTGCTGGGACCTGTGGATTTTTTAATGGATAATCTCAGTTATTCCTTACTGATGGCCGCCTTAGTCTTCCCCATCCCTACTGCCCTGGAGAGGAGTCCCGTGCCCCAAAGTGTCTCTGCACATCCCTGCCAGGCCCCTGTACATGGATGTCCTCATCAGCATCAGCAGAAAAGCATAAGAAAAGGCTCAGCTCCTGTCCAGCTGAAAACCCATCCATCCATCCACCCATCCATCCCACATCTCGGGTAACACCAGTAGCAGATCCCAGTGAAAATGCCTTAGGGATTAGGTGAGGTTGGAGTGACCCTCCCTTAGAGATACTATTTTGGTTTCCAGTGATCCAAGACAGAGGTGATACTTTTCATTACAGCCCTGGGTGGACTTTAGGTCCATTAACTTGCCTAATTGTGCCTCTTGGCTGATTTCTACTCAAGCTTCCCGTTGTGCACTCGTGCACCCCAGAGCTGCAATTCCTAATCCTGATGTATTTGCTGTGGGCAGTGCCAGGTCTGTCACTGTGCCACCACACACCAGCAGCCAGGGCAGTGGCACTTATCCCCTTACAAACCTCCTCTTCTCCTCCCATGCAGAGGGTAAAGCAGCCTCAAGGAACCTCAACCATCTTGAAAAATAAATATGTGCCCCTTTCTCAAGTGCTTTGGCACTTACAGTTAAAGGAAGCTGCTGTGTGTTATTATTTGTTGATTGAGCTGATTGGTCAATACTCAGCTACCAACACCCTGTGATTCACAGAACTTGGCTGCAAGAGGTAGAGTAAGGGGAAAAAAAAGCTTTTTAAGCTTTTTTTGGCTTTTTTTCTTTCTATCTAATTGTCACCAATAGCTGAATGGCTAACTGAGGGATGTTGGTAAAATCTCCCTGATTCATCCAAAATAGCCAGAGGGGGATCATATTTATGTGTGTGTGTAATTTAAATAAATTAAAAAAAAATTCCTCAGTAATTTTTAACTTATATGCTAATGCTATAGAAAATAGGACAAGAATACACATTATACAAAATATTCTACTTTGTATAAGTAGAAGCTCCTGTTAATTTTCAAACCTCCCAGAGCCTTTCCTTTGCTGAAGAGAGATAAACCACGTTTTGTTTAGCTTGACAAAGTCGTTCACTCCCAGACTGGGAAGCTGTGCGCCAGCTTTCAGCCTGAAGTGGCTTTTTGTGGCTGAGCTGGAAACCCTTTAAAAAGGTTTGTAATGGAAATGCTGACAAACAGCACGAAAAGTGGCACTAAGCGAGCACTGCTATGATATTTCCAACTTTCTAGGAAGTTCATAGACAGCAAGTGGTGAGTTAGGCTGCCTGGAAATAGACTTTTAGCAATCCTGGTTCTCTTTTTCCTCTGGTGCATGAATAGAATTTCAAGTTCAGAGGCAGGAGTTGGAGTGGGAGCTGTGGTCCTGCCCTGGCGTGGGGTCTGGCCCCATCCCCAGCCTGCTGCACTCTCTCCAAGACATGCCACTGCTCCAGTTCACTCCCAAGACCTGTAAATCAGGTTCACATTTCTGTGTCTCTCACAGGACTACCTGTTCTAGCATTGACACTAACTCTCTAAAACCTTCCAATGGTGTTTAATTTACTGTTTTCTTTCTTGGCAAGAAGCATCTTTGTGCTCATTTTCCTTGATTGAATACTGTCTGTTTGTTGGATGTATTTTAGCCTGTGATATACCTGTTAGTTGTTTTATATAGGGATTACCACTGAGCACAGCCTTTTATGAACCAAAAAGGGTCTCTCAGTGAATAATGGTGTTAATCTACATAGACATGTAACTAAATTCTTAGAGGGGAGAATACCAGGTTGCACAGTATGGATATTATTGGTTAGGATGTGCACAGTGGGATGCTTTTACTGCCACTAAAATCAATATTAGGTCTCACAGGTTTTACTGGGAAGAGACATAATTTTTAAAATGTGCCATTAAGAGGCCAATCCTGCCACCCTTGCTCACATGTGAAATCCTATTGATATCAGGGAGTCTATTTGCCTGATTAAGGACTAATTCTGTGAATAAGGATTTGCAGGAAGTGGCCTTATCTCCTCTGCATACCACAGATCCTGCTCTCTAAAAGTGTTTGCTGTAAGCTTATCGTTTATGTAAGTGCCCTTCAATGGACATTTATATAATGGGGTAAATATTTAAAAAGTTGTGCAGCGCTTTAGCTATGCAGGGCTAAAGGACATGAGTGCTCCTGGCTGGAGCATCAGGCACCTTCTCCCCAAGTGCCAGGAATTATAAAGGGAAAACCTGTGATTGCAGCAAGGTTTGGGAAACACTCTGCTGTGCAAGAGGGATCAAGATATTAGCGTTTTTTAAGTGGGATTCACTAGGACATAAAATCCACCTCTGCTGAAAACACGAGTAAAGCCAACTCAGAAATAATGTTGTTGCTTCACAGTAAAAGGTTTGTTGTAACTTGGCTTTCTGGCGAGCTCTCAAGTGAAACTTCAGCCATATAAATAATGGTGTTTCAAAAGGAAATGAAGAGGGCAAAATGTTTTGAGGAGATGGCAAACCCTGAGTAGTGTGTCTTTTTCTTGGATATGGGTATGCTATTATTTACAACCATTAGTGGAAAAACACATGCAGTGGCTAAGAGGTTTGTTTTTTTTTTATAGTTTTAATAAACTCTTTTGCATTGTTTGTTCATCACCATCAGAAACTACAGTCACCAAATTAATGAAAACCAAGTGATGCCTCTGAAGAATTTTTAAATGAACCTTAACCGCTGCCTACGGTGACTCACTCAAAGTGAAGGAAAAAAATAAATAAATAAAATAAAATTAAGGTGAACTAGCCACTGTTACTAAGAGTCAATTGACAGAAGGCATGGGTCATTAATTTTGTGTCCTTTGTTTTGTCAGTTTGTTTTCGTGAGGCCTGGTAGAGAAAGTAAAACCAGTCAAGCTGAAAATTGTCTGCTCTGTAGCTTATTTCCCCTCCCAGCATGCCCTGACCCAGGGGAGCGGCTGCGGGGCCGTGGCCCTCCCGCCCCTCCCGGCCCACATCCCCATGGCAGGAGGGGTTTGTTAGCAGAATGTTAATTCTGCCCCAGCTCAGCTTTAATCGCGTGCAGGTTCTGGATGTTGGGAGGAATGAAATGTCCCCCTGCACGCTGTAACTTCAGCGAGGGAAAAAGACCCCGCGGTGCTTTTGGCCTTAGAGTAAACTCTGACCGAAAGTCAGAAGGAAAAAAAAAAAGCCGTGACCAAAGGCAAGAAGAAATGTATTGCTAATTTTCAAACATCCTCACAATATTCTCCAGCCTTTTTCTCCTCTGCTTGTGCATCCTTCCCACCTGCCTCCCTGGAGTGCCCATGCGGGGCTGGGATGCTGCAGGTGAGGACCTTGGTACCCCAGCACATGGGTGGGATCTCTTCTTTCACCCAGAAAACCCCTGTGAGGCTGAAGCCTTTTATTTTTACATACACCCTGAATATCTTCACTGAATAATCGTGGCTAGTCCAGTTTTGTACAGATAGGAATGCTTAACTCTCTGATTGTGCTGGGCTCAGAGGTCCTACAGCTGACACAGACCTCACCCCTGCACGGTCCATCCACAGAGGAATGCCTCGCTCTGCAACAGCTTTCTCCTTAAAACACAAGAAGAGTTAGCGGCACTCAAAGAAAGCAAATATGACAGATTTGCAACCAAATCTGGTAAAATTAGCAGTGAAAACACTTTTCTTTCTGTGCTAGAGATGCAGGAGGTGATAGGTAGACATTGGATACACGAGGCAGATGCTCATTGTTTTGCTTTTCCACACCAAGTGCACCCACGTGAGACCCAGCAGCCCTCCAGCACGACCACTCATTTCCGTGGCCGCCCACATAATCTCTCCCCAAGATGTGAAAGATAAATGTGAACCTTTGGTACATGATTACGGCAAATTAATGTGTTCCCCCGTGCCTGCAAGGTTTAGGTGGATAATTGGATTCCTCTTCGTTTTTGGTTTGAAACAATCTTTTCTGTCATTAGGCTGGTTGCCAGAAGTGGGTGTTTGTGGCTGGGTGTTATTGCAAGGGCTGAGGGCCAGTGTGCTCATAAACAGAGAAGTGACATAATGTCTTTGGTATAATGAGACAGCTTAATGCAAAGCACTGCAGGAATTAGGGGACATGCTTCAAGAATGGAAATGAAACGTATGGAAAATGTACTGTTAATGCTCTGTCAAAAAGACACTAGAAAAAAACCCACCTATTTGATTAAACACTCTTGGAACGAGTTGTATTAAGAAAAATTATTGCTTTAGCTCCATTATCTTAACGTTCATTGGAAATAAATTTCCATTAATTGAGTAGCCTTTAAACCAACAGTTAAAATTGATTTTGACATGTGCCAAAACCTCACAGTTTTTGGCATTATCTCCTAGATGCTGGATGTTGGTAGGAATGTGCTAAAAATGTTTTTCTTCCTGTTGAGAGATGGCTAACTTTATTTTTTGTTGTATAAATTAGCATTGGTGTTGCTTAATATTTGTTTTTAAGAGACCAAAGCAGTTTGCTGAATCACTTTCATGGTTCATTAAAGCAAAAGCTGCAGCTTCTGTTCTGACTGCCCAGATAACATTTTCAGATAAACACAATTTCCTGGAGTTTGTGCTTTTTTTGGTGGGTTTTGTTTTGTTTTGTTTTGTTTTCTCCTAGGTCAAGCCCACAACCTTTACCTTATGAAACAGATTACGCTTTCCAAATATTGTATGTTAAATGTGTGTTGTTGCTTGTTATCTATAAATCAGATGCAGAGTCTTAATGCCCAAGAATGTTCCGTTAACTCTAAAAAGAAACATTCACTTTTATATAGGAAAAAAGTCTTGGCAGACAAGTTGGAAGTACCAGATGGAATAGGTTGTGCCACACGGATTATAAGATTTCCCCCCTCCTCCCTTCTTATTGATGTCTTAAATTGAACATGTTCCATCTGTCTGCTCTCAATAATGAATAGTAACTTTTTTTTTTATTGTAAAGGTAACAAATTCCATATAGAATAAATTAATTCAAGCATGTAATGAAATGTGCTAGGAGTTTGTGTGTTGGAATTATGTGTAGAAATCTAATATAGTTCGTAAACTGCAGCAGGTAACACTGGTGGCAGAATTGACAGCTACTCAGGGAAGGGCAGGTAAAAATTGCTGTGAGAAACAGTGCCATGAGAAGTTTGCAGCGAGAACCTCGGGATCTCACAGGATGATAAATTTGGTTGTGCCACTGGAGTTTATTCGATTTAACAGTGCTTGGATAAGGGGCTTTCAGTCGTGTCAGGTCCTCTTCCAGCACGAAGGGGCTGTGAGGAGGCAGAAATGTGGTGTTTTACCTATGTTGAGGCCCCTTGGTGCTGCTGGAAGGAAAGAGAGCAGTGTCCATTAGGCTCCAGTTCCCCCCGCATCTCCTTAAGAGGTTGAGCATTGCTCTGTTAGACCAAAAGCATTTTTAATTTCTCCTCACTGGAAAAAATCCAAAGGATATAAACTTAAAGCAAACTCAAGTGCTTTGTATACTGAAGCAAAAACAAAGTAACCTTTTAATGCAGTGATGAGCTGTTGGGTTTCAGAGTGATATGTTTGGTTTGAGATAAATCCCTGCTCCTGCTTGAGAATGAATTTTACTTTCTCTTCTTTACTATGTAGTGGCTTGAGATAAAGGCACTGTGCCTTTTTTGCACATGTTTCTATAAATAGAGAATGAAATACAGAGCTTTAAATACTGAAACAGGCACACTTTTCTGTTAAAAGTTGATTTTATTTTCATCTGAACACACAAATATATGTATTTTTGCTCTTGTATCAATGAATTTTAAAAGGTTGGCTCTTTAAACTTTTGGGAACAGTTGGTTTTGATTTTGGATGTAATAATCTTTTCTTTCTGTGACAGGGGTTTTTATCTGGAATTGGAAATTACTCTTTCTTTACTTACAGATAATTGATGCAGACCGAACTTGTTAAAGTCAAAACAAACAACTCAGTTCTTTATTACATGCTTATGTGCTTAGTCACTGACTTTATATTAGATTCTGCAAATGGTACAATTTATGCAGTGACATGTCGGAGACTTAATGTTGTAATTTTCCTGTTCCTAATGGAGAATTAAGAACCTGGAGAAGCTTGGAGGTTCACATGCGCAGAATCCCTACTGCTCGGGTGCAGAGGTCTCGCAAAAATTTAGTAAGTGAGAAGGAGAACAAAGATCCTTAGTCGGGGGGGGGGGAAAAATTGGATAGCCTGTGGCTGAGAAGCTGATTGGGACAGGTAGGCACAGTGGGGCGCGGGATAATGAGGCACATGGCAAATGTGATGCACAGATGTGAAGCCAACTGTAGCTTTGGTTCCAGGAGCCGCGCATGCCACAGCGCTGCGCCTCGGGGCTATGTCTACACCAGAACATTTGGAGCAGTAAACGACGGGCAACATTAGGTTCAAATTAATCTATTACTCCAGAGCTGTGAAATGTTGGTTGCTTGTTGCGGAATTACATTGCCTCTGGGTGAAATGTTTTAGGGAGATTTTAATGCATGCTCATGGCTTGCAGAGCAGATTAAGAGGAGAAAGGGAAATTAGAAGGGTTAGGAGGGCTGTTGAGGTGCACATTTCTGGTTAAAGTATATGAAAAGGGTATTACATATTTCACAAACAGGCCTGCTCTCTGGTTGGCCACCTGCTGGGACTGAAATATCCTATGCCATAATGAAGGCAGGTTTGCAGAAGCCTTGTAAATAGTTCAGAAAGCAGATAAAGGCAATGTTGGCCTTTCCGGAAAATTTAGGAACACGGAAAATTTCTTCTATCCTGCTCCAGGATGCCAAAAAACCCCGACCGAGACAATGCCAAACTTCAGCTCTTAGCTATTTACCACTTCAATTTTGACCACGATGCTAAATGACAGGTAGTCTTCTAAAGTTTCACAACACGTTATTAGGATTAAGTAATCAGATCCAAGCTGTTTTCCCCTGGTACCTAAGTGGTCCTGGCAGGCCCTTTTAAACAGATCCACGGTCCAAAAGGACATGTATTCCAAGTCGTAGCATAAGATATTCTAAATCCTTGTCAATTAAATAAGCTTTATTAAATCAGCACAAACTGTTTGGAACTATCTATAAAGAATATATTCTTTTACTATATTGTTGCTTTTCTAATAAAAAAACACTTAATTGAAATGCCTAAGAGCTGCCTGGCACAAAAGTCAATAAAAAGCCTAGAATAGAGTTTATAGGGGTTGTCTATGTACATAATTAAATCCTTCAGGCACTTTAAAACTCTGCAAAATAAATGGTTATGCAAGAATGGCCTGCTGAGAGAAGAAATGCTTGTATCAGCTTTAAGCAGCTGCTCTCTGCTCGGTGTTTCTGTGCTGGAATGAGAAAGCTATTAGAAGAGGGGACGACTGCAAGCCCCATACAAACCATCTTTGTTACTGACACTTCAGGGAGTGCTTTATGGTGGCTGTCAGGCCCAATACAGAACTTGGGCCGTGCCTGCAAAAGTCAACTGGCGTTGTTTGAAAAGGAGACGGTCGTGACAAAACCAGCATCTCTGCCCAAATAATGTTGGGGGCCAGGATGGAGGGAGCTGAGGCAGGAGTTAATGCTGGCTGCAGCCAGGCACTGCCGGGCGAGCGTGCGGCTGAGGCCTGGGTCTGATGGAATAACAGAGGTTAATTGCTTGCAATGCTCTATTGCTGTAATAGGAGTAAAAGGGGAGGACTGTACTTAGATTTGATTTCACTGTTCTTTAGGGAATACAGATCGAGGGGGTGGGATTGTTATTAGGGGCAAAGGAAGTGGTGCTAAAAAAAGAAGAGTTTAATGAATGTAACCAATAGAAAAATTGTAGGTTTGTTTCTCCCTCTGGCCCTCAAAGTTATGATAAATGATAGCACAAGGAAAAGATAACCTACCATGAGAGTAGGATCACCAAGGCCAAATACTAAAACTCCCAGCTGACTGCCCCATACACTGCAGCCTCTGTTCGTGTTTATTTTTTCTGCTCACTCTTGGTTTCGTCAATCAGTATGATAGACGATAACTCCTGACTAGAGCAGCCTGTGTCCTGCTCTCTCACGGTGGGTAGCATGTTGTGGTTGGCGCCGTGCAGTCGGAGGATCACCCGCATCAGAAGCATCAGGGGATGAGGTAGGGAGCAGTCTTCCAGCAGCCCTGCTCCTGGGAGAATAGCAGGCAGCGGTGTTATCAGCATGCAGCCACGCTGCCAAGAAAATGACCACACATTAGTAGCTTTGTTTGGGTAGAGTCTAGGGGGGATGTCGCTCGCAAAAAAAAAAATTGAGACGCTCTCTTTCTGTTAAATCATCCCGGTTGTGAGTGTTAAAAGATAGCTTGTTCAAAAAGAAACCATACGCGGCTGGCCCGAGGCGAGGCCGCGACGAGGCTGCGGGAGCAGCTCGGAATTTGTAGCGCTGCAGTCTCGGGGGCAGACACACACCCGGCTGTCTCCGGAAAGCAACAGGTTTTCCTGCTTGCTTCTGCACCCAATCCTCTGCCCTGCCCCAGGGCAGCCTTGCCTTCCTTCCCTGCCATGCCTTTCCCAGCGCCTTGCCTTGCTTTTGCTCTGCCCCTGCCTTGCCTCTCCTGTGCCTTTCCAGGGAACCAGCAAAAAAAGGAAAATAGCCTTTGCTGGCCGCTGACATGTGAAGAGCTGCTTGTTAAGCCAACAGCTCATCAGATGGCTGGAATTTCCTGCGCCCGATCTGCGGATGGCTGGCGTTATTTATCTCCTCTCTCAGCACCAATATTTGCCATCTGTGTTGTTGTTGAAGGTTTTGCTCCTATTTTTGCTAATAAAGAAAAGGAGAAACAGTTTTTAATGTTGCTGAAACCTCATCTCTTTTGGGGGGTTTGGGTAGGGTCTCTGGGGCCATTTTATTTTCGAGCCGAGCACCCCCTGCCTCCCCTCAGAGAAGGAAGTAGCCAATGTGAAATTCTTTTGATATCTGGTGATGTAGCAGTGGTCAAACATTTCCTGTTCAACATTTTTTCCAGTGTATTTGTGGTTCTTTTCCCAGGAACAAATGTTTCAGGATTCTGGTGGACTGGGCTTTACCAGACACTTTGGGCAAGGCTGACAAACGCATCCAGCTTGGAGCAGGGCAGCTGCTGTGGCTGCAGTCACTTGGAGCATCCAAATGGGCTTTTTAGGAAATAACCCCTGTGTGTGCATTCCCACTCGGTGTAAATTTCTTAAATGAAACACATCTTTCCTCATTCTCACCGGTTTCTCCCTAATAAGTGCTGGTCTGTGTTGAGGTGAAATTTAACACTAGAATATTAGTTTTATTCCAGCTAATTATGTTACTGCTCATGAACCCTTGGATTTAGGGTTGGTCTGTTTCTAGTTATCCTGCCAAGTTTTTTACTTGACGGAGGGGGTCTGTTTCATACTACTTGGCCTCCCAACCTTTGTAACCCCTGGTTTCCTCTCTTTTCTGAATCACAAGTTTATGTTCTCCCCTTCTGTGAAAAGATTGAAAGCTTGCTCAAGCACAAACTGACCGAAAAGCAGTAGTAATTTTTAGTAGACTTTTTCTTAGCAAAACATTTTTGCTGAAAAATAAGGTAAATGCAGTTATGACTGCTGATAGAAAGGAATCCAACTATTAATAAAAAGCAGAGAGGGATTTTGAAACAGGGCTTCCACTGTTAAAATGGAGACATTTTCTATTACTTTATTTAGTGCAACACCTGTGGTGCTCACATTGCTCGTGGCTGAAACAGTCCAGGTCTACACAGAAAAAAATATTGCGGTTTCATTAACTTATTTGTACTTTATGTCAGTGTTGTAGCCAGGGCTGGGCTAGCAGGGACCAGATTAGGGAGGGGGAAGGGGGCCAGGAGCAGAGCCATGTGTGGTGGATAGGACCTGCAAAACAGGGATCCTGTGGAGGATGTGTGGATGATCCCAAATCCCACATGCCATGAGTGGGTGATCGCTTGTGTGACCTACAGCTGGACCTCTAATCAGAGAGGAAAGTGGAGCTAAAAGCATAGCAGATGATAAAAAACTGCTAGCTATCTGTGCACTCAGTTTGTCTCAGGAAATATCCTTGAGTGATTAAACTTCCCTGTCTGAATCACTTTGTGCTCCTGCCTGCTTTAAAAGAGATGCTCATTGTTTTCCCAGTCAGATATTGCTGCTTAAATTGAATCAAGAATATGTGATCTGGGTTTTGGCTGCTCCCTGTATTCACAGACCTCTCCTCCTCCTCCCGCCACCCCTGGTGCCTTCCTCTGCAGTTGGTGTCCACCTCGCTCCTAAGGACAGTCAAGTCACCTCAGTGGGATATAGCAAATGGATGTGTTTGCTAAATTTCATAGTTATGTTTGACAAGCACCATTCCCATTAGGCTTTAGTCACTGACTTGCCAATATTTATCCAGACTGTGGCTTTGTGCACTGTGTCTAAAAGCTGAAATTGTCCGTTCTACATCAAAAACTGCTGCAGAGGATCTGAATGGAGCATCTTCAGAGTCAGGCTCTAAAAGGTGTGTGGGAATGTTTATGCAACACAAACTGATTCTTTCATTTAAATACTGGGAGCAAGAGGAATTCAGATGTGTATCATAGGTGTTAAGCTCTAATTGCTCTAAGCACAGAAGGACTAGCCAGTGTGCTTTATTTGGGTTTGGATGAAAGTGGGTTTTGAGCATATTCAGGAAGTTTTTAAAAGGCAAACAGTATTCAGGTGCTTACAGGCTTTAAATGGGCCTCATTGGACTCTCCTCTTGGTTTCCATAAAAGTTAACTACTGAGATTTATCTTGGAAATAGAACGATGTGTCTAACAAAATAATTTACTTTCTGCTTGATAAATATATAGACAGTAAAACACCACTAAGCTGGTCATTGAAATTAGGGGCAGGAAATGGGATTCCAGTCTTTTGACACTGCAGAGAAAGAGCTTCTGAAGCCAAAGCATGGGAAAAAGCTGCTTTGTCTCTTTATTGCTGTTTCTGTAGGCAAGATGATTTTTAACAAACAGGTTTAATCACAAGAAAACAACATAGACTTACTTGAGATAAATTAAAGCATGTCAAAAATTATATATATCCAGTACTAAACTCAATTAATTGTCTTGACCAACATAATTCAGTGATACGCGCTTCTTTTAGCTCATATTTCAATATGAGTTTTATTAGCTTTTTATAGCCCTGCTCAATTTAAACCAGAACGTGCTGGGTCTTTCCCAGCCCTGGCTCCTCTGGGTCCAATTCTGTTTTTCTTCTTCAAGATCTGATTCTGCTCCCATTGTATTCAACGACAAAACCCCCAGTAAAGTCAGGAAACCAGCAGCCTTTATTCCCACTGAGGCCGGTGGGAAGCAGAGCTGGGTAGGAATTGCCAGGTTCTTCTGTTTTCTTAAACTAAACAATCCAGGCTCCTTTGGTTCCCTCTCCCAGACACCAAGTAACCCTATTGTAAACCTGTTCCAGGCTGGATTTTATTCTCCGTGGGTGACTCAGTCGCACGCGGTGTCCCTGAGAACACAGCAGAGTGTTGTGTAACACAGTGAATAATCCCTTGGCTTAATTTTGGAGATATGCTTTGGTCCTTATCAAGGTGTGCCTCCTTGATACCACACAGTCATCTCTAATCGCCACTCCACGAGCCTTTCTCACTCCTTGAAGGGTGAAGGATGAGTTTCGGTGTTGTAACTGATCGCTTGCTATTTCTGTTATTAAATGTCAAACATCTTATACCCTTTTTGTTTACACAGCCCTACTCTCTGATAAAATCACTAATGAAAGGATTTAACAAGCGCAGAGGGAAAATTGCCCTATAGAAAATTCCATTAATAATCTTCCTTCAACTCATACCACTCGCCTTTTCCTTCCAACAACAACTACTTGACATTTCCAGACAAGCTGGAAGATAACTGAAAGCCATGTCACAGAAACCCTGGAATAAATGTGTTGCCTAGTCTTCAGCATGGATTTGCAGATCCAAGTGTTCAGTAAAATTATAGCGCAGGATTTTATAGGAGAGAAGAGACCCAGCAGATCTGACAGTCTTCCTGAGGAAACAAAAAAGCCTAGAGATTTCCCTAAAGAGGCTAATGAAGATGAGCCTGCATTACTGGAAATGCAACAAATATGCTTTATTACTTTGCTAAGTATTTTTCTGAAAGTTGCAAAAAATTTGTTCACCTATGAGTGAGGTGCATTTCTTTGTTTCATGTGACACAAAATTTCACCTTAAAATTCAAAATCTTTTACTATAACTGAAGGATCACAAAGTTTTGACCATTCTCTCTGTCCAGCGGCTTTCTCTGCATAGTCTTTCTTCCCATGAATTTAAAATAGTTTGCTTCCAAAATGTAAAATCGCAGTGAATTCAAGTAAAGTGACAGCGTGCACTGGTTCATTACATTATGTGTCAGAGCAAATCAGAGGTCCCCCAGCTGGTTTTTGTTAGAGAGCTCCTCTGCAATGGCTTGGCAGATTGGCACTGCTCTTGTCTGTCTCCCATGTCACCTTGCTTCCTACTCATGTACAATTACACTCTACATGTGAGCTGCTTTGGCCACTTGCTTGGCTTTAGGTCCCTGCAATATCAAAGAGAAGCTGCTTTGCTTTCAAGGCACCTGACACTGATGCATCCTTAAATTAGAGCCTTCTTCCAATCTCTGTCTTTCCCTCTACCAAGAAGAAAAAGAGGAGAAAACATGTAGTTTGGGGTTTGCTCTGGGTTAGCAGTGTTATAAGTTCTGTCTGCAATATTCATGTTGTATATTTGAGGATTGCTGAAAAGAACTGGACAATGTGATGAAACAAATGACTGGACCATTAAAATACCTGCACACTTTGAGGTTACTTAATGTCCTGGGGTGACTTTGTGCCCTAAACCAGGACAAATATGTATGAAGATGTGCTGGAAGTTTCTCTGAAGACCTCATCCTTCTGTAAAGCTACGACTGACCCTGAAACTTTACCTTTACTGTTGCTTTGTATAGGAGAATAATTTTTGTTGCAATAAGTTGATAACTTCATTCAGCTGTAATCTTTGCTGCTGTTTCTGCCATCCTTTGTGCATGCCCTGCTCTGGATTTGGTACAGACAGAGCTGTCCTCAGCTGAGAGGACCATCTCTGCCAGCTGATTTACCAAGAGTTTTCTTATCATGCATTGATGGCTGAACGTCACTTTGTGTTTGGAGACTTTAGGATTAGCATTGGCAAGGAGGGGGAAAAGGGCTCGGGGGAGATCGTGGTGAGAATTCAGCACCTACAGTGACAGGCTTCTATTAATTTTGGTGATTTTATTTGGTAAGACCTTCCCAGTGCTTTGGAAGTTGTGATATTTGCACGGGTTGGTGGATGAGGTTCATCCATACAGAGCTGGAAGCTGTGCAACCCCACATCCCTTTCCATGACAGCACACAGGACAGCCATGGCAGTGTGTGATGCACTTCCCACTGACGAGATGCCAGTCCTGGCTGGAACAAAGGGACATGTCCAGGGGTGAGGCTGGGCCTGGGCTCCTGCTCCCCAGCCCCTTGGGCTTCATTCGGCGGCAGTGTCTCGGGGAGGCTTTGTTTATTTGTTCCACCGTTACGTGTATGAGCTTCCAGAATTTATGAGATCAGAGGTCAAGTGAAAGGTCACAGTTCACAGGTCAAGTGAGAGGCTAAAATTTGTGAAACCAAGGAAATGACAGGACAGTGCCAAGTGAAAGGTCAAAAGTCAAGTGAAAGGTTCAGCGTGGATGAAAGTGAGCAGCCTGAGCGCTGGGCAGACCACACACCCCAGTGGATCCATACTGACATCCTCAGCATCAAAACGGAGCCTAAGTTTAATTCCCTGGCATAAACCAGGGCAGGAGATGGGCTGAGCAGGCATCACTCAGATCAGGCTCCAGCACTGGCTCTGGTGGTGCCATTTGAGGGTAACCGAGGTTGATCTCACCTTATGGCTCAGATGGATATTGACAGCAATGAATTTTGAGCTTACCTCGCAAAATTTTCCTCAGGATGGGACAAGTCAGAATTAGATTCTTGTTCTTGCCAGTAGTTCCAGATTTATTTCTCCAGGATGAGTCAGCGTTGGTTTGTCCTCCCCCATTCCTTTCACTGTATTTACATGCAAAATCAGTTTTCTGTCTATGTAGACAGATCAATCAAGATCACCGTTCCACATTTAAACCCTGTTGCATCAGAGAACAGTAATTTCCATTAGATTCTCATTTCAGCATGCTTTACTAACAGCAGCTTGAGTCAGCAGGGCACACTCTCACTGCAACCTCCTGGCATGTCCATTAGGGATCTGTAATTGCATGTGCAAAGATGTCTTATCTGCTTTTTTTTTTTTTTTCTATAAAGCAGAAAAAAATTTAATGCTGGTCAAGACATCAGTTTATCTAAAATAGTTTCTTTTAACCTTACTGCTGTTTTGATAAGTATAAATGAGTGAAGAAATCCTCATGAACTGAGAAAAAGAAAAAAATACAAGGAAAAATTATGTCACCCTTCCCTTCTTCCAGTTGTCCCTTTGTTCTGAAAGAAGTCAAGCAAAAGAGTTTTTTAATGCAGAACTTTAACTAATTAGTGCAACACAGTTATATTGGCACACCTTCTAATGGTGTGAAGGATCATTGCACTAATTAGGCTTCATATTAAAAAAATTGAGAGGCCTTCTTTCCCTTTCTAAACTGCTTTCTTGCTTCATGATAAGCCATGGTCCCCAGTGACACTATTCCTGGAATTTGTCTTCCATTTGTCTTCTGTTAAATTGCACCCCTGAGAAGGGCACTCATCTCCTGGTCAGAAAAAGAGAGGAAAACAACAATTTGGACAGTAGGGGAATGCAAATCAGTGCTTTAGTTCCTCGAGTAGATAGTCCTCAAAATGCTTTATCTTGCCTACACCAGTTGCATCCTTTCTAGATTAAATTTCAGCCTCCCAGTGTTTGTCCAGCTTTCCACCCCCTTCAGAAAATGTGGGATGTGGAGTGAAACATTGTGTGCTTGATAAGGGAGATGTAGATCTTAATGCCAACACACGTCTACTTGCAGGCTTCCTAGAAAATGGGTATTTGTGCTGAGTAACAGCAACTGCAGGGAGCTTGGATGACCTTTGAAAATCCCTTCCAACCCACCCCATTCTATGATTCTATGAAAAAGAGGTTAAAAACTGCAAAAGGCCACTAGCTGGTCTTTGATTTAAACCCAGCTCCAGAGAAGGATTTAGATGCTGCAGTGCTGGGGTCTTCAGCATCTAATCATGAAGCATCTGGCTCCAGCAATAGCTTTGCAGTAGCTGTGTGGGAGTGACCCACTCCTCTGTGCAGTGTCCCACCACCCCCAGACCCTCCCAGGAGCCCCCAGCTGGGGTCTGCAAAGCCAACATGCTCTGCCCATCCACACTCACCATCAGGGGCCACAATGACATGTGTGATAGGTTGAACCCCTCTCCTCTGCCTCCCAAAGTTAAAGGATTAAGTTGCTTAAAAACCCTTTGATTGTATTAATTTCATGTTTCTTCCACGGGGAATGCAGTCGTCTGCTGTCTGGAGTTCTCCCACTCCAAATCACATGGAATGTTGTGTATTCTTAGGAGTCTTGTCTTGTTGGGAGCTGCAGTGAATCATGACACTGTTCTCATTTGCTGCACATTTGTTATCTGCCTTGCACGGTTCCCAGCAGTGTGGGGACAGTTTGTTGAGTGGCATGTTAATACCATTTATTTTTTTAAGCCTAACTAGGGGTATAAAATTCCTCGTCAAAATTCTGTCACGTTCTCTGGGCACTGGTAAATGAGTATCTCCTTACAACTGTTTTCTTTTTAGCGAGAGAAGCCTAAGCTGGTGTATACACGTAGGAGTGCTCAGTGTTCTCTGGGAAATGGGGCTGACAAAGAAACCTCTGAAGTCATCTGAGGCCAAATTCCTTCCACAGAAATCTGTATGTAGGGGACCCACTGAACTTGCATATGTATATCTGAGGGCAGATTTTGACCCTAGGTAAGCAAACAGCTACAACCAATGAGTTGTTTACTTTTCCTAAGGTTGTGCCTTTCCTGGTTATTAATATTGCTCTCATAAATTTTTTTTGAACTACACTTTCAAAACTCACGACACCAGGCCCCAGAGAATGAAATACAGCAGCCCAATTACACACAACCAGAGTCAGGCTCTAAAAGTCAGGAGTTTTTGAAAGACATGAACAATATTTAGAGAGCTGGTTAATATTAATTCCTTTGGGAACTATAAGTCTGGCCATTAATAGGCTTAGAGTGATAAAAATGGCAATATGGTGTGCACGTATAGATGATATTGTCAAAAAGAGGCAATTAGCAGCACAGAAAGCACATGCACATATGGTGAGCAGGTTGAGATGAGAAATACTGCCAGCAACATGATAACAGAGCTAATGGCAAAAGAAGAATGAAACAGTAGCATGACTTGTTCCTTAGCTAAACAGAGTGAAGATTTTTTCATACAAACAGGTTTTCTTTCTCATTCTCTCTGGCTGTTTCTAAGGTCCCAAGTCAAGACGTCAGACAAATGCTTCTTGTCTACCTTCCTACACGTATTTGACTGACACTAGAGAATGTGATTATTTGCCAGAGGAGCTCTCAGAAATTGGGGTTGAAAGCCACGATCTGAGTGTCTCTGGAGTCAGTGGGAATACTGGAAATGACATCCCAATCTGAAGCCTCCCCCCCACTCAGGTCTAACTCGTGAAGTGTTAAAAATGGCCAAATATTATGTTCCCTACCTACTCTTCTAATCTGGGCAGAGGAGTATTTGAGCCCAGACTTGCAGACTGACAGGCTCTGAGATAATGATTTCAGCGTGTGTCCAGCAGGTACTCAAGGACCGCAGGATGCTGTGCTCAGAGCCTGCTCAGATGTTACAGATAATCGACTGGCTTATCTCCCAAGTGCATCCAATACATCCTACAGCTTCATCTTTATCTCATTATGCTCTTTTAGGGTTAAAAATGAGGAGTTTACAGGGCAGCTAAAATGCTCCCTGTATCCTTGGGTGGGGACATTTATCATAAACACAGCCCCGCCGGCCTTTGAGCTGAGTGAGAGCTTTTGCATTTTGGCTTTGGAAAGGTACACACCTGTCACTCTAAAATGGAGCAGATGGGTTATAATCTTATCTGCTCACCCTAGATTTGTTGTCAGAAGGAAGTGAGGTAAGGGCAAGTGGTAAATGCAGTGAGGTTTATCTGTGCTGCAGGCCGTGCTTTTCCCTCAATGAACTTACTAAAGAAATTGGTGAAGGGGAGCATTTTGACTTCCCCTGATCAATTGTGTTCTCAATTCTTATCTTATGTTGTTGAATAAATAATTGATATTATAGGAGGAAAAGGCCCCAAAAGCAAACTGGCCCTTTTTAGTTTCTTGTCATTTGATTACTCTTATTCTCACCAGTGTGCTTTGGCCTGTTCACTCCGCTGACTGCTACTGAAAACCTCAGCATTTGTGAAATATTTTGGCAAGACCACTGCCTAAGATAGTGCCATTCTCTTCCTTTGTACAAACCTCGTGAGAAAAACCCGTGCACCCTGTGCCAGTGCTGGTAAATAATGCCTTTTTATTAGTAAGAACTGCTGCTCTGTCCTATTGCATTGCTCTTTCTCCTCTTCCTACTGATTATTAAGAGTTTATTGCACAGACAGTAGAGTTTGAATGGCATTGATATAATATAAAAACTCTGTAGTAGAAGTTTGCTCTTGCTGCTCTGGGATTGTCTGATTGTGCATATGGGAAGAGCTGCTTGTGCTTTCCTTAAGAGTTTGTCTCCTAAAAATTGCACATAACTTTGGAGATCCAGGCCTGATTATAGGGTCAGCAAAGGAAAGGGTAATCACTCAAGCTTCAGTGGGCCTAATCACTCCCTGTGGAGTGATAATTATTGTCCTTCACCACACTTAGAGTGCAGGCAGTGTCTGCTCTGTCACATAGCTTTACTTGCTTCCTGCCCTCTATTAGAATATTAAATCCTCCAACTGGCAAAGCATTTTGACTCTCTAGGTTGAAAAAAAAAAATTGAGAAAAATGCTGTCCATTGGAGCAGAGCACTGAGTTATTCACACAATAAAACGTGACACCTTATATATCACACACTGAGAGAAGCATCAGGAAAGTTTCCAGCATGAAAACTACTGAAAGCTATGTCAAATATGGGTATTTATCATTTGTATATAGAAAACAGGAAATTATTTGGCCCATCTCATCCCAGATGGAATGTGGAAGACAAATCCAGGACGGCAGAGCATAATTATTTACAACTCAGCAAATGAAAACCTGCACACCACTACTGAAAGCAGGCCAGGAAATAGCTAAAATATCAAAATGATCTGAAAAGGAACAGAAGGTGCCAAAAGGTTGAGAGCTTGTTAAAAATTGACCTGCACTCACGGGCTTCATAAAAAAATCCAGAAAGGATTGGAATAAGTTTGGGAGAGTTAGAGGAAAATATCAACCCATCTCCCATCTTGGCAATTGGAAAAGACTGGATTAAGCTGGAATTTGTATTTTTTTAATGTACTGGAAATATTAGATATCCCATTAGTATGTTTTATTTCTAATTCCAGCTGCACAAAAATGCTTGTACTACCCCACAAATGGGAATACTTGCACATTGGAGGTGATGATGCTCATATCCCAAGAATCTGCCATCTCTTAGTTTTGGGGCTAATCTAAGGGTCACTGGAGTCAAAAGGAGTCTTTCACAGGGATTTGGATCAAACTCTTTTATTCTATGTTTACATAATTACAAAGCTCTTATGGCAGGAGCAGTTCAATAATGGGAGAGCACAAGCCAAGGTCTTCACAAATTTTTTCTACTGCCTATTTAGAGAAGATCTATCCCTCTCCAGTCCCAGCTCTGCTTTTGGCATTTTATTCCATCCTACAATATTTAGGTTGTCTGATTTCTCCAGATCCTGCAGAATCAATCTCCCAGCAGTTAAACCTGCTCCCAAAAAAACGCTGGTTGTGGTTTGCTCGTAGCATTCTTTGGAAAGGGAGCAAATAGCAAAGCTGAGCTGGTGTATTACAAAAATGTCAATTATGCTTTCCAAAAATCTCACAGCTGAGAAGCAGTCTTGACATGGCACGATGGGAGAGGTCTCACCTCACTAAGATGTAAATAAGGTTGCTGAGATGAGCAGATGTGGAGTAATCCTGGAGATTTTCATGCTTGAGTTAGGAACTGAAAACCTATGAAAAGGTTCAGGGTGGGATTCACTTTTCAAAAAAAGGCAATGAGAACTGTTAGAAAATGCACCAAAAGTTTTAGAAACAGATGCCTTGAGCTGGGCTCCTAGGCCTGTGCTTAGAGGTCTGAAAAAATTTGTTCTGATTTAAAAGAGTGTTGGCACTGGGAATCAACATGTCCAGTTAAGAACCCTTCCCACTACATTTTAATGAAAAACTAAAACTTAGAAACTGGATGATGTCTTTCACAAAGAGGCGTCCTTAAAAGAACGACTTACTCAGCAGAGCAACTGCTGGAGCTGCAAAATGACCTTAGGAATCCACATACTGCAAGTAAATATTTATTGCCGCTAAATCGTTGGCCCCGAAAGCGAGCGCTCGTATTCTGGCGGAACCGTGTGGAAACTGAGTTCATGCACATGTTGTCAGCCATGGGCCCTGCACCACATCATCAATCTGAGATAAGTATTTGGGAGGAAGAGGCTGGGTGTGTGGGGAGGCTGCGCGCTCAGCTCCGCGGCGTGAAGGGGAAGATCGTGTAATAGCAGAGAAATAGAGTGGGTGTTGTGGAAAACAAACCACTGAGCTCCAGCAGCAGGGAAATGTGGAGTGAAGTTTCTCTTCTTTTTCTACCCACCATGAAAGAGCTGCTGCAACAATGATTTTTTTTTTTTTTTTGTACGAATATCTGTTTTCATGGCACCCACTGTAATGCTTCAATGAGCATGTCCCCCCTCTGAAGGGCCAGAGCAACATCTCCAAAAACTTCAGCTATTTCCTCACCACCTTTTCCCTCATTTTTCACACACTTATGAGATATTTTCTTAGTCCTGTCATTAATTGATAAGCTTCACATTGGTATTACAGATGTCTTTAAAAGTGTTATAGAGTTTTTGAAGTAATTTCATCTGACTGTGAGACTGCTGATTGCCATCTTTTAATGAGCAGCTGGAAGAACCAATACCACAGTGAAAACCAGTATGTGCAAGATTTAAAAAATAAAAAAAAAAAGGGAAAGGTAGGGAAGAATTGGACTAAGATCTCCAAAACTCTTGGAGTTTATTTCTAGGAATTTGACTCAAAATCAAATAAATCAGAAACTGAAGTTTTGTCAAAGGCAAGAAATATATCCCTGAAGTACTAAATTTACCTCTGCTCTGAGTTAAAGCAATTTGTTATGTTATCTAGAAAAAAAAGCCTTTTTGGTGGAAGATTATGTAGAACGTACATTTACTCTTTAAGGGGTTTTAAAGATGGTGGCTTTGGGCTGCAGTCTAAGGAAAATGAAAGAGGAGTCTTGTGTTTCCCCATATGTAACAATAGTAATATATTTAGGAATTGCAGCTTATGTTCCATGGAAGTGTTAGGGCCAAAGCCAAATCAAGCACTCCAATCAGAATAAAGATCTGTGCACATGGGCAGCACTTTCTGTGTGCAGTTCAAACCTCTTTGATGTTTATGGTGGACTCAACAAAGTGAATGAATGTAACAATATTAAATGAAAAGCCGAGATTTCCTGCACTACTACTGCTGCTTTTTCATTTCTGGCTGGTGTTGTGACCATGCACTAATTTCCATGAGTATCTGTTCTCTACCATTAAAGTCTTTCTGGTTTTTTAATACCCATTTCCCACTAATTCCTCTTCAAAAGGAACATTTTTTAAACTGTATTTTTTTGACAAAAATCATTATTATTTGCTCCTACAAAACCTGTTAAGGATTTCTAATATGACAGACCACTGCTAGGAGAAGGAAGGGATCTTTCCTGAGCTACCACAGCAGAAGTATTTGCACAATTGTTCCTAATCTGTTGGGGTGTAATCTGTCATTTGCTGCGGCTCTTTCCTCCATCAGCCTGAATTATTAACACTGTCTGTTGGCCAAGGCAAACACTGTTCTAAACATCTCTGGAGGCCTAATTCAGGCTTTTCTAACTTGTCCATTTTGGAGTTGAGACTTTTAAATAGTTTAATCTAACACAAAATAAAAGGAGTGAAAGGGTTTGCCCTCAGTTCGGTGAGAACTGAGTCTGGCCCTAACCCCACACAATAATTATTTCCTAGTTTTTCTTAACAAGGGCCTTGCTGGTTGCCCCCCATGATCAATATTTGCAGCAAGGAAGGAGTTCAGGGTTGAAAAGTTGCAATCTGAGACGATGTGTTCATTGCCATTGTGATTGGTTAGGGATAAAAACTGGTGGAATACAAAACCCTTTTGAGTCTTAACTACAGTGCTGAACGCTATAATTATTTTAAAAAATACATATCCTGACTCTGCTTAGAAGCCTGTTTGCTATAATTCACCCCTGTGTTAATAGCCTCCTAACATATATGAATGTATGCTAAAATGGGTTTTAAACTACTAGATTTATGGCTTGGCAGACTGTTAAATGCACAATTATAGTTCATAATAGGTAGGTATCTGCTGTCCATTGATTTTTCTCCTGTTCTATTTCCTTCCAGAGTGATGTCATTAGACATTACAGGGTGACTAATATTCCCAAGGAATGACATTCACGTGCCAGAATGCCACATGTCAGCGTTCCCCTATGGGCTCCGGCACCTTCCACCATAAGATGGCAAAAACATCCCAAGAGTTTTTGCTGCAGCAAAGCCTCAGCCTGGCCAGATCTGGGGTGGATTGGCAGCACAGAGGCAATTCAGCTAGGGGGAAAAAAAAAAGAGATGAAACCACAAAGGCTGTTTAGGAGCTCTGGATATCTTTCTAATCAGATTGCTGGGAGTGCGTTTGGACTTGTATCTATTCATTCTGCGGTGACGGAAGTAAAGGAACTATCCAGTGAGCTATCTGGTTTTCCCAGAATTGTTTGTACTGCTGACCTTTATATCTACTCATTTATCCTAATTGTTTTTAGCTGTTTGAGGAAGAATCTCAGATGAGAAAAGCAACTCAGTATGTATCAGAGATCCTATCTGCTGCAACTTTTGTTTTAATTTAAAGCAGACCCAGCATCATTTTGTGTGTTGGTTGCGTAGTACCAAAAGCAAGAATTTGTTGTGGGATTTTTTAATAAAATCACAGGCCCAAAACAGAGGTCCCTGGACACAGAAGTGTGAGCTGGGGGTGGGGTTGCTTAGACATCTCTTGCCCAAACGCATTTCCTGATGTTCCCTGGCTGGAACAACTTTTGATGTGGTACTTTGTTGTGGGAGAGTGGGGAGCACCATTTCAGGGAGGTGGCCCAGCTGGCTCTGTCAGCTTTGCCTGAGTCCAAGACAGGGGAAATGCACTGCCAGACTGTTATAGCGGGAAATCTGGCTCTTGATATCCATAAAACTCCCTCTCCACGTGGAATTTCCCAGATTAAATGAGGATATTGAGTTTTCTCTGTATGCCTTGTATGAAATTGAAGTTGGGCATGCTTTACTTCTTCCGGGGGATGTATTAAAACTATAATAGCTGTGTTTTTCTTCCTCCTTCCATCCAACCCCTATCTTTTGGAGGGGAGTGGGAGGCTTGTGACATATACAAAGTGTTTGCTGATGGCTACTAGAAAAGAATCTGGGTTATCCAATAAACATGCCCCAAACTTTCAACTCGTAGGGAGCTTAGGTTCAAACAGTAGCTCTGACTACTGCAGGGTGGTTATGGAGCGAAATAGAGTGATATGCAAAAGCTCACACTAAGTATATCACTTTGCCTCAGAATTCCTGCATTTGCTGCTAATGCAAAGGAATAGCCTTTGAACTCTAATCTGGTGTCTCCGGAGTAGTTCATAACCAAAGGCACTTCTTTCATCGTAACAGGGTGACAGTGATCCAGACTTGCAGAGCATTTGGTACAGTCCCAAAGCAAGATAATAAAGCAGATAATACTGTGGGCTTTGCATTTCTGAGCATACCAGCCCTTCACAGAGACGTTGCAGGGATCCTGCCTCGCAACTTCCTCCTGACACAAAGAGCTATTGGTGCCATTGTCTTGCATGAAGAATTATGAATATCAATGTCTTGTAAACAAGAAAAAATGAAACATGGCATTTTTTCCCTCGGTTTGTGCACTGAACCCCCAGCACAACCATTTCTTTAGCAAGGCAGAGCAGGACCAGAGAGGAACGTGTATGTGTGCTGCAAAACCATCACCTGTAAGGAATATTTTACCTGTTAAAACTGCCAGGTTATCCAGTCATTATTGTCACCAGGGGTGGCCATTAAGATATTTATCTTAACCACCTAAGATCTAGGCAAGCTCTATGTTTCTAATACTTAGTTGCATTCACCTTGAAATATCATAAAATATCATGACACTACTTGTTTTTCCTTTTCATAAGAAATGCAGTTCCATCTCCACTTGTAAAGCATTTGTTTGCCTTGGTTCAGGTAGATGAGGTCTCATCTTTCTCTTGGCCAGGACTGGGCTGTCCCCTGGAGCCATTGGCTTCCAGGGCCCAGGCTCTGCAGAGCTCCTGAGAAGCTGCTTAGCTGCACCCTGGTGTGACCCTGCGCTCACTCAACCTGGGGAAAATACTGAGATTTTAGAGTTCTTCATGATACCTCAGTTTAGTTTTATACATCACCAGCAGTTTTTCCTCACCCCTTTAAAGGGGTGCATCCTTTCTGCTTTCATTAAAAAATTATTGCGACCTCGCTGTTTAGTTGAGTAAGACAAAATTCCTCCATAATAATATTAATTTTTTATTCAGTTTTTATGGTCCCTCAACTTGATTATGAAGACAATAATGTAATTTGAAAAACCTTCCTTTTTTATTTCAGCTTCAGCAGAGCTACTAAACGTGGGTGTAGATAAATGACCACAGGAAAACTTCACAAAATTACTGTTTGCACATAATCTGACAATGAGCCATAATTTGATTGCTAAAAAAATCATTTTGTGTACCTCTGCCCCTATTCTGCTGGATAATGAAAATTTATATCTATGTTTCAGACATCTGGGGAGGATGTGACAGCTTTGGGGCTGAATGAAAGATTATGCCACAGTGACCCCTGTCAGCATTTCCTCATGGACTGGTTACCCGAAACCCAGCAGCATTTAGGCTACTTCTTTTTCCTTTTACTCTTCCTTTTCTCATCTCTTTTTCTTTTTGTCCTTAAAAAAAAAATTCTATTTTGTTTTCCTCCTCTTTATTTCTCTCTCTCTTTTTCCCTCTTTCTTCTCTTACTTTTCCTCCTTCTCTTTATTTTTCTTTTTTCTCATTTTGTCTTTTCCTTATTTTTATTTATTTACTTTTTTTTTTTTTCACAAGAACAGTCATTTCATTTTGGAAGGTTAATGACACTGTAAATCTAATAGGCCATTTTAGTGCCATCATGTGGGCATTAAAAGTCATGTGACTGGTCAGGATCCCATATGGAGTGTCTTGGGGTTGTCTTGCACAGGAATGGCAAGGCTCTTACATGGCTGTAGGAACTGGGTATGTTTTCAATTACTTCCTAGGACATTGAAATTAATTTGAAGTCTTTGCCTATGGTTGTGTTCGCCACCTCTCTCAGATTATCCTTAGTAAATGCTCGTGTATCAAATTCATCTTTGATTCTCTCTAGAGATAAACTGTGCTGTTTAATTTGTTTTTGCCTCAGGACTAAGAGCAAACATTTCTTTGTGCTTGGGGTGCACAAATGGATCAGAAAATGAGGATTTTCACAGAGTCAGTGTATTCCTCTGCCTGTGTCAGCACAGGCTCCTTGTGCTCTGTTTTCTATCTGCAGATCAATGCTCATCCCATGTGTCACTATGGGAACACCCCTTAGAGACCCCAGTCTGCACTGGTGGAGACATTTAAGGTCTTCTGGGTTGTACCTGGGCTCTGAAGACAGGAAGGAAATCACACAGGCAGGTGGATAGGTGGAAAACAGGTAGAAAAATGGCAGGTAGAGGGTTCTGAGAGCATCCTGTGGACAGAGAGGAGGTCTGAAGAGTCTGTTGGGATCTGCTGTGAGTCCTCATTTGGTGCAGATAATTGTAGACCCAGCTTTGCTCTTGTATGGATAAAATACATCCAGATGTTTCCAAGAACTGATAGATTTTAATGAGGGATTTGGATGCCAAGACTCACCTTCAAAACTTGTGTTTCCCTCTTCCTGGTGGCAAAATATTGAGACTGTAGAGGTTTTAGATGTGTTGTGTTAATTTGATTCACAGACTTGTTCAAAAGTGGGGGCTTTTCTTCATAAATGTCCATTTTGTTAAATCACTCTGTCTGCCACAAAAGATTTCCACTAAGCCCCACCAAAATTTGTTTACTTTGGGAGGAGATTCTCCCAAAGCATCAGGATGATATAGAGTTCAAAAATGTGAATGACGTGGTAATGAAGAGAAGTCCCTCATGCCTCGTACATTTGGATATTTCAAAGAGCAGTGACTGTATCACTTCCCATGGATGCAGCTCCAGGAAATGAATAATGCTGAGGAATTGTCAGAGATGAGCCTGCAAACATTCACCCACCTCCTTCCCTCCCTGGTTTCTCCCCTTCCACCTTGCACTCATTATTCTAAAATGTGTTGTTCTGTGGGAAAGGGGAGCTTGGAGCCTGGGGATGGGGTGGTTTCTGATGTCCTCTGAGCATTCCCACTGTTTCTTCACTCTCTGTTGTTTCCTATTTAAGTGAGTGGGTGCACAGTGGGTGCACTGCAGGTCCGAAGGAGGGTTAACTCCAGGTCTCAAACACTCCTGACTCAGGCACTTCTGCATCACCTTTCCCTAACAGACCGACCAAACCTATTTGGGATTTTATTCAGCAAATCTGCTGCTTGGAAGAGACAATTTGTCTGTAACATGTAAAATCTTTCCTCAGCCACTCACAACCTCCTGTGACCCCAAAGGGAGTCCCACAGGCTGGTGCCACCAGCGTGTGCTGGGTGAGTTCATCCGTCAGGGAAGCCAGGATGGATGTCCTGCTGCCCACACAGCTCAAGGTGCCCCCTGAAAGGCTGGCTGTAGGTTCAGCCAGCATCAATGAGTGGCAAAGGTCCTCATGCTGTGCTTATCAGGCCTCCCGTGGAGTGTCCCATGGCTCCCCAGGGACCATACAGACGGATTTCCTCTCCAGGAAAAACAAAGAGCGGAGACATGGGACGTGTCCTGTGTCTCCCTGATATACTGCAGCATCACCCACATCAGACACAGCCAAATAGCTCCTCAGCGAGGCACACGCTCCAAAATAAGAGACCTGATGGTTTTTGTGGAAGAAGGGACAACACTGCCTTTGCTGGCAGCCTCTGGGCTGGCTTTGGCTCAGCACTGCTGTAGCAATGCCACCTCTCCTGTGTGCTGTCCTCACATCTCCTGAGCAGCTCTTGGCATCGGCTTTTCATGTTCACTCCTCATCACTTGCCTGGAGGCTGCTGCTTCCACCTCCAAAAGGTCCAAAAATTACAGTGTGTGTGCTCAAAAGGGACATGCAGGTCATGGTGCTCTTTTGCCCTGAACCTACCCCCTACCTACCTTGATCCTGCCCACAACTGGTCCTGAAGAGGCACATATTGCATTGTTGTGGTGGTTCTGCAGTGCAAACACTGCAAATGCTCCAGTCCTTTTGGTGGGGTGCCATGTTTAAACCTTGATCTGACTTTTTTTCTACCAAGTACACAATATCTGTACTTTTCCAGGAGTGAGAGCAATGGAATCTCTTCACTTAGGCTTTCTGAAATCTTTTTAGTGGATAGAAGTTCTCAGAGAAAGGACAAGTGTCAGCAGCAATCACTACCTCCCTGCATTCCACACCTATCACCTGAAAAATTAGCAATATCTATCATAAAACCAGTGTATTCGAATGCTTATTTGTCGTTTTCTTTTAAAGCTTTTATTTCCACAATCTCTGCCAGAATGAATATCCCTCACTTTCACATTCACAGCCTGTGGTATCAAATTTCATCTTAGCATGACTTAAAATATTCACACTATCAGGTCCATAAGCATTACATCCACATTTTTTTGGGAGGAAAAAATATCCAAGTTATAAACCATAGAAAAATAGGGCTTGTAATGAAAATGCTGACAGCACATTAACTGTCACTGGGCACTGCTATAAACAAGTGTTATGTTCATGTGCAGGAGAGAAAATCCATGCAGGGCTGGGCTTTACCAACTTTGGGGACCAGCAGTGCACAGTAACACAACATTTTATTTGTTTTCAATGAAAAGACACAGCACTGCAGCACTGCATGGCAATATGTTGCTAATTACCTTGTGCTCCACTGGAATGGTTGACTGGCTCTCTGGATTCCTCAATTTCCAAACTGGAATTTGGAAAGCCATCTGAAAATGAGAGAAAACACACAAACAAAAAAAAAGGCATGTAATTGCTCTCCTAAAGTGTGGAGCCATTAATTGTTCTGTAAGCAGCGATCCATTCCCCTCTCTCATTTCTAAAGCAGCTCTGACAATGTGTTTTGCACCAGGAACCTGGCATATTAGGCAGTACTAAATGCTTTAACTGCGCCTGTAAATTTGAATCTGCCATTTGAAACTTTTCTCATTGCTAATTTTATGATTGAGAAGGGAGTTTCTGCTCCTTTGCCAAGTGCTGGAGCCTAAGAATTCCTGGGGTGCTCTGAGGGCTCTTGAAGTCAGCCCTTTCCAAGGTCAGCTCTGCTAACCCCGTAAAAATCCCTCAGTTTTTTGGAAAATCTCCTTGTGCATCCACCCTCCTGTGGTGGCCAGCAGAAGGTGGGGTTGATGCTGGGCTGAGAGCAGATGTGAGGTTCCCCCAGTCCTGCAGCTGGTTTCACAGCTGGGGCTCTGTGGGATGCTTCCAGTGCAGCCAGTACTATCTCCTGGCTGGATATTTCAGGGCAAACATCTCCTGCTGGGAAAGGTGGTGGTTGCCTTTGTGTGCGAGCTCTCTGGCCTGGAGAGCAAAACCATTTACAAACAGGTAATTTCCATTTTGGATTGTCAGAGCTGGCAGGAGGAGGAGGAATTTTAGGGAATCAAACAGCCACTCAGAGGAAAAGCTCATATTAAACAACACAAGGTGCACGGGGCAGTTGAGTAATTCTGTATTTACATGAACGTTGCAGCAAATGCCCTGTAATAACAACTTTTTCTTTTCTTTTTTTTTTTAGCTCTTTAGGTTTTGTGTTATGAGAAAATATGAAACATAAATCACACGGAGCTACTCCTGGCCTTAAGCCTTCAGGATGCATTTGTTTGAAATCAAGAGCCAAATTCCCTGGATCAGAGTAAACTGTTAGGTGCCAACTGGGGCGAAATGCCAGCCTTTGAACTCCTGCACATTATGGCTGATGTGATCCATATGCAGGACTTGAGTCGTGCTCCAAAGTGGTTTCTTTTAATTGATTTAGCAAATTAACAATATTAGGCCTTCTGTAGGATAGAAAGTACATTACTCACCGTGCCCTTATATTACCCTGAAAGGAAATCTATTGTTCTTTTGTAATGAAATGGTATCACAAGGAAAAAAAAAGGTAGCAGTAGCAGGTAAAAGGAATCACATTCAGCTGTCAAGCATGTTTAATGAGGAATTTTAATTATGAGGCTGGAAATCAATGGGCATAACTTTAGCAATGAAGTCTTACAGGGAAACTAAATTGCTTTCTATCTTGCAAAGTTTACTGAAGCATCTTGAGCGGCTGCCAACCATCATTGTTCTGAGAAAAGGAACTTGAGGAAATTGCAAGTCACACTGTAGCGTTTATTGTAGGCATATTCAACAACAACAAAAAGGGAGGATTTCCATGGATTCATGTTTAATGGGTTCTTCCTAACTGATTCATCTCTGCCCTATGGTTCTTTAGAGCCCTTGGTTTCACGTACTGTAAAAAACCTGCTCTTAGGAGAGCACTGAGGTAAGGTTGCACTGAAAACTGATAGTTTATGATTCATAGAAGATAAAGATCATCTTATTTGTTCCTTATTCCTGGAGAATGTGGGCTGTGAGGAACAACATGGCATAAATACTCCATGCAGTGGTGACCTAAACCCCCAAACACAGAGCTAACATAAAAAAATGGTACTCAGAAAAAAATGTTTTCTAACCAGGAGCTGTGGTGTTGTCCTCAGGATGCTCCTGTAAAGTCCTTTTGGTGTTTCCAGGGCAATTGGAACTGCTGTAGTTTTGTAACTGCTCTGTGATTTGTTTAAGCCAAGCACACCATCTAGGGCCAAATCCAGTGGCTACTGAAAAGTGGACCCCAAAATACATCTCAACATCACCTGTGAGGCTGGGCTCAACTTCACAGAACAAAAACAAGCTCAACCCTGCCTCCAGCTCCTTCTGGAGAAACCGTAGGCAGAATTAAGCCAAAATGCTTTAGAGTACCACAAGAGGTGGTTTTGGAAAGCCACATTTCCGTCTCTGTTTTAGGCATTCTTTGGTTTCTCTTTAAGCGCTGAGAGCTGCAGTTTCTCAGCACTGAGTCCTTGCTGGATTTCTCCCCTCTGTGGTTTCTCAAGGCCCATCTCTGACTGCCCCACTGTCCCTCTGAGCCCTCCCACCACGTGGGCACCCAGTGTTTTAGTGCCCATGCTTAGGAATTAATGGCCTGAGTTAATATTTGGATATTGCAGCAGAGGGTGTTCAACACGCCCTTAATGCAGGCAGGGGAGAAGTACTTTTGAAACCAATCTAGTTGCCATTCCATCGGAAATCCAAGTCATAGATCACAGTTATTGGTATTTTAAAAGTGGCAGTGCCTGTTAAAGGCTGGCTATTCCCTAGAATATAGAGATATTTGGGGCTGCAGTGGAGACACATTGGCAGCAGAGTGGAAGCTCTGAGCTCACCTGCCAATGCTCTGCCTGGCTTAACTGCTATCAGTCGCTCACTTTCATGAGTCTGAAATTCATGGAGCCCCAAAAGAAAGATAAATAAGAACAAGTCACTTTTCACCCTCCAGACACAGGCTGAGGAAATGATTTCAAATAAAATATATCATCTCAAGCAGGGGCAGATGAAATAGTTTTCTACTGAAGTTGTTCTCCCAGTTGACAGAACAAATTACTGAATCTCCCCCATTGGATATCTGAGGTATCCTTTCTAAAATCATAATTACATTCAACTCTTTGGCAAAAATACTGAATTCTGTGTTCATGGTATTTAGTGATACCTAAAAATCTTCATGGTGAAAGACAAAAGTAGAGTGTGAGCTTCAGAGGAGTATTATGGTCTGTTCCCTGAGGAATCAGGGGACTTCTCCCCCTCTCATCATCACCAAAAGCATCACTTCCAGCAGTCCTCCAATGAGCTAATTTCCCAAATGAATTGGTTGGTTTAGCCTTGGTGTCCATAGCAGGAGAATAACTTTATTAAGGTCCACAGCATAACATGTAATTGAAACAGCAGAAGGGTTCCTGGGCAGTTCAAAGCTTTCCTCTACCCCTTTTACTTTAAGGCAATTTAGGGTTGTGTGTTTATGGTGCACATATTTGGCTTTCTCTATCTCTTGTGGGAGCCACTCATCTTGACTGCCAGTATATTTTTGATAAAATCGAGGTAGAGATGAAGCAGACTATATTCCACAAGAAATCTCACCCACTGTATCTATAAATTCTCCCTCTCATCTCCTGTGAGTGTTGAATGAGCCTTCAGGTGTCTGCTGCTATTTCTCTTATGGTGCTCCAAGAGGCCACACGAGATGGAGTGGGGGCTGCAAAGCCCAGGAAATTTTACTATGGTCAAAAATAAAGTAAATCCTGCTCACCTCTCCTGTGCCTTCACCCTTCAAAGGCAAGTGTATTTTTTCATCACTGATGCATTTTATACTCCCATATTTATAGTGAATATAGGCATTCATGTAGCTTCAAAGAGAAGATCTTTCCTTTGAAAATGTTGAGATAGGTTGTTTTCAAGAATATGTGTGGTTTTTTGGTCATATTGGGCGGCAAACCATTGATGTGTACATAGCAGACATACAAGCAAGACTCAAACATCTACATGTGGAGGAGCTGGGGACCAAGTGAGGAAAGGAAAATAAGAAAATTCTATCTTACACTCCTAATGGAGGTGTAAGTGTAGAATTGTTTTTTAAACATATTTTCAATCGCTGAAGGAATGTTTGTTGCTGAATATTCACGTGCCAAGTGATGTGTAAGTCTGTAATCTCATTTTAATGTCAGCTGTGGGGCCTATTGCTGCATCTTTCCTGCATCATTCCAGTCTCCTGTGCATAGCCAGGGGCTGCTGTGGAAATACCATGGTCAGTATGGTGCATGAACACAGCCAAATACCAAGTCATTGGGCTAAGGACTGGTTCTCCTAAGGATTTAGTAACTTTGTTGTCTTTTCACAGCATTTCTCAACCTCTCTGTTGCTTGTACTCCCATAGAAATGCATATTTTGTATGGATAGACCTTTATTTTCCAGTGTGTTCACTTGTTGATGAGTCTGTTCAGTGTCTATTCTGCCCTTCTTGACAATTTTTGCTGAAATCCACAAAATCCATTCCAGCCCATGCCATCGACCAAAATCCTCATCAATTTTTCAATGAATTTCTAATGCTATCAGAGGGTTAATATATGAGATGATCCCAGTGTTGTGTCAGAGGGAAACCTTTTGAGCAGAGGATGGATGTACAGCGTGGAGCAGCGTATAAATCATTTTCAAATTAGTATTCTCTGCATCTGGAGAAGAGTACATTTGTGTGCCTGCATAAATTGCCTATGAACACATTTCAAAACCCTACGCTTAATCTTAGCAATGAACATTTCAAAAAGTAAATTAATATCTTCAAGGCGAAGAAATACAGTATATTAAGCAGAAGCCCACTGGAAACTGTATAGTTAAGAATCTGTCAGCCTTTCCATTATAAGCTCTGTTTTTTGAGGGGTTTATAACTCAGTTATAAAATTTCACACTGGGCTAAAGGTTGGCACGTATCGCCTCAGTTTGGCAGGGTGACATTTTATTAGCTCTGAAGGCGTTTTGGATCCCACGTCAATGGGATATTATTTTAAACCACAGAAATGAAGTTTAAATAACTTGGGGTATGGCTGGGCTGCAGGAAGGTGAGACAAGGAGGATTGAAGCCCAAAGTGATGCTGTTGACTCACAGAGAGGTGACACCAGAGGTGCCAGGGCTGAGGTCGGGATCGCGCCTCTGCCCCAGAGCCAAATTTCCTTTCTTTTGTCCCTTCCCCTTAATGTGCCTTTAATTCACATATTTATGGTTAAATGTATATTGTACTGAGGTTACAGGTCTAGTTGGTGGTTTATAAATTAGGTTAATTAACATTACAATAGTACTTTCTGAGTGTGGGAGTATGTTTGTGGGTGGATGTGTGTGTGTGCAGACAAGAGCGCTCCTTGGAAACAGAAACAGGATTAAAGTGTCTGCGGGAATTGTAAATTTATTGTGTAAATAGCTTTATGATTTGTTGTGTGTTTGGATTAATGCAATATATATCAATTTTAAACATTGATCTTTAAGAGAGTAATGTAATAAATCTGAATATTCCTTCAAATTACTGTTTACACTGGCTGTGCTATAGATTAAAAGAGACAGTTGCCTTTATAAATTTAGTTGTAGGGTACACGGGTGTGTATAAATACTTCTGTTTCCAATTATACCAAACAATGATGATAAAATGTTGTGAGTTGTCAGGACAATTGTACACAGCCTGAGTCATGAGAGGGATGATGCCAGGCAGTGACCGATGCACACATGGCACAGGGGGCTGGGGGGAGCTATTGTTTGGGCCAGGAAATGTGTAAATAGGCACCTAGAATAAATTCTATGAATGTATTGAAATGAAGACACAGTTCCTTCCCAGCTGTAATGCTTCTAAAAGGGGCAACTGTGTCAACTCACCAAAATATGGAAATATGGTTGTTTTTTATTTACAGAAATGTTAATGGTTTGTTGAAGGTGTTCAGGAAAATGAATTAGGTATCCTTGGCATTGGGTTGCTTTTGGTTTTCCATTTCCAAGGCTGCTGATGGTGCTGGTTTTCATGCTCTGTATTATTGATCAGACTTAATTTTACAGTTGGGCAGCACCTCAGAAGAGATAGTGGTTATCACTGTGACCCCTTAAAAATGTATTTGCACCAAACACTGTGGCTTTAAACACAGGGTTAAGATAAGCCAGAGTTCATAGGCATGGAAGTACATTTAAGGAGATAAACACATGGGTTTAGTTTTAATTTTGGTCTTCAAAGAGAAATTCTGTGGCCACCAGAAGCTCTCTGAAGAGAAAGCTGGCCCTCAGGCAGTGGCCAGGGTGGTCTGTGCTCAAGGGGCAAGTCTCTTCCCAGGCAGGTTCTTCCCTTCCTGATTCACTGGGCAGCTGTGCCACAGCTGGGGGATGTGGCTGCCTGGCTTGTCCTGGTTTGGATCAAGAAGTTTAGAGTGGTACAACTGAGGAAACCACTCAGTCTTGCTGCAGATGTCCTACAGTGACATCTTATGTGCTCAAGGTCAGCTTCCAAAAGATCCACAAAAAACCTAAATCCCTAAAAAATGTTCCTTCTTCAGACATGGCAGGGAACAGTTTTATGTTGTCTATAAAAAAAAAAAAAATTGCTTTCTGAAGGGTTTGGTTTTCTACAACTTGGGGGAAGTGTGGTTGGGTTCTCTTACACCAAATCCATTTCTCATATGAATGCTGGAGAAGAGCTGACCCATCTGGCAGCACCTGGGGAGGGGATGCCCTTGTCATACTGATGGGTTCCATTGATGAGAGCTGGCCAGACATTAAATTAATCAAATTATGCAGTTTTAAAACTCAGGAAGGAGTGATCACAATTTGGCCCTCTTCCTTCTTTTTCCTTCTTTGTTATCCCTCCTCTTTCACATTATTATTTCAAAGAGCAACAAAAAGAAAAGTGATCATGATAAATTATAGGAAGCTGGCAGCAGCGGTAATTAACAGGTAATTATCAATAAACAATTTAACCACAAAAACTTGGATCCCACCTCCCACTTGTCAACAATAAAGCCATGGAGGCTCCACAGGCCACTGGACAAACAGTCCACGGGGAGCAGGGCCGGCGCTGTTAGTGCAAATAAACAACTCTGAGCCGGGAGGCCAAACAAAAGCACAGCACAGAGTGGCCGCGGGGAAGCGGGGAAGAAAAGGCTCCCTCGGCAGAAAGAAACAACAAAAAACCCAACAGTAGTTACAGCTTGAGGAGCCCGCCTCAAACCGCTCGCAGTTTATTGCAGTCCCAAGTAAGTGTCCCATAAACAGCGGTCAAAGCACGACGTTTGGTGTCTTAAAAAAAATCTCTTTGAAAGTGGGGAGAGAAAAGGCATTTTGGGGGAGGTAAGAGAAAAATGTTGTTATGTCAACTGGTTGACTGCAGAAGATGCCTGATTGTGCTGTGTCTAGCTTGAATCTCTGTTTTTTGTGATACTGAGTTGAGAGGGGATGTGTGGGGCAACAAGGTGTGTACCAAAGGGGTCCCTCAGATGTGCATAGAGATGTGCTCAGCCAAACTTCCTTCCAGCCTCTCCCTTGGGAATCAGGAGAGGTTTTTTAGGTGACTTCCAATGTGACAAAGCCATGCCCTTCTTTATGTGCAAGCAGGGTTACTTTTTTCACTTTTTGTAACTTAAATATGACCACAAGGAGCTTAGAGGAATGACAGCCCCAGTTCACACCACTCTTTGCTAACAATTTCATCTCGCATTCCTGCATGGGGATTAAGGCCAATTTTCTGTTGAAGGGAGTCAGATAAGGACAGCAGAATGAATTGAGAATATATTGAACATGGAGTAAGTTTCTTGTGAGTGACTATAACATCACAAACTAATGTAATGAAATTTAAGTGCTTGGATTTGGGGGTTTTACAAATTGATATTAGAACCTTTGGTAGAAATGTGCTACTTACGTGTTAACTTTTATGTTAAACAATTGACAGGAGCCAATCTATAAATATGCACTCAATAAGACATATCCTGGCATCCTCCTAGAATTAATGTATTTAGAGAGTGATGATGGGTTAATGTGGAGCTTTTGTTGTCTTACACTCCATGAAAACCCCCAGCACATCTCATCTGTGCTGACAAGCTCCCTATCAGCCCCACCATACCTACCCCACAGACCTGCTGCCCAGCCACTTCTGAGCCTGCCTTAGATGCTGCAATGTGTCTGCCTGGTTTTCCTTTAGATTATCCAGTGCCTGCTGTTTTTTCCTCAGGTTCTTCAGTCGCAGCTGCATTTTCTGAGATTTTCTTAGATTTTCTTAATTCCAATTTTTTTGGAGAATCCTAGATCTTCTAACAAACCCTCATGCTGTGTCCCCCAGTAACTTAAAAGTAATTAAGCAAAAAGTAACGATTTTGGACATCTATCATTTAATTTGAAATTACATATGGATTTAATGGAGGGGGAGGAAATAGTGCTTTGAGAGATTAGTTCTTAAATTTTGATTTAAGAACTGAGTTATTAGCTGAAATAATATGAAGCGGGGCTGCTTTTTTGACCTTTCTAAAGTCTAGCCTAGTCAATTATTACAGCAGAGCAGGGAACCAGAGAACAGCTTTGAATCAGTCAGACCCAAACTGATTTAAGTTTGCATGGGGTCGAATAAGACATTAGTTAAAAATAACTAATGTATTCTTTGACCTCCATAATGAGAAAGGACATTTACAGGTTTTTCACCATATATCTGATCCTATTTATTTTATTTTGTGATTTAAAGATGGACTGAATGTTCTTATAGGGGTCTAGATAATACAATTATTTTTTTTAAGTTTCCTGCTCCAAGTATTCTTTCAGTTGTGCATTTTGTCCATCAGTTTATATCATGGTTATATTTTGAGGCAAAATTGAATAAGAAGGACAATCACAGATCCCAGTGCTGGAAGGAACGGGACCACTAGGGCTCCTACCTCCCTACAACCTGCCTTAAGAGAAAAACTCAAGTTAGTGCTGATAAATCTGATTTATCATTGTTTTCCAGATGGAATTAGGCAGGAACTAGGGCTAGGAAACTCCTTCCCTCTGAGACCTTAAATATCTTGCCCTTCTCCTGTCTCTGAGCACCTTAGTGTTGAGGTGAGAGGGGAACCTAACTCACAACCCTGCAAGCTGGGGAGGCAGCTAAGGGTGGATAAGGTCCCTGTCCAGTAGGGAGAAAAATTTTTGCAAAGTATTGCTTAAAAGGGAAAAAATTAAACACAAAAAAGAGCAAAGGGTGGAGACGTGTGTGTGGAGAAAGGAGAAGGAAGCAAGAGGGAAAGAAAGGGGAAAGGAATATTGTGGCAAAGCAAACTCAACCCAGAAAGTTTTCCACAAGTTGAAAAGGTCTCAACTTTGGTTATGTCTTCAGGCTTCAGCTCTTCCTGAGAACAAGAAGAGAAAGCAAAAGTTATTTCCATGTTTTAATGTAGATATCTCTAATTTCTGCACCCAAGTAATCCTCACTTTGCTGCCGGATGATGCTTCTCCGGTTTGGCCCTTCGGTGCGCAAGGCTTGGCAGCCCTGATTTATGCATCTGCCTTTTTCTGCTCTATAACCTGAGAAGATGCCTTTAGAGCTGGTTCCTTCGGTGCTGCAAAGGAAACATTAGTATGTCAAGTTTCCAGAGAGTTTAAAATAGGCCAGCTGGCTGCTGGGAGTGCACAGCTTGAAACGGTCACTTCCATTTTCGGCTGAGCGGCGCGGCCGTCAGGAGGAGCATTGATTAAATTGACCACAGTCCAAGGCTGGTACAGAGCATAACATGAAGTGACTTCTCCCCAGAGCAAGCAGAAGATTTGTGATGTACACAGGGATAGAGTATGATCTTTCCCCTCCCGCCCCTCTGTACTGCAGTGTTTACTTTAAAATACTATTTTTTCATAACAAAAGAAGCCTGAGCTTTTACCATTAAATTTGCTAAACAATTTAGGTTATATTTCATTGCTTGCACCCAGCTTCACACATAAATGTTTAGCAGTATAGATAGCCCATGTCTCCTGAGCTTTCCGTAATACAGTTTTCAGGAATAAAGACTCCTCATATGAGAAAGGTTTTGTGAGATTAACAAATACCATAGAATGATGGAATATTTTGGGTTGGAAAGGACCTTAAAGATCATCTGATTCCTGTGAGCAAGGATCTTCCACTAGACCAGGTTGCTCAGAGCCCCATCCAACCTGGCCCTGAACAATTCCAGGATTTGTTTCACTGAGGACAAGGTTCCCACACTTATTTCTATTTAGTCAAAATGCTTCCATGTTATTTTCTTTCCTTACCTCCAGTGAATCCTTTCAAAGGGATGCATACCAGACAATGGAAATGAATGAGTAAGGAATTTATCTGCAAAATCTGTTGGACCCATTGCCTGTGTGCTGCACCTTAGAGCAGCAAGACCTCAAACCAGCAAGGTTTCAGACCCCTCAGGTCCCACTGAAAATCCCTGAGGAATGTTGGGTTTTTACCACGTTAAAAAAAATTAGAAAGATGTAAAGAAAGAAATATTGTCAATGTAACAATATAGAAGGAAGTGGGGGGAACTGTATGGGGTAAATGCCCTTCCATGTGCTTCAGGAGCATCCCTGTGGATGGAGGACACCCTCCAAGACCTGGAGCTCTCTGAGCTTGGGGGTAAAAGATCCTCCCAGAGCTTCCTCCAGCCCTGCAGCAGAACAAAACTGTTGAGTGAGAGGGGATAGTGGCAAACCTGGCTAACGAGCATGTCTTCATGATTTTCCCCTACCTTACACCTGAAACACTATTTATTATTTCTTGTTATCCCCCAAATCCAACCAAATCGCTGTGTTTCTTCCTGGTCCCTCTTTGCACGTTGGTTCTTGTTTGGGTTTTATTTTTATTTTCAGTTATGTTTGTAAAGCTCTTCCACAGCCTGGAAACTAGGGGGTGCTTTGGACACCTTAGCACTTATTGTGGCTAGATCAGTAATCTTTTATAATCAGAAATAGGTATCATTGTGTGTCTCTGGGAAAGGAGCTTAACTGTCAAAGGATTAAGCCACATCCTGATCAATACAAGTGCCTTCCTAGAGAACAGGCAGGGAAAGATTTCCTGTAGTTAGCAGCAATGAGGGAGAGGAACTTTAAAAACAACTTTCTATTTGATAACTACAGAAATCTAGCTAAGTCTTAGGGATTTAGCCAGGGAACATATTGGTTCCAGCAGACTATGGTAAAGTTAATTAAGGATGATTAATGGAGCATTTTCCTTCCAATGATATCTGTGACAGAACAAAGCTGTCTGAGGCTTGTCAAGCAGAATTTGAGTTGAATGAGTATTTATGTGATCAAATCTGAAGGGCTGCCTCTTGACAGAGCAAGGATTCATCAATCAATTGCGCTGGCTTGCAGTGGTGGGAAATTGGTCTATCAGCATAGCTCTGCTCCCATCCCCCATTTTTTCATTCAATCATCCCTCAGGCTACAATGCATCTTTAGCTTTTACCTCTGACCACCTTAAGGGCTATCAGAGAAAAGTAAAAGCAAGAGCTAAAACATCTATTATAGTGGTTATTTCTCAGCTGTACTCATACAATTGATTTCTTTTAAGTAAAGGCCTGGGCACTGTAAAGTGATACAAGCCTGTTCAATGAATTAATTGGTTTTAATAGAAGTTTAGCTTTGAGCCTGAAGAATATATAGTGCTCTCTTGCTAGAAAGTCTCCTATTAGGGAAACCACCTGCACAAAAGGCCCCAGTCCTCTCTTAATCCCACTGCCCTCATCATAATCACTTAATTTAAAAAGGCAAGATCCTTAATTTAAAAGAAAGGGGCACCACGTGTGCTCCAGTTCCTGTGCATTTCATCGTGCATCAGTTCCTGGGAGGGGAGCACTGGCTGCCTGCACTTGGCTTTGGTTGCCCTTGCAGTCTTTGGATGCCTGGGGTGTAAGACATGCCAGGATTTGGGCAGAGGAATGATTCCATTGGGGATACACCAATATCTTTGTTTAATGAATGCCTCAGTTGCTTTCACTGCTGTAGGGATTGAATGGAACTAACCCCAAATGATGTAAAATGATGCATGTCTCATGGAAAACTCAGAGGAAGATAAGCCTTAGCCCTACTCTGAATAAAATCAAGGCAGGTATCCTATTAATGACAGGAAGCACAGGTTTATTTTCATTTTCTAATGCAGCTCATAGATGGTTTTTTGTTTAACTGCTGTGTGCTCAAGCTTTGTTCTTCTGGGCACTCACCAAGCAAAATACACAAGTGGTGTTTAAAACTGAAACACCAGATTGTCATCTCCATCATCAGCCTCATAAAATGCCATCATTAGACATCTGACCTACATTAGCCATCTACTGTTCAGTAATTTAAATTGACCATCAGTTCAAAAAGAGTAGTATCTCCTGGGGGCAATTCACCCATTTTCTAGACATCTAGGGAGGATGATGAGGGTTGCATTCAAGAAGTCTGATCTCTCTCTAAGGGGAACTTGGACTTCATACCCACCTTTGAAATGTGTAAAGCTTCCAGTAAAAATAAAATCCCTGAGAGTGGATTACTTTCTTTGGTGCAGTTGTAAGCTCAGTGGCATGTATCCCTCATTGGATTTGCACACTAATCTTCCTTCTTAAGTTACTGGTAGAAGTAAGGTTTCTCGGGCTTTTATGAATTGGAAAATTGAAGTTCTGCCTGGTAATAATTTTGAGGTTTGGTACCTGCCTCAGCTAGGCCAGCTATAAATAAGGGAGGTTAAACACAAGACTTCACTTTTTCTCCCAGACTTGTGCACTTTGCACAAAGAAGCACAGAAGAGAACTCCAGTGTGCCTCGACCTATGGAAAAATGGCTCAATCATGAGTTGTCTTTACTTTTCATACAGGTTTCCATCCAGGACTATTTCCCTAAGTACCAATATCTTCCCTGTGTATACAAATTTTATATAAATCCAAAGAGGTCTCTAAATGCAAATATGTCCTTTAGACCTTATTAGTTGTCCCAATATGATTATTGTTGAGAGCATTTCTTTCCATCGGTAGAGAATACTATTTCATACGTGCAAGCAAGCTTGGAAACCAAATGTCTAAATATTTAACCAACGTTATTTCAAAGAATTTCATTATTTATCTTCTTTATGATTTATACTATCACATTCTCTGTCTGTAGTTGTGGTTTATCATAAGCAACCCATCTGCTGTAACAGCCAAATTGGAACATTCATATAAGATGCGTTCCGATATCATAAACATGACAAAAGATAGATTACATTTAGTCTTTCTCCATGTTTAACCAGTTTAATTTGTTTCCTATGCAGAAGAGGCTCTAAATTTACTTAATATATGTTAGCACTTAGGAACACAGTTAAGAACATGACTAGGGTCTTAACCTATTCGTAAATAAATGGGAAGCTTCCTGTCTGAGTAAAAGAAAGAGAGAGAATTTATGTCAAACAATCAGGAATTTAATACATAGTGCTCTATTAGGATGTCCAGTTTGTGTACATACTCTTAAGGCATGATTACGAATAACTTCACTTGTTATAAACAATGTGACTGAAGAAATTACTCACAGATACAACAAAAAGGGAAAGAAAGGTAGGAAGTTTTAGCTGCAGCCAATAAAGGAATTACTTTCCCTGAAAAGGTTAAAAACTCAGGCATTTATTTTTGTTGCCATAATATTTGTCTTTGCAGGTTTAGCTTTCTTAAGAATCCCAAAGAAGATGCTGCGTTGGGAAAGATTTTAGTGACCTGGGTTCAAAGTCATATCATAGATCCAACATTTTCTCCGACAGCTTTGGTTTTAAAGTAACCCTAATGCTGGACCAAATCTGTGAAGTGAAGCGACTGTCCATATTTATATCACTCTGAAGAGAGCTTTTAGTGATTACAAGTTGATCCAGCAAGTTGTTGAATGCCTTCAACTTCTGTCGGCTCCAGAGGAAGCCAAGGGTGCTCAGCACCCTCAGGACCTGGCCCAATGGGGTTTTTCACATTGAAAGGTCAAGTAGAGGGCTTTGCATTTCAAGCTATAGAGTCACTCATTTTTCTCTCTTAAGGTAAAAACCGTGTGATTGGAGAGTGTGTGATTAACTGTTAAGGAAACAATGTCCATAATGATATATAAAGGTGTTGCTTTCAAAAGTTGGGGTTGGATTTCTTCGGAGGTGTTAAATATATGGTGGTCCAACACCATGCAATTCATGAATGCTAAGAATAAATATAAGCTTATTTCTGTGATGGTGATTTACTACGGAGCAATTTTGAGCAAATATATTCACATTATAGGATATGAATACAAATCAAACATAACTGAGCTGGTCTTTATGAGAATGAAGTGTCAGTACATTTGAAAATATGTGTAACGCCAAACTTTAATCATTTTACCAGCACACTAATATTCCAATTGATTATTCTGTGTTCCTCCTGAATGTTTAAAGTTTTGCTACTGATTTGTCTGCTGCAAGCATTGCACGCCTTCCAGGGCTATCTGGCACTTAGGCTCTCCAAATTTGGGATACTACTGGCCTGATTCAGTGTGATAAACGAGCTTATCCTGTTGCAAAGTCCTTGCCTCTAAAGAACATTAGCACTATAGAGTAGAGAGGAGGGGAAAAATAATGGTGGAACTAACAAGTTCCATGTGGGCCTTCAGCAGCATCAGATTGGCTTTCATTGCACCTCTTCTCCAGGAAATGTGATTTTCCTGGAATGCAGATCCCAAGGTGAGACTCCATCTTCATGTCTGTGCATGAAGTATTTTATACAATCTCGGCACCAGGAAAAGTAATGGGGTCCTTATTGCAGTGACATTACACTTGCTCAGGTAGGAAGATGGCCCTGGGCTTGCTTGCATTACTTGAGCTCATTCTTCTCCTATGTGTACAAAATTTAAGGAATCGCTTTTTTCAGTCTTTACTCAAAAACGTTTGGAGCTTCACCACAAGGACAGAAAAAGCCAGGAGACCTGGGTGGGGAATAAAGGGCACAAAGATGGTTTCTGCTTTAGGATCTTTCAATCCAAGAGAACATTAATGGATGCATATAAGAGAAGAGGAAACCCAGAACTTGTCATCTTGACAGCAGCTGCAGCATACCAGGAGATTAATCCTTATGAATTCAAAGAGGAATTTGAAGGAGAGCTGGGAGGAAACTGGTGAAATAACTTTGGGGGTGTTTGCAGGGAAAGCCTCCTCTGTCTGGAGGGCAGGGCTGGAGAAAATGCAGAGTTTCAAGGGTTGCCTCTGCAGTCTGTAATTGGAAGGGGAGTTGTCATTGTGTCCCTACACAGGTATGGCACACACCAAAGTGCCCTGAAAGTGAAGTTTTTACTTGAGAGGATGCATAGGAGAATGAGGTGATAAAAGAGTTCATAGATAGAAGACATTACAGGGAAAAGTAGTGGAATAAGGAAAGAGCAGAAATATTTGTCCGTGATCGTGGTAGTGAAAAAATCATGGTAGAAAAAATTCTGTATAGACAAAAAATGTTGTATTAGTAATTAAAATTATTGCAACAGTGCTAAAAACAGCTATGGCCTACAGAACCTTTTAAAAGATGGACAGATCAACAGAAATGAAGCAGAAAGAAAGGAGGAACTATCTGGGAAGGCAGGAGTAAATCATGACCACAAACCCCTGGCTGTCTGGTGCTGTTTATCCTAGCCTTGCTCTGCTTCCCTGGCTGATAACACAGCCCACCATACACCCGGGCATTGTTCTGACACTGAAAGATGAAGCGGATTTTTACGAGCCGTAACCCTCCACCACGCTTTCCCTCACAACACCTACTGCCTCACTCTGCTCCCTTGATCCCACTTGCCTTCCCCCAAAACCAGTGTGTTTATTGGGACCCGTGCAATGGAAATTCCACTTACTGTTTATGTCTTAGGTTTCTCTTCCCTTCCTATATTTCCCTGGGAATTGGGGCAGTATAGATTCTTGCTCCACACCCATGGCTTTGTCTTTGCCTTTTTTTTCCTGAATAATTTTCCCCAACTGCATTTCCATGGAGCAGCTGTTTGTGTTTAAAAACCACCTGCACAAGTAGTTCTGTTTTCAGTGGAAGAAAATGTTGCTTGTAAAAGGAAAAAGCCCTAAGGTGTTGGAGTTTGCTGGAAGTTTTAATTCGATGCGTATTTTTTCCTACTGATTGATGACTGTTCGAAGTGCAACTTTAGCCCTTGATAACTAATGAAACTGGGTGGTACTAACAGTCACCGTCTGGCACAGTGATGTGCAGTTAAACTGAGCCCCTGTGAGGAAAGAGATTGGGTTTTGACCCAGCAAGAGAATCCTAGATCCCTAACTTTAGCTGAGGAGAGAGTAAGAGATGGTGAAAGAGGAGCAGCATCTTCATAGAGAGTGAAACTGCTGTGCAAAAGGCTGAACTCTTGCATGGTTGGGCAAAGACTAAGAAAATGTGACACATGCAGAACACAAGGCTTCCTAGAAAAGGAGGATGGGCACCAGGGGAAAATCTCACCTTCGTTTAAGGCTCGTGGGAATTTTGGGGACTTTTTCTCAAGGGCTCCTGAAGTATAATGGGGAGCGATAACATTATTTCCCAGCCATGGCTAATCTCAAGCAGTTGAGGCTTAGGTTACACTCCTGTATTGTGCTGGGTGTTTGTGAAGCCATCAAGTGCAGCCAGAAGTGGTCCTGAGCCCAGCCCAGCCCCGGGAAAGCCCTGTTTGCTCTCTCCAGGGGCCCTCCTTGGCCTTTTTCTTGCTGCTCCTAACGCCCTCCCACCTCTTACTCCAATTCTCCTTGCTATGGCATGATTCTACTTTAATTTCTTTCCAAGTGGTATTAATTCTTTAATTCCCAAAGAGCCAGCTGGATTGAGTGCCCGAATCCTCTCCAGTTTCCCAAAAAGCTCCTGTGTGCTTGGTGCTGCTCTGCTTGGCAGCATGTGATGCTCACAGGAGAAGTAACCACTTCAGGCCAACAGTAAATGGCAGCAAATTCTGGCTTTCAGCCCTAGTTGAGGCCATTAGATGATGATTTCTTGCTGCAAAGCTGGCACCAAAGCTCTGCTGACCAGGGCTATAGTAGAAGGTCATTTATGTGTCCCTTACCAGATGATGGAAACAGTAGCAGTGATGGTCGTAGCAAGCTAAGAAATAAATTGTACCAAGGTTTGAAGAGCTTTACACCATTATTAGCAGACATCTAGGTATATTTATATATATTTTCAGATGTATTTAGGACTTAATGAGTATACTTGTTTATTCTGCCATCAATCCCATGCAAACTGAAGAAATTGCCAGAAGCCAGGCTAGCTGTGTATGGCAGAAAAAAGACTTCTGGAACACAAAAAACTGATTCCTACGTCCACTGCCTCCCAGCCTTCCCTTCTCCCTACCTGCAGCTTTGCTGTCCATAGGCAGCAGTGACTGTCCTACAGCTGGGGTTTGGGTGGGATGGTGGAGCCTTCTCCATGCCAGCCAGACTCCTTTGCAGTAAACTGGGGAAATTGGAGAGGTCTTGGCTTACCATGGCTTGTAAAGGTCTTGTAAATGGCTCGTGCAAAGAAAATTTCCAAATGGAAACAGCACTGTGCCTTAAATTTAGAGTAGCTTTGATAGGAAAGAGCGGTGAATATAAGCCTTTCCACCTCTGCGGGTATATTGTAAATGCCAGACAGTGGAAAACCAGTAAAGAAAAAAGCATCTGAGAGCAAAGACAGCACTTGGGAAGTTAGTCTTGCTTTTTGGCTGTGTATGAGCTGAACCCAGCAGGCATTTCAGACACAACTGGTTTTAGCATAAAAGCTGGGTGTTGTTTGGGAAACCACTTGGTGTTGTGCACTGGTGGATGCTGCTCTTGCCATACAAATCCCATGGTGTTTTAGGAGGGCTTTCAGCACAAAAAACTATTCTTTTCTCACTCAGTGCATCTTAGGCCTTAGAAACTGAGGAAGTGTTTGGTGGAAAGCATCCTGCTGGGTCCTGGTCACTGTAACAAGATGGAAAACTCCACAAACTATTTTGGCATGAGGGTGGCACGTTTGGGATGTGTGAGAAGGAAGGGATAGCAAAGCAGATGGGACTCAATGGCCAAACAAAAAAGGGAATCCCAGCAGAGGAGTTCTGACTGTGATCACTGTCCTCAGGGGAGGTGGCATCTGTCTCCTGACATGGACATTTGTATTTATCTGAAATCATAAAGCTGTAAAACCGGAGCTCAATGTTTGCAGGGTAAAGAAGTGACTTCACTGGGAAGGGTTCCTCAACAGACTGAAAGAAAAGTGGGCAAATCCAGCACTGCTCCTTACTCAGCCTTAGTGTAGGTTATCTTTTTGTCAGTATTTTGCTAATCTCACAGCATCAGAGCTTTGTTTATGTAGATGCTGTTGCCTAAATAAGTCTGAATAGAATTTCAAGCATTATATTCATTCATAAATGTCTCTGCTCACAATCATGTAGCCAAGACAAGCAGTTCTGCAAAACCTGCACGACTAAAATTTAAACAGGTTGCAAGAAACCACAGCAGTGTGGCTGGTTTGCTGAAGGAGTGTTATTTGCTGAAGAAATCACCATGTAATGCTTAATAACAACAGCAGAGAGTGTGGTTGCATGCATTTCATGAAAGAAGTGGAGAAAGTGCTCTAGAAACCTTTTTGTTGCTATTTTGGAGCACAAATTCATTTTGTGAGTGCTTGCAAAATATCTGTTGTCATCTGCTCATGCAGAACTTCTCTGCGACACCTCTGCAGGCAGGTGCTTTAAGTGTATATATAAATTCATCTTCGTAGTGGCCACTGGTGCCACAACAAATGTCATTCCAAACAAACTCTCTGCTGCAGGCTCTGTTGGAAATCATCATTTAACACATCATTTAGAGTACATCAGAGTGAATCTCACACAACCTGACCGTAATAATTCCCTTCCCAAATTAACTCCCTTTTTTTAACATTTTGACATTAAGAATAGAGGCAAAGTCCTTTAAGCACGTGGCTACTTCGGTTTGGTACTGACCACTGGGAAATGAGGGTTTATAGTGCAATGGCTAATTGTTATTTGTCATGTGAATTTCACAAAGTAAATCACAGTGTGTATACAAAAATTACACAGATAGCCTGTTTGCTTGCTCATTTATTAAAATTCAGCTTGCTGAGCCCAAGAGGGCTGCCCAGGAGTAATCCTCTCTGCTCTCCCAGCCTGTGTAGGAGAAATCTAGAAGATAGGATCTCAAACCATTTGCCAACTTTCCCCCTGTGGTCAGTGAGGATGCATAACTTTCTTTTTATTAACACAATTAAATTCAGTGGCTCCTTTCAGCTGATTGAGTTCATGCATTGCAAGTGGCCATGCAGTTCCACGGAGCCGTTCAGGCGTTGCAGGCAGAGCTGGTGCATTTTTGGCAGGGCTCCATGCCTTACCAGGAAAGTAGAGAGAAGCTTCTTGAGAGACAACTCTCCCACCCTTCATCTTGATTTATAGTGCACATTATGGTTTTGAATGGTATTTTCGATCAGGTAGGATGAGCTATGACTCTCCTTTGTTTCCAGTCCATGCGTTCAAGCTGGCTGTTTTCTATCTTGTCTTGGGCTCTTGCCCACCCCACACAGCTCTCCAAGGTGTAAAACAAGAGAGCAATTACTCTTTGTAGCACCTACTATCCATCTAACCTACATTTTCACTCTTATTTTGGAGTCAGTGTTGCCTTAGATATAAATCAGTGCTCTGGGTTCAGTGTGTTCCTGTTCCAGCACTTCTCAAAGGGTGTGAACAGTTACATATTTATTCAGACTTGTGCCTTATAAAGTACATGGCTGCAGAGACAAATTCTTCTTGATTGTTTGTTTTACGGTGCTGTTAAAAAGGGTGACTCTGGCTAGTGCCAGCTGATGAGTTCAACTGTAAAATTATGGTAACGTGACAGAAGAAACAGCAAGAAGAAACAACAAAATTCAGGATGCTGAGCCAGGAGAACAGAACTGCCACCATTCTCCAGCCTGTCCTCTTCCATGGCATTTTTATAATTTTATAAACCCATTTTCCAACCCCACCTTTCCCTGTGACTTTCCCATTGTATGCAGTCTGTGCAAATATCTGTTTTATAACATGTTTATCACAAAGCAATGTGGGCTGTACACCAAGTAATGTTCCTTCTCTGACGGCTAAACAAACACTTGAATTGTTGCCCTCTCTGTCCAAAAGGCAGTCATGGCTCTTCTAGTGCCCTCAGTGGAGTCAGGATTTCATGGTGGGAATATTTCACACCTCGCTCTTCACTTTGGGCGTGTGTTTGTGCTGACTTTACAGCAGATCTCGCTGTATGATCCTGGTTGTTTTCTTTGATCAAGCTGGCATCTTCAATATTGGCATATCCTCAGCTGTGTAAGGAGTGTCTTACCCCCTCCCTACAGTGTTCCTGGGGGTCACTGGCACTGGGGCCAATTGTCACTGTGAGCCTCTTTGTGCCACAGCCATGAGTGTCTCACACGGCGCTTTTGGGGCAGGTGAACAAGGCTGGTATCAAACCAGCTCTGCAGCCTCCTGGGGACTGCCCAGGAACAGCTAAATATATTTTTCCTAGTACATGACTTCACCACACCAGCAGTGAGATATCATCTTGCCCTTTGTGTTGGGGCTGGATGACATTTTCTCCTTTCCCAAGCGGCCCCGTCCCGGCTGGCAGGGAGGAGCGGCACAGCCCTCGGCCACTGCCCGGCAGCCTGCCCAGATCTCCCTGATAAGGAGCAGGAGGCTGGGAAACACCAGGCTGGGTTTCTGTTTTGGTGCTCAAGCTGGTCTGAATGCCATGTTCTGGATTTGAGCTTGGAGAGGAATATTTCTGAGTACTGCTTATGGAATAGCACTTGGCCTTGCTTTCCGTCCCTGGGAGCGTTGGGTAACAGGCATTCGTGTCAATACTCATTTTTATTTGTTTTGCCCGTTATTAAATGTGAGCAAACATTCGGGTCTGTGGAGGTGTGTGGATGTGTCCATGTGCTTATCCCCCCACACAGGCACAGGCTGCTGCTATAATTAGTTCTGCCTGGGAAGAGTGGCAGGAGGAAGGGTGAGCAGCTGGGGGCTGACACGACCTTCCCAGCCCCGTGCTCACAAAGGGTCTGAGGTCACTCGTGTCCTTCCGAATGCACCTCGCATCACCAGCTGATTTGCAAAGAGGTTAATTTGGAAAGAACCTCACTTTGGGTATTTGCAGGGTTTTCATCTTAGAGCCTTCACCCCAAGGTCTGCAGTGAGGTCAGGTCTAACAGCTGGATTCACACCTGGGTCTTCCCAACAGCAGGTGGGGTCTCCCCTGTGCAACCTGGATGTGAAGTTCCTCTCATCTGAAGGTTGCTTAAATACTACATTTGCACAGAAAATATAACAGAATTCAGTAAACATATAGAGCTGGCATCCTATAACTTGCAAATTTTGCAAGGTCAATCGCTTACTGATTGTTACTCCAAACTCCCCAAAGACTCACCATACCTGGCACTATTTTTGTAGGTGTTGATAATTAATGGAATTAAACAAATCAGATGCTATCTGAAGCAGTGATATACCCCAGAAAAGAAAGGGCACAAAATTCCCCAAAGCATAAATAATTATTAATTATTAATTTTTACCAAATGCATGTGACAGGAATATGGCTGGCACCAGTACAGAGGCACCATTAAAAAGGAAGAGCATCATTTTAGGGTTGGACCAAGTAATTTATTTTCTGGGAAGCCTTTAGCAGAATCTACCCATTTGTGGGGTTTAAAGAGTTTGGTTCACTTATTTACTTTGGATTTTCGTGTTCACTTTCATCCCCTTTTGTACTTCCTTGGACAAAATCCAAGCAGGCAGAGTAACTAGAGAAAAGCTGTTCTCACCATAGGGAAATAATGTATTATGCTAATTCCAATTAAAGGAAATATCTTAAACTGCAAATATAGCCTTCAAGAGAGAAATGAAAAGTGTGGAAATTAACATTCTTGCCAGATTTTCAGCTCAGTTCTGCATACTCAGGGGGTTTAGGTCAGGCTCAGATAAGCATCCAAAATTTGGGGATGTTTATCCAAACGTTATTTCTGAACCTTCTAAGTTCACTCCCGACTAATCATAATGGAGTTAGTGGTAGCAGGATATGAATGTACAACATTTAGCTTAGAAATTGGCAGCTCCTCATCATTTCACAGCTAGGAGCCTTTGACCAAATATCAACTCTGCTAACCAAAACAAAATAAAATAATGCCTTGACTTGGTCTCCAGCCATACCACCTTAGCTACAGCCCTAGAAGACCTTCCAAGCAGGGCTGGGGCAAGGCAGGCTTGGCTGGGGGACCTCCATGGAAAATATTGATGTTACTGGAAGCATCCCCTGTGCTTCAGGAGGTGACACTTTCCCCAGGTCAGTGTTGAACCCACGTAATGGTTACATTTACAGAGCTGTCCTTTCAGATTTGGGAAGTCTCAGAGGGCTGGTGGGTCATTAAACATCTTTTCTTAAAGGTTCATACATTAACTCCCTGTTCACCTGAAATGCCCAGGCAATCATCAACCCCATTACACCACCAGTGAGGTCCTGGTGGGATGTGGTTCTCCCCCTTCACTGGTTGCTGCTCCATCCCTGGGCTGTTTGCTTGTTCAGTCATCAGTGACACGAGCTCCCTGCACAGTTTACTGTTAGAAATGTTTGGAATAAGAAGCTGGTCTTTTTCTCTGGTTTTGCCATCACACCCTTGGTATTAAACAGAGGGGAGGAGAGCTGCATCCTGCTGCTCTGCTATAGGCACCTTCCAACTTACCTTGCACCTTTTACCATAATTAGAAAGCCATAATATCAGCTAAGGAAGTGCTGGTAGATCTGTCCTGCATGGAAATCATCCTTCAAAACACCATCAGATTGCTCCTGAGTCACTCACCCATCTTTTTCCCCCATTCATTTGATTTTGGGTGTCACCCTAAGTAGTTGTATTTGAACATTGAAATTCATGCCAGGAATAAATCCATCCAAGTGCAAATTCTCCCTGAGTAAAAAACCACCTAAATGGTCAGTGAAATTATATCAGGAACGAATTTGACCACAGTAACTTAGATTGCAGGTACACAGTCTAGAGCTTAAAATCCCGTCTGGTTTGCTCAGACTCGCCTCTGAATCACAGATAGTAAATCTGCAGGGTTGTAATAGAAGACATTAGATGTTGATATAGAAAGAATAGATATTGAAAGTTCTAGTTTAAAGGAAGAAAAGTCTGTCATTGAGAGAAATAACACATGTCATAAAAAATGTTGAAAATATATTGGAAAATAGACTTTAAGCTATGGGATTTTTTAAAAGTTCAATCATTGCACGTTCAAGATATGTTGTGAAATATATTTTATAAAACTTTGCTTGTGTTCTTGCTATTTCCCTTGCATCTTCCTCCTGAAACCAGCAGAAATAATCCCTCACTTTCTACCAGACCCTCTATTAACAAGCAGCATAGATGTTCTGCTGTAGAAGATTTTGACAGTTTAAACTAAGCACCTGTTTCCATCTAATGTAGGTTTGGCAGGATGCTATGTTTGGTGTAGCTCATGCCACTCAGATGTCAATTTTTTCTTCATTAGGCCAATAAATTAGTGAACTACACCATGCTCTAAAATTCACATCAATCTCCCATCACATTTACTCTTTTTTTTTTTGTTGCTTATGGTTGCCTTCTCCTTCCAAGGGAAATGAGCAACTTGAATTTGAAATGGGTGCTTGGGTTAGGAAGTGAATTTTGTGTGTGTTTGTGCTATAACATCAATGATCACAGCAGCTGCATCAGGAGCATTTTAGCATCCAGCTGGATGAAAGTTTGTGGGGAGATCACTGCCCAATAAATTCAGTACTTATCACTGTCGATGTCATCAAGATGCAACCGAGGATGTTTAGAAGGAACAGAGAAAATGTCAATAATCTGAATTGCCTGGTGCTTGTAGAAACAGTTCTTGCGAGTCATCGTGGTAGCTGGTTTTGGTTTTAGAAAAAGCAGAAACTGCAGGAAAACTGTTCCAAATGGTCGTGAAGACGTGATAGGCTTCTGTAATTTCAGGCAGAAAAATCGGAAAATCATGTAACATATGACTGTTGATAGCTGCAAGAGGAACAAATGCTTTCCATCCTGAAACACTTCGTACCATCAGTGTTTCAACAGCTCCTATTTAGACGTTAAAAAGAAGACATTTTTTATTATGATTTCTTGGGCTCTGATCAGCAATGTAGAAAAAAAGCAAGCAGGAGCGTATGGTTGCTTATCCTTCCTTGTTTCCTTTTACTCTTAAGTTCTGGAAAGGTCGTAAAAGAGAGAAATAAAAAAGCCACTGAAGTGTAGTTTTGTTAACTTTATCTTCTGAACATTAAACATTGTTTCAAATTTCTTATGGTACATAAAATGTTTTGCCTTGCTGTATCATGTGTACGGAACTTCAAAAAGTAAATGCGACAGCTCAGAAAACGTAATGGATGTGTAATAACAGCTCTTTAGATCTCCTGTTTTTAGCATAGCATCTTTTTGTTCCCAAAGGTGCTTTTAACATGATATCTAAAGCTATTTCTGAAGTCATTTATTTTTGCATGGTGATAGGTCTTATTTTGTAATTAGCCCATGCGTCTATCCTGCTGGAGTGTGTGAGCCCCCCTGAAATGTTTAGTCTTCATCAATCTTTTTTTTTTGTTTCCCTTCCAAAGGCATCCACCCCAATAACTCCTATTTCATGGATGCAGTACATCCCAGCAGCCTTCAGCACCTTCTACGAAAACATTTGGAAATAGTTGCATTGGAAGGGAGCTCAGTTCTTTCTGTCGGGCATTTTCAACATAAAGAAGTTTCTCCTGTTTGCCTTCAATTCATTCAGCACATGAATTTCAGCAGATGGTTTTTAACCACATTTGCTCCACATCCTGTCACCGCCGGCCACCGCAGTGCTGCCAAAGGGCTGCCAGCAGCAGGAGACCTGGGTTGCCCCACTGAGCAGGAGTTTGGGCAGACATGAGTTGCTAAATCATGATTTAGTCTATTTGGGGTGTCTCTTGTGTGTCCAGACACAATTCGCTGTGATGTGAAGTGGTGTGAGCAGAGGGAATGGTGGCATCATCGCTGGCGCTCGTTAATCTGCTGTCATTTGCATATATGCAATGCATGAGGTTAACAGGATTTCCCTGATGCCCTGTCAGCAGCAGCAATGGGGTTGGTTTCCTCCAGTGTGTCAAGCAGGTTGCTGTTAATCAGTCACTGCTGGGCTTTTTGTGCCAGCTCCTCTGCTCAGTCTGCTGCTGTGTCCACAGGAGCAGCTGCAGCAGGGAGGGGCTTCAGGTACCAACACAGGTCCAAAAAACGCTCCAGGGGTAAAAAGAACAAATTTTAATATTCAGTGCAAGGTTTTATCCCCCTCGTGTCTTCATATGCCAGCACAAAGGGAAAGCATGAATGATGCCTTAAGTTTTAGCTTTCGTGGCCACTGGGTAAGAAACACGTGGCTGCACTCAGTCCCTTGGGTGGCAAAGCCTCCAGGGGAAGTTGGGGAGTGGCTCCACATCCAGCAGGGGCAGTGAGGCTATAGCATTAGCAAAGGAGGTTTATAAACCTTGCCCTCATGCATTAACAACCCTGGGTACCCCATGTCAGCTCTTTGCATACAAAATTCCTTGGAATGTGACCAAGTGAGTGCCCACTGACACTGGGTACAGGGGCAAAAGGGGTGGTTGTGGTGGGACCCTCCTCGAGTGGCCTGGAAGTGTCAGGAAGCTTGGAAGCAAAGGCATGGAGAAAAGCTTGATAAATAAGATGATGTGAAACTGAATCACTGCATAGAGATGAATCAAAATTATAAAATCAATAGGTATTGATCTGTATATATCACACAAATAACTGTGCCTGAAGAGGTGCCCAGATTTAACATGCTGATTATAGGGCAGTCAGTGGGAATAACTTGAGATCTGAGGAGCTATTACGTTTTAGTTGTTCAGTGCTGCAGCTGAAGCTAACAACATCATAGCTGAAGTCTCTTTTAAATTTTTTCCTGCTTGAAATTCTTGGTAACAAGTATATTTAATCAACAAACCAGAAGCGAAGAACAGATTTTTGGCTTACAAAATACTCTTGAGCCATCTAAAGCTGGAGTCCAAACACTACAAATTCTTCTAAAAATATACATCTTTCATTTTAACTTCCATTTGCTTTTACTACTGGCCTCACTCATGCAAGCCAAGGTCACTGCACTTCAGATGTGTCTGCTGGACACTTGGCTACTGACTGGAGTTGCAATGAATCACCTGGAACTATATCACCCATGGTCACCACACATTGTGTAGCTGGTTGGAAATCAGATCAACAAGGTCTTTGTTATACCCTGTTCATATAAACCCCATTTCTGTTATTCTTTTTGTACCCCTTCAACTGGTGGAGGTGCACTCTTTCAAAAGCAAAAGGATTTACTGGAATTTTGGGGTTTTGGTCAGTCTTTGCCTCTGGCATTGACCTTCCTCCTCCTTTCCCATCAGTGGATGCATTAAGGAAGGAAGGATGTGCTTAACCCAGTGTGGGGAGTAGCTGTCATTATTATTGCTTTCTTCAAGCTTACTGTCATGTTCTCTTTTCCCAAATTTTGTCTCCTAAACTCAGGGTAAATACACACCTAACAGATGTGTAAAAAGGCTTCAGATCAGTTACTTGTCATACATAGGCAGGCACAGGTTGAATCTGCTGCAGAATTACTTCCCATCTTTATTCATGGATTGAGAATGTTCATTTTCCTTTGCTGGATTAGATTTGCTGCGTAGATTTCTGGGCATATAAATGATATTTTGGAATGAAACCCTCACATTTTATAAATCATTCAAACCAATTCAGTTTCTTCTTTTCATTGAAGTATTTCCCAGTCCACAGCAACCTTGATCTAAACCTACTGTTTTCCATTTGGGACAAAATTCATGGATTAATTTAGAGAATGAAATAATTAAGTAATTCTGAAGTGCTAATGAGCACTCATAACTCCCACTTTTATCTTTTATAGCCCAGTTAAATGCACCACAAGCTCTAGGGAAAATTGTGGTCATTCATATCGTGACAGATATTCTTGCTTTATCACCCAAGCTGACAGATGTCCTTCGTGCAACACACAACTGGCTTGAGCTTCTGCTCTGTTCTGAGTGCCTGGCAGGACAGTTTCTAGCTCTCATTTATTTCTGGAGGGCTCACAAATATAGCACCAAAATACTGTGCTCCAGCCCTCTGGTCCTGGAGCTGAAGGCAGTGGGAGGATCCAGGACTGACTTTTGTCTGGAGCTGGAACAGCTCCTCCATCTACAGCCCTGGGACAGCTCAGGACTGGTCTGGGTGTCCTGTCTGACCCCAGAACTGACAGGAATCTTGAGTGAAAATGGAACTCTGTCTGGGTTGATAACGCTTCTGGCCACCAGTTCAGCTCCAAGGCAGCCAATACTCTCAGGTCAGTGCTGTGTTCAGGACTTGGAGCTGCTGGCGTTTCCCTGGGGAATGTGTGACAGCCCTGACCTCACTATGACTCCTTGAAAAGCCTACAAAGATGAGCACCTTCCTCAGCCAAAACATCCTGCAACAGCTCCTTCACCCAGTGGATCTCCTGGATTGCCCAATGTGAGCATGCCAGCACAGGGAATCATAAGGAAAGAAATGGTCTTTAGTGCTGTATTTACTGTACTGGATCCTCAGCAGGACAGACCATGCAGCCTCTGAAATCCTTCCTGGTGGAAAGACATCTGTTCTTAACACATTGCCTCATTTTGCTTCTATGGACCCAAAAAACTGTGACTGAGCACAGGCCCATCCCCTGCTGCTTTCTGCAGCCACTTAGTGAGGTTTAGGAGCACACAGTGCAGTGGCTGGGGCAGTTTCTCCCCCTCTCCCTGGTGGGGACCATGATCCATCTCATGCTCAGCACTTGCATGATTGCTGGGGGACTCCTAGCAACAAGACCTGACATCATTAACTCCGTTTCACATTTCTGCCACAAAAGTCAAAGGCAGAGTTTGACGTATCCTCCCCAAAACTGCTTCTACAGGAGGAGCTTTCATTTATGGCACCAATCAGCACAATGTGCTTACGTTTAAAGATCTGTTCCAAAGTATCAACTGCTCATTTCCAAGGCTAAAATGTTTTCCTAGCTAAAAAAGGAGAGATAAAGTAGAATTTCTGCTAGAGATGAGCCATATTAAAACATACAGACCTGTTTTAACTGGCAGTGACCAAGCAGACTCCCACTATTTATCCATGAGAAGCTGTTAAGCACCAGCTGGCAGAGAGTAGTTTCTGTTCATTGCACTCAAAGAAAAGGAATAAAAAACAACTTCTCAATGAATGAAAATTATGTGAAAATATTGCATGAGAATCTGCCACTGATTTTCTCCATGAGCAGAACTCTGTATTCCATCTGTAAAAATAAAATGGTAATCTTTCCATCTGGCACACTTTTAATCCCATCCATGCCAACTGTAAGATTTCAGGACAGAGTCTGAAAGGGTCCCCACAAAGGGTCCCAGTTTCCACTGGACCTCTAGGTGCTGCTGTAATGCTAGTAATACTAATATTCATAATTCTGCTAGTGGCAAATTCAGCCCAACATCTTAGGCTTAAATAAATTATATGGAAAAAAATGGTTACAAACAGCTTCCATCCTCCTTCAAATTCTTCAGGTCATTTTGCATCTGCAAAACTCAGCTTGTGGATTGATATGCATCTTATATGTTGTATCTTGGGAATGTTTTCTCTATGAATCTCACAAAAAATCTGCAGTATGGCTTGTGGATAAAAAAAAAAAAAAACACCCAGAAAAAATGCCTGAAGCTGTACCACTCTTTCCTCCTTCACATGCATGCCCAACTGCTGCTTTTTTTTTTTTTTTCCTTCCCCCTTTTGTTTTATCAGTATGGTGCTAAATTACCAAGTTTGAAATTTCTTCAGCAAATAAGGGATGCATGCCAGAACACAAGTGCCCTGAGGGATCTGAGTCTTAGGGGAAAAAGCCCTTAATCTCCAAGTTTATAGGTAGCAGCACTTTCCTGAAATTGGAAAATGTTCAACTCATTTATGAAAGAAATCTGCCACAAGGATACGCTGATGTTCACAGCTATTTCATTAATAACCCATTGTGATCCATGGGTTATAGGACAGGTTTATTTGGACACCTGCACCAAATATATTCTCCCCCCTCCCCTGCCCTGAATTTTCCCGATGAGCAAAAAATCTTTTTAGAGCAAACCAGGTAGCTCTCGGGGTAAGATTTTTCCAAATGCATCAGGCACCTTTGCCCATGTGTGACTAATTTATGTGGAGCAGCACTTCTCCTGCACGCCCAGGTGGGCTGCTGTGCACACACAGGGCCAGTTAAGCATTTACTGCTCAGGAGCCTGAGCACAGCCAGGGTGGGGGACACGAAGGGCTCTGCCCACCAGGGCTGGGGAGCCTGAGCCACTCACACAGGGCGCTGCTGCCCCAACTCTTCATGGCTTAATCCCAGGGAGATTGCCCGAGTACGGGATAAGGATCAGCTTTGCATGTTCCTCCACCAGCTGAATAAATTAACATTCCTGAATTTCAGTCCCTGGATTTGTCTACCAAGCATGACTTGAACTGTTGATGGGGATTTTAGTGTATTTATAGTTTCATCACAAGCCCGTAACAAAAAATTCTCCCTCTCCTTTCCACATGTAAATAATGTTTAACCCTGCCATCAGGGCTTGGCAAGGCAGATGTTTTGGAGGCACGGTGGATCCTCAGCCTGCCTTTAGCAGGGCATCTCTCTACTTGCAGTGAGTGCACTGCAATAGGAGCAGGATTAATCATCGCTATTAGAGCCCTCGCTTTCCTCCACAGCCTTCTCTTCCCGGGGATGATGAGTTAATTCAGCTGGAACAATGTTAGTTCATCAAGTTTTGTGGTTTATCTGAAAATCGAATGGCAGTAATTTCATATGGCAACGGACTTAATGCCCATTTAGTCCAGGTTTTAGACAACTCCGGTCGATGATCACAATGGGTTTAACACAAAACGTAGGAGGGATGAAAGTGTAACATTGGAGCTTTCAGGCAGGTTTTCTTCCCTGCTGTAGAGCAAGGCTGTGTGCACGTGTGTTTCTGTGTGTAGGATGTGTATCCAGTCCTGAACCTCCCCCAGAACCATCCACACATGTGACACTTAAAACAGCAAATGCGAACCTGAAAATTTTAACATGAGTGTTTGACTTTTTATTGGGTGATAAATTGCTTCTTACTCTTATAAAGTCCACAGGTGTTTATGCCCACTCTCACACGCCTAGTTAAAACTTTGGCTACAACAGGAATGCTTTGAAAATAGCCAGTCACTCCTAAAATTGATTATTAAAATAGAATTACCTGTTATGCATCACATTAATTCTTATTGTGTAAAGTTCTGTAGTTTAACCCCTTCAGTCTCCTTTGGCCTGGTGTTTTCCTTGCTTCCATATTTTCTTGTTCATCCTTTTGGCTTGAAAATTTTGCTTTCAGATCGTGAAAACCCAAATGGTTTCCCAGGACTTGCTCCCACACAACCTCCTTGCATGGCTCTACACATGCCATGAGGGCTCTGGGACTGGCAGGAGTCTTCCAAAGGAGGCCCTCAAATTATCTGTCAAATGAGAAGGTTTGAAAATTAACAAATTGGAAGAAATGGAGGGTTAATTGAACCTTGTTGAATTCTTATGTGCATACAAATTAAGTCTGCAAAATCCTTATGTTGTGCTTCCTCCCTCCTGGATATTATGCCTTTTCAGGGAATATCTCTTAGGGATCTTCCATTTTTAGGGCAGCTTAGCTTCTGCTAAAACTTGTGTTTTCAGGCAGTGAAGCAGCAGCTACATTGGGTGGGAGCTCTGGCCACCCCATGGACCCTCTGTTGGCTTCATGGGTCCCCCTGCTCCATCTCCAGATGAGCTTGCCATGGGAAGCAGGAGTGGGTACAAACCTGAGGGATTTATTCAGTTGTATTTCAACAAGGATGAATGAGAGAGTGATAAAAAGCCCCAAACAGATGCTTTTTTGGTCATGCTGGTAGGATTTGGAGAGCTATGCTCAAGGTTTTTCACTCTCTGGGCAGTTAAGAAAGAAAAGAGCCTTCTAGGCTGCCCAGCACACAGGGGAATGCAGAACAAAGGCAATGCCAGTGGAATTTCCCAGATTCTCCAGGATTCTGGCTTCCTTTCAAAACATGAGAAAGGTGAAGCACAGGAAAACAGCTCCTGAGTGGACAGGAGGCCAACAGCCCCATCAGTCAGCCTTGCCTTGCCCTGGCTCTCGTAGGTGCTAAGACAAGCTGGCTAATGTGCGTTTCTCCCCAGACTTTTACCATAGCCAAACTCGTGCCAGACTGATCCAGCAGGGGCTGTCTCACCCTGTGGGGGCAGTAACCTCGAGTGTGAAAATGGCCCTGGCTGGATTTGAGGGCTTCCAGACTCTTCTGTAATGGAAGTAATGAGCACTCCAAAGGAAAACAGCAACAGCGCTCAGCATCCAGCACCACAGCACGGGCCTTGGCAGGGAGAGCTAGGGAAAGGTTTGGAGGAGGGAAAGCATTGCAAGGAGTTTAGGGAAAGGTTTGGAGGAGGGAAAGCATTGCAAGGAGTGTGCTCACAGCAGAGATGGGGACCAGCAGCACTGCGTCCCTCAGCATCACATTTGGGGTGTGCTGTGAGGGCTATGGTTTGTTTGCAGCAAGGCAAACATCTTGTCCTGCCACAAGGAAGGGTGTCTGCAGGATTTCCTCCCCATGACAAGAGTAAAATCACCCAGCCAGCCAGATACCAGCCACTGACACATTTTTACATCTTCCTGATTGATGAAGTAGGCAAACCTGCGGCGATTTTCCTTCTCCTGGTTTGCAGTAACACCCAATGGCCAAAAAGTTTCAGGCTCAAAACCCAGTGGCACGGCTCAGTGCCTGCCAGAAAACTCCTTCCCATCAGGTGGCCCCTGCTTGAGGAGCGTGGGTCCCACCAGCTGTGATGGCACCAATGCCCACCCTCACCTTTGGGATGTGATGGAGACCCTGGCACACTGGGGTCCAGGACAGAAGGGCACTGGTCTGCTGGGATCACTCACACCAGGATGAGGATGCAGGGCTGGGCTGTCAAGCTCAGACTGGGATATGAAGGAACATGCCATTTCAGAGCCCACATCCTAATGGGAGAGAAGAAGTGGAGCCTTTCTGCTCAGCACTTGGGCAGCTGTGTGCTGTCACGGACCATAAGAGGGGGTGCAGCAGAGCTTGTGGGAGCACGGGGATGGCTTCACACACACCTGGACCCCAGCTCTGCCAGGGTATCCCCCCTGTGTGGGCGCTGAGCATCCCCATGGGTTGTGCTGACTGCTCAGCAGTGGGGAGAGCAGCCCAACCCACGCTCTGCCTGTGCAGGGCTGGGGCTGTGCGTGCTCCCCGAGCACAGCTCTGTCCCCACAGCCACAGCAGAGGTCCTTCAACTTTTTTATTGCCTGCACATGCACCGCTGTAACTTTTTTGCAAGGATACAGGGTCGTTTATTTTTTTTCCCCCGAAGGCAGTAGGTACTTTTGGGAGGAGGAGGCAGGGGGGAAATGTGTGTTTTTCTGCACGCCCCTCATTTCACACTGATAAATGTCCCAATCTGCCTGGCTCTGGCGGGGTGGGGAGGGCAGCTGTGGGGGTCCCTGACTCAGCTGGAGGTTCCAGGCTTCGCTGCCAAAACGGGACCCCCTCCAGCGGTGAGGTGAGCCCCAGGGGTCCCTGGAGCCCTGCACTGCCCTGGGGAAAGGGGTGCAGGGCACAGCACTGATCCCCCTGCATCCCACAGCCGGGCTGGGGGGAGGAAACTCACCCTCCAGCAGTGCCGGCAAAGCCAGTCTGACCCGAGCAAATGAAAATAATCAAAAGTAATTAGAAGCGTGCTGGACTGCTCCTCAGAGATCTGTGCGAGAGAATAAACATGCCGGAGCCCTCCGAGCCACTGCAAAGGCCCATGTCTGAGCTGTTAGGTGCCCTGACCTTGTCCACATAAAGACGTGATTTATGAAGTGCAGGGCACAGCAGCAGGGCTTCTGTCTTCTCCAGGAGAACCAAATTACTGAGGTGGAGATTAACATGCTTTCAGTTGGGCCCATTTCCAGACCAAGGGAAATTTCTTATTTACATTTTTTTTTTACCTTTAATTTTCTCCTCCTCTCCCTCACTTGAAAACTGCCTTTTGGCTGGGAGGGATGAGCCAGGCAGAGTGTGAGGGCAGGAGGGGCAGCAGGGACAGGGCACCAACATGGGGGGCACTGTGATGCCCACCCCACTCCTTCATCAAGTGCTGGAAATTATCTGACTCTTCCCCCTCAAATCAGCAGCAACACTTGTATTTTCACCTGTTTTTATTTTTCCTTTCAAGTTGACATCCATAACACGGGGTGGGAGGAATTGACATGCAGAAACTGTGTTGCCTTTTGTTCTTGTTGCTGTTTCCCAGGTCTGTCCTGGAGCATTTGGATATGTTAGGAAAACGTTGTTTTCTGCGTGTTTGTTTCGCTTTGCTTTTCCTCTCTCTCTCCACGTTAATGCACTCACAGAGTGTTTCAAACACTCATCACAGTGTTAGCCAGGATGCTCAGTGTTGTGTTTAGTCACCTTGAGATATATAACATTAAACCCCTCTCAAAAAGGTGGTTGTGAAGCGGCTTGTCTACAAACGAAAGGATAATATTAAGCATAATATGAACATTTACGGTATTTAAAAAATCACCAGTAACTTGTCTGATTTTCCCCCATTGTCCTCGGCAGCGTTTGGCCCCAGGAAGCCCATTAAACGTGGACAGTGCCGTTATTTCATCTGGCTGTGGCCGAGCTGCTTTGCTTTGCTTTAATGATGTGCTGGAATGCACGATGCCCATAGGGTCTCCATTAGAAGAACTTTTACTTCTGGGACGACCATGAAGTTAAAGGCTTAAAAGAGGCATCAGTTTACAGCCTGGTGGGAATTACTAGCAGACTGGAGTACTAACTCCTGACTGCTCCACTAATAGAGCGACTTGTTTTAAATAAACAATTGCCAACGGGACCCTGTGGAAATATTTGGGCCTCTTGAAGCGCCCACCGAACTGTCGGAGGAGAGAGGGGAAAGGCGGCAAGAGACGTTTGAAAGATTTTCGCTTGAAAGAAGAAACACATCGCGGCGTGTCGATGTGTGCTGATGTGTGTATCCACATCCAGGAACCGGGATGCTGGAGGGCCCGACCGGCGGCGGGGTCAGCCTTGACCCCCCGCGCCTCCCAGCCCCGGCTTGAGGGCATGAGCCTTCCTCCCCCTCTTCCTCCTCCTCTGGGTTACAGCCGAACCGCTGGGAGCGCTGCATGAAGGGGAATTATTTAAAAAAGGGGGTTCCCCCCCCAAAAAAGCGGAGCGGCGGCCGCGCTGGCGCTGGGGGCGCGTCCCGCGGTGTCCCGGCGGCGAGCGCCACCCAGCGGCGGCGGGCGGCGCTGCGGGCGAGCCCCGGAGCGGGCCGGGCCGGGCCCCGCCGGTACCGGGAGCCGCTTTTGTTTATCCACCGGCGCTTCCTCCCTTTGTGGCACGGCCCGGGGGGAGGGAAAGGGGGGGCTCCGGCTCCCTATCGGGGGCTCTGATCAGGCCGATGGGCTCGAGCAATCAGTTTCCCAGATTACTTGTATTTAATACACAATGCATCATAAAGCAAATCCCTCATCCTGACAGGGAGAAAATAGAACAGCTCATAGCGCGAGCCGGGCCAATTTATGGCTAAATTAAAAAAAAAAAAAAAAAAAAAAAAAGGGAAAAAAAGAGAGAGAGGGAGGAAAAATAAGAAGGGAAAAAACCACCCCAACAATGGGGAGCGGAGGGAGGGCAGGAACCCACGGCCCCGCACACCGGGCGGGCTCCGGTTCCCAGGCCCGGGCGCTCTGGGAATCTCCCACCGGGTTTTTTGAGGTTAGTGACAAAGGATTTTTTTTCCCTTTTTTTCCTGTCCTACCTACCACCACTGCGTGCGGGTTTTGGTTTTGGTTTTTTTTTTTTTTTTTCCCCGTCTCTCTCCCCTCGGACAATAGCCATTATCTGAGCTAACAGGTCAATGTCACAGATAACGGGCCGCTGAGACGAATCCATCAGCATCTCCTGTCACTCGGCTTCTCGCCCTCCCCCCCCGCTCTCCTTCCCCGGCCCTTCCTGGCCCCCCAGGGAAGAAAAATTCACTTTTAGTCTGAAAAATATATCTGCACTTAAAAAAAAAAAAAAAGAAAAAAAAAGTGGGTGGCACTTCTGTATGGTGCAATAAAAGATACAGCTCAGCCCTGTTATTTTTTCTTTTTCCCCTGCCCTCTTCCCAAAGCACGTATACGAGGATCTCTCCGTAGCGAGCCCGGGCTGTTCCAAACTTTGCGGCTTTGCGGCAGGGTTGGATTTCGGGTCCATTTAAGCCGGGAGAGCCCCGAGCCGGGGGAGCTGCGCTGCCCCGCGGGAGGGAGCGGGCCAGGCCCCGCCGCCCCCGCCGGCAGGTAGAGCCCGGCCTCCCGCCGCTCCATTCATGGGATTCGTTACCAAAGAAATAAAAGCAGAAAAAAAAAAAAATTAAAAATCGTTTAGGAAGCGGCGGCAAGCGGGGCCGTGGTTCCGCGGCACCAAACGGGGTCGTCGCGAAAATTGGCCGAGGGGGAAAAAAAAAAAAAAAAAGAAGTTGCATTTCATTAAATATCGTTATTAGTAACCAGAGTGACGCGATGACGGGAACAATTCGGGTAACGCGCCGGGCGCGCCTGCACCCGGAGCGCTGGGAGCAGCCGTCGGGGCGAGCGCGGCGCGGCTCCCGCTCGCCGCAGCCCCCGCTGCGGGGCGGCCGCGACGGCGCTGCGGGCTCCGGGCACCGGGGCGAGCGGCGGCGGCCAATAAATAGAGGCGAGCGGCGAGGGCCCGAGGCACCGCGCACCGCCGGGCCCGGGCGGGGGATGCGTCCGGGGGGGCCCGGCGGGGGCTGCCCCCGCGGGCTGCCGGTGAGCCCCCGCCGCGGGGCCGCTCCTCCGCGACCTGGCGGTGACCCCCGGCCGCGGGGCCGCTGTCGCTTTAAGCGCGCCGGGAGCGCCGCCGCCGCCGCCCCGGACGGGGGGGCCGGGGAGGAGGGTGGTGGGGGGGGAAAGGCGGCCGGAGCGGCCGGGGCTGCCCCGCTTTAAAGAGACAGTGCCCGAAAGGGGAGCGGCGGGAGGGCACGGCCCGACGGGGTGGGCGGGGAGGGGGGGCGGAGAGGGCCGCGCCGGGCCGGGCCGGGCCGGGCGCTGCCCGGGGGTGCGGCGGGGAAGCAGCGCCGCGGGCAGGCTGCGAGCGTGGGGAGGGGGAGAGCCGCCCGCCCGCCCGATCGCCCTCCCACGCGCACTCACTTTTCTCCCATCCCCGGCGGAGAAGTGAAAGAAGTTTGTTTTGTTGAGCGGTGCGCTGTGGGGTTTGTTGTTGTTGTTTTTCTTTTTCCTTTTTTTTTTTTTTTTCCTTTCCCCCCTTCCTCCTTTCCCTGAAAAGGCTTGTGTGGGTTTGGGGTGGTTTTTTTTTCTTTTTTTCCCCTTCCTCCCCCTTCCCCGATAACTTTTTTCGCACACGCCGCCCCAAAGCCAGCCGATAAGACCAGGAGGGGCCGAAAGGGGACGGTGATGGCGAGCCGGCAGGAGCCCCGCCGCCGCTGAGCCCTCCGGGGCCAGCAGCCCCCGCCCGGGCCCCGCCGCCCCCCGCACATGGTGGAGCGCCCCGCGCCGCGCCCGCCGCTCCCCGGACCCCGACGGCCGCGGCCTCCGCCCGCGTTTAACGCCGAGATGTTGCTTCCAGCCGCCTGAAGGATATTTGTCCCTCTGCCCCCTCCCTGCCCCCGCGGGTCCCGGCGACACAAGGTAAGAGCGGCGAGCGCGGCGGCGGTGCTGCCACGGCCCCGCGGGACGGGGCCGCTTTGCCCCGTCGGTGCCGCCGGTCCCGGGGCAGAGCCCAGACACCGGGGAGTGCGGGGTGAGCCCCCCTTCCCTCCTCGGGGCTTTCTCCGAAAGGGAGAATCAAACGTCCCGTTCCCAAGAGCAGCCGGAGGTGCGGGCGGCGGGGCAGCGTGCGCGCCCGTGGGGACCGAGCGCGGCCGCGGGGCTCTGCGGGGCTCTGCGGGGTTCGGGGGCCTCCGGGCTGGGGGCGAGGCTTTCCAAATTCTCTTTTGGAGGAGAGGGCAGAGCCCGGTTCGGCGGGGCGATGCTCGGCTGCCCCGCGCACCCTCCGCACCCCCATCCCACGGCCCGGCCCGATCGCGGCCGCGGGGACAGCGCGGGGGTGCCCGGGGCAGGTCCCGCGGGGACGGCGCGGGGCTCGGTCCGGGACCGCCGAGGGGCCGGGCAGGGACCTCCGTGGGCTCCCGGTGAGCGGGCAGCGGCAGCGCCGGCTCCGGCCGCGGCTCCGGGCGCTCCCCGGCGGGGCGCAGCCTCCCCAGCCCTGCGCTTTCGTTTGGGGCGTTTCAGGTCGTTTTCTTTATTTTGCTGTTAAAATGGGGTGGCTGCTGCCGGGGGCAAGGCGAAGTTGTTACAATTTAGCAGTCAGCTCCCCGGGAAGCTGTGGGAAGTTTGGGATAGGCCGATGGTGAAGCTTGCGAATAATGATATTCAGTCCACTGTAATGATTAGTAATTTGTCATGATATTAGAATAGAATGTCGTCTTTAGCTTGTCCACGAGTAGTCTCATTATATTTGTTTATTGTCTGCATAATTGGAACCATTTATTGGTGTGTATTGAATACTGCCATGGTTTGCATGAGTGTTTACATTGTTTTTCATTTATTCTCTTTATTTTGACATAAGGAGTTCTGTTTTTTGCTTCGATTAAGGGGAGGGATTTAAGTGTTGCACAGGACTGTTTGGGAAGTGTAATGTTAAAACAAGATAAATAACTCTGCCTACCAGATAAAGTTTGCTTCAGAGCAACAAATATAAAAATTCTAAATGGGTGCTGCAATCAACATTAATCCTGAAACAAAACAGAAACCTACAATGAAGCCAACACCATCTATTTTAATAATTTTTGTTATATTCTTGTCAGATTCTTATTTAATTAAAATAATAACTTCAGACACAGTCATTGATGAATGCATAGAAAATCAGGTGCTTCAAATTAACATAGTGTTTCATTGCAATAATTAGACAACATTTCAATTACTTGTAAACATTTGTCAAGACGTTTTTCAGAACATTTGTTGTCTTTTTATTATTATGTATGTATTCTGACAGTTCCTAAAAAAATCTCAGCAGGGGAACATATTTCTGAATAAACACACCATTATTATTATTATTATTATTATTATTATTATCTGCTTGTTTATCTGGAAACCTGTGATTTATCTTTTGATTAGAATACTCAGCCAGCGACAGAAAGATTTACTCTTTCTTATTCTTCTTTTTAGATATTGGATGAGTTTTGCAATGTGAAGTTCTGCATAGATGCCAGTCAACCAGATGTAGGAAACTGGCTCAAATATATCAAGTTTGCTGGATGCTACAATCAGCACAACCTTGTTGCCTGTCAAATAAGTGATCAGGTACGTGGTGTTCACTTTCTGGACTTACTTTTCAAAGGAACTTTCACGTGTTAATGGAAAAAAAAAATAACAGCATTTCACAGCAGCTTTTGGCCTGTTTGCTGTTATGGCAAAAGATAAGGTACAGATGGAAATGCAGAATGGAATAATTTTGATTAGGGGCGGTAGAAAATACGAATTTTCAGTTTTACATATTGTTGTTCAATTCATGTATGAGTTTTTTTGGTCTTATGTCTGATAAAATTCAGGGCTGCTTTCTAAGGGATACAAAGGCATTATGTGCTGATTTCGAATTAGGAGCATTTTCTGGCTCCTGTTGCAGTCCACTTGGATTGCTGTGTTAAATCGTGGAGTTGGTTGGATGCTGTAACATGAATTTAATGGAAAGAGGGGAGGACACAAAAGTGATAATGTTACCAGTGTACTTGCATGTGTGGGGCTTTGGATTTGAATGCACACATGCATGGATATTATTGTGCTTTCCCATACACTTTGCTGGAACTCGTAGTACTTATGTGCTGAATCAGGGTCTTCGGTGGTTTCCTTTTTCTTTTCATTTATTGCACTGAAATCCACTCTTTGTTGGGCTGAAACATTATTTATCCTTGTGTGTTGGAAAAAAGGCTGGGATAGGCAGAGGAAGAATGCAGTAAAGCAGTAAAGCATTTTGTTTTCAATTATGCTGATGAATTATTAGGTGTTTCCTAAATCAGGGTTTGCTTTTGTCTGCGGATAACACAGGCCATTATGAAATATTTTAATGGGCAAAGTTAGGCTGAGGAAGCTTTGCTTCTTTAAAGTAAAATACCTAAAACAGCAAAGCAACAGCTGATTGTGAATTCTTGTTTCCAATTTAAACTTCTCTACCTGCAAGATAGAATTCGATTCATTTAATCAGTGTTTCATTTTTCACCACTTAATTAACTGCATCAGGTGAATGTTAAAGATTATCTTTAGCTGATTTAATTGCCTTGACAGTATTGAAAGAAGAATCACAACCAGACACAAAGCTTCAATTAGAAATCATTCTTTCTAATCAAATTCCATACGTATAGGAAATGAATGTGAGGGAGCCTGCTATTTCCAGCACAGTGCTACATATTTACCTCATGTGAGATAGCTGATTAAAACTGGGTTAAATAACTTTCTCAGAAACTATGAGAGAAGATCTTTTTCATTTCCAACTTTTACAGTTCAGCCCTGAGCACATGTAGCATGGAACGAGCCAGCGGACTGAGAGATAATTTCTTTTCTATACAGCAGCTGGTTTAACTAAAGAAACCATAAAGGTTATTAGTAAAAGCAAGTTACATTTTCCAAGCTGAAATACGCTTTGTGCTGAAAAACGATAAATTCTCTCCGTGCAGAGCGTTTATGGAACAGTGATAGGAACGGGAAACTATGTGGATTAATTGAAACAGAGAATTCAAGTATTTTACATTGAGCAGGAGCTGGTGTAGGTAGGAAAGATCAGAAGAAATCACATGCATTGGTCAAGCAACTCACTGTCTTTGGGTCGGTGCTGGGGATCTGCAGCTGAAAGTGCAGGCGAGGCTGAGCCATCAGCATCTCCCTCTGAGCGCACACCCGCGCTTTGACGTTTTTGGAAGGAAAGTTATGGCGCTTTTAACTTTCTCTTTTTTTTAGTGTTTACATTTCTGACATTTGGTAATGGTGGCTGTACTGCTGCCAATAATTCCCTTCATTCACTGGAGACTTGTTATTTATTTTGCACAGTATCGTGCTGTTCATAATTCCATATTTTTATAGCATTTTGTTGCTGAGATTTGCAAATTAAGATTTGGTTGTCTTTCAAGTAGCTTGTTGTGATCTGGGTGCTGTCAGCAGGAGATTGTTGTTCATTTGGCCCTCTGGAAACGCTGCACACTTACCCACAAAATCGTCCGCGTACTCCAACGTTTTATGACCAGAGCCTAAAAAGTTAATGCTAAAAATGTGCTCTCGAATCTTAAAGCAAGAAACTCTTTCTAACAGCTCCTCCTTCTGCTTTCTTCTGGCACAAGCTCACCAGAGGTAATATAAAATATAATGGGGAGGCAAACTGGGAAATGGACGTTACATGGCCAAACGTGTGCGTGTACAAGGAGTGACAAATGCAAGTCAGGGCTGAGTGTGCACATAGACTGTGTGGGGCTGCCTGGGGTCACTCAGCCTTGGTAGCTCCTGGAAAATAAAAAGGGGAAAAAAAAAGAAAAAGAAGGGAATAAAAAGGAGAAATAAAAATAAGGTGAAGCTGGGGATGTGTGTCAGTGGTTGTGGCTGGAGCTGGAGGGCAGGGACGATGCAGCCCAGCTGGTACAGGGGAGCCCAGCTGAGCTGGAGCCACAGCCAGTGCTGGGTGCAGGCGTGGGGGGACACCCCAGTTCTTCCTGCCTCCCCCAGGGACACAAAGCAGCTCAGCAGCCCTGGCTGCACAGGGAGCATCCCCAGTCTGCGCTCGCTCCCGAGCCACTGACACTCGATCAGCAGTAATTGTTCACCTCTAATTGCTTCAACTCATCTGTAAAATTCACAAGCAAACATTGGGCTGTACCTGAGAAGGTGAAAGATCCTTCCAGTGCTCCCAGCCTCATGCTGCCCACAAGTTTATACTACTAAATTCGAGCTTGACTGATAGGTATGGTTGCCAGACTGCTTGAGGCAGGATTGAGATGAACTCAGGGCGGTGTGTAATCTGGTCTCTCTGCTGTGTTCTACCTGCAGTATTTAACAAAAAGAGGGAAAGAAAAACATTTTTTTGTCATTTTCTCTCTTAGAGTTTTTTCAGAGACATACCACCCCACCCCCTGACTCACGGCTGGGGTTAGGTTTCATCACTTAGGATCAACTTTACAAAAGGCCTGGGCTCTTTCTTATGACTGTATAAATGAGCTTTGCTGAGATGAACAGCTCGATAATGGTGGGATGCAGTCAAAACATGCACGCTGGATGCAACTCATGTTTCATTTGATTGCAGCTGGAGTAGGGCTTAAAAGCTGCATTTTTGTACTTATTTTTTTTCTAAATCTCGAATGAGGTCAATCTAGGATTTCTTTTTGCTGTCTTACTATTATCTCCTGTCACATCCAATCTAACCTGAACATATGTAATTTTAGGTGTATATCAATAACGAAATTCCACAAACTGGGCACTCAGTTTTTTTCTTTTCCCCGAGGAGACTACAGTGTGTGCAGAGCTGCAGAGAGCCTTGTCACTGTTCTTGCCCTGGAATGTGCTTTTTCAGCTCAGAGTCAGTTTAGGATTCTAGAGCAGTTTCTGCTAACTTGGACGACTCCTCTCTGTTATCGTTAAATATCTATTAGTTCAACTTTTTAATGACTTCAGAATGATTGGGTCTGTTAGGCTTTCTGGCAGCGCTGTCAGCCCAGAAAAAGCATTATTTTTAAAGATATATGTTAATGGAAGTGCAGTTGCAAATCAAGCAGTGGCATGGCAGCGTCCGTCACACATTCCAGGCTGAGATCACGGTCACCTTCAAACTACAAAATTTTTTTTTTTTTACTTTTTTATTTTTAGAAAGATTGTTGGTAGCTGTTGAAGTTAAAACACCAGAATATTGTTTTTGTCTTGCTTATTGCTTGCAGAGTTCTGACAGTGATCCAGACACAAAGTGCTGTGAAACTGACCTGGACTTCCAGATCCCTTTCCCCCCAACAAAGCAGCTCCTGAAGAGTCCCTTTGGTTTATCCACGGAAAACTCAGAGTGACTCAAGATCACTTTACTGAGGTTTTAGATTGCTGTGCGTGCTCAAATAGGTTTTTATTGGGTTTTTGTGTGCGTGTTTTGTTTCCTTGCCTTATACTCAAGTACGTGCCACTGCAAAGGGAGCAAAACCAGTAGTATCACACTCTTAACAACATGCCCGATGTCAGTAATATAAACTTACAGGAGTGAACCTACTGCTGTAGGTTCCATCAGATCTGATCCCACCTTACACGTTTTACAAACTTTTTTAATCTGCAGGCACAGCTTCATGTTTCAGGTTTTACGGCCGCGGCCCCCTGTCCGTGGCGGGCAGGGGCTCCTTGCACAGCCACCTGCAAAAGTTGTGTATTTAAGGAATAGTTTTGAGGCTTTGTTGTCAGAGAGTGAAATTAAGGTTTTGGCTGTTGTGGGTCAGGAGGGCACGCACACACTGAGCTCACACAGGGCTCTGTTCTGCCATGATTCTTCCTGTGAATTGCTGGTTATTAAGCAAATAAAGCTTAATCCAGCTCCCACTAAAAATCTGTCTCCAGTGGAGCAGGGATGTTTTAGCTTGGAGCTGGTGGAATGAAGAGCTGCTCAGTGGTGATTTTCCACTTGCTGCAGTTAGAGCTGAGGCTGTGGGTGAAATTCCTGCCTGGGCTTTATGACTGCCTGTGTTATCTGGAATTTGATGCACTGGTGGTGTTACTGCTCTCAGCATTGGACTGTCCTGATGTGACCTAAAGTAAACTCTTTAGAACCAAACCTAGCAACTTGTTGTTGCCATTTCTGCAAAGTGATGAGGTTTTTGTTGCTGATTCATGTTTCATAAAAGTGATAAGGGCTTTTCTGTGATGAGGGCTGTCAAATCCTACTCGTCTGCTCGTTAAAACGTAGAGAATTATGGGCAACCACAGAGCCAGGACAAGACTGCGTCTTGCTTGATATTGGTGTGGTTCATGATGCAGGTTCATGGGTGTTAGAGGGCAACAGATTGGTTAGATCAGCTCAGGAGAACAGCTGGGTGACAGAAATGGGGGTCTGGTGTCAGTGGTTAGTGATCCCTAAGGAAGAGGTTCTGCAGGACCAGAGCAGCTTGGAGGAACCAAGGCTTTCACAGAAGCTAAAATTCACTGACAGTGGAAGAAGACCTGAGTTGTACTGAGGAGGGAGGTGGCCTGCAGCTCCCCAAGATGCCAAAAAGGGGGCCCTGCAGGGAGGTATCCTGCAGTTCCCTTCTTGTTTTGGGGAGCAGGAGGCACTTTTTCCCTTACAAGGTGGAAGAGTGAGGATTCCTGGAGCATCCTTCCTCCAGTCTTTCCTGCATAGAGATTTTGGGGCATTTTGGAAATGAAGAAGGAAAGGATTCACAGCCCTGGTGCTGAGGCACTGTGGTGCTCCCCTGCCCTGTCTGCAGGGGGAAGGGGAGGGTCCTTGGAGGGTCCTTTCTCCCCACCGGGCTCCCACTTGTGCCCCCTCACCCCTTGCATGCAGAGACTTGCTGACTTTTGCCTCTGGGTTTTTGCTGAAGTTTTCTTTGGGCCCAGTACAGCTCTCAGACAGGACTCCTTTACCTTGGCCCTTGAAAAAACTCCAGTTTGTTTCAATTTATCATTTGCCTGAGTATAGCAAAAAGAACCTGGCTCGGGTTTCATCACACAGCTCTCCAGCTGCACAAGTTGTTCATCACAGGAGCTAAAATTGAAGCTGTTCTATTTGGACCTTTTTCTTTCTTGTTTTTTCCCTTCAAACTCTTAATTACAGCTTGTTGTGGAGCTGTGTGTCTGTTTGTCCTTCTCATTTATCTGGTGGGTGTAACTCCTGATTTTGATGGAGCTCCTTGGATGTAATGCTCATTAGTAGTTTTTGGACATTTAATTTGTTTTACTTTTCAAGCAAATTCCCCTCTTGCTCTGAAGCAGTGTGGAGGTGGATGCCAGTTGGCAGCATCCACTCTGCCTCTTGGGGACATTCCCCAGAGGAGCTGGGAGATGGGGCTGCCTTGCTTGGGGTGGGTGTACCCATGGAATGTGGTCCAGTGAGCGCTGGTGGGGCTCACCAGGGAGCAATCCACTTTCGGGGTCTTCTGTTCCATCCCACCACCCCAAGCTGGGTCCTCCTGTTTGCACCAGTGCAGGACAGGATCCCTGGGTGCCTCCCCTGTGGTGGGAGCTGTGAGTTCAGCACGTGGCCTGGGGGTTAAAGGACAAACTGCATCCACTTAGAGAGGCATCTCTAGCCTGCCCTAAAATCTGAATTTCCCTGGCAGCTCTGGAGCACGTGCAATGTTCCCCAAAGCTGTAGGCAGGAATAAAGGGTTTATTTGGATGCACCAGAACACAGCTCCTCTTTGGGGCATCACAGATGTGTGCATGGCACTTCCTGCCTCCGCCTGCACTCAGTGACTGAGTTGCTGCTTTTCCCCCCAAAACTTTACCTTCAGTTAACCCCTCCTGGTTCTGGGGGATGCTGATGGGAGCAGAGGGGGGTCCAGGCAGGGCTGGCAGGGGCAGGGGGATGGCTGGGGTGCTTCAAAGCACGGGGGCTCAGTGGCTGAGCGTGGCCCCAGCCGAGCTCGCGGGGAGCGCGTTTCGCTATTATTTCAATTATTACAACTTCCTGAATAGGTCGAAGGTCGTTCATAATTCACGCTTCTGTCATCTTTACACATGCCAAATGCAGTCTATTAAGCATAAATAAAATTTCAAGTGCCTGACCAGGAAAAGTAAACTGGGATTCATAACAATGAGGCCTTATTCATCCATTTAAAAGTGAATTGTGTGTGTTCCTTTTTTTTTTTTATCCCCCCTCCTCTTTCCCTTTATGGCTTTGCAGTTTGGAAGCTTTTATTTCTGCTCGGTAGCACAGATCTCTGACCTGCAGTGTGGGTGTGGGCAGGCACAGAGCACTGATGAGCCAGGCCTCCCCCAACTTCTCCCCACCTCAGACCCCCTGAACTTTGAAAGTGTTTCCAGACCTGAATCCGATTTTGCTCTTCCTACATAAACTATAGTCACACACCGTTGATCCCAGGGCATGTGAAATGAGCATCTGGACTTTGCTTTTATTTATTTTTTTTCTCCCCTTCCTCTGGTTGTTCCTCTCCTGTGCAGAAGCTCTTCCTATACTTGTTCTCAAGCAGACCCCAGTGCAGGTTAACCCAAAAAAGTTGGCGAATGCAGCAGCATCAGTCAGCTGGAGAAATGATAGCCAGAAAATTGAAACCTTTCATTAATTATAGTAAACTCAGGACTGTGTGCCAGAAATCTTCAAGCTTTGCAATTGAAAAATCCACTTATTTTATGATAGCATTTCCTAATACCAAAAATACTGCCCGTGGTAGAGGTGCTGTTCTTGCAACACACAGACAGCCCAAGGGTACCTGTGGGGCTGGGGGAGTATTTGTGAGGTTTCCCATCTGGGGGCTGCAGGATTTCCCCCCTCCCTGCCTCCTCTGGGTCATCTGCTGCTGCCTCAAAATTCAGGCAATGTGGTTCATTTCAACAGTTGGCTTCTCACTTTTTCCTAGATAGGGTAACCCCAGGAGTTTTTAGGTGGGAAGAGTGAGAAAAAAAAGCTATTCATGTGAAGTAATAAGGACAGCTTTTAAAATCAGAATAAATTTACCTGCATGACTGTTTTGGTTTAAACTTCAATATGTTTCATTTTAGATTCTCACTGCAATGTAAATTGATGTATAAAGGGTTAGTGCAGGTGAATTTTTTTCTGTATATACAGAGATTTTAAAAATTATTTTTAATAATAATTAAAGTTAATACTCCAATAATGTGAAAATGGAAATCTGTCACTCAGCCTTTTTTTTAGAGAATGTTAGGGTCTGAGATGCAAAATAAAGAAACATTACTCAACTTAAAAAATAGAGTTTTTTGAAACACTCATCTTGTTTCCCTGCTGAGGGACAGAGAGGCTGGCCAGGCAGTTTCTGATAGGTAGCTGGGTCATTTTTGGATTTCTGATTTGGATTTGCTCCTGCTCGGGGCTGTGTCCCACAGCTGCAGGGAAGATGCTGCATCGTCCTAGGCTGCCCCAAGAGCAGCGATGCTCCCCAGCACACTGTGAACAAGACCCTCTTTATGCCCCAGTCCATGTGTCCTCCCTCTGTGGTGAGAGGTGAAAAGGTCTCTCCAGAAACCTCTGGTGGGACAGGGAACATATGGGAGAAGGCTCTGCTGTGGTTTTTGTTTGTTCCTTGGTGTGGGTGTAAAACCACCCCAGGAAGAGCAGCAGTGTTTACCTGACTGGGAAACAAAACCTGGGAGAAGAAGCAAGTCCTGGGCAGAGCAGAAGCTTTGGCACAGTCCCTCTGGGATGGTGGAAGTCCTTCTGTGTCCTGGCTGTGTGCTGCTCCTTCTCTGTCTTGTCCTTCTGCTTCCACCCCAAGATGGAGATCCCCAGAAATCTCTTCAGTCAGTGTGCACATATCATTATTCCACACATTATTGTCACCCCAGACCAGCCAGCAACTGGGCCTATCTTCCACAGATCCAACTGCAGCTTACCTTTCAGATGTGCAGAGGCCATTACACTTCTGGGATTGAAAATCCACTTTTCAATACGTCCATCGTAACAAATTGAAAACCATGCATTGCTTGCTGCAGATATTCACTGGATGTGGCACTGCCATCAGGTTTATTTGCAGGAGGTAGAAGCTGGCTCCATTTAAATGTGTTTTGGCCTTTGATGGGATGAGCTGTGTTGCCTCAGTGCAGCCCCAGCACCCTGAAGCTCTGTGTCCTTTGGCACTGACAGCAGCATTGGATCCACAGGGGGTTGTGGTACCAGATACTTGCTTGGCTGCATGAAGGGACCTCCACAGGACACTGCCAGGCTCTCTCGGCCACCAAAACACTCTGTGGAGTTTGAAATCCCCTTGACTGGAGATACAAATGGGAAACCCAAGCAGCCCAGGCTGTTGGTTCGATGAGGATGGTGTGGGTTAGGAGGGAGAGTGGATCACACTGCACAAAAACTCCTTCTCCTGGTTTTTATGGGGAATATTGGCCACAAGCAGGGGGTTGTGGCACTGGTGCCTTGTGCCTGATGTGTTTTGCCAGTGTCACCTGGTGAGGGTGAGCCCCGGGGTGTGGGATGAGCATCCTCCACTGCCACTCCCTGCACTGTTCTCCGGAGGGGCTTTTGGGACAAGCTGCAGGAAAAAAAAAAAAAACAAATCTGAGGAAATACATCCAAATTGGATATTTTTAAGTGTTTATCCCGTTTAGTGGGCACGGCTTGTGCAGGCAGAAAGGATTAGGCTGTACGGCCACCTCCTGGAGGACACCGGTATGTGCTGGCTGCCGGTGGGCGATGATGCTGCGCTGTGCCTGGGCAGGGCGAGCACCGCCCTGGGTCACAGCCCTCGTGTGACCCGGCCGGGGAGGCACCCACCACCTCCAGACACCTGTCCCTGCCTGCGACAAACTCACCTGTGTGACTGTGATCGCCGGGGGTGATTTGCTGCCTCTCTCCCCGTGCACTGCAATCAGCATTGAGAGTTAAGAGTTTGGGAGCAAACCTTTTAAAAATACTGAGAAAAAGCAAAGGCATCATTTTTTTTAGCGTAGGAAACATAGCTGTCATGTGGTTTTGTTTAACAAGGCCCGAGGAAGTTACTAATATTTATTTGAGCTGCTTCATGGAGCTTTTTAGTGCTCTTCACGTTTCCTGCTGGGACAGAAAGCAGCCAGATGGATTTTGGGAATTTCCTTTCGGCAGAGTCTGGTGGTGCTGGTTTGTGCTTCCTCTGGTGCAGGGACCCAAGGGAGGGTGTCCCCTTTGCCCTCCCCCACAGCCTCCTGCCACCCCAAAGGGCTCCTTCCCACAGCCCAGCATCACCTGTGTAAGGGGACATGGTGTCACCAGCCAGGGCCACCACCAGCAGCTTTGACTGCTCATGGTGTTTCTTCATCCAGGACTGATTTTTCCCTTGGTTTCCATTTGAAACTGAGGAATAGCCAGGTGCACTGGTTCTTACAAGCTTCACTCCTCACAGATTTTTGGACTGTGTAGATGGTTGGAATGGAGGGCTGGATGGCTATGGCTTAACCAGCAGCATCTCCTTGTGTCTGCTTTAGAATTATAAAAACATCAAGGCTGGAAAAGATGTCTGAGATCATTGAGTACTTTTCCCCAGTGCAACAGGAGTTCCTTCCCTTACCAGGATCACTCAGGGATGTGTTTTATGACTGCTCTTTGGTTTGGTATAACTCAGCAGACAAGTTGCTGGTGATATCTGCAGTCACTGATATCACTGAGTTTTTTTGCATCAGAGGCTGTTGAAAGCAGTCCTTTTTATCCTCACAGATCCCAAAACACAGCGACTTTGGGGCTGGAAGGAGCAGACTTGCCGTGGTCAATCAGCCCCTCTCCATCAGTACATCATGAGTGGGCAGGCTCTGGCCACGAGGTCTGCCACACTCACCAGCAGGTTTGTGGTGCTTCTTTGCCTGTTGTGGTGCTTACCTTGCTTTTTCTTTCTATTTTTTTTTCCCCAGATATTCTACAGAGTGGTAGCAGATATTGAACCAGGAGAGGAGCTCTTACTGTTCATGAAGAGTGAAGATTATTCACATGAAACAATGGCTCCAGACATCCACGGTTAGCCTCTTCTTACTGTTTCATCTGACAGAAAGTATCACTGAAATTAACCCAGAATTTAGGAAGACTTTTTCTTCTGTTGGAATCTGGGATGGCTTCACTGCAGAGAGGAGAGCTGGACTGTGGTTGCATTTGTCCGTCTTCTGCCCTTTTGTTCCTGATTGAAACTTGATTTTTTTGTGGGGCTGCAAAAGAAGAACAGCAGTCCATGTCCTTATCTGAAGATTGTGCTGCTCCTGCAGGAGCAGGACCCTGGTTATAGATTTTTTTTTTTTTTTCATTTGGCCAAACAACTGTGACCTTGAAAAGAGGAAATCTGAGGTTGTCAATGTTGCTGTCACTTGTGAGGACATCTCAGCCATTCTTACTCCTCACACTTGTCCTTTACTCATCCCACACACAGATTCTTTGAAACTCCTGAGTTGTTGCTCAGATTTATCCCCCAATCTCCAAAATCTCCTTTAGCTGTGATACCAGTGGATTATCAGCCACAGTGGGACCTGGGTGTGGGATATCTGCTTAATGCCCAGCATGTTGCAGTTTATGCCCAGAGGGACATTTTACAAATTTTCAGGGATTCAGGGACAATGCACAGGGCAGGAATTATAAAGGTCTCCACTTTCTTGTAACTGCTTGTATATTCTTGTTCTCTTAAGAAAAAAGTAGGGGTTATACATTCATTCCCATTTGGTTTTGTGTTTGGATTTTTTCCCCCAGTGTTAACTTTGCTTGGTTATTGCTGAAGGTGTCCCCCTGTCCAGCACTCTCTTCTCCCTGCCTAGTCCCCATGGTCAAGTAGCTATTGTATAAATGACACCAGAGGAGATCTCTGCAGTCACATGCAGGATCATGTCCCACAGGGCTAATTTAGAAGCAGACTGAGCCAAAGTGTTGCTCGTGGACAGCCAAGAACAGAGCCCCATGACACTTTCTCTGGATCAGCTCAACTGTCAAGTAGCAACCAAGAACATTCACTGGGGATCCCAGCCAGTGCCTTTCTGACTCAGAGCCTCAGGGCATTTATATCTGGAACCAAACCAGGGTGTCTGGTTCCTTGTATGGACCAACACTAGAAAATACAGCAGAAAAAAAAGTCATTGTGGGATGCTCTTCTCCAAGTTTGCTTTTTTTTTGGGATTTTCTTCAGCTAATCTATTCTTTTGCAGGAATTACTAGTTAAAGCAATGCAGTACTCACTCCAAAGTAATACTTTGCTGATATTCTACACTTTCCAGCAAGAAATTATGACCAAATTTTTGGAATTAAAAGCAAAGAATTTAACTTCATGCATCTCTGGCTTACTTTGAACAGGGCAGGGTGCTGCAGAAGGACTGTGATGAAAGTGAAGAGGCTTTTAAAAGCTCTAAACACCCTTTTGGCTATTTTAGATGCTGGTGTTTGTGTCTGAGTCAGTCCCTTTCATTGAGAAATGGAGAGACTGGCAGCCTCTGCTGGATGTCCATGTTAGACCCTGTATAATTCCATTTAGGATGGTATTTAAACACTTGTCCTTGGTATTTAAACTTCTGCCCTAAGCCAGGGTTAGGGATTCCTGTTGGATGTCACCCAGGCAGTTTTAACATTATAAAGCATTCTTAGAAATCCTTCTTTCTTTTGAGGTTCTTCTCCTTTTTTTTCTTTTTATTGAGGAGCAATCCATTAACCACACCACCATCCAGCTTCTGGTGGGGTGGTGGTTAAGGATGTGTGGAAGCTGAGGTGGTGTCCCTGTCCCCACCCCTGTGTGTTGCAGAGGAGCGCCAGTACCGCTGCGAGGACTGTGACCAGCTCTTCGAGTCCAAGGCTGAGCTGCTGGACCACCAGAAGTTCCCCTGCAGCACCCCTCACTCCGCCTTCTCCATGGTGGAGGAGGACTTCCAGAAGAAGCTTGAGAATGAGAGTGACCTGCAGGATGTGCATGAGATCCAGGAGTGCAAAGAGTGTGACCAAGTCTTCCCAGACTTACAAAGGTAGGAGAAGGTGCTCAAAACGTGATTGAATGGGGCAGATTCTTGTTCATTGGGTGGCGTTGGGCAGTGTGTGTTCCATGTGTCTGATTTTCAGTCTGAGGGGTTAATTCCAAGGGGCTGATGGAGGCAGATCAAGTCAGAAGAATTGCCTGGGTGAGGCAGGACTCTGGTCTGGGAGGTTTTTGCATGTTGGGAGTTATTCAGTGTTAAAGTTCTTTTCTCCCTGCGAGTGAGAGGACGATATCTAACATATGGGGATCATTGAGGAAATGTAAATTTAGCTTAAAATATTAAATATTGAAGAGAAAAGGCAGAAAACAAAGAAGGAGTCATCATAAATAGATGGGAAGTACTGTGAGAAAGAGTGAAAAATGAGAGTGAATGCAGCCGTTCTCTGAACTGCTGAATTATTGAAAGGCTCATACACCACGCAGACAGTTCACTGCAAAAAAGGGCCAAAGTGTGCTATATCCAGATTACATAAAACCAAGGGCCCAAATGAGCTGTGCTTGAGGGTGTGAGTAATTAGATGGAGAAATAGCTGGGCAGGAAGATGGGGGTGCTGGGTCCAGGAGTGCCCAGTGCTGATGGCCAGTCACAGAGTCCAGGTGCCACAGCCAGGGACAAGAATCTCTCTGGGTCTTATGGCAAATTTATTTACATGATGGAAAGTCAATTGTTATAAAAGTATTAGGAGGAGAAGCCAGAATTATTCCCCCCCCTGCCTTCAAAAGAAGAAGAGGGGTAGAAGTAAGAGCATCTGCAGGGTGAAATAATTTCCATTTTCCGTGGCTGAGAATGGAGGTTGCTCTTTGGGCTACACAACCCAGACAAGGCTGTAACCCCAGCAGGTTTGGTCACTGATTCAGCAGAGATCAGTGGGAAGTTCATGTGAAAACAGTTTGGGCATCCCAGGCTAAAATTCCCACTTTCCAGTGGGTTTTCTGTGAATCCACTCTTGCATTATGTAGTGACCTTCCCTCAAGCAGTGGTGTGAGTTATGACTCTGTATGTGAGCAAGCAATACAGCTGTTTAAAAATACATATTTGCTAAAAATGAATGCTAAAAATTCAGAGACAAAATTTAATTTAAAGATGTGCAACAGAATTTAGGTGGACACTGAATATCCTAGTAATAGACTGAATAAACCACTAAGAAATGAATGACTAAACAACCACACAATTGCACACAGTTAATAATAATCATCAATAACAGCTTCAGTTGCAGTGTACCTTATCTAGAGGCTTCTTAAACTCATCCTGTCCTACTCCAGAGGAGTTATTCCTTATCTATTACTGCTGTAAGAAAAATTGACTCCCATCAAAGGAGTGGATTTATAGCAGGTGGTGGCATCCAAGGTGTGTTTAGAGGGAAAGTCATAAGGCAGAAATAATTCAGACTGCAGGGAAGAATTACCAGAATGAAATAGTGAGAGGTGTATGAAATAATCTCCTTGGGGAGCTATGGCAGCAGCATCTCCTGGAGCATTTGCAAGTGGCCTGGCAAAACATGAGAGGATGTGTTATTCTGGTGGGGAGAAGGAGGTTCTGCCTCCTGGCTGGGGTGAGCCTGGAACTCACAGGACTTATTTCTGTCAGGACTGCGCCTTTGGGGCTTTTTAATTTTCTTTCTTTTGGCTGTAACTATGTGCTCTGCTCTCTCCTCCTCCTGTAAACCCCCATCTCACTGAGCCCTGCTCCTGTTTCCACAGCCTGGAGAAGCACATGCTGTCACACAGTGAGGAGAGGGAGTACAAGTGTGACCAGTGCCCCAAAGCTTTCAACTGGAAGTCCAACTTGATACGTCACCAAATGTCACACGACAGCGGGAAGCACTACGAGTGTGAGAACTGTGCCAAGGTACAGTGAATTTTTAGGCTGCCTGGCACTTCTTGTGCTGCTGGATGCAGGGGAGCCTGGAAGTGGAGGTGCCCCAGGCTGGGATGCAGGAGGGTATAGGGCTTCTGCCCTGCTCCAGGTGGTTTCTCAAGGGTTTTCACTTCTACTTTGAAAATATGTTCTTTTTCTTTCCCTTTTGATTTGGAAATGGCTGTGGAGTCTGAAATGGGCACCAATGCAGGATGCTGACCATTCTTGAGCTCAGGGCTTGGTCCTTGAAAATTTTGGTGGGGTGTAGGAGGGTCAATGAGGGGCAAGAACCCCCAGGGAAACACAGGGCAGAGGATTCCCTAGGCTGTGTGCCAGCTGCTGGGACCAGAAACTTCAGGACACTACTGCAATATAAATCAAAAATAAGCAATAGCATTGCCCCACAGCTGCACTGAGTACAACTCTCATCTCTAAAGCATCTCCATCACTTCCCAGCACTGGGCTTGCTGTGGGGATTATCTGTATAGTATGTGGTATTCTGCATTTGCTTTTTATCACATTTCCAAAGCTTGGCCCTTTTGCATGAGGACTTAATTGGTTTTAGGTAGATTTGCTGCAATAATGGGAATTTCATATTCAGCTGACACTTACAAGATGTAACCAAGCCCTGGTTTCTACCTCTGAGTTGTGTACAGGGTTACTTGTCGTCACACACTCAGGTATCAGTATAAAGTGTTTCTATTGAAGTAACACTTAGAGGTTTCAAACAGCCACATTTTCACTCATTTCCCATGAAATCTGTGACCTCAAATGTGCAATTTCTAAAAGCAAAGTCAAATGTTTCTGCTGCAAAGGGGTGCACAGACCCACACAATACTTGGGTGATCCTGGGAAACTGAGGCCCCTTCCTGCAGGCACAGCTCCCATTGCTGGCCATTGGCAAGGGTTTTCACCTTAGAATACTCCCAAAAATAGCTCCAAGGTTTGAATTTTAAAGGGCTCTTGTAATAACTGGCTTCTTCCACAGTCAAGTTTCTTGGTTAATCAGTACTCATTTCCTAGCAGGTTTTCACGGACCCCAGCAACCTTCAGAGGCACATTCGTTCCCAGCATGTGGGGGCCCGTGCTCACGCTTGTCCAGAGTGTGGCAAAACCTTTGCCACTTCTTCAGGCCTCAAACAGCACAAACACATCCACAGCAGTGTCAAACCTTTTATATGTAAGTCTCCAACTCAACGTCTTTGATTAAGTGTTGTTTCATTGCCGTAAAGCAGCGCACTCTGGGAGCTGGAGGTTGTGTTCTGCTCCCTTTGAGTTCCCCACCCGTGTCACAAGGGCTGGGAGTTACTGAATGAGTTCTGGGAAATTTGTGGTCCAATGCAAGGAGTTGTTTTCATGTGATTTTCCTTTTCAGACAGACTGTGTGCTGTATAAATGTACCTGTTGTCCCGGGGATGTTTTTCCAGGCGCAGATGCAAAGAGAGGAGTGGGATTTAGCCATGCCAGGTTTGGTGGCTGCACCCTCATTGCTCTCCTTCTGCTTTAGGAGCAGATTTTGGGCTGTAGAGTCTCCACAGCAGATGCCATGACTTTTGCTGGATTTGGGAAACAAATCTCAGGGGCAATGAGATTCATCTTGCCATCTTCCTCGAGCATGCCCCAAGTTTAAGGACTGAGTTGAACTGTTAGATCTTCACTGACAGCTTCTCCAGCAATAAAGCTGGCCTTGGATGTGAGCCTGGCTCTGTACTGGGCTTACCTGGGATCCTCAGCACCTCACAGGAAGGTTGCAGGTTCTTTTCCCTCCTTTTTACCGGGGAAGCAGAGGCAGAAAATATTTTAAAATATTGTTGGTAGTGCTACTCTCCACCACAGCCTTTTCAGGCACCTGCTGTGACTTGAAAGGTACCTTGACCATCTCTCCTACTTGTCTGCTAAACCTTTCAATCTTTTGCTGCTTTCAACAATAATTTACTGAAATATCTGCACCACACCTGTGAAAAGCATTGGCCACAAGCTAATATATTTCCTCAAGAGGAGGAGTATTAAACAACTCATTTGTGCAAAATGTGTAACCTGCCATTGGATTAGTAATACTTTTGGTTTGGACTCCTTCAATGAGAAAATGTATAATAGTTCCAATGTTAAGTATCACTAATAATTTTTAAAGTTGATTGCAGATTAATGATTGCACTTAATTAGGAAACTAACTTCTGGTTAGGTGGGGACTCCTCAGGTAGGCCTTTTGCAACATTCTACATAGAAATCTCTAAGTGGAACCCCTCATGAATGAAATAATCTCTCAAATGCTTTTTTGTTGCTCTTTTTTTTTTTCTGATAAATCAAAACAACAACTGGTATTCTTCACATGCAGTGTGAGGGATGAAACCCCATGGAGCAACCTATGGGTAACAGCCGTGTAATTGCAGAACAAAAAGGTTTGGAGACCACATGTTTGGTTGGCTTTGCTGAGCTGTGAGAGTGAGGTAGGGTCACCTAGAGCAGATACCTGCTTTCCACCAGAAGGCCACACACCGTGATTTACTCGTACCAGTCTGTTTATGGCAACTGTCTCTCATTACAGTGTGCCGCCCAAGCCTGAGTGAAAACTCACCAACACTAAGGTAATTACTCACTGCCTTCACAGAATCTCCAGCCTCCCCAAATAGAAACCACATGCCACAATGGGCTGAACATGTTCTAAATAGTACTTACAGTAATTTTTTTAATAAGCAGAAAATATGCAAACTTAACTGCTGGCTAATTTGGGGTTCAGAGACAATCACTGTACAGAGTGCATAGGCACGAAATTAATTTTTTGCAATTCTTGGGGGTTTGTGTTAAACCTGAGGTCTGCAGAGCAGTAAAAGCTGCAAGGAGGGGAGCTTCTCTACAAGTTAGTTGCTTAAAAAGTATGGCAGTGAGATTTAAAGGGTGTAATAAGGTGCAACAGCAGAAATCAAACCCAGCTTCTGTTGCTTTCGTACATGGAAACAATTAAAGTTGATAACCACCCCCCATCTACAAAAGTTTAAGGCATGTGGTGAAAAGGAGGTAGATCCTATAACACAAATTTATCTGAGGAGTCCTTGGGAATATCCATGGAGGTGTCACAGTCAGATTAGACACAGAGTCACTGTGGCATTGGGTGTGCCTGTCACTGATGCTGTGACACACCTGGGCTCAGGTGAGAGTCCCCAAGAGGAACAGAACTCCAGGGAGCAAGGACTGCCACCTGGGCACAAAACTCCTTTGCCAGCCCTAAAAATTAAATAGAATGCTTGTTGAATAAATGCAAGAGGCACCTTGAGCAAGCAGCACCTCATTAAATAGTTTTAAAAGACTTCAGTGCTTGAAAAGGTAAATTGTTGGTTCACCTGTTAATTGTTTGCTGAGATTATAATAATAAATATTTACTTATGTTAATGGTATTGCCATTATAGATTGCATTTAGTTTTAAAACTGAGATAAAATGCATTTAGTCAAATTATTAATTTGCATCTCTCTTAATAGCCTGTAAGGATATCTTAAAATTTTAAGTGCATATTTTTTCTTTTTCTCCAGCGTAGAATATTTCTTGAGTCTATTGACTTTATTCTCCATATTAATGGAGAATAATAGTTTAATAATGTACCACTGTTCTTTAAGGGAGAACTTTCCAGATTTTAGGAAGACCTAATCTGTGCCAATACCCCTCTTTTCAGTCCTTTGCCACTCCAGCCAACCTGATCAAAGCCTTATCTTTAATAAAGCCATGTGAATAAGAAGCAGGACCTCAGTGCAACCTGGTAGAAGATCAAAAGTTCATAAAACATGATTTCTTTTTAATTCTACAATAGCCTATCATTAGAAATGCATGTGTTTGAGATATTTATTTTTTCTGGAAAAATGCATATGGTCTATCCTGCTTTAGACATGGGAGAGGAGTAAATTCATAATATCCAGCTTGTGTGAACCTATGGATGCAACACTCGAGTCACCATTTGGGTCAGTTTAATTTTGGTTTCTGTGATCAACATGGTGGGAGCTGGGGGAAATTACTGTGTAAAGCCCCTCAACAGTGAAGGTAAGGGGCCTGATTCTGTACCCTGGAGTGTGGAACAGAAATCTTATGCCTGCAATTAAGCTAAAAATAGGAGAAAATTGCAGAAAAATCAGAGCAAAAATTAATGATAAATAATTCTATATTATATAAAAGTATATCTATGTTAAATAGGCAAATAAATTATTTTTAAAGCGACAAAAACTACTTAACAAGAGAAAACCAAGCATTTTCAAGAAACCAGAATAATCTCTTCTTATCCTTCTTGTGTCACTTACTTCTTTCTCTTCCATTTTTTTACCTGTCTATTTTTCACTCGATTTTTGATTTTCTCTCTCTTCTTTCTTGCCTTTCCTTGTGAATGAAGATTTCCAGCAGGAACAGTAACTGATACACAGAAACAAACCTCCTTCCTGAATTACCACACTGCGAATTTCCTGTGTTTGGGCCCGATCCTGCACCGTTTACCCCACGAATTGTCCCGGGGATGTCAGAGTGGGATGAGAACAGGGGAAAAACGGGTGGATGGGGCAGGATCAGGCCCGGGAACAATAGCAGCATTGTTGGTGAGATATGGAGCAGGCTGCTGAAGAGGTAAACAGTCAGGAGATGACAACAAGTGGTGGAGTTTCTCAAGGGCAGGGATTTGGAGGAGCAGGAAGGTTAGCGCGGGCCCCGGTGCGAGTGGAAGTTAGAGGACGTGATTGCAGTTCATGGGAACCAAGAGTGCAGGATGGGATACATTCAATTCAGTTTCCTCTGCAGGCTTAAAATAGAGCCATTGTAAATTATGTCAGACTGTCTCGAGTCATGAAAATGATTGTTAAAAAGGCCTCGGAATACACAATGCGCATTGTTGTGCGGCTTTGATGTGTGAAAGATGAGAGTTTATGATACCACAGAAATTAAATAAAAAAATAAAGCGGCCACATGCTTTTTCCTGGCTGAGACAAAAAAAAAGAACAGAAAAAAAAAGGATTTATTGCAGAGGGCTAACAGTGCTTGCTGATAGTGGTGCTGCCTTGCTTTCAAACAAGTCTGGAGGTGATACTCTGAGACGCAAGGTAGTGCAGAGGTACAGACAAATTTTGGCATAATGAAAAGCACAAGGCACAGCACAGCCAGATGCTCCTGCTCATCCCAAAGATGCCAAGAAGGGACATAAAAAGTCACTGGGGAACTAAGCACTGCCCTCTTCCAAACCCCACTTCTACTTACAGACTCTTAACTTGGTTGCTGCCCCGGTTTGCTTCCTAAGGTTTGTAGCAGCCAGAAAACCAAGAGCCTGCAAAATCCTGTTTGCCTCAGTGATGTGATTGACTCTGTAGTGTCTCACTCTGCACCACTGGGACCACTTCCAGCCTCCTGCCACTGTGGAAGGTTGCTGGAAGCTGAGCTCCAGCGTGCAGAGGGTCACAGGCTAGATCAGGCCCTGACCTCAAGGCAGATCTGCTCCCCTGTGTGTTCCCAGGCTTTCTTCCAAATGCTGCATTTGTGAGACTGAAATTCTCATCCCAGAGGTGTTCGAAAGGAAGTTCATCAGTCTCTTACTGAGCATCAGATGTGCAAATAAAGAGAGTTTCGTTCTTAAAGGAAATTGTTGCTGAAATATGGTCTATCTTGTCATGTGCAAGAAGCAAATAAGCAATATTAAGACTAGGAAAATTAAGATGTGGAATTTAGCATTACTGGCACCTGTGAGCACTGTATACATTGCATGAATAGAAATGCATTGGACATATGAGAGTACTGAGGTTTTCCAGGTTCCAGCCTGGACTTCCATGAGATTAAATTTTTCATCGTAAGTAGAAAAAAAATGTTTGTTACATTTATTCTTGGAAATAGGAAATACCTGGTTGTCTCCTCCTTCACCTTTTTCCTATTCTTGCAGAGTGAAAGCTCTGCGAGGCAGCTTCATCTCTGTCTGGTCCTGCAAATATTTATTTTAATGATTCATTTTCACATGGGAATAGTGACATAAATGGATGGCATTTGAAGACACCTGTGCTCTCACACAGGAGCACTGTGGGTTCATGTGGGGTCACAGCACATGAAGCACTGTGGGTTCATGTGGGGTCACAGCACAGGGTCGTGGCTCGTGGGGAGCTCTGGGGGCTAATGCAACATGGAATAATGGTACTGAACGTGCAGCACTGTGCAGTGCAAAGAGCAAACGAGGAGAGTGTGTCTTTTAGTGATTCCAGACCTTTTCTGCTTGGTTGGAGTGGGTTTTGGCTCTGTCTTCTGAGATTTTTCTGCTCGGATGCCTTACTTTGGACAGTACAGTTGCTTTTATACATTTGTGCACCTAGACCTCTCCCTGTGGCTTCCTCTTTGACATTTGATGGGAAAAAAAATGGTATTATTTGCACAACTTTGAGGGTGGGGGCAATTACCACAAAGCCTGAGATGTGTTGTTGTTGTTGTTTACATACAGGTGAGGTCTGCCATAAATCCTATACTCAGTTTTCAAACCTTTGTCGTCATAAGCGCATGCATGCTGATTGCAGAACCCAAATCAAGTGCAAAGACTGTGGACAAATGTTCAGCACTACGTCTTCCTTAAATAAACACAGGAGATTTTGTGAGGGCAAGAACCATTTTGCAGCAGGAGGATTTTTTGGCCAAGGCATTTCTCTTCCTGGAACCCCAGCTATGGATAAAACGTCCATGGTTAATATGAATCATGCAAATCCGGGCCTTGCTGACTATTTTGGAGCCAATAGGCATCCTGCTGGTCTTACCTTTCCAACAGCTCCTGGATTTTCTTTTAGCTTCCCTGGTCTGTTTCCTTCAGGCTTGTACCACAGGCCACCTTTGCTACCTACTAGTTCTCCTGTTAAAGGACTTCCGAGCGCAGATCAGACAAACAAAAGCCAAAGTCCCCTCATGACAAATCCTCAGATACTGCCAGCCACCCAGGATATTTTGAAGGCACTAAATAAACAACCATCAGTAGGGGAGAATAAGCCAGTGGAGCTTCAACCAGAAGGGTCCTCTGAAGAGAGGCCACATGAGAAACTCAGTGACCAGTCAGAGAGTAGTGACCTTGACCTTGACGATGTCAGTACCCCCAGTGGCAGTGACCTGGAAACCACCTCGGGCTCTGATCTGGAAAGTGACATTGAAAGTGAGAAAGAGAAATTTAAAGAAAATGGTAAAATGTTCAAAGACAAAGTAAGCTCTCTGCAGAGCCTGGCGTCAATAAATAATAAGAAAGACCACAGCAATCATTCCATTTTCTCACCATCCTTAGAGGAGCAGACTGCGGTGTCAGGAGCGGTGAATGATTCTATAAAGGCTATTGCTTCTATTGCTGAAAAGTACTTTGGTTCAACAGGACTTGTGGGGCTGCAAGACAAAAAAGTCGGAGCCTTACCTTACCCTTCCATGTTTCCCCTCCCGTTTTTTCCAGCATTCTCTCAGTCAATGTATCCATTTCCTGATAGAGACTTGAGACCGTTACCCCTGAAAGTGGAGCCCCAATCACCCAGTGAAATTAAGAAGATCCCAAAGGGAAGCTCTGAGTCTCCCTTTGACCTCACCATAAAACGTAAGGAGGAGAAGCCACTCACTCCCATCCCCTCAAAGCCAGCAGCCCCCTCTGCCTCCAGCCAGGACCAGCCTCTGGATCTCAGCATGGGCAGCCGAAGCCGAGCCAGCAGCACAAGGCAGGCTGAGCCTCGGAAAAACCACGTCTTTGGAGAGAAGAAAGGAGGAGACCTCGAGCAGAGGAAAGCTTCAGAGTCCTCTCTGCAGCATGCCAGGCCCACCCCGTTCTTTATGGATCCCATATACAGGTAAAGGACTCTCTGCTGCCTTTCAGCATCCTTTGGTGCAGGCAGAGGGGTCTGCCAGGGCTGCCACCCTGTGCCCCTCCCAGTGTCCCTGGAGGTGCCATTGCACTGCCAGGGCATGGGGGGCCCAGGCCACAGGCTGACCTGTACATCCCTCCTCACATCCCAGCTGCTCCAAGTGAGCCATGGGACTGGCAGTGCTGCAATTAGCAAGCCCTCATTGCCATGAGTCATTAATTTAACCTGCATAGCTTTTCATGCAAAGGTTGAATATATTCTCTGAGTTGGCATCAGTTTTGAGTGTTTGTTTATTTGATCTGTATTTGATGTCACTGGTTTGCCTGAAGTTCATTTTCTTCCAAAACTCTGCCTTCTCTGGCTTCCCCTGGGGATGACAGTACCCCTTGTACTCCACTTCAGCAGCTCCTCTTGAGTTCAAGAGGAGTTTCTCACAAGTACAACAAAGAAACACATCGGCCCTAAGATGTGTTAAAAGTCAGGAAACTGAGAATGATCTCTGCCCTTTTTTGCCATTATTTGAGCACTGGGTTGTTTTCTTCAGGCATTTTGTTCATAGAAATGAAGGCACAGCATCCTTGTGTGTACAAAGCCTCACCAGTGGGCTCTTTAGACATAGAATCATCACAGAAAAGCTTGGGTTGGAAGGGGCCTTAAAGCTCCTCTCATCCCAACCTCCTGCCATGGGCAGGGACACCTTCCACTCCACCAGGCTGTGCAGGTCCCCATCCATGATCTGCCTTGTGAAATCAGTGGGAGCATTGTTGGCTTTGAAAGGTGCACTCTGTCAGTGAGCTGAGATTTTAAAAACCAGTGGTAAAATCCAGACCTTCTGGGGTTTCCCAGCAGAACTGAGATGGATCTCACTGGGATGTGAATTTCACCTGCATCCTGGGTGTGTCAGCCCCCCTTTGCCCTTTTTCCACTTTTATCTCTAACAAGTCAAAGTCATGCATCTAAATTAGTTTAGAGAAATATTAGCCATAAAAATATTCGTCTGTAATATAAATGACTGACTTTACAGCCTCTTGTTATAAAAAAAGGATACTGCCATGTAAATTATGCTAATTTATTACTTTACTTGAAAAAGAAATGCTGTGGGCAAAGTTTTTGGAGAGTGCTGGTGCATAAGACAAGAAGTCTGCATTATGAAGAAACAGGATATGATGCTATTTAGTGAGATGGTTTTATTCATGCCAGATTGATATCTGTGTTAGACCATAAGTTTTCTTTGCGTCATATTCACTTAAAATGCCTGAAGCAGCGGAAATAATGATCTGTGGTTTATGGCCCTACATTACCAACTAATTAAATTGCATTGCAAACTCCCCTGCCCAGGGCAGAGGGGTTGGAGCAAGATGATCCTTATGGTCCCTTCCAACCCAAGCCATTCTGTGAGCCTACATTTCCATGATTTTAATGAAATCTGTACAAATTCTGGCAGTTATTACTGAGCCTTCCTTTGCCATGAGTTACCTCTACACATGGACAACACGTTTCATCCATGAAACCATGCATATCAGTAACAGAAAAAGCAAAATCCCCAAATTTCCATGCTGTTTCTGAATTGTCCACGCTGGGTTTTGCAGCCACGAGTGAATTGCAGGATTTGTTGCTGGCACCCCAGATTCAGGGTGTTCCTACAAGTCCTGCTTGACCTTGGCTGTGCACAGGGGAGGTTTCCAGGGTGGTAGCTGTGATGTCATGTCTGGACAGATGGCAAGGGACGCGTTGCTCAAGGGACCCCTGAATTCCTCTTAGTGCTGAGCCTGTTCAGTTGCCTAATTTCTGTATAAAAGTGCTTGGTAGTTAGTCATTGGTTCCCATTATAGTCGTTATAATGGTTCCCATTATAATCTTGAAATGGGATTATTCCCTAATTAAATGGTATAATCTACTTTAAAGGTGATTCCCAGCCCCACTCTGGCAGTAATGAGCTGTGTGTGGGAATCAAGACCTGAGCTCCTCCCTTATCTTTTATTGTTATCTCCCAGAAACAAATTGCTTGATGTGTAATTGCCTGTTTTAAACCTGAGTAGCTGTATGATTATTAATATCTGTGACTGATTCATCACAAGCAAATCTAATTTTAACATTTACAGAGTAGAAAAAAGAAAGCTAACTGACCCACTGGAAGCTTTAAAAGAGAAATACTTGAGACCTTCCCCGGGATTCTTGTTTCATCCACAAGTAAGTATTTTGGGAATTTTGATGTTGTAAACAAGCCTGTTGATGCTTCAAAGCAGGTGCAGAGAAATGAATGCAGCCTTAGTCATTTTTGGATTTCCTAAAACACACAGTTTTTGCTGGACCATTGTGGTGGAAAAGCGTAAGCATTGTTCTGAGCTTCTTGATGTTTTGCAGATGAAACAACATGTTTTGATTATAGAGGAAGCCAGATTCGAACTGAGTGTGTCTTTTAGAACCATTTTCCTCCAAAACCATAACGTAGCTACCAACATTTGCAGCCACTTGTGTCTTCAGCACTCTCCTGCTCTGAGCAAGGAGAGTCAGTACTGACTACAAGGAGTCGGTGCAAATTCACAGTAAGGCCAGAAAAGCTGAGCATCCCACTTTAAAAGGGATTTTATTGTGTTTAAGGACTCTTATAAAAGAGAGAAAAGTTTCCACCTGTTGTTTCCAAGGCTCATAGTGCAAATGCTCCATGGTTTCTTGGTAGCTGGTGTGAGCTGCAATATGTGCAGTGTGTGTAGGATCCGTGCTCCTCCAGTCCTGAAGAGAGACTTTATGAGGGCTGCTCGCTTGTTCACAGACCACAATCCTGGATGAAAACCATTTAGGAAGGTGTCCTAAAACAGTTTAACAACTGTGATGTGTATATGACATAGGAAGAGAATCTGTGTGCAAACTGTACGTTGCTTTCCTTCACCAGCACTGCACCCACATTTCGTCTTCCTCCTCCTTGCTCAAGGAAATTTCGCTAAAAATCTCAGTTAAATCTTACACCTGAAATAAAATCCTCTGTGGTATTTAGAGAGTTGAGCTCCTTGCTGACTGTGGGCTGTTTCATCTTAGTACTGTCAACCTCTACACATCCTGTATTTTAGGCACACAGCCATGAGCTGCTGTCTCTGGTTCAGGTTCCTCTGAATTCCTGGGCAAAACAGCCCAATTACCACTTGTTTTTTTCCTAATGAAGTCCTATGTTATTTTGTCCTAACTTGCATGGAATATGTTCTGAAACATGCCACTTCTTCAGAACTGGGAAGAGCAGCTGATAGCATGTATGATTGCAGATGCACAACACCCCTTTCCAATTTCAATGTCTGAACAAATTGTTGGATTGTGTATGAAAGTATTTAGTAGTATTTACATGTCATGAGTACTTATGGCATTATGTAAGTATTTATAAGCATTAAATAAGAATTTAAGATGTATTAAAATCACTGAGAATTTATGTGCAAGGTTTAATAGCAGCTTAACACCTCCTGCTGAGTTACCTTAAATAAGGTAAATCTGCCCAATTGGCAACACAAGTGAAAATTCCCCTTTAATAGCAGATAGTGCTAATGCACAAATACACAAAGGACCTCAATCTGCTTTTTGTCCCTGCTGTGAAACAGACTGGTTCCTCCCCATCAAGTCAATGATTCTGTTAGAGCAGCTAAGCAGCTGTAAATGATGAGAAAATTATTTAAATGAAGGCATTTTAGATACTTCATTGACAGATAAAGCAGGATTATTTTGCTTAGTGCTCTCTAGCTGTTCAGAAGCTGTAACTCAGAGTGGTTCAGTGATGTTGGATTTGGGGGTTCTGAAGGTGTTGCTGCAGGTTGGATGGATGCCAGTGGTAGGTGGGGTGGTCAGTGGGTGGGAAAGGGGGTGCTGGGGTAAAATTCAATGTTTGGAGTTAGGCTGTGGTGGGCAGGAAAGGAGCTGGATGTTCTTTTATGTATTCTTTTATGGAATTGGATATTCTTTTCTGCATTATTTTATGTTATGTATTTATTATATTATGTAGTTGGGTATTCTTTTGTGTGACTGAGTTACCCGGGGAACGGGGAGTCAGGCGAGGATGTGTGGGTGAAATGGAGACATGGGGCATTTCCCTGCTAATGGGAATGATTCCACCCTCCCTGTTTCGTCCCAGGGAGTTGTTGAATCTCTTGCTGGTGCCCAGGGAAGGTCCCAGTGCTGTTTCCAAGGCTGTCAGTGTGAGGAGGAGGTGTCAGGTGCCACCTCCCCATGGCAGGGCCAGCCCAGGTGGGGCAGGGCCAGCCCAGGTGGGGCAGAGCCAGCCCAGGTGGGGCAGAGCCAGCCCCAGGGGCAGGAGGGAGGGCTGGCTCTGCAGAACCCACATTTCTCACTGTGCAGCAGAACAAACAGCCCATGGCAAAGCCTGGCTTTGGTTTTATCACTTACCTGAGTGAGAGGGATGCTGTCTGTGACTTGGTGTGAGCTGGGCCGATGCAGAGGTCAGGAGTGTAACAGGCACTAAGGAACGTTGTAAAAGAAAACCAAACCACCAGCACATGTCCTGTCAAAAAAGTGAATGTCAAAATGCTTTCTTGAAAAGTTTTAATAGAATAGAAAGGAGCCTTCTGTTTGTATAGGCAGAATCTGGCTTGGTATTTATGGAGGGCTGGGGAGCAGCTTCCAGAAAAGCTGTTTTTCCTTTATAGTCCTGTTCACCCCTGTAAAAGTACAGGTGGGGAGTGCTCCACGAGTTTTCATTTTCTGCTGGCAGGATTTAAAATATTTACAAACTTACTGTTCATGTCCTAAAAGCTTGTGGTTTTGTTGTTGAATTTATTCCAGAAAATTGCCATCTCAGGGACCAAAAATTTATTGTTTCTTAACTGGGTAATATGACAGCAAACAGATGGATCTTTCAAATAGATTTCTGAAATAGAACTTACAGACATAAACCCTGAGGTCTGTATCCTGTCCCTGGCTGGGCAAAATTCCTCCCTGTGCCCAAAAGCTATGAAAATTAGATCATTTAATGGCATTCCACAATAATTTGCCATTACAAGGATTGTAATTTTTAGGAAGAGAACACCCCTGTCCAATAAATCATTCATAAAAACATTTTAATTAGTATCTTTAAATAAAATCTTAATAAGTACATTGATTGCAATAAGGATTCCAATGCAGGAATAATGTGTTGTTTTTGTTTCAATTTTGCTCCCAGTTCCAATTGCCTGATCAAAGAATTTGGGTAAGTTCATTGCTTATATTTTTAATTTAATTACTCTGAAATAAATTGCATAAGAAAAATATAATATCAAAGATAACTTACCTCTCATTTATGGAGCATGCCACTCTTTCCTACAGGGTCTTACAGCTGAGCAGATAAATATGGTCTTATGAAAAATTAGCTTTATTTTTATGTACCTGATCCTGCTGGTTTTGTTTGGTGAAGGCAATGGGAGCTTTACCTGAGTGAGGGTTGCAGAATGCAGTCTTTTGTTTATATGTGACTGAAATTGTTCCAAGCTATTTTCCTTCAGAGATTGCAGTGAAATTTTCAGGCTGAAATCTTGTTAGATAGCAATAGTTAATAAATATTTAATCAGCATTAACATACCTAGTCTCAGAGGATTTTATGTTTTTCTCTCACTTGACTTAGGCGGGAGTTAGTCACTTTAAGAGTCACTTTAATAGCTTTGAAATTTTGAGCCTAATTGCTCATTGCAGTGCTTAAAGCAGAAATAAAACACCCATTTATTTGCTGTGTTTAGGTCCAATTTGTCCTCTGTGTACACTTACGTCATCCTCCTTACACGAACAGGACTTGTGCTTTAAATGCACTCTGGGATAAATTTGGGCTTTCTCTTCTATTTTTATAAAACCTTGTTTTTAATACATCTAAATAGTTCATGAGAAGGAAAAAATGAAAAAAAAAAAAAAACCAACACAGCAACCGCTTTTGCAGATGCAGCTCCAAAAATGCCGTGTTCTGATCCCGCGCTGCTGGCTCCTCAGCTGCAGCGCCCAACCCGTAAATGCTCGTCCCAGATTTTCCCAGCCTCTGGGCTTTGGAGGGGAGAGCTGGGGCCAGGAGGCAGGGCTGGGGTCCTGACTCACTCACTGCTGCTCCTGGCTCTCGCTGCCACCTGGACCCGTTTCACCAGGCACAGCCAGAGCTCTGCCGAGATCCTCTCGTGCTGCTCTGCTCCAGGGTGTCCCTGCTGCAGGAGGTGCTGGCTCTGAGCCCTGCCCTCTGCTCCCTGCCCTCCCTGGCACACCTCTAGAGCAGGGCTGGACCTTTGCTTTGTGTGAGTTCAATCCCACTTTCTTCTGGGAAGAGCTGCCTTATGCAGATGCTCTGAAAGCAGCTGAGCAGGCACCAAAGGACTCCTGAGAGCACCCAGAGGTGCTGCAGGAGCTCAGCAAGCAGGAGGTGGTGTTAGATGCCAGACTTGGAGAGCACAGGAGGTTGTTCCCAAATATTTTCCTTGGGAAATTTCTTGTAGGACAAGAAGGGGCCATAGTAGGATTTGTGATTTGGCCCAGGCACCCTTAGTCCTCTGCTCTGAGAAAAGTGGCTCTGCTTCAGCAGGTTTGGGAAGTGGAAAAACCCAGTGCAGTCTGTTTCTTCTGTCTGATTTCCTTGACTTTGGCTTAGTCCTCAAATTTCCATCGTTCTGCTCCTTTTGTGAGTGTATGTCTCCTGGCTGTGCTCACGCTTTGGGCAGCTCCAGCAGAAATAGGTGTTCAAAACATGAAGTGACTGAGCAGGATGCTGATTCATGGATGAATCTCCATCTTGAGAGATTTGGTTATGTCACACAAACCTTTACATCTCAATTCCCAGTTGCATGTGCCACATATTTCAAGATTATTTGAGATTGGTTTTTCATTGTTTGGCAGGAGCCCTATGGTGCAAATCAATGGACATCTGTTTTGAGTGGATCAAGATTAATTTGATCTATTTATGCAATTTTGGTCCCATCAGAAGAAGCAACCCATCAGGTTGCTAAGGAGGTTCTGTAATTTTAGGCAGACAATATTTTCTTTAGGAAGAACCATTGTAAATAATTAAAACAATTTTACAAATAAATGGAAAGGAATTTAGTGAGTGCCTTAACAAGGCTTTTGTTTTACTGGGCTTAGTTTTAGGGCATGATCCATTCTGTTAACTGAGCTAAATCCCCACCAACTGGATTCATGCAAATCCAGTTATTTTGGAACCATACTGCAGCTCAGAAGGAGTTTCTTGCTACTGCTTCATAAAGTTCAGCCACATGTGATAGGTCTCTTGAACGTGAATATAACTCAGCCAAGTTCCAGGGCTGGCTGTCCAAATACACTTAAGATTCACAAATTGCAGATTTTAGAGGCAACATTATAACTTCAGCTGGGGGAGGGAGAAATGCTGAGCTTTAGCAGTTGGATTTTGAAGAGTTCCCCAAATAACAGTAGTAAAAATAGAAAGCAAACACTTGAACAGTTTTTTTTTCCCATGAGGTCTGGCCATAAAGTCAGTTGTTTTTGTGATAGTAGCAATGAAGCAGTCACGTTTGTCAAACAGGAGGTCATGTAATTCATGACATTGTCTGCGAGATTATTTCATATCATCAGGTTATTCTTAAAGAGCAGCAACAGCAAACCTTCACTTTATTTATGCCACTTTTTCTTGGGTTGGTTAATAAATTTTAAGACAAATGTTCAAGGCCCCTGCTGATGATATCTTGCCCGCTGAAATGTTTATAAATACTTGTTTTAGCCGATTATGGTAATGTCTGCATTTTTGAGTCGGAGCTGGGGAATTGTGACTGCACATTAGTTTGCGTCAGTCGGAGGTTAATAGCCTCTCAGGGAGGTGGGGGAAAGCTGCTTCCTTTTCCAGACATCTGGACACAGATAGAATCAACAACTCTTATATATGTAAATCAAAAGTTACTGTTCTATATAAAACACTGTCATTCACTGATGGCAGATTAGGAGCGCACGTGACCTGTCCGTAAGGCAATAGCTGTATGTAAAATATGTAACAGGATCTTCTCCCTCTCCTGCCTCCTCACAGAGCTTTCTCCATGGGCATGGCAATCCCACTAATCCAATCCTTGGGGTCAAGCAGTGCTTCCCCTCCTCGTGCCCCATTCAGGGATCACCACAGCCCTTGGGTGTTGGGTTGGGGTGCAGAACCCCCTGAGAGCACAGCTGGTGGCTTTAGCCACACACCTGCCTCCCTGCTGGTCCCAGGGACCATCCCTGGAGAGGGGAGGTGACCATGAGCACCCACCCAACGCCCAGGACAGGCACTTTCACCAACATCTCTCTCCAGGAGTTGGTGGATTGAGTAACATTCCTATGGCCAGCACAACTCCTGTGGAGGCAGGTCTTGCTTTGCCATCAGTAGTAAAAGTGTTTGGAAGCAAGAGCAGCTACTTCAGTTGTGTTTTAGAAGAGGGAGGTTCATTGTGGAAGAAGGAAAGTCATCTCCTGGGTTAACATTTAGTCATTAAAAAAAGAGGGGGGGAAAAGGGGGAAGAATAAAATAATGATTTTTACAATCATTGAAGATTACCAGTGGGTCCACCTTGGGGTGTCACTGGGCTGAACTGTGGCATATGTCTGTAAATGCCATAGGAAGAAGGGTGAGCAGGCAGAGAATTTGTGTCTGTTTGCTGTGAGTACCCAAATCCAGAACTGACTATGAAGATTCTGCAGAGATTCAGAGAAAGCTGAGTCACCAGGATTAAAACAGCCATAAAAGTCACTGTCAGTAAACACCCATTAATACCATGGGGAAAGTGTGACTTTTACTCCTGTCATTCAGGAAAAACATCTTGAAGTTGGTAGTCTTATGAAAATATCACCTGAGTGCTTAGCAGAAAGGAGTTGAAAACATCATTATGTTATAGTGGCTTCAGGTCTTGAGTACAGCTAATGTTCCTCTCAAAAAGGCCATAGCAGGATTAGAAAAGACATAGAAAAGTGCAACAATGATGATCAGGTAGGGAACAGCTTCCATTCAAAAAGAGGCTAAGTAGATTTTGATTTTTTTCATCTGGGGAAAAAATGCCTGAGGGAGCTGTGCCCCAGCTCCGTGAGCCCATGAATGGTGAGCAGAGCCTGAAAGAGGAATGGTTATTCATTAGGGATAACAATACCAAAAAAAAACCCAGAAAAAATATCAGGCAAAAGGCTCAGCAGGAACAAAAACCAGTATCTTTTCATATGCACCTAATTAAATTGGTGAACTCTCCTTGACAGAAACATAAATGGGTTTGAAAAGGTTTAGCCAAGTGAATGGGAGCAGCGGCCGATGGCTGTTCAATGTTGTAACAGGGATGAAGCCTCCAGTTAATGCTCCTGCACCTCCCTGTGCTGGTGTGGGGCAGTGGGGAGATCTGTCCCTTGCCCACCCTCCTGCATGTCCCCTGGGGACACTGCTTGGCACCAAGTGCCACTTTCCAAAAGCCCACGTGGCAGGTTTAGAATTCTTGCTTGGTTTTGGTGTCTGAATGAGTCCTCAATGCAACTTCCCCCTGGATTTCTTACTGCTCAGCTGGTGTTTTGCAAGTAGACTGGTGAGCAGGGTCTGTCTGCCTGCACTGAAGGTGATGGACGGCATTTTGGGGATCAGGGCTGCAGGATTTCATGAGCTGTAAAATGCCCCCACAGCCCAGGGACCCATCTCATGATAGGGATTTGCATTTTGAAGGCTCTGAGCACCAACACACTGCAAGAGTTCTTACGAAAATGCCCCAATTTTGGTTCTTGGGAGCCCTAACTCCAGCAGATAGTACCAGCTATAATTATCCTGATAGCAGTGGAGTGACAGTGCCTTGGATCAGCAAAGCTGTGGGGCCAAACACTTCCCATTGGTGCTGCTGCAGTTCTTGAAAAACATAAATCATACCAGGTCACCACATAAGTCAGGCTTTAAACAAAAAAAGAAAAAAACTAAACAGCAAAATAGCAAGCACAATAGTCATTCCTATGGTGAGAAACATATTTTTAGAAAGCGAGTAATACTTTAAAATAATTGGAAGTGCTCGTGTTTCCTCTGGATGAGGGATTTAAGATTAGGTGCTGATTTCATACCTATTTTGGGACTGATGTAATCCTGGAGGCAGTGTTGGAGGTAGAGCTGGTCTGTGTTGCTGTGCATGAAACAAGACTCTGTCTCAGTTTCTACTCTGCAAAATCCTGGAAATAAGAACTAAAACAAAAATCAGCATGACTAAGCCATTTTAAATGTAAAGGGGAGAATAGTTGCTTTAATATATTACTGGCAGGCACTATGTGCATGAGAAATTGTGATCCAAAAATGATTTAAACCCACTAGATAATGAAATGGACTTGAATATTAAATATACATAAATAAAACATTTATTATACTTCTCAGTACCCTTATTATTCTTCACCATAAATATGTGATATCATAACCCATGCACTGTCTTGTCATTGCTAATCAGCCCGAAGGCCAAAGGGCATTTTTCTTTCAAACCATTTATTTTCAGCAGTTGTAAAATAGATGAGTGAATTTTTGTGGGGAACAATTAGAAGGAATTAAAGGCAGTGGAATGACTATTTTAAAAGCTTTAAGAATCAATTCCAACTGAAGGAGAATATGAAGTCATATAAAAAGAAATATATGGTAATGTTGAGGTGTATGGGTTGATAATGGCATCTCAGTGCCGAGATAGAATTACCTCCTCTCCCAGCAGCATCATCATTACATATCTCATGCCTGTGATCAGTACATGTCAAAATCCTTCATATTGACAAATGTGCTGTCCACTTGCATCTGTGGAGAATGTTTTAGCAGCTGAGTGATTATGAATCAAACCCCAGAGCTTACAGCCCTTACTGCCTCGCAATGCTTTCACATTTGTTGCCTGACAAGTAAATGTATCTTGACTTCCCTCTGAGATTTTTTATTTTTTTCCACTGTGTTTGATGAAAGACATTTGGCAAATTGGCAGTGGTACCCTGTACGTTGCAATTTGTACTCAGCATTAGGAATCTGAGCATGAAATGAGAGGGCAGGCTACAGGCTAAAGGGAAAAAAACAACCCAGCCCAAAGGCAGAGCTAACCATAATGGAAATAGTCATGCCAGGAGACAACCGTGTAATTCGGCCAATGAAAATAAAATTAAATAAACCTGCAAAAATTCCCAGTTCTTCCAATTAAAATTTCAGTTTTCCAACAATCAGAGGAGCCTTTTATGGATTTTGAAGAACAGTCTGTGGAGGTGTTCCAGCTGAGAAGGGTTCAACATCTTGTCTTTCATATAATTTCCTTCTTTGTTACAAGCAAGATCTTGCACAGGGCTCATGCTGTGGGTTTTGTGCTCTGTAGGTGAGAGCTTGGCTTTCTTTTTTTTTTTTTTTCATTTGTTTGTGGTTATGGAGAGGTGGATGGTTATTCTCACCTGTCAGTAGGCTCAGCAGCATTCTTGAACTCTTCAAGTGGCAATGTTTGGGGTTTTGGAGGAGATTTTCATGGTCAGTTCCAGCTTAAAGGAAACTGTTCCCCAGAAATTTTTTAATCCCCACTCCCTGCAAATTACAGACAGCTAATCAGGAGTGGAGCCATCCCAACGGAGTTAAAAGAACTAGAGGTAGAGCAAGAATATTAAGAGGTGGAAAAATGGCATAGGCATCTAGCAGGGAATGTGAGTACAGAGCACCAAAACCACCAAAGCTTCATTTCTTCTGTGTTTATCTAATGGTCTTTGGCTATGATGGGCTAGAACACTGGAGTGGATGGTTGGATGTGACTGGGACATTGATGGAGCCTCTTTGGATCTGGATTGTTGCAGCTCTTCATTGAGCTAGAGTGTTCATAAGGTTTCCTCTGCAATATGTGTCCTCTGCAAGTCCTTAAAAAAATAAAATTAGAAGCTCAGTTATCATTTCTGTTCATTTGGTAATAAATGTTCAATGATTTCTGTAGATAGGGTGCATAGACTTGTAGGCACACAACCACAGAGCATGACTGCAAAACCTGGAATTTTGTAGGAGCTGGGGCTTAAAAATAAGAAGACATGAACACTCACTGATTATTACCCTCATGACCCATAATTTTCAAGACTGCAACTCTACACTGAGTTTTTTTCCCTTTTTTCTTCTTTCACTTGTCCGTTGATGTCCTCTGCACTTTGGGTTCCTGGTGGGGGCATAAATCCGAGGGGATTACTTACCGTGGTGGGCTCTGTGCTCTTCTCCTGCTGCAGGTGTCAGCTATAGAAAACATGGCCGAGAAGCTGGAGAGCTTCAGTGCCCTGAAGCCCGAGGCCAGCGAGCTGATCCAGTCGGTGCCATCCATGTTCAACTTCCGCGCGCCGCCCAGCGCGCTCCCCGAGACGCTGCTGCGCAAGGGCAAGGAGCGCTACACCTGCAGGTACCGCGGCCCTCCCCAAGCCCCCCTGCTCTGAAATCCAACAGGGAGGCTCTCAGGCCTCTCTGTGCCCAGCATGGAGAGCGTTTCCCTCTGGGGTTCCTGGCCTGGATCAGGAATGGTGTGGCCAGCTGGAGCGGGGAGGTTGTTCTGTCCCGGTACTGGGCACTGGTGAGGGCACACCTGGAGTGCCGTGTTCAGTTCTGGCCCCTCAGTTTGGGAAGGACTTTGAGGTGCTTGAGCACATCCAGATGGGGCAATGAGGCTGGAGAGGAGCTGGGAACACAAACCCTGTGAGGAACCACTGAGGGAGCTGGGGATGCTCAGCTTGCAGAACAGGAGACTCAGAGGTGACCTTATGACTCTCTACAACTCCTGAAAGGTGGCTGTGGTCTGGTGGGGTTGGTCCCTTTCTCCAGGAATTGGAAAGCACAGGGGCAGTCCTAGATGAAAATCACACACAGAATGAGAGGACACAGTCTCAAGCTGCACCAAGGGAAATATAGTTTGGATATTAGGAAAAAGTTTTTTACTGAAAGAACGATAAAGTACTGGAATTGTCTGCCCAGGGAGGTGATGGAGTCACCATCCCTGGATATGTTTAAAGCCTGGATGTGGCACTGGGTGCCAGGGTTTAATTGAGGTGTTGGGCTGGGTTGGACTTGATGATCTTGAAGGTCTCTTCCAACCCAGTGATTCTTTGAATCTGTTTATTAAATTATTGGTGTTACGAAACAAAGAGCTCTCCCCTGATGCCGTGGAGTGGCTGCCTAGAACAGAGGCTGGATAAGATTAAAAGAATAAAAGCAGGTATTTATTACAGGCCTTCAATAGGTACACCTTGGGCTGTCAGAAGCCTCCCAGAGGCTACACCCAAGATGGACAACGGTCACGAGTTTTTCAGACAATTCTAAGTTTGGGCCATTTACATATCGGAGGTTACCTGTTTCTTTACCTGAAATTGTAATTGGAGGTAAATCCTCCAATTAGAGTTTCAGGTCGTGAAGTCATTTACTCCAACTTTGCCCCTACCAGTTCACTGTTGTTTACATCCCTTCTTGAGTTTCAGGCCCAGAGAGGAATTGTTTTGTCAGGAGAAGACAGAAACTGACACTGTATATGGAGTTTTAGAGTTATACACTAAAGCAGTACAGGATTAGAAAAATATAAAAGCTAAATCCTTCGGCATCACCCTGTATCACAGTGGTTTGATAAATGAGGTGGAAACCGTTATATAAACAATTCTTTTTTTTCCAAATTTTCTCATCACTTTCATATATAAAAGTGTGCTTTCATAATTGATTTTTTTGATCGTAAACTACAGATGTGTTTTCTCTCTGGCTTCTGGTTTTAATATCCAAAGGGATCAGTGATAAAATACATGACTTATTAAGACTTGTGTGTACAGACTTAAAAAAAAAAAACCCACAATGAAGATAGTCATTGAATGCACACCCAAAATGAATGGGAGCTTTGTCCAGGAGAGTGGAATTAGCTGTGTGGGTATTTTGAAGGCTTATACATCACGTTGTGAAAAAATAAATGGGATGTTAAAAGTGAAGGGATGCAATCTTCAAAGTCATTGCATGGAGCAGCCACCACCCTCATTCACTTAAGAGAGTGCTGTGTGTGCTCTGCCCCCATGCAAAAATGTCCTCAACAGAATGGGCCAATTATAAACTGAATATTAATATGCTACTTCAATGAAGGGGGAGAACTCACGATAATTTTATTTTTTTTGCCATTATTTTTCCTGTGACATATTATCGAGTTTGGAGAATGGTTTTTAAATTGCACTGCTTAGGTCTCTATATCATCTCCAGAATGCGCAGGCGTTTGACACTGGCATATCGGTTTATCTGATCTTTTTGAAAACATGTCACCTTCTTTCAAGACATGTTGTTATAGAAACATACCTTGATGGATTAGGTCTTTGAGTCTTGTCTGCTCTGATCCTATTCAATGCACAGAACGGTGTCACGTTTGCTGACACGTAGAATTGGTTGAAAGGTTTGAAATTTGCCTACACAGAGGCAGAAATCCAAGCCTTTAATAACAGATTCTCTTGATTCCAAATCTGAATGAGGCTGATAATCATCCAGTGGGCTTAGAACCTTGGAGCGATCTTTAAAACAGGTTTTTCATATAACCCTTGCCTCTGCACAAGTGAAGCTGGTTGGTGGCGGCAGTTCCAGCCCCACTCTTGTGTGTGTGTGTGGATCCCTTATATTTGCAGAATGCCTTTACTGAGATGTTGTTGCACCAAAGCAGTGGGACCGTACTGTGATGATTCCATTTGAGCTGTGCATCCAGTGCAGCTCAAACTGGGACGAAGCCACTGAAGGTTGTATTGTCTTACCAAGCATTTTCTTATCACAGATACTGTGGCAAGATTTTCCCGAGATCTGCAAACCTGACCCGTCACTTGAGGACGCACACTGGAGAGCAGCCCTACAGGTACCACACCCCTCACCCCTGTCTGTGCTGTGGCCAAGCTTTGGGGTCCCTTCCAAGGCAGACATTTTCTCTGAATAAAGCCAGGGAATCCAACCTCCTTGCTGGACCAGCTCCAGCCCTTCCTCCTTACCTTTGGACCCACCGTTGCATTTTGGTGTCAGAGTTTTGTGCTGATCCTCGGTGTTGGAGCTGCAGAAGGGGGTAGAGTTTTTGGTCTTAGGGAAGTTCTTTTGGCTGGGGCAGCTTCCCAACACAGCCCCCAAGTCCTGCCTTTGCTGGCAGGGTGGCTGGCACTGCTGAACCAGTGTGATTGAAGTGATGTTCAGTAGGGCTCATGGGCCTATTTTCCCTTGCAAAACCGTTTTTTACTGGAGTTCTGCGGTGTTATTTGCAGCCTAAATTTGGGTGATTTGTCAGTCATCTGATTTCTGAAAGGTCCTGGTTGCAAAAGCATTACTGTATTTATTTGTTTCCTGCCTAATCTGGATCCTTTCTGAGGTCTGCTTAACCAAAACCCATGTGGGTGTACTCTCCTGTTGATAAGAATATGTGTGTGATACTGAATCCAGGACGGTCACATGCAGAAATGTGTATAAAGCTTCACATTATTGAAAATGAAAGGCTAATTTAAACTGGAAAGAGGCCAATTCATGTTCCAGTAAAACAAATGCACAGATTTCTGCATTTTATGAGCTGTAAAGAGCAGAGTAAGCTCATTGTTTGTGAGGAAACAATGTTTTTTTGCATCTAGTCTCTTTGGGAAATGAGATTCACATCTAATTTTATTGAAGGAAGGTCTTGATGCATGTTATACCCGTCCACTGCATAAAAGCCACAAGCAATTAGTGGCATAATGGGTGATTTCAGCACTAAAAAAAATTTTACATCCTTGACAAGTGTAAGAGAGGCACGGGAGAAGTAAAAGATTGAAAAACTAAAGTGCTGAAGACTCTTGGCTGGTTGCCAGCCAGAGAATTTGGAATAGTTATAGTATGACTTAGTAATGGCTTAAAGAGCAATACAGTAAAGGCTTTAGGGACTCCAAATCGCTACAGAGTATGAAAATTGATGCCTCTGGTACCAGAGTGATAGACTAAACTACTCACATTGGCACAGTATTAAAGGTTGGGATTGTTTATTGCTGGTTTTTGCAAGATAACCGAATTTCCTCTGGGATTAGCAATCAAGCAAGCTAATTCCTCAAGAAAAGATTTAATCACACAGTATAATTTAGAATAGGAAAAGAAATAGCCCTTTTTACCTTATTTGAGCATTAGAAGAGATCTGTTTCATGTTTTTTCCAAAAGTGTTTAATTGTATTGTATTGGCAGCACATGAAACAATAGAGTTATTGCTCTACTGTTTTCAAACTTCCCAACTTTGCGTGCAACAGTTTTAAAAACATGGGACTCAATTACCATAGCTAATTTGATGCCATTAGCTCAGAAATATTATGCTCATTCCTAGAGGCAGTACTTAAAATATAAAGTCTAATATGAATTAAAGCTGAAAACCCCACCATAGAAGTTATGTCTCCATTCCAAGAGCACAGCTCTCTAGTTGGCCAAAATTTGTCTTTATGTCAGGGAGGATTGAGCCTCAGTAGGGAACAAGGAACTGTGGTTGGGTGCTGAGACTGAGCCCAGAAGGCTCTTCTTGTATCTTAGGACAAATCTTACGTTTCCAGCTACTAACAAACTCTTTCCTGCCCACTTGTTTTGTTGTTTTTTTTTAGATGCAAATACTGTGACAGATCCTTCAGCATATCATCTAACCTGCAGAGACATGTGCGTAACATCCACAATAAAGAGAAGCCATTCAAGTGTCACTTGTGTGACAGGTGTTTTGGTCAACAAACCAATCTTGACAGACATCTAAAAAAGCACGAGAACGGGAACATGTCTGGTATGTTCTGTCTTTTCCCTCCTGCCTCTTCCCTCCCCAGCCTGCTCCCTGTCCCGTGTGCAGGGACTGCCCCTTCCCTGTCAGCACCACCGCAGGCACACGCTGCTCCAACGGGTGGGGGGTAGCAAAATATGTAAGTGCCTAAGCTCTGCTGACATTTAAAGTGCTTTGAAAATCCCAGCATAAACTCTCCCCTTGTATAACTTAAGACCACTGGATGATGTCTTTTCTTTTGGTTTTAATTAAGCCAACCCATAGCGTTTTGAGAACAGACTGGGAAAATTGGTTTAATCCCATCTCTGCAATCACTTGGCTCTCAATAGGAGTCCTAGATTTAGAGTCTCAGGGGGCACTCTAAAAGATTTTCCTGGCACCTTCTGAAATATTCCCACTGTCAGGAGCTGAAAAGCGCTGGCTATTACGGAGCTAATGGTGCCTCTCAAGCCCCAAAGCAAATTGGTCACTGCACAGCAGCAGCACAGGCAGTGGCAGGAGGGGATGTCATTGGGCTGGTTTGGGTGTCTGCAGGGTTTAATGAAAACCCTCTCTGCAGTCCTTTCAGTCTGCATTTTGCCTCAATGGAGACAACCAGGGGCAAGCAGTGAATGCAGAGCTGTCCCTTCCCCAGTGCTCAGAGAAAGGCGTCCAACACTGGGCTCTCAGTGCTCAGTGAATATGTCAATGGCTGCTTCATTTTTTGAACAAATCTGCATAATTGATAGATAAAAATGAAGTTCCATTTGCTCAGTTGAGCCATTGGTCTAAGAAGGACAGTTATCAATGGACAGTCTTGGAATCACGAGCAGCAGGAGGGAGATGTTGAAATAGGGACATGGCAAAAGTGATGATAAATCATGGAAATGGTACCCAGCATGCAGCAAAGTTATTTTGGCTGGAAATATCCTTTGCCCACTAATTACTGGTTTTATGGCCAAAAGCTGATAGTTCACACTGACCAACTTTTGGCTCTCACCCGTATCAACCAGAGTTTCAATTTTGTTTTGATTTAAATGGTTAAATATAGAAAATGTAAAGGAGCGGAAACAGACATTGTATATTTTTCTTTAAGGTACTGCAACATCTTCACCTCACTCAGAACTGGAAAGCACAGGGGCAATCCTAGATGACAAGGAGGACTCTTACTTCACAGAAATTAGGAATTTTATTGGAAACAGCAACCACAACAATCAATCCCCCCGAAACTCAGAGGAGAGGTGAGTTGTGTCTGATCTGCCTTCAGGGGGTGCCCACTGCTCCTTTTCCAGGTCTGCAGACCTAATTGTTCACTTTTGATGATGTCTGGAGCCAGAGTTATTTCAGAATCTGGTTGATTCAGTGGCCACCTTGGTGTCTCAGGAAAAGAAAATGTGTTGACTCCCTCCCCACTGGGTATGAAGAAGTTCCAAGTGGCAGATGCTGGACAAGAGGTTCCATCTGTGAACACATTTCTCCTTGTATCTGGAGCTCTCAGTTTCAGGCTCCTGCCGTTGATTTGTCTGCTGAAAAATTCCTTCTCTTTACATTCACGGCAGAACAGGTGAATTCTACATCCTGTGGCTAAATGCATGGAGCCTTAGGATTTAAGTGCAATTTAAATGTGTAATTAATAAAGTAGACCAAGCTAAGTTCTTGGATCAAATGGAAGATTGTAGCAGAAAGTCCTTTCCCGTAAGTAACTCAATCCCAAGAAAGATGCTGAGTAGCCAAAAGCCCGTGAGGCTGCGGGTGGGCGCTGGGAGTCCACAGAGCTCCAGCATGTGAAAGAGCTTTTTCTACTAAGATTTATTAAGTATATGGGTGTTTGAATTCTTCTGAACTAACAGAAGAGAGACCACTTCTAAATATTTTCAGTTAATAAAAGTACAGCTAAGCAGAAAAGGCTGTGGGACGGAGCCCCCACATATTTCTTTGGGATTGGTGTTGCATTATGCTTTATTTTCCCTTTTGAATCGGCATTATGTTATCAACATCAAAAAATTCTTACTGTTGGTGGCAAACTTTGCTGTCTCCTCAATTTCTAGATGCCTTTGTGAAGGAATAAAAAGGGTGGACCCAACACAATTTCCACTATAGTATTGGATTAAGTGATTACATGCATATTCAAATTTCATTCCATCTTGATTGGCAATGAGGGCTTGGGATTTTTTTCCTTGCACATCTGGTCTCAACATGTCCTCCGACAGGAAGTCAGCAAAGTGGAAAGGTTGCTGGGTTGTGCAGTGTTTCCTTTCTAAATTTGGCACTTCAGACTGCTCTTGACGGATATTTTATCCCTGGCAAATTGCTGCATTTGAAAGCATAATTAGAGAATCTGTTTTCTTAATCACATGGCTTTTGTTACTTTGGTTGTAGTCCATCTCCCTTTCATTTCTAGCAGCCTCAATTGAGCATAACAAGCAAGTTGGCAGCCCAAACTGAGCTCAACAATTTCTTATTTCTGCCTATTTAAATAAAAGATGATAAAGAGATATTTCTCTGATGATCTTAGAGGGAGGCGGCTGCTTCAGCTCTCCCTGTTCTGCACAACCTCAGATTTTTTTGATACTCTTCTAAAGACAGACTGTTCCCTAGAGCTTTTTTCAATGCAATACTAAACTCATGGCAGTCAGCTGGAATTTGCTTGGAAAATAGATGAAACTCTAATATGTTCAGGAAAATGGTGCTATTATTGTGGCAGAGACCAGCTTTGCTCCTCAGAAAGTCAGATGTTAAACACCAGCAAGGCTGTGAGGCTTCATCTTATCTTGCTCCAACGTTGGGTCTCTCCCATATTGTCCCGCACAGTTTGATGCACGCGGAGTCTGAGGCAAACTGCGTGCGGACAATAAGGTTTCCATTTTTGTAACTGTATTCCTGGAAGAGTTAAGGACCTTTTGCACAATGAGAACAATAGATGAATCAAGGCCTCTGTGCTGCATGACGTGGTAGGGGCAGATATGGTGGTAGCACGAATTTTGGGGGGGCTCCACTGGGTGCAGCTCGTTCACATCCCTGGGCCTCTGGTTGGGTGTTCGTTGAGGCCGTGGTGAATTTCTTTAGTTCTCATTTGATGTGATGGACACAATGCAGTCTGAATCCTACAGGGTTGAGACCATAACCAAACAACCCCTACTTCAGCGTGGGTATTATGTCCTTGATAAAAATCCTGTAGGAAGTAGTTAAGAGAAGTCATTGTCTGAGAGCAAAGGGCAGTGTAATAACAGTTTGTAGACCAAATCGTTTTCCATGTGTGTATTGCTGTTATTACTCATTTAATAAGAATAAATGCACTTAAATTGCCGTATGACCTTTCTTTTCATTGCTTTTTACCCTTCAAATGAGTCAATAACCTAGTTCAGCACAGAGGTGATATTGCAGACCACTCTTCAGGTCTCCAGCTGAAGCCCCTTAGGTTCCCATGTATGAAATCCATACATTCAGTGAAGCGATATGGCTTCCAAAGGGGTGATAGTGGGCAAAATTAATTATGCATGTAATTTTGACTTTAAAACTCTGAATGCAATATTGGATGTAATTTTTTTTTAAAAATGCCAGATCCGATTTTGAAAATTTCTTGGCCCTTACAGCTTCTGTTCAAAGGCAGTGAGTTGTTTTGCTCAGACTACATGTATGATTGGAAACTTGAGATGAAATAATGCAGGGGAAAATTTGGAATGGTTATCTGAACTCGCCTCTGTTAGAACAGTAGTTTTAGCAGGATAACAGGAAAATCCCATGCTGATGGTGCTGTAATGTCCCACTGATTTCTGAGTGGAATTTTCTCCAATGCTGCCTGAATGTCTGAAGCTAAGCAAGATGTAAAATACAGAAATCACTTTATTCTGCTGGGACAGATGCTTTTCAGATCTGCCTCCAAGAGTCTGCCCATGAGGAGCTTTCATATCTGATCTGTGTTTATAGCTTGCATTTGTTTTGGTCCTTTCAGAATGAATGGCAGCCACTTTAAGGATGAAAAAGCCATGGTAGCCAGCCAGAACTCGGATCTGCTGGATGACGAGGAGGCAGAAGATGAAGTAATGATGGATGAAGAGGATGAGGAGAGCGAAATGGCAGGGAAGGCAGTCAAAGAGCCCGCGACGAGTGACATGCATGAGGGCACTCCCGAGGAGGATTATGAGGAAACGAGTACTTTGGACATGAACTGCAAAGCTTCCCCTGGCAGGTTGGTTCCTTCCGAGTATTGGTGTGCCCGATGGGCGGAATGGGAACAATAAACCATACAGGAGTGCCAGCACCAAACCGGCTGCCGTGGGAACCGCTGCGGAGCGGCCGCTTCCCACTCACAATAGCAACGTGCGTCCGTGTTTGGGTCAACACCAGCCCTGCTTTCAGCCTCCTCGTGCAGTCTGGAGCCCTTGTTAGGAAAACTGACTGTGCTTGGGGAGCTATTGTGAGGTTCTGGGTGAGACAGGAAGCAGGGTGAGACAGTTCCATGGGAGAGACGTTATCTGCTCCGTGAGCCGTCCTGGATCTCTCATAATGGCCTTGTGAAAGGCTGTGGAGACACCACGAGAGAGACAAACTCTCCCTCCCCCACTCAACTGCCCTTTCTTTAGAGCAGAAAAGGGAATTCCTTTTACTTCAGGATCGCCATTCCATGAGGCAAGGTGGTTTATGAATGTGAAAAAGGGGGAAATTGCTCAGATGTGTAAATCTGAGAAGATGAGGGCACGCAGAGAGGATCATTTAATTGACATTTAAAACCTCCGTGGTGTTTTTGTAGGTATAAAGAAGAGGAGTATAGTAAGACTGGACTTTCAGCTTTGGACCACATAAGGCACTTCACAGATAGTCTCAAAATGAGGAAAATGGAAGAAAATCAATACAGTGAAGCTGAATTGGCAGCTTTCAATGCTTCCCAGCTGCCAGAGGACCTCAAGCAACCGTTGTACAGGAAATCCAAATCCCAGGTAAAAGCTTAACTTAGTTAAAATATTACTGTCACCAAATACCCGCAGGATTAAGCTGTTAGTGTGTGGCAGGCAGGGTTGTTCCAGCTTTGTCAGACAGGGCTGTGCTCCGTGTCCACAAACCTCAGGCTCACCCAACATCCCACTGCACCCCAGAGACATGGCAGGGCACTCTGTTCCCTGAGAACAGAGGACTTCCATACTTTTCTTCTTACTTTTTTTACTATTTTTTTTTCTGCCTGCTGCCCCCAGAAATGCCATGAATGTTAAGAACTAGTCCCATTCTGCTGACACTGATGCTGCAGAGTTTTGCTGCAGCCTCACAGGGATGTGACTTGATCTTCTGGCTAGCTTGGCTTTTTGGTATTTTTTTATAGCCTGATGGATGGTACCACCTCTAGGTCCTCAGCACGTTTTACAAACAGCAATAACTGAAATGGTATCCTCATGCTATTTTTTACTGTTTTCTAAACATTAACTAATTAAAATGGGTTTTTTTAGCCCCTTTGAAAGATTCCTGTTTTAAAAACTGCAGAATATGCATGTAGGAAAGGTCAGCAAAGGAGACTGTTACATTTGGTGAAATACAGGACGAGACAAGGGATAATGTGATTCCTCAGCCACTTGAAAAGAGACTCCTGTGCCAAGAATCTGAAGGCAAAGGAGACTTTGGGACCTTGTCAACTATTAAAGGTTTCTCTGAGCTTTGTGAAACCAGATGAAAGCAGAAATTATTGTTACTATTAGTGAGTCAAAAGTGTCAGTGAAGGGGTTGACAGTGGTTTTACCTAAAGCATTTAGTTGGGTTTTTTTTTTAACTAAGCTGAGCCCAGTGGCTGTAGCCTGCCTGCTGCCCTGGCCGCACACGGGTGGCGCCGGTCCAAGCTCAGATCCCTGCTGCAGGAGTGTGACCTCCTTGTCCCTCTTCTGTCCCCATCCAGGCCTATGCCATGATGCTCTCTCTCTCCGAGAAGGACTCCCTTCATTCTGCATCCCACAGTTCTCCCAACATGTGGCACAGTATGGCGAGAGCCGCCGCGGAATCCAGCGCCATCCAGTCCATCAGCCACGTATGACAGTGCGGGGTCGTTCCGAGGATGGGACCAAGTCCAAACCAGTAGCATGGCTCTTTCATATATGACTATTTAAAAGACTGCTGAGCAGAATGCCTTATAAATCTGCAGGGTCACTCATTTAAAGTCCGGTGACCTTAAACGGAATAATTTTAAAGAAAAAAAAAAAAAAAAAAGAAAGAAACTATTTATTCTCAATACTTTGTTTTGCACAGCAAAGGCAGCTGCTGACTTCTGGAGGATCAATGCGACTTAAAAAAAAAAAAAAAAAAATTGTTTCAGTGGATTGCATAAACGGGGCCGGGAAAAAGTGTCTTCCAGTTCACCCGGCTTTGAGGGGCAGGGGCAGGTGGGTTAAGACTGCATTGATACACACATGGGCACTCCTTTAAAGTAGGAACTGAATTGATTTTCTTTTTGTATAAGATAGTTTGACACAGGATTGGGAACAGTTGCTTTTATGTACAAATCTCTTCATTAAAGCTTTATGCATTTTAGCCCTTCAAAGAAAGAAAATAGTTCTATCAAATGCGCACTATCCATCGTAAATGTAGAAAGAAGTAACAGGGAATATTTTGTTCTCTCCGTAATTCTTTTACCTTCTCAACTGCATTGTTTAAAAAAAAAGGAAAAATGAGGAGAAAAAAAATGGCAGAAAAAGAAAGAACTCTGAGAAACAATACATAAGAGGCTTGTGTATATTGTAAACTATGAATGTTCACTACTCCAAGAAGCTAAATCATCCAGATAATTCCGTGAAAGCACCGCATTCATCGACAGCACCACTAGTTCGAATCATTGTAAGGAGATTTTTTAATTTTCGACAATCATGTCACTATTTTGTTGTATTGTTTCCTTTCCCCCTACCCTCTTTAATTTCTCCTTTGTGTTGTGTGTACCGTGTATTTATTTGTTGGCAAACGATTGTTTGTTGATTACAATAGCACTGTTCCTGTAACAAACAGCACTGCTCCAGTCCCCCACTGCGTTACGATGTAAGGCACCCATGTACTTCCAAAAAAAGTGAGGTGAACTGATCTGTGTATATGGGAGTGCAAAACAGTGTTTGAAATTTTCTTACATTCCTCTTTTATTTTTTTTTTTTTGCCTTTTAATGAACTAAATAACTAATAGATGCGACTTAGTTTTGTTCTGTTTTTTTTTTTTGTAATACAGTAAATTGATTCGATTGTATAAACAGTTATAATTTCTTCATGAAAGCATGATTCTTCTGATTAAAAAAACTGTACCCAATATTTTATGCTGGTTGTCTGCGAGCTTGTGTGATGTTATGTTCATGTTAATCCTATTTGTAAGATGAAGTGTTCCAAATTTATGTTTTAAAAAAATAAATAAATAACGGAAGGTATTCAGTTATTTTTTGGGGGTTTTTTTGGCCTTTAGTGAGGGACCAGATTTATTTTTCCTTTTGTTTATAATCTCATTTTGAAATAATCGGCAAGTTGAGGTACTTTCTTTAAATGCTTTGTACAATGTAACTGTTACGCATTTCAGTACATTACTATGGGAGGATCAACTTAAAAAAAAATAATAAAGGACTACAAAACTGAAGGGATCTATTTCCTTTTTGTCTTGGTTTTGTCTGAGTTGCGGCAAAAAAAAAAAGGAGCATTTCCTCTGCAGCAAAGATGGATCTGTGGGGTCATGAGGGCAACCAGAGGATGGGGCACTGGGAGGTGTCTTGGACTTGGCCATGAAATGTGGGACCCGAGCCAGAGCCTCTCAATAGACTGACTGTTGGAGGGGTTTAGTTAAGTCCTTTAAGTTTCAAAACACTACCTTGGAAAAGAGGGATATTTAGGTCATTTCACAGAAGAGGTTGGTGCAGTGTCACCTTCAAAGGCGCTTGTGGAGCCCTGCCTTTGAGCTTTGCCTGCCTGCTGCTTGTTGGGAAGAAGTGGCTTGGCTGGTGCATAGTGAAATATTCACTCACCAGAGTGATCAAAATCCATGGCTGAGAAGCTAAATGAGCCTCCAACTGCATAAAATGAGCCTTCTAGAGTCTAAAAAGGAAAAAAAAAGAGCATTTTAATTTGTGTTCCCGTTGAAATCGGATCTGAATCCCTGCTTCTAAGCAACCTGTGGAGGAGGGACGTAGGAAAAGCCAGCATTTTCCCAGGGAATGCCCATCTTGCTGATCTTCTCATCAGCAGAGATGGAAAGGCTGAGATGCTCCTCTCAGCCTGTGTCAGTGCCCAAAGACCTCTTGTAGCTCATAAGATATTAAGTTATATTTCAGAATATATGTGTCATTCTTGTCTTCAGCCCAGGTGTGGGCTTGTTTGGTTTGCTCCTTCAGCTTGAGAGCCTTCTGCACGAGTTGGTGGCAAGCTGAGAACCTGCACTGGAATGGTTTTCATGCAGGAAGCCTAAACCCCACCTGAAAAAAAAGTAAATAGATGAAAAAAAAATCCTGTGTGCATATTCTTGTACTGCAGTGGCCTGGGGCAATGGCCACGTACATGCAGATAATTGCATAAATAGGCCATTATTTTTAGGGCAGTTAAAGTCACTGTGAAACTTGGTTTTAGGTTTCTGCCAAATACAGAGAACAAATAGGTTAATCAAGACAAGTTTTATCTGCAAACAGCTTTCCAGATCGTTTTCCCCTTTAATTTGATGCAATGACAGTTCTTATCAGCTCTGCCCTCACCTGCCCTAGATGAAAGAGGGTTTGGGAGGTGGAGAAAGGGTGGGACCGTGTCCCCTGGGTTTAATGTTCTGGGTTAAGCAGCACACGTATCATAGACCTGTCAGGAAAAGGCTCCTTGAGCTGAGCTCAGGGTTAGTTCAACCTGCCCATAACCAGCTCTGGTGACCATTAGGGAGCAAATGCCACCAATCCCTGGGCTGATTTTCCCATTGGTTATCTGGAACTTGGTATTTTCTTGTCACAGTGTCCCAGCCAGCAGCACTGGCCACGGGGTTTGATGGGCAGAGGGGACAAAGAGTATTTCTGTAATATCCACAAATCCTTCAACTCCATGTAGATCCCTTACCATGACCTTGATTTTCACTGCCTTGTCTCAGTACCAGAGTTGTTCACCCAGAGGAATAGCTGAAAAGCAAACCCAGATTTGATTACTCATCTCATCCTCCAATAAACAAAGAAAACTGGATGGTTTTTGTCTTAGTGTCATACCCTCCCCAATGGACCACACAGGTGCAATTGTCCAGATACAAACAGATGCTGAGTGAGGGTTGATGTTTCTGGCTTTCTACTCCAGTGATTTAATTTTTTCTAAGGAAAAACAAAAAAAGCCAATACTTTTCAAAAATCCCTTCAGCTTATTTCAGCATCATCCTACTGTTCACCCCACTTTTCTGTAAGTCAACAAGTCATTCCCATGTGAGGCAGCAGCCTTCCTAGATGGAGGAGCTGCACATCGCCCTCTCAATTCCTATCTACAGAACCAAGCAAAGCCCCAGCATGACAAGATGATTAATCAATATTTCACCCTGGCCCAGCTCCTCAATAGCCCTGGGGGTCTCAGTCACCATTCCTGTGTCAGCTGCTGTTTCCAATGGGTACATTTGTGGAGTAATGGGAGGGGAAGTTATTAGAAAAGCATTTGCAGGGCTGCTTTTGCTCAGCTATTCAGTTTGGCCTGTTGCTCCATGCATGTTTTGAACTTTAAAAGTTTCTGTCAGGTCTCTCCCATGTAGAGACTCACAGTGAGCTCCTGGATGGCTCCACTGTGCTCTCTGCCTTCCAGCTATATTTAGTCCCAGTTGTGGTTTTGTTGCTCTCTCGTAGAGTGGTGTGGAAAAGTCAGTTTTAAAGATGCTTCCAGTAATGATTTAAACAAAACAAAGGTATCCAGCAGCAAACAGAAACCCCTTTTTCCATGTCAAAGCCCATGCTCCTTGCCAGGACTCCAGTTAGCAGGAAAATGTTTTCTGCAGCCTGGCCAAAACCAGCCTTACTCCCATCCATTGACTGGCTCTGTGGGTCTGGGAGCACACCTAGCCTGGGGCTGGCAAGAGCCAGATTAATTCAGCTTCTGTTTCTGTACAGAAAACGGTGCCAGCTTTAGGAAAGGCTCAACTCAAGTTCAGAGTCGTTTAGGGAAGTCTGGGGAGATGGTGGACATCAAATAAAAAGTAAAAAAATAAGTACTGTGTACACCTTCTTTTCCATTATTTTTTTTCCTCTGGTTCAGACTTATTTGCTGCTAGAGGAAAGCAATTCTCAGCAAAATGATTCCAGAATTTAGATTTTAACAAGACTAACATTTAGATAATCCCTGGAAAGAGGCCCCACTGCCACACAGAGATCCAGGAACTCATGGAATATGTTATCCCAAAACCACTGCCTAAACTTTGCTTGGGACTGGTTGCCCCACTAGGTATCCACACAAACCAGACTGAACACAGATCCTTTTGCATGATGGAAGCAAAGCCTGCTTTCTTTGCTCCAAGAGGGTGCACATTTTAAAGGCAATTGAAGCTATTTATATCTATAAATCCATTTGGGGAAGTTTGGGGAACCTTTTGTTATGAAAGGTGCTGTGGAAATATGAAAGTGTTGTGGTACAATGAGCTTTAGCAGTCTAAGCAGGAGGTCTGAGAGAAGGCACCTCCAGCAGGCACTCGCCTTTTCCCTGCTTTATTTTAATACTAATTAATTCCAGAAAAGCTGAAGAAATTTGATGAAAAGCTACACTTCTAAGAAAAAGTTTTGCCCAAGAGTCTTCAAGCAGGCCTCCCAGCTTGGGAGGGTCTAGTGGGAGAAGAGGGTTAGTGGTGATTTTGATGCTTAAATTATCAGTAATTAAGAAGTTGATTTTCGGGGATTGAAGAAAATTTTAAACAGCTGCATCTTGCGGGCCTTTTACTCCTCATTTTCATTAGCATGTGCTAAGGCAATCTGGAAAATATATTTAGATCCATATTATGCTATGTCAAGACCTCAGCATCTGTACCTTGGGGCAGATACATGTGAGATAGGCGCGGGTGGATGTGCCAGCACGCACATGTGGAAGCGTTCAATTTGTAATATGATTACAGCCCCAGCACAAAGCCTGCTTGATACCTGTGGCAGCCTTGTTTCATGGTAAGCTCAGAAAATTCTCCAAGATCATGTCATGTTTCACATCAGCAGCCAACCCAAACCAGAGGAGCAGCGCTTTAATTCCTGGGGAATCTCTTTCAACAGGCGCGTGTCAGGCCCAATTAAGGTCCAGGCTAATTGGGGGGAGGTATGCAGGGGGGTAACTGCAGCAAAGCAGCCCCTTTGTCCAAGCCACACCAGCCCCTCTGCCTTCCCCAGGGTGGCCACTGGAGGAACTCCTGCTAGGAAAGCTCCTGGAAAAGTTCACAAGCGGAGGCAGAGATTTCAGCACGGATAAGAGAGCTCAGGGTGCTCAGCAGCAGCTCACTGCGGGGTCTCCTGCCTTAAAGCTGCCATCAAAAGAGAGGAAGGTGGTGAGCTGCCTTCTCCACACACAGACTGCAGACCTGACCTCAGCATCCTCCAAGGATCCTCTCCCGTCTCATCCACACATCTTTCTCCGCTCCTAAAATAGCAAAGGGTTTTTTGACATCTGAAGTGCTGATACAGTAGGAAAAAAAATTAAAATTCAGGCATGAGCTATGTTAAAATTCACTTAAACATTCAACCTCTCCTGAATTCTAGAGGTATTTATGGGAAAATCCCAGCAGACTCAATATCAGGTCATCCATAACCCAAATGAAAGTAAAACATTGGAGGACAAAACCTAATGGCCTAATTTAAAACTGATTCCTACAAATATTTAAAGGATTTTGATCTTCCTAATTAAGGAAGTACATGTTTTACTGTACCCAAATGTTTCATAGAGTCATACAATAGACTAGAGGGGACCTTTAAAGGCCATCCAATTCCAACCCCTCTGCCATGGGCTGGGACACCTTCCACAACCTGGCCTTGGACACTTCCAGGGCCAGGGCAGCCACAGCTGCTCTGGGCAACCAAGGGCCTCACCACCCATATTGCAAAGAATTCTTCATTATGTCCAGTCTAAATAGATCTTCTTTTAGCTTAAAACAAACCATCAGTCCTTGTCCAGTAGAACAAGCCCCATTGGAATCTGTCCCCTGTACCCTGGGCACCAGTCTGATGAGTCTTGAATTTATCTCTCATCTGAGCATGGCCAGGAATATTTTCTAGCACCCAGCCTTGGGCTCAGGTCTTAAGGGAGGAAAATCTTTCCAGTCTCAGACATGTCTACCCTTCCTCAGAAGGCACTCCCAGAGGTGTGGGCTCCAGTCAGCTGCAATCACACTGGTGTAGTAAAAGTTTGGTTCAGAAGGATCCACAGCCCCTCAGCTCTGTGCAACCACAAGCCACAAAACCCTTTGCAATCCACCATAACGAAGGAGAGACCTTTATTACATTTAGACTTGATTCCCTGGTACTCCCTGGAAGCAGTTCTGCTGTTTTTATTACTTAAGAGCTATTAAAACTTTAACCACTGCATGGAGCAACTTGCTCCAGCTTTACACTCGTCCATAAAAGGTTTGAATGGGAGATCAAGAACTGCTTTTTGGACCGAACACCCCATCTGCTGAGGGGTGCCAGGGTCAGGTCTGAATTTGTCCCTGCCCTGGCTGAGCACAGAGATCAGGCTGAGAGGAGCACGGCTTGTAGCTGAGTTTTTCCCCATGCTTTTCTCTGCTGCCTGTGAGGATGGACAGGGAATGGGATGCCAGTGACCTCTCCTTCCCCTTGTGCCATCCATAAGCCAACCTCTGGTCATGCCACCCTCTGTTAGCTTAGGAAACAGCAAAGTTGGGCAGAAGGTCGCTGTGTGAAGAATAAAGTAGAGCAGGGGTAAACCCCACCCAAAAAAAACCCAACAAAAATCTTGAACCACCCTAAAATTGTCGTGGTGCTGGGGGAAAAGAAGCAGGTGTGGGTAATCAGCAGGATGGCACAGAGGCATTGATCAGCTCAGTCATCTCTCAAAAAAAAAAAAAAATCCTTCTGAAGCACAAGTGCAAGACCAAAACAACCTGACATGATGTGAGGGAAATGGCAGCAGCCAGAACCTGCTATGAGGGAACTCCCTATTTGCTCTTTATGCTGCCCAGATACTGGTGGGGTGTAACACAGAAGTCAGCTCAAAACCTTTCATTATTTTCAGGGGGTTTTATTACAGAGTAGAAAAATCCGGCTTTCTCAGCTCACTGCTATTCCAAAGTATAACTTACTCCTCCTCCACTCTGCCACTGAATTTTTAATATTTCCTCTTTGGAAAATGTCAGGAGTCTCAGCAGGGTGTGGGTTTCTGCTCTAATGCAGCTCTGCCAGGGGTGAGTGAGGCTGAGGAGCCTTAGGGCAACACTTTGCCCTTGGAAAATAAATTCTACCTACTGTCCCCACAGAACAACAAGGGAAAAAACCAAAAAAGAAGCATTTTCCCAAAACCTGAGGAACCAGCCTCGTAAATTATCCACTTGTAATGTTTCTTCTTTTCAGCTGAAACAATGATCCCGGTACATTCTCTTTTAAACTTTGTATCCCAGTCCAAGTGGCCACCTACTTTGTTGTCCAAATTTCTCGTGCAGTTTGAATCTTACAATGTGTAATCTCAGTAGGGTTATCAGTTATGTCATGCATTATACAGCCTCCAATCAGCGTAGTGGGAAACAACATTTTCATTTAATACCAGGAGAAACAGTGGAAGTCAGCGATTGATACCAACACAATGATGGGAAAAAGTGTCCAGAGGTGCTACTCACATAATCTCACTTTACAACATCTTGAAAATTCAATAGAAAGGACTTTGCTAACAATACCAGAATGACATACCACTGATTATTGTTCCTAAAGCTCTTAACAATAAGAAAGCTCTCTAAATATATCTCAACAAAAAACATATAACAGTTTGTTTCTTCTTTTTTTTTTTTTTTTTTTCTTTGCAAAGCACATAGTATTAGTCAACAATTGTTGTGTGGCGTGAGCCCATTAGAGCTGTTGGCTGGTAATGTTCTGGGAAATGAGCTCTTGAAAGATCTTTTTTTCTTTTTAAAACATGCCTAACAATTGTATCTTAAAACAATCCTGGATCAGCAAACTGCAAGGACCCACTCTAACTTATTTTCTTAAGGATGACAAAAGAACTAACTCCGCTTGCATTTTATTCACTGGCTTCAAACTGGCGTGAGAAGTAAACTTGAGCTCAGAGCAGAAATGAGAACCTCTTTAAGGACCAATTTCTTGGTCTCTTTGCCCAGCAGCCCATCCCCAGCGTAAAGTGACTTTCAGAAATGCAGTTAAATTGAACTGTAAATACACTATAGTATTTCCCTCAGAAAGAATCTGGAAATAAGCATATTTATTTCTAAACCCACACATTAGGGGATGAACTAGAAACCCCTTAGGAGTCAGTGCCTACTACAGAAGAGCCCTGAAAGTATTTGATTGCTCAGCATATTCCAAGAGCAGTACCCACCTTTGGGGCCATTCCTGCTGACCCCAAAGCACACAAATGAAGACAGATATGGGAATAAAACCCTTCTTTTGCATTGCAGCATCGAGCCCATTGCTATGTTTCATCACTGTGTCACTGTGCAATGCTTTCAGGGTGTATGGTCTTCCAGAAACTTTTTAGTGAAGATTAAATCATAATTTAAATTCCTTTTATATGGTTTACGTTTCAAAACCAAACTGAACCCTTGCATGTCTTGTAGATCTTCACTGCATTTATAGCCCCAAAAGGCCAATGAAAGATCCCTAAAAATCATTAGCTGAAGTAAACATTGAATCACATTACAGAGTCAACAACAAAGAATTTTTGAATGAAATAAATGTGTCATGCTTGAGGATATTGAGTGAAATATCCACTGGATTTTCTTTTATTGCATGCCCTTAGTCTCTCTGTTTATTATTGAAGTGGTTAATAAGCAATTCCTAAAACTGATCCAGAAGGTGTCTTTAGCAGCCTGACTGTCAGCCCATGCCATCCAATATGTTTTCCACCAGCCTTTTGCAACCACAGCTTGATTTCACCTTAAACACTCTTTGGAATGATTATTTTTGTTCACTGAACTTAGACATCAGTTGCAGAGATTCAGTTAAGATTTGTTTGTGGTCGATATAAACAGCATTTACTGGCTACAACATATCTCAGGAGGAAAAATTTCAACTTCTGAAAATATTTTAGGACGATTCAATGAAGGGAATTGAGAAAACTTTGTGAAAATTCAACTTGAGCACTGGCTGCTTGGCACGGCTTTTCCTGTGGTACCACCTGCTATTGCCTGTCAGTAACCCCAAATTTATTTAGAGGAATAGATACATTATGTATTTCACTTGGAGGATTTTTTTCCTAACACTTTGGGTGTCCTTCAAAGCACCTTCTACTACTTTGCATAGCACCTGGTCATTGAGCCAGCTATCTGATCTCTCTCAGCTAAGCATATTGACAACCCTTTTTATTAAGTTCTAAATATAAAGTGTTTATTAAGTATCAAGCAGGATTTTGTTTTCTTACAATTTCTCTGATATTTAAGTGTAGACTTAATTAGTAGTATTCCTACAACAGGGTAATTTGAATGAAGGCTCTGCTGAATTAGGCTGACTCTCTCTAACACCGGGCTGGAAATATCCCTGGGGTTAAAGTGGTTTCAAACTCATTTTGCTGCTTTTCACTCCTTCCTGATTTTATGTACTTAATATACTCATATATTGCATATAATAATAGGTACCTACATGTAAGTACTGCATTTAATTGCACAGATATTAATGGAATTTGGAGAAAGTGCTCACCTAAGGGACAGAGCAGCCACAACGGCTGTGAATGAGGAGGTGACTTCAAACCCGCCCTGGCTGAAAGGTGAGGGGGTTCACCCACCTGTCCCCGGGGGCTGTGTGTGCTCTGTCCCAGGGCTGGTGCAGGTCAGTGGTGGCAGAGCTGCTGGTTCTTGCTGGTGCTGCTTGGTTTTGAAGTCAAGTGATAGGAAACTGCTTGAATGGCTGGAGCCAGAGCGTCTCTGCAAGGGGCTGCCAAAGAGAAAAAAACACACAGGGCTGTACTGCTGGTTAATTACTTTGTTGTTTTTTAACTTGACTTTTTTGTTTATTGTTAGGGTTGTTTTTTTTTTTTTTTCTGTTGTAAGTTTTCAACTTGACAGTACCTGGGAGTGGGCTGGTGGTGCAGAGGCTGCTCACTGGGGGCCTTTGAGGATGTGGGTCAAAGCACTAAAATCCCTTTGCAGACTCCTCAACCGCAGGCCCACTGTCTCTCCTCCTCCTCCTCTTCTTCCTCCTTCTCCCAAGAGAAAGTCCTGGAAGCAAAGTATCCCCCCAGGTGATGGAGCCCCAGCTCAGGACACCCCACAGCTGAACCCAAAAACCCCCAGCCCCTTTGCTGAGGCTCCTGGCTGTGCCACGCAGGGCACTGCCCCCAGCCTGGCTCAAGCACAGCCAGGCCATGGAGGTGTGCAGGGCTCTGGCAGTGGGGTGGGATTGAGCCTTGGATATCCCAGCTCTGGGCTGGGCACGCTGCCCCGGAATCGTGCCCGGGAGTCGCTGTTACATGCCTGTGAAAATATGTACCCCAGTAACCACACAAGTAAACATGTGCCTCGTGAACTACATGATTCATGTGTGATCTGAGGTTTCAGGGGATTTCTGCATTTTTTAAATGCTATCTGTGTTTGTAAGTATTGCCCGGGAACATCAATAATTTTCTATTATTTATAATATTTGTTTTCCTCCCTTGATAGCTCACCCCGAACCTCACAGTAAAAACTGGCATAAGCTCTTTGAAAAAAAAAAAAAAAAAGAGTTTATAACCAAGAATTTAACATATTCTGGGAGTGCAGCAGTTCTTCACAGGAGCATCAGGAATGGATGGATTTGAGGCCTTTTCCAACCTAAATGATTCTATGATTCAATAGAATGTGCCCTGGCAGGGACAGCAGCAGGCAAGAGACCCCCACAGACCCCCTCCCTGTGCCTGCTTGTCCACACAACATTTCTTGCCTCTATCACTGTATCTAACATGTGAGAAATAAAGTGTGGAATACTTATTTCAGCTGCGCCTCACGGGGCAGGCGCTTTGATCAGCCAATGCCTGAGTTTATTATCCAGCACACAGGAAAACGGACAACTTAACTTTCAGACTTTTAGGTACAGAGCTGCCGCCGTGAAAGGGCAGCCGAAGCTGCCAGCAGTCTTTCAGGCAGCCTTTGGCTTTGAACAAGAAGATCCTGAGCCAGGGGACAAACTCTCCATCCCCTGCCCCACCAGGGGCAGCATCCACAGCCTCCACCCCATCCCTGCACCACCAACCCACGGCCGAACCTCGCAGCCACTCAAAACAAGCAGCGCGGGTTTAGTGAACCCCGGCTTGACTCAGATTTTGTCTGAGGAGCTCAAGGCGAGGAGGGGAGTGCGAGCAGGGATTTTTCCCGCAGCGCTGTCCCGGCTGCCGCATCCCTCCAGCCCTAATTGCCGGGTGCTCTCTCGTGGCTGCGCGGGGAAGTGCTCACGGTCCCTGCGCTCACACCGCGCTCCGGCTAAACGAGCCCGGGCAAAGGGCCCGTCACCCACTGCAAATCAGGCTGGGTGTCTGTGAAGTCCCCTGTGAGAGGGCTTTTTACAGCCCAGTACCTCAGCGCCGGGCTGCCGCAGCTCCTTTCTCTGAAGCAAATTCTTTTTTTTTTTTTACCTAATTTTTGCCCCTTTGAGAAGGAGACAAACCAAGGCAGAGGTACCAATTTTGACCTCTTTATGCTGGCAGTTAGCTGGTAGGTACTGTGAGGATTTTGGAATTCAGCTGTACCTTTTTTTTTTTGTTTTTAATATATGTTAGTCTGTGGAGCGGAACGCACCAGCCAGACCTGAGCAGTGTGGAAAGGCTGTCTTGATTCATTGCACTCATATGATTTTGGCTGCAGTAAATTCACTCTCCTGCTACAGCATGCAATTTGAGGGTTTATTGAATGCTGGCACAACCAGAGGGGAATCATCAAAGTGGAGATAATTGCAGGGCTCTCGTTGCTTCCGCTGTCATTGCTTTACCAGCTATTGTCTCACTGCTGGGGAGAGCATGGCCAAAGACCTCTCAAAAGAAATAAAATAGTAAAAAAAGTCAATTTTATCCCCTCTTCTGTTTCTTTTCCTTGTGGTAGGACTTACTCTTATGTGTGATTCTTTACAGTCTCCAGGAAGTTTTTGGTTTCTTCTCCTATTTCACGATCCCTTTATTCAGCACTGTCTCTGAAAAACATTATTCAAGATCCTGTCCTTTTTTTGTATTGTTAGCACCCAAAATCTTGGCCCCTTTCTGTTTGAGGTGGAAACCTAACACGTCTTCTCCAGCAGCAGGAGTTTGGCCAGTGGAATCCCTGGAGGAGCTTTCTGTTCACCTCAGCAAGCACCAGGCCAACAGGGAGAGCGCCTTGTCCCCGCAGCCTTCCCCTGCTATTTGTCTTCCCTGCTCTCCCTCCACTTCCATTCCCCTAAAAATCGCCTGGAGATCATTGGCCAGTTCAGCAGAGACAACTGCTCCATCACAGCCGAAATCTGAGCTCGAACATATGGTTGAAGTTAAGCTAAGGTCTTCTTCCCAGAAATGCTTTGTGAAGTTCTTCTCCAGGCAAGTCTTTTCCAGTAAGATAGTGTCTCCTCGGCTGCTATTTTGCTTAGTCTCGCTTTCTTTTATCTTCCTTGTCGAACTTAAATGTCGCCATTCACTGCTGGCAGATGTGGTTTGGGATTCCTACATTCTTTTATGCCTTTATTTCAGTGCTTTCATCACATCTTCTCTTTCAGCTAGGTGAATCAAAGGCCTTTCCATAGTCCAGTCAATGCGAGCTATACATGATGGCTTGTTTTATTTGGCAATCTTCTCCAGAATGTGATTCATTGTCTGCAGGTGATTCATAGTTAGGAAATTACTTCTGAACCCTGCCAGTGCTTGTGGTTGATTAAAGTTCAGAAGTCCCTGTAGTCTGTTCACCAGCGCTTTTTTGTCAACTCAAATATTTGTGCACAGTAAAGAACAGTAAAAAGTGGATGTGCTACTGACATGAGCAATTTACTTGAATGTTTGCATCTTTAGAAAGTTCTACCAAAATATCTAGAACTGGCATGAAACTGTTTCACAATGTCTGACTAAATGAATCACGTTTTACAAATAAATATCTGTCAAATCGCTCAATTACTCGAGATCCAGTCATTAAGCAATAAAATAAAGCAGTAAATAGGAGACATCTGCTGCAAAGTGCTACAGAAACATAAGCATCTTTCTCAAGTTACCTTCTTTGCATTTTGGTGTAATGATTCACCAAAAATGTCTTACCCAGGGCAATCAAGTGTCAGAAAATTGTCCAACCCAAAACAATATTGGCATAGCATGGTAACTTACCCAAATACATCTTGGTGGAGGCTGCCTAGGAACTGATGAGCTGAAGTGGTGACCATTATTGGGTGAGCTCAGATGGTTCAGGGTACTGAAAACTTGAAAGAAAAGTAGAATTGGAAGTCATTGCTTCTGATCTTGAATTGATTTTTTTTTTAAAGATGTAAATGCTGCCCTTCTTTTGAAAGATAATATTTCCCATAATGGCCGAGAGAGAACCCAACTTTCTCTTTACATCAAAGGTGCTTTATGTCAGAGGTGCTTATAGGAATAATATTAAAGCTCAAGGCATGGAAGGTGAAAGGGCTTGAAAACTGACTCTCTAAGGACCTCCTGCTCAAATCCATTACAGCAGGAATTGAATCTCAAAGGTTGGCTACTTCTAGGGAGCTGCAGCCAGACAAAAGTGGGGATAACAGCTCATGACAGCCAGGCACATCCACATCTGAACTGCCACTTTCCCCAGAAGGATGAGGGGCTTTTTGGCAGCACCATCCCACAGTGTTGACACAGAAAATGGTATTTCCAAGAACACAAATCAATTCAAGTACCTTCTGGAAAGGCACTCAGATAACAGCAAATTTATGGACTTGTAGCCTCTTCACTTTGCTTTCGGGCAGCTCAGGCTCATTGCTTCATCAAGAGTGTCAGTTTGCAGAGCAGTGCTTGATCTGCAGTTCCTTGAGAAAGAAAATATTTTTAAAACTTATCTTGATAGTAATAGAATTTCGTATGAAAGATACATTTTTCCTGCCAAAAGATTCCTACAATTCTCAAGGAGCACTTCAAAACTGGTAGAGCTGGACTGACGTTGCATATTTTACTGGTAATGGAGCATAGTAAAAACAGAAATGGAAAGAATAATCAAGTACCCAAAGCTGCATTATCACAGAAGTATCAGCTCCTTTCAAACTTTTTCCTGGATAACATTTCAGCACCAGCAGCTCTACCTAAAACTTGGCTCATGTGTTATGTTTAAAACTGAAATTGTGGGTATTAAACCCATACATAGGCAGGTTTCTGTGTTTAATTCAAAACTCTTCTCTAAACAAACTCTGTAACTTCTCCATGCTTCAGGTCACAACGGTTTCCCTGTACATATCTCCAGATGGAGATGTTTTTTGCCAAAACTGAGGTTTTAAATATCTATTTAGTGACTTTAATTACTTTCCACAGTTCTCACAAGCATTAGAAGCTCCAGCAAGTGCAGTGTCTTTTAAAACTTCTCCCACTGTGCTTGTTCAGACAAATATTTCTGCTCAGTTCAATTCCACCCAAGGGAATTTACTTTGGAGAAGAAATGGTTAAAAACATTCCCCCAGGATTTAACTGAGTATGTGTCAGCAAGTTAATAAGAACATTGGGACATTGTGAAGTTTAAAATTGGATTTAAAAAAAAAAATCTGTAAAACAGGAGGTTAAGACTTCAGTTTTCCATCTCATCCAAGAAACTGGGTCTAGTATAATTTAAATAAAGTTGTTCAACAAGTAGGAGCTGAATGCTTGACTTAGAAGACATAGAAATGCTCCTGCTCAGGGGAGGTTTTCCAAAAGCCTTCAGCTGCCACACGCACTTGCAGGTCCCACTGGCTCAGCAATGCTCCAGGTTAGATTTGCCTGCTGAGATCAGCCAACAACTCTTCTCTTTTAAAAAAAACTACAAGCAATGGCAATGAATTTGGCATTTTCTTCATCAACAGTGCTCAGCTTTGAATTCTTGCCTCATTTAGCCAAAGCTATTTGGCTTGGTCACTGCTCCTCTTTGACAGTTTAGATATCCGTGCACTTTGCCTTCATGCAAACATGTGCTTTTTATTTTAGGCTATGCAAAACTATGTCAAAATGGTAGGGAAAATATATCCTCCTGCATCCCAGGATGAAAAGGATGGCAGTCAATTCAAATTCCTGTCCACTCTTCCATGACAAGTGCATGCACATCTAGCTGATAAATGTGTTTATTTCCAGTGTTCCTCCATGGTTCAGATGTGAAGAGAAGGACAAACTCCACCATGAGGGGCAGAAGGACTTCCAGGAGGAGCCATGACTCTGCCGGATCTATTCCTGGGCAATATTTTTAATTAACTTGAAAATGTCCAAAACAACAAATGGATCTTTCAAGCAGAACTCAGATGACAACGCAAAGCAATGAAACACAAACCTAGTGTGGTTTTGCTCCTTTTCCTGAAAGAAAAAGCAGTGCTTTTATAAAACTCCAGTGCTCCCAGTTATGATGTAGAGACTCAACACATATGGGGGACAGAGAGGAGGTGGAATGGTGTCTTTCTGAAATAAACTTCCCTGACTGAGTGTCACACTCAATTCCACTCAAGGAGAAGAGAAATGCTGCTGGATGCAGTGTCCACATGCATTCCTGGCTGTCCAGCCACCAGAAAATGTGGGGAGGGAGGCTATAACAGCATCAGGAGCTGGCTGGTCCCATGGGAGGTTTTTAGGACATATAAAACAAATTTAAAACAAACAACAAGCCCCAGGCACTGACATGGTGAGAGCCCTTCTTGAAAGCCTGAAGAGGCTCCTTGGAAACAACAACTCTTTGGAATAATTTACAAATGCTGCCCCATCTGTAAACACAAGAAACATCCTTAATGTAAACAGTGTCCCTCACTCTGGAAGTGTGAGGAGAAATGAACAGGAAGCAGGGCAGCAGAAGGAGGAATAAATCAGTGACAGACTTTTATGAAATAAGACATCTTGGTCCTTGTGCTCATGTGCACACACCAAAATCGCTTATTAAGTCCACATGGATCCAGAGAGCTCTTTGGAAAAGACAGCCTAAGGAGATGAAGAACATGAAAGGAGCATCCAGAAACAGATGGGACACGAGGTTTTCAATAAACCTGAACACAGAAAGGTATCCCACATAGCAGCAGCCAAACTGCCTCGTGCTGTGAGCCCATCAAGTTTCACAAGCTTAACAACACTGGGCTGACTCTGTTCATGGGGATGAGAACTTGCAGAGGATAAACCCAGCCAGTTGTGTGGGGCTGATGAGCTCTGGGGTTCAGCTGTGAGGATGTTTGCTCCAGGAGAATGCCAGGTTCCCTTGCAGCCCGTTGCTGGAATCAGCAGCTTCTCAGTGGGAAGTGCCAATGTATCTTGACTGGTCCATGGTTAATTAAAGGATCTACAATTCCCCTTCCTATTCTGTGCCCATGCCAGAAATTCTTGTTCTAAGCCTGGATCTGGATCTGACTTTGAAATAAAATTTTTAAAGAATCCCCAGTGTCTGGTAGTATTCCATAGTTATTATTTGTGTTATAGGAAGTCCAACAGATCCAAAAATGAGACAAGAGCCAATATGGTCATCTCTGTACCAATATAGGGTAATTCTTCTTATCTTGGAGAACTTAAAAAAATAGGGAGAAATGGGCAGAAATTCAAACACAGGTAAATTAGCAATGCAAGACAATAAACTCTTGGTTTTTTGATTTCCCCATACTTGTCCTGTCCATCTGCCCATTCATCCTAGACCTCCTAGCACCTCCTCATGACCACTTGAAGATTGTTTTTTCTCATCAAGAGCAGCTGTGGTGCTGATAAATGGAAATATTTCCTGGGATAGAGAAGAATGGGTGCAGACAGAAGATGCCCCCAGGTGAGATCAGATTTCCCATTAAAAAGCTTTATGTGTCTTCAGTCCTGACATGACACCAAGAGCCACCAATTATATGTGACAAAGCAGATAAGACAAATCTACAGTTATCTCTAATATGTGACAGTAACTGGAACATAATTACCTGAATCATATTCACTCTCACTCTGAGGCTGGAGATTCACAATCCATCACTTCACTGACCTCCATCAAGAGTTTGAAAAAAGGCACCTTTGGAGAAAAGTTGAATTTTACAAGAACTCTCTATTAGACTACAGATTAAGACAGGAAATTAGTACCTAGGGTCAAATCCTTCTGGTACTATTTACATTGGAAAGGGGTTCCCTGATTTGCATTTCTATAAATATTACCTGCTCACCAGGTGCCAGCTGGGGGCAGGGCTGGACTGTGGAGGGTGTAAATCAGGACAGGACATGGTGCATCCTCTGCATCTGATGACTTCCCTGGGGATGTGGGTGGAGATGTGGACTGCAAGACAAGAGCCCTCATTTTGGGCTCCAGGGAATTCAGGGCAGAAATACGAGCCCAGAAATGAGCACCATGGGCACAGAAGGTGGGGCACATATGCACACTTAAATAGATTGTCTCTCCCACTCAGATCCACAGTGCACATGAATTAAGAGGTATCCCAGTAATTTCCAAGCATTCCTTTATGCAGAATCAGCAGCCACCTGCCTGACTTGGGCAGGAGAAAGGTGGAGTTTCTCCTGACTTTATCAGATGTTATCAGCCCTTACCATGAAGTCCTGACTCACAGACTGCATAGGTCCTGCTTTTCCATCTCTTTCTGTGCCTTGAAGCCAGTCCCTTGGGATGAACAAGGGATGAGCATGGTGCTGGGCATCTCCTCCTTCTCCAAAAGCTCTTCAAGACCCACCTCATCATCCTTATGTCTTTTTGGGACACAAAGTGATGTCAGTGGTTCCATCACTGCTTTTTGCCATGATTTTGAAGAGTGCTGACCCATCTGGAAGGGAAGAGGCGATGATAAAGCAAATTTCCTCACATGTACACCAGAGATGAGTTCCTGCCATGAGGAAATCCCTGCAGAGCTGGAGCTTTGGTCACCAAGCCACCTTTAAGGACTCAGTTTGTGAAGTGCCTTGGGCGAGTCAGACTCAGCACTGCCCTGCCACTTGCAGGAGGATTTGGCAGAATGAACAGAAATTGCTCGCTTTACACTTCTGAAAAGGTCTGTGCTGGCTAAATTCAAGAATATTTTAAACAAAAGATGGCACTGCAGAAATATTTCAGACAGGAATCCTGTATCACTTAATATGGAGTTACTTTCCAAGTCTGAGTGTGAGCAGGATTTATGGCAGGATTGTGCCTTCAACTATTGCTACCACAACTGCTGGTCCTACCCAGTCATTAAGTACAGGGTTTTTGGAAGCACTAAGAGCCTTTCATAGTAAATAAATGTAAGTATCCTCAATTTACGATTGGAGAAACAAAAACAGAAAGCAAAGACTTTTAGATCTTCCTGAGATCCCAGTCTGTGAAATGTCCGTGCTGGAAAACCGCAGCACTTAGGGAAAAAGTGATACAAGATCTAAGAAAGCTTCAACTGTTTTATAGAAACATTTGCACACATCAAAACATTTCATCCCAGGCCACTGCCACTGCAGGTAGCTGCTAATTAAGATCTGCTGTGCTGTGGCTACTGTCTCTAAAACTCTGGCCAGCATATGTTTTATTTCTCTTCTTTTTTTGTGTTTCTATGTTGTTTGTTTAGCTTCTGAGCTTTTCTGATTATATTTTCAAAATTCAGTTTTATGTTTGAAGATTAAGGTTAATAAGCTTGTACAATATATAAAAAGATTATAATTTATTATTCAAAAAGTTTCCTGACAAGATGTCTACAAGAAACATGACCCAAACCACACCGCCTTGTAATAATACCTCTTAAAAATTCCTGACCTCCCACTAAACACTCCTGCAGACTTCCCTGCCTCAGTCCTTGCTGAATATCTCATATATGTCCCCTGTAACATTACACAGGAGGAAATGAAATGGGAAAGTCATCAGCCCAGACTGACAAACGAGGGCAATTATTACCACCAGGTTATTTTCTCCTACTATTGACAAAAACCAATTTTTTTGTGGCAGTGAAGGGCTGGAGGCTCATGAAAACCCTTTTGTATCCCCTGTGGCACTTGGGGCATCTTCCCTTTTCTTAAAAACAGGCCACTGAGAATATGGTGCACTGGAAAAGGAGAGAGGGTGTGGGCTGTGCTTAGAAGGCAAAAGGAGTACAGGTGTGAGGAGCACAGGTGTGAGAAGTAAAAGCAAAGCCATGAAGAACATGGCATGTCCTCTCCCAGTGGTTTCCACGTGCCCACTGACCTGGCTCTCTCCTTTCCCTGCACTATACAGTGAGCATGGACACCTTTTTGCCATCACCACTGTCCCTGTGTCCCCACAACTGCAGGTGTCAACCAGGCTGGGCATGGGGCTGGTAATTTATTGACACAGCAGTTTGACAATTTGTGATTTGCATAATTACAGATTTCATATTTGCTAAAAGTAGCTTGCTTTTCTAGCTTTGTTTTTTTTTTCCTTAATTTTGTCTTTCTGGGTGTTTTTTTATTCCTTGTGATAGGGTTTGGGAGCACTACTATAAGAGAGCTTTGTGTGAGCTTGGCCCACATGCCAACAGCTACTCACCACCACTAATAGGTAAAACTACTGGGGGATTTTAAAGCTTTTAACAAGACCTTGTCTAGACTGGTATTTAGTGGCAATACAATTAAATCATATCACAGAATAAAAAAAGAAAAAGAGATTAAATTATTTTAATTACCTTTTGAAGCCACTTCTTCCCTGTAGAGGTCAGACCTTGATTTAAATTGGTGCACATCAGGTGTTGGTCCACTGAGGGAGCAGCAGTGTGAAGGTGAAAGGGATCTTGTGTTTGTCTATAAGACAGGCTGAAGCCTGGCCTATAACACAGCAATATTTGCAATAAATCTGTTCTTGTTTTTTTCCTTGCTACAAACTTTGTCAAAGGAGTCCCTCAGCATGGGGCTGTCACTCAGGATTCATGTGAAATGTTCAGGATGCAGATATTGGGCATAAATTTTCCTGGGATGCATGGATGGGTTTTCCATGCCCGTTTCCCTAGGGCATCTCCTTGCCTGTTTGTGCCACCCTGCCCTGGAGACCCTCAGTGTGGAGTGAACACCAACCATGGCCAGAGTGGGCAAGGGTTATATTTATTTATTTATCCACATCAGTTTCTCCCATATTATCCCATTTATTGTTTCTCCACCACACTTGGGTGGATGGCATTGCTTTGCTCCTTGGGCTTTTCCAGTCCTCCCTCCACATCAGATGCATCTCCAGTGCTGATAATCTTTCCCTAAACAATTAAACCTTCATTTGTTGCTTCCTTGCAACTCCAGATTTTAAAACTATACACTTTTTTTTTTTCCTGTTAGGTTAGGATTGCTTCCAACTTCCAATCCCCAATTTAGATTACACGCTCAGAAACTAACTCCAAACATTTACTGCGTTTGAAGGTCACAGTGCTATTGATTGATTTCCAGTTATAATGTATGTTGTCCTAACATGAGTTAAAAACATTCTGGGCTAAATCCAAAAATGCTGGGATCAAAGCATCTGGACTTGTTGCTTTCATGTTTGGCACATAAAGGGGCTGGCAGTCACCAATGTGGTCTTGGCTGGGCTATAGTTGTTTTCATTCTCTGATGTGAAACAGTTGGGAATCACAGACCCTCCAACAGTTATAGTGGACTAAATAAAAATTGGCTTAAAAACCTGCCAAGCATTTGAAAGTGCCAGTCTCCAGAGTTTTTCACAACTTATTGGCTATGGCATGTTTTTCTTTTCATTTGTCTTGTGTTTTTTTTCTTCCTCTCTCTCTCTCTTTCTCTTTTTTTTAAAGAAAGAATTTTCTGCAAAATTAGACTTTCAGTTGGGTATTTGAAATAGGTAAAGTCTTCATCTCATCAGACTCAATTTATCATCTTTGATCTGACTTCACTCATTCCTCTGGCTGCTCCATCTGATTTTATAATTAAAAAAAAATACATTTTTGCTATCGACCTTATCACATAAGAAAATAAACAAGGGCCAATTTCTTGGCTAGCCCGTCTTAAAGATATCCCAGCACTGCATCTGCATGTCAGCTTTTCACTTTCAAATTCACTTTAAACAGATTATTCCTAAAGTTTTCTCATTAGTCTCCCCTAAAAGTCTTCTATTTATATTTGCTGTTTATAAAATCGCATCCAGAGGCCGTTGTGCAACACGCTGCACAGAGTCAAAAGCCATCAAGCCCTTGAGACAAACAATGGAAACACTTTACAGATGGGAGCTGTTGTACAGATGGAGGATGGGGGCAGGAGGGACATGGAGGTTGGGGAGAGGAAGAATTATGGATGTTGGCCATGCTTGCGAAAGAAGCCAGTGGCAGAGCCAGCCACTTAACCCACATTCCCATCCAATTGCCTCCCTACTAATTAATTTTCCTCTCTCATCCTTTTAGAAGGCACATTATAATTTTTACCCCCTTCTCTTGTGTTTCTAAAAAAATAAAGTGCTGGCAATTGAAAAAACAGATTCTTCACCAGCGTAACGCATTTTTTCAGTCACTTTGGCTAATTTCTAGGAACTCAGTGCTGGCCTTGGGAGTGATGCTTTGGAGAGGGCAGCACCAGGAAGGTCACTGCTGCCAAAGTTAAAGAGCTGCCCCTGTTATTTCCAGCCAGACAACGGCACCTTGCTGCACACTGGGTTGAGGTTTATGCTCAGACAAATTTTAGTGCAGTCTATTGGTCAGAGAGAGCAATGCTGCTCCTCCTGCTTCCCACTCTTGACAGCTAATCCACAAGAAAAGGGAATTTATTGTGGCCCCATCAGTGGTTCAGCCCTGCACTACACCTCAGCCTCCAAAGATTGATGCCATCAATGTTCTTTGCCCATCCCTCCGTGCCTTCAGCAAACCCCTCCCAAGGGACCACGTGCTGCAAATCCCCTTCCTGCTGCCCCAACTGAGCTCAGATTCCTTGGATTCAGGCAAGTGATATCAGAGCAAAAAATGGGAGGAGGAAAAGGACTATACGATCCTTAACCTCCGCATGAGAAGCGGGGTCTTCTCTGACTGATTTTTAAACAGACCATTTTCAACATCTCCAAGAGGCTTCCAATCAGTTCTGGGACAGTAAAACTTGGATTGAAGAGAGGCTAAAAGCAGCTAAAAGTAATGTTTTAGAGACAGTCAGGACATGAGGGATGAAGTGTTAAAGCAAAGAGATGATTTCAGTTCTGGCACCTTTGGCAAGGCTAAATATCTCTTCAAGACTCATAGTAATGAAAAAATGAATGTTCCACTAAGAAAACCAACACTCAGCATAAAACACACATTTAGCATTAATATGTAGTCTAGAGCCATCTAAAAGCAAGATTACCTTATTGTAAAATGAATATAAATTTGGCTTGCTAAAGGATTTTGAGGACATTTTTGTGTTCAGGTGAAACATTATCAATTGCTGCTGTGTGTGGCTGTATTTATACAGTTTGCTTTTCATATTGCCATTAGAAAAACCCGTGCACATTCTTTCCATGTAAAATAATTTTGTAAAATAACTTAGTCCAACACTTACACCTAGTCTGAGTATCAAAGATTTTTTTTTATTTTTAATGTTTTGATTATAAGTGAGTAAATGAGCATATGTGCAATTATATTTTGGGTGCAATAGCTTCAGCCGCCACATTTTGGCATTTTATTTTATTAGCTAAAAGCTCACATATGGTTTCCATGTTTCCAATCTGGCTTTAAGGATGCAATGGCTGAATTAAGCAATGTTTCTCCTCACTCCAATTCCCTAAGATATACTTAAAAAGTCCATTCAGATTATAAAAAAAGTAAATTAAGGTTTATAATATTCAGAAGGTGGCCCATGGTAGTGAATAATACAGTGCTATCTTGTAAGTCCCCTTGCACCCTGCAGAAACTGTTAAAGGCCAAGTTTCATAGCTTAAAATATTAAATCACTCTGTGATCCTGTGGGGCAGAGTCATGCCTGAATCCCAGCATTTTTCTTTTACTAACAACAATACCATTATATCAGCATGAGAACCCCCAGATCATGGGTCACTCCACATGGCCACTGGGATTTGCAGGTTCTCCAGCACCTCCCCACCTTGGACCTGGAGGATTTTGGGGAGGATTTTAGAGAGTCCCTGTTCCACATAGCCTGACAAAATCTAGAGAAAAGACCTGGAGGAAAGAGCTCAGGGTCACTTGATGTGTAGCTCTGAGATTGGTCAACAGGAATTGCTGGGTCTGGGAGAGTAGCACAGCTCCAGGGGGTTATGGAAAGGGCATGAGCAGCTCTGTATCCCACAGAGTTTGTGGCAGAGGTGGTGTGGCTCTGACATCAGGCAGAGCTTCCCAGCCACAGACATTGAGAATCCCTGAACGCAAAGAGGGGAGTCAGCGAGCCCCTTGGGAAGGGGTTTGCAATAACTGCAGGCAAACACACGTCAGGGATGGTCTTGGCCCCAGTGCAGCAGCTTGGCTGAGTGACCTCCCAGGTCCCAGCCAACCCCACATTTCTGTGAGCTCATCAAAACACGTCCAGCACGTCTGGGAGCATGGGAACGTGGGGCTTCTCTTCTGAAGTGGTGCAACAACAAAGCACAGCCAGGATATCCCTCTTTTATCACAGAATCCTGCAGTGGTTTGAGTGGCAGGGGGGCCTTTAAAGACCATCTCATTCCAACCCCCCACCATAGGCAGGGACACCTTCTACTACCCCAGATTGCTCCAAGCCCTGTCCAACATCCCCAGGGATGGGGCAGCCACAGCTTCTCTGGGCAGGCTGTGCCAGGGGCTCACCAACCATCCCAATACAGAGTTACTTCTCCAGATCTTCAAGTTTCCATCTAAATCCATCCAAATCCAGCAAAACATGCAAGTTTGAACAGAACCCATATCCATAGGTACACTTAAGCATGGGATTAAACAGTTTTCTGAATGGGGTCCCTATGTTGCTAAGGATTGGCTGTTAGTCTTGGCTCTTTTTTTTAGCTAAATTGAGATGGGAAAAAGTTCCACACTAGGATGAAGCCAAGGGCTTTTTCCTCTCCCTTTCTCTCTCATTTTTTCCACCTTTTTTTCTCCAATAGGACAAGATAGGTGCCTGACAGCTTTTTCTATCTTACTAATATCCTGGAATTTGGGCCTTGGGGTGTGGGAAATTCAAGACTCAATAGCTGCTCAGACACGTTCTGAAGATTGTAATCCCTGTTGTCACATACATGAGCTCTCCTGACCACTGGGATGTTTAAACCAGCAGAGTTCTTATGATTTGGGTAAATCACAGAGTAAGAAGGGGAGACAGTGTAAGGGATGGACTAAATTCATCTGATTTTTCACAGGTTGTGGCATTGACAAATAATTTTCTAAAGATTTTCTTTAATTGAAGTGTCCTAATCAATTCTAAACATTTGACTGATATTTTAAAGGGTGACCATTATTTTTTTCAGTTCTTTGGAGACATCAAACTACCACAACTTTGCCTGAAGTCATGGAGAAGGAGATAACCTCAGCTTTTCTGAAAATCAGCTGTACATATACCATGTTTGTGCACAGAATTGCTGTCTGCAATCACCTTTAAAAATTTAGACCTTGGATGTTCTCCCTTTTTAGTACCAGTGAAATGAACTAATCAAAACATTGAGAGCTCAGAGAACAAGTGAATATTGTGTTGGAAATTCCATGTAGTGCCTGCACTGGTCCACATGGACACACAGTCTGCAAGATCAAGAGATGCTTCAGCCCTTCTGCCGACACTTGAGAAAAAAACATTGTAAGGTTTAAGGAGGAAAGCAAATTAATGGAAACATCCGCTTAAAAGGACCGTTTCCAATCACTGGTACTCCATTCATTACAGGCCTGAGTGGTTCCAGAGACAACAGAAAACTATGCATTGTTGCAATGCCAAGAACAAGAGACGCAATATGGATGTTGTGTTGCTTCTCACTCATGGCAATCTGAATCTTTTCATGCCCTTCCCATCTCGCCTGGCACGTTCATCAGCCAGAAAATTACTGCCACTGTCTCCCTCGTGACCAAATGGGAGGCAGGGCTGGTGTTTCGGGGCCCTTCCAGCCAGACACGGTTGGGTTGGGGTGCTGGCACTGGAGCTGTGTTGCTTGCACAGCCCCAGCAGCAAAATAAGGCAGACACTGGGCAGGAGCTCTGCCTGATGCATCGTCAAGCTAAAAACCTTTTATAGGAGGCAAAGCTTTTTATGGGAGGTAAAAGCACAGCAGTCGTTTAATTACAATACCTCAAAGTCTTCACAGAACCACACGGCTGAAGTTTTCCCAGGGCCACTGTGATAACTTGTTAAAACTTGGCCAATGCGATTTAGTGTTTGCTCCGCCAGCCATTTCCCCAGCATCCCTGCGACGTGGCAGTGACATTACAGCACGGACTCTCCAGCATGGTGAGGATTTGAAAATGTCACCATATGTTACAGATATCTCAACAGAACATGGAAAAACTTCGTCTCGAGGCCTGGCAAGGCACACAGAGTAACACTGGGATTTTCAGAAAGTGAAGCAGCAGCCTTTCAGCAGAGCTTGCTTCCAACGCACAGCTAGCAGAGGGGAGGGGGCACCATTTCTGATCAGTACCTAAGGAATCTCAAAATACTCACCAGGTATGGCAGAAATAACCCTACAATGTCCAATATTGCCTGATTGAGGTCAACAGGCCATAACCAGGAGCAGGACATCAGCTGCCACAGTCCAGTGTGAAGTCCATTGCAGTCCACTGGAGTCACCAATTTCTGTTGAGTTTGATGAAGCCAGAATGGGTTAAGAAATGGGTATGTGTGGTGAAATTGTGCAATGTGTATTGTTTTGGCACTACATATATTCTAAACTAACAATCTTGGCCAAGTTAGGCTTTTTTTTTTTTTTTTAATCTTTCCTTTTAGGCCTCTTGTAATTTAATCTTACCCCAAATTTATGGAAAGAATACATACCTGCTTTGTGCCAATCAGTGGGGATTACTCTTTGCAAAGACTGTTTCTTCCGTGCTATTTTGCATCTTGGTGCAGTTTTCTAGATCTCTTAAATGCAAAAATAAACAAACATCCATACATTTGGGGGCAGATTTCCAAGAGGAGCCCAGCGCCAGCGTTTTTATCCCGTTCTGAGTGCACAGCACCCACGACGGGGCCAGTTCAGCTAAACCAGGGCCAGGTTTCCATAGGAACACGGCGATCTGGAGGCTCCCATGGTGACAAATATGCACAGATTCATCGTTAAACTCATCCTCCCACCCAGGAATGATAAAATGACTCAGTGCTGCAGCAGCAACAACATCAGCTATCGATAACAGCAGCAGCGACCCCGCGAAGGACACATAAACAGCTGGGAGGAATTTTGGCCATGCAGGGAGATTGCTCAAGTCCCCGGTGCAGACCTGAGTGTTTGCTTATGTTCCTGCTTGGCAAGATACGGCACTGTGGAGATACTGGTCAGTGCTTGGGTAAGAGAATAATTTCTGACATGTCACTGATTCCCCAGAATGTAAGGAAACCATGTGGAAGGGAGATACAGCGCTGGTGACTGCTCTTCCTTGCTGATTTACTGGGCCTGATTTATGAGGTGCAGCTCTGGACAGGATGTTGCCAGTTGAGGGTGTGTGTTGCATGTCAGCTGCAGGATTTAGGGATGACCCATGTCCTGCAGGGAAATGGCTCTACACTGGGCAGGGATGGTCTGAGCAGGTGTTTTCCATCTCCAGCTTCTGTGGCGGATCGAGTTATTCTGTCTGACAACTGCCAAGTGCACATTTCATTGGGTAGGAGAGGGAGTTGGGTGAGCAAAGCAGGGAAGCCTTGCCCTCGTTCATACAAAGAGCCTGATGAATCTCTTTCTGCTATGGTCCCTCCTTATTTTGTGTTTCCTTTCCTCAAACATTTGAATGAACAAACTCAGGGAAAAGCAACTCCACGGTCTCATGTGAAAGAGTCACTGGAAATCCTTTCTGCTCACAAAAATACTTGGGCTTGTAACCAGGGGACAGTAACCTCATGTGCCAGAGAAGACACATGATGTTGAGTGTCTGATCTATATCTGAACATGCACAGAATCAGAGAATCATTTAGGCTGGAAAACCCTGTAAGACCATCAAGTCCAACCATTAACCCAGCACTGCCATGCCCACCACAAGCTGTGCCCCCAAGCACCACATTTACAAGTTATTTGAACAATTCCTGGTGTGGTGATTCCACCACCGCCCTGCACAGCCTCTTCCAATGCCTGGCCACCCTTTCAGAGGAGATGTTTTCCCTTATATCCAAGCAAAACCTCTCCTGGGCACAACCTGAAGCCATTTCCTCTGGCCATGTCATTCACTACTTGGAAGAAAATGCCACTCCCCACCTGGGCTCAACCTCCTGTCAGGGAGTTGTAGAAAGTGATAAGATCCCCCTGATCCTCTTTTTCTCCATACTAAACAACCCATGCAGGCAGATTCAGCTATAAAAGAGCTATTCACAAGAGTGGTGAATAGTCACACCAAAAAAAAAAAAAAGTTGATAAATTAGTCAGATAAAATTTAGAGAATAACAACTGCATAGATCATCTTCCTTGCAAGAAATCACACAGCATGTTGGGAACAACTTGCAATGTGTGTGACTGCTTTGCATCTCATGTCTTTTCCATAAGAGTTTTTTCCAAACATTATAAAAAAAACCCCAAACATCCAAACCCCCACCGTTATTTGCTCACTGTTTGTAACACTCTGCAACTTTAAAAATTCTTCCTCCCCAGTGCAAACATACTTCCTCAGAGAGGCAGCAGCACAGCCCCGCTAAGATGCTTAAGAGGAGGTCAAGAGAAAAGCCATTTACCAGGGGAATCTCTCTCAGCCCTTAACACATTTTTATTGCTACCTATGCACACAGTGTTCTCTCAGAGGCTAGATGAATAAATATGCCTCTTTTGAGCAAACATTTATAATGCTATTTGAACACGGGGGAAAAACAGTTTCAGCTTAAAAATGATACTCACACCATGTTTACATTTTTTTTTCCCAAGCTGCAGTTAAAATGAAACTGTCCAGACAGACATTCAGCATGAGACTCAGGAAAGCATGTTTCTTTTGGCCCCTTTCACTACAGAATTTCACCTAAAAATGAAATACAAAAGACTGGGGTTTGGGGGGAGGAGAAATACAAAAGAAAGATTTGTTTGTAGATGAATTACTCAGTGGAAATTCATCCAAGAACATCAGTGTAATTGCTCATTAATAAGAGAGTTGGAAGATACTTAAAAATGTTTCTCTTCCTTTGAACTTTCTGCAGCCAAACAGAGTCCCCGAGCTGGCGATGTTCTTGTGCATGGACTTCACTTGGAATGAGGGGGTGCCCCTTTCCTCCTCCTCCTCCTCCACCCCCCAAAATTCAGCAGATAATGCTCTGATCTGCTTTGGGGCACTCTGGGCTCAGCCCTCAGTTGCAGATCTGCCCCTGGGCAAGGAACTCTCTCATTTTCACCTCTTCACCACCAAATTTTAAATTCCCAAGGCTGGGGGAGCAGCTCTCACTTTATCAGATGACGGAGGAGTGAGCTGGACCTCTGGACACTGTCCCAGCAGCATTCCTGGTGCCAGTTTTGAGAGGACTCCTCACACACTAAAAGTTAAGGAGCTCTGAAGGGCTTTCCTGGCCGGGGCTGGAGCAGAGTAATTAGCCCCTGTAAGGATCCCTGTTCTCTGAGCTGTGAGAAACTTCAAATCCCACTGACTTCACTGGCACTTCAGGGCACTCAGCACCTCCCAAGATTAATTCCTCAAGCAGGGAGAGATCTAGAAACATATATATTAGAGCACTTTACGTCTTCAGCTGCAGTAGGGCTCTCTCTGGTGAGCTTGACAAAGGACAGATTATATATTATGCCATGCCATAAACTTCAGCAATCTAAGAATTCTGAAAATACCCTGTTCTATTACTCTCCTCGCTTTGACATGAAATATTAAACACCGCTTACCAAAGTGATGTTATTGAACACAGATGTCTGCTATCACATTCAAATTGTTCAAGTCAATCTAGGTTTATATATTTTCTTTACTTAAGCGTTTGTATAAACCCAAGTGTGCCCTGACGTAATGATTTCACAACATACTATATTCAATTAAGGAGACAAATATGCATTTACATTTTTACTGAACTCGTTTCACACACACACACGCTCACAGGATCCAGCTCCAGCTTATTTTTGACATTTGGTGGAAAATAAAGGAATAGAAAGGGTGCCACCTACTGAGTTGCTCAAACATTTTTGGAGGCCAAAAAAAAATCTGTGCAAATTACCAATATGCTCATTCCAGTTAAAAATAAACAAAACTTCAAGCTATATTTGTAAGCCTGTGGGAACATAGCCATAGGGAGTGTTCTGGTTATCAAATCACTCAGCGACTGGAGTTCTTACCAGGGTGTAGGAAACTCCAGTCCAGCTCTCCCTTGACTCCCAGCAGGTTTGAATCCACCTATTCCTCTGTAAAACCCAAGCAAAATGAACCAGTCTGTGCTGTGGCAGTCCATGAATATCTTTTGCAAGCAATGGATGTCCCAGCAAGTGATAATCCAGCAGCGCTGCACCCAACAGGAGCTGCTCTGTGGGACCCACATCAATGGTCAGCCCGACAGGAATTGGGAAGGTCTGCTGTCAAGTAGCTCCTAAACTCTATCAGGCAGATGAAATGTAGGCAGATATCTAAATTTACAAGCTGAAAAGGTGCATCAAGGCTCAAGAATGAAGACAGGCTCTCAGTACCACTTCAAAAGCCAACGTCCCTTTCTGACATCCATCAAGGCACAGCCTTGTCTTTAAGATCCTGCAGAGTGAGGCAGAAATATTGAAGGTGTTGTGCTAGTGCTGCAGTTTCCCCATTTGGGGAGGATAAACTATCAAAATAAGCTGCAATGTTGCCTTGGTATCAGGCAGAGAAGCTGCAATTTGTGAGGTTTTGTCAGTTGTAGAGGTCAGCCTCATCAGCTTCGACATCCACATGGGGAAGCCAAGCAAGAGCTCTGTAAATACACCTTGAGGCAGGAAGATCACACCTGTGGTAAAAAATGAGTTTGTATCTGATCTGAAGCCAGTGACAAAGCAACCCCTTTGTGGGGATGGGGAATTACAAACAACCCCTCCTGACTGGCCACCAACACTGCTCTCCTTCATTCCCCAGAGCAGCCTCTGAGCAGAAAAGTCGGGATGTGCCTGCCATGAGTAATTTGTGGTTTAGCTTCCTTCCACAAAAGACAAAAATCATGTTGATTTTCTTTGGAAAAGTTGTAGCTATGGCTGAGAGAGCCCCAGTTTTTTATTCATCTTGATGGCACACAGAGTCCTCACCAGACCTGCAGATGTGCAGCTGTATCGTGGTCTTGGCACATGCAGACAGACCAGAGGTTTCCACAGTTATTGTGTATTTAATATCTGCCACCTTCTTGTTGTTGGGGATTGGTGCAGCAATTAAATACTTGGGAAAATAATTGTGAAACATTAACAGGTCCTTATTGTTAACAGGTATTTCTGGCAGAGATTCCTTCAGGGCAACTTGGACAAGGCGCTCTGGTGGAGCTGGCAATGGCATTTTTTCCCAGAGAGACCTTCAAACCCTCTTGTGTGGGGCTTTGTTTTGCTGGCAGCAGAAACCCAGGAAGAAACCCAGTTTTCAACATCCTCCTTCATGCCCACTCAAAGTAAAACATTAATTTATTGGTCATGATGCTTTTCACATCCCTCCTGCCTTGGCACGTGATGCTGCAGCACCATTTATGTACTCGAGATAACAAAGGCTGCAGATCCATCCCTGCTCCAACTCCTCAAGGGTCCAGGGGCTTTCTGCTTGCACAAGCCCTCACTGAGACATGCATCAAAATGGATTTCTACTGCTGAAATCATCCTGTCCCACGTGCTTACAGGCATTTTTGGGATTTTTCTCAAAGGAGGCAGCCCTGTCTCTCTAGAGGACCTTTGTGTGGTGGTTGGGGTTCTTCACATATTTTTTAAAAATGCATAAAAAGGCAAGGCTTCTTTTTTTTTTCCTTAAGCTAGAAATAAAAAATGAGATAAAATCCACTGCAAATTCAAATACTTTTGCACCAAATCACACATCTTGTTATCCTTTGTAGAGAGCACGTTATCAGAGCAGTGACACTGAACTATCAAATCCCCAGCTAACACTCCACAGCAAAAGAGTTTGCAACAAGAAACCAAACCCACGCAGCCCCTACCAATGCTCTTTTCAAAGACATAAAGATTTCCAGGTGCTTGACATCCACATTAACTTTTTAAGTAATAAAACTTGAGCAGAGGATTCCCGTTGGATCAGAGGGGAGACTTTGCTACAACAATAGCTCTGCTGGCAAACTGACTCCTTTCAACACATTCTTGAGTTTGTATTTTAAGTGGTTTTGCCACATTGGCAGCCAAAAATAGCTATTTTCTGATCAAATTCACTGGTTCTTGTAAAATATTTTAACACGCTAACTATGACCGTGAGCAGTTCTAATCGTCTTTCAAGCTGCCTGTTCAGACCTCTTTTGAGAGGGTGAAGGGCTCCACAAAAGGCTCCAGCAGAGTGATGCCATCCATGGCTGCTGCTCCTGCAGCATTCCCAGCCCTCATTACCCAGGGACACAGCCCCTATTTAATGTGATGCCATTTGCTGCTTTGTATTTCATACCTACCCTTAGCGTAAAGTAATAATTAAGAGCAGCCTTCCCCTGTGCCTGGTAGTGCAAGGCCAAGATCCACAACAGCTACCACAGCTGAAATGTCAGGGAAAAGGGAAAAGAAAGCAAATGGACAGGCAGGAATTACCACACAGTCTCTACTTGTACCAATCTTGCTCTTTGATGATGATGTACAGCAAGAAATCTTAGTGTGGTTCTTAGAAGAGAAATAAATAATTTAAAAACTGGATTTCTGGTTGAAAAAAGGCCTCCCCCAGCTGCAAAAATCAGAGAATTTTCATTAAGTCACTTTGTAAATAATTTATGGCACTTTAAGACTTACCTGGTAACAGAGAAATGCCAGGCTGGTTTGAATGGGAACAGGGCAGAACCAGTGGGACATGGGGCGTTTCCAGCCCAAATGTGGCTCCACTTCCCCAGCCAGCTTGAGCCCAGCTCACAGTGCTGCTCCCACTGGGAAGCCTCCATGGCCACCTCCAAAGCAGGGGACAGAGCTGAGACAACCCCTGGATTTCTGCATGAACCAAGGGCTTGTAGGCAGAATGAAAACGCAAAGTACAGAACCTCCAAATGGCAAAGATGCAACTTTTGCACCCCTTTAGGCAGGAGGTCAGTGAGGTCACCTGAGCAGGTGGATCTCAGTTACTGTGGGCCAACATGGTGGTCTTGGATAACAGACCTTAATGAATTAATTAGTTATCATTAGGCTCTTGGAATCACTAGAGGGAGAAGCGAGCACATGCCTTAAATCAGGATGTTACATCTGGATGGGAAAAAAACACCCAGTAGACGATGGCATGAAGCATTTAAGTATTAACTATAATATCTACACCACATGCAGCTTCTCAAGATGTTTTGCTGTCATCAGCTTAGTAGAAGATAAAGATTTATTGGGCTATTACTGAAAAGGAAGCTAGATACTGCCAAATGGCACGGACAGTTAGATGACTACTTGCTGACATCTTTATTCATATATAAAACAACACAACTGAGTTGTGTTTTTTTTAACTACCATGCTTGAAAGAATCAACAAAGAAGTGCCTTATCATACAGCACTTTTAAGTAATTTTTAAACCATTCATGGGGTTTGGATGGTTGTTTTTATTGCGTGCATACAGAATATTCTATGAGCACCCCGTGAACTTCTAGTGCTGACTAAAAGAAGAGATAAGCAGTGCTGGCTGCAGATTGGGGTGATGATTTCTGAAGGTGCTGAGGGACAATCCCATGGAACAGTGCTCCCTGGACACAGTCACAAGGTCACTTTGGTCCCATATATCTCATAGATCAGAAAAAAAATCTTTACTGTGGGGGTGGTGAGACACTGGTAAAGAGTGCCCAGAGAAGTTGTGGCTGCCCCATATTTAGTTGGAAATAAATGGTCCCTTCCAACCCAAACCAGTCCATGATTTATGAACACTTCAACTGCTGCAGAGGCACAGCTTTTTAAAGGTTTAAAACACAGATCAATGCTAGCTCTGCAGAGGTTGAGAATATTCTGTTTTAATATTCCATGTCTAGTTTTTGATCAGCTTTTAACAGCAATCTGAGAGGTTAAAATCAACATGATATGTTGATACTATAGGATAACATCAACAGCTTCTTAGAATAGTATGAATATGGCTTCTAATAAAGAAATTACTGGATAAATTGCAAGGATTATACAATTATTTTTAGAACATATGTCAAAAAGATGACAAACCAAATGAACTTAATTATTTTGTTCCTTGTTGAAAACTGCAGGAAGAGTGAAGTAAATCACGCAAGACAGAACCCTGCAGCATTACACAGCTCGATTCAAAATGTTTGCCCTGAAGTTTCAAAAGGAATCCAAGCCTGCTCTCCCAGAAAGCAGCAAGCCAGAGCTGCCCACTTTTTCTCTGACAGCTTGATCTACCGTTCCCCCTTTGTTACACATTTTGAATTCAATTTAGCCTGCTACTTCCAATTAACCAGCACACTCTTACTGCATTATTTGGCATTAAGCAGGCACACATGTTCCTTCAGCTCCTGCCAATGTGAGAAGACAATACCCTGAAGGTGAACCAGGCAATTTGTTGGCAGAACTGGGCTCTGGGAAGTGCCCAAGCAGGCTGATGGGAGGCTGCAGGTGTGTGGTTTCAAATGCCTTCAAAGTGCTCCGTGCCCAAGTCTTCCCAAAATGTTACACTTCACAACCATCCTCTTCCAGCAAGATTTATGCTGTGTTTTGAATATTTCTAATACTCTGGAGTGCCAGAAAGCTCCATTTGTCAGGCTCAGTCACTGGCCAGGTTGCCCTGGTCAGGGATCATATACAAACCCACTTGGGCACAGGCCATTATTTATTCTGCACAAACTACCAAAAGCAGGTGTGATTTCAGCCTGTTTGCTCTGAATGTCAATTAGTTCAGTAGAATAAAATCTCATCCACAATGTAAGCCTGTTGCTTCAAAACTAGCAATGAAGGAAAATCAAGACCAAGTTTTAATGACATGTTTATATAAAAAAAAACCAGCATCCTTTCACTACAACACATCTACAACAGAAAGTACAGTACAGACCCGAGATACATCCCACACATTTCTTGAAGAGGGATTACAAATTCACAGAGACATAATATTGCTATGCAAGTGCTTATCAAAAGCGATAAAAAGAACAGAACGAACAATTTATGCTCTACAAGGCTGAGATTTGGTGTTTACTGCTGGAAATTGCTTTACACAGTGTCAGAATTTAAAGCTGTGACCTTGCAAAAGAATTAATGGGCACAGTTGCAGCCCATGCATGGAGCTGCTCAGTCAGCCACAGGTCAACCTGAAGGAAAAGTCCTTCAAAAACTGGGGGCTGAGAAGGTTTTTATCCTAAATATAAAAATATTAACGCAAGGATGGGAGGATGGAGGGTTCTTGCTCCACCAGCACTCTCAAAGATTGTTCCTGAGCTTTAGTTTGCTCTGATAAGAAGCTAAATTCTAACAGGGTCACTGTCTGATCTGCACAATGAAGCCACGATGGCTCCCAAATGTGTCTTTGCCTCTTCTGGGAAGGACATGAAGGTATTATTTCCATGTTTGTCCCGTTGGCAACTCCTGACACTGTGCTGGTTATTACTTACACAAACAGAAACCTGCAGCCAATCAAAATAATATGGTTGGCAAGGAATCTGGGCAAACTTTAATAGCTATGGTTCTTCAACATAAAAAGGATAAAAGTAGAATAATAATTTTTGGCAGGGGAAGCGGGGAATTTTTTAAATTCTGATTGTTTTCCTATGAGGATAGTGTTAGTGAAGTCTAACTTAAAACATGTTGTTCTGGTTTCATGAATTCACAGCGAGCGAGGTTCTGCTGGGCCCACTGAGTTACACTCAACTCCTTCCCACTCCAGCTGAAGTTATCTGGAGCACACAAGGTAAGAGAGGGGGATTTGGCACAGGAGCTGCATGGCTGAAATAATTCCAATGTCTTTCTGAAAGGAGTTATCTGCATGTGCAAGTGTGCTACAGAGGAATACACAGAGCTCTCTCTGCAAGAAAGTGTAATTAACTTCAGCCTCCTGGGAAAGGGGGAGCCAGCAAAGGCCTTCACCAAGAGGAAGATGGACATCCATTTAACTATAAACCCCATTTTCACTGAATTTTTCACTTCCATTTTCAACAAGCCCCAGTGCTGTGCTCAGGACTGCATCAGCCTGACACTCTTTCACTGGAATCTGATGAAGCAAATAAGCAGAGTTGTGTTAATTTAGTAGCAACTGCACTTGCCACAAAATTAATCCCTGGAAAAGATGATTTAGTCAGTTTTCCATTAAAAATTCCATCCTGTCTAATAAAGACTACTTTGTAGGCAAAGAATTAGGTAAATCTGTTAAACTGTAGTAAGGAGCAGAATCAGAACAGTAGTATCGGAAGCAAGTAAACTTCCTTAATTAGTAGTTAATAATGTAAAGTTGTGGCTCTTCTAGAAAACAAAATCCTGTAAACATTTTCTCTGCCTTATGAAAAAAATAAAAACCAAGATAAGACATTCCAACTATCCCAATTAAAATTCCTCTTTTAACGTTTTTGAAATCTTTAATTCTGATTTTTACCTGTATGACTGTACTTTGTTCAGGAACAAAAAGTCATGCAGAGCTACAAATCAGAATGGTCTGTTTGATGGCACTGAAGTGAACTTCTTTTCCCAAGGTAATGACATAAAGAAGCTATGAAGCATCTTGAATAAAAAAGTCTATTGCCTATAGAGTAGTTTGTATGAAGTGGCATTTTTTGATTTACAAAAAGTTTGCTGAAATATTTCCCAAAGCAGATCTACTTGGGCCCTTAATTCATTGGCAAAGGCTCAGTATCAGTCACTTAAAATATGTGTTTCATCATGTACCTAAAACAGTGACATCCTTTAAAAACACGTAATACAAAAATCTTTTATTTCCTTATACTACATATTTACAATTCTATTATCAAGGTACTGTGGAAAATGTAAACAAGTATACATGGTGTAAATAATATGGCTTGAGAAAGGTTTCCCCTTTGATTAGCTGCTCGAATCACACATCAATCTACAAAAATAAGAGAAGAACAGTACATGTGATATATTCTGCTGTCTGACAGCAGTGTAAAGGGTTTTATGTGCTGAGTAACCACAGCAGTCTCTGGGCAGCTGGAAGGAACTGGAATGTCTGAGGTAGTGGAATGTGGCCAGTGGATGGGATGTCTTCAGAAGAGAAGACCAAGGCTGTGGCCAACTACCCCATGGGGGCTGTGGGGAGAGGAAGCCAAAGGCTCCTCAGAGATCCACTCTGAAAGGATGAAAAGCAGTGGACCAAAGATGAAACTGAAGAAATTCTGATTAGAAACCAGAAAAAAAAAAAAAAAAAAAAAGAAGAAAATGAAATCTCCACTAGGACAGCTTCAAAGAAGTGGTGGGATCTCCTTCCTTGGAGATATTCAAAACTAGGTGGGATGAATCTCTGAAATTTGACTTTAATGATGAAACTCTGACCCATTTGGCTCTGAAGTTGATCAGGCTTTAAAGGGAAGCTCAGATCTTCAGAGGTTTTATAGAGCTTTACTCACTCAACGATTCTACAAAAAAATCTTAAGTACAGTGTGACACTTGCACTTCTGTTGTAGTTTGGCTCTGCAGTAAATACAGGGCTAAGATCAATATATGTCAACTGCTAAACTTGAATTGCTCTTCTCCAGCAGTTGCTAAGATTATATCTCATTGTCTCACAAGAGATTTACCTTACAGGTTCCTGTTCAGTGAAACTGCCCCAAACTCACACAATTGTAGGATCAGACCCAGGCCATCACACCTCCAAAAGAACATTTAAAATATCACTTCCTTCCTGAGAGTCACACACTTCTGGGACCATAATTTTGCCACATTTACATTGAATTAACTTTCCAGTGGCATTCATTGAGCTCTACAGAAGAAATTAAAAGAGATCAGCATCAGCCCCAGTGATTTTCTGGCTGAAAGCACAGTTCGTTAATTAATTTTGACACATTCACAAATACATTTACTTTCAATACCTACAAAGTGATGAATAACAACAATAAGACTTCCATGAAGCTTGGAAAACACCTCCTAAAACTGTATTGCCTCCCATAGATCACAATTTGAAATAAACTCCCAGGGGAGCAAGCACCACTTGCTTTGGCCTGGACAGTCATTGACTGCAGATTTGTTTAAGACCTGGGATGAACCATGGGGGAAAATTGTTACCTCACCTTCCCATCCAACCTCCTGGATCCTGCTTCACCAACTCATCACTTACCCAACCACAACAACAAACTTCAAAAATCCCAAGTTACCATCAGTTATTGTCATTTTGTCTCTTGCAAAACAAAACCCTGCTCTTGCAGAGCTGCAGTTTGTTCTGGTGGGGAATGGAGTGTCAGCACAAGAGCTGGAACTGCCCATACTCTGTGTCTACCATGGTCCTGATGGCCCTTCTTAAGTGCACTTTTGATACAGTCAGAATCAAGTGGTTACTACACAGATTTTGTAACTCCTAACCTAAAAAGAGGTATGAAGAGGCACTCTGAAATCTTTCAGTCTGGTTAACAGAATATTAAAATACAGAACACAAATTTCTTTATAATGACATAGTTCTATATCAAAGGAAAACCTATCTAAACAGACAAAATAGCACCAAAATGTCTCTGCTCTATGACTTCCAGCAGCTGTTGAATGGTATCAGGACTGTTGTGAGATGACTTGATAAAAAAACCAAAATGCTCAATAAAAGCACAAGCTCCAGAGATAGTATCCTTAAGCATCTCTCCTTGCTTACTATCTGCTTTCTCCATTCAAGATAAAACCTTTTCTGCATTAGCAGATACTGTTTGATGAGAAGTGCTGCACAGTTTGGCTTGACAACCCGCTGAGAAATTCATCTGGCAAGATGTGAGAACACAGGGTGCCAGGAGAGTCTGGCAGATGACACCACGCTCTTTGGAAGACAGATTCAGACAGAGACCTTCCAATCAGTCAAACCACACCAGAAATGCAGAAGATGCTCTTAAATAAATTAACAGTGTGTTGAGGACTCTTGTCGGATTGTAGCAGATTCTTCTTCAGCTGCAAGTTCAAAATGAGACTGCATGCTTCTCTAGAACACACCATTTTATTCAAAGAGGAATTAACTTGATGAATCCCTCTAGTTTCTGTGCAATGTGATTTTGCAATGAATCTGTAGAGAAATAATCTGTGGAATACTCTTCAAACTTGGTGCTGGTTGTCAAGTGGGTTTAGAAAGTCCCTGATAGGGAGCGTGGCTCATTCCATGGTGATGTGTTATGTGCTGCTTATCCTGATACTCTTTGGAGCTGCTCTGATTAAAAACATGTCCAGGCTTTCAAGAAATGAATTATATTAATACCAGAAAGAATGTCCAGAGTAGATTAATGGAGGGGCAAGAGGCTAGGAATGAGCACATGAAACAGATTCAACTCTTTAAAAGGATCCAGCTACTAAATGGCCTCTGTAGTCTTCCATAAGAAGTGTGAATACTTCAGTACAATTCAAGCTGAATTGAATAACTGTTTTCATATCCAAATTCAAATACCGTCTGTGCATATAAAACAGTTCATTTATTAGTCCAAATGTTACTGTTGTAGAGCTCTTGGAAAAATACTCCCTCTTTCTTGAGCTTGTTCTTCATAAAAAGGAAGCTTTGGAGGGCCACCTAGAGAATTAAGTAGAAACACGGTTTCAGGTCCATATAACCTAATACTGAAATATTATATAGATTATACAATTTACACTTAAATAATTCAATCAATGGTAGCCTTGAAAAGAAGGTAGAGGAGGGAGTTACACCAGCCTCTTCACAGAGGCAGAGAGCAGGAAAAACTATAAAACACCTCCAAATCAGAAGGTTCCCAAAGTTTTTCCTAAACTAAAGGAGGAATTGTGATTACACCGCAACTGAGAGGAAACTTTCCCTCCGCACTCTGCTTCATTAAGAAGAGAAATTATCCAAACAATCCAACGGGTTGACCCTCCCATCCACACCGACCACCAGCAGGGGCCAGAGGTGTTTTACCCCCCCAGGGAAGGCTGCACCCCCAGGCTGGTTACCTTCTGTGCAGGTTGGGCCCCTCCAGGCGCCGGGGCAGGCGCAGCTCCCGTTGTGGGGATGGCAGCGGGATCTGCCGGCACACTGGCACCGCAGGGAACAGCCGGGGCCGTACCTGTCTGGCCTGCACCCTGCAAGGACAGGAGGGTTTGGGACAGGGGGAACACTGCTGGCAGCCTCCCCCTTCTGTGGGATCAGGAAGCTGCTCAGACACCCACATCTGTTCACATTCAAACCTGACATTTGGGAAAGCGCGGCAGTCGTCGAGTTTTGTCTGCCACACGCTCTGCCCAAGCTGCAGCCCAGCTGTCCTGAAGAGTTCCCAGAATGGAAATCATTGCTGGTGTAAAAAACAGGGGTTGACAGCCCAACAGAGAACATCTTGGGATCTGCTCAGGAAAGTTGCTGTCAGCATCCTGGATCCACACTATCTCCTGCCCCTGTCTCTCCTGCTAAGCTGGGCTGTCAGTACGTGCTGGGCAAGAGCCTTCCCTCACAGAATGTGACACTGAGAATTAATCCATTTTATAGATACTCCTGTCTTGCACAATTCTGCTGCATCCTGGCAAATTAAACTCACAAAAAACCCCCTGACTTACAAATGCAAATACATTTCATACCTAGGCTAGTAAATCCTCACTGCAATTTTTTAAGCATCAGAGGACAGGCAGGAAAGGAAAGTGAGCAGCAGGGTCACAAGGCAGGGTGTGAAACACACAGCAAACAATGGCCCTCTCTCCCTCACCTCTCTGAAAAACCCTGGAACCAGGGAATTTGCCTTCTCCCACGAGCACCCTCAGGTAAATAAAGTCTTGCTGAGCCCTGCATCAGCTGCAGCCCCAGCACGTGGGAGAACTCGCCCGTGCGCTCCGAGCTTGGCCTTTTCAATTAGGAAATGTTATGAGAAAAGGTCTCCCCAAACACCTCTGGACCTGATTTTAATTTATGTAATACCACATTTTCATGTTAATAACAATGTGTATTTAAGACATCTGTTTGAAAGTCTGCAATGTTAATTTACTACAGAAAAAGAACGCCCATAAAAGTCTGTTATATTCTCTCTCTCTCTCTTTTTTTTTTTTTAATTAACATTTTGCCTGTTTAATGGGTGCTTTACCAGAGTTCAAATTAAAATCAGGCCTTTTATCTTTATGGCTGCTGCACAGTCACAGCTGCTCACAGTTATATCACAGATGAACTGAGCCTAATTGAAAATAAAAATGCAAATAAAACCTACCCCATAACAGCTTTTCATGGATGGGGGCTACCCTAGCTGATTTAAGAAAAATAAAAATGACTCGCAGAGTTTGTGAGGAAGAAAACCTCAATTCCCATTTTTGGTGCTGAACTTCCCCCTTGCGTTCCACTTCTGCCTAAAGTTTTACTGGAAAGGCCCAGGGACAGCCAGTGCTGTGTGGGCACTGAGGGTGGCTCATGCTCCCACTGGAGCAGTGCTGCAGACTGAGAGATTCATTTCCTGACCACAGGACACTGCCCAGAGGGAATCAAATGATTTTCCATTTCAGTTCTGCAAGTTGCACTAATGCTTAAGCTCACAGCAATTTGTATTAATAACAGCCTGCTTAAATCTATTTCGGCCCCATCCTAGAACAAAAGGAGAAATAATTTTCCCCCTCTGCTCCAGGAGCTCAGGAGGATTTTGGTTCCTGGTGAAGCTCCACAGCAGCACATGGATGTTCACTCCTTTTATCTTGTTTGTCACAGCATTGGGATCACAAATGTTTTCTGACACTCAGTTAAACCACTGCAATTCCTTTCACTCCAGTGATTACCCTAAAACTGCTCCATCATAGTCACTGAATCCTAGAACAGCTTGGCTTAGAAGGGACCTTTAAACACATGTGGTTCCAACCACAGGCATGGGACACTTTTCACCAGACCAGGTTGCTCCAAGCCCTGTCCAACCTGGCCCTGGGCTCTGATCAGAGCCACAGCTGTGACCAGAGACTGGCTCAGGACTCTGCCACTGCTGCCTCTCAACCCTGCACCCAACCCCACCAGGGTACAGCAGTGGGGCTGGTTTTACCTACAGGAAAAATTTCTCACCTATTTTTATATCCTTGTTACAGAAGAATTCTGCTCCTGTGGGCCAACACACAGCCCAAGTGCAGCCTGTGCTGCAAAGGAGGGAATTACATTTGGGTTAAAAGTTCCTGGGCTGCTGCAGCTCCACACCCTCATCTGTGGGGATTCCATCCTGCTTCCAGGAGAAGCAAATCCAGAGCTGGACATACTTCTGCATTGGTCTGGAAAGGGTCACAAATGCCACTGTGACAAAGCATGCTGCAACTGGAGCCCCTGGTGACCAGCTGCACCCTCTGGAGTCTTCCGCACTACATTTGCAAAATTTCTTGGTCTATTCTTCCTGTGTTCTCTAAAACTCAAGGCAAATGACATTTTACAGCTGACCCATGAACAGTTTTCCTATCAGGATATCAATTTAAATATTGATTAAATCAAGAGGTACAATTCTGCTGATAAAGGTGTTGATAACCACAAAGAGCAATTTTCTACAAACAATGTGTTCTTGAACACCAGCAAATGTCCTTTTACAGTTATTCTGAAACCAACAGGTCAGGGTGGTTTAACAATACACAGTCCAGCCCTTACAAATATTGCCCTTACCAATGTCACACTTGTCTCCAGTCTTCCCAGGTGGGCAAAGGCACTTCCCAGTCTCTGGATCACAAGGAGCATCTCCACAGTCACACTGATGCTGGCATCCCTCACCAAACCAGCCCCTGGCACAGCCTGACAGCAAGAGAACCCTTTAGATGCATGTCTGAGTGGCAAGATGCACAATAAACCCAGAGTTTTCCCAGGATGTCTCAGGGGAAAGCTCATAAAAGAAATCAGTGTAAATGCCAAGCTTAATGAAGAAATCAAACATACTGGAATGGGCATGTGATTTACGTGACCTTTTCTTCTGTTGGGGTTGTCTAATCTAACTTCTCAAAGGTATCTGTAAATCTGTCCCAGAAATGTAGCTGACACTTATTTTTATTTTTAATTAGAACTCTCTTGAAGATCCCTCCCTAACACTCAACAGGTTTGACGTGCACCTATTTAATAATCTTATTTGGAGTTTTAGAAGCAAATTTAGAATCAGTAAAAGGGACTTATTTTTAATAAATGGCATGTGGAACTCATTGCTGCAAGACATCACGGAGACCAGGACTTTCACTGTATTAATTGGAACCAGATTAGTTAATTTATAAGGGAATGGGAACACCCAGCTGTAGAACAGGAAATCTGTCCCAAATTCAGTGTTTCAGGATATTCATTAAGCTCAAAATATGGAAGAAGTGGCTCTCAACAAGTATTTCAGTAATTATATGAGTTTTTTTTGAGTTCTGCTTTTGGGGTTTTTTTTGGTGTTTGTTTTTTTCTGGTTGTTTGTTTTCTTTTCCTTTTTATTTTTTCTTTCCCATCAGAGGTGTACCAGTACCTTTTTCACAGTGGACACCATGATAGCCCAAAGGACAAAGGCACTGTCCTGTCACTGCATCACAGCTCGCTCCATTTTTACAGGCACAGGCCTGAAGACAGCCCAGCCCATAAAATCCAAGGGGGCACCCTGAAAAATTAAAATGAAGAAGGTTCATGGAGAAATCATACACACCATTAAAATCCTCTGTATTCTCTGTGACATTCCCTGGCAGCCAACAAAAAATGATATTTATCCTTAACTCTAATAATGCCACGGGCTTTTAAACTTGTACCACCCAGCATCAGAGACATGCAAGATCTGGAAGGAGCTGGATGATCTGGGACATCCCCAAAACTTTAACTGAACCAGTGAGGTGTTTCTTGACTCCTCTGAACCCCAAACCTGTGACAATTACCCCAAGTGCCTCCACTTACTGTGCTCACAGGAGTGGCCGTAGAAGCCCTCGGGGCAGCTGCAGCACCCTGTGAACCTGTCACAGGTGCCATTGTGCTGGCACAGGCAGTCCAGGGAGCAGCCAGCCCCATACTTTCCTGGGAGGCACTCTGCTGGCAGGACATGGACAGAAAAACAGACAAAAACAAACAATCACTGCCCTCACCCAGAAAAGCTCGTGTGTGATAGATTGCATTGCCAAGAGATGATACCCAGAGAATAATTTGCAGACAATGAATATTTGTTATGAAGACACAGGATTTCTGCACAACCATGATGCATTTACATACTTTGGTGAGAAATCTTTCATGTTATATAGATGTTTGAACAGCAATTTCCTCACTTTTAACAGTCTGCCTTTTTCAATTTGTCTCTTCACAGACTTGATGCTGAACCCACACCATGTGTTGTAAAGCCTTGTAGTGAATAGCATAAATTAGATTTTCTTTTTTCTTTCTTTATCTACGGCAATATTTTCTTTTAGGCACTTAAAAAGTGTGAAAGAAAACATGAAGCTTTTCCTCCTCTGTGTTATCATTGGAGTTCACACTATTCAAATTCCTAATAAAACCAGGAGGATCTTTTTCACACATAGCAACAGTCTGTCCATGTATAATGAGCTATCTGCTTTTACAGAACTAAACACGTCTCAAATTACTGAAAGCCAAGTCATGCAGAAGGGACTATGCCAATATAATTAACCTCAGCATCATCTCTGAATAAGTTAACTTCCCACTGCTGGGATAATTTGAATCTGGGCAGACGAACTTAAACGAGCGTGGCCGTCCAAATAATCAGATTGAGAACCCTGCAAATGCCAGACAGGATCTTCCAGGAACATCATCTCTAAGCTCTATTAAAAGGATGCCTGATTAGCTGTCTTTGATTTCCAGTCACAACACACTCAAACCCACACTGCTGTGGAGATCAAGACTCAATTTTCCAATAATTTCACTCCCTCTGTCAAAGGATAAATAGTGAAGCTCTTTCTAGTGATACAACACACAGTTCCCTATACAGTGTGTGCCTGTCTGCCTCCTGTGCTCCACTCCAGAGAAGTTTTATCTATGAGATACACCCACAATCCACTACTCCATGTGGAGACACCTGCACCACCCTGCTGAGCCTTGGCAGCCCCAACTCAGCCCATGGGTGACTACAGGAACAGGCAAATGGAGATGACCACAGGTGGCCTTTGCTAGGTCACCCAGACATTGGTTAACTGTAAATGTTTTAGAGCCTGTGCCCAGAGAGCATTCATTGCCCACTGAATCCTCAGAGCACTCACACTGTGAGCAGCTGCATCTTTCCTGTCCTCCCTGCTCCTCCTCTGCACAGAGATGCACAGCAGGGCTCTGAGTCTCCTCTGATGCAGAGTGGAACAATTGCATCTCAGAATGCTGCTAAAAAGTGTTATTTCTAGATGACACTTTTATATAGGGACACTCCCCTGTAACAACCAGCTCTTGGTATAGATACATATGGAGTTTGAGGTGAATATTTGAGGTGTCAGGGACAGAAGTGCTGTAAATGAGAATCTGGGAAGGTGTTGAGGAGTTTCAACCATGGCAGTTATGATTTACTGATGACATTTGTCTTGAATGTGTACTTAGAACTATTCAGTTGTATTTCATACCAGTAAACTTGTTTCCTGAACATTCAAGTCCATAACTATACAGATATCTCTTACCTACAGAGAAAAATAGGAACACAGAAATGCAGAATGGTTTCTGGGAGATGAACAGGACAGTTGTGGGAAGATAGGGCTGACAGGAGAGATTCTGGAGTAGGAAATGAGCTTTGTTAGTGTGCTTTGTCTTGCACAAGGGACAGGTGTCATGGAGAATAAGGGTGAGAGAGCAGGACAATCTCAATTGCTTTGGACAGATGTTAGAACGTCTGAGAAGTCTACACATGGGAAGCTCAACTCCAGTCCAGAGTCAAATGAAAGAGAACAGAACCAGTGAGGTGGAAGACACAGGCTTCTCCTGCCCTGAGGATCACAGGGAAGAAGTCAAAACCCAACATTCCCATACACAAAAGAACACAAAAGTTGGACTGGAGAAGATATAACAGAGCGAAGAAGAAATAAGGAGTGTGCAAGGGAATTCATGAGCAGGACTCAGGAGGAAAACTATCCTTGAAAAAAGACCTGAAGCTCTAATTAGGGGCAGTTCTGAAACTGTCCTTGTCTGTGGGTGTCTGGGGACACTGCAAACCCAGTGTCCCCAGTTTGAGTGTCCAAATCCACTGCCATGGCAGCAGGCAATCACCTTCCTCACAGGATCTTCCTGTCCAGCCGATCCCACAGGTGCAGTTGCCATCCACGTGGTCACAGATGCCACCATTCTGACAGGTACACCTCCCATGGCAGCTGGGGCCGTATTGTCCCTGGGGACACACTACAGAGAATTAACAAAGTTTGAAAAAACCCAAAAATTAGCACCCCAAGGAAAGGATGAAGGTGACAGGGAATAAATACAAACACATATATCCCAAGTGATTAGGGTCTCCCTAGGGTGGTGGGACATCACCATAATTATTATTAGTTTCCATGATTATTATTATTAGTTTCCGTGGTTATTATTATCAGTTTCACCCAAACACTCTGTCCTGACATAGCCCCTCAGCTTCCTGGAGAACCCAGTGCCCCAGAGGGTGGCAGGGAGGTGTGGGCAGGATTAGGCTGGGTGATGGAGCAGGGAGGGACAGAGGCTGAGCGCCCCAAACTGCAGCCTTATCAGCAAAGGCCCTGGCTCTGAACAATGCCTGGCACTGGGTTTATTTGCTGGGTACTTTGAGTGTGTCACCCAGTGGGAGGTGACCTGGTCCTGCTTTGTTACCTTGCTGACAGGCAGGTCCCGTGTGGCCGGGGGCACAGGTGCACTCGCCGGTCCGTGGGTCACACTGGCCTTTGCCACAGGCACAGGGCTGGGCACAGTCCTTCCCATACCAGCTCTCAGGGCAGGCTGAGGGAACACAGGATTTGTTAAACACCCACAGCATCCAATGGCAGTTTTCATTTTTAACATAGCTACAATCTTAGGGGAAGAGCTGGCTTTGTTTTTATTCCCTCTAATGCACTTCAAATCATCAACCATGAAGCCAGAACCCACCCAAAGACACGACTGCTTTACCTTCTGAGACTACTTGTGATTATAAATATAATCCATGATTATAAATAACTTGTGATTATAATAATTAATAATAAACTTGTGATTATAAATATAACCCACGATTTCACAAGGAATATTTACTGTCTTTCCTATCTGAAGAGTGAATTACAGAAATATCAGCTGCTCATCCTTCCAGCTTAAAACATCTTTTCTTCCTTAATACTGATGCTGCCCAGCAATGAAGTGCAAAGCTATGGGCAGCCAAGCATTCAAACATTGCCTCTCTGTGAAGAAGCTGAAGAGAACTTCACAGAGACCAGAGCTTTGGAAGCAGCACAGAAATTCAGCCACAGCATTTAGCTGTGAAACAGAGAAGCAACAGTAGGGTTGCCATGGAGTCTTTACCAGTTTTGCCATGACAAAACTTGATCTTTTTCCCATTTATTGAAACTAATGGCACCATAGTGTGAAGCAAAATATTGAGATAATTTCTCAACCTCGAAATTTTGGACAGGAAGAAGGAACTTGAGCAATTCATGCTGAGCTGGTTCTAGAAATAAACTTGGGCAAGCAAGTTGCAATCCTGGGGTAAGTGTCCTTGCTTCTATGCATGCAGGAGTGAGGGAAAATATTTTGCAAGAGATTTTTTTACAAAGCTGGAATCCTGATTTACAATTCAAGGAAGAGGTAGCTGGGATCTGTCTGTTTTTCTTCAGACAAGCTCTTATGCAAATGATTCTCTTTGCTGTGTTTTGACAGAAGCAGAACATGAATGTTGGCTTACTTTTGGTGCAGTTGGCTCCGATGAAACCGGGAGCACAAGCACAAGTTCCTGACGCGGGGTCACAGCGGCCTCCGTTCATGCATTTACAGAGATTTTGGCAGTTTGAACCATAAGTACCTTCTGGACACTCTGTTTTAAAAGAAAAAAATACCCAGCAATTAGGTTAGGTTGCTACTGGGCCTGTTGCATTTCGTGTCTTATGCACTTTGCTGCTTTCAATCAAAGTTTGATTTTCATTTTCTAATGTTATTCACTTCCAGAGGGCCAGTAGTAGGCATTGAGGAGAAGGTGGCTCCCTTGGACAAAGTGCCCTTGGGACAGCTCTGATTGCACTGTCAAATCCTGGAGAGCTGGCCTGAGTACTGCTGCTCCTGGCTCTGTGCTCTCCCATTCCCCTTATGTGACAGTAGCAAGAAAAGCAAGCCCCATTCTACAGAGGTTTTCCTCTTGGGATTTCTGTTCCAAATGAATGTATTCCCTCTTTCCCTCCTACACAGGAGAGATGGGTAATTCTCCCTCTTCCTTTGGGCAGCAGCCACCTGGTTTGTCCAAGTCAGTGAGAAGCTGTGAGCCATTTCTGCCTCCTTTAGCAGCTGTTTCATGGATATGGGGTAGGTCATGTCTTCTTAAAATGTGTAAGTTGGAGAAAGTTTGTTTCCTCTATAATCTACTCCTTCCCTGCAAACTGGAGCTGGCATTGTTAGTGGCTGCCCTGAGAGGTTGTGGATTCCCCATCCCTGGAAATGTCCAAGGCCAGGTTGAACAGGGCAACCTGAGATAATGGAAGGTGCCCCTGCCCATGGCAGGGCATCCTGGAACTGGATGGGCTTTAAGTTCCCTTCCAACCTTGTGGATGGAAGACCATGAAAATGTGCACAGAATTTCAGAAGACACCTCCTCAGAAGACAGATACTTGAGGAACATTATTTAAATGCAAAGCCAGAAAATTCTCTGAGGAAAAAAAAAAGCAGCCATATTTTGTAAAGAACCACAAGAATCACACACCTGGATGGATCGCTGAGCCAGTGTTACATGGCAACAAACTGTCTGTGGAGAGGTTTTCCAGGGGTAGTGAGGATTTCTGGTTACTTTTTGAACAGCTAAAGTAATTCAAGGAGAATTGAACAAAAGATCAGGAAGATGTAAATGCATTTTCCACGCTTAGTTTACATCTTCTGGATGATCTTTAGTGATGGAGGCTGGAACTGAGGGGAAGAGCTGGGCACAGGCACCAGTGAACCTCCAGTGAATCTTCAGCCACCTCTGAACTCCAGAAATTATTCTCCTAATTTTCCTATGTGGTAGAAGAAGGAGTAGCTGGTGCTCAAGCAGCATGATCTTCATCCAACAGTTCCACTTGTGCTACTACCTCCAAATGCCATTTCTTTGCTCACCCCTTCTTTCTCTTCCCTGGCAGAAGGAAAGTCTGTGGCTACTTTAGAAACCTGGTTGAAAATATATTTGCTCACGTCTCCAAGCAACAGATCCCTTGCAATCTGTGCATAAATAACTTCATGTATTCTGTCTTTCCTAAAGACACGAAAGCAGGGCCTGAGTGGCTGGAGAAATCTCTGGCTTTTCTGAACTATTCAATAGTGAGGCAGAGCTTATGGAGAAGCTTTGAAGAGGTGCCTTTTAAAATAAAACTGAACATTGGCTTCTGCTCAAACCAGGATAGCAGATCATCAGGACTAAGCAGATACACGCTTTTATAACGTGCAGATACTCTCCCCAGCCCTTCCCAAACACAGATTCTGCTCAATGAATGCTCTGTCATCAGTGCTTCCATCTGCCAGGACGCAAAATCTGTTTCATGTGCAAGCCCTGGCATCAAGGAGTGAGCCCTGCAACGCCCCCTTCATTCCCACCAGGACTTGAAGTTAAGGACTCATCCAGATTCAATTATTTAATTACTCTATGTGAGTTTCTCTTTTCTTCCTTTTGGCCATCATTTGGATTTTCTCCTTTTTTTAAAAAATTCTGCTCCCAGATCCAAAAGATGCTGCTTCTCCCTGGCAAAGCTTTCAGAGCTATTCCTTAGCTCAAGGCTAGCAGGAGCTGCTCCATGAACAGGATGCAGTAATTCCCTCCTTCCCAAATTCTCTGTCCTTGCAGTATTTCCTGTATTTTGGCTCGAGAAGGAGCAGCACATGCAGGGCATGTTCAGCTGCTGCACTGTGCACATGCTCAATAACAAGGCCACCTCATCTGTTAGTACTTTGCAGAAGAATTTTGAGGCAGGTAACGAGGGCAATTTGCACCATGTCCCACCATTTCAGTAGGCTCTGCCTTTGCAAAGAGGGCTATTCTTGCACCACCAGTTATCTCATAAAGACATTTTCTAATTTAACAGTTTCCCGTGCTTCTAACTTATGTTTTTTCTGCGAACAAAAGAGTGGCAGCCAGATTTCCACCTCATTTCCTGATTTTCCTTCTGCTTTGAGTGGGTTTGTCATGACCAAGAGCTCCTAAATCTTTCCATAGCAATTGCACACACTGAGGTTTTCTGACCAATGCTATTAAATCACATTGTCAAATAATCCCTTCTGACACATCCTGTCACTTTCAGCTTGAGGGTGAAGCTGGTGAGATCTTTCTGGCTCTGGGTACTCCCAGCCCAGTCAATGTCACAGAAACATACCATGCTTTTTTTTTAAAAAATAATTTCACCACCACTTATTGCTTTTTACTCCTTTTAACATGTAGATCTGCCCATCCACCAAATTATGGACAAGTGATGGGAACCTTATTGCTAGTTTGTCTGCTTCCTCTGCACCATGCCAAGAGACTTTTTCAGCTCCTCACTCCAAAATTTGTGAACATGAAAGCCCCGTTGCTCTTGGCTCCTGGAAATTTGACTTCCCAGCCAGCTACACCTTTTATAGATACTTTCTTGAACCTTTTTTTCATAAATACAGCAACAGTTGCCAGAAACTGTTTCCAGCAGCATCCAACCACATGTTGACTGGACCAGAGCCCGTTTGGGAGCGGCTCCCTGTGCTGGTTTAATATTCCATCGAGAGCTTCTTCACCCTGGAGCAGCCCCAGCTTTCCCTGCAGGGAGGACAGCAGGAGCTTGGAGTATTCCCACCAAAGTCACACCAGCCATCCTTGGTTTCCAGTCAGGCACTTCAGAATCAGGCCCACAATCTCTCCCTCCACTGACCTGAACTTAAAATAACCCACAATTAACTTATTTTTGTGTCTGTCTATGAGTGGCACAGGGGACAACAGGCACAACACCAACATAGATGAGTATTTTTCTGTGATCTTCCATAATTTCATTATTTCTCCAATAAATATCTAGCAAACCCGTGTTTAAGAATTCGCTGCACATTTTTCAGAGTACAAAACACCATGAAATCTCAAATCTCATATGCTTTAGGCTTAATCCCAGCTACACAGAAATCCATGGAAAAAAAATCCCCCCTGAATGCAACAAAATTCATTTTATTTTGCAATGAGTCTTTTTATATCTTTTCTATCAGAACTTCAGTGTAATTGTTTAAGCATTAAATTTTAAAATTCTGAAATAAAACCTGAAGTATCTAAGTAAGTTTGAGGATGTTTACTGTAATGAGAGATTTAGTGCTACACACACAGGTAATGACTACTGAGAAATTGCTACATAAAGGTAATAGGCTGACCATGATTAAGTCTTTTAAAATGATCCTGTTAAATAGTTGATCTCCACTACTACTTTACTACAACATTTATTATAATCTAATGTATAATGGATTCAGATGGCTCCAGCCCCAGTGTTGAAGGCCAGGTTTCGATCTCACTTACAGCAAAAACTGATGCACAGAGGAGGACAGAATCAATCCTTTGTATTTTATTTATAATCTATATTTTAAAGAATAACTTGTGATGACGTGCTGGCAATACAAAGGCCCATCTCTAAATCGAGTCTTTCCCCTATTTCTGCTCAAGGAATAAAAACAGTGGTTTAACCCTTACTAGAGCTGTGCATGTGACAGCTGGCTTTTGTCACCCCAAAGGTAATTAAGCCAAACAGAGCTGTGCTGGATTCCCAAGAAAGGGAAATCAGCACTCACCAAAGAGAGAAAAATTGAGCAAGAAAGACAACAGCTTTATCTTTTTTTTCCCTTTTTTTCTCCTCTAAATGAGACTACTACAAGCCGTGGAGTAAAACCAAAATTAAAGTTGTAAATAAAAAGGTAATTAACTGTCTCCTTTATTGGCTGCTTTGGTATGTGTTTCTTATCAGTTGCCACATTCCACCAAAAACAACTTTACAGATGTCCTAAAATACCAGCATGAGCCATGTGGATCTGGGAATATTTTTTATGATGGAGCATTGGGCCAATTGGCATTTTGTCCTCTACACTAGTCACCATTTTTCAATCCAGAGAAACAGTTGGTTTAATTTGATTGTTCCTCAGAAGGCTCTGTAACTGAAAGGACTTTATGAATCACTTGGATTTATTGCCAATTTCAGCTTGTTGTTTTCTCATAACCATTTGTCCTTACTTGAGCACGCAGAGATTTCGGGAAGTATTTTGGACTTGGTATTTGGAAATGAGAGAGCTGCACAAAATCCAGGTGTAGCTGAGACATGCAATGCAGAGAATGATCTTTACATTCTTTAGCATGGCATGAGATTGGGAAGAATTTAGCTGGTAAATCTGGTGGGCTTAAAAATTAATTTGAAGGATTGAATTAATTATGTTTTTGAACTAACATTATTCATTATTTTTTTTAGAATTTTTTTTCATTAAAAAAAATTAAAATTAATTCCTTGCAATAATACAACTACTTTTCTTTAGTGTAAATTAACACAGCCTATGCTTACTTCCTATACTATAATTTATTTGTAATACTGTAACTTTTATATTATAGTTAGCCTCTACTTCTCTCAGTCACCACTGTACTGACACAGATGAACCCAAAGCTCCAGCAGATGCTCCTGCAAGACTCAATTCTCTGTCAGAAAGGCAGAAACCCCCCAAAATACTCACGGAGGTGGCAGTGGGCTCCATGGTAGCCCGGGCTGCAGGAGCAGTGGCCGGTGACAGGGTGACATTCCTGATTCTCAGCAGAGCACTGGCACACTCCCTGACAGTCCTGCCCATACGTGCCCGCTGGACAAGCTTTGGGAAGAAGAAATGCAAACCAATAAATTAAATTTGTCTTGGTAAATATAGTGCTCAAACAAAGAGCGGGCTGAAATTTATTAAATAAAATCACTGCCTACGGAATGACGCTCTCCTCCGGGACTTTGGATTTATTATATTTACTTGGGGGTTACTTGAATGCTTGATTTTGTTTTGTTCAGTCAATTTGTGCCCAACTGTCAAGGGCCAGATACAATTTTCTTGTCACTAGAAAAAAAATCATAGGGAAATGTCAGGTGAAATTGACTAAAATAACAGTATAACTCCCAAGGGACCAGGCATGTGGATAAAGACATTCTACCTTTTGCAGAGAGTTTAAACTTGCAAAGCTGCTAAAATATCAACAGGTTTAATTCTGCCTGCTGACAGCCACATTGCCTGCAGGTTTTGGACCTTCCACATTTAATTCTTACATCTCATTTCCATTAAGCTGCCCTGGTTGTGGGTCAGCATTTAGAGTCCTCTGGTGGAGGATAATGGACACCAATGTCAGTCCTTTCAATTCTTATTTACTGCTGGCTCTCCGGCTAAAACAGGGCTCAGGCAAAGTTTTGTAGGAAGGAACAAAATCAGGGTGCGGCAGCTGGGGTCAAAACAGGAGCCTGCTTTTACATTCAGCTTTGGGGGACCAAACTCCATGCTAAGAAAGCAGAAAATGTCCTTTCCATGAGCTCTGAGAGCAGGAATAGATAGCCTAGGACAGGGACAGCTGAGATGCTGCTTTACTGGCTGTGGGCATGGCAGGGCTCCACTGGCACATCCTCAGCCTATTTGGGGCCAGTTCAGGCCCTGGCTGCTCCCTGCCAGCCCAACAGCTGCAGGGCAAGCCCCAGCAGCCCAAACAGAGCTCAGAGCTGGCCAAACCACCTGCGCAAGGGACAAGCACTCTTGGCCATCTCCCCTCCCGTCACGTTGCTGTCTCCTCCCTCTTCAGGCACCACACCACCACATTCTGATTCAATAAACAGATTATGAAGGAGCTGACAAGGGAAGCAGTTGTGCTGTGCCAAGGAACTCACCCTTGTGGCAGCCGTGGCCCGTGGCTCCTGGGGGACATCCGCAGGCGCCCGTCAGGTGGTGGCAGGGCCGTCCCGCGGGGCAGCGGCAGCGCCGTGCGCACCCCATGCCGTACCGGCCCGGCAGGCAGGCTGCAGGGGACACCAACCCCGTCAGGGCCAGCAGAGGGGACAAACCCACCTGCTGCAACCCTGCTCACTGAGGATCTCACACTTTCTGCCCTGACTGCCAAGGGAACGCTTTGCATTTGACCTGAGGCTGTGGGGAAGGCTTCCAAAATGGAATGACGGAGCTGGGATTGTGAGTGTGTAATTTGAACAGAAGTGTGTGATATCACAGGGTGGAAACCTTAAGAGATAAAGTTTTAGAATACAGTAATATAGAGTATCAAATATATTTAGAATACAGTATATATAGAATATATACTTATATATATATATCTATATGAAGGAAAGGCATTTTGTGCTGTTCTTGTGAGCCAGCGATGGCTTCCTGAAGATAAGGAAAGCCCTGTATCTCTCTTGAGGAAGACACCAAGGCTATCCCCATGACAACGTGATGGAAGAAAGTTAAAAGATATGGACTTTAGCTGGCTCACAGAATGGTGTGGCTCCCTGTTCACCTATTGAGAACTTTGTTTCTTTCTTATGACCAATGGGCAGTGAATGTATCTGTTAAGTAAATGTAAATATCTTGAAAAATTATAAAAGCAACTATAATAAATCTCTCTTATACACCTTTCTGATGGAGTCTTGGTGCTTTGCACTGTGTCGCTCTCTATAGCGACATCTTTATATAAAACTTATATATTTAGAATATAGTTGTGGTATTTACATTCTTTTTGCTCAGGGTTTTTCTCTTGGGAAACTGAAAGGCAGACAGAAGCCTCAAAGAAAAGGAAAACTATTCTTATCTGATTTGCCTCTCCTGTGTTTTGCTCGTGTGGAATGTGTTTGGAGATTGTTTTACCCAAGGTGATTGCCTGATTGGACTCTGGTGTGAGTTGTTTTAACTCATTGGCCAATTAGGGCCAAGTTGTGTCGGGACTCTGGAAAGAGTAATGAGTTTTCATTATTATTATCTTTTTAGCATTCAGCAAGTATCTGTTTTGTATTCTTGAGTATAGTACAGTATAATATTATTTAATATAATATAGTATAATAAAGTAATAAATTAGCTATCCAATAAGATAGAGTCAAATACATAATTCTTTCCCCTCGTTGGTGGACCTAAATTAACAATGTATAGTAATAAATATAAAGCAAGATAGAGGTTTTAGGGCAGAAGCTAGTCCTCCTTCTTCACCTTCTTCTTCATGGGTTTGGGTGGTATTATGTAATTAGATAAAAAAGTGCACATTACAAACAACAAGTAGTTATTAAGTTAAAAGAAATAATTTAAGCATAATTTCTTAATGAGACAGTTTATCCTTAAAAAAACTTACTAAAAAAATAAAGTATCATTTCTTAATTAGACAGTTTACCCTTAAAAAACTTCACTAAAAAAAATACACGTCCATTTTTAATTTGTAAAATAAAATACCATAAAACTCATGGTTTGTAAAACTATAATGTAAATAAAAAAATAACAAACATCTAAATCCAAAGAAGAAATACCATCTCACACATTTAATGCCTCCCAACCTTACCAAGAAACCCACAAAAACTCCACAGCCACCCCCTCCGTGCACCCACCCCTGCAAGCACCTCCAGCCCCACCGCGTGGAACGAGGGTGTGAAAATACCCAGCCACAGCTGAGAGCTCTGGGTTTGGGGGGACCTGCACCCCGAGCTGAGCTGTCCCCTCATCACTCACGTTTGTCACAGTGCCTCCCTCGCCACCCCCTCTCGCAGTGGCAGGCTCCAGTCTGGGGGTGGCAGGACCTGCTGTGGGCGCAGTCGCACCGCTCCTCGCAGCGCTCCCCGAAAAACCCCGGGCGGCAGCCTGGGGGCAAGCAGAGACAGCAATGTTCTACCTGCTGTGGCATTGATCTGCCAGGTTCAGGCCACAGCGTGCAGCAGCCAGGCTGCTTCTAGTTATTCTTATCAGCAGCCTCAGGAGTTTGTCAAGGTTACCTGTGGCACTCATATTTTCTGGAAAAATCCCTTTGCCCAGGATTTTTCTCCTGGGAAGCTGAGAAGCCTCAGAGAAAAAAGAAAACAATGGTCTGAGATGGGGTGAGAGGGCATAAATCCTGACTGGCCTGCAGAATACTGGAAATTTAAGATAAAAAATAGAAAACTGGCAGAAATGGCTGATGGTTCAAATGAAGGATTTGCAGAAGGAGCTGCCCTTACCAACATCGCAGCGGTCCCCGGTCCAGCCAGCATGGCAGAGGCACTTCCCTGAGGGCTGGTCACACACCCCGTGGTGGCAGCTGCAGTTCTGCTCACAGCCCTCTCCAAACTGCCCATCCCCACACTCTGAAACAGGAGGGAGAGGATGATGGGGGGCCAGCCTGGAGCAACCCCAGCAGGAACTCCCTCATGCCTCTGCAATATGATGAGCCGCCTAAACTGGGCCTAAAAACCTTCAGTGAAGGAAATTTTGGAGCCTCCTTTGGCAAAATTCTCTAGAAATACACTATTTTCCTCTTAAAGGATTTCTTTCTTTCTTTCTTTCTCTTTCTTTCTTTCTTTCTTTCTTTCTTTCTTTCTTTCCTTTCTTTCCTTTCTTTCCTTTCTTTCTTTCTCCTTAAATGGAGCTCATTACCTGTCTTCCCTGTTCCCAAGGGACAAAGAACAGATTAATCCTCTCCTCTGCCTAGCAAGTTTCCAGCACCATGGATATGTTCAAGTTCCAATATCACATCTCCCCTCAGCCTTCTCATTTCTGAATAAATAACCCCTTTTTTTTTTTAACTTCTCCCCACCTGCTGTTTTCCATCCTTTTTCCTCCGGCTCATCTCAAACCAGACCTCAGCACAACTGAACTTCTTTCCAGAGTGACTGAACCGAGGTGCTGGAGGGCTGTGGGGGGTGGTGGCACTCACCCAGCTCACAGGCTGTCCCTGTCCAGCCCTGGGGACACTGGCACTCACCCAGCTCACAGGCTGTCCCTGTCCAGCCCTGGGGACACTGGCACTCGCCGCTCCCAGGGTCACAGGTGGCCTGGCCGTGGCACAGGCAGCGCTGCAGGCAGTTTGCTCCGTACCACCCTGGGGGACAGGCTGCAAGGGGAGACAGGGAAAACCTTCCATCAGGAGGTGCAGGAGAAGGACACAGGTTCAACACCACCTCTCCCACCTTACAGCCCTTCTGGAAGGTGCTGTGGGAGGTACAACCAAGCAGAAATGGGGACACAACCAGTAAGGAATTGCTCTGATCATTGTAAAGCTGGTCTCGGAACAAAGTAGGTGATGAAGTGAATTAGTGACTCACCAAATAACCTTGAGACTTTCTGTTTGTACCTACAAAACTCATTTTTTTGTTCCTTCCAGCTTGCTCAACACTGGGGAGTGCAGTTCTTGATTTCCCTGTTCTCAGAATTTCTTTGTACAGTCCTCCTAAAATCACAGCTCCTTCTCTAACTGATCCTGCTGCCCACAGCTGGCTGATGACATTTCACCATTTACCTAATTTTAATTAGGGAAGTCTATGAATTCCTATTACAACCAGCTTCTATGGATAGAACCTAATTTTCTGGAAAAACATCACACAGCTCTGCCATGTGCTAGAGTGACACCTCTTTAAGACAGAAACAGGGACAAGATCTGACTTTGGAAAAGCACAGGAACCAGAGGATGGCACCTCAAGCCTCACATAATTGTTCTACCTCCTCACTTCAAAGAGAAAAGAAATCTCCATACGTGTATTTGAAGAGAAAAGCTGAGTTTGAAACAGCTTTTGTAACTTTCATTTTGGTTTTGTATTTGTGGCCTCCAGACAAAACAAAAATTTAGGTACATGTCATCAAGAACAGTTTGGTGTCTTCCCAGTTTTTAAATCCTTCATGAAAAGGTCTCTTCATATCAAGTTTTAAAAGGGGAATGTGCTAAATTTAAATATTACTCTACCCCTGCCAGCTTTCATCCCCTTTCCCTAGCAATCCTCTTGGGATGCTGAAGGGCAGAGTCTGAGTGGAGGTGCTGACTCCAAATCCCTGCTCACCCAGGAGCACTCACAGCAGCATTCCCAACTCCATGGTACTGCTGCCACCCCAGGGACCTTGTGGGGAAGGCACAGAATAAGAAGCTTCTGCAATGGGGATGGACAGACTTTTCCTACTGCCTGGGATGCACGGATTAGGATGTGCAGTGCAAGCCACAGTGCAGCCTTTCTTTGCCAGCCTCCTCTTAAGACTCTGTGGAGCTGGGCTTGTGCTTAAGCCTCATGTATGGCTCTGATTGCCAAGGCTGGAAGGCTCAATGCCTTTCACATGTTCTGGATTTAGGCTCTGTCTGGAACAGCACAAGGTAATGCTGAGGATCAGTCTGGTGCATGGGACAGCAAAGCAGCCCAGAGAAAAGAAACAGAGCTTCATTTCAGCATCATAATTGGGAGTTTTATGGACCTTTTCTCCCTTCATCAGCCTTCCAAATCAGCTCTCTTTCCAGTTTATGGCTGTTTCACCCCTCTGCCCTGTGCACTCTGGGATCCTACAACACAGTGCCATGGATTAATTTAATGGACCAATTCACGTCACCGCAGATCCAAACCCAACCACAACACAGGGCAACGAGCTGAGAGCTAAAATACCAGTGGACTTTCCCCAAACACAGGTTTTATTTTTCCCCCCTAAAATCCAGAGTCAGGGGTTTGAATTTCCAACTGTACCTTCTTGGCAGGTGGCTCCTTTCCAGCCCGGGCTACAGAGGCATGTCCCGGTTTCGTGGTGACAGAGAGCTCCGTTGTGACACTGACAAGTGCTCCTGCAGCCCTGCCCATAGCTGTTCTCCTGGCAGGCTGCAATGACAGAATTCCATAAAACCCCATCAGGAAGTGTCCAAGGAAGTGCAGAGCACAACGCAGTGCTAGGGAAATCAGGTTGGAGCTGTGCTCCAGTGCCACTTTTCACTTCATAAGGGTGCCTAAGTCCATATAAAACCATGGAATATTAAGGTTGGAAAGATATTCAAGATCGTCAGTCCAACCTTTGGCCAAATACCATAATCATCCTTAAACCAAATCACAAAGTGCTGTGTCTACTTGCTTTTTGAACACTTCAAGGAATGGTGACTTCACCATTCCTGGAAATATATATTTATATATAAAACCCCATATATTAACCATGTCTGACTCTAGAAACAATAATAGAATCATTTAGGTTTGAAAAGACCTTTAAGATCATCAAGTTCTACTGTTAACTCAGCACTGCTAAGTCTACAATAGCAGCCAACATATAAACTGCAAAAGGCATTTAAAAAAAATCTGCAAATTAAGGTCACATAAACTGAAACTGCTCTGCAACACTCTGCAGTTTAGAGATAATGTGTCTTATGAAAGCCTAACCTAATAATGTGGGTTAAAAATATGTATCACAGCCCATTCTGAAGAGGTTTCTATGGAGGGGCTGGATCACTGGGGGTGATGGATCAGCTGTCATCCCCTGCTCTGCAGAACGTCTTTGTGCTAAACTAATGGTCCAGCAGAACTGCCAGCCTGACAGAGCTGGTATTTATTTGCATCCTGGTCAGAGAACTGACAACTTCATTGTTTTCAGTGTTCATTTTTCACAGCTGGGTGCCTCTGCTCAGCCAGACTCTCATTCTTTGGTCAGAGAGGGGTGATATTTTCAATGGGTTTGGTTAAGCAGCTGGCTCCCAGGTGAAAACTTAACGCAGTCATCTGGTAAGCAAACGCTCTCCTTTCAGTGCTGCTGCCCGTGAAAAATGGCAGTGATAAAATTCCTGCAGTCTCCACTGCACTGGAGATTTGGACAGCTTTGGATGGTGGAGAACAGACAGTTCTGCTACCCTGTTTTCTTCAGATATCACCCAAAGTAATACAGAGTGGTTGATGGAGCTGGATCGCCTCCTTGCACGGCTTTTGTTCTGCATTGCAGGGGCTCCTGTCAGAGCCTCTCATCCCTGCAGCACCTCTGGCATGCACTGGAGAGGCAAAAAAAGCCTGGATCCCTGATCCAGGAGAGTGTCCAGCACTCGCTGAATGTGACATCTTCCAGGTTTCACAGCTGAACAGTGAATTTTCACCCAAACTTCTCTGCCTTTCAGGGTGTCAGTGAACACGATGCAGTGCTGTGGGAGAGCAAGTCCCTGGGGACAGATGGAGGTGTGAAACCACCTTGATCTTGGAGGTGAACTTGGTTGACAGTCTCTGACCCATTCTCAGCCCTTTTCTCCCCATTTGAGAAAGGCTTCCAGCTTCCCAGCCTGGTTCTCAGACACCATTTCTCCCTGGACTTCTTTTCTACACTGCTCGTTCTTGTCATCACTTGGACCCCATCCATGTTGAAACCACAAGAAAGAGCAGGAGCTCAATCCCATCACAGCTAAAAGTTTGTTCTGCAAATGAAGCTTGGTTGCCAAGTGAAAAGTTCAGCACATCTACAGAGCTCTGGCTCGGGTTTTGGGAGCAGAACTAAATATTTCCACAATACAGACCAGAACTATAGCACAACCAAGCCAAAGGAAAAACCAGCTCATCACCAGAGCCCCTGACTGGTTACCAGTGGTTTGTGGGAGGTTTTTGGAGTATGTGTGCAAAGCTCTTGTTACACTTACCAAAAAGACAATAGGGTGTTTCTGTGAAAATTCTGGTAAGAATGCAGAAATTTGTGGAGAAGAAAATTTTAACTATTCTACTGGGTAGACACAAATGTTGTTTAGCTTCCTGGTGGGACAATCCTGATTTTCAAAATATTTTTCTGAATATTTAGGAAAAAAGTGGTATACTGAAGCTATTTCATGGAGTTCCACAACTCAATGTACAAATATCCCTGGGTCTTTTCCTTCTTCACAATGAGGGAAAAGAGATAACTTAATCCAAAGGTTTAAATTAATAGATTTCCTCCTGGTTCAAAATTTTCCTCTTAGTGTCTTTCTTCTGCAAGAGGAGGATTTATTTGTTTGCAGTCTTTAAAATCCCTTTTTGCATGCAGAGTAAGGAACACATGAAACTGGAGACTTTTCTTCCAGACTAGAAGTCAACAGCCACCAAAACTGCCCAGGAGAAAAGGAAAATGATTGGCTCTAATGTTCTATAGGGTTCCCAGTAGCTTTCTTTCAAGTGACTTTAATGGATTATTGTCCACAAAATGAAGCTTTAGCTTTAAAAAAAGAGGATATCTGCAAATTCAAGTGCTCACACACCACGAAATGTCAAACCCCTGTTATCAGTGCCTCTGGCTGAGCAAATTTTTCTGTAGTTATTTACTTTTCAAACCAGTGTGGTCTCTTTTTTTACCACAAGGAGCCACTTCAGTCAAGATTGTGCTGAGCTCCAACAGCTCCAGAAAGAGGCATGTTTAGTACTGACAGAATTAAGGCAAAATTCAGATGTTGAGTTGTGTACATCTGCTACAGACCATATGCAGCATAAGATTTTTGGAGGGTTTGGTTGGCTTTTTTTAAGTTTGCAAACTTTGGATGAATTTGCAGTGAATCAGAATGGTTTGGGTTGGAAGGGGCCCTAAAGATCATAAATTTCCAAGATCCCTGTCATGAACAGGGATGCCCTGTCATGATCAGGTTGCTCCTTTCATCCAACCTGGCCTTGAACACTTCCAGGGATGGGGTATTCAGGAAGGAAGGTTACACCTCTGTCACAAAGAAATGCCAAATGTCAGGTCCTCACTTCTGTATCACTGAGGTACCACAGCACTCAGTGAAACAGTTCATGAAAACAACACAACAACAACAAAAACCAAAACAAACAAAACAAAACAAAACAAAAAAGAGAATAGGCAATATACTTTTCCTAAGCCTTTCTTGGAAATCTAAAATACCTCAGGTGGACACTCAAAAAAATCCCCAAATAAAATCTCCAAGCACAAACTGAAGCTGAGGCAGAGCTTCCTTGGCAGATTTCAGCCCAGATTAACATAATTCATTTTCAAACAACTGAAACCCAGGGTCTGGTAATGGAAAGCATTAGGCAGCTTCAACAAAAGGCATCACTGTCCGTACTGCCTGTAATTAGATAGCAGAGTATAAAACTCACTGCATGGCTGGCTTAGGATCAATTCAAATCCCATGATGCCAAAATTATTCCTCAATATCCCCCAGCACATTGCCTGCAATCTGATTACTTCCACACGAGTGCTGTCCTTCCAGCTGCTGGAGCTGGTGGGTCCCAGGAACAGGCAAGGTGAATATTAAACACCCTGGGAGGATGGGAGTGCTGAGCTCCCTCCCACCCTGAGCTGCCTTGCTCTGAGCAGCTCTGGAGCAGCATGGATGTAAAATCAAAATGAAGATCCCTCACTTGGCCAAGAGGAAAGGAGGAGACACCCTGCACTGTTAGCTGACCTCTCACTCATGGAGGCCTCGGGGGCTTTGGCACCCTCACCAGCAGGAGGAATAAACCAGCCCAGCACAAAGCTCTAATGGCTCTGGCACAAGACAATAAATAGGGTTTCTTCCCTAATGTGAGCAGAGCAGGGCACCGGAGGCCATGGAGAAGGAGCTGCATCTCTTAATTGAATTTAATGAAATATACAGCAAAGCTTCCCATCCCTAATGCTAAGGACTGGGGAAGGGGCAAGATGACACATTGCCAATGCTGTGGCAGGAAAAACAGGCTGTGACCAAGGAGCAAATACTGCATGTGTTCAGCAGCACCTCCTCTGACCTGTGGGATGGGAAAGTGACTCTGGGCTGCTTCTGTTCTGTGCTCACTCCACTAATCTACACTCAAAGGCTGTGCTACCACCAGCATCTTCAGGTGCTGGGAGGTGGAGAGCCAAATGTTCCTCTGGGAGGGCATGAGGAGGCAAAAACCTGCAGTGGTGGGATGTAAGGAAAAGTGTCTAAAATGGGGAAGATTCAGCAGAACTGACCCACCTGTAAACAAAAGAGCAGGGGATTTTGCAGGAGAAGCCTTCTCAGAAGAAGGGCTGTGTTGAGTGGTGGGGGAAAATATTATGAAGAGCAAGCACTGCCCTCAAACAGGGCTGATGATAAAATCATGTATGGTTGGAGAACAGCATTGCCTCAATACAAGCCACATTTCTCTCTATTTTCTAAAGTAAACCACTTTTCTCTTGCAAAAGCCATGACCTATGGATTAAAGAAGTGTTCCCTCACAGAGCTGGCTCACTGTAAAGCTGCCCTGGAGCCCAGCTCTACACCCCAGTCCTGCAGACAGCACTCATATTTTCAAAAGGAAGCTTAGACCATGACATCATCCGAAAGGAAAACAAGGAAGCTGAGAAGCTAAAACCTGAAAAATCTTAAAAAAGCCCACTTATTTGCTAAACTTTGCAAATAGGCTCAGTGATCTCCATATGTAATGCTATGCAGCTAAAGAAAATTACCTAATTTCCCATGAAATGCAATGAAAAATTTCTCAGAATAGCCAATTTGAAACATGTATACATACAAGCATTTTGTTAGCTTAAAAACTGAAGGATAATCCACACTTTTGAACATATAGGAAGCTGAAATTTATTTTAAAACAAATAACTTCCCTAGTAATTATTAAAAAACCTATTTTGTCACCCTTAAATAATAAAATAGTCCCAGGTCTGATTTTTCCACTTTGCACATTTTGTAATCTGACACTTTATAATTGATAATTAGATGAGATACACCAGAAACAGATACACAACATTTAATCTCTTAATGTCACACAAAAATAAAAAGCAGGGAGCTGTCATATGGCAGGAGACAGCTCTGCTATTTAAAACCTGATGCTTATCATGTTTGACGAGTTAAAAAAAAAAACACAAACATTAGAAGAGCTGGTGAATTTACACAGCCACCAAAAATTGTTCCTTTTTTGGGCATATTTGGGAAGGAAGGTGACCTGTCTGGAAGAGTGCTCTGCAGGGCACTGTCCCATTCCCAGAGGAGGTTTGGGGTGGGTTTACTTACGCTGCTCGCAGCTCTCCCCCAGCCAGCCTGGCAGGCAGTGGCATGAGCCCAGCACGTGGTCACAGCCAGCAGCATTCTTGCACTTGCACACCTGGTGGCAGTCAATCCCAAAGAATCCGTCTGGACAAGCTGGAAATGCAAAACATTCCTTTGTAGCACAGTTTTTCCGCACAAACTCTGTCTCGTCTTTTCATGGATGCTTAAGAAGCGAAGTCGCACCAAGGGTTAAGCCTGCCCAGTTCTGCTGCAGTGCATCTTGGAAAAATGTGACCCTTTTACACAAGCAACAGATTCCTGCACAGGGAAACAGGGCTGAGAATATTGAAAAGCCATAAAACAAGTGAGAGAACGGAGCTGGGTTCACACAAGCTGTTCCTTGTGCCTCTGTAATGGACAGAGGAAATAATTCAACGTAACACCAGACTCCAGGGCCGTCCCTGCTGACCTCCCTCCCTTTGGAAATGCAAAACTTCTGCTCCCATTTACTGTCCTGACACTTTTCTAAAGATTCTTTAACAATGAACTTAAGCCATAGTTGGTGCAGTTCAGTGCTGGAATGAAAAACTGGCAAAGTGAATGAGCAGAGAAAACCAAGACAAATTAAATGTAGCAAAACAACCCCATGGAGCTGAAGGAGCTCTGCACCTACATCTGGAACTGAACCTGGACTAAGGAAGAGCAGCCCCATGGATTCAATTTTTGTCTGTACCAGTGCTGACAGCAGTGAACATAAGGATCAGTGCTTGTCAGTGGGCCACATCATACCCCAAATGCTGCATTACAAGAACAATAAGGCTGCTATGCAGAGTTTAGAAATATATTCTCCATGTAGCCTTAATTTAACCTCTCTGTGTGTGTTTAGATTATATGAGTGCATATATTATGTCACACAGTACAGTATCCTATAACAAATCTATAGATACACAACTGCACATCATTCTTTCCACAGAATCCCTGAATCTACCTCAGGAGTGATGGTGCTCACAAAATAAGCAGTAATTCAGTAAAATAAGCAGTAAATTCAGCAAAACAAGCAGCAAATTCAGTAAAATAAGCAGTAAATTCAATAAAATAAGCAGTAGTTCAGTAAAACTTGTCTCTTTGTCCTCCTTGTTCAATATAAAATCTTATTAAAATCCAATCCTCACACTTCTACCATGAAATCAGGATGATTTCTGGATTCCCAAGAGAATCTAACAATGATTAGCACCCTCTAAACTGACCAACAACCGTCCACACTAATTCACAGCTCTCTACCAGGTCAGAGTAATGGTCATCCAAGAATGGTTTAGGTTGAAAGGGACCTTAAAGATCATCTGCCATCAATGCCCCTGCCATGGGCAGGGACACCTTCCACTGCTGCTCCAGGCCCATCCAACCTGGCCTTGCACATTCCCAGTGAGCTCTCCCTGTACATCCTCCACTGTTGGACTCCTCTCTCCCTTTTTTTGCCACTCACATATGGAAGCTGACTGGTGGCACTGCTAGCAGCATCCACCAAAAATGATTCATTTTTCTTTGGTAGTGTGAGACCTTGTGAAGGAACAGGCATTATTTCATCAGTGTTCTGCTTGTATCACTTGCTGCTTTCAAGAAAATTCAAAGGAAGCCTTTCCTAGATTGCTCTCACAGACTGAAATAATTTCTTTGTAGATTATTTTGTTTTCAGCCTTATTTGCAATCGTTTCCTACTCTGCAACTGAAACAGTTTTGCTGCTTTTGAAACTCCTTTGAAAGAGTCACAAGATTCACAAGGTTCATTTTCACAAAGCACTGAGCAGAGCTGAAAGATGGAGCAGGCATGTAGCACCTTCAGAAATGTCTAATTTTCTTTCACAGAGTGTCTTGATAGCTTTATTCTTCCGCATCATTATTATGTGACCACAGCACAAGTGCAGAGGCAGCAGCACCACTGAGTGGTACCAGATGAAGAGCAGCTGATCAAAGGTGACTCAGGGCAGAGCAGAACTGAGGTGCTGATGGACAGACAAAAGTACTTTGAAGAGTGTGAGGTCTTTTGTCAGCGTCCTGTGGCTCAGAGCACAGAAGTTCAGTCAGCTCCTGAATAATTCACAGTAAGGTGTCTTGAAACAGCAGCCCTAGAGCTAAAGTGTCTCCTGCTATGAGTGAGCTTGGAAACTGTCCCTTGCTGCTGGGTGATGATGATGATGGTGTGGCTTTGGCTGTTATCTGCATTGCTGACAGATTATATAGATAGATTCAGACTCAGCAAGGACTACGATTACATTAACAATTCTAATAAATATTAATAAGAGATTATGGAAATTTGTGGCAAATAAGCTTGGAAATGGTCACTGAATTGGTGTTTTGCAACAGGGGCTGGTACCTAAACCTATGAAGCCTTAATTCATACTGAGGGCAGCAAATTAATGAAAAGAAACAGTAGCTTCCCACCAAAATGGGAAGAAATTTTCCCAAATAAAAACCAAAAATCCAAAGGCAAATTTTGGGATTTCTGCAGTCTCAGCTTGAATCCAGATCCCATGCTGCCACCATGCAAAATTCCAAAAGCAATGACTGCAGGTTCAAACACCCTTGCTGTGCAGGGGTGATATTAATTATTAATATCAATCAAAATCCCATTTTTTAAGGGACTGTCCTCTCCCAGGACTTTGAACTTAGAAGGGTGCAGAAGCCTCAGTTTCAACATTTCTGTGATGACAGAGCAGTCCTTCCCAGGCACGGGCTGAGGCACCAGCAGGATGTTTGAAGTCCAAGGCAGCCAGGGCTCGATGTGAATTTCTGCCTGCAAGGCACAGAGCCTGGCCAACGTGGGTGGATTGCCAAGAGGACGGCAAAAAGCACATCCCTGCCAGAAGGAAACCCTGCCAGTCTCCCAGTCACTCCAAACAGAAGCGCTGCAGCTCCTCCGAGAGAAGGTGCCAAGAAGGTTCTACCAAGGGCAAACCACCCACATGTTCTCCTCCCTCGGCGTCTTTTGGAAGCTGCCAAACTGTTCTGGTTGAAACTTCCTAAGTTAGGAAGTAACCCAGGTCAGCTGAGAGCAAACACTCTGCCTTCCTGAGAGAAAACGCGGAAAATGGTGTTTTACAGAGCCCTAAATTTCACTCTCCCCTCCATAATCTTCTTTCAGGAATTAAAAAAAAAAGATAAAAATGTCCAACATTACTGATTTGGAAGCTGAGATTTGTTCATTTTTTTCCCACCAATAGAATCCCCCAGTTTTCTCCATATTCCTCACACCTATTCTGGCAAAGACTGTTTAGCCTCTTTGTTCCCATTTTGATAACGGCCTTGGTTTTTTCCCCAGTAAAAATACAATAATTTAAAAAACCCAGTAGATTTAGGAAAACAGATCTCAGCTAAATTGTATTAAAAAGGGACATAGTGGAGATACCATGAATTAAGAGGTGGAATTTGCAGCAGAACCTTGGAAAGAATTTTTTTTTTGTATCATAGTCCCTGGTAAGAAAGAGAGGGAAACAATAAGGAATATCAACTCCAACCTGTGGGTGCCTTGCCACACTCCTGGTCAGGCTGTGGAGCATCTTCCTTCCCATGAGAGGGCAGCAGCTGCCTACAAGAGCTGTCACTTCCCTCCATCCTCACTGCTGAAACTGGCTGATAAAGCTGCTTTCCATGCAAAATAGTTGTGACTTTGGTTCAAACACCATAATTTGCAGAATCTTCAATCACCTACACTTAACTTTCACAGTGCCTGAATGGCCTTGTGTCGTTTCTCTTGTATTTTTTTTACAAAAAAATCTGCAAAATGATGCAGCATGACAGCAACCTCCTGTGATAATGCCACGGACTGACTCACCATAATGTAGCTAAAGAATCCAGTCCAACCTTTCCATCACTTTACCAAATGACTAGGTGATAGAAAAGCAGATAGAATAGAATTGGATTTATTTAAGTTAGAAGTGAATCTGTTCCTTAAGAGTTTCACAGGGATGATGCACACATCCATGTTTTTCTCTAAATCAGTTCAGGGAGGCATTAGAAACAAGCAAGCATAAGGCTGAGCAAGCTTCCCCCTGCTTAGTGCTCAAATAGTGGGACTCTGCTTGAAAAGAGTCTTCATAAAGATGTGATACAGCAGAAGCCTTAAGCATACATCTAATTTTAACCATGTGAAAACACGTGCCCAACATTTGGCACCCAGCACGATGCTCTGCTGAGTTAGGAGGGGAGCTCACATTTCAATATCGGCTTCCAATAAAGTTCAGTGGTTCATTTAGATCCAATGCTGTCAATTGTAAAACCTGCTCTCTGAATAAAAACCAAGAGAAATTCTCCATGAATCCTAAAGGGAGCAGGGGAGCAGCAGTACCTTTTTCACAGAAGGTTCCTGTCCAGCCTGCCGTGCAGGTGCAGGCTCCGCTGACGTGGTCGCAGGCAGCTCCGTTCTGGCACTGACAGCTGGACCCACAGCCCAGGCCAAAGCTCCCCTCAGGGCACCCTGCAGCACAGGAACCACAGCCAGAGGATGGGTTAATGCCAGAGCAGATCAGGGATCAATGGGGAATTTTTACATGTATGGGAAATCTGACTATTTCCAAAATAATCAAGGTGTAAAGGTAATGGCTTAAAAGTAAGATTTGAGTGTTCCCCCTGAGGTTCAGGTAAATTGGGCTACATTCAAGGTCTATTTTAGAAAAATTCCAGAGTGCTGAGAGACTAAATTCTGCACAGAAAATGAACACCTTCTATTGCAAAGCCTGAGACTTCACAGGTTCTGCATGATGACACTTTGCCCACTGGTCTGGAGTTGCTTATGTGCACATCTCCTCTGGGACTTCATCAACTGGAAGGGGAGAAGCTCCTCTGTTTTCCTGCAAATCCTCTTTCCCCAGAAAGCTGGAGAAAATATAAAATGTGTTGGTTGCCTTCACAAAGCTCCAAATTGAATGCTGCACACTTTACTTTCATGCTCTGCTTTGAAAGATTCAAGTGAAAACATTACATCTGGGGGACAGATTAACAATTACATTTCCACAGCAGTTAATGTGAGGAGTTTTAAAAGATTTGCATGGTACTAACTATCAGCAGAAAGAAAACATTTAGAATGAAAATAATTTCTTCCAGGATTATAGGAAAATCAATTAAGACCAGGGCCAGTTGCCTAATTCACATTGGATATTTTGGACAGGCTGAAACACAGAGATAGACTTGGCTAAATACAATATTACAGGGCCTCTACTCATGTTTGAAGGTCTTGTGAACATTCTTCTAAATGAGTTATGGAGATTATTGCCAGATCTCTTCCAGAAGTCTATGATTTTAGCATTTACAGCTACAAAGTGATTTTCAGGCAATCTGGAAGGAATCAGAGAGAACAGAAAACAAGAATCCTCAAAGACAGCTTCATGTCTGGAATAGGGGGGTGGGTTTGGTGTTGTTTGTTTGGTGCCATGGGTGGGCAGTGATTGGAGCTGGCAGGAATTCAGCTGCTCCTGCAGCTCAGTGCCTCTGCCAACTGTGTGTCTTACAGAGGAGCTGGGAGAAGAGCAAGGTACCTTAAGTATTTCTTGGCTTTCAAAGAGTCAAAAAATGGGAGGTTGTTTAAATCTATGTTAGAATCTATTTTTTTGCACTTACAGGTGAAATCCCTTCCTCTTCCCAAAGATGCACATCACTGTTTAACAAATAAATACATAAAGGTGCACTTGTGCCTTAAAAGCCTGATCCTTCTCCATGTTTCCTTTTCAGCTGAAATTTCAGTCAGAGAATCTGTGCAAGGGAAAAGGTGCTGCAGTGCAGCAAGAGCTGCGGGGCTCTCAGCAGAGCTCCTTCAGGTGTTTAGCCCAGAGCTGAGGCTTTTCAAGGTGATGGCAAAGGGTCAGAGCACTTCACAAATGATTTCACAGTCCACAGCACAGAGGATCTGCCCCTGCTCCAGCAGGCACAGGCTGCTGTGATGCGTGTCAGGATCCAGGCACCTCAACAGAGAACTGAGCTCCTGCCAGGGGAAGGAGCCCAGCCTGCAGGGAGAAGAAAGGGAAGCCTGGGGAGCAGAGGAAATATCCAGGGATAGTGAAGATTTCACCTCCAAAGCAGCATAAAATTATGGGAAGAACAATCTTGTGCACACACACACATATATATATGTGCAATTTTAAACCTATACATATACACACACTCAAAAAGGGGTAAAAAGCAGACTAAATAGAACAGAAAGCCCACAGAAAGAACTTTAAGGGCTGCCTGATGTTTTGTCAGTGGCGATGGCTTCACTGATTCCCTTCCTGGCGAGGATTACAAGCAGCTATTTGGCCACTGTCTCTCTGCATAGATGCTATTTTGAGAGAGATCAAGACTGAAAGAGAAACAGAGCTGGCAGCTCCTTCTCTGAGAGCTGGTCCTCCCCACACACTGTCCTTCCATTCCCTCCGTGCCAACAGCAACAAGGGCTGCACGATCAACTTTCCAGGCTTTCTTGTCTTAGGTCACGGTTCCAGATTAATTGTTTTGACATTTCTGTGTGACACCAGCAGTTAATCCTGCCCACGCTACTGAGACTCTGGTAGCTACATCTGTGCTACTGTAAGATTGTTAAACTAGTAGATAAAATGTTTGTTTTATTTAACAACATCGATATAATCAATAATAATAGTAATAGCAGCTTAACTATGCAACTTACTGCCACAAGATGAAGTAGATTCCAAATGCTTGCATGAAATGAAAAAGAAAATAGGCACATTAATTGGAAAAAAAAAATCAAGCAGTATTAAATATAGAGATATTGTTTCTGTCTCATGAAGCTCCTGAATGAGAAATTGATGGTACCTGGGGAAACATATAAGAAATTGACTATGAGCCTGTTTTCATATGCTTGAAGCATCTGCTACTGACCTCAGTTAGAGGTGAGTGTTAAGGTGAGGGTCATGGGCCTCTGATAAGACCATTGCACATTTTGTTGTTAATAAATACAGGACTCCAAAAATTCCAGGTTTTCCTTCTGTTATGTACATGTGAAATATTTCTATATGCCTGACCTGAAATAGAGATTTATGAAGGGTAAATGCTGCCCTAAAACTGAATAAGTAAAACCAATATGGAAACTCTTATGCCACAACCCAAATACACATCAATCCTATCCCTCTCAAGAAATCCTAACACTAAAAATAGCTGCTGGGTCCAAAACAAGGCTGAAAATAACTTTTCTGGAAATCCAATTAGGCAAAGCATCTAACCCCGGTGAAACGCGAGAGCGCAGCGTGGGGCACAGCGGGGGCGGAACAGCCTGGGAGCGTTCCTGTGGGGAACGAGCAGGAAGACACAACTTCCAGGGATGTGGGAGTTGGGGTTTGGGAGGCAGGCACTTACTGAGCTGGCAGTGCTGCCCAGTGAATCCTGGCTGGCAGGAGCAGGTGCCCGTGGCGGGGTCGCAGCCGCCGTCGCCGCCATCGCAGGCGCAGGAGTTGGCGCAGTCCCGGCCCCAGCGGCCACTGCTGCAGGCTGCCAAGGGAAACGGGGTCACATCCAGCACCACCCCAAAACCCTGCTGCACTTCCATGGGAGAGAACACAGTATACGCAAAATGCTATGGGACTGAACTGCCAGCTACAGCACAGGTGAAAATTGTGGAAATAAAGACTGTTTTTGCTGGTCTGTTTCAGCTGGCCACAGGTGGGTATTGTATCCATCCATGTAAAACTGATTATTTGTAGTCATAAAATTAATCATTCATAAGCTGGGCCAAGGTCAGTTTAGGTTAGATGTTAGGAAAAAGTTTTTTACTGAAAGAGTGCATCCAAGTTTAGGGCAAATTTGGGAGAGAACCTTCGGAGGGGTTGCTCTAGAAAGCAGATTCAAGAGGCACATTCAAGTGGCTGGAGAGTGATAAAGATATCACTCTTCTCTTTATCCAGAGTGATGAAGTTCTGCAATCATCCTCCCAGGGAGGTGGTGGAATTACCATCCCTGGGTGTGTTTAAAAACAAGACTGGATGTGGCACTCGATGCCACGGTTTAGTTGAGGTGGTGTTAAGGCATGGACTCAACTTGATGATCCTAAAGGTCTCTTCCAACCTGGTGATTCTGTGAACCCACACCCATCAGTCACAAATCTATAATTTCATGGAAATAAAATATCAGCTATTGACTCACTCAATGAAAATCTGCATAACCAGAATTAGTTAATGGGTTTAACCAGACAGATTTGGGAGCATCCTCCATGCTTTCCCCAAAATACTGGGAAATGCAGCATGGACACAAAGGAATCTCACAATGTTTGTTAAAGCAACTTACTGCTTTCATCCTAAAATCACATAGAACTGACACAATTACACCAGTGTACCACAACATGTCCTTTCTTTCGAGTAAAGGATGAAGATGAAAGTGCCAATTAGGGCAACAGAAACCTGATTCTGGAGTTGGGAATCTGTTTAATGCCTGGTCTGCAATAGCTGGAAGAACTGCTGTACCAAGATACCATTGCAAAACAAATTTTCTCAGATCTTATCCTGAATAGAAATAAAAGCTTTCCTTTATCATGGTCTCTCAATTCTCCAGACAGCCCAGGGAGTTGTGAAAAGCCATCTCAGTGGTTCTACACACTACCAACTGGCTTGATTTTTAAAATATGCATATGGGTGGAAACTTCAGATTTTCCCAGCATTTTCTTCAGTACAGAGCCTGAGAAGTCAGGTGCAAAACTTGCTGCTATCAACACTGCCAATTAAATGACTTTATGTGTTTAAGAGCAAGTTTAGAGAGAGGTTTGTCTCTGTTGGCTTTTTGCAAGAGGCATCACAATGAATCAAGCAGAAGAGATGTGTCACAGGAAAAGAGAGGATGGCTTCACATTTATATGGTGCCATCCAAAAAGGGCAAATCTACTCTCTCACACACCCACCAATATGGAGAGCGATGCTAAAGTCAACAGAAGGATGCTCTGCTCTTCCAGAGAACAGAAATTTTCACAGCATTTATATTCCCAAGTTAAAAAGTGACCTTTAGACACACGACTGTACATGCCACTCACTTGTTGAATAAATCTCCCCTAAACAAAATGAGAAATGGAGAATTAATCTCAAAACTAATCTGCACTGAAAATGAAAAACAAAACTGTCTGTCAGTCAAAATGCTGACAGGACAGATGGTATTGGGCAAAGGGATCCATAGTGTTGAAATAAGAGCTTATATCAATACTTTGCGCTTCATCAGCCATCTATTTCAATGCTCTGAACCTGGATAATGAAGGATTATAACCACCCAGGCTGTGCTAACCCACAAACACACCGTTTCAGAGGCAGTAAGATTAGCAAAACTATATTAAAAAAACTGTAATAAACTAAGAGCAAACAGAGCAAGTCCCCAGGAGGTGCCGTGTGCCCTGACTTACGGTGTGTGCAGTCGTGGCCAGTCCAGCCTGGGGGACAGGAGCACTCCCCAGTGACATGGTGACACTGAGCGCTGCTGCCACAGCTGCACAGCCACAGGCAGCCCTGGCCATAGTGTCCATCGGGGCAGGCTGCAAACAGAGACAGGCTGTGACTTCACCCAGATCACAGTCCAGCCCCTGATCCATCTCCCCAAACAGACAGCCACAGCTCACACCCCCCAAAACAGGCTTCAGCTGAATCAGGAATCAAAACAGCAACACAGAAATACCTGGGATCCCCACTCTGGGGGTCTGGGGCTGAGTCCTGGAACGTGGGAATAGCCTGAGTGACTTTTGGGTACTCCTGTACATCAGGCTGTTTCCTCAGAGGAGGAAAACCTTCCTCAAAAGCCATTTTATGAATAACAAGAATTAAAAATGTGCCACCACCAATGTCTTGCACAAAGCAGAGCTGTTCTGAGAGCCTCTGTGCAGCTCAACAGCCACACTCAGGCAGCCTTTTAACACTCAGAGGCTGAAGAGCAGCACAGAACTGTTCCCTGAACTGCTCCCATGGTCTCTGGCTGCAGGGATAGCACTGGTACTGCTCCCCCATCTTCAGTATTATTTAATCCTAAATCATCTACACCAAGGAGTGCTGCTGCAAACATAACTCAAGAATGTTGCCACGTGGGCCAGCTGGTCACACCTCTTGCCAAACAGGCAGGATTACACCACCAGTGGTGTGGCTGTTAAACACTGTATTTCCAAGTACAGCTTGCCATAAATTAGGTCTAATGATAACACCCATTTGGGATGCAGCTTAGCTGATCACATGCACTTATCTGCAATCTGCCTCCCACAAATAATGTCAAATCCAACCTGGGGAATTCCTGGAGATGAAGGGCACTTAATCTCAGATCAGCGTTCTTTATCTCACAAAAGAGTAGGAAGGCAGAAACCAGACCATAACCTGAATTTTCAATCTGACTTTCTTTTCCTGGGGAAGGCTGAGGCGAGGACTTACTGTCAGAGCAGGATGGCCCAGTGTAGCCAGGGGGACAGTCACAGGCTCCAGTTTCCCTGTTGCACTGTCCCCCGTTGGCACAGGGCTCGCAGGAGTTCTGGCAGTCTGGTCCCCACTGGGCATCTGGGCAATCTGGAGAAAAAGCACATGAGGTGTAACCAGTGCCATTTTCTGTTTCAGGACAGTTGTAGATTTCTGCTGTTACCCTGAAGAATTTAAAAATAATAGTAAAACTGAGCTGGATCGTTATATTATATTGTTATACATCCCCGTCAGCCCAGTCATTAAACTGCAGCACACAAGAACACAGCTAAAGAGAGACCAAAGGCTCTCTCCCAATCTCCACCACAGTTTGTCTCTTTATTGGTTTGGGAAACAGCCAATTCTACTTCTTATCACATCTTACAAAGCTAGGCACTCCCTACCTTGGTCCAGCACCTCACACACCTTGCTCACATGTAGCACCAGTCTTCCCAGCTGGGCAAACACACTGCCCTGTCCTCGGATCACACGGGGCTCCTCCACAGCTGCACCTCTGCCTGCAGCCCATCCCAAAGCTGCCAGGCTGACAAGCTGGACAAAAAACCCCAAAGTCATGGTTAGGAGCATTTTGAAGATATTAGGAGGCACCACAGCCACCAATTTTAAACTGAGCTGTGCTGGTAGAAGTGATCAGTGTTAGCAGTGGAGTCTGAGCAATGGTGGTCTGAAATGAACTGCAGAAGAGCCCTGCAAAATCTGTGCCTGAAGCTTTAAAGCAGCTATTGTTACCTGGACAAATGTTAGTTTGGGTAACTGGCCTCAGCCTTGTGCCTTGACCTTTGCAGGGAGAGAGAGAGAAAGAGAGACAGCATTTGCCAGGCTCCAAATATCAGTCTGGTTTCAGTCGGGAACTGCCAGCTCATATCAACAACAAATGTACCTGTTTATCTGCAGCTTCTATATCTGAACCTAAGGTTCCTGAATCAGCTTTCCCATCCCAAGTGTATCTCCCAGGGAAACATGCAGTGAGTACCTACACAAATGGCATTTTTCTCCATGAAACCCAGCTGGACACGGATGTTTGCAGGCTCCTGTCTCAGGATCACACAGAACATCAGGAGGACAGCTGCACCTCAGTTTGCAACCAGCCCCATAAAACCCCGGGGTGCACTCTGGAAATAGAAGCACATACAGAACATGCATAAGAAAAAGGATAAGTTAAGAGATGTGAACAAAAATCAGAAAATAATTTGGCAGAAACTTGGAGAGAATATATTATAATGTACATTTTAGAGGTGTTGCTAACAAAGTGTAAATACTTAATAAATGCTTACATTTCAAAGAGGTTACTGCTTAAATGTAACCCAGAAACAAAGTGGCAGAATGCTTAAAGATTTATTCAATTAGAATACTTGAGGATATATTCAATTAAATACATGATGGAATTCTCTTCTTTGATGTCTAAGTTCTGCTGCTCTCTGCCTTGGTGCACAGCCAGTGCTGGGCAAGGCATGCTCCCTGTCAGAACTCAGCCCATCAACAAGAATGATAAAAATATTAAATATTGTCATTATTTCTCTCCACCAAACCCACCAGAATTACTGCCATAAATCCAACACAGTCCTGCCTGGCCAGAGAAAAATCTGAAGGGAGAATCTTTATTGTGTTACTCCACTGCTGTCTGGAAAGGGCTACTGAGACATGCAAACATGAATGCAGGATACAATTCTCTTTGAACTACCCCCAAAAACTACAAAGAGTAAGTTGAATTCAAAGAGCTGCAAATCCAAAGGAAAAGCAGCATTACTGAACCTGTTTACAAATCACCCCACTGCCATAAAACACAGATTTTGCCACTTATTTACTGACCGTGTCAAAAAAGCACAGAAATGAAAACTCACACCATCTTTGTTACTTAAGGTTGTATTAGGATTTAGGTTCTGGATTTCTGTTGTCATTTGACCAGGCTAAAACTCCTCCAATTCCTGAGCTGTATTCCCCTCAGTGCCCCTGCAACCCTAGCAGGGTTAAAACCCCACAAAACCATTAGTAGGATACGCATATATGAATAGCAGCAGCCAAACAAAGCCGATGGGTGGAAGAAGGGGAAGTTACTGGGACAAAGGCACAAGCAGATGTGGGGACCTGGCTGTGGGTGGTACCTTTGTGACACTTTTTGCCGTGGTATCCAGGCTGGCAGGTGCAGGAGCCGTCCCTGGGGCTGCACTCCAGCGTGTGCTCCTTCACACACTGACACTCCTCCGAGCAGCCCGCGCCAAAGGCCCACCTGGGACAGGCTGCACCACAAGAAAAGGAAGCATCAGCTCTGTAATTAGGCAGGAGCTGGCTGAAATTGCACACTGCTGCAGAACACAACTGCTGCAGAAGCAAAACCTTGGTTTTTCTTTCAGCCAGTACAAGCCCTTTCCACAGCAGCACCTGTTCATGTGTGGGTGGGCAAGAGAAGAGTTTACATGATCCCTGTGCTGGGTCATTCATTTCATGTCAAGCAATACGTGGTGAATGCAAGAACCAGAAACATTTCAAAGCAAACTCAGCTGATTTTCTGAATGAAAAAAAACTTGGGTGCACTCCAAGACAAAAGTTTTCATAATAAAACCCAAAACAAAACTAAACAAAAGATTTTTGATATTGCACAGATTTTAAAAACAAAATCTGTAAGTACAAAGAAACTTGATCATCTATGTTGCAAAGCTTTTGTTTTAATTCTTTTTATTCCATCTAATGTCAGATCCTCATCCTGTCCCAGCCAGCCCTGCTCCCCAGCTCCCACTCCAAATCATCAGCAGTCACCAACCAGCTCTAACCAGATTCCAACCTCAGCAATAACCCTAATGTTAACCTGTCCTCCTCACCTTTGAGCATCAGTAAAACTCAGTCCTTATGGCAAAGATTAATCACTAGATAAAAAAGATAAATGAAGCTTCTGGAGCTTCTTGGCACATCTCAAAAGTCCTGTCCTCCTGCTACACCCAGACTATTGCAGAACCCAAAGTCTTGATCATTTTATCACAGAAGGGTTTGGGTTGGAAGGTCCCATAAAGCCCATCTCGTTCCACCCCTCTGCCATGGGCAGGGACACCTTCCACTGTCCCAGGCTGCTCCAAGCCTTGTCCAACCTGGCCTTGGACACTTCCAGGGATCCAGGGGCAGCCACAGCTTCTCTTGGCACCCTGTGCGAGGGCCTCCCCACCCTCACAGCAAAGAACGTTTGCTGTTAAAGAACATTTTTCTAACATCTAAGCTAAACCTCCACTGTTTTAGTAAATCCATTCCTAGCACTGCCTGACTCTGCAGGAAGTCACTCTCCTTCCTTTCTGCCTGCCCCCTTTAGGTTATGGGGAATCTTTTACAGACTGTCCCACTGTGCACACATTGAGCAGATCCCAAAAACGCTGGGCACTTACTGAGGTGGCAGAAGCGGCCGTAGAGCCCGGGGTCACACAGGCAGGCTCCATACAGTCTGTGGCAGTGGCCCTTGTTGGCACAGTTGCATGGCTTGTTACAGTTCTTCCCAAAGAAACCTTTTGGGCAACCTTTGGAGTGGACAAACACAGGAAGGAATCAGTGGCTACAGGTCAAAGCCCCAGACCCAAGCTGGGGCTCTGTGCAGCCTCGCCACCACTGGCTTTTCTCACCCTCTGTTCTGCTCACTATTTTAAATAAAGGATCAATGGGGGAAAAGTGGGGAGCTGAGGCAGAGCTGGAGCCATACCATCCTCGCAGAGCTGGCCCAGCACACCGGGAGGGCAGTGGCACTGTCCTGTGCCAGGGTCACACCAGCCTCCATTCTGGCACCTGCAGGCACCAGCGCATCCTCTGCCGAACGTCCCGGGGGGACAGGCTGTGGAGAGAGCAGGGAGTGTGAGCACAGCAAGAAACCCTTCCCCTCTGCTGTAAAGGAAGCAAAACAAGGCTTTGGGCACTGAGAAGGGCAGAAAGGTTGATGGAGGGTCCGGGATACAAGTCATGTGAGGAGCAGCTGAGGGAGCTGGGGTGTTCAGCCTGGAAAAGTCATGGAGACCTCATTGCTCCCTACAACTCCCTGAGAGGAGGGTGCAGCCATGTGGGGGTGGATCTCCTCTCCCAGGCAGCCAGCAACAGGGCAAGAGCACACAGCCTTAAGCTGCACCAGGGGAGATTCAGGCCTGACATCAAGAGGAATTTCCTCACAGAGGGCGTGACTGGGCAGTGGAATGGGTTGCCCTGGTAAGTAGTGGAGTCACCATCCCTGGAGGGGTTTAAGAAGAAACTGGATGTGGCACTCAGTGCCATGGGCTGGTTGAGAAGGTGGTGTCAGGTCATAGGTTGGACTCAGTCTCAAAGGTCTTTTCCAGCCTAATTGTTTCTGTGATTCTGTGAAAACTATGAGCAAGGACAGAGTCCTTATAATTGAGCAGGCTCTAAATAAAGTAATATTCTTCTGTAAAGGACATCCACCTGATATTTACTAGGACATCTCAAAGGACACTGAATTAACCAAGTTTTGGGAAGTACTGTCATGTATCCAACCCTCCCCAGCACATGCTGCCCTCCCCACAAAGCACGGGCTCAAAAACCATTGCCTGTCAAGTCCAAAGCTTAAACATCAGAGCACAGCTTTGAATACTTGGAGATAAATATTTTAAACATTCTTTTTTCTCTCCCAAACACTATTATAAAAATAATATCTTGTTTTTCAAATGTAGTTTCTGAAAATCCCCAGGTAATCATGGCAGCAATGGATCCACAACAGCAAAAAACTGTGAGATGCAGCCTTGCTCTGCTCTTTGCAGCCTGAGCTGCCTGAGTGGATACAGTTGCTGGAGTCATCTGACTTCACTGACGTTTTATCAATGTACATTAAGAAAGTTGACATTTCACATCAATTTCCATTCGGCTTCTTTAGTGCATTATTAGAGAAATTTAGTTCCAGTTTTCTCCACTGTTTTAGCTCACCCTAAACCTGCTCACCCTAAAACCATGAATTGTGCTGCATATTAAAAAATGCAAGAGAAAAGAGTGAAAGCAATCACACATGAGTAATTAATACAGATTAGATATTGTATTTATCACTGTCCCTGCTGACTTCATCAGACAACAGGTTTAGCTCAATAACACAGTCCTATTAAAGTTCTTTAAATTCCAGAGGTGAATTCCATTAGACTACATGCATGGATGTCTAGTGCAAATATACATCATAAATTTTATTATTTATGAAATGAACTAAAGAATTTGGATACTGCCTTGAAATTTTTATAATCTCTCCTGAAGTACCAGCACACCAGGTACAGAAGTAAGAATGTCCTCACTTGATAGCTTGAACTGTCGTAGACAGACTGGAAATTATCCTTTTAATCCTCCCCATTCCTACTCTCTTAGCTGCCCCCAGAGTTTACAAACCAAACCCACCATCAGTCTCCCAAAATAACCACAGGCAGACTGCTGGTTTCAATCACTTCCTTGATTTTTCTACATTTCTGTCCATGGGATGACGTCTCCTAAACAATCTTGATGGCAATTAACCTGAAGAGTGCTGTCTACTGATGTCAAGTAATAAATTTTCATCGACTTTTTGTCTCACCAGTGACAGCAAAGACTTTCTGAGAATGATGGGCCATCATGTCACACACCACGAAATGGAGGGACCCATCTCAAAGAGGAAATCTGCTGTATGATGTCTCAGACAAGCAGCAGACAAGTTTTGCCAAACTGCAGATGAAGAACAGCACATCAAGAAATCACCACTCTCTTTCCTATGGGTTTTGACACATACTTCTGAATCAGAAAGATCTTCTGCCAGGAAACAGGAGCAAGAAGAGTGAAAACCTGTTATAAAGGGCACTGACTTGGCAACAGAATTCTGAAAAATACCATTTCCAATGTGAAAAATTAACTGCTCCAAGAAAGTGATGCTAATAATAACAAGAATGATGAGGAAAAAGAAATGGAAAACATAAGAAAAAAATTTAAAAGGGAATATCTTATGGTGCTACAACGGAAAAACTCAATTTTAGCATACGTGTCCACCCAGGCTGTCACACCAACTTCTGGGGCAGACTTCTGGAGTCACCAAGGCAGGTTGTGGAACAAAGCATGGCCAGCAAACTTCATCAGCTTTTAGCAGCAGAGCAAATAGGAATGAACAACAGCCAAACACTCAGGACAGGGATGATTCTGTCCTGACTTCCACTGGACTGCAGGGACCCCCGTGCACTGCAGCATCACTTACAGCTCCTATTTACCGTGCCCCAGCACAACAAATTTGATTATGAGACAGATGTGCTCTTTCAGGGGCCTCACAGATGAGAAGTACAAGAGGTTCCTCCCACTCCCCACCTGCAGAGGCCCTGCAGGAGGATCAGTGCCCCTGCCAGCCCTGTACTCACTCTCGTTGCAGATGACTCCAGCCCAGCCGGGCGGGCAGACGCAGCCGCTGCGCTCGCTGTTGCAGCGGCCCCCGTGCAGACAATCCTCACACCTCAGGCTGCAGTCCTGGCCAAATGTGTCACCCAGGCACACTGGCAGCAAAAAAACACACAGGGCTGAGTGAGCAGCAGGGCAAAAACCCTTCCACAAGCTCTTACCTACGGCTGGGTTGTGAACACCGCCGGTTCGGCACAATGGCACGGCAAAATGGCCATTTCTGAATTTCCCTCTTCCTGTTTCTGACTCTAAGTGCAAGGAAAGCTGGGTGTTCAGCTGGAATTTGCTCCCCTAAATGCTGTAATTCTCCAGCCAAGAGCATTTTGAGCTACTTTTTAAAAGCAGGAGTTTTGCCTTCAGAAAAAGTGAATTTGCACCTAATGCTTGATAACATTGTATATGACTGGAAGAATTTATTGGGACTTTCCTTCTCTCCTTGCTAGGCTATCCCTGTTGTTTTATTGCAGTAAGTGGATGTAGTGCTACTTAAACATAGCTCAGTGGTATTTTCAACCATACAGTGTGAGTGTTCTAGGAAAACAAAGCAAAATACATATTTATCATGTCTCTTCACTTCATGGATATGAAAAGTTTTATATAGGAAGCCCGATATGAAAATGCTTTTTTTTTCTCCTTCCCCACCCTCCTTTTATCCTTTGCCACCCTCACATTCTCTTTGTTGGGAATATTGAGACAGGCGTGCAAAATAAAGTGATTGTCTGGTAAAATACTTCAGTGGCATTGAAGATCTCATCCACACAGTTTAGAGCCTTCAAGGCTTAATGGCTGTGGCTGGAGGCTTTTTGGAAGGGGATTTTTAACAGCACCTGAAAGTGAGCTGGCAGCTTATTTTGCCTTATTTCAGTAAGTTACAGGCTGGTTGCATTTCACCAACAGTTTCCTGTGTGAGGCCACTAGGTCTGAGCACCCAACTGTTCCCTTTTCTGTAGCTGAACAAAATGCCCAAGCTTTCAGGGACATTTAGAATCCCAGTGCTGCCACTTAGAAAAGGGTACAAATTCATACTTCAGGAGAAGAATACAGACCACCATTAAAAACATCATGCTTCCACCTTAAGAAGTCATTCAAGCTATAGAAAATATTTAATTACTTGCACCAGCTTAATGTTAAAACAGGCTTTTTTATAATACAGATAGCAGCACAAAACCAGGTCTGAAAACACAAGGAATAAATTGCTATTTAGGAGGTAAAATAACTTACTAAACCATTTAAAGTTCCTTTTTTCCATCACCTTTTCATACAAACCACTACATGCTGCAAAGCCTGAGCCTTAGAAAAAGTGCAGCTGCTCAGCTGTGACTGATAATACCCAAATTTCTGTAGCTAAATATAAATAAAACATGCAAAAAGTGGTCAATAAATATTTGATTGTGGTTTCCAGGCCTGATAATTTTGCCTGTGGTTATCTCATTTATCAGTTTCCCAGTTGGTTATCAGTGTCGTTGAGTCCGGCTGGATGCTGTGTGATTTGGGAGGGTCTTAACAGTTTTGTTCACAAAAATAAGGTAATTTTTTATTAAAGTCAAGACCAGCTCCTGATTTTTGCCTGTAGGGCACAGTCCTCAGATGGGTAATTATAGAGTTTATATAAAAATCACAGGGCACACATAGGAAAAAACAAGAAATCCTCCCTGATGATCCACCAGCACTCAGAGCAAAGCAAACACAGGGTTTCACCTCATAACACTCTTAAAATTGTGCAGTTTCCACCTTTGGGTGGAAAGACTGAATCATGCAAAGCCCAGGTGGGTGCAAAGCTGTCCTGCACCCACTCCTGTGCTGTTTGCCACCACTTGAGCTGAGCAACACGTGGATGTGTTGGTGCTTTTCCCAAAGAGTCGAGGGAAACCTGAGTCTTCAGAGGGTTGTTTTTAACACAGATAAAATGCAAATATCTTAAACAAAAAGCCTCCAGTTGTTATAAAAGGGTTTGTAAACAGGGACCCATGCTCCCAGCTCTAGGAAGGGATGTTTCCCCAGGGATTCTGTGCCCTGCAGTAAGCCATGCCATCCTCTCAGGCCTGGCATGACAAGCTCTCTGTGGCTGCTGCCCCTGGGCTCTGTGCAGACACCCTGCTTTCCAAGGAGCCTGTGCTGTTCACTCCTCCCCTGCCTCCCTCCCAGAGCATCCAGGCGCCTCCTGGCTCCTCAAACATGGCCCATCTGGGATGGAACATGGAGACAGGCAGGATGCAGGATTAATGCTCATTCCTCTTCCTGATGCTGAGCCCGGCCAGCCCAGCCCCAAATCCTCTCCCAGGACAATCCCCCCAGGTTGCAGTGCTGGCTCAGAGCCCTGCTGGTCACTCACCGACCCTGTGCACCAGGGTGAGCTCTCCTCGGGGGTCTCCATCCTCAGCCAGGGCCCCGAGGGCGAGGTGGAGCAGCTGGGGGGGCCCTCGGAACTGCAGCCCCGGGGCACCAGCCAGCCCTGCTGCCTCCTCTGCATCCGCCTCCTCCACACCTAGGGCTGGACAAACACAGCCATCAGCACCCCAGCCTGCCCCCACCGCCTCTCATCTACATCTTTTCTTACTATTATGATGCATTTAGATATTCAAGTAACACCTCTGCCCAGTAGTCCCAGCCCAGGCAATTTCTCGTCTGTACTTACAGAGTTTCTGCTATCCAGAAAAGAAAATAGACAGAAAAGGGGAGATGCCCTCCCCGCCCCATCTTTCCCTTTTCCTTCTTCTGGAAAAAAAATCTGCTCCTGGAGAATCAAAATTAAATGAGGAGATTCATTTTCCTCATTTGAAGTTTGAGATTATTTTTAGCTAATGAAGGTCATTACTCTTGCTCGTTTTGGAGATGACAAATAGAAAGTGAGGCTGGCTGTGCAATTTATTTTCAGAAACATTAAAACCTGGGCCTTAAAATGACGGGAAATCAGTTGGCTTTCTTTTTGGTGTTGGTTAGAATATCAAACTCTGGCTTAAGGTTTAGCAGTTGCTAAACTTGGTTATAAGGCTGAGTTGCTCTGCTAAACTCTGGACTGGTTACACTGGCAGAAATCCAGAATATCGTCACTGACTAATGGAAAACTTGCCATGGTTGATCAAAGAAGACTCTGGCTACCTTTTTTTTTTCCCACAGGATGTTAAACTTCATCAAATAGTGCAAGAAAAGTGTCAAAATAGTATTAATTTCTAAACCAGGAGCTTTGGGTTTTCAAACGTGTCCAGGGGATTTAAGTGTTCATCTGCCATTAATCTTTGGCAAAAGCCATTACTGGAGGATGAACTTGGATCCACACACTGCACGTAGCCCTACCCTGGCCACGTTTAGAGATGGCTCAAGTTGGGCTCCCAAAATCCCAGGATCTGTGAAAATCCCTGCTCCAAAAATCACTTTTTAAATCAGTGGGAAGTGCTTAATGGCCCACAAATTTTGAGAAGAACTCACCCACGCAGGCCCATCTGCTGTCCCCAAGCCTGTAACCCTCCTTACAGGCACACTCGTAGGACCCCAGGGAATTCACACAGAAATGGTCACAGTTGCCATTATCCAGATGACATTCATCCACATCTAGAAAATCCAGATATAAATGGTGAATAGGAGCAAGTACTTCTGCTTGGAGAGCACATGCTGTGCCCAGCTGCATCTGACAAATTATTCTATACGTAAGAAAACACAATTTTTCTTATGTGTTTTGGGGCTCTCCGTTTCTCTCTGGTATTGGAGGTATGAAAACATTTCAGGGCTACAAGGAGCAGATTATTTCACTGATGTTTTTGTCTCGAGTGAAAACAGATGCTTTTAGCTGTTAAGCTCAGTTAATCCTCCAGTTATTTTGAGGGCTCTTTTTTTTTGGAAGGAGTGTTTTAACACACATCCATATACAGTGTCCATGGAGAGAGGAGGGAAAGTTTCTCTCTGCTGGCTCCTCTCCCACATCCCCGCTTTGGTGCTGGGTTATTCCTGTACTCCATCCTCACAAAGAGGAAATGACACATTTGTAAAACCTCACCAGCAAAGCTGGCATAGGGTCAGTGACTCTCATTAGGGCAGTGCCCACAAAGCCCTGCAAAGGGCTCTGACAGCATTTCTTCTACCTTGGGCTGTGATTAGTTAGACCGAGCCACTGGTACTAAAAGAGTTTTGACAAGGGCATGGAATGATGCAGGACAAGTGGGAATGGCTTTAGACTAACAGAGGGAAGGTTTAGACTGGATATTAGGGGGAATTCTTCCCTGTGAGGGTGGTGAGGCCCTGAGAAACTGTGGCTGCCACATCCCTGGATGTGTTCCAGCTCAGGTTGGACAGGGCTTGGAGCAGCCTGGTGTTGCCACATTTTTCTTCACAGAGAAAAGCAAGGCACAATTCTTCCCAAGAATATTTCTGGGTTTCACATTCTCTGAACCTCAGAGAAAGAAAAAACAATTCTTATCTTATTTGCCGTGCCTGTTTTTGTGCCAAAGCAGAATGCAATATGGAGATTGTTTACCCAAAGTGATGGTGTTTTGTTTCCTTGGTCTGTCAGGCCAGGTGTGTGTGTGTGTCGGGACTGTAGGGGGACAGTCACGATACTCAATGCAGTGGAGTGCTTGGCAGATTCAGTTTAGATGTAATGTAATATAATATAGAATAATAAAGTAATTAATTAGCCGTCTGATAAGATGGAGTCAGATGCCCTATTTCCCTCCCTTTGTCGGGGGCCAAAATATCCACTACAGCCTGGTCTAGTGGGAGGTGTCCCTGCCCACAGCAGGGGTGGAATGAGGCGACCTTTAGGTGCCTTGCAGCCCAGCCCAGCCCTGCCCAGCCTGGCCCAGCCCAGGCCAGGCCATCCCAGGCCATCCCGGCCTGGCCCATCCCGGCCCAGCCCATCCCGGCCAGGCCCATCCCGGCCCATCCCGGCCAGGCCATCCCAGGCCATCCCGGCCCGGCCCATCCCGGCCCAGCCCAGTTCAGTGCTCACCGTCGCAGGAGCAGCCGTCGGCGCTGAGCTGGAACCCCGCCTTGCAGGCGCACTCGTAGCCTCCTGGGTAGTTGATGCAGAACTGGGAGCAGCAGGACTCCCCAGTCTCACACTCGTCCACATCTGCAAGGAAAGGGCAGCACGTTCAGCCCTTGAGACACCCCCAGCTGCTGCCACAGCTCTGCCGGGAGCTTTTGTGCTGCAGCACTCGCTGCTTTGCACCTTCCTTCAAGCACATAAACACTGAATCCTGACAGCCACTGCCTTCTACCTTCCCCCTGTCTGAATCCTGAATCCTGACAGCCACTGCCTTCTACCTTCCCCCATAGCAGCCAAGACCCTCCATGGCCTGGGAAAGGCATCTCCTCTCCAAGTCTGAGCTGCCATGAGGGAATTTACAAAACACCAGCTGGTCTTGCTGGTGATCAAGGACAGGACCCAAGGGGATGGCTGGAGCTGTGTCAGGGAGTTTTAGGTTGGATATCAGAAAAGGTTCTTCCCCTAGAGGGTGCTGGGCACAGCCCAGGCTCCCCAGGGAATGGGCACAGCCCCGAGGCTGCCAGAGCTCCAGGAGGGTTTGGACAACACTCCCAGGGATGTACAGGGTGGGATTGTTGGGGTGTCTGTGCAGGGCTAGGGGTGGGACTCAATGATCCTTGTGTGTCCCTTCCAACTCAGAATATTCTATGGTTTTATGAAAAGAGACAACAGCAAGGACCCACCAGCCCTCAAAAACATTCTGATTAACAGTAACCTACATTTGACCATTTAGACTTCTTTACATTCAGCCTTACTCAATGCAAACTACCAATGCTCTGATCCAACCAGGCCTTTGCTGGACAGCAGCAGCCTGGAAGGTTCATCTGTAGTTTCTGGAAACCGATTTCCTGTTGCCTCCTCCTGCTCTGTGCCCGCTCAGAAAATGGTATCATTGACACCACTGTTGTGGTGATTAGATAGGAGAGCTGAGCTGTTATCTGTGCACTGCAGGCTCCTGGCTGCTGTCAGGCTGCTGAGCAGGTCAGTGGCCATCCAAGGGCCACCTTGTCAAGGCTGAGTCTGCAAAATGCTTCTGAATGTGGCCTGGCTGAGCAGCTGCAGATGGGAAAGGTCAGTGTCTCAATTAACCTTGGAAGGAGCACCAACTTTATGAGGAAACACGGACAGGAGAAAGAAAATGTAATTAATCAATCGAGGTGAGGAGGTCAGTGTGAAAATGATTAATGCAGGTTATTTGAAGGCAGTGTTTTCCAGAAATGTCACAAGCTGAGCTCCTCTGCAGTACATCAGGTGACGCCTCGCTCTGGGCTCCAGCAACAGCCCCTTGTTTGTGCAGGAATGCAAAATCTGCATCCCACAAAAAGGAGATTTTTGCTGTTAAGAGCAACTCTTCATGTCTTTAGCCCTCCTCTGTGTTTCCCCCTTTCCCTTGCTGTGTCTGGAGTATCTGCTTCCCTCTGAACTCCCCAGCAGCAGGTCACTGAGCTGGGGTGTGGGCAGGAGGCTGCTTTGCCTCCTGTCAGCTCTACAGACAAGACTGTGCAACCCACCCACCCCTGTGAGGCTCTGGCTCCAAATCTGCCTCCCAAACTTTTTCTGTTTTTGCTTTTTAAGCTCCATCATCACCCGCCCTTGCAGGCCTCAGTGCTTCCCTCCTCCCCTGCTCCTCCTCTCTCTTGCACTTGGCTTTTTTTCCTTGCAAGACTCCTTTTGTCTGTAATGCCTCTCACACTCAACAGTGCTCCCACTCTCTACCTCTTCTCATGATCTCATATCTCCCTACACTGCTTTGTGGTGCCTGTTCCTTTTTCCATTCCCCCTCTCCTCCTGGCTATTCTTAAAAATTGTAATGGCATAGTGACAGCAAGCCCAAAGCAGAATGAGATACATTTTGCATGACAAAAGCCATAAACAAAACAAAAACACAAAACAAACACACACACAAAAAGAATCTCATAGTAGAATTGCTTAAAACATGAATGAATTTTTAAGCTTGTCTCTCAAAATAAACCCAAAATAACTCAGGAGGTGAAAGCAACAAAGTGAGACTTCTCACAGGCAACAGTACAACCTCATCACTGAGCAAATCTGATGGAAACACAGCAGGCTCTGGAGCACCAAGTGCAGTTTGTGCAAGAAGCACTTGGGAGCACTTGTGCTGCTGCTCCCAGCCACCAGCTGAGAGGGGAAGGCAAACAAAGTCAGCTCTGTGATGCTTGGGCTGCCCACGGTGAGACACACCATGGCAGCAGGTGATGCAGTGTCATATTGCACTAAATAGTTTACTTAGTTGTTGTTTTATCATTGCCACTCCCTGCCCTCCCTGGGGACCCATCCCAGCCCGCTCCCAGGGCCAGGCACTCTGCAGCAGCACTGCCAGGATGTTGTTAATCAACACCTGCAGGAGGAGGGAAGGCACAGCTTTCCCGGAGCGACAGCTCTCATGCAGGCTCCCAGCGTAGCATCCCATGAATTCTCTCCCCTTGGTCAATCCCCAAGCCCTCAACCCTGGAAACCAACCCTCCTCACCATGGAGTCATCCCTCCCAAAGGGAAAAACAGTCTCCCCATGGACTTGGTGTCACAGCTTCCTCGGGTTTCTCCTTCCCCTGTCACTGCTTGGTACCCCTGGTGGCCACCCCCTACCCCTGGAGTCCAGGCCCCTCTGCCCACCCCTTCCCCTTTATAAACTGCCTGCTCCATGGGGTTTTCCTCTTTCCCCGGGTTTGTCCTTTGTCCTGTTACCCTGCTGGAATAAACCCTTGCAAAAGAGCCTTTCTTGCCTCTATGGCTGAGCAAGCTGCGGTGAGAGTTGAGTGGAGATTTGACTGCATTGCCTGAATGTTCACTCAGCCTTTCGACAGGAGAGGCTTGCTGGGGACAAGAGATGGGCAGCAGCACCCACCACTGTAATACCTGCATCTTTACCCCGGGCCCTTCACACCTGCTCCCTGACCCCAGCTCGGGTTACCTGGGCAGGTTTTGCTCCCATCTCAGGTTACCTGTGCAGGTTTTGCTCCCATCTCGGGTTACCTGTGCAGGTTTTGCTCCCATTTCAGGTTACCTGTGCAGGTTTTGCTCCCATCTCGGGTTACCTGTGCAGGTTTTGTTACCTGTGCAGGTTTTGTTACCTGTGCAGGTTTTGCTCCCATCTCGGGTTACCTGTGCAGGTTTTGTTACCTGTGCAGGTTTTGCTCCCATTTAAGGTTACCTGTGCAGGTTTTGCTCCCATCTCGGGTTACCTGTGCAGGTTTTGCTCCCATTTCAGGTTACCTGTGCAGGTTTTGCCGTCCCCGGCCAGGCGGTGGCCGCGGGGGCAGGAGCAGCGCGGTCCCGCTGCCGTGTGCTCGCAGCCGTGCTCGCAGCCGCCGTTCCCGTCCCGGCAGCTGTCCACGATTTCCATCTCGATGCCTGGCAGGGAAATAAATCAGAAGGGTGTTAAAAAGCAAGCCCGAAGGATGTAAAACAGCAGTCACGAGGGCTGTAGCTGTGAGCGGAATCAGCTCACAGCCCCTCCCCAGAAGAGCAGCCTTTGGAGTCACTGAGCTCCAGGTGTTTGTGTCACAACAGTGGATGCTCTCAAATTCAGCCATGTGAGGCTGGTTCAGTGTTCAGCGGCCACCTGCTGCAGGAGCCTTCCCAGCTTTCCTCAGGTTTATGCTTTGCCCCAAAGGTGGAGCAGAAGCATCTGAGGAGCGCCCAAGTGATGCCCCCAACACGTCCTGATGCTCTTCCCAAAGAGCAGCTTTGAGTTTTGCATGGGAATGGCAAAGAGCTGGGTTCTAAAACATCCTCAGCAGAGTCCTGCTGCTGAAATGGACACCCAACCACAATGCAAAACAACCTCCAGGTTTTGGTTCTTGGATGTCCCTTCCAGGGGGACACAGCAGCTGAGGCTTTGTCTCCTACAGCTAAGACAGGGTGGTACAGTGCCATTGCCAGCCCCCTTTGCCTGACAGATTTCCATGCCCTCCTCAGGAGGCTGCACTGGACAGCCCTCAGAACATCCTGGCCATTCCAGTGGGAACCCTCACATGAAAAAGGGAATACCTGGCCACCTCATTCCCATCCAGCTCCTTCATCAGATGATTTCTCCAGGATGCAAAGTTATAGGTCAGTTATAAAGATTTTCATGAAGGATTAGCCAGCTTTTGTTACAGAGCTATTTAGAGAGGAAATAATTTCTCCTACTATGTAGGGAAACTGAGAAACACCCTTCCTAAAGGAGCCACTGTACTTCCAGAAACAGCCCAGATCAGAGTGGTGGTCATCAGATCTGGCACAGAATTTCCCCAGACACATCTGTGCTGCTGGGCTCTGGTCCCACCCCTGGGAGCAACCTGCTTGCCAACAAGAAATGTAATTCCAGCTGGAAGAGGGTATAAATTAAGAGAATAAATATCTCTACATCTCATGCATAGTGTGATTATTTGCACCAGGGAGAAGAAATCTCTCTGGTCTCCTGTCCAGTGTGTTAAGCTGGGATTTAGTAAACCCAGGAATTAAATGCAGAATCTGATTTCATACACGATCTTCATCATTTACTTTGTCCCAGCTCTTCATCAGTAAAACTGAAATACCAGCTCTTCCCCAGCCACTGGGGAAATGAAAGAATAAACAAAGACTGTAAATTGCTCAAACACTGGGATAATCCTGATCATAAATATATGCAGAATGTTTTTATTTTTATTGTTTGCTCTGCAATATTGTACATGAGGCACAGAGAATCACCATCCCCTGAGATCTGCTGAACATCCAGAAAAATTATTATCAGAAAAGCACAATGAAATCTAAGTGGTCTAAACCTCTTTTTTATGCCTATGACAGAAGATTTCATATCTATATATTAATCACATTTCCTCTGCCATTGCACCACTCACAGTTCCCCATCACCTATGAAATAACTCTCCAGGATGTCTCTCACATAATTGGGTTTTGTTTTTAATGTATGTTAATGCCTTGAAACTGGATTTCATTCTTAATAACTATTTCTTACACACACATTCTTAAATAAAGCACTCATTCCCTGGCATGCAGCATATTTTCCTAAGGAAGCTCTGCTGAAAGCTCTTGCACAGTATTATTAGATTGAATGATCTTTGCCCACCTCTTTGCTAAAACAGGTCATGCTTTTGTCTGCATTCCAGGGAGCTTATGTTAGGTCCATAATAACCCCAACTCTTCCACATCACCTCCTTTATTAATCTAAATTTGCCCTCAAGGGCAGGCCAGGGATCACCTATCAGCTAACAGCACTGGGAGTCAGTCCCCCTCTCCAGAAAAGCTGTGTTGATTAAGAAACCCCGCTGGCAAGAGGCAAGCATGTGAGGAAAGACAACAGGGCTCGCTTTAGCTTGGGAAGTTTGAGTTGTTCAACTATTTTTTCATCCCAAATCTTTCTTTTCTTTTGTTGGCTTTTTTTTTTTTTTTTTAAGCATCCTCTTAACAGTGTCAGTAATCTCAGGAGAAACATAAGCAAACCCAGACAGGTAAAGACAAGAGCAGAACATCGTGTTGGTTTTCTCTTGCATCAGGTCTGTAAGAAAGCTGGGAGGAGGAGGGCAGGAATGAATACATTTCACAGAACAGCAGCATTCTGGTGGCTCTGCAGCAGAATTCACCAGACTCTGAAGACAAACCAACAGGGCTATTTGCTCTTTGAAAGGTAGTAATTAAGGTCTGTGAACACAGGCTTAGGAACGCGTCACCCTGCAAACCCAGCAGCAGCAGCAGAGGAATAAAACAGTATTAAGCTTGATCTTTTGCATACATTTACTCTGCTGGGGATGGTGATCCCAAAGAGTCAGAAGTGAGGCCTGGCAGGGAGCAGAGAGGAGAGGAAGAGGAGCAGGGCTGGGCAGGGTCACTTACGGTAGCAGCGCTGCCCGTCCGCGCCCAGCTCGAAGCCGGGGCTGCAGGCACAGCTGAAGGAGCCCGGGGTGTTCACACAGCGATGGGCACACCTGGCCCTGCCCTCTGCACACTCATCCACGTCTGCAAGCACACAGAAAGTCGTTCAGCTGGACACTGAAATGAAAAAATAATGCTGCTCTACGTGGACGTGGCTGCGTTTCCAAATATCTGCTGGGAGGATTATCCTGGGGTCAGCCTACAAAGGACAGCACCCAGTGAGCCTGGGAACATTATACTCACATTATTCTCCAGAACAATCTTTTTCTGAGCACCATTGACCTTGAACTTCTCAGTGTGAACATTTACAGTATCAAACACTATATTTGCAGTTACCAGCCAAAGCACCTTATTTATTATTCCTGTAAAAAGAGCAATGGCAAAAGAAGACCTCGTGTGAAGAACTCAGAAGAAACTTCCAAAACTCTGAAATTATCACCATGTCCTCCAAGCCATTATAGTTAAATTAATGGAACAGAAAATAGCTGATTATTCTCTGCATGTCAAATGAGCTGGATTAAGTGGTGGTTGGGTTTCAGCAGGGATGATGGAGACAGATCATCCCTGAATCCTGCAGCTGCTTTACAGCAGGGAGGCACCTGCTGCAACCACAGCAGCTCCAGCAGCCCTGTGAGGAAAGGAAAAGCTGCTAAGCCTTTGGTGGGGAGGCTGCTCTTCCCCCAGTCCTCTGCCAAGCAGGCTGCTTCTCAGCTTCACACTTGCTGGTCTGTATTTTGGAGTTAAATGTCCCCAAAAGTGTCCATCTTCCTAAAATCTCAGTGGAACATAAAGTACTTTTAAGGAGTTAGTTAAAACTTTTAATTAGTTTAAAAAAAAGCAAACAAACCCACAAAAATTTACACTAAATACAGCTGCACAGAACACTGACCTCTATGCAAAGACTGGTATCATACATGGCAAACCCCTGATGCATCTCCTGGTCCTTCCCATTCTGACATCTTTCTGGCAAAATACAGATTATTTATTGCACCAATGCTGGCAGGGAGCAATCTAATGTGCAGCTCTTCACTTTTTATCCCAGCAAACCACACTTTCTAACAGTTTTGTCCCTCCACACGTGCTGTGCCCAGTGCTGTGCTCGTGGCCCCTGCACTTGAGCACAAGGAGCTTGATGGATGCAATCAGGCTCCTTGCAAAGAGAGGCCCCAGGCAGTGCAAACACCACACATTGGCTCATGAAAATTTCAGGACAAATGACAGCTTCTCTGAAGCAGCCATGGGAGCAGCTGCTGCTTAGAATAAAATGGGTTATTCCTCCTTTTTCTCTAATTGTCTGTTTGCAAGTACGCTGCGCTGGCCAAGGCTGTAAATATTCTTTTCTCTTCTTCTTTTTAAATAGAAAAAATTAAAAGTTGAACCACAGCCACCATCCTGCACAGGTTTCTTCCTGTTCTAGAAGTAATAGCTGAAGTATGACACTTCAGCTGCCCTCTGTCTCCTTCCAGCTCAGTTTCCAGAGAGTCAAACAACAGCTTGAATTTTGCAAAAGGCATTGAGTAACTTCTAGGAGAAAAAACCAATAATTGTATATCCATGGTAAGACACACTGCTTAATGATTCAAAAGATTCTTGCCATGAGGCTGGGGAGAAAATTTGTTCCAATATATAACACTGCAAGTTAACTCAGTGATTCAGTTTATACATAAATCAACAGAAATGTCAGTGTGTATCTGAGATAAAACAAACAACAGGCTGACCCTACTGCTAAACCCACTGTTGTTTCCATGCACTCATTATCAGTACATTACTTGAAAACAGTTTTTATTTTCAGTAATTACTCATGAGTAATTCCAGTAAAAGTGAATCACTAAGATGTGCCATTCTACTCACAGAAGGGCTTATAGGCAACTGAGTAAAATACTCAGGGTAGGAAGTAAATATTTTGAAAGGCATCCAGCACCCTTTATCTGAGACAATAATTTACATATTGGCAAGATTTCGGCCAAGTTTGCAAAAGAGGAGGGCAAAATTAGTGTGTATATATATACACACAAAATTAGTGTGTATATATATACACACTAATTATATAGTAAATATATAATTTATAAATATATAATTTATATATATAAATATATATATATACACACACCCTGATCCTGACTTGGCTGTTAAGAATCTGTGCACCATTAAATCTACAAATACTTTTTATTTCACAAAACTGCTAAACTATCTTCCAAGAGTTTCACTGAAAGAGAAAAGCAGGTATTTTGATCTCTAGTTCCCCCAAATTTCAGGTCGAGAATGCTACAGATTCTTTTGACAACCCCAGACTAAACACAGGACTTCAGAATTCAACTTTTTAAGCTCCTCTCTTTGGAAATCTTACACATCATGATTTCTTCCTTCACAGTAGTTTCTCCATTAATATGGAAACAGTTCTCCAGCTAAAAAGCCCTTTGAATTCTAAATAGGTTTTCAGTGACCTGGTTCAGAGTTTTACTTGAACCAATTTTCCAGGAGCTGTATCTGGGACATAATTTTAAAGGTACCCTACAAGAATAACACTACAGCATTCACAAATCCAGTTGCTAGAAAGCATGACTTAGGAGATCACAGAGAAATTTTCATCACTATAAAAGTCCTTCAAGACTATGGGCTGATGTGAGTATCACAGAGAGAAAGGCTGTTTCAAAATGCACACATATATTTGTCTAATATATTCCTTTCCACTCACAGCTCAGTAAGGCAGAGCACTGATTAATAACGTTCTTCACAAGAAAGAGCCCAGAGTTTCTTACCTAAACAGGACTTTTTGTCTGCAGCAAGAGAATGCCCTGGATGACACTCGCATTTTGCAATTCCTCTCTCATTCTGACAGATTTGTGAGCATCCTCCATTCCCACTTGTGCAGGGGTCTATCACTGAAACCAATTAGAGCACACTGTCAACTGAAAGGTCACTTTTTGCCTGAAAATGGTCTTACCTGCCATTGTTACAACTAATGACGAAGTAGCTGTAAGAGATTAGACTGGGGAAAAATGTGACAGCATCTGGTGAGTAAAGCTGCTGTTTTTCTGGATGCTTTTTGTTGCTGGACAACATTTTTCACAGAGCAGCAACAAGGCTTAAAACAGCAGGAAACCGAGCTTGTATTACATTGGAAGTAGGACAGAAAAGTACATTTTATTGTTATTTTGCTGTACCTGAACAGATTTCAAGAGTTCTCTAAACAACAGCAATTAGCACTCCAGTATGTGTGAATCCATAAACACACACAATGATGGAGTTCACCACGAAACAATGAATATTTAAAAGGCTTGAGAGGAAATAAACACTCAAGAGCCCCCAAAGACATCTTTCAGTCTATAAACATATGCCATTCATGTTGTACATCAAGGCTTTTTCCTCTTCTTGAACAATAACATACCTTTTCAAGGATAAGCTGCCCTAAGTGGCAAGTACTCAGAAAAACTTTTATGAAGTGCCTACAGAAGCCTCCATCTCCAAGATTTCATTGTGTTGAATGGGTTTATTTCTGGGACATGTGCCTGCTGGAAGCATGCTGCCCAAATAGAGACTTGGCACAACCCAAAACAGACCCACCACGACTGTTCAGACAGGTCTGACTTGGGCTAAGACCTGACACTCTGCACCAGGCTGAGGTTTTGCTTTGGAGCGCTCATTACACCAAAATTCTGGTGAAGAACATTCCACAGGTAAATTTGGAGGAGGGCACCTTGAAAATGTGTCCTCTACAGCTCTGTTTAGCTTTGAATAAAATTTCTAAAAGTTATACTTGTTTCCCTACAATTCCAGCTCTGATTCAGCTTGAGCATTTCACTAATTACTGTCTGATTTGAGACAGATGACCAATATTTTTCACTTGCCCTGCTCTGTACAAGCTAACTTCTCTCAGAGCCCTAGAGGAAAGTCACTGTCAGTTCTACAACACTGGAGGAACCCTGGGAAGGGCTGAAGGAGTTTTACTCTGACCTGGCTGCTTTGCTCTTCCACTGGCTACACAGGAGGAGGGAACAGGAGAGAAAATCTTCCACTTCATGTGGATTTAAATATGGGGCAGGGCATTTTTTGGTCCCTTTTCTGTGCAGCCAAGTGGTATTTTGTGCCACCATTTGGTAAAGGAGGAAGCAGCCACAGAACATCCTCAAACTGCCTCATGTCACCTCCTGCTATCTCGGGAACACACAACACACAAACCGTTCCAGTCTGCAGGGCTGAGTTTGACTTGACAGTATTTAAAAAAAACCCAAAACCAAACACTAAAAAAAATAAAATAAAAGCACGGTTAGGGATGTAGAACTGAAATTGGACTTCTGACACGATAGGTTGCAAATAGGTTTCCAAGGAACAGCAGCACTTCATCGTGCATGACACTTCCAAGGCTGACAACTTGGCTCTGCAGCTCGACAATTTGCGGTCTACAAAGGATTTAGCTCCAAGCAAGAACTCACTCCTTGCTGATATGAAATATTGAGTTATTTGCCAATTCCTTTTCTATTTGGGTAAATTAAATGAAATCACTATCAAACAGCATCTGTTAAACCTGCATATTATGAAGGTTTTCAGAGCAGCTAAGGCTTTAATTTGAGGATGATTACAGCGCGGAGTAAAGCTTGTAATGCTCTGTGACATGACAACAGGCAAACAACAAATTACATGGTGGATGTTAGTAAAACATAGTAATTCAAATAAAGGTAGCAGCCTTGGAAGTCCTTGGATGAGGTAAGTTTGTAAAGGAAAGATCTTCAGGACATAAGGCAATCAGTGATTGACTTGCTTTCCAGTGATATGTTCCTGTTAGAAGCAGGTTTCAGGAAAAGCCAAAAATAACTCATTAGCGTTCTTTTTTCACACATTTGCCTCTTACTAGTTCATTTAATAACTTTAGTAGATAACAGACTCCATCCCACAAAGCTTTACTCCAAGCTGTTAAATACTATGGTGAAAAATTTACTGGCATGATTTCATTTCCCAGGTGCCTCAGGACACAGAATCCCAAAACGGTTTGGGTTGGAAGAGACCTTAAAGCTCATCCAGCTCCACCCTCTGCCATGGGCAGGGACTCCTTTCACTGTCCCACATTGCTCCAAGCCTGATCCAGCCTGGCCTTGGACACTGCCAGGGATGGGGCAGACAAGGCTGTAAACATCAGGGTCTCCAGTCCTGTCTGCCACAACCTCTAGAGCGCCTAAAGAAAAGAGGTTTGGGCTTTATCAAATAAACTTTCTTGTTCACAGCAACCATGACTTCACACTGGAGAAAATATAAAGTGGTAAAGAGCAAAACTGCCAGGCTTGAGTGTTTCTCCAAGGCTTTGCAGGGCTGTGGGTGCAGTATTAACTCCCAAGGAGTCCACAGGGATGAATGCACACCTGCACAGCACCTACACCTGCTGTGGCAAACTCTCATGACACTGTGGTTTCTCCATCCAAACCATGACTCCAGCAGCCAAGCTTTGGTTGGAAAATAAAAAAAACATCCAGCCTCACCTCCTCCCACCTCTTCTACTTAAAATATCTCTGAACTGACAACCCAAATGCATTCATGACCACCTCACCCTCATTTGTTCCTGTAAAACTCTTGTCCATGGCCTTACCTAGCACTTTTCTCTCCCAGGAATTCATTCACTCTGGTATTTCTGGGGGAAAGCATCCTACTCAGCCTTCATTTTGCAAGCTGAGCTCTGCTCACAAGGCAGATCCTCCTTTGCCCAGGCACAACTGCTCTCCTGGGGAGGGCTGCACTTATTTATTTTGGTTCAAACACCCTGGGGTAACCAGGTAATGGGTGCCCACCTGCAGAAAAGGCTGACCCTGCCCCTCTGCAGAGCTCAATAACTACAGGCTGGTGACAAACCACTGCCTTTGGTGAGTGGGTGACTCTCTTCAGCCCCACCACATGAGGGGGTGAACAGGGGTGGCAAAACCTCCCCTTTTAGGGGGTCCCAGCTGAGACAGAGAATGGAAGTGGTCCATGGGAGCTTGAACTGTGCTGTGAGCACTCCAGGAGAACTCCCACCCCACCTGGCACCACTCAGACCCCTCTGACCCAAGCACGGTCCCACCGCTCCATAAAACCCACCCCAAAGCCCCGTGCAGGCTCTGCACAGCCAGCTGGCCAAACACATCTCAAGATGTTTGGAAAAGGGATGGAGAACAGCAGAGGAAGCTCTCGGACGCCTCCTTCTCCCCAAAGCTCCTCTTTCCTGACTCTTTCTGATAATCTCAGGGAAAAAATGTGGCCACCCCATGAGAGACAGAGAGGCCAGCAGGCTGTGGGTGCTCCCTGGGGTGCAGCCCCCACTGAGGGCAGGATTTGGGGGGGCCCAAACCGAAGGGGAAGGGTTCTCTGCACCCAGCAGGAGCTGGGAGCCATCTGAACAGCAGGATTTACTTACACTTCATCCACAGCGTGTAAAATCTCCGAGCAGAAGAGGAGCCATATGGAAACGGTTTTGTGACAGGAATTTCAGCTCAATAAATCCATAAATTTGGCCTTATCTTTCTCTGGCATGTTCAAGGGTGTATGTGTGTGTGTGTGTGTGTGTGCTTGTGTTGGGGAATGGGGGGGTTGCCTTCAAATCTGATGAATATGTTAAGATATACAAGAAAAGAAAAGCAACAATCAAACCCAAAGGTAGCATTGCTGTTCTGCTTGAGAGAGTGCTTAGAAACCTGAAGGGCAGGATGAATGAATCAGCCTGTGATAAGCCAAAAGGAGATAAAGAGAAGACTTTTTGTAGAATAAAACATGTAATGCAGGCCAACTCTATGTACAACTTGATGAGCAATAAAATGTTAGAATTAAATCACAATTAAGTTCCTATGTCATCACCATCATTGTGCAAGGAGCATCCAGGGATCTAGGAGGCCAAAATCTTGTTCAAAGCTGTGATTCAAAGTGAATTTCACACCTTAAACATGTGTTATTTTAAAATCCTGTCAATAAGCAATTCCCAAAGCTGCTTTTGGCACGCAGGGGGAAATAGAAACGAACACAGTGACCCAAAACACCATCCTGGGGTCGTTAAATTGCCTTTACTGTGTGTTTTCACAGGACTCACCTTGACAGGATTTGGCATCTGCCTTCAGCTGGTAGCCTGGCTGGCACTGGCACTTGTAGTGGTCCTCGCTGAGCTGAACACAGTCCTGCTCACAGCCCCCGTTGTTAATGCTGCAGGAATTGACAGCTGGAGCCAAGGAAGCGGGGAAGGAAAGCACATCAACAAGCTGGGAGAACTTATTTCCTATTTTAAATACATAAATGACAGCAAAAGCAGGCAAACCTCGCTGAGCAGCTTTCAGAAATGCTCCTGTGCCCTCCCCTGAGTGACTGCCCTCCCTTGTGCTCACGGAGCCTGGCTGACACAGCGTCCCACACCAGTGAAATCCTGATTCCAGGGAGAGGCAGGTGAGATCTGAGGGCTGTAATGCTGACTGAAGCACAGCACCCTTTGATCTGACAGCACCAAAGCACTGCCAATCCACCGAGGCAAGGAGGGGAAAAAAGAACAGCCCTGCTGGCACTTGCCCATTGATTATCTTTTTCTCTCCTTGCTTTCATTGATTAAAAATAGTAATTGTCTTTCAGGCTGATTTCCTCAGCCTCATAAATAAAAAAAATCAAATAACAGAAGCCACAAGCCCTGCACAACAGACTCACACAGCAAACCACAGGAACAGAGGGTCCTCTGTACATCTTTAAAGATGCTGCTTCCTTCACCCCAGCAAATTAATATTCTTTTTTTTGTTCAACACATATCCCTGGCCTCTGGAGAAACATTTCTCCTCCTGACAAAACATGTTAACACACACCCACACCTATTCACAGGCTGTATGTAAAAATAAGAGTGATGGTTTGACTCTGCTATTGTGCTGTGCTGATGGAAGTGTGTGTGTAGCTGTATCAAGATTTCCACAGCAGGGATGTAGTATGGAGAGATTTAAATGAGATATTAGGAAGAAATTCTTGACTCTGAGGGTGGGGAAGCCCTGGCACAGGTTGCCCAGAGAAGATGTGGCTGCCCCTGGATCCCTGGAAGTGTCCAAGGCAAGGTTGGATGGGGATTGGAACAACCTGGGGTAGTGGAAGGGGTGGGATGAGGTGGGACTGGATGAGATTTAAGGTTCCTTGCAACCCAAATCATTCTGGGATTCTGTGTTCTCTATGGGCAGCTGGAAAGATTATTTGGTCCTTCATGGAAGGCACCAAACTCTGAAGCTAATGAAGCCAGCAAAGAGCTTTGATATTTATTTTTTTTATATTCATTTTATCAATATTTCTTCATTTATCTGTAACAGACATTAGTAAATGTTAGCTGCAAAACCCACTACAGGACTTGTTTCACCCTGTGCCACCAATTAGCAAACACTGAGTTTGTGCAGTCAAGTATGTGTTAAAAAGGTGAAAAGAAAAGCAAATTTTTACATTCTCCTGGCTGCACACATGGCAGGAGGCAGGAGGCACCTCAGTGCCCAGAAACCTGACCCTGGCTTCTGATCCCCCCCTGTGCCCTGAGCCTTCTGCCCTGCCACAGACTGACCCTGAAAGCTGCTCCTGCCTGCCCAGGAGACAGCACACCCCATACACTCTGAGCTCCCAGCTCCCTGCACATTTGTAGCCAAAGACCTGTTTCTCAGCAAGAATATTCAAATAAGATGAAAATATTTCAGGAGACTAGAAACATCTTAAATCCAAGTGACAGAATATACATGTTGGCTTCTGAAAGTGCCATTTTCTCCCTCCGTTTCTGGGCACGAGCCAATCTGGCTGCAAGGGGAGATAAGCAGCAACCTGTCACGATGAGGGTTTGGGAGGATCTGAAGGTGGGAGGGGACAGGTGTGAAATCCACGAGTCCCACTTTGGTGTGTGGCTGTGCCAGCAGCCAGGGGTTGCTCTGGAGCAGCCAGGGCAGGTTTGTCACCAGGCTGGATCCTGTGACAGGAGGTGCCAGACGGAAGGGGAAGAGCCCCCAGGGCCAGGACAGGATTGTGCTCGTGGCTGCCAGCAGCACCTCTCTGAGCAGAGAGAGACTTGGCACCTGCTGGCTCTGGCTCCAGCTGTCACCAAGGGCCTGTGGCTGCAGGGATGAGCACCTCCACAGGCAGGAATATGGCCTGACATCCATTCTTCAAAGATTTACTCTTGGAATTTGGTAGAAACCCAGCCCTGATGTGGATTCCAGACAGGCTGGGGGTGATGGCAGGTGATGCCAAGAGAGGGAGGGGGCATCTGGGAAGGGGGACAGTGGTGGGAGACACCAGGTAAGAAAAACAAGGATCACAGAATGGTTTGGGTTCATCCTGAAAATCATCTCATTCCCCTTGCCATGGCAGGGACACCTCCCACTATCCCAGCTTGCTCCAGCCTGGCCTTGGACACTTCCAGGGATGGGGCAGCCACAGCTTCTCTGTGCCAGGGCCTCCTCACCCTCACAGGGAGAAATTCCTTCCTAATATCCAGTCTAACCTTGCTTTCTGACAATTCAGAGCCTTTCTGCCTTGTCTGTCACAATATGCCCTTGTAAAAACTCCCTCCCCAGCTCTCTTGTAGCCCCCTGATCTGATAACAGTTAAGAAATACACATTCTCAACCCATTATTTTTTATAATGAAGGTGATAGTTTTACAAAGAGCTGGGTCTGAAGCCATAGTTAGATACCTGCATGGCAACCATGGGGTTAAAACATGCAATCCCTTCCAACCTGTGTTTTACATCACCTTAAATCCAACGCTGGCAGTGACAAGAAATGTAATTTCAGACAAACAGGGCTTATATTTACATTGGAAAACACAGATTTTAGAGTTGTAGAGACATTTTCTTTGTTACTTTCTTAATATATAAGAGCCTTAGCCTGCTAAAATCTCTATAAAAAACCTGCATCTCAACAGCTTCTCCACGTAAAGCAGACATCAAAGGTAACAGCTGGCACCAGAGATGAATCAGGGTCTAATGGCTGTGCCCTGTTTCCACTTCTAGGAGTTCAAACAGGAATAAATTCCACTGAAGACAATGAATCTACAGCAGTCCAAACCCACAGCCTGATACTACAATAAACATGTTCTTTCTGGGTTTCAGCTTTTCAGATACCAGCTGGTTAAACTCCAGTGAAGTCAAACTCATTGCATTAACATAATCAAGGCATTACAAACAAAGCAAACAAAAAAGTTGGACAGGGTTGCAGTGAATATTTGGTCTGGCACGTGTGTTTATAAATTAATTCAATGCTGAGCAAAATTTGTAGGACCAAAAAGCTGAAGGAAGAAAAGGAGCATTGAAAGAGATGGGATTTTATCATGACACGAAGTACTGGGTAACACCAAAGGATGCAGGAATTAAATAGTTTATTCTCACACACTGGTCATCACTGAACAGGGCAACCCACTCTGGAGATTTTTGGGTCTGAGCAGAGTAGGAGTAGAGTTCTCTGCCCTAGAGTATGAGCAGAAGTTTCCAATGAGAGCAGGAAGAATGGCAAAAGCAGATTTCCTCTCTCCATGTATTTTAAGGCTCATACTGGCAGAGGAGGGATGGACCACCAGCAACAAGTCAGGATCCCAAACACCCTGTGCTGAGGTGGCAGGAGGACCAGATTTACTGGAAAACTTGTGACAGCAGCTCAGTAATATTCCATGAATCACATGAGGAAGTATCTTATCCCAGGTTTTTGAGTCCTCAGATGTAGGCTGAATATCTTTTAAGATGATAGATCCACTTCCTTATGTATGGGAGATTTCCAAGCCATCCAGGCTGCAAAATCTGCTTCCCCTCAAATGATTTTGGCACTTTTGTTCCCACAAACACAGGGTTGCCAAAAAAGAAAAGCAGGACGTGGAAAGAATGAACCTAACAGCAATCTGGGCTGGGCTCCTCTGAAAAGCCTGTCTAGAGGGACTCTTGTTTCTTATTTCTGCAGCTGAGATAATCACCTTCCATAAACAGCTCAGTGCCAGAATGTGGTCCCTTTTCTTTCTCAGCATGCAGGAGAGATCCTTACATCCTCTGAAGTATCCATGGAAGAAATACCACAGCTAATCCAAGCCTGCTTGAAATGCTGGGTGTTCTGCTGAGCTGCACTAGGTCAAAGGAGAGGGGCATTAGTGGTTTGCTTCTCATCAGATGAGTGATGAAAGCTGAATGTACAGCCTGGTGCTGCACAAGGGGCAAACTCTCCATCCCCAGCAGGCAGCTACAGCCCAGATCCTGATCCTAGGCACTCCTGATTTATATGAAATGCCTCTCCCTGTCCTCATCAATTAGTAACTGTCTTGTTCTCCAATGCATGAGAGCTTATTATATCCATTTGTTTTGGTGTCTTGTCTAAACAGCTGGAACAGGGCTCAATATCCTCCCTCAGTATCTTGTGCATCCATTATTATGATAGCAGGGCTCTCTCAAACTCCTGCCTCCCATCTCAGGATTTATTTTTGTTTCTCCTTGATAATTTCTGAGACATTGCAAACAAAGCTGGTCACTGTATGAAGTACTTTGAATAACTTCTTGAGAATATTTACATTTACGAAATGAAAGCTTGTTCTCTGGTATTGTTCACAGCTTGGACAAAGCTAAACTGAGCTTTCTGATTATGTGAGGCAAGAGGAAACCTAACTATTTTGTGTCCACAGAAAATTTTACATATTACACATGTAAATTCATTTAATTGCCATTAACATCTACTTTTTGCCTTTATCACACAGTTCTCTTTCTCTTTTTCCCCCCAAAGTCCCTTTAGTCCCCTTTTTGTATAAAAATCCCTCTCCACCACAAATGAGACTATTCAGAAAGAGTAATGCAGCTCAAACAACACATCTTTCACTTCTGGGTCTTCACTGGTCAGATCTGATCTGAGCAAGATTAATTTCTCTTTTAATTTACAGACCACAATTGCTTCCAGTTAATTATGAACCACTCTGCTTTTATATTATTTTTTTCCCTCTCACTATAGTGTTTCCTTGACCACTCCTTCACCAACTAAGATAATCATGAAAAGACTGAGACTTCATTGCATTTTTAATTGCAGTTAATTACAAAACACTGAAAGTCTCTGTATGTGATAAACCCAAAATACCTAAAAGGGTAAGTTTTAAAATAAAAAATATATATATATATATATATATTATTCCCACAGCTTGAGCACTGGTACCTCCTGTGTCCTGGTTGCATCAGGAAATGTATTGCTGTGATAATTCCAGCAATGACTGATGACATCTCTGGCTGAAGTTAAGCACAACCAAGGGACTTTGTGCAGGAACTGAGGCAATGCCCAAACTCTGAGTGAACTTATTCTGCAGATGTGGTCTGACTGTGCTTGACTGTTCTTCCCATATTACCTCAAATCAGGTTTAAAAATTTAAACAAAAGGTGCCCTTTTCTTCTTCCCAGATGAAAGAACATTTTAATCCTTTCTGCAGAACGCAAAAATCTGACTTTTGTACTGATTTAAATGTGATACAAGAACTGTGTATTTCATATTATTGTTTTTAACAAGTGTGTTGTTAAAAACAGGTTTCAGGTGTGCCTTGTTTCAGGCTTTAGAGTCCAACCTAAGAAACATGGGGTTTATTTCTGCAATCCCCTCCACACAAACAGGCAATGTGTCGTGGCTGAGCTCCATGGTGCTCTCACTGACATGAGCACACATGGGGTGACTCCACAATCACAATCATTTACCCTGGACACAACCTCTAAAACCACCAAGTCCCAGGGCACTGCTGGGATGTGCCACAAAGAAAAAGCACTCATAATTAAAAAAAACATCATTTGAAATGAAGACCCCCCATGCTCTTTAGTGCCTCCTGCAAAAGAATTTTCACCAACATGAGACACCATCAAAAACCCAACAAACGAAACAAAAAAAAGAGTAATTCTGGCAATACCTGAAACCTCACAGGCTGTTTGAACCAGATATTTAGTGAAAACTCAGATTGGAGAGTCAGAAGGCTTTGCAGTTAGAGAGAGCCAGAGCTGGAGGACGAGAGGGGTTCCTTACCCAGGCAGGTGCGGCCGTCGGCGTGGAGCCGGAATCCCGGCTGGCACTGGCACTGGAAGGAGCCCTGGGTGTTGGCACAGCCCTGCTGGCAGCCCCCGTTCAGCACCTCACACTCATCCACGTCTGCAGAAGGAAGGGAGGGACACGGTGAGGAAGGATTACAAGAGACCTTGGCTCTCCTGCAGGGCTCATCCAAAATGCAGGGAGCTCGGGCTGGGTTGTTGTTTACTTCATTTTGGCAGCAAAGAAAAGGGGAATTTTATGGTATTTTTCCAAGTTCCTGCAGGCACTGCCTCTGTAGTCTCTGCTTCTGAAGTCCTGGTTAATTAGAGTGATTTGTGACATGGCTGTTTCATTGAGGCCAAAGTAAAATAAAAGGGAAGAATTAGGGTTAGATAACACATCTGAGCCAGCAGGAACTGCTGGTCAAACCTTTGGCTTTTATAAAAACTTACTCTATGAAGATTTCCTTTTGTATCAGGCCTTTAATCCTATTTGTTCCTGGGGGTACAAGCAGGTACAACTGACATGAATGGAAAACAGACACATTCTCCATCAACATTACATTTTCAACCATGGAAAGCACAGAGAGCTTAAAGAGAAAACTTTAGAAGAGTGAGGAATTTCTGCTGCATTTTCTGTGTCCCTTGCCATACAAGCATAGAGTCACAGAATGGTTTGGGCTGGATGGGACCCTCAAGCTCCTCTCACTGCAAGCCCCTGGCCGTGTTCAGGGACACCTCCCACTATCCCAGGTTGCTCCAAGCTTCATCCAGCCTGGCCTTGGACACTTCCAGGGAGGGGGGAAACCATTGTGCCTTGTTCTTCCTTGTGCTCACCTAAAAAATAGCATCTTCTCAGACAACCTCCCAGAGAAATGATGTGAGCTCCTGCTGATACCTTTTCCAAAGCTAAGCAGGCATCATTCCATATTTCAGGGGAATTTTAGAGGATTACATTCAGTCAAATGGAGAGGGAAACAAGCATTAAACCAGCTTGAGAACACTGCTGTAAAGTTCCAGCTGAAAATGATGGACAATGATGGACAAAGATCAAGAAGAGTTTAAGTAAACAGGTGAAGGTCTAAGACAGAATCATAAAAAACCTGAATTTCCAGAAGTACCACATAAGCAGTTTCTGCACCTCTTCAGCAACGCTGGGCTACTGTAAATAGCATTTGATTGACATGTTGACACCATTACCTTAAAAATCAACATGGGGTCGTTGGAAATAAGGGTCAATTAGTCCATTCCCTGAAAAAAAACCCCCTGGCAGATATTTGCCTAGATTTTGTCTGTCCTTTCCTTAGCAGTCCCCAGGGATAGCAGCTCCACCTCCCACCATCTCCCCCAGGGGCAATTCTTGTCCCAAATTATCCAAATGCCAAAGATATTTTCTTCCCCAAGTCAAGCCTCCCTCCTGCAACAGACATCTCTAAAGAACCCCCCTTTCAACACTGCAGCCTCCTGCTGATTTAATTGCTCTTTAGATCATGTTCTGAAATTATCTAATGGGAGGCAAGTCCACAACTGCTCCTGTGGGGGAAGCAAGTCCAGAGTGAAGGAATTTCCCCCCCATATTGCACTTGAGGAACAAGGGGTCTGGCTTTCATATCTTTGCTGTGGTTGCATCTGTTTTGTATTTAACTTTCATGGTTTACATATTTTTTTAATGCTTTTATGTTTATTCCATTTTAGAAAATCTAATCACAATTAACTGAAAGAGGAAGTTTTAAAGAAGACTTGGAAATGCACAACATGCACTTCCTGAGGAAATGCATTTATGAAGTTAAATTTTAATACTTCACATGTGAATTTCCCTCACCTAAAATGAAGTCCTGGTGTTGACTGGTGTTTAAATTCAGACCATTTGCTAACATGCACCCCTTTTTGATCCTCCTGCTGTATTTGTTGTTTTATTAGACTGTATACTACATACATGTCCTACTGCCCGGAGACATCTGGAATATGCTTTTTTGAAACAGAAATTTTGCCTTTTAAAATGTAAACAGTAAACAGAAAATGTTATTCACCATGTTTAATTCCATACCGCTAAGAACCAGACTGCTGAAAAATGCCAGGACGAAATGAAACCCAGGAAACCCTTTGTATGGAGTGTCAGAGAAATAAAATAGGCAAAAAGACTCAGAAAAATAGAACAAGGAAGCAGCTGAACCACATAGTACACCACATTCCAGTATTTATACCTCAATAAACTCAAACACTGGGAGCTTCAGTATTTTAATTTTATAGGCTACAATCAGCTGGAGAATTTCCCTCATATACCAAACACAGTTTTAAGTTCAGATATTGGCACTTACATAGGAGAAAAAATAGTCCAGCTAATAAAAACAAGCTGGGAGTTAGTGATATTTGTTAGTCTCCATTTGGAGATTTAAAGGAGTGGCTTGGTTTATGGGGGAGCTCTGCACCCAGCAGCAGCTCTTCCCTCATGCTGGCACATCCCAGAGGGCCATACAGCAGTGATACTGCTGAAAGGCAACACAATTCAATGCAAAATAAAAGATCCTAAACCACTTGTGCCCATGAGCCAGCCCCAGCCCCAGCCTGAGCCTCCCTGCAGCAAGAGGAGGCGAGACCCAGGAGCTGAAATTGCAGCTCCACGACGCCACATCAACAGCAAATCTGATGACAGATGATCCCTTCCAGCCCCAGACTTCCTCTGCAGGATCAATATTTTAAGGATTATATGCTGAAAGATTCCTTCACATCCAGCAGATAAAATCAAGAGAAATGCAAGGCGCAGTCGCCTTTCCACGTCTCCTCCATCTCAAGGCCAGGAAACATCTTCGCCCCCAGTTACAGCAGAAAAATTCCCTAATTATTTTGTCTGAGGAGCAGTCTGCAAAGCAGACACTGATCTAAATGCCTGAACTGCATTTGGAAGTTTTAAAAATCCAAACTATTTGGACTTTCATGTTTGAATTGCTGTACTAGTAAAGGACACATGGAGCAGCAAAAGAACAGCTTCTGCTTTTGTGGGTACACAAGTGGATATATTTTTTCTACTTGGCCGTAGAAAGATTAAATTATTGTAGAATAGCAGATGTATTAAAAATATTTAAAAGCATTCTTGAAATATAAAGCCCTTCCATTGCAATTCTAGACCATCACAGGATTATGGAAGATTGTATCTGCATCTGTGATTAAATTTGGATTAGTTTCCAGTGCAGATCAAACTTCAACACCTTCCTGCTCGAATTTCTATAGTTACAACCTAGGATGCTTATCTGAATAACCTGAATTTCAAGCCACTTATGGCTTGCTTATCACAAGCCAGGCTGTGATGAAAGCTGCTGCATCCTCACAAGACAGAGGGAGAGCAATTCCTGGAGACAAGAAGGAAAATGAGAGCTGTGTGCTGTCCCCAGGCTGTCTTGCCAAGGAGATTACGCTGCTGGGTGAACAAAGCAGAGGTGGTGTGTGGATATTCTCACCTTCAGAACATTTCAGAGATGCTTTACAGGGGGATTCCCCACTGAAGGTACCTTCCTGTGTCCCTGTTTGTTCACCTTTCATCAGGAATTACCTAATACTCAGTCAAACAAACCAAAGCCTGTGTGTTCCCAAGATGTAAAATATTTTAACCACATCTTTTTTAGCTCCTCATGCTCCTGAGGGCTGTGCACTTGGGCTGACCCTTCCTCCCTCCCAACACCTCAAGTTCCAAACACAACAGAAGAGGATGTCATGTACAAATGCCCAACTCACTGCCAGCACTGTGCCCTTTCCAAGGGCAGATCCTACAGGTGGAGTTCCAGATTGTGACATCCTCCACACCCCTGACTGAGGGCCCTGCTAATCATCAAGGAGGTTGGTCCCTAATTGACTTGATTAACCACATGAAAAGTCCATTTGCCCTGCCCAAAACCTGTTTCAGTGCAGAGCTGTGTGACTGCTTGTTTGGAATTCAGGATTGTCACATTAGCAGCTTTTTTCATATCGTTATTAAAATGCTCAGGAACAGCTATCATCAATCAGTTCCTCAAAAATACACAGAGAGCAGTAATAAACATAGGTAATTAGTGAACCTGCAATCATGGTTTTTATAAAGGAAGAAAGAAAGCAAGATGCTGCCAGATCAATTCTCTACTAACAGAAAGCTTTGCTTTTTAAGACCACTAAGAAATGCAAACAAGATACAGAACTCCAAATAAAAGAAAAACAGGATAACAAGCCTCCATTTTGAGAATCCTGAATGGAGGATTGATGATGTGCCAAAGGTATCCCGGGGATGGTGTTCTCCCTGAAGGGGACACTGCCCAAAGCTCCATGTGACAGCAAGGTTTGCCTCTCAAGGAGCTTCCCCCAGCCAGGGGCATTTCTTGAGGGTGACCAATGAACAGGCTTTCCCTCCCTTGGCTACTAAAATTTGCAGACTGACAACTGTTCAGAGTCAGTGTTTTCTGAGAGATAAGCAGACAAAAAACTTCCTCTTCCTAGTGCCCAGGCACTGATGGAGAAAGAAACCAGAACTGGGCAGGACCAACCTCAGCATTTAGAACAGATATTAGGAATGATTTCATCCTGGAAGGGGCCATAAAGCCTTGGAACAGGCTGCTGGGGCAGTGATGGGAATGCCACCATCCCTGGACATGGTTTAGTGGTGAACACAGTGGTGGTGCTGGGCTGACTGCTGGACTTGATCTTGAAGGTCTTTTCCAACCTTAGGGGTCATATGATTTCAGGATTTTATTTAATAATTAATTAGTTCTCTGCAAAATCTTTTCACTTGGTCAAGCAGAGAACAACACAGAGAGGCAGAGATCAAACAGTTGTGAGCATCACCTACCCCACAAACACCAGATTATGGTGATTTTCCACATGGATGGAAAGATTTCTGTCCAGCTGGGAGCTGGTGTGAGAACCCATTCCTTGCTGGTACCTGCACACAGGGACCCAAACACACCATCTCTGGATCTGGCCCAAATGACTTTCACTACACCCTTTTTATTAAATTCCTAAGAAATACTACCTAAAACAGGAATGAATGACACACAAACATTTCCTCTTTCCAGCCGCCACAATCCCCCAGCTTGCTGCAGAAAGGATGAGACCAGCAAAAGCAGGGAAATACAAAACCCTACTTGGATTTACTCAGAGAATGGTTTATGCTGATGGTTTTAAAGTCACATCATAATTAAAAATAATTACAATGATTATTTATTTAAAAAATCTGGACCAGAAAGAAGAAACATGGTCTAGTCCCTGCAGCATTATCTTAAAATTCACTAAAATCAGGGTTTGACCCCTCTTTACCCAGGGAGCTCTGTGGGTCTCTGGTCCCCACAAAATATTGTGAGGATCAGTCAGGAATGATGGTGACAGAGAAAGAGGGAAGACTGGATCTTAAGTACAACAAGAAACCTTAAGAGGCTCTATTTTAAATTATCACAAGTGGATAAACTATTCAACTCCAACACAGATTTGGAAATAGGTTCCAACAATCTGGCTCACCCCTCCCTTGCCCCAACCAGCTCCCCCAGACTCTTCAGCTGCAGATCATTTTGTACATCTGATAAGAAAACTCTGATTGTTTGCTATTTAATGTGATATTTTAAATCAACAAAGATGCATGACAGTGCTTTGCCTTCTGTTATTTGCAACTACACTGTTACTACTCTCTTTTCTATATTCCAAAGGGTGTTTAAACCTCACAAAAGTTATGAAGTGAAAATATCATATGGTCTTTCCCCACTAATTACATGGAGGATTTTACACATTATTTAGTGTGTTTTTCAATTAAATAATTTATGTACTCATGGGAAGGAAGGGAAACAGGCTTGGTTCCCAGACATTCTTAAGCTGATCACAAAATCAGAAATTATTCTATAAAGTAAAACTTAAAATAAGCCCCCGTTATTGCTGTAAGTAGGTAAATTTATAACAGATTCAACTCACAGCTTCCTTTAAATCACAGAACTGCTCAAGTCTCAAGCTCAGAAATGTCCAAAATTTGACAACTGGTGTGAATTCCCTCACAAAGCATGACATAATTTGCTCTTGCAGCAGAAGTTTTGAAAAGGATCTCTCCCCTTTTACTAACACAAAAATGATTTTCAGGGTTTGAAACTCCTGTTGCTAGAAAAATATTTGGCCATCTTTTCCACAATGAAAAAGTTTTACATTGATATTGACTCTAGGAAGGAAAATACAAGTTTGAAGTCTGGTCCAAAACAAAGCCTAAAATTAAAACAAGAAAAACCCCAAACCAGTTCATATTAATAAAAAAAATATTTCTTTTTCATTGAACCAAATTCAGCAGCAAAGATTGAGAAAAGCAGTTTTGGGTGGCTGGGAAGTTTTAAACTGCAAAACTCCTGGTCTGGGGCTCTTTTTTTAATGCTCCACAAAACACCACAAACACTCTACAAGCTCCTTTGAGTGGTTTCCTAGAACCCAGTGTTAAAACACCTCCACGAAACAGCTTTCAGCACAGATAAATGTGCTCCTGCAGAGCCAGCTGGGTCATTTTGAACTGTTAGTGCTCCCAGGCTTTTATTTTTGCTCCTCAGCTATTTGTTCTGCCCTTTGCTGGCCCCTGCCATGGATTAGATGAGCATCCATTGTCTGAGCCCGCCAGGTCAGCCCCGAGCTGCTGCAGCTTCCTCGTGTTCCTCACTGCCAGGTGTCACAGGCAAGGCTGCTCCAACAGGATTAACTCATGGAATGGCTCCAGCAAGCCAAAAGGAGCTGGGAAGAGACTGGTTAAAAGGCAAGGTTAATGATTCCTCACCCAATTTAGCCCCTGCAAGCTGGTTTCACAACGGAGGAGGACCCTTGTTGGAGCAGCCAGTTTTCTGCCACTTTTCTTCACCCAGGATAAAGGACAAAGCAGCTTCTACCAGCACCCATTTTGCAGGCAAAGAAAGAGGCTTTACAAGTGATCTGATTATTTACCTGCTCCTGAAAATGGGGAAGGGAAGGTAAATAATGGCATTAGATCACCACAGCTTTTTGTCTGTCAGTCTGTCCTCCAGACCTCCCTGGAGATTTGGTGTGTTGTGGAGAGACATTGTCTACCCTGTAGCTGATACCTTGTCCTACAGCTCATGTGCTTTCCCAGGTGGTTTTCAGGACTTCCAGCTGTGCCTAGGCCAGGTTTCACTTCTCTCCTTCTGGTTTCTCTCTCTCTCTACACAGGAAACACCAAAGGATGGAAACCACAGCGCCGTGAAACGTTGAACAGCAGAGTCATCAATGGGACCTTGTGCTAGGTAATAAATATTTGTGTCCAGATCCTAAAGGGGATGCTTCTCCTGATGACTGTTTTCAAGGGAAAAGGACAGAGGCATCTCCAAGGTATTTTTGACAGACCCATGGAGCAGGAGTGCCAGGAGCTGCCCCACAACCTGCTTTTGGAGAGAAGATTTCTGTGAGCACTGCAAGGGACAATCCACCCCAGCAAGTCTGAGACCTGGATTTCATTTCCTGGTCCGCCACTGGCCTTACTGGGGAGTAAAGAGATGAATAAATTGTCATTTATTCATGAGAAATCATGCAACCCTGTTCGTGGGGGCCACAGGTGACTGGAAAGAACAACACTGACCTGACACAAATCCTGGTAATTTGAATTCATTGAATTTGAACTTGGTGGGGCAAAGCCTCCTTTCCCTTTCCCCTTTCCTTTCCTTTTCCTTTCCTTTTCCTTCCCTTCCCAGCCAAGACTGGCACCAGACAACCACTTAAAGTGGTGACTTGTTGCTCCCAGTGCCTGCACCCTGCCACCACAGTTCATTTCCCAGCTGTCCCCCAGGACAGAGATCTCCTGCACAGAGTGATGAGAAAAGAGAAAATTGGCCAATATTTGTACTGCCCATTTCTGCTTACTCTCCATGCCTGACATGCCACTCTCTCACGAGATATTTAACAGTGGTTTAGCTCAATAAACATCCAAGAGCCCCTCATCCACAGCTCTAAATGCAAACCATATGTTGCAGATGAAAACCCTGAAGATTATAATTAGAACTGTCCATTCAATTTAAACAAAGTCAAGAATGAAAACTATTTCAAATTCAATAAACAGGCCATTTCAAAGTGTAGACACTGTGGAGGACAAGCTTAACAACTTAATTGACAGGTAAAGCTTCATTTCTAATCCTCATTTTGATATCATCTGTAGCCTCAGGAGTCAAAACACATCACTGCTCAGTGCTCAAAATATGCAGAGAAAATGAAAATGTCAGCTGAATGAAAAAAAAAAGGAGAAGCATCTGTTTGATAGCTGTGTAAGCCTGTGATATGTAAACTGCTTTGGAGTCAAGCAGCCCTAATTAGAGTTTCAAGGAATTCTTCATTAAATATACAGACAGAGACATATATATATATATATATGTGCACACACACACACTTTAAGCAATTATTGAAACCAGACAATTTGCAGGAAAACCAGGCTATAGAATTAAAGCAAGGAACATGACAATTTCACGGCCAGACCCCAGACAATACCGTGATGTTTTCACACAGCCACGTAGAAATAGATTTTTCATCTTTTCACTAAGCAGGTCTGTATGTTTTTCTCCACCCAAAGTATTTAAAACAAAAAAAGAACGATCTTTTTTGGGATCTTGGTGTAGTACACAGCATCTCAGCGAAGTAAAGCCAAAAAGGAAGAGTGATGGGGTTACCAGCCCCCTCAGTGGGGTTAGACTAATAGATATTTTGGCAACTGCACCCCCTTGACGACTCCAACTCCCATCAAAATGAAACCCACACAGATGGACACAAACTCTCACTGAAGAACTGTGCCAGGATAAGTGAATGACCGCATGAAATAACAAGGGAGTACAAGCTGAAGAATGACAAACCAAAGAAAAGGGTAACTTAGGCTCCTAAAAAAAACAACACAACAAAACCCAGCTTCATTAATGTTACTGCTTCCAGTAGAAAAGAGGTAAATGTACTGGCTGTGAACAGGGAAGTTGGAAGGGAAGGTTTTAATACCAAATATCAAAATTTCAGGTGGTTTCTGCTTAGGAGAAGGACATTGAGATCACCAGTATCAGCAGCTACTGCAAGATTTTCTGATGTGGGGTGGAACAGCAGAGAGAATATTTGTTATGGGTCTATCAATTTTTAAATACAGCTCCTCAGCACAGCCCAGTTGGGCCCTGCTGTGTGGTGGGAAGGTGGCAAAGGAGGAGAGGATCTCTACAAGGAGCTGCACTTAATAAGGGACAGCATGATACAGCCCAAACTCCTTGTGTGGACTCAGCTCTGAGCTGTTTTAAGGAGGTTTATGTGTTGGACCATCAGCATCTCCTCTCGGCAGGACGTGGCAGTTTGCAAGAGTAGTCCTGGAATAAAAAGAGAAATGCCTGATGTGATGAGAACACCTGGATTTTGCTAGCAGCAATATTAATGCACGCTTGCTGAGATCTGTGCCTCTGCTACAGCAGAATGCAGAGAAATGTGTTTTCCACACACAGCAGGTAAAACATGCACAAGAAAATTATAATCACGCAAACACCTTCATAATCCTGTGTTTCCAGCTTACAGCACACGTGCTATGCTGGCTGAAATACAGATGTGGTTTGTGAGAGGGAGGGCACAGGCACCATTCAGCCACCAAGCTCCACCTCTGCCCCTCTGAAGCTGAGACCACAGCACAGCTCCTGTCCCGGTGTCACAGCTGGCTCTGGCATTGCTCTGCAGCCTCTTCAGGTGCCACCACAAGCACTGATCCCCCACTGCAGCCACCCCAGCTCCAGGACAATCTAAGAGATAAACTGCCAGGGAGCAAAGGACAGCATTTTACACAGCTTTTCTTGCACTGCTTCCTCTATGACATAAATCATGTGTGACTCTGCAGAGGTTCTAGAAGGAGAAGAGAGAAGTGACATGAACACATCCAAAACCTACCCATGCCAACTTCCAGAGCTGGATCCTAATCATCAATCACAGAATGGTTTGGGTGGGAAGGGACCTTGAAGGTCAACCAGTTCTAATTCCCTTGCCATGGAACACCTTCCACAAGCCCAGGCTGCTCCAGCCTGACACCTTCAACTCTTCCAGGTATAGGCCACAAATTTTCTCTGGGAAACCTGTGCCAGTGCCTCACAATTCTCACAGGGAAGAATTTCTTCTCAATATCTGATCTAAATCTGCCCTCTGTCAGTTTGAAGCCATTTCTCTCTCTCTTATCACTCCATGCTTTTGCTGAAAGTCCCTCTCCAGCTCTCTTGGAGCCCCTTTAGGCATTGGAAGGGGCTCTGAGTTCTCCCCAGACATTTCTCATCTCCAGGCTGAACCACCCCAACTCTCTCACCCTGTCTTTGTGTCACCAGGGCACGGAAGAATTTATTTTACTTCCTTTTTTCTTCCTCTTCCCGAGATTAAAATTCACATCAAATTAACCAGTTGATTGCTCCATTTTTATTACTAGTTGTTTTTGAACTCCTTGGCTGACACTGAGTCCCTTTTGGGACAGGAGCTGTTCACAGGGTTCTCAGGTGGGCCTTTCACAGAGCTGGCGTGCAACAACAGCAGGTTCAGTTCAAGTTGTTCTTCTAATATATCCCAGCTAAAGCCCTCAGGTACTCCTGTAATTGAAGTTGGAGTAATCCAATATGATGTTGATCAAACTACTGATCTTTTAATAACGCAGTGTAGCTCTCCCAGCAGTTGCTATCTCGCTGACAGTCATGTCTGGATCGCTTCCTCTGGGCCAAGGCTTTGAACAGAGAAGCTGACTGCTTTCTGTTTGCTTTAGATTTTATCACAAATTGTTTTAAAGCTTTTTAAGGTTGTATCAGATGGCTCGTAAAATCCACAGGCATTTCAATAATAAAAAAAAAAGAAAAAAAAAGGGAGTTCTATGAGGTGTCCAGGTGAAGAACAGTATTAAATGCTCCCAAAGAGGAACACAAACACCACTCAGGAGCTGTGCTCTTTCCTGTCCCTGTACCTGCCGTCAGTTCTTGTTTACACAGCCTGTAGGCAAAGCTACAGAAAAAGCTGTAGCCACCCTGCACAATACCCTCCTCTGAAAGGCAAATGTGCACATTTTTCTGCTCACAATTTCCATTTAAAGTACGAATTTAAGGTTTTTCCAAGCCTTGCCTCTCCAAACAAGAATAATTCAGCTGCAATTTGCATTTTCGATGTGCTCAAAATGAACACCAAGATGACTCATGTGCTGTTTATAAGATGCCTGTATTTGCTGGTAAATACCTTGCTACAAACAAGCTATAATTTAAGTATTCAGAAGTCTTGCTTCTGCATAAAATTACTACTAAGTGTAATTTTGGAGACCATGACCAGAGCTTCAATTTCAGGCTTGCAAAGCTCTTCCTACACAATGATTCTTAAAAGTACGAGTGGATTTTCTTCTCTGATAACAGCAATCATTGTATCTCTGTAATTGCAGAAAAGATTACCTGGCTTTTAATTCACATTAGTCAGCTCCAACAATACCCTGCTTCTTTCCTTTCCTTCAAAATAAACTAATTATTGTCAATCAGCCCACTGGAATGTTAACATTCTCTATAACCTGCCTTTCAGATGTAGTCATACATGCAAAAAACTAGCTAATATAAACTAATCAGAGCCCTAGAAATATCTCAAAACATATTTGTACTGCAGTCTATCATTTTTTGTCACATTATTTCCAAATATTATCTTTCATCCGGACAATAACAGCCTTTTCATATAGCTCTATAATGCTTTCCATCTAACTACTCACAGCTCCCCCGTTAATTAAAAACATCGAGTCCCTGAGTAATATGGCAAACACTGCAATTCTTCTGAACTTTAGATGTTTTCACTATCAAAAGCTGATCAATACAGCTTTATGCATCAAGTGGTTGAACAAAGAAAACTCTCCAGGGTAGTTTTTTTTTGCCCATGCCCAACTTTGTTGTGCAAAACTCAGGGAGGAACCATGGAGGGGGTGGCAGCCGCTGTCCCCGCACATCCCACAGTCTGAAGGACATTCCTTCCCAAGGATGATGGCAAGTTGAGGTTCCTGCTCCATATTTGCTCCCAGCTGGTGGAGCTGGAGGAAGACAAGGTAGCTGGAAGGCTGGGGAAGCAATCCCTGTGCCGAGTCTATCATCAGCTGTGACGCACGGGGAGCCACCAGCGCCATATGGCAGACGCCGTGGAGATAGGACTCTGCCTGTGCTGCTACCTGTGACACCCAGAAACAAGCTTTCCCCTTCAGATCCGTGATCACTAATTCATCTGATAACTGGAATGCAAAGGGAAAAGGTGCCAGTTTTCCCTGGGGTACGAGCAATGCTGTGCTTTTTAAGAAACGCTGCTGCCTTGGAACGCGGCACAAGTTGAGCTGCAGGGAATGTGTGACACGGTGACAAGCTGCAATACACCTAACCCTGTGTTAGGTAGTGTTCTAACAGTGTACTAACCCTGTAGTCTGACATAACCTGAAAATTAAACTGCCAGTTCCACGGTTTGTTTATGCAAAAGGCTGTTATTAAAACGTTGCAGCTGAATTAAGCGTTCAAAGGCAAAAATCTAGGCACCAAAAAACAAGCTCTGTGGAGAAAAAGAAATTTGCCAAGACTATCTGGAAATAATCATTGAATCCTTGAAATATAAGTGGTCCCAAAAGTCAAGGGCTTTTGGGTAGGACTCCTTCAACCATTGCTTTGGAGCCTTGGATTAGGATAACAACACCCTTGACCCAACTGGTGCGCATAAAACTTCTACTTAAAAAGTGGCTGCAAACTGACTCAGCCTGTTCTCAGCTCCCATGGATGAAAACACATATCCAGGATAAAGGAGCTCAGCCTGCAATGGCAGCGCTCACTTTGGAGGGAGCTGTCATAACTGTGAGCCTGTGTACCCCGAGGGATGGCAGATGTGAGAATCTGGGTGGTTCAGCTCGCAGCCGCCTTTGTTCGGTGCGTGAGGGAGGGGCAGGCAGCCTTCAGCAGCAACCAAGCAGGAATCAGGGAGAAACTAAAGCAGGGCAATTAAAAAATTGAAAAATAAAAGTAAAAATATTAAAACCTCAAAAATAAAAAATCAAAAATAAAAAAAAATCAACAATAAATCAATTATCAGAGCATCAGATGCTCTTCTCTGCCCAGACCAACACAGAAGTGCTCTGAACCAGGTGGGGAGTGTCTGCTCTGGCCCGAGCAATGTGTCCCTTTCCCTGACTGAAGAGAGACAGACACAAAATGCTGGGATTTGCTGAGTTTAGTATTCAATGTGTTTTTATAAGATTGAGAAGGTTTGTGTAGCTGGGTCATTTTGCTGGGGAGGGCTCACAGAAAGAAAGGGACTGCCCTGACCAAGCCACTGCCAGCCTGGAATGAGCCCCCAAAATTCAGCTCAAGCTCCTGCCTGGTCAGGCTTGCCAGGAATCAGCCCTCAGGTAATTAATTTAAAAAGTCCAATAAGCTGAAGTCAGTGTTACCCTTACTATGGCTATGTTGTCATTTTTACTGCTTATTTGGAGGGCTTTTTTTTGCTGTAGAGCTACCAGGAATAGACAAATGCAGACAGATGACACAATTTGCCTGGGAGAGTGTAACAGCTCCACGCAGCTATTGATCCCAGCTGGATCCAACACAGCATGGGAGAGCACGAGGGAGGTCAGAGGAACAACCTCCAGCCATCACTTCTTCTTAGAGAAATGCGTGAAATTGAGAATTCCAAAAGAATGACTTGGGAGTAGAAATAAAATTAGATTCCCCATCAAGTTTGCAAATGTAGAACATCTCCAGCAGTTTCTGCCCAGAGCTTCTCCGCAGCCATGCACAAAAATCACACAGTCCTCCTGCCTAAATCCAGCAAAAACACAGAACTGAGTGCACAATGCCAAACAGTGTTTATAATGCACAATTAATCCCTAATCTCACTTAATACAGTTCCCTCTGTAAGACAAGTAGGGGAACCCTACTTTTTTAAATTTCCAACTGGGATCTAAAATCAAAAGCACTTATTAAGCTTTTTACTCATGACTAAAAATAATTATTTGACAGGTAGGAGCAATAATAATTAATACTTAAATGTAAAAACAGATATTGCTTCTTGTTGAATTCACTTCAAATATGAGACATTTACCAGTATTCTGGATTTACAAACTAATGGAGAAGAAAATGTTTACTCTTCACCCCCCCTTGGCAGATTACAGCGAGTTTTTTATACTTTGAAGCATAAATACTTGAAATTATCTGCCTCAGCTCTAAAAACCTAAGCTGGAGTCCCAGGATACCTAAAAGCCACTAAAAACAGGTTTGGAAAAATCAGAAATTAGGCTTTACCTTCTCTCCTCTTACAAGTCTTTTTCTTTTGCGTATACTTTTTCTCCTCTTTTTCGAATTGCTGTAAAATCCCAATACCCTGAAATGCCCCAGTTATAAAGTTGGTTCACCCAGGGTCTGCTGAGGTGATGAGGTGGACTTGCCCATTCCCCTCCCTCTAAGAGGCAGACTTTAGGTGGACAGAGTAATTGAGTTACAGATAATTAGATAATTGGGAAACAATTCCTGCAACTGGATTTATTTCCTTGTCTCAAGACAAGGTCTTGAAATAGAGGAAGATGAAGAGGGTCGGGTGGCTTCACCTCATCTGGGGGTGCCTTCACTTGAGTGCTGTAAGATTTGAGTTCAGCTGGTTTGGTACTTGCTGCATCTGGAATAAGAACTGGTGCTTTTTGATATTTGTGAAATATATTCTCCTTCTGCTGAAGTGTTCCTGGCAATAAGTACCTCAGTGTCGTGGCCTGCCAACAATGTGTGTTGAATCAAATGCAACTGTTAGAGTTAAGATCATGCAAAAGCATCCTGAATCCTTCCAGTAGACTAATTTCTTCTGTTCTAATAAAAATGAAATAAATATAATTAAAAATGCCTTGGCATTTCCTTCCAAGTGCATGGTATTTTGTCCTTCGGTTTTTTATCACAGGACATGGCAGACACCTGTACATTGATTTGTTGGGCAGGGAAAACAGCCCAAATGCAGAATTAGCATTTGTTCTCTTCAACAAAACCAGAATTTTGACAAGAGTAAATTGTGTTTCAGACCTTATTGACTTAATAAATGCTGTCACCTTATTAATAACCACTCTCTTGCTCTCAGACATGTCCCTCAGCATTGCTTTTAGCCCACCATTAATTCTTGCAAGGCAACAAGCAGTGTATGGAGAGTCCCCCCCTGCCCTGGGAGCAGGCTCCAGCAGTGACCCCGGTGACTCCTCCATTTCTGGGGTAACCAGTGGTGGTGGCCCTGGCACAGTCACACTCTGGCTCTGGAGGCAGCTGCTCCCAAAGTGCCCCTGGCAAAGGTCAGGAAAGCAGCCAGAGCTCCGAGGTTTGACTGAAACCCCCAGGGATGGGGTTACAGCCATTGCAATATCACTCTAATCAACCAAATAGCAGCTCCTTTCCATCAACAGTTAATCACAGGACTTCACTTGTCTCTAAGTTCCTGCAGTTGCCTTGACAGATGAGAGCACAATAATATAAATAAGAAATGACAGTTTACCAAAGAAGGTTAACATAAGGTCACGACCTTTTTCTACTTGACTTCTGCAGCTTATTCATGTGTGAAAACACGCTTTTGTAGCTGTAGCCTCAGCATCCCTTACAGATTTGGACTTCTGCCAACAACTGAGCTTTAAAATTACCATTTAAAATACCATTTTAAATGGTATTTATGTTCAGAAAATACCATTTCTGCATTTCGCGATGCTCGAGTAGAACTGCTTCGCCTCAGAATAAAACATGAAATGAGGATATCTCTGCATTTCACAGCCTTTCTCACTGACACAGTGGTGCCTCTGCTCCACAAACAAGGAGGTTTTGGGCGCACACCCATTCCCTCTCCCTTCCTCAGACCAGGGCACATCTTTCTGAGCAAACCCGTCCACAGGCCCTGCCCAGGCTGCCCCAGGAACAGCACACAGATGCACAGGGCACAGCATCAGCCTGACAGTCCTACACTGGTAAATGTCAAATATTAATTTGTCACATTATTTGTGCAGTGATTTAAAGCCAAATCCTGTCTCATCATTCATTTCCATCAGGCACACGAGGAGCGGGAGGGAAGCAGGAGCTTTCTGTCACAATCTGAAATGCCTGCGCCAGGAGCTGCCAGGAAATATTTCTCTGTCAGAGAAGCAAACTGAAGTTCTGAGCATGAAGGCTGGAGAGTGAAAGCTGCAGAATAACATGGAGATAATTAGCTTTGAAAGGCTAATCAGGTCACTGCTCTGGCTGGCATTTCTATGGAGATGCACAGGCCTCCAACTCACCACATCTTACTCTCTATATGAGTATTCCTCACCAAAGTGAAGTAAGACCTTACAAATTACATAACTCTGAATGACATATCCTGCCATAAGAAACCCCAAAGAGCCAGAAAAGATCCCTACAAATAGACAGGAAATATCCCTACAGCCCTTGCAATGAGGATAGACCCCACAGCACAGGTCTGTGCTGCCCAATCCCCTTCCCCCTGTGGGTCCAACCAGCCACAGAATCACTCAAGAAGGAGAAGGTTTAATCAAAGCTGATACAATAACTATTTTAAGATTATCCCACATATTTTATGCGGTTGACTTGTGCATATTCATGGAGCCTTGTGTCTTGCACACACCTTTGACACCCTAGAAGGTGGAGTTGTTGAGCACTGTCAGCTCCTTCAAGCTGTGAAATGAGGCCTTTGGGTCTCCAAAAAAAATTGCTCACAAACCCCCAGCAATGCTTGATCAAAACAGCAGTGCTCTTCACTAAGTTGTTGGTTAGTGAATTTTTATCCACTTTCCCTTCCTTAGCATTAAACAGCTACAAATGGCTAAAAAAATATTTTAAAAAACCCAACAGTTCTTTCCCAACGTCTTTCCCTTTTGTCAGAAGGATGCTCTATTTTGTTTCTGAAAAAACACGATCAATCTTTCCAGTAATAATGACTTGCTGAATAAGATCTGTGCTACTTCCATGCTGCTTTTCTAACAATGCACCTTATTTGTACCTTGGCTTATAAAAAAACCCCGTACACTGATCGATCATTGCAGGCACCAGTGAAATAAAACCAACCACGAGACGAATAATGGCAGCAGAACAATAGTGCCCATCTATTTAATGCCTGAGTTTAGACTAAGGGGTAAAATAAAGCACAATGATGCTATAAAGGCAGAAAGAATGGAACAACCCAGAACAACAATAAACTTGATTCCTCCAAAACCACTGGTTAACCTGAATGAGGAGCTGTTTTTACTCCTATCTGCAAAAATGGCTCCTTTGAGCAATGCAGAGGCATTAATAAAACCCCAGTTCACGCCCTGGAAGTCCTTCCAGCAGCACTCAGTTTTGTTTGAGAGCTCACTTTCCCCTCACGTAGTAACCAACCACTGAGTTACTCATCTTGTACCACCTGATGGCCAGAAATTGGCTGATGCTGGCCTCCTTGCAGGTCAGTACAGCCAAATTCTGTCATTGTCACCTCTGCAAAGGTTCAGGTGTATTTAGTGACACCACCACACTCACTCTGTTTTATGATTTGAGTGCTTGCAGTTCATTGTGGTTTTTTCCATTTTTGCCTGAGGATTTAAAAAAAAATGGCCTCAAACCAGCCAATAATATATTCCCCTGGAAATCCAGGTCAGATAAAATACAGTACAAAAATCAAACACCTTAAGCTCTGTCTGAGTTTTTAAAGACTGTCCAAAATTGAATTTAAAGTGCATTTTAAGAACTGAATTGTGCAGAAGGAACACTAATTTGACTAACTTATTTTAATAAGTTAAGGAAAAATGACTCATGCATGCTAAGGATTATGATGAGTAGGACTCCTGCTTTCACAAACCTTGGGGTCTGGACAACTTTTAAGCACTGAAAGCAGTAAGTAGGCATCAAAACACAGACCTGTGCACTGGCCCATGGGCATATTGCCAGTCAATCCCCCAAAGAGGAAAGAGAGGTGAAGTAGCAGGGATCTGTGAATCATAAATGCTATTCCTGGGCTGAGCTCTCCAAAGGCCAAAATGAAAACGTGGAGGACCATAATGAAATATTTCAATCAAAATAACATAACCATCTACAGCTTATTTCCATTGTCAAGGTGGATCTCAACTGACAGGCTGCCATAGAAAATAATTCTATTGTCTTTTAGTGAAAAAAGGAGTGCAGTCAAATAAATCATAAAGTTAGGACAAATCGTATGACCACAGATGAGAAATACAATGCTTTAGCCAAACCTTAAAAAGGAGTTGGACAATGGTAAATGAAATCTTGGAAGAAGGGGATTTGTGAGAGCCTGTGCAATGGGAAAAGCCAGAGAACAGAGTTTCTTGTGAGAAGATGATAATACAGTTCATGAAAATCTGCCCTGAGTTTAAAAAAAAATCATCACTGATGCATTTACTGCAGCACTGAAATGCAGGGGAGGTGCAATCCAGGCCTACAGCAGAGCACACCAGATGATGTGGCAGCACATCCCTGCTACCTGTGTCAGGGGAGAGTCAGGAAGAAGGAACTGCTCTGGCCTGGAATGCAGCACACCTTGGGCACCTCACACCTGACCTTCTGCAGCATCTGATGATGCACAAAATGCAGTGACTCTAGGTCAGCACATCATGTGGGCTTGTTTACAGCCATTCTGTTTGCCAGTGAGCCACATATTTCATTTTGTGTTCTAATGTAAGTTTTTGCATAAGAACGAATTTTACCCTGTAATGCACTAACTAGACTTAAATTTCCCTTAGGAAAAAGACAAATGGGTTTACATAGCATGTGGTTTTAAATCCTTTTTTATTCAGTTAATCTCTAGCTGTGGAATTGTGATTGAAATATGAAAATGTATGTGTATTTTCCGATAAGAACCATTTTGCTTAAGAGACAGATGAAATATTATCAAGCGCATACACTTTCTTCAAGTTTTTCAACTGATGACGGAAATCCCATAATCAGAACATGGCACAGCCAATCCAGGTTAAGTGATAACATTTTTTTCAACAAAATAAAACAAAACCCCAACCCTTTGAAGTGTTCTTACAGTTACATCTTCGTAATCCAGACATGAGAAGATCTGCGCTCTCGACAACTCTGAGCATACGCTCTTCAGCTGGCTCCACATAAAAGCCAGCATTTCCTTCCCCTTCCTAAGTCTGCTGATTCCCTAATAACAGTGAGACATGGTACAAAACATTACCTGCACAGGATTTTCCATCTTCCTCCAGCTTCTGGCCAGCTGGACACTTGCAGTGGTAGCTGCCGATGGTGTTGCAGCAGCGGTCCTGGCAGCCGCCGTTCCCCGTGGCGCACTCGTTGACATCTGCCAGGAGAAAGCACAAGCAACCAGTGAAGGATGGGCACTGACAACAGTCCCTGAAAATCTGAGGACAGTTGTGTCTGACTGATGTGAAAAAATGAGAAAGTTTCTGAGATGAACAGCTCAGGACCCTGAAGCAACATCAGAAGTGGCGACTCCCGGCTACGCTGCTGAGCCCCTCCACTCAGCCAGGCTGTGCCAGGGGAGGTTTAGGTTGGGTACCACAAAACATTTCTTCATTGAAAGGATTGCCAAGCACTGGTACGGGGTGCTCAGGAAGTGCTGGAGTCACCACCCCCAGAGGGATTTAAAAGACAGATATCATGGAATCATTACAGTTGGAAAACACCTCTGTGATCCTCAAGCCCAGCCATTAGTGGATGTGGCACTTGGGGACATGTCCTCTAGGTGGGCTTGGCAGTGCTGGGGTAATGGTTGGACTCAGTGGTCTTAAAGGTCTTTTCAACCTAAAAGATTCTTACTCTCAGGTGAGACAGCAGAAAAGCCAGAAGGAGGAGGATTAAGCAACAGAAGATAAGCATCATCATGACTGTAAAAACCACAGGCAGTTACTTTGTAATAGTGGCACTCCTCATCCCCAAGGGAGAAATGAGGCTTTTAAAAAAAGCATTTAATTAGTTTGTAAAGAAAAACCATAAAAAAAATAATTTCACATTCATGCAAGAGAGGTGAAAGCCTTTCAACTGCAACCCTTCGGTGTTAAAGACTAAGATTTACCAAGGTTTGTTAGTCCTTTAATGAGCTCAAGTTTCACTTGACTGGTTCATTTCTGATCCTGGCTAAAAGCCACAGGTTAAAAGAAATTTTTGAGGAGGTTTCAGATACACTTTTAAAAGAAAAGAGTACCACAAAACACCAACTTTTGCTAAAGTGTAGTTGAAGAGGCACAAACCCACAGAAACCACCTCATTTCTCTACAGCTTTAGATTCAATGCAATGACCAACAAAATGATAATTTCTTTGTCCTCAGTGATACTGGAAAAAACTGGCAGGCTATAAAGAAATAAGACAAAATTCAGTTATCCCAGAGCTACACGACAAACTAAATCCTAACTCGCGTGATGCCAACGAGGCTCTTCTCGATTTCTCGGGAACGCGATTCAAACAGAAAGTTTTCCTGGAGAAAAACACTCCCCCCCTTCCTCCCCTCCAAAAACAAACGGCACCAAAATAACAACGTGCGTCTGCTCACTTCTTCTCAGCAAGAGACGAGGAGAGCATATGACAGGAGGCAGATTTTGGACGTGTTCCTCCGAGCTCTGGGAGGAGGCACGCGAGCGCGCGGAGAGCGGTGCGCAGCCCCTTCCGAGCGGTTTACTCGATGTGGTGATAAACAGTAACAAGCCACAAAATAACCCAGCTCCACAGCTTCGACTTCTATTTATACTAACAGGATTGAAAACTAATAAAATCTCCCTGCTCTTTTTATTTTCATTTTTATCTTTAACAAAATTAAGGGAAGAACTGGTTTATTCTTTAGCGTCCAAAATGTTACGTGACCTCCTGGCGTAAAATATTGACTGATTGAGTGGTCTAGGATCTACAGCCCAATTTATTAACACCAGTGTCTGTATTTTGAACCAAATTATTGGACCAAAACCTTTCTAGCTGAGGAGCTCATCATTATCCCCTTGATTTCACCAGGGTATAATCCATTCGGAAGTGCATACTGCTGTTGCATGCTAATATATAGGAAGTTTCTCCTTTGATTGCAGAGTGTTCCTGTTAGCAATTAAAAATCTTTTCCTTCCTTATTCAGCATAAAATCCTGTGGTCCAGCTATTGGTGCTGTATGACTGAAAACCTCATTTCCTCCTTCTTCTAACCCTACCTTCTAAATGCTCTGTCCAGGATTTCTTTGTCTCTGCCTTAATATTTGTTTTCATCTTTTGATGAAATATTTTCATGCATTTCTTTGCTGCTTTTTACACCAGAAACCCACCACCTCTTCTGTTATACTCTCAAAACCTGACTTTGCATCTCCATGTGCCTTTAAAACAAACACCTTATTTAAAGTTAATCATCATAAAATAAACTATGATTTAATTTCTGAGTAAAGGCACCAAAATTTTTTTTGACACAGCTTTATTAGAGAGCAATCACACTAGAAGGAATACACTGAGTGGGAATAAATCTCACCAGTTTTAGCCCTAATACTATGAAAATCTGCTCTCCAAGCATCTGCATCCTTCCCTGTCCTGTCTCCTGTTCAAGACCTTCCCCACTGCCTGCTCTCTGCCAAGCTGTTTTCTGCAACTCCATAATAAAGGTCAGATGTTGCCTCAGTCCAAAGAAGCACAAAAATAAATGATCTGAATGTGAAGTAATAAAGAATGTGTTTTACATTTGTAAAAGGCCGGGTCATAGAGCTTTTACAAGCCACAATCAGCTGTTCCATATTCTTAAAGCAGAGTAGTCAGGATTTTAAAATCTGATTACTGCTTTGCCACTGAAAAAAAAAAAAAAAGGAAACTTAAAATAAACTCAACAAAAACAATTCTGTCAAATGATAAATTTCTGTCTGCTTTCCATATTCAATGTCACTCAAGGTCGCAAATATATTTTGCCTTTTGAATAGTGAGCAAAATGACAGAAAATTTCTGACACGTAACAAGTCTGCCACGTTGGGTCTGACAAAAGTTCAATGTTATCAAGCCTATCAATCCATCTGTAATGACATGCTGTAGGCACTTCAAAAAAAAACAAATGTGATGTTTGCTACAGCAATGTTTCACATTTATTTATAGAGCCAATGTTGCAACACAAAAACATTATCCATGGGACATACTGGATGTGAGCCTTCAATCTTGCCATGGGAAAAATAATTGAAAACACCTTGTATCTAGATTAACTTGATATTAACTTTATATATGATCTGTCTAGCATATATGTGTGGGGAAAAAATCCACAATATATTTTAAATCCAGTAGTATGTTAAAATATGGATTGTTGACATGTGCTCATGTCCCACACTCTCTGCACTCATGGTATTATAGACAGAACTCTGTGAAAAGGTGTTTTTTCTCCAAAAATCATATAAAATACTTTCTATGGAAAGGAACATACCTTTTTTTCATGAAGCAGACCACCTTTGCCCAGTTAACCCTGCCTAGGAGCTACATGCTGAATGGAGAAGGACAATTCCAATCCCTTCACTTCTCTGCTCTTGTTTATGCTATTCCATCTGAAAATGTCACACGTCCTCAGCTCCAGGGAAAATAGCCCTTCACCAAGTTTTTATGAAAATGTAGGTGATTTCAGATTTCCTACAAATAAATGAAGGCTTTATGTAAAAGCAGACACTGGACAAAGGGCTTTTCATTGGTAATTCCAGCTTGAAATCTAACAGCAGTGACCTGCTCTATCGCTAGCTCTCAAAACTAGAAAGCAGATGAAGAAGAATCAGTGTGAAAAGCAGAAATAGGCGTTGGCATCAGGGCAGAAGTCTCCTCTCCACTGAGCTGCTGGTGAGGGCTGCAGCTCTGCAGGGTCTGCACCTGGAGCTCAATTCAGCACCTTTAAAATCCAGGGGGGATTAAACCTGTCCTGAGCACAGCCCTGGCCAGAGCTGGGCAAGGAGAAAGCACCTGCAGTGAGCAGGGGCTCAGCTCTGCACCAGGAAAACCATCAAGTGAAAGACCATCTAATTTTGGCAAATTTGTATGTTGAAATCAGTTAACAGCAGTTAACTCACTGCCTACAGCTTAAGATATTTTTATTTTCCCCATATGACACGTTTAATGCCATATTCATTAATATAAGGACTAATTTTTAAGATAACAAAAGGAATCTCATAACTGCCACACAGTATTTAAAACCCATTTTCCAAGGTTTCTGCATTTATCAGCTGTATATGAGCAATAACTCTGTTCATTTAAGGCAGCCACATGCAGATTTGCCATGTGGGTGCCCAGTTTTGGGGCTAACCCGTGCTCTGACCCGTGAGCCACTGACTCCAGCACGTGTCAGAGCTCCCTGGACTTGAAATAAATCACTGAAGTGGAATAAAATCTGTAAAATCATTGCCATTGTTATTGCAATCCTGCCTGAACAAAGCCCACCAGCACGGAGCAAGGAGGTGATTTTGATTAGTTTAAAAGCATTAGGGGAACACACCCTGCTTCAATCAGGGGTCACAGCAAGCACAACACATTCGTTTAGAGGGAAGACAACATTTCATTAACAATATTTGGGACCTTCTCCTCAAGACTATGATGAAGATGGGCTGATTTCAGGAATCTAAATGTTAAATATCTTTAAGAAAGCAGTTTGATTCCTCTCTCCAGCAGCCACTGGCAGCTTCTATTAAGTTTTATAGCAATTTAGAGATGTAAATTCCTAACTCGGAAAACAAAAATGCTGTTGGGCAAAATAAACCAAACCAAACCAAACCCTCATAATGGTTAGGATCAAAGTCTAAATATAGTTTATCATGTACACCTCAAATGCTCCTATATGCATACTTTAGTATATCTGAGTGTCTGGCATATAAAGGTGTAGAACTGCAACTATCTGACAATTTGCTTTTATAAGGAGGTATTATAGGCAAGTGTCTGCAAATCACAATGCCCATTTGACAACTTCTCATACACTGATCTAAATAATTTGATTCAAGTTTTAAAAAGTCTGAAAATCCAAAAAAGAAGAGTACCTCCTTAAGTTTTACACACTGTTTTTGGTTTTCTTTTTAATTACAGCTTGGATAGTTTGCAACCAAAACCATATGCCTAAAAAATCCTGAAACCTGAGAAAGTTGATTTGAACCTTAAAGGCCACTCACTGCTACAATGCAACGTAGCACACATGCATATATATCAAAATTACACATACACATAATGTAACGAACAAATACACGGGACAGGCTGCCAGGCACAACACTTGCACCCCAAAGGCTGCGTTTGCCTTTTGGTTTCCTGCAGAAAGCTTTGCAGCAGTTGTCTGTGAGCAGTAATTGTCTCTAAAACATAAATTACATACATCACTTCCAGCACTAACCATAAATTATCCGCCTGAATAGCAAACAAAGCTGCTCGTTCTGATAGTCAGCGCAGCCCTGCCCGGCTATTGATTAAGCACTCTCAATGCTTTATTAGGTTTTCTTCCCCCACAAAGTCAATACCAGGATGAATATTTCTTCTTGGGCTGTTATGAAGTATCGTAAATCTGAGTCATTATTAACAAGCGCCTGATTAGTGGAGCAAAGTTATCGGAGAGTTTGGCACAGGCTCCTGGAGCTTCCCCTCCCAGCAAGCACCCATCACTGCCACTGCTCCTGCTGGCAGCTCTGGTCCTTGTGCTTCCACAAGTTATCACCTCTTTTTTCCAAGTTTTTTTTTTCTTTTTAATTAAAGAAATTACTGCTGCACTCATTGCTCCTTATCCCCATGTCACATTCCCATATGCAGAGAGCATCCATCACATAATGAGTATGTGCATGGCCCCTGCTCCCCAGGGATGGGGGGCTCTGCCTTGATTTGCTTTCTTCTCTTACTGTGGCACTAAAGTATTTAATTTAATTCAACTTAGATGCAAAACCAAAAGCAAACAAAGCTCCTTGTTAAATATACTTAGCCAGCATTCATTTCTCCTTATTAAAATCATCATCTGAAGGAAAAAAAAAACCAAAACCAAACACATTCATCAATCATTTGCACTTGCTCGCATTAAGAACAACTCCTTTGAAGTCAGAATAAAATCCTGTAGGGGGAAAACACAGGCTCAAAGTTTAAGTAGGTGAAACCACAAGCTCTTAAAGCCCAAGATGCTGCTGTGTTAGACTGGACCTGTAGCTCATCTTGTGCCACGACAGGGAACACTCTGTACCTGCTGCAGGTACAGAGATGGCCCCTTCCACCCCAAGCTCTCCTACACCACAAGCCAGACTCAGCTCTGAAACTGGCACTTAAAAGTCCTTTTAAAATCTCTGTCCCTGGTCACAGCAGTCCTCCATAACCATATACATGCCTGCTCGCTTTTTAGAATTTTTATTTTTTATTCCTAATGTCCTGCACATTGATGACATTTTGCAACAACTTCCCAAACCAAACTGTTACATCAAAAAACACCAGCTTTGATACCTTTTGATATCTTTCTCTTTAGAATTCTGTGTCAAGCAGGAGTCATTCCCTAGAAGTGAAATGCAGAATGACCTAGATCACGCCCAAAGTTTCCCTCTGTTCGCTAAATAGAACTAAACTGAGAGGTGGAGCTGGGAGAAGGTCTGTCAGAGTACAATGAAACCCTGTAATGGTGCTCATTTTTAAACTATGTTTTCCCAGCCAAGGTATGAATAATGCAACCAAACAGCCCAGAACATCTGAATAAAGCAACAGCAGCCTAGCGGATGCTAATTGGCAGCAATTGGCGCTGATTGTGGAGTGCGGCTGGAGCTGTGATTACAAACAGAGCTGACGCAGCCAGCCCAAACCTCAAGTACTGCTGCTGCAATTAAAGATATTTTATCAAATTAGACAAGTGTTTGCCTTTCCCTGCTACGATGGTTATGAGCGAAACATAAAAGAAAGCCTGGCTGGCGGTGCGGCACCTTCCCCACTCTGCCGCGGTGAGTTCCTTTCTGCTTTGACTTTTTAAGCCACAAAATGGAACCCTTTTAGTAAGAATTCAGGGCTCTGCAGTGCCATCCTTAAAAGCCCTTGCTTTTGTCTAGAAGTGCTTTTGCCCTAAAAATGCATTCTTTTTGCAGTGTACCTGACTTCCAGCCCCGACAAGTGCTGGCTATGCACACACAAACACGAAAGGCTTTGAACTTCCCAAGTCTGATCTCACAATGTAAGCCCTTAGTATTTTTGCAGGCAAGTAAACACTCTTCAAACATCATTTCCAAGGCAGTGACCATCAGTGAGGCTTCAGGACTCTTAGCACCTGGGCTGATGTTTTGAGTGCTAAACCCCAAGCACAAGCCCCACAGTTGACTCCAGCCAAGCCATGTCCTGGTGCCCAAAGGAGAGTTCAGAAAATGCACCTTGAACTCCAGACATCCCTGCACCCTGCTGCCTTCTGCTTTCCTCAGGGAGGAAGTCACTAAACCACTTGGTCATGAACTAAGGCTGGCTCTTTGCTAATTCTTTGCTAATATTTTCTGTTATCCCCAACTCTCCTCTTGCTTCTGGATCTCAAGAAAATTTACTTGAACTTCTGCCTTTTCTCCAGCCTCCTGTAAACATCTATAAAGCAGGTCAGCAGAACTGAATTGAAAAATATATAGAAAAAACTCCAGTGTGCTGGGTCATTTCTGAAAGCTTAGCATTTACAGTAATTTTTACAGACCTCCATGAGAACCAAAACCAAAAATAATATCAAGGCTATGCAAATGTATGGAAGTTTTCAGGCCATGAGAGCTGGAGAATGACAGCCAATGTCATAAAAAAGTGTGAATAACCTGAAGATACCCATGGGTTAGCCAGGGCCATCATCTTCAGGACCAAACACAGGCTCAGAGACCACAGCACTGGCATCAAAAAGGAACAGCAAGGAAGCAAAGGCAGCACTTTGTGTACTCTGCTCAACCTGTACTTTTAAGGATTTATGTCAGGTGCTATGAAGAGCACGGCACTGATCCAACACAGCAATAACAAAAACCAGAGATAAAGATAGATGAGCACGTTGGTGCTGCCTTTGAGGATCCCCAGGATGAAAGGCGAATGAACAATTTCAAACAGAAATAAAAGCTTGTTCCAAGTAAAACCTGTAAGGATGGGTCAGATTCTACCAATTTAGTGGTGGCACACCACATGCAACGTGGGGTGTTGAGAAGCTCTGCTGTAATATTACTCAAAAATCTGTGTACAGCAGCAATCTGAGTTTGTGACAGCAGGAGTGTGAGAGGATGAGCTCGAGCCAGCAGGATGCAGGAACAGGGAACTGAGGGCTGCAGGAATGGCTTATCTGGAAATAGGCTCCCAAACATTCAGGGAAAGGACACAAATCACAGCTTTAGCTTCTAGCTGCAGAAGAGACAACAAAGAAAGTCCTGTTGGAAGTGCAGAATAAAGTGTTTATTCCAGCTTTGTCCCTGTCTTTACTGTGTCCTCAGAAGAACTCATCAATCTGAGCAGGAGAACATCTCCTTCTGTCTACACAAAACGTAGAATAAATGTGTCAAATCCAGAGTGTCCTTCTGTCCACTGCAACACTGTGGGAAAGGGACACCTGACGCACTCCACAACCAATTTTGGTACTCCACAACCAATTTTGGTACTCCACAACCAATTTTGGTACTTCAATCCACACCAGGGCAGCTCTCCCCTGCTCCAAAGCAGTCCCTGATGCTGCAGTGGCCAGGACTGCAGGTGATGAGTGATGGTGCTGCCACGAGGGAGCCCCCAAAACCAGAAAATGTCAAACCCCTCCCTGCCCACAGTCCCCTGTGCAGGACCAAAGCCCCAAGCCCAGAAGTTGCTGCTTAACCTACAAACAGGCTGAGTGCTACAACAGAATGGGCTGAGCAAGCTGACAAATTAGGCAGCTTAAATTTCAGGGCATTCCTATTGTAATAAGCCAGTTCCTTACAAACTGTGCTTTTTCATAATATAATTAACCCCAGCACTAAGCATGTGAGCAAATGAGTTCATTTTTCACATGAATAATGGAAACGTTTCTTTCTTTTTTCTCTTTTCTTTTCCTGAACCATTACGAGCAGAAATGAATATAAAAAATTTCTCAGCAGCGAAAGGATGATGTGTGCTGGCTTCTAGTTTAGAATAGGAATTCATTATGGAGATTTAAATGGAAGCTCCTATTTTCTTTCCTTATTTTCTTAATATTTGTCCTTGCCAGTCTAATCCAAAACTTTGCTCATCATCAAGATCTAGCCTGGGGTTAGATCAAACAGCCTCTGCTATGGCCTCAAATGGGTTGAATTTCTCTTCCTTCCCATATCCTCCTGAATATTTTCTCCCATCTTTTGTTTTCCATGTCTAGAAGATCTTTCTAGCAGTCCTGTGGGCAGACTTACTCACTGCCCTGACAAAAATCCTGCGCTAACTTTAAATGTAAACTCACTCCACTTCCTACTACAGAAAATAACATTTCTGCCATCATTCCGTGCGTGGCTGAAACACAACCACACAACCAGGTCACTCGTTTACAAGAGACACAAATGGGAACTGGTTATTCAGTTTACAGAAGAGTAAACTGTAAGAACTGGCAGAAGTGTAAGGCACAGTCACTTCCAGAAACTGATCTTGTGTGTCAAGGGCAAAGCAACCCATGGGAAGAAAAAAAAAAAAAAAAAGAAAGATCAAATCCTCATCAGTTAAATTTGTAAAGAAACCCAAGGGAAGTCATTATTCCCAGAGACTCCCTTGCCTGATTTGTCTTATGAATTCTTCCAACTTCTCTGACACCAACAGGTGCTGTTAACTATTGCTTACTGAAATTGCTGCTGACTGGCCCTGCTGAAAGGGAGTCCCTTGAAAAGGCAAAAAATATCATTTAGTACTGAACAGGAGCTAAATATTGCACAGGTCTGAATCCTGCTCATCAGGAATAGCAGCCAGGTGAGCATCCTTTAGCTGAAAGGGAATTCCCACTATGGAATTCAACCAGGGCACTTAAACTTGAATATGGAGTTACACCAAGGTTGAAAAAAGAGGGATGTACAAACCATTGACTTCCATGCAGATTTCACCAGTGACAAGCTCCAAGCACAGAACTGAAGAAACAGGATTTTCTCTTTCCAGTTAAATCAACAATGAGGAGCAGAGCACAGCTGGGATTTCTCAGGGCCTTTCCCAGCAGGACAGAACAGCACAGAACCCTCCTCTAAGCCAAACAAGCCAGGCCCAGCATGGTGGGGTAAGGCAGACACTCTGCAGAAGGAACAATTTGGCAGCCAGTTCCCTCAGCCTGACGCCAGCATCTGAACCTGGGACCTTCCCTGCTCCTGCTCACACATGTGCTCACCACGTGCAGCTGCTGCCTGAGCACGGGGAGCAGGCTCAGCCTCGCACCCCAGGAATTCTGCTTATCAAAATATGGGATCCCAAGGTTTTTCCAAAGGACCAGTGTCAAAGGTGATCACAGGCAGAAATTAGAGGGTTGAAATTGTTAATCCTGCTTGGCTGAAATTAATTCGTACCTGAGCAGGAAGAGTCAGTTTCATGCAACCCAAACTTCACATTCTTGTTCCCAACACAAACTAAATTTGCCTTTTAAATCTCTCTGGATGTCAGGCATCTGGTCTTGATGGAAAGCCGCACCCTATTTTTTCGGGGGGTATAACCAAAGAGAAATTTGCATTTATGTTTTCAGTGAGACATCAGCGTCTCGTCAGCTTAAATAATTTAAAACTTCAAAGTTACTACATGACTTGGTCTTTTTATATATGATCATTTTACACCTTAAAACATGTGTTCCTCTATCTCTCTCCCTGCAAACAGCTGACATATTTTCATGTTCCTCACTCTTAACAAAGTGTATACCATAGTAAAATATTAACATCACACCACACTCCTATAAGATTGTTTGGTTTAGGATAACAAACTCTTTTTTGAGTTTGTTGAGGTTTTTTGAGCAACAGTAAGGTCAAAGTATTACATTTAAATCTCTTAAACAGGATGTGCCTTAGAAATAAACTCGAAGTTTTAAAGATCTATTGAAAATGTTCAAAAAATTTAAAACAGACAGCAAAGGGCAAACACTACAAGGAGAGAAAAATTCTAATAAGGCCAGAGGGCTGTGTAAAAATAAATACATATCCAGCACACACTTGTGTGCAGCACACCTAACGTAGGCAAAGACAAGTATATTCCACAGACACGTGTATTGTTTGGAGTCTGAGTCCTGTTTTCAGAAGAGTGAGGAAGTAAATCAATAAATATGTTTACCTTGATCTTTAGCTCACTCTTACAGACCACTCAGAGCATCTCATTTAACCAAAGCTCTTCAAACCCAGCGCTGCCGGCTCTTCAGCTGGAGGAAAAACAACGCACGTCAGAGGATCCAAGGCTGAACAGCCTGGCCCCAGCACATCCCAGCCTGGCCTGGGCACTGATTAATACCAAAATCTTTCCAGCTATGTGAATAAAACACCCCCAAACCTGAGCAGCAAGGCAGGACTGCCGCAACGCCGCGGCCGCGGGTCGATGCCAGTTCACAGCTCAGGTTTCCACGTTCAGAATTCCACCCTTCGGTTCCAATCAAAAAAGAAATTCCTCACATTCAAGCCGGGCTAATTACTTTTTTGCATGGGAGAGGCAGCCAAATTCCCTGTGACGCACAAAGGGAAAGTGTGATCTATGAGCAGAGCACATCCACCACAGCGTTATGGATGGTTCTGGAAATGCAGCCAGAAGCAGACGTCGCTCCCAACATCGCCGCTGTTGCCAACAGTTACCACCTAATGCTGTCTGAGAGACTGCAGTGATTTCGTGTTCAAAGGGAAAGGCAAAGCCTCTGGTGTCTCAGATCCCACGTTAAAGCTGGCAACGGGGAGCTCTAACACCTGGAGGATATTCTGGAGGAGGCAGCTATCGCCGTCCCCACGTGGGATGCGGCCGCTGCCTGTGCGTCCTGGGTTACTCAAAAACAACAAACCTCCCCAAAACCCTGAGAGCTGTCCTGGAGCTTTCTGCTGAAGGAATGAATGCAGCAAAACCATAAACTATTCCTCAATTACAGGATACTCCAGTTATTAATTTCACTTTTTCTGCACCGCCTCTTTGTCCCAGCCCAGAGTGCAATATGATTGATTTTACTAGATACTTATACCTCCTAATTTTACTAAATACTAATTGTATCTCTTCTCCAGGATACCTGCATTATGACCATTAACAAACAGTGAAAAGTGCAGATAATGTGTGAGCATTTCTCCATATTTATTTTTTGTAACACAGAAAAGGTGTCAACAGTGGCCAACACTGGTAATGCTAAAATTGGTTATTACTGGGGCAAAAGACCAGAGGCTCAAAGATGGGAGAGGAGGAAATTAACAGTTTAACTTGACAGGCAAACTTCTACAGAACATAAAGCTAAGGATGGTAATTTGTTAGTGTTATATGACCCAAAATTATTAATGGAAATTGTTAAGATTCTTGAGCATGCAGCCATGCCATAGATGTCTGAAATGCACATTTTAAAACACCCCTACTTCTCCTTTATATCTTTCTCTTTTTAGGAATCACCTTGTGAAATTCCTTTTGTGCATTATCAAAGGAACCAAGAGACAGCTTTTCCAGGAATAAATCTCTTGGTTTGGGCAAAGACCAGCAAATCTCCTTAGGCCAAGATTTAGGCTGTGCTCTAAACTGCTCTCCTAACCCTGCAACCCAGAGAGGCAACACTCTTCTGTAAAACAGACCTCCAGCTTATCTTGCAATAATCTGCTTCATCTTCAGGTGAAAGTTCTTCACAAGGTGCAAAATACTTTCAAATATTTTTTTTCCTTATTTCTTCTTTCTCCCTCACCTCGACAGTCCCACGCTTCCAATTAAATTAAAAACTGGACCAGTGCAGTTTTGTGGGATTTTCCCCTCCAATGCTAAAGTATAATTATAAAATGGGGGGAATAAAATTGCAAATTCCACCAAGGTCATTAATGTACAAAATGCAAATTGTCTCCCATTTGTCAAAGACCCTGGGGAAGTCTAGAGATAATTGAAATGATAGATGAACAGAGGAGACTAACTGCTAATGGTCTGTATATCAATGGATCAATGTCACATTTATGAAGGGCTTTGGGAAATTATTCTAAATACTTCATCTACAACAGCTGAAGTTTAGCCTACTTTTTCTTTTTAATGCTGAAAATATAACAAAAAAGTTCACTTTGTAGTTACACAAGTGTAAACCTGGGGTAATATAAGGTGGATGGCAAGAAATTGAAGTGCTACTTATGTTTGTGCCAGATGTGACCAAAATTCTCAGGTACTGGGGATTATGGGATAAATAAAAGTAATATGTATTTCAGAGATAATCAAATATAGGACCAACCTTGCCCTCAAAGCATTTAACTCAGCTATTCACCTTTGCAACCCATTTTCTTCAGAATATGAATAAACTAAAAAATCAAGGAGTACACATAACACTGATTTCTGTGCTTTCCTATTTTCCTCATATTTTCAATTACAAACTAAACTGCTCAGATCAGGGGCTGTTTTCAGGTGCATTTATAGAGCATTGACCAAACAGGAACAGACAGCAGAGAGGGGAAAGCCCAAAATATTCCCTTTTCAAATGAAAGGTGAAACAAATCCTGCAGGTAACTTTGGTACAGTTTCACAGAAAATCTTATTTCCACTTCAAAAGAGGAAAAGCTACAACCAGTAAGTCCCTCTGCAGAGCATTCTCCCAGTTGTGTGCTGGCCAGGCTACACTAGTAAGGGACAGTGAAGAGGAGACATAAATAAAAAGAAAATTTGAACATTAAGATGCCATTTTGGTTGAATCTGTAAATAGTTTGGGGAGCTGGGTCAGTTTAGACAGTTTCTTCTATGATTATGATTATTATTACTTTTTTTTTTTTCCTGCTTTTTCTTCCCACACACCAGAAAGGTCTGGATGAAGGTAAACCAGAAGGACAAGTGCAGGGTTCTTTTGTGAAAAAATATATTTTTCTAGTGAAAAGAAATAAACCATCACACCCTTTTGTGAGGCAGTTTACACTGCAACAGGTACCATCACCACAAAATCACATACATCAAACCCTTTTCCACCTTGATTTCACTGTACAAAGTCACAGGAAGGGGATTGGGAGAAGAGGTGAGTTTTCTTGTTGGTGGGAATGAGAGAGATTTGTTTCTTCTGGAAATAGCACCACAATTGTCTGGCTTGTGGAAACATGAACTAACCCAGAAAGACCTGATATCCCCAGAACCTGAATGAAATGGTCCTGTCTGAAACCCTGGACTGCTTCTCCTGTTACAGGACTTGGCACATGAAACAAGAAGGGAGCAAGGCTCTCAGGAAAACAGCACTGAGAGGAAACTCTGCTGCTGCCTGAGAAAAGGTAACAAAAACTGCATGTTAAATGAGCAAACTATATTTTCTGTTCATTCCAACCACAAATATTCATAAAATGAATCAAGAAGTCCCATCGAGCTGCTGAGAAAACAAGAAGGAATATCCACGTGTTGGAACCTGCCTTCTCAATTATAAAATATCACTAAGGATGATGGAGATCTGGAGCAGTTTCCCTTACAATAAGCCTTGAGGCAAAACTGGTCAGAAATGTAAAGTGCACGTGAAAAAGGAACCCCCAAGACCAATCTGCTGAATCACTGACATTAATCAGCACTGTTCATACTGACTGTCTTTTCCAATTAAGATCTGTGAATAAGTACTCAAAAAAGTCTCCACAGGAAGGGGATGGTGCTATGGGGTGAAACAAAATTTTCAGTGCCTATTTTAAGGAAGAGAAGGAGGGAAGGAAAGCTAACAGCACAAATAAAACAAGGTGTCTTGCAAACTACAGGAAACTTTTGTGGAGATAGCCTGTTTTGGATGTTTCAGTTGGTTGGCAGAACCTGAAAACACACAAAACCAGTGTCTGCTTGATGCTGATTTGCTAATAGTCTGTCTTTCCTGCCCCACTGCCCTGTCAGTCTTGCTCAGTGCAAGCTCAAACCAACCACTCTAAACCCAGCAATGCAACAGCCCAGCTTAACTAAATGAACATGATTTGTCTCCTTTTATCTATTGTTAGATATTTACCAGCTAGAGGGGAGCAGGAGTGCTCCTTCTCCAAGGTCTCAGAGCTGCCCTTCCCTCCCACAGCCTCCCCAAATCCTTCCCCTGAGGAAGAGGAGCAGAGGGGAGAAACAAAAAGGTCCCCACCAAAGAGCAAAAGCTACCCCAAAGAAATAAAGCTGAGTTTTACAGAACTGCCTGGCTGCCAGGGAAGGTGGATCTCAAGGGCTTTCTCTGAGCATCTCAGCTTTCCATCCCTGCTGGACCTGGGGTTTCTTGGGTTTTCAGGGGAGTGCTGGCTCTGATCACTGCAGACTCTGGTGCCAGGTAACCCAAAAGGGCTGTCAGTAATTTCACCTCACAGGTGTGCCAGGGGGTGAGGTGCAGCCCCTCTCTGCTGCTTCCCAAGTAGCCAATTAACAGAACATTCAATTCCTCCATTTGCTGAAGCACATTTGTTCTGCTAGATCTTAATTTTCTGAATGAGTGAAATAGGAGTTAGGACAATTTATGTGAGTTAATGATACAGTGCAAGTTAACTGATGGGTTATTCTGGCTTTTTGCAGGCAACAATTTGCACGCAGCCTTTCTTTCAGGGCCATAATTACTTGCAATACCGGACTCTCAGCACACTCTTCCCATTTTTATTTTTTGCTGTTTTACAGATGTGTCACTCTCACAGCACTGAGTGAAAACAGATTACCTGCCACTGATCACCCAACACATCCTCAGAGGAAGGTGGGGGAAGTGTCTCTCCAGTGACAAGTTTTGATTTGTGGATTAAATTCCCCTCTTAATTGAGCCATGCTTCTTCTGCTAACAAATTCCTGTGGAAACCCCAGGATAAATTTACCTCTTTGCAGAGTAACTTTTCCTCACATCACATCCTCCCCTCTCCTTCTCCTTATTTCATTAAGATTTTGAGCTGTACGTGCAAACCCTTCATCTCAAACACTCATTATGGAAATACTGCAAACCCAGAAGATGTCACAGCCGTTTCTTTTACAGCTTTTCTTTTTGTAGGCGACATTCATATTGCAGAATAATTTAGACAGTAATTTAATCACAGGGTTTAGAGGTCCAGCAAATGTTACATTTACATAATGTCAGTCTTTCAGCAGATAATTTGGTCCTTTGCATGTGTTAAAAGACGACATTGCTTGTTAAGTTCATGTTAGTATGTTTAACCCAGCAGATGAATGGCTGGTTCCTTAATCTGCCATATATTTCTAATTTTCCTAAGGATGATTAGAAAATTTTATTTAGAGTAAATTCATGAGCACAGTCATTCCACTGGAGTGACAAATCAAAAAGATTATTAAATCTCAGGGTCCAGAAATCTCCATAAAACGGTCATAAAGTCCTTGCAACATAGAAAGTGCCATTATTTTTCCTTGTATAAGTTCTTCACTGGTCAATATATTGCTTCTGCCTCCTTTGAGTACGTGACTGAAGTTATTGAAATGTGCCTCATTAGTTTCATAATATTCTCCTAAGGACATGTGGGTACTTTGTAGTTTGGAAATGTACTGCTCTTTGTCTTGGCAAATGCTGTTAAAGAGAATGAAATAGGTTATAAGAAATGTGATTTCATTTCAGTGTGCCAATGCTGCTATCCTGGACATCCAAAAGATAAAATAAAAGGTGATAAATCATCATTACCCAAAGAGAAACATCATGTCTGTACAAGTGATTTTCCAAAAGTGCTACTGTGTATTTAAACTTAGAAGAATAATAACCTAGGCAAACATCTCATGAGCCTTAACACTGAATACTTACATCTAATACTGTTTTTCTGCCTTTTTATTTTGAAGTTGCACATTATAGCCTCACTACTTACCATGTAAATTGAAATCTCCCCTTTAATTTAAGCTTGTGCAATATCAGGATTTACAGCAGGAAAAAACCTGTTGCATCATCTGGCCAGCCCATGCCACTGTAAGATATTCCCTTATTTTCCACTGCCTCACTTGTCTGGTTTTAAATCTACTGTAGCCAGCCACAGACCAAATCAATGAGCCAAAAACCACACCAAGAGCTGGGAGCACGTTTTTATCACTTAGTTGTAATTTGGCCCCGTTTCTGCACCCTTTAGAACAGAAATGTGTTTACCTAGAGGACACATTCATCCAGCCTCCTATCAATGAAACAGGTAATAGAGATCCCCCGTGAGGGGCTGAGAGCAGCTGGAGAGCAAGGCAGCAGAACAGAGTGAGGGGAGACACTCATTATTCTCCTTAATTCACTCAACTGGCAATTGTCACCAGTCTGACTTCTACAGCACACAGAAATCCTCCTTCTCCTGGCTTAAAGTCTTGAAAGATCACATTTCATTCCTAAAAAAAAAAAAAAATTCATTTCTTCCCATCGTACACATCATGACAAAGCAGTTTTCAGTCTGTATCCTTTATCAGTTGTTTTTACTTATTAAAGGAGCTGGATGGGGTTTTCCATTCATTATTTGTTTTTAAAATGAAATCCAAACAGTTTTTCTCTTATGGTGAGTTTGGGCTGAGGACTCCAGGAAGATAAGGAAGCCCAGCTTCTTCCAGATGTAAGACAACTGTGGATCCTCTCAGCAATGAAAAAATTGAATTGGTTAATTTGCATTAATACTTGGATGATAAAGCTTTAAAACAATCAGAATTAAATCAGATAAAGATTTAATTACCACTAAGGTTAAAAAAAGGATTATTTGCTATTTGCACTTAAACAGAGCGAGTTCCAAATTTAGAGTTGACACAACTGACACGGGCAACTCAGCATGCACTGATAATTTTGTCATCAAAGTGATAAAATTCTAAGCTCAAGGCACTTTCTTTGATTATTCTTTAACACAGTTTGCAGTGTGGCTGGCAGGACTGGATGATCCATCCCCAAATGTATTTCCTTACTCAGCTGCTGAGTCCTTAAAGCACTTTAAGGAAATACCTGACCCACACGAGGCTGGATCTCCTCAAGAAGGTCCCACCAGGTGACCCCTTTGTCAATTAGACTGGCACAGATACAACAATTTGTGGATCTGCACCAAGAATACATTGGAGAAAACCTGCATGATCTCAAACCATGCCAAAAATCAATGTGAATATTGATGTACAATGAGATCTTTAATGGAAAAATCCTTACAGTTCTTTACATCAACCAAATAATTAAATTAAAAGAACTAAATGTTTTCCTAATTAAGCAGCATGAAGTGCCAAATACTGATCTATTTTCATCTCCAACATGTTTCTATCATTTTTCTCCTTGCAGTCCCTGATGTTCCCCAGTTAAAAAAAAAAAAACAACAAAACTCTTAGGAAAAAAAGCTGTCTTACAAATCCAAAATAAACCTCCAAGCCTCACACAAGAAAGCAGAGAAAAGTTATAGAAGTCACTCCAAAATGTTCTCATTAGCACTTCTTTAGGTAAGAATGAGAATGAAAAAATGAGCTCTGTGAGGGCTGAGTGTCACAGCTATTTGCTGAGGCTATTATAATCATATCAGTGGCTTATTGAATTTCATAACCATGGCTCTAAATCCTTCACTGACAACTACCAGAGAGCTAAACTCAAAATAAAACTCCAAGTCAGAATGAAGGCACAGACACAATGTGCTTACACACTGAAGAAAATAAAATCTCCGAAGGTCAGATTTATTTTATGGTTAAATAGGGACACACACAAAGCTCCAGTTTCTGTCCTAACCCCAGTGAAGCCACAAAGGAGTAGGATGTGAGTACACATTGTGTGTGTAGTCCCTGCTGTGTGCCACCACAGCACAATACACCCTGAGAGAGAACATTTCTCTGCTTTTATCCTGCATGTGAACCGCATCCAGTGCCAGGAACGAGGCACTAATCCCATTCCTGGTACTGAACTGCCACAAAACTCACTGGGAATCAACCCCAGCACCACCAGGATCAAACCTGGAGTGGGCAACAACCCTCTACTGGTATCAGGTACAGGGAGAGCCTCCCTAAGAACCCACAATTTTGGGTAACTCCAAGCAAACCTTGCACCATCCTAGCGCAGCTCATCCTGCCCTGAGTGCACCACCGAGTCAGGCAGTGCAGAGGGAGGCAGTGCCTTTAGGATATAGAGGTTTTCCTTACACACAGGTTACACATTTAATTTGCTATTTACTGAAACCTCCAAACTTGGCAGCAGAGGGAGACTGCACGATTGCCAAAAAAATTGAGGAGAATCAGGACTAGACGGTGCAGTAATGACAAAAGCCTTGGGAGAGATCCCACAGATGTTTCCTGATGCTGAGCAGAAACTGCATGCAAACCCAGGCAGTGAACAATAAAATGACTAATACAAGTCAACAACCAGGGCAAAAGTGGAATATTCAGCGTGCAAAACCTGCACTGGTGCCATGGCAAAGCCTGGGAGGTGCCAGTCTCCAAAGGGCAAGGAGACAAACTAGGTCTGTAACTTCATCAGGCCACAGCTTTATTAACCCACCTCTCCAGGGAGCTCCCAGTCATCTCTCACACGGGGTAGAACCATGATTCATTTTCTAATCATTTCTGTCTGGTAAAAAGCTGTGTCAGTGTTTCCCTCCCTCCTCCTCTTCACAGCCCAGCTCCTCTGAGTAACACAGAAGGATCCAGGTGTGTGTGGGTGCCTTCACTGCCACCACCCCCCTGCTGCACCCTGTGTTTTCTAAGGACAGTTTCAGTCCCCCAGGGCTGTGCTGGCACAGAAAACACGAAGCTATCACAGTCATTCAGCTCCTCCTGGTACCAGCTGAGTGTGGAGACAATTAACAGCTCCCTGCACAGCATTCCCCACTGGGAAGGGAGACAGTAACACCTCAGAAAGAAACCCTCACAAAGAGCACGCTGAATTCAGAGGGCACATCCAGATCCCTCCTGCTGCCTTCTGGCCTTGTCACCACCTGAAAGGCAGGTCTGATAAATCCCAGTAAATCCTCCACACACAGCCCCCGTGTCAAATCCCAAATGGATCCTGTTTACATGCAGCACAAACACCTCACAGGGCTCTTCCTGGGGGGAATGAGCCCATCTGGTCCTGTGTTGGCCGACCAGGAATGGTTCTACCTTTGAGCTGCTAAATTCCAGGGGAATTGCCTGTCCATTTGAATAGCCAGTGAAGAGTGGAACCAAACACCAGCTCTCATCATCAGAATATTTTATAGCAAGGCTCCAGCCCCAGGCACACTCAGATGAGGACACGACAATGGACTTTTATGGCACTTGCAACTTTTGGGCCAAGTCCTCGTCAGGCAGAGCTCCAAAAACTCCAGAGTTACACCACGAGAGAATATGTCAATTGTCTGGCCAAGAGCATAAAAACCTTCTTGTTATTGTTGTTAGAAACCAAATGACAAGCAATTCATTACTGCACTGCAATTCAGTGCAATTTATTGGTTGATTTGCTGCGAGGGATTTTAGCTACATACTAATACACATACTATAAAAAGAATGCAAATTCAGTAATGCAAGTCTAAATGAATGAGACATAACATTTTCTCACAGTTTGCAAGAAATTAACCTTTAACGTCTTTTCTATGCTTTGGGAACAGCACTTGGCCAAAAGCTCTTAGAGTAATAAAGCAGTGACCCATAGCAAAGAATAAATGTCAGAGTGAAATGATAACAGCAAGCCTATTTGCCAGAAAGTGGTAATTTATAAGATTTTAATTTGAGATCATCATGGGGGGTCAGCCTTATCAAATAATTCAAAATGTAGGTCACAATTATAGCCCGCAAAGCGTGGCTCTGCTCTGAAATGTGACTGCAAAAATGGCATGTTTATTATTTCTAAATGATTTTTTTATCAGATGCATTGAGTTTACAAGTAAAGTGCTAATGGGACAGGCTTGCTTTTTGCTTTCTCCATTTTTTTACATTTGTGTAGCTCACTGATTTCAGTGCTTCTTTCTGATTTACATTCTCCTAAAAGGAAAATCAAACCCATCAGTTTCCCACCTTCCAGCCTGAAAGTTCCACAGAGCCAAATTACATCCTTGTTGTTCCCTGTGTCACCAAAAGCTTTCAACAAATTTACACTTTTCTGGGCTAACTAGAATGTAAAGCCCTCCCAATTCCCTAAGTAATAAAGAAAAAAAAAAAAAGAATCCAATCCACCTGTCACTTCAGGCAGATTCCTTGGGTGGTGTCAGGCAGTGTGGCTCCACCACAATCCATGGAGTTCTCCATCAAAATCAGTGGAGCTCACCCATCCATCAGGTTTCTCTGCAGCACTGCCCTTGGGTTTGCTGGCTCCTCAGTCCAACAGCAGAGGGAGAAAAGGCTGTTAACAGGATTTCAAATCACCCTGCCCAGATCAGTAACTGTGAAATGCTAACACCTGTCTGGAGCAGAGCTGGAATCCAGCCTTTGCTTCAGAGTGAGCCAGACTAGGAGATGGTCCAGGAAGCAGGAAAGAACCATCAAACACATTTCCTACCTTTTCTCACAGCATTTTCCAGCCCTGAGATCTCCCAGCTCCAGGTGGGTCCTTGATGCAATGCAGTGTAATTGTTCATTACTCCCAGCCCTTCCTCAGAGATGCACTTGGGGCATTTCTCAGCCCATTTCCAGAGAAACCGAATTCTTTCTCATGAACCAACAGAATGAATTGAGAAAAAGAGAGTGAGGCCTGGCTGAAGAGAGAGTGAGGCTTGGCTGTTTGCTCCACCTGTGCCTGGATGGAGACAGGAATGGTTTTTATGTGCAGGAGGGACCTTGCTGTCAATAGCACACACAGGGAGTCAATATTGCTGCTGCCAAGCAAGTTCTGTTCATCCTCTTGTGCCTTGAGAATTTGTGCCTTTGCTTCTTCCTCCTTTAAACTACAATGAAACTTATGAAGGCTGAAACAACCCTTATTCCTCTCTTTGGCAAAACAAGCTGTACACATGGAGAACAAACCCTCCCCCCAGAACAAGCTGAGAGTCAATTAGAGTTTGATTTAATAGGATTTAACACAATGCAAATGAGAGGATGACATGAAACATCTCCATAGTCTTCACTCAAACAGGGCCATATTCTAGTTTTATCACATCTCTAATTTTATTTAATAATTGTATTCCATAATTAAATTTCTGCAGTAATTCTGTCTTTTGACATCCTTCCTCTGTCACAGCTTTCTGTAAGCCAGCATGTGCATCCACAAAACTCAATACTGACATGCCAATGGATCATCAAAACCCTGCATTTGCCTGTCATGGGCTGAAAACCAAATCCAACCACAAGAACAGAGATTCCACGAGATTGCTGGACTCAGAATTCCAACAAGCAGTTCCACTATTCCAAAATACTTTAAAATCCACATCACCTGCTCCAAGGAATATTCCCAAGAGAGGGAATAACTGGCCAATCACACAGACTGAAGAGCTGGTGGTATTGTCTGGGGGTGACAACTGAACCCAGGCAAGCATAACATTAAATATAATACCTATCACTATAAAACAAGGTAGGAGAAATGCAACAAATTATTTCTTACAGACAATTTGTTGCTTAATGGCCTGAAGCAACTCCAAGGGCTGTTAAAGCTGATAAGACAGTCCTTAACCACAGTAACAATCTATACACTGGGATTAATGCCACCATAAAGTTTAAGCAATGGTTTATAACTCCAAACATTGGCAGAAGCAACCAATTTTCTGTCTCTTGGAAAGCAGAGACCTTACATTAAGAAAATCATAATTCAAAAGCAAGGATGGGGAGAAAAGTAAAACCCCTGCCCTCCAAACGAATAGGTTTCACTTACTATAGTAGGTGTGTTGAAAAATACCTAATGATGAGTGAGGAAACAGGACAGGAAGCAATGCACTGAGAGCACCTTGCTGCTGCTTTCTGCCAGGCTCTTTGGGCAGCATTTCCAGGCTGATGCACAGGGCTCTGCAGACACAGAATAAGCTGCTTTCAGGAGGCAAACGCCTGCCAGTGCAAGCTTGGTCACAAATGCACACGAAATGACTGGAGATCTTCCAGAAGCAGCCAATAATTTGTCTCTGATAGTGTGCCAACAACAAGAGCCTGAAAACCACATCCTCTTTAATGGTACCTAGCTCTTCAAAGCTTCAATGGACAGTCCAAAGCTCTTGAAAAGAAAAGGATGAAAAACCTCAAGGGTGACAGGGAGAGTCAAAGCAAACCCAAAATCTGCCCTAAGGAATGCTGTGCTCTGGTCAGAGCTTTCAAGAAACCTCATTGGGGGTTCCAAACCCCACCACAGCAAATTACCTTGTTACATTTCCAACATTCAACTTCTGATCCAGATTGAAAAAAAAAAATCAGGGATCATTTCTCTCCTCAACTCATCCGCTGCATTTGAGTTTCCAGATGGGTCTGGAGCAGCTCTAAGTTCCAGGCTGGGCTCCTATCACAACAACTTTGTCACAAAGCATCAGCAGCAGGTTAATTGATATTAGAGGTATCTCTTTTAAGATTCTGTGCAGTAAGAGCTCCAAGATGAAAGCACAATGTGTTTCAGTGGGCACAGCTGAGTATTTTCTATCTCTGCTTGCATTGGAGGACAGTGTTGAGGGACTTGGCAGAGTGGCACCATTTGATTTATCCCTGCTGCCTCCTTGGACAGTGCCAGCACTGGGGTCTATCCAGAACTGGGAAAAAAAACCACCAAAAACCCAAACCATAAAACCAAACAGCATTTTTTCCCTCTTTGCTACTGTTAAAAAAACCCCAAAAAACAAAAATCAAGACAACAAAACAACAAACCCCACATTTTAAGTTTCAAGCTTTCAGAAATCACACTGGTATTCTGGCACTTCAACACCTTGTGTATTATCTTGCCACTTTCTTCTCTCTAAGTGGCTACATTACTCTTGCAAACTAGCAAAGGGTGTGGAAATATTTATTATCATCTACATTTTCTGTAGAGATCATCAAAGGACAGTGAAAAGTATCTGTGTGCAGAGAGGGGGAAGGAGAAATGCAATTACTCCTGCTTGATCTGTTTATTCCACAAGTTGGACACAAGTCATTGCCGTGACATTTTCATTTTCCTGGGTACACGACTGGGCTCTAATCTCATTTGTGCTGGTGTAAGCACAGGAGGATCAGCAAGCTTTCCCCCCATTTACGTTTTGGGAAGCAACAGCAGGAATCAGGCCCCCCTAACCCTTGGTCATTAATTCTGGTTCACCTCCTGCATGTAACAGGAGCTGTCAAAAAGATTTTGGAAAACTGTCAATCTCTGGTAAGAGATAAAATCTTGATTAATAAAAATAATTTGAAGCTGAGTTTGTTCATTGGAAAGAGAGGTCATTGGCACTATGGTGTCAAGAAGCCAATATTTTACAAACACATGGTATTCTTAGGGGAAATCAAAGCAAAGTCTGTACAGAGCCTCCTGCCAAGTGAGCTAACAACTCCATTTAACAAAACAAAATCATCCCCATGCTTAGAAGAACTCTTTCCTTAACAAATAAAAATCAAAGCAAAATGCAGACAAAAGTGAAATTACTTCCATGATCAAATCAGAAGCTAAAGGCCAAGCTGTGCTGTTGGGGGAAGGGGAGTGGGATGGAGTTTTGCTTTTAACAAGCAAGAAGTCTAATGGAAATGATCAGCAGTGAAAATTCAGTTATCTGGGCTTCTGTTCTGCTGGCCCATTACTTACAGTGAAGCCACTGAACAGATTTGAGTGAGAAAGGCCAGAGATGGAGTGCAGGGGTCAGCTCAGCCTGGCTGCCCTTTGATCTGCACCCATCACCAGGTGAGCACCTCCTCACACCCCAGCTGTTTGGGCAGCACTGCCCAGTCTGCTCAGCAATAACCAGCTTATTTCACCTGCACTGGGCTTGGCCACTGCCACTCCTGACCCAAAGAAGAAAACCAAAGAAAGAGAAACCAATCCACCCCACTGAGGGCATCCCTGTGCTGGGCTGGTGGTGGTTTGGGGGGGTAAAAATCTCCTTTCCCCCTCTGAGCAGTCACCCTTTTATAGCAGCACAACGCACTGATTAAGTGGGGAATTATCCCACCAGTTAGCAGATATATGGAAGTGCAACACTTTTTAGTGTTTAGCTGGTGATAAATTTCCAGGGTACACAGAGATTTTTGCTTCAGATTTTAATTTGGATGAACTACCCCCAGGTGCAACGCAGATCAGTGAGGGGCACCTCCAGCTAAGCTCAGAGAGCTGCTCCAGCACTTGGAATTCTCAGATCAAAACCCAAAATGCCTCAGCATCAGGTTTTCCTTATTGTAGCTACAAGGGGCTACGCCTAAGAAGGGAAAAATAAAAGTCAGGCTTCATCCTGTGCGTCTCTGAAGGGCGCTCCTGCGGGTAGGAGTGTGTGTCTATGTTGCAGATAACTAACTAGCTACATGACAATATGCATTGGAGATGAAACCAAAGCAAATGCCAGCATGATATATTGTGTCAGTAACATCAAAGGAGAAGGGGAGGGGAAGTGAGTGTGAAAATCAAACAGAGTACTTGGGAAAGAAAGCTAATTTTGAGTTTGATGTGCACGAGTGACACTCATTAAAAATTGACGAGTGCATGTGAAAGGATGCCACCTGGGATTATGCAACTGCTAATTAACATTTAACACCATTTTCTAACCTTATAAAATATTCTTAGCCTGCTGAAGGCTTCTTCATAACAAGCACAATGGAAAAAAAAAAAAAAAAATCCAGCACCTAGCAACAGCAAATGGAATGGGGAAACTTTATGAACTTTATAAAGCAACACAGAAGGCACGGAGGGCTTAAAGGGAGAGTGACAAGGCAGCACCATCCTCACAGGGGAAACACCTGTGTCTGTGCCCTGCTCCCTGTCCTGCACCAAAGGGACAAAGGAGCACAGGGATGTGGCTCTGGTTACAGGCACTGGGGGCTGAATGTGTGTCCTGGGGCACTGATGCTCCTGCCCACAGGATTCCCTGGGTTTCCACAGGATCATCACTTTCTGGGTTGGAAAAGAGCTCTCAGTTCATCAAGCCCAACCTTTAACCCAGCACTGCCACACCCAGCTCTAAACCATGTCCTTATGCCAGGTCCATACACCTTTTAAACATCTTTAGCACATATTAATATTAAGTTAATATAAAATCCAGCATGTTTTAAATATTTTCCAGCACAGCACCCAATTTCACCCTCAATGACACCCTCCTACTTACTGTAAGCCACAACTGAGGGTATTATGTGAGGTCTCCCACCCTTGGAATTTAGCATGAGCCTTGCAGTAGCTGCTAATTCCCCCCAAAAATCCTTCTCCTGGATTCCTGCCAGTAGCCAGCAGGGAAGTCCTGGGTTTTAGTCTTTTTTAGTCTTTTTCATAATGGTGGTCAGGGGAAATATGGACTCCAAAGCACGAGCATCTGTTCTAGCTGTAAGTTCACATGGATTTGGGGTCCCAAAATAGCAATTTTTTAGAAGCTGAGTAGGAAGTTCTCTAGAGAAAAAGGGAGGATAATTAAAAAGAACAGGAGAAAGTAAGAGAAAGTGGAGGGGAGGCAGATGAGGTGACAACAAGACCTGAGCCTGGTGGGACAGATCACTGCAGTGAGGGAGGAGAAAGAGGCAGATCTGCTGATTCAGAGCAAAGCCCGAGGAGCCTGGGAACATCCACTCCAGAGCACCAAAAAAACCTCAGCCCAAAGCAGCAAAATTAATAGATTACATTTGGGTCTGGCTATTTCAGCCGTGTGTTTACACTGTGTTGTTTCACAGTTTAAACAAAGAAGGGAGCCCAGAGGGACAAACCCAAACAGACCTTGCCTTTGCAGGGCCCAGTGTGGGGCATCCCAGCAGATCTCCCTGCTGAAATGACAATATGGCTCTTTGCAGTCATCAGACACTTTTATAAACCCAGAAGCCTTCCAAAATTTTACACACATACCCCAGAAATAAAGTGCTTTTTGAAAGATAAACACCTAACGCTGTCTGTGTACACTGGAACTTCATGATATAAAGGATATGGCTCTAACTGCACAATACTGACATATTTAGGTGGATTTTAATTAATACATTGCTATTCATACAGCATGCCCAGGAGGATTCCTGTGTCTTTTTCCACATGCTTCCAGATGAACTTGCTAATTGAATGGTTAAATGCTTTCCAAAAAGCAAGACAGAGATTCTCCCCCTTTTCACTGGGAAAAGGGAACGGGATTAATTCTTACAAATAATTCTCCAGTGTAGTCAAAATCTTTTTTAAAAGAGAATAATACCTCTGCCACTTTTAGATGTGTCCCAGATTAACCAAGCTGTAGATGTAGTGTCATTTCTCCACACCCAAAAGATGTGAGGTGTTGCCTTGCTGCCATGAACTGCTCTGGTCCTTCCATCCTGGGATAACAAGAACCGCGCACACTCAGGGAGGGCTGAGCACAAACAAAAAAACAAAAACAAACAAAAAAACCCCAAACAAACAAACAAAAAACCCCAAAAAGTGTAAAAGAGGGGGAAAGGGAATCAATAGATAAGCAAAGAAATGTTCCAGTTACAACAGAACACAACAGGAAAGCCCAAGACAGGACAAGCCCCAGCAGGGGCTGTCTCAGCAGACAGAGCTGAGGAAAAGCAGGGAACTGGAGGAAAATTGATTTTTAAGTAGAAAAAGAGCAGTTTTCCCTTGCTGAATCTGAAGCAGTGAACTTTCAGCTGTTCATCCTGGGACTGCCCAGGCTCTCCCTGCAGCTCCTGCCCCGTGTGGGGCAGTGCCAGGTTTGGGAGCAGCTCTGGGGTCACCAAAGCTGCGCCCCAAAATGAAACCTCTGTGAGCTGTGCAGCAGGGTGAGCTCTAAACAGAAATACAGGGATGTCAGCAGATAAAAGAAGAGTGAAAACTCTGTAAACAAGAACATTTTCCTTCCTTATGAGCCCTCTCCATGACCAACATCCATTCACACTTCTGAGCATGCCTGACCTCCTGCTTTGATTTACAAATCCCAGATATTACACTGGCTCTTTCCTTACAAATTGTAAAATCTGCCCTGAGAAAAAGGAGAGAATGAAGTTTAGATTCTTGTTTTAAGGATTCTCTGTCATCATTACCATTGATTCAAAACTTTTTTAAGTATGGCCTTTTCTGAAATGGCCCCTGTTTAAAATGTGGAAGTATATTTTCACATAAAGAGATACTTATTTTGCAGAAAACCCAGAAAGATAAAGCTCACTGATTGCCATGAACTGCCATCTTCACAGGAAAAAAAAAAAAAAAATCAAACACTTTAAAATCTGTCCAAAGCTTCTAACCCTTAAGCTAATAAAAGCAAAACAGTAAATCAGCTTTAAAAATATACTACTCAAAATTTTATATTTCTATTTATATTAGAAAAGCATGTCTCTGTAAACTATTACACCTCAAGTATGAGGTAAGAAAAAAGTCAATACCCTGTGTTATATGCCAGAAGGAAATAGGGCAATTAAAAAAAAAAAGAGAAAAAAGGAAGAGTCTGGAAAAGCCTATTCAGAGGATTGGGGAGCAGGTTATTTTGATTGCCAGTATGCAAATGAGGAAGGATGTGGATAAATGGCATGCAGGATGTGATTTTATTTCTTTATTTTTTTAAACTCTCGCTAGAGTCTTCCAATTTTTGAGCTTTCTGTTTCTATAGTGAAGTATCAATTTAAGGCTTTCCTTATTTCTTTATTTCTCAAAGTGTTTGAGCTTGGAAAGCCACTGATAATGAATTTTGGAGCATATTTAGAGCAGGTGGCTTGTTTTGTTTGAGATTATTATCAACAACTCATCATGTAAGAGATGCTTTTATTTGTCCATCCTTCCATCTTTATATATAAGTATAAAAAAATTTATATTTTTCTGTCTGTAGCCAGAGGCAAAACCAAAACCCAAAGACATGGAGTGGATTTTCTCTAGCAAGGTGCTGATTCCTTGGTCCACCACGGTTGTCACCTGTTTCAAGGGACTCAAAACCCAAGATATACTGGAATAATTAGTGCAGAGAGCTACACCTGCACAGGCAAAAATGATCAGATCCACAGCCAGAAGAAATATTAACCACATTCACTGGGGAAAATAACCCTTTTCAATACCAGGCAGCACAGACTCCTCCTGCTTCTGCCAGCTTTTCCTTTGGTTTATTTGCAGTTGATAACACCACAAGAGTTTGTTGGAAATTTCCATTCTAATTTGGCAAATTGGAATGTGAGTAAATCTTTAGCTGTGCTGAATGAAAAGTCAAATGGTTTGTCCAACAAACTTAAAAAATGAAGTTTGGTTACTGGAAGGATAAGACAACAAGTCATTACTACAGGATATTTTTGATGAGTTTCTTGTATAAAACCAACATTCTCAAAAGGAAAGCTAATTGAATTTTCTTCAAGAAGAAAATTTAGGGGAAAGTAGATACAGCATATAAAAAAAACGTAACCCCCTTCTACATCCAAAAATTACAGTGATATAAATTCATCACATTTTGATTTTAGTAAGTGGTAAATTACATAAAACGGAAAAGGAAATGAAGCTGCAGCCAATGACACCAAGGTGCTTTCCACAAGAAAAGTACCATCTATGAAACCTCAAGATAGGATGAATTTCATTTTGATCCCAGCCACCGTGCCTTAAAATCTCCCTTTAAATTTACAACTCATAGGCAGAAAGGACGGTGAGATTTCAAACCCTCCTCTCTTTCCCTCTCCAAACCAACCAACAGAAGGAAAGCTGGTATCTCCCAATGCAGAAGGCTCTCTCCATTCAACCTTTCCTCTTTCCAGGCTTTTCTGGAGCAGGGGAGGAGCAGAATTCCTGTCCTGGGCTCTGGGTGAGCGTTGGGACCCGGCGGAGACGGGCGCCCACAGCCCCTGAAACCAAGTATGGGTCGCCTTCGAGTTTGCTCACCAGGTCTTACCCACCCTTGATTTCTGGAGCCATGGGGCTGCTGGGGCAGGGTCTGCACCCTCTGGTGTTGGGAAGGATGAAAGTTCGACAAGAAAGTCCCACAGATGTATGTGCTTAGCAGAAAGATTTTTGAATGTAGAGTCTGATGAAGGAATAGAGATGGAAGCAAGTTTTGATACGGAAGAAAAGAATTGCTGAGCCAGTCTCACTGGATAACCAAGGAGGCAAAGGGTGTGTTAGTTAGAAGGGGTTTTTATGGCTTAGAGCAAAGGATAAACCCACCCCAAACAAGAAGATGTTTTTACCAAGCAGAAAGAGAGCACAGGCAAACAAGGCAGCAAATGTGGCAAGCAGAAAAAAGGTCTCAGAATTTTCCACTGCAAGAAAACTGAAAAACAACTTCCAGCTTAAACTGTAATGTACTGACTTTTAGTGATTGGAGAATAGTAATATGAATATGGCAATTACAGTAGTTATGATAGGCTATAGATAATAGTTAAGGTGTAGATTGGTTCTGCTGTATGGAGATGCTCAGCAAAGCAAAGTCTATAATGCATTGTGACCAAAACCAAAGGATCTCCAGGGCTGCCTGCAGCTGGAGCTGACAGCTGTGGGCACAGCTCTGTCACCCACCACCCTGGGCTGCTGTAACATCTTAAATGTAATGAACTGCATTTTGAAGAGCTGCCTGGAGTCCCACATCCCTCATTTCAGCTCTTACACTCTGCGACCAGCGTGGGGTGAGGATGATGAGGGTGGTGTCTGTCTGTACCCACCCCTCACAAAACAGAGGGGCTTTGGCCAAGAAATACACATGCCTGATCTTATGACTGATATTTCCTGCACAGCATTCCTCTTACATCATCTGTACTGTCTCCCTTGCACTTTACTGGGACTAATAAACATTCCACACTTACTTTGCAATGCATTTTCTCCCTGCAAGACAACCTACTTGCTATTAGCATGTAAACTGCACACTTGCCAGTCAGGCTAACCTCATCAATCTTGTCCAAGGCAGAAGAGCTTGTACCCTCTTACAAGATTTCTGGGACTGCACTTCTAAGTTATTCATCCATTTATTTGAAAGAGGAGAAAAAAAAAAAAAAAAAACTTTACAAGATTTCATCTCTAGACTTCAAAAATAGGACATATTAATGGAAAGAAAAAGGATCACTCGAGTTATTTTTATATTCAAATTTGAATTTTTTCCCCCAGAGGAATCCGTTTTTGTGTTTCCCAGAAGAATATAGTACAGTTCCATCCCTGCTTTGAATTAGGGAAGCAGAATGAAGGAATTAAGATTTTTAAAATAACTATCAAAACCATGCCTTGGATTTCTGTATTTGTGCTCTGGCTCAGTAATGACTCTCCCCTCACACCCTGAGGAGCAGAATAAATTAAGCATGTGCCACACTAACAAGCCTCTGTTCTGGGGCTGACTCCAGCATCCCTGCACTGTGTGGGGAAGATGAGCTCCTCAGGCCCTGGAGAACAGGAGTTTCACCTGACCCTGCTGCCCTGCCCTCCAGGAAAGGCAGGAGTTTAACCTGACCCTGCTTTCCCTCCAGGAAAGGCAGTCCCTGCTGGGAAGGGGAACCAGGAGAGCAAAGAGGGTCCCCAGTGCCCCCTCCATGGCCACAGCCTGAGCTGGGTCAGCATCCTGGCTGCTCAGCACTGGGGAATGCCCTGCTGCCTGATGGCTGGGGATCAGCACCTCAGCAGGGAAGGGGAGAGTTAGAAAAGCACAGAACAGCCTGACTTGGAAGGGACCTTAAAGCCCCTCCAGGGCCACCCCTGCCACGGGCAGGGACATCTTCCACTATCCCAGGGACATCTTCCACCGTCCCAGGGACATCTTCCACTGTCCCAGGGACATCTTCCACTATCCCAGGGACATCTTCCACCGTCCCAGGGACATCTTCCACTGTCCCAGGGACATCTTCCACTATCCCAGGGACATCTTCTGCTATCCCAGGGACATCTTCCACCATCCCAGGGACATCTTCCATTATCCAGGGACATCTTCCACTATCCCAGGAACATCTTCCACTGTCCCTGGGACATCTTCCACTATCCCAGGGAGATCTTCCACAATCCCAGGAACATCTTCCACTATCCCAGGGACATCTTCCACTGTCCCAGGAACATCTTCCACCATCCCAGGGACATCTTCCACTATCCCAGGGACATCTTCCACCATCCCAGGGACATCTTCCATTATCCAGGAACATCTTCCACTGTCCCAGGAACATCTTCCACTGTCCCAGGAACATCTTCCACTATCCCAGCGACATCTTCCACTGTCCCAGGGACATCTTCCACTATCCCAGGGACATCTTCCACTATCCCAGGGACATCTTCTGCTATCCCAGCGACATCTTCCACAATCCCAGGGACATCTTCCATTATCCAGGGACATCTTCCACTATCCCAGGAACATCTTCCACTGTCCCAGCAACACCTTCCTCTATCCCAGCAACACCTTCCTCTATCCCAGGGTGCTCCAAGCCCCTTCCAACCTGGCCTTCCAGGCACAGCTTCTCTGGGGAGCCTGTGCCAGGGACTCACAGGCAAAAATTTCTTCCCAATATCCCATTTAACACTGTCTTCCTTCATTTTGAAGGCATTCCCTGTCACACCAGGCCCTTGTAAATCTCTGGCATTCCCTGTCACACCAGGCCCTTGTAAATCTCTCTCCATCTCTGCTGTACTCCCTCCAGGTACTGGAAGGCCACAATTGGGTCACTCCAAAAAACTGGGTCACTCCAAAGCTTTTCTTTTCCAGGCACCTCAATTCTCCCAGCCTTTCATTGTAAGAGGGGTGCTCCACCCTTCAAAACTCTGAGATTCTTTTCTTTTCTTCTATCCTATTCTTTTGAAATTTCCCAAGACAAAACTTGCATCTGGGCCACACAATTCAAGTGTTGCAGATGGGAACAGAATTTGTCTAATTTTCCAAAACTCATTTGTACTTTTTTTGGTTCTCCACACAGTGTAAAACTGAGTTCCTTCATTTTGTGCTGCTTGAAAAAGTAATTTTTCACTTTCTCTAAAAAAAGGACGCATGGGCAATTTTGTTTTTCAGTAAGAAGAGAAAGGCAGGGAAAGATTATGAGCTTCGTTCAAGACTGTACAGGAAAACCACCAAAATAATAAAAAGACCTTTTTAAATTTCACCCCTGATATTTCAGAACCAAGTTCTGAGTTCCTCTGGAGGATTTGTGAAGGAAGAATTTCAATATGTTCCCTTTGCCAGAATTAACATGAGGCTTCATTAGACAGAAGTGAAGCTGAAACCTGAAAGATTAGACCTGTAAGTGCAAAAACATTGGGCATTTCAGGAACTCCTTTCTTCAGCAGAGCTGCTCCCTTGCAAAGCTTTTCCAGATGATACTCCACAAATGGGGCATTGCTCAGAATGTGAACTAAAGCTTTCACCAGCAGGAGGGGGGGAAAAGCAGCCACATTATTTCATTCTGAAGAGTGGTGTTGTACAGCAATTACTTTGCATAAAATCTTCCATAATGAATTAAGAACCCCGAGTTAGTGCAGCAGCCAGGCTGACAGAGCAGGCAATCCATCAGAGAAATGATTCATAAATTAAACCATCCTCAGCTAAGGCCTTCACATATCACTGTGTAATAGCTCCTAAGGACTCATTATGGGTATTCTGTCAATAATGCATAAACTTCATGACCCTTTTACCTCCCACCTCTCCTCAGATGCAAACAGTAATGGCCCATCACTCCTTCCCCCACCCCTGATTCCTGGGTGCTGTTTTCCCATCCCATGGAAGTCGATGGAAGTGCTGCCATTGATCTTCAGCAATGCAAACTTCCTTAACTTCCCAACTACCTTAACTCTAACAAACAAACAATTCAAACTCAGTGCTGCCAGGGCTGGAGCTGCATGCAGAGAAAAGGGAAAAACCAAGGAAATGAGGGATTAAACATCAACTTTTCTCATATTGCCAAAGCTCTGTGCAAGCCATCCTTGGTGTGTTAGACAACATGCAGAGACACGGGCTGGTTCAGTTTAACTGTTACCAATTTCATCAATCCCCCTCAATTTTCTGCTTTCACATCATACCTTCACGTGCACCTTCACTGATAAGAACTGAAAAAGCCATGAGAAAACATCTCATTCAACATTGCCCACGAGACTTGGTGGTGGTCCTGCAATATCCCTCCACAGCTCCACATTCACCAGACTGAAACCACAAACCAAACATCAGGTGAGCCCTGCCAGAAGGCACCTCCTGGAGCATCAGGGTCCTCAGAAGCCCCTCAGCAGTGACTGCCAAGGAGAGGAGCTTTTCAAGTGAAGCATTTCATATCAAGAAGTAAGCAAAAGCATGAATTTGAAATCTGAAATATATTGGCCAGGGAGTAAAATAAGAGAATGTGAGTCTGGCATTTTGCAGCCCTTGTTTGAAGCCAGCAATTTGCAGAGAGTTCCTTCAGTAGAAGAAATACCATGGCCAAATTCAGAAATAAGTGTATTAATATTAAACCACATGTAATAAGTTATACTTTATTAGTTTAAGGACTATTTTGCAGAAGGAAACTCTTCTTTCTTTTAAACTCCTGAGTAAGTTAAGCAACCTGTCTGTTACATACAAGAAACCATCCTGTAACTTCATATGAAACAACACAAAAGCAACACTCCAAATACCACAGGGATTTTGCTCAGAAGGAAGATTTATGAACAGAAAAAAAAATCCCTTTTTAGCACAATGTACATACAAGAGAAATTATACCTCTCATAAAATCTCTCAGTTTAGAGATCTGTTTGGAATGAATGAAAGCTAAAATTCTGGGGTTAGGTGAGGATGCCCTTTGGTGTGCAGCACAGAGTTGGTCTGTGCAACCTGCAGCTTCACCCCCCTAGAAAAGCAGAGTAAAACACAGCCTGGCTCATTACTGCAGCTCCTGCAAGTCATTGCTATTCTCCTTCCACCTTGCAGGGTTCACTGGCAGATCAGTCCCATCAATTACTGCTCTGTGCTATGAGGCTCTGATATTACCTCCAGGAAAGCTCTGCACATCCAAATTCAAAGGCTGCCAAGGTGCAGTCGTGACTTAAACATCATCATTTAGTTTTCACACGCAACAAGGAAACCTATCATTGGGAAAATGGGTAATCAGCCAAATAATCTTGCCTTCACTTCATTTACAGCTCTGCAGCTTGTAGTTTTAAAAACACAGTGAAAGTGTTGGGGTGTTTTAGCAGTAAATATTATTCATGGTATACTGGAATTTTCCAGGTAACAGAAAGAAAACAATGAGAGTGAGATGATGAATATCAACTGTAAGGAACCACACATCCTGGGTTTCTTTCCAGTATTGCTCTTCAGGATGGTTCAGATACTTCTCTTTCAGGGATTTTATGCATGGTAAGCAGTAAAAGTAACCAGAAATATTTTCATTGCCCCAGCCTTCTGGACCCACCAGGATAAATCACCTTTTAGAATAGTAGCACCAAATACTTCATGTCAGTTCAAACCTCTGGATGCCTAAACCCATCCTTTACTTCACTAGTAATTACTTTTGTAGAAAAAAAAAAAAAAAAAAAGAGAAATATTACGTGCTTGACAACTTAAGCCAGCAGTGACACATAAATCTTTCTCTTCAGGTAGTGCCTCAGACTGAGCATTGCTCCCAACAGCAAAGCCCTGACTTGGGGAGGGGCAAGACATCCCCACGCTGGGGAAGGTCACACTCCTCCTCACCCTGCTTCTGTCTGAGAGTTCTTAGATTTGGAACAGTTAGTAATTTTTTTTTTCCTAAAAAGTAATCCAGATGGAGTTTTATTTTCATTGTTTTCCTGTGCTGTTTCCGTACCTGAGCACCAGGAGCCTTGAACTCTCCCACAGCTCCCAATTGTGTCTGTGCCAAGGCTGACCCTGATGCTCGCCCTCTTTAGCACAAACACAAACATATTTTCCTCAGGGTACCCAATAACCTGAAAACCATCATTTCCACCAGTAAGAACTCTGAATTTTTCAAGTCTGTGCTCACATTAAAAACAAACCAGGGTTTCTGCTGCTGTGCAGGTGCCAGGCAGAAGCTGCCCCTGAAGCACAGGAGGCACAAATGTTGCAGTCACACAGTGACAGCAGTGGGTGCAGCAGGGACACGTCCTAACACCAGTGAGAGAACCCTGACAAATGCAGCCAGGAGGATTTACACAGGCAGCAATGGGAAGGCACTGCCTCATGCCACCCCACAGGACATCCAGAGCAGCACCAGGGCTCAGGTGAGGTTGTGCACTCCCTGAGGTGCTGATTTTACATCTGACACAGCTGCACAGGCACTGCACACCCTCACCTGCTGCTCTGAGAGCACCAAGGTGCTGTCAGACTACACCTGGATTTTTTTTTTTTAGGATAATAATTGGTGGGAAAAGCAGCCAAAAAGATGGCTGTGCTACAGGGGGAGAGGTCCTGAGAGGGGAGGTTTTGTTGTTGTTCTCCTTGGGCTATTTAATATACAAATATGGAATTCTGAAAATTAATATAATATAATATAATATAATATAATATAATATAATATAATATAATATAATATAATAATATATTTTACTTATAGAAAATATATAATCATAATTTGTATATATAATATATAAACATTATATATAATATGTTTTAATAATATATAATGTATTATATATTATTATGAAATATATGTATTTTAATAATATCATATATGAAAATATATAAATAATTATAAATATATATAAATAAATACAATATATATTAAAATAACTAAATATAGATAGATATAGATATAGATATAGATATAGATATAGATATAGATATAGATAGATATATATGATCCTGGCCGCTCTGTCCCTGTAACTGTTCAGGTTTAATGGTGGCACTGGCATCCTGTGGTGAGGTTGAACATGAGAACTGTCCCTGTGCATGGGTTTGTATGAGGAAAATCAGCCTCACACCTGATATATAATTTCCAGTGTATTTGGTGATAAACAACATCCACAATTCAGCTGCAAACTTAGACCCAGGGGGTTGTTCTGGATCTGGAACCCAAGAAAACCAAACTGCACTGGGCACAACCACCTGACACACACCCCCTTCGTGGGCTCCTTGGAAGAAAGAAATAACTCTCCCAGAATAAGAATTCTCCTTTCACTGAGTTTTTTATGTACCCACATGCACAACAAACCTTACTTGATCTCTCTGTAGCATTTGCACTGTTTCTCATTCAGATGAGAACACAAATGCAATCCACTGGCTTCACGTCTCTGCTTCTTGCAGATTGACTTTTTTATACCCTTACCTGGCCTAGTTCCATTTATTAGGAACATATAAAAAATTATTGCCTTCTATAACTCTTCTTCAACAATGCCTCCAGCCTGAAGGCTTCATGAAGTTATAAGCAAAGATTTATATGTAATAAATTATTGAAAATGAAAAATATCTGTCTCCAACAAAAGTAATATATTTCAGGTAACAATGACTTTTCTAGTGAAGGGGAAGATAAAAGTGTATTTAGCAGGTATTCTGATACCATAAACTAGAATGCAATATTTGCATGCTCAAATATATTACAGAAAAACATGCTAATTCAAATCTGACATTAAGAAATTACTTTCTACTGCAAATTGGAATTCCAAATGAAACAATAAGCTGCACTAGACTTAGACAGCTCCACAGTCCACTTGGCAAAGAGAATCCACCTATAGAATTAATAAAAAAACAAAACAAAAACCACCAAAAAAACCCCCCCAAAAAAGCATATTACTGTTGAAACAGAAAGAAATACCAGAATGAGATTTCCTGCCTTTGCAGCACATACCTTCTCCCCGATACTCACTCATAAATTTCCCACAGGAGTCCCACATCCACACCCCATCACTCAGTGCATAAAATGGTTCACAGCTTTTGTACAGAGAAACTGCTAAGTGGATTAAAGCTTATTTTTCATGTGTGACTTCATGATTTACTGTGTTTGGACAAGATTCTTCCTTGACTGAACTTGACCTAATCCATCCACAGTTTAAAGGGGATTTTATGTATACAAACACATGAACAGATAGTAAAGTACTTAGATTCATTATAAAAGAACACAACTTTGAGATTCAAACTCCAAAGAGGGTTCTGAAAACTACTGTCACATGTGCTTTTTATGTTTTTCTTTCAAATCAGAATAAAACCACTTTTACTGTTGACTTTGACTCAACAGCTCAGGATCAGATTCCATTAGTTTTAGATGGTTTGAACTATTTCTATATTTTAAGTCACAGAACCTACAATGTACATAAAACTGTCCAAACAGCATTTATACTTACAAATAACAGATCAAGCATGGAAGCCAAAATGGAAATGGCACATTCCCAACAACAGGAATGAAATAATATTGAAATAATACAATATAAAAACCTTGTAAGAAGTTTTTTTTTTTTTTCCTAAACTGCAGTGTTAAAAATTTGTGCTATGTTTTTACTATAAGATGTTTCAGTCTTTTAAAACTTTCTCAAAAAAGTTTTTTTCATTCTCAATACACAGAAGGAAAAGAATGGCGTAAGAAAAAGGTTTTAAGATGGCTACAGGAGGATAATTCCAGTCTTAGAAACAATTAAGTTAACAACCTTATTACTGCTAAAGAGGAGGTTCCCACTTTTGCTCCTGCCACAGGGTGAGAATGAACTCCAAGTTCTGAATCCCAGCTGGTTCCAGGGATGTGAAACTTGCTGGGAAAGCTGATCCTCTGCCCTCCCCTCACTGCAAAGTGCTCAGAGAACCATTTCAGAAATTCAAGGTAATTTTTTGTTAGGATTCACCACTTTGTGAACACCAACAGGCACCTACGACTAACTTAAATTTGGGCAGAGGCCGAGGGAAAGGGGGACCCCAAGAGTGGTCACTGGATTATGGAACAGGAAAGGCAAGAGAATGAAATGAAAACAGAACAGCAGTCTGAAAATAAAAATGTGTAAGGACTTAATGTGGCATGGCTGGCCCACAGCAGCAGAAAATTGGAGCTGGGCACCCAAAATCCTGGCCTTTGGTATTCACCTAGCAGTCCTGGATGGTGCTGGAATTAATAAATAATAGAGCCACTAGCAACACCCTGTTGCTTTTCTGCCAGATTTTTCTGTCTCCTCAGAATTTTAGGAAGTGATCCAGCTGCCCTAAATTCCCCCCAAATGGGCATTTCCACTTGGCCACCATGGTCCTGAAAATGCCATTGCACCCCACCTCAGCATGGTTCTGGGAATACACCAAGATAATCAGTTTTTAGTTCCAGACTTGGTTTCCCTTTCTAGCCTTGTGTACTGCTGACCAGGCTCTGCACAGAATTCAGATTTGCAGTTTGCATTTGAAGAAGAAAGATAAAAACACAAAACCTGCCACATTTTTCCCTGCAATGGTACATTTCTGCAGCAAAGGAATACACTTCCCTCCTACCAGTGCCTTTTTGAATGGTCCAGGAGATTGTCCCATTCCCAGGAGATCTTTAGGTTTATCTTGATCAGTTTATTGGCTTTCTTCATACTGATTTTCAACAGCATACTAATTAAATTTTGAATCTAAAAGCATCATCAATTTTCTTTTTATGCTGAATATATTACTGGCCTTGAAAGATCCTGCTATCAGAGCTTTCCCAAGGATGGGAGGATTTGCTTAGCCCTGAGAAAAGCTCCATTTCCAGGAGCTAGTCAGCAAACAGAACCTATTTCAGCTTCTTCCATCAGCAGGTTGGGCCATAAATACCTGCAGGAAGTAGATCTGCAAGTCAGATGGAGTCATCACTACCTACTTACTCTGAGGAGAGTGCCTGGCTTTAATACCTTAATAATCACAATTTACCATTGAGAGGCTGCCCCAAGCTATTGCCAATTTATGGTGGACACCCACGATGAGCAATAATGTCTTGTACTGTGATAAAATAGATTTATTGTCAATATAAATATACTTACTGCAGCAGCTTTTCTTAAATCTTTATTTATAAGGCACACCAGATAGCCCAATAAGGGAAAGGAAGTATTTCTATATCCCAGACTTTTCACTTCATTTCCTAGAAAGATTACAGAACATCATGGACACAAGGATCATACCAAAGGTTACATATTCTAATTTCAGAGAAAATAAAACACTGTGAAGAAAAGTAACTGTACAGAAATCCATGCAAATATTAGTCTATATACCCAGGTTTTACTCTAAAATGAACCCCAGACTTCAAAAGGAATGGAGTTGAGTTGATGGACCCTCTGGAGATATTTATCTCATAAAAGACTTTCAAATTATCCTCCCACCCCCAAAAGATATTATCTTGATAATGTACTAAAAAAAAAATCTTGGCCTTTGGTATTCACCTAGCAGTCCTGGATGGTGCTGAAATTAATAAATAATAGAGCCACTAGCAACACCCTATTGATTTTCTGCCGGATTTGTCTGTCTCCTCAGAATTTTAAGAAGTGTTTAAACAGATATATCCATTATGTGTTGGAAGGAATTTTAAAACTCCCCAGTAGGGCTGTAGCTGATGACATATTGACAGTATCTCAGCCTGAAATAATTTTGGACATTCCGCCTGTGTTGTCTGCAGATGCAGAGCCAAAAACACCCAGCTGAAGGGCAAAGTGAAGGTCAAATGCCTGAAGCACTCAGAGAAAGCAGCTACACATGAGCACTATTGCTTCAACCCTCGGACATCAGCTTGTGAAGACAGAAGCAATTCCTGTTATCAGCTGTACAAATAAAATTATTAAAGCATCAGACAGTTTTTCCATCGAAAAGAGCGCCCCAAGGACTGAGATTTTAACTCTACTGCGAAAGAACTGAGGAGTTCTTATCTTCATTTGCTAATATAAACAGAATACCTTCACTAATTCCCCACAGCAGCTCCTTTGCAGAGCTTTCCTCAAAGTTCCTTCCCCGTGCTCCACTTCTACTGCAGCCCAATTTAAGAGAGCATTTAATGCATTAAAACTGGAAGGCTTCACATTTTCCATTTGAAATGCAGGGCACCAGAACACTGTCACCTTGCTAATAAAATGGGGTGATGTGGCTTCAGAGCCATTTACCAATCCCCTGCAAATTTTTTTTTTACATTTTAATGCACAAGTTAAATGGAAGAGCATACAAGAATTCTGGTACTCCTTTGACAGGAGACTAAAACAAGAACACGTTAACCAGCTGAGTAAATGCTCCTTTTTGCACTGATCCTATTTGCTGCTCCTTTGCTCGAGCAGGAACGTTCTCCTCATTATGGTCCTGATTAAGAAGTTTGATGTGCTGACCTTGAATATCAAATTAAGCTCCACGCTGCAAGCAAAGCATCCCATCTTCTCTAGTGGCTTATAAATTCATTAGACACTTTAGACAGAGTTTTAAAATTTGCTGACACTAAATTCACTCAATACGGAACAGAACCGTTAAGATTTATGAGGCAAATCTGCCGTTAAGTGAAACACGCAATCTCCAGGTGATTTCCACCAGGAATCCTTTCCATCTAGGCCCTTGCCTTGTTTTTTAAACAATGCCCTATTAAATTTCAGACTGTTAATTATCTTCTCATTTTCCAGCCAAGTGATCAATAGCAGAGGACAGACAGCTGCTGGGGCGAGCCCGAGCCAGGGAGGCGACGGCGCAGAATTCGGCGTTTGCCCGGTGCCGGTGGCTCCAGACACTCGGGTTGCACACCCCTCACCAGTTCCCAAGGAATAACTTCTGTGTAGAACCTCACCTGCTGCTCTGGGGAGTGAAAATAATTTATCTCGGGTGCCATGTTTCTGAAGCAGCTGGATCAGAATTTTAAATCTTTTTGCCATCTATATTCCCCAAGGGCACGAGAAGTGAATCAAGGCTGGTTTTTTACTTTCATGGATTCCAGGCTTTTGACAGGGGTTCACAGCGGAAAAAAAAAAGTAACTTCTGAACACCAGGCAAGCCCTGTGTGCCTGGTCTTTGCTAATAGGCTTTATTTTCATTTTGGCAGAATTTGTTTTGTTTGCATTTAAAAAGGGGCATTTGATATCAAATACGAGGAAGCAGCTCCACCAGCAACACCAGCCTGACACACAGGATAAGACTCACAAAAGTTAATTCAGTCATTTGTGAAGACACTTAAAGGGGATGTCAGGATGTAAAGCCTGCTCACAACAGGAAGGAGAGATGGTGAGAGGGAGACACGGGGTAAAATCAATCATTGGAATAATATTCTCACCAGACGAATTTATCCGATACAGGGAAGGGTTTGTATCACAAACCCTTGTGCTGGCAAGATTTAACTAAGCAGGCACACTGCAGAGAAAGGGTCAGGATGAGGACACAGAGGCACCTAAAATACCCAGCTGCCTTCCCTAAATACTCAGCTGAAATTATTCTCTCTCATCTCGCACATGGTGTGCGACACAACAGTCTCAAGCCGTATGGCACCAAGGATGCTGATGTGCTCTTCTGCTGCCATCCTGGCCAGGAACCCAGAACAGCAGCAGCTGCCACAGGGATGTCTCTTCTTTCACATTGATCATTTTGTAAATACAGAGGAGCAGTGCAGCTGTACAGCTCACAGCTTCAGGGTGGAGGCAGCATGGCTCACACCAAGGCTTTCTTGGAAGTCTGGTGTCAGTCTGCAAGTTAGTCTGGATGAGAGGATCCAAAATCCAAGTGGCAGACAGGATGCTTAACAAACTGATGCAGCCTGAAGCACAAAATACTCCTATTTTTGGTGTAGAATTACACTTATAACCAATTCTGCCTCAAAGAAATGTATCAAAATGGAATACAAACACAAGCAAAAGTTTGCTATGCTGATAGAAACCACATAAAAATAACTAGGATGGAAATGTTTATCTGGAGAGTGACTCAGAGTGACCTGAAGAAAGAGTGGCATCAACAGAACTTGATATCAGTGTTCAGTTGACTTCTGTACTCTCAGAGCTGTAGGAGGGGAAGCAGATATATCTAATATCAACCTTAACTGCTGGAGCTGCAATTCCAGCCAGAATGGCAAGGTGGAAACAGGGGTCATACCTTGACCTTGTAAAAAAAGAAAATAGAGAGCGTAATTACAGACCCCACAAAACAAACACACAAACACAGAGGGACAGCAAAAGGACTTTATCCTAAATTCCAGCTGGCATTTCTGGGATTTATTACAGAAATGAAGGTTGAAAAGAAGTGTAACACAGTTAATGACATCAGAGAGGAGCGTGACCTTCACCAACCCAAGTAAAAATGAACTTACATAAAATAGCCAGTTAAAAGATAAGGTGAGAAATGAGATGAGACCAGCAGCCATTTCTACTTCCTCTTGAACGAGAAAGAGAAAATTAGGGGAAAGAACTACATTCAAGCCTGTATGAGGGGAAAAATGTGACCTAAGGTCTTCTACCACAGCCAGTCTCTCCTTTTTCCATAGACAAATATGACTGGATTTAAGATACAACAAAGTGAGCTAGTACCAAAAAGTGTTTTATTAATGCCACAAATCTGCTTTCTGAAAACCAGAACTGATGTTTAGTCACAAGTAAGTAGACAGAAAAACAAGTTGGACCTCATGTCCATAAATGTTGTGCAAAAAATCCAGGGTTTTGCCTGCATTTTTAAAAATATTTTACGTTTCACCTACAGCAGAATGTCCTTTAAATGAAATGTCATGGCAACCAAAATATCATCTTAAAACATCATTTCATCCTTGTTCTCCATCACTTTTTCTTCTTTCCTGTTTAATGCTGTAGTAGCTCACATTTGATATTCCTGTTAATCATCACCACAGCATTTTACTTGCTTTTGCCACGAAAGGTTTTTGAGGTTTCCTTCCAACCTGATATCCTGTGATTCACCTCTCCTATTGCTGCCCTTTCCAGGTTTATCTGACTTTATTTCCTGAAAAAATAAAGCAGGGACTTGACACAACAAGTCCAAGATCTATAAACATTTTGTGCTCTGAACTGTGTGTTTTACTAAACACATATGAAAATGCAAAATTTCCATCTTGACAGGCAAGTTCAGTCTGTGGTTCAAATGAATGTTGCCTGCACATGGGTCATAAAATAAAAGCATTGATAGTGGTTTAGTCCTTCAATTCTTCATTTCTTTGCAGTTATATCTGGTACTGAACCAGGAATCCCAAACCCAACAGGAAGAAATTGAAGAAAAACTTAGAAAAACTAGAAATCTGCATCCACTGCCAGATGGTCTACCAGCAACAGCAATGAAAGAAATATTTAATGACAGTAAGATCTGAAAGGAAGACACAAATACTAGAACATAAGGTTTTTAAAGCAATTGCTTAACAAATTTATAAAGGGATTAATAAGACACATCTGCTCACTCTAGCTGGAAATTGTCAGTGGCCCAGGAGTTTCTTCCAGTCCTAGGTTTATGTTATTTCACAATAATCTCTTAATTTCCTACCAGTGTTCTCCTGTGAGGCAAGGAAACACAAATATTTCATTTTAGGAGGAAAGGGGCAGTTTGAGAGCCCTATCTGGGCTCCCAGGGGGGAGAATTCAGCTGCCCCAGGGAGCAGAGCCTGGGCACAATTCTGTGATGGTGTTCACAGGGGTCCCAGGATGAGGGAGGAGACGAGGATCTGACTCCATGTTTCAGAAGGCTTGATTCATTATTTTATGATATATATTACATTAAAACTATACTAAAAGAATAGAAGAAAGGATTTTATCAGAAGGCTAGCTAGGAATAGAATAGGAAGGAATGATAACAAAGGTTTGTGGCTCGGACTCTCTGACCGAGCCAGCTGGGCTGTGATTGGCCATTAATTAGAAACAACCACATGAGACCAATCCCAGATGCACCTGTTGCATTCCACAGCAGCAGATAATCAATGTTTACATTTTGTTCCTGAGGCTTCTCAGCTTCTCAGGAGGAAAAATCCTAAGGAAAGGATTTTCCATAAAAGATGTCTGCGACACCATCCCACACTCCCTCATTTCAGTCCTGCCCGTGCTGATCAAAGTGTCCCTGCTGAAACACTTCATTCATGGTTTTACCTGCAGCCAAGTCTCAAATTCCACACCTTCCCTGGCTGCTGCCAGGCACCTGCACACTCTGTGCACCCAGAGCTCACCCCAAGTGTCAGAAACCCCAAAACCACTTTGTGCTTCCAAGCCCTCCCAGGCCCTACAAGCCCATTTCTGTTGCTATTTACTTTAGCAAACACCAGCTGCCTGTTCTCCCCTTCCCCCAGCGAGCACATTTTCAGCTCCTGCACCCTGCAGGAGGGATGCTGAGCTCCTCTCTAACATGATCCCATGAAGGCTGCTCTCACCACACCAACCATCTTCCCCTAAGTGGTTTCATCTTCTCTCTGATGAAATAATCACCAATTCTGCCTTTTCCAAGATCAGTGAATCTCAGTCAGCCCTCATTAGTGTAACTCCCTTATCACAGCACACAATATCAAAATTACCTCCTGAATCCTTCCTGCTCTTATTAACGACTTAGAAACAGCTTCTGGATGGAAGGGTTTTCAATACTGAGATGTAATTTACAGTTTACTGCACAAACCTCAGAACAACTCACATGAACTTAAGTACATCAGGCTCTGTGTTCAAATTCAGTTGCTCCTCTTCCACTCCAAAGGAAGACAATGTGTTAAAAGAACCAGCAGAGTGGCTTAAACTAAACTTTAATTCCAAGTTCCTTCTAAGGCAATCAATCAGGAACTAAAAACCTCAGAAAAATTAGCTGCAAAATTATCTGTGTCCTCCAGCTGCTACAGATTCATAACCACCTTCCTGTTTTGCAGCCTGATTCCAGAGGTGAGCTCCACATCCAGGAAATTCATCTTCTGCCAGTGAGGAATGCTGAAGCAAGGGACAGACACCCCACAGCTGTGACAGGGCACAGAACAGGGCACTTCTAAGATTTGGCCTAATTTCACTGCCAGGGAAACCCAAATTTGCTGGGAAAATGTTAAATAATCCCCCTTTAGTCCAGTACAAGTGCGCAGGCTATTATTTTTTAATTAAACAAGCCCTGCAAGGCAATGCCATATTTCCATGATCTCCTGCCTGCCCCTGTCAGAGATCCTGTTAGATCAGGATCTAACAGGTTAATGAGAACCAGGAGTCCAACATTCCTGCACAGCTCAGCCTTCCACAGGCTTGTCCAGCACATCCAGAGCAGACCCCTAAAAAGCCACCAAAATTTCACCTGGCAAATTCAGTTTGGACCAGAGATAAACCTGTCTCAGTCCCTAGTTCATTTTAAGGACTAGATTTCAAGGTGCCTAGCCACGCTTTAAATGCAACAAATATGATAATGGCTTTTTTTCTCCTGGAGGAAAGATAAGTCCGATAAGGAGGAAGAAAAAATCAATTTTTTTGTCATGAGGCAACTTTAAGTTAATTTAACAGTATTTCAGGATGACTGCACATGGATTCTCAGACTGTCAACTACACAAGTTACAATCCCTTTACAGTTTCATGCTCCACCTTGGGGTTTGCTCACTGTTTTAGTCTCCTAAAATTAGTTTGGAAGCCCTGCTTGCACATGGCTTCTTTCCTCTCTTTGCCATAATTTTACTTGAAAAATGATCCCATAAATGCTTCTGAGTATGATCAGTGTTTCTGATAAAATTAGAAGGTGCTTTGTGGCATGATGGTTATGGTTTTAATTTGTTTTTATGACCTAAACTTCCCTTTCCTAGCAATTAATTAATTCAGCAACAGGATTTTATAGTTCTCCTGGAGGAAGGAGGATTCCTGGAAGCTTCTCTGCAGAGGACAGAGATGTCTACATGCACCCTTTGTGCTGTTTCAGTGCATCTCCAGCTCCCCTTATCCCCAGCTCAGGCCTGTGTTTTGTATGAATGATGAGTAATGCAAACCTCAGTCACCATTTCTGCCTTTCTCTTCTTTGGACTCACACACAATTCCTTTAGGAGCTGAGGTACCACAAAGAAAATGAACTTGAAAGAATGTGGTCCCATCTATGCAATAAAAAGAGTTTATGTTTGAGGATATTAATTCCTTCTTACATCAGTGGCAAAAGGATAGAAGGAAAAATCTGCCAGCAATCAGCAACAGAGAGCTGGGAGAAGAGTCTAATCTGAATCCTCTAGGGAAATTTAGCCAGACAAATTAAACATCCCAGTCTTAGCTGGTTAACGCATCATTAAAGGGCAGTGAGAACGGAGTTTTGGAATTTAAAACCTACCACTATCCTTTTACATCCAGGGTTTGGCCTTTGCTCAATACAGGAAGACACAATCTCTGCTCACACTACTTCAAAAAGCAATCTCTGCCTCATCCTGGGCCTAAAGAAAGGCCTGAAGGCCTGGCCACAACAGGACATGAAACAGGAGGACAAGGCCAAAGCCACCTACACACAGCAGAAATGCCAAAAGATACTCTGGATAGCAAAGATTCTTCCAGTCATCTTTAACTTCCTACCCCACAGTGCTGAGAACTTCCAAGCACTTGAGAGTCTCTCAGAAAAGAGGTTTCAGGACTGCTGGAACTGCCCTTGGTCAGGATGATCCTCTCAGACCTGTCCACAGCCCCCTCACACACCACCTCAAGGCCAAAGTTTCTTTGGAATTTGCTCTGGGATTCTTGGGAATTTGCTCTGGAAGAGGTGACAGTCACTTGGGAGGTTTGTGGCCCTTCCCTGGGAATGTTGATTTATTTACTTCAGGACGTGCAAACAGGTCCAAAACCTGAGGGAAAACATGCACAAAAAATGGGTGGGTTTCATTTTGGGACGGCAAAGAATTAAGCGAGGTTTTAAATTTTAACTCCCAAAAGAATTCAGATTTTAACATCCTGATAGTCTTGTTGAGAGGTTTCCACCTAAGTAACTCCACAGCAAGGTGTGAGTGGTTTTACACATCCACACCATCTTAGAGCCTTTTATCACAAAATCCTCCATTTTCAGGGGCAGCTGTAAGAGCTGTTATTCCCAAACTTTTACCATTTTCTCTGTCCTGCAGCCCAGGCTCAGTGCACTGCTGTAACACCACCCAGGGCCTGAGGAGATGCTCAGGAGCCACTGCAGAATGTACCTGGGAAGCAGAGGCTGGCAGGAGGATTAGCCACAGCCTACTGAGCTAATTGAGCACGTTTCACTTATCCTGGCACTTAAGAGCCAGAGATTCTGAGTGTGCTGGTGAATAAAAGAACATCTGCCTGATAACATCCATTTCATGAGAGTTACAAGTTTCAGAGAGCAATTACACACCATTTTTGTTTCTAATCCAAATCAGATGTTTAAACCATTTTGTGATTGCACAATTATCTTGTTTTATGAGGCAACCCAAACATCGTTTAACAAGATTTGAATGCCACTGTGTATTTTCAATTTATTAACAAAAATACAGAAGCCAAGCCCCCAAACATGACAGGGAGAGGCAACAGGAGAAGGATAACAAGGCAGTGGTGAAAACAACCTTGCTGAGAAAACACCACAGCACACCTCAACAGGAGCAGAGATGCTCCCAGCTCTCCTGCTTTGTTTTTGCAGGATTATTAAGCAGGCAGGAGCTGCTGAGGAAGCAGAGGCTGCTCACTCCTACCAGCTTTCCCACAGCTCTCACCTGGGGAGGACAAAGAGAGGGGCAGAAGAGCCTGGCCCCACAGCACTGCACAAATCCAAACACACAGAGAAGCTGCTGCACTTAAAACCCTCCTGGATTTTTGGTCTGCACATCTGGTCCAGCTACGCAGCAAATTGTAAATACATAAGGTTGGAACCGGTGATTTTTGGATGTCTTTTCCAACCTCAATGATTCTGTGAATCCTTTCTCACTGAGAGTCAGAAGATCAGAGAGACAAGCACATCATCCCTGTGTTTGTGCACTCAGAGACCTCCCCTGACCTGTTCCAGCAGAGAGCTGGGGAGGGATTGCAGCAGGACTGGGGTCCCTGAGCTTCTTGGGGATCTGCAGCACAGCCCAGAGTTTTCTCATTCTATCCAAATGCAAAATTGGGAAGGAGAATAAGCCAGATGCTGCCTTGGAGAGAAGAGAGGCTGAGTAGACAAACATAATTCTGTTACTCAGGAATTAATTCCCACAAAAACATATTTCTGCCACATTGAAATTGTAATATTCGGTTTCCAAATCCACAAAACTCATTCCAAGATTATTCAGTACAAATTACACCCTTATAAAAAAAAAATCTTGATTTATCACATCTCATTTATATAACCTCCATTTACAGTCAAAAGCTAATTTAGTGTTTTCTAACAGATTCCCAATGTTACTGTACTGAATTAAGCAGCAACACTGAATAGTCCAGGCCAACTCTCAATCCTGAGCAGGGCCAACAAGCAAGACTTTAAAAGCTCACTTGCACCTCACAGTTTTCACTGCAGGAGCACAAAGATGCTCCATGCAGGAATGACCAGCCATGACCTCCACCTGCAGAATGACAAGGACTCCAAAATTCACTTTTTAAGGTGAAGCTCATCACGCCCCTCTAGGCTTTGGCAAGCTATTTTAAGACTGGGCTTTTTCTTAAGAGGTCATGGAATAGATCAGCCTTGCTGTGCAACTTGCACTCTCAGCATCCAGCAGCTCGGTGCAGCTTTTATTCCTCCACCTCTGCTTGGACCTGTCTTTCCTTCCCGTGATTCCCAGAAAGGCTGGCAGAACAAAACCCTGAAAAACTCCACCCAACCAGGCTCTCGTGCAATGAAAGAGCAGGAGAAGCCAGGAGCAGGGACCAGCAGGCCAGGCTGAGCAGTGCACTGTAAAAACCTTGGAAATGCAGAAGGATCACCCCAAAATCTGGCTACATTCTGCCTAATTGCTTGACAGCACAAGGTGGGAGCCAAGCAGGGCTGCAGCCTGAAAAATGTGGCAGAAAATGAGGGCTGCAGGCATAAGGCATTGAGAGAACAATGAAAACCACAAAGCCCAGAGATAATTATAACCAAAAATAGGAGCTCACTAATTTTTCTACCACTAATGCTGTTAGTAAAGAGCCATTACTGTATTCAGTCTTATGGGGGAAAAAAATGTTTATGGAAGCAAAATAATGTAATCATTCCTCTACATTTAGGAGCTCTGAGGTCCAAGGAACACAGAAAGCAGTGAAATATGTGCTGCTCTTATTTTTGTTTTACCACGGAGTAATTTTCATGAGCAGAGTAGTCAGACATCATCTCCCTTCTGTAATGTTTAAAAGATGTACAGCACAGAAAATAACCCAGCACCAGTACAGGCACAGACCAGAGCACTGAAAGGTCTCCCAGAGCTCTAACTTTTTAACACTCTGATTTTCTGGACTTTCAGTAGAGCTTATATGAGTCTATATAATTTGCAAACACATTTCCTTCTGAGTCATCTTTTATTTACCTTTTTTCTCCTCGCTGACTTACAGAACCAGCTTTGTGACTAAACAATTTTGGTAAGCCTTGCAATCAACAGGATTAAGCAGTGTGTGCTGGGTGAACTACAGACAGAATTCATTTGTCAGTTCCCCAGTGCCCTGACTTTAATCAGGGGTAATAAAGCCAGCAGTATTGCTAATCCAATCAGCAAGACTAATGAAAAAATAAATTTGTTACTGCAGTTCAAAAACTGCCCTTTCACTGTGCAAAGCAAAAGTGGAATGAAAATCTCTGCCTTTTCCTCTCTCACTCCAAAGGTCCCTAATAAACAGAAGAGGGAGGAGGCAGAGGAGTTGCATATCAAAGCCCAGTTGTCCCTTGAAATCCAACTTTAATTATTAATACATGTGATGTGCTGAGCAAAGACAACATGTTTGAGGTCTTGCAAGCTTACACTGCAGAATGTAGTGGTTGCAAAGCTGCATCACTCAAAGCCAAGGAGACTGCCTTTTCAAGGAATTTCTCCCAATGAATTGTTGACCTGAATATACTATTTTTCTACTGTGTGCTGGAAAAAAAAAATTCAACACTTAAGATACTCCTTCTCCCAGGAAATTGTTCTCAGTGAACAGCTGCTGCTTTAATTCTGTTCAGAGGGACAAGGTGCAGCTCAGAGCACTGGGAACCACAGAAGAGTTGCAAGGACTGAGCAGGTCAGGATGATTAATGAGCACTTGCTGACTCTGCTGGCTCAGATGATGCCAGGAGCTTCTCCAGCTCACCTTCAGCAGATCCCTGTGGCAGCACTGCTTGGAAGCAGAGCAAAAGCCAAGGAGTGGGAATGGTACAGCTCCACCTGCCCTCCCCTGCTCCAGGAATTACCATGGGATCACGGATTCCAGGGGCTGGGAGGAATCTGAAGGATTCCAAACCCCTCTTCCTCTAGCTCAGGCTGGGTAGGTGTCACTGCTTTAGGATGGGATATGATGAATATTTCAGTTACTCACTGAAATGTTTGTGCCAATCATTTATTACAGGCTGAGGACAGAAGAATTTCCCTCCTGGTGGGAACAGACTCCCAGCTTTTACAGGATTCTCTGCTTTTCACACTGAAAGATCCCTTCCCTTCTTAAAGGCAAGGTACAGCTTCCAGACACACCTCAGTGAGGGCAAGGACTACAGTAATAAACCTGTTATATGTCACAACTTTATGCCAGGTATTTTCAGAGAGAACCACAGCAGTGAAAGGTGGAACTCACCTCCCTCGTGTCCTGTGCTCCTCATCCTGAGCTGCCCACACCTGCTGCCTCTTGAAATCTGAACTGAAACATCACTGTGGCTTTTGCATGACCAGAAAGAAAATCCAGCTATTGCCAGTTCCTTGTCAAAGAGGGAATTTCCCAGAGCTTCTCCTGTTTTTATGGCCACAACAGCCTTAACATTCTTTGGCTGATTTACTTCAATGGAAAACAGCCCCTCTTCATTCTGACCAAAGCTGAGATGCTGGAATATCCTTGTAGGCACATTTGTATTATTGAGCTTGGTTTTCTTCCCCATCAGGCCTGGTATCTCCAAGCTTTTCAAGAAATGAAAATGATTTCTTTCAGCATCACCTGCACTTGCTCGTGAAGATTCCACAGATATGGGAACTCCCTTGGTCTCTCCAACAATTTTAAAAATTATAGACTCTAAGAATGTGGCTGAGAATGGACAATTCTTAAAATATTTTTTACACCTTAATAAAATTTCTCTCCAAAGAACAAGTAATTTTAAAAAACAAATTGTTGAAAATACATGCCAAAAGTAACATGGGTAAGAAAACAAATCCCCATCTCACTACAACATTAAATGCTCTGCTGCAAATGAGATAAGATTCATCTTCTGGACCAGATTTTGAAGAGAACCAGTAATTGTTATAAATCAGTAATGAGTGCACAGAAATGGTAAGATGAGTTGGCATTAGTGACAAGATGGCAATGCCTTTTGGAAGGTTTTTTATCAGAATTTGCATTCTCACCTATATCATTGTTACTTTAGCTGCAGAGGTTGTTCCAGACAACAAAGCAGCTGTTGTAAAACAACCACTGCTAATACTTTAATTAAAGCCACATCATCATTAACTTGTGCTCTCTCAATCTGCTGCCTCCACCTGTTACTGTTAAGTTTATATTTATCTTATTATTGTATCTGGGAAATAAATTATCTTCTTTTTATGTAGCTTTACACTGCTCAGCAAAAGAGGAGCCTGGGCATAATCATACACTATCAAAAGAGGAGAAAAATATTTTTTAAGTTCTCTTTCGGTTTTTTCTAAGGCTACTGGCATGTGATGTAACAACTGAGGAACTCCAGCCTGCAGGTTAATGCACTTTCCCAAGGAGAGAAGCAAAGAAGTTCATAAACACTTCATAAAGCCCACAGGCACTGATGAAAAGCAGAATATACATCAAATACAAAACGTTTTCCAGGATGCCAACCTCTTAGCAGGTAGGCACTGCCTATTTGAACAGATATTTTTTTGCGCTGATGATGGTTTAATGAAGAAACTTTTGCTAGGTGTTCAAAGAGAAATCACTGTCTCTTCATTCTGCCTTATTACCAGAGCCTGTTGATCACTGAAGTGGAAGCTCTTTTGGTCCTCTGAGTCACAGCAGGAAGCCAACACACAGCCATGAGTTGATTGAAAGTCTGAAACACAGACTTTGGAGCAGCTCCTCAACAAAGGTGTAGATTTAGAAACAGTGACAGACTGTCTAGAGCTGGAGAAAAAACTGTCACACATGACAACCCCAACACAAGCCCCTGACACCTCACCTGTGAGCCACTCAGAAAACCAGGGAAAAATGGAGAAAACTTTCTGAAACTCTCTCCAGACAGCAAAATTACTTCACATTTTCCCCAGACAACAAAAAGACTTCAATTAATCTCTATTCTGATAGACTGTTTCTAGGCATATTTGTAAATGGCCTAGGGAACTATAATTAAGCAGTTAACTTGATGAACAGCTGCACTTTTTTGAAAGCAGTCATTAAAAGTAAGGACAGAGTTACCTGCCTCATTGTTTAACAAGATCTATTAGAATAAAAACATGAAATAGTAACCCTGGAGGAAAAATAATTCTTCATAAAATATTAGATGGTTGAGTTTGGTTTCCCCACAGAGTTTCTTTCCTGGCTCCATATTTCTTCGGAAAGAAGGCAGCATCTCATTACTGCTCCTGTTCTTTTCAAAGAACAATGCTTGTCATTTAGCTAAAGAGAAGACATTCCAAGGAAGTGGGTGACCTCTAAATCCTCCTTGGATATAAAAATTCAGAAAAGGCATGTATGGGTCTGGGCTTCCTGGAATTCTCAAAGAAAACAATATTACCTAAAGTATTAAGATGTCACACAGTCACAATAGAGGTCAGAAATGTCATAAAAACATTTCATATTGAGTGGTTTTCTGATGCTAACTTATAATTACTCAAAATTTTATTAATTTATAAAAACTATACATTAGCATTAGCATAAAAGTTTTTCATGCTGTCAGGGTTCAACAAAAAAAAACCAAGAATCTAGGATCCTTCAGTTTTGGAAAAAAGTTGGCTGGAATAGTCAAAAATAGTTTAGTTTCTTTGTAGCCAATACTTTTATCAAGCTGCTATAGAACAGATAAAAATATCTGAAGCTATAACTCATCCTTATTATTGAGCTTCATGAAAAAATTCTACTTAATTCTAATATATTCTATTGTATTTATTTTTTTGTATGACCTTGGTTAGGGGTTAATGGGGAGACTCTACTGATTTCCACTCATGAATGGTGCCAGAATGTTCCTAGAGGGGACATCAAAACGCAGTGCAAGAGGAGCATCACCACTGTTATTTTAAAATATCAGCTCGCCTTATTTAACAGAGTCAACTTTAGTGGCTTCCAAAGTCTCTTCTCTGTTCAAACACAAAAAGAAATTAATTCAGTAAAAGAAAAATAAGCAGTCAAGAGGTCAACTTTTCATTGCAGGGACAATTAGAGCCTGATCTATTCCCAAAGCAGCAATGGGAAGACTTAAGAGCATTTGGCTCATGCTGAAGACAGAAGGAGTAAAGAAGCCCTGACCTGGATGCACATTGGAGGTTTGTTTCAATTTATGGTGTCATTAATCTGGAGGGGGAGGAACTGTATTTCAGCTTTTAGCTTTGGACAGGTTTGGTTTAAGGTCTCATTTATGCCCCAGTGCACTTGACTCCAACCACAGCACTGAACACTTGATTATTTACCACTGCCACAGCACCAGTACATGAAAAACTACTTTTCTGGAACTGAGAAAAACAGTTTTTCCAGAGAAGGTGTGGAGTGTCCCTCACTGTGGGTATTCCAGAGCCATCCAGACACAACCCTATACTCTGGCCAGGCAGCTGGGACCAGTGACCCACTTGGTCCCTTCCAACCTCACCCATTCTAGGACTTAACTTTGAAGGCTGTGAACAGCATTTTACAACCCAAAGGTCTCATTCTCAAAGCTGCCAAGCTCACACACCCCATATGAGCTCCCAGATGGTTTTGGTGCCAGCCTTTCTGAGAAGCCAAGCTCCAGGAGCCAAAGGGAACAAGTTTGCTCAAAACAGATACCCCTCGATGGCAAGGGTTAAACCCTGCATAGACCAGCACCTAGGAGTTACAAAAATAAATAACTTCAGATAGGGAAATTTGGCTCCATTATTGCTCTTTCCATCCACAAACACTGAACAACAACGTGCCTCAGTTTCCCTCCTTTGTGACCCAGTTTGTACAATGGGTGCCACGTGCTTGCAGAGGGGGTGGGTCAGGGTCTGGCATTTAAAAACCATGAGTGCATTGATGCCTGCAGCTCAGCCCTGGGAGAGGAGAGGCAGACAAAACCAATCTGGCACCCAGCCCTGCAGTTCTGGTGCCTCTGCAGCACTTTGGAGCAGCTGAGGAGCTGCAGCAGATGAAGCTGCATTCTGCACCTCCCTCATCCTGCAGCTTCTGTGGGAACAGCAGAAAATATCCTCGAAGCCCTAACCTTGTGTGAGCATGAAAGGTTAAACAGGCAAAAATCAGGCCACATAATGAGAGACTGAACGAAGGGAAAAGAAACCTTCCTGGCCGGAGGATTCTCTGCTTGTGGAGCAGATAACCAGGCAAAGATCACACAGTCTGCCCCCAGAAGATAAAGCCTCTGGTTCCTGTTCAATGCAAAGGCTCCTGCTTGTTCAGCACAGCATTTTTTCTTGTATTTGTTTCCCTTAGACCTTGGTGATCTTTCCTGCATTCAATTCCTCGGCTCCATTTCTCATCACACTGTGTGCTACAAAAGCCACTATTCAGGACTTGGAGGTGCTGAAACTCCTTATCTTGAATTTTAAGGACAGATTACACTAACCTTGCTCACAGAGAGCAGTATTTTGTACAAAGTGTATGTACCACCAAAGTCCTTGAGAACACCAATGCTACAGAATATGGCACAACAGGAACAGAGATACCACAAAGGATGGAAATCTTTCCTTGGCACTTCATGCTGCCTGATAAATACACCAATAAAGTACAAAATTTAATGCATACTGGAAGTTTTTGACATTTATTACCAAAAAAAACCCTAAAAATTTGCATAATAAAATCCATACTTGCACCAGAAGGATAGGGCGAGCTGCATTTGTAAAAATCTGCTCCAATTAACTGTTCTTACAATGTTTCTCTCTGTCTGGATTGAAAGATCTTGTAATATTCTGACCAAACCCAAAGGGGAGGGTAGACCTTTCTTGCTTTGGAATAGATTCAGATGCCAAACCACAGGGATTGCTTTGGCTCTAAAACCACGTCTTCCGAATTTCCGCTCCTGGCAAGAAATACAAGAAGTAAATCAGGAGTACAAAGGAAACACAATGTCATTTCCAAGAAAACAAAACTGCAGGACCTCATCTGTTAAATTTTAGAGAAGTGGGGATGAGCAGAGTAAGCATTTGTGGGCACAGAGAGGCTTCCCAGAGCCTCCTCTCACAGATGGAGCCGGGCTGGAGCCTGGCAGCCCTGCCAAGGCCAGGCTGGCACAGCCCAGCCAAGCACTCCAGGAACGAGCTGCCAAGCAAAACTCACACCCCGACCTACAAATTGTGCCCATCAGTGCTCTGCAGGTGAAAAACAAGCACAGGGTTCTGCAGTGAAGCTCCCTTGCCCAAGCTTTGTTCAAGTTTCAGACAAACTGGTTCTCCATTGCTCTGCACTGAATCACAGGCTGAGCAGGTTATTGTGCTTGAGATGAATTTGGAACTCTGTGCAGGTGCAGGGCCCCAGAAATCCCATCAGGTCCCTCCCAGATGTTCCTCTGGGCCCTTACAGTCCCACAGTGCAAACAAAGCAAAGGCTCCAGCTGAGCAGAGGGAGCCAAGGGAGACCCAGGATTCCTGGCACCCACAGCAGTGACAGAAAAGCTCTGGAGGCACCTTTTAGCTAAAACCATCTGGGAAGGTAAACATTTTGTCATAGCATTTTCTCCCCTGCACTGGTTTATTTTTTTTGGTTTCCAGCTTCACAAATTATTTTAACCAAAATTAGTGCAGATACATGGCCCAACAAAGAGGTTGCTTTTTTTCCCCCTCATTAATTAATCTCATGGATCAACTGCCAGAACTCATCGGCTCCAGAGATGAACCCTTTTTTAAATTAAATCCTTGAGGAGGTTAACATCAGTATTCCTTAAAATCATTTTTAAAAAAAGCTATTTTCTTCAAACCTTGGGCTGGGATTAGCTTTATCATTTGTGCTTTTCAGTACACTCTGAGTAGGATTGTACACAACTTCACAATAACAAGTTTTCTATTTTCCCTGAAGTATCATTAGTTTAATACCCTATTCTCATGGCTTTACACATGCCATTAATTTCAATCACTTTTTATTTCTTTGTATGAAGCAAGTAATGATGAGAAGTAAGTCAAATTAGAGACCAAAGGAAAGTACAAAAAGACACAACCTGACTTTATCTTAATCACCCTGCATGAAACCAGCAAAAATATGGTATCATTTAGAGGTCTCAGCTGTAAGAACCTGTACAAAAGCAAGCAAGATGCCTACATGGCACAGCAAATTGCCATTTCCAGCACTTCCCACACACTTTGTGCTATGCTAGCTCAGGTACCAGGAGCAGAGTGGCTAAATTAGCTGAAAAGAAAATAGCAACAGAGTCTGGGGGAAATTCCAAGTTAACACAGCTGAGAGCACACAGCAGTGAGAAACTGTGCCCATCCTGAATTAGTTCAAGCAAACCAGGAAGGAGTGGTAGGAGGTGAAAAAAAAAACAACAAAGCAAAGCCAAAAGAACTCTCCAACACAGAGTGCACAAAGCAATCCTAGAGCCACACCAGAGATCTGCCACACCACACAGCAGTGATTATCAGCAAGAGATTATCAGCAAGCTACATCAGCTTCAGGCATGGTCATTTTTATATTGCTGCTCTTTGCAAGAGGGGCTTTGTGCAGGCATCTTCTGCTGGGCAGCACAGGAGATGGGAATAATTCTGCTCTGGAGTCATTCTGCTCCCAGATGGAGAACTGCTCCCCCAAATGCTGCTCTCTCCCACTTTCCAAAACACCAGAGGTTCTGGCTGGCAGGATTAGCAAGGGCTCTTCCAGCAGCCAGGAAACCCCTCCTGGAGCTGCCCCTCTCTGCCTGGCAGTGCCTGGGAGCTTCCCAGGGACACAGCCCAGCTCCTGCTGCCCACAGGGCAGGAGCTTGTTCTGCTCCCACTGCAAAGATTCCCCATTATCTGTCACCAAAGGACACCAATACCTGTGCTGTGGGAACACAGAGGTGTTTTCCTGAACAGAGAATGCACGTCCACTGGCTCTTTGTGGCTAAAGATAAATAGATTTACAGAATGTAGATGCTGCCCTAAAGTAACCAAGCATTAAAAGGTGAATACAAGTGAGTACAAGCATACAGTGAAATAAGGATAAAACAATACTGAGCAATTGTCTATACAGATTTTTACCTGTCATAAACAAGAAATTAAGACCTTTGATATAGAAGAAACACTCTTATAGACTCAAATCCATTTAAAATGGATTTTGTTTAGAGTCACTTTCAACTCCCACTGCTTTCTTATGAGCCTCAGGACTTCATTTTTAAACAAGGAACCCTTTGTATTCTGTCACACATCCACAGCAGTGAAAGCCAGATGTGAACTGCAGAGTCTCATTAAAAGCATCGTTGCAAAGAGGTGATGGAAGCTTAGAGGACTTATGACCAAGCAGGGAGGTCTGAGATTCCAGTAATGGCACAAGAATACATTTTCAGAGAATAAAGCTGTTTAATGTGAAACAGCCTTTGAACTTTCCAATACGTGCATTGCTGAGAGCACCACTGCTTGGAACAGAGTGGCAAGAAATAAAGATAACCAGTATTTGTTAGGTTTATTTTACTCTACAAATGCTGAACATAACGATGGTTCCCAGTCAAATAAATCCTGTGCTCCCAATACTGGTTCCAAAGCTAAATGGCTTTTACCCAGATTGCAGCTAATACCTCACCAGGCTGGAAATAACCCCAATTTACACAAATTGGAGCTGATGTGGGAGCAGAGGCAGCTCCCTGCTTGGAAACATTTCCACCAGGGACAGCACCACTGAGGCACCTTTGGTGGTCCAATAACTTGGAAGGATCCAGAGCTGAAGTTGCACATGGTTCTGTTTCTCTTCTCACAACAATAATGCTTACAAGGACTATAAAATAAAATGAGGAACCAGCAGAGTCAGGGCTTTAAATACCCCTGGGATTTGTGCTGTGACCATTCTGAATGTTGCTGATGGGGCTCTCTTGGTGGTAATTAGGAGGATGCACTCACTCTGAAGGATGATGGTAAAGTCTTTGTGAGCCTTTTCTTTTGAGCTTAAAATAAACTCAACACTTAGGACAGAAACATACACAGGTTAAATTAACATTGTAAATTCAGCATTTAACTAGTTATGTCATCAAAATTTGTGCCCAAAATTTGTATTATGTCAGTAAAATAACTGAATTTTGAATTTTTTATTTTTTTTTTAATCTGCTCCTCTTCATATGAAAACTCCAAGCACCCCTGTTTCCCTGGATAGTCATTTTAGTTCAAATGAAGCCACATTTCCCCCTTCCCTCTCTCTGAGGCATAAAGAAGACATTGCACCAGTGAGAAACTGGGCAGATTTAGCAGCTCAAACTTATTTCCTCTCATCAGAACGATGTAAGTGAATTTAATCCAGAAAAACTGTATCATTAATATGTGCTTACAGGCATTTCCCTGAGCTTTCAAGTTTGTAGAACAGTGTGAGTTATCATATCAAAACCTTAAGCACCAGACAGGGAAAATGGGAGCTGCATTATGATTAAACATTAAGATAAGGTGAGTAAAAAGCTTTATTTTCACATAAGTAAGTTCGTTTTTCTTCAAAAAATAAGTGCTAAATTTTACCAGCTAACTTTACCAGCCATCTCAGCACCACTGTGTGACTCTCCTTGTACTAGCTCTACTAACCACAATTAAAGGGGATGAAGTCCAATTCTCCTCTTTGTGACTAACAGAAAAAAAAAAGATATCAGTGATGAAATATTTCCATCTGGTAAACAAAGTGCCAGGGAAATATCAGAACCACCGCCAGCACTGGCAGCAGCAGCAAGGCAGAGATTTCCATCAACCTTTGCCTTTGCTCCAGCTATCTGAAGCACTTAACATTTTCCCCTACTTCAGAGCAGGCTGCTTGAAAGGAAAAATAATTCAGCACTGTCTACGCAGAGAAAGAACAAAACTGTATCTTATTATAGCAATGTAGCTTATTTTTTTCATTAAAATTACTGTTTCCTAAGTTTCAGATATAAAAACTGTCCTGCCAAGTACTACTACCAACAGTGACACAGACAAAAAAAAATTACAGGTATTTATGTATTTATACTACATTTATATTTACTATATAAATATATATATATATATATATACACACTATATATATAGTAATATATGTATTATATATATATATATACATATATTACTATATATATATATATACACACTATATATATAGTAATTATATTACATTTATACTATATATATATTTACTATACCTAATACAGTGATTCAAATCCAAGGATGATAGGACACACATAAATTTTAAACTGAAAATCCTTGTGGCTTTTTTTGTGAGGAGTTATCTAGATGATCTTTTTTAAGCAAAAAAAAAAAAAGCAGTTTACTGGCAGCTGTGTATCAGGCACGGCATCGTTATTGTTGTTTTTTATCTACAGCTTGCACAGGCAAAATTATTAATAAACATCCCCCTTGTCTCTGCCACAGCTTCCAGTTTGCATTAATGTTGTGATAGCTGGATTGAAAATCCTGCCCAGGGAAGAGATTCCTGACCCAAATGGCTGCACAAATTCCTCCTCTGAGACTCCCCCCACTACCAGGGAAGGCTCTGAAGCACCTGATAAAACAGGGACACATCCTTGGGTATGCAGAGCCAGGGAATGCTGCTGACAGAGACAAATTCCCTACCAGAGCACATGAAAGGGAAAGCTCCTGGTGCAGGGGCCACGATCACAGGGCAGAATAACAAAACACTGAGCTGCTGCTTTCACCTGAGCCAGAGAAAAGGTGCATTTGTTCCTGAACAAACAGCCTGTTAGACATGCAATCAAAGGTTGTAATTAGCTACTAATTATAGCAGCCAGGATCCAGTCATGGTGTAGTCACTCAACAACCCAGATCTGCATTTCAAACAAAAGTTCCTGTAGGAAAAAAAAATATTTGTGGAGAAAAAATAGAGAATTGGCTCTTTCCAGTGTCAAGCATCAGCAATTAAAAGCAATTATAAGCAGAGGATTTGCTTGCCTGCATAATCATATTCACTGCAATCTGTCTGCTGGCTGTACAAGGGGAGGTCAGGCAGGAGACAAACACAGAGCTGCACAGGTCAACTCAATTTATTTGGAAGTCTCAGTGGACTTCCAAAATAAAGAATCCTTATGGAGAGGGAATGTGTCAGCCACACGGCTCTGAAGCTAAACTTGTTTTAGCTTCATAAAGAAAGATACAAAAGAAGTCCAGGATGAAGCACAAAAGATTAATAGTTCTGGTCACTGTCAGGCAATTGATTAATTTTCTCAAACTGACAATGTGGGGAAAAAAGGGAGATCAAAATAATCGTTAGCAACTAAATAATTAAATATTAAAATGAGAAAAAAATATGAGGACAGACCTTACTGCAGGTAACAAGAAGGAGCACACACTTCACAGTCAGGAAAACTAAGAGGACCCATCCAATCCCTGGGGTAACTTTTCCATTTAAATGAACTGCCTGAGGACTGGTTCATCAACTCCATCTGTATTTTCCTAGTTCCCCTATGGTTTTGCTCCAAACAGCAGCTATTTACTGCTTGCTCTTACCTGGACATTAAGTTCTAAATCTGCTTTTCCACAGGAACTCAAATTCCAGGCATACAATTATTTCCTCGCATACACTTTTGAATGGACGAGCTAATTAACAAATTGTTTTGATGCTTTAATGAGACTCCAACTCCTTTGAGGATTTAACTGCAGTGGGGAGAACAGGGCTGCCATGTTTTCTGTCTAGGTATTATTTAGAGAGAACAAAAGCTACTGTTCCATCTTCTTTTGCCTACCAGGCACCTCCTTGCCGTCCTGGGAGGTGACCTCCAACCCTGCAATCACTTTTTGTTGGGTTTTTTTTTTTGAGTCCAAGTGTTACAATTTCCCTTGCTCATATCCATACAGACTTGGGAACCCCCCATTTTCAGCCAGGTCTCAGAACCTTTCTTCTGCTGCTCCTCCATCTCTGCGACAATCCAGTATTTATTTTCCTGCCTTTCCTTCCTTCCAAGGTCCCCAACAGCTCTGTCCCATCCATCAAGGTGTCAGGCTACATTACCCATATGATAAAAAAATAAAAGCAAACAACTCTCCTTGCATATTGTCTTACATTGTCTCTCACCTTGCAGGACCAGGGACTCCACTCTCCCTGAACAATCAAAAACCTCTGTAACAACTTTGTTACTACGAAGCTCTGCTAAGCCTAGGTGGTGGATATGACAAAAAAACACAAACAAACCCAACAAATATCTTAAATTCTCATTGGTTTTCTACCTGTCTACAGTCTTTTACATTTAAAAGCAGTGATAAGCAAAATTCTTTTGTACTTTCATCAGTCTCAGGATCTCACTCATAATGAACTCCATGGTAATGATGTTTCAGTGAAACAGCCTAAAAAAATAAAATACTTTTTATCCCTACAAGTTTAACAAGAAACAAATCTACAAGATCATATCTTTCAGAGTTTTATGACTCCTGTATTTTGTTCACTTTTTCCCCCAAATCACAAGGAACATCCTTCTCTTTCTCCTTCTGGCCCCCACCCAACCTCTGTGATTTGGCAGTTCTTTGCACATTTATACACAAGTATTGTATTTTCTAGTGAACCACCTCAAGTCTTTTCAATATCACAACGAGGGACAGTGCACTTACTTATGCTAGAATGGTTTTATTACCACAATTTTCTATTCTTGCAATGTTTTTAACTGTGGAGTACACAGAGTGTGCTGGGCAGGCACTGTGCCTTAGTCCTACTGCCAGAAAAAGAAAGAATTTCTCATTGGAAGCATCTGGTAAAAGCACACTAGAGGCCTTGAAATCATGACTGGTGCTCTTACTATTTGCAAAAAAATGAGTACAAATACACACTAATTTGATTTCCCTGACCCTGTTTGACCCAATAGGAACCATCTGCTTCTGTTCATCGCCTCCCATCCACCCTGATCCAAGACCACAAATCCAGCAGCAATCATCCCTTCTTTGTCTGCACTGTCTTTGCATTAACCCAAAGCAGAAGATGAAATAAAGAACGTTCAAATGAGCTTTAACAATCTATAAAATTCTTCCATTACGCAGTTTATGGCGAGTGATTGTCGCTACACTTTGGATTCCCATAATGAGTTACTTTCTTAATAACCTCCTGAGGGCATCATAGAACAGAGTCAATGGCTGAAAATTATAGGGCAAACAAGAGACAGCTCCAAGCCAGTGTTTTATATTCAACAGAGGTGCAACTGGACTGAGCTGGGCTCTGCATCCTGAGCTGATTTCAGTAACGAGCCTGAATGAACTAAGAGAAGAATTAGCAGAGTTCCTCTCAACTCCACTCAGCAGCACCTGTGTGATTTTGCCTTCTGAAAGTAGAGATTTGAGACATTCAAGTTACAGCACGACATTCTGGTGTGGAACACCAGATCTGCACGAGGAGGAGGAGCTGTGAAAATCCCATATTCTGGCCAGCACACCATTACTCATCCCAGACAGCTGGAATGGAAACAAGGACCACATGAATCATCCAGGCTGCTCTCTAGGAACACACTGGGCTGCTCTGCACAGGCCATAATAATAACATTTGTTATTCCACAATGGACTTTTAGATTAACTGTCTTATCTGGTTTTACGATGCTGCGCTCGGCGCATTTCAAGGGAAGGTAAATCACTTCGCCAGCCCTCCACCAAGAAAGCCACAGTAGATCTTCCAGGAAATAAATATTGATCAAGCCTCTGTCATAATTACAGGCTCTTCACAACATTCCATTTGCACCAAGGAAGTTTTGCCATTACTGGGGAGGTCTATGCACCTGCAATGAGATCCACTATCTCAAAAATTAAATTGGAAGAATAACTTTAACTGGAAGTCAGGTTCATATAAGCACCAATATGGCCAATATTTATTAGAGCCCTAAATCAGGTCCTTCTGTAAATGATAACCAGTGAACAGATGTAGCAATATTAAGTGAAACCACAAACAAGGAGATGCTGCAATATGCATAAATTCTTTGAGCACTTAGCTTAATGTAATTTTTCTGGGGAGATTACAGGTGGCAATACAACAAAAAAAACCTAGGAAACAGTTTCCTATGTGCTGGCTTTCTTTTTTTTTTACTCCCAAGGATGGCAGTCACAGAGGTACAACCTTTGAAAAAAAGTAATATATTTATATTATGCACAAGGTTAGTAGAGTTTCTAAAGCTCTTTCTGTGACTACACTTCCTCATTCTTGTTAGCTATGTAACAGTTGTCAAACACCTCATTACAAGATAAGCTCAGTTTTATTTCAGAAACCGAGGAACAGACGAATTAACTGACAGCCTCAAGAACAAATTGGTTGTAAGAAATGGGCTCAGAAGCTGCTTTTTATAATCCCATGAAATACGTATCTCGAAAAAGCATCATTAATGAATTTTCTCAGAAGCAATCTTTGAAAAATCCTAAGAGGTGAGCAATACAAAAATCTAAAAATAAAAATAAGTGGGAATAAACCTGCAAGATCTTCAGTTATTTCTGAATCTCCAGATACAAGAGAAGCGGAAAAATAGCATAGGAAGGGAAAACATTACAAGAACAGTTCAACTGATAAATGTGTTCATATCTTAAAGGAGTTAATAATTTACAGAATGTTAGAAATAATTACTTGTTTAAGCAAGCTACCCACTGGACAAATTTTTAGAGCCATCAGGGATTTTTTAATTCAGCGTATCGGTTCAATTCTGATTCAGAAAGAAATGCATTTTACTCTGAAAATAAATTGTAGACATGATGCTCTCTTTGAAATCCAGCACGAGCCCCCATTCTGCTGCAAGAAACGCTTTGGGGGAGAAGCTGTGTTTCAAATTTATTAATGATTCCTCAAGTTGTTATAGAAACGCAACTGCAGCAAGGCAATGTCTGGAGACACGAGCCCCTTTCATGTTCCCTGTCAGAGGAGCTGGTTGCTGAGGTTACCTAACAATGGAAGAACTTGTACATCCAATTCCCTCTCTACAAAGGCCCCACAAACCCAGGGCTTGCCACACAACAATGCTGGCTAAAGCAGCCACTGGGCTTGTTTGCAGTGTGCAGATTGAGAAACCACTGCTCTCAGGCTGCTGCAAATACCTGGTGGCCATTGTAGCCAGAACCAGCTCTTCAGAGAAGGCATCAAAGGAAAAGAGAACAGGATATTTCTAAAACAAGCTTCAACTCCACCAACTGCTTCAGAAGCTCCAGCATGTGCTAAATTCGTTTTTAATTTCTGTAGGACAACTGGCTGCTCAGGGAGACATTTAGGGTGAGACCTTAAAGGCTTCCCTGCACTCTAATAGCTTCAGTCAGGACTTGCAGCTCCTCTCAGGAACAACTCCAGGAACCAGCCAGGAGGGGAAGGGAAAGGCTCTGACCTCCAGACACACCCAAGGGAACGTCTGGAGCTGCGTCAGGGCACATTTGGGGAGAATATCAGAAAAAATTCTTCCCCCAGGCTGCCCAGGGAATGGTCCCAGCCCCAAAGCTGCCAGAGCTCCAGGAGGGTTTGGACAACACTCCCAGGGATGCCCAGGGTGGGATTGTTGGGGTGTCTGTGCAGGGCCAGGAGCTGGGCTGGGTGATCCCTGTGGGTCCCATAAATTGATCATTCAAAAGTTTAAAGTTTCTTGTTGTTGCTATAAATGCAGCTAAGAGCATCTGAACCCCTTGCAAGTGAGCAGGGATGAAACATCGAATAGAGAGGAAGGCAAAGGAAAAAACAAAGGTTTGTTTCCAGATTTCAAATGGAAATCTCTGTTTAATTACAGCCAATGAGTGCTCTTCTATCAATTTTAAGGGAGCCATGACTTCGCCCCTAGACAATTATTAAGTGCAACCAACATCTTTTTTTTCCTTTAAGGAGAGAAACAGTAAAATGAAAAACCTTTGAGTCTGGCAAATCCCAGAACAGCAGCTGAATATAAATGAGGAGATAAATGATGAAAAGTGTGTTAAAGCAATTCCTTAATGGGCTGGAATAAAACAAAAGTTTGCATTCTCACTCCATGTCCCCAAAATGGTTTTTGCATAACTGGAATTGGAAAATCATGGCTGGGTATGGGGAGGAGTCTCAAGGGTGACTGAAGAGCCTCCATGGGTTTGATAAGAAACTCCTGCAGCACAGCTGTGAGGTGAGCACACACGTGTGTGTGTGTGTGTGTGTTACACACAACCACATTCACTAGAAAGAGACAATACCTACACAAACAGTGTCAAACAAAGCACTTCACTGGGAATTCACCATTTTTTAAGTTCTTGCAATAAGATCTCTGGACAGTATTCTTTGGAAGAAATAAAAGCTGCAAGTGCACTCTGTGTTTTTTTACCTTTGACCTCTCTGCAATTTAAGCCATGACCACACAAGTTCTGCATGGGGTGGTTTCAGACATAGGATTTGTAAAGGCTGCAGAGTGTTTCTGCCCCTACCTGGCCTTTTTCTGGGGCAGGCATAGGCTGTGGGGCCACGCTGCCATGGTCAGTCTGCATCCAGCACCCTTCCAGACACATCCAGGAACTCCTCCCTGCTGGAAGAGCTCGCCCTGGCTCCCAGCCCAGCACACATAAACCAGCACTGGTCCCACTAGAAAGGCACTGCAGGAACCCAAGGAACTGGCCTTATCTACAATTCATTCATCCCAACCTTTCAATTCTGCACAGAATGAAAGAGGCACGCGAATTTTAAAATTAAGAAAAATACACTCAGTATCAGTAGATGATGCTCTTGGTAGATTTGGTTTCACAAAGAAAATGAGTCTTTTTCTTTGTCAGCTTTCCCTCTACAGACTTACTACTCATGTGTCCAGTCCTCAACACAGCCCTCCTGTCACACTGCCCAAAAACCCCAGTCCAACACTAAGGAATACAATTCTCCATCCAGAGTTCTAAAAGATTATAATCTATTATAATCTTTTATTATAATAAAAGGCTATTTTTCACAGAAGTGGCATAAAGAACACTCAGTAATTCCAAGTGTGTGAGTTGTGTATCATTTCTGTGTATGTATCATTTGTATGATTAAAACAGTAATGGCACATATGGCTAGAACTGGCAGGCTTCACTTAATGAAAATACTGAAAAATGAAATGCCTGATTTTCATTATGCTGTTCAGAGGGTGTTGTTGCCTCTTCTCTTGGCAAAACACAGCTAGAAATCTGGATTCACCCACAAATAATTTCCTGCAAACACCTGAACTGTGGACTAGAAGGGAAATTCTTCCCAAGCCCTTCCTACCCATCCCTCCAATTCTCTAAGGAAAAGATCTTGGGGGCTCTGAGAACAGCCTTTTATATTTTCTTTAATGGTTATAGTTCAATAAAGCTGACATAATCCAGAATGGCTTGAAATGAATAAATCTGCTGGATAAGATCCAGAGATCTTACAATCTGCTCCAATGAGAAAAAAAAAGGGTTTCACTCAAATAAAAAATTGATTATGAACCTGTCTTGAGAATGGCTCCTTAGCAGAGGACAGCATGCCTGTAACAACTGCAGTCCCATCCTCACAGATGACTGATGATCTGAGAGCCCTGTGGGCCTCACTGAACTTTATTTAAACTCATCACAGCCACAGAATTGCTCTGGAGTTCTCACAGAACTCCTCTGGCTTGTTTATCAATAGGTTTTCACCAGGCTGAGGCTCTCAGTGCCTTGTGCTGCAGACAGGCAGGGATTTGGGGAATGCAGGTGTGCCAGAGCATCCTTTAAAATGGCTTTTAAATGGTCCTGGACCTGCTCAACCAGAAGGCTGAGCCAGTGGGAGGAACCTCATCCCCAGGGGACTCTGAGGTGTAAATTAACTGGGCACCTGCCCTTGTTCCACAACACACATAGCACCAGCACAGGAGGGCTGAAAGCTCCTTCTCTTCAGAGCATTTCTGCCACAAAACCTTTTGCAGACTGCTTTTCAAACTCTCCACTTACAATTACATAAAGAGACTTCAGACTGGGGCCAGTCAAGCTGCTCCTGATCTGCAGTGATGGAAAGAGAGGGAAATTTAGCAGCAGAGTTCACAGAAAGTTAATTGGCTGAACTTACAGGCACAGAGACTTTCTGCATGAGACCATTATAGAAAATATAGAATTAAGAACCAAATGATCCCCTGAACTTGTGAGCACAACTTAGTCCACAAGACAACAGAAGGGGAGACAACAGCAAGAGCTCAGCTCCAGCACTGGCTGAGTCAATTCCCAGAGTTCATCTCCAAAGCTAAAAGCAAAACTGACTGCCAGAGGAACAAGAATAATGTATATTTTATAGATTCTCCCTCCATCCTTCCAGTGTTCTGTCCTCATTTCCAGCCACCACTGCCAGGTCCTGCAGGTTTCCATGCCTGGGAGGGAGCCTGGGGAAGGGAGAAGGGTCTGCAGGGCAGAGTGAAAGGTGGCTCAAGGAAAGGCACAACCTGACCAGGAGCTCCAGCTGAGCCTTGCTCTGAATCAGGGTGCAATATTCACAATAAAGTGGCAGCAGTGGGGCAGAAGGGCAGTTTTAGGCATTACCTTCTCCTGTACCTCTTCCCCTCTTTCAGGACCTGCTGCCATTTCCAGTGTTAGGCCCTTGGAATCTGGATAAAATCACACTCTGAAATTCTCACACAGCACATTGAAGGTGAGTGTTTGAAACTCCCACTAAAGTGAACCAGATGTTGGAATGCAGCAGTGGAACCAGGAGTTGCATCACAGATTTTTAAGAATTATTTACAAGTGTTTGGAAGACACAACATTTCTAGAATTAGGCCAGCTTATAATAAGATGAACATTTTTAACATTAATATAGAACAGAGCTGAAGGCTCAGCTCTCATTTCTATCGACTGTAACACATTTTTCCTGAAAAGGGGTGATGAGAGAAAATGTGTTTTCTTTCAGTGCCAGACATGCACATGGACCTGACACTGAGGAAAGTGTTTCACAGTATTCCCCAGTGGCTGCAGCTATGATCCAGAAACTGATCCTTTAAGAGCATTTAGTCATAACACTGGTACTTTTTGAATAAATCAAATCAAAGTGGCCGCAGCATTAGATAAGACATTGAATTATTTTGCTTAGGACCATATTTACTAGGGCTGGGAAGAGCCTACTCCACTCTTACTACAATTTCTTTGACTTTTAAAAGGACTGGAGTTTAGAGGGAAGGTGGCTTTTTCTGTTTTTATTTTTTTTTCTTTTCAAAAAGTGAAGCTGTAATTCAAATCCTGGTAACCTTGGAAACAGCTTCTCTCCTCAAATATGTCTGTGTCAATTAAAGTAATTGGGACACTCCAGCTAATGGTGCCTAGATTTCAATATCCAGGCTAGTGCCCAAGCATTAGTCCTGAAGGACTTTCTGCAGAGACACAGATCCTCAGAAAAAAGCATCTCTTGGAAGGGTTCTGCTCTTCTTGTGAGCATTTGTAAGCAGGATGGCTGGGAAGAAGCCACCCACCCTTAAAGAATGTCTTTGTGAGTATTCACCGTGCCCAGACTATTGACAGTGAACTCGGGGTTTATTTGTATGTGTATGGCAACAAAGTTCCTAAGCAAAGCAGGAGAACAGCATTTTCACCTTTAAGAGTGACTAAAAAGCTCTACAGATTCACAGAATTAAGCTTTTTTTCCTCACCCTTTGATAACATGTGAACATAAACATGCACACCCCCCTCAAAATTACAGATTCATCAAGAGACAGCCTCTATCCACTCCAGATTTATGAACAAACAAACAATACTGACTTTAGTAAAGTGCCTTAGGCTGTCCTAAGAACTGGAAAAGGAAGAACAGGATTCCCACCTTGTAACACTGGTGGGCTGGGAAAAAGTAAATCAAGAAATAATTCAGAATTTCTAACAGCACCCAAAAGCAGCTCCTTCCTTCTTCATTGAAACCAGAAATGCTTATATAAAAAAGGAATATCCTCTAATGTGTTTTGAAAACCACAGACATCAATCAATCACTCAGTTCAATGGCAGGCATCACCACCTTTCTGCAGATATACTTTAGTAAAAACCTTTTTTTGAGAGCGTACAAATATAACTTGGGGCCCACCCCCCAATCCACAAAAGAAGGTATTAAAAGAAATATTCCTTCTACAGAGGATACTCACTGTGAAATACTGGCTTGCAGCATAATAATTAAAATTAACTTTGAAAGTCTTCTGGAGATAAATAGCTTTTCAAGGTATTTTAAAGACATTTATTTTTGTACATTAAATTGTTGTATAGCAGAAAGTGATGTTAGTAAATGTACATGTTACATTAGTAAATGTTTTTTGTTGCTATGCAAATGGTGAAGTGCCCAAGCCACATCTAAAATCTGTCCCTTCCATCCCTATCAACAGCAGAGAAGCAGAAGGAATTACATAGCCTTTGGGAAAAATAATCTAAATAATGATGGTTTGAAATGATTATGACTGGGTATTTTTGTTGTCACACATAATATGGGCAGAGGGAATAAAATAAAGTCCACGCTCCAAGCAGTCTTTTCCCATGCGAAAGATTTACTGTAATTCTTTTTCTAAAGCACAGATGATCCAGGCCTTTGAGGCTGGAAGACCAGAACTGGCCAGAAAATGGGTTGCTCAGACCCAGGCTGAGGTGCCTAAGTGATTCTCTGACATTAATAATGGAAAAGAAGGGGGAAAAAAGCAGGCAGAAGAGTGCAGTAGCTGAGTCAGGACCCACACACACATCACTGCCAGCAAAGGCATCAAAGATCAGAAAAGTCCCAGCCCAGAACTGTTGTTTCAGTCCCTTTGAGACGTTGAGTTATTTCTGTAAGAAATCTGTAATACAATATGGAATAACTCCATTGACAAGATGTGAAGTGGGACTGGTCCAAGTCTGCAGCAGAGCAGCTGCCAAACTGGACTTGGACAGCTCAGCTCTTGAAGGCCATTTTTCAGTTTAAAGACTACAATAAGCAAAATCCTGAAATATTATGCCTGTAAAACACTTTGGAAATATGCTGTAATAGTCACTAAAACCAGCAGAGATAATAATGCAAGTTTCAACTTGTTACGGTTTGAGTATGGAAAACACATTCTAGTCACTGAAAACCCAGACAGGAAGGGGTTTTGTAACAATTTACTTTTACAAAGTAAAAATTTGTAGTTTCACTCTTCAGATGGGTCCAATTGTCCTCCCACTGAAGGAAGCTGAGTTTGACATTCACATCAGCAGCAGCAGAATTAGGCCATAAAGCTACAACTGCATATAAACAGCTGGCAGACAATCACATAGCAGAATAAACATAAACCCAAAATTAATTCAGAATAATTATTTATACAGGCACAAGTGAGATCAGCGTTGTGGATTTTTTTCTTTTGGTGGAGATAAAGATTATCTTTGTTTTATTACCTTCTTTTATGTGAGTAGATGCTGAATACCGTATCTTGCTGTAAAACATTTCATATTTTAGCCTAAATATTTATACTGAGCTTTATTCTGAGGCAAAGTAGTTTAAACTTGGTGTTTTATTCTACTAATTTTACATTAGAATAGAAGTGGTCACGTTCTCAGCAGAGGAGATTTTAATGCTGTACTAAGCCCATCCTGCAGACCATCTCTGAGAAGAGGCCCAGCACAGTGCATTGTGCCAATCAGATCTTCCAGAAACACCAGCAGAATTAAATTTACAATAAAGGCTATTGAGAGCTTTCCAAGGAAAACAAGCTTGTTTAGTTTTTAGATCATTCAATAAAGCATCTCCCAGAAAACACGAGTTGGAACCCAGCTCTGGTGAGACATGGAGCAGGCATATGCTCGTGCAGAGCAAAGCTGCTCAGAGAGCAGCTGGAGATCCCTGTCTGCAGCAACCCTGAGAGCCCATCTGGAGGGGTTATGGACCCCAAATCCCCAGGGGTTCCCTCAGGCACAGAACTGGGATGGTTTTGGGATGCTGTGCTGGCACCAGCTGCGCCTGCACAGAGCCAGGGACGCGTCACGCTGTGTGACTGCATCCCAGAGAGGGCTAAAAGGGAGCTCTGCACGGTTATCCAGCACCTGCCAGAGCAAGGCTCTGCTCACCTTAGAGGTGTTCTCTACCTGAAGCACAATAAGGGAGATCTTCATGTCCATAAACACCTGGATTTTGTCGCTGTGTTCCAAATCGGGGCGAGATGAAGACAAAACATCTCTCTGATCTTGAAAACAAGCTGAGAACACAAAATCCTGATGCCCAGCCAGGCCTACACCACAGCACATCTTTTCTCATGCTATTTGCAAAGGCATCTGCAACCTCAGCCTTGGCTGCCTCTAATATTCAGTGTTTTGTTCACTTCAAACTAAGTGCAGGATGATGAAAACTCGCGGAGCACGATGGTGCCAAAAGAAAAGCTGCACCACCATTAATTGCTACACGAGTACATCAGATCTGTCACGAGCACTGACATGCCAGGCATAACAAGCATCTCTGAAGTCAAACTCCCCTTTTTTCTCTGCCACAGAGCAGAGGATGCTGATGACAGATGGGCAGAGTTAAGCAAGACGACCGGCCAAAATCCTCTAGCTGCATTTCACTGCCAAGACCAGAACCCCAGTTCATAGCACAAACCACTAACTTTCAGGCATCAGACAGGGAAAAAAAAAGTCTATAAAAAATTAATGGTATAAATAACAGGAATTAAAAATGAAACAATCATCCATTCTTCTGGCACCTATTCCTAAATTTCTCCTCTGGCTCCAGGACTATTCCCTCTGCCTGCATAGTCCCAGAGCCACGTAATTGCAGAACTGCCACTCCACATCACTTAACACTGCTATCCACTGAAGTCAGAACTCCTCTCCTCTCTTCTGACTGTTCTTTATCCTCTCCACCTGAACTAGGATGGGCTTTTATTCTGCCATGCTGACTGGCACCAGCCTGGAGTCCCTGGACTGAGAGATTCAGTCACGCCTGGTGTGTCTGAGGTCTCCCACCACTTCTAGCAGGAGGCGATCATTTCTCATTTACCCCATGGTGACAGCACATCTTTTATCAATAATGGAGCTTCCAAACCTGCTCAGGATGTGTGCAATCAGGAGGGACCCTGCCAGACAAAGCCACTGTATATAGAGTGGTATTTTAACACTTTGCCCCTGCTCTCTCCCAAATTCTGCTGGGAAAGTTTGTTTCAGGTTCACCCATCTTAACCTGAATTTGCATTGTTTCACATTTAAACCTCCCAGTGATTTCAGTCTGAGCTGCAAGTAGCTAAGCCAAGAAGGTCCTCTATTTCAGTGTGGTTAATGGTGCATCAAGTCTTCTGCTGCCTCACATCCCTCCCTCAAAGTCAGCAGGGCTGAAAAGAGTCTAAGTCAGGGTAATTTCAGCCAAAGTCCCTTCAAGTATCTGCAACATTCACATTTTCCTACCTATGAATTGTAACAGCAAGTCACAAAGCACTATCATTTATATAAACTTGCATTTTAAACTTAAATATCATCTCAAGAAAATGAAGACAATGATTTGCTTAAATATGAGAAAGAATGAGATCATTACAAGTACACTACATCAAAAATGGCAAGAAACTTTTCAAAACTTTTTTTATATTGGCAACTTTTGTAGACTGACTTCACTATTCATTACTATCTGGTCAAAGTGAAAACAATCAATAGTAAATTTCTACCAAAAGAAAAACCTAACAGCACAATATCATATTGTGTGCATTAAATCAATAGCCCTCCTCAGTTTTAATGTAGTTGCTGCAATACTTTAAAGAGAATTTTGAAATGAGTGTTTTTTAAACCACAGAATCTCACTTCCTTCATTGTGAACTGAATAGGCTTTTAATGAGTGTTTCTCCGTACAGATGAAATTCTCTATAAGGGCTTCAAAAAGCTTTGCAATTATTAAGATAAATAAATCCACCCACATTTCTAATATGTGCTTCACAGATGGGTAAGATGAGAAAGCCTGAAAGCTGCTTGCCCCAGACACAGAGCAAGCCAAGGACAGACCCATGGTAGCGGGGTTAAGAGTTCATCCTCTCTAGAAAAGCAAAATGAGCCTGATGCAGAGTCCAAACCTGCCACAGCAAACCTTCAGAGAGAGGCAGGGAGAGGCCAAGGCCAGCACAATCAGCTCCTGCTGGGCTGCAGGAGCAGGGATGGGGCAAATGCTCCAGAGGAACGCACACGGCCGCGGCTGTGCTGCAGGGTGCAACCTACAGCCAGCACTCCCACCCCAAGGGCTGGGGATAACCTGTAAGATAAGACCTGCAGCAAGGCAACAGCTCCTTCCTGGCTTGGGAAGCACACCAGGTGCCTCTGCAGTTCTGCACCACTCCCACTCCAGTGCAGTAAAACACAGGAAACACTTCCCAGGAGATGGCAACACCCTTGTCTGAGGGACTGTCACACACAGCCACCCACCCTGAGCCTCACAGCTCACATCCTGCAGCATTGAGCACAGGAGAGGCAGAAAAAAACACTGCAGAGGGTGAAACATGAGCCTGAACTGCATTGGCAGGAAAGGGACTTGAGGAAATGCTGGGTAAAGCAGGACCTCTCTGTCCCTCCAGTGGGATGGCAGCACAGCAGCACAAGAGGAACCTCCAGGCAGTCACTCTGCCCTCACACAGCAAGGCCAGATGGATTTTCTTTTCCCCAGGACTGTGTACACTCCAAGACATGGTCACTGATGGGGTTTCTGGACCAGTACCACCCCCCATCCTTTGTCGTGCAGCAAAGCTTTGTAGGTTCCCAATTAATTTAGCCAAAGATATCAGAGCATCACTAGGAAGAGACTGGCACACCTGCCAAGGTAGAGTGCTGTGCAGGCAAGAGATCTGCACCATCACTGGTTAAAAACCTCACAGGTTTGCTGTTAGCACCGAACAAAGTTAATAATGACCACACAGAAAACCTTTGAAATGGTGACAGAAATATGGGCCTCCCAACAGAGCAAAAAATACAGCCTGCTTAGAGCTCCTAAGTCAGGGAGCTTGATATTGGACAGGAACAAGCCCAGTAAAATAAATCAGGTGAATGTTACTGAGTACCTGTGTCAGGGTGAGGGGCACACAAAACTCTCAGCATTACATGCAGAGATGGACAGACAGACTGAGCTGCAGTGCAGGCCAGCCAGGGGGGCAAGGTAACACACACTGGGATGAACCACACTTCAGGCATATTCTGCCCCTGAATTCCAAGGCACAGTGTTACTCAGAGAGCATAGTTTAAATTTATTGTGGTATTTATAAGATAGAATGTGCTGTTTCCATACACACTTTCATCTCAATGCATCGATATGTCTATTAAAAACAAAAGAAAGAGATACTGGCGTTGAATTTGCATTTTTGAAAGCTTATGGAAATGAACATTTATGAAGAGGCCATGAGAGGAATGTATCAATTAATAAGAGGAACTTGCACTAAGAGAATAGTCCTGGTTCAACAAATGCTGGTTAGCCAAGACCATGGCAGAGCAGATTCAACCTCACTCAGTTTTTCTCCCACACATTCTCCCCCACCCCAACCTGTGCATTTCCCTTTTCTAAAGGTTTAGGTACACCTGAAACTTCACAAATGTGTGTCTATATATTTTGGGGTAGTTCAATTGTGGTTTTTTAGACAGTCTTCCTTATTTTTAGACTCAAGGAAGTGAAAAGAACCATTTCTGTGATGCACTAACAATTCTGAAGTGCTGAGCTCACAAATTACCTGACCAGGCTTTTACAACAACATGCTTGTAGTATGCCCCCTTTTTGGGTTTTTGGGGTTCTTTTTTGGTTTTTTTAAAATAAAGACAGCATCCTTACATTACAAATACTTATCTAAGAATACACAGGAATTTTGAGGAAAATGAGATGAGGCAGGTACCATCAAACCTCCCTTTGAACTGCTCTGAATGGCTAAGTCTGAGTTCCTGTGGTATTTTAATGAGTTATGCTACTCTTCATACACTTCTCTAAATTGCTGGTTAGCTTTATCCTTCACCTCCAGCAAGCTGTCCACATTCCATGAGAGGAATGATGGCATTTCAGGTTTTGGTGAACCCATTTGCCATCCCATTTCCACGCAGAACCAGACAAAACCAAGAGAATGTTTTCAGCAAAACTGAATCAATCGCCCAACCCAAAACTCCTGAAGTATTTATTCACAGATACAGTTGTTCATCAGCTCTGAAACTCCTGGCTTTATTATGTGCCTGTCAGGATGAATGATAATGCCAAGGGGCTGGCAGGATAATGAACAACTGCCAGGATAAATGGATCCTCACACAAAGCTCTCTGCAATACAAAGATGATGACGAGAGCAACGCTCAGAGCTACACCCACAGTTTCTCCTTTTCCATTTTTCCACCATGTGTTGTGCAATTTTCTTCTGTCTCAAGTTTACTTGGCTGGAACAAAGGTGGAACGCGAAACAAATTGTGGCAAAATCCTCTGGAGATGTGAAGCACAACTCTGCTGCAATCAATGTGTAATTGCCTAGTCATGCCACAGCAGATGAATCTGCTCTCCATGCAAAGAATTTAGCAAGCATTGTAATATATTCACTTATTTCACAGTTATTAAGTCTGCCCTCTGATGAACATCTCTCCCTTATCTACTGTGTTAGCACATTCTCCCTCCTGTTGCTTCCCACACCACACAAAACTACCAAAGAAAGATTATTACAAGTGGAGATTGGGTGTGAAAATAATTCCAAATTCAGTTCCCACATCTGTTCATACAGTACCACCTTCCAGGGCATGAAAGAAGATTTTAACCACAAAACACAGAAATCAAGGAAGAGAGGATTTAACTGAACGAGATCCAGAAAGGATGCACTGCAGATTCAGCTTGGAGAACATCACTTACATAAACAGCCTCTATTTATTGCAGCAGCAAACAAGGATATTCAGTTAAACAAGATTTACATGCAATTTCAACACAATTTTCCATAGGATACCAAGATCCAAAATGAGAAAATATTCAGGAAGTTTAAGATCATTTTAAGTTGAACTTTTTTTTTCCCCAACCCCCAAAAAATTACACTTACATCTTCTAGGTTATTTACAACATAAATGCAGCACATGGATCTGGAGGCCTCAGCAAGAGTTGCAAAGGGTCAGAGGGGAAGGGTAAAAGTCTCAATGCAGGTACACCTCAGACTGGAGCAGGTGTGGGAAGAAGAGATGGAAGGACAAGTGAAAATCCAGCCATCCCAATTCCCATGGAATGGGTTATTTCTCCCCTCGTGTCACATTATGTTAATGCTAACAGGATTCCCAGCACTCAGGTGTGAAGGAAAGCATGTCAGACATGCAGCACATCAGCAGTGCCTCCCCAACTCCTGCCAGCTCTCTGAGCTCCCAAACACTGAGATTACAAAGAGAAAAAGCAGATTCAGGTCAGCAACCCTGCACACAAAAGCCGCCCTTGCAGCAGGGATAACAGCGAGGAAAGCAATTGCCTGTGAATTCCTGGTGAAGAAAAAGCAATTAGGTTTTACAAAAAAGGAAACGGTGAGAAATAAGTTTTCTTTAAAAGGATAGCACAGACACCGATTCCCCCACTTCAGTACCACCATGAGAATCTCTCAAATGTCTGAAAAACAGGAGCAGCCACTTTTATTCCAGGTGGTCACGAAATAGATTTGGCCTTTTCAACTTTTGGTGTACTTAGAAGAGCTTATTAGAAAGTACCTGAAGAAGCAGAAAACAATTTTGAAATAACTGGATCTAAAGTTTAAGTCACAACTCGAGGTTTGGAAAGTAGCAAGGATGGGAAAAAAATGAAGAGGGAAAAGGAAAAAGAATGATAAAGACACTCAAAAATAAAAGAAATTTTAAGAATCAGAGGGGCAGTGTCTCCAGGGACCACTTCATCCACAGCTGCCTCTTCTTCCACGGGAGATGCAACAAAGCAGAAATTAAATATCTGCCTAGACAAATAACAGCTGCACTTCCTTTAAGCAGAGTAAGTCAGTGCTTTCATTATCATTGGGGGGAAAAATGAGGCACCTAAAAGAACACTTTAAAAAGACCAAATTTTCAAACAGTCAAATCAGAAATTTACCCAACCTTCATAGCTTTTTATGTGACCAACAAAACCTATCTGGAACAGGACCTACTTTCAGAGGACACCAAATCTTACCATAGAAAAAACCACAAAAAATATTTCCGAAACTCCAAATCATTGCTCACCTCAAAATTTAAGAGAGCATGGGAAGTCATTTTAGGAAGCAACTGACCAATGATGCTGGAAAAATAATTTAGACCAAGTTCTTGCTCCAGCCTGACTTGGAGAATATTTTCATTTGCCTGTGGAGGTTCTACCTATTAGTTTTAGTTTTACAAGGCTCAAATTCACTTTAGAATTTTTGATTTTCCATTTATAAAAGCTGAAATATATCAACAACAAACTAATGAAAATATTAACTCCAGTAGCCACATACTTTTCCATTTCAGTTGTGGTATTTTATTACTGAAGTATCATTGAATAAAATGAGAAAGTGAATTTTTAAGGTATCTTTAGCACATGTTTAACCTTCTCCCATCCCTCCCTGCTCCAAGCAGGGATAGTGCTGTCTTAAGATTGCTACAGAAATACAAAAAAAGTCCAGTAAGTAACATTTCCTTCCTAACTTGTTGAGGTCAATCACACAACCAGTGCTTAGATTAGATAATCTAAGACTTTTATTTGTGAGTAGTCTCACATTTTTGGGTGGAAGCAGGCCTGACATATCTGAGCAAGAGCCAGCAAGACAAAAAACAAACCTCATCCTGCAACCTCCCTGGGGAAATCTTTATTCATTTTAATACTTGTTCAGTCAGCTGTCTCAGTGAATGACAAGGTTTTATCTCTAATGTGAATGGCTCTGAAGGCTACTTGCATTATCCATTCTTCAGCAGCTGCTGCTGAAACCACAGGGTTGCAAACTTATAATTAAATCCAGCTGCCACCACTGTGAGCTCAGCTCTATCGAAGTGAGCAGCAGTGCCTCGTGGTTGCTGGCAAGATCCTGCCTCCCCTTCTAGACAATGTAATTAACTCTTCTGCCCCTTTTAGATGAAATAAACATCAGCACTGAAAATGCTGTTAAATGACTGTAAAACAGTATTTATGCTGAGGAATTCTGCTGCAGTCATTACACCTGAGAAAACAAATTTCTAGGTTGACAACAAATAGCTGTTTCCTTAAGAGCACTGAGAGGACACCCAAGGAGACACAGGATGGAGTTTGCTGTAGAAAAAGTGACAGATACACATTAACACATCTACTCTTAAGCCTTAAAACACAGCCTCTGGCAAAAAAAAGCACATACCCAAACCCAGATTGAGAGAATTGCAGACAAGGGCTGGAAAGGAACCAGGACAGGCGCCACAGGCTTTCCTTTGATGCTAAAATAATTTTTAAGGGCCATTGTTCCTGGCTTAAAATAGATTTAGAGGTACCAGACCAGAGAAGTTGTAGATCCCCCTTCCTGAGAGTGTTCAAGGACAGGGCTTGGAGCAACCTGGTCCAGTGGAAGGTGTGAAAAAAGATGTTCTCTAAGGTCCCTTCCAAAGCTGTGACCCAGTCCTGACTGAGCAGCTAAACCCACACATCTCTAGAGGAATCCCTTTCCTCCTTTTGCAGTGCAGATCTGTTCATATCTGTGTGTCAAAGTGTTCGGGTCAGCAAAAATCATTCGCCACCCAAATGTGACTCTGTCAGTCAGGGTCCTTGCAGGGCTGCTCCAGGCAGCTCCACTCCCTCCCTTCCACAGGGAACTCCACTTTCCCTTCCACAGGAAACTCCACTTTCCCTTCCACAGGAAGCACTGCAGTGACAGTGCCTCAAGAGCATCTCATGGCAGGAGAGCAATCAGCAGTGCCACACTGCACTGATGCCACTGAAGGACACAACAGCAGCCAGCCAGGCTTTGCTTGTGAAGGCTTCTCCTGCTCTCTGTACCTCTTTGGAAGCACACATCAGTCCAAAGGTTTTTGAGGGTGGGAGGGAAAGTGCAAGCAGATGTGTCTGATCTCTGGCTGAAGGGGAGAGCTCTCTGCAGACAGGACAATGAAGTGCACAGCAATGAAATCCATCTCCAACTTCACTCTGAGGAGCTAGCAAAACACAACAAGAATATTCCTAAAGACATAACAATCTGCTGGACATTCTGCCAAATCAGTTACAATTCCATGTTGTCTAGATGCTTTATTAATACAGGGGCTGCATCCAGAGCTACACAAGCCCTGCATGGACTGGTGCTGGCAGAGCTCAGCCATGGTACCTTGGGTAATTCAATCCATCTGCAGTACCTGATCAAATTCACTGGGAGCCCAAATAAATCTGCCCACAGCCACACAGAGGCCATGCAGGTGTCATGAAACAGAATCCAGATGTTTCTAGAGACTCAAAGTCTGCTCATTCACCTTTTGTTAGTGTGGGGGGGAGGAGGAATGTACCTGCACAGCCCCTCTGCACAACACTCAGTCTGCTGGCACTTGCAACCACATTTCCTCACCCAACAAACAAATGCCAGCAGCTCTTCCCCTGTGACTTTTTTACTTTTCCCTTCTGCAGCAAGCCCAGCCTGAACAGCCTTTTGTGGCAAAGACAACGGGGGTGAATTCCCTCTCTGCAGTGGTTGTTCTGAGGTTCATTTCCTCCTGACATATTTGTTTGCAGCTCCAGCCCTGCTGTCTGTCTAGCTGTCTCTCCCTCCTAATGGCAGTGGAGGGCAGGCAGTGCCTCCCTTTCTGCAGGATGGGCTGATGATTATATCCTGTCACACCCAGCAGAGAGCCAGGCATGATCTTTCAATCAGCATTTTTCACTGCTCCTGGTTTAGGGCAGCAGAGCTTTTATTCCTCTCAGCTTTTTAGTCGCTGCTTTAAAGGGCTTTTTATGTGGGGAGGCTGATGAAAGGTGTCTCTGTGGACAATGCTGGCAAAGAGCAGGTGGGTGTGAGGAGAGGAGCAAAGAAGAGAGAATGGAAAGTTTGGAGGAAGCCATGCTTTCAGGGTCTTTTGATTCCTGCCCAGGGCCTCGCTCACAACTGGAATTAATCTCTGAATCAACTGTTATCTATCACCAGAACAGATAATGTCATTTTTATCTCAACCATAGCTTTTTTTCCTTGAGAGATTACAGATAGCTTGGGCCTCCTGCAGTGATCTGTGCACCACATTTGTCTTCTGCAAACCTCTGCCCAAGAGAACATCCAACTCACCTCTCCCACGGGCTTCCAACCAGCTCCAGACTTGTGACACTTCACACCCAGCTTCAATGTTACCTTCCTATTAATTTGTAGCTGTATCCATCTATAATTTAAACATACAAATCCCATGATGTTTTCAGTGTCAGGACACCTGTCAGCTGTCACCAGAGCACAGGAGACAGGTCACAAGGAGGTGTGTGTCACCACCAGGGGCTCATTACCACAGCCCCTGGTGCAGGAACAAGAGATTGCAGCACATCCCAGCCCACAGGATGCTCTCAAGAGCTCACTGGGGCTCCTGCAGTGCTCCAGGGTGGCCCCAAAGCAGCTCCCCCTTCCCAGGTGCTGCCTGCCAGGGCTCCTCCATCACAGCAGGAGCGCGGTAGCCAAAAAAAAGGGCACAGGATGGATGGATCACGGCTCTGGGAGTCAAAAAGGAGCAGGGGAAGATCAAAACAGAGTCCCACCAGGACAGAGGGTGATCAGAAGGGTTCTTCCTGCCAGAGGACAGGGACTCTCCCACCCTGAGCAGCCTCATCAGTCATCTCTGCTTCCCTTGCCATGACAGGCTGGCATTTTGCTAATGAGACTGAGTCACCTGGGGCAGGAGGAGGACTGTGCTAAAACAGGAAAAAAAACCCCAAAGCTGGTATCTTTAAAGTATTATATGCACTAAACTAGAGCAATCTGAGCATAAATTATCTTTTGTGCCACCCTCTCCCACTCTCCCTATGGGCTAATGGCAAATTTTCAAGTTAAGAAGGTTGGCTTGGGTCAAACTTCAAGGAACTCATGGCCAAAATGTGAAAACAAAATGCCAAAAACACTGGAACAATGAGGGCCCAGCTATCAGAGCTAATTTACCCCCACAAATAATTAAAACATTTCATAGTTTCAGTGGGAAACAAAGATCCATGAAAACTGAAGACATCCCCATGGGCAACGGATCCATGGGAGCTTTCAGCTTGCCATTTGCTATTTTAAAGAAGGAAAATTTGTAGCACTGGCTCAATTTGGATTTACACTGCCCTGTAAGGTTTGTGTAGGTCTTCAGCCTCAAAGCTGAAAAACTTAGAGACCAGGATGGCAGGCAGGACATTAATCAGAAGTTGTATCAAAAAACTCTTTGCAGGAAGAAACATTTCCTAGAGGAAAATGGAAGAAAATTACTTTCTTTTTCACAGTGAAAGAAAAGAATATTTTTATTTGTAAGAAAACATATCAGAATTCCTGACATTTTAATCAATGGTTTAAAAATAAACCACCTTTGTTTTAATCAGCTTTATAGTGTAAACTCTGATCTACCTGCTCTAGGAGGTGCTGGTGTTTTTGTTTACCAGAATCCTTATAAGTTCAATATCTTAATAGTGTGTGACCAGAGTGAAGGCAGAGATTGACAGCAAGTCAATGAACTGATGAATATCTCCCTCATAAGCATTTCATTTAGCTCCCCATGCAGTGTGCATCCTGCCTTTATACACACGTTCCAGTGCCATTATCTCACACTTAATTACCTGGGTCTCAAAGCACCTGACGAAGGAATGAGCCACCATTATCAACATTTCATGTACAACAAAGCCCAGGCAGAGTGGGGTAATCTGCCAGAAGTTACTGCATTAAATGTCCAAGGTCAGAGGCAGGTGGAGGAGAAAGCTCTTGTCAGGTGAGCACTGCACCCAGCAGAGCACACTGCCTCTCCAGATGTGTGCTGGGGAAGCAACAGCTGCAGGCTTGAATGATCTGCACCAGGCACCGCAAAAGAACTTAAAATTCCACTTGTGTGACAGCAAAAAGCAGTGTAAAAATTAATCTGCTGACACCTTATCTGTTAAACACTGGAATATTGTGTTCAGCTTTCTTTGGAGAGGACAAGCACCATGCCACCATGAGAGACTTGGCTGACAAGTCTTCCCTGCTCATTCCTCACCTGTTTTTAAACACCTTCCAATCACACCCATTGTCTCAGATAGGCTCAACTGTACTTATTCTTTCATAATTACAAAAAGAATAATTGCAAAACATTAATCATGCTCAGATTTTGTATCAGTCAAGAAGTTACAAAGCCTGTTCAGTTCTCACTCTGATTCTTTACTTCATGTTTTAAAACCCATCAGGAGGCACTCAGCAAAACCATCAACAAGTTGAGATTTGATGATAAAACACTTAAGTGTCAAAACTAACCCCTCATTTTCCATTGATTACACGTGCATGTAGAGCACATAGAAGAGGAGTAAATAAATACACCCTTGTTTGTAGAATTTGGAATGCTTTTACTGCATGTCCAAGTAAAAAGTCCCAAGGCTGAATTAAACAGACTAAATGAAATTCATTTACTCCCATGTCCAGCTCAGGTGGCCACCAAGGCCTTGAACAAGATCACCAGGACAACCAGTGAATATCAATGACACCAGCACTGCAGCAGAATTCATTCTTGGTGCTGGGTTTTACCTTCTCTCTTTTTTGTTACAGGTTTTCCCTCCCTTTCACTGGGACAAACGGGGATCACAACTTCCAAACAAGTTAAAAAAAAAATGGAAAGAAATCCAGCTTGCAAGCTTCCATTGTAATTGATATAAGTCTATTATTACAAGACAAATTGCAGCAGACAGTGCAGGAGACAGCTCAATCTGTTACCCAGTCCCTGCAATGGCTGTGTGAAGAACTCTACCATCTCACCCATAAATCTTTCTCCCAGGTTTGCATTGCTGCTTGTGTGGGTAAAATAATAAAACTGGGGAGTGACAAATTAGTATAAAAATATTACTTTATTTTTTATAAATAGTAATTTATAAGTAATTTTCATAGCGTACAAGGGAGGCAGTAACACGTTTCTAAACACAATTTACATTAGGTTTGTTACAGGAGCCCTGGTCCTGGCAGCATCTCATCAGGAATGTGTCATGTCCCAGGCTGCAGGAACACCCCATATTCCTTTAAAAAGTCATTAGCTGCTATCATGCCAATTGGGAATAATCACCTCTGCTGAGAGGGCTGTGAGGCTGCCATCCTGAAAGATCCATCACAGACTTTCTCCAGGACAAAACTCCATTTCCAGGACAATGACCTACTCCCTAACTCAATGGCAAATATGAATTCCACAAAAAGAATTATTAGAAGATTCCTGAGGCACATGTCCCCATTTTTTTCCCAGAGTAATTGAATTTAGTAATATTTTTATACCGATTTGTCTATTGTCTGTAGTTCACAGCACCCAGCAAGGAGATCATGAGAGTTGTTGCACAAGTGAAACTTTAGAATCAGCTGCCAACACTGATGACAGAAACAGAGAAGAAAATCAAAAAGGTTGGAGAGGGGGAGATATAAAATGGGACACATGAAGCAATTTTGCTCAAATGGGTTCAAGTGCAGCTATGAAATGCCTGTGGTTCCTCCTCTGACAGGAGACTGACAGGAAGTCACAATACCAGAAGTGACAGAAGCCAAGATTACAAATGTGGGAAATGGATTTATAGAAAATTCTCAAAGCCTGACAAAAAGCTCACATTGTATACATCTATGTACAAACCTTAAAATAAAAATCACTAAGTTTAAAATACCATAAAATAAAACAAACATTTTAAAATAAATAAACTAAAAACAAGTTTCAAAAATAACCTTTCAAATAAAAGATATTTTTTACAAACTATTAAAAATACATTATAATAAAACCCACACAAAATAACTTTAAATAATTAACCTTAAAACATTTACAACATAATATAACTAAAAGTAATAAACAATAAAACCATTTATATAATAATTAAAAATTAGTTAACTTCTAATTGCTGCTCTTATACCAATTGGTGGTACCAAGTACCAAATTCACCTCAGAATCATAGTGAGGGACTCCTTAATTCTTTGAAAGGAAGAAAGAAACCATCTCTCAAGCATTAAATCCAAGCTGCTTTAAGAGCAATATTCCAACATCAGCCAGGAAAACCAGAGGCTGTGGCTGTTGGTCCCACAGGACATTTCTCCTTCCCTTTGCCTGCACAAATATGACACAAACCTCAGAAGAATCTGACTGCAGGCCCCTGCAACAGTTAAGAGGCCTTACACTCTAAATTACCTTGCTTTTGTTAGGCAGGTGAATGGTCCATAACACCCTTGCTAAAGAAGGCTTTTCCCCTTCAGAATTCAATTTATAAACTTCCTCCTGCCAGGCTGCGATAGCAGCTCTGCACAAACCTGAGAACGAGGGCTCCTGGAATTCCATCCAAAGCCCAGGAATCAATGGAAAGCAGACAGAGAGCAGAGATAAGAGTTCCACCCAAGTGCAAAGAGCAGGGACTGCAGGATGCCCCTCATTGTTTTTACAGTCCCTCTGTGAAACAGAGGCTGCACAATCCCATTGCAGCTTGAAAATCGGACCAACAATCTGCCTGTTGGGAATGGCCCAGTTCCACAGCTGTCTCCAAGCAAAAGGAGTCTCAAAAGGCAATTTATCATGACAAGGACAATTTATAATTTGCTGAGATATATTCCATTTGGTAATAACTTATATTAAGGCATTTTGGAGATTGAGAGTGATCCTGCTTACCTTGAAGCAGCAGCTCTCCTGTAAGTTAATCACAACCAGCCTGCCTTGGTGTCACTCTGGCTCACCTCAACTCACCCACATAAACTTGTTTTTGTGGGCAGTAAAGAAATACCCAATCACAGCTCAACTGAACTGAAATTGTCTGCAGGCAGCAGCAGCTCCATTGTAAACAGCTCTGCATTTTATTTATTGTTATAGTCCCTCTCACTCACACTGCCTGACAGACAAGCCAGGTGAGGACACAAAGATATTAGAATTTAAAAGGGAAAAAACGAAATACTTAAAAATCTGCCTTCCTTTGAACAAAGCACAATATGCTTCAGCTGAAAAGGAAATTATCATTTGCCTAATACAAAAGAAGCCCTTTGTCCCAATCACAGCCTACTCTGAAGGAATGACTTTCTTCCCTCAAGAAGCCAAATGGATGCAGTGCTGTAATTTTGGAGAGCTTTACACAGTGTGTTAAATTACAAGACAACCCATTGTGGGTTTATCAAATTGTGAGCCAGTGTGTGAGACAAAAAAGATCCTCATTGAGAGTGGGTGATAGAGTCTAAGTCACAGAGAATTCAGACTATAGTATGCTAGAACACAGTGAAATGAAAGATTGGTGCATATATTATTCCAGGAATACTATGAAATATTTGGTAGTGAGCTATGAAACCTTCCTACTTTGAGATGCACCAAAAAAAAAAGAATCCCATGAACAAATACAGTGGTTCATTTGCTGCATTCTTCACCTACTGCCCGCCTGCTTTGACTCAGAATTTCCTCTCACAAAGGTGAAAGCAAGGCTGAGAAATTCACCAAGAGCACCACAGGAACATTCAAGTTGAGAAGCAATAGACAGATACTGCTGCTGATATTCAGGGATATTATCTACCACAGACACTCATTCATCTGATACCAATCAAATTAAATTTTCATCTTGCTTTGTTAAAATTCAATACAAAAAAAAATCTGGAAAATCAGAGAATTATCAAATAACCACTTAAAAGTGCAGCGAACGCACCTTTAATTTCAAGTCAACATTAATAAAATATTCTTGCTTTAACAATTATTGTTGAAGCTGCATTTTTCTCCCAACAGCAGCTGCCCTTGAGACAATCCCAGTGCACTCACCATACTGGCAGCGAGGCCCCTGGAATCCTGCAGGACACTGGCACACCTGGGATCCTCCTCCAGAGCACTTCCCTCCATTGAAGCAAGTGCCAGCAGAGCACAGCACTAGAGCACACAAACAGAATGGGACAGGTTATTTCAGCTCATTTCGGGCCAAGGGTCCTCCAGAACTGCCTCTCTGACTCAGTCCTGCTGCAACACAACCTTCCAAATCAGAAACCCAGATTTTTATTGAAGTGCAAAGGCTGGACCGCAGCAGGACGTGGTATCATAGGTGTAACTACCTTGTTGGTATGAAGGAATTTAATAAAAGAAGGACTTAGATGTTGTAGTTTAACTTGAAGGTGCTTCAGAGGCAGAAGACAGGACTCAAAGCACTGCCTGAATCCAAAATAAAATAGGAAAAGCTGCCAGGCAATGATGGAGGAATGGTTAAAAACCACTGATGCACTGGGAGATATTATATATGTGGAAGGGAATTGCAATTCTTCCTCTAACACAGAAGATTTTTATTTACAACAACTTAAATTCCACATGCTTGAGCCAAACTTGCAAAGAGTATCAAATACAAAAGAGTAATTCAATCACTTTGGGGCCTTAAAGAATTCAAAGCAAACCTGCACTGCTCCTTCAGGAAGAAAATTTCCTTTTGCCACTGGTGCTCACATACCTTAAACTCCTTTACACCAGAGATTAAAACACAGATTGTAAACATATTTTTGACTTCTTACAACTAAACAGGTGCACACTAAATATGTAGATTCAGGCTGAAACTAACAGGAATACCTCTCAGGCTTGTTTTTGTGTTTTAACTACAAAGAGACAACCATAAAAGCAAGCTCTCTGAATGCAGCCCTGAAGTTGGTATGAAGATTAAAAAATAAATAAGAACAGATGCTAACTTTCATGCAGAAAACACAATTACTGACTAAACAGTAACAAAACTAAACACTGAGTAGGTTGCCATCTTCTACTGATGTCTAGTTAACAGTGGCTGAAGTGCTGCCTTATCATTTAAGCTAAATTCCATCTTTTAGGAAAACATCCAATCATTATCAGAAATTAGTGATAGAAATGGGTTCTCATCAGATGGAGAACCACAGGGTAGAAATAAAACTGCCCCAATGGCACCAGGAGAAGGGAAAATGCCCAAAGCAGTCAGACTAGCAAGTGCTACACCCAAGCAAAGTGCCTCACAGCAGATTTCTCTGCATAATTCGGGTAACAGCAATAAATTAGGTTGGCCTGTCAAAGCCAGGCTGGCACAAAAACGCTGCAACAACCCCAATTAGAATTTAGACTGTTGAATCCAAATTGTGTGGATTAAAATTAGATCTATTTGCTGCTTTTACATGAGCACTTTTATCTTTTTAAAGGACACTTACTCCCCCATCACTGAGGAAATGCCAGTTACAAACCACAAGAAGCAAAACCCTCGTATCTGGAAGTGGGGGTTCAGTAGGAAGGCAGGGTCTGAGGGTGTCACTTGGTGGTTCTGTCCCAGTTTTGTCCCAACTCACAGTGCAGACAGCCGGGCTCATTGTCCTGCTGGGCCCAGCCGGGGCAGCACTTGTAGACAGTCTGCTGCTCCATCCTGTACACCTGCTTGTAAACCGTGTAGTAGCCAGACCTGTGGGGACAGGAAGGTTAAAGAGCAGGCACAGCTCCCATTCCACCCACTCCCACCTCCCCAGCAGCACACTGCACTCACATGTCACATTTATGAGACTTTTTTCCAGCCTCCATCAGTTCTCATTGAAAACAAAGAAAATACAGCAAACTGCATCCTGATAACACCCAGTAGCTCTGATATGCTCTGTCCACACATTATTTTGAAGAATTTATATTCAAGCTAGTCAAAGGTGAGTAATTTTTTTTTCCTTTTTTTTTTTGTGCAATCCGTTTTGGGTTTAGCTGTTGGGGGAGTCAGATCTCCCATCAGTTCCAAGCATGTGGCAGAAACAGAAAGAAGTTCAATTTTTCAAAGTCAATGACTTGACAGCTGGGCTTCACCTGAGCAAGAACAAGACAGGAACATTTTCTGATAGTGTGAAATTCTGAATCTAAAGCCCGCCACGAAGCTCATGAGCAACCCAAAACACATTAAAAAGTCACATTTTCTACGCGGTAATAACAGATTTCAAGTCAAATCTCAGGAGGACACTATGTCCATGACATTTCAGATGAAACAGTTGACAACTTCTCTCACAAAAAAAAAAAAAAAAAGTTAAAGAACTTGCACAAGGATTAGCAACAAAACCCATTTATAAGAACAGATAATGTGTTACCTTCTCTCATAGCTCACACACCACCTCCTCTTCGTGCAGCCTTGCTTCCACATCCTGACCATGCGACTGAAGGACTGAATGCAGGGCTCCTGGTGTCCCACCAGAGCCAGCTCCAGCACTGGGCACACATTGGGCCTGGGAGAGGCAAAGAAAAAGATAATTTTTATTTCTGACACCAAATTTAGACATCTAGAGAAACGCACATAAACCTGTGCTGTGTTTAACATTGAACCAGGATTTTTACTGGTGTTGGAAAACACTGCAGCTCCAAGCCTTAGAAGGCAGCATGTGAACAATGCACTGAAATTCAGGTTCCTCATCAGTCAATGAAAGATTTACCACAGATTCAAGGGCAGATAGGATTTATCTGAACTATTGCTAGGGAAATTGTGTATTCTGTAAGAGCCCCCCTGATATCAGTCCCCTCAGGGAAACACACGGAATTGGTAAGAGGAAGTATCCTTGTTCTCTGCTGATTATTCCTAAAATAACAAGACCAAAATAAAAGCTCTGCTTTGGAGGATGATATGTAATCTTCATCCTGCTACCTAGCCAGAGTTACAAAAATAGCAGGATTGCAGGAGGTATGGAGGGTCAAAAAAAAGGTTACATGCTGATGGTTTTGCAGAGATTTCGTCTGCCTTATCCCAATTTCTTTGCCCTGGTATAAATCAGGAAATTTTGCATGACAGAAAATAACAGCAGCAAACATTCAGAGTCTAAATAAAACCATAAAGAATGAGGGGTTTTGTCATCTTTGAAGGCAGGAACCTGTTGTGACATGAATGAAATTAACTCACTGATTTTTTTTGAGTAGTTTATAGATTGCGAGTGCAATACTTTCATCACCAATTCCCCAGGACAGCCTGGCAAGGCTTTGCAAGCACAAGCCTCAGTAACTCAAGCACAGAGGGGAACAGGGACCTCCCATACCCACCCTGGCAGCAACACCATCCAGCAGAGAAGCCCTTCCCCAGATTTCAGCCTGAGCCCTCTCCAAGCTAGGGAGTGACCAAGTAACACCCTGTCACACTTGTTTCCTCTGCCACAGGTAGGAACATGACCCTGAGCTAGAAAACCTGGGGGTGGCACTGATAAGAGAGCAGCTCCAGCCCAGGAGCAGCCTGGCACTTGGTCACCATCACTCACAGTGGATATTGTTGATGTCTCATTCAGGATTTATGGAGTTTTTAAACTCCTCTGAAGCCTGAACACCACACAAGGTAGCCTTGCTAACAAGAGAACATCTTTCATCCACAGGTCTTCAATTGGTTTACAAATATCATTAAATAACCCTGTGCAGAACCAGAAAACACTATAACCATGTTCAATTTTCCTGCTGAGCTTGGAACACTTGGAAGAAGCCCTGCCTGGATCAAATCCCACAGGATTTGAGTGGAAAGCAGTGCCAGTGCTGTGCAGGATGCTGTCATCACCCCATGGAGAATGGCACATCCAGCCAGGCCACCAGAGCCACCACAGCTGCCAAGGGAACACCTGGGACATCATCTCAGGGCAAAGAGGAGCTCTGCCCAACAGGGACACTCCAGGAGGAGGAACAGAACAGATCTAGCACAATCCAAACAGCCCTCAGGAATTCAGGTAGCTCATGGAAAGGAAGGCAGGAGAAGAAAGCCCACAGCTGCAAGCTCTGGCTGTCCTGTGTCACCATGGAAAAACAGTAAAGAATCCATTTGTACTGGCACACCTGACCTTGGCAGAAGTTACTTTCCTGGACTAGAATATCTGTTTCTCCCAGGCTTTAAGAGCAGTTAGAGCAATCATCATCATCATCCTAAACCACACTGCCAGTGGACATCTCTCCATGTTCTTCCTCCTCTACTACACAGCCCATACTCAATATTGCTCCATATTTCCCATTCCTCAGGTCTGCCCTGGGTGCCAGCACCTCAGAGCAGAACAGGAGATGGTCACAGCCCAGTCCCAGATTGCCTTAAATTCCTCAAACCACCAGGCTTGCCCCTCATTCCCAACAGCATCTCCATCATTTAGCAATCCTTCCCATGTGCCCCAACCACCCCTTCCCTCCAGAATTACCTCCCCATTGAACATATTTAGCTGAAGTTCAGAGCCATTGTTCCCAAGCCATTCTTAGCACAAAGTCTGCCATTTGTTTCCCATCCAAAGAAGATCTTTGTGTGCCCAAAATCTTGCCTGTTTTTCCTCCTTTCCATTACGTCAGTTGGTCTAATAAAACCCTTGCCTTACTTAGCAACCATGCCTCACTTAGCAGGCTTTTTAAAATGACTCTCCCTCCAGTGAATAGAACATCATGTTCTGATAATTCATGCATATCTCCTTTTATTAGAATTGCCTAAAACTTTCCAGATAAAGGTACATTCATATGCATCGCTCTTCCATAAATAAAAGAGAGGAGCTGACAATTGTTGTAATGACACACTGAGCCCATCCCACAAGTTCCTCCTCATGTGATATTGCCATGTTTCCAGGAATAGCAGTATTGACTTCTAGGATATGGTTAATGGGAACAAATGACACTCACAGAACAAAACAAGCCAGCAGCAGAGTCATATGTTTATGAAGATTTATTCAAAGTAAGCCATTCCTCCTTGATGCCCTTGGGATAATTTAAAGGCAGATATCAAAACTGCTGAAACACTATAATTAAATTGCAGCAATTGCATAACATGTAATCCTGTGCTGGCAAAGCTGGGAATCGAGCAAGCCCTCTCCAACAATTCAGCATCCTCACAGCTCCCCACACACACAGTCAGCAGGGCAGGTTTTGAGCCATCTGACTCACTGGGGACCTCTAAACCTCAGAAGAGCTCCTGGAACCAGGCTACAGCCAGTGAAGGTACAGTCCAGCACTGTGGCACTCTGCTAATCAGAGGCCATGCAGGACTGAGCTGAAGCCCCAAGTGGATGTAGTGGTGTATTAGAGAACAGCTCCTGTTTTCCTGCCCTTTGCATCCAGAAGATGTTTCTTAATGGGAGTTTAAGTGTTAAAACAAGCAAAAGTCTCAAAGGCATATTATGGGCCAGGATTTGATGGATACAGCAGTCCCTTTAAACCTTTTTGCACTGGTGCTCTGTGCTAGCCAAGGCTCACACCAAGGCTATTATTAGCTTGTCAGTCTGACTCAGGCGAGGCAGAAAGCTCTCTTAATATTTGCATTAGGAGACTGCCCTTTAAACAAAGACACCCTACACACTTCCAGCTCAAGACTTGAGATTCTAATGAACAGATAATTAGACCAACACGGAGCAAGAGCAGCCTGGGCTAATCATCTGGCTGAGGTGCCTGTGAACCACTGCACAAAGGGAAAAGTTCAGAGAAAATTAAAAGCATCTCCAGGCGGGATGTAATTCGTTCCTGTGTTTGGAATTTTAAAGAGAAAATTAATAGATCTACCACAAAAAAAATCACAGAATGGTTTGAGTTGGAAAAGACCTTAAAGATTACTCAGTTCCAACCCCCTGCCATGGGCAGGGACACCTTCCACTAACCCAGGTGGCTCCAAGCCCTGGCCTTGGACACTTCCATTTTTAAGGTCCATCATATCTCTGTGATAGGGATATTTTCTTTTTCTGCCCTACACCTGGAATGCCAAAGTAAATCTCTCATTCTACCCATCTACTTTCACCCAGCTCAACTCAAAAAGCTGAAGGTAGGTAGATTTAACAGCAGTGAGAGAGCAAACACACATCAAGATATCCCTAAAGATTTCTTTCAACAGCACAAACTTTAAATCAAAACATTAACGAAGACGAATTTGGCTGTCTGATTTCAGGTCTTTCCACAGAGACTCCCTGAATGACACCACCTTCTACACTGAGTCAGACAGCTGTTAGCATCTCCCTAAAAATGAGATGTTGCAGCCTGCATTGCCTCAGCTGACGAATTTGCAGCCTGAACACTATTGATCTTCCCATAAATCAGTCAATAGATGAAACCTGTCATCACGAGCAACTTGCTGGAATCCTGTATTTTCAAAACACTAATTGGTTGCTGCTCCTTCCCCTTATGCTGTTATTAAAAGTTTAGAAAACCTCAGTCTGCTTACTCAGTTTTAGTTTGAAAAGATCAAATAAGAGTTTCCTTAAGGGAACCAAGATTACTGTCAGGGCCAAATTCTCCACTGCTGTGATGATAACTGGTTTTGCACCAGAGATGCACTGATTTTGATCTGAAAATAGTTGTACACTGCTACAAAGGATTTGGTTAGGAGCTTTTCAGGTTAACTGTCTGAACCCCCTCACACCTCCAACATCACCATTGTCTTATAAAAAAGAGCTCTAGAAAGACAAGGTGGCACCTTTCAGAAACATGTGGCACTGCAGAGGGGAAACAGCCAGCGGCATGATGTTTTATGCAGAAGAGATGCTGATTAAAAGTTTTTAATCTATATGACCTCAACTGGAAAGGAGAAAAAAACCCAAATTTTGTTTGAACACAGGAAAAGAAAAGTCAAATCAGGAAATAGACCACAGAAACAAAAGGTCCAAAGAACAAGTTACATATATTGGCTTATATATATATATAAATTTTGTCTCAAGATACATATTGCTTAATAATTCACAAAGGCCAGAATGACAGAAAAGGCTTTTATTTTTTTAAACTGCCAAGCTCCCCTTTCTACCCTTAATCTATTTTAAGGCTCATTTCCCTGATCAAATTAATCAGCACTACCAGAGACAATTAGGACATCCTGCTCCCTTGACCACTAATCAATCCCTGCTCTCTCCTGATCCTGTATCAATATTTGTGATGTTCACAGCCCCTCTGGGACATGGGTTGTAAGCACCAAGCTCATTTAGATTAGGTCTCATTATCACTGCTGCTCTCTGGCTCTGTGCAGGAAGGTCCAGCACACCAGGCTGCCCCATCCCACAGGTTACTAATGCACTGCTGTGTCTCACTCACATCCTCCCTCTGATGAGATGGAGCAGCTAAATAACATGAGAGTTCCTTCAGCCTCTGTGCCCTGCATCTAGATGAAGAGCAGATCAATAGGAGATGATTAATTACACACTCAGCTATTATAACAACAATAAGATTTTTGGTTCTTGCCGCTATCAAAGTGCAGCGCCTGTCGTTTACCTTCCACTTAACCATCCTCCTCCCTCCCCCAGGACAGAATAATCTATTTGGCTTGGCAAGAAAAGCAGAAGGTAAACATGCACATCCAGATCATTTAACTATGATTGGTCAAGCCACTTTTTTTTTTTTTTCATTTTAAAATCAGGGAGTGTTTTGTTTTTTTCCCTTTTAGTGTCATGTAGATGCAATCCCCAGCAACATCCAGTTTTATAGTTCTGTCTACTACATCCAGGAGAGCACCAGTGACCAGGCCAGCACAAACACTCAGCTTTACAAAATTTAAGGACCCAGGTCCCAAGGATCTGTCTCCTAAATAGAACACTAATGGAATATCACCTAAAGGAGGCTAAGAAATAGTTGGCACACGCTCATTGTTAAGACAAAGCGGATAAGGGTCTAAAATCCACATTAAATTGAGGATGTAAAAGTGTGAAATCAGGGAGGAAAGCTCTAGGTGTAATTTCACATTAAGTACACCCACTGCCACTATCACTGCCCTGTGTGTAACACCCCAGTAAACCCCAGTCCCCAATAAACCTGCCAGGTGCACACACCTGAGCTTCCTTCAGCAGGAAAGCACAAAGGGACCTGGTGTTCAAATATTAGCACAAAAATCATTCCAAGTGTCACAGCACTCTGTCACAAGGAGAGAAAGCTCGCTCTGGTTTGCAGCAGGTGCCTCACTGTTTGACAATGAAATGAGCTGGAAGGCACTGAAATCCTCAGCTCTCTTTCAGCAACCATATCTAGGAATTGTTCACTGCTTTTTTGGTGCCTGCCAGATTTTAGCAGTTTCAAAGCAAAACTTTTTTTAAAGCTTACTTTTAAAATAACACGGAATATATAACTTCCAATCAAACTGCAACAAACATGATTACATCTAAGGGATGCAATGTATGTAAGAAAAATCCCTACATGCCAACATTTTAGGTTTAAAATATTCCAAGTCTTTTACTCCCCTATAAATCATTAGCTTGATACCAATGTCCATTTTTGAGGGGTTTGGGGTTTTTTTTGTTTGGTTTGAGGTTTTTGGTTGTTTGCTTTAACATTAAGAAAACTTGGTTAAGCTAAATATTTAATTAATTTTAACCACAGAAAAACTAACATGCATTAGTGTATTAGCGTTCAACAGTGGCAAAGTAGAAGGGGGAAAAAAAAAAATCTCAATTTATATCTTTTGGATTAGAAACTTATGGTGAGGTTCTAAATAACCCACAGTTCCTGGTGTTACTCTACAGAGAGAGATGGACAGGCTTTGACTCACAATTATCAGATACAAGCAATATAATGATGAGAGAAGTTTATACAGCTGTATTTTCCACCATTGATGGTGCACTGGTCAGGCAGGGAGAGCACCAGCAATTACAAACAAAAGGGCAACCACTGAAGAGCCTCCTGAGGGCTGAGGTGCATAAAAACTCATTTTCTATAGAGGAACATTCCAACCTGAGAAGACCAGGCCCAAAATACCCAATTGTTCCATAATTTATGGGGATTTCTTTGTTAAAAAAAAGTACAGAGCACCCTATAAAGCCTATTCTCAGGCACACCTTGGGACATTATGCTAAATTTTCAATATTTAATTAGGTCATGTACATAAAACATGGTCTGGGCATGGCATTCTCTCCTAAACAAGATTTTGTGCCAAGCTCTGCTCTGACTTACAAAGGGAAGGTGTTTCTACTACAGATCACAAAAGCAAGTGTCAGCACTCTGACTTGAACAACATTCCATTTTCCACACACAAATATTCATCCACAGAGCTCAGAGATGGAGCTCAGAGCACACATCACAGCCCACACCATCTCACAGCAAAGGCAGAAATATCAAGTTCCCCTCTGGAACAATTAATGATTAGTTTTAAAGCAGGGCTGGAAGCTGGAATCCAAAGCACAAACTGCATATGTTCAGTACATCATTTTCAAATGCTTTGATTTCTCAGTAATGAAAGGAAATTTCTTTCTGCTCAGAAATAAATTAAAAGCAATAGATTTGAGAGGGAATGTAAGCAATAACAGGCTTGGATTTCAGAGGAAGGAAATCTATTAACTGTGTTCAAAGAGAGAAGGTATTTAATTGGTGAATAACACAAGTCTGCAATATGGGCTGTTAACCCCCTGGGAGCCAAAGTGTCACTTCCATCAAAGTTCTGCTAAAAAGTCACCTGGAGACCAGGTCTGCCACCACAGATAATCTCATCCCTCCTCACCAGGGGGTTTCTTCAAATTTATTAAAAATATTCCACAGTCTGTCATACCTAGATCATGGCATGCCTACAACTAGGAAAAACAGGCAATGCTGGATATAAGCAAAGCAGAAGAAAAGTCAAAGCAAAAACCAGGTAATTTTCCCAAGAAATACTGCAAAAACACATTTCAAGCACAATAAACTATTGCATAAATAACTAAACTATAGCAACATTCCATAACAGTTACACCTAAAGAAACCTGAGAAGCTTTTCCCTCTTAGAGTGTGTTTTTGGAGAGTAATGTGAGAAGTCAAAACCCATTAAAAGTGAAGGGGCATTCCCCTTCAGTTTCTTATCTTAAATGTGAAGATTTAAGAATCATACATGCAAGCTACTGTGGTTATAAGCAGGAAATTTCTAAACCTCTTGTGAGATTTAAAACCATTTTATGATGTCTCTGACACAAACCCAGGAGTTTCTAAAACTGGAAAATATTTACAGTTCAAGTTCATCTTTGATAAATATAACAATTCCAGGCTATCAGATTTCACTGTGCTGTCTTACAGCTATTTCAGAGTTTAGCAGAAAGTCTTGATCTCATTTTTCTCCTGAAGAGCAGGAAAACGTCATAAATCAGGAAAAGCACAGTACCACCATGACACTCGTTCATTATCTTCAGGTCTCCTGACAGTGAATATACTGGGGCAGAAAAAGAGGAAAAGAGCGCTTTGCCATCTGTTAAAAGACTAAATTCAAAATTAATATTCCTCTAGGAACTGTGAAACAGAAGCTTGAAGTGCCAAGTCCTGAGGAATGGGGTTCTGTGCTGCAGTGCTGACCAGCATGAGCTCTATCTGCTGGCAGCAGCCTGTAGTGCACAGGCTAAAAAAAACTATTTTTGTTCAGTGTGATCTTCACGTTCACAAAGATCAGAAACATCTCAGTCTTCAACTGCAAATTCAAGGAATTTGGGGAAATAGGGGATGAAACCACCAGGAATTTTTTGCCAACGCGTTTAAACCATACTTAACTAAAATCACATTGTCCAAGCCTCAAAGGCTGGAGTAGGGTTTGGGGGAGTGAGGGTTTGCTGCAACCCTATGGAGTCTGAGCAGACAGGAATGGGAAGAAGGGCTTGAGGTTTCAGCTGAAAACAAGCTAGGTAAAATTCAGCCCAAAATCAAAATTTGTCAATGACTCTCAGCTGCCAGCATCACTTCAACCAAGGTTCAAAGAGAAATACTTAATCCCACTTGATGTAAAAATTTAATACAAAATTAAACTATGGTGCAAATTTGAATACACCACTAGCAAACCAGGTCCTTATTTTCACCAGAAAAACTTGCAAATTTTTTTAACTGCAAAACCTCCAAGTCTAAGATAACCCATCCAAAGAAGTGGAAGGAGATTCCACTGCATTATTCAGCTCAGCTCAAAAAAGGAAACATACTTTAAGCCCTTATTTAATGCTAGGAAGACAATCTTTCCTCACACCTGCAAATTGACATCACTGGAGGTGAAAATAAAGTATATTGGCTAAACAGCCAATACATTGAGACAATGTCTCACCAAGAAATGATAACACAGTCTACTTTTCACATCATTTGGACAATATTATAACAAAATTCCAGGCTCCAGGTTTAAGTTGTATCTCTGTATACTTTATGGAAGCATTTCTCATTTTGTTTTCTGAGCTGCATTCCAAATATTCAAATTGACATGCAATTTGTTCCGCTGTAACAATCACAACTCAGAGGCATCCCCTCATATGGAAACACTTTGCACAACAGCAGCTAATTCTTGAAACGTGGAAAATAGTGGACTTTGCCTTTTTTAATTATACCTTAAAAGGAATTTTTATTTATGCCACTTGAAGATAGTGTCCACAGGCACATCTGTTTGCAGTGGTGCAAAACCAGCCCTGTGTCATTGCACCCAACAGCTGGAGCAGCTGAAGGGCCAGGTTTGCTCGAGGTTTGCAGATGCAGATAACATGTGGATGCTAGAATTTCCTTTTGGGAACGTGATTTATCAGGAGGAGCACAAGAAAGCTGATACTGCCCCAAAGAATTGAAGGAGCTGGAAAACAGTAACTGAGCCAGGAATCCAGCTCTACATCCAGGTGTTCCTTGGAATGAGACCAGACTGCTCGTGGATAAAGTGAAAATATGCAGATACTACATGTGAGCAGTAAAGAAAAACAGTTTTATTGCAAGATTGAGACTGGATCCTCTAAAAGCAAAGCAGCCCCTTCAGATGTCATCCTGGACCTGCAGAGCCACAGCCAGGGGGCTTAATGCTGACAGAACAAAACTGATCCCCTGCCTTTTGCAAGGAAATCCTCACCCACCTCACCTGGGAGCAGAAGAGCCCATTCTTGGGCCCTGTCCCAGTCCTAACTCTGAAAGGTGATATTTATTGCACAAAGGGGGTTCCCAGCACATAGCTCATAACTCCACTGCCTCTGCTCTACCCTACACCCCTGACTACGAGCAGACATCTGTCCTGCTCCAGCTCCCAGGGGAATGTTTGTCTAGGAGAGGATTTACCACCTCTGACAGCAACTCAAGTCCTCCCTTAGTTCCCATTTCTGCACTGTCCCACAGCTCCCCCTGATTTCTAGATAACCACACATCACACTTGCATTGTCTTACACACCCCAGTTTTGGGCTAGAGAGCTCATTACAAAGTGTTAAAAATGTGTTTTTTATCATCAGATCATCAGACATGGTTAATTCCTCATTTAAAGGCCCAAATATGCTGTACAATGAAAATGGCATATCTGTTCTCTGGTCATTCCAGAGTTCTCTGAAGTTCTATTAGAGGATCATCAAGGGCTAATTGTATGGAAAAGCAGTTGATAGGAATATCTCATCATTCTCTAATCTGTTCTACATTAAATCTCCTCAGGGGGCTTGGAAGCAGAACACCAACATCCACACAGATCCCTCCCATTTCTAGCTAGGAGCAAATGCTCAAGTTAGCAACAGAACAAAAACAATTATGAAGAATATCCTGTGTAGCCTCAGCCACATAAGATCTCAATCAAAACAACAGCAAAGAACACACTCAGCATGGTGTGTTCCAAGGGACACATTTGCTGTTCTGATTTCATTGACTGCAGATGACCAAAGTCAAACCAGAATTGTTAGGAAAAGGGGATTCATTAAAATGTCCTCCTGGACATGTCACTGTTTCTTGGTGAAAGCTGGCAGGCTCACTCCTAAAGGGTGGTGACATTTTGCCTTTGTGCTTACAATAAAGTCCCTAAATAGCAAGAAAGTTTGGAGCAATACTTATACTTGCCCCAACTCAGGAAAAAGAGGAAGAAAGGCAGTAATTTGAGGGATATTACTCTTGGGAAAAGCACTCAAAGCTCTGACAGGTCTGGGGGTTTGGGTGGCTGCTCCTGATTGCTGCTGGCTGAGAGTGCACTGCTGCTCCCAGTGACTCCAGCCCAGCAGCAGCATCCTCACACAGCATCACTTCCAGGAGGGAAAGCTTCCTCTGCTCTTCCAGCGACACAGTCTTCAAAAAGGTAAAGGCAAACACAAATTCTTTGGAGGCAATTCACAGTTAACAGCACCTCCGGCTTCAAAAGTGCAGAATCATAGTTATTACTGATGTCAAATGCAAACAGATTAATGTAGGCCAATGCTATTCCTCCTCCTGATAGAGTAATTGCTCAGAAAGAGAGCACAAAGAATGCCTGAAAGGAACACAGAGCACTTTTAACAAAGGAAAATGTTTTACCACAGAATGAGCTTAACTTCTCCTAGCACTATGATGGATACTTTGTGCTCCAGCAAAATGGAGTAATATAAACCACCTTAAAAGCACTTCTGGTAAATGCTGTGTAAATATGTATTGCATAGAAAGCCAGTGAGCAATAGGCTTGGAAATCTCAATTTTCAGACAGAATAAAGAACTAAACTGAAAGCAAATACAAGACATTAATTATGAAAGAGTGGCATGAAGTTGATGAAGATGAAACCCAGGAAGACAAGAGAGGTAAGAAATTAGGCTATACACAGATATTTGAAAAGGCTGTTGTCAGGTTGCTTTGAGAGGGGAGCACAATATTCCTTAAAACACAAGGCGAGAAAGGTACACAAGGAAAAGTAAAGGTACACAGGAAACAGTTTCCATCAACATTCAATTTCAACACGCGAAAACTTTAACCGCGATTTCGTGCATGTGCCCAGCTCCTCTCTTCTAGAGCCCGACCAGAAAACCACCTCCGGACACAAACATTCCAACACGTTTACAACAAAGAGCGTTTGCTGCTCGTGCCGTGCTGAGCCCCTCGGAGAAAGTTCCCCGGCGCCGCGGCAGCCGCACACGTGCGGCCCCAGCTCTTTGTGCGCTCCCGGCCGCGGCAGGATGGATGGAGGGATGGATGAAGGGATGGATGGAGGGAGGGATGCTCCCCGCTCCCTGCCCTGCACGGATCCCCAGCTGGCACCCCGATCTCTGTCCTGCTGCTCTCCCCACGCTGATAGCAAAGGCAGGAGCAGCCCCGGAGCTGCCTTCACCTCCCGCGGCAGAGCCAAGCCCAGCCCAGCGTTCCCTCCCCGGAGCCCCGCCAGGACAGCCCCGCGGGTTGGGGGATGCGCGGAGTTACAGCGAACCCACCCAAACTTCCCCCGCCGCGCCGCGGAGCCGAGGGCAGCAGGACCCTCCCGGCAGGGCCACGGGCGGCGTGTCCGGGCACACCCCGCACACTCACAGAGCCCCGCACACCGACACTCACACACAGAGCCCCGCACACCCACACAGAGCCCCGCACACCCACACTCACTCCCATGGCCCCGCACACCCACACTCACTCCCATGGCCCCGCACACTCACAGCCCCGCACACCCACACTCACTCCCATGGTCCCGCACACCCACACTCACTCCCATGGCCCACTCACACTCACACTCACTCCCATGGCCCCGCACACTCACACTCACTCCCATGGCCCCGCACACCCACACTCACTCACATGCCCCGCTGCAGCCGCGGCCCCGCGGCCAGAGCGCAGCCCAGCAGCGCGGGCAGTAGCAGCAGCAGCGCCGGCCCGGCTCGCATGGCGCTGCGGGGAGCGAGGCTGGAGCAGCACCGACACCGGCAGCAGCAGCAGCGACAGCAGCAGCAGCCCCGGCCCCCAAATCATTTAAAGCGGCGGCAGAGCCGCGCCACGGGCGGGGCGGCCCCGGCCCGGCCCCATCCCCGCCCCGCCGGGCCCGCCCCGCAGCGCGGAACCCGGAGCCGTGCCGGGCCATGCCATGCCATGCCATGCCATGCCATGCCATGCCATGCCATGCCATGCCATGCCATGCCATGCCGTGCCGTGCCCGTGCCCAGCCGTGCCGTGCCCAGCCGTGCCGGACCATGCCCGTGCCATGCCCGTGCCGGCCGGGCCATGCCGAGCCATGCCCGTGCCGAACCGTGCCGGACCATGCCCGTGCCATGCCCGTGCCCGCGTCCCTGCTCGCATCCCCGCGGCGAGCGGCGCCGGCAGGAGATGGGCAGGGATGTTCTCCGTGTCCGTACGCAGCGATGTGCGGCCTCCAGCCGCTCTCCCTGCACTGCCGGGATGCCCAGAGCGCTCTGCTGCGCTGACGGACACGGATCTTGGCCGCTCTTTATTTCCTCTGGTCCTTCTTTGTTCTGTACAGGATGCCCAGTGCAATCGTATCTGAGCGCTTCCGAGAGGGAACCGTGAAAATAAACGCGTTTAACATCTTGAGGGAGGGATAACACCGCTGCTGCCGAGAGTTAGTGACAGCAAGAACATAAAAGTGGGAACTCAGGAGTGGTTTTTAAATCCCAGCGCTGCCTGCCATCCTCCAGACCATCCTTTCATCTTTATGATCTCTCCAGACCTTTACTGCTGTCATGACACAACTCTTTCCCCTTTCCTGCTGAGAGAAGGGAGACCAACTGACCTGGAAAGGGAACTGTGCATAGTAGCAAATAAAAAATTGAGAAAAGCACACCTTAAGCGTTTTATGATCTAGTGCAGGTCTCCAGGTGCATTACAGCACGGTTTCCCTCTCTCCAGAGAGCTGTGACTAACCAGGCACTGGGCTGTGAACAGCAGATGGGCCCTGAGCCAGCCAGGGCTAAAATCTGTGATTCCTTTCCGCTCCAGTGCAGTGGCTTGGTCTCCCCTTGCTCTAAGGGAGCTCCTGCACAAATTTGTGACAGGCACAGCTGGGAGGGTGCACCAGCATCCTCACCAGCCAGGAGTCAGCCTCTGCTTTACAGAGCATTCATTTGTCTCCCTTGCAGCCCTGTAACACGATACACCCACTTCTCATTTTCCACACACTTTACAAGTGGTTTCCTGTATGGTTTTTATTTTCCAAGGCCTTCGCTGAAGTAGGTAAACATTTACCATTCATAACAAGAAAACTGGTTTTATATTGTTCATTGCTTTGAAGCTTGCATGGACATGATCCCTTGGAGATTTTATCAACTGATTTCTTTTTCATGGGGAAGAAAATCGCAGCTGTTATCTGGCCTTAGAGCAGAACAATTGTACCCTGAAATTTCCAATGAATGGCAGAGTCTTTCTTGTGTCTGGAGTAGTTTTAACTCCACAGGACCTTGTGTTGAGCTAATCTCATTACCTCCCGCAGAGAACATAGTTTTTAATCATTTTATTTCTTAAACCCCAGAAAATCTTTCTTCATAAAATAATAGATGTTAATTATGTCAAGGCTGAGTGTTCATTATGTCCTGTGATGTCATCTCAACCTGGATTATTTTCAGGATCACATCATGGCAAAATAGCAAAAGATCTCATTCCTCAGTTGTTGGGGATTTTTCTAGGAGAGGTAAATTAGTCTTTTAAAATTACTTTAATTTTTTCCATCTTAAGGAACTTAAACTATTCAACGTTGTTCTTCAAAGCTGTGTGTAATCATTACAAATTATACATAACATTTACTATACCCGGTTGTTAAGAATAATGGACCAGCAATGTGCAGACTGGGAGGTACTGAAATGCAGAGTGAAGGCCACTAAATAGATGAGACCTTTGCCTGGGGGCCACACAGCAAAATGCAGCTGCAGCCAAACCCTGGAGTAAAAAATCCCTGCTTTCTGGGCAGGAGGCTTTAGCTGCTGTGACCTTGACATTGTCCTGAGCTCCAAAGCCAACCCAGTCAGTGCAATGTGCTCTTCTTGCAAATCCAATGTTTTCTCCTCTGCTGTGTTTTATTTGAGAGTATCCTGCAGAGCTGTTGACTTTAATGGGATGACTCCCATGGGTGGAGTTGCAGCATTGGTGGAAGGAGTTTCAAAGCCTCCTGAGATAATTGATCTGCTGGGATCCCAGGTCAGTTAAACCTTCAGACCCGACTCAGAGGTAGAAGCTGACTCATTTATTCCAGTTCTTACACTGGGCTCTGGTAAAAAGGGCACTGGGAACAGCATGAGTGACTTCTTTATATTCCACATCCTTGCTATGACCAACCAGGCACCTTCCTCCTGTCCTGAAATTTATTTGCTATAACTTCTGCATCTTTGACCTCAGCATCTACAAACAGCACCCTGGCCACGACCAAAGCAGTCACTGGACAGGTTGAGCAGAGCTCCCTTCCTGACTGGGAAAAGGAGTAAATTAAATTGCATCTTGCTCAGCTAAACCAGCTTTTGAGCTGAGCAGGTAAAGTGCCAATTCCCCTTGGTGGCTTTGTGCAGTTATAATGGGATGCAATTGCCTGGAGTACAAGTGGTTAGGGAAAAAAAAAAAAAACAGCTCGTGCCCTCCATATAGTACTGAAGGACTTTCTAAGGGATGGAAATTGCATTATTCTCCTCTCCTGTTGATCAGAAAATTGTTCTGTCAGATTCCAGTGCAATCCAAATTCAGCACATTATTTACAACAACGTCCAGATCACGAATTCTGTGAAAGATTTGGTATTTGGTATCTCTCACAATGTTCCATCCCATCCTCTCCCCTTTAAAGCATATTTCCCCCCTCATTAGCATTTTAATTTTGATGTGTAATTTCCTACAAACAGGCTGTGACAGTTGTTGTGTATCCCCAAGCATGAACGAGTGTTGCCCAAAACTTTGAGTCAGTGTCACGCCATCCTGTTCTATTTTCATTTTTCTGTCTAATTCTCAGTATCTCCATTGCCAGTCTTTTTAAATTGTAGCTAGTTACAGGCTTTAACAGTCCAATCTGATATAAAGAAATTTTCGTGCAGAGATTGTAATTAGGAAGGCTGAGCTCTGTTCTGTTATTAGCAGAATTGTGATTTTTGGAGTGGTGGGTTAATTGCTAATAACCATATGCAATGCTTCTGTCAAGATGTTTCCCATTACAGTAATTAACTTAGCAGCTGGGGTAGCAGACATTTACCATTTGTCTTCACAGTATCCCTGATTTAGGATTGCTCCAAAACCCTTTTTGGACTCTGTTTGTTCAATTCCCAGGTGTAGGATGAAAAAGAGGGGAAGCCGAGGAGGGGAAATAAGGAAGAACAACTTGCAGGGAGAGTACCTGTTTCAGAGGTAATGTGTCTGTCAGTGGGTCCTCAGGAATTCTGGATTTTTCTTCACTAATCCCAGCCTTGGACCATCATTTTCATCAGCACCAACAGAATGGAGAGCATGGCAGAGCAGCCTAAAACCGAGAATGTTTTCAGAAATGATTACTCAGCCCCTCAAATTAATCTGATCATTATTGAGGATTTATTAAATGAAAAGTGCAGAATTTTTCATTGCCTATTCATATCCTTAAACCTCAAAATCCCTGTGGTAGGGGATTTTTTTTCTTCATGTTTTGTAGTCAACTATACAGATATAAACATTTTTTGTTAATTACTTCCTTTCTGTGCTGTCTCACTGGAGCTCCTTCCTCCACAGAGCTGTGCCAGAATTACAGTAATATTGTTAAGTATATGGCCAACCTGAAAATTAAGAAGAAAATAAAGCTGTTCTCTGAAGCCAGATCACACGACAGAGCAGTAGCAGTTTTGTTGATTTAATTCATCAACAGAATATATTGAAGTAATTCATTTTGTTTATGAGATAATTTTAAAGACTTTTAAAACCATGATTCCAGATTTATCCTTTTTTTTTTTTTAAAGTTTGCTCTGGCCAGAGCAAATTCTGTACAATGCTACATTAAAGAAGGTTTGTTAATACCCTTAAAGATGTAAAGCAGCATGCCAAGGGCATGGGAAGCTTCCTCTGTTGCAAGGAATTGGCTTTGCTCCACGGCAAGGAATTGGGGAATGCTAATTTACAGCAACTGAGGATCCAGCCCGTGTTGTTAATCATAATTATGGACTTATTTTGGGAGGTGCATTTTCCAAACTAGTTGGGGGAGACAAGAAAATTAAGTTAAAATTATTTTCTTCCACAGGAGGTAAAAGCAGTACATAAATAAATACTTGGTGTGGCAGTAGATCTTTAAAACCTACAATAGTTTCTGGCACTGCAGCGTCCTGTGATATTTTTTCCTCCAGCACATAATAGTAAGTTTCTGATAATAGTGCTCACAGACAGCTTTGATTATAACCACTTGTCAGGGAATGGATAACTAGGAAAATAACACCATATTCAACTGTAAAAAATGCTGCCTGGAGTACATTAACAGAGTGATAATTTCTGCTAATAGCAGCCTCCGAACCCCATCCATTAGCTTGGAACTGAAATCCCTGCTTCATTTCTGTCCTTCTGAGCATTTCTGCCCTCTGACCCTCTGTCCCCTTCCTTGGGAGCAGCAGAGCCACCCACAGGCATCAGGAGTGAGGACAAACTCTGTGTGTGAGCACTGGGGACACTGGGGCACTGCTCGTGGGCAGGGGTGTTTGTTCAGTAGGTTTGCATCCTGTGGGGATTTTCTGCCAGCATCCTACCCCTTCCCTGGCCTCCTCCTCCTCCTCCTCCTCCTGCCAACTGGAGTCAGCAGCTGCGCTCTGCCAGTGTCACAGGAGTTTGGGGTTTCATTCGTGTTCCTTAGGAGGAGAGGGCGGGAGGCTTTGGAAGGGAGGGAAAATAGAAAAGGTCTGAACAGTTCAGCCCCAGAGCAGTAGAATCAGAGAATCACAGAGTTGTTAAGGCTGGAAAAGACTTTCAGGACCATCCAAATCCACTGTCAGCCACCACTGCATTCACCTCTAAACCATGCCCTCAAGTGCCACAAACTCAAGCTTTTTGAACACTCCAGGGACAGTGACCCCACCACTGCTCTGGGAGGTTTGTTCCAATGCTTACAACCCTTTCCACGAAAAAAAAAATTCCCTAATATCAACTGCAAACCTTCCCCGGCAATATTAAGGAGCTTTTCCTCTTGTCCTGTCGCTGGGACGTGGCTGACTCCCCTCACTACAACCTCCCTTCAATAAGGTGTCCCCTCACCCCACTCAGTCTCTCCAAACAGAAAAATGTTCAAACAAAGAATTTCTTTTTGACATAATTAGGAGAAGCCCATTGATATTCGAGTCAGGAGGATATTTCTGTAGGGACCTATTACATCTGATTGGGAAAATAAAATGTTACCCACATCCACAATTACTTCTATAAAGACCACTGATCTCATTCCTGAGCTCTTCTCTTCAGCATTAGTTAACCAAAACTCTGGTAAGAACAGGCTCTTGACAATATAATCCTAAAATTAGTTTTATGTTGGCAGGCAATAGCAACTGGGAGTACTTTCATCTATTTCTGGATTTGGGATAACGACACTCCAATGAGTGGATAATCTGGTGTGCTTGTGTACATTCCAATTAAAATCACACTTTAGGGGGCAAGTCACATTTTCTCTGACCCACACAGGTGAGAGCCAAATGTAACTCTAAATTTAATGCAGCTATTCCAGCCTCATCTCACCACAAAGGAAAGAATTAAGGTTTAGAAAGTTTAGAGCAGTCCATTTTCTTGGAAGAGCAGTGTATTACTAAATATTTTCTAGGAGGAACTATTTTATTTGGTTTTTAACAATTCTTTTTTCACAGTGATCTTCTTTTGGCCACACTGATACCCACATGAAAAATCTGCAAGCAGCTGAACAAGCAACTCATTCAAAAATTTAGCAGAGGACCTTCATGCTTGTGCATTCAGAGAAATCAAATCTGGGGTATTCGTGCTAGGGGTGTCTAAAGGCTCATCAAGTCAGGAGATACTGAGAGCCCTTGGAGACTTGGCCAATCTGGTTATGAAATATTCCTGATCCATCCAAAGGACAGGAAATTTCAGAGAGCTATCCTCTGAGAAAATTGAAACAAATAAATGAAAAAAAAAAAAAACCAAAACCAAACCAAAACAAGAAACTCTTAAAACTTTTAAAATATGTGATGAAAGAGGTTTGCTGCCCCTGATGAGTTTTTCAGTTGGTTCACAGCACAGCTCAGTGAGTGCCAGGGCAACACTAAAGGGATGAAGTCAATCACACAAAGCAGGCACTAACAACACTCCAGCAACCTCAGCCTGTTAAACTCCAGCCTCAGCCAGCACTGATGCTTCAATCATTCTAATTTATCCTCCGGGGTAGGCAGCCCCCTCAAAATTTGGGTTTTAGATGTTCAAGCTGGTAACTCTCATCTACATCACTGAAAATGCAGTCACAAAATAAATCAAAGTGAAAGAGGGCTCAGAAGTGGGATTCTCCTCAGGGTTTGCCCATCCCTTTGGGATTGCTGGTGGATCTCAGATGTGAGCTGCCTGAGCTCCCCCCTTTGCCTAACACAGTGCTGAGCACATCACTGGGACTTAAAATACTGAAATTCAAAGGAATAAATGCTTTGTTTGTTTGCTTCCAATTAGGAGCTAATGAAATCCCAGGAATACACTTGCAGGTGGTTTGTCACAGAACTGAAACTCAGTATTGTATTCCTGGGTGCACCTTCCTTCTCTGTTCTGCTGACACAACTAGACCACACTTCATTCTCCCAAAGACATTAGAGCATTACTTTACTGGTTTTTCCTCCAAATTACCTGCCTGGCTACTGTCACCATTGATCTTTTAAGTCCTTGACTGAGTAATCAGTCAGAGAGCTAATTAATGTAGTGGCTTGGAGGGAAGGATGAAATGAAAAAGGAGATTTTTTTCCCTTATTCTTGATGTTTTTATTGCCTTTGAAAGGTGCTTTATCCACAGCATAAAGGAGCATTTGTCTGTGCCTTTTCCTCCTGTCAGTTCACCTACTATAAATCTATTTCTCAACTATTAACAGAAACCAGGAGAATTTCATGGGAACGGTGATACTGAAATCTAAGGGTAAAAGAAATCTAAGATTCTGTAATTTTTTCCCCCCATTGACACTCACAGACTGCAGTGTGTATTTGGAGTGAGTAGCAACTGCAAGATGTGACCCAGATTTTCAGATGGTTTTGGAACTAAACAGATGTTTTAATATTAAGATAGCTTTGTTATATTTTATAGGAAAAAAAAGGGGGTTCTCTTTCTTTCTTTCTTTCTTTCTTTCTTTCTTTCTTTCTTTCTTTCTTTCTTTCTTTCTTTCTTTCTTTCTTTCTTTCTTTCTTTTTCTTTCTTTCTTTCTTTCTTTCTTTCTTTCTCTCCCTCCCTCCCTCCCTTCCTTCCTTCCTTCCTTCCTTCCTTCCTTCCTTCCTTCCTTCCTTCCTTCCTTCCTTCCTTCCTTCCTTCCTGCTGGGTCTGCTCCCCATGTGTGATCTGCAACCCCCCAAATTTATCCAGATTCGTTTCTAAGCAAAATGGGTCAAGCTCAGGGACCTGAACATACAGTTTAAACACCACCACTCAATCTGACTTTAGTCTGAGACCAAGGACATGAGAAAAGGGAATTTCAGAATAGTTTGGGTTGGAAGGGGCTTTAAAGATCACCCAGTTCCACACTTTCCACTATCTGGGGTGCTCCAAGCCCCATCCAACCTGACCTTGAGCCCTTTCAGGGATGGGGCAGCCACAGCCTCTCTGGAATGAACATGTATTCCAAAAGTACTCATCAGGGTCCATGGTTTAAAAGAAAAAGAAATATTCAAGTGCTAAGGACCAAGTTCTGCTAAAAGAATAAATGAACTATTTAAAAGTTAGCAGTACACAGAGCCTGTTTCCCTCATGCTGGATATCTAAGAAGCATAGAGTATTCTTGTTGCTATAATAACTCTGATTTGTGAAGAGTTATTTAATTTCCTTTATTCTCAAGGAATTCTACATGCCCTGGAACAGCTCTTTTAATCCACAGGGTTAACCCCACACTGCCATGCACACAGAGGTGGATATTTACATATTCTACAGCAGGATTTAAACACTGCTGTCCACAGGGAGCTGATGAACCGAAAATGGTTTAATAAGCTTTCTCTTAAAATTCTTCGGGGAGGCAGATATTAGCATCAGCAGTATTTGTTGCTAAATGCAAATAAAATCATGGTGCATGTGGGAATTGTGCTGCCCATGCTCCAGCAAACAGCGAGCCCAGGGCTGCAGCAAGCAAGTGGCAATTAAATATTTCACACATGCCTGCGTGGCTCTTTGTCCACAGCACCGTGGCCACATCCAGCAACAATTAATGGTGTTGGGGTGGAATCCCCAACTCATAATTCTGTGACTAACTCATGGAGAAACCCATTTCTTATAAAGGTTGACACAGGAAGTGTCTGAGAAACCCATGTTGCTGTAAAGAACTATGCAAAAAGAAATACAGCAGTCCAAAAAGCAGCCTGTCCTCCAAGAAAATCAGCATTGCCTGGGCTGAGTACTGCAAACTGAGCATGTTTTATTAATTCCAGTATCAAGACAACAATAAATTAAGTACCTAGATATATGGGGGGAAAAAGCAATGTCAGCAGTTACAGGCTTTTTAGACTTGACCTCCTAATTTGTGCAAAAATCAAAAATATTTCTGAAGTTTACTATAATTAAAGATTAATATAAATGCTGGAAAGTTCTGAAAAGTTTATGAAGCTAAACCTTGCCAAACTAACTCAACATTTTTCTTCTATTATTGACTTTTTAGATGCAAACTCTGATCTATACAGACTTCAGCAAAGCATTTCATAGACATGAAAAATTCCTTGTTTAACCTTGAGCAGTTCTCTGTGCAGGAAATGCTAAGGAGGATATAATGGTGAGTTGTGTCAAAAGAGGAATTGTTCAGTTGTGGGAAGCTCATTAATGAACTTCCAGTGATGAGTCTTAAGGAAATTATAGCAATATCTTTGTCCCTGGCACAAGAGATAGAACCAGCCTGGTGGAGAAGGATGATGAGGATGAGAATCTCCTCCTGGAAAAACAAGATTACTTTGAGGCTGAGGTCAATGGACAGCATGGATGGACTCTAAAGCCATGAAAAGCTGGATGACACACTTGGGAACTAAGAATACCTTCTCCTTCTGGGAGGTATCCTGAGCTACCTCATCCAATTTTGGCTATTCAGGAGCTGGAGAAGAGAATTCAACACGATGCAGACATGGAACAGGACTATTAGGATGAACCAAACAGCAGGAAAAGAGAAGGAATTTGATCTGTTTAGAGCAGAGCTAAGGTTTGTTTAAACTAGCAGGGATGCCTTGAGAAGGCTGAGTTAGACAAGAGGCTGGGCAGAGCTCCAGAATAAAGCAGGGATTCATTCCAAGCATCTCCTCCATGGATCCACCTTGGGCAGCACCAGAGCCCAGCCAGGGCTGCACCCAAGATGAACCAAAATGGCCCCAAAATGCACCAGCGCTCCCGGGCTCTCTGCCTTGGATCAGTTCTGCTCCATTTGCACCTTGCAGTTCATTGTCCCATCCCAGCTTTAGCCCCTGCAGTCCCACCCTGCTTGTTTTTCTCTCTCCAGCCCACGGGGTTTGTGCTCCTGGGCTGAGATTTGGATCATTTGTCCTTGGTGCCCAGCTGGAGCAGGAATTGTTTTGTCTCCCTGCTCTGTGCACAGAGCTCAGCATCCCCTCATGTGAAGCCCAGACCCACACACTAAAGCAGCACAGAAATGCCAAACCTGAGGCATCAGCAGGATGAAGGTGAGGGAGGAGATGGGGATTGCTCTGTGAGTGCTCTCTTAAAGCACACAGTGAAGGGGGGTGGAACAGGATAAATTTCAGGGACACCCAGGAAGGTTGGCACAGTAAAAGCCAAGGCTGGCACCAGAACCAGCCAGCCCAAAGCAGCCACACAGATGTTTGAGCTGCTATAGCCTAGTGCAAGCAACAGCAGCAAAATTAAGAACTAGCATGGGGGGAATTTGTAAATTCATTAAAAGAATTCTAAAATATGCTTTTTGTGTGATAACAGGGAACTGGGTTTGGTCACCAGGCAGTGCCTCTCAAGCCCTCCCTCCTTGCTGGGTTTCAGCTGCTTGATTTGGGATCCTATCACCATAACCAAAGTGTGCTGCAGCCTCAGGTACCAGAACAACACTGATCTGATAACTCCTGTGCTCAAAACTGGGCTATGCCTCAAGTACCTGCAGGAAATAGCTTTGGAGGAGGCCAATTTAACTAACTGTGAGTGACTACCTGAATTAACAATTTAGCCTTTTGCTCCTTGAAATGGGAATAATCATTTTGGTTTGTGTTTGGGTGCAAGAGAATCCTGCACCTTGCTTGGGGATGTTCAGCCTTGTGCAAATCTAAATAATAACCAAAAAATAGACAACCTACCCTAACATTAGAACATGCCATGATGTTTTCTCTAAGAGAAATGTGTTTGTCTTTTAGATCACAGAAGAACACCCAGAGGCTGAATAAATCAAAGACCAACTGCTATTTGCAAAGGCAAATTTGCATGCACCCATATCATGACAGCAAGGGTGGCTACAGCAGAGGTGCCAAGGCAGTCCAAACCTGCTGGCTGAGCTTGTTTGCAGTGTTCCTGACACTGGGAAATTATCAGTTTTTATAATTTAGTTGGAATTAGAAAATAATACATGCCAGCTTTCTTTTCAGTGTAGCAGCACCTCCTTTATGAACCATATATTTACAGCTCAAGGTTATCACTGCAGGGCTGTCAGAGGATTCTGTCACATCTGTATCACAGCAGCAAGTTACCTCCTGCATTTTCTTTATCCTCAGCAATGATGCATGCAGGAAAAATGGCTGTGGATTGATCAGCAATTACAAAGTTGATTTTGTGGATCTAAACAACTCCAGAACATTTTGTGCAACAGCCCTTTGGTACTGAACTCATGAGAGGAAGATTCGACAGAAACACTTAATTTCATAAAGCTGGTATGGTAGACAACACTCATTTAACATCAATTAGTGTTATAGCTGATAATTTGGGCCAGGGCAATATAAAATTGGCAGGCAGAGCTTGGTGTGGGCATGTTATGGATAAAGGGGTTGCCCTGTGGGTAAAGGGGGATGCCTCTGCAGCTGATGCTCCTCCCCTGTCACACACTCTGTGTGTGTTGAACAGCAGCAGGACATTGCTCCTGTTATTAGGAATTGCTTCCATGTACTCAAACCCAGTCTGAAAGCAATTTCCCTTTGTGTACATTATATTCAGTGAAAAATGGGATTTGCTTCCCAACTGCTTGGAATGTATTTTGGCTGTTGCAGCCAAAATCTTTAAACTTTAAGTCTTTAAACTAAGGTGTTTTTTGTGTTTTGTATAAGTGTTGAGCACAGCAGTGATATTGTCCATATATACATTATTTACTGATAAACCATTTTGTCCTTCTTAAGGCTTGGTTTTACTCACTGAAAGGTCAGCAAATGCAGCATGGGAACCAGAATCTGATAGCTTAGGAATTAAAAGTTTATGGGAATTGGGTTTGTTTCCTTGCTCCCAAAGCTCATAGGTGACCTGAAATGAGTCATGAGAAGAGTTGTGAAGTTGTAAAAAAAAAAGATAACTTCAGGCTGTTTAGCCCCTAAAGTAGAGCTGCAGTACCTAAACTTGGAGGAGAAATGGATCCACAGCATCACCACAAGGAACCCATGTAAATTATCCCATAGGAAAACATAAGGGACAAAGATGTGTCCTAAATCTCACTTTCCTCTAGCCCTAAACACTGGGCTAAGAACAAATTCCTTTCTGTCTGGGCTCTGCAGTCTGGGATTACCCTGATCTTTATGCTGAGGGATCACTGATAATTCAGCAATCTTTAGATGAGGGGGCAAGGCCAAGTTACCTCTTTTTCAGCTCAGTGCCTTCTTCTGCTCCTGCTCTGAGCACCTCCACCCACCTCTCCCCCTGTCTTGGCTTCCTGTTTCTCTCAGCATTTTTCCAGAAATTTGCAATTTCTCGTCCCAATTTCTCCTTTGTCAGGTGCCTCCAAAGGTGAAGACTGGCAGAAGCACAGGAAACACTGAGGGAAGATATTTTCTTTTGAACTGTTGGGCAAGAACAGAGACCTGTGTCCTCCAGCCTAATTCCTGTTGAGGATAAATCCTGGCTCCATGGCTTCTGGAGAGGTTATCTCAGGCAGCACAGAGGGGTGTCAGCAAGGGGCAGGCAGAGCCCTGCTCTGAACACAGGCTGGAACAGATTGTTAAAAGCATCAGGGAAACATCAGCATCAAAATCATGGCCATTGTGAGCTTTGGGCTGGCAATTCTCACTGCTCTGCCAGCTCCAAATTGTATTTCACCTCCATGTCTTAGGGCATTGGGGGGTGGTTGTGCTTTAATTTCAAATTTCCCTTTAAGTTCCCCCTGCCTTGCCAAGGTGGCCTAAGGACAAATCCATTAATCTGTGTGATGTGCAGGTCTGTTTACATTGTGGGAGTTATGTAAGCAGGTAGAGCTCATCAATAATTAAAGGTAAAGTAGAGATGTGGCCATTTTCTTCTACCTTCTCAGGGTTTCTGTGCAAGCCCCACAGTCCTCATGCTTTTCTTCTGAACGATGCAAAGGGACAGTGTTTGAAGGGGTGGCAGCTCCAAGCCTTCCATCTGCAGAGGTTGTGAGAGCCCCTCTCATTTCTCACAGAAACAAGCTGGAGGAATTACCAATGTAAAACAGGGATTAGAAAGGGAAGGGGATCAAACTCCCTGGTTCTGTTTTGATGGCAGTCTGTACAAGGTGTAATAAAATCAATAGTTTCTCTCACTGAAAGGGTTCTTTCTATCTCCAGCAATGACAAGAGGATAGTGGGCAAAGAGCTCTATTAGCTGTTCTTTAAGAATCAATCACACTTAAAAGCAATAGTCAAAATGACAGCAACTGCACAATAGATGAATAATTTTTCACACAAATAGCCCGAATTTCAGAGAAGTGACACACTTTTAAAGAGATAGTAGATAAAATATCTGCCTCTCTGAAAACCAAGAAAATACTGAGCATTTATTACTAAAGACACTGAAACAAAAATGCTCAGATCCTTAAGGGGTAAAAGCCAAAATATCAATTCACCTGAGCAAGAACACGAGATAATGATCAAGGTTCACTGGATTCAATTCTAAATGTCACATCAGGAAGTACATAATTCCTGAAGCTGCACTCAGGAAGAAAATCCTCATGGCTGTGTCACATCTGCTGTCAGACAAGGGCTTTCCCTCCCAGTACAACAACCCCTGAGCCTCAGGGGCTGGCATGAGGCTGTGCCAGGGCAGGTTTGGGTCGGAAAGGAAAAGTTTCCTCCCCCAGAGGGTGGTGGGCACTGCCCAGGGAATGGGCACAGCCCCTGGGAGCTCCAGGAGGGTTTGGACAATGCTCCCAGGGATGCCCAGGGTGGGATTGCTGGGGTGTCTGTGCAAGGCCAGGAGCTGGGCTGGGTGATCCTTGTGAGTCCCTTCCAGCTCAGGATATTCTGTGCTTTTATGATCTGCTGAGGATGTGAGCTGATCCAGCACAGAGCCTCTGTCTCACTCCAGATGAGAACCAGCTGTGTTAAATCTCTGTATAATATCTACATCCAGCATCAAGATGTAATTGGCAATTACAAAGTCACATTAAACATTATGTAATGAGCTATTTAAATACATCAGAATTGCATAAAACACCAGGAAAAAAATTTATATCAGGTAAAAGCCATATTCATGCATAAATAATGAGGGGGAGATACAGCAGTCAGCTTGTTCTGGTGTATCACACTGAAATTTCCATATGGCCCCAGCAGTGTGGAAGAGCAAATGGAAGCCAGAGCAAAGAAAGGAGCTGTGCCTGGAGAATAATTCCCTCTTGTCTCTGGGTGAGCTCCTTGTGGCTCCACAGCAAGCATGAAGGCACCATCAAGGCCAAAAAACCTCTGGTTAACATCTCCCCCCTCGTGCCTGGGGTGCAGGGCTGGAGATGCTGGAGAGGAGGAACACTGTCCCTCAGTTTGAGGCAAAAGCAGGCAAAAGCTGAGTGCTGGAGCTGCAGGCAGGATGACTTTGTAAATGTGGACAGCAGACTGTACTCTGTCTTTTCATGCTGTCGTGTTTCTTTGTTGATGTCTCTGTTTTAAGATCTTTTTTGCTCCATGCATCACCAATTGCCTTTTGTTTTCTCACAGCAGGAAAGGCTCAGTTAATCCATATGTCATGACAAAAAATCCAGCCTTCTCTTTGATAGGAACCAAGCATGACAGCAATCTATTGAAAAGGTGTTTTGGACTATCATTTCTTCCAAGCTAATTTATTGACTGGATGGCTTTCAAAAATAATAGGTCTGTTTCCCAAGATAATGAGCTGAGATGTGACTCACAGAGTCCGTGTGAGCACACAGACAGCCTAATTATGAGAAATAAACTAATAATAAACCATCAGTCTCTAGAAATCACTAGCTGTTGTGATATACAAGTCCAAACATCAGAGAACATGAATGTTTCCACCTGTTCCCTTCTGCAGTGATTTTGTTTTATTATCCCTAGATATGTAAAATAAATGTCTTGCCATTAAGCCCCAGACAGATCAGGATGCTGAGAAGGATCTGATCTTTGGAGCTGGAGGGTGGCAGCTTTGCTGAGCAAAGCCCAGCTCTAGAATGTGGTTAGGAGGGGAAAATGCTGTTCAAAGGGATATTTAGTCAGAATCCACAGATTTATAAATCAGAGCTGGCAAAGTGAATCATCCATGCAAATAAAAGCCCTTTAACACACCCCATTGACCATGTGTTTTTTTCCCCCAGTATATTTCACTTTAAGTACAGATCACAGTGTAACTACATAAAGAATGTTTCTTTCCCGTAGCATTTGTGGAACAATTTAAACCATTTTTAACAAATAGTTTCTGTCACTCATTTTCCCATTTCTTGGACAGATGATGGACAGGACACAGCCACATTTTGCCTGTAGAAAAGGCATATTAAAGAAATGTGGCATGCTTAGGAAACATGAATTATTCCCACTCAGTGAATCTCCTGCTTCTAACAAACAGAATGCCCACAATTTTATCTTCCAGAATAGGGAACTGTGCCCAACTTGTGCTGAAGCTCTAAGAAGGCTGTCACTACCTGGTCCAGCCAGTTTTCAACTTGTGGAGCCCAGAGGGAAAATCTCACCCTGCAAAGAGCTTTTCTGACATGTTTACAACATGCCAGAAAAAATGGGTATTCAAAGAAACTTTCACCATATTCTCCTCCCCTCAGGTGTAAAAGCTGCAGGGTTTTTTATGATTACTGACTACCTGTGCTCACTGTGGAGTAATCAGCTGTAAAACCAGTTGAGCAGTGGAAAATTCTGTGTTTATCACTCTTTCAAGGCTGGCACTTTTAAGTCTGACCCTGAATCATCCTGACCTCCACTTTGCTGGTGAAACATCTCTGCTTCATGCTGCCAAGGAAAGAAATTGCTGCCTTAAAATGCTTTGACCTTGTCCAGCACATTCCTCGTGCCACAAGTGACTCACTTTTCATCGCTGGTTTGAACAGCCAGGTGTCTGCTAAGGAAGGCAGGAGCCTCCCCTGAAATGGAAAATGTAAACCCCCTCCCTCTGAATTATTATAATTTTTGAAATGAAAAAGCTCTCAGGCAAAGATATGGGAGTAGGAATAACAGTTCTTTCTAGGAAAATTTAAAATACAAATGCAAGAGTACAAACAGAAAACAAACCACTGCCAGAGTGAGAGCAGGCCCTGTCCCCTGTGTGTCAGGGGGTGGCACAGCCCCATCCCATGGGGGCTCAGCCCTCCTGCAGTGCCAGCTGTGGCTCTGCTGGAGCAGGGATCCTGCACAAGGGGGGAGTTTTCCTCTGCAGCTCCAGGGCTGCTGGAGATGGGCCTGGGCTCCCTCTGCCAATGCAGGGCAGCAGAAGCTGCTCCTCTGGGAATGCAGGGCAGCAGAAGCTGCTCCTCTGGCAATGCAGGGCAGCAGAAGCTGCTCCTCTGGCAATGCAGGGCAGCAGAAGCTGCTCCTCTGGGAATGCAGGGCAGCAGAAGCTGCTCCTCTGGCAATGCAGGGCAGCAGAAGCTGCTCCTCTGGCAATGCAGGGCAGCACAAAGCTGCTCCTCTGGGAATGCAGGGCAGCAGAAGCTGCTCCTCTGGCAATGCAGGGCAGCAGAAGCTGCTCCTCTGGCAATGCAGGGCACAGGAAGCTGCTCCTCTGGGAATGCAGGGCAGCAGAAGCTGCTCCTCTGGCAATGCAGGGGGCAGAGGCTGCTGTGCTGTCCCAAAGCTCAGATTGTACCCAGGTAGGAATGCTTGGCTCCTCCCCTGGGCGGAGCATCTCCCCATGGGATGATGGGATTGGATCAGCCCTGCAGGGACACTCACTGGCCATGGACAGGAGATAATTAATAATGAATGGCCCATGGACAGCAGAGATCTCCTGGAGGGAGGATTGGCTGTGGGAGAGATAAAGAAAACTGCCCAAAGAGCAGCAGAGAACTGCCCCAGCTCTGACAGATGACAAATAGAACACACACACATCTTACAGCCCAGGACAATTGCCAATCAAGCAGAGCCCATGTGCTCAGAGATGACAAACCAAAGCTGCATTCCAGGAGCATTTATAATTCCCCCTAAGGATTTAGAGCTCCCCTCTAGCAGGGTGAACTCCAGGCTGCTGAGGATGCTCTGCCTCTGGCTCACGTTTCCCTGAGCTGTGATGGGATTTCTCCAAGCACACTTCAGAGTGTTGCACTCACATCAACACTTAACTGATGCTCAGCAAGGCTTTTGACAAATCTGGTTTGTTCTGGGGATGGACAAACAGGGGAGATAATCTGGAGCCACAGAGTCATCATGATTTTCTAAGCCTGTTTTGTCTTCAGCACAACAGATGTCCATTGACAAGAAAAACATGTTCCCAATGCTTTTAAGCTTGCCAGGGTTTTCCCTCCACAAACATCTCCTATAAAAGCTGTTCCTGAGAAAAGCGAGTGACCCAAAGCCCCATTTGGAGCTGCCCTGAAGAATCCCATTTACACAGATTTCCACTTTCCTCTCCTTTCGGGGCCTTGACTGAGGCCTCCAGTTTGAGCAGGTCCCAGTGACTGTGGGGCTGTGCAGTGCTAAAAACCCCACTTAGCAGAGATGAACAGATGCATTTTGAATTGTGAAATAAAACCTGGACCTTAAGGGGTGAAATTCTGAGACACAAGCAATCCTATGATGCCACAGCAACCCCATTACAGTAAGTTTGAAGCCAATTTGCCATCAATATTTTTGTACGAGCCCAAGTACACAAACTCAGTACCAGGCAGGCATTTCTAACAAGTGCAGGCACCTGTTGGTTTCAATTAAGCTTTGTAAAACCCCCCTTGTGCCAGGAGAAAAATAATGAGGCTACATGAGCCAAAGAGCTTCACTTCCAGTGCAGACTTCGGGCTGTGTGAATGAAATTTGCACTGAAAATAAGCAACTCACCAGCACTCTGAGAACAGCAGGTCAAGGAAAAGCAGGACAAGAGCTGCCGAGGGGGGAAGAAGGGAATTAAAATGTTTTGTAAGCCCCCAGTTTCCATCAGCTGGGCACAAACTCTTTATTCTTGTTTCCAATGAAACTCTGTGGATTGTTTCAAGGTAAGAAACATCCACTGTTAGTCATCTCACTTGGCACTCCTGAGTGTTCATCCTGCAGATCTCAAAACACTTTACAAACCTCTGGCAAAGGCTGCCTAAAAGTTCTGGAAAAGTTTTCCTGAATGCTATCAGCCATTCAGAGAGAGAAGGAAAAAAATCAATTAAAAAAAATCACAGCTAATATTTTTTCATTATATTAACGTTGAGGGATGTCCACTGAAACAAAATCAGTTGTAAAAATTACACAGTGGGAGATAACATTTTTATGGCTTAAATAAACCAGACATTGGAAGAAGAAAATTCCCACCCCTCATTCCCAGGGGGGGAAAAGGCAGCTTGGGACATGTCCAAAGTGAAGCAGAGATGGGATGCTCAGAGCAGTCATCTTGAGGGCCACACCAGTCATCAGAGTACAGGAAACTCAGGTGAATGTTACCGAACACAGTTCTATGTTTTGTGACAAAATGAGATCTCTGAACTCAGTGAAGAACTGCCACAAACTGGGCAAGGATTTTTTTTTTTTTTCCTATTTTCTATTTTCCATTTCTTTTTTGGCTCTGAGGTAAAACTGGTGAATAAGAAGAGCCCTTTGAATTAAAACATTACAGGTCTTCCCAACTAAATTTTCCTTGAACAGATTGTACTCTCGGTGAAGAGAGCAGAAGAGTGGAAGAAGGGTGTCAATGTAGTATTTACTGCTTTGTGGAGGAGGAAACACTATTTCCCTCAGTTCTTTAGGCTCTGTAAAATCCCAGATGTTCCTCAAACACCTGGAATGGCACGGGAGCAGGAGGTGTGTGGAGAGGGGAACAGGAAACCAGCAGTAGCTCAGGGCAGACACAAACACCTGAGGAGCAGAACCCATCCAGCTGCAGACCTGAAGGAATTCTGTGGCACGAAAATCCCAAGGAAACCAGGGATAGGAGGATGGGAGCAAAAGGCTTTCCACAAAGGTGAAAGAACATCTCACAAAGATCCCCTCACAAAGATCCTTCAGGCCAGGACACTTTTCCAGGAGCCAGCACTCCACGGACCCCCACAAAACAAATGTGCTGGCTTAGGGAACTCTGTAACCACGATTTGAGGGGTTTTTCCCCCAACAAGTTCAATATTTGGAGTTTAGCTCGATCTCTGTAGTCGCCTGCTGGGGCATTTTCATTTCATTAAGTCTGAAACCTAAACCGAAGTGGTTTTACCTTCCCAGGGCTTCCTCTGGCCGGACAAGAAGGAGACAAAGGTGGAGCCAAAGCTCCCCGTGCTCAGCCCAGCGCTCCGGGCCAGCTCCAGCTCTGCCAGCCGGCCTGGCCCGGGAGCTGCGGGAACGGCCGGGAAAAGCGGGAATGGCCGGGAAAAGCGGGAATGGCCGGGAGGTGCGGGAATACCCGGGAGATGCGGGAATGGCCGGGATGTGCGGGAATGGCCGGGAGATGGGGGAATGGTCAGGAGGTGCGGGAATGATCGGGAGGTGCGGAAATTCCCGGGATGTGCGTGAATGGCCGGGATGCGCGGGAATGGTCGGAAAAGCGGGAATAGCCGGGAGATGCTGGAATAGCCGGGATGTGCGGGAATGGCCGGAATATGCGGAAATTCTGGGAAAAGTGAGACTGCTCGGGTTGTGCGGGAATTCCCAGGAGATGCGGGAATGCTCGGGAAGTGCGGGAATGATTGCGAAAGCGCCGAGAAAAGCGGGATTTGCCGGGATGTCCCCCAGCATCAGGGATCTGGTGTCACCTGGCGGTCGCATCCCGAAAAGGCAGCGGGAGCCGGGGATCGCAGGAAAGAGCCCGGTCCCACCTTCCCGCCTCCTCTGGAGCTGGAATTGGTGGCTGTGAGGTTCCTGCTCGCCGCAGGAAGAACATCCACGGTGCTGGCCCTGCATCGGGTCTGCAGTGACACCGACTGAGCAGCCACATAAACCACAGCTCTCAGGGTTACCCAGCACGGGCTGGGGCTCCTGAAAAATATCAGAGTGTAAATAGAAGAGAAATATAAATAGGTCAGGGTGAAAGATCATCGAACAAGGAGAGAAGAAAGAAGAGGAAGGAAACAAAATCTCAAACTGACTGTGCCTGAATGGTAGAGAAGAGAATAACTATGTAAAAAAAACCCCCTTGGTTTCAGAGAGAAGCACCAGAGGGACTGGAGTTTCTTCCAGGCAGAGATCATGAAGCCATGGAATCTTTAGGTTGGAAAAGACCCCTGAGGTCATTAAATCCAGTGCCAACCCAGCATCACCACCATGTTCACCATCAAACCCTGTCCCTGAGTGCCACATCCACAGTCTTCAAATATTTCCAGGGATGGTGACTCCACCACTGCTCTGGGCAGCCTGCTCCACTGCCTGACAGCCCTTTCCATGAAGGAATTTTCCCTAATACCGAGTTTAAACCTCTCCTTGTGCAACTTGAGGCTGTTCCTCTCATCCTGTCACTTGTTGGAATGGAGACCAACTCCCACTTGGCTCCAGCCTCTGTGTCTGCTGAGAAGTTCAGGTGCCAGTGCCATCCCTAGGCTGGGATAAAGGTAATGTAATGGATAAAAATAATGTAAAATGAACACTGGGACCACACCTGAATAGCTTTAGGAGCAACCACCCCATCCTGACAGTGCCCCTACCCACAGAAAGTAGAATTGTGCTGTGCAAATTGAGAGCCAGAACACCTCAGGATTTTCCCACCAGGCTGCACTTACTTGCAAGAAATATTTCTGTCACTGGATGTTCTTGTTACAAGGTGTTAAATTTGGCTAACAAATATACTGCTCCTTTTTAATGTAGAACACGGCTCCACTTCAATCAGCGTTTCTCCCCTCATTAAAAAGTAAAACAAAACCTCATCAGCACAAGGTGATTTGCATACAGAGGCTTCCCTGCCATGTCTAAAACATGAAGTCATATTCCATTGAAAAACCCCCAAAAACGATTATGTACTCACTTCAAAGTGCTTAATTATTATTCATCATGTGAGAGGTCACTGAGAACCCCAGAAGGATTTGCTGGATTTGTTTCTGAAAATACTGTCACAAATGGGCTCCAGTCATTTACTTTTGCAGTGCTTCTTGTCATGGGAAGATGAAGTTAAAGGTCACACATGGAGGTTCCTAAAAATGCTTGGAGAAGCTCCTTGCTGATGAATAGGAATCAGAAACCTAAAATGTGGCAAAACATAGGTGGCCTTTGTCCAGCAGGCAGCTGCATTCCAGGAGGAACTTGAAAAATATGACCCACCAAGGAGTTTGGAGTGAGTTTGGAATTTTTGGTGTGTTGCCCTAGTTTTAAAAAGGTTACTAATGAGCTGGGGGATCACCAATCAGCCTCTTTGCCTCTTCCTTTTGTTTCTCTCCTTGTTTCCCTCATCATCCTCTTCAGTGGTATCAGCATTGTTGGCCACTTCTGGAGGGGCTCTAGGGATGGAGAGAGAGCAGTTGAAAGCTCTTTATTGCACATTATACCCTGTATTTTCTAATCCCTTTTTCCAAATTCCATTCAACTACAGAGTCCTGATCTCAGGGGTAAATATGGTCTCAAAATAAAGTCCACATAAACTTCAAGGCAAAAGGAATTTATAAGATATTGGACAGAGAAGCAGTATGATCAAAGTAAAACATAAAAAAAAAAAAAAAGACATTTTTTTCCAGACTCAATCTTTAGGTGCAAAGGAAAATAACTTAAATTGGCAGGAGCACATTCCTGGTTGGTTGTTTCAGTAAAAGCAGCTCATTATTTGAAGGAAGAAACTCTTCTCCCAACCTAAAATAAATGGAGATTTACCGTGCAGCCCCCACCTGGCTTGGGATGACAACAAGACTTTTCAACAAGGAATCCAAAACAGTCAGAACCCAGAGTCTGGAACATTTTAGTCTTAGAACCATAGAAAAGAATCACAGAATGGTTGGAGTTGGAAGGGCTTAAAGACCCTGTTCCACCCCAGCCATGGGCAGGGACACCTTCCACCATCCCTGGGCACATCCACATCCCATGGGCCCATCCCTGGGCACATCCAGGGATCCAGGGGCAGCCACAGCTCCTTTCTGTGCCCAGAAGGTGTGGAGAATCCCTGGCTGAACTTTCCCTTCCCCTGATTCAAAGAGGTCTGTAACTTCCATGTGTCACCTCTGAGGAAGGTGTTATCCATGCACGTTTCCCTTTGGAGATGCTGGTGTGGAAAGCAGCTCAGATCACAAAGGCCTGGCACTGAGCACAGAGCCTCCTCTGCTTGGCTGTTTTTAAAGGCAGGGTCCCAGGCAATGTTTCTTGTAGTCAAGGAGAATTTGAGTTGAAAGGAATTTCAATTGTGTCCCAACAAAGCACTATGGCATGGAAACAGGATAGAAAGCTTGGATGCACGTTCTGGATCTGGTTTGTAATGAGAATTTTGGGGCCCAGGCAGTACTGAAGAGATTTCCAAGGATTTCAAGACCTATGGCCAGATCTCTTGGGCAAAGTTTCCTGTTATAAGGGACTGCTCTACCCAGGCACAGTTTTGTGAGTGAAAAACACCCCCAAGGATGATCATTGGTCTGTGGCTTTGCACTCTGCAGTTTTTTATGTTTACATGCAGGAGTTGTGAGCAGTGGTAACATCTTTGGCACCTTTAAGGATGTTTGTTACTGTTTGCCAGAGGAATTCCTGGACTAACAGACAGTGTTGGACACCTGCCACTTACAGGTTTGTCACAGAAACCCAGAATGGTCGGGGTTGGAAGAAACCTTAAAGCTCATCCAGCTCCACCCCTGCCATGGCAGGGACACTTCCACTGCCCCAGGCTGCTCCAAGCCCCATCCAACCTGGCCTTGGGCACTGCCAGGGATCCAGGGGAGCCCTCAACCCAAATGAGGCTGATGTAGAGCATCCTCTGAGGTTAATTTGCCAAAAGATCACATGTAAACCAACTCTAGCTCTTCTAGAACAGCTGTTTTCCCAAGAAGGGACACTCATGAGTATCAGCCAGCCTCTGAGAACCCTGAAGTTTCCAGCTGTGTGTTGCATTCACATGAATATATCCAATATCATGTTATATATGCATGGGCTTTGGAGTGAGCTCTAAAAAGCACATTGCCAACAGTGTGAGGCTTGTTAAAGTCAGGGGTTTAGCTCTTCCCTTCAAATAAGGGAAGGAAACTGTTTCAAGAAAAATGTCCTAGATACTGTAATTCCTACAGGGAAAAAAAAGGAAATTTATCTTCTATTTAAGAAAAACTTTGCTTCAAATGAGCCCATGTGCCTTTGGTATTTATAGAGAAATACTGGCAAATTTGGTGATAAGTGACAAAGAGGTTGTGTAATCCTGACTGATCCTGAGGCTTCATGCCTTGAGAAAATCATATAAAACCTACTTCTTGAACAAGTTTCAAAATTTGCACTGAAACACGTGAAGAGAGCTCTAAATGACAGTGGACACTGAGCTGAGGGGGGAAAAAAGACAGCAAGCCCATTCTTAAACCTCATAGATCACCAAATACCATAGTGATAAATGCTGTAAAAACTTCAGGGGTTTAGGATGGACACATCAAAGTGCAATAAGAAGTTTCCAACCTCATCTGCCCTATGCTTACTCTCATCTCTTAACCAAGCCCCATTTATGTGTCCCAAAGCAGAGACAACCTTCTTTTCTCAAAACACCCTGCAAAAGTGGAAAAGGGAGAGTCTGACTTCAAAAGCTCTCCAACACTCTAACAGTAGATCAAGTGTATTTTAATTAGAAAAAGGTTTCAGGCTGCAGAATACAGGTCTGGCTCTGGACCCAAACTGCTCTAAAATGCAGCCTGGCTGTCATCTTTCAGCTGGGGCCTCTTACTTTTACTGTGGAAATAAAAATGAAAAAAATCCTCCACTGTAGCATTGGTAGGAGTCCAAATTGACAATAAAGTTGCTGGAGTTTCTTGGGATTTACCCTAACAGGAAGTTTTATCGCTGCACATCAGCGTTACTCATGCCTCAGGTTATGAGTCAAGTCAAAACAAAGCAATCACCTCTTAAATTGTGAAGGGAAAAGAAAGTAAAAGTGAAATTTGGAGTTTGCTGTAGTCAATAACCTGATGTTGGCTTTAACAGAAGGAGGGTGTCACCCAGAGAAGTGTCTGTAGGAATTCCAGTCTTTGTTTTATTTTGCACATAATACACATCAAATAGCAATTCTGAGAAGTCCAGCCCTTAGGCAAACATAGTTATTACTTGATTTGATTAGGAATTGCACTTTTAATCAATCATCCTTATAGGTAAGAGGTCAGCAATTACTTTACCCTTAGATTAGGAGATTTCTGCCATCTGAAACTGGAGAAAAATTATCAGCTCTTCCTAACAGCAGGTTTCTTCTATGTGTGCTACATGAACTCAAAAGTTCTATTGCTTTACTGCAGCAGCTTTCTCCATTCTTTCAGTCTCTTTAGAGATAAACCAAGTTAATTTTAAGCACCCAGGAAGTCTACCTGAGCCATGCAGAAAGCTCACCATAATAAAATCCTATTTTATAGAAAATTGGCAAATTCCCTCTCCTTGTTGCTGGCATTTGAATGCTAAAATATCCAATAATGCATTTTGATTTCCAATTGTTTTGGTTATTTCACCCCTTGGAATACCACAGCTCTAGTCCAGATGTATTTTAATCTTCCTTACTGCCCCTGCCAAATTTCTGTTTCCCATTTGCTGAGTGCTCTCATCATGAGCAATATGTCTATGTCACTTCCTCCCTGGATGTTCAGGCTTTTCCTTGACTCGTGCAATCTGGAAGAAGCTAAGCCCAAAGGAAAATTGAAGCCCTTTAGGGCTGCTATTTTTAAATGCAGGAACTGCCGTGTGGGGCTGTTTGAAAAGGAGATTCCTTTTGAAGATAATAAACAACATGCAAGAGATAACATTTGAAGTTCCTCTCCAAAGTGACCCAGCCCCAGAGCAGGTCAGCAAAAATGACACTCTAAAAAGCATAAAATATCCAAAAAGCAGCCACAGAGAACCAGGTTTCCACAGCATCAGGCTGTGTAGTTTTGAATTATTTGCTGAAAAATGTGGACTGTCCCCACTGATCGTGAATGACCCACCCTGGAAATGTTCCATGCCAGGTTGGAGGGGGCTTGGAGCAGCCTGGGATAGTGGAAGGTGCAGGGGATGGAACTGGATGGGCTTTAAGGTCCTTTCCAACCCAAAACATTCTGGGATTCTGTGATCTGCATCACCAGGCTTCTGGGGTCTCCTCCTCAAGGAGTGGCCTGACCTCCTGCAAACACATCTTTGATCCCAGTGAGTGCAAGGCCAACTGCCCATGACACAAACCCTCCTCTTTCCACATGAAATGGGGAGGAAGGGAGGGTCCCTTTGAGCCCAGAGGCAAGAGAGGCAAAGGTGTCCCAGGGGCAGCACAGGGATCAGGAGTTCATTCCATTCCTTTCTGTTTTCTCTGTGAATTGCCATCCCCTTTTAAATGAGTCCCTTCTGGCAGTCACACACTGCAGTTCTGAGCCCCCCTGGACACGAGGTGATCTCACATTTAAAGCAGAGAGAGTGACAAACAGCAGGAACGTGCTCAGAGTGCACCAGGCTTCTCTGCTCTCAAACAGCAGGAGCCAGCCAGGTTAGGGAAACACTTTGGGTTTCTGCCAGGACCTAAATGCATTCCAGCTGAGAATCCTGGGGGTGCCAGGGTGCCAGGCAGTGTGCTGGGATCCCACTGCAGGGTGGAATCAGGAGTAAAGCCCCTGCTGCTGCTCAGTGCCCCAGTCCCACTCACATTCCTCTTTTACTACCACTTTTCTGTTGCTTTTGCCTAAGCAAACACTTCCAGCAGAAGCTTATCTTTGAGAGTCTTGTGGTTTATAGTTTACTATGAAAAGTAATGGTAGCTTTTTTTCTGTGCTAGCAGTATGTATTAAGTATTTTTCCATGTTATTAGGGGCCAGCTGATGGAACTTTTCTCCCTGGCTGATTCTCCTCTACCTGGACACTTATTTCCATGAAACTTTCAGGAATGTCATATCTGAGATTGCTGCCCTCTGGTAAATCTGCTTGAGTTAGAGGATGAATTGCAAGGTTTGAAAGTGAACAACACAGAAACACAGCGCCCTTGTCTGATTGCAACATCATTTCCTAAGGAAATGAAGTTTCTTTTCAATCAAACAAGAAAAGGCATGCACTGAGCTGGGCTTCATGGCTCTCAGGGACTGTTCATCATCATGGCCAGAGCACAAGAATGTCTGACAGTGTAGGTGAGCAGATTTTGCTCTCAAGGCTCATTATTCACAAGGCAGTAACTCCGTGCAGAGGTTCTTCCCAGCAGCTGTAGCACTTCTTTATTCACAATGTAAATGTGCTGTGTAAATGCTTGTAAAACTTTATGAGCTCCATCGCCTCCAAGCACTTCAGCCCAGGTATGGTTAATAAACCCTGCATGTGCACTGTCTCGACCCCCTCCCCAGCCTTTCCAGGGCAATATTGCACAGGCAAAGAGCTGCCCTGCACCCACTGAGCAGTGTTAGGGGCTTTTTGTGACCTGACTCCAACAGACACAGTAAGGAGCTGTACCAGAGATTTAATTAACTTTACTTTTTTCCATCCACCACCTGTAGCCTCCATCTCACACACTCCCAGCCTCACTTACTGACGCTGCTGAGCGCCCACACCACCATCAATGATTTCTTTATTTCTCCAAGAGATTTTTTTAGGGTGAAAAGCAGCAGCCCGACTCTCCTCGATCTTCTGGAGAATTCCCACTAGGTGGCATCGATATCCAACATTCCCTCTCCAACCTGCCTGTGGATTCCCTTTGCTTTGCTCCAGGTCTTCTCTCCCTCCTTTTTTTTTTTTTTTTCTTCAGCATTTCCAAACTCTGAGCTCATCGGTTTTAATAACTACAAAAACAAACAGCTCACGGGATATTTTTTTCCTCTCCTTACAGTGCTGGATGGATCCAAGCCAAAAGCCAAGTTATGGTTTTTTTTACAGACAAAAAAGATCAATTTCCAGTGTGGTTTCTACAGCTGGTTCAGGAGCCTGACTGGTGCAGCCATTAATTATTTCTTTTAGGACCTTCATCATTCGAGTCCTTAGAGGTTCTTTACTTTGCCATCCTCACTCATGTGCATAATAAACCTGATCTCTGCAGGAACACCCTGATTCCAGACAGAGCAGGGAGCTGGGAAACAGGGAAGCTGTGAGGAAAACGGATGCAGCAGTGACTGAGAGCTGCCAGCAGCCATTCATCTTCCAGGAAATAAGAGAATGCCTCGAATGAGGCTTTGGTAGCAAATAAAACACAATAGTTCTTTCAACAGGAAGCAGTCAGGAGTAATTCTCACTAATAGGACTGAAGTAATTTTGGGTATCCTGCAGAAGAGATTGAGGTTTTTCAGCAGGTCTTTTTCAAATTCAGCCCTTTTGTCCACTCATCCATATTCTTATATGTTCCCAAAAAAATATGTAGAATTCCTTTGGACTGGAACTAATTTTAGATGGTAATGTAACAGCAAAGCCCTTCCAAGACTAACAGTTAGGAAAGATAGTTATGTTTTGGGAAAAAAGCCTGCACACATTTTCCTGGTGAACAGCAAGAAGCTAGAAGTCAATAACTCAAATTAAATTAAAACTACTATTTGGGGATAACCCTGTAATTGACTGGATAAACAGCTTCTGTTTCTGAGTCTGCCAGGCCATGATAATATCATTAACAGAGATAAGAGCCCCATGAAAATGAATGTGGATATGGCTGTTGAAGTCCTGAGTTCATTTTAAGCTCACTTAAAATTCTTTATCTACATTTCTTCAGATTTTAAACAGAAATTCCTGAGTGGTTGTTTTTCTCTCCTCAAATTTACTTGACAAAGCAAGAGTTTCCAAACCCCATTTGAAAGTCTCCATTTCAGATCCTTTAAAAGTCACAAGGACATCCCAGACATAAACATCAAGGAATGTGCATTAGTTCATCACTCACTATCTTACAGTGCAATGATAATGTAAACAATTATGAAGATGGGATTGTTGGAAGGCCAGGCAGCTTTACAGCTGTGAGGTATCAGACTCTGGCTTTTATTCAGGTGCTGGAAAAACAAAGACTGTGGAAAAAAAAAAGTGGATAAGTGTGACAAGACTGGAAAAAGGGGGATGGAATAATTCAAAATTCTCTGACCTATTTACTCCTGCATCTGCCACAGCCTCTGGACAGCCCAACAGGAAATGCACCAGGAAAAAGTAATCACTGGAGATTATCCTGTGTATGAGAGAGAAACAAAGTCTGCAGCCAGCCTTCCCAAGCTCAACAATTTCCTCTAACTCATAAAAAGCAGAATGCAGCTGCTGTCCTTTGGAACAGCACCGTGGGGCAGCCCCTTCCCTTGCAGACAGGGCAGAGAATTCCCCAACACTGCAGGCACAGAGAGCCCACCAGGCTCCCCTGTCCTCACACCTGCCTGGTGCTCCCCCAGCAGCCACGGATTTTCTCTCCCATTTGGGATTTTTCCCTCCCATTTGGGATTTTTCCCTCCCATTCCCACCTGGCTGCAGGCACAGCCCCAGGGCTTTGATCGTCCTCAGTGCAATTGTTCATCCTTGGGGCAGCCCGAGCTGCTGTTTGTATTTCATCCACTGGTTCAGAGGGATCTGCAGCACCAGAAAACAACACAGAAGCAAAATACCAACAGATCCCTGTGAAAATAGACAAAATGTGTCATTAGATCAGTGCCCAAAGGCTCAAATATCCTGCCCCTTAATTGTAGGAATATCCAGATTATCATTAGCAGTCCATCATTATTTTCCTTTTTTGTTCCTCAGGAACAGGGGTTTCCAATTGCAAATTTCTCATCAGGTGGACCACCTGACCACGTGCTGAGAAATTTAAAGTTTAAATTCAATTCTTAAAAGACATGGGATCCTACTCTTTATTTTAAGTGTTTACTACAGTTTTTATGGAAGCTCTCATGTTAAGAACAATGGAGCATGTAATGGCATGGGGAGGGTTTTTTGTTTTTCCCTGGGGATTGCAGCAAAAGGCTGATCAAATTCCAATGTTTCTTAGAAGTTGTTCTGCCTTGACAGGCTCCAGCAGGGGATGCACTGAATTTCAGCTGTGCTGACTGCATGGCAGTGACACCAAGTCATGTATGGCCATTCCAAGTGCATCCTGTGTGGAAATGCAGTAAAGTGAATTTGTAGCTCCGTGGCAAATACAGCTCCAATACTACTAACAAGTCCTGCTATGACAGCTGCACATTTGAATGCATCTACTTACCTGCATGAATTATTCACAAAGGATAATGGTTTTGAGCCAGTAAAATGACAAGAAGTGTTTTAAGTCAGGAAACAAGATAAAGTCCCAGTGTAGCCTCCTCAGGCATCTCCACCAGGAACCACATTTCTCACATTTCTCAGTGGGGAATTGTTTGAATTACTCCTTGTACCTCCACAAAATTTTCTCACCAGTGTTTCATCCCCATTGTTACCATGAATAATGAAATATTTACAAAAAGGTGTCTTTATGTGAATCCATGAAGTAAAAGTCAATCATCATTTCCTATTCCACATGCAGAACTGAGGGCACCAAAAAATGAATGTCAAAGCTCTGATACCTTGGAGTGTCCATTTTGGGATGCCTTGTGTTTGATTATTTTCCCCCCAGAATATTAATAGAATATTAAATATACAGAACTTCCTATATTAAAACACAGCCCTCCTGTTTTCACCTCCATTCTGGACATCAGCAAACAGAGTTCAAATGATTACTCGAGCTGGACACTCAGACATAAAAATCCTGATTTCCCCCAATGTCACAAATTGTGACCTCAAGCAGGGGTAAATTCAGTTTTCCCAGGAGCATTCACCTGTTCAAGTCCAATCTTTTTATTCCTGCAGCTCCTGATCACTAAGAGATGACACTGCATGTTAAAACAATCTTTGTATGTCTCAGTAAGCTTCAGCCACTGGACAAAAAGGTTAAAGATCTGCAGCTGGAATGTACTTTGTAGCTGGAGAGGTAACAACAGATGCCTTGCCAGGACATTCCTTAACTTCTGGCAGCCAAAGAAATGTTCTGTGACTTGTGTGGGACAACCTGCACCGTGCATTTGCATCGCTTGGGATCCCTGATCTATTGACTGGGAAGATCAAAATAAAATAAAAATAAATAAAAGACCTGCTGCCTGATCCGTTTAGCTGCTGTGCTCATTACACAGTTCTGGAAAAACTCAAAGCTGTTCAGTGATCATTTTTATTAGAGATGTAAATAATTGTGGCATCAAGTTTAGTGAAAAAAAGTGACAGAAAATACAAGAAAATTATCTTATGAGGAGGAAAATAAACAAAGGAAACAAGCAAACCAAAAAAATGTAGTTCTGTGGTGTCCAAATTACAGAGGGGTGCACTTCCCACATCTTGTGGTTGATGATGAGAACCTGTGTCCAAAGGAAATGGGATATTTCAGCCATCTCTCCCCTGGTCAGGTTCTCAGTAACCCAGCTCCGAGTACATGGAACTTCCAGGGTTATAATTTATACACTTCTCACAACTTTGGGGAACTTCATTTTGCTCAACGTTTCTTGGTTAACCTGATGGAATTGGCCAATATTTGGCCAGGGGCTGGGGCTGAGAAGCACAAACTCCCAGCAGCTGGGTTGCACAAGCCTCCTGTGGCCAGGACATGGAAGCTGACAAATGGCTCTGTGTGAATTCCTGCCCCCAATTCCCTCTGCAGCCCCCCAGCCCCCCATGCTGGAAACCACCCATCCCTCATCTCTCCTGATTACACCAGGAACGTATATCCAGAGGTTAGGCCAAGTTGCATTTCTCTCCTAGCAACTAATTTAATGCTTTTTAATATATTACAGCCTCTTTTAGGTCCAAACCTTTCTATTTTGGGACTTCCAATTCAAATTTGCCTAATAGCTTTGCATAATAGTCCCTTGCTCCCAATAAATTCCTCATTTCAGCTTTAATTGGTTTGTTCATGGAGAATCACAATTTACACGAGCTGAAGAGATCTATCACTAGCAGCTACAGAATATAAGTAATATTTGATTAAACAAAATGAGACAGTCATTTGCTTTTTTTTCCCCTAGTATTTGTTAATGATATTGCCAATTTCTACTAGCAGAGTATAAAGTATATTTACACCATAATCAATTAAATGTATTAGGAATAGATATTAAATAACACTGTGGGTTCAGTGTCCTTTAAAATTTACATTTTATCATTTTAAACATTTTGAAATGTCAGCCAATTGTTCTCCAGTGCAAAGTAATCAAAACTGAAGACACGGACTGGTTTTATGAGTGGTGATGTAAGCAACAAGTGGAAACACAAAAGAATTAAATCAAGAAGAGCTGTAATGCTGAAGTATAAATCACCCCCAGTGATTTGAAAGTCTCAGTCCAAAAATAAAGAATTATCTCATTTTACTCAGCAGAGCTTAGCCTGAAGAGCCTGGGAATGGCAAAAGCACAAGACAGCTCTGAAGGAGTTTGGTAGAGGGAGGGGAGCTGGAGCTTGGGTGATACTAAGAAACTTCCTGGAAATATTTTTGTGAAAGAAATGGATACTCTTAACCAGCATGAAAATACCTCAACTTGAAACATTCACGATTGGAAGAAAATATTTTAAATGTAACTTTGATTACCCCATAAATCTTCCTAAAGACAAGGGAAAAAGGTTTTTTGCTTTGTTTTTTTTTTATTTTTTTAATCATCATTGTTTCAAAGCAAGTACAGTTTCTTCTAACTCATAATTTCAAACACTTTGGTCCTCAAATGAAAGCAAGGGATTCCATTAAATGAGAATATATCAAACAGATATTTGAAATACATGTAGAAATCATATTAGCTTGTGGTACTGACTGCTATTAATTACTGGAATATGCAGAATATTTGAATAAGAATTTCTTGAGCTTCTTTGATGTTGTTTTTCTATCAAGGCCAGAATAATGCCTATGCAAAACACAGATTTATGAGTAAATATATTTAGGGGAAAAAAAAAAAACTTTGGCATATTAATTTGATTTTTTTTTTTTTGCTTATTTTTTCTAGTTTAGCTTAAGAGTTGTTGGGTTTTGTTTGTCCTGTAATAAAATACACTAGGAGAGGAAGCTGTATTTAGGCTAAGTCTGAATTTATGCTGATGAAGTAGGTGTGACACATTTTTTGGCACCACAGGGGGATTTGGGAGCACTGAATTAGGATGGCACATTTTTGGGAGCCTGACCTGAGATGCACCAGTGGCCTGGGCTGGGCTCTGGGGAAGAAAAGGCCAAGGACAGCAAAGGATGTGACAATCAACACCCAGAACAAAGTGCAGCCAGCAAGCCACCAAAAAATAGATTAATGTGACGAGTAGGTTTGGATGGGATTTTGGGGAGGAATTCTTCCTTGTGAGGGTGGGAAGGGGCTGGGATGGATTCCCAGAGAAGCTGGGAATCCCTGGCAGTGCCCAAGGCCAGGCTGGACAGGGTTTGGAGCAGCCTGGCACAGTGGAAGGTGTCCCTGCCATGGCAGGGGTAGCACTGGGTGATCTTTAAGGTCCCTTCCAACCCAAACCATCCTGCGACTCCATGAACACCTCGGGGGCTTGGCTACAAGAGCCTCTTTGGGGCTTTGCCTTCCCGGTGCCCCTGAGCCCCGGCCGGTCCCGGCGGTGCCACGGGGGTACGCGCTGCATGCATATCACCACAGCTACCACAGCCCGGGGGTCACAACCCCTCTGTCACAGCCCGGGTGCCACAACCCCGTCTGTCACAGCCCGGGTGTCACCCCGTCTGTCACAGCCCCCGCTCATCACCGCATGAGCCCCGTTCGGTCCCGCACCGGGAGATGCGGCGCTGAGGGGATGCAGGGCTGAGGGGATGCGGGGATAAAGGGCTGAGGGGGATGCGGGGCTCAGGGGGATGTGGGGCTGAGGGAATGCAGGAATGAGGGAATGCGGGGCTGAGGGGATGCGGGGCTGAGGGGGATGCGGGGCTGAGGGGGCTGCGGGGATGTGGGGCTGCAGGGATGTGGGACTGCAGGGATGTGGGACTGCAGGGATGAGGGACTCAGGGGCTGAAGCCGGCGGCTGGAGGGGCGGGCGGGAAGCGCGGCCCGCTGCGGACGGACGCGGCGGGCACCCAATGCGCTCCGGAGGGAGGGCAGAGCCCCGCGGCCCGACCCAATGAGGCCGCGCCCGGAGCGGGACTTCCTTCGGGGATCCCGCGGCGGGGGAGCCACGGCCGAGCGGGGACACGTCAGTGCGGGGCCGGGACCTGCCTTTGTTCCCCGCAGCCCCCCAGCCCGGCCGCAGGGACCGGCACACGGCACAGGGACGCGGAGCATCCCCGGCATGAGCCCCAACGCTGCCCGCACCGCAGAGACCGCCCCGGGCGCCGCGGCCGTGCCCAGGGGCTGAAACGCTGGGCCGGCCCCGCCTCTGCCGTCCCTCCTTCCCTTCCTCCTTCTCCTCCTCCTCCTCCTCCTGCTCCTCCCGGGGCCTCCGATGCCGCCGCCTCCCGCCCGCTGCTGAGCCGTGACGGGCGGGGGGCCCTCGGGACCCCGCCGGGGACATGGGCAACGGGATGTGCTCCCGGAAACAGAAGCGGATTTTCCAGACGCTGCTGCTGCTGACCGTGGTGTTCGGGTTCCTCTACGGGGCGATGCTCTACTACGAGCTGCAGGGCCAGCTGAGGAAGGCTGAGGCCACGGCGCTCAAGTACCAGCAGCATCAGGAGTCGCTCTCGGCTCAGTTACAAGGTACTCCCTAGGCAGGAGCCTCTGCTGCCCTTCCCCAGGGCTTGCAGAACACCTTCCTCCTCCTCCTCCTCCTCCTCCTCCGGCTGTCCTGCCTCTCTCAAAGTTTTGCTCCTTCTCCCCCTTCTCCTCCAGCCTGCGGGGTTGTAGTGTCTCCCTAGGTGAGGCGGTGTGGATTCCTGCAGAGCTCTCATGCCCTCTCTCCCCGCACATCCCGTAGTGACTCTTCTTTATTCCCAAAGGACTGCACATCACTTGGCGATTCCTGGCACAAAAGGGAAAGGCAGGCGAGAAGTGCAGGCTGTGTCCAGTCTGGGATTTTTGTGGGCTTGTCCCACAAAAACCCCCTTGTCTTGCAGGGTTTTATGTTGAGCATCCATCTGCAGCTCCTGGGCAGCATAAACCTTAAATAGCTCCAGGATGGAGGAGAGGAGTATTCTAATAAAGTGGTTTTAAAGGATGATTTAAAAGTAAAGTTCAAGTAAGTTACTTGAGTAAGGCTGTTCTATTACTTTTGGACTAACTTTGAATTTCTTGGCCTAAAGGTGTCACATAAATCCAGATCCTTGTGTATCTTGGTTTAAGGATGCAGCAGATGTAGGTCCTGTAGTTGAAGATGAAAAGTTGTCCATGTCTGACATCTGCATGCCAAGAAATCAGAAGCAAAGCAGCAGGATGTACCTGAAACATCAATGGTCTGGGAAGTGAAAGACCTCAGCACCTCTCTAATTGTCAAGTGCAAGGTTATCAGGTCAGCACAAAGCCCAGAGCCAACTTTCAAGTTTTCTTTCTCAAAATAGCACGAAAGAAGAATCAGAGGGATCTGCTGTAGCAGCACTAAACTTCAGGGTGATCCTCAGCCATCCTTTTCCCTGTGGGAGCATCCATCAAAGCATGTGTGGCAGCACACAGTTTGTGTGCAGAGAGCACAGAGTTGGGTTTATGCTCTTAGATTCTTACTGTGATTGCTTCCTTTGACGTGTTCAGTCACCAGCTGATGCCACCCTTGCTTAGTATTTCAATTTCAGGCCATTTCCAGGTAATACCAGGGAGCTCTTTGCCAGAAACCTTCATTTTAGTCACAGAAAAGGTGTAAAGGTTTGGCTGGGAAGGGGGTGTGTGGCAGATGGCTAAAGGGCTACTCTTGCTAGGCTGTGCATTTGCCAACAGAAGACACAGGAACATCTTGTTCTCAAGGTAAAATTTGATAAGTTGGCTTTTTCTGCTGCTCCAGCTTTGCCAATGAGGAGTGTGCAACAGACTTTGTCCTGCCACAGAGGGGAGATTCTCTGGATCAGATATGTGAGGTCTGGACTGTTGATATGAACTTTCCATGCTTGAAACATGATTTAGAGTAGCCACCATCTATCCAAGTGAGTTCATGGGAGCAGCAGGCAATTGTGGGAGCTGCATTTTCTGTAATTCTCTTGCTTGTTTCAGTGTATCAATGGGAAATGTGAGCTATGGACCAGGATCTGGTAACATTAATAGATTTGATGATCCATGCAATAAACTCACATGGTTCTGGGATCCATGCCAGTTTATCAAGCCCATTAAGCAGGAGAGTTTATCTATGCCAAGTATGGTAGCAGTAAACCTTGTTTAAAAAAAACAATCACTGGCAATTAAGTTACAGAATACAAGGGAAAATAAAATGTAACAATAAAAAATGGTTCTTTAAATTTTCCTGCGTTCTGGAAGTGGCTGTTAGAGCCTAAGAGAGGGTGAGAGCCCAGAGAAATACTAAATGCAGCAGCAGCCCCCAGCTGCCTAATTTCCCACTAAAGTAAAGGGAAGTTCTATTCCTGAGGGCTCCAGAGGATCTGGGAAATAAACTTTTCTTCCTTGTCTTTCTGAAATGGCCTCCCCTGCACAATCACCTGGGTTTTTGCAGCAGGAGTTTGTTACTGAGGAGAACACAGAGGATTCAGAGCCTGTGCCCAGCTCACCTGGAGAGACATAGCCTCACTGGTGATATGCAAACCCCTTCCTGAACCTGTCCTGTTTAACTCTTTGTTATGGAACAACAGGAGGGAAGAGACCTGGAAACAACATAAAATGCTGACAGCAACTCCAGTTTGCAGGTGCAGTATCTGACTGCACTTTGAACTTTTGATTTTAAACAACCTAGACTTTAAATCAACAATGTTCCTGTTGCCAAATTTAAAAAAAAACCAAACAAACAATAAAACAAACAGAAAAACCCCTCTACGTGCATCTGAGCTACATCTCTTGGCTGTCCAAAGATTATTCTTTGAGTTTATTGCTTTATGAGAACAATAAAATTAAAGTATTGCATTGATAAAGTAATGCAGCTTATCTTTTCCATGCAGCTTAACCAGTTTCTCTATAGATCCTGGACTAGAGATAACTTTGGGGCCTGAAATATGATGGAAGCACCCTGAAATATTTTAAAGAGAAACCAGTTAAAGGGCAAAGTTAAAGGAAGGGATGGTGCTGCAGCCAGAGGTGTTCACAGCTCTCCTGGGTCATTGGATGAGACTTTCAAGCTGAGCAGAAAAGGATTCCTTGGACTTCTGTTTCCTGAACAACCATTTCATCAGGAGGTTTTTATAGGTTTAAATGTGAACTACAAGAATAAAAAGGCAGCCTCTAAAAGTGGTGTTTTTGAGAATGCTGGGGTTGTGTCGTGGGGAGACACCTCTAAAAGTGGTGTTTTTGAGAATGCTGAGGCTGTGTTGTGGGGAGACACCTCTAAAAGTGGTGTTTTTGAGAATGCTGGGGCTGTGTTGTGGGGAGACACCTCTAAAAGTGGTGTTTTTGAGAATGCTGGGGCTGTGTCGTGGCAGGCTGGCTGTGCCCCCGGAAGTCTGGCAGGAGTGAATCTCCTGGAGGGCAGTGAACTATCACCTGTTGTCTGACTCTGTGTAGGGTTTTGTTGTGACTGCTGGAGCCTACAAAGGCAGTTCCTTTCCTGATTGCACACAGAGGAGCTTGGGAGCTCCCCTGTCAGGGCTTGTGAGTGAAACTTGAGTCCATTTGTGAAATGCCTGAGGTTCATGGACACTCCTGAGTTTATGGACGCAGGGGCAGTTTAGGACCTGAATGCCTTTGGTCTGCCCAAAATCTGAATCAAGATCCTCAGCTGTAGCTCAGAGTGCAGCTCCCTTCACTTCCTGCTGTCCCCTCTACTGTTTCTCATGTTTTTATGGGTTTTTTTCAAAAATGTAGGTAATAACAGCCTTCTTTATGATACTTGCCAGTTCTTTATGCCCGAATGAGCTGTTCTTTCTGTTTTTTCATGAAAAGCCAGCTGTCTTAGATTTTTATCTTTTTCATTGCCTTGTTTTGCTCAAACACAGCAACACCTGAAGGAGGCTCAGTCTCCTGGGAATATGTGGGAAAATACCAAGGCAGAATGCACAGATCACTGGGAAATGGGGCAGGAGGAGTCTCAGAACCATTTAACACACACACCTGATCTGAAGAGAGCTGCACATGGCTGTGGGTTTGGGGGGTTTTGCTCTCCTGGTGTTCACAGCTTCAGCCACTCTGCTGAGAAGTGTTTGTGCCCCTTGGAGTGAGCCCAGGGTACCCAGGGAAGGGTGGCAGACCTGGGAAACACCATAACTGGGTTAGAGAGGCTGGGATCCTAAACTCACCCCCTTTAGAGGATCACATTGCAGAAGATTGTGTAGAAGAATATAAAACTTCAGTATTTTTCTCTAACAAAGTTCTGCTGAGCATGGAGAATATAGGGCTGCTTTTGTAGTCCACAAAGGGAGTACCAGGAGCAAAATTCAGAGATGACACGAAATTTTTTGACTGCTGAGAAAACCTGAAGTCATTGTTATCTATTAAGTCTTTCATAGAGAAGCTGATCTTCCCAGTGAGCTGATTATTTTCAAGTCTCATTCTGTGAGCACGATATACATTTGAAACATGGAGATAATCTTACTTAGTACTTCTTAAAGTGATAAAAGCAAAACCTGATGCTTTTTGCTTCCTTTAAAACTGTGTCAATCTAAGTCTTGAGCTATTGGCCATCCAGGAACAGGCTTCAGTTGCTAGAACAGAACCACACTGAGAGCTGCAGGTGAGCCTGATGGTACCTGTGATTGCTGCAGGATTGAAAGTATCTACAGGCATCTTTTTAGCCTTGCAGCTTCTGTCTTCTCATCATCTGGGTGTTAAGTAACCCCTTGAGTACTATTTTAATCTGTTTAATCTGTTTTAATCCCTAATCCTAATAACAGCCTACAGTTAGTGCCTCTTACTGTATTTTTTTCTGCTCTTCCTGTCAGTCTGATGGCTTTGTGCAGTCTCTGTGCAGCCTGGCACTGTCCTGTGATCCTGGCAGCCAGCCCAGCAGGGACTCTGGGCTTTGGAGCTTTCCCTGCTGTGGCCAAGGTGTGGATGTCCTCAAAGGTTTCTGATGCAGTGCTAGAAGGCAATGGCTGTGAAGCAAATGTGGCTTGCTCTGTGCCTGGTGTGCCAGTTGTCCTAAAAGAAGGCTCCCTGAGGGGGTCACCTGCTGGGGGCTGGCAGATCCGTGGTAGCTTCATGAGTGTGGAATTGCACAATGCACTGCACTCCTAGATCACAGTTCTGTGCCACCTTAGTGGTTAATATTTATCATATCTGCGTGCAGGCTGCACAGATGCCAAAGCTGCTCTGACATCACGCAGTTCTGGGTGTACTTCACTGTTACATCCCTTTTTTACAGTGCCTTAAACTTGTACCTCGAGTTGGCAGGGCTGGGAACAACCAGCACTACTTTTAATGGCTTATTTTTCACAGGCATCAGACAAGCAGAGCTGCAGCTGCTACAGCTCCTGTGTGTTTGGTTGCTCTTCCTAATCACAGAATCCTGAATTCCTGTCATTCCTGTGACTTTCAGGCTGCACATAACACTGCAGCACTTTGATAGCATTTTCTTGCTGCCTGAGAGGTCCCTGGTAGCACTGTAAGAGGAGAGGCTGGATCTGTGTGTACTTCCCCTGAAATGGCAAGTGCAGCATCCCAAATTCTGCTACCTGGCTTCCTGAAAGGGAAAGCTTTGGTTTGTAACCTCCTCTGAGCACCTGGCTGTATTTTTTTTACCTCCATTCACATTTTCAATTGATATTTCATATTCTAAATACTTAAAAAAACATTAAATACTTGAAATTGTGCAGAATTTTAGTAAAGAAAGAGGTATATGGTGCAATGTATATTTATATATATATATATATGAATTTGCATGTACATTTAAGTATGTATAAGCTAGATAGAGATGTGTCTGTTTTGCAGCTCACCCTCAAGATTTTGGGTTATCTGGAATTATCCAGCTCTAACTCATAACCCAAGTACAGAAAAGGTGCTGGAGCTCTGCTCAGATGAGTGAACTCAGGGAAGTGTGTCTCCATGTCCATAGCAGAATTTCCACGTCCAGCAGCTGAATTCTGACTTGAAAGCGAAATTGAGCACGTGCCCATATTTATGTGTAATCCATGCCCAAGTGCTCTTTCCTTGAGAACACACCAGCTCCAGGATAAATCCTGGGTAACCAGAGCTGCAGCATTCCCTCTGCACCCCAGCTGGAGCCTGGCTGAGAATCACAGGGCAGCCTGCAGGAGTTTTGAGCAGGATGAGCTGATGGGGTGGGTTTGTTCCCTGGGCTTTGGTGCTCCCCCTCCCCACTTTGACACAAGACCTGCATCACACAACGTGATGCAAAATATCAAATATTTGTTACTGCTGGTGGTTTAAGCCTCCTAAAGCTTGTCAGTGGTGGAGCTGAGTGGGCACTTCAGGAGGAAGGCAGGATGTGTTGATGGTGGTGAGTTTGCATTCTGGCTTCTTGGACACTCACATTCCTGCCTGACTGAATTGCTGAGCCTTAAAAATGATGTTCCAAGCACATTCATAGTCTCACTGGGCTGGCTGTTTGCTTGTCAGCCTGTGAGTTTGGGTGGGGCAACCTATGAGTAAGGTTTCCACCCTCTCAGGGATGTGAGTGCCCATTATAGCATCTCTGATGTGCTGCTGAGGATATTGCCAGCAATTTGTGGCTGACAGAGTTCACTTTGCTCCCTTTGGAATGGGATCCTTGCAGGGAAAAAGTCATTTCATCTGCCCTGCTGAAAGTCAGGTGCTGCTTTGAGGTTTGATGGTAATGAAAGCTAAATAAATCAGATTACTGGAAAAAAATGAGCTCTACAGAACAAGTAATTAAAGCTGAATACTTTGTTGGGTGATTTTTCCTGGGATTTTCAGGATTCAGGGGTGTGAATTTCTAGTCATGTCAGAGCCTGAGGTGAGTACTTGAGGAATTCAACCTGTCTGGATGCTGTCCTTGTTTAAGGAAGGGTCTTGTGAGCTGGATGCACTTCTGATCTTTTTTGTGGCCATGTAGCCCAACCCAAACCTCCTGAGATTTTCTACTTTGTATTTTTAATTAATCAATAAAAGAAACTGCAATTGTTCCACCTTGTCCTCTGCATTTTCCCCTTCCCTTAAAGTACCTGAAATTAGCTGCTATCTTATTTTCCTGAGGTGACTCAGATGCCAGAGTTTGGCATCATTTCCAGGGCTTAATTACAGACATGATGAGAGAAGGATGGTCTGCCTGAGCTCCCAGAGGGCAGAGTAAGGAGCCTGCTCCTATCCACACCACCACACTCAACTGAGCCATTTTCAGTCAAAAAATGAATCACAAACTCTTGATTTCTGGGGGCAGTTTGTGCATCTATAGGTTGGGCTTTTTTCTCCAAGCTGTGTTTTTTACACTAGTTCCTGAATATAGATATTTATGTACATCCTGACACCATGTAGATAACAACCACTAAACCTTCATAAAAGTGAAAAAAGTGTAAAAGACTTTTTGAGAAAAAGAACAGGCCCTTGTTTCCTGGAGCTGAGGGTTGAGCAGACCCAGAGATTCAGAGGTGATGTGACAAGAAATCTGTTGCCTCTGCAGCTTTTATCAATGTTCATGTGTTTTTCTGCTAATTTTAGTCTAAAAATCACTACACAGGTTTAGTTTGAACTATCTGCATTTATCATCACTCCAAAAATACCCAAATCCTTTATCATCTACTGGTGTATAGAAAAACAGCAATGCTGATCCCACCTGTGCTACCAAGGGTTGGGAGAAACCTTTTGTGGAAGGCACTGGAAATCATTTCTGGAAACATGATCTCCTTCCTGATAAAAGTCAGGTCTGAAGCCTATCTGGGAGGGATTAAATATTTAATCACATTTAATACCCCTTCTCCAACTTATTTTTAGCAGCAGCTATTACAGTTTACTCTTTAAACATGAGAAATCCTTCCTTCTGTCCCAACTTACCTTACATCTGTTGTTTCCTAGAGGTGTTATTGACTTCTAAGAAAGGCAGTGGGTGAGGCAGGCTGCAGTAAAAGGATTCTATTAAATTTAGATGTTTGCTCCAGTTTAAAAATTAATTTTCCTGTCATCCTTACAATCGAATAGAGGACCACAATGATCTCTTAGAAGTACAAGTGTGTTTTTCTGGGGTGCATTAATGTGCCAAATTCTCCAGCATTTCCCATTTTTCAGAACTGCAGGGAAGGCAAAACGAGAATTGCTTACTGGAACTTTTTAGTTGGAACTTCTTCCTGGAATACTGAGTAAGTCAGAGGAACAGGTTTATTTTAATTGATAGCTCATTTTTGGTGCAGGATCTCTGAAAGCACATGTTCTGCTTTCTCTTAAAAAAAATCCCCTAAATGCAAAGATCCAGATATTAAATACAAACTTTTCAAATTATTACTACTCTGAACAAAATAAATGCTTAAGGAATTCAGTCAAAGCAGGGGTCATTTTTAAAAGCACAACTACCAATGCATGGTGTGGTTTACCAGGTTTGACATGACTGGCTGTAATTAGACAAAACCATTACTTGATCATGTGAGTAAATTGCAAAGTGTAGGAGTTTGTTTGGAAGTCAAGGTAATTCTCATGGTCCACACAGTGCCAGCTGTGGTTTGCAGAGAGCAAAATGAGAGCAGCCCATCCCTGCCTGGATGTTCCACAGTGAAGCCTCACACACAATCAGTTTCACCTTAGCTTGGTCTCTTTTTCTGTCCTTTTTTGTGGAAATTCAAACCAGAAAACTTCAAGGACATAAAATATTAAATTTATGTATTATATTGTTTATATATTGCATTGTTTAAATATTATGTTTATATAATATATTGTTAAATATATTGTAAATATTGTGGCTCGGAGCAGCCTGGTCTAGTGGAAGTGAAGGTGTCCCTGCCCATGGCAGGGAGGTGGAAGAAGCTGAGCTTCAAGGTTCCTTCCAAGCCAAACCATTCCTTGATAAATAAATGGGTTTTTGTATTGCTGTTTTCTTGCTCTGTACTTAAAACAGAGATTTCCTAGTCTTTATTGTGGAAATGCTTCTATTTTTCCCAAGATATTTGCAGTGTCACTGGAATATCCATTTATTGCTAAACCCTCATTTGAGTCTGTGAAAGAGATGGAGCTCAGACTGTGATACTGAGGCCAGCATGGCTTCTACTGTGGTGAGGAATCCTGCTGCTGCAGTTTGATAAGCTGTTCCTGATAAGATTATCAGTAGTGAAATCAGTGGATCTTGTTTGAAAGCAGATTCACTGATTGAAATACAGGGCTGGAAGCTTGGGGAGCAGGTCTTATATTAATAATATCTCCTACCACCATTAAATGTGTCAGAGTTGTCGTGAAATGTCATCTGAGGTCAAAATTGTAATTATTGTCATTGGATTAGAAAATTTATCCTCCACCCCATATTGAAGGGAGTCCTCTTTGACTCGTGGAAATGCTTTACTCTCAGCAGAAAGGCTTTTTCCACGGGTTCACATTTTAAATGGTTCTATTTGCAGGGACAAGAATGGGGAATTCACTATTTTTATAGCAAATTTGTGCTCTGCAGACCTTCACAGTGTCACCAGAGGTGCCAGGGTGGTTTACCCCATGCTGCTGGCTCAGTTCAACTCTGCCACAGTGTGAGGGAAAACAACACTGAGTGTTGCCAAGACTACTGAAATCTGCTGGTTTTAAGTGAAAGATACTACTGTAAGCTCAGAGAAAGATTTCAGAATTGTGTAACGAGCACTCATGTTGAAATTAGGTAAATTTCTTGTATCATGTATATTTAAATCCCAGTGTAATCTTAATTTTCCAGGGAGCTGTGGCATTTTAGACTCTGGATAATCCTGACAGACCAAATGATTAAAGTAACACGGTCACAAAATTGCTGATAATGTAAACAAAGAAATTCTTTCTTTTAAATGTACAAGAATGGCTTGTTTTGCTTAATAACAGCCTTACTGCTTGGAGGGGTAGAGCAAAGATAAGAGAAGGAACGTTGACTGTTAAATAATCTCAATTTCGTCACCTCCCCGCCTCCTGTGTTGTAATTAACGCTCAGCACTGGTGGAAGTGGCGCAATCTGGGAACGTGCAGGGCATTCCACACCTCCCTTCTCCCTCACTTCCTTTTCTTTATGGGGAAAACCTTGAGGACTTGATTTTACTGGGGTGTTCTCCAGGAGTTTCAGCGTTTCCTTGTCGAAGGTGAAAGGTCTTTTATTGATCTGTGAGGTTAACACTTGAGTTTCTGGGCTCTGTGAGTTTGTGGGTCTTTGTTCATTTGTGTAGGTTACATTCTGTAGGTAATTTCAAGAATTAAGCTGACACCTGCAGTAATTCCAGCTTTGGAACACTGCCTATTAGCCATTAAATGACAACATTCCTCCCCCTCCCTTTTTTACCATTCTATTAAATATAATGTAGGAATAAAGTTCAATTATTTGTGCAAAGATCAGTGCAAAATTAAAAGCTTACCCTAGGAAAAATGATTTGTGCATCCCAGCAGTGGGATTTTGTCAGATTCCTTGTATAGGTTCCACCCCCTACTGGGGTGGACTTTTCTATAAAACCCATTTTTCAGTGTATTTATTTCTTTCAGATTCTTGCTCAGATGTCTTATATCCAGGCTAGCAGTGAAGAAGGAGAGATTCCTTCTGTATTAACAAGCCCCTTAGAAAAAAACTAGGAAATCTCTGTTTTAAGTTAAATTTCCTAACTGGTGGAAATAATTCAAATTTATAGCAGGTTAACTCCAGTATGTATTTAAAAATCTGACCTGCAGCCTACTCCCCAAAGGAGCAAGTGAGGAAACATGGGAGCTGTGCTTTGTTAGTAATTATTTTTACTCAACACCTTCAGTGCATTGCACTTGATGGACTTTTATCAGAGGAGAACGTGCTGGGCCAACCAGCAACTGAACTCAGAGGGCAGAGGCGAGGGAGGAGGATTTTCCTTGCCCTTTTTAGTCACCTGAGGGGTTGTTTTAGGACTCCTCCAGCTTTGACCCAGTGTTCCAAGGGTTGCTACCCAGCAGGTAGAGGAGAGGCTGCGCTGCCTGTGCTCAGACCCTGCAGGTGCAGGGTGGAGCCCAGAGCTCAGCAGGGATGCTCTGAGCTCCGAGAGGTCCCTAAACCCCAAATCCTGCCTTCTGTGCCCCTTTCTCTGCCCCTGTGGTGGCTTTGCTGTGCAGGGCTCCCCCCCACAGACACACTTGGTAAAGCAGCAGCAGGAGCTGGGGAAGGTGCACTTGCAGATGGAGAAGTGGAATGGAAAATGTTCCCTCCAAATCCATTTGTGGTTTCGTGTGTCGGCCAAAATCCCTGTTCCACCCTGATTGCATGGGAGGGGAAGCCCATTATGGATTTTCATTGCTCTCCTGAGCTGCTCTGCTGCCACTGTTCCTTTTGCACAATAATTCAGCATTCACCACCTTCAGGGCTGAAATAAAACCATCACTGTAGTGCTGTGCAGTGCTTTTTTGCTTTTTTTTTTCCCTTCTCCAAGCCTCCTGGTGACTTTTTGAATATTCATTCCTGCTTGTTCCCTTCCAGAGGGTGTTGATACATTGGCTCATCTTGACTGATGCCCTTGACTTTAGAAGATAAATGGCAAAGTGGAGATAGGTGCCGGGGATTGATTAGCAATCCAGCTAAAACATAAACACTTACAGATAAGGCTGCTGAGTGCACCTTGGTGGAATTAAGAACATGTTTTAAGGTGCAAGAGGAATTTTCTGTAGCTGCCAAGATACAAATCTTTATTTGATGCTTCTTATTGAAGGCTTGCATTCATCAATGGCTTATTCTCAGAAAATGAGTTTCCTGGTTTTGATGGAGAAATCACTCATTGTTTTATTACAAATTAATAACTCATTAAAAGAATACAAACCGTAATTTGGGCAGTGAAAGATACTTGTGTTAAACTGAATTTAAACACGTATAATTGTAATTTCCAGGTGTTTTAATTGATATCTTTGCTGCAAACATGGCTGTTTCAGATAATGAGAGGTGAGGAAAGGGTAAATAGGGACTGATGTGCCACATCCCAACTCCATGTCCAAAGCACAGCCTGAATGAAATCCTTCTTTACTGGCAGCCAGAGGACATTGGATGTCCTAAACACACCTGGCCACCACAAACAAAGTCATGAACGTAAACCCCATTTTGGGATGGTGTCTGCAAAGCAGGCATGGACAGCTTGGACAGTCCTTGGGAGTCATTTTTGCAGGGAGGCAGTGCAGAGGAATACTGTATTCCCAATTTTTGAAGAATTTAGGGTGGCTCCCAGGTTCCCCATGGCTCAGCTTAGGCAGCAGTGCCTGCTGCACCTCCAGGAGCTGCCCTGTCCCTGGGCATCTCCCTTCCCTCCGTGGGACACTTTGTGTGCTGCCAGGAATTCCTCTGGCAGCAGAGCTGCCCTGTCTGATTTCCTTGTCTCTGTGCAAACAAGGCAGGGCAGGATGGAAACATGGAAAATGTCCCTGCATTCCTGAGAAGCAAAGAGCCTTTGGTAGCTCCAGCACAGCTGGCTGCCTCCACAAACAAATCCCTCACCTGGTTATCACATTCTGTGTTAGCCATGCAAATAACCCAGAATTTGGGATCGATAAAGGGAGCAAAAAGGGAAAAAGTTACTGTCACAAGGGTTACAAACAGCCCTTTATCCCATGACCTCATTCCACTTGTATTTTCCTGGTGCATTCTGTGCCAACACTCCCTGGGTGTGTTGGGGTGGATGGTGAGGTTTGTGTATGTTGCTTTTGAAATGAATTGTGAACAAAATTTCTCTTTTCAGTTGTGTATGAGCACCGGTCAAGATTAGAAAAGTCACTGCAGAAGGAAAGGCTGGAACATAAGAAAGCAAAGGAAGGTAAAAATGTACTTTTCACTTTGACATTTAACTTGATTATAGTAGAAAGCAATTTCAAATGGTTTTTCTTCAATTTTAAATCAGTTGGGTAATATATAAGCAATATATTAGGATCCACTTGGCAGAGCTGTGCTGCTCTTTGTAGTAGTTCTTTTTTATTTAATCTTTTTTACTCAGATCTTTTTAAAAGCAATCATCTTTTTAATACTATTTACAGCTGACTGCAATATGAAGTAATAAACACAGAGAATATGTTTGCATCCATGTACATAAAACCCCCAACATGTATGTGGGGTATGGGCATGTGTAAATCCTGGTATGCCAAAAATTCAAAACTTGTACCAGAACCTTGGGATCTTTTCCTGCATTCCATCAACTGGGAACTAAACTTGGAATCAGTACTTTTACACGTGCTTTAGAGTGAGCACATGCTTATACACCTTTTCCTGGTTAAAACTAAATTCTAGGTGTGGGTGAGGCAAACACAAATTGCATTTCTTACACCTCTGTGTGCCCTCTGTGGAAGTTCAGTAGGATTCAATCCTCTGAGTTTACTCAGGCTATAAATTCATTGCTATTTTCAGGGCAGAGCCTCTGTACTTCCTAAAACTGAGGACTCAGCTGCTGAATTAAAAATATGACTTTAGCAGAGCTGGCAAGGAGTGAGAAATGATTCTCACCGTGCAGGTCTCGCTGGGTTTCTGGTGCCATCTAGTGTGGAATGGTCCTGCTGCTACCCGAGGGGGAGGCACCTCTTCAAACCCTGGAAACAGACAGAGGTCAAGAAATAAATGAGGAAATGTTTTATTATTTCCAAGAGTACACAGTTTATAAATGCCCTTTTCCTTTTGAATGATGCTCTTGGTCCTCTGCTGAGAGAGTTCATGTGTCAGATTCAATTACCTGTCTGTAGGTTTGAGCCTGAACTCTGCATCTCTCACTATGGTATGAAAATTTTAAGTGAAACTATTTTATGAAACTTTCTAAAGTTTGTGCATTTTAAGAATTTGCTTATTTTGTCAAATTCTCCATAGGTTGTTTTTCTTTTTCCTTTTTCTTTTTTGTTTTTTTTTAAATATCCTTTGAAAATTGTTTCTGCATGAATATTCAGCTCTTGAAGAGAATTTATGTACTCAACAGTCGAGTTATTCAAGCCCAGATTCTCATCTTCCTGGCTTTTTTTTTTCATCATTACTTTCCCTTTTATGTTGCAGATTTTCTTGTTTATAAACTAGAAGCACAGGAAACACTAAATAAAGGAAGGGTAAGTCATCATGCCTAGTACAAGTTTTTAATAGCTGATGCTATTTGAGTTGCAAGGAAAAGGAAATACTTTGCAATTATGACTGTTCAAAGGAAGAGATCTTGCAAAATACTAATTGAAAGAGCTCTCACTTATCCCAGTTCTACTCTGCATTCATAAGTGCTCTCCAATTCCTAATTATTTGAGCTATAGTGGGAGATACTAATACCTCTCCAGAAAATTAATTTAGAAAATAATCCCCTGTTTATATTATGGTAGTTCAAATGTAATGTTGTTTTATTTAAGGGGAAAGGGGAATAAGAAGGTGTTAGAAATCTTTTTGTAGCTTAGCCCCCAGGGAAAATAACAGTGACAGCTTTCTAACACATGGGCTTTGAACTGGAAAGCATAAAGACATCAAGAAACTTTGTTTTATATACCAAGTGCCAGAAGGAAAGCTCTATCTGGCAGAGGACCCAGAAACCTGTAAAGAACTCTTTATAAAGCAAGTAAATTAGGATTTTATGGCTATTTCATGTTGAAACTGGGGAGCAGTTTGGGAGCTGAGGAACAGGAGTTAAAATAGGTTGTTCTGCAGTAGGTGCAGAGTGTGGGAGCTTGCTCTGCTCCAAAGCCAGGGCAGGGATGGATTTGTGTCCTGGGGAGGAGCTCCAAAACCCAGGGGAGGGATGGATTTGTGTCCTGGGGAGCTCCAAAACCCAGGGCAGGGATGGATTTGTGTCCTGGGGAGCTCCAAAACCAAGGGGAGAGATGGATTTGTGTCCTGGGGAGCTCCAAACCAAGGAGGAGATGGATTTGTGTCCTGGGGAGCTCCAAAACCAAGGAGGAGATGGATTTGTGTCCTGGGGAGCTCCAAACCAGGGAGGGATGGATTTGTGTCCTGGGGAGCTCCAAAACCAAGGGGGGAGATGGATTTGTGTCCTGGGGAGCTCCAAAGCCAGGGGAGGGATGGATTTGTGTCCTGGGGAGCTCCAAACCAGGGGAGGGGTGGATTTGTGTCCTGGGGAGCTGCATCTTTTGGCTGGTGACTCCCAAAGCTGTGTGTGCAGAGCTCAGGGAGTGCCAGGGGGTTTCACAGGAGTGCTTTTGTTTTCCAGCAAGACTCCAACAGCAGATACAGTGCCCTGAGCGTGCAGCACCAGATGCTGAAGGTGGGTGACTGGGGCAGCAGAGCACCTGTGGTTATGCTGGGGGGACACAGCCTGCTGGCTTCTGGCATCACTGCAGAGTGCCAGGGTGTGGACAACCTTCCTCTGACTATTAAAATCTGGTTTCCTGCAGTTTTTCCTAGTCAGGCTTTCCAGTGGGTAATTTAATCTTATCAGATGCAATTACTGGTAGGGGAGGCAGACTTATCAGCTCTCTTGTAGTTTGGCACTTGGGGATTTTCTGAGCCACATTCAGCAGCTCCCAGGGGGACAGTGCAGCTCTGGGGTGAGGTGACACAGCTCTGGAAGAGGAGCCTGCTCATCACAGAGATCATTTTGTGTTTGGAAGGAGCTGCAATGTGCATGCTTTGAATAATAACCTTCCTGTTATGAATGCTTCCTATTCATCTGCACTTACTAAACAAATTGCCAAAGACAATATTAGCCAGATCTGCAGATACAGAGCTGTTCCAGTGTCCCAACTTGGTATTTGCAGAGTCAACACGAAGAGCTGAAGAAACAGCACGCTGACCTTGAGGAAGATCACCGAAAACAGGGAGAGGAGTTTAGCAGGACATTCAGTGATCACAAGGAGAGATACCTAAAGCTGCAGCAGGAAAAGGAGCAGGAGATCTCCAAGCTGAAGGGTAAATTTACCTGTGTCTGCCTGCCCATGTTAAATTGGGTGTTTGGCTTTGTGTGGTGTGAGAGAGACATTTTCTCTGTTCTCACTCACAGGTTATTTGTGCATCTTCTGCCTCCTGAAAAGTTCCATTTTATTGATGATTTTCTGAGGCCTCTCTCTGAAATCTGTTCATATCTGCTCTGTGTTTCTGTCTGGGTCACAGAAATAGCAAAAAAACCCAGCACTTAAAAGCTGTCCAGTGTCAGAGGTTGTTGAGTCAGTCTTTAATTTTTAATTCTAAGACTGGTATAAACCTGGGAAAAAAGGTTTGCCTCTTCTTGTTTGTAACTGAAAGGCAATCTAAGAATATTTGCCACTGCTGGCAGAGATGTGATTGTGCCTCTTTCTGAAGTGACTTTATTTACATTTTACACCTCCTTTTTCCCTGTATGTGCCATCTCCTCTGGAGCACGTTGCACCTCTACACTTGGGTGATTAATTCAGTTTTTACTCTTGGTGTCCAGTTTCCTATTGGAGATTCTGGGCAGTTTTCAGGCCTCTTCCATCCTCATTACCCAGCTCCATGGAGCAAAAGGATAGGGCTGTGTCCATCAGAGCCTTCTCTGCCACCTGTCCCTAACACAGGGGTTGGTTCTGGAGCTGTTTGCAGCTTTGTCTGCACTGCAGGCAGAAGTTGTTTGTTGGCTCCACATCAACATCCTGTAAGAAGTGGGAATAGAAGCCTTTGTCCCTGATCCCAGAAGCTTTTGGAGCCATCTGGGCATCCCTTCCAAAGGAATGGCTGGGTCCTGTGACAGAAAGCTCTCACTCACCAGGTGTGATGTGGGGAAAGAGGGGAGGGTGCCTTCCTCTCTGCCTTTCCAGGATTCAGATTTCCAGAGGGAATTTTGCCATCTGCAGCACCCAGCAGGAGCAGTGATGCAGAATTCCAGGTGCAGGCTGGGTGCACTGATAGAAAATTTCACGAAATGTTATGATTTTCTGCTTGAAAATGGAAAGCTTTTAATAGGGCTGGGAAAAACAAACCATACAGTTATTCTGCCTAATTTTTACTACAGCACTAGTGTGGGATTTTATGTAACTTGTGTTGTAATCTTGATTTTAATGCTTAGCCTGGTGTTACAAATCCAGCCAGGTTTAAACTCTGTATTTCTTTCTAATTTCTTTTCCACAGAATCCCTGTATAACTTACGGGAGGAGAACAGGCAGCTGAGAAAAGCTCACCAAGACATTCACACCCAGCTGCAGGATGTCAAGGTAGGCCTTGCTCTACGTTAAAAATCATGAGGGAAAAATTTTCCCAAGTTTTCCCAAGCCCAGAAGAGGCTGTGCTGTAGACTTGTAGTTTCTGTTTTGTAGGAAAAGCAGAGGAATAGGCTGGACTGGATTTGTCTTTGGCCACCTGCACTTTAGGCATATGCCCATAAAAAAAATAAAAAGTGTTTAGTATAGAAATCAGGATTTGGTTTTACAAGATAAAAATCGGGTTTTGGCAAAACTCTATGCCAAAACTAATGTTTTCCATCTGTTTTTTTTTTAAATGTTCATCAACATCTACCCCTACTTTTAATTTTATTTTAGTTACGCACATCCTGGCCTCCAAATTGCCTTCCTGGTGTGCTTGCTTCCTCTGCCTGTTTAATATGCATTCCATGTGAAATAGATAAATTCCAGCTAAGGATTTTCTTTTCAAAACAAATTGAATTATCTTCCTCGTTCAACCCCCCCCTAACTGATCTTTAGAATGAACTTTATGTGAAACGTGTGATGTTCTTCTTTTTGTGTAGCAACAGCATAAGAACTTACTGTCCCAGCACAACGAGCTTGTGGTGACATTGGAAGACCACAAGAGTGCACTAGCTGCTGCTCAGGTCAGAAGGAAAGCAGCTCCTGCTGGCTCTCAGCTTCCCAAATCTGTCTCCAAACCTCTCCTGGCTGCAGGGTGCTGCATGTGCCTCTGGCATGGGGACCCAGGAGTGCATGGCACAGAGGGGCTGCTCCCCAGAGGGCTCAGGGGACAGAGCAGGGCCAGCCCAGCAGTGCATGTGGTCCTGGCAAAAGAGTCTCTGCTTCCCTGGGAGCTGTCAGTGCCTTTCTGTCTCTGTCCTCTCTGATGGAACTGCTCTGAGCACCCTCCACTCTGACCTTCACTGGGTGCTGGTGTCACATCTCTTCTTGTGTCTGCCTGGGGACGTTGTGAGGTTTTCATGGATTTCCAGAGTGGGCTGGAAAAAGCTCATCCAGTGCCACCCCTGCCATGGTGACACCTTCCACCATCCCAGAGTGCCCCAAGCCCCAGTGTCCATCCTGGCCTTGGGCACTTCAGGGATCCAGGGGCAACCCCAGCTGCTCTGGGCAGTGCACATCAGTGCAGCAGCAGCAGAACATAGATGGGGATGTGTGTGCAGGTATGAAAACTCCAGGTGCAGCTTAGATTAGTTTCTAGAAGAGCCAGCAGCATCAATTTCCTGAAATGTCATTTTCAAGTGAACTATCCATGGAGCACAAACTGTTGCAGGCTCAGTCAGCTGTGCCAGTGCAAGCTGTGGGGGCCACAGGGAATCTGGAAGTGGGAGTGATGTTGGAGCAGAGGAAGACTTTTGGTGAAAGATCACAGGGAAAGGCAATTAGGCAGTGTGAAGTTATTTTTATTCCTGACTGATTTCCTTCATTTAGGCGTTTTCACAGTCCACAAAATTGTTAGCAGCATTAGAAGCGTGGAATTTTTTTTTCCCCAGTTCTGCTTGTTGTGCCTGTCAATATATGTAAAAACAGGGAAAGATCAGGAAGGTCCCTCATAGACTGAATATCTGAAGAATCATAAGCTGCAGTGCTAACCCACACTGACAGCTAATTCTGAGCTCTTCTCCCACTGGCCACAGCTAATTCTGAGCCCTTCTCCCACTGGCCACATTTGCTGTGTGGTGTGTGCTGATAACATCTGAAATCCCACAAGGCCACGTGGAGGGGCTGCTTTGAGGTTCATCAAGCCCAAAGGGAAGCTCTCCACTCTCCTGGCTTGGATTCAGTTCTTTAATTAAAAAGCCTGTGTCACACAAAGCCTCTCTGTCTGCAGCCAGGCTCTGACATTTGTCCTGTGGGCACCCTCCAGGGAAGGGCCTTGCACATGCCTTGAGAGCAGAGGGGATTTCACACTTTTGTGTGGTTTCTCCTGCAAACCAGCTGCAGAAAGTCCCCAGGGGATTCTTTCCCAGCTCCATTAATGATCCCTCTATTTCTGGGTGTATTCTAGACATTGAACACCAGTAGTCAATACTGCACTAACCTGAATCTTTAAAGTGTTTTGGTCTTAGTGCTTTTTCCTGGCCAGGCAGATTAATTATACATTTTAATAAACCCTGTTTTCTGCCACTATCAGCACCTTTTAAGCTGTGGCATTGACTCAGAATATTCAGTTTAGTGACTCTGCTGTGCACTCTGCTTTCCCTTTAGGCCATTCTGTTTTAGGTATCCATAGGCCTGTGGAGGTTCTCAAACACACCCACACGTCCCCTGGAGCAGTAGGGGAACTCTCTGGTGTGGCACCTGTTGTGTGTGCAGCTTTTATACACCCTGCCCATCCCAAAAAATCCTCTTTAATTGGAAATCTTCTTACTGCAGAACCAGGGATTGGGGTACCAACCTTGCTGGATTTTCATTTAAGCTTTCTCATCCTGTCCAAAGTTAAACAGCAAATAAAATTCCAACATTTTACTGTTGCATTTCAGGAAGCCTGTAGAAATTTACATTTTCCTTCTATTTCTTTTCTTTTTTTCCCTTCTGCTTTTCCCTTGCTCTTCACCACTGTGATTTTCTTTGCCTCAGTTCTGTATGTTGGCTGTTGTCTTGTCTAACACCTGTCTAAATGTTGAGCACTTGGCATTTTCATGACATCTAGATGTACTTTAAAACTTCTGTTTCTGAAAGAGCTGCACTTCTTTTCACCAGCAAAGGAGAAGTTGTGGTGCTTTTGACTTCCTTCACTTTAGTCTGCCAGGAAAGCTTCATCATCCCCTTCTGACACTTCTCCTGCTTGGCATGAATAAAACAACTCCTCTTCTTTGTCCCACAGAGATGTTTTTAATACACTTTGGTATGCATGTGCACTTTGAAAAGATCCTGATGGATCAGTGTCATCTAATGTTTGGAGGAAAAAATTATATTTTAAAAGCTCCCGTCCCTGGAATATCAAGCTTTCTACCACGTGCCCTACCAGCAACTTCAAGGTGACTACATTTGATTAAGAAATTAATTTGGACACACTCTAATTAACATGTTGGCTTTAGACTCAGGTGGAGGAGTACAAACAGCTGAAGGACACACTCAAAAAAATCCCAAGTTTCCAAGATGCAGAGAAGGAGGAAGGAGGGAAGGAGCAGCAGCCCCAGGCGCGGGGCCCGTCCCCCCAGAGCCGCCCCCCAGAGCCCCCCGCAGCCGGGGCTGAGCAGCAGCAGCAGCAGCAGCAGCAGGTGAGGGGCTCCAGAGAGCCCAGCAGGGCCTCTGACCCAGCACAGGGTGCTCAGTGTCCCTCAGGAGAGTGTGTGTGACTGTGCACCCCTGTCACTGCTGGAGGAGCGGTTTAATTGTTGAGCGCTAAGGAAATCCATTCGTGATGGTCTCCGCTCACGTGACTGGTCTCCAGTTTGAAGTGTATTTACACCAGCTGTTTTAAGAAGTTGCTCAAAACTTGCATTTTTTCAATAAGAAATCTAAAATTTTAGTTATCTCAAGTGTTACAGAAAGCCTTTAGAAGTTCTGAATATTTTTTTTATTTTAAAAGGTTCCAATGGCACATTGAAGTCAGTGTATTTAAAATTGGTACACCAAGGCTCAAGCAGAAAACGTGTAATCTAGAAGTAAATGCAGAAGTAAAGGAAGAAGTTAAGAAAAACCAGTTATGATTTTGTTTTATAAGTCAAAATTTAAATTTTTTAAATAAGAATTCTAAAATTTTAGCTGTGTCAAGTGTTACAGAAAGCTTTTAGAAGTTCTGAATAATTTTTTATTTTATAAGGTTTCAGTGGCAAATTGGTGAATTTAAAATTGGCACACCAAGGTTCAAGCAGAAAACGTATAATCTAGAAGTAAATGTTGCAGTAAATGTAGAAGTTAAGAAAAAACAGTTGTGATTTTGTTTTACAAGAATTTCTACATGAAATAAAAATCTTGGAATCATTTAGTTTGGAAAAGAACTTTAAGAGTCCAGCCGTGAACCCAGTTCTGCCAAAGCCAGCAGTAAACTGTGTCTCTAAAACACAAAGCTGGCTTTGTAGAATTGTAAGAGCTTTTCATTTTTCAACTAAAATGAGGCTTAACTTACTCTGTGGTGGAACTGTGCAACACCTTGTGTAGCTGTACAGCCACAAACCAGGTAATGACCCCATCTGGCAGGAGGAGCTCGTTCCAAAGCAGGCATTTGGCCCTCCTGACAACAGCTCTGGGCTGGCATAAAGGATCCAAGCCTGTCCTTGGCTCTCTTGAAACTGAAATCCATAAATGTGTTGTACACACATAATCCTGTGTCTGTTTTGCAGAATGAGAAGCCAAGGGAGGCAGAAGAAATAAAGAGCCAGGAGCAGGACAGGGCTGAGCCTTTCCACGTGCAGGGAGGGGCTCCCGAGAATGCCAAGGAGCTGAACATCCAGGAGCAGCAGGAGGCTGGAGAGGATGAGGAGCAACGGGCAGAGCAGATGGAAGAGGAACGCAAAAAGGAGCTTGAGGAGGAAGAAATGGAGCAGGCAGGGCAGCCTGAGCACCTGGAGGAGGAGCAGGACCAAGCCCCAGAAGAGCACGAATGGAAAAAGCAGGAGCAAAAGGAGGAGGAAACCAACATGTTGGGTGATCACCTGCACTCAGAGGTGGGGAGCTCTTTTCTAATTGATTAAATCTGCTGTTTGGAGGCTTCTCTTTTCACTGCTGGCCTTGTATTGCAGTCACCTCTATTTCTAGGAAAAAATAAAGTTTTTATAGAGAGTTTGGGATTCAGAGCACTCGCTGGTTTTTAGATAAAATTACTGTCATGTTTATAGAAAATTTGGGATTCAAAGCACTTGGATGCAATAGGATTCAGGCTCAACTTGAGCACACTTGTACTGCAGTGCTGGCCAGACCTTAATGAACATTAATTCTGCTGATCAAAAGCAGCAGATGGAAAATAAAAAAGAAAAAAAAAAAAAAAAAAAGAGCAGCAGACTGAATCCTGTCTCCCCCTTTAAACCTGAGGCCCATGGTAGCTGATGGAGAACTCAGCAAGTGAGAGGGAGGCTGGGATGGAGAACTGCTCTGCTTTGGTAACTTGATGCATCTCAGCAAATTGCAGAGTGTTTCCTTGTCAGAGGTACCTGCCTTCTGCAAACACACTGCCAGCTCAGTGCTCACTGTTGTTTGACAGGGAATTTTAACTGCCAGACAAACATGACTAAAATAGCCAGGGGAAGTCAGTGTGCAGCTCTAAATAAAACCAGCGAATAAAACCTGGATTTGCATCCTAGATTGGATCTGCAGTGGAAAATGCATTTCACTGGTCTCACTGTAGGCTTTGTAAACACTTTCTCTCCTGGCAGATTAATTGTGTCACTCTGGTGTAATGAGGAGCTGGTGCTGAAGAGGTGCAGAGGGTCACAACAGCAGCAGTGGGTTAAGCTGTGAAGCTGGAGTTAGTCTAAGTTATTGCTGAATATAAAAAGATGTGCAGTGTCTCACTTAAGGCTAAAAGCAGCTCCCCCTGAGATTACCCCTTAAATCAATGGAAAGTTTTGCTGTCTTATCAGTCAGCAAAACCTCCTTTTACTGTGTAATATGTTGGGAGGTTTTATTATTATTTACAGGAAAAGCATGGCTTTCCTTAGCCCACAATCTCCTCTTTCTTCCTCGTATACTCCACAAACACTCCAACACTTCCAGTCTGTGTTCCAAGAAATGTTTTAACTTCAAGCAGGGACACAAAAACTTAAAAATACCTTTGCTGTCATTGCATGGAGCTTGTTTTTCCCTCTGGACAGCTTTCTCCTTGCTTGTTTCTGATCACTGAGAGGATGATGAATGTGTGACTAACACGTTTCTGTGGCAGGTAACACCAACAAAGAGGCAGAAAGCAGCTTACGAGCAGCAGCTGGAGCAGCAGCACCTTGGAGCCCAGAGAGCAGAGGAGGCCAAGCAGCTGAGGCAGCAGCAGGAGTCCCTGCAGCAGCAGAGGCTGAGGGGGCAGCTCCTGAGGCAGCAGCAGCTCCAGGAGAGAGAGCTCCAGCTGCAGAGACAGGCAGAGCAAGGGGAGAAACTCTTCAAAAACCGCCTCAGGTGCAACTCTCCCTCTTGAGCTTGTTGTGCTCTGGGTTTGTGTTGTCAGCTTTGTTCTGGGCCCTTGTTCCTGAGGGCAGATTTCCAGGGGGTTCTGTTGGCTCATTCCTTGAAGGGCTGGAGCTTTGTTCCCTAAAATTCAGAGTCCTGACTTTGCTCTTTGCCTGACCCATATCCTTCAGGACCGCAGGCTCCACATACAGAGACACACAACACAAAGTCAGGGTGGCAGCACAAGAAAGTCTCTGTTCTATCAAGCATTTTTCAGGAAAGGTGATGTGAGAAATTATCAGATAATAGAGCATGAAACTGGGGCCTGCTCTGGCAGCTGCTGAGAGAGGCAGAGCTGCAGGTGGAGGGTTTGTTTATTAAAGCAGAAAACACACTTTTGAAACTGAAATGATGCTTGGCTTTTAATGTTCTCAGCCAACAGGCTCATTATGATAACATGGACCAGGACATTGTACAAGGGGAGGAAGAGCAAGGTATTCAGGAAGAGGAAGGAGGTAAGAGAGAATTTGTGTCCCTGCCATGCTCACAGGCTCCCTGTGTACTGCCTTGCATGGGAGACTTTAATATTCATTTCATATCCAGATTGGATTCAAGTGAAACATAAACTTGCAATTTAAAACCAGAAGCTCAAATAACCATGGCTGAACTGACTGAGTGAAATAGAGGAATTACTAAAGATCATATCCACATTCCTGAAAGGAAAAGTGTCCTTTTGACTGAGCCGTTATTGCCAGGCTCTGTGGATTTGGTTGTGCTCCTGGCTCTGCCTGTGGGTTTGTTTGAGCTCTTTAAATTACAGAATCATGGAATTGTTTGGGTTGGAAGGCTCTCATCTCATTCCACACCCCTGCCATGGACAGGGACACCTTCCACTAGCCCAGGCTGTTAATGCCCCATCCAGCCTGGCCTGATCCTTTAATTTCTGTTTCCTATTAGGAGTAAATCAATTTTGTGAGCATTATCTGTTTATGTAGAGGTTTCCCACTGCTAAAAACACATGTGGAGCCTTGTCTGTAGCAGACTCCTAAAAGGATAACTAAAAACTGCTGTAAAACAATAATCACCTAAAAAAATTCCTCAGCTTATGAACACGACAACCAGCACCAGGATGAAGGTGAGGATGATGATCAGAATAATGCAAATGAACAGCAAGAAGCAGAACATCAGGCAGAAAATCAGCAGGCTGATGAATCAGTAAGTATGAATTAAGATGCTGAGGGTTGCAGTGTTACTGAAGTGAGAACCCACAGGTCTCGTCTGACATAATTGCACCTTATAGAAATGAGATAAGCAGAGGTCTGCTAGGAAGACAGGCTTGACAGTTGAAAACAGCATCTAAAATCTATTTAAAGGTGTCCTTACTCATTTGGGAAGAAATAAAAGGAAACGGCTCCCTTGTGGGAAGCAAGGTGTTTATTTCCACATTCCTTTGATCTGTGCTTTCAGTGGAATAAAGGATTTGGTCTTTGCTGGGACTTGAACAGGTGCATTTGGCTTCAAAAACTACCAGCAGTGCCCAGGCAAAATGAGAGGGGATGGGATTTTTCATGCTGTCATTAATTAAAGGCCAGCTCAAGAGGCTCTGTATCCAGCTGGAGTCAGTGCAGAGGTGTGAGGTCCTGAAAGAGGATGTAGGTCAGCACTGAATGAGCCCTGATACCAACTGCACAGAGATCTGGGGCAGGAGAATCACCCTGGGCCTTCCCCCAAGCTCCAGCTTACCTGGAGCTGTCAACATCAAGTGCACCTTCCTTACTCCCCTCCCATTCAGCAAATTAACTACAGTGAATATTTCTAAGGGATCTCCTACTTGTTTTCTGTAAAGATAAAAAAACTGCTTTTATTGAATGATAAGCAGAAAATGCTCCTTTTCTGCCTGGCAAAGGTGAAAAGTGTTTTGTTTTCTTGTCGACATAGCCAAGGTCAACAGAGCAGGACAGGCTGATAGTGAGTGATGCCATCAGCTCTGTGGAGCTGTGAGCACTCAGCTCTTATCTTTGTTCCCATGGCCTTATCAGGCACTGTCAGCTGGTCAGTAAACACGGGCTGTGCAGCAGCTCTGGGACAGGAGTGCTCAGATCCTGTGGGTTTCAGCAGCCTGCACCTCTGTCCCTGCTCGTGCTGAGGTAGCTCAGTGAGCCTGCAGAGGTTCCAGCTGCTGCCTGTGGGGATGGAGCTGGCTCTGGCAGCCCATGCTGCTGTTCCTTCAAGGGAAATGCAGCTGAACCATGGGCTAAAAGTATTTACACTTCCTCCTGTAAATTACAGAAGGCAGCCATGGAAGATGTGAATCCTGCTGATGACCCCAATAATCAGGGAGAAGATGAATTTGAAGAAGCTGAGCAAGAGAGAGAAGAAAACCTGCCTGAGGAGAATGAGAAGCACAAGGAAACGGGTCAGAAACAAGGACATCCAGGAATGGAGGAGCACTTGGTGGTGGGTAAAGGCAAAAGAGGCACCTCTGGGGCTCCTTCACGAGGCTAAAGCTGCACATTTCAACTGTGTTGGAGCTGTGAACTCCTCCAGGCACAGAGAGTCTGAATTTTTATGGCAGTGGGGTGAATATTCCATTGTGTTCCTGCTTAATATGGAAAGTCTTGCTTTATTCTGTGAAGTGATTTTTCTTATATTCCTCCTGCAATTTTTTAATTGAGGGCAGCTTTAAATCACAGAGCTGGGCTCTCACTGCTGCTAATGAATGCACTAAAACTTCTCCTGCCACAATTGTTACTTCAGCTTTACAGAGAGCTTTAGTTCCAGAACAAGAAGCTTTAATCTTCAGCCCTCTGGTTATTAGGCAAGCTCATAGATCTGAATTTTTATGTGATCTTTGTGCAGATGGCAGGAAATCCTGACCAGCAGGAGGATAATGTGGATGAACAATACCAGGAAGAGGGAGAAGAGGAGGTAAGAACACAGACCCAGGGCAGGTGGAGGCTCAGGCACCAGAGCACAGCTCCATTAACACTCTTTGGTGTCTTTTGGAACTGCAGGATGAACCCAAATCTCTTTGTCTGACTTTAGCAAACCCGGGAGGTCTTTGCCATTACTCTGCTGTCTCCTTCTGGATACACTCTGGGTTACTCAGGCTCCTGTGCTGCAATCCATTAGTCTTCCATGCCACACAGCATTAATTGTGCAATAATTGAAAAGATTAAGCCTTTCACAACACAAGTAAAATTTCCTGGAAACCTCAAGGTCACGGAAAACCTCATTAATCTCTAATCACACAGTGCAGTTCTGAGCAAACTGCTTCCTTGGCCACTTACTTACTCTGTAGCTGTGACTTTGATTTATCTGTGCTCCTCCTGAGCAATCCAAGCTGCAGTTCCTGGAGCTGCTCAGGAAGCTGACAGCACATGGAGCTGGAGCAGAGAGGGAGGGAAGGGACTTTCCCCCTCATGTCATGCAGGCACCACCCTGAGCCACCCCTCAGCAGTACCTGATGAATTCCTGTTTCTGCTTCCCACAAAACCCCTTTCAAACAAAGCCCTGGAATTGGCTGCTGTCACTCCCTCATGGGGAGCCCTTTGGATTAGCTGGGGTGCACTTGGCAAAATGCTGCTGCTCACATGCAAGCAGGCCACTGGGAGCTGGGCAGAGCTGCTCTTTGGCTTCCAGGAGCCATTTATACACATCTCAGAAAGGATGTGCCCACTGTGCTGAGTGGGAGCAGGGAACAGGCAGCAGTGATTGAGTGAGCAATTAAGAGAAAAGAGATGCTGCAGTGGGGATCAGTTCCTTTAGTGGGTGGACTCAAATATTGCTGTTCAGATCTTTCCCAGAGTGACCCTGGTGTGATGGATGCCTCTGACCCAGCTCACAGGACACTCTTTGGAGCAGACAAGCACAGCAGCACTTCCCAAAAGGAAATCAAGTTCACTCCAAAACATTCCTCTTTCAAATTTGCACCTAACATGGGAAGTGGGGCATGGAATGGAGGGAGAGTGCTGGCAGAACAGAGGGGAATGAGAGATCCAAAAGCTGAACATCAGGGAGACATTCAGCATGACTTGCTCTCTCCAAGGAGGAGATTGTCTGTGAGAATTGTATTTAAAAGTTAGATGCTCTCAGAGGAAGTGAGTTTCCTGACTGTTGGGTGGTTATGGTTCTTTTTATCCTCCTTTAACCTCTCCCTGCTCTCTTCTCCCTTCTGTAGAATCTTCATTCTGTAAAAATATCACATAATACCATTCTGCAAAAATATTCTGTAAAAATATGTGAGCATGTGCCCAGTTGTGGCACAGGGCACTCTTTGAAAGGCAATTAAACCACACAGAACAGCTCTTGTGCTTTGCAGGTGCAGGAGGATCTGACTGAAGAGAAGAAGCGAGAGCTGGAGCACAATGCTGAGGAGCCCTATGGGGAAAATGAGGAAACTGTGAGTTCTGTGCAAGGGCTCAGGGACAGATCAAACCCTGCCCACACTGCTCATGGCTCAGGGATGTGACATCATAATTGTTCTACCTTGCTTTGGGCCACAGAGCTGAACATTTCATGCTGTCCCAACTTCCTTTTCCTTACCCTTCCATCTCTGTGTCAATTCTTCCTCCCTGCAGGCTTTGGAAAAATTTTTTTTCTACTTCTGCCCATCAGCTCTCACAGCTCCAGCTGAAAATCATTTCACTGCCCTAAAATAAGCCATAAGGAAACTGGCACTGAATCTGGAGTAAGTTTGTTTTGTTTTGTTTTCCCCAATCAGGCAGACGAAAAGAATGACAGAGGGACAGACCAAGAGCAAGAAATGCAAGAAGACAACAACCAGAAAGCAATTCATGAAGAAAATTATGAGGAGGAAGAGGAGGAGGAGGAAGGCAGAGCTGTTGCAGCAAAAACTCGCAGACGAGGGGAGATGTAGTTTCTCCCTTCATTTTTCTTTTTCCAGTACACAAATTCCTGTTGTGGTTTTGTTTTTTTTTAACCAACTTTTTTTAGGGTATTTAATTTCAAAAAAAAAAAAAAAGAAAAGCTTGTGTTTTCCACTTTTTACTTTTCTATTAGGTGCTGTCTTTTGTTTATATGAATACAGTATTTTGATACTCTAGATTAGGATTTCTTTTCTATCCAGGCTGTACATAACCAGACATCCTCTAGGTTGGATTTTTTGTAACTCTGGGCACGGTTTATAGAGGCCATTTTGGATACACTTTCACCTTGTCCAGGCCTGACAGAATGTTTGGTGTCTTGTCAGGTGCACTCACCACTGAAGGAACATTCCTAGTGCCTAAATCCAGGTGACTTCAGTCACTCCAGCTCGTTGTCTTCCATGGATTTTTTCTGACCAAGGGCTGCAAATTCCTCGTAACCTCACAAAGCCAAGCACAGGCCGTGCCCTTTGCAGGACCAGGCCTTTTCTAGGTGCAGAACAGTTATAAAATATGCAAACTTTACAAGCCTTCAGAATGCAGCCAAGTTGCCAGCTGTTAATTTTGGCAGCTGTTTAGATACGGTTCAATTATGCATTTATTTTAATGAGCATTCCCAGGTACTTCAATTACAGGCAGTACCTGGCTGCTCATGCAAATGGGGCTGTGCTGAGAGGAGCTGGGAGCTGAAAACCAATTTAGACTTGGAGCTCCATTATGCCAAATCAAAACACTACAGCTGTCACAGGGATGAAGATTTACATCAGCAGCAATCTCCTTGTCCTTGTTAATATATAAAATATTTGGCCAGACCCAGAATGATGTTGCCTCAGTGCCATGTTTCCTGGAGGGTGTGGTAGCTGAGCTGACACAGTTGGTGCAAGATGCTGAACTTAAGGCCTTTACCTTCTTTTTCCTTATTTATTTACAAGAATCTGCTGGAAGGATTTCTGTGTGCCCCAGGGTGAGCCTCAGACTCGAGCCAAAGCCCACAGAAGTTGTTTAGCAAACATCTCCAGCACTGCATGCTGAAACCTGGGGAGGGGAGGGGGGGAAATGACACAAAAATTGTGCCTTGGTGTGGGCTACCCTGAACATAATCCCAGTGCATGAATTATACAATATTTGTATTGGTACAGACACTAGTTATTTAATATATGTTAAAGGAGAATGGGAATCTGGATTTCCCAGGCTATGCCCCATTGCTGGAAATGAGGCACAGGGGAGCTCCCCATCAAAGGCTGTGTTAATATATAAAGAGAGGGAGTGGGGGTTTTTCCCTTTGGTGTTTTTTGTTTTTTGGGTTTTTTTTAATAATGATGCATAGCAATGTTTTCAGTTCAATTTTTATATGAATGTAATTTAATTCATTTTTCTACTAACTTGATTATATTATGTTTTATAGTTGGTTTCCATTCATTGCAATTTTCCTAATTGTCCCAAAATCCAGTGCTTATGTTTCATAGGAAGATTTTTGTCAGTGAGTATTTTGGGTTTTCTAGTTACCATAAATCAGATTTACCTTATGTATAAAAAAAAAAAGTTTACATGAGACTGTAAAATGTATAATATGTACATAATCTTCAGAATACAATTATTTTGGTAAATTGGCCTGTATTTTTAATGTCATGGTTGCAGTATTTAATTATTTGAGGCATAATAAAACTTGACTGCAGTCAATAAACTAGAATGTAGTTACTGCTCTTTCACATGCTGAGGGTTTGTGTCAGTTTTCCTCATGATGTGTTTGGATTTCATTTTAGTACAGGAAGCAGGGGAAGGGATGGAGCCCTGGCAGCATTTTCAGGGCAGTGGAATATTTTTGTTGATGATATTCCCACCTCTGTGCCTGACAAAGGTCAGAGTGCCAGACCCAGGGGACCATGGGGTAGCTGAGCTGCTCCTCATTGCCACAGCATCCCTGGAATTCCAAATCTTGGAATTCAATCCCTGGAATCCCATTTGGCATCCCTGGAATGCCAAATGCTTGGCTAAATCAAGAATTTAATGAGCTCCTGTGAGCTAAAACCAAGTGGAGCTGGGCCACAGCCCCAGCCCTGGGGCAGAGGATGAACAGCACAGGGGGTGCTCAGTTCAGAAGTGATGCTCTGAAGTGATGCTCTGCTTTAGGACCAAGCAGGAGGGAAGCTGGAATTTTAAGGGAAAACTTCCATCTCTGGGATTTGGCAGCAGCAGAGCAGCTGTGAGCAGGGCTGGCAGGGACTCATCAAAATATACATCATGTGTGTATATATAATATATAGACATATTATAATATGTAATTTATGTATATATTATACATCTGTAATATGTATAATATGTCATATATATACATATAAATATGTATATATAATATATATATACACACACTCATAGGTATATAATGGGTACAAATTGGAAGAGGGAGAATTTAGGCTGGTTATTAACAGAAATCTTCACATATATATACACATATATAATATGTACTTTATATATATATTATACATATGTAATATGTATAATATGTCATATATGTGTATATATAATACATCTATGTATAATATATATGTATTTTTATATATATATAATGGGTACAAATTGGAAGAGGGAGAATTTAGGCTGATTATTAAAAGAAACCACATATATATATACACACATATATAATATGTAATTTATATATATATTATACATATGTAATATGTATAATATGTCATATGTATGTGTATATATAATACAGGTATGTATAATATATATGTGTATATATAATGGGTACAAATTGGAAGAGGGAGAATTTAGGCTGGTTATTAAAAGAAATCTTCACTGTGCGGGCAGTTAGGAACAGGAACAGGAGTCCCAGGGAGGCTGTGGGTTCCCCTGGATCCCTGGCTGTGCCCAAGGCCGGGCTGGATAAGACCTGGAGCACCCTGGGACAGTGCAAGGTGTCCCTGCCCATTGCAGGGGGTGGGACTGGATGAACTTTAAGGTCTCTTCCAACCCAAACCATCCTGAATCCTACATCTGTGAGTGCACAGATACACAGAAATGTCTATGACATGAAGTAATTTGTGCAGAATTGTATTCACCTGGGCCTTGGGCTCTTGTAGCTGAGCTCAGTTCTGAGCTTCCAGACTCTGCTGCAACCCAAGCCAGACCTTTGTGAATGTCTATATCCCACTGACCTCCTTCCCTGAGGAACAGGAGCATTATGTGGCACAGAAGAGCCACCTGCACTCCTTGGGCTGCCAAATGCTCCAGGAAACAAAGGCAAATGGGAAATGGGGATGGTTCCCCTCCCTGCTCTGTGCCATGCCAGATGGCCACGTTCATGCATCGATTTGGTTGTAAAAGGAAGGGATGTGGTGCAATAATGAAAAATGCTGAGATGCTTCCAACCTCAAAATCAATATTTTGATGAGTTTTAAAATAAATTTGTTGAAAATAATGCTGTGATTTGAAGAAAGTCTTTGTGGAAGTGTTATAATTCACAGTGACAGATCTGCAAAACCTCAATCCACGTTGTTCCTGAAGAGACAGATTTATTCTGGAGAAAGTTTAAAATTAGAAAATTGGAAAATTTTTCAGCAGTCTCAAAGTTGGGAAGTTGCTCAGAATGGAGTTGTTCACTGGTGTTTTTGTACAGAGCTTCAGGAACCCAAGCAGATCTCCAGAGCCCAAAACCCTGAGTTTCTGTGGATGATTTGGGGGCTGTGCTGCACAGCAAGGGGACTCAGTGCAAGGATGAGGAAAGAGCAGGCAATAACTTCCCACGTGGATTTGGGCTGTTCTGTAATGAGCAGCTCTCCAGGTTGTTCTGCACGGTGGCTCCACACTGTCAGACATCCCCCTCAGGGCTTGTCCTCACAGCAAACATCATTAAATTTGCAGTTTACCTCAGTGCCTGCTGCATTCCCCATCCAAAGCTTCTTCTCAGATTGCCTCCAAGAAACCCCTGCCCCAGCCCTGCCTGAATGCAGCACAAAGCCCAGTTCTGGCCTTTCTCCCCCTGATTTATTCCTCCTGATGCCCTGTGCAGGCTGCCCTGGAGCAGAGGCTGGGCAGAGCTCCAGAATAAAGCAGGGATTCATTCCAAGCATCTCCTCCATGGATCCACCTTGGGCAGCACCAGAGCCCAGCCAGGGCTGCACCCAAGATGAACCAAAATGGCCCCAAAATGCACCAGCGCTCCCGGGCTCTCTGCCTTGGATCAGTTCTGCTCCATTTGCACCTTGCAGTTCATTGTCCCATCCCAGCTTTAGCCCCTGCAGTCCCACCCTGCTTGTTTTTCTCTCTCCAGCCCACGGGGTTTGTGCTCCTGGGCTGAGATTTGGATCATTTGTCCTTGGTGCCCAGCTGGAGCAGGAATTGTTTTGTCTCCCTGCTCTGTGCACAGAGCTCAGCATCCCCTGATATGAAGCCCAGATCCACACACTGAAGCAGCACAGAACCTGAAAAATACAAAAGCTCAAACCTGAGGCATCACTCCCACTCAGCTCTCCTGCCTTCAGCAGTTCTGGCTTTCCAGAGCTCCACATGGATCCCCATAAATGGCACTGACACCTCGGGCCTTCCCCTTGTCACTAAAAACTGCTTTATTGAGCCTCTTGCACTGCAGCCTTTGCAGTGACAGCCCCATTAAATTACCCCAGCTCCACACCTGATCTGCATCACAGGAATTACCAGCAGTGTCCTGAGGAGAGAAGGGAGGGGGCATTTCCATCTTGCAAAGGTTTCCCAGCTCAAGGTGTTAAATGTTACAGAAGAGGAGATTATTTGACATTCCTCTCTATCTTAAGAAACTGCTGAAGATTCATGAATATTTCAAAGAGCCCTGGCTTTCCAGAAAGCTGCCTTAAATCTCTTTGGTGTGCAACAGATGTGGTGTTTTTCATTGCAGGTACAGCATCACAGATTAAGCTCTAGGTTGGGTTGCTGGCATTTCATGCAGCAGAGGACAAAACAATTAAATAAAAATCAATATTTTTTTCCCTTCCAGAGCAATCCCACAGCTGCCAATTCTGTTGGTGAATAACCTGATCTGGGATTTGCTTATCCCACATCACCTCTCCCTGTTTCCAGCAGCTGGGAAAGTGATGCAGGCTGGAAGTTCTTGCCTGCTTTTTCCTCATCCTTGCACTGAGTCCCCTTTCTTTGCAGCACAGCCCCCAAATCACCCACAGGAACTCAGGGTTTTGGGCTTTGGAGATCTCCTGGTTGGGTTCCTGAAGCTCTGTACAAAAACACCAGTGAGAAACTTCATTCTGAGCAACTTCCCAGCTTTGCTAAAGGTGCCTCCTGTGGGGAGCAGCATCCAGGCTGGGTAAAAGCACAGAGTCAGCTTCCAGGTTTGCTCCCTTGCCTCCATAAAGCTGCACTTTGCCTTCTGACTGTGTTTTTGGGATGATGGTTCCCTGGCCCAAAGGAGCTGCCCCCAGGTCAGGTTCAGGGAGCTCAGAAGTCCCTCCCTGTTTGTGCTGATGATCCCTCACCACCCCTCTGGGGTGCAAAGTGGGGTTTGGAACCCCCTCCTGACCTCCAAAACCCACAGAATCCATCTCGGAAAATTCAATCTCAGAGAAGGCAAGGAAAGCACAGGAGAAACAAGGACTCCAAGCCTTGCAGGAAGAGCTTGGTTGGTTTAGCTCCTCGTGGGTAGGGAGGGAAGGGCTGAGCTCATTTTGTGTTATCAGGCTCACACCCAATAACTGAGGGCAGCACCCCCAGCCCCCTGGCAGGGCATTGCAAACCTGCAGGGGATTTCCCCCATTCCTGACAGGATTTGAGCCCTTTTGGGCACCACCTCCTGCAAATGGATTCCTGCATTTCTCAGTGTCCAAAGCCCTGAAATGTGCCCAGAGGAGGTGACAGCTCCTTCCTTCCCCAGCAGCACTGGCAGCCCAGTAATGCAATAGCTAATAAGAGGATTAAGTAGAGGAATTCTGGTTAATATTGCATCAGCAGTGGCAGATCCTTCCCTGCCTGTCCCAGCTCCCTCACAGGATACAATGTCCACGCTTGTAAGGGAAGCTCATTGACATCTGAGCAGCCAATAAATCTTTTCTTGGTTTTTAATGACCCCAAGAGCTGTTTCCACACGCTCACATCATCTTACCAACAATTTACCCTCATTAATTAATTAGTTCCTTTAGGGCCTGTTAAACCCCACGACCTGCTTTAGCTCCTTTGCAACAATTCTCATCTAATTGTGAGCCAGGGCTCAGGGCAGAGCAGGGTTAAACCTCACCAGCACAAACAGAGAGGCAGGGCCAGGAGGCTGCTCCTGGGCACAAAAACAGCAATAAAAACCTTCTCAAAGCACCCAGGAGTCACAGGGTGATGGGGCACAGCTGCTGTGAGGAAAGCCTGGGAGAGCTGGGATGGCTCAGCCTGGAAAAGAGTTTGGGGTGACCCAGTTGTGACCCTCCAGTACCTGAAGGGAGCTACAGGGAGTGTTTGGGAGGGACTGGAGTGCCAGGACCAGGGGAATGGCTTCAAACTGACAGAGAGTGAGGTTAAAGGGGATATTGGGAGGAAATTCTTCCCTGTGAGGGGGGTGAGAGCCTGGCACAGGGTGCCCAGAGCAGCTGTGGCTGCCCCTGGATCCCTGGAAGTGTCCAAACCAGGCTGGACTGGGCTTGGAGCAGCCTGGGACGGTGGAAGGTGTTGGAACTGGATGATTTTTAAGGTCTCTTCACACCCAAACCATTCTGTGATTCTACAGCTTAGAATAAGTGGGTTTGATTCCTCTGTTGCTAAATCCTGCACGTGACATTTGCAATAATTTTCCCTTCTGTGCCTGAGTTTTCTGCCTGTGTAAACAGGGAGGACAGTCCTCTGTTATCATAGAAGCACCTGATCAATAAGAATGTATTAAAGATTCATCCATAGGTGTATTAAAGCATCCATGCCATGCTAATATCTCCCATTTAAATACTATAAAAAGCTCAGTGGGCTCTTGACTGAGCCATTAAGTGAACGATGGGCAAATTGGAAATGTCCAAGAAAAAAAAGGAGCAGAATTACACTGTGCTATGAAACACCAGGCAGCTCCCATAAAAATCAATGGCACTGCATAGCAGTAAATTGCAGGGGAGATGAGCTTTATTTCATGGCTCATAAGTGAGCATGAATCTCTAACAACCTGTCAGCCCTGACAGCTGTGCCTCTGCATGGAGCTGCATTTTTGGGAGCTGCTCCTGTGGGCAGCACCCCTCTCCAAGAGGGAGAATCACCCAGGGGAAGGGATGTCCCCACAAGGTTCCAGTGCCCTCTGGGGTGGCAGAAAGCCTCTCAAGCCTCATCCCCCTGAGATCTGAGCTGTGCAAACAGCCCTTTTGAATCGCTGGGTTTGCTTCTGTGTGCTCTGTTCTACCTCCACTTTCATGCAGACAAGTTATTCCCTGATAATGTTATGGCTGCACCTTAGGGAGGGAAAGGGAAGGGAAAGGGAAGGGGAAAGGGAAAGGGGAAAGGGAGAGGGGAAAGGGGGAAAGGGAAAAGGAAAAGGGAAAAGGAAAAGGGAAAAGGAAAAGGGAAAAGGAAAAGGGAAAAGGAAAAGGGAAAAGGAAAAGGGAAAAGGAAAAGGGAAAAGGAAAAGGGAAAAGGAAAAGGGAAAAGGAAAAGGGAAAAGGAAAAGGGAAAAGGAAAAGGGAAAAGGAAAAGGGAAAAGGAAAAGGGAAAAGGGAAAAGGGAAAAGGGAAAAGGGAAAAGGGAAAAGGGAAAAGGGAAAAGAAAAGGGAAAGGAAAAGGGAAAGGAAAGGAAAAAGAAAAGGAAAGGAAGCCAGCCTGAAAATTGGCACAAGAACCTGTGACAAGGCTACAGAAGGGAGCAGGAGAAGGGTTCCCACCTTGAAATGTTGTCCTGCTGCAGAGCAGAGCAGGAAGCTGCAGGGTTTGCTGGCTGGGTTTGTGGCAATGCCCACACCTGGCAGTCACCAGATCAGCCTGGCAGCAGCTGTGGGGCTAAAGCCCCATCGGGGAGGAGCAGGGCTCAGAGGGGGCTTTGGAGGGGATGGTCTGAGGCACTGCAGGTCACAGTGAGCCCTGAGCTCTCTGGCAGGAGCTTGCCCCAGCCTGGAGTGCCACAACCACAGCAAATGCCAATAAATGCTCTCTTCCTTTCCCCACTGAACCTGTTCTGCTGCTGGCTGGGCAGAGGGGGAGCTCAGCACCAGCTCCAGAGCCAACAACAGGAGCCAGCAGGGGACCTGCACAAAGCAGCACCTTGTGGCCTTGCCTGGAGATAAAGGTCTATGGGAACAAGAGATAAAAATCAAATAAGTGACATGAATCCTTCAGGTTATGGAAAAAAAACCCTCAGTTTTAACCATTGCCCCCTCCTTCATCACACACCCTTTTATCTCACAGTGAAAAGCAGGAACTGCCAAAACACTGAGCCTAAAAATCTTCATTTTCCCTCAAGGCAGGTTCTTCACCTTATCCTGTCCCCAGACACTGCCCTTGCCTTCAGATCAGGATCAGGGTTGGGATCAGGATCAGGGCTGGGATCAGGATCAGGATCTGAATCTTGATCTGGATGAGGATCAGGATGGGGATCTGGATCAGAATCAGGGTTGGGATCAGGATCTGGATCGGGATTGGGATCTGGATCAGAATCAGGATCGGGATCAGGATCAGAATCAGGATCAGGCTCTGGATCAGAATTGGGATGAGGGTTGGGATCAGGATCAGGATCAAGGTTGGGATCAGGATCAGATCCCCCTTCCAGCTGCCAATCTCCTCACACAACCCAGGGAGGCACTCCCAGCTCTCTCAGCCTCATCTTTCAGCTATTTTCCTTTTCCACAGTGTTTTAGTTCCCCTGATGATTTCTTATTATCCTCCAAAAGGCCTTTGAATCTGTTTTCCCAACCCACCCAGCACAATAAATTATCAGGAATTAAATTAGCTATCAAAGGGCTAATAGACTCGTTCCTTCAGGGGCTAAATTAGTTATAGCAAACTTTATCTGGAAGGGGGAAGGTTTAAAAATGTATTCTTCCAACAGGTTTTAGTCCTTTGTTATACACTCTGAAGCTTATCTGCAGCAGCCACTCAAGGGACCACAAGAATCAGCTGCTCAGCACAGATGGCCTTGCACTAAAGGTCAAAGAAAAGAGCATGAAAAACGTGGAAATACTTTAAAACCATTCCTGCAGACACTGGCTGCTGGCTGGAGTTACCTTTGTGGAGAGGTTTCACTGCCTTTGAAATGCTTCCTCAGTGCTGCTCCTGCAATTTCATTGTGCAAGAATTTTGTTCCCATTGTTTGGCTTTGCTTTGTGCTTCAAGCAGGATTTCTGTTATCTCTTAAAGAAAGCAAAATATATTTGCTTAATTGTGAAAGGATTAGGGGCTGAGACACTGTGTGATGTTAAAGCAGCATAGACTCTCCATCATACAATAAAAACTTAGCAACAAAAGCCCTCAAGAACTGATTATGAGAGCAATTTTCCTCTGTATATAACAGCCTGATCCCCTCTGGTGGCTGAGGGGATGAAAAAGCTGTACAGGACATTATTCCTGTAAAATGGGAAAAATGCTGGTAAATGAATACCTGCTGAGTAAAGTTCATGAATTGGTACCTGAGCAAAGCAGAGTCTGCCATTGCTGGGACAGAGCAGCCCAAATGCTGCTCCCAAAGCCCAGCCCTGCACTGCACAGGCATTTCCAGCACAGCCATGGGGATGGAGGGGATGTGGAGGCAGATCCTGGTGGAACTGGCACTGCCCCAGTGCCCTGGAGCAGAGGCTGGGCAGAGCTCCAGAATAAAGCAGGGATTCATTCCAAGCATCTCCTCCATGGATCCACCTTGGGCAGCACCAGAGCCCAGCCAGGGCTGCACCCAAGATGAACCAAAATGGCCCCAAAATGCACCAGCGCTCCCGGGCTCTCTGCCTTGGATCAGTTCTGCTCCATTTGCATCTTGCAGTTCATTGTCCCATCCCAGCTTTAGCCCCTGCAGTCCCACCCTGCTTGTTTTTCTCTCTCCAGCCCACGGGGTTTGTGCTCTTGGGCTGAGATTTGGATCATTTGTCCTTGGTGCCCAGCTGGAGCAGGAATTGTTTTGTCTCCCTGCTCTGTGCACAGAGCTCACCATCCCAAAATGTGAACCCAGACCCACACACTAAAGCAGCACAGAATGTGAAAAATATAAAAATACAAAATGTGAAAAATACCTGAGGCACCAACCCTTGAGCATTGCTGAGCTGCAGCAGCTTGTGGGGCAATCTGGGCACCTCTGGGTGCAGGATCTCCCCTTACCTGGGTGAGGTGGTCCAGAAGGATCCATTCCAACCTGACCTGTCCAAGGTTCTGTCCATCCATGAAGCAGCACTGAGTTACCCCAACCTGACCACCAGAGCAATTTCCAGCAATGAGATACACCTGGGAGAGGAGCTCAGCCCCAGCTGAACCACAAGGAGTGATGATGCCTGATGAGAGCCCAGGCAGCTCCTGGGGCTCCCTGCTGACACCCTCCCAAGCCAGGCAGGGAAAAAATCCACTGGGCTCCAGCTGAAGGTGAAAGTATAGGTGGGAAACTTGAATTTCATAATTTTTAGGAAGAAATGGTTTAACAGTGCCCAGCAGAAACAGCCTGGGAGGGATCTGTGGGGTGCTCTGGGTGTGCTCAGCCCCACAGAGAATTTTGGGAGTCTCCCTGCACAGAGGCAGCCCGTTGTGTGTGGCTCTAAAAGAGACCTTTAACATGAACATCTAGGCAATTTGAAGGAGTTCCATAACAAGGGGATGTTATCCTTTTAGAAATCCTATGAATTGGAATTCTTTGAGGCCTGCAGGACGCACTGGAGAATAATTTGCACAACCCAAAAAATTAGCACAAAGAGGAAAAAAGGCACTTTAAAGCCAAGACCCAGTGCCAGCTCCCTCAGGAGGGCTCTTTCAGGCATGCTGGTACAACTTTTAGCAAAAACCCAACAACCAAGAGACCCAGAATGGCTTAAGGAAGAAAGAGTGGCAAATTTCAGCTGGTTATTATTGTCAAAAAGTTCAGTGTTTCTCTGTGAAATCTGTGTTTCTTTTGGCTGTAGCTCATTCCACTGAATAAAACAGGGTTGGTTTTTTTCCTAATCCATTTGAACTTCTGGCAGCTGCACTTGAGCTGATTGGCCAGGGTTTTGTGGCTGCTCTGCTCTCTCCAGCCCTCATTGTTGGACAGTTCAGGTCATGTCATTTCACCCCAGCCAATATTAATGGCAGGGGCAGCTCCCAGGGCTCACACAGACATCCATCCAACAGATGAGCCCCTAATTCTGGGAATGCCTCCTCTTCCAATCCGTGGGGTTTGCTCAAACAGTGAAATGGAGGAGAGGAGGCTCCAGGGAACAGCTGGGGTTGGTTCTGAGGGAGCTGCAAAGCCCCGTGGTCCAGAATGAGCCTTGTCCCAGCTGAGTTCCCTTCACCCCTGGGACAAGGGCTGAGCCTGTCTGGGCAGTGATTCCCCCTCCCTGGAATTGCACCCTGGCTCTCCTGCAAGCAGCCCCAGTGCAAATTAAAGGATGCAACTCCGAGTAAATGAGGGAAATAATTTGTTTAAAAGAAAGTGATGAATTACAACTTAATTAAAACAACATAAGGAGGCTGGAGGAGGAGGGGGGCAGAACTCAGGAGGGTGTTTGACTGATCTGTTTAATCCCACTAGAACTTGCTCCACCACCCATTTCCTTCTGTCCACACAGCTCCACCACAATGCTCTGGTGGCTCTGAAGGAGCAGGGAATGGGCAAGGAGAGAACGGCTCAGCCTGGAGGAAATTCTGTCCCAGGATATTAGAGCAAGATTTTGGGAATGCTTTGCTGAACTTTCATGAGATGTCAGGTCCAAAGAAATCTTTGTAACTAATTGGAAATTGATTCCGTGACCCTTTGATGCTGAGCTCACCAGTGGCAGCTGCTATTTTACATTTCAGAAGGGATGGAAGACATTCTTCCCTGGCAGGGTGGGGAGGCCCTGGCACAGGTTTCCAGAGAAGCTCTGGCTCCCCTGGATCCCTGGAAGTTCCCAAGGCCAGGCTGGACAGGGTTTGGAGTAACCCATGGCAGGGGGTGATTGAAATGGGCTTTTCTGTCCTCAAACATCACCAGCACATTCTTGCTCCTGGATGCACTTTAAATAAAATCAGAATTACCTCATATTTCCCTGGGATGTCAGAGCATTAAAATAATGAAATGAAAAATTATGAGAGCAGAACCAACTTCCTGTTTGGAAAGAATAAATCAGTGTCTGTGCCTGACCCAGCACTCAGGTGCAAAGTGATTTTTATTTACAGCAGAGCCTCTGAGCCTTTCCCAGGAGGAAATCCTAATTACAGCTGCAAGAGGTGGGTGGGAGCTTTACCAGGAGCTGGGAACTGAACCCTCTGCCCAGGGGACTGGAGCAGTTCCCCATCCCAGCCCCACTTTGTGATGCTGAATTCTGGGAGGAGAGCCTGGTCCTCGAGTGCTGCGTGCTGAGATTCCAGCCCTGCTGTGATCCTCAGGGGCTGACACTTTGGGGAAAGCCTGTCTGTCTGTCTGTCTGTCCCCAGCCACAGCCCCAGTGAGGCGGTCACTAAGGGTCAAGAGGTCAGTCAGGAAGGTCCTTCAGGCTCTGTTTTCCCTCTGCTCCTGGCTTGGCCAGGGAAGGCTCTGTAAGGTGGTCAGTAGGGGCAAGGTGGTCACTAAGGGTCAGGTGGTCACTAAGGCAGGTTCTTCAGGCTCTCTTTTCCCTCTGCTCCAGCTCCCTACCTCATTTCCAAGATCACAATGTTTTCTCACACATATCCTCAGCTGAAAATAAATACATTTAATCCTTTATGTTCAACCTTCCACTCCCAGACACGACAGGGGGTCTTTGTAATGAAAATGAGTTGTAGGGTGTCTGGATTCATTTCTAGACCTGTTGTAGACCACCATCCTCAGCCCACAGAAAGCTTTCCTGTTGTCATGTTGTTCTCATCCCCTCCCCAGCAAACATTGCTGCTCTCTGCACCCATTTGCCATGTGCACACACAATGCTCTGTTTCCCTGTCCAAAGCCCTGCCTGTGTTGCTGTTTCTGTGCAAACCACACCACCTCTCTCTGAACCTCTGAAAGCTCTTTGCTGTGCATTGTTGACTTTCCCTCCTGGTCCTGGGGTGTTTCTGGAGGGGTTTGCTCTGCCTGCTCTGCTCCCAGTGCTGGGCTGGATCTGCTGATCCAGCCCTGTGGGCCCTGCTCTGCTTCCCCACGTTTCAAGATTTCCTGATGGTGACCACCAAGCTCTTTGCAGTGCTCCACAGCCTTTTCCTGTCCCAGCTGCAGAAAATCCTCTGAGCCAGATCCTGTAACACATTTGAAATCTGATTTTATTCGTGCAATATTTCGATTACCTGTTTAGGCTGCTGGGCTGTGGGAGAGGCAAGGACAGCCCTAAGGGAGAGCCTGGAAACTCTGCAAGCTGCTGGTTTCTCTTGCCTGGGTGAGGCACAGATGTTGACCAGAGCTGCTGTGACCTCTGTGCTGCCAAGTCCTGGCACTGCAGTGCCCTGCAGGGCTGAGCTCTCATCCATTCCCTGCACTGAACCCACCTGAGCCAGCACACAGCAGAGAATGCATTGGCTGCCTCTGGAATGAGGCAATTCTCTTAATTGGCTTCATTTCCAGGGCTCTCTCATTTCCACTCTCCCCCTGCTCTGTTGGTGGCACAGTTATTTGTGTGCTGGTGGGGAAAAAAAAACCCCAAAGATTGGACAGCAAATCAATCAAAGGCAAGGACAGGACCTCTCAGAGATAATTGCATCCAGAAACCCAAATCCCTGTCAGGTCTCTCCCTCCTGTGGTTTGCTTTGAGGAGCCTCTATTAAGCAACAGGACATCCCCAAACAATGCCAGCAGAGACAAAAATCTCCTTTCCTTTTCATGATTTCCCTCCCCAGTGCTCTCTGGCCACACCAAACTCCAAAGCAAGATCTTTTGTAATTATTAGGGTCAGAATGGTTGGGGTGGCTCAGCTTTTCCCATGTACAAAGCTCATTAAAGAGCACTTGGACATTGGTGGGGCTTTTTATTCACTTGTGGGATTTGTTTTCCTTTTCTTTGGGTGTTCATCCCTCTGTCATTTCCCACAATGAGTTTGGGGTCTGAGCCTGGATATGTCCTAATTAAATGCAGTGGGAGTCAATAATTGTGAGTTGTTGTTGACACAGAGCTCCTAGATAAGAAAACCACACACTATTTTTAATAAGAAATGTAAAATTTGCTATTAATAAATAATAATAAATTTTAATAATAATTTTAATAAACTCATGATATCCAGTATAACATTATGTCTTATTTACATATCCATACCCATACTTACTTGGTATCCCAAATGCACTCAAAAATGTTTTATTTCTGTTTAAATATCTCTTTGACCAGTAAAAAAAAAAAAAATAGAACTTCCATAAGCAGGATTTACAGTCTCTTCTAAGCAAGGTGGTTGTAGCACTGTTGAGATCCTACAAAAATACTGTGCTAGAGTATGGTACACATTCTGTAAAAAAACCTGGCCTCAGGGGGTGAGCAGTCCTCTGGCAGTTTTGGGATGCCATCCAGTATTTTCAGGTTTGGCAAATTGGAGAACACACTTGGAGACAAAAGAAAAACCAGAAATTGAGATAAATAATGATCTTGGGAAATGCTGAGAACAAAAGAGACACTGATAACAAAGAAACAGTGGATTCAAACATATCTAAAATGGATTTGGGTTGGAAATCTTGATTTGTCATTTGTTGCAGAATTTATCTGATAAAGAGCTAATTAAAACTCTCAGATTTCACTTCATGGCACCACCTTTATGTCCTCAGACCCAATAAAGCACTTCAAGAATCTGTCTTCCAACACTGACAATGAACACAGTACCAGAGTTATACCAAATTGCACCAATATTTATTTCCCCTAAGAACTGACAGATTGAGAGCAGAAACACAATTAGGGATTGTTAAAAGGTGGTTTTCTGCTTTTGTTCTCCTGGACTTGTAGATATGCAATTAATAAAAGGTGAAATCCATCATTTAAAATGTACTTTTCCCCTTCCATGTCTGTCTCCCTGCCTTTATCAGCAGCCCACTGCCAAAGGGATGCCCACAAGACTAAAGGGAAATATACTGGAAACTCAGAAAGGTTTTCATTAAACATTTATTTTAAACTTCACCTTTCTTTCTTCCCCCTCTCAGGAAGCAATGGGAGGAGATATGTCCCATTTCAGACACACTCTGCAAGATTTATCTTCAAAATATCAACACCTGGCTGTGTTTGTAGAGGGGCAAAACATGCAAACATGCAGATTTTCTAAAAGTGAGGCTTAGAATAGATTATATTCTCCTGAATTTCTTGGATTGTAATGCCTTGGATTGGAATTTCCATTGCCAGTGTCTGAGGCTGCTCTGTTAAATCTCCAGCCCATCCCAAAGGCTGCTCAAGGGACAGGGGGAATCCAGAAAAACCAAATGAAGGGAACTCAATTTTCTGCTGCTTTTGCTCCCATCTTTCAAGACATCCCCCTGATTCCAGCTCTGACATGTAATGCAATTTAGGCAGAACCCACCAAGGATGCAAGGAGGCTGAAGAGAGTTTGAGTAATAGGTAGTTTCTATTAATCAAAGGGAATCCAATTTATCTGCCCTGCTCACTGTCTCTAAACTTGATCCATGGGCTTAGTTCAGTTCCAGAACTGCCAGTCACGCCATTAAAAAGCATCCTAGGCAGTTTCTGAATATTTGGGGGCTTTTACCACATAATAGCTCACTAACCCACGTTCCTGGAGCATTTCAGAGCATTAAAACTACAGGAAAAGGAAAGGCTTTTTTAGAAAGTTTGCTGGGTTTGAGATCCCATTCCTTTGAAACTCTGACAAACATTTTTTTTGGGTTTATCACTGTTGTTAGCCACGAGAGGGTCAGACTTACAGCTGTCTGTATCTTTCCTGGAACTCACAGGGATTCCTCCTGAGGATGAGGGATTCCAGTGGGGTGTGCCTGAAGTCTGAAATCCCACTCAGGCTTGTGATGTTGTTTTCAGCAAGAGATAAGTGCTGAATCTGAGGGATCTTTGGCAGCTGTTTGAAGGATGTAAAGTGGTTTTTATTTACATTTAGCTCTCTGCATCTGTAAAGTACAAAGTGTATGGCATCACTATCACATCTGGGACAGAACCCCTACAACAGGGATGGGTTTTATACACTGGTTTATATTTTATTCCCTTATTTCTTTATCTTGTGCAGCAGATGCATCATTATTTCTGTTCTCAGTACTACAACTCTCCGTACACCTAAATGCACAGCAGCAGAGTAGCAACAGATGGATGGTAAAATAAATTTACAGTTGTCATGGCCTCTCTGCTTGGGTTGTGCTCCCCCATCTCTTCACAGAGAGTCCTTCTGTGTGCAACAACTTCCCCTTTTGGCACAGATCTCCCTGAAGCTGGCTGGACTCATTAATTATTCCCCAGGAATAAAAGGGGATGTGATGTGATCTCCTCACTGGGTATTTTCAGCAATGAGCTGATGGATTCTCACCCCAGCACCCCCCAAGAGCAGATTTGGCAGCTCTCAAGAGCCTGCTCCAGCTGTCACTTCAGGAAAATCTTGATTTCTGGGCTATTACATAAAAATAGAAACAGATTACATGAAAATAGAAGCAGGACATTTTGTCTACCTTGGCAACCTTATGGCACTGAGGTCTGTCAGGGAATTGTCCACCAACCAAAGCTTTTCCACCCGAATTAATCTGCGGAGGATTCTTTTGAGGTTTTCCACCTGGTAAAGATCACCCAGGTCCTGGAAGGAAAGGTTCAGCTCCTGGGAAGGGCAAAAATAAGAGGAATCACTTTTTTTTTTTCATGCTTTGTAATAGCTATATAATTAAATATAGAATTAGTCAGAGGCAGTTAAAATGAGAACACATTTTATGCGGCTGCTCTTATAACAATTGGTGGTACCAAGTGCCAAATCCAGCTCAGAATCAGAGAGAGATGGACTCCTTGAAAGGAAGAAAGGAACCATCTCTCAAGCATGAATTTGAGTGTCCATCTCCTCCTCCCTCTGTGAGGGGGGCTACCAATGTGTGGAAGGGAGCAGGGCTGAGTGGTTGTGGCTTTTTGGTTTGGCCTCTAAACTCAGCTGGCACCAAAGTTCTGTGCAGCAGCCAGGTTTAAATATTCATAGAGCCCTCACAGAATGGGCTGGGTTGGCAGGGAGTTCAAAATTCATCCAATTCCACCCCCTGCCACAGCCAGGGACACCTTCCTTATCACAGGTTTAAATCTATTAAATGCAGAGAGCAGCCAGCACGTGATTATTTGGCTTCTTTACAGCTACAGTCCAAAGTGTTAAGGAGAAAGTTTTACAGCACAGTTTTCCCAGTTCTCTTGCAGCCTCTTTTCCCATTTCTCTGTGTCAGTTACTTGTTTTCTTCTTTTCAGAGTATGTTCTTCTTTCCTGAAAAACAGCTCTTCTTCTGAGGGCCCTGGTCAGAGAAAAAGATTTACAGTTGAGGATTGATACAGAACTGGCACTTAGTTCACTTGCTGGAAGAATATATATATATATATTGCTGGGAAGATTCTGTAATGAAGAAATATATATAATATTATAGGTGTGTGACTTTCCAGGCTTCTGAGATTTAAATTAATGGGAAGATTTTTTTACCATTCCCAGGCCCATAATTCAGCCAGCAATCTACTGTCTTTGTGCATGGTTGGTAAATGACAGATCTGCTACAGATCAGAATGAAAACCATTTCTGAAAGGTTGTTCATAAGGACCTGAGCTCGGAAATTCTCCTTATTCCTTGCCATACTGTGAGTTAGCCTTTGATTGTCCTGAGAAAGGAAAACGTTTCAGCTTCCAGAGCAGTGCCAAAACCCAACAGCCCCACTCCAAACCTCATTTGTATTGAGACACACACACACACTAAGACTTAATGAAAAGTTTAGAGCTGTGGGCATCTTCAAATTCCTGATTGAAGCAAGGACTGGCTGGAAATTTTCCACTGTTTACTCCCAAACATGCAAATACTGGATTTTAAAACCCATCTGTTCTTGAGAGTGTCTGTAGACTGCAATTGAGCCAATTTAGTCTTAAAATACAAGAAATGTGCCACTGTTTGCAGGACTGGATTTCCCTCTTGCTTGGCTGTTTGGCACGTGGCTACTGCATTCTGAACAGTCAAATGTTAATCAGCTTCTGAGAGAAGTAATCAGCAGCACGTTAATACTAAAAAATTTCAGTTTGCAGTTCAGGCAGTTGTTTTTCATTTTGGAAATGACAAAGGATAATTTCCTAATGATTAAAAAATAAAGCGAGCGTGGGCACTATGAGCTGAAATCCTGGAGTTTGCCATTCTTTTGAAAAGGGGCAGGATTTCAGCTCATCCCTTTTAAGGGTGTATTCTTTGACTCACTGGAGTTGGGGCTGAGATGTCAAAGTGTCTTTTTGATCTTTACCTTCCCTCACTCGGGGGCAGAGGAGCTGATTCCCTCGCACGCCGTGTTCCTCTATGTCACACCAGCCAAGGTACTTGAAGGAGTCAGAGGGAAGCTCAAAAAAAGGGAAAAATAAAGATATCAAATAATCAGTAAAAGCTCTTGAGGTTTTGGCACTGCATTTTCTCTCATTTCTGGCCTTGTTACAGCAGAAATGCCCCAGTCAGAGCCACGTGCAGGAGCTGGTGAATGCTGTGGGAATTCACAGCTCAGTGGAGGTTGCCACAGCTCATCCTGGTTAACTCCTATAAATTGGCTCAAATTTTGGAGGGAGCCTCCACAGGGCTCATTATCCCCCTGCCCAGAGCTGCAGTTTGGTGCTCAAAGGCTGAGGCAAATCCCCTGCCACAGCTCACCCCAAAGAACAGAACCCTGTTTATATTCTGTAAGAGCTGAAATGAGGGATGCAGGACTCCAGGGCTCTCCAAAATTCAGTTTATTGTATCCAAAATGCAGTTTATTCCATCCAAGGTGTCACAGCAGCCCAGGGTGGTGGGTGACAGAGCTGTGCCCACAGCTGTCAGCCCCAGCTGCAGGCAGCCCTGCAGACCCTTTGGTTTTGGTCACAATGCATTATAGACTTTGCTTTGCTGAGCATCTCCATACAGTAGAGCCAATCTATACCTGAACTATTATCTATAGCCCATCATAACTACTGTAATTGCCATATTCATGTTACTGTTCTCCAACCACTAACAGTCAGTACATTACAGTTTAAGCTGGAAGTTGTTTTTTAGTTTTCTTGCAGTGGAAAATTCTGAGACCTTTTTTCTACTTGCCACATTTGCTGCCTTGTTTGCCTGTGCTCTCTTTCTGCTTGGTAAAAACATCTTCTTGTTTGGGGTGGGTTTATCCTTTGCTCTAAGCCATAAAAACCCCTTCTAACTCACACACCCTTTGCCTCCTTGGTTATCCAGTGAGACTGGCTCAGCAATTCTTTTCTTCTATATCAAAACTTGCTTCCATCTCTATTCCTTCATCAGACTCTACATTCAGAAATCTTTCTGCTAAGCACACATATCTGTGAGACCTTCTTGTCAAACTTTCATCCTTCCCAACATCACCCCACCCCAGTTTTGGAGGATAAAAGGAGGTAAACAAAATCCTCTTCCAAGCTGAGGAGGAGATTTCTGCCTTAGCGCCTCTTCTTCAATGTCTCTTTTCTATAAACCTGCAATCAGACTGGGAAACCCAACACTTACTGAGAAAGGGAGCCTGGGGTCCCAGTTCTGCCCGAGGGTTCCTCTGTTTTGGGGTAAAACTGGCAGAATATTGTGAGCATCCCTCAGGATGGAGCAGCAGGAGGAGTAGGAGTTCAAGAACTTCTGGTTGCTTGTAGTCAGACCTGAGGAACTAGAGAGGAGATGTTGAGCCAGCCTAGGTTCTGTCCAGGGAAATGCAAATTTTGTTTGGTTTGTTTTATAATTACAGAAAATAATTACAGAAAATGCAGAATAGCTGGGGGTAGGACTTGCCAGCAGGCAGCAGCCACATCCTGAGGCCAAACCATGGGCACCTCCTCACCTGAGCTGCATTTCCTTACACACAGGAGCCTTTCACAGGTGTGTCCAAGCACCAGAAAGAGGAATTTCCTGGCAGTTTGTTAGAAAAACTGAGTTTTGGGAAAAAGGGAGAGTTGAACTTGTCCAACAGCATGATGTGGTTGTTCCCTTCCACCCAGGAAAGTCCTGCTTTTATGGATCTGGGCTGGATGAAAAGATACCTCAGTTGTTTATTTCATTCCACTGTACATGTGGTTTAACTCATTGTTTTACTAATATTAGTGTATTTATTTTAGTCTCTTGGATGTGTTCTAGGATCTGGAGATCCTAGAACATCAGAGATCTGGAAAAAAACTGAACTTTGCTCAATAGAGTCTTCAAATCATAGAATCATTATGGGAAAACCCTCCAAGGTTACCAAGTCCAACCTTCAGCCTGAAGCCATGTGTTCATGTGCTCTCTTAGTCCCTTGCCTAAGAACACTTAAAAGTCACATTTTATACACCCCAAATGGGGCAATTTCTCCAACTGTGCTTCAGAGGGATTGAAGGATGTGCAGGCTGGCAGCTGCAATTTAGGAATTTACCACAGAACAGTTGAACACAATGATTTAATTTGGTCAGAGTATGCATCCAGCATTGTAATTTGATGTTTATTCTACAGGCTTGGGGAGCTCTTGTCAGGGAGCCTCAGCATCATAAAACCACTGGAGTCAGGAGCAGAAATAAATAAATAAACAGAAAAAAATGAAATAAATAAACCAGAAATAAATAAAATAAATAAACCAAGTAAAATGAAATAAAAATGCAGCTTTAAAATGGTTTGGGGAGGGAGGCAAGGAATGTCTCATAGTGGGAGTAACAGGCTGAGCAGAGCATTGGTTAAAAGGCACAATGAGAGATTATTGGCAAACCGTGGTGAGGAGAGGTGTCCTGGTGAGCTCAGTGCAGGAGCAGCCCTGACAAACTGCTCTGCTCCCTTCTGCTTTTTGGGGGGGTTTAATGGGGTCACAGCAGCCCCAGTGAGCTGTAGGTGACTCCCAGTGTCCTAGGGTGACGTTATGGTGCTTGTATCCCCATTCATGTGTTCTGTTTATGCTGGATATCAAGTTCTGTGCCTTCAAGGCTGGCTCTGAAGGGTGAAAGTTTTGTTTTGGTTTCTTATCAGCCACTCCCCCACAGCTGGCGGGACACAGAGATGGGGCAGTGCATGGTGCTGCTTTTGCTTTTTGCTTGGCTTTTCACTTTGCTCTTGCTCTTGCTTCTGCTTTGCTTCTGCTCATTAGCTAGTTTAGCTAAACAGTCCAAATTTCTTCCTGGACTGTTTCTCTTTTCCTTTTTTTGGACCTGCTTGAACCTGCTCTGGTCTGGGGCCTGGGAGCACCGAGAGTTTGCCCCTTGTGGCCTAGCGCGGCCTACTCTGGGCAGCTGCTGCCCCAGCGCCGGAGGGACTGAGAACAGAGCGACCATCCCCGAGGGAGACTCTCTGAATTTGTCATCTTTTTCAGAGTGGTGACATCCAGTATTGTTCATTTTGTGTGCTGTACCTGTTAAATAAACAGGTTCTTTCTACTTCTCTCCGAGGAATCCTTCCCAAACCGGTTGCGGGGAGGGACCGTGTGGGTTTGCTTTCTGGAGGGGCCCCCTTTTGGAGATTCTCTACCAAATTTGCCCTAAACCAGGACACCCTGGAAGCTGCGTGGGCTCAGCATTTTGGAAAATAACAGATATTTACTCAGAGAGTTTTTGAGGTCACCTGGAGGCAAGCAGCCCCTTGGGGGGTGTGTGCTGGAGAGCAGCAGGAGTTCACTCACAGCAGCCCTGTGAAAAGAGGATTTACCTTGGGTAAATGGTAAAAAACCCTCAGAAAATAAAAAAGTGCTGGGAATTCTTGTTTAGTTCTATCTTGCTGTTTGTTCTGCTTTTGCCTCTTTTTATGTTAAATAAGATCAGACAAAAGAAATTTGTAGAAATTCTTTTGTGTTTAAGAGAAAGATCTGTTACTTTGCTCCGTTTGAAAGTGATCTTTTAGGATGTATTCAAATGACTATTTATAACTGCAAGACTTTTCAAAACCTACCTTCCTCTCAGCTAGATACTACCTCCTCTGCTGAGACAGGAATATGCACTCCCAGCCCCTGGAAATGTGGGATAAAACATTTCAGCTGAACCATTTAACATGATATCTATTCTGATCTCCTGGCAGGAAACCCACTCACAAAACTCTGCATTGGTGATGGCAAGTGAAACATAAAGTTCCAGAAAAAAAATAAATATGTGATGGATACAACTTCCCCAGTCAGGTGGGTAGTGAGATTTCCACGGGAAGGAGTGACAGAAAGAAACATCTTTCATCTCAAAACTGCCTGGGTTTAATAAGCACCAGCTGGACCCCCACATTGTGTCACAGGAGATTTTTCTGGAGCACCAAGTGCCACACAGCTTTTCCCTCCCTTGCTTTGTTTACCTTCCTGTTTTGCTGCAGAATGGATGCAAAAGGAGTGGCAATGAAGGAGGCAGGATGCAATTCCAAGCAATTACAGATCTCACAATACATGAAAGGAACAAAATTTCCTGCCTTGATTGTGAGGCCCTTTGGCTGGATATGAATCTCCAATGACACCTCTGGGAGCAGCACACTAGATTATGTCAAGCATTAAGGGAAAAAAAATTAGATTCATGATGTCTGTCCAGGCTGAGTCATTTCCTCTCACTTCGCCTGCAGTGAGAAATTGGTGGTTATCATAAATCATGGGCCTAAATTCTTATGAGAGAAGAATTAATTTCACTAATGGAAACCCTCTGTGGCAATTGCATTCCTCCATTCTCCCTCTTTTTGGGGGCTGTGGGGGACTATTTATGATGTCTTTTAAGCAGAGGTACTTGACTATATTTTAAGAATTCTGTAATAGAGGTTTGGAAAGGAAACTTCAAAAGGTAATGGGGGAAAAAAATCTTGTGTGTGACCAGCTCCTAATTTCTGAGGCTGGCCCTCAGTCCAGTTCCTATCATGGCTACAGCTTTGCTGCTGACACCAAATCATTACAAAATTATTTTTCATCTCAGTAATAAACAAAACCCCACAAAACTGTACTAAACAATTCTTTGCAGGCACCTTGGAGTCTGGAGTGCTCCCTGTGAGCTGACAAGAGGGAGCACAGGCTGGGGGGTAACTGGAAGCACTGGTGGCCACCCCCCTTGCATTTAACATTATTCTCCTCAGTGGAAGTCCCAGGGAGGAATTCAGTGCCTGAAGCGTTTTGCAAACTGTCAGGAATGAGAACAGAACAGTTCCTGCCTTTTCCAGAGCACAACTGAGGAGATATCGGGCTGTACCCTGGAAAATCCTGCACTGCTGAGCTCCCTGATCAAAGCCCCAGCTCATCAGGATGTCAGTGTCAGCTGAGGGGCTGGGAATGTTGTGCTCTCAGACACCTTGGCCAGGTTTGCAGAGAGCCCAGGGAAATGTTCTGCTCTCAGACACCTTGGTCAGGTTTGCAGAGAGCCCAGGATGCTCCAGGTTTCCTGAGTGCAGTGCAAGCCCCCCTGAGTCCAGCTGCCTTTCAGTGCAGGACACATTAAAAGCCACGAAAAGACTTTGAAGAGCTAAAGCTGAGCTGCTTCTGAAACTGCACCAGTGAAAGATACTGAGTGAGAAACAGAGTGAAAAGTCCCTCCTGTGTATATTTTAGCTATTTGGCTGTTAAAAAAGGAGTGTCAGTCAAATCCTTTCTCCTGATGGAACAGCAGCCTCCACAAACAAACATCTGAGACTCTGCAGCTCAGGTTCGGCTCTGCTGCACAGAAAATGGGGAGCTCAGCTAAAGAGGAGTGAGGATAAAGGGGTTATGGGCAAACTCTTGCACTTGGGGTTTGAAAGGCTTTTTGTCCCAGCCTTTTGAGCAGTTTTGGGGTCTGGTCTAGCTTCTCACAGCCTTATCCCAGCTGCTCTTCAGGAATCAGCATCCTCCAGCAGGCTTAGCTTTCACTGAGCCCCAGCTGCTTTCCCCTTAAATCTGAAATGCCCTGGATAAAAGGTTTGAGAACAAGTAGTAGGGTTATTTATAACTCTTCACATATCAAGAGTCAGGATTCCTGTGGTGCTTGCTGCATCCCACCAAATCACAGCCCACATCTGATGGAAAGGGCCCTGCTCCTGTGGTTGAGCTCAGTGAGTTCTGGTCAGGTTCTCATTTAGCAGCAAAGTGCTCTCAGATCATTCAGTCCTGATGCTGTACAAGAGAAAAAGGTGCACCATTCTAGAGGAAGGCACCAAATCAAATGTGTTTCAAGATCTTCTTGAAGGAATAGAAAAAAAATTTCCAAACTAGAGAAACTAAGTGCAATAAATCCTCCCAAAGCAAAGGGTTTGTATCACTGGGTGAGAGCTGCTGATTTTGCAGGCTCTAAGAGAGGTTCTGGACCTGCCCAAACCACCTGCACACGTAAGTGAACACTCCCAGGTTCCAAACACCCAAGTATTTATGTTGTCCCAGTCAATGGCAAATGCCAAAGCCATAAATGAGCTGAAGGGATAAGTTACCAGCACAGCTTGTGAAAGTATTTAAGAAATGGCAAACTCAGAATTCAGGCTGTGCTTCATTTCAAATGCACACAATTTACTGCTCCAGAGCAGCTCTGCTTGTATGCAAACATTTATTATGAGAACTCTCTGAACTTAGGAGAGTAGAAGATATGGACACAGTGTTTGCATGCTCTATTACCTTTCAATTATTTTTATAGGAGTTTTAGGAGACATTATGCAACATTTTGAAGCAGTTCTTCTGAGCGTAATTTAGTGACAAACACACCTGTAAGTTATGGCTACAAAGCATCCTTGCTGATAGCTGCAGCATCAATTATCTTGCTTTATGCTTCATAAAATTGCCCCCCCCAAGACATAATTAACTTAATTAGGTCCCATCACCATAATGATACACTCTTAGCATATTAACTAACATTTTCCTCATGGATCCAGCTTGCACCAACGCAAAGCCCACATCTCAATCCACACATTTTCACAACAAACTCAACATTTTTGTTGGGACAGCTTTTTCCTTCCAGCAATCAGACACTGACACCAAGAAAAACAGCTCTGTTTGAGCTCCTGTTTTCCCTGCACAGCAATCTCCTTCAGCAATACAGGCTGGTACATTTTAAAAAGACACTCAATCCTGTAACTCTATCTTTGTTGTCAAAGCATGTCAAGCAATGACTACAGGTTCGTGTCTGCTTGCACCCTCCTACCTTTCAGACATGTCTGGCTGCTGCATAAAATCCTCACATCTTGCACAGGGCTATTTGTACACAGGCAGGGCTTATCTTCCCATCTCTGGCCCTGCTCAGGGAGGGAGTTCCAGGTTCTCTGGAGAGGGGGAACCTGCCGGGATCCCGAGGGATGGATTCGCTGTCTCCAAGGAAACGCCGTCACCGCGCAACGCTGCTGCCGCTGTCACCTTAGGAGCTATTGTTACCAACCTCTTAAGCACATCAAACAAATTCCTGGGCTGATCCAGCTGGTATCAGTGAGCTGGCTTTCCAGAAGGTGCCTAAAGATAGGTTGGTGATACCTGTAGCAGGATACGTGATCATCCAGCTGAATCTCGGGTCTGCTCGCGCCGGCCGCTTCACTTTCAATTCCTTTCACAGTTTTGCCCACTTGAAGTTCGTATTTTTGTTGCCTAAAAGATCTCCTGCTTCATTAGTGGCTTGTTAAATTCCTTATTAATGTATCTGTTGGATAAAAAGAGGCTCAGGTTTTATGTGATGTTCAGGAAGGTTCTTTATGGGCACCTCTTTGCTCTGTTGGGTGTTCTTGCCTCATTTGAACGTGCTCAGCCATTTTAGGAACATCTTCCAGGCTTCCTTCTTCAGGTTTGCAGCTGGGAATGAGAACAAGAGATTCTTCTCTTGGTGGGAACCAACAGGCTAGGTTTGTGTCTGTTTTTATATTATATTTTTCTTAAAACATTAAAGCTGTAGGTTCTGAGAATCGGCCCAGTGAATTATTCCCTTCGAAATGCGTTTGATTTTTGTTTGCTCACCCAGACGAAGTGCAGGTGCTGGCAGGGCTCCAGGGTGGGATTGCAGCAGCCCAGTGTGGTGGTGTGCACTGGTTATTCCCTGCTGAAGTTCCCAGAGGGCTTTTAAACTCCAACAGTGGTGGTGGGACCCAGGTTTTGGGGGAAGGTTACAATGGAGCTGTAAATTGTGCCCTGTTGATCTGCAACTCCCACACCACAGGCACAGCCCCTTCCTCACTTCAGCTCCTGGGCTCTGTCCTGAAAAAAGAGGGGGTAAATAGATTAAAATCAATGTGGGAAAAGTCCACAATCCTCTCTGCCCTGGGATATTCAGTTGGAAATGTCATATAGTCAAAACCTCTGCGGTTTAGACTTCTACTTGCAGCTTCTTCACAGAAAAATTACTCCTTATCCTCCTTTTCCTTCACATTTCTCTTTTCTCTTTTAGGTCACTACAAAGGCTGATCATTGTAAGGTCTTTCTGCATGGAAGGGTCTATGCTTTCCCCAGTGGCTGCTGAAGGCTCCAAAACTTTCTCTTAGAAATTCTGCAGGCAAATTTCACCGTGCCAGCAAAGCAGAGGGGAATAATGGTAATTAGAGAATTTCAGCTCCATGCACAGGCATTCTGTGGTTCCAAATGTTGAACTGACAGATCATTATGTGAAATTTAACAAAGTAGTCATTCCACCCAGGTTTCATTAAAACTTTATGTGCTAAGAACTGAGTTTATTACGGGGTGGGCGAGGACAGGGTTTTAAGAGATTCATCAGGTCACTTGAGCAAATCATTTCTCTGTCTGCTAAGAATAAAGAAATTAATATCTAAATCAAACAGGATTGTAATTTGGGGCCTTTCTACTTACCATTTTTTCTTTTGTCTATAAAATGAAAGGTATTGGTCCCCATCACAGCCTAATGGGCTTCAGATCTTTTATGGCAAATGCATTCCTCATAAAGCCCATGAAAAATTATCTCTGTGCTATTCCAGAAGAACGACATATTTTACATGGTGTCGGCCTTTCCATTATAAACACTATTTTTCAGATCTTTACAACCTGCCCATAAAAATGTGCTTCTGACAAGAAATTCAGCAGTGTGTCCCCAGCTCTGCAAGAAAGAAATCTTTTTTCCAACTTTATCTAATTTTGACCAGTAATTTTGTCTTTGAATTGGGTAAACACAGGGTGGGCATCGGTCTCAACCCTGTGTCTCTCACATCTTTTCTTTTTGTCCCACTGGATTTTTCCCTGCATGTCCATGAAATCTGTAGGATCTGGGCAGAATCCAGCTCATCCTGAGGTCTGATTAATGACAGAAACAATCCCAATTATTCTCACTGCTGTAGGCCACCAGAGGCCCCGTTGTTCTGGGCACCACAGAAAGGCAGGAAAACAGAGTTTGCTCCAGAGGGTTTGTGCTCTAATTGAACAGAGCAGACAGACAAAGAGTAGGAAGAAAGGAAATAATATTATCCCTCCTCCTTTTATACAGAAATAACTGAGATGCTCAGACCATGAAATCCTGGCACTGTGGGAGCAGAAATTCTGTTCCTGTGCCCAGGGTCAGCATTCACACAGGATTCCCAGCCACTGACTTTGTTAAGACCAGACTGGATGAGCAGTCTGGCTTTAAAGTCTGCAATTACTGGCTGAGTTTCTGAGCTGACATTTTCTAATCCTTGCTAAAGGATACTTGAAAGAAATTTCTCTATTATAACATTTTTTCTGATTCAGGGATAAATCAGTTTAGGTAAATCTAATTCAGGGATAAATCAAATTATTGACATAATTTTATGTTCTTTATGTAAAATCCTTTTTTTTTTTTTATTGTTGGTGTTAATTTGATACAAATTGTTGTTATCAAACCATCAGGTCCATGCCACCAGTAAAATCAGACCTAAACTCATAACAACCCTTCGGCACCAGCAGAAAGCCAACTTTTATTATCTTACCTGCTTTGAACATATCCAGGAATCCAGGGCATTCGTGTTGGAGGAGTCAGTTAGAAAGAGAGAATTTCTTGGGGTGTTTCAGAGGGGTGATGTGCATGGCCCTGAAGAGGGAGAGGAGCTCACTTGTGGTGCTCAAGTGCTGCTCTGTGCCTCGGCAGGCAAGCAGCACACGCTCACTCAAACCAACAGGTTTGGGTTGTTTTGCTGAGTTACCCAGGCAACACCTTCCTTTCTGCCCATTCAGGATTCCAGGAAAATATCTGATCCCCACTTGGAGAGCATTCCCAGGGAAAAGCCAAGGACAACAGAATAAAGCCTTGGGCAGGAGGAGAGTGGAGTTAGTGAAACACTTCATCAGGGTCACCAGACAAAAAGGAATCGACAACTAGCTGCATAAATAATTGAAGGGAAAGCTGTATATGCCTGCTTTTCTGAGGTGTTACAAACCCATGGGTTCCAAGAGGCTTGGAGGGGCTGTAACCAAGCAACAGGGACTGAAATTTGGTTCTCTCTCCTGGAAAAACAATGGGCTTGAAAGTCATAATGACAATGCCTGGCACTGAAGAGTGAGCCCTTCCTTGGTTTAACAGTCTTTGGATGAAGCTATAAGAGAAGATGATTATGGAATGAGGAAAGCTTTTTTGTTTGGTTTAGGAGAGGTCTATTCCAGTATCAAATCTGCCTTTTCCCAAACAAGATGAAGGTCAACAATTTCTGGATGAATCTGACACTGAGGAAAGTGCAAATAAGTAACATCTCAAGGTTTTCTTTCTCAAAACTTTTCAAAAGAAATAATGGCCATAAAACTGTCTCTTCATTTTCCTTCAAATTTCACCAATTTGTATGAAAGAGAAAACATGATTGTATCCCAGGTGGAGTTGGTGGCACACAACACTCCTGCCTGATGATTCCTCCCATTATTTACCTTGCTGAAATGAGGTCTATTTTCCCTTTCACCTTAAACATGGCTTTGGCATTGAATGAACTCATTGCACCCGTAACCCACAGATGCACATAGGATCCTGATTAACCCTGTAGCCCTCAGGAGCCAAGCCTTGGGATTCAGCTGGAGCAGAACCAAACCTGTGTGTGGATGTAGAAAAACCCCAAAGGGACTTTCCAGGGACCTGCCAGACTGCCCCAGAGGGAATGAACCTCACACAGACCATGGTCTGGGGCTCACTGCCACCCCATTTAATGAGCTCCTGTCACTCTCCACTCCCCCAGCTGCCATTCCTGTCCAATCCTCAAAATTTCAAACACCCCAAGCTGCCAGAGCAAGAAAATCAGGCACTTGATGGAACCACCAGGGATGGAACCTCCAGCCTGGGGTCAGTCCCATTTCCTCCACCCACATCTTCATCATGGAGCTCATGTCTCATCTCCTCACGAGTTAATTGGTAATAATTCCCCATGGGGTACAAGATTCATTAGGTACTTCCTAATTTATCACACATAAATCTCATCAGGTAATTTTAATCATATGAAAATAATTTTAAATTCATTTTGATAGACAATTTCCTGTTGCAGCCTCCTTTTCCCCTGTGTGGTTGGAAGCAGCATCTCTGGTTATTCTCCTCTAACTTCCCCCCATTGCACTTCCATCATTTTCTTGTATTTATTTGAAACTGCTGCCAGCTGCTAAAAAGTGATGTTTCCTTTTTCTCTTTTCTTTTCATTGATTACCTGAAATATATTGAAAAAAATCAGTTTATTTCATCCATCAAACCCTGCCTTCCTGAAAATCACATCTTGCAAATGTGGGAATACCTGGCAGTCACCAGAGCACTTCTTTATTAAAGTGGCTTTGCCAGGTTGTCATATAGGAGATATTTGAGACAAAATCTCTTTAAGGATGGGATGGGAAAATAATTGTATTGCTGGGCCAAGGTGGTAAAAAGTACCCAGCTCTGCAGGAGCTTAGAAAGGAGGGAAAAAACAGGAAAACATGGAAAAACAATGCAGTTGAATGACAAACATAGCTCAGTTGTTTAAAATTCAGAGCTCCCTGTCCCCATTCCAATCAAAGAAGGAGCTGAGAACTCTGAACGTGTATTTACAGGCAGAACTTGTTCCTGACATCTCCCATTTTTTCATCCCTATTATTTCCCTGGGTCTTATTGCCAAAAAAAATTAAGTTCAAATGAATGCCTGGTTATTCACTGACTGCAAGGATAACAAAGATGTTCTCTGGCTGAAAGCAGCAAGCAGGGCCTCCTGTGATGGTGGGGAAAAGAGGAGAGGAGCGTGATGAGAAGCATCAAGTGTTTTTATTAAAGGTGTTGTGTTCGCACAGCTTTTGTCAGGAAATCCAAATAATTTACTCCCACTTGCTTTCATGTGGAGCAGAAGGCAGCCTTGTGTTACATGAAAAAAGAATGAGCCTTGCTCCTCTGCAGTGCTTCCTTTCTGGGCAGCAGACAGACCTGCTGTGGCTGTCCACAATGCCTGCATTTACAGCCAGCAGCTGGCAGGGCCTGCCAGAAGAAATTAAATGGAATGGAAACGTGTTCCTGCTCCAAGCCAGGAGCTGCCTTTGCTGTATCACATCCTTGTGCCCTGAGGGCTCCACCACCTTCCCCTCCCAGCAGGGCTGGGGGAGCTGAGCCATTCCTGGGTGCTTTTACACCACTTTGTGCTGCAGCTGTACCTGCTGAAGCAGGGCATTCCTCAGCTGCAGGCATTTCCCACCCACAAGGCACAGCTGGAAATCTCTGTGTTAAATCAGCTCTGCTGGCTTCAGTGGAGAGGGGATTCTGGGCTTGGAGACACTCAAAACCAAGGAGACCTTGGAGCATCTTGCCCTGTGTGGTTCACCTGGCAGCAGAGCTGCTGCTGGGGCTTCCCTGCTGGGGAAGATGAAACAGGAGAGCCTTATAAATAGGATTGTATGGCAAAAGATTTTGAGAATATAGAAATTACAAGCGAGATTGAAATGAAAGCAAGCTTTGAGATATTTTAGTTGCTGAACAACTGGAAAACAATGGCATGGCTGGCTGAAGGTGATCCCCTTTTGATGGAACAACACCCTCTGCTTGCAGACAGGCCCAAGGGGCAGAGCAGACGCTACAGCTTGGCAGAAGGGGCCCAAAGAGGAGTTTTTAGGGTTTAAAATGTAACACAGTGTGGCAAGGTAATGATTCTTATAGGATGTATGGAAATGCTGTAGGATTTGTATCTTGTACTGGATTGGTTAGTGAGAATCAGAATATTCAACACAAAAGATTTATTGTATTATAACAGGAACCTCGCTGTCTTACCCTTTTACTCTCTTACCCTTTTACTCTCTCACCCTCTCATCCTCTCTCCCCCTCTCTTCTCTCAGGCCTGCTCTGAGCTGTGCCTGGCAGCTCCAGCAGGGCCCTGCACCCAGGCCCTCTGCAATGAACCCCAAGTTCCAGACTGGCTGCAGAGATCTCTCGTCCCCATCCATCCCGACCGTGCCACCCCCGATGCTCCTGCACTTCCCAGAGCCCAGCCTGGAACCCCTGAGCAGGGCAGGGCTCCCTCCATGGGCACCAGCTTTCCTGGGATTCACTCAGAGCCCCATGGAGGCTGGAAATGAATCACAGTGTTGGGAAGGATGAAAGTTTGACAAGAAAGTCTCACAGATATGTGTGCTTGGCAGAAAGACTTTTGAATGTAGAGTCTGATGAAGGAGATGGAAGCAAGTTTTGATACGGAAGAAAAGAATTGCTGAGCCAGTCTGACTGGATAACCAAGGAGGCAAAGGGTCTGTTAGTTAGAAGGGGTTTTTATGGCTTAGAGCAAAGATAAACCCACCCCAAACAAGAAGATGTTTTTACCAAGCAGAAAGAGAGCTCAGGCAAACAAGTCAGCAAATGTGGCAAGGAGAAAAAAGGTCTCAGAATTTTCCACTGCAAGAAAACTGAAAAACAACTTCCAGCTTAAACTGTAATGTACTGACTGTTAGTGACTGTAGAACAGTAACATGAATATGGTAATTACAGTAGTTATGACAGGCTATAGATAATAGTTGAGGTACAGATTGGTTCTACTGTATGGAGATGCTCAGCAAAGCAAAGTCTATAATGCATTGTGACCAAACCAAAGGGTCTGCAGGCCTGCCTGCAGCTGGAGCTGACAGCTGTGGGCACAGCTCTGTCACCCACCACCCTGGGCTGCTGTGACACCTTGGATGGAATAAACTGCATTTTGGATACAATAAACTGCATTTTGGATACAATAAACTGCATTTTGGATACAATAAACTGCATTTTGGAGAGCCCTGGAGTCCCACATCCCTCATTTAGGCTCTTACATCACAGAATCACAGATTAATGAGGTTGGAAGGGACCTCTAAGACCATCAAGTCCAACCTGTGCCACAACACCTCAACTAGACTGTAGCACCATGTCCAGTCTTTTATTAAACACATCCAGAGATGGTGATTCCATCACTCCCTTGGAAGGGCATTCCAGTACTTTATTATTCTTTCAGTGAAAAACATTGCTGTGGAATGACTTCAGCCAGTGCCTCACCCTGCTTCAGCTCTTTTCAGCCCCAAATCCCCTCTGCAGACAAATCTCTGTTTTCCAGAGGTCATTCCCCACCTCTCATTTGTGCTTTAACAGAGATGAGGTGATAGGAGAAGCAGCTTTTCTGTAAGGGAAAGTAAAAGGGATTAAACCCCAGACACTTCACATCCATCTCAATCTTTGGACTTAAAGGGGCTCCAAGCTCAGTGCTGGCCCAGAGGGGCTGTGGAGGTGCTGTTGAACTGCTTTGTGTTTATATAGTGCAATATTCCCCAGCCACAGCCTGCCAGCTCACTGAACCAGTCCCAACCATTAACCACACCATCTTTCACTTTGCTGCCATGCTGAATTCCCAGCTGGGAAATTAGAATTTTCTTTTTGCCTCACACTGGGGGAAGAAGAGAGCCCTGTCTTCCTTTATTAAATGACCGAGTGACCAGTTGTTCTTTTCTTGATTAGGGCAGGTTAATATTTCTGCTGATGCCTGTTCTTCAAAGTCTCCTTCCAGCCCTCATATTTTTTTTTATTTTTTTTTTTGCAGTTGAGTTGTGAAGGATCAGCAGCTGAGCTTCAGTCATGTTCCTCCTCATTTTTCATGCTGCCTTGGCTGTTTTGGAGAGCTGCTGAATACAAAATGAAGCTGCAGGAGTGTGCTTGCTCCACAGCCAGCAAGACATGAAGCCCTTTTTTCTCCAGCTGTGGAGTAGAGCCAGAGCAGTGCTAACAGAGTCACTGGGGATGTGACTCAAAGGGTGACATTTCCTACTCTGCTCCATGACACCAGATGATTGCTCACAGCAAAACACGGGGCTGGTTTAAATAAACAAAATTAAATCTATTTCTGTGATTACAGGAATCGTGTTGCATCTCTGAGGGAGCATCAGCTGCTGCTCCCAAGTGCTGCAGATTTGTCAGCTTGTTTGGAAATGCTCTGGTTGTTCACTGGCTTTTCCTGCTGCATAAATCCATTGGCATTTTGGCCCGAGCAGGCCAGTGGGGGATTTGGCCAGTGGGAGATTTGGCCAGCAGGTTGATGTTCTGCACATCAGCCTTAATCTTGTTTTACACTCAGCAATTTACAGCCTCATATTGTTCCCATTTCCAGCATTAGAGAGACATCATGGGAGTGTATGGGAGCAGGGACCTTAGCCCAGAGCCAGAGCTGAGGGGATTCTCCCATTCCTGGATTCTGTCATTCCTGGGTTCTCCCACTCCTGAATTTTCCCATTCCTGGGTTCTCCCACTCCTGGGTTTTCCCATTCCTGGATTCTCCCACTCCTGCATTCTCCCATTCTTGGATTCTCCCATTTCTGGATTCTCCCACTCCTGGGTTATACCATTCCTGGGTTCTCCCACTCCTGAATTTTCCCATTCCTGGGTTCTCCCACTCCTGAATTCTCCCACTCCTGGGTTCTCCCACTCCTGAATTCTCCCACTCCTGGGTTCTCCCATTCCTGGATCCTCCCATTCCTGCCCCAGGGCATCAGTCACCCTCCCCATTCCATGCACTTTTCAGGGCAATGTGTCCCTTGGGATGCAGCCCAAGGGGCAGAGCACAGCCCAGTCCTGAGCCCTGGCCCTGCCCCAGCTGCCCCTGGAGCCAAACCCCAAACCCCAACCCCAGCCCCCTTCCCCCTGCAGTCCCTGCCAGGGGAAGCAAAGGCAGGGAGGCAAACCTGGATTGAGCCCAATTCCAGGCAGGGATTGCAGGGAGGGCACAAGGGGAACCATCCTGAGAGCAGAGGCTGAGCCAGCCCCTCCCTTGGGCTCCAGCTGTGCCCAGCTGTGAAAAGAGCATTTCCATTCCCCACTGAAGCCAAATTTTAACAGCAAGGGGCTGGTTAAGCTCTGAGATTGAGACCAGCAGTAAATTCTGATTTTATCTGCTCTGCCAGCTGTGCTGGGGAGGGATGAGCCCGAGCTGCTGAGCCTGGGCAGGTTCAGATAGGGTTACAGCACTGAATCACCATTGCCATGGCACACAAAGGCACCAGGCTGTCACAGATACCCCCTGCTTTATCAGATGCTGTCTTCAGATGTCTGTGCTCAATGTGAGCACACTTGCAAAATTAATACTCTCCAAGCTCTAGTGGAAAGAAAGGGCTTTGTACAGAAACCCCTAAAAAATAAGGCAGCACTGAGGGAGATAGAAATGTAAAAGAACCTTTCCACTTGAAAACCTTTCTCCATGGAGCCATCAGGATGCATTTCCTGGGAGAACAGCAAAGGCTCTGCTCAGCCCTGCTCCTGGATGCTGCTCAGATTATCATGCTTGCCATGAAGGGTGGAAAGCAGGCTGCCAGCTGGGTAATGGCCCTTCTGAAAAATGGCCTTCCAGCTTGCTTTTTGGAAGCCACTTCTCATGGAACTATCAAAATATCATCTCTGTGCTCTTGTCACCCAGAGGAGGAAGCATATTTTAAGCAAGTGTTATCAAGGCTAAGAGAGCCTGAATTAACTTGTGCTCAAGACACTCAGTGCCCTGCCAATAAATCTACCAGAAAGTTGTTCTGTCTAGAAAATACAAAGCAAGACCAAAACAATTCCATCAGGAGAGCTCTGCCAGGGGTTGTGGCTCCTCTTCAGTGGCTGGGGAGCTTTGCCAGTGCCCCAGTGTCAAACCCTGATGTCCCTTTATTCCCCCTCTGCTGCTCCCATTGCCTTGCTGGGTTCCCTGGGCAGGGGGGCAGGCAGGGGAACTTGCTGCCATCCCTTTCAAGAGGCCAGAATTCCTCATTAGACTTGGGGCACTGAAGGAGAGGAACCCAGCCAAGGTAGTGACTGAGAAGGGAAGGGGGAAAGAATAATTCTGCCTGAGCAGAGTGAATCAACTATGTTAAAACTTGATAAGAATTAAAGATATCAGGAAGATTTCCCTAAGACCTGTAAGCATCATGCTCTGGGCAATGCCAAATCTCACTGCTCACCAGCAGGGTGGCACAAAAAGTCTCTTTATCTGGATAAAATAACTCTTTTTCAAAGTCATATTTTGAACCAAAACATGGAAATCCTTGCAGCTGGAAACTGAGTGATAATTTTGCCTGAACAGAGTGAATCAGCTATGTTAAAACTTGATAAGAATTAAAGCTATCAGGAAGATTGCCCTGAGACCTGTAAGGATCATGCTCTGGGCAATACCAAATCTCGCTGCTCACCAGCAGGGTGGCACAAAATTCTGTTTATTTGGGGCTTTTTGTCACTGTATTTTGTAAATGCACGTTTCTAAAGGCAACAGCCACAAAGTCGGGAGAGCTTAACACAGGAACAATAACATTTCTGGAGTTTATCACAGGACAAATGCTGGTCTCCAAATTCTTTGTGTCTGCTGGGGAATGCTCTCCTTGTGTCAGGCTGGGCTCAGCAGTGGGCAGTGCCAGCCTGGCATTCCCAGGAGCAGGGCTGTGGAAAGCTCTCCCAGCTCCAAACCTGGGATGTTTCCTTTTTAATAAAACCTTTTTATTCCCTTCCAGGCACCAAGGAAAAGCCCTCTAACCTCTAAAGAAAGAGGCACAGAGTGGCTTCATTATTTTGAATTATCTCATGGTTTCATGCAGTAATAGCTTAGGTTTTGCTTACTTTTAATAGCAAAATAATAACAGGATTTGTGGTTCCCATAATGCATCCACATTTAATGAGTGCATGAGTACACAGACAAAATGCAATTTTCTGAATTCTACATCTTGCATGCATACACTCTTCACCATTTTTCCTGTAGAAACACTGTGATTAGAAGCCCATTTCATGTTTTCAGGTAAGTGTCCTAAAGTAATTTTTGCAAATTGGGCAAAATTGGGCAAAATTGGGCAAAATTGGGCAAATTGAGAAAATTTTTCTAGTCACAAAAAAGTGCCAAGTGTGTCAGTTCCCAGGCAGTTGTTTGAACTCAGGCTTCAGGGCATGGCCTGAGAGGAACCTGCACAGAGCTGCCTGAAGCGATGGCAATCTTTTCATGATGGAGCACAAAGGGGCTTGGAACAGGCTGCAGATGACAATGTGGCTTTTTCTGCTGATGCTCTTGGCTCTGGCACTGCAAGATTGGCTGCCCAGCTGAAGCATTTCATGTTATGGAGGCAGACATTCCCTAATTCCTGCTCAGATGTGCTGGATGTGCTCACCAGGGCTGGAGACATCCCTGCCTTTCTGTAGGGCTGACACAAGGCTGTTCTGCTCTGCTCATGGTCCCAAACTCTGTCCCACATGTGCTCAGATTCAAAAGCTCAGTAACTGAGAGCTCACCTCCTCAGAACAAATTTATCTCTGAGGATATGCACATTAAACGTGGAATGACACTGGGAAATAAATGAATTTAATCCCTCCAGTCAGCCTGGTCACCTTGCTGCCCATGGAAGTGCAGCAGTGAGACTGGCTCTGAAATATTGGGATGATTCACAAACGATTTCTGAGCAAAAAATCTGCAGTGAGCTTATAAACTGGAACACACTGTCTGTGATTTTCTTTTTGTACAGACCAAGGAGAAAATTCTGTGAAGGAAAAATCAATGCAGACAGATGAAAACCAGGCAGCAGCAGCAGCAGCAGCAGAACTGGCCTCTTTTACCTCTCTGCATTTTGCTGAGGGCTTTAACACAATGACAGAATCTCAGAATGGTTTGGGTTGGAGCAGACCTTGAGGCTGAGCTGGTTCCAGGTGTCCTGGCAAAAGCAGCTCAGCTGATGAGGAAACATCCCAGGTTTGGAGCTGGGAGAGCTTTCCACAGCCCTGCTCCTGGGAATGCCAGGCTGGCACTGCCCACTGCTGAGCCCAGCCTGACACAAGGACAGCATTCCCAGCAGACACAAGGAATCTGGAGACCAGCATTTGTCCTGTGATAAACTCCAGAAATGTTTTTATTCCTGACTTTGTGGCTGTTGCCTTTAGAAACGTGCATTTACAAAATACAGTGACAAAAAGCCCCAAATAAACAGAATTTTGTGCCACCCTGCTGGTGAGCAGTGAGATTTGACATTGCCCAGAGCATGATGCTTACAAGTCTCAGGGCAATCTTCCTGATAGCTTTAATTTTTTCGAGTTTTAAGGTATTTCATTCACTCTGTTCAGGCAAAATTATCACTCAGTTTCCAGCTGCAAGGATTCCAGTTTTGGTTCAAAAGATGACTTTGAAAAAGAGTTATTTTATCCAGATAAAGAGACTTTTTGTGCCACCCTGCTGGTGAGCAGTGAGGTTTGGCATTGCCCAGAGCATGATCCTTACAGGTCTCAGGGCAATCTTCCTCATATCCTTAATTCTTATCAAGTTTTAACATAGCTGATTCACTCTGTTCAGGCAGAATTATCACCCAGTTACCAGCTGCCAGGATTCCAGTTTTGGTTCAAAACATGACTTTTAACAAAGAGTAGATAGAGTGAAAAACTGGCTCCAAACTCTTTTGGTAGCATTGGAATACTTGAAGGAAAGGTTGCAGCTCATCTTTTTCCACAAGCAATTCCAACTCTTTAATGAGAACATTAAAAACGTGATTTAGACACAACCCAGATTTCCTCTGTATCTTTTCCCTTCCTTACTTAAAAGCATTTCTACACAAACACAGAATAGTTTTTCTCTGTAGGAATTTTCCCTCTGTTTGTCCAGAAGGATCACTCTTCCCCAGGGAGGCTGTGTGTTTATGAGAGCCAGTAAAACACCTTGTTACCAGCAAAGCCTGGCTCATATCTGAGCCATCCTCCCCACTGTGATTGTGTGCCTGAAAAGATAAAAACCCAGGCAATGGGCTCAATTCCTGAGCTGCAGGGACAATTCCAATTCTTCCCTCAGCCAGCTCTGGGCAGACACAGAACTTTACAATCAATATCTGTATCTGGGCTCACTTATTTATCTTCCCCACCTTTCTCCATGACTCAGAGTGACCAGCTGAGCATCCCTCACAGCCCCACTGTGCTGCTGCCTGTGCACTGCATTTCCAGCTGCACTGCCACCCCTCCCTTCTGCCCAGCTCTTCATGCAGCTTGCCTCGTGCCCACAGCAACTGGCCCACGACTGGGGCTTCTAATTAGTGCTGTAAAATGAAAATCTTCCTGTGGACGCTGCTGGAAGGCAGGGCTGTGTGAAAGGAATGTCACTGGAGAAGCCCTTGTGGAGGGGGCCGCAGACACAGAGTGTCAGTGAGTTCCAAAGTGTCCCCATGTGCATTGAGGATGGTTCCTCATGTGGAACTTTGCTCCACAGCCCTCAGCATGCCCAGCTGCAAGCCCCAGGAGCTGCTGGAGCAGAGGTCCCAGCGAGCAGCTGGAGCCTTCCCTGTCCAGAGCCTGTAGTAGAGGTGGCCTTTGAGTCATGGGAAAATGCATGTGTTGTACTTGAAATATTGTACTTTACAACTATTAACTCAAGTAAAAGAAAAGGGGGAAATATGGTAGAGGTGGCCTTTGAGCAAGGAGCTGTGTGTGTTGTACATGGCCTTTGAGTCATGGGAAAATGCATGTGTTGTACTTGAAATATTGTACTTGAATATCTGTATAACTGTTAAGTAAAAGAAAAGGGGGAAATATGGTAGAGGTGGCCTTTGAGTCATGGGGAAATGTGTGTGTTGTACTTGAAATATTGTACTTGAATATCTGTATAACTGTTAACTCAAGTAAAAGAAAAGGGGGAAATATGGTAGAGGTGGCCTTTGAGTCATGGGAAAATGCATGTGTTGTACTTGAAATATTGTACTTGAATATCTGTATAACTGTTAAGTAAAAGAAAAGGGGGAAATATGGTAGAGGTGGCCTTTGAGTCATGGGGAAATGTGTGTGTTGTACTTGAAATATTGTACTTGAATATCTGTATAACTGTTAACTCAAGTAAAAGAAAAGGGGGAAATATGGTAGAGGTGGCCTTTGAGTCCTAGCAAAATGCATGTGTTGTACTTGAAATATTGTACTTGAATATCTGTATAACTGTTAACAAATAAAAGAAAAGGGGGAAATATGGTAGGGGTGGCCTTTGAGTCCTAGCAAAATGCATGTATTGTGTTTGAATATCTGTGTAGAGGCTTTGCCCCGGAGGTCCCGGCTGTCCTTGATGGGCTGCAGCTGCCATGTCCTTAACTGGGCTGCAGCTGTGACCAATGAAGATAACTGGGATAAAAGGGGGTGGGTTAGCCAGTCAGGGAGAGCCTTGGAGGAGCTCTGAACTGAGAAAGAATAACATGCAGAAGAAGGAGTCTGTGCTGTGAAGATCTGCAGCCGTAAGAACACACCAAGGAGGTATGGACTTTAGAAATCTGATAACAACAGCAGTATGAGACTCTAGAGAAATAGAATGACAACAGGAGCCTTGAACCTGCAGCAGCCTGATCCAAACCTTGGGAATCCAGAGAGTTTTCCCAGCTAAATCAACCCAGAGCATGCAGAGCAGCTCCTTGCTGCAAGGCACTGCCTCCCTCCTGCCTGCCCCTGCCTTGGGGCTGCCTCCTCCATCTCTAATCTGTGTATTTCTGTTTTCCCTGCAGGGACAGCAGCATTACCCAATAAAAGGGACAGGAAGAACTCAAGAATGAGCTTGTAAACACCATTTGTTATTTTAGGGACAATCTTGCCTCCTCCCCAGGCAGGGAGAAGCCTTGACACGGGTGGGATCTCGCTGTGCCAGGGAATCTGCTCAGGCAGGAATTCCAGGGACTCTGTAAGGCAGAGAGGGAAGGGGGGAATTCAGGAGACAACCAAAAGAGAGCAGCACATCAATGAGTCAATCCCAGTTATTTCTCTCTTGTAGAAAAGAAATTCTGGGTGCTGCTGCAGCAGTGGCTCTCAGCAGTAACCCCAGCACAGCTCTGGGGCTGTCCATGGGTTGGAGAACAGCCCATTCCTGCCATTTCACACCAAGCACACGAGGCATCATGCAGGACAAAAATTCCCCTGGGAGCAATGGACTCCCTCTAGCAATCCCCCACCAAGATCAGTGAGGACTGCAACACAAAGCAGGTGTTTGGGGGTTTGTTCCTCCCATCTGTGATTATTAATCCCAGGAACTGGGGCTAATGATGCCCCAAACTCAGCATCTCCCATGAACTGAGATCCACCTGTGCCTGAGCTCTGTTCAGGACATCCAGCTTTGCAACACTCCCACAGGATTCCTGTCAGAAGGAAAGTCCTTCTCAGCTCCTTAGGATAGAGTGACATCTTGTGGTTTCTTCTTTTGTCCACCACTGACAAATTAAAATTAGCCAGAAGAGCCTTGAGTAAGTTTGGGTTTGTGTCCTTGATTCCCACACTGATGCAAAAGCTCACTCTGCCACTTGTGGAAGGAGAACGAAAATTTGTGCTTGGAACAGCAACAAATCCACTCTAATTCACACAACATGCCAGATTTTGGTTGAATACAGACTCTACAAAACCCCTCAGGTGCTCCAGGTCAGGCACAAGTGAGATCCTAGCAAACAAATAAATCATTTTCAGTTGTAGCACCTCTGCTGAAGGGATTCTTGGGGAAAACCTTTCCAAGAGCAGCTCTGGAAATCGTTCCCAGCTGGGCTCCAGGGCTGTGCAAGGAGGAGAGGAGGATCCCATCAGGGACCCCAATCCAGCTGCACCCACAGGAGCTCAGCACTGTCATACCTGGCTCGCTCCATCAGCACCACTGCACAAGTGCCAGTGCTTTGCTTTCTGACAGAGCCTCCAACACAAAACAGTTTTCAATTGAAGGCTCCACACCTAAACTCATAGATGAGCTACAATTGACAAATTCCCCCTGCCAAAAAAATAAAAAAAGATGCTAGAAAAAGACAAAATGATTTTGCTAGTTTTGTAGTGAAAAAGCAGTGGCACCTTTGAAAGGAACATGATACAAAATCTGGAGTAAAAACCATCATGGAAAAGCATCCATATACCTGTGAACTGGCAACAATACTTAAAATCTTATTACTACTGAAAACTATGGAAATAAATCAATTCATGTTGTTGCAAACCAGGTAATTCTCAATTTTCAAGGTTATTTTGCATCTCTAAGGCTTGGGAGTACAGCAAGTGAAATCACAAGTGTTTGCATTTCTGTGCCCACTCAGGCAATCCTGGGAATTTGATTTGGAATTTGTGATTCTGCATCATTCCATTGTAGTTTTGCTCAATCCAGCTGCAGGGGCATTCAGTGCATTTGCCTGATATTCTCTATAAACCCTTCTGGCCTGGCAGCTGTCCTGCCAAAATTCAAAGCTTCAGCTCCAATCTGTTTTCAGCCCTTCCCTTAGTAAGGAATATTTATGTTGCAAGGAACTGATAGAAAGAAAAGGCAAAATTGGTCAGGAAGAACTTTTGATGGACTGAAAATAAACACGACTGAAGGTTTCTCATGTCTTTTCTCAGTCAGAGTGAACACCACAAAAATAGCCTGAAAAAAAAAAAAGTTAAAAATGTTCAAAAGCTTAAAAACCAGGTTCCCCTGAGATAACCCACAGGAGATCCTCAGCATATGGTGACTTTTACAGGCATGAGGGGATGTCCACAGAGTTATTTAAATGTGAAGAAGCAGCCCTTGTGTAACCCACACCAAAGCTCATTTTACCTGCAGTAAGGCAGATTTTGGTAAAATTAGCCCCTGTTCCTTCTGAGCAGCACTCCCCTTTCCCTCCCCAGCATAACACTTTTAGCTACACACAGCTAAAATTACCATTTCCATCTACATTTGAATACAAAAGCTGCCTCACCAAGTCCAGGCTATAATACAGCAAGGTAATAAGCACCAGCAACACACTCAGGAACCCCATTTGTGAAACAATTCAAGGGGCAGGGCTGGAAATGGGTTCCAAAGCCCTTTTGTCCACGGGAGCGTTCCCAGCCTGCACAGAGAACATCCCTCACTCCTGCTCTGACCCGCACCAGCAGCAGAAAGAGGGAACAATGTGTCACATTCTGGAAGTTCTCCTTGCATGAACAACTTTGGGAGCAGAATCTCTGCTGTTCAGAAGGGAGTGAGTGCCAGGGAGGCCTATAACTGCACTTCAGCCAAAATGCATTTGTTCCCATAGAATTCCAAAGAGAAAACTCCTATTGACTGAGAAAAACCCATTTATTATCCAAAGGTTTGTATTTATCATCTGTTTCAATGGAGCTCCTCCCTCCTTTCCCTCCTGTTCTCTCTCACCTTTCTAATAACCTCTGTTCTTTTTGTATTTTGCACAATGAGAGAGGAAATAATTACACGTCTCTCTGCTGACAGTGGGTACTGCTCCTCCTCTTCCAAATGGAAACAGCAACTAATTCCCCTGCTAACATTTCCTTGTGCTGGGTGTCATTCTCCTCCCTGCCAGTCTGTTCTCAGGGAAAAGTAAGGAAATGAAAAGGAGGATGTTGTTCCTTTCGATTTTTATTTACGAACCGAACATTTTTAGACGCTTAAAATGAAGTCGGGGTGGGTTTGTTTTTTGAGAAAGAGCATTCTAGAGCCCTGAAATGAGATATTCAAGAGTATCACTGCTGTGGGGGAGAAAAAATATGTCCACACCAATGGCATTACTGGTGAACTCCTTTACTTCAGTCACACACAGAGCTTTCTACACTGACAGGTCTCGGATATTCATGCGATCGGGTTTTATTGGCATCATTTATTCATCAACACTTAGGGGGGCAGTGGCAGCCACATGCAGGAGCATCCAAAAAGCAGCACTTGAGAATCACGTGGGACAGTTCACACAAAGTCTACCACAGGCAAGGATCAAATCCACTGGGCTCAGTTATTCCATTTATTTGCTGTGCTGAGCAGAGCATCACAGGCTGTGATGTTCCTGCTCTGCCAGGGACAGGAGGAGGTCACAGTGTCCACATGTGCTTCTTCAGCTCTAGAAATGCCCACCAAGCTTTGCCATTTGCATTATTCAGAGCTGCACACATTCTGCTCCTGGCTCACTGATCAAGTCAGTCTTTGGACTGTAAAAAAATTACAAATAATGGATTTGCAGTTTCCTGCTTTACAACTCTCTAGAACAAGAAACAATTGTTGACATGTACACAACTTTATTTTAAGGACACAGCAATCACAATGACAGAAACAGAACCATTACTTTAATACTGTAAGCTTTCCTCTGGGAACTGACTTGCACACAGTTAGATCCAAAAGCGTTTTGAAACAGTGTCTTGGGGGAAAACACAGCAAACCTTAAATATATTAACTTCAAACTGAATGTGCTTATCTCCTCCTTTTGGTGGCTGGTGGCAGTTAAAGCTTCTCAAAGTCGTGGCCGCTGGAATTCATTGCCTCGGGGTGCATCACCCTTCCCATGAATAGCACGGTGCCTGTGGACAAAGTGGGGAAGCAGGGAGGGAAAGGTGTCAGGAGCAGGAGGAGCTGAGGGTTTAAGGTGAGGAATACCAACAATAACCTCGAGAGCTGCGCTGTGTGATGGCTACAGGAACAAAAGTCTCAGGACCTGCTACAGGAAATGGCTCAGGAGCCCTGTTTGAAGAGAGCAACCAAACCTGAGCACTGGGCTTGTCTGGAGGGGAAGGGCAACCAACAGGATTTTGTCAAAAGGTTTCCAACCCCAGATTTCTGGATTAGTAACAAGCTTTGAGGCTTTAGCTACAGCTGTTGGCAGCTCCTCTTTCTACATGCAACAAGGGTTCTGCAATTTTAAGAACTGTCCCAAAGTGAGCAAGTTTTATTCTGTCCTGATTTGAACTTTTCTTTTTGGGGAGATTTTTGGATGTTGAGTAGCAATAAAGGCCAGGTACCCTTCTCCAGATATATTTTCTGTCTAATGTGTCTACAACAGTAATAATATTTAATTTTATTAATTTTTATTAATAATTAATTTTTATCTTATTATAATTAATATTTAATTTATTATAATAATATTTAATTTATTATAATTAATTTTTATTTAATTTTATTATAAAAGACCCCTAAGAGTTGGTATCCTGCCTTGCTGGGAATGAAGTTTGTGGGAATGAAGTCCCACAAGTGACTCTCCCCAAGCAGATCCATAAAACCCCTGTGGCTGCACAGCAATGTTTTATCACCCAGTCACATCCACATCATTACAGCAAATTACAAAAACCAGACTCAGGAATTACTTAATCCTTGTTGCCCCTTTTGCTGGTGAGTGCTGCTCTCATCCCTCACCTGCCACAGAGCACTTGGAGAGCACAACAGAATCATTCCCAGCTGTAATGTGCCTCCATTATGCAAATCCTTTGGTACTGGGAGCACATTTCACTGGGCTGACTGCAGCCAGGCTCCCAGGGAGTGCAAGGATTATGGATACTCAGGGCAGTAACACTGCTCTCACAACAGAAATGGTGAATTTTTCTTTTCTGGGAGTGTTTTTCAGGGTTATGTCATATGTTGGTGTTTTATCTGGAGAAAGATTCAGGGGCCATGGAAAAGGTGAGTCTTTCAATATTGGGTATTTTAAAACAAACTAAGGAAATGCATAATACAGGCCCAGCCCATTGGTCAAAACATGCAAATTTTCCTTTGACTGCTTGAGGATGTGCTGTGAAAAACTCAGAGAAGTCTGCAATATCCTCACCTGTTCTTCTGTTTCTGACCAAAAAGAAGAAGGGATGGTCCACTATGACCTGGGGGTAGAGCACTGCCATTCTGCTGATGGCAATCATTCCTAGAGGAAACACAACAGAGGCACCTTGTCAAGCAGCTCTGCCCCTTCTCCTGCTCCCCTCGCCTTTGTGCAGCCCCTGAGGTGCCACCCTCAGCACCAAAACCAGCAGGAAAATATTCCCAGAAAAGCAAAGAGGCCTGCAGAGTAATTGCCTATTCTGGCTTTGAATGATTAACAATGCAGAGTGCTGCCTTCTCCCAGGCTGAGGGAGCAGCATACAGATTTTAAGATGCAGAACGTTCAGAGGAGCTGTGAGTGCTGCTCGCTCACAGAGGGAGGTGCACTGCATTCACCAGCTCTGTGTTTTACACAGTGGAGAGGGAAAGGGAACCCTTAATGACCAGGGAACATGAAAATTAAATGGGCTGATCCTGCAGCTTTTGGCTGCTGTTTTTAAATGCTGCAGAGCTGAAGGTAAAATTAACTGTGAATCAGGCAGAGTTTGGCCCTTTGTTACTTTTATTTGGAGGTGCATGGATTTCTTCAGGATGTTATTACTAATTCCTAGTGTTTTATTTACTTCTAAGTTTTTCACTCCACTGCTCATAAAGACTGGAGCATGTCCATAGAGAGAGCTGGGCACAATTCAACCAGACCTGGCAAGCAATTCTTCCTTTCCTCAAAGGCTGGCAAAGAAGAGGCAGCCTGAAATCACCTAGTGATACACATGGGCAACAAATGTAACTTATTTTCATGTGCCAATCTGTAAAGCAAGCACCAGCCCCCAGAACTGACAGGGACCAGCTCTGGTTGTGCGTTCAGCACCTCCCATCCTATTTTCCTGGACATGAGCTTATTAAAATGCAGCTGCCACAACCACCTCATCTCCCTCTGACTCTCCTGGATCAAATGCCTCTGACCATCTCAATTAGCAGGTGAAAAATGATGAATTGCTCAAGTTCCACGAAGGAAACGTAGATTGCAGACTCTACTCTCCTGACAATCAGAAAATAGAGAAGAGGTTTTTCACAGGATGCTCAAAACTCCTGGTAAAACATGTTACAAAAATGCCAACACTTCTGATTTGCAGAATTCTCTTCTGCAAGCAGCACACTTGCTATGCTGTGTCTCCATGCTGCTATTCAGCTTTCCTGCCTGCACAGCAAATCAGTTGTAAAAAATTAATTAGCAGAGAATTCCCAGACATTTGATTTAATTCTGCTTTTCAGTCAGGTACCTGAGGCAGCAGCAGCTTCTGATCCTTCCTCATTAACTTCTAGAAATGCCTTGTGAAGTGCCTTTGCAAGGTAAAGTTCCTTGTTATCTGCAGAGGAAAGGGGAACAGATTGCCAGTGGCTCAACAAGAAGATTGAAGCATTTAAAGAACCCACCCCAAACACTGCCAAAACCCCAACAACCATTATCCACCTTTACACCAGGCAGGGTAGCAGAAGGGATTTCTTGCATTAAAACACCTTCTGCCAATGCCTTTTAACAGCACCATCTACCTCACTCGGATTTGCAGTGCTCTCCTACACCATGGATATTAAAATAGCTCAGGACTGCCCTGAGCTGAGCACAGTGTATAAAGAGAGGGTAAAAACAGCCCTTGGACACAAGATTTTAAATACAGTTAGTGGGGAAAAAAGATTATGACATTACAGGCATAAAACAACTCATTTCTGCACTAGGTACAACACAGGCTTCCTCCAGGAAAATGAGGTCTTTTCTTTCTTCTATTATATATTTACAAGAAGCTGAAGGGGAATATTTATTGCAAGAACCACCACAGAGCTAATTTTATTTTCAATCTTGTTTCTGTTCCATCCTTCTCTGTCAGTATTTTAATTCCAGTCCCAGCCTGCTCCTGCTGAATGTCTCACAGGTTTTGGTGGGATGCTGAAGGATCAGCTCTATTGGAACCCTCAGCAGCTGTAATGCCAAAGCAAGCCAAAGGCAGGAGGAGCAGCAGCTGGAAAAGTCTTTCCCCAGCAGAGCTCATTTGCTGCTCTGTACACTCAGCGCTGAATTAAAGCTCCCAGTTCAGCTGCTGCACTTCAATCTCACCAGCAAAAGCCCCAGATCATCCCCTCAGGGACTGTGTGCAGTAAAACAGAGGCTGCTAAAACTGGTACCAGGTCTAGACTTCAGTCCCGAGCCTTCAGCAAGGCTGTCCTGAGAGCTGGGATTGAGTTTCCACCCTGTTCCTTTAAAACATGGCACATGCAGTACCCACTTGTCTTTAACACTAAGCAAAAACCTTAAACCCAAACACAGTTTTACATTCAACAAAACATAATAAGTGGAGGAACACCCATTTAGCCTAACCATGTATTTTAATCACTTCTTTATTACTGCAGCCCTGAAGCCTGGTCCTGTGCCCTGTAATACTCACAGAAATACTCCACATTTTTGCTTCCAGTGCTTTATTTTGCATAGTTTGGTGGTGCTTTGGTGGTGCTGATGGAACTCCAAGGTGTATTCCTGATGAGAAATACACCTCAGAAGATTGGTCTCCACTTGGTGGGCTCAGAGCCCCTAATTCTGAGAGCACAAACACTGCTAGCATTTGCCATCAGGTATAAAAGGTGAGAGCTTTCAGGATCTGAGTACTAAAAGCAACATTTTAAGTTGACAGGAACACAAAAAGTGCCACTGCAGATGAGACCAGTACACCCAGTACAATTCCAGCTATGGAATTGCTGCTTCACAAGAAGGTACAAAAAGCCCTGTAAATGAAAACTGCAGCACAACTTCCAAGAGAAAAATATCCTCTCACCAGCATGAGCCTTGTAGCCTAACCCAGGTTTCTATCCACAGAGTGCCTTCATTCAGTGCAGTATAGAGAGTTCTGATTGCTCTGGAGCAATTTCATTTTTTCAGTCCTGCCAATCTCAAGGAACACCCAGCAAAGATCCCTGTGGTTAAGTTTTCCATGAGAGAAGCACTTTCTATTTGTTTTCCATTTGCTGCATTGGATATCTTTGTCCTTGGATGATGAAAAGAGCAATTCCACATCCCAAATTACCTTCTCTAGATTCTTCTCTTTATATTGCTGCTATCACATCCTTCTCATTCATCTCTCCCTGCAGTGAATGAATCTATTTTCCTGTGAAAGCATAATGTTGTCCCTGAGAGTTCAGGCAGCCTTTCCTTTGCTGCAGGTTGGGACTGTCCTACCCCTGGCTGCAATGCTCCATCTCCTCAGGATTATCCACATTCCCTTATGGCTTTCACAGGGAACAAGGTGGGGCTGCCATGAGCATCACTTCCTTCCTCTCCAGGAGCTTCTCTGAACGTGGATTTCCGTAAGAAAAATGTGGATTTTCCTGACTCGGTTGTGAACACCTCAGGGGAGTCCCCTGTGGATGTGGTGGCCAAGTTTCAGCTCTGTGCAGGAAGGCTGACCCCTGGGGAGTGGGAGGGAGCTGCAGCTGCCCCCTAATGAGCACGACTCTGCTGGCACCACACTTCATTTGTCACTATCTCCATATGTCTGCAGACTCCCACTCAGCTGCCAACTGGCTGCTCTGCAAATCTCATCTTTTAAAAAAAATACCATGTGGGTTTATTGGCTCTTCTCGCTTAGGCTGTCCCAGAAAAATTATATGGATGTCAGTCAAGACTTCCAAGAGTTATTTACTGGACTGATGCTCTTCTAACTACTTCTTATTGAGAAGGAAGTCACTGAGATCCCTTCACTGCTCACCCAGGTCACCTTGCATTAAAAGCAGCTGCTTTTAGGGCTCTATAAAACAGCCAGAAATATTATAACCATTTGAAGGGGAAGGGGAGTTTTAGCACTGAAATTAGTTCAAGTGCTAAGTCTTCAGTGGTGTTAAAACACTCAAGCAGTAAATTTATGTGATGTGATAAAGTCACAATGGTAACATCTCAAACAGCAGAGGTTGTTTCAAGATTATTTTGGACAGCTGATGGAATCAGATGCAAGTAGCTGAAAGTGAGAGTCAGAATAGAGGAGAGCTGGCAGCCCAAGGGGAATGTCCTCCTACTCACCTGTGGCAATTGGCAAAGAGCCTGATTCCTGCCAGGCTGCAACATTTGCAAAGTGCACCTCAGCAACACTTTCCCTGCTCAGAGCCCAGACATTCCAGAGGGCACAGCTGGTCCTCCTGGGTCCGTTTTGCAGATTGAGGGGGAAACAGCAAAAAATTCTGAATACTGAAAAATAATCCTGCAATGTGGTTTACAGCCACTAAAGCCACAGAGAATTTTGCTGAGGTCACCAATCTGCCTGCAGCTGATGACAGGATTTGGGTTGCTGCTGAAATTGCAGGAGGCTTTTCCTGGCAGCAATGCCAGAGCAACAGCACAGCAGGGGGAGAGGATTTGTAAATGCAACCAAATTGCTCAAAAATCTCTTTAGATTTAATTTGATTTATATCTTCCTAAATTAAGTGTCCAGTTAAAGATTTTGTTGAAATATCTGCATTTAAGACCTCATGAAGTGCAAGATTTTCCAGAGGGGTGACCCTGAGATCCACATAAACTTCCAACTTCCATTTCCTGATGTCCCATTCAGGTGTCTATAAAAGTCAGCTTTAAACAATTTGTCTTCATGACTTATTTTCCCTTCCTCCATCCATATTTTAAATGATGAAAATTAGAAAGAAGGAAAGCATTCTGTATTTTAACTACTTAAAACTTCATTTAGACAGTATCAACTGTGGGGTTTTCACTAAAGACATTACTTCAAAACCATTTTTTCATTCTTAATTTACAAATAACCTTTTCATGCCCAGGTAGAACAACCTATTTTCAGTGAAAAGCAGGAAAGCTACAGTAAAACTCATCAATTTTCTCTACACACTGCTCTATACTTAAATAACAAGGAAATCTTTAAATGGCAAGGAGTTAATTCAGCCAGGCAGAACATGGTGTTTATTTTGTACAGTACAATTGTCAGAAATACAAAACTTTAAATAAATCATTAGTCACATGGATTAAGACACAAGCATGTGGTTCTTTCTGCCAAACTCTTGTAAGTTGATGTCCCTGATATATAAATGAATTCTACATGGAACTAAATAAAAGCCAGGTGCTGCCTTTGTGGTTCCCTGTGCATTTTCCATTATCCTTGGAGCTTTTCCTCAAGTAAATAATTTCCTATAAATAGACCAGAATTTAAAGGGAAGCTGACTTTTCTTTGAGCTGGCAGAGAAAATGAACATGTTTTTCTTCAGAAAACTGCTATTTCTTTGAAAAAGGGGTTTTTCATTTATTTCAACTCTTTTCATATTAGCTAAAGCCAGTTTTTCCTCAATTTCACTGGAATAGTGAAGGGGGCAAACCAGTGGAATAAGCTACATGATAAACTATAAAGAATATTTCAAATTTAGCAAAAATGGAAGGCTATGAGCATCACAAACACTGCTGTGTGAGTGAGGAAGGTTTGCTTTATGAGCAGTGCTTGGACCAAGGCACACAGGAGTGACTGTCCCAGGGTCAGACAGTGGCAACAGGATTTCCCACCAGCCAAGGAGCTGCTGGATGGCTGGGGAGCAACACATGGAGCTAAAAACCCCAAAAATCAGACAGGTGCCACCTCAGTACAGAGCAGCTGGGGCTGCCCCTGGATCCCTGGCAGTGCCCAAGGCCAGCCTGGACAGGGCTTGGAGCACCTGGCACAGTGGAAGGTGTCCCTGCCCATGGCAAGGGGTGCAATGAGATGGTCTTTAAGGTTTCTTCCAACCCAAACCATGCTGTGACTCCATGGACAGCTTTAGGAGGTATTAAAAGCATAAATATCTCACTTCCACATGGATTTTTGAAGGTATTGGATATTTCAACTTCTGCTGAATGCAGGTGGCATTTGGGACTAAATTGTTTTTATCTCCAAACTCTTCCTTCCTGTGCTGCTTCCAGGTATCTGGGGTGTCACAGAAAAATCCTTTCCTTAGGATTTTTCCTCCTGAGAAACTGAGAGGCCTCAGGAACAAAATGAAACCAATGGTTATCTGCTGCTGTGGAATGCAACAGGTGCATCTGGGATTGGTCTCATGGGGTTGTTTCTAATTAATGGCCAATCACAGCCCAGCTGTCTGAACTGTCTCAGTCAGCCACAAGCCTTTGTTATCATTCCTATTCTATTCTTAGCCAGCCTTCTGATGAAATCCTTTCTTCTATTCTTTTAGTATAGTTTTAATATAATATAGATCACAAAACAATAAATCAAGCCTTCTGATACATGGAGTCAACATTCTCATCTCTTCCCTCATCCTGGGACCCCTGTGAACACCATCACAGTGGGGAGAGGAATTAATTGTGCAACAGCTCAGTGCTCCTCATGCTGGGAACAAAGAGCACTGGAGACACAGAGTGCCCCCCCAGGGGAGTGAATCCCACCCGGGCACTGCAGCCATGCCCTGCTCCAGTCTGCACCTGCCTCTTGCAGGGCATCACACTTGGCCTCCATCTCTAATGAGACCCAGCTCTGAAACACTCAGAGTGAACTTTCCCAGGTGAAAAAATGTATTCCCTCATCTGCCTTGAGAGACAAGACAAGAAGTTCTTACCAGACATGGCAGTGAGGTCAGCACTGCTGCTGAACAGCTCTGTAATTCCCAGACCTCTCCAGACATCCTTCAGATCAATTTCCTGTTCTACTGTGAACCTGGAGAATGGAAGAGAACATGACAAAAAGCCAGATGTAAGCACTACTTACTGTTATTAGAAGATTAAATTTTCTAGGTGAAAACGCCAAGATAAATAATGCAAAGTAGGTGATCCAGTGCTAGTGACACCTTCCAAAAAAAAAAATGCTTATAAACAAATGAGTTTACTCACAGCTGGATTTTTCCTAATACAGAAGCAATCAAAAATATGCTAATGGTATGTGCAGCCCCCTGCCCATAAAACTGCAGAGCAAAATTATGCAGCAGCTAATGGAAATGCTTACTTTTTACACAAGAGGTTTTCTCTAAAACCTGAATTTAATTGTGCAGATACCAGAACAGAATATCAAATGAGGCAAAGGACAGCAGAACTTCCCAGAGAGCTGCTGGCAAAGGAGGAATAAGATACATACTCCATTTTCACTTTGATAATATAAGGAAGACCAGCTATGAATATGAATATAATTATGAAGCATTGCTGATTCAGCTTCTAATTAGTGTGGTGGCACAATTGTAATTGGGCTTTGATTGTGAGTAAAGAGCAGGGAAAACAAATAGTTGTTATTGTAAATGCACTAAGTGTAACCTGGCAAAAGCCCTGCTCTGGCTGGGTTAGTGAGCTGGAAGGACAAACTGACATCTGTCCTGAGGGCAACATTCTGGGCAACCTGGGAGAGCTGAAAACAAGCAGAAGCTTGTTCCATTTACAAGGTGATTTTCAAACATTGTAAAAGCTATGCCTGGTGTCAGTAGAACAAAAAAAAAAAAAGACCTTTATGCATGGCCAGACTGAGACTGGACAGCTGAAGAAACACAGAAACATGGCAGAAAAATATTAGTAATGGCAGCCCCCAGGAGAAAATAGCAGATGTGTAGAGGGTGACACAGGAGAGTGAGTGTAATCCTTGTGAGGGGTGAGCCCTGGGGGCTCTGGAGAATGAGCAGGGAATTATTTGTGATTTACAATGTGCTGGCTGGAGCTGTCCAGCACACAGCATGGTCTGTAGGAGGCTGCCCTGCTTTGTTCTGGTTCCTGCAGCCACTGAGTCAGCCCCAGGCACAGCTCAGTCCTTGGTGATGGGGCACAGAAATGCTAGAAACAAATGCATGTGCAATCTCCTTCTTTGGGATGAACTCCCCAGCTCCATGGAGAACAACATGTTCTCTTCTAGTGGAAGTCTGGTCCAGAGCTGTGGGCAGGGCACAGCTGATGGAGAGCTGAGATGTCCAACCTTGGCATGCACCAGCCTTGGCAGCTTGAGAAAAGAATCATCTGGACATTAAACAGAACTGGATAAGAGTCAAGTGGATCTTCTTCACTTGCACAAACCTGAAAAAAATCCAGTACATAATCTACTTTCATAATGAACTTAGAAATGCCACTAGATGCCAAAAATCTGGGGTGGAATGGATATCATCCAGAATTATCATTATCCAGAGAATAATTTTAGGACTTAAAATAGGATCTGGAGATAGCTCAGCACTGATAAATCACTGGTGGCATCAGCAGTGTTCACGCACTCTGTCCAGACCAATTCCAGGGCATGCATGGAATAAAAACACAGGAACTGATGCTTGAGGTTTTATTGCCTTGAAAGTTCTCAAAAGAATCAGAAGAGACCAACAAAACTTCAAGCACTGAAGAAGCTTCTCATGTTGTTCTGGCAGATCCTGCATCAGTTACTGTGGTAACAAGTCTACAAGCTGCTCATTCAATCAAATTTCCCTGACCTTTAGGATTCAAAACTAAAACCACTTTTACTCTCACAACACACTTGTAAAACATGCCCACAACTACTTTAGAGACTCTGGTAAAAAGCCTAAAAAAGCTGAATTGAGACTTGATTCCCAATGCTAGGGTTAGTACAGTCCAGTCCAGAGGTCCTGTCTGTGCACACTAAAGAGTTCCACAGAAAATAAACTCAGAAATATTTCCTTCTATATTATATTTACATTGAAACGTTTTGAAAACCACTTCCAGCTGCACCTACTTTACAGAGAATGCAAATGATTGTTAAAATGCATTTTATAAAATTTTCAGAGCTGTTTCCCTTTGTGGTTTTTATTTCACCCCAATATTAAATGCATCAAGCTTTCAACACGATTTAGGTAGGAGCCAGCAATGTCAAATTTATAAGAAATATTAGGATAAGAAAGCAGCAAGTAAAGTCTGCACGAGAAGTAAAAAATAAGAAAAATAACTGCAAAAAAAGCCTTTTTTTCTTTCCAAGTGCAGAGTATCAGAGTAAGAGAGAAATGGAAATCAGGTGGGTTTAAGTCTCTGGGCCATCAGACAGCAAACACCCATCTGCTCAGAGATGCCAGTGACCCAGAAAGCAGCTGTGGCACAGGATGCTCCTGCACACTGAGCAAGGGGCAGCCCTGGGAGAGGCTCAGGGAAAAGATAAACCTGGAAAGGCTCCCTGAGCATGGATGTGAGGAAAGGGAAAGCCAACAGATGGGCTGTAAAGGCAAGGAGAGCCTGGGGGAAGGACAGCACGGGAGATGGAGGCTCCATCCCTGCCTGGAAGCTCTGGAAAGGCAAATCCTGAGCAGCTGGAGGAGTGAGGGGCTGCCCAGCATCTGCAGAGGTGAGTTCCTGCTTTTTGTGAGCAACAAAACACACCCAAAATACCACATCAGCTGTACAGATACCAAATGATCCCTTCACAGAAACAAACCTCATTACTGCCCTTCTTGGAGTTTTGTGGTAAAACCCCACTCCAAAGAGATCTCCCCTCTTTCCTCACATGCTCTGAAAAGCAGGCAGAGTTACAGATCAATTATTAATGAGATTTCCAATATTTCAGCTGACATCAGGACCAGCCTTTTCTCAAAAGTACCAGGGCAGCTTCCACAGCCTGAAATTTAATTTCAGGCTCTGCAGTTTGACATAAACATTCAGCAGGAGTTACCCCTCAGTCAGATCAGGATTTCTGTGCACTCCTCCCAGACAGTGAGGATGATATCCAAAATCAAAGCTGACAACCTAGAGCACAGAACTGACACTCCAGCTCATTTCCCACACTCTGGGAATGCTGAGCTCCACAGTACTACCCCTGGCACTTGGTTATTTGCACTTTGCTGCATATCATGTACCAGATGGTCATTTTTGATTTCCCCCACCATCTTTTAGGTACTCCTGATGCTAAAAATACTCTGAAAACTTTTTAATACTTTTAATTTTAGTACTTCAGTATCAAAAATCATGGAACGCTAGCAACTGAGAGCTTTAAAAACCACAAAGGGAAATCTGAGAAACAGACACTGAAGAGAAGATTAAGTAGAGAAACCAGCAAGTCTCTGGAGATTTTAGCTGAGAATCAGGACATTTTAATGCAATTTAAAACTTGCACAAGCATTAGAATAAAATGATGCATTTATGTCACTGACATTCTGTAGTTAAGAATTAACATTCCACATCAGGCCATCTTTTCTTCTATTTTACAGCCTTTTAAGAAAGAAATAAAGATGTGTTCATCTTCTATGGTGTCATGCAACCCTTAAAACACTGAATTTTCTGTGATTTCTAGGTGCTCAAGAGCCAAGAAGGATGAAGGTACAGGGTCTACTCATCAGGAGAAGGGAACTGCAGCCTGGAGTGATTCATCTCAAATGCCATCACTTCAAAAATTCCTGAGGGTTCTGAGTGAGCCAAAGCAAGACAATTCCAGGTTTTCAGATTGGCTCTAAGGGATGAAATCCTGCAGAAGGACAGGCAAACAGAGGAATGGCTGCAGGGCCTGACATTCCTGCTGGTGATGCCCTGTGCAGGCTGCCCTGGAGCAGAGGCTGGGCAGAGCTCCAGAATAAAGCAGGGATTCATTCCAAGCATCTCCTCCATGGATCCACCTTGGGCAGCACCAGAGCCCAGCCAGGGCTGCACCCAAGATGAACCAAAATGGCCCCAAAATGCACCAGCGCTCCCGGGCTCTCTGCCTTGGATCAGTTCTGCTCCATTTGCACCTTGCAGTTCATTGTCCCATCCCAGCTTTAGCCCCTGCAGTCCCACCCTGCTTGTTTTTCTCTCTCCAGCCCACGGGGTTTGTGCTCTTGGGGCTGAGATTTGGGTCATTTGTCCTTGGTGCCCAGCTGGAGCAGGAATTGTTTTGTCTCCCTGCTCTGTGCACAGAGCTCAGCATCCCAAAATGTGAAGCTCAGACCCACACACTAAAGCAGCACAGAATGGGAAACACAGAAAAGCCCAAACCTGAGGCATCATTTGGAGAACAGGCCCTGGGGACAGAGGCACTGTTGGCACCCAGGCCCCAGTGCCAGCTGCTATCAGTTCCAGCATCCTGGCTGGAATTTCAGCCAGCTTGTCCCCAGGTGCTAGGAGCAGCCTCCAGGATTTAATCCTCTGAAAACAAACAAGTGAGAGAGCAAAAAACCCCCACTAACAGCAAAACCAGGCAAAAACAAACCCCAAAACCAACAACCATGCAGCTGCTCTGGGCAGGGGAAGCCAAGCAGGTTGTGGGCTTTTCTCTGGGAAGATCCTTCCTTCCAGGGCTCAACGGGCAGGAATTGGGTGGGATTGTGTTCCAGGGGAGTTCTGTGCCTCTTCTGTGGTTGTGTCTCAAGGGCAACCAGCACTGGCCCATTCCTCTTCAAAAGGGGACTTGAGACAGCAGGTTAAAAAGTAAAACCAGAAAGCTCAAGGATTTTTTTTTTCTTCATTTTGGTTTGGATTTATATTGAGTTTTGAGGAGTGATTTTAGTGCTTGCTGCTTTTTCTTTTAAGGAAAACAACCTTCAGCTAACACCACTTATCATTTTGGCACCATCTGAAGATTTTAAAGCTATTTTAAATGCACAAAAAAAGCAAGAAGGTTGTTACAGAGATCTGGGCACACTGGAACAATCCTGAAGAAGGGATCTGCAAACTGTAGCACCACTATTAGGTACCAGTTCCTCCCATGCTCTTCAAGTAATTTATGTTGGAGAAACAGCTTTGTAAATTAGATTCATGGTCTGTTTCACTCCTATGCAAAAAGTGGATTAAAATGTTGATCATTTTAGTCTGGGTTAAGCTGGAAACAATGATTTGGAAATGAAAATGAGGAAGTATAATTTAACCATTCTGTACAAATCTCTCCTTTGCCATTAAGAGGAATAATACACAATTTCATTTGCACACAGATAATGCAGACAGAAATTGCAAAGTTGTGATTAACTCTGCTTTGGCAAGTCATTCAGACCCATTACAAATGTATAAGTTTAAAAAATGTTCACTTTATAATTGGATAGCATCTCTCAAGATATAAAAATTTAATTTTATTCCAGTGCTGCTTTCAATTTCTCAGTGGACAGAGCCTGGAGGCCACATTTCATAACATGCCTTTCTGAGTCACAGCATCAAATATTTATGAAGTGTTTATTTAGAGCATTGACAAAATCCTGTAGATCACCTCTGAATCCCTAATGGAATCCAACACCTTGGGAGCATGCAATTAATTTCTGGATTTTTTGTCAGGAGACTGCAGAATTCCTACACAATTCCAGGCTCAGGATAGTTATCTTTTGTAAGCTGAAAGCACTGAAGGTGATTAGCATGTGTTTGCCTCTGTACAGCCTGAATTTGCAGGTGTTTATCCCATTCTTTGGGGTTCTTGGATAAGAAGCAAGCAGCCCGAAGGCAGAATAAATAAGGACATTTTATGATCACACAAACCCCAGGCCTCAAATCCCCATGTGAGAACCTGGCCACAGAGAACCCTGGAGTCTCTGCAAGCAGAACCCCAAATCACCAATATAAACTGAATCCAAGTCATGACCACAATTAATTCTGTTTTCAATGTCATTCATGTGTTTAGATACCCAAAATACTTCAATATGGAAACTGGTTTTTACAGATTTTCTCCATAATCAATGGAGGATCTCCATAATCTGCTGTGGAAATTCTAGGAGAGAAGATGCCCAACTTCAGCACTTGCTGCACAGGCTGCTGTCCCAGGCAGAGAAGGAAAGCTTAAGGATGGAGGAATCCTCAGATTTCTCTTCTCCTTCACACCCAGGTTTGCCCAGGCCTGCAGCAAAAGCAGCCTAAGAGAAAAATCCCCTCCCATGTGTCTTAGTGGACTTTCTGAGGCCTCTGGGACCTGAAGCTCCCAGAGAAAACAAACAAGAAACAAATCCCAGGAACAGAGAGCAGCAGGTTCAGTGTGTATAAAACCTGCAATGCAGCTCTTGGCTGCTCCTCCTGCTTCTTCAAAGGAACTGGGGCTTAAAATCAGAGAGAAACTCTTACTAAGGGGACTGAAAACCAGCCCCAAAATGCTGCTGGACCCTCAGCACTCTGCCTTTAAGCTTTACAGAGGAGTGGATTCCATCTCAATTTGGGATCAGGGCATGCTGACAGCACCAGTCCACCTCACCCTAATTTATCCTGGCTGGCCTTGTTTATTGAGCTCAGCTCCTGGACAGTGGTCTCTGCTTTGGAAAGGGAGCTGATGGACTGCAGGGAGCCTGAACCTGTGAAATGGAACAAGCTCACATCTCCAAGTCACCTGAAATCAAAGAACTGTTTGAATGATTTGAGTTGATTTTTTCTGCAGCCACGTACCCACTGCACAGTGCCACGAAAACAGAAGAAGTGGAAGTGATTCCTTTCAGAGATGGGCTCTATTGTTACTTAAACACTTCCATGAAATCATCATGAATCACTTAAAGGACAGTGTGAGCCAGCTGTACATTATTAGTGACATTTGGTAGTAAACAACTCTGCTACCAAGCCAGGCAGAGCACAGGAATGAGAAATATCTGAAGGTGGTAGAAGCAGGATTCCAGGAAAGCTCCAAATGCTGTATGTGGGCAAATCTGCCCTGAGCACACAGCCTGTGGCTGCAAATGGACTGACACAAATTTCAGCTCTTCTGGTATTGATGTCTTGTTATTCTTTGCTGCTCTAAGGAAAAAAACTAGCACTTCTTACAGATGGGAAAAAACCAACCCAAAATTGACTGGAATTACCCCTCAACACTCAACCATTGGTGTCAACACAGACACACACCACTAGAACTTCTGAAAATAGCAGCACATGGAAACCTAATTAGCACCTAAATGAAACATTTGGTAGTTCAGACTTCCAATATTTCTGTGGCTCCTGTCTAAATGGAACTTATCCATAATGAGTTCTGCACTACTCTGAGCATCATTCTGGGTGGATGAGGGAACTTTGCTTTCTGGAGAGCTCTCCAGAGAGAGAGGAAAGCTGAAACAACCTCCCCCTGCACTGCATCCCCAGGCCCTGCTGCCAAAGCCACCCTCCTGTGGCTGCTGCATCACTCCAGGCTCGAGCAGGACAGCTCAGGTGTTCCCTACTCTGCTCCTCCAGCAGTGGGGATGCAATTCCCCCTTCCAGGACACGGGAGCACGCTCTCACCTGGGCAAGTACACTTCCACTTTCTGCTTCTTCACAGAGTTAGCCCACTCATTAATCAAGGAGGCCTTGACCAGTGGCTCCAGGGTGGCCAGGGGAACCTCCTGCCTGGAGAGGACAATCATCATGCTGATCTCATCCCCCTCATAGGGGATTTCCAGGACCTGGTAGATCCCTCCTGCTTCGTTGGAGCCGTCGCTGAACTCTCCTAGAGGAGGAAAACAACAAAAACCCTGTTAGAGCTATTTGCTTTTGTCTGTAGTGTATTTACTAGATACTGGAACTAAAAATGACCCTCTTTAGGCTATATAAAATTTTATATTAAATTGGTTTCTTCATCACAGAATTTGAGGCTTACATTTGATTTCTTAAAGAATACAAGCTCAAGCTATCACACAGTTTGTAGATAATCACAGCTCTGGGACATAACTTTCAGTGGTTAGGCAGAGAAGAGCCTAAAATTTAATGCTGCTGAGACTTTCAGGGAAATGGGCAGACATGTTATTCAGGAGAGAGGATTTTTCAGTGATGAGATTCAGCAAAATGCTGCCAGACATTTTAGAACCCTCTTGGAGCTCAAGCTCCAACTAAAAATGATCATTAGTTCTGCTGTTCAAAGAACCAGTCCAACAGTAAAGAACAAACATTACTCATTTGAATGTTTAGCACAGCACAAGAAAAATATTTTTGTGATAAGCAGGATTAGCTGAAGAATTGCAAAGAACTTCAATCCAATGGATAAATATTCTGAAATCCATCCTGTGGCACCAAGCAAGTCATTATAAATGTTGCTACCAGCTATAATACACACATTAGGGAAAAAAACAACCTCTGAATCCCTTCTTTGGGCAAACAGCACATTAAAAATTCTAGGTGGAAGAAGAGACAACAATACAAGTGGATATTACTGCAACAAACCCATTAAGTGAAGATTTAGTAGCTCTAAATTGCTAAAGGTCTTACTCACCATAGTAGAACTCTCCCTGTTGGTACATCATTGGAATTTGCACTTCACTTTCATCATCTTTAGTGAAAGAAAAAGTTCTGGTATTTTCAGGCCTGAACTGTGACTTCCAGTTGCCTTTAAAGTAGATTGCATTGATGAGAGCCAAATGAGTTAGAGCACCAAAGTCTCTTGAAGACACAAAATCTTTGATCATACCTAAAAAGAAACCCAGCTGTCAGTCTGCATGTCAAAGTGAGCATTAAATCCAAACTTGAGGCAGCTTGAAAAATGCAGGAAAATAAAAAGCAGTGTTAACATGTAATTTCCAATTCAGATGTTTCATTAAATCTCCAATTAAAGTGCCAGTGTTTTGTAAACCTAAATCACAGTGTAGGTGTGGAAACCCTTCCATCAAGGACGTGTTAGGCAACTGTTTCTTGATCACTACTAAATACACCCCGCAAGGAAGCCACGTGGAGAAAGGGTCACATTTGGAATGTTTACCCTGCTGCTAGGAAACTGTGCAGCACTTCCACCTTAAGGTCAGAACCTGTACAAACTTTGGTTCCAATCCAAAGAAGCACTTAAATGGGTGCTCGATTTAAAGGGGATTGATTTAAAGCTGCACCCATTGCAGCTTCACCTGGGCCAGCTCTGTAGGAGCTTCAGCCATCTTCTGTTGAATTCAAAGCCAGGACTAAGCAGCAAAAATCCACATAAATTCCCAGCATTTGTTCCAGTGGCATTAGCTCTTGAAAAGCAAAAGAGGAAAACCATCTAGCATCTGCTCTATTCATGGGAGGTACAGCAGCTGAGCATGGCAGCTGCTTTGCTCCTACTCCTGAATAAGTCATTTACATCAGAATGCAGTCTGGTACCTGCTGTAGCTCATCTCAAATGCCTTGCATTTCACCCAAATCGTTCCCAGTTTGGTAAACTGGGTGCACTGACCAGATTTGTCACTGTTCTTCAGGAATTACAGCCTCCTTCAGATTGCCTTCTTGCTCACTTCTATTTTTAGCTGACATCGCAATGCAAAGTGTTCAAATAAACACATTCCTCCATCTGATTATTACTACTTAATCCATGGTTTAAAAACCAAATTAATTCTGCTTTCTGGAGCATATGATCCTGACTAACTGGTGTGAAATTTGTGTATCACAGGGCTGGATTTCTTCCGGGTTGCTGTTTGTACTTCATTTTATCTCGAATGTTCGAAGGAGGGAGGTGTGACCAACACTCACTTGGAGTTGGAAAAAGACAAAAGGGAAACATTTCCAGATTTCTATTTGGTACTCATATTTCTTTATGTTTTTTTCAGCCACATCTTGTCCATACATTCATGAAATGATAAGAATTTTCCTGCCCAGAGGAACCTTTGATGGCTCTGTTTTCTGCTCCAAGCCTCCCAAGATGCTGAACAGGCTGGAACTGAAACCTGCCTGTGCTGTGCTCCTTTCCCAAGGGGGAAATCAGAGAGAAGGGGACAGATGAGGGACTGGAACCACTCCAACCTGACACCTAGAGCCCCCCAAGCTGCCCTGGTGGGCCCTGCTTTTCCTTTTCCCTCAGCCAGACACCACAACCATGGAAACCCTCTGCAATCTGCTGCATCACTTCCAGCCAGCTATTTCTGCAGCCTGAGAGAAAGGGCAGTTTGTTAGGAACAGAATGGCTGCTTGGAACAAACCAGACCGTTCTCAAAAGGGAATAAAAGCATCGCAGAAGGTGCTTTTCCACTCTGGAGCTGTGCTTTTCCAAAAGGAATTATGGATTCTTAAGTGCTCAGACTCCATGGGGATGTGTTAATTCCTTCCAGGTGATTCCAATCCCTTCAAATTCCCAGCGGTACAACTGTGGCAGAGCCAGACCTCCCTGGATTACTCCCAAAATCTCAACCTTCAGAGTGGGCCAGGGGACCCAGAATGAGAACAGGCTTTGATCCCTCCACCAGGAGACTCCCAGATATGGGGACTGTGCATGGCTCCAGGAAATGCCACCTCTCTGGGAGCTGCCAAGCCAAGCAGCCTCCTGCAGCTCTCCATGTGCATATTTACAACAGTAATTTTGTGCTTAACTCCCCTGCTGCAAATTTGTGTTGTGAAACTGTTGACAGCGTTCCTAAAATCAACTACCCTCTCAACATGCTATCTCGTTTCCTCACACTGCAAAATATTACATTACACACTCTGATTTTGTGGTTCAAAATTAGCTTTTTATTCCCCACTATTCTGTTTCTCAGTACCTTGTGAGTATGAGCTCCTCAGAGGAGGAGTGATACTCCACACATGCAAAGCACAAGCCAACAACCCCTCTGCAGACAACTTTTCTGCCATTAGCAATAATACTTTTGTAAAAAAAAAATTAAAATACTATTAAAATGCCTACCATTAAAACAGTCTCATTCAATAAATGTTACAGATGGTAAGACCAGAGAACAAATATTCAAATAGATGCCACATGATGAACAATGACTAATATTACTTATGACAGATCATTCCTACACAGGAAAAAATAGAAATACTAGAATTTTTCTCCTGGGAGGAGAAACTTCAGTCTCAGACAGAACAGATGAAAGCCAAAAAGAACCAACCCAACACCACTGCACAAGTTTGGAAGCAGAAACACTTCTGGCAGGAAGTGCACAAAAGGATCACATGCACTTACTATTTGTGTGATTCTCCACCCATTTATTGATCTGAGTAGCAACAGCTGCACTTTGGCTGAAATCTACATTCTCTACTTCAGCTTTGAAGTATTTTTTCACCAGCTGCAGGAATTTGTCACTGACATGGAACCCATTCTGCACGTAGAGGGAGTTGGCAATGTCCAGCACGTAGTGACTTTCATCAGCAGTTGCCATGTCAGAAAGCTCCTTCAGGAAGGCAAACTCTTCACCTGGGGAAGGGAAAAAACACCTTCAGTGGTTCAGAAAGGAAAATTATTCCATGGCTTTTCTGCTGAAAATTCACCAAAATGTTTTATGAGAAGGAAAGCCATTTTTTAAACAAACTTGTTTCTAAACCTACACACACCTTCAGATCTGAAGGAATAATCTCCAAGATCATATTACTTAGAGCCTGTTTTTTCTAGTAGCTATAATTACTCTAATTAATGAGACATTTGAGTCCCACCAGAAGCAAAGCTATCAATGGAAATTCTTTCTACACCAAAAAAGCAATTTTAAAAATTCTTCATACAGGTTCCATTTCCAAATCTTACCAGAAATTCTGGTAAGACAGAGGAATCTGGGCATGTCCTGTCTTTCTTCTTCTTCTTCTTGTCCTCCATCTTTCCTCCTGAACCCCCATTCTAAATCCCCAAAATTCTAGGTTTTCACCCTGTGACAAGTTAACCACCATTCTATCCAAACCCTTGTGGCTTGTAGCTCCTCACACAAAGCTGGGAATTGTTTCCATGGGTTAAAATCAAAGGCACAGGTGTCTGTGACTCCGTGCCAAGGTCTCTGAGCCCCCTGCCAGGGTCTCAAGTCCTCCAGGGCAGCCAGAGGGATGTCCTGGGTTCTGACATGTCAGCACCTGTCTCAGCTCATGCAGAACCCCAAAGTTTGAGCCTGCCCACCAAGAAACCCAGTGATTTATAAGCCACAGACATCAGCAGGCTGCTCCCACCCTGGCTCCTGCTTCTCTAAGACAAAAAGTAATAAATGATGCAAAGGCCTCACCGTTTTTCAAGCTGTCAAAGCCCATGGAGTGTCGGATTTCCTTCAGGGTGGTGCCATGGGCTCCCAGCTCCACCATGCCCATGGCTATGGCAATGCTCAGAGGGGAGAACAGGATGTTCTCATCCTCCCTGCTGGCTCTCAGCTGGTTGTAAACGTTCACTGACAGCTCAGCGATGGTTTCATCAGGAAAATTGGTCTTGAAGGCTTCGCTTTGCAAAGCAAGCAGGGACAGCAGTCCAAGGAAATACATGACTTGAGATTTTAAGGTCTGAAAGATGAAGTTGAGACAAAAATAAGGTTGTTGGATAATATAAAATTCAACTTGACATAAAGAAGAGTAATCAACTTTTTAATCTTAAATCTGTGGGGGAAGAAAATCCCTAGAGTTCAATGCACAGTGCAGTTAGTTGGAGGAGACACTATTAAAAGAGAAGTGATGATGTATTTTCACACAAAAATAACCTCCTCCCTTGTGTAATGGTATGTTTGTGAAATCTTCCAGCCCCAGACCAACAAAACACTCACAGCTTCTACAGAAAGGACCCCAAAGACAGCAACCCCTTCTTCTCTCCTTCCCTTTGGAAATGTGGCTGTTTAGCAGCACTGACCATGGAACTGGCTGTGTTTCTGCACTTTTCCACAAAAAAACCCCAGAAATCAGCTATTTCTTTCATTTGACCTTCTAGTAAGATGGAACTTATTTATCTAAGTCACTTGAAGCCCCCAACAGGTAAAAGAGTTTCAAGCACTGTGAGAGAGCTCCCTGACACCCGTGACAAAGTAACTGTTCTGAGATCCTGCTCCCTTGCAAAACATGTGGCAAGCAGCCAAAAATTCTTTGAAAGAAAAAAAGGAAAATCAATCATGCCTTAGTTACCAAATAAACCCCCTTTTGTTAGTAAATAACAGCGAGAAGTTGGGTAGCTCTGCTGGCTGGGAATCAACCCCCACTCAGAGGATAAAGGTACTGTACAGTGAGAAAGATCCACCAGAGGGAACAAGGAAGGAAACTAAATTTAAAAAAGGGTGATGCTTCTGACTAATCCATCCCCCAGGCTCTGCTGAAATGCTCTGGGGTAAGCAACAGTTCTCACTCTAGCCCAGTTTAGCTCACACAGCCACTGATAGTAGAATCCCAGCTCCTGGAGCAGGGAATGTGTAACTTCATCCTTCCTTTTTTATTTTCCTTTAAACTCTGTGCTACCTTGGCATGGCTGAGAAACAGCAACCAGCAGAGCTCCTGTTTCAAGTCCTTCCCTCTGCCTCCAAGGCACAGCAGAGCAATTCCTCCTGAAGCAGGGCTTGGACAGGACAAGGCTCAGGGCTTTACCCACAAGTGTTTACAAGTTGTTGTGCCAGGCTGCAGGGCTCGGCAGCACAGCCCAGATTTGTGTGAACGCTGCTGCTCCACACAATCCATTTGCATGCAGGCAGCCCAAGTGCCTCTCCTTATGCTTCCTAGCAATGCTGGGGCTGCATTACCAGGTTTTATAGACATGGCACAAAGGGAGCTTTATACAACATTTATATTCTGCATTTCATCTTCAAAGGCCTATGTAGCATTATCTAATTCACTCACACGGCGCTGAATGATCCATAATTTAAGTGTTATTACTGGCATTTTATAGCTGAGAAAATACAAAGAACAACAGGGTACACACACGTGCCTTGGCAGCCACTGGTGCCAGCACTAGTTAAGATTCCTCCTGTCCCCCAGCCTCTATCAGCCTTTTGTTCAGTGCTGAACTGAGAAAATTGAAGAGATGAACCAGTGCAGCAATCCCACATGGTTCAGGGGAGAAGGAGAGCCTTGCCTCTCCCCTGCCTCTCATCCTTCCACATATGTAAGAAATGTTATCCTTCTTAAATTCCCGATAAATTATCTATGGTGGCATCACTTCACTTCTGTGGATTACTTGATGAAGCTTCCTCTGATTCTTAGTAAAATAGCAAGAATGTCCACTGAAGGCTTATATTCTATTTAGGAACAGCACAGAAAAGTCATAGAATTCTAAAGCACCAGCTTTAATCCTTCTGCCTGCATGTTCCAGTGCAATGACAGAACTACCCAGCACTGCTGCCCAGTGCAAAACACCAGTCTGACCATCATTATTTATTTCAGCAACACTGAGACACTATTTATAACCCCAAACATTATCAACACACCACAAACTTCCCCAACAAAACTGCTTAATAGCAGTACATTTTTTTTAACCTATCCATTTATAAATTATTGACTTAAAGATATCCAAGTTTCTGCTATAGAAAATAACTGGATTTCTCTGTGATGGTGGGCATTGTAGATTTCTTTATTTAAATAAAGCCCCGGAGCATGCCTCTGCCAGTGTTACATAAGGCTTGAGCCAGCACATCCCCGTGATAGACTGAGCCCAGGTATTATTCTCTTATCCTAAAAGCTGCACAAGGCAAGAAAAGCTTAACAAAGCTCCATCACACAGGTCTGTAGTGGCACCAAAAATGGTGCTCAGGAAATAGATAAGCAGGAGCTCATCTTGCTTTTGTTGAGGATGAGCCCAAATTTGGGAGCTCTCCCACACTAATCTATACAAACAAGTTGTGCAGCTCAGTGTGGATGCAATTACACAGAGAGCTGAAGCTTTCCACTCCTGCATCAAGAGCAGCTTGAGCTCACTTGGAGACCTGACGTGGTTCAAACAGATGTGAAATAATCTGCAATTCTCAGAAAGGGAAGTTCCCCAGCCTTGCAGTTGCAGAGGCAGCTGCTCAGCACTCCATCACTGATCTCTGTCCTATGTACCACTGCCAGACAGGCTTAAATAATTGCACAGGGGAAGGAGGGGAGAAATTTATACATCTTAATTAAGTGTTTAACATGCAGGTCAGACTGTCTGAAAGCTAATAAAATATTTGCTATTAGACAATGCTGGAACCCCAACATTATATACAAATCAAAATCGTATTTCTTTCTGACCACTCACCAAAAGCTCCTCATGTGAAATAATTATGTTATATTATTTTTCATTATTTAGTTGGACAGAAAATAGAGTAAGTACATAGATGGAGAGAAATAAAATTTATACTGAAATGCTCTTAACAAGACAAAGTACCAAAGTTATGTTTTTAACTACAAGCCAAATCCCACTGGTGGCAGCACAAGAGGCTGAACTGTGCAGAACAGAAGTTCCCAGTAGGAATGAATTAAACCCAAACAATTTTGATTTCCCCTCCTGCCCTTCCACATCATTTTAGTCTAGAGATGCTTTCTAATGAAGTTCACAGTGAAGTTCCCCATACAGACACCAAGGGGAAAGGAAGATAGGGAGGCAGGAATGAACACATGGATACAGGCAGAGAATTTATCAGCTCCTTTGCTGGCAATGCTCTCCAAAGTGAAAATACAAACACAAATGAATGAGTCCAATGCAAGGGAAGGGGCTTTAAAGCAAACTAAAGATCTGTGGGTGCTGGTCAGTGGGGAGGAGGCTGTGAAACACCACAGATCAATCCTTTTCCCAGAGTGAAAATGCTCTCCTCTCATCCCTCTAATGGGAGATGCCTGTGGTAAATTCCTCGGTTCAATTCCTCTCACACTTCTGGCTCATGCTCACACTGCTCCACTGACAGCTGGGAATCCAGCTCTTGATTACCGTTCCAGCCAGAGCAGTTCCTGCTCCTCTGATCCTGCCTCACTGCAGGCTGCATTACTCGGGGGGTCTGGGCTTCCTCAGGCACAGGAGGGCTGGGTCCCACCAGGAGCTGGCACAGGTTCTGGAGCAGCATCTCCTCAGCATCCCTGTCCAGCCAGAGCCCAAGGCACCCTGGGTTGTCACTGCAGCAGCACTGAGAGCATCTCTGGACTGCCTGGACCCTACTCACAAACACACTTCAAGTTGAAGGAAATGAAGCTGAACATTATGTAATGCACATCCAGAAACTTAAACAGTCCCTGGGAGTATCATCAAAATTTTACTCAGTCTTTTCTGTCTTCCTCAGACATCCCCAGTACAGTCTGTCACTGCTGATCTGCATCAATGCAATCTGGTTAAATAATCCTGCAGCAGTGGGAAAGGAGTCAATGTCCCGACTGAACAATGTTTATAAATCAACAATCATCAGTTTCACATGTTGCTGTGTACATTTTGCTTTCACTGGCTAAATATAAGAATTTAAAAAAAGCTGTTAAAAATGCTTTCACTCCTCAGCCATACAGTTATTAAGGCCAAAGGTATGAATTGCTCATTTCAGACAGATTCTGAATTTTGTTTGATTTCAGCAATTGATGCATGAACACTTCTCTCCTACCAGGCAATCAAGGAATCAGTGCAAACAAATTCTCCTTCCCACAGCCTCTTCTTGAACAACAGTTGTGTATCACAAATCCTCACTTGCTACAGAGGTTTGTCAGAGCATATCAGTTTTGTTCTGGCTTGCAACTGTTCTCAGGGGGAAAAAAAAAAACAGTGATGGAACACTAAAACAAAATTCCAGATATCCATCCTTCAGCAGGTGTCGGCACTGAAGTCCACCTGGTTCAATTCCCAGGAAACTTTTTAATTCAGCATTTCAGAAAACAGCTGGAAAGGTATCAGCAGCCCCAAAACTCAGCCCAGCACATTTCCCCACGTGGCCACAGCCAGCTCAGGGCTGCTGCTCGCCTGCCCTGGGGCCAGCCCAGATGTGCATGGGCACAAGGGACACCCATCCTTGTGATGGCTGAAGAAAAACATTCATCTGATAAATACAGGACTGCTTCTGCAGCTCTTGCCTTTCCCCAGCATAAGGCTGGGATGACTAAGAGGAAGCAGAACAAATTCGCCCCCTCACACCCACAAACTCTGAACTATTCGGTTCCAGTAAAATGCAGAAGGGGCAGGAGCTCTCTGGAAGCTGAGATATTTTGAGATATCCTATCAACAAACTCCAACTGAGTTCACAGACATGAGGTACCACGGATTTTGAAACAGCGAGACCTGGACTCGGCGTAGGAAGGTGCCAAAAATTCAATTAAGGGTTGAATTCTAGTACCTTGTACTTGTCAGACAGGTTGAAAAAATGGGTTATAATTTCCTTTTCTTTTACACCTTTACAGAGGGTTTTATAAAGAAACTAATTTATGGCTTTAAAAACCTACAAAATAAAGCTGTGATACATTGCCTTGGTTCCTCAGCACACAGAGACTAAACTAAGATTAGTTGCCTTCGAGATTACTCTTGGCTACCTGCAAGCTAAACACCAAAGGTGTGGGAAGTACAAATGAGAAAAACTGCTGATTCCTGATCAGTGAGTCAAAAAAAAAAACCCTGGGAGGAAAACAAGTGTGGTAACAGCACTGATTACATTGTCTCCTGTAAAGAGCAGCTGCAGGAGCAGATACAAGTCTGGCAGAACAATTTGATAAAGCAACAGACGGATTTGCTCAGGGAACAAGACCTGCTGGCTCAGGGGAAAAACCCACTGTGGATACAGGCAGGAACTGGGGGATTCTCCTTCCCCCCAAACCCAACCAGAACAGTGCCATGCTTGTGGCAGGTGAGTCATGGAAGGACGTGAGGTTGGTGAAATTCAGCCACTGCTGCTTTGCCAGTTGGTAAATATGAGAATTGCTGCAGGCACCTTTACTCTGAATGATTTCTTGTTGGCAATCACATCTCCCAATAAATACCAGAGAGAGGCACCACCTAACTAACAATAACAGCTCAGAAAATGAACAGAGCTTAGACAATGAACCCAACTTCCCCTCCACAAGGAGCCCCCTGAGCCCCAGCCCAGCCCAGGGGAGGCAGGAGCAGCTGGTGAGATCCTCAGCTGTTCTCCAGACCAGGGATGGTTGTCATGGCTACCCTGAAGGATGTGCAGAGGAGGCTCCCAGACATGTCCACGGTTTGCTCCCAGCTAGTTCAGGCTTGCCTCAGGCCCTACATCAACAGGGGAACGTGGCTGCTGCCACAGACCTCAAGCTGCTGACAAACCCACCTGATCCACTGCAGAACAACACAAGAACGGCCTTTCCTCTGCTTTGTCCAGCAATACAACCTCTCAGATTTTTATCTGAAGATTGGGCAAAAATTGCACCTCCAGCCAGCACTACTGGAGGAAAAGAATTCTCACCTCCAGAACGTTGTGGTTTTACCACAGCAAACACCCAGAGAAGAGATGTGATGCTCCCATCAGCTGCTCCCTGTGTTCATCTCCCTTTTCCTCCCCAGCACTCAGCCCCTCTCTCCCTCCAGCACAAGAACTGTGAAATAAAGCTCAAATCTGAGCTCCACCTGAGAAATAATTTCTTTTCCAGAGCCAGGACAACAGGCAGGTGTGCAGGGGACAGCAGTGCAAGGGATCAAACACCCTGCTGGAATCCCCCAGCTCACTGGGATGTGCTCACACCTGGGGCTGCACACAGAGCCTGCCTGCAGGTGAGAGCAGCAAATCAAATCCCAATCCTCACAGCACCACACACACAGTTCAGGAGGTGTTACTGCTTAGAACCTGCACAATACAGCCAAGGAAATGGGAAACTAACTAAATAGCATTAAATGCTTCAAGCTACAACTGGATAGATAACCAGCTGGCCATCAGGGCCAGTGCAAGCAGCACAGGAAGGGATCTGCAAAGTACTTTGGGTATCAGCAGTGCAGTCCCTGGGAGTGGTGACAAGGCTGGGAAATTCTGCATTCCTTGGACAGCAGGCAGGCACATCACTGCTCGCTGTGACACGAGCTCCATTCAGCCAGCAAGGCAGCTCCCTCATGGTAGGGGATGTACTTACATTTTCTGGGCTGCAAAAAATGTTTATCCCTAAAAAACGTTTGCCCTTAGCCTGTGTGAGCATCTGACCTTGTCAAGCAGAGATTCTACAGACACGTGTGGAACCTTGTTGGAATCAGTTTGTCTCAGTGCAATGACATCTCTATCTCAAGCTGCACAAACATTTATTAATAAAAGTTAAGGGATTTTGTCACCATCTGTCAATTATGGTGTCATTGCCTTCTGGAGCAGGAAACCCTGAGGTTAATTTCATTAGAGAGCAGCACAATAATGATATAGGAAATAGAGGAGTGTTTAAAACTCCAGTATAGAGTGACTAAGACAAGGAACAGTCATTCCATAGGAAGTGTTTGGACCACACTAAAACCTTGCTCTCCAACACACAGCCAAGTCATGCTCTTCAGGATTCTTTATTCCTGTTTTTTTAAATGACCCCATGGCACCAGGAGCACTGACAAAACCTGAAAGGCAAATGTTACACTGAAAATTTTCATATTGACAATTTTTTTCCATTGAATCCCAAATGTTTTTAAACTTTCATGGAGCTTGGCACTGACTCACTAACCTGCTGAGGCAATTATGCAAGCCAAAGTTGTCTTAATTGCACTTCCTCAAGCATATTCCCTCAGCTCTAATTAAAAAATAAAAAGAGATGCTGAGAAGCCATGTCCAAAATACTTAAATTTGAATAGCCTAAAGCCAACATCTAAATACATGTCTAGACAATTAAAAAAGGTGGTCTTGTTTCCAAATCTACTGCTCTAAGGCCTGCAATTGAAAGGCCTCATATGCAATTTCTCTGTTTGTTTCTTCTGTCTAGGAGAAACAAATTTTTAGAAATACTTTGGCAGAATGCCTTATTTTTGGCAGCTCCAGTGTGCCCCACGAAGTAAGAGCTATAAATAAGGAAACACAAAACCCACAAGCTCTGTGAAGGTGAAGATTTGAAGCATTATGGAACTTTGGGGATCCTAAAAGGTTCAGAACTGGGAATGGCTCATCTGATAAAGCCAACACAGTCTGATGGGGAGAGCTTCAAGCTTGAGCCTGAAACACTACACAGGATCTGCTTCCAGCAGAACAAAAGGGGGTTCACCTGGCAAGTTCCACAGAATGACCACAGTTAGGCACAGCCTGTTTGGCTTTGGTGGTTTCAGCTCCCATTTGTGTCCCAGTGAGGGCTGTCAGTCCTGCACAGCTCTCACCTGGCAAGTTCCACAGAATGGCCTCAGTTAGGCACAGCCTGTTTGGCTTTGGTGGTTTCAGCTCCCATTTGTGTCCCAGTGAGGGCTGTCAGTCCTGCACAGCTCTCACCTGGCAAGTTCCACAGAATGGCCTCAGTTAGGCACAGCCTGTTTGGTTTTGGTGGGTTCAGCCCCCATTTGTGTCCCAGTGAGGGCTGGCAGTCCTGCACAGCTCTCTGCATGAAGTCTCTCTCAGGTGCATTGGTCTGGTGGTGAAGATGCTGACCTGACTGCTGGAAGGGGGGACAATGCCCAGACACAGAAAGGGAAGGTGGCTCTCAGAGGCTTTCCAGAACCAATTCTGACACATTCTACCTCTGCAATGACTTTGCAGTGAAAAGGCCAATGCAGTACTCCACTCAGGGTGCAACCCTCCAGGGAACATCCCCCAAATGAGACAGCAGCATTCCTCTTCCTCCCTCAGATTTCCTTAGGGCTATCTGGGAAAGGAAGGGTGAGATCTAATTCTGTAATAGCCTCTTTCCATCAGAAGCAGCAGAGATAGAACACTGCAATCAGTTATTTTAGACACAAGAACAACTTCTTGCCTGCTCTTGCACGTACCACAAATTTCCTTACTTACACTAAGTCCCATTTCTGTTATTTTCCTGTGAAACTCAGCTGATCATCAAGCTCCCACTATAATTTAATTAAAAGGGCAGTAGCTAAGTTTCACCATATGCAACTGCCAGATGCAATCACTGCAGTTGGAGTCTAAAGGCGAGATCCTTGCATGTTCTGGAGCGTAGTTGTATAAGTGATGAAAGCTGTCACTTATGTCACAGATATTGCTGTAATGCATGGTGATATTACAGCTTCAGCAGCACCAAAATATATTAATAATACATCCTGTGGAAGCATTTCCAGCAAGTGAGTTTGGAATGCAGTGTTTCAAGCATTTTCCTTGCAGCTCCCTATTTATACATAAAGTCACTTGAGATATATTACATTAGTCTGTGTACTCTGCCTGGCATTATACAAGCTCTCACAGCCAATTTTAAACCTTCCAAAGTAGGAGGACTAAAAGACACAACTAATTAAGGAGAAACAAAAACAGAACAGGAACCATTCACTACTTAGGATTGCTGGAATAGGGAACACTGCAAGAGAAGTACCTAGAAATTGTGCATCTCTGGAGGAGATTTTGCTGAATGCCTTTTAAAAGCCCATCAACCAACTCAGGAAAGTTTTCAAATATCCTTAACAAAACACAACGAACAATGACAATCTTTAAATCATCCCAGAGTAACTAAATAGAAAAAGCACATAGTGTGAAACACCATTTCAAAAGATCAAAGCAGGAGTTAATTCTTCCTTACCATGTCCAGCTCCCTTCACAAGGACTTCAGAAGAAAAGAGATCTGGCTGTGGTATAGCTATGTCAAGATGATGAAGAAAGTTAATTAAAATGCATCAGGATTTCAGCAGAGAAGTCTGTCAGTGCATGAACTGAAAGCAAGTGTGACATACAAACCAGCTCGTTTTCCTACAAAATAATATTGGCTGCAGCCTTGCAATCAACACTGGGCTCCATTTACATTTGGGTAACGTCCCTCTTGCCAGGAGAGTTATTATTCACTTCTGTTAACATTCTGAGATCAGAATTACTTTCTTACAGTACAGTAATAAGGCAGAGATTGCTTTTGAAAAAAAAAAAAAACAAACCCAAAACAATTAACCCCAGCCCTCAGAGTAGATGTTGCACCCTGATTAATTACCAGCAGCAGTTCGTCATCACCAGGACTGCTGTTTATAATGCACGGGCACCATTCCTCCAGTGCTGCTCTTCTGCATGCTCCCCTCCTCCATGGCAAATTCAGGATTGCAGCAGGCTCTGCTGAGCCTCCAGCCCCTCCTGGGAGCAGCTCACACCTCAGGGAGCCAGTCCTGACAGCCCCAGGGCTGAGAGCAAACCCAGCCCAGAGCTCAGCCCCAGCAGCTGCCCTGGCACCAGCTGGCAGAGCTGTCCTGGCACAGCCAGGAGCCAGGCAGAGCCTAGCAAAGCCCAGCTCTAAAACCAGCTGAAAGAGCTGTCCTGGCACAGCCAGGAGCCAGGCAGAGCCTAGCAAAGCCCAGCTCTAAAACCAGCTGAAAGAGCTGTCCTGGCACAGCCAGGAGCCAGGCAGAGCCTAGCAAAGCCCAGCTCTAAAACCAGCTGAAAGAGCTGTCCTGGCACAGCCAGGAGCCAGGCAGAGCCTAGCAAAGCCCAGCTCTAAAACCAGCTGAAAGAGCTGTCCTGGCATGGCTGGGGCTCAGACAGGGCCCAACAAAGCTGAAAGAGCTGTCCTGGCAATTGTGCCCAGCCAGAGGCACGGCTGAGGCACAAAATGAGAATGGAAAAAGGCTCTAAAGCTGGTCTAGCACAAAGCCTCCAGAGACAAAAGGGTGAGAAAGAAAGAAGAGTCACTCAGAGGGGGTTCAGTTCTGAACCAGCAAAATGGACTCACTGAGCAAGGACACTTCAGCAAAATCAGTAACTGAGGGGAAAATTCAGCATTAAGCCTCTCCAAATATTGCTCTAACATAGCAGAATAACATCTGTTACAAAGTACAGATTTTTTTTTCTAAAAACTACAAAATAATCTCGATGCCAAATTCAGCCAGCAGCAGGATTTTTTCATTCTGTATTTTTCACAGTGGAAAACCTCAACAAAGCATTCCATAAGAATTTCTTTTTGATCTGAAGTATGTTGATCACTGATCTTCCCAAAGGAATAAGAAGCATGGGAATTCCACATGGAGAAGAAAATTAAACTCTTCTTTCCTCCCACCCTAAGGCCAGTTCCAATTCTTGCCTCTCAGGCCTCAGCATCACTGCTATTTACTTTGCTGCTATTTTTGCTATAATATTCTCAAATATTCTCAATTGTCTCCCTTATCTCCATGGTTTCTACAACTCCACAACTCGGGTTTTATATTGCTTGCACTTGAGAGCAGCTCTGCAAATATCTAAAAAAAGCAAGCAACCAGGACATCTGCCCATGACAGACAGGACTCCAGACACCAATACAGACAAGTCAAATCTAGGCAGGAGGAGTGAAGCACCCAGCATGGCACAGTGGCCAGAAATGCCACTGAAATCCTCAAGCTTTTATCTCCACATCATCATTCACGTTCTTCCTCCCTCTTTTTTCTTCACAAGCATCCATGAACTTACCAACTCAAGGAAAAAAAAAACCAAAAGCCAACAAATGGGACAGGAGCAGCCTCATGCTGTTCCAACTGGGAGAGCTGGCAGGGCATGAAAACAAGAAGTGAGCTTGGTGCCCTACATGTGTTTCTGAATTGTTCAGAGAGAGTATCTGGAACAGCAGCAGCTTTAAGGGATAAACTGGAAAGTTAGAAACAGAAAGGCAGGGAGGAAAAACTATTTCCTGCTGTTCAGGCATCTTATCCACAACAGAAGATACACAGCCACCAAATAGTTTTTTCAATCAGAGTAAAAAACAAGCCTCATTTTACTGAGGGGGAATAAAATCCCATTTTTGTTCTGATAGTTTCATTTATCCTGGCCTTGGAGGCTTGTGGCTATTGAAACATCACTCTTGGCCCACCATGGACAAAACAGCTCAGTTCAGAGTCCAGCACTCACGCTGTGCCTGGAAGGTGGAATCTGCCCTTGGAGCTCTCTCCTGTGCTCACTGCTCAAGCCTCATTGGTTTGTGTTTATGGGAACTGACGCTGTTCCAAGCACCCGCTCCACGATGAGCCATTTCAACACCACATGCAGGGAGCTGAATTCCTCTTAATCCTGCTTATTCTCCCACACAGAGGAGTTTGCATCACGTTAGACCTGACTGTAAACGCTGCAGGATTCCCATGAACAGGAGCAATCGCAAAGCACTGGAGGAACCGAGCACTTGTGCTGTGCTCTGCTGGCTCACATCCACACAGCCTCCCTGAGGCTCCAGGAACACGCGCGGGCTGCGCTGCGCTGAGGATGTCTGGGGTGGTTTTGGTTGGATGGTTGTGTTTTGGTTTTGTTTTCCATTCAGACTACCTTCAAGAAAGGAATGGAATCTGAGGATGTCTGGGTTTTTTGGTTGTTTTTTTTTGTTTGGTTTTTTTTTTTTTTTTTTTTTTTTTTTTTTTTTGTTGGATGGTTTTGTTTTCCATTCAGATTTTTATCATTTGAAAGCTCTGATACCTTAAAGAAAGGAATGGAATCTGAGGATGTCTGGGGTTTTTTTTTTTTGGTTGGCTGGTTTTGTTTTGGTTTTGTTTTCCATTCAGATTTTTATAATTTGAAAGCTCCAATACCTTCAAGAAAGGAATGGAATCTGAGGATGTCTGGGGTGTTTTTGGTTGGCTGGTTTTGCTTTCCATTCAGATTTTTATCATTTGAAAGCTCTGATACCTTAAAGAAAGGAATGGAATCTGAGGATGTCTGGGTTTTTTTTTTTTTGGTTGGCTGGTTTTGTTTTGGTTTCCATTCAGATTTTTATAATTTGAAAGCTCCAATACCTTCAAAAAAGGAATGGAATCTGAGGATGTCTGGGGTTTTTTTTTTGGTTTTGTTTTGGTTTTGTTTTCCATTCAGATTTTTACAATTTGAAAGTTCCAATACCTTAAAGAAAGGAATAGAATCTGAGGATGTCTGGAGGTTTTATTTTGGTTGGCTGGTTTTGTTTTGGTTTTGTTTTCTATTCAGATTTTTATCATTTGAAAGCTCCAATACCTTCAAGAAAGGAACTGAATCATTTCCAACACCCAGAATGAAAACTGAAAGTTGAAACCTCATTGTGTCCCCTCCCCAAACCAAACTGCCTGTTTTCCAGCAAGTCTCAGGTGTTTTCTTATGGCAAGTTTATAATTTAATTCTACCTTGTGCTAGAAAGACTCTGACACTACTCCCAGCTCTTGTGTGATGAGCTGTGATTCATGGGTGTCCAGTATTTTCCACTGGTGGGTAACACACACACTTATTTAAAATGAGGTTAATCTTTTTAATTAGCGTGGCTTTCCAAACTAAGTAGGTTAACCTGAATTCTTGTGCCTGTATAAAAGAGCCCAAATTTCAAGTTTTACATGGGTTATCCGATTTTTATGTCTAAATTAAGTTGTCAAATAGGCAAGGTGGACAGCTGCACCTCAAAGCAAGGAATTCAGACCCGGTTTGTGCCAAGCAGTTCCATCAATACAGTCACAGAAAAAAAAAAAAAAAAAAAAAAACAACTTTAATTTTCAGTCAATCTGCCTCAGCACCAAACTCATTAGGCAACAAGCAGGCAGAATGCCTTGCCTCACACAGACCTCACAGAACTGGTGCAGCTGGATGAGCAGCAGTGCCCAAGTGACACACATTTCTTTGGTTAGTCACCACAGGACAGTTATTCCACACCCCCAGGTGAAAATGGGCAGCAGCTCATCCCTCACTGCCCCAACTCTGCTGAGCCTTGAGGCAGCACACACAGATCAGCTGGGCACCTTGTGGACCGCGGCACAGCCACCTCTGTCTCATCAAAGTTTATCACTGGGACACACAAGACACTAAAATTACAGCTGGCCCCCTTCAGAGCATGAAATCATCCAGCTAAAGTTACTTTTAGGTTGATTTCTTCTTTGTTCAAATTCATCCATGGTGGAGTATACAGAATTGTACTACCCTGAAGGAAGAACAACACTGAGTTTTGTTGTTTGAGGCAGTGAATTGCCCGTGCAGAGGTGACAGCAGCTCCACTGGATCAAGTGTCCAAAGCCGTGGGACCTTCAGTGCCATCAATTCCTGCACTTAGAGAGCAACCAGCTGAGACATCAGGGCTTGTTTCCATGAAAATACAGGGAAGCCAACAGTAGCAGACATCAGCAGCAATTCCCATGAACAAGAGCAATCACAAAGCACTGGAGGAACAGAGCCTTCACCAGGAGCCATCTCCTTTCCAGCTCCCAAAGCCCACAGCAACAAAGGCTGCTAATAATGGACCAGAAGTTCACGACACTTTCCCCCCAGTGCTACATTAAAAAGCTTGACTTTAAACAGCCCAGTCTTCCCCACACAGAGCTGCAATATTTGTGTGCTTACTGTGGCTCCCAAACACAGCATTAGTGATGTCAGACACGGCCACGCACTCGCCCAGGCAAGACTCAAGTTTATGTCTCTATAGAGCCAGAAATTAATAGCCTAACACTTGTTTTCCCATGATTCAGAAGTTTTCAGGAATTGTTACAATGTGCTAGGAGGAGCAGTGAAAGGCCAAGTAAAATAATGGATTAAGAAAACTCTTAGTACAGCAAGACTTGAAAACACACTTATCACAGCTGTAATTACAAGGCTGAATGGCCACAGCTGATCCCTAACCTCAAACACTTCTGCACTCCCATTCAGCGAGTTTGCATTAGGGAAAAAATCTTTACTGGGGCCTTATTAAACAAACATTTCCTTGTTCTCATTTTAAAGGTCCTACTCGTTTAACCTGTCTTATACAGAAAGAGTCAAACCATGACATTACAAAATTAGAGCTTAACTACCTCAAAGTCCTCAGGTTGTTCAGATTTTCAGAGGTCTTTTTGCTGAATTGTTTCAGGGAGAGAAATATTTACCTCCTATTTGACACTGGCAACTCCCCAGTCACTTCCTCCAGGAACTGCTGAGATTACTTTATCCAGAAATCCAGACTAGAAATTTTCCTCTGTAATGTCCTGATCAAACTGGGGATTTTGCAGTGTATTTATTTATTTGGTTTATGATACTGTCAAAGAGGTCAAAGTGGTTACTGTGGGGAAAAAAGCTTACATTTGGAAGGCACTCAAGCAGAGCCCTTTTAAAAACCAGGAGTATTCCCTGTGCCTAAGGAATTTTCCCTTAGGATTGAGTGTGACACAGCCTGGCTGCAATTTCTTTAGGGCGGGTGTTTATTTTTTAATTGGACTAACAATGATGCCAGCTGAGGTAGCCAAGTATGAAATTAATATGGATTTAAAAGCTCAAACTTGGCCAGTTTGGGGATGTTTTATTTCAGTCCCTCTCTTTGATATCAATCATGGAGAGAGAGAAGAAAAAAGGCATTAAAATATTGTTCTGATTGTGTATGCACAGTGGATGGGACAGACTGAATTTCAAACTGTAGAAACAATACATCAGGCTCAAACAACAGAATTTTGCTGGCAAACACAAGAAAGCTCTGGAAGAGGTTGCCTGGGGGGGGTCTCTACCCATAGCCACCACATGCCATGGTTCTGGGTCAATGATTTTGGAATTCTTGGCCAAAGCAAGGCAGCATGGTTCAAACCTCTGTTCTGCGTCAGGGGTGGGAACACAGAAACCATCCCAGATTTAGGAATTTTATGGCTGGCATAGAAATCTCCTCAGGACCCCAGTTCTGTTCACTGTGCAGCTCTGATTTTATTCAAAAAACCTGAAAAATTAGAATTATTTTCTCCCTTGGCTTAAACTAACACGACAAAAATAATTTGAGCTGCTCAGAAAATGTTGTGTGTTTAGCTGCTTGATCTGTAAGTGGAAAAAAGCTAATTACACAACCCATTTAGGCATTTAATGTCCCAGGGCCAAGTCACTCAGTGGCCACAGAAAACATTAATAAACATGGCTTATCTCACTTTATGAAAGTTGTGATTACCATTTTTCAATAACTGCAGCTATCAGCAGCATTTCACCTCTCCTACCTTATGAAACTGAACCCAAACAGCAAAACCTATTTGAATTCAGCTCAAATGTGAATTTATTGGGAACATGTTCTCTTTTTGCTCCTGTGTAAAATGTCAAAATTCAGGGCTGGATTTCTCAAAGTGCAGCACATCAGGGCTCAGCTGGGAACAAACAGGAGCAGCCAAGCACATGAGATCAAATAAGCGTCTAGTTTGATGCCTAAATGGGAAATAAATATTCAAGGGTAAAAAAAAAAAAAAAAGAACACAAAACAAGCCTGCCTGATCATTTTCAGAATTGTTACATTTTAAATCTATCTGTAGAAGTGGTCCACTTGGCATTTCAGCTACAGAACACACAAGAAATATTTAGGAAATTTCCTCAATGGAATAAAAATCATCTTAGTACTATGTAGTTACAGTCCAAATCCCATTAACATCAATTGAAAGACTTTATAATATTTTGCATGTATGACATTATTACATAATATATATGCTTTAAGTCATATATGGGTTATTGATATCCCACTTTTGAAATGTCACCAAGCTGTTGGCTCCCATTCAATACCAACCAACTGCCTCCTCCTTGTTCTGAAGGCAGACAAAATAATTGTAAATTGGTAGCAAACCCTCATATTTCAACTATGAGTGAAAGTGAAGAGATTCCCAGAAAGAAAACAAAATGAGTTAACTTTCCATGCCACAGAGACATAATGGTTACAGTGTAATGCAGCATATAGGTGAGCCTTATGAATTATGTGATAAATTATCTTCAAATGTACATATTCCAACAAAAAAATATTAAATATATATATATATACACACACATCACCTGCCTTTTATATGCTTATTTTGATACAAAAACATGCTGAGTAATACAGGAAGGTCAAAATATCAACTTACCTTGTAATCCCTGTTTGCATTACCAAATTATCACAGGAATTGTTAAAGCATTTTTACCACATTAAAGCCACTGCTAAGACCACCATGCCAGCTCCTTTTCCTAGAAACTTCCAAAACTTAGAGTGATTCATCCAATGTATGCACACAAGATTAGCTCAAGGATAAGTGTTATGATTTTAAAAGTTTTCCAGATCAAAAACATTCCGATTTTTATCAAACCCAAGAAGGAGATCCCATTCCCACAAGAACCTTAATCTCAGGTGAATCCATTTCAGAATCCACACTAGTCAGGCCTAGAAATATTCCAATGAAAAAATGAAAAAAAAAGGGAACTAACAAGAAAAAAATAAGCAATTTCCCTAAGCATTTCCATAGCTTGCATAAAGACATCAATTACCATGGCTTGTCTTCTAAATTAATGATTCACAGTGATGGATTATTCATGCAAGTCGGCCAGCTGAACATTATACTTTGACTCTGGGGAGAAAGTATAGCATGTCTTAATTAACTGGATTTTGTATATGCCAAAAGATACCCAGGAAAACTTTATTTCTCTAGTCAAGCAGGTAAAATGTGAGCAAACAGAACTGATGGTAATCAAAATATGTAAAAGTCTTCCACAGTCTCAGAATCCACATTTAAAGTGAACTAGCAAGAGCACATTGCCTCAAGTGAGCTCTGCAAAATAGATTCAAATTGCCATTTTGTTGAATGAACTGACTTTAGATCTGCTCCATTTAAGCGTGAAAAAGATGGAAATTTCACATTAATATGCTGCTTCCTGTCTCAGCACAACCTTGCAAGGCTTCAGTGATGGCACAATTTCTTGTTTCTAAAGGATATCACGATTTTCTTGACTGAAACGCCACCCAACACTGAAATTTTCTATGAGTGAATGATAGGTTATTATTCCAAATATTTTCCAAATGAATGCTGTGTTCTAATGGCCTCCTTGAAAATACATAACATTTATGTGGTGTTCAAGTCCATTGATGCTATTTGTTACTTTGATCAGGTACAATCCCAACAATATCTGGAATTTGCACTTATTGGCTTTCAAAGTGTTCTTCAATCACGGTATTGAAAGATTTACAAAATAAAAATGGGAATGCCATGATAAATGTTGCAATTTATCCTTCAAGTAAGTAATAGGAACGATCCAGTGTCTCTAAAAATCTATACCAGGCTGCTCTGAGCCAGCAAAGATCACCAAGCCTGATGAATGAGATGCCAAGTTAGTTGCTTACATGGCTTCTATAGACTGAGGTTGTTAAATCACAGTCAAACACACCTTTATCTTTAACAAATTAACCCCACATGCTTCACAGCCATTATGAGGAGGAAGAGGCTGTTTTCATTTTATACTGGAGAAACATAGGTTAAGCAAAGATTAAGTGACTTGTCCACTACCAAAAGATGTGAAAACAAGGAAATTTTTTCCCTTCTTCCCTTAAAACTACCCTATCCATTGGTGTTACCTTCTCTGAGCTCCTGGGATAATCCTAGAGCCTTTGAAAGGAAAAAATTAATTTTGTCCTTCCTCTCTTAGTGCTTCAGCAATATTCCCAGGGATTCTTCCAAAGCCCTGGACTTCCTAAGGAATTAAGTAATAACTCCAGGATAGGATAGTTACATGGATAAGGATTAGGAAAGGATGGTGCACATCAATTTAATTGGTGTCTGCCAATGCTGAGGTGACAAACAGTGGGAACACATTTCCATACCTCTATCCCACAGGGCTTTCACTAAAGGTAACAAAGATCTTTATGAGACCCAGCTCCTTGGAACAATTCCTAGATGCAGATTTGAATTTCTGCTGCTTTTCTCCCCTTCCAAATACAAGATGTCCTCATGTTCTTCTTGGGAAATATGCTTCCATCACTTCAAGAAGTTGTCTGCATTGTGACTGAGTGAAAGCTTGTCCCCTTGCAGCTAAAGGGTATTTTGCTGTCACTTCACATATGGGGACCTGCTATCTGTTATGTCAAATCCACAAGTGCACTGTGTTTTAATATTGCATGCACATTTTCCTCCCTCACATTTCTTCTATATGATAAACTACTAATGGCATTTTTTACTTCATGCATATCATCCCCTCAAAATAGATCTACTTACAGTCAATTTGATTCTTACTCACTGTCATGGTATCTTATCTGCCCTGCTGCTCCATATCCCCTGTAATTAAATATTTCTGCTTGCTTTTTTTCTGATATTTGTTTTCCTTAGTATCTTCCCCTATATCTAATTTCCTGCTTTCTTTAGTATTTTAACAGAGGCATGGTAGGAAAAACAGATGGGAACTGTCAGCTAGAGATGATGCCAAGCTTCTGAGCAAGTGGAGACTCCAACAGCTCCAAAATCCCCGTGGGGTTTGGTGACACCAGGACATTCCCTGTGCCTCAAAGATGTGGGGAGGACAAATCCAAGGCACTGTCCTGCAGCCAGCTCAGAGCAAGCAGAGCTGGTGCCTGCAGTGACCACACAGGTGACAGTGAACTGGGGAGCTGGAGCCACTTGTGCAGGGCACAGGACTGCAGGAACAACAATCATGAACAATTTCAGCCACAAAGCACCACAAACACAGCTCTGAGTCCTCGTGGTGGTGGCAGAAGGCAGAGCCCTGGGGGATAAAAGCAGCAGGGATTTGTGAGCACAGCCTGCAGGAGCACAGAGCACTGTGGGCACAGCAGAGCATGGAAAGGCAGAGCCCTGGGGATGGAGGAGCATCCATGGCCATGGAGGGAGCAGGATAAAGCAGGCCAGAGCTCAGGTGCACAGAATGACCCAGGGGCAGATCCCTGGGAGCATCCATAGCCATGGAGAGAGGAGGATAAAGCAGGCCAGCAGCTCAGATGCACAGAATGACCCAGGGGCAGATCCCTGGGGATGGAGGAGCATCCATGGCCATGGAGGGAGCAGGATAAAGCAGGCCAGCAGCTCAGAATGACCCAGGGGGAGATCCCTGGGGATGGAGGAGCATCCATGGCCATGGAGGGAGCAGGATAAAGCAGGCCAGCAGCTCAGATGCACAGAATGACCCAGGGCAAAGGCAGAGGAGCCCTCCCAGACTTTCACTATCACCAGTTGGGGACCACACATAATCCCAATCTGTCACACTTCCATCAGCATTACTGCAGGATAGAAATGAGATCACAGCAACCACAGACCAGAGCAGTGCTGAATTAAAGGGTTCAGCTCTGAGGCTCCCAGGTTTCATTTCCAGCTGCTGCATGGCTGCCCTTCCTAACCCTTGGTTCTCTTCTCTCCAGATTCTCTGACCCTGCTGTCCTCCTCTTCCCAGCTCCCCAGCCTGCAGATCCACCAACAGCTCCCTTGGACAGACACAACCAGCAGAGCAGATGTGCTGATGGATCCTGGGACTGGACTAATCACAACCACAGTCCCCTGGCACAGAAGGAAGACTGCACATGCAGTCATGAAACAAGATCTTGTTTGTCACTCTAGACCAAGGAGGTGTAGCAGGCACATTAAGCATTAATCTAAAACTCTTCTGTCATCTTCAACTCAAACTCAAGCTTTGTCAAGTGTTATCTGAGCCCTTATTTTAGAAGTGTGGAGTCAGTTTTGGTTTTTTAAATTAAAATCCCACTCTCTGCCTGTAATGTTACTGTGAATAAACAATGTTACTTTAGGTTTTTATTTACCATATGCAATTGCACATGTTTTAAAGATAAAATAGAATTACTACAGTTTTTTAAACGTCCATATCCAGTTTAATAAGAGACTAGTTTATTCCTCTTTAGTACTTGTAAGAGTCATTAGACATCTTTCAACTCCCACTAATTACTTTGTTTTTGGCAGACATTAGTGTTTCCTCCTCCTGCTTTTTTGAATAAATCTGAAATTAACAAGTCAATAAACTGACATATTTACAGTAAAAATAACTCGGCTCCCCTGTCTTCTTCCTCCCACTTCTCATATCTCTTAGCAGATGAAAAGGTCATCATTCACCTACAGGCTTTACACACACTGGTGGGGACTTGGGCACTTTCCCTTTGCATCAACCTCATCTCAAGTTGAGGACCTGATGTTACAGAAGCTGTTCCTGTCATCTTACGTTTTGATTAATTACTTTAAATAGTTTAGAAACTGGAGCAATGCTTCTTTTGAGAAAAAAGATATCTGAGAGAGAAAACACGAGTTGCTTCAGTGAACTCCAATTGCTGTATGAAGTACACAGTCATTAAATGCTTCAGGAGCTGCTTTAATTTAAACGTGGGGGGAAAAAAAAAAAAACCATTGGAAAAGGGCAGTTTTGGTGTACCAATTAAAAAATGATGCCTTAAATCTTTAGACCTTTCTTTCCAACTTACATAACTGAGATGTATGGGGAAAAGTAGGGCAGCAAACATCACCTCAGCCATGGAGACAGTCCCCAAAGCCTGGCACTTTGCTGCTGTGCCAGGGAAGGAGGCAATCTCCAGTGGCTGAGTGATGCTGAGCAGTTCCGACAGGCTGTCTTTGGCAAAGCACCCACGCTCTTAACGCTACCTTGACATGCCAAGGGCACTTCAAAAAAATCACAGTGAAAAGGAGATGTCCAAGTCCTGCAGCTCACTCCAAAGTTCCACAGGAGAACCAAGGCTGGAATGGAGCTGCTGCTCAAACAGTACCAGGTGCAGAATGCAACTGGTGAGCAGCGTTTGGGCGTTTCGTCTTACTGCAAAGGGAATTATCTGAGCAGAATTCTCAGAACTGCAAAAGCAAAACAAAGCCTTCAGTGTGTTGTGCAGAAAGGTTAAAAAGGAAATGAGGGTTCTCTTTTCTGAGATGAGGAAATCCCCCCCCCCCCCCAAACCCACTGCACACACAGAAACACGCGTGACAAAATTAGAGGAAAGGAAAAGCGCAGGGACTGCAGCTCTTCCACAGCCTGGGGAGATCACTGCTGGCTAACAAGTGCTTGGCTTGTACATCTGACACCCCCCTGCACACATGGCACAGCTTCAGCTCTGGCTGGGACAGAATAGATCTTTCTAGAAGCAGCAGATTGTCCATTAGGCCATCAAGGCATCACGGAGTTGGAACTGTCAGACTCACACGGCAGAGCAGGAACCGAGAGCATTATTAAGCAATTATTTCTTTAGTTGGAATGATGAAAGACTTCAGGGCTGAAGCACACAAAGTTCATAAATTAGTGCAAAGACAGCCAGCCTATAAATTGGAAGCTAGTTGGTTAAAACTAAATACAACTACATTGTTTTAACTTTCTTCTTCTATGCAGTAAATTACTTGTCATTATTGATTCTTCCTGAAAGAGGAGTCTCAAGGTCTGCAAAAATATTTCTCAAGAATTATCATAATATTTAAACACTGAACTAAACTAAAAATCCTTTACAACACACGAGGTCAAATCTCATTAACCCAAAAGCCATACACACATTTAACTCATTAGCTTGTATGAATAAGAAATTTCCTCTTTTCCCATCTCACAGCTACAGCTGCTCTGCAATGACTCCAAAAGCCCAAAAAGGACATGGATAACTCACACAGCTTTTATCCCATTAGCCACGGTCTGCAGTTCTCATAATCATTAGCTTTGAAGTGTATTAAACAAACCAGAACACGACCTTAGAGCTGATATTTTAATCACACCACATAAGAACAATTCTTTATCACAGATACTTCATTAAGGCCACCAAACGAGATGCTATTGAGAACTACCCAAGCCACAAACAGGCAAGGAACTATTCTCACATTACTTTATAGCTACAGACCTTCTCCAACACAACCTTCCTAGTGACTGCACTGAGGTATTTACACCTGAAATAAACACATTCTTAATGGGATCCATACATCTGTACATCCCTGTCGTTTTGCACTGCTTCAAATGCCAAGTACAGAGGGAAAATAAGCACCAAAAACTTCACCCTTATTAATGAACTATGGGATTAATTTTTTTCTTTTGAAGTGGCTACAGCTTTATGTCCTGGACTATTTCACAAAGAAGTTGACAGAAAATGTGTCCTCCTGTCAATTCAATAATTCAAGACTCAGACAGTATTTCCCAGCCTCCTGCAGGAATACATGGTATGTTATTTTCCCCACCTCTATGTTCTGCTAATGTTTAATCATCCAGTTCACAAGACCACACTAGGAAGGCACAAATTAAACCCAAAATTTTTAAGGGATTCCCAAATTAAACTACTCTGTTTTTTCATATATACAAAGAATGTATATATTCATAAAGACGCATTTATCACTAATTACAGCTGACTATACAGACATCTTTCCCTACCATCTGCCCATTTTATTGTATCAGAGACATGCAAGAGATATAAAATAGGGAAAACCAAACATTAACTTTGGAAACCATGCTTACACACCAATTTTTAACGTTATTTTGAACACACAGCTCAATTCAGATAAGGACAGCCTGAAGACTCAGTACAGGACAGATGTACCCTATATTAATTCAGCCTGTGCTTTACACAGACAGAATAATGTATTGCCCACACAGAACACAAATTGCTAGAAATTATTTTAAAAGGTATTCAGGCATGCCAACAATGTGTCTTCAGCGATGATGAGCAGCCCAAAAAATAAATCTGAAGTTTTGAGAAGTAAAACATTAATTGCAAAAGCCTTTAAAGAGGAGGGAGCAGTCGGATCTTGCTGTGAAGAATTCTACCAGCACTAACCCATTTTCATGGCTATGTGCTGTGATACACAAGGTTATAAACTGAACTAAGCTACACATAAATACAACATTGACATCAACAGAATAAATTTCAGGAGAGTTGTTACAACAATAGTGCTCCTAGAATTGTTCACCCCTGAATATGAAAGGAGATGACTGACACGTTCATGAATAACTTTCATCTACGTGTGAGCAAATCCCTGACAATGGCAGATGACGAGACAAACTCAGAGCAAATTTCAAAATCCAACTCCAATTGGACTAGAGGATGTGAAAATACAGGACAGACAGTCTCATGAGGTCAAATTTTGGAGCTCATGACTGCCTTTAACAGGAAACTTTACACTGCCACAAGCCTTCACATTGCATTACATCTTAGGCTGCCCTGTGTAATTCTGTAGACAACCCACACCTTAAAAAAAAAACCATCACCCTTTTCTGCTCCCTGCCCTCTCTTGGCAATTATTCTTCATCACACTCAACCAAGCCAGAGTAATTCTAAAAAATACAATGGATGTAAAATAACAAAAGTGTGAATCTGGTTCAACCCCCAGAACTCCAACCAAGACCTGACAGAATCTGGAAAAGTATCACAAAATCGACAGAAGAGGAAACTATCTTAAGTTTTAGCAGCTCTATGGCTACAGCTTTGTAATTTTATTTAAAACATACTAATTTCACTGAAAGGATAAATAACCATTAAGCAGACATTTGGCTCAACCTATGCTACAACATTTTACTAAACACCTCTCCCCTACACAGAAGGGCGTAATTTTCCGTCAGACCAAATCACCAGATCAAAATGAGGGGAAAATTGAAGAAGTTGAGCTCAAAGGTGATTAAGACTACAAAACTCATACGTATTATTTGCTGCAGTTTTTAAGCAGCCCTTTAATACCAGGATGCATAGAGTATTTGATATGTGAGAAATCACCCATCGATATGCGAGAGATCTGATTAAAACAAAACGAGACGGCGTGGGAAGGAGAAAATTCACACGTGTAACAACCCAGGTGCCTTTTTTCCTATTTTTCCCCCAGCCAGAGCCCTTGCCCACCCCGAAGGAGGGGATGAGGATGGGTGACACACACGGACACCTGCACACCGTCCCTCTGTCCCCAAAGGCACCCAACTCTTCCCACCCTGCCAGCAGCGCTGCAAGAAGTTACAGCCAAAGCCTGACAAGTTCAATGATTCATTCTCACGTTCACAATGGGGAATCCGTGTGCCTTAACATTAGGCAGAAGCGATCCGCATTTTTAAAAAGTGAGCGTTAACAGCGACGCATCAGAAACGCAAATTCGGACCTAGAGCCGAGTTGATGCTTTAATATCAATATCAAATTTTAATCGCTCAGCTCTTCCTAGGATGCAATTCGAAACTTCAAACCTCAAAGCTTACTAGGAGCAGAACCACCCCGACAAATAATGCCCAAGTTTGGTTCTTTTAATGGCCAGCACCCGGGGCGCACACACGCTCTGCGGCGCTCCGAGCGAGCCGCCAGGACGGGGCTGCCAGCGGCGGGCGAACCCCTCACGGGCGGGCTCCGAAGCCCAGCTGCGGGCTGGGAAGGGCTGGGAAGGGTCTGGGCGGCCGCAGGGACCCGCAGGGCACCGCGGGCGGGCTCTGGGGCACGGCACCGCGACCCTGCCCTCACCCGAGCACAACTCCGCCGGGGCGCGGGCTGAGCTCCGCGGGGCCGGACGGAGAGCGCGTCCCTCCCCGGCCGCCCGCAGCAGCCGAGCGAGCGCCGAGGGGCTCCTGGGCTTGCCCGCCGCTCCCCGCCGCTTATCCCACGCCGGAGAAGCAGCTCTGATCCCGAACGCCTCCTCTCCCGCCGCAGCGGGCGCAGCCCGTCCCTGCCTCCCTCCCTCCGGCGCCGAGGGAACGCCGACGACCCCCGCACGGGCAGCGGCTCCTCCACACCGCCGCTACTCCGGCACGGTGTAAGAAACGAGCCGGAGCCGCCCGGTTCATTCGGTCCCACAGCCCCGCCAAGGGACGGGCGCACTCACCAGCACTCCCGCCACCCCGCCCGCTGCCCGGCGGTGCTGCCGCCGCTCCGCGCTCCGCCGCGGCTCTGCCGTGCAGGCAAGGCTGTGCTCGGCTCCTCTGAGCCCCGCTCCGCCCGGGCACTGTCCCCGCCCCGGCCCGCCCTGCCGAGCGCTCCCGCCCCCGCTCCGCTCGGCATTGTGGGGATTGTGGTCGCGGAGGGCGGACTACGAGCCCCAGGGCCCCGCGCGCGGTTCCGGACAACGCCTGGTGTGTGGTAACACCGCGGATCTTCCTCCTCCTCCTCCTCCTGCTGCTCCTCCTGCTCCTCGCGGGCGCTTCCGGCGCGGCGGCGGCAGCGGCGAAGCCCCTCGGGAGCAGCGGGGGCTCGGCGGGCCGGGGCAGGTGAGGTGCCGAGCCCTGCCCTGCCCGGCTCTCGCGGGCTGGACGCGGGGCCCGCCGCGCCCTCCGGGGCTGCGAGAGGGGCGGCCGGGCTGAGGAAGCGGCTGAGGGCGGCCTCGGCGTGCGGGGAAGGTGCGCGGGGTGTCCCTTCCCCTCCCGACCGGGCCGTGACCTCCTTCCTCCGGCCCTGAGGCAGCGCCCAGGGCTTGTCCTTCTGCCCGCCCTTCCCGCGGCCGCGGGGCCGGGGCCTGGCCCCGCTCCGGGGTTCCCGGCCTGGTGCTGGTTCGCTCGGGCCGGGCCCGGCGGGCGCAGGCCCGGATGTGTTTTATTTTTGTGTGTATTTATTTTTAGCTCGTCCTCTCGGAGCGGAGCGCTGTCAGGTGGCTGCGGCGGGCAGGGAGAAAGGGCGCCTCGGCTCCTTCCCCCTCCCTGCGCCAGGGGAGGTGTAGGTTGAACGTTAGGGAGAAATTATTCACAGAACGGGTGATTAGGCATCGGAATGGGCTGCCCTGGGAGGTGCTGGAGTCACCGTTCTTGGAGGTGTTTGAGCAGAGGCTGGACGTGGCAGTGGGTGCCATGGTCTGGTTGACAAGGTGGTGTTTGTTCAAAGGTCGGACTCGGTGATCTTGGGTGTCTTTTCCAGCCTGATTGATCCTGGGCTTCCTCCTCCGCAGGCTCCCCCCGGCTGTGCCCCCCTTGGGGGCTGAGCACTCGGGGCAGGTGTTCAGGGCTGGGGTGTCCCATTAAGTTGCTCACTGAACTGGTGAGTTGGGTTGGTGTTTTTCCTGTAGCTCGCACATACTGCGTGGCTGAAACCTTGTGCTGTTCCTGTTATCAGAGGAACTAATTCTCCTCTGGTATGTGTTCACACGTTGGAATGTATTTTTGTGCCTTTGGACCTGTGTCATACCTATTTGTTTTAGGTAAAGGAATGGCTTCACTTTCACATTCCCAAAGAGGTGAAAAAGAAAGAGAAACGGGGATATGTTGTTGTGGTTATGTATTCCAACATCTGTGACCTGTTTCAGTTGTGCTGTATAACAGTTCTGGTGTTGCTGACTGCTGGAACTGGAGCACAGGCTGTGGGGTCTCATGTGAGACACACACTGGGTGTATTAGGACAGATTAAATCACTTCCATTTTGAAGTCCAGCAAAAGAACACGGACTAATTATAAGCCTGACTTCAGGCTAGGCTTGGTTTTTGTTTTTTGAGTTGATATGGTTCTAAAAATAGACATCTTGGATTTATCACAGGTCTGTGTCATTTCTGAATTAGTCATAGAACTGCTCTTACAGTAATCAAATGCATTAGCAGTTCTGCTTTGCCAGAGTGGATTTCACTGCAGGTGACTGTTACACGTCTGTGGAGATGTTTGAAAACTGCATTTCTGTTCTGGTGAGAGGCATTTGAAGACACTTTCAAACTTCAATATTATTTGCTGATTCCTTTTATTGACTTTGCAGTGAAACTGTTTGGTGTGAAAATCAGCAGGATGTGGAATCAGTTCAGTAGGATGCCTTTTAAGTCTCTTTTTATCTTTGCTGATTTTAAAATACAGATTGTTATCCTAATACTTGATCTGTATGCTAATCCCAGTGAATCCACCCATACTCAGTTTTAAAAAGAAGGAAAGTAATTCTGTATCTGAAATACAAAGCTTTGAAGCTTTATATCAAATAATCTAAGTTATACAATGGGAAAGAATTGCAATTGATAATTAAAATACAGTGGTAGGTAAGGTAACATCTGACTGAAAAAGAAAGATGTGTGGGTTAGGTTTTTTTTTTTAAATTCAAGTGACCATTAATGATAGAAACAGTTACCAAGACAGGTTGTGTGGGTGTGTATATAGTTAAAAGAGCAAATTCTACAATTTTTTTTTTTTTTTTTTACTTCCATAAACTTTACAACAGCAGTAGTAAATTATCTACACTCCCTCCTCCCATGCACATTGCTCTTACATTTTGATTCAGGCTCTGCCTTTGAATTCAGATGGAATTTATGCTGTTATTTCCCTTCCCCCACTCTTTCTTCCAGGACTTGAATGAATTTTTCTGGTAACTCAGGGATCTCAGATCAGGTTAAAGGTGAAACCTCTTCTTGAATCCTCCCTGCAAAAAGTGGAGCAGAACCTCTTGGCAGTAAGGTCTTTTCTAGCAGGAATGGAGCTGTGATTTTTTGCTAGAAGCCAACCACTGAAATAATAATAATATTTGTAATCACTGCCTTGGGCCTTGTTCCGCTGTAGTATTTTTCTAAAAAAGAATATTAATGTCTAAGCACTTAGCAGATCTAGGGTAGATGGAGCCTGGAGAAGGGAATAGAGACAACATCAGTGCAGAGGTAGATCTGCTGATGACAGAGCTGAAACCCTGCCAATTGATACCAAATATTTCTGTTGGTTTAAAACTTGAAAAGTTGAAATCATGAGAGCCTGCTCTCTTGGCTTTAAGCACTGCTTCAGAAGACTGTGTTACACAAACACCTTTCTCTGCTGGAAACCTCTTCAGCCTGGCCTGGGAGCAGTGTGGATTTGGGGAGGATCCTGCCTGCTGTAGTTACCTGGGGATGGTTGGGCTCTTATTGAGCAGCTCTGCTTGATTGTGCATGACCAAAAGTCTGTCAGTGAATGACACATATTGGACAAAGCAGATTGTCACCTTAGACACTGCCAATGGTGCTTGTCCATCTGGGGAGTGTGGTGGTCTGTGCTCTTCACCCTTCTTGGCAGGAGTTGGGTTTTTGGGGTTTTTTTTCTGCTAAAGTTCAGTTGAATGATTTAAAATGTCATTGGGTGGCTATAGGGGAATAGGCCTGTCAGAGAACCTTTCCAAATCTATTCCTCATCTAAAATATACCAGCTCTCTCCATGTTTGCTGATGGCTGGGATCATATTTTAGTGCTGAGACTTAAAGGTTAGCATGTGAGATTTATCCTGACAGTGAAAGCACGTGTTCCATGTTAGTGCATCTCCTGGAATCCAGCCTGGTGTGTTTGATGGCTCAGGACTGAGCAGTAAGGCCTGCATTAACTGAATTATTTTAGCACAGTTGGCAAATGCAGGTTGTGTTTCAATTCCCTGCGTCATTCTGTCCATTCCCTCATTGCACCCCCAAAGATTTGGGTCTGGGGGGTCCCTGGAGCACAGAGGGGGGTCAGGCTGACACTCAGCTCAGTGTTTGCCACTGTCCTGCTGCCTTCTCCTCATCTGCCCCCTCTGACCAATTAACAAGTTTGCCAGCAGAGTAACACCTGATCTTACAGTTTTCCAGGATTTTCTCCACTCTGCTGTCCTAATAAATCACTTTCTTGTGGAATCTTATTCCCACCTTTTTTGAGAATGTCAAATACAGCAGATGACAGATGAAACTAGGGTAAACTCCTCTCAAAGAAAAGGCTCTTTTGGGATTGGAGGAACTGAAGTTAAGCTGTTCCAAGACACTGTCAGGAAGTCTGGCAGCTGTGCTGAGCTGCTTTTGATCACATCCTAAAAGAAATGCTGAAAGCTCCTCCTTGCTGCTGATAATGTGCATTAAACTGCCTTGAGTCAGGCCATTTTGCAGGTTAGTAGACTTGCTGATAATTGATCTAAATAGAACAGAAACTTCAGTTTTCATGAGGATTTGCTCCCTAATCAGGATTGAGACCACCTTCAAGGGTGTTTGGATGTGGTTTAGTGCAGCTATGACAAAATGACTTTCAGTGACACAATGAACACAGAGTCTTTGTAAAGATAATTATTCTTTCTATTTAACACTAGCAAAGACTGAAGTAAGTTGCATCCAAAAGATGTGAAGTTGATTCCTGACTGTAAATATAAACAGTTTGAGAATTTTAGCAGTCACAGGTCCTTCATGCCACTGTGATGCTTCCCAGTGTATCTTCTGGAAAACAGGAAGATTCCTGAAATCATTAACAAGCAGTGTGATAAATTGAATATATTTCTTTTCATACCTTGGCAACAAAAGCATTTGGTGTTCTTAAATATTTCTTGTGCACACATATATATAAACCCACCTCTTCAGTTGCAAAATTGGTATCCTTTGTGTTAATATAAATCCAAGTGTTGTATTTTTTTTTTAGGACTGTCAGTGTCTGGAAAAGGGGTAATAGATAATGTATAATTGTTTTTATATGAGGGTTTTAAGTGTACCATGGATTAGTAACAATAGCTTATGGTTCTTCAGGAGAAAATGAGTTCTTCATGGTAGCTCACAGTGTAATAGGTTTTCATCATCATAAAAATCCATCATTTCACTTAGTATTTCCTTTTGGGTGTGTGTGGATACTGCTAACCCATAAAAACAAAGTAATTATATCTAATGGCAATTTTGTCCTTTTTTGCCCTTCTTCCTGTGATAAAAATCTTTTGGGTAGAACAATGTTCAGTGACCTGATTTAACTATTTAAAAAAGTTACTCTGAGACTACAGATATAAAAATGTGCTATAAATTCATCTGTGAATGCAGATGTGTGAGTGGACATTCACTGAACTTCCAGAAAGGAGGAATTAAACAGCAAAAAAACCCCAAATCTCCATCCAGCAGGGAATACACATGGATAATAAATGGGACAGCTTGTACCTGCAGTAGGGAGTGAAAACTTGTTCAGACAAGTTCCCTCCCCCCATGTGAGCAGACCTGGCATGAATTTATGTAACTGAAACAAGTTCTTGGGAAAACACTCCACTTTTGGAGGAATGATGAATATTCACTTGTATTCCTCCATGTTCTTGACAGCTCTAAAATACCAGGGGTGGGTGATGAAGTTGTGAGACCCCTGATTATTGCAGTTCCATCCCTGTGGATGGATTTCATCCATCCAGACCCTTTTCTAAAGCCTTTTCTGGAGCTGGAGGAATCAGCTCATCTGTGGCACTTTGAGGCTGGAACAGCAAGAGGAACAAAGGGAGGTTTTGCAGTCCATGTTAGAAGACTTGTATAAAGTTTTTATTGTAGTCATATGGAATTTTCCTTCAGCTTTTACTTGTCCCAAAAGAGAAATGCACAAGATTTGTAGTCATTTGTAGTCATCCAGTTTCTTCTCTGTGCTGACTGTAATCACTAACAAATTTCACTTGTATAATTATGGCTAAACAATTATAGATCTGCTCTGGACAAAAAATACCTGTTCTTCTGTTTAAACAGCCTGAAGATCTTCAGCCAGTGCAGAGCATAATGAGGGATATGGCTGAAAGAAATGTCTTGGCATGTTCTTAACCTGTTCATACTCTCAGGAAGGGATATTGATTGCTGGAGGAGTTTCTGCTGTTTCTTACCATTTCACTCTTTTCACTTTCTACTAAAATGTCAGTAAATTACACAGACATGCAAATGCCAGGTGTCTGGAGCTTGCTAGGAGGAAAAATCCTTCCTCTAGTGCATTAAATCCTCCAAGCAAATCTAAAAATTAAAAAGCTTAATATCTTTCTTTTTATCTTTATTTCTGACTTGGACTTCAGGTCTTTAAACTCAATTATGCCATATAAAATATTTTTTAAAGAATCTGATTAAGAGAAAATACAGCAGGCTGGAACAAGGGCTTTTTATCAACTGTAAGGTGACCTTTTTTCTTTTCCACATAATTTCTGAGTCTGAGCAGTGATGGATATGATGAGCTGGGCTGGGTGGAGAACTTCCAAAACAGAGGTTCAGTTACTGGAACAATAATTTTCCATTGAGTTAACATAGCTGGTGGCACACCCTGAGTGGAAACATGACTTCAGCTTATATAAAACCAAAGATGCAGTGTTCACATTCAGATGGGTGGAAAGTAGGCACTGATCTCCAGCAGAATCACAGCTTGATGCTTGTGCAATAGGGAGTATTTATAAATATACCTATTTATAGGTAGTTTTAATAGTCACAATGCATCTGGATGAGGCTTGGGCTCCATATAGCACTTTCCAAGTTTTTCCTGGATGGGAATTGTCAGCAACCTTATGCTGCTGCCTATGAGTGGTGGCAAGATTTTTGTAAATAGCACATAAAATCCCTGCTTTCAGGAGAATTGATTCCATAAGAACTTGAAGGGGAAAACACATGGGGTAGCACCTTTTCTTTAAAATATTCATTTGATAGATTTCTGTTAGGGTTTTGAAGTTACACCAAGTGGTCCTTCCATGTTTACTTGACTCATGTAATAGGAAATCCCTGGTTTTTACACAGTAGCACTCACATTGATCTGTGCCTTGTCATTTTTAGAACTTGTCCCTTCTTGAGCATTTGTAATTGTGTATGTTTGTTTTCTCTTTTCTCACACACCCTAAGGGCAATAGATTTCCCAAGTTCTTCAAGAATTCTTGCACAACGAGGAAAAAGAAGAGACATTTCAGTGAATGAGGAGTTTTTTGCTTCTATAGTGTTTTCCTTGAGAAGTGGCTCTTTGAATGAGGATGACAATGGAAGAGATGAAGAATGAAGCAGAGACCACTTCTATGGTTTCCATGCCTCTCTATGCTGTTATGTACCCTGTCTTCAATGAGGTGAGCTCCAGTTTACCTTGGAATGCAGTAATCCCCTTTGTGTGGGAAATGAGGCCACAGGAACATGGGAAAGCTCATCTTGGGAAAGCTTTGTCTAACACATCTTCTCTCTCTGCATTGTTTCACCCTTCTTGCCAGCAATAGTTTCATGCTCATCAAAGGTTGCTGGTTGTCTTGGTCCTGAGCTTTTCTCTTACCTTTAACACAGGATTTTGCCAAAAATGCCAGCTCTGGTGTTCTCTGGCAGGAAATAGCACACAGTCAAACCTGTGAACAGCTTGATGCATTTTAATTTTACTGCTAATGGTTGTAATTTAATATTTGTTTTTCTCTGAATATCAGAGCTTGCCAAGATGTTCTCACAATCTTCTGTTGGACTTTTGCTGCAAAATACATCCAGTGATTTTTGTTTTCATTTGTGGGGGGGAACTCTTTCCTTTGGGATTAACTTTAGAGTATCTCTGAAGTGAGACCAGCAATTTGAAAGCTTCTGTCAATCCCCCTTCCCATTCTGCTTTATGGGGCAAGGTGTGATCACTTGATTTGTTTTGTTCTGATAACAACAGAATGCTAATAATTCATTCTAAACTTTTATTGCAGCTAGAAAGAGTAAATCTGTCTGCAGCTCAGACACTGAGAGCAGCTTTTATTAAGGTGAGAAGTAACTTGCATGGAAAAATGGTTGTTTCAAAAGTAAGCTGTGTAAGATGAAGCTAAAAGGTCAGCTCTCTTGTTTCCTTGTCTTTTTATCTGAGACTTCATCCTTGATCCAGTAGTCTAAAAATAAAGTGGAGACAATTGCATGAACTGGAAGTTTGAGATGTCTGCAGATGTCATGAGTAGAAATCTGAATGAGCAATTTTAAACTGACTCTTCTCTTGTCCATATAGAACAAAAGCTTAAATGAGGGAGCAGTCAGTGAATAAATAATCAACTTAGTCTAAAACCCACAAGATTTGTAGAATAGGCTCTCATGAGCAATAGGCACGTAGCAGACTTTGAAATTGGTTTACAAAGTGAGTGGTAATGGGATTTTTTTGTGGATGAAGTTCAGTGTTTGTGTAGAAATCCAGCAGTAAATGGAAAAAAAAGATTCTTCGGACTTTTCCATTGTATTCCTAAGGAGTGAAAATACAGATATTCCTTTACATTGCTTTATTGAAGTGGTGATCTTTTCAAATATTGAAACAAAATAATGGCAGGCATGACATATCTGAGCTGTGCAAATCTGGGATACTTCCCTGTTCCTGCACTTAAATCTAATGCACCTTGATGGGCTGAAGTCTCAAAGTGAGCTCCTACAAGTGTAGGTTGGTTTTGTGTGCTTTCACAATGGGTGGGAAGGAGCTAAGCTGGATGCAAATAATGTTAAACTGAGATGTTGGTAAAAATGGTAGTGCCAGCTAAAAAGCCCACAGAGGCTCATTTTTCTTCCACACAGAGCAGGTTTTTGGTAGCAGCACAGGTGATGTGAACAGCTCCAGTGTTAATGCAGCTCTGTACTTAGATATGTCATCAATCAAAAACTGGGTTTTTTCTGAAAGAGCAATTCCCAGATGATGTCTGAGCATATGATGTGATTCATGAGAGGCACATTTATAAATGTCATGGGGAAGGTGGGGGAGTAGCACCTGTGTTGGAGTGAATTCAATTCCAGGGGATACCATATCTTTGTCTCAAAGCTTATTGTTTATGAAAATATAACAGGATAGAGGCATTTATTAAAACCTTTCTTACTCAAATTAAAATGAGTGCAAAGGCTTATTGGAAAAGTTGCTCATGCAAAATCAATGATGTAGTCCAAGAAAAACGAATTTTGTAGTGGAAAAATGTTTTTAATATAATCTACTGGTCTAAAGCCATTAGACATTCAAAGTTCCTAGCAAACTCCTGCAGTGTCTGAAACAATTTCCATGAAAATCTTGGTGCTTGCAATGTCCAGGTCTTGCATATTTAAAAATAGAAAATTTCTCTGCTTTACAGGCTGAAAAAGAAAATCCAGGTCTTACACAGGACATCATCATGAAAATTCTGGAGAAGAAAAGTGTGGATGTGAATTTCACAGAGTCTCTTCTGCGTATGGCAGCTGATGATGTAGAAGGTAATAAAACCTGTGTTGGATAACTGTATTTTTAATTACACTCTTAACTAGGAACATGCAATTCTCTATTTCTTCTTTTTTTTTCAGAAGAGATTATTTGTTTCTTAGTAGAATTTTCTCAGCGTGGTAGAAGAAATTTTGTATTTTTGAATACTGCTATAGGAGAAATTAAATTTCCCTTAAAACCACACTTGACTAATAAGAGAAGGAAAGAAAGAAAATGAATGTTCAGAGCTGTGTTTTTATGAATGTTCAGAACTAGGTTTTTATGGGTGCATAGTTCACCTTTTGCAATGCTAACAACCAGGAAAAGGCAAATAATGGAGTATAACATCCTCTTTTTTTTTTTCCCTACTTCAAATTAAAAGCAGCAGTTACACTGTCACAGAAGGAGAATATACTGCAGGCTTTAAGTTATTTTAATACTGAATTTGATGATTTTAATGTCTCAAATAAAGTAAGATGGGCTCTTTCTCCACCATGCAGTAATGAAGGTGATAGATGCATTGTTCTGATTCACACAGGGGTTATTCACTGCAGTTCTTTGCTGTTCACCTTCACATTCACCCTGGCAATCCTGCTGCATTCTGTATCGTGTTTTTAGCTGTCACTACAGACTTCAGGACAAACTAATGGTGGTTTTGAATATGTTCTTTTTGACAGAGTATATGATTGAAAGACCTGAACCTGAATTCCAAGATCTTAATGAAAAGGCACGAGCACTTAAACAAATTCTTAGTAAGATTCCAGATGAGATCAATGACAGAGTGAGGTTTCTTCAGACAATCAAGTAAGTACAATATGATGGGTTTTGCTGCAGGTGGAGAGGTCAAACTTCTTGTATTTAGGTCTAAATGTTGAAATTCTGTAGGTGTAGCAGCATTGTTCCCATTGCCAGACAGCCTGATCCCACTTAGAAATGATGAGGATGTTACTTGACCAAACTTGCTGAATTTGGTCTCCTCCATCATGTCTGACATTTCCTCTGTAGGGACTGCCCTGAGAAATACTTGAGTGCTGGAAAAGGATTCAATTCCAGCATTTCATGGGATCTCCTGAGGATATTGAAATTCTCTTTTTCTTGCCCAACAGGGACATTGCAAGTGCAATAAAGGAGCTCCTTGACACAGTAAATAATGTCTTCAAGAAATACCAGTATCAGAACCGGCGGGTACGTGCACCAGCTCTTCATCCAATATTTCTAATAGCAACACAAGAAATATTGTTGTGATCCAAGGATGAACAGCAGAGCTTAGCTGGTCAATGAGACCATGCTTTAACAACAGAAAGGTTGTATGATGGGTCTCAGGAATTCCAGAGAAAAAATTATTCTTCTTTGTTTGTTCTAAAGGAAAAAAAACCCAAAAATTTTTATTCCTGATGTAACATTAATTAATCTTCTGATCAGTTAAACCTCAAGGTTCTCACTGCACCCAGAAATATGTGAACTAAGACTCTGCTCCCGGTGTTTTTGTTTTTTTAGGCACTTGAGCACCAAAAGAAAGAGTTTGTAAAATACTCCAAAAGTTTCAGTGATACTCTGAAAACCTATTTTAAAGATGGAAAGTAAGTATGCTTTTGTCCTGTTGTTTCAAGATTTACATAATGCCTAACAGGAAAATAGGACAGGCATAAGCTGCCTCTTTTAGGAGTTGCCTAATTATTTCCTTTCCTATGTCCTCTCATTACCATGGATGCTTTAAAATGCTGTTTCTTTGCCTTTGAGGAAAGGGAAAATTGTTAAATTCACCACCATGTAACATCCATGTGTGCTGTTAGTTTTGAATTTGAATGAGAAATTAAATTTCCTGGCCCTGTGTGGGTTTTTTCAGTGCATATAAAAGGACAAAGAAATTATGGATTTTTTGGTTGAGAAAAGTAATTTACCTATTTGAAGTATCATTTGCAAATACAAAACATCTGTGCAGGGTTCTCTTTGATTTACATTTTTATTGGCCTTTCTTTATAGACCCTCACAGTATCTGGAATGATTCAGCTGAATGTTTTTCTAGCTGAGCATTTTAGCCCTCAAACTGAGGCTTTTTCCAGGTCTTCACCTTGGGTTTTGCAGTCATTATTCCTGTATCATTCACTGTAGTGATTCTTTTGGAGGATGAATGGGTCCCCCTCAGATTCTGACAGAGCCAAAATGTTCTGTTTTAAAGATGGAACCAACTTTGATGTCAGCTCTTGTTGAGCTTGGCAAAGGCTGAAAACACCCAGGAGATGGTGCATTATAAAGGAGAGAAAAGTCTTGAGACCAGCTGGGAGTACAATCCTGTTCCCATCAAAGCATTCTTGTTTTTCTCTCCTTCCCCTGAAATTGGGGCTAAATTTGATACCAAAATGAGAAGTTCAGGCTTTAGTAGCTTTGCTTCCTGGACAGAAGTACTGTGTGAGCTTCAGCTTAAAGTGTGTTAATTATTTGCAGTAGTGTAAGAAATTCCATCCTGTATTTGCTCTCCTGGGGAAGTCAGGAGGAATTTCTGTCTGAGCTGCACATGGGGTGAGATCCCTGCTGCCCCCAGCACTAAACACAAGCCATGCTCAGGCGTCATTCCTGAGCAGAAAACTTGTGTGACCCCACACCTTTCTGTGCAGAAAGGTAACTGAAATAGTGTGTTGCTGTCACATGTGTGCACGTTTAGTATTCCCTGAGGGAAGAGTTGCCAATTCTGGAATTCCTAAGGGGTGAACAGCTCAGCTTTGGGAAAGGTGTTTAACAGTCAGAGTCAGAAAATGGCTGTGACCTTAAAGATCATCTGGTTCCAAGCCCCAGTCATCTGCTCCGTGGTTTTCCCTTGGTTATCTGAATCCCAGAAGGAAAGGAAAGGATTGAGATGTCAGTGATGACAGAGAGCCAAATTCTTTCTAAATTCCTGCCAAATCAAGGCAGCCTTCCTGGGCTTAGCTATGCAGATGAGGCTGGCTGGCTGCCAGCAGGGAGCTTCAGGTAGGTCAGCACAGGGTGGAACACCCCTGTGCTTCCAGTCCTCCAATGCTGGGTGCCAGTGATGCTGGCTTTCTCCACTGCCATGTTTCTGGAAGTGTCTGAAGCAATATTCTTCTCTTTCCACAGGGCAATAAATGTGTTCATAAGTGCCAACCGACTAATTCATCAAACCAACTTGATACTCCAGACCTTCAAAACTGTGGCCTGAAAACTGTATATGTTGAGAGTTGTACTTTTCAATGGTGGATAGGGTACCTTTATATGTAAATTTTAAAGTTTTGACTGTATAAATTATCAGCCCCTCTCGAGGGGCCTAATGCAGGATTTTGAATGGGATTATTGCCATCTTACACCATATTTTTGTAAAACATTGTAGCTTAATCATAATCTCACAAGAAAGATTTTGCATCACTTTTTGCTATTATCATTCTTTTCAGAATTATAAGCCAAAAGAATTTACGCCTTAATGTGTCATTATGTAACATTCCTTACAAGAATTGTAAATATTTGGTGTTCTGTTTCTGACATTTTAACTTGAAAGCGAAAAACTGCAAGATTATGTATTTAACAATATTGGTGGCAAATATTCAATAAATAGTTTACATCTGTTAGACTGTCTTTTTGTATGTGAACAAAAGTGCATAACTCATCTTTCTAGAACTGCAGAACATTCATTCAATAGAAAAAGAAATTAAAATTATTTGGGTGCTTAAAGCTACCGGGAGTTCAAATCAGTGTAAAATGAGGGGTTTTCCTTAAAACTGAGATTTTGGCTGTTATCTAGACCAGAATATCAGAACAATTATATTAAAATGTCTTTGAGAAAGTAATAAATAAACCCAGAAGTGAGATGTGCTTTTGTTTTTGATAGAAACTAGATCTCACTTCTTTCTTAGTCTTCTGTTAGTGGCGAGTTCACAGGGTTTTTTTTTTTTTTTCCTAGGCTATTCCAAGGTTTGGAGCACAGGTTTATTTGAAATATATGCAGCAAAGATTGAATTTAAAACTATTCAGATAAGTGGGTTTGAATTTGTCCCCTTTGGGAGGGAGGAGGATTGGAGCTAGAACTCTTCCAGGTAGCACTAGTGATATCTATACTATGCATGCCATAAGGCAACTTTGTTTTTTCAGGGAATTGAAATCATGTGAGACCTCGACTGACAAACCTTGGCTGTGTAGATGGTTAAGAGCTGCTGCTGGACAGGTGGAAATTTTCTCTTTGTGATGTCCTGGTGATGTTTCACAAGTTCTGACGAATCCCTTGGAAGTGCACCTCGAGCTGATTTGGAAATAGAATAAACCTCTGGAAGTTTGCAAAATCTGTAGCCATTACTAGGAAGTTTAGGGGAGAATGTGAAGCAGCTTCTGAAAGCTGTTGCAGGAGGAGCACTCCAGGCTGAAAGAGCACAATTGCTCCAGAACTATTCCTTGTTTGGCTGTAAATGGTGAAGAAAAGGTCCCTGCAGATGGTCTGGCACACTGGCCTGGTGCTGTACTGCTCATCTGGGGCAAGTGCCTTATCCCAGGTACAACAGCTGGGTCCTTGCATTTGCTGACCTGAAAGGATCAAAAAGGGAGGAAAATGCAAACTGCAGCCTCCCAAATAGCACTGGATGTTCTGCTGTCTATTTGTGCATGGAATTGTTTCCTCGATGAGAGCACTGACTGTAGTCAAATAGAACAATGTGAAGGAGAGTATTGTGTACAAATGAGTTCTTTGGGAATGTATGTTGTGCAATTTTTGGTTACACATAGAGCTATAAGCAGGACGTGGTCCTTAAAGCTTGCTGGTCGGCCTGTTCTCTGTTCTGACAGTGGTGTCTTGTGTCCTTAGCAAAGTGAGCTTAGGAAAGGGATGCAGAATCAATTTATAGTTCAAACTTTCTGGTGTTTCTCAAAGCTTGGCCTGCTGAGCTGTCATTTTTGGCAAGTGGTAGAAGAACAGCAATGTTCGAGCTGACGAAATGAGAGTGATATTGAATTTGCATCGTTGCATTCTGTAACTAAAAGGGTTGGGTAGTCTCCTTGTGGGTGATTCTCAATTAAGTCATAGCTCCAGAGGGCTTCATGAAGATCCATGAGTCAGGGAGAAGGAAGGGAAAGGCCCCTGGAGTTTGTGATACTTCATCTGTCTTGGAAAGAGTGTTTGGTATTGGAGAGGCTGCAGTAGGGGCTGTAGAGAGGGAGAAACACAGAAGATTGGGTTGTGGTTTATGAATTGGACCTGATTCCCATAATATTCTGAGTTTTCTCTATTTTCTTGGACTGAGCAGGACAATTGCCAATTAGTGCTGGCAATCCTAAGTTGAATGAGACCATGTCTATGTCTATGGGTGGTAAAAAATACATATAAAAAATCCACTTAAGACTTGTGTCCCACACGAGCTGCTGTGTTATGTCCTGCCAGTTGGTTCCTTGTCAAATCAGAGGCTATTTCATCAAGAAATGAACTGTTCCTGTTCATCAGTTCTTCCCAAAACCTTTATTGGGTAAAAGGTACCAAATACAGGGCTAAGCTTCAGGTTGTCTGGCCAATGTGTTCTGTTTTATTTATAACCTCATTGTGATTTCTCTATGTTACCCTTAAAAGTAATGGAAAATTATTCATTGTAATCAATGTCTGGTAATGGGAAAACTTGAAAACTGGTGTCTTCAGGTCACACTCTTCTGTTGTGTGCAGTGAATCCATATCTAGTGGTCTTATAAACCTTTCTTTTCCACTGAATATGAGCTGGGACATATGTCTGTCAAATTTTATTGTGGTTTTGCACTTTATTATCCAAGTTACCTGAGTAGCTAAAAGATAAGTTTCTCTTAAGGATTTCTGATACAGCAGTTAGTGTTGCAAAATGCTCTTAGAAAATTTCTGCTGTGAATGTGGGTTATAACTGCTATGATAATGTTAACATACAGAAAACCAATCTAATAAACAAAATAAAACTTTGTATATTTGTTAATGAAGCAAAGAACCGTCTTAATCACTTGTTTTGATTTTCCTCAGCCTATCACGAAGTGAAGAAGAGCTTAGGCTGGCTTTTTTTTGGCTGGAAGCTTTAATCCTGATCCCCAGATTTGTGTCCAAGTCTGTGAGAGGTGCCAGGTGCCCAGCTCAGGGCAAGGTTTATCTTGAGCTGAGGGCAAGTGGTGAGTGGGAAACCTCACAGTGTCCTGGTGTCAGACCTTCCTTGGCTCCAGCCAGCACCTGTCACAGACACATGTTCTGAAAAATCCTTTCCTTAAGATTTTTTTCTCCTAAGAAGCTGAGAAGCCCCAAAAACAAAATATAAACAATGATTATCTGCTGCTGTGGAATGCAAGAGGTGCATCTGAAATTACTCTCATGTGGTTGTTTCTAATTAATGGCCAGTCACAGTCAGCTTGCTCAGACTCTGTCTGAGACACAAGCTTTTGTTATCATTCCATTCTTTTTCTATTCTTAGCCTTCTGATGAAATCCTTTCTTCTATTCTTGTAGTATAATTTTAATATATATCATAAAATAATAAATCAGCCTTCTGAAACATGGAGTTCAGATCCTCGTCTCTTCCCTCATCCTGGGACCCCTGTGACCACCATCACAAGCCCCAGCAGATAGTGTCAGTCTGGATTAAACATTATTTTATCTGGATCCCCACCACAGTGCTCCTTTTAATAATGTGCTGTTCAGATCTCACACTGTGTGTCCAAGGCAGCCTTGTTTGTTCTGCAGGTGTTACCTCCTCACTTTCCAGAGGCTCTGCCTCTCTCACTTGGGTGGGGAAGGAAGGGAAGATTGTCAAGACAAACTTGCCACAGATCTAAGCTTTAGATTGCTGCATTTATTCGATTTCCCCTTCAGACTGGAGTGAGTGTGCAGTGGTAATAGCTGGATTGGGCAGAGCAGTGATTATCCCTTGCCCTTGGAGGAGGCCCTGGCAGTTGTGCCTGAGATTCTTGCTTTGCCCTGCTCAGCCTGGCTCATCTTCCCCCAGGCCTGCCCTTTGGGGAAGCACTGCAGGCAGAGTGTGCTGGGAGCTGGGCCACATCAGCCTGGGCCTTGGCACTGTTCGCTCTTCTGCTTTTCCTCACGCACATCTGGGCTGATGTTGCTTTTGAAAGGGAATAGTAGGGAATGGGGTTCCCTAGCAGCAGCCTTGGTGCTAAAAAACAGGACTGAAAAGATGCTCCTGGGTCATTTGGCTTCTCTTACAGAAGTTAAAAGGTACTGGAGAATGTTGGTCCTAAATCTGCCCAGTTCTCTTTTAAAGCCAGCTTCTTTGTCCTCACACCTTTTGTTAGATGTCATTTTAGAACAGTCTGAAAGGATAAAAAAACTCTTCAAAGATTGAAGTTTAATATGCTGCATAAATTTAATTTATGATGAAGAATTCACTAACCTTGGCCACAACCAACTGTTCTTTTCCCCTTTTCTTCACTTAGTCCTGGAGTGAATTTCGTACCACCATGGGCTTCACTTCTTACAGATGCACAGTCCCAAGGGCTTGGACCTCTAAACAAAACAAGGTGTTGGGCAATGCTAAATTTGCTCCTTTGAGGCTGAGACAAAACAATTTTTTCCTCATGCTGTAACACAAGCTTGAATTTTGTTGCAAAACTCGGTGGTGCTGTTGTCTCCAAGGCAGAGGAGGAGGTTTGGCTCACCTGGAGATGTCCCTGGGCTTCCCTGTGCCTCTCCTGCCCCACAAGGCTGTGACACAGACAATGCAGGATGCTTCCCCCCAGGTTTGCTCGCTGGATTTCCTGAGCATTTTCTCCCTGATTTCTGACTTTGCACCTTGTCCCCGTTGTCCCATCCAGCCTGGCTGCTGTGACAGCTCAGGGAGCACCTTGTCACACCAAGCACTCCTACAGTGAGGGGACAGCACAGGACTGGCTCCTTGCTGGTCACTGGCATCTCTTCCCCCGTCGAGCTTGGCATCCTCATAATGATTTTTGCCTGATTTGGGCAAGTTCGTGGCTTTAATGTTCATTGAAGGGTCAGGAGTGGAGCTCAGCAGCACCTGAGGTGCAAGGCTGTGAATTTGGGCAGCACTGCCACACCTGGGCACTATCTGAGTCTGTGATTGTATGATAAAAGGTTTTATCTCTTCCCTCTCTCTGCCACCTGGCAGTGCTGCTTATCCCCATGTGAAGATCACAAGGCTTTCCCTGGCAGCACACAGCCACAATTTGCACTTCAGAAGTTGAGCATCCCAGGGAACCTTGTGGTGTTGGGTAAAGATCACTGTGCTCAGACAGCTTCAGTGGAAAGTTTGGTTACACTCTGCTGCTGCTGCTCCTTTGGAATCTGTGTCTTGCTGTTAAAGGTTTATCAATCATGAGGATTCCTTTGCTGAGCAGTGCCCAGAGGTGGCCATGGGGGGAGGTGGGGTTGGTTTTGGGGGACTGTCAATGACACTGATAGGAAGAGACATTAAATTCCTCCAAGAACCAAGAGGAAAGGAAATTGTGTTCTACTCTCTCTGGAGACAGAAGTGTTCTACTTGGTGTATCCAGAAGGAAAATTGTTTTTTTTAGTGCTGTAATCCCATTATTGGTGACAAGGTAAGCAAAATAGATTTTCAATTGCTGATTTCTAATGCACGCTCTGATCTGCTGTATAAACACTTGTGAATTTGCATTTGGTATCACAGTCAAAGGAGTGATTCCAGCTGATGGATGGAGAAATTTCAGAGAATATTTTGCACTGTTTCACTAAGCTGAGTATAAAACCCTATATCTAAATTAGACATGTCTTTGACATTTTATTATTTCATAATTGTAACTCCTAGACTTTCCATAGTAGGTAATTGCTTTTTTCCCTGAAGCTGCCTTAGTCTCCAAGGATAAATGATGGGTGAAATGGATGCCTGAGTTCCTGAAGTTTTAAAGTAAAGAGAATAAAGTATGAGCTAAAAGTATAATTCACTTAGTTTTCCTTCTTGCTGCTGGGTATCTAATCTGCAATAGAGCCACAGTGAAAAATGCTGTGAAAAAAATTAAAAGACTGAGCTACAACCTTTAAGAAAAGGCATGGTGAGTGAATTTCTTAACTAAAATGTTAATTGGAAGGATTTTACCTTGCTTGTTGAGGAAGATGTGGTAACCAATTTTTCCCTGCTGTTTGCACAGCCCTGTGGTATTAATAATTTTGTGTGGTTCTCTACAGCTGCTTAATGAGTGACAAACAGAATTTTCCTGAGTGGTTTGGAATGGGAGAGCAGAAATTCCTTTCAAGGCTGTAATGCAGCAAGGACAATAAATATTGCCTGAGAAGGTTAAGAAGAAAACCTCTCAGAATCACAGGTGATGAGGTTGGCAAAGAGCTCCAAAGTTGGGCTCAATCTTTGGCTGATCCCCACCAGCCCAGGGCACCGAGTGCCACCTCCAGGGATGGGGAACCCCCTCAATCCTCTGGATCTGCACAATCTCTGCCATGGCCACATCTAAATAAAATCCCCCTGTGATCCTTTAGCCCAGCCCCAGTATTTAAGGAGCCTGGGTAGAGTCTTGTCAGACACAAATTTAATGCACTCTGAAGCCCCACAAAGAGCTGTGGTTGCTGCAGGTAATGGGAGAAAAAAAAATCCCACCTCATTTCTATTCAGTAAGAATTACAAAGCATAAGGGGCAAAGAAAATGTAATTCAGCTGAGTTTTGCCTGCCTTTTTTACATGACTTTAAATATAAACCCAAAGCAAACGTTTAACAGTAAGGCCTTGTGCAAGTCAGTATTTTTTATTTGAATGAGAACTGAGCTGCTCTTTTCAAAACCAAATGTCTGCATTACCAAGACATAAAAGCAAAGTGTGGAGTTTTTTTGTTCCTTCCAGCATAAAGAGAGACTTTTTTGTCATGAAACACGAGCAGTGCCAACTGCTGACAGTGCCAGAGTGAAGCTCAACCTGTTGACCTCTTGCTATCTGGAGCTTTTTCTCATGAACATGCAATAATGGTTCTGTAATTCCCTGCCAACAGAAGGCAGCAAGCTGCATGAGCAGAGTAATGCACGAGGAGAGGAGAGCTGAGGTGTGGAAGCTCCTGTTGCACTCTGTCTGGCAGACAGGAGTTAAACAGCAAGGCTGGCACCTGCAGCAGTTAAGGATCCAAGCTGCTCCTTGGCCAATTCTTGTTTCCTGAGGTGTCAGGTGTGATGTGTGACCTTGCCCCAGGCTGTGCTCCACGAGGATGAGGAGCCCAGGGGGACATTGCTGGTGTCCCAGTGAGGGAGGAAAGCAAAAGCCCTCAGGGGGAGCTGGTGCTGCTTTGTTTACCCCATTTTTGGGCCAAAACAAGCAGCATCCACATCCTCCTCCTGCGATTTTTAGTGGTAGAGAAGGACCAGGTGCTAAACCCCCTACTGACAGTTTATTTAATGCATTTGGTACAAAACCATCCTTTATTTCTACAGGCTGCAAAGTGAAGCTGATGGGGTCGCTGGGTTTGGGGCTGGAGAGTGCCCTGGGTCCCTGCCCTGCCCTCAGCCTCAGCCCAGACTTTGTGTTTATTTCCAAAGCCTTTGAGGCTGCTGAGGATGGATGGGGCTGCTTTGCACAGGAACACCTCCACACACATTTATTTCCACTGCAGCAGCCACTGGGCTGTGCTCTGTGCTCTGCTCCCATTCCAGCCCTTCCCCAAGCCATCAGTCACTGTCCTTCCAGCCCCACTCCAGCAGCAAGTGGAAAAGTTCATCATCAAAAATGCCTAAAGTAAATGGATTTTGCTAGGAACGGTTCAGCTGCAAACTGCTGTTGCTTCTGCTCATCTCTGGATTGTCTGTCTCTCCAAACTGAGTACCCAGAACTAAATTTTAGCAGCTGGCAGCTTTGTGGGTTCTCTGACTCCATAAAAGCCAATTCAAAACCTGCACCTCCTGCTGCTTGTCTGCCTTGCAGGCAAGACTTGTTACTTCTCTCTTTCCAAAATCCATTTGGAGGAGAATTATGTGTTAGAAATTAATTAAAAACATGGACTTAACGTTTGTTTCCTTGACCTCTGAAAACTATCCCAAGTGGTGAGCATTAGTCTTGTGGGTTTGTTTTGGGGTTTTTTTTTTTGCTGGGGGGGCAGGGGATGATGATTACAAATTAGTTAAACATTCAAATAATGTCTCAAGATGTTTGCATATTAATTCATAAACGTGGGGTCACTCACCACAGTGGGGGTTGGATAAGAATTTGGGTTTTATCTATATTAGATATGGTTCCTGTTGTTGGGATGATGTTGCTGCCCTTCTCTCTGCCAGACTGTCCCTGCTTTGCTGAAGTCTCCCCTTCCATGGAGCAAAGGAGTTGTGAAAGCTGTTGCATCCCTCAGATTTTTGTAGCTGAATTAGCAGCAGAAAGCAGAGAGATCATTCTGTATGAATTTTATCCCTGAGCTATTAGAGCTGGAAAAGCCAACCCTCAAGCTACATCTCTCACACATAACACACCTACAATTCTCTTTCAGTCTCCATGGTAAAAAGCTGCTTTTAGGCTGATTTCTCTCAGTGAAATAACTTCAAACTGGACACAAGAACTCACACTATGGGCAGTGGAGCATGAGAACTAGAAGGACAGTGCTGGAAATTGAGTAATTAAGTACTAAAATGAGGTTTGACATTTTCCTTAGACCAAGGGTGGCAGTGGAACATCATTCCTGAGAGCTGCTGCTGTTGGGATGGAAAGATTTAGGGGTTTTCAGGGTTAGAGGCTGCTCCTGGAGGAGAGAGTTGGAGTGTGGGGAAATCTGCTCTGCTTTGCTGGGGCTGGGACTGCTGCTCTTGCTTGCCCACAGCAATTCCTTCCTAAGCTGTGTCCTTGCTTTGCAAGCACTGCCTCCACCCCATCCCTCAAAAGGCAACTCTGCACATAAAAATAAAATAAAATAAAAATTTAAAAAATCTGTAATTTTCTGTTTCATAGAGGATCCATTTTCCTTTTCTCCTGGATCACCTTATTGTGAAAAATCCATCCTCTGTGCTCCCGTGTTCATCAGTGTGGCACTTGAGAAATAAACACCCAGCCCCTTTCATGTCACTGGCAGGGGACAAAGGTGGCCTTGTCCCAAACAGGAACGTGGCTCCAGCCAGCCCAAACCTCACCCGACCTCCACCCCCTGCTGGATTTTCTGTGCCTCAACCTCCCTGTGCCTCAGGTAAGGACTGCACTCAACAGGGCCCTGAGTTCAGCTACATTGCTGTAAAAATAATAATAATTTTAATAATAATAATAAAAACGATAATAAAATTATCAATAAAATATAATAATGATGATACTAATAGTAATAAAAAATTATAATAATAATAATTAATAATAATAATAATAGCATTTCCCAAGCACAAAGGAAAGCTTTGCAGGCAGGGAATGGCACATTTTAGAGTGCTGCAGTGCTTGGAATGAGAACCATTTAATGTGAGCAAAGGCAAATCATTTACAGTGTGGGAACACTCCAAAATTAGATGGTATCCACTAAATATTTCAGAATTGAGATGAAATAAATAAGTCAGTATCTCTTTAGCTAAAGAGCTGGGATAATTTTCTGCATGGATTATATTGCCAGGAGAAAATGGGAGAAGCAAATAGTGGGGGAAAATAGTCATAATTTGTAGAAAATGATTGCGTGGAAGGTGAAAATATGAACTGTTTCACTCATCTGCTGAGTGCTTTCTTCCTGGAGCAGGAAGATGCTCAGGTACCTTAAACTGCTCCTTCCTCTCCTGGGCCAGAGCAGTGGCACCATCCCTGACACAAGAACTCCTCCCAGGCAATGCTGGCTCAGGTGCTGCTTTGTTCCAGGTGAAACTCTGGGCTGGTTCAGCTCCCTTTTGCCAGAGAGAGGAATGGAAACCCAAAAAGGGTGCTACCCACCCACTCTATATGGTTAAATAAGTTTTATTTACCTTATAGGTGGAACTTCTGAGCTATTGAACATAAAAAAATGAAGCTGTGGTGCCTATCTTGGCAAATCATTGCCCTAAATATGTAATAATTTACCATTATTGTATTTTTCTCTTTACTACAGTAACATTTTAAAGCAGCCTGACCACAGTGCACCTCAAGATGAGACTTTGAGGGTCCCATGCTGGAAAAATGGCTGATTTTTTTCCATACCTGGTACACACAGAGCATCTCAGGGATGTATTGATCAAAGAACTGTGATATTTTCCAGGTCCCCCGTGGCAGGAAGGAAATGATGAATCTGACTCCATGTTCTCAGCAGGCTAATTTATTATTTTATTTTATTATGTTATATTATACTAAAACTGTACTAAAGAATACAGAAAGGATACTTACAGAGGGCTTAACAAGATAACAATGAAACCTGTGACTCTCTCCAGAGTCCTGACACAGCTGGACTGTGATTGATCATTAAGTAAAAACAATTCACATGAAACCAATCAAACAATCACCTGTTGGATAAACAATCTCCAAACACATACCAAAGCAACAAAACAAAGGAGAAGCAAATCAGATAATTCTTGTTTTCCTTTTTTTTTTTCTGAGGCTTCTCAGCTTCCTAGGAGAAGGAATCCTGGGCAAAGGGATTTTTCCAGAACATGTGATGGTGACAAAGGTGCACTGTGGTCACTGCTGTGAGAGAGCCTCCCATGGTTTTCTTCTGAATCAGGGCAGATGAAGCACCCTCAGGAGAGTCAGGGAAGTGTTTTATGGCAAAAAGGGACAGTGGCAGGATGAGCTGGGACAGCGGATGTCTGGAAAAGTGGATTGTCACCGTCACATTTTCTGGAAAAATCCCTTTGCCCAGGATTTCTTCTCCTGGGAAGCTGAGAAGCCTCAGAGAAAAAGGAAAACAAGAATGATCTGATTTGCTTCTCCTGTGTTTTGTTGCTTTGGAATGTGTTTGGAGATTGTTTATCCAACAGGTGATTGTTTCATTGGTTTCATGTGAATTGTTTTGACTTAATGACCAATCAGTGCCAAGCTGTGTCAGGACTCTGGTGAGAGTCACGAGTTTTTCATTATTATCTTTTCCCCTTCTGTCTGTATCCTTTCTCTATTCTTTATAATAGCTTAGTTTGGTATTCTTTTCTATAATATAGTATAATAAAATAATAAATTAACCTTCTGAGAACAGGGAGTCAGATTCATCATTCCTTCCTGCCATGGGGCGCCCTGCAAATACAACAGGGGATGTGTGGGACCGTGGATCTGTGGAAAGGGGGATGTGTGGAGCAGGGGATGCTTGGATCAGTGGATGTTTGGATCAGTGGATGTGTGGAGCAGGGGATCTGTGAATCAGTGGATATTTGGATCAGTGGATCTGTGGAACAGGGGATATTTGGAACAGGGGATCTGTGGTTCTCCCCCTGCTCCCCGGGATTGTCGTGACTGCAGCAGGAGCCAGGGAAGTGCTGCTAATGAGATCAAGGATCTTGATTAATCTTTTTGTGATGAGAGATTAAGCCCTTGGCTCATTCAAAACCTATTCAAGCTCATAAGAGAGATTCTGAATCTCTCCCCCAATATTTGGGGTGGATAAAAGGGGGCCAGGAGCTGATGGGATTGCGGGGTCGAGCTGAGGTGGCTGGGCCATGCCCACAGCTCCTGCCACAGGGAGATCCTCCTTTTCCTGGAAGAATTCTGTGTTCTGCTGGGAAAAGGAGCCCAAATGGCTCAAAGCTGGCATGGGAGTCCTTGGGAGCCCTTGTGTAACTCAGGACAGGAGATGAGATCAGGTCTATAAATACCTGGGGCTAATCTCCACCCAAGGCAGGAGGTTTAAAGGCTGCTGAGCCACTGGAAATATTTTCTGTGCCCATCACAGGCCTCAGCTGGGCACTCTGCACTCATCTGCTTCTGCCCTCCTCGACTGCTGTAATTTATTTTTTATTTATTTTAGGGCTCTGTGTGTGTGGCAGAGGGGATGGCTGGGCTTTTCTCACTTTTTCTGAGTGACAGGTTTGGCTGCAGGAGTCAGGGCTGGGGGGCAAAGTGCAGCAAATGCTGAAGCACCTGGGTAAAATAAACTCATTTTGTGTGTGAGCAATTCCCTTCCTCCCCCTACAGAGGTCCTGGAAATTGTGAATTGCTTGGAAGGGGGCTGGGACCTGGGGGAGTGCTGATATAATGCAGGGATCAATTGAAGCTTCACTCTTAGCGAGCTTCTTCAGCACAAAAATCTTTTGGAATAAAAAATGTCACTTTGGACAGATTGCATCTAGCTCTAAAAATGGATCAAAGCTTGTAGTTAACTAGAGAAACAGAAGTGTGTGTATGGGGAGAAAATTATCAAAAAAATCAAGATTACTTAGCTCAACATTTGCAGAAGAAGGTTTTATCCTTTTTAAAAAACAATTAACTTTTAGGCATTGATTTTTATTTCTTTAAATCTGAATTAAAACATCTCTAGCAGTGGAAAACTCCTGATTCAGCTTGAAGATTTTTTAATACATTATATATATAATATAAGATGATACAAGATGATATGATATAAGATGATATGATATAGTATGATATGATATAGTATGATATGATATAGTATGATATGATATAGTATGATATAATAATATAATATAATATAAATTTTTATTATATAGATATATAAAAATATAAATAGAAATTATTTTCTTGCCCATTTTTCTTGTATTATTTTTAAGTCTAGTGGTTTTTTTGGTAAGTCTTTCCTGGGCTGGGGGAGGTTGTGATGGCATTCATTTATATTTTTGGGTAATAAAGGCTGTGGGGAAAATGTAGTCAGGTAAAAGTCCAGCACTAGTACAGTTATATATATAAATATAAATTGGCCTTGAATAATTTAGGTGGGCAATTCTTATTAGAGCACCCTGTCAGTGCTACAGCTGTCCAGTGGGAACTGTAAGAAGAAAATAGAAATTACCAAACAGCAAGAAAATATCCAGTTGATGTTGGAGCAAAGGGAGAGATGATTAACTTTCGGGGAAGACTCTGGATTTTGCTGCTCACAGCATCAGAGGCTGTGCAGGTTTGTTCTGGTGCTGTGTCTGTGCATGACCTGAATGAAATGCAGAGGTGGGAAGGGAATTTACCAGTGAATCATGAGGTGATGGGAATCACAGGAGGAAAAGGAACTCTCTGCTGTCCTTTAGTCCTTTCCCTTGGCACATGCACATGAATGCAGTCTCACTGTTTGAGCTGTTTCAATATTCAGGGTGAATGGCTCTCATCCTTGCTGCGTGCCATTCCTCACATTTAGAAGCATTGCCCCACACCAAACAGGGTTTTTCTGCTTGTGCTGGCTGCCTCCAGTGACTCCCAGGCTTTGTCACCCCCTCGTTTGTCCCACCCAAGCTGGGCACACTGAGCTCCTGCAGTGCCCTCTGCCTCCTCAGGGAAAACAACCACAGCAGTGACATTAAAACATTGAAATGCAGATTTCAACCTGCGGCCTGAGGACTGCTGTAGGATGGGATCTCTGTGCTGCACTTGGTAACTGCAATTTGATAAATGCCCCGATTGGAAATTGGGCAAGGCTGACAAGTCCTGGTTTTCCTCTTCAAGTCCAAATCAGCCTGGGCAGGTGAGGGAGGGGATTCTGCCCCTCTGCTCTGCTCAGGTGAGACCCCACCTGTGCTGCTGCCTCCAGCCCTGGGGCCTCAGAGAGCCCTGGAGCTGCTGGAATGGGCCCAGAGGGGAGCACAGAGCTGCTCCTGGAGCCAGGCTGGGGCACCTGGGGGGGCTCACCTGGACAGGAGCAGCTCCAGGGAGAGCTCAGGGCCCTGGCAGGGCCTGAAGGGGCTCCAGGAGAGCTGCAGAGGGACTGGGGACAAGGATGGAGGGACAGGAGCCAGGGAATGGCTGCCAGTGCCAGAGGGCAGGGCTGGGTGGGAGATTGGGAATTCCTGGCTGGGATGGGATTCCCAGAGCAGCTGGGGCTGCCCCTGCATCCCTGGCAGTGCCCAAGGCCAGGCTGGACAGGGTTTGGAGCACCTGGGACAGTGGGAGGTGTCTCTCCATGGCAGGGGTGGCACTGGGTCATCTTAAAGGTCCTTGCAACCCAAACCATCCTGGGATCCCAAATCAGCTTTGCTGGGCCAGGTCTGAGCTGTGCTCACTGCTGGGGTTCCCTTTTTGGAGAGCAATGGATGAAATGCTCCTTCCCCTCAGAATACCCCATTATCAGGGGCAGTTCTGGTTGCTGGAGCCCTGGCAGGTTCCATCCTTTCCTGACCTGTGAGATTTGCTTTTTTTGCCTTGTTTAAGATGAGAAATCTTTGGGGGGCAGATCCCCCTGGGGCTGAGAGGCTTTGCAGGGTGTCTGGCTGGTGTGAGAAATGGTGTCAGGGATGAAGTCAGTCACTGTCTAACAGCTGAAAAGCCAAGGCTGTGCTTGTTTCCAAGCAGCTTTAGCACTGCAGTTTTCACAGCATTATCTGAGCATTCTCAGCACTACCATGAAGGAATTTGTTCCATCTCAGCTCCTGCTCCTTTCCCCCACTTCTCTCCTCTATGAAGTTTATAATTTGTCTCATAGTTTGATGTTATGGAAATTACTTTAACATCACCTTTTAGTCAGATGTTCCCTGAGGAGCCTGACTTACAACACAATTTAGTCAGAAATGAATTTGTCTTTGTAACAAACTGCAAATTACCAAGCTCATGAAACACCACTTCTCATAAATGCCTCTTACAACCTTGCAGATTTGAGTCCTGGAGCAACAATCAGGCTCCAACCCTTCCTTATTTGTCTTTCTGTACAGACTGCAGAGCAAAAATTACAAAGGCACCTGGGTTTTGAGTGGAAAGTTGTGCATTTTGAACCTGATGTGATCATCCATAGAAGAGCTGTGCCTTTGTGGGAGAATAAGAAATGTTTGTTGTAAGAGCTGAAATGAGGGATGGGGGACTCCAGGGGCTCTCCAAAATGCAGTTTATTGTATCCAAAATGCAGTTTATTGTATCCAAGGTGTCACAGCAGCCCAGGGCCGTGGGTGACAGAGCTGTGCCCACAGCTGTCAGCTCCAGCTGCAGGCAGCCCTGCAGACCCTTTGGTTTGGTCACAATGCATTAGAGACTTTGCTTTGCTGAGCATCTCCATACAGCAGAACCAATCTATACCTTAACTTTTATCTATAGCCTATCATAACTACTATAATTACCATATTCATGTTACTGTTCTACAGTCACTAACAGTCAGTACATTACAGTTTAAGCTGGAAGTTGTTTTTCAGTTTTCTTGCAGTGGAAAATTCTGAGACCTTTTTTCTCCTTGCCACATTTGCTGCCTTGTTTGCCTGTGCTCTCTTTCTGCTTGGTAAAAACATCTTCTTGTTTGGGGTGGGTTTATCCTTTGCTCTAAGCCATAAAAACCCTTCTAACTAACACACCCTTTGCCTCCTTGGTTATCCAGTGAGACTGGCTCAGCAATTCTTTTCTTCTGTATCAAAACTTGCTTCCATCTCTATTCCTTCATCAGACTCTACATTTAAAAATCTTTCTGCTAAGCACACACATATCTGTGAGACTTTCTTGTCAAACTTTCATCCTTCCCAGCAGTTTGTGAACACTGGTACCAGGTTTGCTGTGCTGAGGGAAGTGTGCAGCAGCATGGACAACGTTCAGGTCGTTGAGGAGAAATCCCTCCAGAGCTGTGTTTGCCATGAAATGGGAATGGCGTTGATCAGGAATGGTTTGAGGTGGTGCTTCCCAGACTCCCACTCTTTATCCCACTCCAGAAGCTGTGTCCCACAGGGCAGGGCAGTGTCCCCCTCCCTGGATCCCTTCTTGGTCCATCCTGACACGGAGGGGCTCCCACACCTTGCAGTGCTGGTGCCACTGGGCTCCCCCCAGTTCTGAGCACCCACTACCCAGGGCATTGTCAAATTCAATGTATTGCACCAAATCCTGCAAAAATCCCTGGCAGGTCTCCAGGAACACATTTCAGCTCCTGGGGAGCTCCCAGGATCCAGCATCTCCAGGTCTAATTCCCACCAAATGCACTTCACCATGGGCAGATTCCTCCATGGCCTTGCAGTGAAGTTTAATCTGTTCAAGTTTCGTGCTGCTTCTGTATGGATCAATTTCTTGAACTGCTTTATGCTGCATGTAGTTCTTCCTTAAGTGCCTCCATCTCAAGTGCAGCCAGGGATATTAATGTACTCCTGCTGGTGTGGAGAGAACCTTCTTTACAAGAATTGGTTTTCAGGATTGCCCAGGGAGTGTCACAGGATCACAGAATGGTTTGGGTTGGACTTCAATGTCACCTCCTTTCACCCTGCCATGGAGAGGGGCACCTTCCACCAGGCCAGGCTGTTCAGAGCTCCATCCAACCTGGCCCTGAGCTCTTCCTTTTCACTCTCCTCTATCTCATCTTAATTGTTATGCTAAAAGCCTGAAAATGAGTTCCCCCTACTAATTTACGGTGATTTATTCAGATGACTTTGTGTGTTGTGCCAATATTTTTTCACCTGTGTGTGTGTCAGCCATCAGAGTGAATTATTGCCTCAGTTAGAGGGTGGCTGTGATTTCATCTGATAAATCAGCTTGAAAGAAAAGAGAAGATGGAGTCTGGAAAACAAGCTGGGTGAAATTACACAGAAATGAAGGTGGAATTAAAAGAAAGAAAATTATATTATTACCACTGTAAAAAATGGTTGCATTTATATAATAGATGAAAGATGTCATCCACTCATTTCCTGAGAAATGGAATTATCCCACGAGGTAAAATCTCTGTCTCTTCTGGACAGCAGAATGTGATCCAGGCAAGGTGTGTGCCAAACCCTGTTTGATTTCAGTGCTTGCAGGTTTATTCCTTGTCTGCACCCAGTTATTGATCCCTGCCAGCCAAGGGAATGCTGCAGGAATGCTCCAGGAGTGCTGCAGAGATCCCAGCCCAGCCCCTGCAGGATTCCCTCTGCTCCATCAGCTCCTTGAGAGCTCCTCACAGCGCACCCAGTAAATACCAGTTTGAGCCTGCCTGCCCCTTTCTGTGCTCACAGACCATGATGTTCCCACCTGGGCCTCCTGCACCAGCCCCTGGGGGATCCCACAGGGGATTTTTCCTGGGTCTCCTCCTCAGGGGCTGCACAGCTCCCGCCTGACACTCGCAGCTCTTTGGAGACCCTTGCAGAATGCAGCTCTGCCAGGGCTGATGCCCCAGCTCCCCTCTGATAATTCTGATATCCTTGTGTGCCTATGAGCCACAGACACAATAGAGGCTCTGCTGCCTCTGATTCACCTGATTACAAAAAAAAATAAAAAAAAGGTTTTAATGCAGACACATCACATGAGAAAGGCACAGACTGTGGGGAAGGAAATGAGTGTGATTGATGAGCTGAGATGCACAAGTGTTGCAAGCCACAAACATCTCTGCAGCTCCTTTCTCCTTTTGTAAAGGAATCTGAAAGCCAGAGAATAAAATGTGCTGGAGTAGGAGCAGGATGCTGCTGGAATAAATGTGTGTTTATGCAATGAATAATAGTACAGCAGGACCCTGACTGTTGACACAAAACAAATAACAACTCTTTATGGAGCCAACCAAAATGTGTTTAGTTGCAAATGAGGAAAATAATAACCGAGGCAGACCTTCTGCTGTGTGAGCTATTTGCTCCTGAATCCCATTCTGAGGCAAGACCTGGAGTTAATTGGTGATTTCTTTGTTATGTTCACAGGTGTTGAGCATCGGGGGCACTCAGCATCAGCTGCGCACCCAGGAGATTGCTGGTTTCTTCCCAGAGATCTGAAATCCCAGTCTTCTCTCTGTGCTAATGAAGCTCAGAGGTGCCCCTTCATCTCCCCTAATGATGAGCTGATGTCCCTGCAAATGGAGCAGGGGACTTGCAGCAGGGGCAGAGGCAAAGCTCTGCTTGGATCCTGGGCACCTGGGTGCTGAAGCAGCTAAGGTAAAAAGGCAAACTGATCTTCTTCTGCATTTCCCTGGAAAACAAAAAAAAAACCAAAAAAAAAAAAAAAAATAGAGTTTGAAAGCGTGTGAAGTGTGTGGAAAGGATTTCAGAGATGTCAGAGGGGTGAAAAGAAGCAAGCCCTAACTTTAACGGGAAATTATCTCATAAATCATAGAATGGATTGGGTTCAAAGGGACTTTAAAGCTCACCCAGTGCCACCCCTGCCATGGCAGGGACACCTCCCACTGTCCCAGGCTGCTCCAAGCCCTGTCCAGCCTGGCTGAGAAGTTTAATATCTGCATCAGTTAGAGAGTGGCTGTGATTTCATCTGGGAGCATCACTGGGAATCTGCTCCCTCTGCACAGAGTGCTCTCAGGCCAGAGGAATAAATGGTTCTTGAACAGGTCTCTCAGAACAATAGGAAAAGATTCCTTTAAACTCTGATGATGAGGAGTTCTGCTGCTGTTTCATCAGTGGGGATCCCAGGGCTGGAGCCCCTCTGGAGCCAGGCTGGGAGAGCTGGGGGGGCTCACCTGGAGAGGAGCAGGATCCAAGGAGAGCTCAGAGTCATTTCCAGAGCATGAAGAGGATCCCAGAGAGCTGGAGAGGGACTGGGGACAAGGGGTGGAGGGACAGGACACAGGGAATGGCTTTAAGCTGCAGGGTGGTGGATTTAGGTTGGATTTTGGGAAGGAATTGTTACCTGTGAGGGTGGGCTGGGGCTGCCCCTGGATCCCCGGCAGTGCCCAAGGCTAGGCTGGACACTGGGAATTGGAGCAGCCTGGGACAGGGAAGGTGTCCCTGCCATGGCAGGGGTGGAATGAGATCATCTTAAAGGTCCCTTCCTCCCCAAACCATTCCATGACCCCACAATACACAGGGAACAAGGCAAGGTGTTGCTTCGTGGTGGTTTGGGAATGCCACCATTAAACACCACAGCTAATCCTGGCTGGAACGAGCATCCTGGCTTTGACATGAAAAGTTGGACTTTCAGTTCATTTTTCTGAAATGAAATATTGCTCTAAGAAAGCTGGTAATAAAGTAATGCCCACGTGAAGGAGAACAGAGTCATCTCAGCAGAGCTGTAAATACAAGCCTGGTAGTTTATTTAGATGAATCAGCTCCTTCTATAGAGCAAATCTGTCTCCCATCTATAAATGGATGTGATTTAGATTACAGATTTATTTCCCTCAGAGGTTTATAGTTCTTAGTATCTAGATTTAAACCTATTTTCTTGCCCTGTGGCCTGTGTTTTTTATTACTAAAGCTATTTTTGCTTTTTAGTATCTGGAACCATGGTTGTGAAGATGATAAATACATCTAGGGCAGGTACCTGTGAAACTTGTGTTTCCTGGGCTGCAGATGGGCATTTTTCACCCTCACTGCTCTATTGGATTTTGATATTCCCTGTCCTGTGTTTTGTTTTCCCCTCTGCTATTTAACATTCCAGTTTTAGATGCTGGTTTTCCTGAGCAGTGGCTGTTGTCCATCTGTGGAGCTGGGCATGTTCAACACCGCCCTTTGGTAGACTCAGAGCTGGATTTTACCTGAGCTCATTTCTGGGAGTGCCACCACACTCAGAGCTCAGCAGAGCTGGGGGATGCTCTGCTGCTCCCTTTCCACGGGCAGGTCCTGCAAAATCTGAGTTTTCCACTTGGGATCCTCCCTGCAAGGTTTAAAAGGGGCAGATTTCACAGCTGGACACTGAAAATGGGCGGGAACTGCCAATAAATGAGTTACTAAAACACTTCCTTGGAAATTGCTTAAAATGGGGGGAAAAGCCTTGTGTAACCTCTGCTCCAGAAAACTGGGGTTTGCACCAGCTGGGATAGAAGAGTTTGGAGTTTAGGGCTCAAATCAAAGCTGCCCTCAGCATCCTGGGTGGGAGCTTGGATGGGAGAACCTTCACAGGAGTGACCAGCCTGGACACTTGGCTGTGAAATACTCGTTAGGGCAAGTAAATATTGAATTTTACTGCTTTGGTAATTAAATCTCACCACAGCAACAATGAAACTTCAGTTTCTAGAAGTTATCTGGGGCTGTGACCATAACTGTTCATTCCTGAATAAATTTCCCCACCTCTCTGATTTTATATTGGGGTACAACCACATTTTCTGGTTTATTGTACCTTTTACCTGCAATAGCAACTTCCATTTCTCAGTGTCTGCTCTTATAATTTACAGTTTTACTTATTTTTCCCCATTTCTTCATGGCTAGATCTGAACTCCCCTCTCACACTGCTTGTTCAGATTAACCTTGGGTGAGCTGCTCTTCAACCTCTGGGTGCTGCCACAGAGGACAAGTGGCTCTCAGGAGGCAGCCCTGGGCCATCAAAGGTTGTTCTAAAATATCAGAAACTTCAGGTAATGGAGCCTTCATTAATTCCTCAAATAATTTCTTCTACACTTATATTCTAAAAAATAAAAAAAAAGTTGTAAAAAGCTTCTTCTGGTGTCCAATTAGAATTTTCCTTGCTGCAGTTTGAGGTCCCCAAAGTTTTCCTGAACACAGATAATGGGGAATTTCCTCTTTGCAGTGCAGGAGGTACCTGGGGATTGTGGTCAGAGCTTCCCTCAGTCCCCTCTGAGCTAAAATAACCACACAGCTCTGCCTCGTTGTCTCCTTGATCCACAGATTTGCTGGACCTCTTTCCAGCACTGTAAATATGCATAAATATGTGTGTATAAATATTTCTATATTTACATATGTCCTTAACTCCTGTGTTTTGTGAAAGAACAGCATTTAAAAGAATCCTGATCTCTAACTTTGCTGGCAGGTGGTGCCTCCCAAATCCGTGTCACCAGAGCCTTGCCATCACCCAGGTGGCACCTGGAGCTGCCTGGCACCAGGTTTGTTTGTTGTTTTTATTCCTGAAAACACCAAAAACCAGCAGGTGCTGAGCTCACCCTCCCATGGGGGTGAGCCCTGACCACCCCTGCTCTGCTGCTCTCCTGACTGGGTTCAATCTTCACAATTAATGCCCTGTGCAGGCTGCCCTGGAGCAGAGGCTGGGCAGAGCTCCAGAATAAAGCAGGGATTCATTCCAAGCATCTCCTCCGTGGATCCACCTTGGGCAGCACCAGAGCCCAGCCAGGGCTGCACCCAAGATGACCCAAAATGGCCCCAAAATGCACCAGCGCTCCCGGGGTCTCTGCCTTGGATCAGTTCTGCTCCATTTGCACCTTGCAGTTCATTGTCCCATCCCAGCTTTAGCCCCTGCAGTCCCACCCTGCTTGTTTTTCTCTCTCCAGCCCACGGGGTTTGTGCTCCTGGGCTGAGATTTGGATCATTTGTCCTTGGTGCCCAGCTGGAGCAGGAATTGTTTTGTCTCCCTGCTCTGTGCACAGAGCTCACCATCCCCTCATGTGAAGCTCAGACCCACACACTAAAGCAGCACAGAATGTGAAACACAGAAAAGCCCAAACCTGAGGCATCACAATAATGAGGAGATCCTGTGCAGAGCCCAGATTTCTGAGTGCCCTGTGCTGCTCTGGCTGTGGCAGGAGCTCTGTCCTTGCTCAGGGTGTCCTGGCCACTGCTCACCTCCTCTGCTGGCAGCCCACTAACGTCATTATGTTATCCCTGATTACTTTTTTTTTTCCTGGATGGAAATAATGCTGTCATGTTGTCCTGTCCTCCCTTTGCTGGCAGGCAAGGAGAACAATTGCCTCTTTCAATTTGCTGCTCCTGGGCTGTTTTCCATGGTGCCTCAAAGAGCTGTTGGGGTTTGAGGTTCAGTGCTCAGCCTCTGCAAACATCTGTCTGCTCCCATTATGGTCCAGGGACAGCCCTCACCCTCCTGTCCCTGCTGTTAACTCCCTGCTTGACATCTTTAATAAGACTAATTAAATAATGGATTGAACATTCTGGCCTTGGCATTCCTGAAATCTTTCTCCAAAGAACCAACATTTCCCCCTAGTTTCCCTCTTGTCTTTGCTCTTGCTTTACTTTGCCTTTGAATATTTTTTATTATATATATATATATATATATATATATATATATATATATATAAAATACAAATATACTGCATATTATGTACTATACATGAATATAAATATTATATTTTTATTATGAATTTATTTCTTTTATATTATATAATGATATTATTTATATATTATATATTATGTATTTTATATATATTATATATTATATATTTTATATATAATATATTTTATATAGATTATATATAAATATATATTATTTATATTATATATTATTATTTATATTATTTATAGTATATATTATTTATTATTCATGTTTGTGCAACTGTACTTTTCAATGCTCTTGATTCTGCTAGTTGCTCATAAAAATTTACATCTATATAGATATATGTGCTAAACCTTCTGAAATTAGTGATAATATCATGATAGCTCCCATGAGTTTTTTTAAATAACTTTTTTTTGCCCCATAACTTTCCCAGCATATTTTTGCAGACCTGCATGATTCCTTAGTAGATCAAATAATATTTTCTCTTCTTTTTCATCTTCCTTTTGCTTTTGAGCACACTGTACCCTCTCAGTATCCTTCAATAATCAGCAGAGAGCTCAAAATGCATAAGAAAATACCAACATTCATGTAAAAAGGAAATTTAATTATAATCAGAGCTTAGTTTTGGCTCTGCTTGAGATTTTTTTTTAAGGGCAGAAGCAGACTTTGTAATTGGGGAAGTATGAAGTGTATTACTTCTCAAATGGGCTTCAGTAATTAAATAAGAATTTCTAAAGGGCAGCATCATGCTGCCTCACTTCAATGAATTTTTCCAGGGATACAAGAAGAGATTTCTGATGGCTTTGACCAGATTTTGCTGGAATAGATCAGGGTCATATTTACAGCTTTAAATAATAAGAGCAATGTTGGTTTGTGCTGTGAGGCTTCAGCAGTTTTGTTTTATGTGCTGGCTGCAAACCTCAGGATAAATTCTCAGGTTTCACTGGCACTGGGAGGAAATACAACATTGAAATTTGGTTTTTAAAGCCTCAAGAAACAGTGAGGAGCTTTTAGGAAGAGAATTTGGAAGGTAATGACAGAACCATGGGAGCTTTGGGTTGGGAGGGACCTTGAAGCTCATCCAGTGCCACCCCTCCATGAACAGGGACATTTCCACTGTCCCAGGCTGCTCCAAGCCCCATCCAGCCTGGATCTGGGCACTTGCAGGGATGCTCTTGAGCATCAGGGGCCTGTCAGTTCTAATTTATAAAGCCAGGACCATGGCTGGGATGGTGCAGTCAGAAATGCCACCTTCTGCTGGTCACTCCCTGGCTTTGGACTGAAGGCCCGCAGCAAACCCAGCTCTCTGAGGGGAGCTTGCAGCAAACAACACGTGTTGTCCTGGGGCCAAAACATGGGAAAAACCCCCAGTGATGATGGATTTTAAATGGAACCTCTCCTGATTTTTAACTGTGATCTTATCAATGAATTCTCAATTCAGCTGCTGTCTCCTCAGCCTCCTTAAGTTCCATTTTCCAGGGGCTGCACTTGTGGTACAAAGGAGTGACCCAGCTGCCCCCTTGGAAGCTCCCCCACTGTGGGATCAGAAATCTTCCCAATGCATTGAAAAGGTGGGGGGAAAAACAAAACGAAAATGAAATGAAAATTCCCTAATGAAAACGCTGAGTGCTCCGTGATGCGCATTTCAGCTTTTAGCCTTTCCCAGGTTCAGAGCACAAATGCATGAGATGATTTTAATGAAGATGTATCAAGGCAGAGCCTCTGTTTGAGCAGTTCCTGCTGTCCCCAGGTAATTAGCTGAGACTCAGAGCTGCTGCAAACCCAAGCTGTTGTCATGGGGATGCTGGGGCCAGCACCCCAAAGCCAGCAGGACCAGGCTCTTCCCCCAGTGGAGCTGCAGAGGTGTGGGGAAGCCCATCCTTCTCCTTCAGCCCTGCAAGGTGTTTTTTCCTGTCTCACAGTTTCATCCACACTGGTACAAAATGGCCAGGCCACAGGGAATTGTTCTGCCCTGCCTTGCTCAGGAAAATGCTGAACTGTAATGCTGGTGGGGAAATGGAGTTTGGTTTTGTCACTCACCTGAACCCCAAGTCACTCACAAAAACCACAACCTGTAATCCTTGATTCAAGGAACTGGGCAACACAGGGTAGAAATCCTGCTGGTTTTAACTCAATTATTTCCAGTTAAACGAGAGAGGCTGTGTCAGAAACCTGACAAAAGCTTTTCCGCCCTTTTTGGCAGTGCCCACAGAACCCTGCATTGTTTGAGACTCTTGGAAACCCCAGCAGGAGATTTAGGGGGGAGAATCCTCAGCTGGAGACCTGGCATCAGACATTTGTCCCTGCCAGAGGGAGGTTTTGCAGTGGGATCTGTGGTGGTGCTTCCCCTGCCTGTGTGCAGCCAGGTGCTGCTGTGTTAAAAAATAAATAACAGCTAACAGGTTTGTAAATGCATTTCTGCTTCTGGATGTGCCTCACAGGCAGGATCTTCTCTCCCTAATGAAAATTCTTTTAAAATGTTCTGCTCTTGCTGCTTTGCTGTACAAAGATCCAGCCTGAGCCCTTCTGCCTTTCCCCATTATCCAGGAGGCTGCAGCCGAGGTTAATGTGAATTAAGCTCTTGGCTTTGTCTAATTAGAAGTGCTCTCACAGGAAGGTTATTTCAGAGAAGCCCTAATAAATGGTAATAATAATATGCATTTCCTGGAAAAGAGGCTTCTCTTAGTGCTCCATTAGGGCTTGTCTAAATACAAAAGTTCTGCCTTAGAACATTAGGTCTCATCAGGTCTTCTGAGTATTGTACCTGCTTTCCATTTCCACTTTGAAAAAGCTCATTACAAAACCATAGCCCTGCTTTAAATAATAATGAAAAAGCAGGTGCAATGGTGAGGCTCTTCAAAGAACAATCTGGAAGTTCAAATCTTAAGAACAGTCAGAATTTTACATTTCTGTCCAGAAAGCTGAGGTTGAGTGAGTCCAGCAGGGAAGGAGCAGCAAGGGAATTCCTTATCTCAGTTTTCCTGTCCTGTAAATAAAACTTGAAGATGGAGCCCCCCTGAACCTCACAGACATAAAACAAGCACATGCAACACCTTTGAAATCGATTCATGCCATGAAATATGCATATGCTGGAATTCCAGCAGGTGAAATGCATTCCACCTTATAATGGCAAACACCTCCTATCTCCAAGTCCTGTCAATTTAAATTATCACTGCATGAATTAGACTGCATCTAAATGAGATGTGCTACCAGTGTTTCCCCCAAACTGCATCTTTTCAAAAGCTGTTTTAATCTGCAGGAGCCAGACTGTAAATTAACCAAAAAACAGCCTAGGAAAAGCAAATATTGGTACAGAGCAAGGTACAGGCTTTATTTTTATTGGGTTTCAGCTTGATGTTGGACCAGTGCTGGGAAAACTGTTATACAGATAAAAAAATCCATAGTGAGAGGGGTGTGATGTGGCCACAGTAGCTACTGATTTGTCACCTGATTTTTCTTTGCTTATATATATATATATTTTTGCTTTATTTTTTGCTATATTGACTCAATACAACAGAGCATTTTTCTGCTCTGCCTGTGCTACTTTCTTCCTTTTTTTTTCCTTTCTTAATTAGCAGTTTGATTTCACAAAGTTGGTGTTGGAAAGTGCAGATCCACTGGCAGTAAAGAGGATGAAAAGTGTGATGTGCTGGTACAGGTACACGTTATAAGAAAAAGCAGGCAAAGATAAATTGCTGAAATGTATTGTTTGCTTCAGGGTTTGTTTTTTTTTAGGTATAAAATCTATCAGAGCCTGATTTCCTCCAAGCTGAGTAACTCCCTTGGCTGGTTGGGAACCTGGTGCAGGGGGAAGATTGGGGTCTGCCTGCACATAACTAAATTGCTCTAAAAGCTGCAGCACACTGAGGAAATGCCTTCCCAGAGCTCTTGCAAATTAAGGCAGCAGCTGTCCTCAATAAATCCCATTTCAATCCATGGGTCTGTCCATGTTCAGGTGTTTACTGCACTGAATTGACCAATATCGACTTCCTGAGGCTTTGTTCTCTCTGCTTTGCAGTAGACAAGAAAGGGCATTTTAAAATGGCTCAGGCTCATCAGAGCACTGAAATGATAAAGGGCACTTCTCTGCTAGGTTTTTATGCCATTATTATGAAAAGCATTGAGGCATAATTTCCAAACATTGTATTTTGTAAACTCAGAATTTCCAAGAATGCAGATGCTGCTCTGGCTAAGGAGAAGACTTGCACTGCAGTTGCTCAGTGTGAGAGGAGGAACAAAAAGGAATAAATTGCTTTTGTGCCCTTGTCTATTTTCAAACTCTCCAAACAAATATCTTTGTCTTTTAGGACTGAAATTCAGCAAGGAAAACACCAGGTATTGGGAGTGAAATGCCTTTAGTGCCAGAGGTGTGTGCTGCCTCTCTCTGTGCTTTGTAGTGTGTATTTAGAGTGTTTACTGGGTTTATGGGATAACTCCCAGCTGCTCCCAGGGATGGGAACAAACTGCTGCTGTCCACATGTGCCTGCACAGGAATTATGGCTCCTAAGCAGCCAAAACTCCCTCTGAACCCCTGGATCAGGGATGTTTGCAGTGAACCAAGAATAATGCTCGTCATTACTTTGTTTTCAGCAGAGAGCTGGGTCTAAACTTCACCTTATTCAAACTGCATCCTCCAAATGCTTGTTCTGATATGTTTTTTCTTTATTTTTGGACACTTAAGCAAAGCTTTATTTGGCATGGTGAGTAGAAAATCAGCGATAATCTACAGGCACCAAAACACCCTTGCACTCGGTAAAATATTGTTGCAGACAGACTAAATTCTGTTTGTATTCTGCACATGAAGCAGGACTAAAGGTCTCTATTTTGGTGAAGATCAATGTATTTTCCTTCCTACCAAGCCATTGAACACTGCCACTTTTCAGCTGGGATCACTTCACTGACTCACCCTTTCTTCTCCCTAAAAGCAAATGGGGAAATTAAAGATAAGAGTTCTGTTAGTGATTATTTCTGCTTCCTATTTTCCATCAGGCAAAGTCTCATTTAAATTGCCATTGGTGAAAAGGCAGCCATCTGTTTTCCCTGATTGGAGCTGGGCCATGCCCACCTGTATCTGACACAATCCTGCCACTGGCGCTCCGTGGGGAGACACAAATTTTGCAGCCTGGTTCAGTTTGTCTCTCTCCAATCAATAGATAAACAGCAGTGGAAAGAATTTCACCCCTGAAAGGCTTCACTGGACATTCACAGAATTCTGTGTGAGTGCTGACATCCTGCTGGGCATGGATCACTGGGAAAGCATCCACACCTGCTCAGGGTGGGAGATTTCTGTCCCAGAGATGAGATCTGAATCTCCTTGAGATCAGGGTGTCACTGTGCTTGGAAACAGCTATTGTGAGATATTTATATGATTCCTGTACCTGCTGGAGTCCCTGTAGCCATGATCTGATAAGAACATGCTGGGAGCCTGTTCAGTGCTGCCTTTGCAGCAGTTCCTGCTTCGCCTTTGATTTGTCAGCAGGCAGCACTTTTATGGCAGCTCTGCTCAAAACCCAGCTCGACCTATTAGAAATGATAATTGTGCTTAAGCCAGTGCAGATAAAACTCTCCTGTGAAGTAGTAAGGTGTGAGTGGATTAGTTTCTATGAGACTGGTTTATTTGTGCATCTTTTATGAGGGTAATTACAGCCTTCCACCTGAGCAATGGGAAGCAATTGTCTGTCCAGGCTGGAGGAGGGGAAGGGGGTCGGGGTCAGGGTCCTACACTAAAGTTTGTGCTGCATTTTTGCTCCAGTCACAGAGAGCAGGATGGATCCCTGGTCCCAGGGATCAGTGGGAATCTGTCCCTGTTTTCACACATCCATCCCAAGGTCCTGGCTGGAGCCCAGGTAGGACTGGCCAGGTGTGACCAAATCCCAAATCCTTAAAGCCCATCCCATTCCATGCCCTGCTGTGGGCAGGGGCACTTCCACCATCCCAGGTTTCTCCAATTTCCACCCAAACTGGCCTTGAACCCTTCCAGGGATGGAGCAGCCACAGCTTCTCTGGGCACCCTGTGCCAGGGCTGCCCACCCTCTGGAAAAACCCAGCAGCCTGGAAAATGCCAACCTGAAGCTGTGCTTCAATGCTCCCAAGCCTCTGCAGTCTAAACCAGGTGAGAAAGCAACTCATCCCAGAGATTTTGGTGAGAACCCGAGGTGAGAGCTGTGTTTTCCTGTGCATATCATATCCTGGGAGCCACTAAATTACTGATAATTGAGTGCAGAGCGGGGAGGGGGTTATTTACAACTCTGTCCTGTCACAGTGACAAAAAGCAGCCTTGAGGTGCTGCTTGCTCTGCTCAGCTCCACACTTTCAATATTTCCTCAAGGCTATTGCTGCTGTCTGCTGTCACAGACCTACATCAGCATTTCCATGCCATTACCTTCAGCGAGGAGCATTCCCTTAATTCCTGCCTTGTTTAGTCCTGGACTATAAATAAAACTAACGGCTCAGGAAAGCAAGCCTTGCAGAGCCCTGCCCTGGAGGCTACTCAAAACCTGAAAATTTCATTGGTTTGACAGTCTTTACAGACAAACATCTAATCTATAATAACCATAATGCCAGTTGGAAATCCATAATTAGGGCCCACTCTGAGCTGTGGCACAGCAGATGAGGAATAATGTCGAGCGCTCCGCTGGAGGAAGTGCACTCAGGCCATTTTCTCTGTATGATTCTTATTCTGGCTCTCTCTCCCTCTCTCTCCCCAACTCCCCAGCCAGTATGATGAGAAAATAAACACAGATATTTATGCCCATTTCTGGGAATGCAGTTGTCTCAGCACATACAGCACCCAGGAGGGCTGTAAGAAATAAATTAGTGCTCGACGGTGCGGATGTGCCAGGCAGGATGCATGTCTGTTTGACTGCTGCTAAGGAGCTGAATATTTCACATGAGGAAGGTTTATGGTGCTGTGAATGTCACTGATATGTCAGAGGAACAATAAGCTTGTGGAGCTTTTAGGGGTTTATTCTTCACCCTGCTGCTGGGAGCAGTTGGGCTGCCAGTGCCGTGGGTTCTGCAGGCCCGCAGAACATCCCCAGAAGTCATGAATGCAGCATTGAGGTGACAGAAATTTGTCAAATTCTAAAATATCAACATTCAAACCAGCGTGGGCAGCAGGTGAGGGAGGGAATTCTGCCCCTGTGCCCAGGTGAGACCCCACCAGCAGAGCTGCCCCAGCACAGGAGGGACCCGGAGCTGCTGGAGAGAGCCCAGAGGAGGCTCCAGGATGAGCAGAGGGATGGAAGGGAGGAAAGGCTGGGAGAGCTGGGATTGTTCACCTGGAGAGGAGAAGGATCCAGGGTGATCTAATTGTGGCCTTCCAGTGCCTGAAGGAGCCAACAGCAAAGATGGAAAAGGACTTTTTACAAGGGTCTGGAGGGACAGGACAAGGGAGGATGGCTTCACACTGACAACATAGGTTTTGGTTGGATACTGGGAAGGAATTGTTCCCTGTGAGGGTGGTGAGGCCCTGGCACAGAGAAGCTGTGGCTGCCCCTGGATCCCTGGCAGTGCCCAAGGCTGGGCTGGACATGGCTTGGAGCAGCCTGGGACAGTGGAAAGTGTCCACCCAGGAGGAACTGGATGATCTTTAAATTCCCTTCCAAACCCTTCCATGTCTCCATGAATATCCTGAGCTGGAATGGACCTTCAGGGATCATAGGGTTCCCAAGCATCCCTTCACGTGCCTGGGAGTGTTTTCCAAACTCTCCTTGAATTCTCCATCTGTGGGGCTCCAAAAGGAGCCAGGCCAGGAGCTGAGGTCCTGCAAGGATCAGGCACCGCTCCCAGCTGGTGTGGACACAGCTCCTGGGTGTGGTGGCTGGGATGTGCAGAGGAGGCAGAGCCCGTGTTGTGCTCCTTAGAGAAGGGCCTGGAAGCCTCCCTGGCCACCATCTGCTGCCTTGTTTGTGCAGTTTGATCATCCCTCAGTGAATGGCTCCTCTGAAACTCCGTGATTAATCTCCGGGATCCGAATCCCCTCAGCAGCCCGAGGGATGGCAGGATTTAGCTCGTTAAAATAAAACCCTGTGAATGTGCAAATTCTCCTCAAAAGAGACTGGGATTCATGAAGCAGCTCAGTACAAAAGTGGGGAAATGAGCTGTGGCTTTTTGTGCTGCCTATTTACAAACACAAGCTCCTTGATAAAAGCTGGGAATATCTCTCGGAGATGAGCGGTGACTAAAGCAGCCCCATGATCGTGCTCAGAGGACTCGTGGAAGGCACACAATGTCTGAAGATGATTTTAATGAGTGACAGCAATTTCAGGGAGCTGTTAGGAAGCTTTTCTCTCTAGATGGTAGAAGGGAATGTTTCACTGACAGGTGTTTTAAAGTATTTCCTGTACAATGAGTCGGCTCAATTTGTCCATAATGAATAAAATGAAATTTAGGGATCATTTAGGGGTTATTAATGGCTGTGATGTATTAATTATGCAGCAAACTTTAATTGTCTCCTCCTTAAAAAACCAGTTCAATTAGAGTCCTTGGAGTTTTTAATAGTGTGTTGAAATGGTTTTTCAAACAACAAAGCATTAAGTCTCGTTACGGATCCATTTCTCTTTTTATGGGAAATGATTTGACCATAACTGATCCTGACAGGGAATTTAAATAGTCTAAACCCAGCCTGGCAACAAACATAGAATCCTAATGTGTGCAGCCTCCAGCCCATGGAATAGTCCTAAAGTCACTGAGGTTGCACAGGATATTTGTGACAACACAATCCGGGTTTGTGTGGGATCTTCAGCTGATTCCTGCCTGGAGAAAGTGAAATAAATTCTCTGTTGTTTCTCCTGGCCATTCTTTGAACCTGCACCATGTGTCTTTTTCAATTGTAAAACAATTTGAAAACATGCAGATTTATTCACTATGCTCAAAGAAATCTGTCCATTGGGCTGTTGATTTATAGTTTTTCCCTCTCCCCATCTACATTCAGTTTCACCAGGTGCTTTCAGTCCTATAAAGAAAACTGTTTACAAAGTGAGATTTACTTTGGAGCACTGTATTCATGAATAGGAAATAAAGGTACAGTTCTGAAGGAAGCTTTTTTTCCTGCTGTAACTCTTTCTCATTTTGCACAGTACAGGGAAATGAATCCTTCCAGCAGCCACCTGCAGGATGTATTTCCTGTGGTGGGAATTGATTTGCAGGTTTGTCCCAGCCAGTGTTTAAGGGATGACTGGAACAATGAGGTTGTGCACAGCAGAGGCTGCTTCAGTGCAGAATTTCTCTGATGCCTTGAGAATCTGCCCTGGAGCAGAGGCTGGGCAGAGCTCCAGAATAAAGCAGGGATTCATTCCAAGCATCTCCTCCATGGATCCACCTTGGGCAGCACCAGAGCCCAGCCAGGGCTGCACCCAAGATGAACCAAAATGGCCCCAAAATGCACCAGCGCTCCCGGGCTCTCTGCCTTGGATCAGTTCTGCTCCATTTGCACCTTGCAGTTCATTGTCCCATCCCAGCTTTAGCCCCTGCAGTCCCACCCTGCTTGTTTTTCTCTCTCCAGCCCACGGGGTTTGTGCTCTTGGGGCTGAGATTTGGATCATTTGTCCTTGGTGCCCAGCTGGAGCAGGAATTGTTTTGTCTCCCTGCTCTGTGCACAGAGCTCACCATCCCCTCATGTGAAGCCCAGACCCACACACTAAAGCAGCACAGAATGTGAAACATAGAAAAGCCAAAACCTGAGGCATCAGCTCAGGCCCTTTGGTGTTGGAGGAGAAATCTGGAGCAAACTGTGCTCCCATGGAAGCTGTGCAATCCTGGGAGGGGCTGAGGGCAGCGTGGGATGCTCAGGCAGGAGCTCCAGGGTGGCCCCTGATCAAGGCACTCAGGATCTCCTGATAGATCAGGCAAGGGAAATTATGGAAAATACAGCCAGAGTGCAAGGAATCCAGCCCACTGATTTTTGTTCCCTATAGGGCAAGGGCAAATCAATCAAGTTTCACTCGTGGCTTTAATTTTTGATATTTTGGTTTGGTTTGGTTTTAACAAAGGGAAAAAATGGAGCAAAGCTTCAAACTCCAGGTCTGAGCTGTTGAGGGATGTCCAGGGATCCATTTCAAGCCAACGAGTGCCCAGCAGGCAACTCAACAAAAACTATTTGATAAATAAGATGAGGAGGAGGAGGAGACTTTGCCTTATCAATCCTCCAGACCCAGGACAAACAGTAAGTGATGGGCCTTGGGAAGCTTCCAAACTTTCCTGGATATTTCTTTCCTTAAATTTTTTTTTTCCAATGCTGGGTCCCAGCTCCACTCTCAGTACAATTTGTGTGGAAGGCTGGAGTACCTTAGGAACAGCTTCTCCCTCTTTAGCAGCAGTTGGGTAGAGAGATGAACTATAAATAAAAGGCAGCTGTGGTCTGGGAGTTATCCTGACTTCTAAAAACAACACTTTTAAGAACCTCTCTGGTAGAAATAAATACTATGGCTCTGCAGATGTCCCAGGGGAGAGATGAGCCTTCTCCCTCTCTTTTTTCTTCCAGGAAAAGAATGGCAACTGATGTATTTATCTGTAGGAGAGCCTGCCGATTTTATTTGAACACTACAAGAAATTATTCAAGCTTCAAGCAAACATTTCCTCTGTATTTTTTTTTTTTGGAAGAAAAATCAGCAAATTGAAAATCTTGCTTGTCTTTCACAGGAAGGATCTTGTAAAAAACAAGCACAAGAACAAAGGCTGATGGGGATGAAGACAAGAAGAAAAGCAACTCTTTTTTGAAGAGGAATCTCCAAATTTTGGAGATAATCAGTTATTTTACTTGTAAGCAACTTATACAAGGGATATGCTTTGACATATCAAAGTTAGGTAAAAAGACAAAAAAAAAATAGGATGTTTCAGAATAAAATTTTTTAAGGATGATGGGAGACAAGATTTGATGTCAAAAGAAAAAACACTTAAACTGCCTTCAATTTGAACCATTTGTCTGTTAACATGACAGAAATTAGATTTTTAGCAAATTCTTGCTTTCTCAAGTTTGCTTTGTGTTGGGAACTGAACCATCACGTGATGGGACAAAAAGGAAATGGGATTTCCCAGCTCCATCATCTGAATCATCAAAATGAATTAGAATTGGAGGAGATTTTGTTATATGTGGGGTTAATTCTGTATGGGATATTAGTTGAAGACTGAGCAGAAGTAAAAGGAACATGGAGTGAAAAGCACTTTTTGTACACTTTCAATCCAGAATCCAGTTCCAGAGCATTCTCAATAGAATTGATTTCATTCTATAAAGCTGTCAGAAATCACACCTGAATTGTAGATTTTATTATTCTATTTATTCTATTTATTTTATTATTTTATTTATGATATGAAAACAGAAAATGGCCCAAAAGGTGCATTTTCCCAAGGAATTGCCATTTTTTTGCCTGTTCCCAACCATGCCAGCCAGGAGCAGAGGTGTGATCCCCTTCTCCCACCTCCCAGCCCAGTGGGGACCCTGGCAGAAGGTTCCTTCTCTGAGTTTTCAGTGCTGGAAGAGAAAAGATTAATTTGTTCCACTTTTTGGTACATTTTTACCAAAAGCACAGGAAGAAGAAACTGGCTTCTGGGTGTTCTTGTAAATATTTCACTAGAAAGTGGCTTCACGAGGGATTCTTCCTTTTGTTGGAGCCATATTCCTCAGAAATAGTGCTTTTAGTAAAAATTGCTTTGGGATCCCATCAACATGTCCTACTTTCCAGCTCTGCAGCAATGTGAGGTATTTCTTACAGTATGTGCTTTTTTTGGAGACATTTATGGTAATGCAGAAACCTCTAGACCGGTTACTAATTTTTCCATAATTAAAATTTAATTTTAAAAAGATGATTAGAAGCCTTATTATGTAAGTTGGGTTTCTGGCTGACTTGCTAAACATCTCGTATTTGTATGCGTAGGCTGTGATTTGCAGATTGCTCCTTACCTGGCCTGAAACTCTCCAAAATGGTGAAGAAACTTTCTCTTGGATTCAAAAGGTTCTTGGTGTGACCTTAAATTGCTGCAATTGGATTTGTTGCTTGTGTTTGAGGGTGTCCTGGGTTAAAAAATATGTGTATATTTTATTTGCCATCTTTCAGAGCTGGGGCAGTTCTCTGCTGTTCTTTGGGCAGTTTTCTTTATCTCTCCCACAGCCAACCCTCCCTCCAGGAGATCTCTGCTGTTCATGGGCCATTCATTATTAATTATCTCCTGTCCATGGCCAGTGAGTGTCCCTGCAGGGCTGATCCAATCCCATCATCCCATGGGGAGATGCTCCGCCCAGGGGAGGAGCCAAGCATTCCTACCTGGGTACAATCTGAGCTTTGGGACAGCACAGCAGCCTCTGCCCCCTGCATTGCCAGAGGAGCAGCTTCTGCTGCCCTGCATTGCCAGAGGAGCAGCTTCTGCTGCCCTGCATTGCCAGAGGAGCAGCTTCCTGTGCCCTGCATTGCCAGAGGGAGCCCAGGCCCATCTGCAGCAGCCCTGGAGCTGCAGAGGAAAACTCCCCCCTTGTGCAGGATCCCTGCTCCAGCAGAGCCACAGCTGGCACTGCAGGAGGGCTGAGCCCCCATGGGATGGGGCTGTGCCACCCCCTGACACACAGGGGACAGGGCATGTGCTGACTCTGGCAGTGGTTTGGTTTCTGTTTGTACTCTTGCATTTGTATTTTAAATTTTCCTAGAAAGAACTGTTGCTCCCATATCTTTGCCTGACAGCCCCTTAATTTCAAATTTATAATAATTCAGAGGGAGGGGGTTTACATTTTCCATTTCAGGGGAGGCTCCTGCCTTCCTTAGCAGACACCTGGCTGTTCAAACCAGGTCAGATGGAAAAAGCTGCACAGCTGTGTGTCCCATCCCTTCATCCCCCTGTGGATGCAGAGGCTGTCTCTGAGGGGGGAGCAGCTTCTTGCCCAGGGAAACTGTGGATGCTCCATCCCTGGAAGTGTCCAAGGCCAGGCTGGACAGGCCTTGGAACAACCTGGGATAGTGGAAGGGAATAAGTTCTTCAGTCCTTTTCAACCCAAACTCCTCCTTGGCTGCAGACAGAAACCTTTTATCCTGCAACCTTTCCTCAAGGTCTGCTCCAAGCCATATTTCTGTACATCCATAACTATATCAATATTTTGAATAAATATATAAACTGTGCATATATGAAAAATCTCCCCCCCAAATGCTCTGCAAATACAGATGGATCTCACAGCTAAAAGCTCAGGAAAGCACTGAAGGTGACAGCAAAAGCTGGACCTAAACAAGGGCAGGCTCAGGAGGTCACTGCTCCTGGATCCATCCCCAGGGATCCTCCTCATCCTGACCTTCAGGGAGACATCACTGCCTTCCTTCTCCTGCCTTTGGAGACTCCACGAGGGCTGGGACCAACAGGAAGCACAGATTTATTTCCCTTCTCCAGCTGATTTCACAGCATTTCTGCTTCTGGTACTGAATCCCAGCTGAGCCTTGGTGTCTTTCTTTCAAGTGACATCGAAATATCTCAGCAACAAATTATGTGTTGCACCTGAGTTTTTCCTCAGGATGGAATTGTTTGCACAAAACAAAGCAGTAATTAGCACAATTAATTATCTTCTAGAGGCTGGCCCAGTTTCCCAGCACTTACTGCACTTACCTGTGTTCATCTTAGCTGGGAAGAATCCCCCCAGAGCAGGCATTTTTAACTGAAGGGGAAGCTGGTTTTAGGAAAAACCTGGAACATTTTATTTCCCCTAAAAGGAAAACACCCAAACAAAACATGTTTTTACTCTATTTAGACTTTCCGAACACTTTTTGCCTGTAACTACATTATGTGCAAAGATGAGATGAGAAAAGTTAGCTCAGAGAAGCACAATTCCATTTGGTGCTCCAGCAAACCTGGATTTGAAGGGTGTGTTTGGGTCACTGAGTGTTGGAGCCCTCAAGGAGACTGATGGCATGAACCAGTCTGGCTTTGTTCCTCTCCCTGAGAAATACTTTGGGGAAAAGAGAGCAGAGCAGTGCTGGGAAGATCCGTGTCCTCCCAGGCTGCTGGAAAATAAAGAGACCTTCATTATGTTCTCATTACTCCAGCTCTCAGCACAGAAAGACAAAAAAATGTAAAGGTCACTAGCTTTTGCCATCTGTGCTAAAATGAGATGGAGGTAATAGAGAACTCCAAGATTTATTGCTTAGCAGCTGATTTGAGGCTCCAAGTAAGTGGTGAGACTCTTAATCCTATCTCAACAGTTCCTTATTTTGTAAAGGGATGTTCCAGAACCCCCTGAATTTGATGGAAACATCAGAACTTCCTTCATCAGGAACTGGATCAGACTTCACAGTTAATTGAAAACACCAGTCTGGAATACTGGCTCCTGAATGGGTTTGATCGAAGAAAAAGGATTTTAATTTGTGAAATACATGGGAGTATGAGAGGAAAATTACATCTGGGGATTACACCAGGTGATTTCTGTTTAATAAGATGAGAGACTTCCCTTGGTCCATTTGGAAACCACTTGACAGGGTCTGTGCAGCTGCTTAATTGAATGCATTAAAGCATCTGACTGGTGCATTCATCAGTGTCCTTGCAGCCTCCAGGAGGCTTTCTGATGGCTCTGGAATTTTGCTAGGCATGTCCTATTCCTTAGAAAAGCTCCTCTCCAAAGCTGACAGCTCCCAGCCTGCCCATGGTGGGAAGGGTGAAGGATATGGGCACATCCAACCCTGCAGGCTGGAGCTGAGCACAGGGCTGTGGATCCCAGGATCGGGAATTTGGAGGTGAAAATTTGGGGTTTTGCTGTGAGACACATTCACTGTGGCTGAGATGGATATGGGCACATCCAACCCTGCAGGCTGGAGCTGAGCACAGGGCTGTAGATCCCAGGATTGGGAATTTGGAGGTGAAAATTTGGGGTTTTGCTGTGAGACACATTCACTGTGGCTGAGATGGATTTGGGCACATCCAACCCTGCAGGCTGGAGCTGAGCACAGGGCTGTAGATCCCAGGATCGGGAATGTGGAGGTGAAAATTTGGGTTTTTGCTGTGAGACACATTCACTGTGGCTGAGATGGATTTCAGAGGTCGATAGCTCAGCCCCCAGAAAGAAATGAGGTGAAAGAACCTGATTGTGTTGGACACCCTGCAGCTGACTCAGCAAGGCCAAGTGTGCAACCTCTAAATTAAATACTTTGAAGCTGATTTAATTGTCACATGAGCTGAGAATTTTTTAATCAGATGCCTGTTTCTATCTGACCAGGGGATGCTATTTCTGTGTAAGGATGATAGCAGCAATGCTCTCTCTGCTTTTCTGTGGAAGGCCAGGTGTAAGCATTGTGTCATTTTTATTCAGACAATTCCAGCATTTCAGAGCTTCCTCACTAATTTAGTTTTAATTGTCCAGACCTTGCCCTCATCAAGCAAAAGAAAAATGGGTCTGGCACTTCCACGTTACCATGAGTTGCTCAAAATGAGAGATAAATGAGGGATAAAGCCATTAAAATGATGTGGGCAGTGCAATTTTAACAGCCAAACTCGAGTGGAGCGTGCTGGTTGTGTGTGAATATCCCCATTACCAAAGTAAATAAGCCCAGCTGTTGGCAAATCTGAATTTCAGCTCTAAATGGCCTTGGCTTCTCAGTGACCTCTACAGAGAGGGAGCAGCTGGATTGTTCACACAAATCCCTGCCACGTCGGGCCAGTTTTTATGTGAGTGAATATTGAGGTTTTTCCTGCTCTGGCTGTGCTGCAGATGTGGGCACTGGGAGCTGATTTGCTGTTTGAGGCTCTGAACCATCACTCATTAAAGCCACTCTGCTGCCTTTAGCATCAGGCTAGCAGTAAATCTGGATCACATTCTTTTCTGCTGCTAACTTTAACAAGTCCCAGTCAAAAGCTTTCTCATTTGAGGGTGTGTTTAAATGGCTATCTTGTATCTGAAATTAAGTCCTGGTAATGTATTAATTAGCCTTTTTTTTTTTTTTGTTGGGGAGTTTAATGTACCTTTTAATTAACTGAAGCCAAAAACACAGTTTACACATTTAAAATCCTAGTCCTTTAAATTGTTGCAGGTTTTGTCCTAAACTTAGAGAAATCAATAGATAAAGTCCTGTAGCTTTCCCAGGAGCTAAATGCCTGTGATTCCAGCTGGAAGGTGAGATCCCAGAGCGTGGACAGAAAGTGGCCTGGGATGCTTTGCTGTTTCTCCCCTCAGCACTCGGGGCACTCCTGCCTGGCCAGCAAGGAGCAGGGCTCCAGGAGCGTTGTGTACTTGTGCTTTGATTGGATTTAATGCTCTCTACAGTGACAACAATCTCTCAGGCATCAAGTCCAGCCTCTGCCTGCTGCTCTCCTGCCTTGTTGAATGCAAGTGCACTCTCAGCTGAAGTGGCTGCAGCAATCTGAGATCCGCGCCCGTTCCGTGCTCATCGTCTCGTTACCAATGTCCAAAATTCCTGGCCAGGCAACTCCTCAGGCTCCTTTCCCCAGGAAAGCAGCACAGCCCTGCCTCCCACACTGCTCCTGGGATGCTGTCAGGTGCCATAGGAACAGCTCAGTGAACATCATTGAATTCCTGTTCATGCATTAGCCTGGCTTCAGCAGGAGGGATTGGTGCACGTGGGGAGAAGGAATCTTGTCCGGGACTGGAGGAACCCTTGGAGATCATCCCTCTGGATCCATGTAAATAAATGGCTGCAGGCTAAACCTGCTCAGTCATGCAGGCCTTCAGGGAACAGTTTTAGAGCTCTTGTTTCAGTAGAGGATAATTTGATTGTTTTTTTCAGTCCTTAATGGCAGGATGGGAGTTTTAATAAATTTAAGGAATGGAGACTTGGAGGAGGAAAGGAAAAAAAAAAGCCAGTCCAGACTCCCTGAGTTAAGTAGGGGATTAATCTGCCCCTGTGAAAAAGTCAAAAGCAAAGTTCTGCTTGATGCAGGGAAGGTTTTGGAAGGGCTGGCACATGAAGGTGGGAGGCCTCTCCCTTTGGATGTTTCAGGGTCTGCAGCTGATTTTCAGTCCAAAGGGGAAGGAATAGAATGGAATGGGCAGTTACAAAAGCACTGCTGAAGGCACATTGCCAGGGATTTCTCCCTCGAGATGGACTGGTTGGATTCTGGTGCCCAAAAAGGAGCTGGCTCTGGGTGAAGATTGCCCAGGAACAAGGGCTGCTCCTCATCCATCCAGACCCTGCATTCCTGCTCTGTAGGAATTCCCTGAGATCTTCACCCTTCCTTGTCTGATGGTGGACAGGGAGGTGGCTCTGTATTGACCACCATGACCTTAAAGATGTTTTCCAACCATAAAAATTCCATGATTCCATCTCATCATATGTGCCAGATCTGCCCAATGAACTCAAAGTGTGTGAGGCAGAGAGGGATACACTGCATCCCTCAGGGCTGAACAAGTCTCAGTTCCCTAACTGGGAGAAAAATCCCCAAAAATCCAAACCTGTCAGCAAAAGTGGAAGCAGAAAATCCAGTGTTTCCCTTGGAGCAGGGCAGTGCTTGAGCTCCGCCTCTCTCGTTTTTCAAAATTCTTCCTGCAGCCTGATTTTCACCTCACCAAATGTTCCCCTGGTTTTGATGTGGAATTCACTCCTGTTTTGTAGCCTTGAAAGCAATATTTGATGAGAAGAGCCTGTTCCCAAAAGAAATTCATGATCCTGAGCAAAACAAGCGAAGCAACTCTGTCAGCGAGTGCGGAGGAAAAAATAAAAAGAAATAAGCAACAAGCAAAGCTGGCAGAAAAATAAACCTCCTCTTCCAAAGGAAGGTGTGTACACAGAATGCAGATCCAGGGAAATTGTCTTTGCTCTGTGCCATTAGTGGGTTTTTTTGCCTTTTTTCTTAGGAGCAATATTTCCAGCCATTACTTGGGATCTCATCCTTACCCAGCCCTTAGGATCCCCTCCTTCCAGCTCGTCCTGGGTTTTTCATCAAAGAAACCAAAATCAGGGAGGTCACTTTTATGCTTTATTTCTTGTGGTTTGAGTAATTTCCCTGATTGAAATCCAGCTGATGTTTCCAGGCATTTGGATGCTCTTGGAATGTTTTGAAACCGTGAGGGATCAAATCCTCATCTGATTTAAACCAAATAGTTGGAGTGAAGTTACTTCTCAGTTATTCACTTCCAAATTTAAGGTTTCCCCTGATTTCCCTGTTCTAACCCTACAAAACAAATGTCAGTGTGAGGCCAGAGCAGAACCTGGTGTTTGCAGGGATTTTCTTCCCTGGATTGTCCCCAAGGTTTGATATCATTAATTCAGAGAAAGGAAATGCTGACCCCCAGCCTGATCTCCCCCTTGTACCAACCCATCCCTGTGTACCAGGGAAGCCACACGAAAATGGAATTAGCAGCTGAGCTGAATGCTTGATTGGATTAGGTGGTGGCAAAGCATTAATCATGGCAATCGTGGATCTTTTCAACTAAAAAAAAAAAAAGGAAAAAATATTTTGTGTGTCTTTGAATATGAAAAAAAATCTCTCTATTCTGGCACTGTTTTACTCTAATTTCCTCTTTGAATCTGAAGGGCAAGAAATCTCTGTAGACAACCTCATTTCCTCCATTTTCCAGCTTCATACCTGTTCAGGGTAAGTTTGGGGAAAGTAATTGAGGATGCAGTGCTTGCCTAAACTGACAGCAATGTTTTAAGAGGTACTTTCTCTAAAAACTCCAGCTTTAATTCTTTCTCTGCCGGGAACTTTGCTGTTCATTAAGGAGCAAGGTCAGACTGCAGGAAGAAAACAATGAGCTGCTTTCTTACCTCAGAGGCAGCTTTTGCTCAGGAGATGCTGCTCTCTGCAGTATCTGGTTGAGTGTTTGTCATCTCATTTCTCCTGGAAAATATTTTGTTACTAGAAAATGGGCTTTATTCAAAGCAATTTACATATCTTACTGCAATAGTTACTCTATTGGCTCATCCTCAAGTTTAAGTCAATCTGCAAAATATCCTCTTGTCGAATAATTTGCATGTGTAATTTGCCAGACCAAATCCTGCAGAGATTTGAGTCACGCTGAATTCAGGAGGACTATTCAGGTTTACATATGCTTTTGAAAAAACAAATCCTAAGTGCAGAGCTGTTTACAAGGTCAAAGCCTGGTTTTTTTTCCCAGTATCATGGAAACTTCAAAGCAAATAAAATCTCCTCCTGCAAGGACACATTTGCAGAGTAACGTGATAATGGGTGATGTCAAATGTGTGTTCATTAATTCAGAGCCATTTTAGCATCAGGGCTGTGGATGTGAGAGCCATGGAATGGTTTGGATTGGAAGGGATCCTCAAGTCCATCTCATTCCAGGGACACCTTCCACTGCCCCAGGCTGCTCCAAGCCCTGTCCAACCTGGCCTTGGACACTCCCAGGCATGGGGAGTTTCTGTGAAGCAAAGCAAGCTGAGGAGAGTTAATTAATTAAGCCAAAGACTCAAAGAATAGAACTTTAAAGTGTTCCTTTTCTCAGAGCTGCATCTTATCTCTCCCATCTGTATTTTCTCTGATAATTTTTTACAGCTCTCCTGTGTTATTGCCTTAACGACTTTAGGACCTCAATTACACGCAGAGTAGATGCTTGATGCTTTCTAAGTGGTGAAAAATTATCCTTGCTCTGAGAAACTCGAACTCTGAGCCAGATAATGAAAATAATCCGAGGGCACAGGGAAATGAGAGAAGCAGCTCCTCCGCCCAGGTGTGTGCTGGGGTGGCAGGGTGGCAGCACAGGGGCTTTGGCCGGGCTCTCTGGGGTCACAGGGCGTGGGGAGGCTGCTCTGGGGGTGACAGAAATCTGTGCCTGCCACTGCTGCAGGAGCACAGGGGCCTTTTCCCTTCTGGCTGCCTGATGCTGGCACTGAACCTTCTCTTCTTCGTATCAGTTAAAGTCAGTTCCAAACCTGAGGAGTTTCAGGCAGAGGCCAGTTTTTGAAAATGGATCTGCTGTAGGCCTTTCCTGCCAGCGTTGCACACCTGCCCCAGACCTGCTGTGCAGGGCTGAGGTGAAAATGGGACACAGCTTTGCTTGGCCTGGGACTTGGGCCTCATTATTTCTGTCCTCAGGGCTCAAAATGAAACCTTTATACTCCTGAAGAATTCAAATTCCCACCCTCCCACTCTCCCACAACTTCTAGTCTGAGGAGATGGCAATATACTGGACTTTAAACCAGTGCCACCTTTATGCACAGAAAAGGCTTTTTGCTCGATTTCAGAAGTTTCTAAGCCATTATTTATGGCATTCTCTTCCCTTAAAGCTTGAGCAGGCTCAGATTTAAAACAGGCAGAGTGACAATGAATGTTTGTAAGGAGGCCACAAATAATGTTTGTGTGCAGAGCCGGCACTGGCAGGCTGGGTCATCCATCACTGAGTCACACCCAGCTGCTCGTGCCTCCTGCAAGTGACAACAGCCTTATCTCCAACCCATCCAGATTAAAAGCTTTCGAGATGTTCTATCATCTGTTTCCAGTGCTCTTAATGTCACAGTATTTCTCTGGTTCAGATTAGATTGCTTTTAGCCTAAAGCTGTTTTGTTCAGCTGGTGATGGAGTGAGGGATGGGTTTGCGTTTGCAGGGTAAAGGCTGGGCTGAGCCACAGCCCCGTGCTGACTAAGGGGGATTTCTCAGGCTGCTTCTGACTCCTTTCTCCATGGGAAGGAAGGAAGGAAAAGGGCACAGGACAGAGCAATTCCCTGTGGGAGCCATGCAGGACAAGATTATCACGAGCCCCCTGGAATGTATTAGTTACAAATGCAGAGCTCTGAACTCCGTTACAGAAGAGGTTGCAAAGTAAACGAAAACATCAGGTAAATTGAGACAGAAATGAGCATTTCTTAAGGTCTCCTAATCCCATTAAACTGAAACCTTGTTCCCTCCATTAATTTCTTCCAAAGGCAGCCCTGACAGCCCAGCATTCACTGCTTGCCTGTGGTGGCCCTTGGTGCATTAATCAAATTGTTTTTCATGTTAGGCTTATCTGTGTCCTTGTTTTAGGCGTTATTTTTCAAGGCAAGCCTGCTTTAACACCGACCAGTGGAGAGGTGTGACAGTGTTTTCCAGGTAGTTGTGCTTGTCAATCCTTCCCAAGGCTTTTGGGAACAGTTAATGTGGCAGTGATGGGATTCACAGGGGACAGAGTTGCAACAGCAGCCAGAGACAGCCATTAACAGAGGAAAGTTAAATATTTTAAGTGGTGTTTGGTATTCCCAAGGCCTAAATCTGGGTTAATTTTGCTTAAGCTTTAGGAGAAGGCAGAGCTGTGTGTGGGCTTCTGCTCATTCCCACAAGACCACAGAGTTCCTGATTGATCTCAACAGAAACTTCAGAAAACTTGATTGAATGAAAAATATATTTATCTCTAAAACTTAATGTGCTTGGGCACTGATCCAAAGTCCATTAAAGCAAATGGGAAGAGTCCCTCTGGTTTTATTCCTTTTCAGCTGATGCCTTCAGGACAGTGCAGGTGATAAACAGCAGGATGGATTTGGGGCAGGATTCTCCCAAGAGCTGCTGAGATGCTTTTAAAATCCCCTTTTCAGCTCCCTGATGTGATTGACGTTTATACTCTGGGTTAAGGCATTACAGAGATCCTATTTCTTTGTATCCTGCTTGTCCAGCAATAAATAAGATCCCCATGAAAGAAAATAAATATGTTGTGGCAGCTCTTTGAATGGAAGAAAAGGGGATGTGGGTGTTGGTGATCCTTTTGAAGTGGAATTCTGAGTCAATATCTGAATGCCTTTCTAAAGGAAAGTTTTACTTGGCTTCCCAAGGATCAGCAAAAAAAACCAAACCATTTCTTATTCTTTAAATTTTTGCCAGGACTTTAGTCTTCATGACTTAAAAATTCTGAAGGCAAGCACTACAAAATTTAACGTTCAGGTTTGTATTTGCCATGAGAGCCACCCTCTACTTGCTACAGAGTGTTTCTAAATAGTATTTCTCAAGAACTGAAATAATATGTGGGCTTGGTTTTGTGTGTAAGACTGATACAACATTTGTGGATAAAACATTTGCTGCTCAGATCAGGGAAATGAGACAATCACTGAACTTGTTCCACAGGAGGAAAGGAACTCTCCTATTGTGTCTGTGAGTGGGGCACTTAAAGGAATGTGTTCATTATCCAAATAATACTGATAAGAAAGCCCTAAATAGGAATTTTAACTCTCCTTGAGATGGATTTTTGTGGGATTAGATCTGGCACCCACTCAGATACAGGAGTTTTCATTAGAAGGCTGATTTACACCCAGTCCTGCTCCAGGTCAGAGATAACTCTCCCAAAAGATGCAGGCAACTTCCTTCCATGAGCAAAGACAGGGAGCAATGAAACTTCAGAAAATTCAGTAGTTTTATCTAATTTTCTCAGGCAAGAGCAGTACTCTGAAGATAAATCACTTCCCTGGTTCCAATAATTTAATTGGTTTCAATCATCTGGCAGGGAAAAAGTGCAATAAACAGTGAGATAATGGCAAGTGTGTGACAGCAGAGCTCTGCTTTTGCTGGGATGTCCCTGCTGGGACCCTGCCCCTGTCCCTGAGCTCCCAGGGCTGGGGCTGGCTCTCCATGGGGCACTTCACCCCTTGGTGCTGCTCTGTGCCTGACATGGGCCAGTGGGGACAAAGGAGAAGCTCTTAAAAGCAGCTTTGAGCTGATGGTGTCTCCTGTCCTCCTGCTGGCTGCTCTCTGGCAGGGATTTCCTGCTGCTGCCGTAAATTGCAGCAGATTATTATTTAAAGGTGGTTTTTACATGGTAACAGCTGCAGGTCTGTGTAGTAAATAACTCTAAAAAAGGGGGGTGGCTCTTCTCACCAGTGATGGCACAAGAGGAAAGCAGCAGGGCAGGGTCGGGATGGACAGCAGGAGGAATTTCTTCATGGGAAGGGTGGCCAAGCATTGGAGTTCAGTTCCAGCTTGCACAGGGAATGTGGGGCTCCCCTGAGCATCCCGAACCAACCTGGGACCACCAAGGACCTGTTCTGTGCCAGGCTTGAGCAGGCAGGGGAGGATCTGAGCCCAGGGCTGTGTGTGTACAAACCATGAGCTCCTCACTCCCATTCCTGGCAGGATTTGTTCCTACCACAAGAGATTTCTGGTGTCAGATGCTGGTCCCATGTCAGAAATTTGCTGTAGCTCCATTTCCTTCTCAGCCTTCCCTAAAAGGTGTTCTCTACTGCCTTGTTCCAGCCAAGTGAGGCCGGCAGTGAAAGATTAAAAAATTACTTCAAAAGGCAATCCCACAGTTTTTGATAATACTTTTTCAGTGTCTGCAACCTGTATGGCACAGATGAATTCATGTTTTAAAAGCAGGACTACTTCCATCCCAATAGGGGATCTTAGAAAGGCAATAAATCTGTTTTAATTGGTTTTATCATTCTAATACAATCTCAACAGGTACAGTCACAGATTTGCACTTGGAATAAAAAGTATTCAGCACATTGAATGCTGCTTTGAGCTGTTTCCTTCCACAGGCCTTTCTAAACTCTCAGAAAAAAAATTAACTTACCAAGGGACCACTTGGCTTTCCTCAAGTATTGATTGTGATGCAAAGGTTTGTGATGCAAGTCTGGCCACTCTGGCAGGTGATTTGCAGCCGATAGGATTTGTTTTAGGGATATTGGAGCAGGCAGGTTGCAGGAAGCAGCAGGGCTGTGAGTGCTGCCAGGTGTCCCTGGCACACAGGGCTCTCCTCAGGTGGCACAAGATGGTCTGGGCAGAGCTCTCCCCAGAGCTGCATGGATCCATGCTGAAAGGGCTGTAAAAAGGACTCTCAGAAGAATGGAGTAAGATGAGCAGGCCGCTGAAGAGAGGGGAAAATAAGCTGCAGTGAGGTGAACGGATGGAGTGGCATAAAGCAGCTTAGCTGTAATGCTGGTGACATCAGTGGGAGTGCTCTGGAACTGCAGCTGGCTCAGGCTCCACACATAAAAAACTGCAGTCAAACAGCTGAAGATTCCAAAACAGGAGTGTTCTCAGTAAAAACAGCCAAAGTGATGTAAAACCCCACCTGTGTCCCCCTGCTCCTGCCCCTCTGCTCAGGTGAGGCCCCACCTGCAGAGCTGCCTCCAGCTCTGGGTCCCAGCACAGGGAAGAGGCACCAGGATGATCAGAGGGAGGAGCAGCTCTGCTCTAAGGCTGGGAGAATTGGGATTGTTCAGCCTGCAGAGGAGAAATCTTTGAGGTGAGTTTATCACAGCCTTTCAGTACCTGAAAGGAGCTGAGAGAAGAGATGGAAAAGGAAAATTTACAAGGGCCTGGAGTGAGAGGAGCAGGGGGAATGGCTTTCCACTGACAGAGAGAAGGTTTAGATTGGATATTGGGGAAAAACTCTTCTCTGTGAGGGTGGGCAGGTCTGGCACAGGGTGCCCAGAGCAGCTGGGGCTGCCCCTGGATCCCTGGCAGTGCCCAAGGCCAGGCTGGACAGGGCTTGGAGCAGCCTGGGACAGTGGAAGGTGTCCCTGCCCACAGCAGGGGTAGAGCTGTATTATCCTAAATGTCCCAACCCAAACCATTCTGGGATTCTGTGAACATTTCAGCTCCTGACATCCATTTATTAGAGAACCACAAGATCTCACTGGCACCATCTTTAAATTGCTTTCTTTTCCCGTGTGTTGCTTTTGAAATGACTTTCATTGGGTATTACCCTTTGAAGAAACTCATGAGGTTAACAGGCAGATTTGCCATGCTTATGCTGAGCTGCCTTTTAATTTTTTTGAGTGGTCCCTGAGCCTGTTTGTGATGGTGAGTGCATCATAGGGGAGGGAGGAACTCAGTCATAAATCACTGCACAAGTCTGAGCTGCAGGAGGATGGATTAGGGCTTAATTCTGAAGGGGTGGCTTTGTTTGATTTCCCACTCTACCCCTGCAGGGTCGATAGCATCCTCAGCAGCCATCAGGTTGTGTGTATGGGAGGGCTCTGAGTGGGGGAAGCATTTGAACATCACCAGGTCTGTCATTCTGGCTGGCTGCTCATCTTGAGGGTCACACCTGGGGCAATTTCACTTGGGGGTTGCTGGGATGCAGGCGGAGAGAAAAATCAAGTGGGAGAGAGGGGAAAGGGCAAGAAAAAGAGAGGTTTTCTCTCATGTTCTTTTCACACTCTTGTCTTTCACTCTGTTCTCTATCCCCCTGCTGAGGTTTGCCGCGGGATGACAAGGCAGCCTCCGTGGTGTGAACCTGCCAGGAATGTTGCCAGTTCTCACAGACATCTAATTTCCTTCCCCATCACCTTCCCAAAGCTTGCTCTGAGGGGCTGTTTAGGGAGGGGAGAGCGTTATTGATCCCTCTCAACTTTGTGTTTCATTAAAACAGAGCTCTGGGCATGGAGCCAGCCCTCAGTTCTGCACAGCAGCCGTGCCAGGAGCTCCAGGGCACTCAGGATGTGGTTTGGGGTGGATGATGTGGGGATGGAGAGGGGTTTGGGCACTCTGGATGTGGTTTGGGATAGATAATGTGGGGATGGAGAGTGGTTTGGCACTCTGGATGTGTTTTGGGATGGATAGTGGGATGGATGGCGTTTTGGGCACTCTGGATGTGGTTTTGGGTGGATGATGTGGGGATGGAGAGGGGTTTGGGCACTCTGGATGTGTTTTGGGATGGATAGTTGGGCACTTTGGATGTGTTTTGGGGATGGATCATATGGGGATGGATATTTGGGCACTCTGGATGTGGTTTTGGGGGTGGATAATGTGGGGATGGATAATATGGGGATGGATAGTGTGGGGATGGATGGTGTTTTGGGCACTCTGGATGTGGTTTAGGGATGGATCATAAGGGGATGGATATTTGGGCACTCTGGTTGTGTTTTGGGATGGATAATGTGGGGATGGAGGATAGTTGGGCACTATGGTTGTGTTTTGGGATGGATAATGTGGGGATGGAGAGTGTTTTTTGGCCACTCTGGATGTGATTTGGGATGGAAAATGTGGGGATGGATATTTGGGCACTCTGGATGTGGTTTGGGGATGGATCATATGGGAATGGATATTTGGGCACTCTGGATATGGTTTGGGGTGGATAATGTGGGAATGGATGGTGTTTTGGGCACACTGGTTGTGTTTGGGGATGGATCATAAGGGGATGGATATTTGGGCACTCTGGATGAGGTTTGGGGTGGATAATGTGGGGATGGAGAGTGTTTTGGGCACCCTGGTTGTGTTTTGGGGATGAATAATGACCCCACCACAGCTCCTTCATGTTCCTCCCACGCAGGTGATGATATCACGAGTGTTTTTTGGGGGATGAGGAATTCTCCCTACTCCAGCCACTTTTGTCTGACACATCATTTAAAAAACCCCAAAAAGTTTACATTTACTCTTGCCAATGTCCTCCACCTTCAAGAAGGATTCATCGGGAAGGGATGGTATTTCCATGGCAACAAGGGATTTTTTTTCAGAGAACTGGTGAATTTCCAAGGCACAAAAGCTTGTTCAGAGCCCAGAAGTACCTGGATGGAAAACAAAACAGATGGTAAATCCTCTACAGATTTTTTTTTTTCAGAATAATTTTTTTTGCCAGTCATTCTCCACTCTCCCCCATGTCCTAAATGTTTGCTTTGCAATGAATTTCTGGTCTGTGATGGATCCAAGGCACTGCCCAGTGCAATTGGAAGTCAGCAGCACCAACAGCTGATCTGGGAGGGACAGGGACTCCAAACTGCTCAGAAAACATCTGGGATTTTCTTTAGATTCCCAACCCTTAGAAACATTTCTTGATATTGTCAGGCAGAATGATGTTTGATAAAGCTTGGGGAATTGGGACGTTGGGAATTCACCAAGCAAAAAGTTTCTGTCTTGGAAAAGTCTCTAAGGATGGACTTGAAATGTTTTTTCCTGAGATGCTGCATTTTTCCCAGAGAACAAGAACTGGTATTTTAATTTAAATGAATTTAAATGCATGTTCTCCATATTTATCAAATATTAGTTACTGCCTTCGTCATCATCAATTACTGGGCAAACCTTTTTTGCCTCTATTTGAGCCATTTTTCTCACAATCATGGGAATGATCAAATTTTGCAGCAGTCCCAAAAAGAGGAGGGGCTCAGCTGTGGGAGTGGTAGGACAAAGGAATTACAGCCCAGCTGAGCCTGGCTTAATGGAGTTCAGGAGGAAGAAGAGAAAAAAGTCTTACGTAATATATATATTTTTCAATTTTACTTCATTCTATTATCTTTTGTTGTTTGTCGGTGTAAAAATACAAGGTTTGACAAAGAAATTTCAAGGATGTCCATGGTTGTTTCTCATAATTTAATTAAAAACAAATAATTTGGTTTTAATTAAGGAAGAACCTCCAACTCCAGGACACCCAGGACTGCTGCCTCCATTTTTCTGTTACACCTTGGAAATGTTAATTTTGCCTTTAAGTTAATTTCTGTTTCAGTTTTCTGGTCCTTAATCTGCTTTTCAACTTGTTTTAAAGCTGAACAATGATTTATTACATCCAGCAAGGATGCTGGGAAGGAATTGGAGGTAATTTAACTTTATTTTTATGATGGAGTTTGCCAGTATCAAATTTTCATTTCTAACCAACACATTTTCAGTTGTGAACCCCTTTCCTTGATCATCTCCACTGTCATTTAGATGTCCATTATTTTATGCCATTTTATGTTTTCCATTTGCCAAAGGGGTGCTAAGAGGAGACAGAAAATTCCCCACACCCTTCCACACTACCATTATTGAAAAAGTGACTTTAATGAAAAAAAAAATGATATTTTCTGATGTGAAAACTGAGCTAGTTCTTAAATTAAGGGCTTGGATAAATGGCAGATCATTTGTAGGATATGAGGAAAGGAAAGGAAAGGAAAGGAAAGGAAAGGAAAGGAAAGGAAAGGAAAGGAAAGGAAAGGAAAGGAAAGGAAAGGAAAGGAAAGGAAAGGAAAGGAAAGGAAAGGGAGAATTCCTGCTTTTACTGATTATATAATTGCTGTTTTTATTAGGGTCTTCAGAGATGAATTATGGAAAGCCTGGGGTAAGGAAAAGCATTTAGAGAATTCTGTGGTAGCTGGACTGCAATATCCATGATGTGTTTAGATTTCTCTTGTTCAAATAAATAACAAGTGTAGGTAAGGTCAGCTTAATTGATAAGAAAAATGGAATTGTTAATGTTCTGTGACATTAGCTATCACTGTGATATTTTCTAATGCCAAGGCCATTTAGCAACTGATGAAAACCCAAAGTTCACAGTAATGATTAGCATTAAATAATTTCCCCTTTCCTTTGAATATGTAGGCCCCATGGTTTTTTGGGAGTGCTGAAAAAGATCACTGGCTTTAAGAAATATAAAGCTTATAAGGTCTAATTTCTGAAATTAAAATCTCATTATTAATAGTTAACTACAGTTTTTATTCATTAAGTTGTAAAAAAGATGAGGAACTTAAATGTCAGAATAAGAATTCTGTGTCTGTAGCAGCTTGGTTTTGGCCATGCAATAATTGCCTGCTCCTCTTATTGCAGCTCTCAGGGAGATGCATTAGAAATCCATATTGATTAATTCATGCACGCTGTGACTTGGTATCTAATTCTTTCCTTTGTCAGCTTGCTGGAACTGGAAGAAAATATCTGATCTTATTCCTCTGCTGGAATGATTTTTACATGAATTTTTAACAGCAAGACCTTCACTTGTATTTACTTGCAGGACCAATGTTTTAGTCTCTAACTCTGGCATGCCAGCAGAGATGATTAATTTCTATTGCTTTTTGGGACAAAAAAAGGACTCCACTGAAGCTCTTCTAAATTAGAAGCATTCTTTCCCCTTTTCATTTTTTTGTTCTTAATCCAGCAGATGCTTTGTATTTGTTTGGTTTTTTGTTGATTTTTTTTTTTTTTTTGTGGTCACAAGGTGAATCCTTTCCTCCTTTATTTGCAGGATTGTCAGCAACTTCCTGATGGATATTTCTGTTTGTGCCTGGTAATGACCCAACAACCAGACAACAACATTTGCACCATGAAGGCATTTTTGTTCAAACTTTGACCATGTGCTAATTTCTCCCCTAAAATTCTGGTGGAGCCATGAGCAAGGGTGTAATTTAAACACTCCTTATGTAGCTGTGAGACAGGGAGTACATTTTTTGTGGGATTTGACATGGAAAGAGGGCTCACCTGTGGGGTACCAGTGTTTACAACGATTACATTTAATTATGGCATCCTGTCAGGAGTGCTCTGTGAAAAGCACAGCAGGAATTCCCTCTGGGAAGGAGCTCTGGCATTGCCAGCAGGATTCAGGCAGAACTGAATCCTGGCTTTGTACCTTATGTACCTTTATACCTTAAAGGCAAAATCACAGAATCCCACCTCTGCTGGGAAGTCAAAAATGTTGGAGATCCCTTCCATTGAGATGATCCAGAGATAAAGCTTCCCCCTTTTTTTGAGGGGTATGGAGCAGACTGTGTGAGGGGTGGATATATTGACAGTTGTAGTTCTGAAAATAAAATCAAGAAAGGAATTCTTTTATGGAATGAAAGAATTTGCAGTCAGTGCTTCAGATGATCTTCCTGAGATGTTCTCCTCTCCCTTCCACTGCCCTTAAAAGGTTCATCCAGAGCTCCAGGTTCCACTCAAGGAGCTCTGTGCCTACATGAAACGAACATTTCTGCTACTAAATTCATATAGGAGAAAAAGCTTTTCAAAGTTTACATCTTGCAAACTTGTACAGAACTGACAAAAGACATTTCTCCAGACATTTGGAATTCTGATGGCCTGCAGCAAGAAACTCAAGAATTTCATAGAATCCCAGAGTGTTTTGGAAGGGACATTAAAAACCATCTCATTCCACCCCTGCCATGGCAGGGACACCTCCCACTGTCCCAGGCTGCTCCAGCCCCAGTGTCCAACCTGGCCCTGGGCACTGCCAGGGATCCAGGGGCAGCCACAGCTGCTCTGGGCACCTGTGCCAGGGCCTCCCACCCTCACAGAGAATTTTCCCAGTATCTCCTCTCACCCTCCTCTCTTTATCACAGAGCTTGCAGAGATGTTTTATAATGGAAAGTGTTAAACCAGGAATGAGGCGAGTCCTTTTTTTAACACCATGAAGATTTTGGAGGATGCACAAACCAACTTTGCTCCCTCCCCTTTTCTGTCCCTCCTGTATCCCAGTGCCCCCAGAAGGGTTTGCCTGTTGATCACAATCATTCAGCAAATCACAAATGACAGCAATGTGACCTCTGGGGGCTGATATCCCTGCCAGCTCAGAAAAGCAGGATCTGAGCTTTTGATTTTTCATGTTTCAATAAGCCACTGCAGTGGTTTAGCTACAAAAAGGAATGTAATACAAGCAGACCAAAACATCCATGTTTCATACACAGTCTACTAAAATTGCAAACTTTTGCAAGACAGAATTATTTTAATGACCATATGAAAAAGCTCTTCTCTAGGGAAGCATCTCTCTCTGTCCTATAGATGTGCTAAATAAGCAACATTTCCTCATATTTGTAAGCAATTCCAGTGAAAGTTCTTTAAAAGATGATCTGTTGGCATTCTGGCTGTAAAACTGGGCTGTGATCTGCATTCCTTTTTGTGTCTTCCCCTCTTTTATAGATGTTGAGTTGTTGAACTATTTCTACCAGGGCTATGGGAAATGATTTGGTATTGCTGCTCAAACTAATCATTATTCACATATAAACTGCCCATTTACTGTTTCTCATATCCAATTTTTGAAGAAAATATTGATGATGACACCCGAAATAACTTGGCAAGGCTTTGAAGAAGCTCTGCAAATCTGTTACAGAGATGAATTGCAGAAGTGAGGTGCACTCACTAACATTGCCAAGTGAATGCCAATAGATAAAGTTCAGTTGAGGATTTCTCAGTTTGAGTCTTTCTAAGCAGTTTGTGCATTTTATTGTAAGCAAATTCCCGATTCCTGTTTTTTCTCATTGTGGAATGCAGAGAAATGGAGGTGCTGGAGTTGTGAAAATGGAAGGAAAAGGTTACTAACCACTTCAAACAATAGAATTCTCTGCTGATTTTAGGTGAAAGCTGCCCTAAATGACCTAGGAGCTTCTTTGAGACCTGTATTAGCAGCAAATCTTGGAAAGACAGCAAAAGTCTTGCAGTGGCTGTGAAAAGCAGCACTGAGGAATTTGGGATATCAGGAAAGAGCAGCAGGGCTGTGAGCCCCAGCAGCAGAAGGAAGGGTGCAAGGTGAGTTCAGGCCCACATCTGTATAACCCTGGGCATTTCAAATGTGTCATCATGGATCAGGCGAGGAGAAGCAAAGCAAATTCATCCCAGCCTTCCACAAAGAACCCAGCTGCCCATTCCCTTCCTGCACAGGAAAAATCCCTCTGTTTGGGATCCGTGCTGCCATGGGGATTTCAGCCTGATGGGGACATCTCCTCATGGGCGCACCTGGAAAAAGGCAGTGCTGGAAAAAGGCCCTGACCCTGCTGGAAAAAGCCCTCTCAGATCTGGAGATCCCTGCACTTATCTGGTTTCCTGCTTGTCTCAGGTTTAGCTGGGGATGTATTCAATTCCCACCTGTCAGAGCTGGGGCCGTTCTCTGCTGTTCTTTGGGCAGTTTTCTTTATCTCTCCCACAGCCAACCCTCCCTCCAGGAGATCTCTGCTGTCCATGGGCCATTCATTATTAATTATCTCCTGTCCATGGCCAGTGAGTGTCCCTGCAGGGCTGATCCAATCCCATCATCCCATGGGGAGATGCTCCGCCCAGGGGAGGAGCCAAGCATTCCTACCTGGGTACAATCTGAGCTTTGGGACAGCACAGCAGCCTCTGCCCACTGCATTCCCAGAGGAGCAGCTTCTGCTGCCCTGCATTGCCAGAGGAGCAGCTTCTGCTGCCCTGCATTGCCAGAGGAGCAGCTTCTGCTGCCCTGCATTGCCAGAGGAGCAGCTTCTGCTGCCCTGCATTCCCAGAGGAGCAGCTTCTGCTGCCCTGCACTCCCAGAGGAGCAGCTTCCTGCTGCCCTGCATTGCCAGAGGGAGCCCAGGCCCATCTCCAGCAGCCCTGGAGCTGCAGAGGAAAACTCCCCCCTTGTGCAGGATCCCTGCTCCAGCAGAGCCACAGCTGGCACTGCAGGAGGGCTGAGCCCCCATGGGATGGGGCTGTGCCACCCCCTGACACACAGGGGACAGGGACTGCTCTGACTCTGGTAGTGGTTTGTTTTCTTTTTTTGAACTATTGCATTTGTATTTTAATTTTCCTAGTACAGAACTGTTATTCCTACTCCCATATCTCTGCCCGAGAACCCCATAATTTCAAATTTATAAAAATTCAGAGGGAGGGGGTTTACATTTTCCATTTCAAGGGAGGCTCCTGCCTTCCTTAGCAGACACCTGGCTGTTCAAACTGAGACACTGCTCTTCACGCCCATCCTCCACTGAAAACCTTCAGGAAAAGGCTTTTCATAGCCAGGCTCCTCTGAGGTTTGGGCATAAAACACCATTTCCCTCACGATGGGAAAGCTTTTGAGTCAAAGGGAAGGATGATCCTGGGCAGAGGTGGAAATTTCAGTGTGGAATGTCTGCAAGGCTGTGCTTGTAACCTGCCTCACCCTGTGATCAGCCAGGAACTCCCCTGCTGCTTCACTTCAATACCTGCACACAAACAAGAGTTGTGTTCTCTCTTTCCTACAGTTTGGGGAAAAAAAAAACCAAAACCATTTCTATTTTTAAAACCTGAAAATGCCTCAATGCATTAACAGTCTTCTGTACAAAAAGCAAAGACTGTCTAAAATTCAGAAAAACAGGATTAGACAAAGGTAAACTAGTCATGATGTCTTTGGCTATGAAACAGCAGCTAAATGGTTAAATTTTTATAATTTATTAAGCCATTTTACCACATCTATAACTTAATTTGCCTTGTACAGACACAGCAAAAGATTCTTTCTCCTGGTATTTTCTTTTATTTTAAGGGCTTTGCCATTCAAGCTGCTTTAATCTTTGTAGATAAATCTTCAGGTTTTGAAATTTTTCTTTTCTCTCTAAAGACTTCAGCTGTCTTAAGCCTTTACATTTCATCGTGTTTAAATATTTTAGACAATTTGAAGCCCTATTTATAAATGGATATCATTAAGATTAGGCTCTAATAAGTGCTAATCTTTCCCTCCAACCAGGGAGATAAAGCCTGTCTTAAACCTGAATGGCTTAAAACGAGTTCATTTTTTTTTTTTTCCCCTCATAAAGTGAGCAAATAAAACACTTCCCAGCAGCTGTATTCACTGGAAATAATCCTCCCATTTATTAGAGCAAAGTGCTTTTCCTTGGAGGTATCAGCCTGCTTTGCCTTCAGATGTGCAGGCTGCAGGTCACAGAGCCTGAAACGTGGTCATGAAACCTGAAAATCTCCTGGCCTCACAGAAAACCCCCAACTTGGCTCCAATTTTGGCTGCTTTTTGTTGAGTTTTGGGTCAAGCAGGGCCAATGAAGGCACTGTGTGTTTTTAGTTCAAGGCACAAATTAATGGCCTGGTCTGCACTGCACACCTCAAGGTCAACACTTCTCTTTTCATCAGGGAAATTCTGAAATGCTTGGAGGTGTTGAGTTCATTTCTGCCTGTGCTTGGCTGAGCCCAAGGTTTGTGATCAAACCAGGAGCTCTGGCTGAGCAAGGAAATCTTTTTTTTTATGAAGAATGCTAAAAAATGACTGAACACGGCAATTTAATGTGTTGCTCTGGGAAGTGTGATGGAAAATTTTGGCAGAAAATCAAACCCTGCTTGGGTTTTGCTCCCCAATGGACTTAATTAGCCCTCTACTATCGACCAAAAGGGATGGAGCTGTCCAGGGTTTCCCTAGATTTAAATAGCTTTAATACTCCAGACCATCTTAAATGGGATCTGGTGTGCCTAAGGGTAAAAGATCTTCATCTCATTGGTAGCTGTCATTCCAATGTGCCTCTGCAGCCAAAAACAGGGGAGGAAGTGGGAAAACAAGGGTCTTGCTGTATGGCCAAAATGGAGCAAATAATTCACAACTAACAGGTAACACAATCTCTTCCTGAGGATTAAGAATACCCTGTTTTTATTGAAAATGCACTTATTGAAAGCCATCAGGTAAGTAAAATTATGTTGCTTCTATTTCTTGCCTGAGTTCCAGAGCAAATTGAAAGTTCATTTATTGCAGGTCCTGGTTTACAAGGTTCTAAAACTGGCCTTTGGTAAATGGTCATGAAAGTGGGATTTGAACTGCATGAAAGTTTGTGGAAAGTGATCAAAGGCAGTTTGGAAAAAATTAAATTCTATTTCCTGATCATTCTTCATTTCCAGTATTGATATAACTCATAGCCCTGCAAGCTCAGAAATTTTGATCTGGAACCTCACCTAAAGCCTCAAACAAATGTGAGGGATTGCAAATCCAAGCAGGAATGTGGATTGGTACAACCCCTAAAAGCCACTCATGGTCAGTCCCTCAGTCACCTCTGTGCTCAGGAGTTCTTTCTAACAGTGGCTGTAAATACAGAGCTTCAAAACCAGTTGAAAATCTTTTAATATTGATGAAAAGCCCCCCCAGAGTTAATAAATCTGGCTCATTTTTGTCAGGAGCAGTATGAGAACAAAGGAAGAGAATGGCAACAGAAGGTTTATAACTTATAGTACAACTCCACCAGATGGATCTGAGTTGAATTTCAGTTTTTATTTTCTTTATAAACTTTATGTTTACTTCCAATAAAAGTGACTGTGGGAGAAATCAGGCAAGCCCTGACTTCTTTGTGTGATCTGCATTTGTGAAAGCTGATTGCAAAAATAGGGAATTCTGTTTATGAGAATCAGAGCTTGATAAATGAAACAAAAAATACAACTGAGCATTGGAGGAGACACATAAAATGGCTGGAAGTTAAATAATCTAATTATAAATAAGATTATGTAGAGGATGCCAGCATCAAATCTCATGCATGTAAATCTAAGGGGACAAACCTCAACAAAACAGGCTCTTGATGCTCTTCCAGCTGAGGTCCTCGATCCAGAGCTCACAAAGCTCACAAAACTTAAATGAATCATTCAATTTTTGGATGCTGAGTGCCAATTTTTCTGCAGGAAATTACCTTACATCTAAAATTGCATTTTTCCTAGAGGAAACTTCACAATTAAAAGCAGTCTTGAGTATTGTAACATAATTTATGTAAAATGGTGTATTGCTTCTAATTTCTTTGAAAAGAACAGATAAGTATCCCATGTACAATGGGATGCCTTTCAGTAAGGCATTATTATAAAATATTAAAAACTCTATTCATCTGGCTACTAAGAACATGATTTTCCTGCAGGGAAGAACATGTTATAATGCTACAAAAGAACACTCCAGGCAAGGTCCAGAATACAGAATATTTTCAGGTTGATTACACACTATGCAAACTACTTGAGTTCCTTCTCAAGATCAAAAAATCCATAAATCCATATGTGTTTCCACAGGCTCTCCACTCAAATTGCCTGTCAGAGTAAAAAAATCTTGAAAACTGTGCCGTAACCAGGATGATGAAGGAAAATTACTGCCAGACAGATTATATAGTGAAGAAAAACGGGGTAAGTTATTGTGTGCCTCCTAGCCTGAATATATATATGGGACAAATGCAAATTTGCCAAATGAAATACAGCTTAGAGTGCATAAATTTCAAACAGATAATACTTTGTCCTTATTAAATCCTGGCTTGGATCATGGAGTGCTTTTTTCCCCTGAAACTCCAGCTTTTCTGTGGAGGCTGTTTATCCCCTGAAGGAGCATCAATTATAAATAATGGTCAAGCCACCCAAACTGGAAGGACACGACTCGAAGCAATTAAACTGCAGCAATATAACTGATAAAAACTCGAATATTGCCATGCACTCCAGGTCTCCTTTGAGGGGGAGGCATGCAAATTATCATTTATTGGCAGGGACATAAATAAATACCTGGGGCTGGATGTGATGCATGGATCTACAACTGCACAAATCTACAGGCTGGGCATAAATAGGGCTTTTGTGAAAAATTAAACATCCCAAGGATGTTTAGCTCTGTGGGTCCTGAGCACTAACTAAAGGTTAGTGTGGATAATGGGATAACTTGTAAGAAAAGCCATTTGAAGCCTCCTTGCGCTCAGCGAGGTTGATTTAGATTTTACCTATTTAAAGCACGGCACTAAATGAGCAGGAAGAGCAGATTGCTTCCTCCAGAGTGGCGAATAAATAACAGGTTAAAGCGAAACCACAGAAAAGCCTGCATTCAAAGACAAACAGGGGGATGTTTTGAGAAGCTCGTGAATAAAGGTTGGAATGAGACGGGAGGGGGCTCATTGAAAAGAGGGAGAGGGACTTTTTAGAAGGGCCTGGAGTGACAGGACAAGGGAGTGACAGTTTTAAATTGATGAAAGGCGGGTTTAGATGACAGGACAAGGGGGTGATAGTTTTAAATTGAGGGAAGGCAGGTTTAGATAAGGAGGGAATTGCTGTTCCCTCTGAGGGCGGCGAGGCCCTGGCAGAGCGCGCCCACAGCGCCTGCTGTGGCTGCCCAGCCCCTGGAAGCGTCCAAGGCTTGGCGGGACTGCCAGCAACAAGTGGAAAGTGCCCCCGCCACGGCAGCAGTGGCACTGGGTGATCTTTAATGTTCCTTTTAACCCAGCTTATTCCGCACTTCTGTGATAAACAAAGCTCTGCCCTCAGCCGCGCTCTGCGCTCCCCACATGGAATCATCTCTCCCCTTGTCCCCCCCCACAGCAGCGCTCAATGGACTCTCCCGCGCTGCCATGGCAACGGCGCCACGCTCAGGGATCGAGGGGCGGCGGGGCCGGGACCACCACAGGGACCGGGACAGCGACAGCCCCTGGATAGCGACAGACCTCGAGACAGCGACAGCCCCCCGCGACAGCGACAGACCCCGCCGGGGTGAGCCCTCAGCTGCCCCCCAGCCCCTGCCGGGGTGAGCCCTGCGGGTTCCCCTCAGGAGCCGAAGCTCCCTGCGCGCAGCCCATGCCCGAGGGAGGCTGAGAGTACCGGGGCCGGTGTGAGTTGTGTAAATGGACCCAGAGTGTGCCCCGAGAGTACCGGGGCCGGTGTGAGTTGTGTAAATGCCCCCAGAGTGTGCCCCGAGAGTAGCGGGGCAGGTGTGAGTTGTGCAAATGCCCCCAGAGAGTGCCCTTAGAGTAGCGGGGCAGGTGTGAGTTGTGTAAATGCCCCAAATGTGCCCGGCAGTGCCCTGGGCACACACCCGCAAAGCTGGCCCTGTTCTCTCCATCGCTCCTCTCACGCCTTTCTGGTTTTAGGTTACAGTTCGTTCTTCCCTGCCCCGCCGAGTTTTCATCAGCCTTGAAAGGACGCCGGTAATGAAAGGAAAAAAAACCCAAACAGCCCCAAGCTTTACTACGGCGCTTTTTACGCTTTTATTTTCTGTCTGCCCTTGTGCTCTGCTGTTTCCCCAGAGCCACCATCGGAACCGAGTACAGCCCGCAGACCCATCCCACAGCGGGCCTTGAGCGGAGCTTTAAAGGCAAGTTCTGGCTCTGCTGCCATCATCCACCTGTTGTTTATCGCCCCACCTGTTGCTTATCACCTTATCTGTTGTTTATCACCTTATCTGTTATTTATCACCTTGTCTGTTATTTAGCACCCCATCTGTTATTTATCACCCCACCTGCTTTTTTTCCCCTGCTCTGCTCGGGGCAGAACTGCTGTAGCTCCATACTGTGGGTAAGATTTTTCTCTTGAGAAATGTGCTTTGTAATGTGGGGTGGGTTTTTGGGTTCTGTGGGTTTTTTTTTTTTTTTTTTGTTGCGGTTTTTCTTTTTGGTTACTTTTTGTTTCTTTTTTAGTAGACTGTGTGGAAAGGCTCCTGCTCGTGGCCTTTGCGTTTGAAGTTATTTACAACACAGCTGAAATTACAATTCTTGGTTAAACAGTTGCAGTGGGTTGACTATGTTTTTTTTTTTCCCCCCCTTAACTAAAAACCAAACTGTTTCAAACCACCACAACAGTGAAGATACGGAAACCATAGAAAGAGGTGTTGAGTTTGCAGAGTTACCAAGATAATGCATCCTTCCAAAGTGTGGTGAAATTGCAACATATGGTAAAATGACTTAGGGAAAGTGGCATTTAGTAAGTTGCACGTTGTTTTCCTGATCTGACTTCATGTGTGTTATAGAGTGTTACACATAGAAGCAGATAATTGGTTTAAAAATAGAAAGTGGGGTTTGAAATGATTGGTGTCACAGATGTTGGGGCATGGAGAATATGAATTTATTCTGAAAGGCTGGAATTATTTTAGCATGTCTGAATTAAAGTTTACGTGTAATTTTTTTTTCTTATATTTTTAATGTCATTCTTTTTCCTCTTTCTTTAAAGTAGCTAGCATAATATTAAATGTTTGGAAGGACCAGAAGTCTCTGTCGTTGTAATTAACAGCAAATGGGTGAGGAGTGATGATAGACAAACTCTTTAATGCACTTGCAATAATTCTTCAAAGGAAGTAATTTGGTTTGAGTATTGGTAAGTGGATGGAAGTTAGTGTAGCATGAAATCCACATTCATGGTGTTGATAATGGGATGTGAGCTATTGCACAGACAGCAGCATCCCTCGGGATTTGATGGGTTTATTGATGTGAGGAAACTGTTGGAATTTGCCCTGGTTAAACTCTTGTAGTGTGAAATAAACTACACCCATCTTCAGCTGTCTGTAAGTTACAAACCTGTCTTTACATTGATTAGGAAGAGACTTGAGCCAAGCTGGGGTACACAGACTATGTGGAATTTGGGTTTCTTTAGCTATGTAGTCTTTAAAGTTGACTCGAACTTTGTTTAGCTCAAACAGCAGGTTTTGGTTTGTTACTTTTAGCTGTACATCCATTATCAGCACAGAGGAACCTGCTGGAATGATGAAATTTGAGTACCAGTGTGGCAGGGGAGCAGGCAGAAAGGATGTGGCTAATTAGTGCTTGATTTATTTATGTTGATGAGGTGCTTTAGTGTTTGCCTCGCTGGCAAATTGTGTTGCCTAGTAGAGAGAAGAGGGATTCATTAAAGAAAAACCAGACAGAAAGAGGGAACCCCTCTGTGTGTTTAAATTCCAATTGTATTTCTGAGGAGTTTGGGATTGCCTCTGCTGCACTTCCCTGGCAGCCCTGAGGGCCCAGCTCAGGGATATTTTAGGGTGTGCATTTCCCCATGGGGTTTAACTTTGACTCTTCCAGTCTCAGTGTTTAACAGTTGTTTTTATGCTTCATCTGTTCAATAATTCCTGTATTTTCTCAGAATACTTCAGGAGGTTGATCACTGTCTATCCCTTGTTATCTACTATTTGATGCTGTTTTCTCTCTACCCAGTGTTCTTGAAAATCTGGAGGGCTTTTTATCTCTAATATTCTCACACAGCATCTCTGATATTTATCTCTGATATTACACCATTTTTAAGTTATCCCTTTAAATATTTGCTTTCAGTGGAATGTGCTAAAGTTAACTTGTATAAATGGTATTTTTTTATTAACTACTTTCCCTCCTTGAGCTTGCTCAGCTGACCTGTATTTTACTATTAAATAGCCTTTGGGCCCCTCAAACCCAGTGTGTGACCTCCTCCTGTCCAGCTGTGCTGGTCCTGCCAGCTCACATTAGCCAAGAGAAAAAACTTTATTCTATTCAGAATTAATAAAATCTTCTTTTATCTTGGAAAGTGATAAAGGAAAAATTGTTTGAAATGATGTTAAAATTGAGTGCTTGGGTTTTGTGACACAATAAGAAAAATGTTTTGTGCACAAATCTGATGCTTTGTCAGCACTGAAATGCTGCATTTTAGGTTCTGTGGCACTGGGTGTTTTAACTTCCACGTGCCATTGAGGTGTTTGGGCCCATGGGTGGAGATTTTTTTGAGCACATTTTATCTGTATTAATGCTGAATTTCAGGCAGTTTTCCATTTGGGAAATTTCCAATCCTTATCATTTCCCTAGGTCCTGCTCTCCCCAGGAAGCTGAGATCCATGGGCTACAGAAGAGTTTCCAAGCACCCTGGCAGCTCTAAGTCTCTGCACTGTCAACTTTTGTTTCCTTTTCCATTAGCCATTATTCCATTCTTTTTCCATTATTTCCAGCAGCAGCAGGAAATGCCCAGTTTTGCACTGAGCTGCATTTATCCCACAAACATTCCAGCCCAGCAAGGCTCTGGATGTTCACCCTCAATTTAAACCCCCTGCTGTATGAATTTGCTTTTTTTGGAAGAGTATTTTCTTTTTACAACCTGGGTAAAAAAAAAAAAAAATTAAAAAAATCAAGTATTCAAAATACTTGAAGAAAAAAATCAAGTATTCAAAATACCACTGAAGTCTTGAGAGGAGGGATTAGCTCTGCTCTGTGAGTTATTGTGTTCCTCTGTATCAATTTGTCTGTGACAGAAGGAATTTATCTTCCCAAATCAGGTGAGATGGTTTCACTTCATAGCCATTGGTACAATTTTCCTCTCCTTGGTGCTTTCTCTAGTTTTGGTTCAAGAAAGCTGTGTTTTAGTTAATATTAATCTGCTTGCACATGAACTTTAGGGAATTGCCCAAATGAAACAGCCAAGGAAATCTTTTCCCTGGTATCATAAATGTAATAAAAAAAGGGTTTTTTTCCCAGTTAAATTTAATTTTCAGTTGCTCTAGGATTTTATTGGCACTTCATATAAACAAGTTTTGTGCTCCATTTCCCTCTATATATGAGTGGTTTTGGATGTGTAATGAGTTTTTTACTGTTTTAATTTCAATCAAATTCCCATTCCAACAGGTTCCTAACTCTAAATCCTCGAAATTCTCTTCTTTTAGGAGAAGTTGTACTGGGCATCATGAATGTCAATGATTTTGTAATTCTCCCAGGCTCAAAAGCTGGAACCTCAGTGAGATTAAAAACAAAGTAAGTGCCTTCAATCTGATTGGGATTGAGATGTGCTTTCATAGTTTTTAATAAGTTTAATGCAACATTAACTGAAAGAATGGAAGAGCAAGAAGAATCATGATGTGTTTCTTTTCTAGCATTTCTCTATGCTTTTATCCACAAGCCTTTCTTTTCTCAGGCTTTAATCTACTTCCTGATTAAATTATAGGTTTTATGACCAACCCTGTGTATCCACTGGATAACACAAGCACACTAAAGAAATCAGTGGATTGTTTGTTTTAATATAATTATACCCCAAACCTTTGAGTACAGGCACAGTTGTATCAGTTTGTTTGTTGGAATTTGCACTTGACCTGTCCTAAATTTTCCAGAGCTGTTTTCAGTCCTGCTGGGAGATACAGGAGGGACATGGCTATAATGACAAATTTTCCAGCTTCTTTAAAGTTCTTCAGATACCTTACTGACTTCCAGGTGACTTCTAATGAATATTTCACTATTTCCTCCAGAACTGTCAAGGAATTGCAGCTGGAGAAAGCTCAGTTAGAAGCAGAAAACAAAGAGATGGAGAGGAGATTATTGCAGCTGCAGTCAAACATGAGCAGAGAAAAAGAAGAGAGGAGGTAGGTTCAGTTTCTCTCTGGAAAAAAGGAATCCAGTGAGATGCTCCCTCCACACCTCCAACTCCCCATGTGGGATCTTTTGTAAAGTTTGGAATTTACAGTTAGATTGCAGAGAGGAGACTGAATATTTCTTCCCAATGTTAAACTTGCTTCCTTATGACTTTGATGATATTTGATCTGTTTTCCTCATTTATTCCCTCTCCCTTTTTCTCCTGGCTGGCTGGATTTGTCCCCTTAGTTTTCAAACAGGAGACAGAGTAGTTTCTCCTTGTTTATTTCTGGTGTTTCTGCAGAGGATGCTGTTGATATTTTTGATATATTTTTGATCCCCTTTTACATTTGCGTGGCTTCCCAGGGAGGCCTCTCCTGCATGGTGGCAAACAGGCCTTGGAACCAGGCACAGTGTAACGAGGCAAATGCTGGGGTGAGGTTTCAATCTGAGTCACTCTGAGTGTTGGCAAATTCCTGCAACACCTGCTTCCTTTTCCTTGAGTTTCTGCCTGCTGGGAATGCAAATGCCTTGGCTTTGGATGCCTTGGTGCTGCTGAGCTGTTGGCAGCTCTGTGAGCACTGCCCTGAGCTGCTGGGGCAGTGTTTTCCAGGGGATGTGTGGCACTTTTGTCTCCATGGTGTTGTTGGTTTGTTCTCAAGGCCTTGTCCCTGCAGCCCCTGATAGGGTGGCAGTGCTGAGCTCCAAGGACAGGAGGCTTTGGCATTTGCAGCACTGCAATCGTGGAGTGGTTTGGGCTGGAAAGGATCTGAGAGTTCCTGCATTGTTAGCAGTGCTGGATCAAGTCCTGCAGTAAACTGGGACAATGAAGGCTCACACAAAATGTACTTTTGTTTTTATTCTTCTGAAACCAACCTTTGAGAATTGATAAGTTTTTCTTTTTTTTTTTTAAGTTTATAAACTTGGACCAATTTAACGGCTTAAAGATAAGCACTTTCTCACACATTTGTTGTATTTGCTGCTTTTAAAGGAGACTTGAAGCAGGTTTCAGTGGAAGAGAGTATTTGTGCTTTTGGGAACTTGATTGTCCTGTAGAGAAGAATTTTATTTTTGTGATGTTTTGTTCATATTTAACAAGCTGAAGGAAAATTTTTGTGCTTCTCTTGCTTGCAGAAGGCTGAATTCTGAAGTATTTTCTTGCCTTGGTTTGTAGGAAGTTGGGTGCTTATCATTGGAAATCTGGGCAGGCAGGACCAAGGACCCCCCAAACCCGAACTGTGGCACAAAATAATGAAAACAGGAAAAAGGTAGGAAACCATATTTGCAAGTAAAGCTATCTAAAGTAAAACAAGATTTAGAACTGGATTTTTGCTGCAGAACAGGAACATTTCAAATACTGCAAAACCAAGAGGTTGAGCCCCATCAGAGTAAAATTCCTGACTGCTTATTTTTCCCTGCCAAGCTTCTGATTCCCTTTGAGCTGGAGGAACATCAAATTTTGTTGGGTGATCAGTTGCAATAAACAGCAAATTATCCCTGCTCCTACAGATTTAATCCTGTAAGAGTGGCACTGGTAGTGCTGGAACTCATCAGGAGCCTGGCTTTGGCTGGCTGGTGCCCAGGATGGATCTGAAATACTGAAAGGCTTTGGGTGAAACTTGGAGTGCAAATTCTCTGCCTTCCCAGATAAAATACACCACAGTTCAAGTCTTTAACTCAGTTATATTGCCTCTTGTTTTATGACATCCTTGCTCAGACCTAAAAAGAAGGGATGTAGAACTTTCCTGCTAAATCTTTGAAAAATCTGGTTTTTTCTTCAGTAAGTACAAATGGGGTACTTATCTTCTTTTGGAAAAATCTGTGGCAAATTTTTTAAACTGGCAGAAAATGAGAACTCAATAGAATTGCCTCCTTGTCTGTGAGAGGAGAGGATCAGAATGAAAAGGTTTTCTTTACACACCTCTTTCCCTTCCCCATTCTCTGAGACAAGGAACTCGTAGCTGTTGCTGCTTCAAGGACTTGAGGTTTCAGCTGGGGTGGCTGAGGAGATGAATGGGCAGAACTTTAAAAACAGCAAAATTAAAATAAGGGGTGAGTGAGGGGTAGTGTGGCTGCTGGATGAACTCAGTTTGCAGGGGAAAACTGAGGAGAAAAAATGCTGAAATTATGAATTACTGGGATGTTAAATCATGGAAGGGCAAGGTGGACAATGTTTCGTGTCTGGGGAGGGAAACTGGTCCTGGGCTTCATGGCTGTCATGAGCAATTAATGGAGTTTTCTCTTTAAATGCATGCCCTATTTCCCTAAAATAATTTTCATTCTGTAAAACTTGCTGTTTGTTCATTAGCATTAAAACCTCATACAGATATATGGAAATATTCTTTCCTCTAGGTTTCTCCACAAAGAGTGAAGTTACAAGTACTCAAACAGATTCAAGGTAAAGGCATCTTCCTTAACCAAATAAAACTTAAACTTCTGATAGATTATTGCTTTGTAGAGGTTGCTGCAATTAAACACTGAAGAAATCAGAGAGTGGAACACTGGATTAGTTGAGATTTTTGTTTGTTTTGTTTCAGAGCCAGTGAAAAAACCAGTCAAGCCTAAAAGAGGAAATGTTGTAGCTCATGAGAAGTTGGGAGTGAAGGGGGTGGGCTATGGACCACCTGAAATAAAGGGTGGGCTGCTGGTAAGTAAATGGTTAAAAATAACTCAAAAGCAACACAATTTAATGTGTGTAGAATGTTTTTGTGTCACTTTCTCTCTCTGATAATTACTTAGTGCCTGTAAAGTAAAGAGAGATTTTACAGACTGCTCTCCCTGAATGCAAGAAACAGATGAAATGGTTCTGTTGTCAGAACTGTGACCACTTCTTTAACTGGTAACTGTTAAAGAATTTATTTAAACTCGGTGTTTATTAACTTGCCCAGCATGTGGCCGTGGCTGAAGGAGGCTGATCTCATCCTTAACTAAAGAACACTTCTTTGTGATTAAAGAAAGATGTGTGGTTGCAGGCAAAGGGGGCCAAAATTAAGTGGTCCATGAATATTTTGTAATTTTAAATCCTTACGTAAAGCATGTGTTGAATTCTGACTGATTTCCAAGCTGGCACCTTGTTAGCTGTGTTATAGTGGCAGTTTCTATTATCAAGTACTAGGTGATTTCCATTTAATAAGGGTATTTTTGCCTATTAGCAAGTAGGAAATAGGAAACAAATAAGAAATAGGAAACTCAGCCTCCAAAGTGTGGTGTAGCCTCATACAACTCGATTTTAAAGTAATTTATGTGACGTTCCACTGTTGAATAAGAAAAGAACATTTTTATTCTAAAAAAGTATAATTTCTCTTAGGGTGTGGAGGGAGATCTCTCTCTAATACACGATGTGATTTCTTTTCCCCATTTTTATTAAACCAGTTGGAGATGGTTTAATAACCCTCAAAAGGAACTGATATTTTGTGCATCTCTTTGTAACGCTTTTCCTTTGGGGAAAAAATACGCGCGGATTTGAAATTTAAGAAAACTTGCCAACAAAAAAACCGCGGGGATTTTGCTTCCGTGCTCCTAATTTCATTCAACAAAGACCCTGGCACACTCCCAGCAGCGCACATCGCGCGTGTTTTGTTTTTTCCCAGCGGTTTTTGGGGAGCGCTCCCGGCCCCGGAGCGATCCCCGGAGCGCGGGGGCGGCTGCAGTGCCGGTGACGGCCGCTCGAGGGCGCTGCGCCCCCGCGGGACGCTGCGGATCCCGGAGCGCGGATCCCGGGGAACCCCGCGCTGGCAGGGATCCAGCCGGAGCAAGAACGGGGCTGGAAATCCGCGCTGCTGCGGGGAAGTGAGCTGCCAGTCGCTGGAGTTGTTCCCTGCTGATCTTCTGTTCACACAGTGAACTTCGTGCCGTGCTCACCCCGCACTGCAGTAAGGGGATGGGGGAGTGCCCTGGATGTGCGGATACTGACACCTTTAACAGCCACTGTTTATTGCTTTTGGAGCCACAGGTGCCATTGGATGTGCAGCCAGTCCCTGGATCAGTTAAAGCAGGTGGAAAGAAGGGTTTGGGAAAACATCCTGAGGGTGTAGGGGCTGCTGATGTTTTGTGATGGTGTTCGCAGGGGTCTTAGGGTGAGGGAAGAGATGAGAATGTTGACTCCATGTTTTAGAAGGCTTCATTGATTATTTTATCATATATATTATATTAAAACCATACTAAAAGAGTAGAAGATATGACTTCATCAGAAAGAATGATAACAGAGGGTTATGACTGACTGAGGCATTCTGGACAGCTGGACTGTGATTGCTCATTAATTAGACACAACCACATGGGACCAATCCCAGATGCACCTGTTGCATTCCACAGCAGCAGATAACCATTGGTTGCATTTTGTTCCTGAGGCCTCTCAGCTTCTCAGGAGAAAAAAATCCTAAGGGAAGGATTTTTCAGAAAATATCATGGCTACCATGTTTGACTCTCATCTTTCTGCCTGTACCTTTGCTGCTTTGTTGTGGTAAGAGCAGGTCACTCACTTGGAGAATGTGTAGACAAAGGATTTTTTTCTATAAATACATTGATTATTTCGTGGTTTTGCTTGATAATAATCCAAGAGTTTGTAATGAAAACCTTTCACAGTAATTTGTTCCTATAAAGGTTGCAAAACCACTGTGTTGAAAGTCCCAGTGTAGGAGTGTTTTTCTCCTTTTGTAGCTGTTTTTAATCAATCTCATCAATTACAGTTTGGACTTCCCTGGACTGCTGTATTAATGGCTATCCCAGTTAGCCCCTTAAATGACCATTTTCCTCTTGCTGACCTCTCCAGATGTGCCCCTGTCCACTGGGAAGCTTCAATAAGCAGCTCTTCATTAGTAAAGCACATAGCTCATAAATTCCTTTAAATGAGACATGCTGCATTAAGTGCCTCATTTAATCCCTTCCTACAGGTGGTGTCCATGGCTTTATATCCAAAACATGGGATGTGGGTGTCCATGGCCACTGCTCTGATACCAGAAACCTTTAAAAGCAGGGGTTTTGTGTGTCTGGTAATAAAAACTTTGCCTTTCTTATTTAGTTCTTGATAGATTTTTGCAGTTAATTGTGAGCAGGATCATATAAAATAGGAGTGATCTTGATTACCAGGTAGCTCAGCAGAGCCCAGCTAAGTGAGTGCTGCAGTTCCACAGCTGACACTAAAAATGCTGCTGCTCCTCAGAGATGCTTTATCAGTAACGTTGTGGAACTGATTTAGGAACCAGCCTCAGCATCAACCAGCGCGAGCCCTGGGAAGCAGCAGGACCAAGGATTGCTGCTGAGTGGTGCCTTTGATGAGAGGGCATCTGCAGAGTCTTTCCAGGAAGCTTTGCTTCAGTGGAGGAGAGGTGAGAGTGGTCCTGGAGGAGGCCTGTGTGCCAGGGAGGTCCCATCAGGTATGGTTTGTTCTGGTTAGGACATTTTAACTACATTAGGAGCCCTTTGGGAGAGTTAGATTTTAGATTAATGAAGGCAGATATTATGTGAAGCTAAGAAAACCCATTTTACTTTTTCTCAGTGTGTCTTCATTAATAACAATCATCTCTGAAGGGGTTTTTTTAATGCTATTCAGGGTGTTTAGCTCAGTTTTTGTAATGATCCCTGGCAGTGGCCAGGATGTCCAGCCCATGCCCCTGTACTCTCCCATGGCTTTGTGTCTCACGTGGCTCTTCAGCATGAGCTGCAATGCTCAAACATAAAACCAGTTTCAAACTGAGGCAAGGAATGTGCAGGGCTCAGGATTTTGTGTGTTCTATCCAAGTACATTTTCTGCTTGCCTTCCACAGGCTCTTAATATTTCTTTGTCCCAGTGAAAAGCTGCAATCAGCTGAAGTATGCATGGAAAAATATGGAAAATTCCTCTGGTCTGATTGGATTTGTGCAAATCCAATCTGTGTCTTGTTCCTCTAGTCCACGGATGGTGGTTTTTCTCTGTGCCTTTTTGTACAAAATAATGTTAAACTGATTTTTTTCCTTTTTTTCTCCTTTTCTGTGGGATTTTGATCTGTGGAGTCACGGATTTCCATCTCCCCCACTCTTTCTATGGCTGCAGTGTGTAATCTGTAATAGATGAGTTTTTATGGCTGCTCCCAATACTGCCTGTGTTCTGTAAATATAATATTGCTGGCCATTTAAATTTTGGAGTTATGTGAAGACTGAACTAAGCAGGCTCAATGTGATGTTCATTCAAAAACAATGTAGGTGAAGAGGACATTTATAATGCTAAACAGCTGTATTTCTTTTTTCAAATAACTCTGACAGAAGCTGTGGGGAATTGTGAGGTACAGACCAATGTTAGTGCTCTGAAGGAACCCATCCACGTGGAATTCCAGAAGGATGGCCTGAGCTACATGGAGAAACTCCTGCTGAAGAAATACAGAAGGTATTGTTGCATTTGCTGCTCCTAATGAGAGAATTCAGAGATACCGAATTAACAAAAATCCAAATGAAACTTTTAAAATATTAGATATATTATCAAGAGTCAAGGGGAGTGTATACAGGGAGATTTGTTTTAATAAAATAATGATTATAACCACACTTGATCACTTGATAGCTCAGAATTCCTGCAAAGGAAGTATTTAGAGAGATTCTCTTTGCTCTCAGTTTATTGTGGAATTTGAAGACTGGTAATGATATTTGGCTACTTGATTTTGGGGCAATTGCTACAGGAGTTTTATAGAGAAAAGGAGTTTCCAGGATTCTTTTGTGGACATTACAGAGTTGTTTTATGAGTTCTTGAGAAGCAAAGTCACCTCAATGAAGTTAGGAGGAGTTAGTTAATGCTGCTGCAGTAAATTGGCTGGTAGGGTTTTTCCTTTTTTTTGTGATATATTTTTAAAAGTATGACTTTTTAAGATTGATTTTTATCTTTTTTCCCTGTTTCAGAACTCCAGTTGATCAATTTTTTGCAAGTTGCATGAAAGATTCAAGGCCTGTGCAAGCCCTGAGTGTTCAACAGGATGGGGCTGAAGGAGGAGGACAAGGAGATGATGATGATGATGATGACATTGAGGAGTTAACAGGTGTAACAGATTTCCATTTATTCAATCCAAAATACCTTTTCCTTGAGATTTTTCTATGGTTGCTGAGCATTTCCACTCTTAACCAGTTTGCCAAAAGCAATAATAAAAGGAGAAATTTGTGGGTTTTCCATAATGAACAAAAACGTTGCATTTTTGAGTGTGTTTTGCACAGGAAAAACTGAAATGCATGAAATTATTTATATTTCACAGATGAAGAGGTGAAGAAATACTGGGCATCTATTTATAGAGCTGAAGAATCCAACACTGTTTCTGAAAATGCAGAGTCCTCTTTGCAAATTGAGTTCCTTGATGATGTGAGTACTGGTAAAGGACTTGATGAGTCTCAACAATGAACTGATTTGTTCAAGTTTTGATCTGTTAAATGTTTAAAGTAGCAGCAGTTAAATAACTTCCAATAAGGAGGAACACTGGTGCATTGTTTGTTTTCCATACAAATGAGGAAAACTGATAGCTCCAAAAGTTCCCTGTGCTTTTTTTCTGTTGTGTTCAGGAACCTGCACTGTATGGGATTTATACACAAATAAAGTCTGGCAGCTTCTCAGCAGTCTTAAATTTTTTTCTTTATTTTTAAAATTTTTATTTTTTATTTTTGTTCTTTATTCAGTCTCAGAGTGAGGACTTGGAAGAATCTTCAGACTCTTCAGTGGAGGAAACTGGAGATGTGGGAATGAATAAGCAAGGAAAAACTGACCCACTGGAGGGTGGAAGGTATCAGGAATGCAGAGACTGTGGGAGAGGAAATAATCCCAAATTTGTGCTAGTTCCTGAGAAATGGAGGCTTTTCTTTGCCTCTACAGGCAGTTAGATTTGAGTTATGTGTGCAGTATTTCAAAGCCACTAAGGAATATTAACTGCCTGTAACTAGAGAGGCATCACCTTGAAATCCTAACCCATATGGGTAAGATGCATTTCTTTGCACTTGCCTGTCCTGAATTGTAGTAAAATTCTCTTTTCTGAGCTCTTACCTCAGCAGGATCAGGAATTCACATGCAGATTTTACCATGGATCAGTGCTCTGCACATTGAAGATACTCTTACTTAACTGACCTTGTAATTCCAGACAAAAACAATAACTGATACATCTGCAATTCTTCTGGTCTCCCAACACTTATTGGATTAACTGTGACCTGGTTTGCTTTTTGTATCTTTCTGCTCTTTTCCCCTCCTCTACCAAAGCTCAGCATTTGCAGACTAGGACACAGAACCAGCCCCTTAAAAGTGAAATGGGTATAATGGGAAAGTCTTCTTTCCATTTAACTTCCTCAGCTGAAACTTAATAGTTTTTACTTTTTCCTCTCAACAGAAATCCTGTTTCTCCTAAAGAAATTTCTCAAGGTAAATGTGAGAAGTTAAGTTCTTTTTATGAAAATTGATAAACTGAACACATTTATGTTTCTCATATAGGTTAGGGGTAGTCAACTACAGTGGGCTGAAAAATAATTAAAGATCATTAAATTATGTCCCATTCTCTGGGCTATCACAATTTGATTTGATTGCAGTTTGATGGGCTGTGTGAGCACTGTGATAAATACCTATAACAAAGAAAACCAGCTTACAGAATCATTCACAGCCTGCTAAGATGGATTTCAAACTTTATAATGCTTTTAAGGAAATTTTAATAAATTTCCACAATTGCCTTTCTTTAGCTTTAGTGGAGATTTTGTATTTTATAAATTCATGAAGAAAAGACAGTTGACTTGCAGTTTATAATTAATATTCATTACAAGTATTGCTATTTCCATGATTTTGTTGTACTTCTATAGAAAAACTGATTGTCTGCAGTGATCTTGAAATAGATGCAGTGCAGGAGGAGAGCATTGAACCCAAGGCTGGGAGAGGATCCCTGGGCTCCTGTGGACTTGCTGAGGAGATCTCTGAGCCCACTGAGGGGGTGAGCAAAGATCCCACTGGGGCTGCCCTGAGGAGCAGCAGGGGTCTGGAGACAGAACTGCAGCAGAGCAGGAGAGAGCCACAAGAACTGGGCAGGGACTGCAACACCCAGAGCTTGGTCCTGCCTGGAACTGCAAAATCTTCAGCAGTAAGTGACGGTGTCTTTAATTGCTGAATAAATTAGGAATGGTGCTTTATCCCTTTAGATTTAGGGGATTGTCACTGCCTGCCATATTTGATATGTAGGGGATGAAGGGCTCCACTTTGTGGTGCCAGGTTTTCTGTTTAGCTTCAAAAACTTCTCAGACATAAAAAAGGTGTTGGAGGAGCAGCTCTTCCCATGTTTGTATTGACAGTACTTCACCTCTTGTCTGAATGACCAAAAATGGTGCTCTATCTTATCTAACAAATTATTCAGATCCTCATTTGCTGAAAATAAAATTAAAAGCAAAAACAAAAGATGGAAAAGGTTAGGACATTGATTTGGAGTCATTGGTGAACAGTGGTCACCTTCCTTTATGTACCTAAAAGTGAACACAAAGAAAATCTGCTTTTCATGTCCCTAGTGAAAGAACAGACTGAAGCTCTCACAACATGAGAAGTTTTTAGGATTTTCAAGCATATCTTGAGCAAAAACATCATCCTCATGAATATCTATTACAGCTGGCTGTCCAAATCAGTCTGTGCTCTATCAAAAGAGCATTTTATTAATCTAAACTTGCTGGGGCAATTATAAAGTTTCCTGTTTGTAATCTCTCTGTTTTATTCAAGTTACAGGATGTAGCCAAAAGACAGAAATGTGGTTCTGCATCATATCAGGGACTTGAAGGTTTCTTTGTTGTAGGTGCAAACCCTAAACAAGAAAAGCTGGAGGCCCCTTCTTCCCTGCCTGCTGCCTCCAGCCCTAGGGACAGGAGTGTCCCTTTTCCAGGTACTGTTGTGTGAATAAATCCTCAAAAATATACATATTTATCATCTTTTTACAGTTCCCTTCCATCCAGCTTGCTTTAGGAGTCACTTCAGGGTGACAGCCATGCCACATAAGTGGTGCTGGGCAAGGAGAAAATAAATTCCCTACTTTGAGGCAGCCTAGTGCCATAAAATTAATCTTTATAATTATGATTAAACTGTATATGATTATATTTATTATAGTATGTATTATGTATAATATATAATATAATACAAATGTAATTATTTATATTGGTATATCCCCTGATAATAGAGTTCCATGAAGTTCCTATTGCTTTCCATGGTGTATATGAAACAAGAAGTGAACATCATTAATCTGATTAAATCTATCACTTGAAACCAGGCTTTTAGCCTGTTGCATATCTGTAAAAAAAATTGTTGTGTGTCTTCTTTAATCTGCACATTACTGTTCCTATATTTGCTGCATTTAAATGCATATTAACACAAAACCTGCCAATAATTTGCTGTAATAATGTTGGATTTCAGGAGATGAGCAGTGGGTTTCTGAGAGGAGCCTGAGTGAATGTGCTGATGACTCTGTAGTTCAAGGTGTCTTGGAAAGTCAGCTGAACAGAGCTGCAAAAGCTTTCCAGGCTCAAAATCAACTTTCTCACCTGATGGCAGCTTGGATGCCATGGCCAGGTAGGCACAGCCACAGCTCTGAGAACCTAATTAGGTTAATTTTAATTGTGGAAAAAGAAAATTTTCCACAAAATTTTAATTTTCCACAATTAAAATTGGAAAATTAAATTTTGTTTCAGTCGGTCATTTCTATATCTTCATTTGTGTATTTGTATTTTGGGTTTTTTTTAACAGGCTTTTTATTTTATATATATATATATATATATATTTTATATATATATTATTATATATATATTATATATTATTTTATATATATATTATATATTTTATATATATTTTTATATATTATAGATAATATATTTTATATATAAATATATATTCATATATTTTTATTTTATATATTCTATATATTTTATTATTATTAATATACTATTATTTATTTTATATATTATATTATTATTATATTTTTTTGTATATTTGTATTTTAGTGTTTTTTTGAATAGGCTTTGGAGTTAAAAAATACCTCTCTTCAGCTCTCACCAAGAATTCTTTGTATTTAGCTTAGTTTCTGCTTCTGCTGCTGCCCTTTTACTCCACTCTTAGCTTGAATATTTAGAGAACAAACCCTCTAGAAGAAGTTTCTGTATTTGTGTGTGTTGGCAGTCTCTGGTACAATTTGGGAGTGATCTAATAAAGGATTTCTTCTGCTACAGGAGCAAGTCTGATTATATGAACTCAAGGAAACAGGGACACAAGTAATAACTGTATCTGCACTTTTGTGTTACCTTTCTCAATTTCAACTGTCTCCATCCCAAGAAATGTAGCTCTGCATTATTTCTCACATCAGGAGCAACCAGGCTGACATTTTAATTTAAATAATGCTGTGTGCAGAAATCGAAGCTGTCAATTTTGAATCCCAGGAAAATATTGGAAAGGGTCTATATTTTATTCATGTTAGTTTAAATTAAAAAAAAAAAAAGAACCAAACTTCAGAGCTTTCTGCAATCATTCAGTGTCTCCCCTCACACAAAATTTGTGGCATTGTGCAGAATACTTAAATCATGTATTTCTTTTCTGAAAGATACTTCTGAAGTAGGAGGTGGTGAATTTATAGGTGTTAATAAAGAACTTACAAATACTTTGGAAAGTACAATCTTAATTTGTAGTGATATTTTTCATTAGCTACAGTTGGTGTGAGACGTTTAATGGCAAGTTTTTTTTTCAATAGTTTGAATTTTTTTCAAGCTGGTAATGAGGATACTGCATCTTTTTGTTCATATTTGCTCCTAAGACATTTCAGGCCATGAAAATCATTCCAGCTTAGCTTGTGAAGATGGAACCTCCTCCAGCAGAGCCATGGAGAAGATCTCTGGAAATGCAGATTTCCAGAGCACCCTGGAGCTGAAAGACCACGACCCATTTGATATTTTTGGGTAAGTTCAACTTGCTGGCTGTGTTTTTTATGACATTTTAGATTATTCAAGATGCCAACCATGTCAGAACTGAAATAAAACCAGCCCCAGCTCTCTTGCTATTAGCAGGTAAAGCACAATTAAAGTCAGCATGACCTGTGTGGTGTCTTGGTGTTCTAAGCCCCCTCTCAGGCAGCTCAGAGTCAGAACTGAGGGATTTATTTTGTTGTTTGGACTCCAAATGATAAATTTGGGGATTGTGGGTTTTTCAGTGCATTAACACAGATATATGAGGTGAATCTCTTATAATCATCTGCATTCTTGGGTTGTGACTCACCATGTGTTTGTTATTTTGCCTTGGACACTGAGGAGATGACTGGAGAAAAGGAAGTTGCTGAAGTTCTGTGTCTCACTGGTTTCTCACTGGGATCTCCTCCCCAGCAGGGTCAGAGGAGCACTGAAGGGAGCTCCATGCTGTGTGCTTAGAGCTGATTCAGAGATTTGGGACAGAAACTGAGGGAAAAGCTGAATTACAGTAGCTTGTACTGCCAACATCTCCAGGAAAAGCTTTTTGTTGTGCCTTTTAGTTCAACACATGTGAACATATGTCAGCAGGGCTTAAAGCAGAGAACTTGGGCAATTGGAGGCACTGGAAATCACTGGGGTGTGTTTCTTTTCAGGGACTGGGAGGAAAGCCAAATGGATGCTGAGGAAGCAATTCTGGAGGACAAACAGCAGGTTCTGGCATTGCAGTGAACATGGAAAAGTCAGTTCTGTCTCCACCTTTGCATGGTTCAGAACCAAGAGGATCAAGAGGTGTTTTAAGTTCTGCTCAAGACATCATTTACTAAGGAATATTCTGCAAAGTTGTCATTAAAACTTCTTGAAAACTTCTTGATTTGGTTTGTTAAAAATTCTTACTATGAAGAAACAACAGAATAAAAGAACTTCTCTTGTGCTGCTATTTTTTAGGATTGTTTTATTTATTGTTTTTAATTCAATTTAAGTTTCCTTGTCTGCAGGTGGAGTTTTGTGTCTCCAAATGTGGTTTTATGTGGCCAAGCTGGAAAGTGGCACACCAGGGGTATCAATGGGATAAATTGGGGTTTCTGTAGGATCAGGTTTGTGGTGAGAAGCACAGGAGGAGTCCCTGAGGTCAAGTACCCTTTGTCACATGTTTTAGAAGGGACTGAACCTTGCAGAATAGAATTTAACAGCTTTGCACTGGACATTGAACTTCTCCTGCCACATTCCTTTCTTCCCAACTGCAGCAGGGAGCCCAGAGCAGCAGCAAACCTGTGCTCAGAATCAAATGGGAGTGAATTCCCTTTCTTTCCCTGCTCCAAAATTCCAGTTCAGATGGATCTGTGTCCAGGCAAATCCAGCTGTGCTGTAAGTTACTGCCTTACAGGCCTTTGATAATTTAAAGAACAAAGAGGAAATGCAGTTCAAATCCTCCTGGTTGGTTTGAATTTTAACAAACAGCCCCAAGTGTCCTTTTGAACTTGCTCTATTTGTGTTGTATAAAAAGCTTTTTTCTTCCTCCTCCCCAGAAAGTGTAAGGTTTTTATTAATGCAATTAATATAATTCCTGTAAAAGGTAATTTGGCCAATGTGGTGCTTTGATGTAAAGAGGGTTTGGGGACTTTCTGCTCTTGTTGAGGAGATGCTTAATTGTACGCAGTAATTGAGTGGCTTTGAAATTACCTAAATGGTATCTTTTGCTAACATCTTTAGGGTTCTCAGACACAGCAGCTTGCTGAGCTTGAAAGTTCTCTTTCCCTTCATGTGCCTGACTCTTTCCTCCTTTTGTTTCCTTCACTGTGGGTTTTAAGGAAAACTTTCCCCTTGTCCCCTAGTTTTGATAATAAAGGTGTATCAAAAGCAGTGACAAAGATTTCTCTTTTTGTGTTGGGGAATTTTGAAAGTGGGATTAATTAGAAGCTTTTGTCTGACAATTGTTCTTAGATGTTTATGGGTGAACTACCTGGCAGAGCTCTAAAATTCATGGAAATTGTTATCCTCCAACTTTCCTTTAGGAAGAGAAGCTTTAAATTCTGCTTTTCTGTGTTCAGAGGTGGCAGGTGCCCTTCACTAATGGATCAGTGGAAGCATTCCAGTGTCTGATTTGGTTTCTGGCAGTTAAACCCACTCTGGTTTGGATTCTCTGCTGTGTTATCTGCCCCCCCAGCAGCTCTGCACTAATATCAGACAACACTGTAATCTTTGCAACAATTTCTTTTACAGAAAGAGTACTTCAGCCACCCTCATTCATACAAACTAGAGGCATCAGGCTGAACAGACCATTGATTTGATTTCCTGCCTCATTTCTTGTCTTTAAGGTGAGGGCATATTTTCCACCTCAGTTTTCTTTATAGAGTTTACCATATATTGATGTTTTATTACAGCAGTTCTTTGTCAGAAATTGGGAGAATAAAATCACAAAGCAGGAGTTCTGCTTTGGAGATGGAGGCCAGTGCTTTTCTCTCATCAATGTAACCTTTCTTTTTCAGTTACTCTTCCAAATATTCCTGTTACACTCATTCCACTGGCACAGGCAGCCTGACTGCTTCCATGCTGTTCCCAACCTTTTTTAACAGGAAAACTGATGAAGCAGCTGCTGCTGCAGAGTGTGCCTCGAGCCCTCAGCAGGCAGGGTAATCCTTTAAATTTGGGCTGCTTGGAGATAACCAGAAAGTCACTGAGTGCTTTCAACATCTGATTTTCAAAGTTTTCCCTTCCCATCCCTTTTGCTTGAAAAAAAAAAAAAAAAAAAAAAGCTTCTGATAGCACTTGCAACAAAATTTGGGCTGACAATAAGCTCCCTTTGATGTATTAGTGATCTCTGTTTAGGCAGTGGTGATTTTAATATATCTCAGTTTTATCTTCCTGATTTAAAACATTTGAAGCTGTTTTGTGGGTTTTTTTTCTCCCCTCTTTTTAAGTTATAGTGGTGGAACTGGTATCCTAAACAGATGACAAAAGGAGCATCTGAATTGCTGCAGTTCTGTGATACATTTGTTGCTAACAGAATAAATTTAGAGCTGGAAAGTTGAAAGCTTTTTATTATTATGAATGTGGTTTAATGTAATTCTCTGTGTGATCTTTAAGGTCCCTTTCAACCTAAGCCATTCTATGATTCCTTGATATCAATACATTCCTTGATATCAACACAATCTACAAATGATGATTTCTTTTTTTTTTTTTAGGTTTTATTTTTATTTCTACCTGTGCTGTTGTAGGGATGCCTGATCCATGCCCAAGTGTCAAGGGATTTGCACAGAAACATCACCTTTCCATTCCATTTAGAGGAAGAGAAACAAGGAGGGGGAAAATGAAAGACCACTTCATTTTTTGGAGCTTCTGGGGTGAGTTTGTCTTTTTGTGTACATTGACTTTTGGTGATTGCATAAAACAGAAATCCTGGGAAATGACTTGGCCATCAGTTTGGGTTTTGAGAGAGGACATCACATTCATTAAATATAAAAGCTCCACCTCTTGTGCCTGGCTTGTTGTGTGTGGCCATTTTCTGCTCTCAGTGCCATATACAGCAGGGTAAAGGGGAACAACACAAATGCCGCAGGATTCCAAGTGCTGGAATTCCCAATCTGCCATTCCCCTTGTCTTCCTCACGTGCATTTCAGGGTGGGATGAGCTGTGATGCCATATCCTGACCCACATCTATGCTTGCTTCTCATCAAGCAGCCAAATTCCCATCAATGAGCTCATTTAAAGTCTAAAATGAATGCTTCTTGTGCTCAAAATCCAGACCAACTTATCAGGGAGTCCTTGAACTATTTTAACTGGCTGCTGTTGGTCTGGCTGCCAGACTTTATTTTGTTGTAGAAGGGCCACTCCTCCAAGTCAGAGAAACCCCACCAAGTCCTTTCTCAGCTGGCTTTGCACACAGGGATGGGCAAAGGTTGGGCAGTGAAAATTGGGGTTTTCCTGTTGATTCTTCTTTTCAACCAGCAAGGGATGAATTCCACTGAAAACCCTGTGAAGGTCTCTGCTCCCTGCTCCAGAGCAGAGCTCTGTTCTACCCTTTGGTTTTACCCTTTAATAGACTTTAAGATGCTGTCATTTGCTTCATCTCATTTATAAAAATTAAGAGTTGTTCTTTCCTCCATCATAATATAGCTTACATGCATCTCATTTAATTATCAGGAACACATAAACCCAATTAGTTTTAATTTATCCAGACCATTTGCATCAGAGACAAATACATCTGTCTTTTTCATTTCAAAAATGAATCCTGCAAATTGCAAGCCATCAACACAAGGGCATTTCTAAATTATTTTGGTCAAGAGAACTGTTCCGTGACTTTCTAGTTAATTAGGATTAATTAGGTTGTTTAATATGCTTATGCTTTTGGTAAGGGATGGAAACATAATAATCTATTTTATGTTAATAATACAGATCAGTTAACAAGCCCAAGGAATGCAAGCCTCCAAAACCAAAACTGATTTTCCATATATTGAGGGATGTAAAGACCCTCAAAGAAAAACTGTGATTTATTTCAGTAAAACTGAGGGATTTCAAATGCAGGTTTCCAAAGGAACTACAACAGAGGGGTTAAGGAACAAATAAATATTCAGCAGAATGAGCTGTGAAACCTTCCTAGGTATGAATTAGGTTCTGTTTTAATTTAACTAAAAATCTGGAAATAAACCCCAAACCTAACAAAAACTCCTCAGCAGATCCTTCAGGATTTGGCCCAGTGTGTGTCTATCATATCTCTCTGAACATAATGCACCAAAAATTACCCAATGTTTGTGTTGAAGAATACAAACATAATTTTTAGTTGGTTATTTTTTGGGGCAGCATTTCTTGTGTACTTCTACTTTTTTTCTGATATTGGCAAGATGAAATAGTATAAAACTCCATCAACTATATTTTGTTTTCCTTTGTTTGCTGTGGTCCTTCCCTGTGTTAAATTTAGTGCAGATGTGCTGATTTTTGGTTAAAGGAACTCTTCACTGGGAGAGGCCTTCCATAATTTCCTGCTGCAGCCGGTTTTTCTGTGCCATGAAATAATGGCAGTGGATGCAGAACTCTGAATAAACATCCTCATAAAGATGGAGAGGTGATCAGTGTGGGTTGGGAATTATGCTTGGATCTACCAAAATCCTGTTTATAACCTGAAAATGGTGTAAATTGAGCAATGAAAAGTTATCAAAATACAGTGCTCATGGTGTGGTGCCCACAAACCATTTCTACCAGTGCTGCTTCTGCACTAGAGCCATGACAATTATTTTATGTTTTTTTATTGTAAGTTTGAATCATTTCTACAAGGAAACCTGAAGAGAAGTTAATTGAATGTGGCTCAGTTTGAAAAATGTGAACACTTTTCTTAAAGTGCTCTGAAACAGCCTGGAAAAATCATGCTCTTGTTGCATTATTTTTGTCTGGCTGCTGGAGCTTGCCAAATACAAATATACTTTCTCCTCTACTATATTTAATTTTCCTACTTATATTACATTAGAGTTACTATTAAATTATCAAATAGATACATCATATGTTGCTTGAAACACAGCTGCTGTTATTTGCATTTAGCTGTTAGTGCTATAAAACCACTTTTTATGGTCACAGTAAGAACACCAGCTACAAACAGAACAAAGAGGGTTTTTGGTCTGTTTTTTTTTAAATAACCTAGCAACTTTTGAGGCAGGGAGGAATCACATCATCTGGCCTGATTCCAATCATTAGGCTTGCACAGGTTGTTTCCTCTCTTGGCCAACCTGTTAATGAAGGTTAAAATTTCATTCTGCTAAATTTTTTGTAGAAGTTGAGGTGAGCCAGTCTTCAGAAATGTTTGGCCTCAAATCAGGTGAGAAAGGAACCAGAGGACAGAGTCATGATAACAATTTCTGGATCAGAAAGAGCTGCAGGTATGGATGCAACCTTTCCTCCTTTCCTTTCCTGCACATACCTCCCCATTTTTTCCTTCCTGTTTTTGTTTGGTTGGGGGGTTTTTTTGGGAGGGTTTTTTTGGTTTTTTGTTTTGTTGTTTTTTTTTTTTTTTTTTTTTTTTTTTTTTTTTTTGTGGGGTTTTTTTTGTATTTTTAAGGTGACTTTTAGGACATGTATCCATTTAAAGAATGAGTTGCTTTTATTGTGTATTTTTTTTTTGGAGGGAGATCAAAACGGGAGCTGAGATCAGGGTTCTGATTTCTTTTTCCTGCTTTTTACGACTTGGTAAAAAGCAAAAAGCAGCCTTCCCTTCAGCACAGATCATGCAAATGGCTGAAATGTGGATGATGAAATCTTAGAACATGCAGGGAGAGCCTCAATCAGCTCTTGATAAAGCCCGTGGGAGGCTTGCCAGTGAAAAAGCACATCCTGTTCTCAGTGAAATGACTTTGGGATCCATTTTAGACAATGTCCTTTCTAGTGCAGAGTCTTTGCTCATCCCTGCACTGGATCCAGTGCCTGTCCCTGCTCAGCCACTGGAACAGCCAGGATTTGGGGAGAGGGGCTTGCAGTGCCAGCAGCTGCACTCCTGTGGATGCTTTGTTAAGAAAAGAGCTCCTGGAAATAATTTCCACCATCTTTCAACTGCCATAAACTTCCTCAGGTGTAGGACACAGGGTTCAGGCTAATAAACTGCCTGGGAAAGAGAGAGCTGAGGAAATAATCTTCAAACAAATGTTCTGGTACAGGGAACAGACTCTGAGCCCAGGGTGAGCTGCTGGCTGGCTTGACTTCTGCTTTAAAACCTTTTTAAATTACTCAAATTTTACAGCCCCCTGTCCATCTTTTCTTGTTTAAAGTTATGATATAGCTACTAAAAAAGTTATGATATAACTACTAAAATAACTTCCCAGACGTGCAGAATTTCATTGCTAGGAAGCATTGTCATTGTCAGGCCAAAAGTTCTCACATTTTGCTCTGAATTCCCTGTGCTTATTTGCAGTGCTTGCAAGACTAATGTGGGTGGAAATAAAATCTTCAGCTTGGTTGTAGGTAGACAAATATCTCCCATGCAGGGAGATGTAGTGTTTAATAAGAGATTGGTTGGAAATTAATCTTTTCTCTTGTGATGTAGCCAAAAGTGGGAAAACTCAAGCTCTCAAGCTGGATGTAAAAATGGTTTTCATGTGGCCCTTTCCAAACAACTTGCTTTGAATTTTCATGGAATCATGGAGTATTTTTGGTTGGAAGGGACCTTAAAAACCTTTTCCTTCCACCTCTGCCCTGGCCAGGGACACCTCTCACTATCCCAGGCTGCTCCAAGCCCTGTCGAGCCTGGCCGTGGGCACTTCCAGGGATGAGAACTCCACAACTTCTCTGGATTTGTGCCTTGTGTGGGTTTGAGATGGAAATGAGAAAAAAAAACCCCATATTTTCAATTTTGATGGAGCTCAACATCAAACCTAATTTCCCTGTCAGTATTAAGCAAGCTGATGAGATTTTTCAGTTTTCAAGCTGGAAAGCTTCATAGCCAATATGGAAGACATCCTAAATCAAAAAACACCCTAAATCACTGCTAAATCAAACAGATTAGAGTTTCCTCTGTTTGTAGGAAATGTAGAGCCAGTAATCTGCTTTCTGAGGAGTATTTTTGCTTGTTTTCATTGTGAACAGAGGTATTTAAGCAATTTCATCTGTTTTCTGCTGTCTGATTAAGAACTGCTTAGATCAGGGAATGGGCCGAAGGTTTAAGGACTGGCTCAACCATGACACCATTGCCCAGGCCAAAGTTAAACAGATTAACTGACAATTATGATAAATAACATTCAGACTAATGAATATTACTGTTGCTGAGCCAGCTTGAATTTCACAAAGAATTTTACAAAGAATTTTTTAGGCCTGGTTGGCAAGAATGAGTTTTCATGGAAAATCTTTGAAATTAGGTCATAACTTGGATTTAAAGGGTACTGGAAGTCATCCTGATGTTTTACAAACTGTGTGAAAGAGAAGATTTAATGTTCTGAGGAGTTTCAAATGTTGTTCACTTCATCAAAAACCAATACAGGAAAGTGATGGTTACCCTTTATTTTTTCTGAATTGCACTGGGGACATGAAGTATCTTTTTGTAATTTACCAGACATTTATAATGTACAGCCTTTCAAAAGACAGTGTTTTATAGTTATCTGCAATTCCCTCCTGCAGTACAAATTAAAACTTGCTGAACTTTCTTGGAAAAGCATCACCACCTAACATTTCTTATGCTTCATGATGTCTGTTTGGAAAGTCAAAATAGCTTCCTAGAGAATATTTCTCATGTTAATCTTTCTACCTGAATTTATTTGGCAGTGTAATTCTGTGAAAGTTGATGAGTTTGCTTATATAACTTATGTCTACAATGCTTTGAATATCCCAATCATCTCCAAGTAAACCATTTTCCTTCCTCTTCCCTCAAGCATTTTCTACTGAACCTGGAAAAATGGGGATGTTTGACTCCTACATTAACATCCCTGGTGTTTACATTGTTCCTACAACACAAAGCTGCACAAGGAAGAGCTGGGAGGCAGCACCAGGAGCAGGCTTATGGCACAGCATGTGGGGAGTGCTTAGAAAATCACACCAGACAGACAATTTACAGCAGTGGGGGTTATTTTTCACTCCAGGACTTTGATCTGGCTGCAGGGTGTTTATCAGGACTGCTTTGCATGGCATCTACATTTAATAAGGCAGCTGAAGAATGATGAGGCTGCTTTCCTGACAATTTTCTAAACAAAATAGAATGCTTGCTGCTCAACAAAAGCTTTTTTTTTTCCATTTAGTCAAATATCAGAACAAGAAATAACTGCAGAGTTTTATTAGTTGCAGATTACTTGCCCAGACAGCTGTGCTCTCAGCATGTCATCAAAAAAAAAACCTGCTCTCAGAAGCCAAAGCAGCCTCAGAAGCTGATCAATTTAAACACAGAGCAAAAGTTGTGGCTCACCCCGAGGTATTAAGGGTGTTAAATGCTCTGCCAAGGCACAGGGCCATCACTGTCACAGCACTGCAGAGATTCCTGCTCCTGTTGGGATTCTGTTCCTGCAGGCTGGGAGGGCAGAAAGCAGCTAAGGGCATTGGTGGAAGGAAGATGGCCAGGGCCAGGTGTCCTTTCCAGGTAAATTCTATTGGGAAGAAGGGGAAAGAGCTCCACTGGAAAGACTCTGAATCCCTGGTGGCATCTCCTTTGCCCTCTACCTCCAGAACAGGCAGCAGGGCCATCTTGGAGCAGCCTGGGCTGTGGAAAAGGTCCCTGCCATGGCCAGGAGGAGCTTCAGGTCCCTTCCAGCCCAAACCATGCTGGATTCTGTGGGTTATGGTCTTGGAAAGGCTAAAAGGGCTCAGAAGGTTTCGTTTTTCCTCTCCTGGGAGCCCCAGTTCTATTCCCAGAATTGTTGTCTGTGCTGTTGTTGTGTGACTCTGTCCTCAAAGGGAAACAGGCCTTCAGTTCAAACACCTTTAAAAAATGTCAGATTTCCTAAATTGCCTCAGTGTGAATGGAAATAAGCAAAGGAAGGGAACTAAGCTTTGTGAGGCTTGGCATGAGCTTCAGGTGAGAATGTTCTCTCTGTCAATTTGGAGTGATCTTCAAAAGCACAGTGAGCTTTCACAGTGTTGGACAGGAGGATTTGAGTCAAAATGAGACATTAAATATGGATATAGGCACGAACTTAAATTAAATGTAACAAAGAAACATTCTCAGGAAATTTTTTTCCTGACAGAAATAGCGTACAGGAGTGGATGCCTGTTCCTGGCAGCATTTATTGTCTTGTGGTGAGGCTAAATTGGACATGAGTGAGTCCCCCTCTGACAGTTTTTGTTTCCAAGTGTCCTGCAGCACTGCAGCTCAGGATGCAGAGCACGAGCTGGGTGGTGGTGCCCATTGCACTCCTGCCAGTGACTCTTCCCAGGGCTTCAACAAGTGCTGGAGGAAAAACCATGCTGAAAATTCTAATTATCCTGCTTGGTGCTCTTTCTTCTTAATTAAAAAAAAAAAAAAAGAGTTTAATGTCTCCTTTTGGTGGCATCCACTCAATATTTGACTCTTCATTTTGATTCAAATTCTGTTGTCTTATAATTTACAACTCAACTAAACCTTTCTTTTCATGAATGACACCCAAGGCTTTGTGCCTGCAGGTATCACTGCATGAAGTGGGATATTTAAAGCAAAAATCTGTTTGCTTCCAAGAGAAGAACAATGCTCTGAGTGTGAATGATGTGTCAAAACGTCAACCAAATTGTCACCTGAATGTGGCAGCTGCTCTATTCTGAGGTTCACATCAAATGAAGATAACTGAGCAGTGTTGTAGGTGGCTTTGTTTGTTTTGTTTAGTGAAGGTGCTGGTTTGATTAGAAATGCTTTTTCAGGAACCCTCTTTGACAGCAAACAGCCAAATGGCTTTACCTGGGTTTTTGAATAAACTCCTGCTGCCAAACTCTTCTCTGCAAAGTATTGTAGTGGGTGTTGGACACCACTGAGACCTGGCCCAGATTCCTCCCACACTCTCCTGTGCTCTCTTTGTGTTCTCCAACCAGCCTGGCTCCCTCTCCTTCCAGCAGTGCTGATCAAGGTGCAGGGTAGTGCAAGATAAAGCCAATCAGCCTTTGCAGCTCCTTCTCCTTTTGCTGTATCCTCTGCTACAGGAGCCATTTTGTCCTTGCTCCTCAAACTTTGCTTCTTGTCCTTTGATTCCTGTGCAGGCCCTGGAGCAGAGGCTGGGCAGAGCTCCAGAATAAAGCAGGGATTCATTCCAAGCATCTCCTCCATGGATCCACCTTGGGCAGCACCAGAGCCCAGCCAGGGCTGCCCCCAAGATGAACCAAAATGGCCCCAAAATGCACCAGCGCTCCCGGGCTCTCTGCCTTGGATCAGTTCTGCTCCATTTGCACCTTGCAGTTCATTGTCCCATCCCAGCTTTAGCCCCTGCAGTCCCACCCTGCTTGTTTTTCTCTCTCCAGCCCACGGGGTTTGTGCTCCTGGGCTGAGATTTGGATCATTTGTCCTTGGTGCCCAGCTGGAGCAGGAATTGTTTTGTCTCACTGCTCTGTGCCCAGAGCTCACCATCCCAAAATGTGAAGCCCAGACCCACACACTAAAGCAGCACAGAATGTGAAAAATACAAAAGCTCAAACCTGAGGCATCACCTTCACCTGTTCTTTTCCCTCCCCTTGCAGCTGGCAGTGAACACATGGAAGGAGAGGAGACCACAAAATCCTGTGGCTGTGCACAGCAAAGTTGGACTTTATGGTGAGATTTCTGGTTTTTTTGCACTTTTTACAGGAATGTCTGGCCTCCAGGACTGAGGTATCCAGGCCATTTCCCCAAGGCAGCCCCTGCTGCAGCCAGGGGAAGGCTCTGCTGATGCTGAGTGCATTCCCTGCTGCTCAGCAGGGCCTGGAGCTCTGTCCCTCAGCAGGGCCTGGCTCCACCCTGGTTTTTGCCCCTCTCTGGCTGGCAGCCCTCAGCAGGGAGGCTGCTCCTCCCTTCCACATTCTCGGGATCCAGCTCAGGTCAGGAACCCCAAATAATCAATTCTGTTCTTTGGTATGTGTGGCAGTCACAAACTAAAAGCTCCTGCAGGATGCACAAAACACTATTCTGCACAATCCCAACTTTAAGTGTGTCCATTTCCATCCAGTTAGGGGGATTTACTTATTTTAGGTTATTAGACATGCAGTGTCCAGTAGACAAAACCCTAATAAATTGAGTTCCAGGATATTTTTTTACAAGATGAGGGGAGCTGGGAAAGAAAAAATAGAGAAAACCAGTGTAGGTTTAATTGTACTGATAAAGAGAATGTGTATGACTGTGAAATTGAGGGACTGCTGTGTATTTTTTATAGGAGAAATGGATTTAAAATGGAAAGATTACCTATTGCAAGAGCAGGGATGTATTTATAGATGCTTAACTCTGTGTTCATGTGTTTTCAGCTGGTGTATGTATAAAAGTAAATTGCTTAATAAATGCAAATGATTTGTGGCACAATTTTGGGCTATAGAGCAGCTTTAGTATTATGACTTTGGTCAGATTCCCTTCTGTTCCTTCCCATAACCCAGCCAGAATGATGGCAAAACCCCACAAAAGCAGGCATCACATCTGTAGTTGAGTTTTCCTAGGTAAATGATCCTGCAAAATGTGTTTTCTGTAGGGCTTGTTGGACTGGCTTGACCTTTGTAACAGCTTTATTCTCTTCAGCATCCTCGAGTTTTGAGACAAATCAATAAATTGAGCAGGAGCACTGCACAAAGACCAGATGGTCCTCACCCAGGGCTTGCAGGGGAATGAAAATGTGAAATCACCAGCCTGGTGCTGTGGGACACCACTTGGATCTGCCTGGGTGCAGAGGGAGCAGCAGGGAGGAGCTCTCACCCCAGCCTCTGTGCCAGTGGGGAGCTGAATCCAAACCTGACTTAGCACAGCAGGAAAAAATTCAGGTGCTCAGAGGAATGGACAAACATTTTTTCACAGCAGGAAAAAATTCAGGTGCTCAGAGGAATGGACAAACAGATGTTGGGGAGTTCTCTCTGACTTTGATGAAGACAAACAGAACCTGGAAGTTTTAGAAGTTAACAAGTATGGGGATGACGTAATTTACCTATTACATAAGGATTTTTCAAAAAAGCCTCTTAGAAATATATATATAAAAGCTTGTTAGGAAATTGAACTAGAGTTTGGATTAAAAATTAAGCTTTTTAGGCATTCACAACTTACTAAAAATGTGAATGCCTAAAAATCTCTATTTTTAATCCAAACTCTTGTTCAATTTTCTATTAAAAAGAAGTGAAACTGAAGGACAGGTTTTCATGGGGAGGCAATTCCAAGGGTGGCCTGGAAAAGGAAGTAAATAGGTGACAATGTGCTGCTGATGCAAAATGACTCAGAATATTCTAATTAAAACTGGCTGTGGGAGCTTGCAGAAATTTTTGTGTGACTGAGGAAACAGAATATTGATAAATGAGTGACAGGGGGTGGGAAGGAACCTTAGCCAAAGTCGTGGCTGAGTTCTGGATTTGCTGGATGGGAAATAATCCTTGTCTGATTTCCCTGCAGGTGTGGCTGAGCTGCCTCCTGTGGAATTCCCTGTGGAGCAGAGTGAGGCCACCTTGTGCACTGCTCTGCTCACTGCTGATGGAATGGTGGAAGGAGAACTCCAATTCTCTCCTCTTTGGGAAGGAAATTCTCCAGGAAAGGCCTTATTTTGCAGGCAGAACATGATTTTTTTTTTTTTTTAAATTTTTGTTTGGTTGGTTGGTTTTTTTGATGTTGGGGTTTTTTTGTTTCATTTCTTTTTGCCATTTATACAGTGTTTGAGAGGTGCTTCCATAACCTTGTTGCTCTAAGAGTAAAGCTGGAAACTTTATCCCACTTTTAGATTAACTTTGATTTTAATTTGACTGTCAGAAATGTTTATTTCTAACCAGCACTTTTATTTTATAAAGATCTTCTCTCTCCACTAGTGCTTTTCTTTCAAGTCACTGTATCTAATGAGAGGCAGCAATTAAAGCCTCACATTAAAACTTTGCTAAACTGATCAAAGATAGTGTCTGGCAGGAGATTCCCCTTGGTCCTTAGGATAGGATGTGACTAATTCACCTTTTTATGGCTCCAGCTGTGTTTGCTGTAAAAGCTGTGCTAACTCCATTGTTTAGTAATGTAATTAAATTTAGGAGAGGTTTAATGCAGCCAGTCCATGTGATGAAGCAAATGACTTCTGAGATTCCTTGAAGACTGACTGTATAATGCTCATAAAATTCCCTCTTTGTTTCAGAACTTCTATGACTTCACAAAAAAAGTGAAATCTGGCACTTTGGCAGCTCCAGAAGGAAACATCTGGATGCTTTTGATCAAAGATGCTTAAGGAAAATGAGCCTGCAGAGCATCAAGAATGGCACAGTTTGAGAAAGGGAAAGAAAGAATGAAACTCTCCTCAGCAGAAGTTGGTAAATTTGGGGGGAAATTTGCTGTGTGGTTTCTTATTCCTCCAATAAAGCTTAATGCTTACACAGAACATTCAAGTAAGTTGTTTTAAATGCTGGGGTTTTAAGAGTGAAGCTGAAATAAATCTAAAATTAAGAAAATTAGCTGCAGAATGGTCTTCTGCAACACGTGGCAGAACTGTGTTAGTAAATGGAAGCGAAATGATTTTCTTACTATCCAGTGTTCAGCTTTCTGCAAGAGTAAATGATTTCTTTGAGCAGTGGTTGAGTAACTGGAAACACAGTGAGCTAAAAGAGTGATTTATCTTCCATTGCTTTCTGAGTGCTGCATTATGTTACAAATCTAAAGCTATTCAATAAATTACAAAGAATTTGTGTATTTTTTTTTTCAGGGATGTGATTTCTGTAGTTTCCTGAGCACACAGAAGACTGGAGAGGACCTTCTTTGCCCATTTGCTAGAAAACAGTTGATATTGCATTTGACAATCCTGTAATCCAATTTATATCCAGCTTGCTGCTGGCCACCTGTGAGCAATTTTATTCTGTGGCTTTTTGTTTTAATCTTGAGAGCGCTCATTTGTCTGTGCAGGATGATTCCCTTGGACTGCCTCAGGATCTTGGGCCCACCACAACAGCTGGGTGCTTAATTCAGACACTTGGAGTTACTGAATCCTGATTTTTTTTGGTAGGAGTTTGTCTGTGGGATGAGTTCTGCACTCAGAAAATTGCTTTTCATGCTGTGGTGTTTGCTGCCATTGTCCTGTGAAGGTGAAGTTGTGTCCCAGTGCATGCAAAATGAAAAGTAAAGGAACCTGACTGGCTGACTGCTCTTTTGGACAGTAAAATGAAACAGTCCTTAGCTCCTGGTAATGGTAGCAGCAGTGTTTTCTTGATTTAATAATCCATACAAAATGATTTTACTGTTTAAATTTCATTTTAGGGGGCTTGGGAGGGGATGTTGTCCCCTGTACCGTGGTCCTGCTCCTCTGGTCTCCAGCCCAGGTATTTACATTTTCCCCTTGGTTCAGTGAATTGCCAAGGCCAGGGGTGCAGGGGGGGCTCTGCTCTGGCTCCTCTTCATCAGATCCCAGCACCTGAGCTGCTTCTGCCTGGCCTGAGGTGGTTGTAGGGGCAGGGATGGTGGGAGGTGCTGAGATACCACAGCAGGATCCATTGAATGTCAGCTTTGTCAGCTCCTGCCCGGCCACTCAACTCCTCTGACCTACCTGGTGCCCTGCTGGCCAAAAATATTCCTTATTTAGATGTACATTTCTGGATTTTTTTCATGGATTTTTTTTCATGGGTTTTTTTCAAAACCTCTGTCAAGGTTCTGTTCTGTGAGGTGTGGGTGACATTTGCTTTCTGAAAGCTGAGATTTGTGGCCACTATAGAATACTGAATTCTCTGTGTCTGACCTGATCATGTGCACAAATTCTCTTTTCTCTGTGACTGTGCATGTGTGTATAACAGAAATGGGGGGGCAGGTTCAGAGTAAGGCTTTTGTAAATGTTTTATATTCAGATTTAATAGCTGGAGTGTAGTGAGGTGTCTGAGCCAATCGATAAAATTAAACTTTAAAGGTGTTATTTGAGCAGAAAAATAAATTCTGCTCTCATACCCCATGCACTATTGAAGTGTTGATGTTGTGTTTATGTCCAGGTATTACCTAAAGCAGAGGTGAAAAGCTGTGCTTGGATTTCCTGGAATGAGATTATGTTTAGGAGTGCTTAATTAATGACAGAAGGGGAATTTGCATGTGCTTTTCTTTAGATCAGTGATGCACATTTTCATGGTGCATTTTGAGTGTTGAGACGGAAGTTGAGACTCTTGTTTTGTGAAAAGAAAATGAAATAAAAGGAAGGAACGTGACCTGAATTAAATAAGTCTATTCTTATCTTCAATGGTAAAAAGAACAGGGACTGGTTGAAATTCTACTCTGACACAAAAATTCCCCACAGACAGACAGTGAAACATGAAAACCTTGCTCCTGAAAAAATCATGGAATATCCTGAGTTGGAAGGGACTCACAGGATCATTGAGTGAAGCTCCTGAACCTGCCCAGGATAGCCCTGAAAATCCAGAGAATCCTGAGCCTGAGAGCATTGTCCAGATGCTTCTTGAGCCTAAATCCAGCCCCTTCCAGCCTCCACAGTCCAAAGCCTCCAAGAGCAAAAGGAAGCAAATCAAAGTGTAAATCTCATTTTACAGCAAAGACAGAGGCCTGAGCATGTTCTGTAAGTTCTGATTTCCTGGGTGTAACCTCCCAACTGCCCTAAAATGACTCCAATATGATCAATTTAAAATGTGCTCCAAAAATCAGATATCTGGGAAGAAACTTTCCACTTTTTATTTCCCCACTGCTGCAGGATGCTGCCTGAGAATAATGCCCAGCTTCTCTCCTGGCTGCAGAGAAGGATGAGGAGAGGACAAAACCTGCACCTGGCTCAGAGAAGGACAAAACCTGCACCTGGCTCTTCAGCAGCACGGGGCACCTGGGCACAGGTAAAAGGTTGGACAAATAATGGAAAAACTGAAAAATATGGAAAAACTGAAGGAGGAACACATCAGTGATGGGGGAGCCACAGAGGGGACTCAAGGCAGCCCCTTCCTGATGGAAAACCAGCCACAACTCTTCAGCTGCTGGAGCAGATGGAAAATCCACTCTCAGAGACACCACTGGGTGATGTGGGCTGCCCAGCTCAGGCCAGCAGTGCTCACATTTCTGGGCACATCCACCTCCATGCTTTTATAGGAACACCCACTTGGACACTTGGCTGCAGCAGCAGCAGAGAGAGCTCTCACAAGGAGGGAAGTGTGGATTTGGATTCCCCAGTGGCCCAAGTTTGCCTGCCCTGATAGTTTTTTAATGTGTTTTATTTTTTGCTTTCCGTGTCTGATGGAATTGTTGAAATGAATGATGTCGTGCAGCAAACTTTGGGATGCCTAGGGCAGCACTCAGGCACACTGAGTGGAAATATTAAAAACCTGTCAGATGGGAAAGGGCTCCTTCCTCTCTAAACTGCCAATGTTTTATACACTGCCAGAAACACCTCTGCTGCTCCTGTGCTACCTCAGCTGCTACTGATGAAATTTGGTTTTCACTCACCCAGCTCCAGTCCTTGCTTAAGGGCCTGAAGGAGATGATTACTTAAGTCAGGGAGCAATTTAAGGGAGGTGGAATGTGAGCAGCTTTCTAAGGAAGAGGTAATGGAGTTGGGTTTAACTCTTGCTGTGACAGCAAAAAAATTTTACCTTTCCTTCAGAGGATGTGTCTGTCCAAAGTAGCTGTGCATTTTCCTTACTTACTGCAGCTTCTCCAGCTCAGTTTGTGCAGTGAGTGAGGTGAGAAGGAACCCTTATCTCTTCCAGGAGTGGCCACAACATTTCTGCTTCATTGTCTCTTTTCATTTCTCACTTGATTTAGAAAGAACCATCTGTGACTTTGAAGAAACATTTAAGTGCAGGGAGTAACAAACCAGTGTTGTATGGCTGGTAGCTTTTTCTGGAGTATTTCTGTTTATTTAGAGACTCAGAGGGAGCTCTACAGAGGCTTTTTGCTGCAGCCTGGAATTGTGGCAGTCCTAAGGCTGGTGTCAGGCCCTGCTTAGAGCCCTTATGGTCTGCTCAGAGTGCTGAGAGTGGCTGATCTGTGCAAATAAATGTCACCTGTACAGTTTAGCAAACAAATATGTCTGGGGAAAGCACAGCTTGAGGTCTTGTTAGTTGAGAAAATTTTATCCTAAAGCAATAGGTTAAAGGTATAGGATTAAATAAAGGCAATTCCAAGAGCTGCTGTGTCATGTTTAGGTCCAAGTCCAGGTTTTGGGTATTTGCTCCTAAGTTTATCTGGATGTTGAACATGGGGGAGAAGAAACCTTACAGAGCATTTCCCCTCTGGTTGTGGAGCTGCTACTGACTGAAAACAAAGTATAAATTGCATTATTGATTGTAATTTTGTATTGGGAAATGAAATGAAGGCTTTTTAAAAAAGACTTTCTATCCATTCCTTCAAAGGAAGGGGCTCTTTCATTGAAGCCTTTAATGTCATTAAAGTCTTCCTCAACTCCAATACCTAAAGTGTTGGAGAACAGGAAAAAGAGGAGGTTGTTCTGCCATTGGTTGGTTGAAGAGGAAAATGGAAATTGTGTGTCAGGCTTTGAGGATTCAAGAATATAATATTGACTGAATGAGACTTCTGCAAATGGCTTCTGATGTTGCAAGTGTTGTCAAACATAAAAGCTGTGCCAGGACTTCCCAGAGCATTTAATTTTGAGGAAAGGAGGTCTAGAAAAAAAGAATATTTCTTCCTTCTGCAGAAGCGAAGCCTTGAGTGCATTTTCAAGAGAAAACAAGTTGCACAACATCAGTGCAACAATGCACAATCAACAGGAGATTCTGGAGATGCTCCCTTTTGGAAATTCAGCAGCACCACAGGGGGAAAGTGCTGAGCCTTTGAAAACTGTAAAAATCCCTGCCTCTGAAGGCATGTTAGCAGCATGGGTTCAGCAATTTTAATAACCAGCTTTGCTTGGAAACTTGCTGTTGGTGTGATTTGCTGACATGACTGCCATGAAATAAATGTAGAAATTGGGTCCTGGAAGACTGGCAGATGGAATTGCAGAGCCTCCATGCTGGATTCTAAACAATACTTACTGCATCCACACACAAGTGTGCCTTCTGCAGCACTTAAAAATTACCTCTAATCCAATTCCTGACCATGGCCCCCATTTGAAATGTTTTTGGGTTTTTTTCTGTAGGTGTCACTATAGCATAGCAGATAGAAACCACTTTCCTTAATGGAAATGTAGAATCCCCACAGATCTGAAGGAAGCTGTAATCTGGTTTTCTGTGCCATGGTTGTCATATCAACAATGAGGTTTCTCAGCAACTAACAGAATATTTTATAGATTTATTTACTTATCCTTTTTAATAATGAACTTGATACAAGAGAGTTTTTCCCCTTTATAATTATATAGCAATTGAGAAAGTCTTCCCAAATCATTTATATTTTGTTGTCATGTTAATACCAACAGTTAAAATGAATCTTGTTAATAAAAGGGGAGCTGATAGGATTTATGAATGCACCAGAATGTAGCCACATTATGTTGCAAAACTTTTTGTATTTCTACTTAACTGATTGCTTTGTGTATATGGATTTGATGGCACTGCTTCTCGTGGCTGTTCAGGATGTAAACTTGACTTGCTGTGTGTTGTTCTCTCTGCTTGCATAATTTCTGAAAGTATTGAACAGAGCTTGCTTTTAAAATTAGGGTTGAAGGAGATGCCTTGAAACCTGCTTTTTATTGCCACTATTAATCATAGAATCCTGGAATGGTTTGGGATGGGAGGGACCTTAAAGCTCATCCCATTCCACCTCCACAATTCCACTTTCCCAGGCTGCTCCAAGCCCTGTCCAACCTGGCCTTGGACTCCTACACGCTCCATCCCAAGTAGAAATTCCCATCTCCAAAGGAGCAAATTGCTGCTGTCTGGTGGTTAAGGCACAGCTTTAGTCCTTGCTTTCAAATAGAACTGGGATTTTGCCTTCTGTCCTTATGGCACATTAATTTGGCATGGTTTGCCTTCCTCTCCTCCTCCTCCTCTGCAGGATGCTCGCTTGGGTGGCAGCAGCAGCAGGGAAAGAAGTGGTCTGGAATCCCTTGCAGGGAGATTGTTTTGCCTTGTTTTCCCTTCCCTGGAGGGTTGTTTTAATTGTTGAGCCATTATCTGACACTCTGGCAATGATTTAAATCCAATCCACTTGCTCTTGTCTGGTAGCTGTGCTTGGAACATTTGGGGTCTCCAGGGTGTGTGTGAGGAGCCCCTCTGGGATTTATTCATCTGCTCCTCAGGCTTGGATCCTTCAGATGCAACTTTAAAATCTTCCAGGCAAAAGGGAAGACTTGGTGAATTTCTCACCTAGGCAACGAGTGAGAATGTGGGTGGGTTTTTTTGGATGGTGATTTTGATTTAAGCTCTAAAAATCTGTGCAAGGCCTTTGGGAGTTGGGCTTGGCATACATTGCTAATGGATCAAATTGCTGGAGATGCTGAGGGATCACACTTCCTCAGAGGCTTAAATAAGAGCTGGAAAGCCAGTTCTGCCCTTTGGCCTCTCAGGGAGTAGGTGTGTTACAGAGAGATTTCTTGCACTCAAACTGTCTTGGATTTCCACTCTGTTCAAATTACTGTGTAATTTATACCACACCTCCTAATAAACTCTCCTTCTGCTTCCTTGGAGAATACAGCACTTGAAGTTAATTAAATAGAGGAGCTCTGTGAAGCTCAGAGAAACTGGAACAGCTCTGATTGTGTGACTGTAGGAGATCATCTCAAAGAGGTGTTTGGGCACTTATTAGCAAACTGGGAAATTACATGTGAGGAAGCAGGGATTGTGGATGCTGTGCAAAATCTAAGGAAAGATCTTCGTCCAGTTCTTTAAAAAGGTGTTCAGGGAATCTGCTTCATAGAAATAGATTTGCTCTCTGTTTGGGCATAGAAGTGGAGCTTTTATTTGCATATGAAAGGCTTCTTAACTCACTGGCATAGAGGCTACTGGTTATGTTGGTTTGAAATGCAGTTTTTTCAGAAGATGTGACAGTCACTCAGGGCTCCTTCTCCCAGCCTTTCTGTCCTGTGATCACCTAAAGCCAGGGTAGTAATACTGGGATAAATCTGAACTTTTTATTTTTAAGGGGCTCACTTGTGGTGACTTGTTTCAGATAGAAGTGTCTGTGGTAACCCAACAAGAAATGAAACTGCTCCTCATAGGACATTGGTTCCTGTTTGCCATAATTATGTTCTGGTGGGGGTTTTGTTCATCTTTTCTTCATCTTTTTTGATTCTTTGTGTAAGCTTTGTCTCACCCCATTGCCCTGATGTTTAATATATAATGAGTGAGCTCTCGGGAGCTTTGGCTGCTTGTTTCCTTTTCATGCCCCATCCTTCAGCCTCAGGGACCATCATAATAAATTGATTTACAAGATTTGACACTTTTATTGATTTTCTCTTTTCCTCACTTCAATAACCTGGCCAAGATTTTTTTTTTTTTCCTTTTTTTCTGACCTTTGGGCATTTGTGGCTCTTAGTTCCTACATAGTTCAGAAGTGACATTCCAAGACCCTTCTCAGTGTGCAGCCTCCACTCTGCTGGGGTTGTTTCTCATAAGAGATGAGTCCTGGAATATAAATGAGCACAAATCCCCAGAAAAAAAAAAAAAAGGGACACAATAATCTTCATAGTGGGAGAGAAGATATTGTAGTCTAAGTACTAATTATTAGCTTTAGGCACCTTCTGATAAATTCAAAGAACCAAGATAAGTTTGTGATTCAGCTCAGCATCTCCTGGGAGTGGTGAGATCACTTTCCTGTAAGGTATAATCAGTACAGTGTGTATTTGATAGGTGTGTTTTCAAGGACTGATAAGTGCCATTAATATTTACCAAAACTGCTCAGCTGCTGCTTCTATGTTAAATCTTCCCTGTCTGTGATTGTCTCTCTCATAACTGATTTATGAAGGAAACATTTTTGAGTCTGTTCCACTCAGCCAGAAGCAATGGAGGCGTTCATTGTTGGTTAAAATGCTTCTGATATCTGTTTGTCCCAATAAGGCTCCAAATCAGTGCTGGGATGAATCCATTCATCACGGGTGGGAGAATGGAGTCTGCTGTTTCCCTGGGATGGAATTACCAGGCTATTATTTCTCCTGCTTCAGGATACAACCAGACCATTAGATAGATTCAGAGATTTTTCTTCCTCTCCTGGCCAGATCCTTTATGGTTTTTGGAAATATTAGATGTTTTACTTGAAAGAGTGCTGGAGCCAAGATAAAGCTATTGGGCATTTCTTGAACCTTCATCAGTCTTAGATTCCTCCCTCTTCAGTCTTTTTGCCCTATCCTCCCACCAAAGGAATAAAAAAAGAAATTAAAAAGGATGAAATTGAATCCAATGCATTGGAATTGCAGGGGGTATCCTATACATCACTTGGTTTATTGTACTTTTATAGTCAAAAAGTCAAATGTGGTTATTTTGAATTAAGGATTTTGTTGCAGAGGATATAGAATAGTGATATAATACAGTAAGGAGAAAAGAAACTAAAAAATATGACAAGAAAGAAATGAATAATTTATCAGAAATCTCTTTCTTTAACTCATTAAAATGGCCTGGCAGTCATGGAAACTTTAGGTTTTTCTTGTTCAAAAAGAAAGAATGCTTGCAGATGAACTCCTAACAAACTAATCAAAGGAAACTTTTCTCCCTCTTTAAGTTTTTTGAAAGAGAAAATTGTTAGCCAAATAGTTCAGATGGAAGTTCTTACTACAATAAAATTTAAATTTCCATGAACAGGTGACTAAGAAGAACTAAAACTGTTTTAAAAAAAGTGCCTGGACACTCCTTGAGTTTCCAGTGACAGGTGAGTGATCTCAAAGTAATGACAGATTTCTTTCTTTCTGCTTCAAACAGATTTGAAGAGTCTGGGAAGGTAAGGGAAGAAATGTGGTTTTCTGTGTGGGGCTGATTTTTGGGGGATCTTTCTGTAGGTGGTGCAAAGACCTGAAAAGGAGAATTGGGGACTGAAAAGTGGCATTAATATTTAGCAAAATTCTTCAGCTGCTTCTTCTTTGTTAAAGCTTCACTGTTTGTGTTTGTGTTGTTCTCTGTAGCAGTTTCTTTCGAGGCCAGGAGATTTATAGTAATGGTCCCTTTTACTTAAGAATTTTCAGATCTTCATCATAATTATAGAAACTTGAAACAAATCTTTTTAAGCATCCTCTTTTGTTCCTTCAGATTCTGGAAAATAGCAGTGGTGATTATTCTGGTAGGGAAACCTTCCAAGGGATGGGGAGGTGTGAGAGAACAGTGTGGGATTTCCCTTCTTGCATCTCTGAGTCACCTCCCCGAGAATACCACACCCACTTCAGGCCAGAGTGAAAGGGATCAAATTAATATTTAGGGAAAAGTGGGAATGCAGAGTTCTGGTTATGGTTTTTTCCTGAGTTAAGCTGTCCCAACTGTTTCAATTGGGCTGAAATCTCATTCTTGACCCTCCTTTCCCCCAAAGAACTGCTCAGTCTGTGATCAGAAGATGCTGAGCATCACACCCCATCCAGTGCCAGCTGGGGGAACTCCTGGAGAGCCTGTGGCCAAGGTCCTGGACACATTATCAGGAATTCCTGGAAAGGAAAAGAGGCAGAGTGGGGCTGAACAGTAATAACTGCATCATCTGTCTCCTCTCTCAGGCTTTGCAGGCAAAGCAATGTGTTCTAAAAAGGACCAATCCTGAAGACCTTGGAGGAGCACAGCTAAAAACAGTTTGATTTTCCTTCTCACAGTTTTCTGATGGGTGAGATTTTTTCAACTTTTTTTTAGTTCTCCAATATTCCATAAATGCATTTCTGGGGGTATGACCCATTGATTTTAACTTCCCCTTAGCTCATTTTTTCTACTTGCAATATAAAGCACTGATGGAACAGGTTCATGAGGGCTGGCATCCTGCAGTTATGCCAAACTATTTCTCCTTTTTCTGACTGTTATTTCTAATTTTAAAAACAGTGTAAGTATATTTCCTGGCTCCTGTTGCCATCCAAATAAATTCAGGGGAAACAAACCAAAGAAGAGCCTTCCTGTTTTGAAAAGAAATCTTCCAGCTCTTGTTTGATGCATCTTTACTATCACAGCTTGGGCTTGCATTCAGCTTCTATCCATCACTTGAGCTGGATTATTGTGTAGCTGCTGTTCCTGGCTTTGCTCTACCCTTAGAAGGTTGGGGTTTTTTTTTTCCAGTCCTTTTCATCTGAAGCTGTTCAAAAATGCCCTGAGGAGCCATTCTTGCTGTTCAGATGGGTACTCCGAGGGTGCTGTGTGTTTGCCTGGGTGTTGGACACGGAACAATGGGGTCTCTCTGAGCTGCTCTGCAGGAGGAGTCAGTGACCTGCTGAGCTCAGAAACCTTGCATGTGTCTGCCAGGCTGTCTGTGGGTGTAAAATGGAGCCACAGCACCTCCAAAAGCCTGAGATTTAGGGTTAATTTGTGCATTTACAGCAAACCCAGTGCATCTCCAAAGCACTGGATTTACTGCATGACCCAGAGCAGCTGTGCTCTCTTCTGCATCTCTTTGTGCCCAGGAAATCTCAGGCTGGAAATCAAACAGCCAGGCTGGGAGCTGAGGCTGCTTCATTTGCACAATATCTCGTGGCAATAGAAAAGACTTCAAAGCATAAAATGGTTTCTAAGTGATTGCCTGGACTAAATATACTCCTTGGACAGATTTTTCCAGCTTTGTGCCTTTGTTTGTCAGGAAAGCACAAATGCCTGGAGAGCTCATCCCTTAACCCTACGCATCATTTGTTCTACTGCTTTGGAGGAAGAGCTGTGTGAGGAAGGGATGGTGAAGGAGGGGGAGAAAGGGTTTTGTCTTGTGGGGTTTGAACCTGGAGAGTCCTGACAATTAAAAGGATAATTTGGACTCTGTTGATTTAGATTATAGGGAAAATCCTGTTCCAGAGTGGAGCAGGTCCCACCCACCCACCTGGAACTCTTCTCTGCACAGCCATTTTAATCCTGTTCATTTCCAAGGTAAGGGAATGAGCAGCAACACTTGCTGGATAAAACCACAAGAGAAAATTTAATGATAACAATGCATAATACATTCCCAAATCCCCAATTTCCAGCCCTGGCCTGGCAGCCAGCTCAGCTTTGTGGGAGATGGGGAGATTGAAGCTCTTAACCAAGAACTGGGCTCTGGAATGGGAATAAATCACACAGAATCCATTTTCTTTATGGTGGAAAAGCCCATTCTTTATTCACATAATACACACAATTTTATACAGTTATAATAATATAATAATAACATTCATAGTATTATAATATTATTATACAGTTATATAAAGATATATATTATTATACAGCTATAATAATATAAATTGATATATTTACTATATAATATATATACTATATAAAATGATATATTTATTATATAATACATAATGATATTATATAATAATAATTATATAATAATTATTTATATATATTTATAATAATACACATAATTTTATCCCGTTTTACAGACCTGTGTGTGACTCCAGTTGGTCAGGAGCTTTCTTTATATTCATAAAGTTATAATACTATTATACAGTTATAATAATATAAAATGATATATTTATTATAGAATATATAATAAATATTATCTAACAATCATTATATAATAATTTTATAATAATATTTTATACAGTTATAATAATACACATAATTTTATCTAGTTTTACAGACCTGTGTGTGTCTCCAATGGATCGGGAGCTCTCTTGCCAATCAATTTATTGATCAGTAACAAGTTATTCTGTATTGATTGGTCACTCAAACTCTTGGTGTGTATATGCAGGAAAAGTTGTTTGTGAGAGATAGTTTTCATTTTTCTAAGGGTGCACAAACAGTTTATCCAGGTGCTGGTTGTTTTTCCCCAGGAATGGATTGTTGTGTCAATGAACTGCTCACACCAGGATTGCTTCCACATGGGAATTGCACAGGGGCCACCTTGACAAGGCCAGCCAGTGATTCCAGGAGAGCAGCCCTGATTTTCTGAAGCCTTTCTCTGTGATTTTCTGCCTTACTGCAACGCTCTGGGTGCTGTGCCCACGATTCCAGCTGGGATCTGAGTTTGGGCAGTGCCAGCTCTGCCCACAGTGGCACCAGCAGGATTTCACACCCCTCAGGTGCTGCTCTCAGGCACAAGAGGATTTCATGTCCTTGCTTTTCATGCACAGCTTTGACTCTCAATGGAAGGACTCCTTTAAGATCAAAGATTTCTTTACGAGCAGATGAGAATTAATTGAACCCAAACCCAACTGCACAGCTCTTCCAAATCAGCTAAAACCTAGGAAACAACAAAAAGCCCCAAGATACCCTATTTATCCATTACCCTGCCCTGGTTTTATCTTTAACAATGTTGCTGGTGTTCATCTTTTTCCCATTGAAAGTCATTGGGTAATGCCTGACATCCTAAATAACAGCTGAGATTTTTGTTTTTCAACAGAGAGTTCCTATATTTTTAAACTGGCCATGCACCATAATCTTTTGTAGCTGCATGAGGAGCTTATTTCCAAAATATGTGGTTGTAAAATATTTTTAAGGCTTCCTCCAAACTTCTTTTGATAAACAGAAGGCCAATCAATGTGTGATTTTTTTTTTATATGCACTTACATACCTCTGAATAGAAATTTTAAGTCTCATGTGCTGCTCTTTAAAGCATTTCCTAGATCTTTTATATAAAGAGTAGTCAGATTTTCTTTTAGTTGTTTTTCTAAGCCTCTTCTATTTTTTATTCCTTCCAAAAGAAATCTCTATCTTTGTTACTGAGTCTGTGGCAGCTCACAAGAACTCACAGTTCAAATGAAATTCAGAGTTTTTCCTCCAGAACTTTACTGGATCCAGCAGGGCTCTGGGATGCTGCATAATTTTTTCTAGAACAAAATGCAAAGAGGAGTCATGTAGCTGGGAACACTGACAGCACTGGTGTTTTATAAAGGCAATGCTTGTAGTCTTCATTTCTCTGCTGGAGGGCACTGAAGAAATCCTGGCTTGTGAAAAGGGAAGAAGTGGAAATGTTGGAGGTTTTTATGTTCCACTGACAGAAATGAAACCACCTGTTCAGGAAAGTGAAGGAGCCACTTTAGAGAGGGGCTGGTTGTGCTATTTCACAGCTACTCTGGTGATTTTCAGTGTCTCATCCTGCTCCACTCTCTGACCATACTTTAGCCCCAAAGTGACACCACTTGAAATTTTCTCATTATTTCATTGCCAGCTCTAGGACAAAACTTGTAATTTCCAGCTGTTCATGGTCTTCCTTCCTCTCATGGGGTAGCAATCCAAGAGAGAGCTCAGTCCCCTGCAACTGACTCAGCTCCTGCAGTTCCTGAGGATATTCTGATAAAATAAATCACCCTGCTGACAACTGTGTGTGAATACACCTTGACAGACACTGGAGTTTTGGGAGGGCTCAGACCGAGACATCCCACACCTCCCAGTGCTTCCCAAATGTCAACCATTTCTACAAACTGTGCCTGGTTTTCCCACTTCACCATTTTATCTTCTGCTCAGATTATTTATTCACATTTATGGTGTCAATAATGTTGTATTGACAATAATGTGTGCATGTAAAATATTCAAACATCTCAAACCAGACCTAATCAGGAGGACATCAATTTATTGCTTTTGCCACATGATGTTTAAGGCTCTGCCTAAACTGAGGCACAGAGCTGGTGGGATTTTGGCTGCTTTTCCTCCCCTCCCTTTGGACAAAGAGCAAAGACCCAGCTTTTATGCACAGCCTGTGTCTGTACTTGCCTTTTTCTTGGCTACAGCTCAAGCCCTTGAACTTGTTGACCTTCTTCTACCTCCCTGGATCTGTTTCAAGATTAAACTGTGGAGTGTGTCAGCTCTTCAACAGGAATAGGCTTTAAGTTTTCTCCCAGAACATGTTAGGAAGATGATTTACCTTCTGCCTTAATTGTTTTCCTCCTCAAAAAGTTTGTCATCTAAAAAAGAACAAAGCTACCAAATATAGCTGGAGTCAAAACAAATAATCTGAGACTGAACTTTATTGGCCTCAACAATTTAGCAAATACAAATGATGGTGTGAATGTGGAACTGTGCCCAGTTTGCAAACACAAAGCTTCTGTCCAGGGCTCTGTTGTCTGGCAGCATTTTCTGGGTGAAATTCTGAGGTCTTGGAGGGGGACAGGAGGTCTGAAGTTAATTCCACTTCTGTTCTCTGCCTGGGCACTCTGTGGGTGCCTGGGACTTGTGCTCTTCCCATCCCCTCCCAGTGCTGCTGCCCAGGGATTTCCTTACCCAGGGGGAGATGGGATTCTTGGAAGGGCTGGGAAGGCTCCCCAGATGGTTCAGCCCTGAGGCCCTGCCTTCATTAATGAGTCTCTTCATTAACGTGGCTGCCTAATTAGCCACAGACAGAGGTCTCCTACGTTAATTCAGCTACACAGGGCTCCTTGGAAGGCTGGCTGCAGGAGTTCTGCCTTGCCAGAGAGCCTTGGGCAGCTCTGTACAGGAGCAGCCCTTTCTGTGACACAACAAATTTGGAGTGTGGTGAAAATATGTTTTTTTCCAAAGTAATCTGTCATAACTACATTTCCAGGTTGTTGCAGGTTTTGCAGATCAGACCTTCCCAGGTGAGCCAGTGGTTTAAAAGACTGAGCATTTTGGAGATCCATTTCTCACCTTTTCTTTTAAAAGGAAGGGTTTTTTCATTTTTTCACAGTTTCTTTTAAAGGGTAAGTGTTTTTAATTTCTGACTTTTTTTTTCTTTAAGGACAAGTGGCTCTTTGTGCTTTGCTCTGAGGGTGCCAGTGCTGTTTGGGTGAGTTCAGTGGGCACCAGTCTCTCCTGTGTGCTCAACGTTCTTTGCTCTTGTCCCTTCAACTTCTCCCAGGGACTTCTCCAAGAGATTCAGAGTTTGATTTCTGCAGAGCTGGGACAGATTTCATGTGGGAACTCAGTGCTGGAGTGTTTGGCTTCTGAGCCTGCTGAGGGATCCCCATGCAGGTGCTAATGGGGACCTGCAAAAGAACCTGTTGGGATTTCTTGCTTTGCCAACCATCCTCCCTTTGCAGAACAGGCTTTCCTGGATGTGGTTGGGGTCTGACCTATGGGATGTTGGAGTACAGGTGGTCTGGATTTCAGCATGCCCTGCAATGCTAGGAATCAGCAGTAATTTTTTGCTGTGTTGAAACAAGAGAATTAGGAAAAAAGCCCTGATAAAGCATGAACAGAATTGTCTGTGGTAACACCTGGGCTGAGAGTGCTGAGGAATTTGGGTTAATAAGCTCTGCCTGCTGGGCTACCTAGTTTTAGTGCAAATGGTTGTCTGTTCAGTGAATCCACTGCTGAGTTCTGTGCTCCCTTCCTCAGGTCCCAAAAGAGGTTAAGAAACCCCAGGAACATTCAGCTGAGTGTCTTGGGCCAGATTCATGGATGTGGCCTGGCTATTTTGTGCTGCTCTGCTGATGCAAAGCAGCCATAAACCCGGATTAGTGCAGTGCAGCAGTGGGAGGCTCCAGCACAGACAGGATGGCTGCACTTTGCTCTGATATTTGTTCTCTCAAACTCGCTTTCCTGCACATATTAATTGTTCAACTTAATAAAATTGTAATTTAACGCAGTTCAGTTCTTCTGGGAGTCATGAATGTAATAAAATGCTGATTTTTTTTTTTTAATTTTTTTTAAGAGGCCTGGACCTAGGGGTAAGTCTTCATCTGTTTTAATTAGTTATTTCTCATAGCCTTAAGGGGCCTGCCCTTAGCAGGGCAGGATGAAAATGTCAAACCCTGTATCTGCAATTTTGCCCAGATTTGAGAGAGCAAGAACAAGAATGAGCACTTGCTGCGTGTCTGTGGAAGCAGGAAGGAAGAGTAAGGTTATTTGCATATTTTGTTTGATTTGTTTTCAAAAAGTTGTATTAATTTAGGGTCAAAGAGGATAAAGAGTGTTAAACCTCAGAGTTGGGGGTCAGCCTTGATGAGCACCTTGGGCTGAAACCTCGGGGCAGTGGGAGTGTCTTGTCCTGCAGGATGAGGCTGTCACAAAGCCCACCATGAAACAGTGAGCAGCTGACATTAAACAGATTGTAAAATGGAAAGCTTTATTTCCAAACTCTTAAAGTTATATATGAGCCCATTCCAAGGAGAGAATGGAGCATGCATTGCAGTGGGAAGATAAGGCTGGGCTTCCTGCTCCCCACTCCAACACAATGTTTTATGCCATCATTTTCTCCTTATTATATTTTATTTGCACTCTATTTCAGCACAATGAACTAAATCTTGGGGGACATAAAAGTTCTAGAAGTGCATAATAACCAACTTCTCCCCTTTGAAATGCCACATAAGTTAAGTAAACAGAGCCAAAGTAGTTAATATTTTGTTTTTTTTGTAAGTGTAACTACCAGCCCCTCTTTACAGTTGTGCACTTTGCTTTTGTCCAAAGAACAGACAAGTCACAGACGACAGAATTTAGTGACTTTAACACAGAGTAAACTCATGACCTCAGTGACTTCTGCTTGTATTCTTTAATTGCTTTTTAGTACAGAATTGATGGTATTGAAGATTAAACTCCTAAAGCACTAGAATCAAGTTCTCAGTGATGAATTTTCCAGCTTCCCCCATCACACTGGGTTAAACACAAGTGATTTCGTGTTTGTGCCCTTCCCCTTTTTTATGTAGCTTTGGAGAAGCACTGAGTCTTTGAATTTACATAATTTAAAGGCAATCCACATAGAAAATTAGATTAATTACCTTGTTTCTTACCCTGCTTCTTTTCTCCTGGACCACTCCCAGGACAGATTCAATGCTGAGCCCTGCAGAGCTGAGCTTTGGGAAGCTGAGATGAACAATCCAGCAATGTCTGCAGCTCTTTACAGTCATTCTTGTTCTCTTCATATTCAAAGCATCACTCAGGGCTTGTTTATATGCATTACTGTACCTCTTTAAATTAAGGTGTAATTTAAATCAGTTTCATTAAGCTGGTCCAATCGGCTGCTCAGCCACTCTTATTGCAACATAAACTAACTTTATTTCATGTTATTGTAAATCAGCCAGGAACATTGTCAGCTTAAAATGTAATAATCCATTAAATTAGGCTAAAATTGAAACATCCTCACAGGAGTTTGGGCTGGCATGTACCCACTTAAATTAACTGGAGCAAGTTTATGTGTACACAGAGAATTAGAAATGGAATCCAGCACCTCCTGTGGTAAATTCCATCACCTGGGGCCACTCAGTGTCTGAGGAATTGGGATGCAGAGTTGTCTGAGCAGTGCCAGTGCTCAGGGCGTGTGTCTGGGGACCAAATCTGCCCCCTGAATTTATTCCTTCAGTTCCTCAGAGGTTCCCTTGCTTTGGGTGCTGTCACCAGCCCAGAGATGCTCTGGAAGTTTCCTGTGCATTTTCCTCCTGACTCTTAGATGTGGATGGAGAGAGAGCCTCATGCCAGACATGGTGGTTTTGCAGGAGAAATGAGTAGTGGTTTATTAATCACACAGAATTCACAGAGTCACTGGGTTGGAAGAGACCTTCAAGATCAGGGAGTCCAACCCAGCCCCAGCACCTCAACCAAACCCTGGCCCCCAGTGCCACATCCAGGCTTTGTTAAACCCAGGGATGGGGACTCCAGCACCTCCCTGGGCAGCCATTCCAATATTTTACCACTCTTTCACTGAAAAACTTTTTCCTAAAATCCAGCCTGTATTTCCCTTGGTGCAAGTTGAGACTGTGACCTCTGCTTCTGGCAGTTGTTGCCTGCTTTGCCCCAGGATTTTTTGGAGGGAAATATTCAGGTCCAAAGTGGTAAAAATCACCTTTTTTCTCTCTGGGAAGTTCACAGCTCCAGCTGTGCTTTGGCACAGCTCTCATCAGCAGAGAAATACTCCAGCATTTCTCTTCCCTGCCACTGCTGATTTCTTCTGAGTTGCCACTTTAACGAAATTGTGTGTTCAGCAACATTTACTGATTTAGTCACCAAACTTTCCTTTTGTTACTTGAAATGAATGTATGAAAGATGCATTTTGGGGGCTGTGTTTTTCCTCCACCTAATTTAGGTCCAAGCTTTTCTTTAACTTTTTCTCCTCGGCTTTGCAGGAGTAGGGGCAGAGGAAGGGATGGAAAAGGTCCCTGGTGATACCAAAGCTGAAAGCATCCCTGAAAGCATCCCTGAAAGCATCCCTGGGCTCTCCAGGGCAGCACTCAGGCTGCCCAGAGCAGTGCCATTGTCATTGTCATGTTCACAGCAGCTAAAAACTCCAAACCTCAGCCTCACCACAGGGGCAGCTGCTTGGTGTCATATTGATACCAAACAAGCAGGAACTAAAGCAAATACTCCATGTTTTGTTTGTCGTGGATTGGCTTTTTTTAATTTTTGATTTCTCATGGTTCCATGTCAGCAGCAATGAGAACATGCAGGCAGATTTTTCCTGTATTTTTTTTTTTTTTGGTGTGCTGTGAAAAAGCACAAGAGGCATTTAGGCTTCAGTTACTCCCACTGCTTATGTGCTGGGTGTGATTTGCATCAGAATAGGTATTTTTCCTTTTTATCCGTAAATTCATTTACATAATTTTCATCAGTATGCAACTTGTGCTGGTGAAAGGATTGCTGACATGTGGAGAGATACCTCAGGTTTTGAGCTTATTGTTCAGGCAACAAGTATATGAAGGTGCAGGTTGCTAATTATAGTGTACACCTTGTCAGTTCCACGGGCTTTATTCTATAGAAAAAGGACTTTATTAAATTTCTGCTGTATTATTTTGTCATCAGCAACCCTGAAGTATTAGGCTGTGAGACTTTTTTTTTAGTAGGGAAAAAAAAGCCAGCATCAATTTCAAGATGAAATTGAACCCAGGCTTTTGACAGGCAAATCTGTGAACTTTGGGAACACCTGACTGCAAGCCCCAAGAACATTTTATATCCCTCAGCCAGCTTAGAAAATGAAACATTTTAAACAAAAAAAGTTAAAATGTTTGCTGTGTTGTTCATGGGGGGTTCTAGAAAGGGAATCCCTGCTTCCATCAGTTTCTGAATTCAGGTGGGGTTTGTCCCAGGTGAGTTCCAGCAAGAGTCTCAGCATCCCTTGCCTTGGTCAGAAAGAAAATCTGGTGGAGGTGGGGGACCCCAGTGACTCAGTTTGACCTGAGGTGTTCACTGCCAGCAAGATGTTGGCTGAGAGTGCTCTCCTGGGTTAACAGTGCTAAATCAGGAGGTACAAAGAAAGTCAAGTTACTTTTGTGCTCAAGTTGCCTGAAGAAAAATGCGTTAAGGAGTAACAGAACTTTTGTAAACTTTGAGTATTTTGTAGCTGGAAAACCAAATAGTTTTGAATTTCTATTTTTTTTTTTTTTTTTTTAAGAAATGGAAGTTTGCTGGTAGGTTAGTTGCCTTTTGTTTCATTGATGACTTTTGCTTTGAATTTTAGGATGAATGAAGCTCTCAAATGTTTATATTTTTAAAATGTTTTTTTCTCAAGGAGAATATACATTGGTATTATGCATCTTTAGAGACCTTTGCTATTTAAGGAGGCTTTCTTGAGCTAAACTCTTTTACTGTCAGTCATGTGCAGCTTTTGAACTTTTTATTTTTTCGTGATATTTTCAATGTACTTTAAGCTGCTGTACAGGAAAGAGATCTTTGTGCTCTCCCTTGCAGGCACTGATTCTTCAGTGACCCCAAATCTCAGTAGGGTGAGGAAAAATCTTGGTTCAAACCCAAAATATTTGGCTGGTGCCAAGACCATCCCGTGGTACCTTCAGCTCTACTGTGTAGTCAGGAATTTCTGGTGTTATGGGATGGAGGGGTTAAACTCAGAGAAGTTAAAATGTGCCAAGGAGCACAGATTGTTTATGGGAGCATTCCAGGTTCAGCCTCACTCTTTAATCCCCAGGGGAGCCACAGCCTCCAGTTTTGTGGCTTCCTCACCACAGGAGCTCCTGCACTCCAAGGCTGGAATCTGCTTTTGGGTTTTACAGCACACTGTAGAAAAGTGAAATAAAGAGGAAAGAACAAAGTGCTCTGGATAATGTGGATATTCAAAATCCCCAATGAGCCAACAGTCAAGAAAACCACCCCTTATTTTCTTGTCTTTTGGAGCAAGAACCACAATCCTGGTTGCTCTTGGCATTCTTGGGATAGCAGCAGGTGAAGAGGACTGCACAGGGCTTATTATTAAAAATTAATAAGTAAATTTTTATTGGCTTAAATTCTGAGCTGGCCTTTCCTCTCTCAGAAACAAAAATGCACTTACAAAAGCAGGAAGTGCATCAATTAAAATTTCAAATAATAAGGTTGGACTCCATGATCTCAGAGGTCTTTTCTGACCTTATCCAGAGAATCACAGACAGGTTTTAAAGTCAGAATTAGTGACAACATTCATGACTGAGGTAGTTGTTTGCTTTGCAGAGCTGAACAGCAATATTCAGACCTTAGTTGTCCTCAGTGTATATTTTTTTAATCAGATATGCATTTTAAGGCTTCCATTTGTCAGATTTTGTATTTGTTACTATTCTGGCCAAGCTCTTTATTTTTGCCAAATAGCTGATACCTGGTTGATTTATTAGATATGCTGTCAGCTCAAGTCCTTATTCTATTAACTACTCATGTCTTGAATTTATTTGACAGTGCTGATGAAAGTGGGAAAATTGATGTAATTCCATCTGCTCAAGCCAATTCCTACAGGGAGAGCAGAATTGTGGCTTGGAGGAGCACTCCTGTCCCCTTCCTATGAAAATGCCACCTTTTGGTACAGCTGAGCTTTGAGAATTCTGAGATCTCAGAGCAAAACAAGTGGATGTGACACTTGAGGGTGTGGTGTAATGGGGAACATGGCTGATGGTTGGACTGGAGGATCTAATTAAAGTAAATTTCTTTTCATCTTGGCTTGATAAATGAAACTCTTTTGAAGGTATCACGTACTTGAATACATTTGAAGGATGACAAGGTCTTATCTATTTTGGAAGAGTGTGAGGTTGGAAATGATAAGATTTGATTTAATTTATATTTAATTTGCAATGCATATTCGTTTTGTATATATAGTTCAAATTACATACTCATGGAGTATACATCCTTAATTTGTCCTGCATATTTATTTTGTAAATGGTATTAACTTTGGGTTTAATTTTTTTCAAGAAGCAAGGCAGCTAAATATCACATTTTTTTGGCTTTATACCTGTGTTAGCAGGTGTGAGGTGGAGCTCTCTGGGCAGTTTGAAGATGTGGCTCCTCTCAGTTTTTCACGTTCTGTGAAACCACTTGGTGAGTTCTTCCTTCTACCACTTCTAGTTCCATGATCTTTTAGACTCTCTGGCCTCAATGCAGAACTTTCTTTCCATGTGTGTGAGACATCCAGGAGGAATTTTAATAGGAATAATTTTTTATCAATTCAAGGTGAGTCATAAATAATTGTTCAGTAGCGGAGTGTTCATTGTGCTCTCCGAAGCTTCCCTCTTCCTCCATGACATTTTATGGAATGCTGACTGATCAGGAGGATTTTGAAATGACTGAAGCTTTCCTCCACCATTTGTGAACATTTATGCATTATTAATCCATGCTACAAAACTGGTGAAGAACTCAGTTTATTTTAACAGCAGCGGAATACAAATAATTTTCACTTGTGAATGGGATTTCCTCTCACTCTGCAGGGTGTTTTTTACACTGCAAAAGTTTTTCCAGACTTCTTGTACGTTTATAATTGTGTTGGAAAAAAAAGCAGAATCAATCATCTGGAAAGACTGATGTCAAAAGAAATTATATAATAGCCTCAGTTCTTCATATTTTGTCTTGTTTCTGTACAAAAGCTGAAAACTGAAACTTGTAAATATGCATCTAAAGATGCCCAGTGCTAATTTTATTGTGTGTGGGACTGACTGAGAAAATCAACAAGGATTTGGGCTGTACAGTCTCTTTCTCATTAATACATTTTGGCTTCTGGAATAATGTACTGGGAGGATGGATCAAGATAAGTGTTGCAATGCATTTCCATTGACAAGAAAACACTGTCAGGAAAATTGCTTTATGTATATATTTATACACACTTAAAAAATACATATGCATGAAAATAGCAAAATGTGTCTCCTAGGCTGAATCAGTGCCTTAAGGAAGGACTGTTCAGGTGTTTTGACAAGGGGACTGTGGGTCTGTGTACATTTACATTACTTCTGAAAAGCTTTAAAATGCCTCTTCTTCCATCTCATTCTCACCTCAGTTCCCAGTGTGCCTTTCCCATCCCAGTGTCTGAGATTCTAATCCCAGTGTTGGTGTGGGAAGAGACCCTAAAGCTCATCCATGGGCAGGGGCACCTTCCACTGTCCCAGGTGATCCTTGTCCAGCCTGGCCCTGGACACTTCCAGGGATGGGGAGCCTGGAAATCTCCCTGGAGCTGCTCAAAACCAGGCTGGATGGTTTTGTACCTCAATCTTCTGTGCTTCCCTCCTTTTCACTCATTTCCTGAGGAGTTCTGAATCCTAACCAACCCTTAAAGGTCAGATTATATTACTGAGAACTTCCTCTGTTTCTGTGGTTTTGTCTCCTCAAAGCGGGCTCTGCCCCACTCTGCTCCTCAGCTTTCCCCACTTTTCTTTCCTTTCTCTGCTCTCTCCTTCCTCTTCTCCATTTTATCCTCCTGCATTTGAGCTGAGCAGCAAATATCCTCATGATATTTACAGGAGGAGTAGTATTTGGACAGCTCTTTGTTTGGTATTTCCATTGGAAATACCACAAGCAGTCATGTTTCCATGATATTTCCATTGACATTAACTTCAGGACGACTTCCTTTAATCAGGTTTAGTGGGGAGGAAGCTTCATATTCCTTGTCAGCTTTGTGTGTTTGCTTTGTCCCTTTTAAAATCATGTGGCAAATGAACCAGGAGGAAAAGATCACAATCAGTTGACTTGTCTTTATTCAGAGTGAAAACTAAAACAAATGTAGCTTCAGCAGCAGCTCGTGTACAGGGAGAACGTATTGAGGTGATTTAAATATTTATAGATGTAAAAATCTTCAGCTGCTGAAAGACTGCATGAAAGAGGAGACATCTCCTTAATGCTTGAAAACTAACAAATAATGTGACATGAAGTTTTAATTGTTGGCCAGGTATAAAATGCCTTATTTTAAGGCTTGACTCGTAATTAACTCAATCAACATAATCAACATTTATCGGCTAAAAATTCAACCTAAGTTGTGGTCTTCTGCATAAAAATTCTATCAACAACAAACCAAACCATCTGAAATGTTGAATTTAACAAGGAAAAGTGGGCTTGTACAGGATAAAACATTAGTTTTAATCCTGAAGAAGAAGTAAATAGATTATATTGGACAAGAATTGAGAGTGATTAACTTCTGCATTTCCACTGTGCAGCTGCAGTGTGTGGTGTCTGGAAGAATGGTTTTTGTGGAATTAGGCAGGAGACCTGGATTCTGTTCCTGGCATTTTCACAAATTTACTGAATTTCTCCAAGTCAGTCATTTAATCTCTGTAGTGAAGTAAAATAACTTCTCTACTTCATGGGAATATGAAATGAATATTAAATTAATGACTGGGGGAGCCAGGAGCAATGTTGGCTGTGCACATGTTTAGCTAAATCAATGCTTTAGGATGCACATTTGCATAAAACCATACTGGAAAATTAGTCAGAGCCAGCCAGGCAGTCTGGGTTTGGCCTGGGTAATATTTTACCTTAATTTACAGCTGACAGAAGTTATGGGGCCAAATGGATTGGAAGGTGGCTGAAATATTGCCCTGTTTAAAAGGAAAATGCATCTTATTGTAGCAGGTGCTCGGTAAAATACCGGTGAATCAAAACATTGAACCATTTCAGGCCATTTGAGGTTCCTCAGATTCTTCCCAGGGATTTTGACAGGATTTGGGATTGTTTGGGAGCATTGGTGTCCTGTGATGACTGGAATCCATCTGACAACAGAACTCTATTTTTACCCCCAGTTTCCTGAAAGGTGAACTCAACGTGACACAGAAAATACAGAGTAGAAAGGAAGATTAAAATACCTTGCAGTATTGGAACTGCAATATGATTTCCAGAACAGGAGTTCCAATCTTATTTATGTTTTTAAAGGAGTTTTGGAATTTTCCTTTGATTTTATCCCATATTTTTGAAGCTTCCTGAAAAGCTCAGAAGTCCAAGAATTCCTGTGAAAATCCAGCCAGTGCCAGGAACCTTTGAAGGAGGGAGGGTAGATTTAATGGGATATTGGGAAGGAATTGTTCCCTGTGAGGGCTGGAATTCCCAGAGCAGCTGTGGCTGCCCCTGGATCCCTGGCAGTGCCCAAGGCCAGGCTGGACAGGGCTTGGAGCAGCCTGGGCCAGTGGGAGGTGGGATGGGATAGAATGGGATGGGGTTTAATGTCCCTTCCAACCCAAACCATCCTGGGATTCTCCAAGGAGCAGGAGCACTGTTTTTCCAGAGCTTAGTCAGGAAAATGCCATTAGATAGGGAGAAGTCAAGGATCTTGAAGCCTGGATAAGCTTTGGCTAAGGATCCTTCTGGGATGCTTCAGCCTCTTCAGCAAGCTTGCTCTGCATCTTTTCATGCAGAACGTGGTGCCTTTGCATTAACATGCTGCAGTGCTCTTATATGCCTTTTAATCAATTTTTTAATGAGAAGATAATTATGTTCTATACCTTTAATCTGACAGATCTGACTGAAATTGTCTAGCAGTTCCAGAAATTCCTGAGGAGCCTGCATGCAACCCGCAGACCTGGAGGAAAGTCAGCTATACTTTTAGCTCAGATTATTTTATGTTTTAGCTTTCTACTTTTAACTCAGATTATTTTGTGTTTTAGTTTTCTACTTTTAACTCAGATTATTTTATGTTTTATTTTTGCTTCTCGTTAATTCAGCCACCCTAAATGATGACATAAACCCCAATATCTGGAATTTGTGTGACTCACCTGCTTCTTCTCTGCTGGCTTTCCTGCTTGCATTTTTGATGTTGCCATTGCCCAGCACACTGAATGGGGAGAAACTAAAAATTCCTTGGATCAATGTTCAGGTGATGGACCCTGAGCTCTGTGCTGCGATTCAGAGTCAGAACAAGCCTGGGGAAGCCAGAGGTGGCAGGGATGGTGTTTATTCCTCAGAAACACAAATGTCAGCAGCAGGAGGGTTATTTTAAACACTCCACCTCTCCTGACAAAGTTGTGACAGGCTGGTGAGACCTGTGAAGTCACAGGACAGCTTAATTGGAGATAAAGGTTTGTGTCTGAGGGGGAGGAACAGCGGGGACAGATCCAGCTGGAACCAGAGCTGGATCAGCTGGGCGAGAGCCTTTGACAAGACCCTCTCAATTTACTCCTTCTTCATCTTCTTCTGCACCCTCAGGGAGCTCAGCTGGTGCTGGTGCCTCCCCAGCACCTCTGCACACCCTGAGGTTCCATCAGTGACCTCTCCAGTCTGATCTCTGCTGGAAACACAGGATCCTTCCCCTGGGATGGCCTCCAGTGAAGCTGAAGAGATCAAGGTCATCTAAAGAGCTTATGCTCTCTCTTCCCCTCACTTTGGAAGGTACTTTGTAAACCTCTATGATAAATTTTAAACTTCTGACTGGAAGGATGCCCAGCCAAAGTCTTTGAGTGATCAGATTAGTTTACATAAGGCTTTTTTTTCCTCACTTAAAAGAAAGTGCTGGGAGCTATCATGGAGGCATTTGCTTAATCAAAAGTGTTTCAAATGAAACAATTTTGTTGTCAGAAAGTGAAGAAATGACCAAAAAAAAAGAAAAATCATGTAAGATGTAATTTAAGGAGGGGAAGAAAAAATAATAATCTAGCAGTGCACTGTAACAGGATTTCCTTATCAAGCCCTTCCCAGATGCAGTCACTGTCATTTAGGCCATGCCAGTGACTGGTCTCATGCCAAGCTAATACAAGTTGGTTCCACTTGTCACCCTTTCAATTTCCCAGCTGGACTCGCTTTTAAAGGGCATATTAGCATTATCAAAGTAATCGTTAAGATGCGTCTTGGTTTTCTTTTAAATCTGGGTTTTTTTTGTTTGTTTGTTTGGTTTTTTTATAAATCATATTAGTGGAAAAAATAATCAAGTGCTGGGAAGAATAAAGAAATGTTATTATATTTGGGTGGCATCAGATGTTATGCTCTCAAATTAAATGTATTTTCTTCTGCTTTGAAAAGAATGTGAGGTATCTTTTCCAACACAGAAATCACTTACACAGGGTGCTGAAGAATCCCTTTTCCAGTCCTGAATTCAAGTAATGTCTATCCCTGGTTATTAAATCAATTATCTGGAAAAGTGCCATTGCTCATAACTTTCAGAAGAACCTAATTTTTGTATTCAAAATTGCAAATTTTCCAAAATTCAATATTCAAAGCAACAGAAGATCTTACTTGCTTTTCCATCTATGTTATAAATTCTAAAAGTAATTTTTTAGGCTTTTTGTCAGACCTTTTTAAAATTGCAGTGTTGGAGAGGCCTTGTTGGTGATGTTCTATTCATATATTATATTTGCTCCTCTTTCTTTAGTTCTTACTGTCATGATTAATGAAAATCTCTTGGTTATCCAGAGATATCCTTAATGGTGTTTTTCACAAAGATCAGGGTTTGTGGAGTTAAAGAAGCTGAAGATGGGGTTGGAGACAGGAAGTGGCCTTTGGGAAGGAAAGATGAGCATGATGCCTCAGGTTTGAGCTTTTCTATGTTTCACATTCTGTACTGCTTTAGTGTGTGGGTCTGAGCTTCACATGAGGGGATGCTGAGCTCTGTGCACAGAGCAGGGAGACAAAACAATTCCTGCTCCAGCTGGGCACCAAGGACAAATGATCCAAACCTCAGCCCCAAGAGCACAAACCCCGTGGGCTGGCGAGAGAAAAACAAGCAGGGTGGGACTGCAGGGGCTAAAGCTGGGATGGGACAATGAACTGCAAGGTGCAAATGGAGCAGAACTGACCCAAGGCAGAGAGCCCGGGAGCGCTGGTGCATTTTGGGGCCATTTTGGTTCATCTTGGGTGCAGCCCTGGCTGGGCTCTGGTGCTGCCCAAGGTGGATCCATGGAGGAGATGCTTGGAATGAATCCCTGCTTTATTCTGGAGCTCTGCCCAGCCTCTGCTCCAGGCCAGCCTGCACAAGGCATCAAGCACAGGTGGCTCCACTGAGGAACCATTTTCAATATTGAATATTGAAAATTGCTCCTCCCAGAGCAATTCAGTGTCAGGATGCTCTGGGAGCACAGCTGGAAAGGAAAGTTGTCCTCCAGTTCTTTTGCATGAGGTGAACGAGGCTGCTGAGGAACAGGGAAAACTGGATTATTTGGGTCTCTTTATTTCAGCATGTTCTATATTGGAAACTATGTAACAAATACATTTCTTAAATCTTTCCTCTCTCTTTTGTCATTCCCCTTTTGTTTTCCTCTTTTTTCCCTCTGTATCCAAATGACCTGTTTCCATCCTTAATGAGATAACCTCTTTTGTTAATGATTTCAGAGCTGAGTGGGCTCCTGCTGATTGTGCAGCTACAGAAATATTTCCACCTGAGAAGGAGTTGGAAAGGGAAGAGGTTGCTGAGCCCTTCAGCTGCTGCTGAATTTCCAGACACAAACTCAGCCTCTCCTCCCTTTCCTTCAGCCACTCCCTTCTCCCCCTTCTCTGGGCATCAATCTTTCTGAAAGCAAAACTTCCCTTGGTAAGAAAATAATCTCCATTGCTTGCTTTATTTTAACCTTTCCTGTCATTTCCCAGATCATTTAATGGTGGGAAATTTTATTTCATCTGTCCATCCGTGTATAAAATTATCTCCCTAAAGGCTGCTATTTTTCTCTTCTCTGTTTTTCCATTAAGTACCTTTAAGTCAGTAGAATTTTGCCAGTAAAAGAACCAGGACTAATGAATACTGCTGATATTTATTCTTACTTTCACTTGAGTAAATCTAAAGGAATTCCTAGAGAATTGATGGGAAATCTGCTGCTTATCTCCTCAGTATTTTATTTGTATTTGATAAAAACATTCAACTTAATTCCTATCACTTTAACAAAATTTTTAAAATATATTCAAGTTTTCCTGTCCAAAAAGCATGAGAAATGTGAAGTCAAGGTGCCACAAGTCAACTGAAGATTAACATAATTGTAAAGATGTTTCATAAAAAAATAACACAGATTTTCAGTATTAGATTTACAGGTGCAAATTCTGTTCCCATCCAAGATGATGCCTAAGCTTAATTAATTTTAATTTATGGGATGGCACTGCTTCAGTGGGCATATTTTTGCTCTTAATGCCCAGCTGGATGGTTTTGCATTATCACACAACTTTTTCACCCAGTGCTGGAACAAATAAGTATCAAAGCACGAGTCAGATTAATCTTGTGTTTTTAGAGCAACTGCCTTAATCTGCCTCAGAGAGAAAAATCAGTGTACTCGTTATCATATTTGAGCAATCCATTATGAGATGTGCCAGGAGTTTCCACAGACTCCATTTCACATTGCCTTGATTGCATTTGAATACTTCTTGTTCTCCTGAGAGCCCGCCTGGATTAGTTTTATGATAATTCTCCACTCTTCTACCTGCAAAAGGTGAAATTTGGCATTGCTGGGGAGGTGGATCCATTCAGTGTTTGCCATTAGAGAGCTCCTGATTGTTAATTTGCACACAAAATTTGCTGGGGGCCAGCTCAGCCCTGCAGTGCATGGGCATGGACAGGAATTCCAGGGAATATCTTGCCAGAGTGGTGCCTTAGGATTTGAGTTTTTATATTTTCCATACACTTGTAATCCTGCAGTTCTTTAGTGTGTAACTCTGAGCTCCACACCCAGTGCCAGCTGCTGCTTTCCCATTTTGGGCAGACACAACAATTCCTCTCCAGGCCTGGCAATCAAGGACACCTCAGTGCCTCAGGGCCCAGAGATGGAAACCAAAGTGACTTGGGGCAGCAAACTGGGGCTCAATGACTTCATGACCTGCAGCTAGAATTGGAGGATGAACCCCCAAAGTGCAAATGGCCCAAAGTTATAAAAGTGTGAAACCTGTGAGCCGTGGGGCATTTTGGGTTGGTCTGCCCTGGATGTACCTGAAGGGCCTTCAATCAATAGAACTGCTTCTTATTACTTCAATTATTTTTATTCTTAATTAATTTTGTCTTTTATTCTTAATGAATTAATTTTGTCTTTTATTCTAAATTAATTTTGTGTTTAGGTAGTCCCAACCAGGCCTCAAGAGGAGCCACCAGTGGGGCAGCAGGATGGAATTAGGCCTGCAGCTCTCCTGTCCCCCATCCCTGTCCCACGCTCTCCTTTACGTCCCATGAGATCCCTCTGGGCTTCTCCTGTGGCTTCAGAAGGATTTAGGATGGGATAACAGGAGGATGAACTGAGAGATGTCACAGGTTGGAGCAGGGACAGGGGAGGGTGGCAGAGGAGCCACCTCTGGGCTGGTTTGGGGACACCAGGCACAGACTGAGCGCTGGCTCCATGGAGGTGCCTCCTGGGGAAGCCTGGGGCAGGGATTCTGTGCTGGGGCCAGAGAGGAAGGGCTGGATCTCCCTCAGATGTGGGGTTTTATGGGCATGCTGGGTCAGTGGTTTTCTCTTTACTGTGAGTTTAATGTTTATGCCTCCATTTGCTTCTCAGGGCAGGGACAGCAGCAGATGAGAAGTCACGGAGTGGATGGAAGAGAAAACAGCCTGGAGCTGGCTGGGCAGGGGGAAGGTCAATTTTCTACCCCACTGTTGAGGGTTGTTTCCACTAAAGGATGCTGTGTTGGGCTCAGAACGGGCTGTGCTCCACAGGCAGCAGATAAAAGGAGCAGGTTTTGTGCTCCACACTTCAGACTGCAACACCCTCTCTGTCTTCAGCCTTCTTGGAGTCTGGCCTCAGGCCACTGTGCTGTTCTGTCCAGGTAGTGCTGGAGATGAAAGAAAGGCTGTTCAGAAAACTTAGCTGCTTTATAAAAACCTTCTAACTTGTGCTGGTTACCTGGGGGCCAGGAATGGCCTTGTCTGGGAGAAGCAAAGCAGAGCTCCCTCAGTTCAGAGCAGCAGAAAATAAAAGATTTAAAGTTGTGAAGGGTCCTGTCCCAAGGCACAAAATCAATTTGCACAGAAAGCCAGGCACAGTCACCAGAGGCTGATTCTGGAGATGGGAGGAGCAGGGAAAAACCAGGGAAAAGCATTGGGACCTCATCTTTGGGGAACTTCAGGAATAATTGCTGCCATGGGAACCCAATGCAGGGCAGTGTGTGCTGAACAGGAGCTGCCTGAACATTTGTAGGATTTGCAGCTGAGGGGTGTGAAGCTCTCCCAGATCCTCACATTAATGCTGATAGATAAACAGAGAATTTTAGGCTTTTCTTTATTGATCCAACATTTTTCTTGAGTGAAAGGATTGACTGAAGCAGCTCTGCTTTGATCTTTGTACATTTTTTTTTATTTAACTGTTTTGGGGACTTTTTTCTTTTCATTTTGATTGGATGGAGGAAAATCCTGTATTAATGGATTAGCAATAATGCTGAAATTATGTGCAATTAAGTTACAATTTGCCTTGCTGCACATGAAGAAGTGGCATTATCCAAGGATGAGCATTATCTTAGCACAATCTCTGTTGAATTCACGAGTGTTGGGTTTTGGTTGGCTTGAAGTTCTGTTAGGAGTAAGATACTCCAGGTCTACTCATCCTCCCACCAGACAGCTGACAGCAGATGCTGGAGAGGCTTTTCCAAACATCTGCATCTGGAGAGAGAGTGACTTCTCCCTTTTCTTCTTTCTTAAGGCCCTGAGGGAATTTTGGAAATCCTTGGGGGGAAAAAAAAAAGACAGAATAACTGGAATATTCCACAGCCTACAGTGTGATTGGAGCCACACAGAAATGCATCTGTTAGCTGGAGAAAAGAAATGTAAAGAGACACTGGCACTCGTGTTCTCTTGGCCCAAGCTCAGCATTAGAATTCCCTTCTGTGGCCCCATCCTGGAGAAGAGTTAAATGTGTTTTTCAGGCTGGATTTCCCCCCTCTTTTGGTCCCCTGCTTTGTATCAGGTATTCAGCTCAGCAGTTCCAAAAGCCCAAACCCCAGCTGTGAGTGGGGCCTGGGTTCCCCAGCTCAGGCTCTGTGACTGTGGCAGCTCAAAAATGCATTTTTCTCCCAAGTTACCAGGATTTAAAGTGGTGGGTTTGCTCCTGGCCAGGAACAAACTGCTCTGGGTGTTGAATAGCAGCTCCTTATCTCCAGATTCCCAGATGGGCTCGTGGATGTCCCACTTCTGATGGTTAGCATTGAATAGCAAGTTTTGCAAATGATTCTTGGCAGGAGCACTCATCACATTTCTATTGAGATTTATCTCCACAGCTGAGTTTTCCTTTGCTTTTTTTTCTCTGTACCATGCAATTAAATGGATGACCATCCTATGCAGAAGGAAATGCTTCTATCAGGGATGAAAAGAACTCAGAGTGAAGCCAGCCACACACAGCAGTGGGTTTTAAGCCAGCTTTACATCAGTTTTCAGAAGAAATGAAAAAAGAAATGCATATGTTAGGTGTTCCTGGGCTCTGAGATACCACACATATTTTCCTAGGACACGTGCTCATAAATGTACTGCATTTTAACTCAGCCTTTTGGACTGGAAAAATACACTAAAAGGAAAAAAAAATAAAGGAGTTCTCAGTTTCTGTCATTAGGTAATGAGAACCTGTCTGTTGCCTTGCTGGCAGCAGTAAATATTTCCTGTCGTGTTCTTTATTGCCATTTGAACAGCAGGACTCCCCAAACTGCCTGGGCACTGCATTTTGTTTTGCAAGAGAATATTCAGAGGCACTCTATTGATTGGAGAGCCCTGTTCTATTTGCCAACCTTAGCATGTCTGTAAGTCTGCATTTTCCTAAAGTGTTTGGAGAATTGAAATACTTGGAAATGAATGAACAAACCTGAATAAGCCGTGCTCACTTACCTCACTTAAGCCATGCTTCTACCCATAGGTGATGCACCCTTGGAGTTTTTTTGCCAAACAGAAATTTAAAAAATGAGGAATTTGACTCAGGAGAATGTTTTCAGAATTCTGGAGGATTCACTGTGGACCCTGCTGGTTTTTGTGAAGGATGAGGAGATTTGCAGGCTGCTCTGGAGCTCTGAATTTGGGATTTTTCTTTGAGGTATGCTCAGCAGAGATGGGAACTCTGCTGTCGTTTGCCAATAGGTGGCAGGAGTGCATTGCCGAGGTTGGCAGGTACAAACTGCAAATAAATAAATAAATAAATAAATAAATAAATGTCTGTGTTTAACTGGGGGATCAGCAGAAGGCACCGTGTCCATGTCAGCAGTCACTGGTTCCCACCCAGGAACCCCTGGCTGCACTCTGACACCTGCTGCCAGGGGTGAAAGAGGCATTTTTGTTACAGAGCAGAGAAAGAACCAGCAAAATTAATGCACCATTGTTATAGCAGACAGGAATGGACTTAATGTAAAGCTGTGTGAAAAAGGAGTGACCTGAAATCAACCACAGCAGCATCACGCACACAAACACAAAAAGGCATTTTCTTATCAATTAATAAACTTTAATTTATGGCTAGTCTGAAAGAAAAAAAAACCAAGCAGTAAAACCAACCAAAACCTCAAGCTTTAATAGAGGCCAGGTCCAAACCCTGCTCAAGGCTACTGAAAAAACAATTGAGTTTATTTGAAATTATGCAACAGCTGGAGCATAAATCTCTGTTGTGCATGGGTGTGGGGAGTTTATTCAGAGGAGCTGCAGGATGGAAGAGTTTAAGGGGGAAAAGTGGAAGTGGTGGGGTGACTTATATGGAACTGCAGCCACTGGAATTGTCCTTGCATGCTTTAATCCAGCCTTTCATTGGATTTCAGTGTCCCCTTGTGCCCTGACCACCAGTGCAGCACCAGCCTGAAGCCACCTCTTCCCTTTGGCACACAGATTCCAGCTTTGGATGTGGAGTCAAGGAAAAGCTCACAACTAACACCAGCAGAGTGGAATATGTCCCTGTTTCATGAGGATTTCTTTTCCTTTCAGGACTTTCTCAAGTCTTTTGCTGGCTGTGGTCTCTCAGAGATCTCTCTGATCACGTTCTAAAGATGATTTACAGGTTGAGGAGCAGTTACCAGGCTACAAAAATCCTCCTTTGAGATTCTTCACCCTGTGTTCCACCAGTGGTCAATGAGAGGGTGAGAACTCCCCATCTGCCTTTGGAGCCTGGGAATCGATTTGTGGGGCAGGAAAGGGAGCAAAATGTTTGGGAAGTGCCCAAATAGTGATTTTAATCCTTGCCTGGATGTGCCTTTCCTTCACCCAAGGTGAACCAAAATGGCACAAGATGAACCAAAATGGCCCCAAAATGCACCAGCGCTCCCTGGGATCAGTTCTGCTCCATTTGCACCTTGCAGTTCATTGTCCCATCCCAGCTTTAGCCCCTGCAGTCCCACCCTGCTTGTTTTTCTCTCTCCAGCCCACGGGGTTTGTGCTCTTGGGGCTGAGATTTGGATCATTTGTCCTTGGTGCCCAGCTGGAGCAGGAATTGTTTTGTCTCCCTGCTCTGTGCACAGAGCTCACTGGACTTCCTATTCTTCTAGGAAGCCCAGACCCGCACACTAAAGCAGCACCTGAAAAAAATAAAAAAGAACCTGAAAAATATATATAAAAATATATAAATATATAAAATATAATATATATAAATATATATATAAATATAATATATATAAATATAGTATATAAAAATATAATATATATAAAAATATATAAAAAATATATAAAATATATATATAAATATAAAAATATATAAATATATATAAAATATAAAAAGAACCTGAAAAATATAAAAGCTCAAACCTGAGGCATTGCCCTGACAGGCAGCAATGGCAGAGCATGACCTGGTGCTTGGGGAAACAAACTGAAACAGGGATTTTTTTTGTGTTTTTTTTTTTTTTTTTTTTGTCTAGGCTGAGCCTCCTGCTGCAAATTTCTGGGCTTTTTAACTTGCTGTGCTACCTGTCAGTCTCGGAACAGATGCACAGCCTTCAGGCTCTCCGAGCCTGCCAGCTCCTGGCATCCTGCTGGGAGCTGTGGGAGGACTTTGAGGGGGAACCAGGGCAGCCTAAGAATAGCAGCAGCATCCACGGAGCCCTGAGCCTGCACAGAGGCAGCGCAGGGAACCTGGAGCTCTGCTGGTCTGCAGCCAGCAGAGGGATGGAGAGCACAAACCACGGGGCACTGACTGGAGCACTTGCTTGGCAGCAGGATGCTGAGTGCCTCGGCCAGGATAAGCAGATGTTTGAGTTTCCCCAAAGCTGAAAGGAGCCGTGGATCTGTAAAAAATAAACTTTTGGAAGCTGGCGTGTTTCTGCTCAAAACGGGCTGGGTCTAATTTAGTGTTTGAGTAAAAGTAGAGGGGTAGAAATGTGTATTTCTAGTATTTTCTTTGTATTTCTAATTTTTTCTTTGTGTCTTGAGTGGAAGTTTTATAGTTCTTAAAAGTTCCTGAGGGTTCAGTTCAGTTGGCTGCTCCTAAACCAGGTGTTATTTGAGTGAGGGCATTGTTGGGGTGATAGATACAATATAAAGCTGTTACAGACCTCTTCCTTCTGCTCCTTTTACAGCCTGGGTGACACCAGGGGACAGCTGAGTGACAGTACAGGTGAGACCCTGATATTCCATACAAAAGTGCTGAGTAGGGAGTGGGATGGATGCACTGGGCTGGGAAAATCCTTCCCATCTGACCACCTTGGCAGGTGTAGTCACCAAATGGTTTGGGTTTGGTTATTTGTAGGACACAGCTGCTTTAAAGTTTAAATTTTTCCAGTGATGACTCCTTTTTAGGAAAAAACAAATAATATTGAGATTAGAATTGACAAGACATGAGGAGAGAGCAATCAATATTAACATAGGCATCAGAACATTTTAATTTTGGCCATTTAATTTTTAAATTTGAAGGAATAATGGGAATTGTTGATCAGAAACACCATCTGCCAAGGCAGGCTCCCTCAGCTGGTTATGGCAAATTGAGCAATGGTAAATTATTCCTTATATTTATTTCTGGTTCTGGAAAGAATCCCACAAATTATTCTTTTGTAAAAATTATTAATACATTTCTCCAAGCCACTCCTGCCTTTCCTTACCTCCCAGTGTTCTGTGCATTAGGAATGGATGGAGCAGATTTATTTTCCAGAGCTGGGGGAGGATCCTGTGTCCTGTGAGGGAAAATGGGGATGGAAATGGAGATTTGGGCAGAGCAATGTTGGGATAAAATCCAAAAAATCTCCCTGTGCTGACTGATTGCCAGGGATGCCCCTTTTCAGTGGAGACTCATTAGGAAAACATCAGCAGCAATGCTCAAATCTGGACTGCAGTGTTCTCCTTTTGGGAATTGCAGTCAGGAATTGATAAAAAATTATGGGGAAAAGATCATAAAAGTGAAGGGAGAGGAGCTGTGTGCTGCAATGCTGTTGTCATGTGTGTTCCCATCTTTCCTGGGGGGAGCTGGCTCTTCTGGAGCCTCAAACTGCAGTTCTGGGCTCTTACAAAGATTATTGTTATTTTTTTCCCAAAACAAAACAAAGAAACTAACAAACAAAAAAACCACCCAAAAAACCCCAAAAAACCCAAAACACACACACAAAAAAATCCACACCAAAAAAACCAACCACAAAACCCCCCCAAAACTCATACTATTTTCTGCAGATTTTTTTTTCAGACCAGAGAAATGGATTTAGTTAAAAATGTCCCCTCACATGCCTGGGATGGGGGTGATGAAATATAGACTCTCCAGTATTTTCAAGGCCAATTAATTTTGTAATTAACTGAAGTATACTTGAAAATATAAAACATTCATTTGTGGAAGTTGGTCTGTTTCCAGTTATTGCTGGATTCATTTGGCAAGTTGTGTTTTTTAAAGTAGAAAATGAAATTTCTCATGCAGAATGATAAATTATTTCCCTTCCATGGAAATCTTTAAACTACTTCTGTTTTACATCAGATTTTGTTGTAATTCGTTGTGTTTAGATTGGCAACCTCTCCACCATTTCGATTAAAAGGTGTAATTAATTTGAAATAAAGTTTCATTATGGTTTTCAGTGCTTGGTTCCAAAGAACTCCTAATTTCCATCACTTTCTTAAGCACTTTTCCTAAATGGCCCTTGGTTTGACTCCTGCAAAATAACCAGGCCCCATCCCCACCAGGAATGTGCCAGCCGTGCTCATTGCCTGAAGCTGAAATATTATCAAATTATTTAGTGATGTTCTAGTTCCCTTGTAAATTGAAATAATAATGAAAATGTTTTGCAATTTGCAAATGTTCCTGTTTTTTTTTTTCTAGAACTTGCTGTATACATATATATATATATATATATATTTATATATATATATTGTAACTGGTGTAGGGAACTGGTGTGTTCTGGTGTATAAGGACTGGTTTAAGTTCTGCTACCAAAATTAATGTCAGAACTAATTGACCTTCATAGGCAGATAATTTTATGCTTCTTCAAACATGGTCTGTCGGATCACCCCATGAATATTGCATTCATTTCGCTTTTCAGAAATTACTTTTTTCCTCCCTATAAAACTCCTGCAGTGACTTCCCAGAATAAAGAGGAGAATTATGAAAATCTTAATGTTCTCCTCTTTTTTTTTTCTTTTTGGTTGTGGAGTCAACATTGAGCTGTGTTAAGTTAACAGTGAAATGAAAAAACGGGGAGGCTTCCACTTGGAAAAAGGTGGTGTAAAAAGGGAAGTTGTATTTAATGTGGAGAGTGGTTTATTTCTTTTTTTAGGGATTTTGGTGTGTGGAATAGCTGATGTGGTTTTCTCAGATTGGGTTTTTTTTTTGCTTTATATATTTGCAAAGAGAAAATGTAGGACGGAAAAAAGGAAGGAAGGAATCTCCTAAAATTTGGAAAGTTTTAATGATTTGGAAGGTCCCTCCAACCCAAACCATTCTGTGTTGATGCAGCTGTAAAAAAAAAAAAAAGGCAACAAAAAATGCAGCCCTGTTGTGTTTGATGGCAGCTCCTTAAATTATAGCAGATTCATGCCTCTATTGGGTTTTTAATGTTGTATTTATCACATCATCTTTACGGGGCTGTCATTAGGGATTCACTGCGCTTTCCTCTGTACATCAGGGCCTCCAGGAGTTCATAACTCAGCCCTCCTAATTTGTGACACTCTGAAACCCTGCAAATAAATTGTCCCTCTGTATGCAAATTGTCCTGGGTGCTTCAGGAGCTGCAGTTGATTGAGCCCTTTGAAGCCCACAAAGGGTCAGATCGAAAAATCCCCAAACATTTCAGACTTCAAGCAGTGGAATTCAAACTCATGGCCCAAGCCCCCAGCTTGGGGCACTGCTTATGTCCAGAAATTCCTCTTTTTTTTGCCTAATATTTATTCTCTTTGCTCCAAAAATAGGATTGTGTGTCTCCAGGTCTGGAGGACTGGATCTGAGAGAAGATCAGGATGTGTCTGCATGGACAGACCAGAGGAGGGAAACCTTGTGAGTAATAATTATAATAATAAAAATGTTACATAAAAATATCAGAAATTGTAATAAAATTATGCCCATTCTAGTAAAGGGAAGATCTGGTTTGTATCTCCATTCCCAGTCATGGGAAATTTGAAATTTAACAATTTTAGGAGGGTGTTTAGTTTTTTTAAGAGTATTTAAGTGCTACCCATGGTGCTACCCATGGGGTAGGGATGTTCCCCAATATCGGGTGAGGGATCTGGTGCTGTGACTGGGAATTGATGAATCACAGGGGATAAGCAAGCACAGAGAACCTGCTTTGGTAGTCACCAGTCTGAAAATCCCATGAAAAGCTAACGAGAATTTGGGGTTTTCCAAAACTGGAACAACTTTTGCCTGGAAATCTCACTGAAATTAGGTTTGATTTAAAACCTCATGAAAGAGTTAAATTAGTCAAGGGTTTCACCATGGCCTATGATTCACTGCTGAGGTTTTTTAAGCCCTTCATATGTATAGGAGATCAAGATTTCCATTTTTGATGGGTTTGCAAAGCAGCAAACCCAGTATTGCTACCTGTGCAGGCAGGAGCCTTGATAAACTCCCTTCAAGCTCTCGTCATGCAAAAGGTTCTGAGCACAAGGAGGAACATTGCATATCTCTGCCTGCCAAAAGGATCCTTGGCAAGCTGTGCCTGAGCAATTCTGACTTGTTTCCATTTAATTAATGAACACTTTCCTGCTTTGTGATTATTGTCCTTGCCTGAAGTTGTTCCCATTATAGAGATGAATAAATAGTTCTTGACATTAGTTTCTACCTGCTTTGTAATTTGTTACACCATCAGGGACCTGCAGCTTGTCCTTGCTTTGAGTTCCTATTAATTCTGTTTATTTTTGTCTTTTATATGATTTCTGTTTTGTCCTTCACAGTTTAAAAAAAAAAAAAAATCTTAGCACTGGTGTTCTTTTATTGCTAATACAAATACCTTTCATCTTTTTCCCTTTGTCATGGAATAGATTTCTTTGATTGAGGTAGGAGGCTCTCTTCTACTAAATTTTGTACCTCTTCCAGGAGCTGTTTGTGCCACATAAATATGTGAGAGGAAGATAAAAAGGGAGATAAATTAACACAGGCATTTACTGAGTACAGCAAAGGAATTCTCCCATTTTGCTGTGGGTTTTGTATCTCTGTTCTGCTCCCTTGAAGGTTCTTATTGAAGTTGGTTTGGAGAATTTGGGCAAATGGAGATTTTGGGTATGGGGTGAAGAGGCTCCAAGCCCAGGGTGTGGTTCAGAGTCATGGAATGGTTTGGGTGGGGAGGGACCTCAAAGTGAGCCCTGGAGAGGCTGCCTGGAACAGAGGCTGGACAGAGCTAAAAGATAAAGTAGGGATTTATTAAAAGGCCTTCAAAGGGTCCACCTTGGGCAGTACAAGAGCCTGGCTGAGGCTACACCTAAGATGGACCCAAGATGCGTGTCAGGAGTTTTCACACTTATACAAGTTTTGGTCCATTTCCGTGTTGGGTTCATTATCCAATTCCAGCTCCAGGTTCTGCAGCCCCCCCCTCCCAGTTTCTCTCCTCCATCCCTTGCTGTTTGCACTGTTTGGGGCTGAAGCTGCAGTGGCTGCTTGGTTCTGGGGCTGGAAAAGGGAACTGCTGACACTTGATGTGGAGTTCAGAGTCACATACTAAGGCAGTGCAGAATCTGGGAATTACAAAAGCCAAATCTTAAGGCATCAAAAGCTGCTCTCATTCCAAGCCTGCCATGGACAGGGACACCTCCCACTTGACTCTGGAGCACGAGGGATGACAGAGAGACGTGGCTGGAGCACACTGCTGGGGACAGCTCAGGAGTGGCTGCCAACAGCCGGCAGAGCCGCGCCGTGTTCTCCATTTGTAAATTATCAATAAATGACTCCCACAGTCAATAGATAAATCATTCACAAAGAAAACAGCAGGTTCTAATCATCTCCAGATTAATGCCTTCCTGGCAGTGCCTGTGTGCTAACACAAATAATTGCCTTGGCATGTGCCAAGCTGTCCCGCGGATTTCAGCGGTGTGAGGCTGCCCTGGGCGAGCTGTCAGCCACAGGTAACACAGACCCCTCACCTTTTTGGGGCTTTAAACCTTGTGTCCCAAAAACTTCATGCAGAATAGAGAGCTCTGGTTATCCTAGGGGGAAGGATTGGCTCTCCATTGTCCAGCTGTGCTCATCCAGTGATGGATGAACACGTGTCCTGGGTTGTAAAATATGTGTGTGTGTGTTCTGTTTGCCATCTGTCAGAGCTGGGGCAGTTCTCTGCTGCTCTTTGGGCAGTTTTCTTTATCTATCCCACAGCCAATCCTCCCTCCAGGAGATCTCTGCTGTCCATGGGCCATTCATTATTAATTCTCTTCTGTCCATGGCCAGTGAGTGTCCCTGCATGGCTGATCCAATCCCATCATCCCATGGGGAGATGCTCCGCCCAGGGGAGGAGCCAAGCATTCCTACCTGGGTACAATCTGAGCTTTGGGACAGCACAGCAGCCTCTGCCCCCTGCATTCCCAGAGGAGCAGCTTCTGCTGCCCTGCATTGCCAGAGGAGCAGCTTCTGCTGCCCTGCATTGCCAGAGGAGCAGCTTCTGCTGCCCTGCATGGCCAGAGGAGCAGCTTCTGCTGCCCTGCATTGCCAGAGGGAGCCCAGGCCCATCTCCAGCAGCCCTGGAGCTGCAGAGGAAAACTCCCCCCTTGTGCAGGATCCCTGCTCCAGCAGAGCCACAGCTGGCACTGCAGGAGGGCTGAGCCCCCATGGGATGGGGCTGTGCCACCCCCTGACACACAGGGGGACAGGGACTGCTCTCACTCTGGCAGGGGTTTGTTTTATTTTTTTGTACTATTGCATTTTTATTTTAATTTTCCTAGTACAGAACTGTTATTCCTATTCCCATATTTTTGCCTGAGAGCCCCTTAATTTCAAATTTATAATAATTCAGAGGGAGGGGGTTTAAATTTTCCATTTCAAGGGAGGCTCCTGCCTTCCTTAGCAGACACCTGGCTTTCCAAACCAAGACAGGACAACATTCAAGCTTAGCTTGAATCCAAGCTCAGCTCTTCAGGATTTGTTTCCATGTCCCTCTGGAAACTGGGGTATGTTACTGAAGTGGGGCAGTTGGTTCAAATGAGAAAAAAAATTCCCAGCAGGAGCTTTCTCTCACACTTGATTTGAATGCTTGAATATGGATATGTTCGAATTTGATCTTGTTTATTCTCTGCACATAATATATCCTGCTTTACTCTGAATATATTATTTGGTACTAGAAGGGCCAGCAGAAGGAAAACTTGTTTGCATGAGTGTAGCTGGATTTTCTGGCTAATAGGGTAAATTCAGTGCCAGGGGACAGGCAGGGAGCAGACTCAGGGACATTTGAAGCCTCTGTGAGACAAAAAGAGGTCACATTAAATAAATGGGTGTGAATGTTTCCTCCACAGGGCTGGTGACAGTTTCATAATACTGAAATCCTGTGAAAAGCTAATGAGAATTTGGAATTTTCCAAAACTGTAACAACTTTTTTCCTGAATGTCTTCAAATCTCACTGAAATGAGGCTTGATTTAAAACCTCATGAAAGAGTTAAATTAAAAATAGCCACTGAGGTGTGAGTTTTCCATTTTGAGCCTGTCTCCTTTTGGGAACAGGTTTGTTGGTCCTCACATGTGCTGACAGATTGCAGAGCTGCAGTGGCAGTTTGAAGTGCAGTTTATCTTTTGGAATTAAAATGTCTTCAGGAGAGAGAAAAACTGCTTGTTCCTCTCTCTGGATCCAGCAGTTTTGTCACTGCAAAACTCAAATATTAAGGGAATAGTGATTAGGCAAAGGAAAAACTACTGTTGTTTTGACATAGGCAAAAATAATTTAAATACTTTAAAAAAAAAGACTTGGTCATGAGAGGATGACAGAATAAGATTGTTAATTCAGCAAATTCTTGGAGGAAAATGGGGTTTTTTGGGAGCCTTCATGAGAGATTGGCCTCATCTTCTCTGAGATTTTTGCCAGCAGGTGTTTCTCAGTGAAGAACCCATGGAGGCAGCTGCAGGAGGATTCCCCCTTTCACCAGGAGAGGCTGGGAGCTGTCAAAAATCAGAGGTGGACATCCTGTGATCTCCATCATCCTGCATTTCTCCCTTGGTTTGTGGAATCTGTTTCGCCTTGAAATATTACATTTTTTATGACTCAAATCACATTTCTGAGGTTCCCAGACAGAGGAATACAATGTTCTGTTGCAGGATGAGATATACCTAGGCCTTTGTTAGGGAAGCTTTGGTGCAGCTTCAAAGTCTGAAGACAGGAGCTGCTCAAACCTTTAAAGCACATGGAGAAGATTCTGTGCCTCTTAATAAATTCTAGTGATGAGAGAACAAAGAATGGAAAATCCAATATTTAATCCTTGGCCACGTGTGAATTATGGAATCTCAAGGTATAAAATCAGTTCAGTATCATTATTTTAATCTATTTATATAGTTAGGTCATAGATTTTGAGTAGAGTGCTTTTAATAAAAGTTATTGCTTTTATTTAATAACTGAAAAAAAATCTTAATTTTTTTTGTTTCTCATTTTAACTCCTCAGTTAGTTAATCCTCACTTTAGTAATTATCCTTCTAGACTTTAAACCCACATTCTTAAGTGTTGCTGTGATCTTTTTTGGCAATAAATTGCATTAAATCATGTCCATAGACATCTCAGGTGAGCTCAGAAAATACTGGCATTTCACAGGAGGTTGTGACAAGACAACAAAACTTTAAGGAAACTGTGCTGTCACCTTGATGTTGTTCCTTGGCATTTTTGCTGCAGAGCCACAGTTAAAACTCCAAGCTTTTACATGCTCAGCTAGGAAAGTTTCCTTTCATCTGAACTTTGTGGGTGTTTTTAATGTTCTTTCCATTTTATTTCAATTTATATCTTATGAAATACTTTTTTTTTTCTTTTGAAGCTCAGAATTTTTTTTTAAATCAAAAACCCTGATCTTTGTGGGTTATGAATTGATGTTGTAAAATAAGGTGCTGATTGTTCCTCTTAGTGGCTGTTTATGGTATAATATGAACAAAGTTATTTGCAGCTTGTTCAAAATGAGACACAATTGCATTCTGGAGATGTGCTGCTTTTCTTCTGGGGTTCATTTTATTATGCATTGGGAAGTTCTGACTGAAATCAGCAAAAACATTGATCAGTATTGCTTGTGGCACAGCATGGATTTGGTCAGGCTGCTCTATCCCATGGGGAGTTTAACCAATAATCCAGGAAGGAAAAGTCACCTCTATGGGATAGTTCACATCTGCAATTTCTATCTGGAACAGCCTCTTGATCAAAATTTATATTTAAATGTAATAAATAGAAATAACCAATAATCTTTCCTCATTTGTGAAACTGATGTTAAAAAAAACCAGTTAAATCCTGTGACTGATTTTACTGATGCCTGGAACCAACCAGAACATTACAGCCCCTCTTATCAGTGAATAATTCATGTCCTATGAGTGAAAAACCAAAAAAAAATCCAAACCAAGGTGGGTAAATATTTGTGCTTAAGAGTTTAACAGCTCATCTTTTGGCTAAGACTATTATAAAGTCATTTGGAGGGGGAAGCTCATACATAAAAATGAATGTTGCCATGCAACAAGTACTAAAGAAAGAACCACAAGATTTAAGCCATAATTAATTTCCCATAGCAGCTGGGAATGTTCAGGAATAAGTAAATTTGGAGGCAGCAGTGTTAATTAAGGCTCATTTGCTAGAAATCTCTGGCCTGTAATTGATAGCTTTGATGTGTGATGTGATAAGAAGTCCAAGTGATGTTTGCCATGATTGTAGCAATTTCTGAGCTGTTTACTATTTATGCAAGAGAATTCTCTGCTCCTCTGATTTGCTAGAACTGCTTTGCCAGGATGTGGGGCCTTCAACAGAGACTGGCTTTGTAGGAAAATCAAAGAGATTTTTGGGACACAATGAACCTCTAACTTTTCCTTTTTGTGATTGAGTTCTTTGTAGATAAAGCTGGATTCATCCATTGAGTGGGAGGCAAGAGAACAGAGCCTTTGGTGAAGCTCTCAAATCCTGAGGTGAGTTGATGACCATAAAAGCATGGAAGTATAAACAGGAATAGTGCTCATTTTAATCTGTGCATTCTCAGTGAGGAGCTGAAGCATGCCCAGCCATGGAAAGGATTTAATGCATATAAATAAACAGAAATTTTGGATATTGGTGGCATTCAGGAGGAAATATTCCTGCAATCTGATCACACCTTCCTGGGGCATGTTGTTTTTCTCCCTGAAGGAATTAATCTTTGCCTCACAGAAGACAAATGATGAAGGAGGTGAGTTCTCTGTGAGCCACTGAAATGATGGCTGATTTTGGAGCGCTTTCCAAATGATCCATGGAAAAGATGAACATAAAGGTTAAGTTCTGCTGCTTGGCTGTGATGCAAAGGGCAGGTTTCTAGTCCAGCAGGTGCTGAAGCATGCAGAGACATCCCATTCCAGGAGCTGACACAATTATGGATTGGGTAGGATTAGGGAACATTTGCTTCATTTCTCTGTCTCTCATGTCCCACCCCAAGTGCCTTTGCCTGTTCCAAAATCTCTCTGCTTTCAGGTGGCTCTGAAGGCTCCTCTGAATTCCAGTAGCAGGGGCTGCCTGAGCCTTGCTGCTTTTGACCTTCACTACAACTTGGAGCCCTGGAAGGACTTGAATCCCTTCAAGCCCTGCAAGATTCCCAGTCTTGAGAGGATTTTTCTTTGCTGTCGCCAAACACGGCGCGTGTTTGCTGCGGAGGGACGGGAGCTGTGCTGCCTTATCTCAGCCAGCAGCCAACAATCTCAGCCCTGATAACCCTCCCTCTGCAGCCCTGGCTGGGTCAGAATCCAGTCCTGCCCATCGTGTTCACACCACCAGATGTGCCCCGTGCTGCCCTGCTGGCAGGGACTCTGCAGGGAGAGGGGACAGCTGTGGCCATGGGTTCCAGTGCCTCTGAGATGATCCCAAACATGCTGCAGCTCAGAGATTAATAGATAGCATAAACTAAAATTGCAGATCAATGTGGCAAAGGATCATTCTAATGTGTTTGTAATCATTCCCCCAGCCATTGGCTGGGCTATCTCCCTTATATATTGCCAGGGTTGCTTATCTGGAGGTAGCACAACAACTCCCTGAGCGTTTTATCACCTCCTTTAAAAGTGGAGTCAATTACAACTCCAGATTAAAATAGTGATGTACTTCAGGGAATAAAAAATGATATCCTGTGATGTGTTTTCTGAAATTGCTGGTAGGGCCTGGCTGAGTCATAACTCAGAACTTAATGGAATTAATGGAAAGGCTTTGGGGGAAAGGCTTTTATTCCATCATGGGCTGGGGGAGGATGCAGCTTCCTCCTGCACTGATGGCATGGGCAGGACCTAAAGTCAAGAACCCCAAGAAGGGCAAAGAGGTTTCATCTGCTCAACATCAGTGAGGTTCAGCCTGAATATTAAACCAAAATTGTGGGGGAAATTCGAGGAGGGCTGTGCATCTTTCTCTGTGAGCCAACAACTGATTATACCAGAACTTCTTATTGCATATTGCACAAATATAATTGTTCTGCAGAGGGAAAATGTGTCAATGGCCTTCAATATGTCAAAGGTTGTTGCAGAATCTTCTGGGTTTCCTTTCAGGGCAGATTGGGTGAGAGGCACTGAACTCTAACTGCACCAGAGACATTTTAGATGGTAGGAAAATTTTCTTAGTGGTCAGAGGATGTACCAGAGCAATGGTTTCACTTGAGAATGGATGCTTTGGTTCCTTTTTAACCAGCTGGATGTCTTTTTGTGCATCTCTCTGATCTCTAAAGTGTCCATGCTCAAAACAGATCCTTCAGCTCTTTCACAAACCTCTCTGTATTTACTGGTGGATCTGCTGAGACCCCACTGGAAGCAGATTAAGAAAGAAAATCCTTAATATCAGATAATGTGTGAAAGGGGGGAAATAGCTTTGGGTTAGGGCATTTGCAAAACACAAGTTTCTGATTGTTTTGTTTTAAAGGTCATGTTTCTTAAAACTTTCCTGTGAAGTTCTTGACCAATTCTAATCATGTCTGTACCTACACAAGAAAGAGACATCTGTGCCTGTTCAAATATAAAAAGGTTTGTAAGCTTTTTTCCACCGTCCAAATCTTGGCTCTTATTCCTTAAATTGTTGTTTGTGGTTTTTTTTTTCTTCTGGATTGAATCCAGTTCAATCCACATTAAAATTACCTGGCAGTGAGAGAGATTACTGCCCATGTCTTAACATAGAGATAAAAAAGGGTTTTCTGGCAAAGCAGGTCAGAGTGATAAAGGCAAAATTGAACTGTGAATGTCACTGACTTGAGGAGGGGGAGCAGGGTGTGGGATGAGATTGGGAAGCAAAGGATCAATGCAGAATGCAGCTCCAGAGCCCCAAAAATGCACTCTGAGGTCAGAGGTTGGCGTGGAGCTCGGATCTGAAAGTCTGCTCCAGTGACTTGTTACATAAAGTGAGATATTCTGAGGCTTTTCAATGAGGTGCCAGTTCATTTTTAGACACTGCCAGTTTATTCAGATTTCACTTGGTGTGACAGCCTTCCAACTCAGATTGCCTTCATTTGATCTGCATTACTCAGAAAGGAGACAGGGAACAATCGGGTTCTGCATTTGGAGAGCCAAGCTAAATTCTGGTGGAATTAGGTGGAGGAATAGTGCCTGGAGACATCAGCCTGGAATAATGAGGGTGAAAGAGCTTTGCAGGGGCTGGAAGATTATATATTTAAGTAGTTAGCAATGTACATTCTGTGTCACGTTAGAAAAAATTAAAATTATATATATATAGATATATATGTATGTATGTATGTATGTGGTGTAGGTATCTGGGTTTCACTCAAGTCAAAATGCAAAGAAAGATAAAAAAAGTAATTGAAGAATTTCCTAGTTGATAATCAGGAAAATTTATGTCCATGGATGTATGGTTTCTTTAAATCCAGGTTTAAAAGGGTTGCCCTGAATTGTTTGTTCTGGTGTTTCCTTTTTTAATAAAGGACTGTTCTCCAGGATAAAATCTAGGGGAATATAAACAGAGATTGTTTTCAGAATGGGATTAAGGACAGAATGAATCATTGTGGTCACAGCAAAACAAATTTAGTAAAGATAAACCTCATTTTTTGGCTGTTCTATCAAAGTTTTGCTTAAGGGAGATGGGAGTAGATCAAGGCATGAGATGGGAATTGGAGCTGGGTGTGAGGGACAGAGCTGAACAAGGAGATGTGAACCAGACTGGGCTGGAATACAGAGATGAGATAAAGAACTGGGAAGGGAAGGAAGGAGAGGACTGGCTTGGGCACATGCAGACCCAGACTGTTTAATGTGACAGGACAGGGACACAGGACAGGGACACAGGACAGGGACACAGGACAGGGACTTGCCCATTTCAGAGAATTCTCTGCAGTGCCCAGGTACTGAGGGAGTTCTCAAAGAGGGGATATTTTGGGCAAGGTGCACTGCTTGAGTGCTTAAGTCCTGGGGCTGTTTCCTGCTTTTCAGACATGCAGGATTTTTTTTTTTCTCCCCAGGAAATAATGCAGATCCCTTTCTGGCATTTGGTTTTCACCAGTGGTTCAGTGTTGAGAATATTTCAGTGGAGCCTGGAAAACCAAGAGGATCATGCATGGTGCAGGGAAATGGGCTGGCAGACTCTTGAGGTTTTTAGGCACAAATGCAAGAACTAAATTTTTCCTTTTAAACTGTTGGCTGTGTGGATCTGAGAGAGAGGACTGTTATCTTTGGGATTTATCAAAGAAGCTTTGGCAAACTAATCCTCAGGCAGGCACTGGCTGCTGCTCACTCCCAGCAGGTGCAGGGCAGGTGATAAAACAAAGGGGCCACAGAGCTTTGGGTTCTGTCTAGGGCTGGTTTTGCTCCCACAGGATTCAGAGCCTCGCCATTGATGTGGAAGGAAGTCGTGGACCTTTTATTCAGAAGAGCCCTCACCAATGTGCTCAGGACAAGGCATGGAGGTAAATTCTGTTGTTGTCAGTGTTGTGTCTGCTCAGTGACCTTTGTCATGGCTTTGGAGCAGGATCAGGAATTCAGCCTTTCAGGAGATGAGGAGGTGCAATGCTCTTGCTCACACCAAGTTTTAGAAGGCCGCCTTCTTCCTGTCACCTCCCAGTGCTCACTTTCTGGTTTTCCTGGTCTATTCTATGACCCATTTTGCTTTCAATTACTGTGACAGGAACTTTTCTCACCTCAGGAATCCCTGGCACTTGCCTTGACTCCAGCTCCAGTTTCTGTCTTGCTCTGTGCTGACTGCCCCAGCTCCAGGCATCTGATTGCCAGTGGGGTGCAGGATCTCACTCCCGTTGCCTTTTAAAGCTGGGCTCTGGCTTTCAAAGTGCACAGATAAAATGGCAAGAGCCTGATTGTCTCAGCAGTCAAGGAGCTGGGCTGTCTGAGGATGCTTTCAGAGAGAGTCTGAGTTCCACTCAGCAATTCCAGCTGCTCTGCCTCCTTGGCAAATCCTGACACTGGGGTTTGATGAGTGGCACTGGGATGAGCTCCTCGTACCTTGCAAGGCTCTCATCCACCAGGTTTGTTGGGAGCTAAAATAAAATCTTGCTGCCTTTTCTAGTTGTTTGAAATCTTCACAGTCAGACTGTGTTTTTCAGAGCTTTCCTGCTCTATCCCACCTCTGGCAGAGACAAAAATGTGATGTGTGCTGTGCCATTCTATGGAGATTTATACCCAAACCCCACCTGGGCGTTGGTTGGAGTCTTTATACACCAACAAAGCACCTTGCAGCAGTTTTTCCCTTTCTGTTACAATAATTACCATTTCTCAGTCAATAAATTGCTGTTTGCATTTGTCAGAGTCTGTGAAAATAAATTCAGGCAAATTGAGTTTCTGAGGAATTGAAAATTAGTTCAGGGAAATCCCATGGCCTGTGCTGCCCTTGGTGATCCCAGCTGGTGCTTTTATCCTGTAGCCTGTGCTTGGGCGATGCCTCTGAGAGTACAAATGAGAAAAATAAGGATGAACAACTCCAACATACAACACCTTGCTCTTTCCCCCCAAAATCATTCAACTCGTTCCATTTGGTGAATTTCTGAATGATGTCACAGAGAGCACAAAGTCCCTTCCACATGACCCAGCTGCTGCTCTTTATTCAAAATTTTCCATAAAATGAATAAACTATACCCACGAGTTTCATTTAACATTATCATTTTCCTCTCTGAGAAGCTTTTGATAAGTAGCTTAATACAAAAGCTGTGTAGTTATAGGTTTTTTTTCTAGAAATGTTTTTGAACAGAAGCCTCAATCCCAAAGGAAGGAATTTATAAACCTTGATAATCTCACTTTAGTCCAACGTTTAATTAGTTTTTATTTCAGTTGCTCAGTTTCAGGGAATCTGTTTTGCAGGAAGAAATAGAAAATGGGGGCATTGTGAATTCTCTTAAAGAGGAAAAAAAAAGGCATGAAAACAAGTCCATAGGAGAGCAGTGCCTCCATTCAGAACAAAATCTTTTTATTCAAGTTTCTTTTAATGAAAACCATTCAGCTTGCTGGTGGTTTTGTTATTCTGAGAGATGGAGAGTTTGAATGTTTTGCAGGACTGCTGGACCTCAAAGCAAGCTGAGCACAGTCAGTGCTTGGGCTGCACTGAGCTGGAACCTGAATTTTGTCATTAGTGAATGGATTATTCACTGCCTTTGCCTGAGCCTCAGGAGCAGAGGGCAAAATCAGACACAAAAAAAACCCAATTTACACCTGAATGCTGAAGCTGGCCCCAGACAGTTCTCCTGGAGATCAGAATTCCAGAACAGTAAGAAATGGCTGTAGGAAATACTTATGTGTGACACAAATCGTTGGATTGGTGTAGGAGGTAACCTAAGGTGAATTTTAGGGATTTGTCTCTGTTCCTACAGCTTTCTTTGGGACTGAGTGCCTGAGATCAGGGACTTCAGTGATGGGGGTAAAAAGCAAATGCTCTTCTGCTGATGCCTGATTTTAATATTTGGGGAATGAAGAAAAGTTTAGCACATGTAGTGAAGATAATGAAGTTGTCTATGTTGAACACACCTCATCAAAATATAAATCCTTGGTTATAATTTGGTTTTGAACTATGCCAATGAGAGAACTGTTCCTTTATCCTTTTGTCTTTTACAAGTTCAGGTTCTGGTGGGTTGACCAATATTTCAGTGAGGAACAGGTTTTATTCTTTGATTTTTTTTATTTTTTTTTTAATTGTGATTTCTTTGTGCAAGGTGAGTACATGATGTTGGCATCTGGTGGAGTCATGGTGCTGCAGGAGGATGAAATCCTTTCCAAATTTTTTTCCCAGTGGAGCATCCAGGGCCAACAGTGTGGGTTTGGTGTTGTTTGGGAGCTCTTGAGCTGTTTTAATTTCCTTCATCTGATATAAGACACCTATAAAGAGAAAGTTCATATTTGCTTTTAATACATAGAGGAGATGTTAAAACTTTTTTTTCCTATTTATTAAAGTTTTCTGAAGTAGCATAATGAGATTTACAGATGCTGAAAGCAGAACACCTTGTAGATTTTTTAAGAAAAAATTTAAAATATGCTCTATAGTTGATAGAGTCTGAACTGATGCAATGGCATGTTCTGTTTGGGTTTTACACTTGTGTTTTCAGCTGTGCTGGAGCCTTTCTCTGTAGAACTGTTGACTTTTGCCTTGTCACAGACCATGGCAGAGCTGTGCTGCCCTCTGTGTTAAAGAACTTCATTCTCAGGGATATTTACATCAGTGGTAACATTTTTAATAAGCTGCAATTAAAAATCAACCAGCAGCATCCTGTGCCTGTAGTGCTGACTTTCAGAAATGTAAGTAAACATAAATATCTGCTGTATTTTCCGTTGTTAATATGTTTTTCTTTGAGCTTCTTCTGTTGGAACAGCGACTTTGACTCGTTGACTGCAAAATCAATAAATACATTTTACATTTATTTCAGGATTGTGCAAAAACAGCAGAAGCCTTGCTGTTAAACATCTTATTTGCAGAGCTACCATGCTTCAAGTGGTTGATGGTTATTGAGATTTTTCTCCCTGATAGTCTGTTGCTGGAAAATCCTGTTTTTATCAGGATGGGTGTCTGGGGGAAGGCAGAGATGATTTGTGTGTGGTTTGAATCATCTGAACAGCAGTAAGGAGAGGCATGTTAAGCAAGGATGAAAATAATGAGAGATTATCATGGATAATACATCAATTACTTCTCTTACCTTGGCCACTTTTCTTCCTTGAGAAAAACAGTTCCTGAGAGAAGGGAATTTAACAGGTATTTCCCATGAAAATTGGGGATATGTGCTGCTCTGTCGAGGCTGATTTACTGATGACAGCCACTTTATTCTGATTTGTTTCTCCAGCCAACCATCTTGAAAAAATATTTTGTGCAGTTGACAGATGAGATTGTTTTTAGTTAAAAAAAATTGAAGTTCTTGTCTTGAAAACTTCAGAAGAAATTGCAACATATTGAGCCTGTAAAATTGAAGTTTGACTTCAATTCCATCATTTTTTTCCGACCTTGTTTCCATCAATTCAGATTCTTAAAAGGGAATATCAAAATTGTTTCAAACTCTGTGGTTTTTTCCCCCCAGACTTGCAGCAGATTTTGTGTATTTAATTTTTATTTTAATATTTGTGACATTCCACTGTTTGTGGATTGATAGTTTCACATCGCTTTTCAAGGTGCTGTTGTGCTGCTCAGTGTTCTAAGACATTTAGAATTTTAGAGTTAATAATGCAAAATTTATGACTAGGAAGGGGTCTGGCTTTTTAATTTGGATGAAGCTGTAGGTGTGTGAGAATTCTCCAGGAATTTAGAACGGGTGAAGAAGGGGTGGAAGGAAATAGTGAGTTTTAAGAGTATTTTATTTTTAAGAAATACAGTTTTTCTTGAGAAGCCTGAAACCACCCTGGTGTGCTTTTATTCCATGGGAAGGGATTGTCACTGTCACATTTTCTGGAAAAATCCCTTTGCCCAGGATTTCTTCTCCTGGGAAGCTGAGAAGCCTCAGGGGAAAAGGAAAACAAGAATTATCTGATTTGCTTCTCCTGTGTTTTGCTGCTTTGGAATGTGTTTGGAGATTGTTTATCCAACAGGTGATTGTTTCATTGGTTTCATGTGAATTGTTTTTACTTAATGACCAATCACAGTCCAGCTGTGTCAGGACTCTGGAAGAGGTCATGAGTTTTTCATTATTATCTTTTAGCCTTCTGTAAGTATCCATTCTCTAGTCTTTAGTATAGTTTTAGTATAGTATTCTTTAATATAATATAATATCATATCATAATCATATCATATCATAAAATGATAAATTAGCCTTCTAAGAAGATGGAATCAGATTCATTCCTTTCTCCTCTGTCCAGGGACCCTGAAAATACCATAAGAAGTGTAGCTGCTCTTTCAGAGCCATCTGCTTGGTTTAAACTCCATTTTTTGTCACCCTGGTTTGCCTGAAAATTCATTGGTTTTTAGGCAGAGGAAAACCTGGGGAGGAGAAATCCCTGGAAAACAAGGAGTGATCCAAGATGGCAAATCCTGTCCTGGGGAGGAGCAGGGGGGATTTTGTTCTCCTGCCAGGGAAGGATTCACTCAGCAGAGGATGCTCAGGTCACCCCAGCACTGAACACAGACTTTACCCAGGTCCAGTAACCCAGGCAGAGTTTGCAGCTCATTCTTATCTCAACAGGAAACAAATAATTAATTGAAACCTTGAGTGTTTTCTGGCAACTGCTGAGCTGCAGATGAATTCAGACACACAGCAAAGACCTTTTTCCTACATCTTGCCAAAAGTTTATTTTTCACCACCTTATCTTTGAAAGTCCTGAGAAATCAGGACTTGGAATATTTTCTTTTTGTTGCTGTAATCTTTCTAGGAAGATAAAAGTATTCTTTTCTGACATGGAGGACAACATTAGGGATTTCAGATTTCCCTTTTAACTCTCTTTTATCAAAAATATTGACTGTCTTGCTCTATTTTTTCCCCCTCATGTACAGCAGAGCTTGCAGATGCCTCAGTCTCTGGGGGGAACAGCAGTGTTTGTATGTGAGGAGTAGAAAGGTGGATGAAAATTTGTTCAACATTTACTGATTTATTATTTATTTTTTCTTTTTTTGCCGCAAACACGGCCTGTTGTGTGGGTTGCTATCATAAAAATCTCTTCTCCAATGTTCCTAATGTATAATTATTGTCCACATCATGTCCTCAAACTCTGTTGGGTTGTTAAAAACTTCTAAGAAAGGTTTTTCCCAATGATTTTCCCATTTCCTGCTTCTGTCCAGCCTGAAACTATTCCTCCCTCCCTCCAGCAGTTACAGACATTGGATTTGAAACCATCTGAGTTTGCTTCTATTTTAAGTGAGATTCAAAAGTAGAGAATTTCAATATATAGAACATTTATAGTCTTGATTCCAAGCTTTTCTTCCTCCCTTGCGTGGAGGAAGCTTCCCTGGGGTGTGTGAGGTCTGGAATTGTGTCTGTGTGACCAGGGTGGCTGGAAAAGGGATGTTCAGGGGGTTTTTAACCTTTGTACCTTCCCTGACACCCAGCTCTCACTGGGCTTGGTTTAATTCTCTTGCAATCCAGTGGCCTCTGTTGTTATTTTGCTGCTCTGCCACAGGAATGTGGAAGTTTTTGAGGGTTTTATAAAGCAGCTCAAACTCCCTGCTCTGAGGTATTGGGACAAAACCTCCTGTCCAGCAGGATGGAGGTGCTGTGACTCACTCGGATGGTGGGAAATTTGAGAGGAAAGTGCTGGTCTTGAATAACTTTAAATTATTTTATTATAAATTATGAAGGAAAAGAAAAAAACTCCCAATCTGTTTTTCCTATTTTTTCTTTTTTTTTTCCTTTTCCTCCATCCTTCAGAACTATGTGTTTAAAAATTTACCTAATAGGAAAAAAAATAGACATTTAAATTACGAGTCATGTTTTTCACCTGGTTTCATGTTACAGTAAAATGCCACGTTTGTCACTGAGGTGTTCTGGGTCACTTGCTTGGCTCAGAAAAGTGTGGTACCTAATTAAAAATGTCACTTTGTGTGCTGTAATTGTCACTTCTTGCCACGGAGGGGCCAAGGAGGGGGACGGAAAGCAGCAGAGCTGTCACAGAAGCACAGGAGGGGTCAGCCTGGCAGGGACCAAGGGGCTCCTCTGTCCCTCCTCCCTCCCTGCTCAGGCACAGGATCGCATCCAGACACTCCTGGAATATCTTGTCACCCCCTGGGCTTATCTGAACAGCTCAAACTTGAGAGATAAGGGATGTCTGTGGGTGGCCCACACGGCTTCTCTTGGTTATCTCCAGGTAAGTTACATGACAGTCAAACTGATAAGAAAAAAAAGGGTAATTTTTAGATAGAGCCTTTTAGTAAGTCATGAAGAAATAGCATTACAATGTTACTGGTTGTGCTGCTTTTAAAATGCAAGCTGAAATTCAGATGCATTCTGGTTTCTGTTAGAGCTGTGAAATGCACTGTTTAAGTGTTGCTAAAAGTGTTTTGGAGGAAAATTATTCCTCCTTCAATATCAGTTTGCAGAGTTCTTTTAGGCTGACAGGTAGCACTTGAAAATGTTTGTTGTATTTTTTTCTCACTCGTCGCCTGACAACAGCGCAATGAAAAATCAGAATTACGCTCGGATTCCAAAGCAGCTGAAACCAAATGTTGTGAAAGGAGAAAACAGACAACAGACAAAACAAAACCTATTTATTATTTAGTAAAAGAACCCCCCCAACATCAGTAATAAATAAAAGGGCCCCTCCTCTGGATGCTGAGCGAATGTAGGTCGTGGTTTCAGCTGTGGATCTGGGAGGCACTGGTGCAGTGCAGTTGGGTTGTTGTGTGAGAAGAGATGAAGTGACAATTCCCCTTCAGTGGTAAGAAACAACAGGCACGTGTGGGATCCCTCTTCTCATGCAGAAGAACACGTTTTTGGGAAATGTACCACTCATGTAGATGGAGAGAGAGTTGGGGAAGCCTCCTAAGCATGGCATGAGCTCAGGAATGCAGTCAGCAATTTTGTTGTTCATTTTTATTAAATGCACTTTATTGGCTCCTTCATGCTTCAGAGATGTGTAAAGCACAACATATTTGTACTTTCAGTCTCCTAATTGACTCTGATATTTTTTTCCCTCCGAGTCTTCATTAAAGGGAAATGATTTTGCAGTCGATACCTTATGATTTGTTCTAATGCAAATAACATTTAGCACGTCTTGTAGGTTGTCTGGAGAATTCCCACAAGCTTCCCTGCAAATGTCATCTGACTCCTCAGTCGAGTGGAGCTCTCTGCCTTCCCTGTGCTTCCCTGCAATTTGTCATGCTTCATCCTCGGCTGGATCTGCCAATTTCCATTGTCCTCACTGACAGCAGCTGTCACCGCGCCACTTATGGCTGGCAAACTCTTGGTGGCAGCATCCTCCAAGCCACGGGGCTCAGGAGGAGCCCGAGAGGCTCAGAGATGTGGGGCTGGAGCCTCCCTGCTCAGTGAGGTTTTTGTGAATGGAATGGGATTGCTGGGATGTGTTCTTTGAGCTTCACTGCAGCATCAGCCTCGTGACAGGGTTGAGACAACTGCAAGATGGCAAAGCTCACGTCCTGCCAGCAGCAGGTAAAGATTTCTTTGTTCCAGAGCATTTTGAAAACTTTCAAGCCAATGGCACATTGCTAAAGCTCACAGATAATTGTTCTAGCCAATCACTAAAAGCACACCTACACCTGCTTCACACAATGCTTGTTTGCTCTCTATTAACAACACACAATTCTCCATTATTGGGCTTAAAACTTTCTCCTATCTTTCTGCAATCTTAAGGTTTGTCTTGGCCAGGCCTAAAACTCAAGCTATTGGTTCCTGACCTTGCTTGCTGTATTGTAACTTTTTCTGCTTTCAGACTTTGCAGCTGCAGCTAGTTTTAAGTTTTCTTTCTATTTCTAAGGCCTGCTTGTACAGCTTTCTGAAAATCTTCTTACATTTACTATTTCCCACACTCAGGAGTGGCACCACAGGGTCCCTGGGAAGGGAAAACCCAGCAGGATGTCCCAGAGTGGTCACCAAAGCCATCATTTTCTCCTGCAGTGCTCTGAGGAGCTTGTGTTGACCATGAAGATGTTAAAGTCCACTGCAGAAACCTCCATGTGTGATAAAGGGAAAATGCTCAGTGCACGGTGCCACCAGGACAGTCAGGTTTAACAAAATTGTGAGCAGAGCACCCAAAGTCCCAAACCCAGTAATCCTTGCTCCTACACATCCCCCTCTTCCTGAAAACCCCTGTGGAAATCAGAGTTGTTTCATAGGGATTTTCCCAAAAAGTGCTAAATTTCCTACAGTCAGCCCCAGTGAAGCCCCCATCAGTCAGAGTGGGGGTGTGGAGATGACAGCCCTGGGCTCAGCCCTGTGCAGGCTGCCCTGGAGCAGAGGCTGGGCAGAGCTCCAGAATAAAGCAGGGATTCATTCCAAGCATCTCCTCCATGGATCCACCTTGGGCAGCACCAGAGCCCAGCCAGGGCTGCACCCAAGATGAACCAAAATGGCCCCAAAATGCACCAGCGCTCCCGGGCTCTCTGCCTTGGATCAGTTCTGCTCCATTTGCACCTTGCAGTTCATTGTCCCATCCCAGCTTTAGCCCCTGCAGTCCCACCCTGCTTGTTTTTCTCTCTCCAGCCCACGGGGTTTGTGCTCTTGGGGCTGAGATTTGGATCATTTGTCCTTGGTGCCCAGCTGGAGCAGGAATTGTTTTGTCTCCCTGCTCTGTGCACAGAGCTCAGCATCCCAAAATGTGAAGCCCAGACCCACACTCTAAAGCAACACAGAATCTGAAAAATTATAGAAGTTACAAAAAAAATTATAAAAGCTAAACCCTGAGGCATCATTTCCTGGGCTGAGTTTGCTGCAGGGAGGGTTTGAGCAGCTCTGCTGTTGCATGAGGAGTTTGCTGCTCTGAGCTGCAGGTGCAATTCCACCCCAGGGCATTCCAGGCTGTTCATCTTTCTCTCCTGCTGGAAGGAGTTTGGAGCTGTCTGTGCTGGGGTGGCTGTGGAGGGGTCAGGTGTGCTCTGAGGGCTCTGTGGCTCCTGGAAGGGCTGGAATATCCAGGGGGACTGGGCTGTGCTGATGGGTTCTGGCTGTCACTGGGCAGGGAAGGGCATTTTGCTCAGCAGAGTCAGTGCCTGTAGCTTTGTGGAGTTGGCAATGTGGAATTTTTGTAACTCTGGGGGCACTTTCTAATTTGGCAGTGCAGTTATGGAGTAGTTTAACAGTAGGTCTTGGCCTAGGACATAGCAGAACAGATCTGCAGCCTGGCCTGGTGGGAGGTGTCCCTGCCCATGGCAGACAGAGGCCATGTCTCTGCCCATGCCCAGGTGTCCCTGCCCATGGCAGGGGGATTGCAGCAAGGGGATTTTTACATCCCTTCCAACCCAAACCACTCTCTGATCCTCTAATTCCACAATCCCTGTCCCTCTGCTCATATTTTTGCCATGCTGTGATGTCTGTATGGCACCCCTTGCACGCCCACAGGGACTCAGCCATGTTTTCTGAGTTAACTTTGAACTCATTTCCCACGTTTAGCTTTGCTCAGGAATTCTGTAGGTGCTGCTGCCTCATTGCTTATTTGCTTTGCTTTCAGGCAGGTTTGCTGCTGAAACCTTTACAAGTGCCTGAGACAGCAAATCCAGCAGTGCCCAGGTGCTTCCAACCAGGCTGAATACTCCAGCTGCACAAGTCACATCCTGAAGTGATCAGAGATGCACCTGGTGATAAATTGATCTGTCCTCTGGCTGGTGTCTGGGTGAGAGCAGAACCCCAGCACCCCTGGAAATGCTGTTTAATTTTTGATTTGTTCTCCTGTTCACCGGTACAGCCTCTCAGTGGTTTATCTGCAAACAATGTGAGCTGTCTGCAGAGAATGTGGGTTTCTCTCACTCAGGAAAATATCATTAGCTCGTGCTACAGTGGAGTGTGCTTTTGTTTCAGTTTATCAGCCAGAACTGGGGATTTGCATGCATAATCTAGTGGATCACGTGGAGGCCAAAGAAAAGTTATCCCAAACCACCAGCATCCTTTGTAGCTGCTAAAAAGAGAGGTAATTCCTCCTTCCTCTCAGGGCCTGAGGTAAGAAGTGCCTGTCACCTTGGGATCTGTGGCCTGCTGCACATCCCAGAGTATTCTAATCTTGTATTTAGCTCTTCTTTCATATGCATGTATGAAAGAGCTTTGCACAGATGGGTAACAGTTTTTATCCCCGTTTCTCTGTGGTTTAGTGTAGTTACATCAGGAGGAGTAATTATTTCTATCAGCAAGATTGTGACAGCCACCACATATTATGGAAATTTCCTTCATTGAAACGTTAACATTTTTTTCCCCCCTTTTGTTTGATTCTCGCAGCAACACAAAGAATAGTTTAGAAATATAATTGCAATCTCCAGGAGAAATATAAGCAGCCTGGCTGTGGAGCTGAATCACATTAGAGCACTGGGAACAGAGCCACCTAGGAAAGAAAATGAGCAGGAAGAACATCCCGTCTTGAGGGGCTGTCATTTGTCAGGAAAAGGGGAATCTGTGCTGAGCCACCACGGGGAAGGGGCAGCTTGGCAGGGATGGCTTGGAGCTGCCAGGGCTGGGATGCTCAGGAGGGGCTTCTCAAACAGCAGAAATTGCTTCATTTCCCAGCACAGGGTTTGCTGCTGAAGCTGCCTTTGTCTGAGGCGTCTGGGGATGTCTCAGGGTCTCTGTCTGCTCAGGCTGACCCCAAGATGTGTTGGAAAGTCTCTTTTCCCAGCCCAGTGCTCAAAGAAGGAGTCAGAGCTCTTCAGTTCTCAGTCTCAAGGTTGTTTATTGTTTCTTATCTATAAAATTCTTTCTCCTGTCCTGCCGAGGTCCCCTCAGCAGGACAGACAGAGGCACACTGATGCCTTCAGGGAGGTGTGTAGCCATGAGATTTTCTGAAAAATCCTTTCCTTAGGATTTTTTCTCCTGAGAAGCTGAGAGGCCTCAGGAACAAAATGCAAACAATGATTATCTGCTGCTGTGGAATGCAACAGGTGCATCTGGGATTGGTCTCATGGGGTTGTTTCTAATTAATGGCCAATCACAGCCCAGCTGGCTCAGGCTCTCTGTCTGAGCCACAAGCCTTTGTTATCATTCTTTCTTTTTCTATTCTTAGCCTTATTCTTCTGATGAAATTCTTTCTTCTATTCTTTTAGTATAGTTTTAACAGAAAATATATGGTAAAATAATAAATCAAACATGGAGTCAGATCCTCATCTCTTCCCTCATCCTCAGAGCCCTGCAAACACCATCACAGTGGTGTTATAAAAACTACGTGTACAATATTTACCATAACTTCCCAATACTTCTCACCCATGTTAGACAGTGAGCTTCTACTCTAAACCAATCTAAAAGTGCCAACATCACAGCAGAAGATGAAGGCCAAGAAGAACAAGAAAGGCTGGACATGCCCAGATTCCTCCATCTTGCCCCCTGAACCCCCATGCTAAAAAAACCCAAAAAAATCTATTTTTTCACCCCATGATAAAATTCACTATCATTCTACTTAAATTTCTGTGGCTTGTAATTCTTCATATAAAGGTTGCTAATTGCTTTTTCCAAGGGCTAAATCAAAGGCACTGGGTCTTGGGCTCTGTTCCAAGGTCTCTGAGCCCCCTGGGCAGGGGCTGGAGCCCTCCAGGGCAGCCAGAGGAATTTCCTGGGTTCTGATAAGGAACTATGAGACTGGGGTAAGCACCTGTGAGAGGGTTAATGCACTTCAATTCCCTGTAAAGACCTCAGGCAGTGGGCACAACCCTCCCCAGACCCAGGAGTTCCACTGGGAAAGCAGCTGGGCTCTGCTGCCAGCCCCTAAACCTGGCAAATGGGATATTGGTGCAGTTCTACAAGCTCCCAAGAAAAGCTGTGTAAATTCGAGTTTCTTTGTCTGATGAGTGCATTCATTCAAGACCCAAACCCTTCAATGCCTCATCCTTTCCCAGCATGGTGCTCACTGACCATAATTAGGTAAATTACACTATCAGATATTGGTGTAATGGCCTTTTTTGGCTTTGTAAGGGTTCAATCTGCAGGATCATGTGGGAACTGCTTGCAGAAAGTATTACTAATATTTCATATTTCTATGTCTAGTAATATTAAACTATTCTAGGGGTTTTTCTGTCACTTAAGCTCATAAAAGTCTCGTGAGAAATCCTAATTGGAGTTTTACAGGGTTGAGACACAAGTTCACTTGTGAATCCTGTTCTTCCCATATGCTTAATTAACCTGAAACTTTGATACTGATTAACCCTCATTGATCAACAATTCAGGCCAGCACCTCTCTCACCTCTGCATTGTGAAATCATAAAAGTCATAGGAGGGTATTTTATAAAAGCTAGGGAAATGTGAGCTTGCAGCAGCATGGGATGGAAAAATACACATGTTCCTATTCCAACATTGCTGCAGAGGAAAATTATTAGTCCAGGACACCCCAGAAATGAGTTTAGATCATCTTAAATGCCATTGAGAGCCTTACATTTAAAAAAAAAGCATATTTTAGGTTGAAAAAGAGAAATGTAACCTTCTGACTCTTGAAACTGGGATAATTAGCTTTTATTAGTGTGTAATTGTAGTGCACGAGCACAGAGATAGTACCTAGAATTAATTGCTGGGTACAGAGGTATGATTTGTAAAATGCTTTTATATCTGCAAATTTAAAATAATTGGCTTATCTATGAAAATATACATTTGCCTGTGGAGTGGAGAGAAACAGAAATGTTTACTTCTTAATTTTAGTAGGTAGTAGTTTAAACATTATTTAAATATTATTGGATGTTTCCTTTCCAAGTCTTGAGTGCATCACCAAATCAGCAGTGTGGGAAAGGTGACATAGAAAGGGTTTGTGTCCAGGTAAGGAACAACAGGAATGTTTTAAATTCATCCATTCCTTACTGGTTTTGATCCTCCTGGGATCATTTCAGCAGTGAGGTACAGATGGTGAGGAGCAGATTTACTGCAGTTCACATTTCTGCAGCTCTCTTTGGGAGCTCTCAAATGCCAGCAAGGATGGGAGGGAATTTTTCCCACCTGAGTGGGTTTCCCAGCCCTGGTAATGGATGGAGACTCCATGGAAAAGGGACAGTTTGTGTGCTGTGAGGGCTCTGTGGCTCCTGGAAGGGCTGGAATGTCCAGTGGGACAGAAATATCCCACCAGGCTGCATTTCTGGTGGGACTGGCTCATCCTCGATGGTTTTGTGCTTGCTGTGGGGTGTTTGTAAGTGGGGAAGGTGGGAGGAATCATTGGGAGAGGTGGGAAATGGGCTCACAGCAGCTGGGGGGGTCACAGAGGGGCTGCTTAGGGCCAGTGGGAAGAGATGGCATTAAAGGTTGTTTGCCATACATGTTATGTATGAAATGACATGTGTATATGTGTATGTATACATATATGTACATATGGAGGATAAAATAGACATCATTTACCCCCAAAAGCAAGACCAGAGATCCAGGGCCTGTAGGCAAAGTACTTTTTAAAATTACTTTTTAAAGTACTTTTTAATTAGAATGGCTTCATGATTGAAAACATGATGAGCTTCTGAGCTTCCTGCTCTTAGGTCTGGTCCCAAGGGGGGATTTGTTCTTTTCCATCCACATCAGTTCTACTAAACAAAGCAAGTGTGTTCAGGTGTGGTATCAGGGCTCTCCCTATCAGCATTATTTTCTTGCAGCCCAATGAAGTGGGAGCACAGGGAAATTTCAGCAGAAAGCACTGGCAAGTCAATAACAGGCAGCATTTACTGTTCAGCTGATTTGAGGGAAACTCCTCGGTGATGGAGCAGATCCTGGGCTCTGCTGGGGCGTGTTGCACCCCACAGTTTGTGTTTCTAGGAGCTGGCAGCACCGTGAGGCTGCTGCTCAGGAGGCAGGAAGGTTGCAGTGTGCAGGAGTGGAAAATACCTGCTATTGTGCTGATGGAGCTGTCAGGGGACTCTGGCTGGGAAAAACAGCTCTGAGCTGGGGTCACTCACTTGGAGTTGGTGAAGTTGTGCTGACACAAGCTGAAGGAAATCAGGGCTGAATTCAGTCCCAGGAATTGCACAGGGAATCTTAGGGGCAGTGGGAGAGGTGTGTTCTCAGGTAAGCATTTCGTATTTCCTGCACTGGCTTTTAGTGTGGGTGTCACCACTAATAAAAATCCCATGGAAGTTGTGCTGGAGAACCCTGCTCGTGCCTGCTCTCTGATTTTAACCTATTGAGCATTTAATCATTTCTTGTACAATTGCTGAGCTTTGACAGCTGCTCTTACACCAGAACAAGCTTCAGCTGCTTGGGACTGAGAGGTTAAAACCTGTCAAAAAGCAGTGATACAGACTGGAGTCTCTTTTGGGTAAGAAATTGGTTATAGATATTCCTGTGCCTCTGACTAACCCAACTACTGAGCAGCCAAATAAATGGAAGTGATATTTTCTCCCTCAGCTTTTCCTTTTTTATTTTTTCTAGCTGAGGAAAAAAAAAAATCCTAATTTATGAGGGTGTTATGAGGTCTTTACACAAGGGGCCTTGGCTGTGTGGTGAGTTAAGGACAGTGATGCATAGGGCCAGGGAATTGTGGTGTTTGATTCTGGTTGGGTTTGAGTTTTTTCTTTTTCTTTTTTTTAAGTCCTGCGGCCTGCATCCTTTCATGAATTTATCCAAGTGGCACCAAAAAAATCAGTATATTTTAAATCCAGCCTTTTGAAATATGAGTATCATTAAAAGTCAATTTTAAAATTAAGGCAACCTCTTTTGAAAAATTTACCCTGGGACAAGTGTCAGGAAAAATTAAGCTTTGCAGGCAGAGCGTGCTGAGATGCACAGTCATTTTGGGAAACACTTTTCTTTGGTAGCACAGAAAATGCAGACACAGAGAGAGCAGTTGATTGCTTTTCACTGGGGAATAAAGTTGAGTTTTTCAAATTCCTTGGACTTGCTGGCTTCATGAAAGATTTTTAGTGAGCAAATGCAGCTAACAGTGCTTTGATTCTCAGTTAAGTGGAAGTTGCTAAGCCAGTTGTCCTGCAGTTTTTGTAGAGAACAAAAGACACAAATAATTGAGGTTTTATATACGTTGGGAGCAGTAGGAGTAGGAAAATATTCTGTCTTAATAATAGGCTTAACAAGGGAAGGCAATAAATCATTTCTAATTACCAGCCTCGTCGATTACATGTTTCCTCATTCTCATCTTTCAAATTGCCTCCTAAGCTGGGGCTTCTTTGTAAATGAGATTTGCTTTTCTTCTCCTCCTTCCGTTCTGGGGATGTGTCACCCTGCAGGAGCACATGTGTGTGTCTGCTTGGATCACAGCAGGATGGGGGCCTTTCCACAGCCAGCTGGAAGATGGCTGGCACTGCCTGGCTCCAGTGCTTCCAGGGGAAAAACAGGGACAAAATGGATCCTGCTCTGCCTGCTCAGTCCACCCAGTTAAATGTTGGTTACTTTTTGTGGATTTGGTTGGTTTGAAGTCTGTCGTTCTTGTTTCTGTATTTAAAGATTATTGAAGAGGTAAAGCTTTGAGGATGGTGGAGGAAAAACGAAGGTAGGTTTGCTGGAAGATGCTTCTCCCATTGTTTTAGGAGAGTGGCTGGTAGACAAAGCTAAATAAAGAAATAATCATCATTTTATCTTCCTGAAAATTAAATTGATCCTTTATTTTTATCTAGCCCTTGAGGCTTGTGAATAATATTAAAATAATACTAAAAGTGGGGGAGAGCTTGAGATGTCTGTCCTGCTCCTGCATCCCCACAACACTGATAAAAAAGGATAAAAATTCTCAGTGACTGAACATAGCAGGACCCTGTAGAGCTAAGAATTCAAAACCAGAGGGGCACAGACTGGTTTGGGTTGGAAAAGGACCTTAAAACCCACCCAGTGCCACCTCCACCATGGCAGGGACACCTTCCACTGTCCTGGGTGCTCCAAGCCCTGTCCAGCCTGGCCTTGGGCACTGCCAGGGCTCCAGGGGCAGCCCCAGCTGCTCTGGGCACCCTGTGCCAGGGCCTGCCCACCCTCCCAGCCAGGAATTCCTTCCCAATATCCCATCAATCCCTACTCTGGGTCAGTGGAAGCCATTCCCTGTGTGCTGTCCCTCCATCCCTTCCCCAAAGTCTCTCTCCACGTTTCCTGCAGCTCCTCCAGGCCACACTGAGCTCAGCCCAAAGCTCCTCCTGTCCAGGTGAGCACCCCCAGCTGTGCCAGCCTTTCCTCCCAGCAGAGCTGCTCCATCCCTCTGCTCCTCCTGGAGCCTCCTCTGGCTCTCTCCAGCAGCTCCAGGTCCCTCCTGTGCTGGGGCAGCTCTGCAGGTGGGGTCTCACCTGAGCACAGAGGCAGAGGGGCAGAATCCCCCTCCTCAAAAATCAGGATTTTTCTTCTTGTCTACGTGCTGTGTTGTCATTTAAACAGAGCATGTTGATTAAAAACAAACAAACAAACCAGGAGAAAACCTCAAAATCCTTAAGGCAAAGGTACAGCATTTCTGAGTCCCTCTGGTTTCTTAGGGCTTCTCTGAGGGCTGCAGATTATGTACTAATGCCCAGGAGTTTACATAAAAGCAGCTTTGGTTTCAAGTGTCTGCAGTGTGATACCTTTACATTTCTCTACGTTGTTTACTGCTAAATTGGCAGAAAGTCTGGCCCAGCAGTGTGGAGAACTCCAACCACAAACAAAGCCCTGGTTTTTCAGCCCTGCCCCCTGTGGGCTGTCACTTGCTGCCATAAGTAGTCACTGCAATGAAATAATAACAATTTTAAATTTTCCTTGAATTGGTTTCAATTCCAGCAAGAGCAGCAGAGGGGAGCAGTGAGGTGAGAGCTCTGTCCCTGCAGGGGCAGCTTCTGCCCTGGAGCTGTCCTGGTCCTGAGGGGGTTTAACTGAGGGGTTGGAGCCATCAGGGAGGGAATGCCTTCTGCTTGTGATCGTGTGGGGCTGTTCCCTGCCCTGCTGTCCTCTGGCACATCTGCTTTGCCAGAGGGATCTGTTCTCCCAAAGCTGGGGCTGAGCCTTGTGTGGCTGCAGGAGGCTGCTGAGGGCAGTTTTGGGGCCTAGAGGGGGGTTTGGTGTTGGGCAACTCTGCTGCCATCACTTCTGAGCTCAGGAGAAAGAGTCAGGAAAGCCCAAACCAGCTGCCTCCTGTCTGTGACTGCTGCAGCCTGGCAGGGCTGGACTGGGTGAGCTTTAAAGGCTCATTCCAACCCAAACCAGGCCATGATTCTCTGCCATCTGTTCTTTTGAAAGGTTATTTGGGTTCAATTTGGGGTTAAAAGGGTTTTTTAGGGGTTAATGCAGTGGCCAAGCTCTGGGGTGCTGCTGAAGGGGATCAGGTCCAGGCTGGTCCCTGTTCTTTAGGATACTGGGAGCACTGGGGAGGAGCACTGGTGGCTCTGCTGGAGCTGTCTCCAGCCCTCCCCAGCTGGGGAGGCTCTTCTTGTGCCAGCCTTAGGGGAGGGAAGAGTGAAGAGTGGAAAATGAGAATGTCAGGCAGGATAATTGCTCCTGAACTTGATGGAATTTTTTGGTGGTTTTTTTTGTTTGTTTGTTTAGGAGTTTTTTGTTTTTGTTGGGGTTTTTTGGGGTTTTTTTGGTTTTTTTGGGGTTTTTTTGGGGGTTTTTTTTTGTGTTTTTTGGGTTTTTTTTGTCTTTTTTTGTTGTTGTTTTTTTGGGGTTTTTTTTTTTTTTGGTTTTTTTAATTAAGAGTTTAAGGTAGAGCAGGAAGAAGGTAAGCAAATAACAATGCCTTGAGTCTTGCAGGTGGTTCAGGGAATATACTTTACAAACTGTGAAATTAAGGTAGAATGCAGCTTGATCCATTTATTTTTCTGCAATAAATTGAGTCCATGGGGTAGTGGCTTAATTTATATTAAAACCAGAGATTTGGGAGTTTTATTGTTAGCAATTTATGGTTTTAAATCAGAAATGGGATCAAGTTTATGGGTGAAAAAATGGTGTTGAGAAGGTTTTTATAAGGAGGTTTAAAGAAGCCTGAGGTACAAGGAAAAAGCTGAGAACCATTCCCATATGTTGTGTTTGAGTAATCAGAAATATTTCAGCTAAAGTTTTGCAAAGCTTTTTAAAATCTCTTTGCTTTTCATATTTAAGAGAACTATTGTGCACATCCTCAGCTCTGACTGTGTTCACACAACTGCCTTGATGCAGCTCCTGATGGTGTTGACAGAGATTGCAGCAACATTTCTGAATTGTTTTGTCACTGATGTGGTAAAAGCCCCCAGCCACACCATTAAACCCCATTAACATCTGTTGAAATATTTGCCATTTTCCTTCCAAACAATGGCATTAAATATCTTTCAACAGGCTGTATAGAAAGATAAACCCCACAAAGTGAGTGGGTGTACACAGTGAGAGGATGTAGGAAACAGCTGATGAAAATCTGTGGTCCTGACAAAATTAGTGGCAAAAACTTGGGGATAATGGAATTTTGTTGGACCTTTTGCCAAAATGCAAAACGTTTTCCCACCTCAAGAAATCCTGAGGCAAACAATGCCAAAGGAAATCCATGAGGCTTTTGTCTGGAGTCCGACCCTGCTTCCCCTTGGATGAGCACACAGAAAACTCCCTGAATATGGATGTCCATCAGTGGACAGAGTGCATCTCCCTCCCCAGGGTTTGCCCAGGTGCTCTCCTTCCTGGGCACAGTCTCAGGGAGAAGGAACAATTTGTATTCTCCTGTCTGTACCTGTGGAGCTCCAGGCAAAACCCCTCGGGGGCTCCCCTGGGCCAGAGCTGCTCCGTGTGCTGCCCAAATGGCCCATAAATTATTTGTTCACCCTTTTGAATATTTACAGCTTCAGCAAAAGGAACCCTGTACAAAACTGATGACGTTGAATTATTTCATGGACTGCCTCGTTCTTTTGATTATCTCAACATTTTGAATTCAAATTGTCTTAGCTGTAAGTTAAAAGTTGTCTTAGTGTGGGAACATGAGAAAAAAAAACCCATTCTGGCAGAAATTTGTCAGTAGAATTCTCACTAAAAGGGTAATCAGAGCACAATTTGAGAAATTAAAACTGGGTTTGAGGGGAGGATTTTCTTCCTTCTTTAATCAGGGCAAGTTATGTTCGAGGACTTGCAAATATAAAACCAAATTAAGCAAATCACAGGAGTGAGAAAGTGCAATGCAAAATTGCTGTCAGCACAAAACACAAGTTACTCCCATAAATCTTTAGGACTCCTTAAAAATTGTAACGAGAAAATAATAATCAACTAATGTATCAGCTTGATATTGCACTGAATATATGGGGATTTTTTTGTCTCAAATGGCATTTAGTACTGATCAGAAAAACAGATAAAACTCGATGTAATAACCAGATCCATTCTGTTTAGTGTCTTGGAATCTTGCATTTAGCAGAACAGTTTCACCACAAATGGTATTTTAACTCTGGCTGTTTCACATTTTAATTGAAGTCTAAATTTTCTAATGAAGTTTTCATTATAGGAAGTTCACTCAAGTGCATTTCCAGTATGGGAATTGCAGCATCCTGGGGTGCCAGCTCAATGGAGAATGGTAAAATTAATGTCAGCATCCTTGGTTTATTACCATCAGGATGGAATAGGTTTCAGAAATAAAAGAGTTTTCATAACTTGGCCTAAATAATACAGTAATTTTATGGGAAAATGAGAGAGTGGGAGTGATTTTTGGCCTTTTGGGTAGAACTGGATAAAGGAGATCTGGTACAGAGTGGTGCAAGGTGGCAGGACTGGCCTTTGTGACAGAGGATACAAAGGGTGCAAGATCTCTGAGCTGTCAACTACATCACAGAATTTTTGGAAGGGGCCGAGTTATTTAGCCAAATTCATCCCAAAGGCTTCCTCTTGTGCAGGTGAGTATTGTGTTAATATCTGGATTTTTTTCTGCTGTGTCCAAGCTTGTTTCACTTATAACTAAGTTTGTTAGTTAATAGAAAACTTTGCCCTCACAGGTGCCTCTTTAATCATCCAGGTACCTGACTGGAGAATTCAGGTAAAAGGAGATTTAAAAGTGTCCTGGGTCTGGAGGGAGACAAGCTGTTCTTTGCTTTTAATGCCTTGGCTTTGTGTCTGCCCTTTTCTGTATTTTCTGCTGCCTGTTATGATTTAATGGGTATAAAGTTGTCTCTCTCAGACCCAAATTTCCTCAGCTAGGTGGTGTTGCCTGCTCACCACCACACCATTTCTACTGATCTCTCCTTCAGGAGAGAAAAGGAAACACCATTTGATATTGTATTTGAACTCAGACTTTAAAATAGACCTTGGAAAAGCAAGGACTCTTGTCTGAGTAAAGATTTGATTTAATCAGAGAGCGAAAAAGATTCACCCTTGTTACCTTTCCCTCTTTCCTTTCATCTCTGTTTAAGCTGGTATTATTACTGTGGGAGACAAGGTTCTGTAATCTCCATTTTTCTCCTGGGGAGAGCACAGTGGGAGCCCTCAGGAGTGTGGAATGTGTTGTTGCAAGGGATTTTAGCATCCAGTGCCAAATGTGAGGTGCTGCCATGGAGTTGAAGTAGGTCCTTCTCCAAACACTTGCCTGATGCTTTAAATGTTTGACAGAGCAGACATTGTCCCACTGTGGTGGTTTTGTCACAAGCACAGGTGACATGTCAGGTGTGCAGTGCTGGGGCCAACCTTCTGTACTCACTGCCTGGTGGAAATCAATTCTAAAATCGTTAAGAGCTGGCAATTCCTCCTGAAATAATTTTGATGATCTCTTGTCCTGCACGGTGACACTCAGAGCTTCCCAGTGTGAGACAGGCAGTGTCACCTGGGTGTGAAAACTTGGGGGGAGAAAGCCACAGATTTTGAAGAAACATTTTGAAGCTGTAGAAACATTGGAAATGCAAACAGTGGCTTAAACCAACGGTGTTTTGTGTAAATGATGATCCTTCTGGTTAAGTATCCTGAGTCTTGCATGCAAACTTCATCCACATCCACCTGTGTAGCAGTTTCAGAGCCCTGGGGAGGGGAGTTTCTTGTGTCACCCCTCTGCCCAAATTCACCTTTGGGGTAAATTTTCTCTTTTGCAGCTCTGTATAAGCACAGACTGTCAAACACAGTGATTTCATTATTACTTTTAGCCTAATGAAGCACAGCTGCAAATCACACTTTTTGTGAGGGAGAACTTTCACTCCCAGTAGCACTGACCTCTCCTTCCTCACCAAATTACCCTGGGTTGAACTTCAGCTCTGCATCCACACAATTAATTCCAGTGGGCTGCTGCAAAAGTCATTGTCTTATGCCAGAGCAACCTATATAAAAATGCAGCTCCACTGTATATATTAAATCTTGCTCTTTTCTGCAGCACTACCAGCTCCATCAGCCCCTTTCCTTTGGGTTTCTCTGCCTAAACCTTCCCAAAATTGTAAAGCACAGAGAGAGGAAGTGCTCCCTAATTGGGTGTATGGTAAACAGAGAAAAATCTCATTAAAACTGAGGAGTTATTTGTAGATGTTGGCAAAGAAAACAAACCTTTGGAGCTGGAGTTCACTGCCTTATTTTAATGGAGTTCATCATTATTTTAATTTATGTGTGGCTTGGACCTAAATACAAAGGACAGTCTGGGTCATGCCTGTGGAAATTTAGTGATTAACAGCTGTTGCTCTTTAATCAAGGCAGAAGATGCACTAACAACTGAGGTACATATACAGATATACATATATATATATACAGATATACATATAAATATACAGATATTTTACTGTGAAAGAGAGCTGGTTACACGATCCAGAATTCCATAAGGAAATGGATAGATTTATTTTTTTGTTTATTTATTTTAAGATTTGAGGGAAAATTGGTTGCTCAGAGGAGCTGGGGCTGCTCCATCCCTGGAAGTGCCCAAGGCCAGGTTGGACACTGGGGCTGGAAGCAGCCTGGGACAATGTAAGGTGGGAACTGGATGGGATTTAAGGTGCCCTCAAACCCAAACCACTCTGTGGTTCCATGATGTTGGTAAAGAAATGGTACAATTGCTGCTGTTTGTGGTGGTGCTTCTGCATAATTCCTCAGTGTTTTATTACCATATATTTATTTTTCACAAGAGAAATGAGAAATACTTCTCAGGGAAGTTACTCCTGTGAGGTTGAGATCTGTTCTTTCTCTTTTCCACACCTACCTTGGATCTAAAAGATGGAAATATATTCATCCAGAATATCTGTGCACAGCTCCAGAGATTCTAAGAGTATCTCGTCTAGCAAAAATTTATGAGAGAGAAAACTCCTTTTGTTTGCGTTGTTTAAGGCCAGAAGAGAGTCTGTAGCCTGACCTTCTGTAAATGTCAAACCTTAAGAGCTCCTGGATTGTTCTTTGCTTCTAACAGAAAGCAGGCAGCCCTCCCTGTGGCTGCCAGAATTGTTACTGCTTCTGAAGGCTTGTCCATCCAAGAGTTCATTAAGTTGTTGTATTCACTTCCAGGCTGATTTGCCATCTTCGGCCTCGAATTTTTCTGTTGTATGACAGAATTATGTTATTAATATTTTGTTCTCCAGATTCGTGCAGGGTTCTATGCAGATGGCATTGCAGGGACGGTGGAAGTCTGTGAATCTTAAAATTGTGGAATGGCTTGGGTTGGAAGGGATCTTGAAGATCACCCAGTTCCACCACCTACCATAGGCAGGGACACCTTCCACTATTTCAGGGTGCTCCAAGCCCTGTCCAGCCTGGCCTTGGGCACTTCCAGGGATCCAGGGGCAGCCACAGCTTCTCTGAGCCCCCTGTGCCAGGGCCTCAGCACCCTCACAGGGAGGAATTCCTTCTTGATATCCCATCCAAACCTCCTGTCTCTCAGTGTGAACCCATTCCCTCTGTCCTGTCACTCCATGCCCCTGTGAAAAGTCCCACTCCACCCTCCCTTCAGGTCTGGAAGGCCATGGAGTGTTGGATTTTCACACACCACAACCCTTCCAGGACCCTGAACACAACACACGCGGTTCATGTGCATTAAACCACCCCGTTGTTCTGACAAATGCAATTTGTGATCATACAGGCTAGAACAGAGAGCCAGCTGATAGCTGAACATAATTAATCCTTCAAATAACTCTTGACAAGTAGATTAAAAAATTTGCAGCCTGATTCTGCGCTGTGTCTTTTCATTTATTCATGGCTGTGAACACGGCGGCACCTGTGGCGCCAGCGGCGCCCGCTGAGGACGCAGCAAATGTTGTGCCACCTGTGCCATCCACTGCCTTCCCAAACCAGCCACGGGCTGCAGCCCCGGCTCCAGCAGCTCTCTGTAGCTCTGGGAGCATGAATTGCATCTCAAAGGTGAAGGAGCAGAGAGAACACAATTGAAAAGGCACAGTGTGATGGTGTTCACAGGGGTCCGAGGATGAGGGAAGAGACGAGGATCTGACTCCATGTTTCAGAAGGCTGATTTATTGTTTTATGATATATATTATATTAAAACTATACTAAAAGAATAGAAGAAAGGATTTCATCAGAAGGCTAGCTAAGGATAGAAAAAGAAGGAATGAATAACAAAGGCTTGTGACTGGTCAGAGAGTCCGAGTCAGCTGGGCTGTGATTGGCCATTAATTAGAAACAACCACATGAGACCAATCCCAGATGCACCTGTTGCATTCCACAGCAGCAGATAACCATGGTTTACATTTAGTTCCTGAAGCCTCTGAGCTTCTCAGGAGGAAAAATCCTAAGGAAAGGATTTTTCAGAAAATATCATGGCTACATTGCAACTCCTTGGATGCGTTGCTCTTTCCGAGGGCACGGTGAGATCCTCAGGAATATTTAGCCAGTCACTGATTTAACCACCCACATTCAGTAACACAAGATGACAAGCAGGACGTTTCTAGAAGCTCACTACACATCTCAGATCACTTTTGAGATAATTAGGCTCTCAGACCTCTCTCTGCACTTACTCTGGCCCATAGATTCAGAATCGATTTCACTTTCAGCAGTTCCATACCTCTGCCAGGTGCAATTATATTTTCATTCTCTGCAAACAATAGAAAACCCCAAAGTATTTAATGGGTTTTTTTGTTTAGTTTTTTTTGTTTTGTTTTGTTTTGTGTTTTTTTTTTTTTTGGTTGTTTTTTTTTTTTTTGTTTTGGTCGGGTTTTTTTGGTTTTTTTTTGTTTTGTCTTGTTTTGTTGTTTTGGTATTGGAATCAAACTGGTTTATGTGACAACAAAAGAGTCTTGAAAGCCACTGCATGAGTCTGTGACACCAAAGGCGTAGAACAGGAAAGAAAGTTAAATATTACTCATGTTCTATGTTTTCCAGAACTTCAACATTAAAGATACATTCCCAAGGAGGAATACTGCTGATATACAATCCAACTCATGCATTTATTATTTTTTTACGCATGTAGAGCTCTTCATTGAGAGCATCATTTAAAGGCTTATAGAAAATGTGAATTATAAGCTTGACTACTGCATTATAGGAGATACTGAGAGCTGGAATTTAGGGAAGGCAAAAAAAGGGAGAAGAGCCAGCCCTGTTGCAGCTCAGGAATGGGTAAATCCTTTCCTGGTCGGGGCAGGGCAATCTGCTGGCAATATTCCACTTGTGATGGAAGATCTGGGAGAGGAACAAGAATTTGGAGTCATGGAGATCCTCTGGTCTGAGCCACCTAAGTCACGAGTAAGGTAAGAGCAGAGGTACGTGTGGGTCGGGGAGCAAAGAGGAGTAACTCCAGGGAATGTTTCAAAGCACTTTAGAGCTGTGCCTCTCTGGGACATAAGCTTGGTTTGGAAGAAATGAGGGGAAAGTTGATGGTGATGGGAAATTCTCTTTGCAAACACTAAAAAATTAGAATTGGTGAGTGTGGGGTTTTGGAAAGAGTTGATCAACCAAAAAAGAAAATATTCAACAGCTTTTTAAAAGACTTCAAAGTTTCTTGTAGGTTAATTCTGATTTATGGAAAAGGCAGACGCTTTTGAGGTTGTTTCCTTACATTGTCCTCTTCACCAGATAAAGAAAACATTACCGCCCCTATTGATTTAAGACCATTCTGACTGAAAACTGTGTTGGAACATTTTGTCTTCCTAAAATCTTACAAAGACATCAAGAATTGTTTTCACTTCTTAAGTTACCATACTTTGTATGCAAGACCAAATATTCTGCTGGCTTAGTTAGGATTGTCTTTTTTTTTTTGTTGAAGGTAACCAATTTCCAGTCTCTAGAGACAGAACCTAATCACACTGAAACTCCAAAAGTGTGGATTCATAATAACAAGTTCTAGATGAACTTGTTACTTAAAAGGGTGCTGGGTATGGTGTTATCACTGCTCCAGATCTGTGGCTTTTTCAGTACCAGGAAGAGAAAATACCTTATATTGTTGCCTGCCTTTTTTTTCTTGTATAATTATTTTGCTGTGAAGACCTAGAATTAATGCAGCTAATAGAAAAACCAGTCAGCCTGTAATGCTGGTCAAATGGATTTTCATTGAGCACAAACTTTGAAATAGAATATTGTATTTCCTTAGGAAAATCTGAACAGCTAACAAGCGTAAGAGAGCATTTAGATGAGATATTTGGAGTTGTATTTATCAGAAAGAAAGATGTTTCCCTTTTAATATTATGACAGGGAGAGGAGGCAGACCAAAGGTCTGAGCACAGACTCCACAAACAGAGGCCCCATCACTGCCTGCAACACAAATGCTGGAAGGGACAATCTGTTTTAGTTATGCTTTTGAGCACACTTTAAATGTAATTTTAGTGCACAATAAAAATGAATGCTCTGTTTTCCAAATGCATCTGCTGAGCTCGAGTTTCCATACCAGATGGCTTTATATTATGTTAAAACTCCACATACAGTATGCTAGTGCTCACTGGAGCTGCTGAAAGTGACCTTGCATTTTTTTTCTGCATGAGCAAAAGATATGACATTTATTAATTTTGACATGCAAAAATGTTGCTCTTTCCAGCTCGTTGTCATATTCTGCTTTACCTGGGTTTAGGGCTTGGTTGTTTTTCCCTGGTCAGAGGCGTGTGGTGTTTCTAATTTAAAGATGGATTCGGGTACAAGCAGTGCCCAAATTGCACATAAATCTTGTTCAACGCACGCGGTGTTTATGTTACTAAATACCAGGCATAAATCACGTCTGGCCTATCGAATTGGGACTTTTATTTTGGAGTTTGCAGCTGGCAGATGTCCAGCTTTATCTTTCATTCATCCCTGAGCCTGCTCTGCCCTCTCCCTGTGCCATTGCATCCGTGGATGCTCTGACCCAAGGCGTGACACGGAGCCGGCGCGGCGACGCCTTTGGATGGGAGTCAGCTGCTGGCCCTGCAGCTCTGGGGGCTCCACCTCAGGGGTTTTTGTCTGCCCAAGGCTCTGTGGAGAGAGCAGTGCCTAAAATTAGGCTGTGAGTAACGCCTGGGCTGCACCTCACCAGTAAAACCTCGGTGAGAAATGAAATGTCACCGTGGCACTGACATTTGCGCCGCTCCCTCCGCAGAAACTCCGTGTCCTGCAGAGCTGGAGCTGTGCAGAGTGTGTGAAAACCCTCCCTTCTCCTTTGTTTTTCCTGATGTCTGCTTCAGAATGGCAAGTGACTATTCCAGCTGTGAATAGCTAATTATATATTGAATTTCAAATCCCTGTCCTCGGCTTGGTCCTTTTTTTGAGAACAGGGTGAAGTTTTAGCCACGATAACCTGCTGAGGGTAAGGGATGCCTGACCAATGGGGATGTGGAGCTGGATGTTTCTGCATCCCTGTGTGGCTGCCAGGTGCTGATAACAATTCATTTTACCTGACCTTTAGGCAGCAAATATGCCATGCAGGAAAGAAGTGCTCTTCTGGCTGATTCCTCATTGATTCTTTTATTACTGAGGCCATATTTCCCACTTAGAGGTCATGCAGATCACCTGTTTCTTGGTGATTGTGTTAATTTGCACTTCGTTTGCCTGGCTGTTTATTAATCTGAAATTTGGTGTGGTTTCCATCCAGTTTTTTTGTCTCAGTTGTCAGTAATTGTTGGTGTGTTATTCCTCACAGAATTTCTGCTCCTTGCAGACTTAAGTGAGCTGATTGTGGAGGCATTAATCTCTGTATGCAGAAGATTCCTGTTGCATACCCTTTGGAGATTTTGTGCTCATCCAGAATCAGTTTAATCTATTCCACCAATTTTTTCATGTATGACCCAGAAAAAAAAAAAAAAATTAGACTTATTATTCTTGACTTCTTTGCATGTTGTGATATTATTGAATTACTGTGTTTCACCACAATTTGCCAGTAATTTATGAAATATTTTGGATGATGGAATACAATTTCCACGCATGACTGTGAAACATGAAAAGCCATCTTATTATCGGTGTGTTCCTATTAATATTGATGTGATAACACATTGTTGCATCAATTGTAATAAATGGCTCAGATAAGGAGAGCAAACAGAAAATGTTCCCAGCAAAGTTATTCAGACCTGACATGCAGAGCAGCACTGGCAAAGTCAAGCAAGGAGACTTTGCAATGGCATTTTACTGAATAACTAAAATTTTATTGACTTATGTTCCACATGATGGAGCATTAAGCAGTCCCCCACACCCCAATTCCTTTCTTGATGGCAGCAGGAATGACCTGCAATTCCCATCAAATTATGTTTCCTTGTGGTTTTGTAGACTTTATGTTGTTTTTTTGTTTTTAGTACTTTTTTCCCCCCTCCTCAGGCATATCTCCAGAGTTAAGGATTTTATTTAGAAAAGTTTTTAAAAGTTCATTTAATGTGTTTTGAGAGACACAACTTTTCACAAGATTTGCCTGTATTTCACTCTTTGGAAATGCATATTTTTTTTTATATAACACTTCATATGGATAATAAAAGGAGTCCTACTTGTCTGTGGGCATCTTTCACCACAGAGCAGACATTGGAAAGTCTTGATTCATTTCCCCAAACCACAAATGAGCTGAGAGATGACAATGCTGGGTCATTTGACTGCACCAGCACTTGGAAAACTGCTGATGTGAGGGCTCAGAACTTGTCTTTTAATGGAGTGGTTTTGAGGTTCTTTTATGATTCTTCTGCCACAGCAGCATAATACAAACCCAGACTGGTGCTCAAGTACACACAGGGCAGTGCAGACAGATTCTGTGGTTTTAAGTTCAGTTTGTTCTCAAAAATGTCCTGGACTGGAAGTTGCAGGAGAAGCAAGGATATAAATGTTGGTGTCCTGAGCAAATGGTGGCTTTCCTGCTGCTGCCTTAATTTAAAAGGAAATATTTGATTTTGCCACCAGTTGTACGTGCTCAAACGTCCTAGTCTGATAATCTATATGAAAAACAGCAGGGAATGGTGAAAAACTGGGATTTAGGCCTGCCATCTCCCCTGCCTGGGTAAGGGAAGGACACAATCTTAGGAGTTGTTTGGATGTGGAAATTGTCTCACTGTTGGTTTTTCCCCCCAGAGAGGTGAACTGAAAGGGGTCCCCTCAGAAGACAGCACTGGATGGGAGGAAACACAGAACTGCCCTTGGCGCCTCAGGTTTGAGCTTTTCTGTGTTTCCCATTCTGTGCTGCTTTAGTGTGCAGTTCTGAGCTTCACATGAGGGGATGCTGAGCTCTGTGCACAGAGCAGGGAGACAAAACAATTCCTGCTCCAGCTGGGCACCAAGGACAAATGATCCAATTCTCAGCCCCAAGAGCACAAACCCTGTGGGCTGGAAAGAGAAAAACAAGCAGGGTGGGACTGCAGGGGCTAAAGCTGGGATGGGACAATGAACTGCAAGATGCAAATGGAGCAGAACTGATCCCAGGCAGAGACCCCGGGAGCGCTGGTGCATTTTGGGGCCATTTTGGTTCATCTTGGGGGCAGCCCTGGCTGGGCTCTGGTGCTGCCCAAGGTGGATCCATGGAGGAGATGCTTGGAATGAATCCCTGCTTTATTCTGGAGCTCTGCCCAGCCTCTGCTCCAGGGCAGCCTGCACAGGGCATCATCCTGAGCCACCTCACTCATTTCCACTGGGGAATTGTGCTCAACTGGATTTACTCCTCCTCAGCATCTCTTAAAGCCATCTTAACGTTTTTGGGGTGAAACTCGGTAAGTTTGGCCTGGAAAGGTAAAAAACTCTTGATTGTGATGTTGGTAGAAGTTTGCAAAAATCAGAACATTTCATTACTTCTACCTGGCACCGGTTCTTTTCTCATCTATCAGAATTCCTGCAGGATGTCTCAAACCCTGGGATTGTAAAAACAAGAGGCACAGCCATGCAACACCTCCCAGGTCCCCCAAGGAATGAGCTGCAAGACAGTAATTATGAATTTCTGCACTCTGATGTCAACCTGGGGCCCTGTCAAGTATCGGCCTTCTGAGCCTTTGTGGAACTTGGCCTCTTTTTTGGGCTTCTGGATTTGTATCCACGCTTTCATCCTCTGGTAGCTTTGGAAATTCAGTGCTTTATCTTCATTTTTGCATCTCTGGCTGCCATGAAAATGACTAGAACACAGACCCTGAGGAAAGCAGATGTGCTTATGGGGCTCAGGTGCTCAACCAAAGGAGCCACAATCCCGTCCAAATTGCCAGCTTTCCCCATTTTTTGAGTGGCCATTCTCCTCACTTGGACTGTGGTGTTTTGAAGGGCGTTTGCAAGAGGCAGCGGGTGCTCCTGCAGACAAAATTCACTTCAGCTGCTCTTGTATCACAACATGGAACTGCAAATGGCCAAAATTCTGTTCCAGCTGGTCCCCTGCAAACACCTTGGCCTCCACTCATCCTCCCTGGTGCCTGAGCCCTTGCCAAAGACATTTTCCATGCACGGAGCGTACACAGAAATATTTGTAACCTGTGTGAGCGCTGTGAAAACGAGATGCAGTTCCAGAGAAAGATGCAACTTTTGATCCTTTACTGGATGAATTCCATGTTTTGAAGTGTTTGAAGCAGGGAAGACCACAGCAGGTCTTTCATCTTTCCTGTTGGTTGATCTCTGTAATGTCATGGTAAGAGATGCTGTATGACAAGAGAAAATGCAGCCCTAAAGAGATTTTTCCTATTCCTCTTCCTTGTTTGTAATTTGTTAATTTGTATTAATTTCCTTTCAGGATAATCTCTTATCTGTTAATGATATTTTTTACCTTGTAATCTGGCTGGTTTGATTTAAAGGAGTGATTTGGAAAACAAGGGCAAGACAGTCTGATGAATAATTGTGAAAATACCTGATGTGTTGAAAAAGTCTGAACTCCTTAGGCAATATTTTCAGCTGACCTCTAAAAAACACTTTGCAGGTGTATGTATCTGAATATGAAAAGACCAACATTTGCATATGCAAATCCCACCCCTGCGTTTGCACAGTGTAGCTGGATGAACAATTGAGTCCTCTCTGTGCAATAATTGTCATTTCTGTGTAGAAGTGACCTGCTGGTGGCTGTTTCACCCCTTTTTTATTAATGTTGGTTTTATGACGCCGTGCCTGGCTGTGGTAACTCTCTGTTTTCAAGGTAAAAGAGACAAATTTTCAGAGCTGAGCATTTTCAGAGCTAGGTGGGCATTAGAAACTCTGAAATCTCCAAACAGCACCATATTGTGTTTTTATTTAAATCCACAGATCGTAACATAGCTCTTCAATTTCAGATTTCTCATTAAATATTAAATTGAAAAATCTGTATTTTTATCACTCTTATGCAATAACACCACTGGAAATTATAGACCTAAGATTGCAAAGAGTTAGAACAAATCATTCAAGGGCTCAACATTGAATGCAAAGTGCAAAATCTAATAGAACAATGTGAAAAGGTGTATTTTAAAAGTGAATAAGTTATGTTTTGTCTGATGCTCCCTGCCTATTCTTATGGCCTCTTTTCCATCTCTTCCTGGGGACAGAAATTACTCAGTTCTGTGGTCAAACTTTATAGATGATAATATGGATTTTTCTTTTTTTGGTCTTTTTATAAGTTCAGCTTGGCTTTTTGTGGTTGCATCCCTAAGACAACATAATAACATAAATCCCAGATGTCTCCTTGGGTGAAGGATAACAAAGATAATTACAGACTTCTCCTTAATATGTGACAAATTCCTTAACTTGCTCATGCCCAAAATTCTTACATACTTCAGCCTTCACCCATGGAGTCCTTAAGTGTTGAAAGTTTGGATTCTGGGCAAGCCAAGCTCTTTGATAGAAAAAATGCAAAGTATCCTCATGAGGTTGTGCCAGGGTTGCACAGACTTCAGAAAAAAATCAGTGTCTGGGTGGGGCTGGGTGGTTCTGGGCTGGGCCGGTGGGTTCCTCATGAAGAGCTGGGCAGGTGGAATGGTCAGCCAGGAGCACACAGGGGCTCTGACCTCCCTGCAGGTGCTGAGATCTCCCTGTTCATCAGGAGATGAGGCAGCTCCACCAGGACGGGACAGCTTTGCTCAGCTCCTCTGCCTGACAGGATTAACCCCAGAGAGCCGTGGGTCACTCTTGGAGGGAGAGACCTCGGGTGAGAGAGGGACTCATCTCATTTGATTCTTCTGTCAGCCAAAAATACATGGAAAAAAAGAGAAAAAATAAAAAGGATAATTTATTATCCTAATCTTGGAGCAATCACCAGGGATGGATTAGTTCTGGAGCTTTCACCACCGACCGTGCCAGTCACTACGTGAAGTCATGAAATAGTCATGGGAGCTTTTGTCACCCTCTCCTGGGTGCAGACATTATCCATCAGGAGAGGAAATCTCTGCCTGTGGAAATGAGAGTGATCAGGCAAATGACCCACAAAAGAAGCAATGAGCAGCTGGCTGAACATCCTGGCTCAGGTGGAGCAGGAGGAAAGGAGCTGGGCTTGGCTGCAGAGCAGCGAGGGCTGCAGGAGGTGCTCAGGGTGGGACTGGGATGCTGGTGGTGGCTGATGGAGTTGGGAAGGATGATGGCAGCTTGGGCCTGGCAATGTTTATGGAATCATAGGATCACTAATGTTGGAAAGGCCCTCCAAGACCATGGACTCCAACCTGTGCCTCACCCCATCTTGTCACCCAGCACAGGGCACTGAGTGCCACATCCAGGCCTTCCTTGGACACCTCCAAACTTCCCAGGGCATCTCCTTCCAATGCTTTCCTCACTTTTTCATGAGGAAATTTTTCCTGCTGTCCAACCTGAGCCTCCCCTGCCGTAGCCTGTGGCTGTTTCCCCTTGTCCTCTTGCTTGTTAGCTGGGAGAAAAAAAATAATGAAATGCTCAGTTCAGTGGGAGCCAGGTAAACCTGGATTTTACAACCCTTGTGAATCAAAACAGACAGATTTATGTGATGCAAATAGAAATGCCCCAGGTTTAGTTTGCTGAACATTTGGTCAGCCTGGCAGGAAAAGTGAATTCCAACTGCAGCAGATTGGGCCTAGAGATACTTGGGAAACCAAATCCTGAGGAGTGGGAATTATGTCATGGTTGAGGAATAAATCTCAGTGCCCAAATGTAAAGAAGGGGAAAGAAAAACCCTTTGATTGGTTCTTTTCTCATATGCATCTCTTCTGGATTCCATTTATATTTTTTTCCAAGAATAATAAGGCTTCTTCTCCTCACCTGTCAACAGGGACATGTTCCAGCTACAGACTGGACAATGAGAAGTGCTACTCGGATTATTTTCATTTGGTGTTTATTTTGCATTCTCTGTCTTCTCATAATTTTTTTTAAAAATGCAATTGTGATTCATTTTCACCTTAATCATTTTTGCAGGCTGCAAAACTGCTGTGACACTGCAAGAGGTGTGATGAATTACTAAAAAAACCAGGGGAGGTGTTATCTCCCGTTTTTACCGTGAGCACAGGTTTTGTTCTACAGGGCTTTCCTTTGTGTTCTGACATGTGTTTGTTTCCATCAGGTCCCCAAACAGCACATCTGGGGCTGGTGAATGCCCTTGTGAGTAGCTGTACTCTGAGTGTAGGTTGTTAGTAAGCTCTGTAATTTGTTAGTAATTTGAATTTAAAAATCAGCCACGGTTCCATTTGCATTACCCATTTCCACAAGCAGCACATTTTTTATCAGTACTCCTCTTTGTCCAGGAGGAAGATGTTGATCAGAGTTCTTGTGGTGCTTTTTTGATGCTGTTTTTTTTTTCCTGGCACAAATGCAATATCTGATCTGAGCACCAGCCTGGTCCCACAGAGGCTCCGTCTGCTCCTGGGCTGGACTTGCTGACTTCAGGGGAATCTCCACAGCAGGGGCTGGATCTCCTCAGCTGGGAGCCTCTTCCAAGTGCTGTACACATTTACCTCTTAGAGAAGCTCATCAATTAAACAAACAAGGCACCTGCACTGAGAAAATTGAGTATTTTGTTAATTCAGTGCACAGAGGTGATGAGGACTTCACCCCAAACACCAGTTCATGGGTGGAGTTTCAAGGTGGACAGCCCATGTCGTTCCTCGTTCCTCATAAAGATGTCACATCTTCATTTTATCTTGTCCTTCAGAGAATTCTTCTTTCACACCGAAGGCAAAACATCACTTGGGTTGCAGAAATGCATCATTTTAATATTTCCATCATTTTTGTAAGGAGGAAATGTTTTATCTCTCCTTGAATGACCATGCCAAATAAGACAATGTTTTTTTAGCAGGGTTTAAATTGCCCTTAAAATACTGTTTATAATGTGTCCACAGTGCATTCTCACTTTTATATATATCTGAATTTCCTTCCTGCAGGGGGACTTGGACAACAGGAAATGGAAAACCTTTTCTTGAGAGGGAACATGAAGGGAAACTTTTTTTAATAATGTTGATGGTGCAGTGGGTGACAGTAGAAGAGACAAGGATGAAAGAACAAGAGCAAATCCTTTACCTTGAAACAGCAAACCCTAAACGTGTGATTGAAGTGACCATGAATTGCCATCATTAGTATATTGCTGACACAATCCTGATCCCAAAATTCCTTTAAAAATCTTTCAGCATTTGAGTGATTGTGGTGCTAATAATAGGATGATGCTGCAATTTTATTGTCAGGGTTGTTCTTGGGCTTGACATTGTCTTTATCAATCTGTTAATGAAAATAATGCTTATGTAAGGTGTTATTATGAATTCCTGGTTTGGAGCCAGGGATGGGGGCAATGATATTCTGTAGTCTGGCATGTTACAGAATAGTTTTGTTTAATTTCTTTTCTCAGTGAGCACTGGAGAGAGAAAAATTTGGGTAGTGGAGTATTATTTAAAAACCCCACAACTGTTCTGAAGCAAGCAGTGGATCCGCCCAAATTGTCTTTCACATTTGAAAGACATCAGCACAAAAAAAAGTGGAGGAAAAAGAAAAAAAGCTGGGAATTTCAATGTTTAATAGAATCTTATTGAATTTCTTTTTCGAACTTGAGCCCCATTTCTAACATATTTAAAGTATAAACAAGTCTGGGGCTTTGCAGCTATGGCAGTGCTTGCAAAATCTGAGAAGGAAAGCAGATAGATTGCTGTTAAATGTTTCTCAATACAAGTCACAGCTCAGTGTAATGTGCCCATATCAGAATTATTTCCTCATCTTTATCAGTTTATCCCATCCCTGGAGGTGCCCAAGGCCAGGCTGGATGGGGCTTGGAGCACCCTGGGGCAGTGGAGGGTGTCCCTGCCCATGGCAGGGGTGGCACTGGATGAGCTTTAAAGTCCCTTCCAACCCAAACCATTCTGTTACTCTATGAATTATTTAAAATTTTTTTATTGTTGTTGTGAATCCTAAATTTAGGGACATTACATCAATATTCTTTTCCCTTGTTCTGCAGGAAACTGAAGCATTAGAAGAGGCAAGTACTGGTGGTGCTGTACAATTTGTCCCTGCCAGCTGATTCCCCAAGTCTTCTTCTGGGAGAGAGCAGAGTTTCAAGTGCTTTGCAGGCAGATTGTAAACTGGCAATCTAGGTCATGGTAAATACAAAATAAACCAGCTGCCAATAAAACTGAAATATAATTCTCTATTCCTAGTACACGCAAGCAAAGAAACAAATCCAAGATATTGGCAGTGACAGCTGACATTCCCTCCTCTGTTTGTGGTGCTTCCACTCACTGAGCAGCCTCAGGTGTTGCAAGGACAAAGGGATGATGGGGATGCAGCCTGAGAAAAAAGTTCCATCCTGTGCACTCACTTTGTAAAGGACCTTACTTTGCAACTAAGCACTTGGCTGTGGGTTGATGTATTTGTGGGATGAGACACTGCCAGAGGTGGCTGAGGGCAGCAGGATTAGACATTGGGTTTATTCTGAAAGAGGCCCAAGGTTTCTGGTGTCATTTGGCAGCTCAGAGTCCCAAACCCATGCTGGACTCCATTAGCCTGCAGAATGTAGAAATCAGGGAGGTGTTTGATTGCTTCCAAATGCCTCCCAAGCTGCCTTCCCTCCTAGTCATGTTATCCCCAGACAAAAATATAAACACAGGGGAGTTCTGAGAAGGTAATTAAAGGGTTGTTGATCCCACAGACTTCTTTTAATTTGTCAGCATCACAAATTGCTTTATTTGTCAGTGTTGGTGGACTGGATGGTGCTTCCTACAGCCCCAGTGAAGGTATTCTTGGGCATTTTTCCTAATAATCATCTAATTGTCCTGGATCATGGACTGTAGTTCATCATGATGATTTTCAGCTGTCAGAGGAGGTGATACCAATTTTATTTACAGTCATAATTTGTGGATTTTCTGAGTTGTGAGACGAGATACAAACTTCAGCATTTCTTCCTCTGATATTTTCATTTACCTGAACCTTTGTCTTTTGTTCTCATTAAAAATCCTGCATGAGGATTATTATTTTACAGTTTTAAGACTAAGAATTGGCCTCACTAAATAAGCCAAATCTAGATCTTATTTTTAATGTAATACTGAGCTAAGAAGAACTAAAGGTCTGTTCTGGCAGATTTCTGACAACAAAAGAAATCTGCTGAGATGCCGTGGGCTCCACTGGAGTCAGTTCTAGTTGCTTTATGCTGGGAGAAGACCTAAAAACATTCTGAGCAGAGTTCATTGTCTCTTAGACAGCTTTTAGTCATTTTATTTGCCAAGTTTCTCTCACAGCTGGATTAAGATTTAACAATTTTCTCCCCTCCTCTCGCTCGGATCAGTCCTGAGCCTGTGGGAGATGAGCACGGCTCTGGAGCAGAGCCCAAATGTGCTCAAACCCAAGCATGGCTCATGGAGGGGGCTGTTTTTGGTTGGAAGTGTGCTCAGGCTTTTGTGAAACACTGGGAAGGTGAACAGGCACAGCCTTGGAGGTTTTGCACCACAGAAGTCCCAGAGTTTGGGAAGGGACATCACAGATATCACAGCTTTGGTCAAACAAATTGGTGGAATCTCAGTCTAAAGAAGTCTGGCATTACTTGCAGAAAATAGGAATTATGAGAAAGCTCTGGAGGGAGGAGAAAAAAAAACCAACTAAACTCTTTTTTTCTATAGAAAAATATTATTTTTATTGTGATTTCTTACGGTAACCCCCCATTCTCCCTTACCTTTCTTTCTCCAGAGGCATCACTCAATATTCCAGAAGCAAACTGGAAAAGAATGATTAACAAATGAGTTCTCATGAAGACCAGGCAGCAAAGAGAGGTTTTTGTGCCTTTTCCACTGCCCCTCCCTCAGCAGTGGATCCAGGCTGCACTGGGGAGAATGGAAGGATTTGGGCTGGCAGCAGTTCACTCTTGGGTGAGACAATTTATAAGCTGCAAAAGTTCAAATCCAATATTGTGTGTACAATTTATTCACAATAGAAATTTCATCCCCGAGTTCAGAGAGACCAGAACATTACCATAAAGAATTCCATATATTTCTGGTAACATTGATGCTCTCTCCACACCGTTTGTTGCAATCAGCAAACTCCATTGTTGCCAGAGAAGCTCAGGTGATGCAGCTTATCTCAAATCCAGAGTTATCTGTGTGTCACACCAGGCCTTTTTGTCAGTTTGCTATGGTGATCTATCTATGTTTAAATTTAAAAAAAGAGAGAGAAATAGCAATATAAAAGAGGGAGCAGAACACTGGGCTAGGGAATGAGGTGTCTAGTTTCTCTTCCAAACTCTGCCGGTGTGACCTTGCACAGCCCCATCTCCGAGTTCCAGCAACCACCACCATAAAATGTGAGTAATGAGGTTATAAATGTATCATTTTTATTGAGTAATGGCGTTGCTCAGTTGGGTTTTGTCCTTTATTTCTGTTTGCTGTGTAGTTTAATATTTGCCAGCAAAAAAGCATGTGAGTGGCTAATTGCATTTCAGGGCCCTTGGTGCTCAGCTCAGTGCAGCCTACGTGTTTATTTGTTTCTGTGCAAAGGTGTTATTAATCACTGGCAAACTGCTGCAGCCAAGTTAACTAAACACAGAAAACCAAACGTGCAGGGCTTTTGTGGCTGCAGGTGCAAGGGAATCAGCTCTGAAGCACTGGAAATTCTTCTAGTACTCACTCATCCCCCAAAACCCAATGTCAACCCCTTCCTGCCTCGTGTCCATGTAGCAAAATTCTTTTTCTTTTTCTCTTCAAGCAGTTTGCAAAGTATTAAAAACATCCTTTCTATCTTAATCTTGCTACATTCAAATTATAATCCCCGTTCACTTGTTTAATTTAATCTGTCCACCTTTCCCAATATTAGAAGTCACCACTAGAAGGTTTTCAGTGCACAAACTCTATAGGTCATTTTCTTTCTGTCTTTGAAGTGACACTTTTGAAGCTTCAAAAAAGTGATGATAAAAGGCCCCAATTTCAGTGAAATTATATTTGTCAATTTACAGTAAATTTCCTGATAATAGTACAGTAGTAAAGCTGTACAGGTCCTGCCCCTGTGGTGCAATTTTTCTTTGAAATTGTAGCAGAAACGAAAATGGTAAAAAACCTGTGGCCTTAGAAATATTTGCAATAGTTTTGTTTGATGCTGAATGTGTTATTTACATGAAAACAGGATCTGCTGTGCCCATTGTAATAATTTATCACACGAGCACTCCCCCTGGAAACTTGAAGTGTCAAAATGTGCTTCAGAGTGGCTTTGTGGTGCAGTAATTAAGAAAAAAGGGCTTGTGTTTTCTTCCCATTAAAAACCTTCTCAGCACACTTGTCATCAAAGCATTTGTGCGAGTAAATTCAGCTACACTTTTGTACTTCCGATCCCAAATTTATTTTTGAGCTCCATTAGAAAGATTGAATAGAACTTTCACATGAAATTGCTTTAATGATATTTTTGTGACTCTCAGTGTTTCTCTGAAAATTCACTTCATCTTCTCTCGTTCTCTGGTTTCTCTATTTATTATTAGGTGCCTGTGGAGTTTAATAAAAATATACTTAATGTCAGCCTTGCTGTTAACAGTGAAAATTCTCTTTTGTTTTTCTTTTTATAATCTCAGCACACCCTGTGAAATAAAACTCATATTTTTTTCTAGGAAGCAAATACATGGATTGTGTCTATAAACCAAAGGAGCTCGTGGTTGCTGGAGCAGCCTTTTGGAAGTGATGCTGGCTGTTTAAAGATCTCCTTGCTGGTGGTTCCTCACTCCCCAGCTCGTGGTGGTCCTAACCAAAATCATCATTACAAGCTGCAAACCTCCCAGATCTCTGGGTGGATCTCCATGGAAAACACCAGAGCAGCTCTGCTGAGCTTGTCTCAGCATATTTTATAACAATGATATTTCTAATTCTGTAAATTCTCAGCTTCGAGCTGCTCCCTCTCATCTATTGGAGTCATCCTTTAAGTGAAAGTCTTTGATTTTCATCATTTAATCCCAGGTTGCCCCAGGCAAGCCGTGTGTCTTCCCCTCCATGGCCATTTGTTTCTGCATTTCTAAAGAGCGTGGTAATAAGGAAGGTGGGGACTTTTAAAGATGTTAAAAGTTGTCTTTTTAAGGGCTCCCCAAGTGTGAAATTCCTTCATTTGTTTAAGTTGGAATGTTCAGTTTTTGAGTTTTTTCCATTCATGTGTGCTGTAAGTTAGGGTGGTAGGAGTTGCCAGTGCCATCAGCAGGTACCAAGACACATTTTACCTTTTGGGGTAAAATACAACTTTTCTGAGGTCAATTGACTCATATCAGTGTGGCTGAGATCTGGAACTTTTTTTTCCCCAGGTTTATTAATTTATCTAAAATAACTTATTTCCTCTGTCCCTTTTTTTGTGCGTGTTCATCTCAAGGACATTAGTTTATTTACATATTTGTGCATGGATATTTGCTTTTATGATGATTTTTGCAGATTTTCAGGCTGAAAATTTAAGAGGAATGGAGAAATCAGAAAAGGTAAAACTGGTAAGCAGAAATTACGGGTACTGTAAAAAACCCCAACAAACAAAGCCAAACCAGCCACTATTATTTATATTACAGCAGGGCATAAAAAAAATCCAACAGAGATTGAAGATTTATAGTGCTGAAAACTTCACAGATAGTTACAGATAATTGTTGCTTCAAAAGAATTAAACACAGCAGGCAAAAAATGTCATTTTCTCCAAGTGGCACACTTGAGGCTGGTGGGAGGATGAGGAGTTGCCATGAAGTCCCCTGGCTATCAGCTGAGCAGTCAATACTCAATCAATAATTCACAACACTGAATAGATTTACCTCAGGGAAAAAACACAAACAAACGAACCCCAATGTGGTTTAATATTTTAATTTTGCCTGCCTGGTTCTTGTTCTCAGCTTTTGTGACAGCAAGGGGCTCTCACTTTTTAATGATTGTGGCTTTAATTAAGCTAAATTATCACAGAATGCTTTCAGGTATTTTAAGCAGAAATTCTCTCAGGCCTCTGTGGTCAGGCAGGTGTGTGTATTTTGCAGGGAAAATAACAAGAATGAATTTCCTGGGCGTGGTTTTTGTAGAAATTTTTAAGCATTCGTGTGATAGGTGAAAGGCAGGATCAGAGGTGCTGGCACTCGTGGCGTGTCCAGCAGCTGGGCACAATTTCTGTGTCAGATCCACCAGGGAGTGAGCCAGGAGAGCCACCATGGGCTGGGAATGGTGAGAGGTGACCAAGGATGGAGGAACAAGTCCAGGAGAATGGCCAACCTCAAAAAAAACATCAAGAAGGGCTGAAAGTTTTACACTTTCACCAGTTCCAGATGTTCCTGAACAAAAAGGGGAGGAGAAGATGAAGAGAGCTCAAATTACCTTGGGTTTGAATTTCTGGCCATATTGAGAAACCGTTTCCAGTTGTTTCCAGCACGTTCTGGATTCCACTCATGATCTTAATGATGAAGGATGCCACATCCCATTAGCAAACTTCTGAGCCATGCAGCTCTCCTGAGGGCCTGTTTCAGGGAGGTGGCTGGCGTTTCTGTGCAATGAATACAAAAATTTATTTTACAATTAAAGTATTTTCTTCCGTTCGTCGTCTAAATCAAATTACAAGGCACTTAAACGTTGAATAATTTATATTCCCCAAAAAGATGTTAGGCTATTAAATAGCAGGAATAATGTTAGGTTTATTAGATTGTTGTAGAGGACTCTATCTTTGGTAATGACTCAAACTCATGGTTCTTATCAAATAATTGTTTCCATCTCTGGCTTGATTGTAGGGTTATTTCAAGAGGGTTTTTTCTGTTTGTTTCTTTTACATTTTAGTGTTTACTGGGCAAATCTTTTCAGTACAGGCATCCCCCAGCTGGTTCACCCAGCCACTGAATTCTGTAGAAGAAGATTCTTTTGCCCATGTAGTCTCTGCTTTTGGACACAAATGCCCGAATCTTTTCCAAGGTCTGTATTTCCCTTCTGGCAAAGGGCTGTAGGATTCCTCAGATGATATATTAGCATATTTATAAAAACCAATGCATGTCTTCTGCTGAGAAGCTTTCAAAGGGATGCAGAGGCATGTGGGGGACGCTCGGTGGCATGTGGATTGCTGGAATGCTGATTAAGTGAGAATAGCAGCAAAAAGTTCTGGTTAGTTTGTCCCCTGGATTTCAGCAGGGTGATTTCAGGACCCCCCAGACTGTTCCAAGGTTTGAGGCAGGATCCGTGGGAATGGGAATTTCCCCTTGAGACAGTTGTATTTACGGGTGGAATTGTGCAGACACAGTTGTTGCAATCCCAGAAGAAAAGGGGGAAAGAAAATTTCACTGAGATTGGGTAAGTTAATGCTGTGTTTGAGGGGAAGAACTAAATCCACAGTGCAGGGGACATTTATAACCCTTACCTGCTGCAGAACCACTGAGATGAAGAAAAGGCAGCACTCAGAGGATGATAACAAGGATATTATGATGGGCAACACCACTGTTAAGTGCCAGTGGAATGGGCAATTCCAGAAGCCCTCAGGAAAAACAAGTGTTGCTGGAACATGACAATTTATTGAACAGATTTCCTGCACCCTTGTTACCATATTTTTTTCCCTTGCAGTACCACAATGAATTCTGTACTGGCTTTTGGTACCAAAAAAAAAAAAAAAAAAAGGGAAGAGGAAAGAATGTCAAGCAGGAGCGGGATACCAAAGCCTGAAATTCTGTCTTCCCAGATGAGAAGATGAAGAAGTTGCTTAGTTGTCACTGCAGAAGATGGAGAACATCTCCACAGAAGATGGAAGGTCCAGACTGGCCAAGGAATTTACAGTAAGGTCTGTTTTATCTCACTTAAAACATTTGGAATAGTAGTGGGAGGTTCATGTGTGAGGTGGAAATATTATTTGCTACCAATTTGGAGCAGGATAGTTTTTACATGGAGGGAAATGGAAGAGGGGGAAAAATCAAAGTAAAGGAACAGAATGGTTTGAGTTGGAATGGTGACTTCTAAATTTTGATTACTAAAAATACAAGCAAATACAAGCCAAATTGAAAAATAGTTTAATTTTGACCCTAACACTGCCTGTGTTTTGTTTTATAGCAAAATTCTATCAGTGGTTGCTGGGTGTGAGGGCTGACATCTCTTGACTTGCTTGGACAGCTTTGGGAGCCACTCAGGGCCGTATTTGTAAGAAAGGCAGATCTCAGTCCATAAAAAATCGTGACCACATGAGGCAGCTCTGTTCCTTATCCCAGGCAATGCCCTGGACAGCAGCCACAGACAGTAATTATTGTATTTATTGAGATAAAGAGCAGTTCATCCATGGAAGTGCAGTCCCTATTTATGGTTCTGTTGGCTGGTTTGGCTGTGTCCAGCGACATCAGCCCAGAGTGCAGTTGGTGACCTCCACAGACACTGTGAACAAATGAAGCATTTTCAGGGGCGAAAATTTCTTGAGCTCATGAGTGGAAATTGTCTGTGTATCCTTCAACACAAGAGAGGAAGCTGGAAATTGAGGGATTCCATGTCTTCAACCAATGCACTCCCAACTCCAGCCTTGGGGATTCATATTAAACCTGGATTTCTGGGGCTGGAAAGGGAAAAATACACCCTTTCATCTCTGAGGTGTTTTGTCTTTTCCTCCCAAATTGTGTGTGAATCTGATCACTAAATACAGAATATGGTGTTTTCTCTGTAAAAGAGGTACATGCAGTCCTTCCTGGCTGCAGTGGAAAGTAAGAACTTACCTAAACTATAGCTGAGGCTTAAAATCCTTTGGAAAAAAGTCTGGGATTCATCAATCCTTAGTGAAAACAAACAAAATCGTTTCAAGTTTACAGATCAACATGCAGGGACATTGAACTAACTCAGCTGTTAATGGTTCTAATGGTTTCCCTTAAGATTCTGTTTGTACTTTTTCCAGTGAAACAGAATCTTTTGAGGAAATAGTTGTTGGGGTGGGGTTGTTTTTTGTTGGTTTTTTTTTGTACCAAAATGTTACAGAAAATACCTCAGTTCCAGCAACTTTGAACCATACCAGTTTTAATCTAGTATAACACCCTTCCCTGAATGATACTACAGTGATTAATTTTAGTATTAATCTCTCCAGGTTTGGCTTTAGCTACTGCTGATTAATACTCCAGTGATATGGCTTAAACCAAGGCTGAAATCCTTTGTGGCCAGTATCTGTGAACAGATCCAATTTCCTCCTCAGCAACTGGATGCAGTTACAGTCACTTTTAGTGCTGGGTCCAGTCTTTTATGTGCTTTTAAATTACTGGGGAGCTGCTGGCTGGAGAGGAAGGGCTCAGTGAAATAAAGGAGATGACCACAAAGAGGGACCTTGTGGGCACGACAGCAGAGAAATATTTGCTTGACCATGAAGCAGTGAGCCAAGGCTGAATCCCAGCACTTCCCTCTTCCCAGCGAGTCACTTGACCTCTCCACATCGCAGGGCTTTTAAAATAAAATCCAGTTAATTGCCTGCCTCCAGGAGGAGCTGGGAGGCTAATTAATGAATGTTTGCAAAGTACTTGAACGCTGTAAAGTGCAGCGCTGACTGCTGAGTGCTGTTGCCACCTTTTGGAGGCAGGTCCAGCAGGAGCAGTGGCTGCTGCTGTGGGCTGGTGTGGAGGGCCCTGTGCTGGGTCAGACTCTGCTCTCATCTCACTGATTGCCTCAGTAACCTCCAAAAGAAATACACATAAAAGCACCTGAAAGCCGAACCCTTGGCTGCCTGCGCCTGCTGTGCACATTCCCAGTCTCGGGATGGTGTGACCCAAATTCCATCCTGCCCTGGAGCTGCCTGGAAAAGACAGTTTCCACTTACATTTAGCAAAATTTCCTGGAGTGCACAGAAAGTTTGCATGGAAGCACCATCATCGTGTGCCAGGCATTGGCAGTGAGGAGCAGCAAAGACAAGAAACAGTGCATTAATTTCTGGGAGCTTGGAGAAAACCTCTCCTCCTCCCTTTATCGTGTTCAGGTGAATTTTAGTGTTTGTTTTCCTGATGGATCATGTCCAGATGATTTTTTTTGTGTTTGTTTTCCTGATGGATCATGTCCAGATGATTTATTTTGTCTTTATTTTCCTGATGGATCATGTCCCATGCCCAAAGGGCCCAGGTGGATTTTCCATCCCACTTCCTCATGTCCTGTCTGTGGCCACCACCTGTATCCATTCATTTATTTTTCTCATCTGGTATTCTGTGCCAGCAGGTTTCTTATTCAAAAATCACAGACAAAATAAGACAAATGTGTCAAAAAGAGTCCAGTTTCCATAGCAATTGTAAGAGATATTCATCCCTGGGTATGGAGTTTTGTTGTATCAGCTTTGGAATGGAAATGACCAGGTGCAGATTTCTGGAATTTCCACTGGTTTTGATGTGATTTAATTCCTTTTACATAACACAGCTCCAAAATGGGTATCTCAAGAAGAAAGTCTAAGGGAAGGAGTTAAGATCTTTAATTATTATTGCATATATAATTTTATATTATGATATTCACACATATAGTATATATAGATTATATACAGGTTAAAAATAGTAAATATAGATTATATATTATATGATAGATGTACAAATAGGCAGAATATAATGTAAATATATATAATTATTTTGTTTATAAATAATTATATTATATATTAATAAATAGAAATAATAATTATATTATATATAATTACTTCACTTATATAATATGCATTATTGTCATTATTATCATTATATCTTTGGAATACATGATAGATTACCTAAAAAACTGCTAGCTCACAACTAAAAGCTGCAGGGCTTCATTTGGAAAAAGAAAACAATATACAAGTTTTCTTGACATATTTTTATGTTTATTTGCATGATAAACTCTTTATGACATTGATTCTGAAATTGTCTCCACAGACACATCCTTGCATGCATCCATCTTCTACTGTGTGGCTACCACATAAATAAAAATATTTAATAGGTAAAAATAGCAGCCTCTTTGCTGTAGCCAAGTCTGGGAGTAGATGAATTGTTAATTCAAGTTAAATTACTTTTATGAACTTCTTGTTCATTTATATTAATTGCTTGTACTGACCTGACCTAACCTACTTAGGTGGAACTGCAGAAATTAAAGATGCTCCCATTTTGCATGCACAAAGTGCACAGAGAGTTTCTTGCTTAAATGCACTCACATGGACCTCTTGTATAAAAATGAATGAAACTCATTGGTGCTGTGGCCCAGTCAGAGTTGATGTGCCTTTGACAGCCATCCATGGAGTCACAGAATTCCAGGTGGGATCACCTGAGCTGGCATTTCTTGGCCAAAACTCAGTCTAGACAAGATGGGCCAGCACCCTGCAGAGCTGGATCTTGAAAGTGTCCAATGTTGTAGAATCCCCCACTTCCCTGGGGAGATTATTCCAATGGCTAATTGTTCCCAGTGTGAGAAAAATTCCTTTTATGTCTAATTGGAATCCCCCCATTGCCCATCCTCTTTCCCAAGTGACTCCTTGTGAAAAGGGACTCTCCATCTTTGTAGCCACCTTCAATTCTGGGACAAAAAGGTGCTTTTGAGGTTTCTTCCTGTCAGGACTGAGGTTGTGCTTCACAGTGGGTCAGGCTGAGATGGTTCTCTCGGGGTTTGGGTGTCCTGTGGATTCAGAAGCATTCCTGTTGTCCCAGGTGTGCTGGGAGGCAGAGCCCTGGAGCTGTGGCTTGTCCAGGCTGCCCATTTCTGACTGCTCAGCAGGGAATGGTGCAGCAATAACTCCTGAAGGGTGCCCTGTCCTCCTTCCCCGCCTCCTGCGTTTATTGGCATGGTTCCATCATCGCTCTGGAGCTCTCTTGGTGCTGGCTGGTCTCATAGAACCTCAGGAGGGGGTTCTGGGGATGGATGGGGACAGGGAAGATGTGTGATGGTGCCCTCACAGACCATTCCATGGGTGAGGGATGGGTTTTAATGTCTGCACTGACTTTGGGCAGAAGGTTTGGACAGAGCCCAGACCCTCTGGCTCCTGACACAGACAAGAGGCAGTTCCTGAACTTTGGGGTGAATCTCAAGCAGCAGGTTCCTGACAGAGCCCAGACCCTCTGGCTCCCGACACAGACAAGAGGCAGTTTCTGAACTTTGGGGTGAATTTCAAGCAGCAGGTTCCTGACAGAGCCCAGACACTTCAGCTCCTGACACAGGCAAGGGTCTGCACAGACCTGAACCTCTGAATTTGGGGTCAAGTGCCAGGTTGAGGGGGATATGGGGTAGGTGATTCAGGAAGGCTGCACCTCCCTGGTACCCCAGAGTGGGGAAAGGAGGAGAGCAATGAGCGTCCAGGGTTTGGGATAAAAGGAGGCTTTGCCCTCCGAAACCTCCAGAGAAAACCCAGTGGACTCTCCCTCCTTTATTCCAGAAAGCTGCAGGATTCTGTCTCCTTTATGGACCCTGGCTTTTCCCAGTGAGATTTTCCATACAACAGGAGGTGGAGGAATTGGCCAAAGGCACAAGGAGACCCCCAATATGTTACGGAAACAACTAATCCAAGCTCAGCTCCTTGGAGAATTTTATCTCTTCTTCTCCATCACGCCTCATCTCAGGATTTCTCTTTTGGTAAGCACAAAGGTAAATACTGGTCATGGAGATTTTATTTCAAGTAATACCAACTCTCCACAGGACCAGAAGCTTTGGAATAGGTTGCCAAAGTCATGTTGAACATCAAGAGCTGGTGGAAGCTATATATATTATAATTTTGTTCAGTTGTATAAACCAAAACATGAAGGAGAATGCTCTAAGGTTCTCAAAGTAGGCAGGAGAGGGAGCACATGTTGCAGCAAAGCCCAGCATCTTTAGGAATTCTGTATTTTCATGTCTGGAGCTGGAATGGTTCCTGCTTTGCACCATCCCTAAGTGTCCGTGTATTACTACATTAATTGTGATTCCAATCGATTCCATAATAACTTTAAGAGTGTAAGACTGAGTGGCTTCTGTAAATAGGGTAGAACTAAATAATGGATATTTTGTATTTCACTTTTGTGTTCTTTCTCCTTTGGATCTATATCCAAAAAAAAAAAAAATTTAAAAAAAGGAGATTGGAAAAAAAATACTTGGCATTTCATCAGATATCTCTAAAATACTTTTCAAAGCCTAGAATACCTTTTTATATGCAGCATTTGAGGAGCAGAACTATTACTGCTACCTTCTTATTTAACCATATCCCGCGTGCTATTGGCTGTTCTCTCACAGTATCAGCCTGCAGAGCCCCATGAATACAGGCATGAAACAGTTTTATTTTACACTGAAGCACATTTTTAGTCATTTTGTCTTCAGAGTGACTGTGGCAGCCTTCATCCCTTGTGGGATCAAAAGCCAGAAAGCAAATACAATAAGACTGATAATAATATTTATGATTGTCAGGTTTAGAGCTGCTCTCTCCCTTTTTGTAAAGCAGGGGAATTCTCACTGGGAACTCGCTTGTTTAGCCCCTTGGGTATGGTTAAGGCTTCTAAAAGGTTTATAAAGCTTCCAAATAAATATTTGTAAAAGAACTACTAGCACTTGGAGAGAGAACTGCTGAAAGCTGGTGATATGGCAACTTAACTCAATACACAGTAATTATAGATCTTATTTCCAAGACTTTCATTCCACAGATGGCTCCTTTGCAAGGGAAGGAATAAAAAAAGACAACAGTTTCTTTTTTTTTTCTTTTTTTTTTTTTTTCTTTTTTTAGGTGCACCAGAGTTTTTTAGTTTCAGGAAAGAGACTTTTCCATTGAAAGGTGTGGTAGTCTGTTAGAAAAACCAAAATGAGCTGCAGATGAGGAGGTGATGAGGTGCAAAGAGAGTTTGGAGAGAACTGATGGGGGCTTTAGAAACCGAAGCTCGCAGATGTTATGGAGTCATGGAATGTTTGGGTTGGAAGGGACCTTAAAATCCATCCTGTTCCACTTCCTTCTGTGGGCAGGGACATTTCCACTCCCTCAGGCTCACCCTTTGAGTTTATGGGTTTATATCTATCTATCTATATCTATATCTATCTATCTATCTATCTATCTATCTATCTATGTGTGTGTGTATATATATATATATATTTATATATATATATTTCTATATGTATATATAATATATATGGGTTTATTGATGCTCTCTGTAGATTTTCCTGGTGGTCATGGTGGGATTTGACTCCTGTAACAAAGGAACAATAACTGTGTCTGTATTAGGAACAGCTCTGCTGCCCTGTGCAGCTGGTGACTCCCACCCTGGAAATTTGGGCACTGAGCTGCTTTCCTGGGAGTCACCCCCAGGGTGAGAAACGTGGCCCGCTATTTAAAACAATTTTCTATAAAAGTTTAATAAAGGATAGAAGGGGCAACATCGAGCTCTGGGGTGCTTGGCAATCTGCCAAAAGCACACTGTTAGCTTAAAACAATATTCTTATGTACTTTTATATTACAGGGGTTAAATGCATATTAATGAGGGTTATACACATTCAAACATTCCCGTGGGTTTAGTGTTCTGGGAATTTTTTTGCTTGGTTTTACCCTTTGACTTGTCCACGTGCCATCCTGTAGATTAAATCAATATATTTTATTTCTTCTTGAAGCTCCATTCTGTTTTAAACTTCCTGATAACTGGAGACTCAGTAATTTTTTCTCTTGGTGTCCTGGTTCTTCTCACTGTTACCTTATCATTCAACATAGCTATTTTTCATGTCATTATCCAAGTTTGTTACACAAATTAAAGTATTTTAGCATTGCATGGTCTCCATGATGGGAAGGTCTGAGCTATAACATGTTTATCACACCACTATTTATATAAGCTATATGATGTATACACAAAGCTGACAGATTATACTGCATCAAAAGGCATTAAAAGGGATCACAAATTGTTCTATATCAGAATCTTTGTGATCAATAACATCTTGCAAAAGCCAGTACATAAATGCAAAAGTCAATAACTGCATTGCCATTTTTAGGCCCCAGGGTGACTGGGGGCAGAACCCAGATGTCACTCCCACCTTGGTCCTGCAAATTCCTGGCCAGGATCTGGATCCTAAACCCCAAAGGAGCATCAGAGGGTGTCTCAAACTTCAGAGCCTGGAATGATTTCCAGGCTTTGGCATCTGGGAGGAGGGCTGTGCTGTGTAATTGATGCATTGGACGTGTTGGGTGCATGCTCATAATTTGATTTCTCCTTTCCATGGGTTCTGGACACTGGTGATTAACCACAGCACAGCCTTAAAAGCTGCAGGAAGCCAAGGGTGGGAGCTTGTCTTTCCTAGCCAGCAATATAGGGAAATAACAAGTAGATGGCATTCTACCTCTATTTTTAAATATAGGCACAGCTGCTTAGGATGTAGAGTGTGTTCCTTTCACTTGTTATGCTCCATTGTCAGTCTGAACAAAGAAACTTGCATTTATTTAATTTAGTGCTCGCAGCTTCTGCCTTTAAAAATAGAGCAATAAATATAAACATCGTGTTCAGATTAATTAAATTAGTTTGTGTTAATTAAACAACAGTCAATGAGAATTTTGAACTTTGCTCATCTCCCGCCTGCTGGAGGAAGAGGTGCTTCAGGAATGATGGTAAATGTGTTTCTCTTAGCTGGGTTTGTTTTTCCTTCCCCTGTCCTGAGCCTGATCCAGCCATCCTCAGCTCCAGCTGGATTTCCTGTGCTCATCACAAGGAAGGGCACAGAAAATAAAGATAACTGATTCAAGTTAGCCAGTTATTCCCAGCAGGATCTAGGGTCAACACCAATTTTCTCTTTAGGCTTTAAACGAGGCCTAAAGTACCTGACTTTCCTCTAGGGCTCTGCACTGATTAACTCATCCATGACAGATTGAAATCTATGGACTTCTGGAGTAATTTTTTTTCTGTGGGATCGTGCCTTTCCCAGCATTGCTCTCTGTAATGACAAAAAATAACTGTTAGAAAAAAAGAACCTTACCTTCAAAAGAAAGAAAAAAAAAAAAGGAAAGATGGAAGAAGTGAAATGTTTGCTTTTTCATGTCAAGATTTCCTTGATATTCTCCCCTTTTTGGGCAGGTTTGTTTGCCAGGAGGAGGCTGCAGTTTGAGGGACTTGCTGTTCTTGCCTGAGGGCTCTCAAGAAACCACCTCACCTCTAAGTGTGGCTTTGAATAGAGGTTAAAAATGCAGTTTAAGCTTAATGAACAGTGATGGAGTGTTCAAAGGCAAGGTGCCTAAATGAGAAACAAAAACGTGTTTCAGCTCTAGCCCCACAGTCTCATTAGAATCATATTAAAGTTCTCTCTCTAGGGAATGGCCAAGCTGCACCAGGGTTTGCAACACTGATGGACACAATTGGTGATTTGGTAAAGTGCAGGTAAGTATTAATTGTATTAATCCATTTTTTTGATATTATTAAGTGCAAGACTTTTTTATGAGCTTCATCAGCTTCATCACCATTGAGGATCCAGATTTTTGCAGGATGAGGGGTTTGGCTGGACTGGAATTGCACAGCACTGCTGGAATCCACTGGCCAGAGCTTTAGCAGGGGTAAAATGGGGCAACTCTCCCCTAAGGGAAGAAATTTGTTTCAGTCTGGAAGATCTACAGTTTTCATTGCAGGGAAGTAAAGAAATCATCAAAACCTACTTAATTAAATAAGTTAATAATGTGAAGCGTTTGTAAAATGCTATATAATTAGTAAACAAAGTGAGATATTTAAAGTCAATTCTACAGCCTATGACTATAACCAAATTATACATAAAAATATATATACTTAATATATATAAAATTTTAAAATACCTATAACGTGCTTTCTAGGATAAATAGGGTGAAATATTCAGTAGCTATCACAAAAATGATAAATTTTGGATTAGGAAATGCATCTGGTTGGTGAGTGTCAGCATTCTGGAACAGTGGCCAATTTGTTTTAAACTTGTAAATCCTCAGTAGATTGTTCAATATTCTCAGTTAGAAACTCCAGGCAGAGAAATGGTGACAGCAATTTTATTAAAATAACACTCTTGTAGATTGCTTCAGTAAATCTAGGAGATCATCAAGATAAATGAGGGAATTAATTAAAAAAGCACAAAGGCTTCATCCCCAGCGATATGACCTGTTGTACAAAGAAGTGATGGCACTAAAGTAAAAAAGTCCACAAGTTGAAGGACTCAGTAGAGTTTATTGTGAAATATTCCCCTTTGTTCAAATTCTTACTGCAGGGGTTATGTTTCATGTGATTCTAATATTTTTTAACTCAAGAATCAGCAATTATTATAAAATGAACCTTTACCAACAATTGCAGTCATTGATATTTGAGACTGAGAAAAGTAACATATTTATTGAAAGGAAGAGTGAAGTAGCTCAGAATAAAGACAGAAAAAACCTCAATCTTAGCAAGAATGGCTGCACCCATTTAACAGAGGTTGGTATTTCCTTTATTTGGATATTTTTCCCATTTTATACTGGATTAGAACAATAGGTGCAGTCTGTGAGCTCCAATAACAAAATAAAGGAATATAATAATCCTTGTTTGAGCACCAACCAGCCTGTGTCACCTTGATCCTTTTCCTGTACGTGCCTGGTAGGATTTTGCCAAAAATATGTGTATTTCTTCAAACATGGGACTATGATATTTACCTATCAATTGATCAATCTTAATTTATCTTAATTAGTTTGCTCATTGAAGGGAAAGAAAAGATTTTAAGTAAGCCTATAGTCTACAGAGAAAATGTAATTCAAAAATTATTCAACAACAACAGCAACAAAAACATCTATAAAGTTTATTTTTAATGCCCTGGAAAGAATGAGAATTATCACAATTATAAACACATGACAACATACACCTGGTTTCTTTTCTGAGGATGTTGTTGACTCTGTTTTTCTCCACAAATGCACCTGGGATGATAACCTGGAGCCAGTGGAAGGGATGCTGCAGGCATTTGATCTCCAGTTCTGAATCTGTAATGTAAACTTTGGAATGATTGTCGTATTGCTGCAGGTTCATGCCATGAATATAAATGACTGTTCCTGTTGGAAAGGCTTCCATTTAAGAAAACTGGGAAGGTTTTGTAATTTCCACCAGATCTGAGGGTAATCTTTCCTAAATTTGGTAATTCATATGTGGAACACTGGAATGTTCTTGAAGGAGCTTTGATTGGAGAACGTTATTATTGGAGAAATATTGCAGTGTGTTAAAAACACATCCATTAATTCTGAAATTTGGGTTGGATTTAATGATTTTGTGGGGCAGTGCTGATGTCAATTCCACACTGGGGCTCTTAGGCAGCCATTTATCCACAACATTTGGGAATTTGCCAAAAATTTGGGAAGCTCTGAGGGTCAGAGCAAAGACATAATTTAATGGATGTTTTCATACCTCACTAGATTATTTCCTGCTTTTTTTTTTTTTTTCTGATTGGATAATCTGGATTCAGATTACACATGACCCACCTCACCCTTTTATTTCTCTTTTAATTATATATATTTCAAGCCATGATATTTTTCCCCTTGGAAGATGAATCGTATTTTCTGGCTGTTCAATATTTATAGTTCTTAGCCTATATCCAGCAATGTGGGTGCAAAGTTGACACCCAAACGTTTTCCTTGGCCTGTATTGGTGATACAGAATGGCTTTTGCTAAAAGTTTAATTACGAACTAGTAATAAAATAATACTATAAATGATGGGATCAAGCTAAGTTCAAAGCTCTGTTGGGCTGTCAAACACTTAATGCATTTGCCCTATAGGTTTTGTACAAATTGAAAATACAACTTGGTCCTTGATCTCCCTAATGTAATTTCCTCTGTGAGGGTTTCATATATATATATATATATTTTTTTTTTTTTTTTTTTGACCAAGGCTCTTCTCCTGCTTGTATTTTAAGCATATATACTCTCCCTGTTGCTGTCCCAGCTATTGTCACTTTGTAAAATCCTCCCTAACAGCACTTGTTCTCTTTCCGCTTGACAGGTGGCCTTCCCTTCCCTGTGCCCTCTGCGTGCCTGGAATGCTGATGGGAGGGATGGGATTTACCTGCAGCTCTCAGGTAGACAAAAACCCCACTTGCTCTTGCCATTTTTATTGATTATAAAGGCTACAAATGTCCCCAGCCCTTAAAGAGGAGGCTTCACAAAACTGTGCCCCAAGACCTGACCCTTTATTTAGAATCTCTCAGCAGAGCTTTGGGCTCGTGCTGTTATTCAGGGCAGATATTTTATGGCATTTTTGTGTCTCAGGAATGGAAAGGCAGAACTTTCTGCATTGAAGATGCCCAGGGTTTTATCTGCAGCTCCTTCTGGATTTGTTATTCTAAAGCATCTCACTGGCTTAGATATCTAAGTCCCAATGAAAGTCAGTGGAACTTAGATAAATGGATTTTAGGGACAGGGTTATAAGCATTTGCTATGAATTTCAGCACGCCGCTCTCCACGGAATCTTAATTACTAACTGGGGTTGCCACATGCCTCTAACTTTATTTTGAGCTGTAACAATTATCTTTGCAAGATAACAGTCTTGATAACAGCGAGCTGGGTGCCTGGGCTGCAGAGGTGAAAACCTCACTATTTATTTTTGACTCCCTCCTCTGCGGCTCTGGAAACCTCCTCGCTCCCTTTGGCTGCATTCCCCTAATTTAATGGACTGTGCTTGTCCAGAGTGTAAATCAAACACTGCAGACAATCAGGTAAGTCCTTGTCATCTGTCAAATAATGGGGTTTTAGGTGCACTGAGGAAAACTTGGCAAAGTAGGGTAGGTCGCGTTCTGAAGTTTAAACCGAAGCTCTGTTTGCTCATAACACAAAAGGAGCATTAAGAGATTGATAGTCTATTTGAAATTCCTTTGAAAATATATCCCAGGCCGGATCTTTTTTACTGCTTGTCTCTCGTGAGCCTCTTTTTGAGAAAAAGCCATTCTTTTAGATCCACACTGCCATAAAACCAGAGAGCTGTCAGAGCCCTGCTGATCCAATTACAACTTTAAAACTTTTAAGCTTTTGATTTACAGTAAGCTCATTCCAGTTAAATACAGAGGAATCTTCTTCTTAATCTCTACATTGTTTTGCAGTGTTTTTGCAGTGTATTTCACCCCTTTTTCCCTTATTTATGGAAAATACAAATAACCACAGATGGACAGAATGGTTTGGGTTGGGGGGGACCTTAAAGGTCATCCCATTCCACCATGAACACCTTCCACTGTCCCAGGCTGCTCCAAGTCTTGTCCAACCTGGCCTTGGATCCAGGATCCAGGAACGTTCTCTGGGAATTCTATTCCAGGGCCTACCCATCCTCACATGGAGAAATTCCCTCCCAATATCCCTTAACCCTGCCCCCTGGCAGTAGGAAATATCATATATTCATATCCTATCTTTCATGTTGAAGCCATTCCCTGTGTCCTGTCACTCCATGTCCTTGGAGGAATTCCCTCTCCAGCTCCCTTGGAGCCCCTTTGGACACTGGTTTTGTGGTTTTTTTTTTGCGGTTTCAATCCGGTTTTGTTTCTGTTTTGTTGTGTAAAACCATCAGGAAAATGCTGGCAGAGCCGGTGCAGGGCTGTGGAGTGCAACAAACCAACTTTGCAGCAGTGATGTGAAGGTTTCCCAGGTTTTATTCACTCACAATGCAACCTTTAGACAGAATAGTTAAAGGCAGTTTCGACCTGTGCTGCTCTAACTGAGCTATGTCATTAATCTCTCTTTTTAGGCTGTCTGGGGCTCTCCTAAACAAGAGAATTCCTTGTCTCCCCAGCTGTGCACTCAGAATTTCTTGCTAAGATGTACATGAGGAGGTTGCTGGGAAATTTGGTTATTCCTGGTTTTTTTTAAATTTCCCCAACACTCCTCAGCCCACCAGGATCTACAGAGCTGTGGAGTGTGGAGAGTTTGTGAAATTATTTCTGGTGAAGCCTGCTGGACATAGTTTGTGTGGAGGGTTAGCTCAGCTGCAGGGAGGCTGCATTTCTAAAGCAGGGAAATTTTGTTCCAAAAAGTAGGTACTTAAACTATTTCAGCCTCCAAGTAACAAAATAACACTTTTGGCAGTTTGCTGATAGAAGTAATTAGCATTTAATTTGATAATGCTCCCTATAAACCCCTGAATTTGCAAATCTATTTGCTTATCATTTAATAATAATTAAGTTTTCAGATGGCACATTGAAAAAATATTTTCAGAGGTTGTCCTTGCTAAAGATCTCAGTCCATAATGCACCCAGAGCTGTGTATTCCTAAGAATAAGAATAAGAATGGTTAGTTCATCAACTACAACATTACATCAGATTTATCTTCTCTATTTACATTTAATTGCTGAAGAGACTCCATTTTTTGATGCTGAAATACTTTTCACCTTAACAATGATGGAGATTATTTCCAATGTTTTAAAAGATGGACTCTGTGAGAATAAATTGGCTTGAAATCGATTCAGTACAAAGCAAAGGAAATCAATAACTCTGCTTGTATGAGGTTCTTTACTCCTCCTTGTAACTTTTTACCAGATCAAGGCTGATAAAACATCAATTCCCTTCTTCACTAAGCCCAGACTGTGGCAGTTGCTTGATCTGTGGAGGTTCCTACTGAAGAAAGACAGTGCATGGTAAGGAACCCACAGCTTTTGATTCCCAAATGAAAATAATAATAATAATAATAATAATAATAATAATAATAATAATAATAATAATAATAATAGCAACAACAGTATCTGATTTAAATAAGAAGGTAAATTTCTCTTCATTTTTTACCAAGGTCCAGGTTGGATCTCAGTAAATGCTCCTCATGACCCCTCAAATGTGCTTTCTTAAATTCTGTATGCAAAGTTCATGGCAGGAACTCATCCTGCTCTTTCTCTGTGAGCTAGAAGCTCCAGCTGACCAAATCCATCCCATTCCTTCTGTAATTCAGTTTTTAGTATTCCTATTGTTTATTTCTTAAAATGTATTTTGTGTTTACAAGGAGTATCTCTGCAGTGGAGGAGCATTCTCAAAATCTATACCTGCTGTATAAATATTTTAGGTAGAAATGCCAGCGTGGATTTCTTCTTTAATGTTCTGTAAAAGTGTCAATTCTCTTAAATAATGATATTGTTCTGAAAAGAAACATTCAGAAAACATTAGATAAATTTTGGATAGATTTAGAGGATTAATCCCATGGAACGATGGTGGCTACCTGGGACATAAAGAGTGCCAGAAATTCACCTGGTGACAATGCTCAGTCAGAGGTGTCTGCAGTGACAATTCCCTTGAGCACCTTTGAGAGACCTCTTTGAGCTCATGAGCGTTGGGATTGCAAAGGAACTTGCTGAATAATCCTCTCTGGATCTCCAGAGCAACTCTCAGGCACAGTACAAACGTTTCCAGGGCTGATGGTTTGTGTGGATCCTCCTTGGGGGCAGTTTCCAGAACTCATCGCACGGGGAACCCTTCCAAGGGCTCTGTTCTGTGGGGAAAGCCACGCTGGCACACTCCAGGCACTGCAGAGGATGGGGTGGAATGCTTGGAACAAAATGCTGAAATGATAAAATTCCTTCGCGTTACGAGAAATTTGGCTGGTTTGGTGTCGTTGGTCCTTGCAGTGTTTGTAGGACTAGGAATGCTCATCGCCCAGTGGTGGAGAAGGTGCAGATCACTTTGGCAACTCCTTAATCTCTTCAATATTCAAGAAATGTGACTTGTAAACCCTGCAGGTCCATTTCTCTGGGGAGAATCTTCAGTTCTGTTAATAGAGCTCTTCCACCTTGGGCTCAAACACTAACACAAAGGGATCATTCTCTTTTCCCAATCCTCTTTCTCTTGGCTGTACAATTCATTCAATGATGTTGCTGTCACTCCTCACATTTATTTTTTCACTCTAATTCTTTCTTCTCAACTCAAATCTTTTTGTACCCGTGATCTACTCCAGTCAATCTTGTAATGGCCATTATTGGCATTTCCACCCTATTTTTTCATCCTCTATTGACTTGTCTCCTCCCTCGACAACTTTGACAACCATTTCTTCACTTTGCTGTCCCACAAAAGTGCCTTTGGTGCAAATCCCCGTTCCTCTAGAGGTCCTGCCATCTGGAACAGCCTCTCTGAATATCTCTGCCTCAGTGACTTGCTGTATCTTTAGAAATCTCATTGGAAAGCAGCTTTTCTCACTTGTCTGAGCCTCTTAATATTATATTTTATAGCTTCCATTATAAGCTATTTAATTTGGTGATTATAGCATTCTAATCTTAAAGTCACTTTAGAATACTACTTGGAAGAAAAATGTCTTGTGCTATAATGCTATATTATATTCTACACTTGCTTTACTGGAATGAAAATCACATTAGAATTTATTGATTATGAATTTTTTTTAATACTTTCTTTGAGTAATTTTTATCTACTAGTAAAAATAAAAGTAAAAATTATTTCTTAGCATATTTTGAAGGTGTGTAGGACAGGAAACTTGGGTGGCTGAGTCAATTTTCCACTATGCCAGGTTGCTCCATGTCTCATGCAACCTCATGAACATTTCCAGGGAAGGGTTGATATTAATTAGTTTTTAATCAGAGGGAACATTTTGGTCCATTTGGAGGTACCCAGGTCTGGTAGGAGGAAGGTTGTTCAGCCCAGCCCCAGCCGTGTGGCAGGAGCACAGCAATATTCCTGGTGGATATTCCATGTACAAAGGTGCAGCTCAAGAGAAGCAGGTGACTGAGGATTGGAGAGGGGGTGTCAAATGTGCGACTGTCTCTTCCAAGAGCTGTCTCCCAGGAAGCTGAAGGGCAGCACGAAAAACCCATCGATGGCGTTAACGACTGTGGGTTGTGTTCAGTGCGATCGTTATCAGCAGCGATGATTGATCGTGGCCACCCTGCACAGGGATACAGTCAGCAACACCTCCCTGAGGCTCAGCTCTCCCTAAAAACATTCCAGCAGGATGCTCTGACGGCTGATGCACTTTTGTGGATGCTGCACATGTTGCTGTTGTACATCAGGCAGGTTCTTGGCTGATGTGTGAGGGGAATGTGGGACTGGAGGGAAGGGAAGGCGATTTTCACTCCAGCGCTGGTGGCTTTGCTGCCTCTCCAAAACTGGCTCTGTTCACCAGCTTCAGATCCCTATGGGATGCCCTAAACAAGCTGGGAACTGGGCTGCTGGCACCCTGAAAGCTTTCAGAAGACCTGTTGCCACCAAGACTCCTAGCTCAGGAGAACCTGTGTCTGAATGAAGGAAGACACGCTCAGCTGTGGGTTTAGATTCCATTGTTTGTCTGGAACATCTGCTTAGGATGGAAAGTTTGGCTGAAGAATTCAGGAGTCTGCTGCTCCTCTGGAATGGAAGAATGGAGCTAAGCAGGAAGCTCCATCCCACTTACAGAGCTGGGAATTCATGTGTGTGGTCACCTGAGTCACTTGTCAGATTTCTTTCTTGGGATTCTCTCCTCACCCCATTATTCCCAGTTAAATCTTGGAAGCCCTGCCTTGTCATGCTCAACTCAGATAATCTAATTCACTATTAATGTAAAATCTCAATTTATCCCAAGTCCTGGGGGAGAAAAATACATAGATCCTGGCTTGACATATTGCACAGTGAGACACTTGAGACCAAAATCTTGGATTTAGGTTGATTTCCATATCCAAACCTCCTTGAAGCTTCAGGTGTGGGATTGGGACCCATTATCCTAATGCATTATGTTAATGCTATAGATGAAACTCCAACTCAATCTTCTTCATAAGGAAACCTTTGACATGATCTATTAACCATCAGATCCAAAATAGACTGACTAATTATCATTTAATGCAATTGAACACCGGGGTTTGTCATTTGCTGAGCCTGGCTGGGTGGGGAATGTAAATCTGTTAGCATGGATATGGTTAGGAACTTCAGATGGAAGGGAGATTAAAATGCCCTGGGTGCAATATTTATCCACAGCCATTACTCACAGAGTGATGTGCCACAATGTCATAAAAAGGCCAACACCCACCTTTTTCCCTTCACAGGTGATTTCAGGAGGAAGATGAATCTGATCCTGATTGCAGTTTATGTGCTCTTTGAGAGTTCTCCATGGTTAAACAGCTCTGCACATCCCTGTATTTACCTGGAAGAATCCTGGGGGTGGGCACAGATTCCCGGGGTAAGGCATCAAAATGCCAAAGGAATAAATCCAAGCTGCCGTGGGGAAATTCAGCCTAAACTCATGAGTCCACTCCTGTGTCTCTTTCAGATGGGCTCAGGCCACCCTCATTTTTTGTGCTGATCCTCATCTACACTGCTTTAACGAGTAATTTCCAGCAGGGCCATTAATCAGGTGTTTTACTGAAGTCCAGATAGATTAGATTGATCTCATTTTCCCTTCTAAGAAACTAGTTCTTTTAGAGGAAAAAAAAAAAAAGATAAAAAGGAAAAACCAGTAGGTGAGTAGCACTGATCTTTCCTTAGAAACACAGTCGGTGTCTGAACATTTAAATTTTTCTATATTGTAAATGTCCATATATGTGAATTTCCATGTATTGTTCTTCAATGTATTTATGTCAAAGCAAATTCAAATAGTATCTACTGATGCCTAAATTTGACCACAAAATCTTGTAGAAAACATTTTAAACAATCCCAACCAAAATTATTATGCATTAACTTCTCAAAATAATTTCAAGCCACTGTTTTGTATAATTTTATATCTCCTGAGAATTTCTTGCATTATTTATGTACAGTAATAACCACTGAGTTTTTTAATTTTATTTCTTTTTCCTGTGCAGTTTTTTCATGCTTTGCTTTAGTAACGATTTATTTATTTACTTTTACCGAAGGTTTTATTTTCTTCTCAGCTTAAGTCACACAGTTCTTCTGACCCTGCCTTCCCTTCACATCATCTCATGGATTGCAGATCCTATCAGCACAAGGTGAACAATGAAATGTGGTTTTTTTTCTGGTAAAGTGTAGCCTCTGAAATGTGTCACTCTTAAACTGTACAAAGGGATATTATGTGGGGAGATCCTATCTTCATATCAAACATGTTCCTTTATTAAGTGATGTGAAAGGCCAAATGATATGTCACAGGTTTTTCTTGCTTTCACTGCCCGTTGTAACAAAAATAGAGAACTTAATTAAAAAAAAAAACCCATCAAAACAGTCACAAAAAGGGGGTTTAATATCTGAGGGTGCCTATCTTAAAACATTGAATGGATCCCAGTTTTCTAGCCAGGGAAAATTAAACAATGGGTATAGATGGAGTCACCTAAAGCAGCTGATGAGCCTTTGGTCCTCATGAACAGAATGTACAATCCACAGTCAAAATTAGACACAAATCAGAAACACTTTCAGTTTTCAGCTTTGTAGGAGTTTAGAACACAAATACCTTGTAGCTGAATTGGTGTTTTCCTTGGATCAATTTGTATGGACCTCTCTGGTGCTGATCTACATAAAATTCACATTAATGTGTGCAACATTTAGTATAGAGATGATATTTTTAGGATAATCCCTGCAAGTGTCCAAGGCCAGGTTGGAGCACCCTGGGATAGTGAAAGGTGTCCCTGCCATGGGACGCTGTGAATTTTAAAGTCCCTTCCTGCCCAAAGCAGTCTGGATTCTGTGACAGAACTGTAATGTTATACAATATTTATGTGATGCCTCTCAAAGGCTGTAAATCACATTCTGCTGGGGGCTATGCAGGTATGGATCTGCACAACCACAGTTCCCTTTTGGAAAGGACATCAGCATTTTAAAACCAGTTCCAAGCATTGCAACACAACTCCCATTATTTGGGCAAGTGTCTTGGGATTTTGAGGCAGTTCTAATGAATGATAAAGAGGCTTTGACAAATTTGCAGAGGTTTAAGTTTAGAAGTTGCTAGATTTTTAACCTATGACATATTTCCTGCAGAGAGGAGGGGAGGTTTCAGAACCTGATCTTCAGCTCCTAATGAGGTATTAGATGGGGTTTTTCCCTGTTTTCTTGTGCCCCCTCATTTTGCAGGAACTCAGGGGTGTCAGCAGCTCTGACATCTTGCTGGCCTGGCAGCTGCCTCTAAATCTGGTGTGCTGGAGGGCATGAACGAGGTTCAGACAAACAGTTTGGGCTGTTTTCCAAATGACACCATCAAAAAAAGGGACTCAACTAAATATGTTTGCCCCAGCTCAACAGAGACCCTCCCAGACCTGAATAACCTTCTCTGTCACCAGAGGAGTTACTGAAGTACAGCAGCAAGAATAAGAAATGTGGGGATATGCAAGGATGCACTTTCTGCCTGGTTAAGGGAGAAAAGTCTCTGAAAAAGGACTTTGAGGGCATAAGAGCCGAGGCTGTGAATTACAAGATCTCTCTAGTGTGATTCTCTAATCCATTCCTTCAGCAAACAAAATTACTGAGGGAAATAAAACTTGATTCCCACAGAAACAAAAGGCATATGACACGATACAATAGATTTTATTGTTATTTATTTTGTTCCAAGGGTGTACTTGTTGGAAACTGGTGTTATCTATTCAGCATCTATCACTTTCTCCAGCATAAGAAATTCCCACTGTCATGGGCAACAGAACTGCCTTTGGATTGGGCATAATTACATGGTTTCTTTTATATTCTGTAGAGGCAGTGACAGTCCTGGTTCATGTATTAATGTTATTACCATGTAATTTTTAATGCAACTGTCCTTGCTGCCTTTAGTGTTGTCAAACTAATATTTCTTTTGAGCCCAAGAGGGGGAAAAAGCAAGTTAAAAGCTTTACAGATCATAATTTACGAGTGTGCTCATAAATATCTTAAAATATCTATGAATTTGTGATTAAACCAATTTGTGTGTAAATACAAGAACTAAAATATCCCTTTCAAAAATGTTCTATAAAACAAAGTCTCTGGGTAATGAACACGCCACAGGCACTTGCAAGAGGACATAGGGAAAAAAAACCCTAATTTTGATTTATGACAAAATCTTGCAAGCACTTTTCAATGAGGTCCATCTTTAGCAAGTATATGTATTTCTGTCTCTAATCTCATGTGCTGTAATACCACCCAGTGGATTAGATCCTGCCAGAAGGAAAAAGAAAGGCAAAAATATCATTGTTCTCTGGCCCCACAGCCACTTAGATTTTTTCAAACCTTCCTTGAACAATTTAATTTCTGGTAATTAGAGTGGCTGCAATCTTTCAGGTTAGAAGGGTTTAGTGTTTATTAAGAGGTCGCCTTCTGTGTTGCAAGCTGGTTGTCAGCATGGCTCCAGTCTGGCACTGCCACAGACATCACATCCAGGGAGATGCTTTCTGCCTCCTGCCTCTCCTAACCTGCAGGAAGACATTAGATATGTGAGAGCTCCTCATCTTATTCATGCTCTGCTGGGCACAGATTTCCTCTACAACCTGAATCAGGAGGTAGGGACGTATTTTATGGAGACACAGAGCAGATCACCCCAAACCAGCATTCTCCCTCTCTAATGAAACCCGGTGTGAGCTCTGGGAAATGTGCCAGGCGCGTGAGGGGATTGCACAAGCCAGGCTGGGGGGATTCAGCAAAAGACAAAGGAGGTGGCAGGTCCCATGATGTAATCTCTTCTCATATCATTTTTGACAGAGTGGAAAAATCGGGTGTGTGAGCTCAAGGTGCCCTGAGGCATCTCGACTTGCCAGTGGTACTTACTCAGCCTTGGCGCTGATTCAGGATCCTGTTTGCTCACAGATGAGCTGCTCCCAGGAGTTTATCCAGATCCCAGGGCACAGAGGGGTTTATCCACATCCCAGGAGTTTATCCAGACCCCAGGGCACAGAGGGGTTTATCCAGACCCCAGGGCACAGAGGGGTTTATCCACATCCCAGGAGTTTATCCAGACCCCAGGGCACAGAGGGGTTTATCCAGACCCCAGGGCACCTGGGTGCCTCCCCCTGCCTGCCTTCCACACCTGGGCAGAGCCCACTGTGCTCTGCAGAACATTTGGTTTTCAACAGGCTGGTGTTTGACTTTGAAACCAGGCAGGAAGGGAAATTCCAATCAGTTCTAAACTTGCTGCCCAAGGGTATCTGAGTTAGGCTGGGCTTTGGTGTGCTGGAGCCCTGGTTAATGAGAATTTCAGACTTTCTGTGCTGGCAGGCACTGACCCCCAAGAGAACACTGCACTGGCCTGAGCCTGTGGAGAAGCTTCCAGAATGGAATGATGGAACTGGGATTGTGGGGGTGGAGTTTGGATAGGAGTGTGTGATATCACAGGGTGGGAAACTTAGAGTTGAAGGGTTTAGAATATAGTAATAGGTATAAAGCAAGATAGAGGCTTTAGGGTGGAGGCTGGTCCTTCTCCACCTTCTTCACCTCCTTCTCCACTTTCTTCTCCTTCTTCTTCTCCTTCCCCACCTTCTCCTCCCTGGGTTTGGGTGGTTTTGTGTAATTGGATAAAAAGTCCACATTGCAGGCATGGGTGGTTGGTTATTGGGTTAAAATTAAAAATAATTGAGGTGTCATTTCTTAATTGGACAGTTTATCCTTAAAAGGCCTTGTAGAGAGAAAGATGGGGCTCCATTTTTAGTTTGTTGGAGTGAAGTGCTGCAGAACTCACAGTTTGTGAGACTGTGACATGGGTAAGAGTTAATAAACATCTGAGTCCAAACAAGAAATACCATCTCACACATTTAATCCCAACCCTGGCAAAAAAGAAGCAAAGCCTCTCAAGATTGGTGAGCAAAGAATTGAAGATTTAGGGTTGGCTCCTGGTTCCTGGGATGTTCATATTGATATCTTCTCACAAGGTTTGGATGGCTGTTCAAAGCCACCACATTTCTGAGAAAGACATCTCTGTTTTTTGTCAAAAAAAAACCCAAAACTTTTTGACAGAATATTGAAGTTGTCTCTGGAAAAAAATGCACATTACTTGGTGAGAGGCTGGGGAAAGTAATATGGTCCCTTCTATATAGTACATGTCTTAGAAATGACAGCAGTACATTCATAGATATCTTACTGCTGTTCAACTTAATAGCTGTAAATTTGATTTATTTTAGAATATTTGAATTTGTGGTTGTACAATTGGGTGGGATTCTAAGATACACTCAAATATCTATTTTTAAAAGTAGGATTGGTATTTTTCAAAGCCAGTTTTCTTTTTATATCTAAAGTGTTTTGAAACCTTGGCAGGTTACCTGATCACACTGCTGACAACTTCATTGCTGTGGAATTGTTACAAGATGTCTCTTTCTATGAGATTTAAAAAATACACGAGGGGAGTATTTTCTATCTCATGTCGTTAAAAGCAGAGCTTTGTCATTTCAGGTTTCAGAGGATCCAAAACAAGTCAACATCCTAGAAATAGTTCTAGATTTTTCTTGCAGATTTATTTTCCAAGGTTTTTCTGATAGTAAATTATACTAATTTTCTTTCTGCTACAATTATTATTAATTGCTGATCTGAAAATATTCAACATGTAATATCTGGGATATTGATCTAAAAATACACCAAAGTAGAATACCAGTGGCAAAAGATTTCTTGGTGTTGGTGTAAAAATGTAGTTTTAGTGTTAAAAACTGTGTGTTTTAGTATTTAGTGTGCAAGCACTAAATACTCCTTGCTGCAATTCAGATCTTGTCAGCAGAGTAAAAATATGCCCTGAATGCAAAGAAATCCATGGAGAGAAGAACGAGATGCTCATGGATCTGTTGTGTCCTTCAGAGTGTCAGGAGCTCTGGGAGTGTCGTGGCTGTCAAATGCTCTGTGCCACCAAGCTGCCTCTTGTTCCTCCATCCTATTTTCCCAGGATTCACACAGCAGCCTCCCCCTGGTTGCTGTTTCCCCCAGCTCTGCAGCAGTTCTGTATTCCCATTTCCCATTCTCTGTTTTCTCTAGTCACAAACTCAGCCCAGTGCTGGGCAATGTTAAGCACCTCATCAGCATTCCAGAGACTGCCAGAGGCTCACCTTGGGATTCAATTCCAGGCCAGGAGTCACTGACAAGACATTTCCTACAGTCTCCTTTCTTGCTGCTCCCTTTGTTTCCATTGGCAGCTCCGAGCTTCTCACGTTCCTGTTCTTTGAATATTATTCCCAGCATCTCAAGCTCTTGCCGTGCATAATGCCATTCTCCACATCTCTGGTTTTTAGTATGAAGAGTGTTGCTCGTGTCACAGTGGGCTCTTTTAGCTCAGCAGTCAGTAAACTGCTTTTGTGGGGGGGAAAAAAGGGTGGCAAGTTGAACCAGCTGAAATCAAAGACAGGAACGAGGCATTTCAAGGTAGGGTAGGGGAAATACACGTGGCCTTTGCAATAAAGGAAAGGAACAGCTCACAGAGGGCTGAGATGCTTTTGCTGGAACATCCACACTGCTGGAGAAGAGATTGCAAGGGATTGGTGTTTTGGCTTGGCTGAATTTGCTGCAGTGTTTGGATTTTTCCAATGGACCTTGGTCAGATAAATGTCCTGCCTGTCCCTAGGCCAGCACCCTCAGCTGCAGGGTTAGGCTTCTGAAAAGTGCCTTTCTCCTTCTTAACCAGCTGGCCAGGGGTTTTTGTTTGAACACCTGCCATTGTTTTCTGAAATTCTCTCAGTTTTACTTCTCCTTTGCCATCCATTTAGGTGTCAGCCCTGGAAGGGGTAGGAATGCCAGGAGTGCCAGGAGTGCCAGTGCTGCTGGAGGTGCAGGAATGCCAGGAGTGCCAGGAGTGCCAGTGCTGCTGGAGGTGCAGGAATGCCAGGAGTGCCAGGAGTGCCAGTGCTGCTGGAGGTGCAGGAATGCCAGGAGTGCCAGGAGTGCCAGCGCTGCTGGATCCTGTCTGCAGGCACAGTCAGAGCCCAGGAGAGCCTGCTCAGGCAGCAGGTAAACCTGGGAATCTGCCAGATCCCTCCCAGCTGCACAACTGCATCATAAAACCCCGTGTGGACACAGGTGAGTGTTCTCCAGCTTTTAATCACCAAACTGATTGGGCAACCGAGCTGCCCTTACATAGCCACTTGGCTTTAATGATTTTTTTAATGCTTTATTTAATTTCAGCAATAACAAAGCCTTGTTTCCCCCACCAGTTTTCCTCTGTGGAATTAATTTAGCTGTGGAGTTTTTCTTGCTGGACTGTAGTTTTATGCATGATAGGTGCTCAGGTGAATATGTTATTAAGTTAAATAATCTATACTCAATAACAAGGAAATCAATTTTTATTGAGATAATTGTCAGTAGATGGATTTCTGCATGGCATTAGTTAAAAAATGTCCAATTCCCTTCTGAGTGGTGTCTTTGTGTACAGGTACTGTGCCTGCATGTACCTGACTCCCCTGGAGAACTGTGTTTGCCAATGAATTAAGATTATAATTATAATTATAATTCCTTCTCATTGGAATGATGTGATTCAATGCACAAAGTCTGGCTGTGATGGGATCTGATCTCCCCCACTGTGTTATGGAAGCTTTTTGTTTCCTAACCCTCTGTGGCATTTAATTCCTCTGGTTTTCTTTGACTACGCTCTGAGGTACCTGAAATACATCCATTGCTGGTGAGGCCTTTTCAGAATAAATTCAGGAAATTCTTCTCTACCACCAAATTCCTGAAAAACATTGCAAATTAGCAGTATGGAAGTTGAGGACTTAAGATTTTATGTTTGCACAACCTGCAAGCTCTGGGTAAGGCTCAGTGGTGTGAACAGAAAAATTAACATTTTCTCCTGTGGATCTGGCCATTGAATGTTTAAGCAGCTGGCAGAAATATTTATTCTTTTATTTTAAGTGTTACATTCCAGCCCTAACCTTTACTGTTCATTTTCCTTCAAAAGTATAAAAAGATTTATTGCTATAATATCTCTTGCTAAGATGTTCAGGAGACTCAGTGCACTATGAAGAAAGCAGAAATTATTCCAAGGGGCTTTATCACTGGAAGTTTTCTGTCTTTCCTATGAGCCTGAGGTTTTGAAAACTTAGTAATTACTCCACAGGAGTTCCTCACCTTCCCCATGGGAATCCCTTGCCTGTCTTGGTGGCCATATCTTACCCAAGAATTTCCATGATTACTGATGCAGCATCCCTAAGATTCAATAACAAGCAAGGGACATTATTTTTTGGCACTTTTTGGCACCTGGGCTGGGTCAGGAAGTGCAGACACATTCCTCTCTTCTGGGTATTTCTGTGCAGGGATTGGTACATCAGACCACTGGTGCACAGAGTGCTGAAATGAATAACTGAGTCACGGAAATTGTTGTGAAGAGGTGAATTAGAGAGGCTGCTTGGGACAGCAAAGGGCCGGGTGAGGAGCTGAAGCAGACAGGAGCCCACCTGAGCCCTGGAACTGCTGGGAATGGGGGGCAGCAGCTGCAGAAATCCTTGCAGTTCTGCCAGCTGTTGGACAAATCTCACTTCTAACCCTCTGCAGCACCACTGGAGAAAAAACTCCCTTGTTTGTCCTCATTTTTCACCCACACCAGCGCTGGGATCTCCTCCAAGACTTCTCTCCAGTCAAGGCTCTCCCTTTTCACTCCTCTATCTTTATTTTTAGCACCTTCATTGTCTTCACTTCTCCTTATCTGGTCAGGACCACCACCTGCCCTTCATGGCTATAGAAACCACAGCTGGAACCTCTGTTTGACCCAAATTTTGTACCCAAACCAGGTACAAAATTCTGATTTATTCTTCCCGGTGCTCTTGAGATTTTTGCTGCTGGCCATTTCTGACCACTTTGGCCCTTTCTCATCTTCTCATTTTGGTTGTAAGACAGAGTTTCACACTCTTGGGAAGGAAAGCCAAGATCCTGGCTTGTCCTTTGACAGTGGAGATGGATAATGGGCACTTCAGTGCATTTTTTTCAATGCAAAACCAGCTGAGCTAACTGTTCCCATAAAAGTCCAATTGATTGCTGTAGGCATTATATTCACTCTGACAATGATAAAATGATTGCTTTAGTATCTGGCTGCGTAACCCACTTACAGCATGTGCACCAGGATTAGGAGAATGTTTCAATTGTGAAAATCATTGAGATGTAAATGTCATGATTATAATTTATCTTCATTAAAAATTCCGTCGGCGGAGGGGAAATTAATCCCTGTGCTGTACGGAGTACCAGCCACTAAAAAGTAATATGTTCCAGTGAAAACAGGGATTTGGGAGGGGAGCTACATCAGAAAACACTCAGGAGCACGTTCTGGTGATGTGACAGGTGGTTATCTCAAGGGCAGTGGCCGGGAATGTTTCAGTGGATGCTTGTTCTCATGTGGGTGGTGGAACATTCCATCTGCCCCCAGTGGCAATCCCAGCACAGACAGGAGGCACCGTCATCATCATGCCTGAAAATCACTGTATCACCTCAACTGCCATTGGCTCCCAGCATGAAAAGCACCCTGAGTTTTATTAATGGCACTGGAAACGCTTCCATTAAACTCATTGATGGCCACTTCTCATTATTTCTGCTGTAGTTGTTCATGGTTCTTTTATATTTCATGTTTTCATTATTTTATTTACTTGGTGATTTATATGATGACAGTGAAGTTTCTCTTTTAAGTGCTGCATGTGTTAGTTCAATCTGGTTTTACATTTCCACCACAGATCCAGAATTGTCTGACTAAATATTTATTGGAAATTGGATTTTTCCCTCCTACTACAGATTGATTTAATCTGTTACCTTCCCACAGATAAAGTTTTGGGGTGTTATTTTTCCTTTATTCATTAATTGCATAGTGTTCATTTTATTTTTTTTTTTAAATCTAATCTAAACAAAAATTGTGATTTCTGCTCCTTTTCATCTCTCTCCTCTTTTCTAATAAAATAAATTGTGTTTGGTTGGTTTGAAATCAAATATTTTAATTGGAAAGCAGTGGGTGAACACTGAATATTTCTAGATTGATGCTGATTAAGTATAATATGTTTTATTGCTCTGAGATTTTTAAAAATTTTGTCTTTTGAGAGCATGTCAACTCCTTGCCTGTGGCTCTCTTATAGATGGAATAATCCCAGGGAATTTCTTCTTAAAAGAAAATGAAATATTAGTTGTTTATGTTATATGTTCTGTAATTGCCCAATATCTCTTTAAATGCAGAATAACCACCAAATTTATGGTATAATTTTATTTTCTTATATGTTTTAAAGAGTTTTAATGATTGTCCCAAGATTATTATTTTTTAGGCTGTCTTTCTGCTTGTACCCCCACTGGCAGGGCACAGTCTGGTCGTGATACCAAAGCTTTGTGACAGGATATAGATATTTTATGGCTTGAGAAGTCAATATCAATTGCCATACTCTAGCTATTAAGGAATTTAAAGGTATAATTTTTCCCTGAGCCTTTGGTTCCATCAGAGATCCCAGGTTTTTTGCCTGTCAGAGCTGTTTGAAAGCAGAGTGGTGAGAAATCAGTTGGAACAGGAGAGGGAGCCCTGAGCCTGGCGATGAGGGAGGGAAGGGCAGCTCTGCCCAGGGCTGGGAGAGAAGGGGAGCTCCCCTTTGTCCTGAAGAGCAGAGGAGAGAGGGGCCAGCCTCACCTGCCATCATTATCATCCTTTAGCCATCATTATCATCCTTTAGCCATCTTTATCATCCTTTAGCCATCATTTTCATCCTTTAGCCATCATTGTCATCCTTTAGCCATCATTTTCATCCTTTTGCCATCATTTTCATTGTTTGGTCATAATTATCAGAAAGGACGGAGAGCGACTGACTTTGAAATCAAATAAGAACAAATAAAGAAGGCAGAGAGTGAATTAGAGTGAAAGGAATTCTTTCCAAAGGCAGACGATGGGGACAAAACCGACTTGGAGTGAATGTTAGGAAGAGCCTGTAAAGTTTTAATTACCAGGACTTTTTGTTGCTGTTCTGCTGTTGATGATGCAGATTTCACATTTCCTGGCTGGAGCTGTCGCCTCCTCTTCCCTCCACATCCATATGCTCATGGGTATAGGTGCAGGAGCCCTTCTCACAGGCAGGAAACAAAATCTGGTGGCTGCTGGAAAAAATTGGCAGGACTTTTTTGGACTAAATCTCCACGGGAAAGTGTCAGCTGCTTCGTCAGGGCCTCTGAGCAAACACTTTGTTCAAGGCAGTTTGTCTTCAGTCCTCATTGACTTTCGTTCAGAGGCTCTGGAAATGCTTGTCTGAGTTGTTTGGCTTCCACTGATTGGGACTGAGTTATTTTGCAATTAAATTATTTGACTTTTGCTAAAGACTGTGGAGGTTTTGAAGGCTGCCATAAAAAATAGGAAAATACACCGAATAAGCACAGAAAAGTGTTTCTAGCGTATTTCAAATAGAAATATTTGTTCAAAATCAGATTTTTTGATTACTTTTCGTATGCTGAGAATGGAATTTGCCCTGAAGGAGAATTGACTTAGAACCAGGAGTGGTACTTTGTAAGCTCATAGGATCTGTCATCTTCAGTGCAAACAAAAAACCTCCCAAAACTCCCCAAAATCACCAAATTTAAAGTGCTGCTGACTTCTCAGAAGGCTTCATTTGTGTTGCCTAACAATGCGCAGTGAAAAACCACAATACTCATGGGATATAAATTGGTGCACATTCACTTCCCACCACTAGGGCTGAAATTCCCTGTGGAACTGGGCACAACTCCCTGTGAATTGGGAATAATTAGGGTGTTCCACACAGTAGTGGTTCAGCTTGACCAACTCTTGGACAACTATCCCAGATTTTACTATCTGACTTGTTGAAATGAGTGAGGCTTTTATGCCACAAAAAAAAGAAAAAAAGAAAAAAAGAAAAAAAATAGCAATTTAATAGAATGACAATGAGAACATGGGTTTGATAATATGATAATAAGAACAAGGGTTTCAAGCCAATTGGAATTTTTAATTTAGATTTTCAGTTGTTTATTTGTTTCATTTGCACCTGTGTAGAGGGAAGGGAAGCCCACCAAAGCCAGCTGAGCTGGAAACCTCAGTTAAACATTCCTTCACTTTTATTGAAAACCTTTCCAAAATGGGAACTTTTGGGCAGAATGTTGAAAACCACTAAAGCATTCTGTAGCAAAGCTTATGAATGGAACATGTACTGGAGGTTTTGTCTGAGGGGCAGGTGAGGTAATGGTCATGTCTCAATTTTTTATAGTGGCAAAGGTTTCAGAAATATTAACAAGCTTTGGATTTGTTCTCTGTTTCCATCTTAGCCCGTGGCTCGCATTTCTATCTGAAAATTGTGTGAGAGGAGGCTGTCAAATAAAGCAAACGAGAACATAAATGAAAGCTGCTGCTTCAGAAAACAAGAATGTCAATATAAAATGGTTTAGAGGGACTCCTAATGATCTGCTTGATCTTTAAGGAAAAGTCCTCAACGATCCACTTCTGCAGAGTTAAAAATCCAACATCACTCTTCAGAGTGTTGCTCCATTTGTTGGTGTGTTTTACCAAGGAATGAACAGTTCTTTTGCTGACATTCAGAGCGCTGAAGTACCATTTTTAACTTAGTATAAATGCATATTATTAAAGCTTTAACAGCATATGGCAGCAAGTAATAACATCTGTGCCTCTCAGCCTCGTGCTTTCACAACATACTTGGGGCACATTTACTTTTCAAAACTGTGTCAGAAGCAAATAAAAGCCTGCTTCAAAGGAAAACCAGTCAGGAATGTGAAGTGTCATCAGCAGTGACACCAAATCTGGGCGCTGCCCGTCCTTGAACAGTGCCTCAATAGAACCTCAAACAAAGGTTTGCAATAAAGTGAGGGAATATTTACCTGAGGTTTCCAGCTCAGCTGGCCTTGGTGGATTTTCTTCTTCTCTTCATGGGTGCAAATAAAACAAACAAAAGAAAATCTAAATTCAAATCCCAGTAGACTTGAAACCCTTGTTCTTATTATCATATTATCAAACCCATGTTCTCATTGTCATTCTGTTCATCCACCTTTTCTCTTTTTGTGGTATAAAAGGCAAACCCTCACCCATTTCAACAGCCAGGCAGTTGAAATTGATTCAAGTTCTGAGAGCCAAACCAAGCTCCTGGATCAAACCAGTTTAAATTCCCAAGTTTAGACCCTTTTTGGGCATCCCTGACCCACGGGGTGTCCAACTCCTTGGGAAAAGTTGCTTTTCATCTCCTTGTTTGTTTGGTTGGATTCACCATCTGGGCTCTGAGTTTTGTAGGAGGTTTTAAAGATCTGGTTTGGATATCACCTGATGTGTTGAATGTGTCCTGTGCCAGTCATGAGGGAATTATTTAGGAGAGGGTGAGGTTTTAGATATTCTTCTCAAATAAAGGACCATAAATAACTTCTCAAGTGCATTAAAATGCACTTGAGATTTTGTTGCTACTACTACTATTATTATTAATTTAATTAAATAGTATACAATATGCAACAAGAAGCACAAATCAGGACTATTATCCAAATGTAAAATAAGGTAATTTTGAAGCAAAGGTTTTTGTTACAAAGTGGAAGTTGCAGAGTCTTTTATATTTTTTTCTGTTTGTGAAGCGAGGTCCCTGCTTGTGCCAGCTGTTACAACACCTTGCTATGAGATCACACTGCTCTGCCATACAAATTCCAATTTTATGTGTGCCTGCCTTGGGTTAAGGCTTAATTACCCCTTAAGGGGAGTGATCCTAATTGACCCCTTCTGTAAATGTGCTCAGCTCCTTAGGACAGCAGCAGAAACTGACCCCATTTTTCTGCCCACACTTTGTCTGCTTTCTGTTAAACACCTGGTTTTTGGTACTTTGTTCTCTCTTATATTCTCCTAGAAGAAAAATGAATTGCTGGCAAAATTCTCACCTCACTCTGCAGAAATTTAACCACTTACAGTGCAGGCTATAATTGCCTTTTTTATCATCATTTTTGGTCATAAAGCCAGCGGTTGTCCTTGAATCAGGAAAAATGTAGATTTTAGAATTGGTGGCCAACTCAGATAAGCAAATTATCTTGGAGTTCATTTATTGAAAAATATGTTTTGAAGAATACATCATTTATTTTCTTAAAAATTGTAGTTTTGGCAGTGATCAGTCCATAGCTGTTGCCACCATGAAAAGACAAGCTTTTATGACTTTTGGGTCAGTACCATAGTGAGATGCTGTCACTGCTTGAAAAATAATATTTTCATCAGTTTTGAGGCCTTAACCTCACTTTCAGGTAATTTGTGGATTAAGAAGGATCCAATTGTTAAAAATTGATTGAGCAGTATTTTGTACTGTGGCTTGTGGTGAATATAAAATAACTTGGTTTATGCAAGTATCCTTTAAGAAGTTAGAAATTTCCCTGGTGCCCTTATGTATTATAAAATACCAAATAAATAGAAAACAGCTTTAATGGGTAAAGGACCCAAGAGCTTTTCCTTGTATACTTTGTCGGACATATTTTTAATGCATATAGAAATTATTCTTGCTATCTGAAAGAACTAATTTACATGTGGATTTATTTGAACAAGCATATTTTAAGTTATCATGCTGCTGCCCTCTGTAATAATTACTACAATACTGATTTTTAGAGGTTGCTCTGATTGAGAACTACTTGAAATTTTGTATTAATATTAAGGACGGGGTCATTAAGAATGTGATTGTGTTGGAAGCCATGGCCTGGATTAATGCTGAGAAGTGTTTGCACAGTAAATATCAGAGCTATGTGTGTGTGTCAGAGGCAGATGGAGAACTGGGAGAAAGCAAAATTGATGTCTTCCTCAGAAAGGCAAAATCCAGGAGCTCTGATTTGCAGAGCAGTTGGCTTTATTTCACTTCTCTAACACACCACCAAAACAAGAGCCAGCAGGTTTTATTTTTTTTAAATAATGATTCATCTCAGACCAGTTTGATTTCTTTATGTAACAGAAGGCTTTGTGGGGGAGTACAAGCTTTGTTATGTGTCTTTTGGTGCAGTTAATATTAGATATTAAAAAATACCGAAGAAACATTGATTAGGAAATTACACTGGATGAGTGGATAAGAATAAAGACTGATCATATCCAAACATTAAAAAACCACCACTGAGCAAGGCAGGGGTGGCTGGGGAGAGCAAATGCAGTGAGGAAAACACCTCAGCTCTGTCAGAGCCTCTGCAGGATGGAAATTTCCTGGTGTGGGGCAGAAAAAATATGGGGCACTGTGTTAAAACACGTGCAAGAAGGGGCCAGCACAGTATCCTCAGAATGTCCTAACTTCATTTAGGAGGAGCTGTTGATGAGCACAGATTTGTGCTCAAATTCCTCGCTCTGCTCAGGCCATGCCCAGCTTTGAGCACTTCATCCCCAGGCAGATGAACCCATCGGGTTGTGCAGCGTGGAGAAGGAAGAGTATCAGACTCTGGAAATTATTTTCTCTTTTACATTTGGTTTGTTTGTTTCCAGCCCAGGCAGGCATAGCAAGACTTCTCAAGTGTGCGGAACAGTCAGGGAGGAAAGAGGAGCGTAAAAATCCATTGGGATGGACAGGGTGTGAAGGGTTTAGGCTGCAGACAGGAAGGTTTGGATTAAACCTGGAGGGAAAGGGCAGGAAGACAATGCCCCAGCTTGCTCAGGGTGCTCGTAAAGGCAGCAGCAGGAGGTCAGAGCAGGGTGGAGGGGCAGCAAGTGTCTGTCAGCACGGATGAGGTTCAAGCAGCCCTTCCTTTGGGCATGGGAAGGGAGCGGGTGACCTCCCCTCCTTGAGCTCCACGGCTGCAGAAAGGTGTCTGAGACCTTCAGACAGCAGCCCCTGGATGCTGATTAACATGACAGGGCTTGTTAGCATTAACTGACTGAATCAGGCCTGCTGTCCCTTCCTGCAGGACAGTCACGGAGCGAGGGCCGCGCGGGGATGAGCCTGCCAGCCACGAGCAGGCTGGTTCCTGGAGAAAATGAAGTTTTTCATGAAGGCCAGGCAGCAAACTGGTGTTTAATTTTCAATTAAAAATCCTCCTGAACCAAACACAATGGGGTTTTGGGTGATGAGCAGGAATGGGGAAGGTTAAAGGTCATGTTTTATGGCTTGGATGATGGAGTGGGGCTGGAGCTGAGGGAGCACTTGGGTGATGTGGCGTGTCTTAATCACAAACTCCCACTGGTTTGGGCTGGAAGGGACCTGAAATCTCATCCCATTCCACCCTCTGCCATGGTGACACCTTCCACTATTCCAGATTGCTCCAAACCCTGTCCAACCTGGCCTTGGGCACTTCCAGAGATCCAGGGGCAGCCACAGCTGCTCTGGGAATTCCATTCCAGGGCCTCCCCAGCCTCCCAGGGAACAATTCCTGCCCAAAATCCCACCCAGCCCTGTCCTCTGGCAGCAGGACACAGCCCCACACCGTGATATTGATTCACTCATTTCTTTGTGTAACCTCTTTGAATTTACTCTTTGCATTTACTTATTGCCTTTAAAAGAAAATTCCACAACAGTGAGACAACACCACGCTTGCTTTGCTGGGGCTGTGCCTTTAAAGCCATGCAAAGCAAATGGGCTAAAGCAGATTTGAGAGTCTGTCTCTTGTCTAGATGATCATCTTGATTTTTCATAGATTTTTTTTTTTAAAAAAAGAAAAGATTTTCCAGGCACCATCCATGCCAGGAATGAAAGGATATCTCTCTGTGCAGAGCCCATTGTCTGGGCTTCATTCTGATTGTTGCAGGCTTGACATAATACATGAGAATTAAGAAATTTTAAGCTACCAGAGCACTCCTGGCCTTTATTCAAACAGCAAATCCACTCAAAGTAAAACATCTGTCTGTAGATGAAGATAGAACTCTTTCAACCTCTCCACACAAAACCTTTTTAAAAAAATTTCTTTTAATTTGCTACTGTGAACACCCACAAAAGGAATTTCCTAAGAAAGTGTTTGCTTTCCCTTTTCATAGACAATATTAGGCAAATTTTTGTCATGATTTCATTTATTATTGCAAAAATGGTCTTGTATGGAATTCATCAAGTGACATTCTAAAAGTATGAAATTGACTTTCAAGAAAACATTGGGGTTTAATGAAAAAATAGACTTTGTTAAATATTTGAATCAGCCCTTCAAATTCTATGACATAAATCCAGCCCTCATTTCTTCCAGAAGTTTAAAATTAATGCTTATTATGATAATATAATATTATATAATAACATAATGACCCCTTTATCTCACACAGGGAAATATTTTTCTGATCCTTATTAGAATTTCTGAAAAATATGAAATGCTCTCATTTTGCTTTTCAGTTTGCTCATGGTGCTCCCCAAACACAGACAAACTGTGTTTAGATATGAGATGGACTCAGCCCCCTCTTTCCCCTGGATTTGCCTTTCCCACAAACCAGTGAACCCCCAAGTATCCTAAAGGCAGCCTGAAACTGAGGCTGGGTTTTCCTCTCTGTATCTCATTTTGTCAGCTTGACAATGACATTTGTGTTCTCTCTTAAGCCCTTTGAGCCTGATATGGAAAAATGCTACAGAAAAAGCTCAGTTTTTTCTCATTTATCTTTTACAGTTAGATTATCACTGCAATAGTTTGTTCCTATGTAAGCATCATATTTATGTGATAAGGATTTTTCTTCTGTAAGTGTAATCTGTTTCTGCCCATATACACCAAGTATGAACATGCTTAGTTGGAATTTTCCACGTTTTTAGAAATTCCTTGTGCTTACCTTAAAAACCAGCAGCGAAGAACTCTTAAATTGCTCAAATTATAATTATATTTCTCTGAGACAAGTTATAATTCTCTGAGACAGTGAGTGTTACTTTTGCTCTTTTGGTGGCTGCAGCTGCTGAGGACAACTGTGACACAGCACATTCTTCCTGCTTTGGGGAAAATGAAACCATGCAATGGATCCACTCTGCTGAAGGAACAACATCCTCCACGAGCAAACTTATAAATTCTCCTTTTATGCTTCCAGAGCAAGGTGGGATGTCCTCTCTTAAAAACTTCATTTGCCTGAAAAGAGGCAGCCCACGAGTCACACAATGCCAGAATTTCATGGCAAAATGGTAAAAAATGTGTCCTTGAATCCACTTAGTGTGAGACCTCCAGCCTTTAAAGCCCCTTTACATTGGTTTAAAGGGGCCTTAACCCAGCTGAGAGCAGGGCTTTGATCTCTCTGAGCTCATACTTGCCTAATAAGAACTTGTTCCTTACATAATCCCGAAGAATTAAGAGCGCAGCAGAACAGAGGAACCCACCTGGATTTGGTGAGAGGCAGAAAAACCCAGCATTTCCCTGGAGTGAAATGTGTGGTACAAAAATGTTTCAGTGGGGCAGCACAGGAGGAGCCTCCCTGAGCCTGCATGATCCAAAAAAGAGCTCTAGGGAGGGATGAGAGGGAAAAGTCCAGGTTTTTGTGGGCCCTGGGTCTTCAAAGAGACAAGAGCAGTTGTTGGTTGCTGTAAAGTTGTTGATTGCATGAATGCATCAGTCTGGAAGGGAAGAGTTCAGAGTATTTAAGTCTATGCTGAAGCATAAAATCTGTGCTAAAAAATTTCTGGCAGAGTCCTGAGCAGAAACAGCAGCAGCAGCTCCCCCACCTTCCTCTTCTTCTTCTCCTTCCTGCACCCCAATACAGGGATTTTATTCATAAATCATCCAATCAGCTAAAAACACAATTCTAAAACTTTTTTTTTCTATACTAATTTGAACTTAATCCTCATGTGTGAAAGTAGTGTGAGTTCTTACATAAAATCTATGTGCACCATTTAATCTATTTACACAAATGGCACTGTCTCTTTTCTTAATTAAACTTTACATATATCATTTTACCTATTTATATGAATAGCTCCATCTATTCTATCTAGAAACACAAGCAATGTTCTGCTAAGTTTTTGTTATGTCTGGAGCTAAGCTAAACTAGGCTTTAGGGCTTTTACTAGCTGACAGTCTCTTAAGGCACTTAAGCTATATTTCTAATTACTTAAAAGTAAAACTTAAACTCCTATTTCACATCTGTGTGGCTTAATATATTTCAGCTTCTCTGGAGGTTCCAATTCAAACCCTGCATTCTTTTCTCTCTCTGAGGGACTCAGGGAGGCTTCTACTTCATGCATTCCAACAGCAAAGTATTTTAGAAATGATGGAAGGAGAGCAATGATGTCCTGACAATTTAGGCCAGAATGTTAAGGAGGGTCTTTTAAGAGGGATTCTTGTGGTCATTCACAATTGAAAAGCCCAGTGCTGCCCAAAACACAAGAAAAATGAAAAAATAGAGGTTAAACAACAAGAACCTGTTGCATGGCAGAGAAGGGTTAATGAAATGACAGGTGAAACTCCACTCTGCCATGGAGTTCATCAGAGAACAGAGTGAAACTGCAAAACCTCATAATCAGAAATAAACAGCACTGGTGGTGCTTGCACTGGGAAAATTCCCCAGTCCCCAAAAGAACAACAGAAGAATCCAGGCAGGTTTTCCTGGTGAGAGAGTTATTATTGCTGCCCAGGTGACAACAAGAGAAGAAAATTCAATTAAAACAGTGAACAAACGTTGGGATGAGGATGATTTTGTGCCACATCATAGCGGGAGAGACAAGGAGTTTACTTCAGAGTTGGTGAATGGAGAAACACCAAGACCCCCAAATTCTCCTTCAGGACTCACTGGCATCACTGCCAGGCACAGAACTCTTGTGAATTTGGTGTCTGTGCCTTTAGGAAGGAAGGAAGGAAGGTTGGTTCTTTGTCTTGTTCCTGCCACTAATGGGATCTGTGGTTTTTGTGAAGTTGTGGCATCTTCCTCCCACATATTTCAGGTTTACAGCAGACAATCATTCCCAGGCTGATTCTCCCTATACATCTACAAAATACTTAGGAAAATAATAGGTTTTGTCATTTCATTATAATAATAATCACTCACAGGCTGTTCTCATAAGCTTAAATCCTAAATAAGCACTATAGGATTTGGCCTAATTACCCAATTTTCCCTCTGCTGTAGTCAGCAAAATCTTTTTCTCTGACTCAGTGGAATGCATGGATTTCCCTGTGCAGATGGGATTTATCTGATTTTCCTTTTGTGTTTAACTGACAACTGATTTTTTTTCTCCTACTAAAAATAGATTCTACTGAAATTAGCTCAAGATTTGTCAAAAATTCTCAATTCCACCCTCTGAAGTTTGTACTTTGGTTATTTTGAATTGACAAAAAGCTGAAGAGAAATCACACTTAATGTGTGATTTCACACATCACATTGACTTCACACTTACATGCACAATGCCTCATTTATTATTTGTTAATAATGCATCATCTCCATGAGTAAGGGATGACACCATTGAATTCAGATGTAGTTGTGAAACACTGATTTGGATCCATTTTTGTGCTTTAACACAGCTTGGTTTCTAGTTAAAAAGAAAACTCACTACAGTTCTAAGTCTAATTTTATTCATTTCTTGATACATTGTCTTTGGTCAATTCCTTATTTTGTTCAAGTTATGTTGTGTCTTTTCTTCAGAGCCACTCAATACCAGTGTCCCACCAGTGCATGTCCCAAAGTGGGATTTGGTTTGGAAGCAGTTAATGCATTTTATTTCTTTCAGCAACTTTGGGTTTAATTTCGGAGACTTTGAACATAGATCAAAATAAGGTGGTTTTAAGTCAATGTGTATCAAAGCATGCTCTGAAATGTTAATTCACTCTCTCTGTCACTGGGAACAATTCTGTGTCAGAAATTCCCTCAGATATTAAAAGAAAAAAAAAATGTTCTTGAGAAGGTTTCTGGTGAAACATAAATTTAATGCAAATTCCTCTCTGTATATCAAGATCATGCAGTTCATAATGAAGTTGAAATGAAAGTTTGGTACTGGAGTTGTGCAGACTCCCAATGAATCAGTTATTGCTTTTGGAAAAACAGGGATATTTAACTGCTGTGAGTTTCAGCAAATGGACCCTTTACCTTCTTATGGGATAATGGGAAAAATCCATGAGGAGCATAGAGACTGATTGCTCAGTTAGGTTATTAATGAATTTCTTAAGGAAGATATGTGTTGGAGCCATAAAATATGTTTATTTTCAATGGCACTTGCTATCTTGGCCACTCTGGGTTTGTATTCAGTGCAGTGCAAGAGAAACACAGTGACACAGTTGGGAAAATAAAAAGGAGGAGAAAAAAAGCAAGTAAAATAAATAGTAATAATGCAGAAGCCTTTTTCCAAACCATGTCCTAAGACTCAGGAATTGTCTTTTCAAAGAGCATTTAGGAGAAAGTATTTCCATGGAATGATTTGTACTAATTCTTGCACACTCTGTTTGAGCAGAATAGTTCTTTAATTTGAGCTGGTTTTATTGGTTTTGTCAGATTTTTTTTTTTTTAATGCAAGCTGTGTACAAGAGCCTTACATGGGTTTTTAACTTATTATGGACTTATATTTCCTTAGCTATTTCTCTCTTATCAGGAGTGAATTTGGATTCTTGTACTTTTTCCTCCTTGAAATGTTTTGGTCTTGGATTACAGCCTTTATGTGTCCACCCATAAAACATTAAAATTGACACGTTAAAAACACCATATTGCAGAACAATTTCAAGATCTGCAGGAATACTTTCAGCTATGGAAGTGTAGCACTGAAATATCCATCCTGTTTATTCCAGGCATGTACATTTTTAGAGAAGTTTGATTTTGGAGAGTTCTGCTGGGACAGGGCACAAGATTTTTGGAAATCCCATTGCTCTGAAGTCATGGGCTGCATATGGCAGGGTAGATAACTCATCCTTGATTTGACTGTCAAGGATCCAGGATTATTTATTCTTTTTATAGCCAGGATTATTTATTCTATTTATGTTATTTATTCTATTTATTTATTTATTCTCTAAAAGAGCAGGGAGCTGGACTTGTGTACAGAGCTTGGCTTTATTGCAATTGTTTCTCCAACTCTACAATGTAAAAATAAATACCCACCATATGGGGACACAGGGGAGGTTAATTCATTAATATTTATGGAGCACTTTTAGACATTTTTATGGAAGTGGCTATAAAAATGCTTATACAGATGAGGCTATAAAAATGGGAAATTGTATACCTGCTACTTGTAAATTTTTTGGCAGTAATGGGCACGCACCTTGTTTTCAGTATTGGCTCTGTTCTTTTATGCAAAGCCTTCATTTAGAAGGGGACAATTTAAATCTAGTTTTAGTAACCTAAAATTTAGCTGTGTAGTCTAAGGCAGTAATTAGTATTCCTGCCAGAGCTAGAGGGGAGAATTCTGCAAATCTAAGAGGCCGACTTGAGGTTCATTTTTAGGTTCTGGACATTTCTTGTGATGAATTTCATCTCTGTAGGAGAAATCTCCAGTACCCTCCTGGCTCTGACACCTTTCTGGAGTTTAGCAGGCTGCTGATGTTTCTGGACTGGAACTGCTCTGTCCAACAGTTTGGCATCAAATCCCTTCAGATATTCTCTTTATTTTCTTGTAAGCCAATGCTAATTCCCAGAAACACAGCTAAAAATGCCTGTACTATATAGATAATGGAAAAATGTGTTATTTCTCATAATTCACATAAGGAATATGTGAATGTGTGCCTGTTTATCCTTTATATTCTTAGAAAACAGTTGTGCTTTTTGCCACCTGGAAATTGCAGGCTGGAGCTTGCCTGTGCAAGAATGGGAGGACACATTTTCTTCCATGAAACCTGAGGAAATTTCACTACAAGTCTGAGTGTGCTAAAAATAATAAACCTCTTAACTGTCACACTCATCACTGAAATGCTTTACAGTGCAGCCTTTTGCATGAGCATTAACCAAAAGCCTGGTTCTAAATCTCTGAATCAGGGGAGACAGACAGGGGAATTCTATCCATGGCTTAGATGACAAGCATTTTCAATAGTTTGCACTTGGCAATACAGAAGAATTTGATAAATTGCATTTTCAGATGGTTCCAAAGGAGTTTTGCTTCTGTTCATTCACAAAATAACTCATCTCTGTCACAGAACTGAAGATTAGCGTGGAGTAGAATATGAGAGATGAATATGAGTTATAATCACCCCAAAAGAAAAACAAACTCTTTTATTTTTTCATCTGGCATTTAAGAGTCGACTGGAATCTCTCTCATAAATGAGGTGCACACTCACATTTTCCCACAGCAGGATGAATCCCCTCAAGTATGAGCGAGGACTGGTTTAAACCTGAGAACTGTAAGGAATTCTAAGCTGTAATAAACAATGATTTCCTTCTTGGAAGAGCCAGTTTTCCAGCAGGATAATGATCTGACTGTAATGAACCATGTCTGCTTGTTGTGAAAAAGAAGCAGCCACAGTTGTTGCTCAGCCCTCCTGTGTATCCTGTCTGACAGCTCAACTTGTTTTTCCCCAGATGTCTGGATTTGCTTGTAGGGAAATGGCAGAGCTTATCTCCAGCCTCAGTGCTGTAATGTGATAAACATGTTTTCCTTTATGCACAGCAGACAGAAATGCAGCCCTGCTTTTCGTTTATTCCAAAAGAAACCTGAGCTTTGCAGTAATCTTTTAAAAACCAAGAAACCTTTTCCATGAAAAGAGCCAACCCTCCCCCTGTTCTGCTGCACCTGTGCTAGGTGAGCACAACCTGCATGGTGGGTAAATCACATTTCCAGTGAGTTCATGACAGAGATTTCCGTATTTCAATTTTTATTTTTTTTGGGGGGGGGAAATATTGTGCACAGAAGGGATGCTATTCATTTGTAATGACTGTAAACACAGAGAAAAACAGAAAAGAACCAAAAAGAGAGGTGCATTTCTTCTGATATCCCTGAGATTCTGGCACAGAATCTGATACAGCACTGAGTTCAGGTAACTCTTTTATGAATGCACTGTAATTGAAGCAATAAACTGTTATTTTTAAGCTCTATTTCTCACCTTTTCCCAGCAGTTTTTCTCCATAATGAGTTTATGAATATGTCTGTATTTTAGTGGCTCGAATTGATGGAAGCAGCAATTTAATATTGATTTCCAAACATAGAAGCCCAGTCAGTGAAACAACTAATTCCCCACTTTTCAGTATTAACAGAAAAGCTGTTGTCAGTAGCAGCCAGCTCATAGAAACAACTCTGGAACAAAAGCAAATATCCTGGCCTGAGGTGGGGAGAGAACAGGACTCAAGAGCAGGAAAGCATTGGTGTCACACCTGTGGTGACATTTGTAAATAGGGAGGGGCAGGAAGGTAAAGAAAAGAGAAAAGAGTTGGTTTGTGAGTGTTTTCTAAGAAAAGGGAAGAATGGGGTGGCTGGCAAGGCCTAAATTCATGACAGGCTTAAGATGGTGCCTTTTAGCTCAAGATTTGGGATTTAGGAAATCCTGAGAGGTGTGGGCTGTGTGAGAAATCATTGACATCTCTAAAGGGAGCACACCAGGGAATTTCCCCAAGTCCCACTCTGGTTTTCCACCCAAAAATCTCCATGAGGGCAGCCAGGCTGTACCTGGTGAATGGTCAAAATCCCAGATTTAGGGAAAATCAGTCCCTGGAAATGGTGTGAGTGGTGCCAAACTGGTGTCTGATCAATGGGACTCTTTCAGGCAGAATAATCTGCCCTTGATAAAATGAAGGATGGGTCTCATGTGAAATTGAGCAAAAAAGGATTGAGAGATGCCACAAAGACCTGGGAGTGCTTTGGAGCTTTCTCTCTGGGCTTGTAAATATAATCAAGGACAAACTGGAGATGCTCCCAGATTGAAGAACACTGGGCAGCTGAGGGGGAGAGAGAAGTTTCTGATGAGGAAACAGAAGGAAAAACAGAAAATCTCTATATATCATCCAAAAGAGGCCTTCAGTTTCCTTTCTTATTTTAATAGAAGGTAAATTTTTCATCCAGAAACTTCAAATTTTTAGGAAAGGAAAACATATGCTTTATTTTTGTCACAAAAGTTTTGAACTTTAATTAACTTTCTCCAAAGGGCTGAGGCCTCAGAGAGCAGAGAGAAAGCTTTTAATAAGTGTACAATGGCCAATGGCACACTTGCCATCTGATGGAATCTTTCCATCTATACCCAAAAAGATTTATGTTCTACTGAATAAATATTATTTGGCTACTAGATGAAAAATGGGAACAAAGTTGAAAAATGGGAGCAAAGTTGAAAAATATAACTGACTGTTGTTCACCTAAGGAAAGCCCTGCAGAAAATATGTTTCTGGATTATTCTGAAAGTTAATTTAGTTGTCCAAAAACCGATGTTATATTTTCTGCTAGAAAACACAATATCCTGCCAAATGATTCAGACCCCTATATAGAGGGGTTAATTTAGTTTTATTCTCATGCAGAAGTTGCAGACCTCCAGTATGAAAATAATAAATAAATAGGAGCAGGTCCAACACTACAAATTCTATTGAAGTAAAGAGAAAATATAAATTAACTAATGCTAAAAGGAGGGTTGGTGTGTTGGCTGAATCATCAAAAACTGGTGGGAAAATATATAGAGAAAATTACTTTCCTTCAACTGAATTCAAGGTAGCAGAACAATTTAAGAGACTGAAAAACCATATAGATACTGAGCCAAGACATGCTTTAAGTGTTGACCTTCTCTAAAATTCTGAAGATATTTCCTTCAGTCTTATGGGGAGGTGAATTTTCTAGAGCATGAAATATGAATCAAGATTTGATCTGAATCCAGACTTTCTTCAAATTAAAAGATGTATTTTCTATTAGGTAAAAATCAGGACAAATAGCAAAGAGCCACTGAGCAATGTAGGATAAGATTATCAGGAATTCCACATTCCTGTATTTTTCCTCTCTTTACTGGAGTAGCACAATGCACATAAGCCCAGGCCTGCCTGTAGCTTGTCTAAATTTGGGGTAATTTGGTCATGATTTGATTGGATTAATGACTTTTGGTGATCATGTTCATAAATATGGAGTCAGTTGGAAAAGGGATGGGCTAAAAGAACAACTTTGGAGTGTTGTCACTATGCATTTCCAGAACATATTTCTCATATCTAACAGAGGCTTTGCTCTGGATATTTGATTCAAAGTGTTGAGAATAACCCATCTTGTGTGGTTTGTGTCTGATAGCATTGATTTAACACTTTGGAGAATATTTCATACCACAGTGTTATTAAATAATTTTAATGGATTGATCCATGCAGCTGATGGGCCAAGAATTATTTAGTGCTCAATGAAAAGATACTGAAAGTGAACACATTTTAGATGATCAAGTCTGATCATCTAATTCCAATTGTGCCATCGATCACGATTGATCAGTCCATGAGCTGCAAACACAGTGGTGATATTTTACTCAAATATATTATCCCTGTAGATTTTTTTTTCCCTATGTGCCACAAACGATGCTGCTTCATTTTGTCCAAAATTAAAACATGTATTGCTGAGAATTAATGAGCACATTAGTTATGTGCTGACAAAAGCCCAGTCCTCTGTGGTGGCAGAAGTGGAGTCTCTCTCTCATTACTGATTGCAACTATTCACACATCTTAATGCAGGCACCAACAAAAGTTGCCAAGAGCACTTGAATTAACCTTTCATATTGAGAAATACAGCAAAAGAGACTCTTGCATATGAAAATGTTCACCAGGTGGCACAGCAGCTTTGCTTATATTAACAGAAAACTTTGGGATTGGTTTGTGGCTAATTGAACTTCTGTGTGCCCAAGGAAGGCTTGGTTCAACTTTGAAATTTGATTTCAGAGCTTGTGTGAGCTTCTAGCATTCCATGGGCTTTTTAAAATTTATTTCTCTGCTGGATTTTGCTGAACAGTGATGCATTTTTTGACATTTTCTAACCTGCAAGTTCAGGGCTGTCTGCACTCTAGGATGAGCAATGAGCTGGAAATTTAGGTGTTCTTGGAATATTGAGTCATCTTCTTTGTTTCTTTACATTCAGCAATCACCCCTGTTCCTTTCACATCTATATCTCTATATATCTCTGTATAAACCCACCCTTCTATACACGAATGTACAGAAAAACCAGTAGAAATGCATTTAAAACACCTGAACTAAATTTGTGACTAATTTTTCTGGGGAAAAGGCCATCACTGTAGTGACACTGTGGCACTGTTGCCAGAGATATTTAGCAGCTTTTAGCAGCTCTTGAAACCACCTGTCCCATTTTGGTGTCAGACTTTTAGATGAAAAGAATATTAATTATTGTGGCAATTCAAAGGAAAGCTGACAGGCTGCAAGTGGGACTTGGCTTTGCTTCCCAGAGAAAATCCAAAGGAGGACCCTGCAACTCTTCTGACATAATTAACTGATTCTTGCAGCCCTCCTAAATGCAGGTGCTTACATTATGCAAAATACTCAGCAGCCCAGGCATCTTCTTGCAGAGAATTCAGCAGTGAAATTAAAGGAGAAGTTAAAAGATTTCCCAGCGAAGCGTTGCTTTGGAATCCATTATGTGTGGAAAGGCTGGGGATAAAGATTTGAGAAGTTGTGGAGTTGCTGTAAATCTGTAAAGAAATAGGAAATGTTAGAGTACACTGATCAGCCAGGTGATCTCTTTTCTCTGGAGCATTTTGATGACATTTCTCCCACCCTGCCATGTGAATACCACACAGCACCATGCCTGTGTGATAAATATTCACACATATGTGTGAGCTTTTAGATGTCTAGACTTATTTTAAAAAATTAAATAACTTGAATTCACACAGTGGCACTGATTTACCCCAGATTTTTCTGAGTTCAGTCCAAACTGAACTGATTTTTCTGAGTTCAGTCCAAACTAAATATCAAAAAGTGCATGCCCAGAACAACTGAAACGTTTTGATCCACCACATTTTTGAAGGATGATTGGAATTTCAGAGCAATTTCTTTGTGTCCCCAGCCCACAGCCTCAGGTGAAATGTTGATTAATGTTGTACTGCTCCATTTTCTCAAGGACAGCCTTGTAAAAGTGACTGTAAGGGCTGATTGTAAATACCCAGACTACAGATGTCTGGAATCAGCCTGTTCCCATCTGACTGGAATCATTTTGTTTGGTTTCATATTCATCAGTGCTTCATATGTAAAGTTCAGTGTTCTAATCTCTGGAAATGCAGTGTCTGGAAAGTTTAATTACAAGTTTTTACCTGCAAATGAACATCTGGAGCTTTTTGGAGTTGTATCAACTTCTCTGTTAGAGTTTCTCTCCCATTTGTTGCTCCTGTGACTTCAGCACTAATTTTGCTTTGGAGAAAGGCTCATATCTTATGATTATCTGGTTTTGATTAACTTTATTGAACTGCTGAGCCAGGGCTCCTTTTCCATCTGTGGCAGAGAATCTGTAACAGGTAATGCTGTAGCATGACCTACTTCCAATTTTCAGCCACAGAAGCAGAAGAAAAGGATTAAAAATGTCAGCAGCAAGGGTAACACTCATTTTGGCTGGTTTCAAAATGAAATTTTTGTTAGCACAGGAACTCTGCTCCATTAGGAACTCTCAGAAAGTGCCAATTCATAAACTTCCTTCTGAATCATGGTGATTTTTTTTTTTCCTGGAGGTTTCTGTGTTTCATTCCTACTGTCTAATAAGTATTCAAGGACTAACCCATGCTGGTGTGTAAATAACAGTAACAGAAATGAATATATGTTGAGAAAATTAAACTGAAAACAGGAGTCCTACACTTTCAGCTAAGAATATCCTTTTTCTCCATCCATTTTAATCAAACCACCCTTCCCTCAACCACTTCCTCAGTTAAAATAGTCATTCTCCAACCTCCCTTGGACTTAAACTTGTGTGAGCTGGGACACGTGTCAAAGTTTATCCTAAAGATTATAAAAACAAATAAAGGGTAGAATAGGGTTAAATAGAATAAGACAATAGGAATGGAATAGGAATGAAATGGAATAAGAATGAATTATAGAATGGGAATGAAATATAGAATAGGAATGAAATATGGAATGAAATAGGAATAGGAATAGAATAGAAATAGGAATAGAATAGAATAGAATAGAATAGAATAGAATAGAATAGAATAGAATAGAATAGAGAAATACTCTTTGGCTCTGTCCTGGAGCAGCAATAACAGCAATGAGAGTTGAAGTCCTGTGTTCCCCCCAGTTATATTCTCAAATACAATGTGGGATGGTGGAAACAGTTCAGATGGCTCAGGAGTGCTGAGCTGGCTTTTTGAAGTGATGAATTGCTCCCAGCTACAGGCACAGAGCCAGCAGCTGTTTGAAATGGCAGCTCTGGAGAGCACACAGAGGATGAGGGAAAGGAGGAAACCTTTCCAAGGGAAAAATTGTTCAGCACCTGTGTGCTGCAGTGTGTTTTGTACCTCTGCCTAGAATGCCAAGGACTGGCCATTCCAATAAAATAAGATGCTGAGCAAATGAGCCATTCATCTCATCACTTTGTTAGCTCATGCATTTCTGTGCTCCTCTTCATGCAGGAAAAAAGTGCTGGCTGGGATAATTGTGTAATTAAGTAAAATTGTTTTCCATGGTTCTAAAAGGAAAACATGGTTGGCTTCCCACCTGTTCCTTCTGAGGGGCTGTGCCTGTCTCAATAAACTGTTTCTCATTTACATGAAAATATGATGGAGTACAAGATGCTGAGTGGTTTTGCTCTTGAACAATGAATATCCTTTATTTCAACCTGTGATTTGGGCTCAAGAACACAGGAACTTCAGGATTGCAATCAGGCATTCAAGTACACAAATAGCTTCTGTTACTCAACACTATTCCATATTAGTGTTTTATTTTCTTTATTTGCTCTTGGCTTTGTGTTGGTTTATCCACGGTTGTTGTTTTTAATTTCCCCAAAAGAAAAAAAAAACACCAGCAAAAACCTCCCAGTTAATTTATTGAGTTGACATTTCCTTATTGGACATTACAGCCTGAACACTCAGTAGCTCAAAGGTGCCACACCCAGATTGTATCAGCGGCTTCAGAGCAGGGGTCAAAGTCAATTAAGTGACTGGTTGCTAATTACCTTGGATGGTTGGTAGTCATCCTCTACGTGTATGATTTTATTATCTAAACCTGATGTGTAGATGGAGCTCTCAGCAGTGTGTTACTGCCATGGCTTGGGATCCATTCCCATGGTTCCTCCAGATCCCAATCATCCTATTTGTGCTTCCTATAGCACCCTAACACTAATACCAGAGCTTTGGTGTTTAAGCTAATCCTTCCTTTTCTTTGAAAAGAAAACAAAAGGATGAAGCAGAAAGAATGGAGTGGCACAAGAAAAAAAATTTTTTTAAGATAAAACTGATACCTCTTACTCTCAGAATCATCCCATCTGTTGTGATAATGAATGTAATGGGAAAGAGTTTTAATTATGACTGGCATACCCATCAGCCACAGACTTGCTGTCAGAGCTGACTAAAATGAGTATATAAAAAATCTGCTACCCCACATAAACAGGGATGTTTAGGTGTTACAGCTTGTTAATTGCCTCTTTATTAGATCTCATCCTACTTGATCGCTGTAAAAATATTTCAAAGAATGATATTGTCATTACAGAAGTGCCAGCTCTGATGGTGCTGTAAGAGAAATTGAAGTGTCTGGAGGAATGCTCCATATTTACATGTATTTTATACTTACCCATGTGAAGAAAATCTATTATCTTCATATAAATTGCATTTATCAGCTTATCTTTGTACTATATTATGAAGTTATATACATATATATTTATCACACACAGATTTTCTCACATATCCATTGTCTTGTGCTCTAATCAGACAAATCAATTGATCTCCAGCCAAATATGGCACCAAATACTGTTAAAATGCATTGAATATACAAAAAAAAAAAGTTTACAGATAAGAATAAAATTGTTGTAACTAACTTCATTCTGAGATATTTTTCATTGAACCACCTTAATCACAATGTGCTGTTCCTGTGTGTCTTGCAGTTTTTTATGTACACACATAATATATTGTAATGATCCCATGGAAAGAATTTTATCACATGTTAATTGGACAAAGGGCCATATTTGCAAAACTTGATTTCCCAGCATGTTTTTTTTTAGTGAAAATCTCTACTCCATTTAATAAAGCAGCAAGTCTCTGTTCCTCTGAATGATCCTAAACAAACCTTTACTACATTTGAGTGTATAGACACTCAGCTGGAGGGTTTTTCATTTACTTTTCTTGCAAAGCAGACCTGGCAGAACCCCCAAATCCTGGACATCACACTGGGAGCAGGAAAAAGAACATTTAAAAAATAATTTCATTTATTTTAAGAGGAGATGACCCCTTAAAAGGTGAGAGTTGAAATAAGTCACAATGGAAGTCACAGTGCAGTGGCTTTACCTTTCCTTTTGATCTCTATTTCCTTCTTTCTCTTCAGTTACACCCAGAATCAACAAAAAAATCCTCTGTTCAGAGCCTCATCCAGTTCACAGTGAGTGAGAATATCTCTCTCTTGTTAAGGCTGCACCAGTAAAATCAGAAATGCAAATATTCCAGGTGCTTAAAATGTATGAAGAGATCACAGGGAATTTGTAATGAAGCTATTGTGAGTTTGTCCTGTGAACCTTAAACTGCAGCAGGAATTTATAATTATGATGTCTACCTCTTCAAATGAAGAGCTGAGAGTGTTCTGCATTTTTAACTTGCTTCAGCCCAGAGTGGACAAGTAGAAAATGCTTTTGAAATGGCTTTTTTTTTTTTTCTTTTCTTAGTAGAAATTCATTTGACCAAGTTACACTTAAAAGTGGAGGAGTACTCTGATATATACGGTACATTTCAGAGATACCATCTCAAAAAGAAAACACAGATAATTAAATGATCACAAACTGTAGTGCAATTAGAAGACTTTGATGAAAGATGTGATTTAAGTAATACAAGTTTTAATGGCAAAAAGAGCAGTTCTCCACTCAAATGCATATTAATCATCACAGTAGGTGTGCTTTGTTGGCTGCTGATAAACTGATTATTTCTTTCTGTCTTTGGTTCGCTCTGAATAAGCATCTATTCCCAAATGCCAGCCATGGCAGTGAGTGGAAAGAATGAGTCCTTCTAGAGCCTGACTGTGCTCAGCAAAGGGTGCAGGATCAGTATCCTACCAGCAGCATCTTTGCCTTCAAAACAGTGCCAAAGAGTGGAGTAATGTCTGGCACCAGCAAACAAAGTTCAGAAATTTCATGTATTGGAGTGCAGGCCTTAAAAATTCCCCCTTTCCCCCAGTATCCAACTTTTCTTTATTAATTTCCTCGTGAAAAGTGCTAAATGAAGAAAGTTTCTGTTATTTCTGGTGGCACCAGCAGAGCAGGTTGGCTCTGTGAGAAGGAGCATCCTCCCTGGGGAAGGGCTCAGGAGCTGGGGTGGGTTTGGGAGCCCTCCAGGGCCCTTTGCAGAAGAGCTCCTTTGAAACTGATGCTGTTTGGTTTTTTGCCTTTTTTTTCTTTTATTTTCTCTTTATTCTTCATACCTATATTTGCAAGTCTGTTGTATTAGTGGCTCATTTTCCCAGCACTTTTCCATGGCCTTTCCTGAGGCAGAAAGACAAAAAGTTCCAGAGCTCCAGCCTGGGGGTGCAAGGGCCCAGGGCTGCCTTGGTTCTTGCTGGGAACCAGGGCTGAGAGGAACCCTTGGAGATCCCTGCCATGGACAGAGCCCAGCCAGGGCCCAGGGGGCTCCAGAGAAGGGGCTTGACCTGGGGAGGTGGAATTGCATCACCACTTGTCCTCCTAATTGGTGCTTTTCATCAATTATGCTAATTTCCTAAAATCTATACAATGTACTCAGTCCTGGACATCTTTTGTGGACATCTTTCCACAACTGTCCCTGAAGGCCTTCAATAAAGATTCCCTTTGCCATTACCTCCTTACTAAAATCATCTCCAGGTTCATTTCCAGGTTGGGGAAAAGGCAACAAAACCACTGAGGTGTCCCAGGAGAAGCCCAGGCTGACCTGCAGGTCTGTCCCTCCCAAATCCCCAGGGTTTGGCTGCCCTGGGTTTCATTAGCACAGCAGTGAGGTTCCCTTCTGTCCAGCATCACCACGTGTCTGGGAGGTGAATTTCAAAGTTATCCGCAGACAATTCTCTAAAAATGATATTTTTCCCCCCTCTGCACAGTTTTACACATTTTCTGAAATTGGATTTCCCTTCTCATTTTCTTACTAAGCTGTTCAAAGGCCTGTTTTGAATTAACACCTCAGTCACTAGGATGTATTTGAAAGTAAATGTTCCATAAAAATGTAGGAAGGAAAAATTATTAACCTCCCATAACAAGTGAATTGTCCTGGATCTGGGGGTTATATTGTAGCCATTACATTATATGAGAGAACAGTCTTAGCTGTGGGGGAAAGGCACAGACATCTGCAGCCTCATGCAAGTAACAGAATTAAACACAAAGGGAACATAGAGAAACTGGTAAAAATTATGCTGTTGGATGGCTCAGTGAAACCAAATGTTGCATAACACGTTTTTTTGTTTTTGCAGTGCTTCAGCATTCAAATTAATTAAAGAATCTTCCAGAATGAGGTGCAGTGTTGCTTTGGAAGTACATTGCTTTAGCGAGCTGAAATGGGCAACTCAGCATCCTTCTGTAAAATCAGTCTGTAACTTGTACCAATTAGAGTTGCTATGCTGTAAATGATTTTTTTTTTTAAGATCCTTCTTTCAGAAAGCCTTTTTTAAATCACAGACTCGTTAATGCTTTTGCAGGCAGTTCTAGTAGCACGCCACTGAAGCACATTTCAGTTGGTTATCAGAGGTTAATAAAGAGATGATGAAATTTCACACTGATTTTCTTTTTCAATTCACAGTGGAGAGGAGCTCTCTTGTTTTAGTCCTGCCATCAAAAGAGAAGGGATTAAAGCCAGCACACAGCATCATTTCTGTTGCTGTTACCAACATCCATTTCATGGGAGAAAGAGCTAAAGATTGGACTCTGAGCTTAAAGGTGGGTTGGTTTCTAAGAATTAGAAATGATGTATATTTAGATAAAGTAGACAGAATTGTAATTAAGAAAATAACAAGAAAACAGGTCTAGTTACAGCAGCCATTTGGAACCTCTTTAGGACAAACAATAAAGCCAAAAGAAGAGGAACACCTCCCTTAAATTTTACATGACCTGGGATCAGCACCGTGTCACCTCCCCTCAATTTGGCCCAATGAGAAAAACAATTTACAAATTCAAATGAGAAAAATAATTTACAAATCAAACAGCCTTCACCATTTTCTTTGCCGATTCAGATCCTTCAATTTGCCGAAATAGGAACATTTCCCATCAACTGAACATCAGCTGCTGGGGCCTTGTGTTGTCCTTTCCCCACTCGAGGTGGAGCATGTGCAGGGGAAATTGTGATGGACAAGTGCTGCAGTTGAGGTCTGGATCCACAGATGGCTGCTTGCCTCAGGTAATTGCATATCCCAGTACAGAGAGGCTCATCCCATAAAAATCCAAGAGGAGAGATGTTCATAAGCATTCCAGCATGATTCATCCGAGCTCTGTTAAGTGACTACCCGCAAATGCTGTGCAAGGAAGCAGAAAAGGAAGGTCTGAAATATGCCCAGAGGAATCTGTGAGCATGAAGGATGTGCACTGCCTTGGAACTAAGGGAATTTTTGATTTTTGATTGCTTAAATGCTGCTTTTTTCCTTTTTTTTTTATGACATGGGTAAAGTATTTTACACACATTCGTGGTGGTAACTCTGGGGTTTGTTTTTTTTTTTTTGCATTTAAGGCATTAAGGATGGATTAGAAACTCTCAAAGGTGATGTGGTGGCCACCACTGAGCCTGGAGCTTCTCTTGGTCTTCAGACTACCATGGTTCTAGCAAAGCTGAGCTGAAAGACCAAAAGATGAATTTTAGAGAACGCTGTTGGGTTTTCGTTCACAGAAAGGAGCTTTCACTTGGCATTTAGGATGCTTTTAATAAATTTCTCCCTAGCAATAGTGTGTGCTCCATGCAGGACCTCTTGCAAGGCAGGCTGAGCTCCACGTTCAGACTGTTGGAAAGGTTACATTAACTCACTGCCCAGGCTCTTCTTACCAAAATTTTTGTAAAGGTTAAGCTTAGAATTGCCACACTTGAGTGGCAATTTATGGAAAATTTATCTCACTAGACATTTAAAAGTTGAATATTTACATCTAAACTGGTCTTCATTAGCTCCCTTCATTGGCTGACAGAGAGGCTCAATCTGAAATTTATGTTTATTTTCCTCTACTGACCATGTAGGCACCTAAGCAGAATCAGACCTTCAGCCCCTTTCAACCTCAGCACCTACTTTACAAAACTTTGACTTTATTTTTTGTTTTAATCTGAATTTTTACATTGTTTTTATTCATTGTTTAAATAATTCTTTGCTAAAGCACTGTCCTTGTCCATTTCTGATGATTTCAGTAGAATTATGGTTCTATACAATCCTGTATTTCTTTTTTACTGCTCTGGATCTGCTACCTGAAAGACATTCACTAATTCTTCACCTGCTGGAAGCTCATTAGCATGAAAAAATCCAACAACAAGAAACTTTGCCATGGTGTCACAGAGGAATTCAGCTTTTGATTGTTTCTGAGTAGTTTCAAGCACTTCTATATTTCCAGGATGAGAGAAATAAGAACTGGCTCCTCAGCACCTCTCTCAGACCTTTTGTGTGGAATCCTTCCCTATCTCCACTTGATGATTTGAAGATGAGATCTGGTATAAAAATTTTGAATACTTTACATCAATTCTACTACTTGCAATAGTGCATCAAGTCCATCTCATCTCAAGCAAAGGTCTTTAGGTTGCACTTTTGAGAAATGGCATCCCAAAAACCAGAGCTCTGAGTCCTCCTGACTGAAGGAATTATTTTGTCTTTTTTTGCCTCTCAATGCCTCTCACTCTTAGTGTCCCATTCAGGAGTGACATAAAACACCTCTGGCTCCTTCTCAGCCCAGCAGCTGCTGTGATCTCTCCTGCTTCATCTCCTCTCAGTGAATATTTATTCCAGTGCATTCTTAAGGAATTTGGTTGTGATGTTCCGAGGGTGCTCGGGCTCTGTCACGCTTTGTGTTTATGCAGAGAGACGAGCTCCTCTTCCTGTGCCACTGTCACTGCTGTCACTGGTGCCCCAAACATGGAAATATGAAGAGTTTAGGGCTTGGAAACCTTTGTGCTCTGTTCAGGACTCAGAGCCAGCACAGGGCTCACTCCTTCTGAACTGTAATTTCATTTGATCACCAGCTATGGAGTTTGTGAGTTTCCTGAAAGCCATCCCAGGCCCCCAGCACTGGCGTGTAATGCTCCACAAGGCCATGGAATATTCCTTCTCAGGGCTGATGTGCCTGGGTGGAGAAACCAGTGTGTATCAAAGCAGGCAGGACTTTGTGAATCATCCCCTTGTAATCTCTGCTGTGCACGCACCAGCCCAGCACCAGCCTTAACAGGATTCCACTTCCATCAAAAAAAGTTCAGCTTTCCTGCATTGCTTGGGCAACAATTCAGAGAGCATCCCTAGCAAAAAATGAGTTACATAAACTTCAGGGAGAATTTGCTGTTTGTATTCCACAGCCATCACTCTCAGAGCTGCAGCTGTTAGTTTTAACAGGTACAGTTTCTAAAATTTTTCATTGAAAGCCCTGACTAAACCCCCCTCATGCAACACTTTTGAAAACAAAACTCAACCCATGGAATCCATAAGGGCACCACGGAGTTGTTGTTTTTCTAAGGAATCAGAATGACAAATCTTCAGGGGCAGAAAATGAGCACAAAATGTCTTGAAAGCAGAGGCCGTGTGGGTGAAATAGAAAATAATTTATTTATGTGTGAATATGGACCACGTTGGGCTGGGGTTGTTGTAATCCCAGAGTTACAGCACAAATATATGAGGGAAAACTGATGTTTATAGCCATGTTGTACTGCACGTTACATGGAAAAAAGTCTAAAAATTCAGTTGTTAAGAACATCTTACCCATGTTTTGTCCATTTGCTCTCTTATCAGTGTCCAGTGTCATTTATCTTCATTTACTGAGATTGCCTGAACAACAGGACATTGCTCATCCCTATCTTTTTGGCAATCTCTGACAATGTTCATTATTGTCTGCCTTTCATCGTGTCACCACTTGGAGCTGACATTGTTTATCTTTGCTCACCCTGCATTTATCTGGTGGTTGTTGGGTAAAATCATCAGTCTTGGGTCACTCCTGCCCCTTTGGCCATCACCAGCTGACAGAGTTCACTTCTGCTGGGTCAGCTGGCATCAGTCAGTGCTGAAACGAGTGAGAAAATCTTTCTTGGATGTTCCAGAAATTTACATGGAAAGGTCAGACTTGCCAAAGTGATCATTTTTCTGGCCCAAAGAGAAAAGCTGAGCTAAGGTTTGAGGTTTCAAAGAACTCATTATTTTGTTAATTGAGGACTGTGGAAAAACCAAATCAAACCAAAACCCCCCTGTATCATATATGAAACAAACACAGGGATGTGTTTTCTTCTCTCTGCACTTTCAATGTTTTGTCCAATTTTCATGATGTGACTGCATCTATTCATGGGAACTTATTTTAAGCTAATTTTAAAAAGTCAAGTTTGTTCCTCAAGAATCTACAGTCTAGAAAGTAATTTTGTTTGCTTTTAAGCCTTAGCATTGCTTTTGTCTTGTTGTTTCAAGTTCTTTTGTCAGCTGCTTTGGTTTTCACACCTTAAAGATTGAATGTTGCTAATACCTTGGAAAAAGCCTTGATTTAGGAGTGCTCAGACAGGGTTTTATGTCTTCAAAGTACTTTGGAATTGCTTTGTCTTGGTTGTAGTGATGGTTGCTGTCAGATGAGAAAGACCTGGAGGCTGATACATTCGAGAAGCGTCCTTGTTTTGTTATATAAGTAAAAATTATATATAGCTGATCATATGGAGCTTAAACAAATTGCATATGCAAGTGGAAAACACCTGCTGCCAGTCTTCCTTGGAAAAGATTCCGAGCCCAAACCCAAGCCAGAGCCCCGGCATATTTAACTACAACCAAAAAAGTGCTGAATGTGGGTAAATCCACCGTGTGAGGGTTGAGCTGTGCCTTGGCAAGGTGACAACGACGCCGTCGTTAAAAACCCCGAGATTTAAATACAGAAAACTGAAAGTTCCTGGTTGGCATCCAGTTCTCCCTCTCAGAATTGTCAGAGAAGTGCTAAGTGAGGAGGCTCCAAAATCTTGGAGCTCCAAATTGTGCCTCGCCTGTGTGGAACAAAGCCTGGCTGACCTCCATTTCTTGGGGGCTGTTCCGAAGATGGAGCTGATGACAAGCCACAAAGCCGGAGCTGAGCTCTGCTAACAGCTTGGTGCGTTTGAAACCATGACAAACAGTGTCAGCAACTTCATCTCAGCTGCTCTGGGATGTAAAATAGCTCCTCTCGTGCTTGGTGTGGAATAAAACAGAGCACAAAGTCAGCCATTGTTGAGGAGCTTTTGAGTGTCGCCCTTTTAAAAGGTGACGTGTGACAATTTGAGCATTGTTATTATTTGCTCGAGCATTATTTAACACAAAATAATACAAGTGTCACGACTTGAGCTGCCTGTACAGTTTTTGTTGTGATGTTTTTATGTAGCATCTCAGAAATACAGGCCAAAATTTCATCTCCAGAAATAAAAGAGCTTTTGGGGGAAATTTATGGATACTTTATACTATCTACAGACTTTGTATTCTTTACATGCTATTCTAAATATAGCTAAGCAGACTTGGAAGAGAAGAAATGATGACTAGACTTGATTGTGTTTCAAATATCAGATGTCTTTTCTTATCTAGTTAGATACTGTTCATGTGGTTGGTTTGTTCTGTAACAGAACAGTTGGTAGACAATTTAGGGTGTTTGAGATACCAAAAACATTTATTTTCTTAAGAGAAAAAAAAAAAAAATTGTAAAGATCTGCATCTACAAATGCACATACAAATATATAGCCAGCCTCTAGTTTAATTCAAAAGAACAAGATTTTATTGAAAGTAAGAATGGATATTCCATAATATAAATTCTTTTATTTAACTCTTGTTTGTGTTTGAACAGTGATTTTAGAGACTGGATCCAAATTCATGCAAGTGGTGAAAAATGAATCAATTTGCTTCATATATGCACACTTTAAGGTGGGCATCATATCTCTTGAGCCATTCTGTCATTTTTTAGAAGAATTGAAGCCCCTGACTTTGCTGAATGATGCAGACACTACTCCTGCCTGTGCTCATGCAACATTAGCTAAATCATAATTTCAATTCCTGAAATTTAATTGTATTTTTACATAGTAATGAATATATTGTCATGTTCTTTAATTGTATTTTTACATAGTAATGAATATATTGTCATGTTCTGCAAGCAGCAAGTGTGTAGAAAGTAAAAGAAAAAAATATTTAAATGTCAGGAAATGATCTTGAAGTTGAAGAGAATTTTGTGGAATCTCTTTGGAGAGCATTAATCAGTAAGTTGGTTCATATGACAGATGCAGTCATATGAGATAAAAAAAAAAAACAGTTTGCATTGGATGATATTTTATGTCCTTTACACCATAAAGTGCACTAAAGGTTACTGAACAGCAAATACCTCAATATCCAAAGTACAGTGTCAGGAACCCCAGGCTTGTCCCAGAGGAAACTTCATTCTTTTATCATCTCATGCAGTCCCCACCTCATTTAGAAAACTTCTCCCTAGCACAGCTGTAAATGGCTGGGGATTTTCTGAAGTGCAGGACGAGCTTGTCTGGGTGTCCTGATCCTAAAGATCTTTACAGGGGAGAATGTTTGGAGGAGGGGCCCCCATTGGGATTTGGGATATCTCTGTGTGTGTGTGTGTGGCCACCTGCATGGCCATGGCCACTTGTTCTTTAAAATATCATATTTTTCTCACCAGTTTCTCTGAAAAGTCTGGATTACCTGACCCCTGCCACCGCGTCCCCTTGTGCCACCTCAGGACACCTGGCGGGACTTGGTGGTGCTCATGGAATCAGGTGCAGCTCCTGCAAGAGTGTATTTCCCCCTCAGCCTCAATTCTTGTGGCCAATGTCTTCCACTGCACCCCAGCAGTATTTTATATTATTTTCACCGTGTTTTAACCAGTGACCTCCTCAGAGAGCTCTGCTGTGCCATGACAGCTCGGGACTTTCGTCCCTGGGTTGTCTCAGCTCTGGTCTGTCCTGGAAGGGGGTGCATTGGCGGTTGGCACCTCAGGTGGTGTTTGCAGCCTCTCAGGGCAGGGGGAGGCAGAGCTCTCTCAGCAGGACAGCCAGAGCAGGTCAGAGTGCGGCTCCCTTCGCTCTGCGTCACCTCAGCGCTTCCCCTCACTGCTGCGCTTCGTGTCCTCGAACCAACATCTTCAAGTGTGAGCTGCAGCAACTGCTGGAAGGGTTCTCTTCTCCACTTGGATGAAGGTCACTTCAATTTTGTCAGAGTGGAAGTTGCTGACATTCACATAAGGCCTTTTATTTTTTCATTTATGGATTTGGGGATGCTGAGTGCCCCAACAGGCCCTGAATTCTCCTTTCCAGTGGTGGCTTCTGCTGGCAATCCCATGGTCCTGCCTGTGAAGGGCAGGGTAAAAAACATAACCAAGGGGACAACACCAACTTATTTCCTCAGCTTGGAGCCTCTGAATTTATTCCAGAGATTTATTTATTTATTTCAGGGATTTATTTCTTTCACCACCATTCACACCTGGGCTAGTGGAAGGTGCCCATGGGAGGGGATGGAATGAGATGATTTTAAAGCCCCCTCCAACCCAAACCATTCCATGATTCTGCAGTGCTAAGAGTATAAGATATCCCTGAATACAAATTATAATTTTTGCTCCACGTACTTGTGCTGACACTGATATGTCACTGAAGTGAGAGGACTTGTACTTGATAGTGAAATAAGATTGATTCTTCCCCTGCTGTCTGTAAATTAGTATTTGATCCCAAACCTCTTGGAGTCAGTGACGGCTTTTCTTTTCCTTTGCTTTGCCTGGAATTACACCCAGCTAAAAATGCCTTTAATTCATGTAAAAAAAAAATATAATTTAAAGTGCTATGTTTTGAAAAGCACAGGTGATAGCAGAGAAAAAAATTGTAGCAGTATGTAAACAAATAAGAGCAGTTTTTCCATTATTTCTTCCAACTCTGCTTTGTTGGAATAATTCTTTGCCATCTGGTTCTTTTTAGTAACATTTTTTTTCCCTTTTTTCCCCCCTTTTTCCTTACTACTCCAGCATCTGCATGACTATGGGATATTGTTGCCATAGTGAATGTTGTCTGACATCAAGGAGGAGTTATGAAACTAAATGATGTGCTGTTCAGATCATTCATCACAACAATTATTAGCGTGGAAACGTGATGGGATGTGCTGGGATTCTGCTGGTGAAGTGACAATAACTCTGTCCCTTTGTTTTAAGCTAAAAATAATTTTGTGGTATAAGTGTGTATATATGTATTTAGTGAAGAAAAGCAGATTTTTTTTTTTTTACATTTCTTTGGCTGCATTCTCAGGATCCTTTTCTCATGCTGTCGCACTACTCCAGTCAAAGAGTGCAAGAGAGGCTCTAATTAACAGACAGCACCAGGCCACTTGTGGCAATTGGTATTTATTAGCAGGAGACACAGAGAAGGCTTTCATCCCTCTGGGGACTCAGCCCAGCTCTTATCTAGGAAAACTGACTGAAAAAGTGGTGCTTAATTTTGAATCCCTTACCTGCACTGGTCCAGCTACCTGTGGGGTTGATGTTGAAGCCCAGGAAAAAATTCATTTTTGTTTTCTCCTGAAGAACAAGACTGATTCTGGAGGACTGAAAAGGGATAAACTATTCCTCAAAAATTCATCTCATGAAGGGGTAGATAGGGAGGCATTCCAGGATCTCAGGCTCTTTTCTGGAAGGGGGAAATCTCATCATTTTCATTCAACATTGCAGCTTACTGTACCTCCCCTTTATTCCTGTATTTAGGAGGGTTATAGGCAGCTATTTCTGTAAAGAAACCTGATTCTAGTCTCACTTCTCATCTTCTGTGATTATTCAGTACATAAAAGAAATCAGCAGGTATGGTTTGCATCCGTATTAGTCATTTAGGCAGAAGGAACACAAAGAACGCAGGAAGAAAACAGAAAAAGGAGTTATTTTCTTTCTGCCTTCTCTCAAAATAATAGACCTGCAACCTTCCCAGCCTTTGAAGTTTATATTTTATGATGTTCCTGCAGCTAATTCACTGGAACATTATGCAGATCCCATGATTACAGATGTTAGTAGGGCTCCACTCTCTCCTTGGGTTACTGATGAGTTGTTAATTTTTGGGTAAAGTGGAAATATCAACCTGTGATGTTGACAGATCCTGGTCCTCAGTTTGCCTGTGCATACAGTAAAATCTCCTCAGGTTGTGTTTGATCAGTTCCCATTAATGTGCCTGGAAACAATCAATATCACACTGTGTTTAAAATCATCTTTTAAGGGACACAGAGTATTCAGGTGGAAAAAAAAATATCTCAAGAGACCAGCGTGAAACTAATAAGATTTACTAATGGCTTTTGCTTTCATAATTTGCAGGGAAAGCAAAGAGTAGATTCTGAATAGCTGGATTGTTAATTGGATATTGATCTAAACAAATATTCTCTTTCTAAGTAGCTGTTAAAATCAGTTACTGCTATTTGGGAGGACACATTATATTTATCCTGATTTCTGGAGCAGTGCTGCTGCTGTTCTGAGTTGTGTAAAGATGCATTAGCAGAGAACTTTTAATAGACCTATTAAATTCACTTTGCTTTGATTTACTCAGTGTTCGAGTGGAGGCCGAGTATTGTACACAGCTGCAGGAAGAGGAGTACTGAAAATAATGTAATTATCACCATTTCTGCTACTATTTATTTAGGTAATTTGCAGGGAGATGCACTTTATGGAGCATTTGTGCTGTATCTACTTTTAAGCATGCCTTATATGTGGCTTAATGCTATTTACAACCCACTTTTGGTAAAAGATCTTGCTTTCAATGTGGTTTTCTGGGTTGGATTTTGTTTGCTTGCTTTCCTTTTTTATCCCTGTTGAAGTGAGACAACACAGCATTATTCCAGAAGTTGTAGATCATTCTTTTTCCAGACAGACTCTATTCAAGTTAAAATGGTGTAACCATACAGGCAGAGCTGTGAAAAGCAGATGTGAAATACCAGTGGCCTTTTAGTTTTTTCACTTTGCTAAGTTTCTTCACATTTCAAGCAACAAAATCCCCCAAAACCCCAAATCAAACCTGAAAAACCATTGAATTAAATCAATTATTTACTGTAAAGGTTAAAGGAATATTATGATAAATGCAAATATTTGTGGATTTGGCTTTGGCTCTCTACAGTGTAAATCAAGGTGGTGAATTTCAAAACAAGCCCAATTAATAATTTAGAGAATTGTGATTCATTCTTATTCTGCCCTATTCACACCTGATTTTATTTTTCTCTAAAAAATGGTTAAAATAGAAATATGATCTATTGGGAGATAAAAGAGCATAGAAGGCAGTGGTTGCAGTTATATCTCTTTTAAGCAGATTTCTACATTCCTTTCCTTGCAGTTACACCATTATAAAACTCTTTTAAAAGTGTAGCTCAGCCACCAAGCAGTATTTTTATTATTTTTTTTAAAGGCACTAAAATGGATAGCTTGGTTTTACTTAGTTAGAAAATTAACCAAATTAATAGTGATTGTATCAGTTAAGGCAACTGAGAACTGGCTGCCCCCTGAGCCCCAGACTCTGGAGCTATTGACCCCATATTTATTTGGCAATAACAGATTTGGCTGCTATGGTTGAAAAATTGCCCAAAGAAAGCAAAAGTTTTGGCTAAACTTGGAAATATTCAACATCTTCTGATTGTGCTTCTCAAACACCTGTTTTTATTAAACTTGAAGCAACTTAATTATGTTTAAATCTCTTATTTTCTGTGGAATTTTTGAAGCCTGCCAGTGGGTTTGAAAGTGGCTGGGGATTAGGAGGAGTCACAAATGCCAGCATGTAATGAGACTGGATAAATCAGCTCCCACAAGGAAGGCCCATAAATGGAATATTGTGATTTTTTCCTCTACAATCCCCAGCACGGTGAGAACAGACAGGGCCTGGTGTGGGATGGCTCCTGCCAGATGCTGAAGGCAGAGAAGGATAAAATCATCTCTGTTAGGAGGAAGAATCCTGCTTGGAACAGGAGCTGACCAACCCAGGGGGTTCCAGAGAGAATTTCTGGGGAGCCCTTTAGTGGGCAAAGCTCCTGGTGTGGAGGAGGTGGCTTGGGATGGGAGATGCTCAAAGCAATCCTGTTTAAATTGTTGGTGTCCAGCTGCAGGAATCCCACCCTGCAGGAATCACATCCTGCAGGAATCATCCTGTAGAAATCACACCCTACAGAAATCCCACCCTGCAGGAATCCCACCCTGCAGAAATCACACTCTGCAGAAATCCCACCCTGCAGGAATCCACCCCACAGAAATCCCATCCTGCATCCTGCCAGCACCACCTGGGACAGCTCCTGCCCTGTTCCATCCCCATCTCCAGCAAAAACTGGGAATGTGTTCCCATCTCCCACTCTGAGCAGGCATTTTTGGCTTCTGGTGCCATCCCAGTTTGGCAGGAGGCAAAATCCAATGGATCTTCACAAAGGCAGCATCAAACCAGTGCAGCTGGTTTAAAACATCTCAGTGATTTTCTGTTGTGCTCAGATTTCAGAGCAAACACACTGAAAGCATGGGAGGAGGACAGAGCTGCATTTTGAGGTTGTTGTGGGTTGGTTTTGGCTTTTTTTCTGCAATATATTATTCTGTTTGTGACTAAGATGAAGAAATACCTTTGTCTCTGTTCCAGCAGTGCTATTCTGTGGGGATTTTTTGTTCCAATCACAGGTTTTTTTTACATGATATTTTTATTTAGCCTAAAATATTGAGACTTGAACAGACTGTACAGCCTTCAGAACTATGTCTATGTCTGTCTTATTTATTTGTCCTTTGAACAAATGTTTTCATAAAAAAACACCACACTTGAAAATACCAGCAGTGACAGTGACTGGGATTAGACTGACAAGTTTGAAAAGACCTGAAGAGATCATTTGTTCTGTCTCCCATTTTCTGCATTTTAATTTTTTCTGTGTGGTTCCATTTTTTTCTTTCTTTTATCCTAACTATTTCTTGAGGAAACTTTCCATATTTTTTTCCTTTTTTTAATTTTACTATTTAAAAATACCTTAAACTTTTTTATTTACTATTTTCTTACTATTTTAAAATATCACCACATATTTTTACTCTTTAATTTTTTTTTAAAGCATTCCCATATTTTTTACTATTGTGCCATCTCTATTGGGTCTTCTCCAACCAACAACTGCAACTGGAGAGTCTTTGGAAATCACGAACACTGATTTAAATAGCAATTTTTTAGTCATTTTCATTATGTTTATGTGGTTAGTTATTCCTCTCTGAGTCCTGCTTGCTGTTTGCAGGTTTATCAGACCCCATCTCAGATTTGCTTCAGTAACTCCGATTTCTCTATCGTCCAGAGTGGGTTTTCTTCCCACTTTTAAATGCACATATTTGAATTGCTGCATCAATCCATGCACAATCTCGTATAAAATTATATTAATTTATATTAAACTTGCACAATTTATTACATTTTGAGGGTGGGGAGGGGCTGGAATGGGATTCCCAGAGCAGCTGTGGCTGCCCCTGGATCCCTGGCAGTGCCCAAGGCCAGGTGGGACAGTGGAAGGTGTCCCTGCCCATGGATTGGCTTTAAGGTCCTTTTCCAAGCCAAACTTTTCCATGATTCCCTGTCTTCAGGTACAGAAAATATCGACCCTACCTGATACATCTTCAGAAATTTTAGAGAGAACAATTAAAATTCAGGTAAGGTGAAAGTTTAAACGAATGATTTGCTCGTTTATGCATTCAGTTCTTTCCAAGCCTACCTCTCAGCTGCTCTAAGTCATTATTTGACTGAATGTCTCTGTCACATATAAATAATGTTGCTCAAACACCATTGCCCAGCACCCTCAGGTCTTGCTGCCATTACTTAAACGACCCTGGCCAAGGCATCAGCGCTGATTGTTGTGACTAATTTTTGATTTCATCATCGAAATTGTCATCATAACTCAACAAGACCTTGAAGCACAACTCATTTCCAGTTAAAAGGCAAATAAAAATTAGAAAGATCTTGTAACTTTGGAGAGGAATTAATTTTTAAAAGTCAGTTTGAAGTACCACAGAGAGAAGAGCTGAGCTGGAGGACTCGTGTCTCTGCAGAGTTGGATCCGGGCACCCAAGGGATTTCCGTGCTTCTGTTTAATAATGAAAAGTGTTCCTCAAGGGAAGGGACTGTGCTTTCCAAACATCTGTACATGGTTTGATGATCTTCATGATTGGATGGCCACAATTGCTGGATCTGGGAGCACAAGCAAACAGAAAACACAACACAAGCCCCTGTTCCTTCTATCTTTGTACTCACTGCTGGAACTGAAGTGCTTGAGACAAAGGAAGCCATAAAGAAAGAGGAAATGTAGCTCAGGAGAAAGCTCAGCGACGGGCCACAAGTTTAGAAGGAAATTCTCACACTATTAAATGGATTTTTTTGTCTTCTTCAAGTTATGGAAGCATTCCTGGGAGCAATCACATCCAAATGGCGTTAAACCATGGCTTCCATAAGTTTCCTTTGGAAAATATCTTGGCTACAGGGTGGAGGCGTTTCCTTGGGTTTGTTTAATCCTGCCCCTAAATAACTATGTCACGTTGGGGCAATTAAATTTCAGACACAGCTGCTGTGATCTGTTCTCAATTGTACCCAAAGTTGGAGAAGCTGAAAACTTTTTTCTTCCTTTTTTTTTTTTTTTTTTTCTCTCTAGAACACCCTGCATTTTTACAAACTGCACCTTGGAGTAAATATGGTAATCTCAACCTTCGGAATGGTGAGTAATGTGCCAAAACAGCAGAGGCACGAGATAAATCTGTTTATAAATCAGCAGAAATTTACTGAAGTGGATATAAATCCCAGCGAGATCTAGCAAATATTGTGTGTTATCAGGAAGGCAGGTTAGATTAAATTCTCAAGTGCACTCCCTCAGCAGCCTCATCAGTGCCAAAGGTTGGACAAAGAATTGCAGTGGCCTGAGTTAGAACCTTTAAAGCAGAATTCAGTTGTGAATTCTCAAGTTTTTTGCTTATAATGTTAAGAATTGTAAATAATCAACACTGACAAGCAATTAACTTCATACTCTTAGCCATATTTATATCTCAATGAATTATTAATTGCTTGATACTAATTTGGGCTAAAAATACCAGGGTTTTGTTTAGAAATGACAAAATCACTGAAGTGGAAATAAAGATGAGAAACATGACAGAATTTAGCATTTAGGAACATGGTGATTTAAACAAGAAATTCATCATTTTGGAAAAGGCTCTGAATGAAACATAACCATTACTTACTGGAATAATTTTTAAAAATACAGAAAATATAGAGATTCCTTTGGCTCCATGGCATGGATCTGGTGTAATCAATCAATAACTGCTTGAAGAGATAACTTGAATTTTCCAAGCTTCTCCATAGGTGAAAAAAGTCAAGTGAAAGAGCTTTTGTACTCTTACATTATGAGATATTTTTGTCTTGTTTACCCCAGAGTTGGGGGGACTTCTGATCTGATCATTTTCCAAATGTCCCAAATAATCCAGTGGGATAAGAAGGAAAGCATTGAAAACACCACATAAGCCAGCAATTTATTAAAGAGCTGCTCCTTCCTGTTTTTATTTTACAGATTACAGTTCCCTCCAGTTCTTTCATAAAGAGCCTATCAGAAAAGAGCAACATGCACAGGTTTTTGGGACAGTTTTGCCTGAAAATCCCTTTCTTTCCAAAAAGAGACTGACCCTGGCTGGCCTGTGGTTAATGAAGCCATAATGACAATTGTTGTTCTTGCTATGTTTGTTAAATGAGGCTGGTCTCACTCTTAGGAAAGTGGAGAATGTGAATTTCCTTGTATAAAAAGGAGTAGCTGAGCATATCCAACGCTTCCAGGAGAAATCAGAATTCTGTCTGCATTATCTGTTATTTCACATCATTTAGGGAAGTTCAGACTGGTCCATGACCAAGCCTGTGTTGCAGGGACTCAATGCAGACCTGGTTAAAAGAAATTCTTGTGCCAGACAAAATGAGCAGGTTCTGTGCATTGTCAGAAAAATGTCACTTCAGGCAAGTTGGGATATTTCTGGAAAATCCCTCTCTCTTTTTCCTGTCACATTTGGTGACCCCTGTCACGAGAGATTGGTGACTGCAATATAGTTGTGTAGAGTCAATGGCACCATGGACAAACCCATTGCCGACAGAAGCCCTTCAGAACCATCTTGTTCCTTGTGTCATTGCTCATTATTCTCATCTCTTCACATTTTTGGTGGGCATTTTGAATTACCATTCTGCTCAAAAAGACCTTTATTTTTTCACCTCCTCTCCCCAGTTTTTCTCAATAGGTAATTATAAATAAATGGAACTCTTGCCTCAGTCTTCTACACTGAAGTATTTCCTGATCACCACAAGGCTGTTGGGATCTGTCTTTTAGGTTTCCCAAATCTGATGGAGGACTTTGATCATGTCTTCATCTCTTGCAAGGGACGTTTGGGCTGCCCCACCTGCAAAAAACCTGGTGACATCACAAGCTGCTGTAGGAAACCTCTGGTCTTGAAGTAATTATGTTTACTTTGGTTTTCTCCTCTTCATCTGTGCTTATTTTAGCATTAGTTGAAAGAAATTCGTGAACTTAATTTTTTTTTTTTCTTTACTTGGGATGCTCAAGTTCTCTAGAGCAAAACCAAATCAGATCCAGCCTTCCTGAGAAACACTGAACACACCTTTTCACTGTGCTCCCCATCCTGGTCAGCAGGAGGAAAAACTGCTCTTTAGTAGAATTAATGGAATATAATCCAAGTGTTTTACTCCTAATTTTAGTTCTAAACCAGATGCTTGGGGCTGAAGTTCAAAACTCATTTCTATCTCACTAGTTTAGATACTTTGGTTCAGAGCATATAAATAATTTGCATTAACTTTAAAAATTATAACATTGAAGTAGAATTAGAAGTTGTCTATGATGACAATTGTGTTTTGAAAGAGGAATTAAAAAATAAACTTCTAAAGCTCTTCTTCCTGTAAATACCCAACATGAACTCAGATGAAGAATTAAGGGGTACTCTGAACAAAAGAATTAATTGATGCTGCCATGAAATTTTAGTGCCTTTATGAGCTGTATTATTCACATTTTTTATTTCACATTTTCAATTTATTTGTTATTCTGATAAGATGTGATTATTAAAATTCTTCTAAAGCTTTTTAAAGCTTAAATGAATCTCTGAATTTTATAGAAAGGCTTTGTGGCAAATCCTGAGTTCATTGCTTACTATACCAGTATTAGACTGGGGCAGACTCTTGGTTGTCTCATTTCACAAAATAATGCAAACTAAATATTCATATCATCGAGAGCTGTCTGTGGGAAATCTTGCCATATTAAATGTGCTTTTTGGTTTAATTCCTTCTAGTGTTGCATTAAAATTCATGAACATCTATGTAAACAGAAAGTTTCCTTTCATCATTCATTAAAAATAACAAAATGCACCCAAACAGCTGAAATTCTAACATCACATGAAAATTTTTAATGCATATATCCACATAATTACAGATACGTTCCAAGAGTGGTTTTGGGTAGGATCTATTCAGAAATATGTTTGCTTTTATTAAATTCATTTGAATACTGAAGTGCAGTGAAACAAACTGCCCAGTAAAGACAAATGAGAGGATAAATTATTAAATGAAGTGAGCTTGGCAGCCTAATTAATGAACAGGTTTTCTTTACATGAGTTAAGTCTTCCATGCTCTGTCTCGAGCTGCTTGAAAAAGTTTTCCTGGCAGGCTCCAATGCTGATTCCTTCTGCCCTTGATAAGAGACACATACTACAATTTATTCTGCTCCCAAACTTCGTCCAGGACATAAGTTTGCCAAACAAACAGAGTTCCTGCAAATAACTCCTGGCTGACATTTGCTTTAGGAGCGCACACAACAAAGGCAGGAGGATTAAAATACCACCAGCAGGAGCCTGAAGAGTGTTTTCTCTCCAAGGGTTTGTGGGAGGTGCAGATTTTGTTGTAGCTGCTGTCATTGGCACTGGATGCTTCTGTCTCCAAGGGTTCGTGGGGCTGGAGCTCCTTGGTGAGCTCATGTGAATTTTACTGAGATGTCAGAGTGGATGAGCATCAATAAACCCTGTCTGGATGCTCCCACCCAGGGAAAAGGAATGGGAGAACCCAGGTGCGAAATCTAATTTGACTTTTGAGGGAAGCTTGTACTTTGAATTTTATCTTTCAAGTGCTCTAACCTATTCCTGCTCTGACAGGGAGGTGTGGAACTTCATGCAGCAAGCAGGAGTCATCTGGGGAACTGTGACCAGATGGAAAAAGTCACACGAGAAAGAGAAGGTTCTGTATTTCTCTTATGGCCAAGGCAGCATCAAATTGCCTTTAATAACAGCCAACAGCAGGGAGTGTAGGAAGAGATGGTCTGACCAACTGAGTGGGGATTTTATCTGACTCTGTGGGAACATGGGGGAGTGTTGAGTGCTTTTTGCAGATCCCATCCCTTAGGAGTCAAGGCTGGCCTTAGCAGGATGAGTAAATGGTTGTATTTAACTTCTCTCTCTGCTACTAAATTATGCTTTTCTCCAAAACTCCAGTTATAGTGCCAATTTCCTCTGAATCCAGGCCAGAATTCGAATTTATAAATAAAAATAATGAGGTGTAACTGGTATTTAAGGCTCCTCTAAGGAAACATTTCATAGCTCAGTATGTCAGAAACACGTTTTACAAATTCTTTTAATTTTCCACAGCCCAGAGCACACCACACTAAACTTATTTCAGGATAAATCTGAAGTTAAACCCTCTGTCCAGAACCCATCACTGGTTTATGTTTATCCTTAAAAATCTCCTCCTTTTGAGGGGCTTTACCATGCAGCTGGTGTGGCTGTGCTGGAGGGAAGTGAAGCATTCCCAAATCCCTGCCTCTCCCAGCTCAGAGCCTTCCACACACCTACGAGCACACAGAGCCCACCGTGTGCAAGGACTGTCCACATAAAATGCATCTCTGGGGGTTTTAAATCCTCTGTCAAGAAATTCAATTAATTCCCAGGGGATCCAGCCTTGCAGCACGAGGACTTTGCTGTCACCTTGTGAGGCTGCAGCATCTCAGGCCGTGGTGTACAAGCTTTGTGTACAAGCATGGCAAGAAAAGCTTGGCTTAACAGGGGAGGCTGTGATTCCTCAAGCAGGAGTGGAGCTTTGTGTAAAGGCAGAGTGGGAAATAAAGGTTCCAAGCCCATGAATTGACCACAAGCACCTCAGCTCCCACCACACTCTGCTCCTTTGGGAAAATCTGGCAGAACATCACCTTCCCACTTCCATCTTCCCATCTTCCCATCTTCCATCTTCTTCAGCTTCCATCCTCCATCTTCCGTCATCTACCATCTTCCATCTCCCTCCTCCATCTTCCATCTCCCTCCTCCATCTTCCATCTTTCATCTTCCATCTTCCATCCTCCATCTTCCATCATCTACCCTCTTCCATCATCTACCATCTTCCATCTCCCTCCTCCATCCTTCATCCTCCGTCTTCCATCTTCCATCTTCCATCTTCCATCTTCCATCTCCCTCCTCCATCTTCCATCTCCCTCCTCCATCTTGTATCCTCCACCATCTTCCATCCTCCATTCGTTTCTTCCATCCTCCATTCATTTCCTTGAAATTTCACTCATCCAAATACACGTTTTCATCAGAAATATCTCGTTTTACGCCAAATAATTTCTTTTAATTCTCACATAACTGCTCTCCGATTCTGTGGTTTCAGTCCATTGCTTCTGCACCTGCACAAAACACAAAAATCTCAGGGAATTACTCACCTAAAGGATGTCCATGACTAAAGGATCAAAAATAAAGCAGTTCAAGTTCACTGTATTTTAGACAATTTTATAAGAACCAACTCTAATCTGTAATCACTTTGATAGGGATGAAAATTACAAATTTATTATGAAGCAAAATGCTTATTATAACTAAGAATTGTAATGGTTAGAACGTGTGAGAAAATACATTTAATTCAGAGAACAAAGAAGGAAGCAAAGACAAAGTAAGAAAGATAGGAAAGCAAATTTGTTTTAACACATGAGAAGTAAAATATTTTAGACATTTAAATAAACAGAGCTCTCTAAGGCAACTTCCAAGCTTCTCTATTGAATGTATAAAACCCCTCCAGCAATAGTTTTAGTTTCAACATGGGAAGATGGAAGGAGAGACAAAAAGCTCCCGAGTGCTTTATTAGCTGCCAGCTCTTCTTGGAGTGATTATAAATAAAAGATATTTATCATGTAATAACTTCAATATTTCACCAGGAAAAAGTGATTCTAAATTTTTTTTCTCAGGACTGACCTTAATGACTCTCAGATTTTGAAGGCTCTTGTGAGCTATGAAAGCTTTTATAGTCATGAAAGAAATACAGTCGTTTGAATTTTGTATTCCTAAAACCTTGAAGTGGAGATTGAATCAGATGTTCAAGAAATGTGTTCTAACAACAATTAAAATTTCTTCATCTGGAAACCTGATAAAAAAGTGACACACAAGAAAACAAACAAACAATTTTTTTTTTTCAAATTTTAAGCAAGGCTCAGCCACTACCATAACCTCCTTACATACATTGTATTTTAATATTTTCCTCTGTTGGGAACAAGTCTTCCTCAAATACACTTTCCATCCAAATCCTACTGCTGGGTTGGTGTTCTCCACCTCTGAAGTCTCAGTTTATAATTATAATTTCAAATATGTTCCTTTAAATGCACAGAGTGTATTGAGACTGGATTAAAAAAATAATATATACATATAAATTAGTGGAGCATAATTTACTTAAAGTCCAGCTGAAAGAGCTGATCCCAATTGTTTTAGGCTTTCAGCTAGAGCTCAGTTTAAGTCACTTTTAGTATTATAAAAGGCAAGGAAGCAGCTAATGAAAAAGAAATGGAACAAATTAGAATTAGAATGAATTTATTTTTTTTTTTTTGGTTTAAAGAAACCTTCCCAGTGTCTTTAGGGCAAATCAGGTTAAAACAAATCTTCTGCAGCTGAGTACAAATCATTTGGAACTTTTTCTCGGAGTGGTCAAGAATCATTTTCTCAGGATTATGTGATTAAAGAGATCAAAGAGTTCATCACTGCTTTAAATAAATGCCAGCAAAGCTCCGTTATCCCAAATGCCAGCAGAACAGGTCTGCAGCTCTCCTCCCCCAGCCCAGGACTCGCCCCACAAGTGCCCTGTGCTCTTTAATTAGGGAGGGAATAAAATAATTTTTCTCCAGGAAAATAAAAGGCAAAGGGGCCCTCTTTGCTGCCAGCCCTTCCCATGAGGATTTGGGGAAATTGTGGGGACAGAACTGGCACCAGGAGGAGCTTCCTGGCACTCCAGGGATGCACTTTTGCTGCTGTCCAGCATCAATGATCCACAGAAATGGGGATTTCCCCCTTACCCTTTCAACTGGAAAAAAATCTCTCAGGATTGTGTTCTCCAAGTTAATTTTTCTTTGCATCAGAAATGGTTATTCCAAGCTGTCACAGGAAAAAGAACTGGAAATACTTTCAGAACATAAATTTATTTTATTTTTTATGGATCTCAGAGCGTAAATGAAAATAAAATCCAGAGGAAATTATTCTTAGTCTTATTCCCACGTTCTCCCTATACATTGTGGGGAGTATTTCTGTGATTTACATTTAGAGAATGCAGATTCCTGAATTAATGCCTTTTACTGGTGGTGCCTTTCTACAGAGTTTGTGTGACCGTTCTTCACTTTTCAGCCTGAATCCCCCTGATAATATTTACGGGAGTCTTTGAGCCATTATTTTGAACACATGCAGAGGAAATGGGGACTTGATCAGATGTTTTTGCAGAAACCAGCCTGACAATTCCCAGTTGCCAGGCCTTTATCACCCTGGCTGCCACAATCTGAGCTCTGCACTGCTGAAACAGTCAGATAAAATAACCAGCAGAGAAAGGGAAGCATCTCCAGGAGCTGAGCTGCAGATCAAATCTGACTTTTTATAGAGGTACATGACAGATCTGAAATGAATATTATTCCAATCCATTATAAAAGAGAAAAAGGGAAGTTGAACGGAAAATGGAGTGAAAACCATTTTTTAAATGCAGCTGGAGAGTTGTACTTGAAAAGCATCCGGGTGATTTTGAAGCCCAGGTTTTAAAAGCATTTATGGCTTAATTTTTTATTAAAGCACTTCATGTTAATGATACTGTAATGACTTCTTAGTCCTGGAGAGAAGAAAAATAGAGAAACCAGGGCATGAAATTCAGTGTGTTTTAATGGATCACACTTTGTGGACAGTGCTCCCCTTAGTATTTATGTCTGAACTTATAATATTTAATTAAAAATTCCAGAAAAAGAAAAGAACCCAAAAAACCAGCCTACTGTTTTGTTTCACTGAGGCTTTTGACTAACCCAAATGGCTTGATAAAAGGATGTCTTTATTCAACTTCTTTTTCAAAAATAGGTTGTAAATGGACATCCAAGTTCTGCAATACAAATTGAAAAGCCAAAAGCCAACTCATCACATTCACAAGGTAAGAAAATACCCAACCAATGTTACTGTCACTTCAAATGGGCTTTAAAATTTACATTTTCTTCTAAGTTAAAAACTTATATCTTCTTGTTACTATCACATTTTTGATTTTCCCATAAAGATGAAGTTGAAAGAAGGAAGAACACTTTAAAACTCTGAATTTTTCTTTGGTTTTTTTTTGTTTTGTTTTGTTTTTTGGGTTTTTTTAGGTTTTTTTTTTTCCATTGAAAACTTTAAAAATCCAGAGCTGGCTGAATACATTAGGAATAAAGTAGAATTTTAAGATTTTTTTTTTGCAGTCATTTATATTTTTCATCCACTCTGTATAAATTGTTTAAGCCAAGGCTATCAGTTCTTGCACCTGTATTTTCTGACACTGGCTAGAGAACAGAGTAATGGAGAAATTGATTTTACTGAACCTTCCAGTCTGGAAGATGGTCCTTGCAAAAGGGCGAGGAATTCATTTAACACCTAAAGTTATTTTATTAAAATGAAATTTCTTCCCCAACCCCAATTTTAATTTTCTGTTTAATCCATGAATTTAATTTATGGTCGTGTGATCTTGTCTTATTTATTTTATTTCTTTCTCTCAACCTTGAGCTGGAAGCTTTTGTTAAATGAGGAATTGAAAAGACTCAGACAAAGGGACCTTCCTGTGACTCAAAATATGAAATACCACACCACTTCCTGTGCTAAAGAGAACATTTTCCTACAAAACCATTGTGTGCATTATTAAAAGAAGATCCACTGTCCTGGGCAAGGGAGATACAGAAATTTCCTGTCAGTTATGGCAATGCAGAGTAACCCAAATGAAAAATAAACCCATTGAGATCATAATTCATTGTGGATTCTGGGCTGCAGAACAATAGAAATTTAATTACTTGCATTTCACAGGCTGAGCAGAGGGAATCCAGAAAAATTATGGCTCAAGGATGTGGTTTGTCTCTTTAAAAAATCACCTTTTTGATGTGCAGTGTCTGCAGCAGAGCTATGGAGTCCAAATGACTTTTCCTTCTGCATTGGGCAGCGCTGCCCACCCAAATTGTTTTTATTTTAGGGAAGTTCCAGCTGTACCCCAAACACTCTCCCTTTCCTTTCAGGCTCCTTTTCGTCTCTTAAGGACTAATTAAGTCCATGTGTTAATTAAGCTAATGGAAGTGGCTGGTGAAAGCATCTTCCCTCTCTCAGGCACCCAGCAGCTCTGCAAAATGAACAATCCCTTGTTTGAAGGAAAAAGGAACTGAAGGGCCCAGGGATTTTATGGCAAAGCCTTTTAAATAGCTTTATTATAATTATATAATAGCTTCATTATAAATAGCTTTATTTGTTATTAATAAATAATATTTATTGTAATTAATTTTATTATAAATACAATTAGCTCTTACAGAATACATTCAATCCAACTTGAACACAACCCAATGACCTCATAAAAATCACTTTTTACTCTATCAAGCTTGAGGAATTTAATAACACTTTGGAAATATGAACAAATTTTGCTCTTTTCCCAAAATGAACTCCCTCTTGTAGTTTTTAGAAATAAATGATATCTCTCTCTAGTCACTTATGAAAATTCTCCTTTTTTTCCCCCAAATAAGTACAAACTCCAAACTTCCATTTCTTTTTATTTTTTACCCATCAGAGTCCTTGGGACATTAAAAGCATTGTGAAATTGGTGCATCTCTGATCATTCTATTCTCAAGGTCATTGTTCAGATCCTTGTCTGTACCTTTGGGTGTACAGATATTTGCAATTAAGAAGGAGAGAAACCAAGGAAATGTGCCTGACCAGAGGAGGTGGGATTTCCTTAAATTCTCCTATATTTGGTAGGATATAGTAAAAATCACCAAGGCTTAGGTGACTGTCAGTTATTTCACATGAAGAGGATTCCAGTTCCTCTTAAGTCAGTCTTTAGAGATCTGACCAGCATTTTTCACATCTCAAGCATTTATTCTAAACAGGAAGGATTTTCCAAGCCCCTCCTGCAGCAGAATGTGTTTTTTTTTCCGGAGGTTGGCTGAGGTACACAACAACTCTGTGCCTTTATCAGCTTCTTTCTCCTGCCATGGCAACCTTGACTGAACGTTTGGTGATCATCCTCCAGGAGCCCTGGGCTGTCCAGAGAGGTCCTTTCCCAGAAATTCAAAGGGAAAACAGGAGGAAACGGGGCTGGCAGTGCCAGAGATGAGGGGCAGGCTCTGTAGGACGTGTGTGAAATCCACCTTTTGTTCCCTGGGATGTTCCTGTCTGATCCCTCCCTCACATCTCCACAGCAGCCTCGGCATTTCTTAAAAAAATTATTTATTTGTTTGAAAATGCTGTCCTTGTCCAGACCAAGAGCCAAAGAGAAGAAAGAAAACTCAAATCCTGAATAAATTATACCAAATCCTTCTTGCCTACAATATGGACCTGTATAATCTTCTGTTTCAACTAAATCTACCTTTTCTACCATTTCAAAACCTGTCCAAAGAGGTCCAAGGCACATTTGTAGTTCAGTGTCAGAAACCAGCACAGTGAAACAAAGAGAATATTGTGTAAATATATCCTGAGATTATGTACTTTCTGCAAGCTTGATTGCATATTTTAATTGCAGCACGATCATTAAACACATCTGCTCAGAATAATTCTATTTTTTTTTAATTAAATCCAAATTCTTGGTGTCAGACGAGAATTCTGATGTCACATTTACAATTCATTAGAGTTGTAATTAAAAGGTGCAACCAGACTGGAGAATTAGGGACTATTGAATTTGAGAAGGCATTTTGTTGCATTGCTTCTGTAACAAGCTAGTCCAGGTTTCTACAAATAAATTGTAGATGTAACAACTACAAAATGTTGTTGGGACAGGAGGATTTAATTCCTTTACTAGCAAGTCCATGGATATAAGAATGATACATAAATAATTCAAAAAATCCATATGGTGAGAATGATTCCACCTCAGTTTCACAAGATTTTCTTATTTCTTTCTGAATTCCAGGCACTCACCCTGGAAAGTTATTCACTGAGTCCACACAAATGATAATTTCTATGAATCAAACAATAATATCTGGAATAGCTGTTTAAAGCTTTCTTCTCAGGTGATGAACTCTCAAGTCAACACTGATTTTTTGCTTTCTAGAATGTGAAGATGCTCCTGGCTCTGTGTCCAGAGAGTTTGGTGATGTTTTTCGGATGCATTGCTCCACTTCTCTCTTAGTGTTGATCCCCAAAATTCCATTTAAATGGGTGTGCAAACAGTAGTGAATGAAGGGAGATGGGTGAGGGCTACAAGCAGCAGTAAAATTCAATCCTTCAGGAGCTGTGAGTGCAGCAAAAGCTTTACAAAGGCAACAAAAACAAGAATAATTATCTTCTGTCTGAGTGGGAGAAAAGCTGGAGAAAGTTTCACAACTGGATGAGGAAGGAGATGCTTTTATAGGTTTAAATACTACCAAGGCATGAAAACCAATTTATCTCCTGACAGGGATTTCAACATGTGACTCTTTCATTGATGCCAATAAAATATTGTCTCTAATAACGTCCATGCTATTGAAATCTTATGCTTTGTCTTCATGCTCTGTGAATGACTAATTAAGAAGTTAATATATATGATAATTATATTTTTTTCCCAGATATCTTTCTATACATTTGAATTAAAAGTTAAGCCATTTTTCAGCATAAAGGATGTATATTGAAAAGAGATCGTTTTAGTAATGAGATGATTCCACTGGAAACCCAGCTTTGAACAGAAATTCTTCCTTTTCAAGCACAACTCATAATTCAGCAAGTTTGTAAGTTCTGTTTCATTCTTTTATTAATAGAATCTGTAAGTGATAAAGTCATAAAATGATTATATCCAAAGCTTTTACCGGAGAGAAAGGAATGGAAATCCTCTCGTCAAAACAAAGTTCCTGTGTGTGGTTTCTGTGGTGGAACATTGTGTTTGACTCCACTGAGACAGAAACTCTCCAGCCCATTTTTTTCCTCAAACATTGTCTTTTAAAACTTTTATCTCTCAGTTCCAGCTACAAGTTATCAATTCCTTCTAGGCTCAGTTAAATTTCTTATATATAATTCTTTTTTTTTTTTTTCCTTTCTGAGACAGGTGATGCTTCAGAACTTTCTCTTTGTGGAAAATTAGTTTGGTTTTGTTTGTTTGGATTTTTTATAATTTCAGCTTGCAGTTGAAACTATAAATTCAGATATTTTTAATAAAACAGATGTGTGTATTTTAATAAAATAGATGGCCCATTTTGAGTTTGATTCTGCTCCAGTTCAACTTTGGGCCTCTTTGAGCCCCTCTTTGTACCCTGTGCCACCAATATTTGCAGTCCCAGTGAATGTTTCACTGCTGTGCTGCAGAAATACAGCAAATATCTGATACTCCCTGCACTTATTAAATGAATTACCTCTCTCATTTCTCACTGGCAGCTCATAAATATTTAGTTCTGTTTCTGTATCAGCCGATAAATAAATCACACAGAATCACAAGCTCTATATCAACTTATGCAGGAGCAGTGAGAGGAGAAAATAATCATTTGTTTGACGTGATTGTAAAAATCAGTTCATTATTTCAAATAATAATTGAAATTATTATTTCAGTGGGGTGGAGATGAGGCAGGCCAATAACTCAGGTGACCTTAAGGAGGCTGCTCTGGTTTGGTTTTTCTGGGGTGAGTCCAGGGCTCTCCCACCTTAGGAGGTGTCAGTGACACTTTGATTTTTTTCCACCTTGTTTGCAGAGCTCTCTCCACTCTGAGTCGATAAAATAACCCCAAACTACAAAAGGAGCCAAATGCCAAGGAAATTTCATTAAATATTGCTACATTTGTCACAGTAATAAAGAGATAAAACCCATCCTTGGTATGAAAGTGACACTGCACATGAAAGTCCTTTGATAAGTAGGGTGATAATTAAGTTTTCTCAGTTATCTGTCAGGATTTTTGCAAAGGTGTAACAAAATTTCTGCAGACTTTGTCTGGTTAATCCATGTCTTTATCACTAGTGAAGAAGTAATATTTCCTGTCTGTTTTTTTTTGAGTTATTTCCAGCTTTTTTTCTTCAATGACTGTGCAGAAACATGGAATAACTTCAGGAACTCCTCCTGGTTTACTCTGGAGTTGATTCAGAATTTTTAAAAATAAGTAAACTTTGTCTTCTCTCAAAATTGACACCTAGTTAAAGTTTATTTCTAATCATAAAAGTGATTTTAAAAAGTAGATTACCCTTATTTGTACTAATATTCTCAGCAATTATTGCACCTGTTCTCATGTCTCATTGAATTAATTGTACCAGAATGGTCTTTCAAAGCCTAAATGTATTTTCCTCTTCTTGAAACTAGGATTAAATTGCAGTGGCCCAGATGGTTAAAATTTTCTTTTTCATGGGTTTTAAACACTGAATTATAACTAACATTTCTTTTTAGTCTTCTAGGACAGGACAAAAAGTATTTACTAAATCTAAATATGATTTAAGATATTGTCTTATATTTTCAGCTGGGATTTTTTTTCAGTGTAAAGTAATTCTATTTTTCTGATGAGATCCCTGGGCTGACAGTGAGACTTTCATGAAGAATTCACCTGAATTTTTACAGCAATTGTTGGGGACCACAGAGCTCTGGTTTCACAAATCTTTCCAGGAGAGTCACAAATTGAAAATGGATCAAAACCTTTTTGGGTCCTTCCTGAACGCACTGCTAGAATGGTAGGTTTGAAAAGTACAATTTTGCTTCTTCTGGGAGTTTTTTGGAATATAATTTTGAATTAGAAGGCTGCAAAGAAAGACGCAAATTATATTTATAATTGGTAAAACATTGGCTGTCCAAATGAGTGGAAGGAAAAATGAAAGTTTTTGGATTAAGATGGACGTCCTGGGAAATGGTGAAATTTTCAGCAGGAAAGTTTCTCCTCCTTCAGGAGAAAATTAAATTTTATTTTATTTTATTTATAAAATTTAATTTTATTTTATCTATTTATTTTACCTAGGGGTTGATCAACTGCGTTTTTCAAGCCCATGGTGTTTACATGAGACATGAAGTTTAACAGCACAAATGAAAAATAAGATTATTTGAGAGTTCTGAGTCAAAGCAATGCCCCAACTGCTGTCAAACCTCTGGGTTCTCATCCTGCCAGGTGTCCCCTCGTGGTGACAGAATTGGTCACTTATTGATCCCCTCGTGGTGACAGAATTGGTCACTTATTGATCCCCTCCTGCTGCTGCTGGGCAACATTTACAGGCCAGGGAGATGCTGATTAATTCCCAGCAAGGTGGCTGAGGGATTCCTACAGGAATCTGCTGGAACATCCATCCAATCACCAGCAAAGAAAAAAAAAAAAGAAGAAAAATAAATTAAGGTATTGAATTTTATCTAGAGAAGGAATTTATAGTTTAAGTTTTCTAAACACAGCCACTTTTTCAACTGCATTAGCATTTAAAGAAAGTTATGGATTTTGAGCAGTTTCAAATAATAAATGAATAAATAAATAGACAAATAAATAAATTAATTGCATACCATAAATAAATATATAAAATAAAATTAGATTAAATCCTCACAGTGTGAAGGTAGGAGATCTATTGAGCACTAAAAGGCCACTCAGGGCATGGGCAGAATGCGACTTTCTGGGCTCTCTTGTCCCTGACACGGTGCAAACCCAGCCCAGACCCAGCTGATTTCCAGACAAGGTCGTTAAACAAAGAGAAAAAGTTCATTATGCAGGGCACAGAGCCTGGGGTGCATTGCCTTCTGCTTTACTTGGAAAATGGGCTGGAATGTTGTGGAACAAACTGATTTCAGTCTCTGTGGCTCAAACTCCAGCTTTAATTGAGCTCTGGGGATGTGGGGACTCAAAGTTCTAATTCACTCTGGCATGCAGTGGTAGGGAATGCAAAACCTCAGATATCTGCTGCATTTGGGTGTTGTGAGATAAATTATGTGAGATAAATTGCGTGAAATAAATCGGGAGATAAATTATCTCTTATTCTCTTATTCTCTTATTTCTCCAGGCAGGGGCTCAGGTATCGACTCACAAATACACACACTTAATATTATAGATATTTTTATATATCTTTCTATATCTATATCTAATCTACATCTATCTACATCTATCTTTATATATATATATATTTTAAAAGATGTGCCATAAAGCAGAGTTCTTTCCACTCTTTCCACAGTTAATTCTTACAGAAGTTCCAGCAGTTTATTAAGCACAAATTATGAAAGGCCCAGCATGGAAAATGGAGATTTCCAAACTCTGCAGGCCTTTCTTTGGTGGAATTCAATGGTGTTAATTTATATTATATTTATATTAATTTTACAGCTACATCTGAAGCAATTATCAGTGTTCAATTTTCCTTCCTGTGGGTGGGTGTTTGGGTTTGGGTTGTGAAATTAATAATTTTACTGTTAAAATTATTTACTATTAAAATGATTTGCTATTAAAATTAGCATTTTAAATTGACAGAAGCGTGTAGGTTTTCATTAAATTTTTAATTACATTAAAAATGATTAAAAAACCCTGTAATTTCAGGAATTTCTTCAGAGGAAAACAGATGGACTTAATATTTCAATTTGCAACAAAAAATACTAATTCGGCTCTCCTACTTCCAGCTATTAAGGTTATTCAGTTGACTTTAATTATTTCTCTTAATTTAACCACATTGAAAATACATTAAGTGTGAAATCCAAGGCATAATGGCATATGTTCATAAGGTTTTACAAATTAAATCTGGTTTTGCATTCTTGAAATGCTGATCACTGAATTAACCTCTATTTTTTTTCTTCACTGGACTCCCATTTAAGAAGCTTCTGGAGATCATGTGGCATGAATTTCAAAAATTGTAATAAAAAGCGGATTTCAGACAAGATGGGGTTTAGTGGCGATGGTGGTTGAAGGTTGGGCTTGGTGATTTTGGAGCTCTGTTCTTGCCTCGGTGCTTCTGTGGTTTGCTCTGGGTTGGTGAACAAAGAGGGGGAAATTGGAACTTGTTGATTTTGTGGCAATTTTCCTCAGTCCACAAAATGAATAACCACATCCACTGAAAGGTAAGAATCAACATTTATTGCTGGAATCCCTTAAATTGTGGGATTTACACTATTTACATTGCTGTGGTTCCTTAAATTCTGTGAGTTACACCATTTACTTTGCTGTAATTCCTTAAATTGTGGGATTTACACAAGTTGCATGCCTGGAATTCCTAAATTATGGGATTTACACAATTTACATTGCTGTAATTCCTTAAATTGTGAGATTTACACAAATTGCATGCCTGGAATTCCTAAATTATGGGATTTACACAATTTACATAGCTGTAATCCCTTAAATTCCACGATTTACACAATTCACATTGCTGCAATTCCTTAAATTCTGTGATTTACACAATTTACTTTGCTTTAATTCCTTAAATTGTGGCATGTACACAATTTAAATTGCTGTAATTCCTTAATATCATCTGCAGGCTGCACAAGTAACCTGCTATAAAAACAACCCAATTGATTCATTAGTTAAACTTTGCATCTGCCCTTTCAAAACCATTATTCACCCCCCTAAATCACCTTTAAAAGCTCAGCTTAGATGGTTTAGTTGGGAACTAAAGCCAATATTTAGACCTGAGTGCCTTAAAATGAAGTGTTTAAAGGAATATTTAGCACAGGTTCCCGTGCTTGGGGTCTTCAGTGCTCCTGGATTGCTTTAGAATTTGAATAATCTGAATTCAGATCAATTACAGCACCAGGAGCCTTGGACAGCTCCTAAAATGCCGGGAGGAAAAGCAGCATTTTAACCTTTCCCTGGAATGCTAAGAAAAGATCTTTAAATGCAATTTAAAAGTGCTCTTTTGGGGTATTTTGCAAATCCTAAGGCAAGTGAAACAGCAGCCACACATCTGGGAGGAGAAAGGGAATGAAGGAATGAAAGATCTGTGTGGAGTGATGTTAAAAAACACAGAAATATTAAATTCTCACTTTGCTCCAAGCAGAAACTGAATAGAAACAACTTTCCCATCTCTTCTTGTGAGCACTTTTAGTCACATCTGTAATGTTTCCACTCTGGTATTAGCAGAACTATATGAAGGATTTTTTTTGTTGGTTTTGTGGGTTTTTTTTTGCATTTTACAAAAAAAATTATTAAAATTCCAACCTGCTTTAAAAGGTGCTCAGTCAAAGGCGTTCAAGATGCATAAGGAATTCCTGAAAGTGCCTTCAGGGGTGACAGGATTATTTGTGAGTGCTGTGGGATGGTGGAATTTGGTAAAGAAACTTAGAACACCCTTTGAAAACATCCTAAAAGTTTGAATTTCCCTCTTCACAGCCAAATGTGCTTCCTGCAGGTTTTGGTTTTACTGACTTGGATACCTGGGAGCAGAATCCAGCCTGGAAATGTTCTCACTGTGTTATTTGCAAGGAGATCTCCTCATGATGAGCTGGCCCATGCTGACTCCAGCCGTGCTGGCATTCTGGGGCAGTAAAAGTGGAATCCCAGGGGATATCAGGGGGGTTTTATCATTCCCCTGTGGCTTCACTACCATAAAAATGCACCACAAACCCCTCAGGGGCTCACATTCCCTGGCACTGTGAAGGATCTTCATTAAATGCAGAATTAACAAAAAGCCAGACAGAAGAAGAAACCTCTCAAAGTCCCATGGAAATGCATTTTGTTGATTTTTGTTTCCATGTGAACAATCAATCCCACTTATCTCTCAGAATCTGGCTTCATGGGATAATGATTCTTTGCTGGTCTCTTCTCTTCATCCCTGCTTTCCAAAGGAGTTTGCTTGAACACTTCAGGTTTTCTAGGATTTGCAAATTTTAACTTTAATTTCCCCTTTTGCTGATGCTTTGCCTCTCCACTGAACTGAGTTCTTTTGACATGTTATTATCCCCACAAAATAACCACCCCCTCACCACTCCCCAGCCTAAATCCACTCTTTCCAATCATTCCCTTCCTCCCCACTGTTGCCTTGGTTTTTTTAACTTCTTCTAAGCTTTCTGACATTTACATTCTTGTAATGAACTTTCTCACACACTTTACATAAATAACCAATTGTTTTACATTCTTTGATGGAGGAGAAGAAATCTGATAGGCTGTTAGTTTGTCCAGTGTCATTGGAGAGGTGGCACTGTCACCCCCCAATCCACTGCCACTTTCAAAAATCTATTAAATAGATAATTTAAATATTGTTATATTTAAAATCAAAAATTAATTATATTAATTAAAATTATATTAAATTCAAATATTAAAATCAAAAATTGAACCCCCTCTTTTTCACCTCAGAGAACCCAATGTCTGTGTTGTTCTATTTTGGGTCCTAAAGTGACACCCCACTTTTGCATTCCTCTGCTCACACCAGAGGCCACTGCCTCCACCTTGCCATTATTCTGTGATGGATGCATTTTCTGGGACTCTCTGTGTCATTTGACCATTGATCACTTCTCCCCTCTCTTTACAATAGATGTGCCAATACCAATTAATCTCCATCCACTTGTTATTTTGTGACCTTTCAAAAGGCCACGGCTCGAGATTTATTTGCTTCTGCTGGGTGCATTCACAGATTGTTTTGCTGCTGGAGAACCAGGGGCTTTCTGTGATTTCTTTACCTCATTTCCTCTGCTCCAAATGAACCCCCATCAAGCCATATTGACATTCTCACTCTGCTGGAGACCGGTAAATGTTATCTGGAGAACTGTTCTGTTTCATTTCCTAATTTTAATTGCTCCAGGCCGTTCCTCCAGCACTTAAATGAATTTTAGAGCAGGAGGCTTGCAGGCACTGCAGAGGGAAGGTGCTCCTGCTGTGGAGGAGAGCAGCAGGATGGAGCTGGCCATGGGCTGGAGGAGGCAGGACTCAGATGCTGGCCACGGGCAGGTGGAAGAGAAGCAGCAGCAAAGGAGGAGCTTGTGGATGTCTTCATGTGGAGAGGCAGGGCTCTGTTTTTAAAAGGTAAGAACTTGTTGAGGTTGTTTTTTTTTTTCCTAATTTTTTTCTCTATTTTGTCACAAGTAAATAATTTATTGCTTTTCCCTGTGTTTTGAAATTCACCACTTAATAGTTTTTTAATATTTCTCTTTTTTTTTTTCAAATAGATGAATTAATTGTAACATTTCAAAAACTAAGTTGCACTTATTAGGTCACTTTTTAAGAAAAGGACCATTATCCCCTCCCCTGGGTAAGTACAGCCATCCATGATTTTATGTTAATCTGTTTCTCCAGATTGTAATAATCATATTCTTTTTCTATGTAATTCAAATAGACTTCACTGGAGACATCTTTGCCTGGAGGAGCTGGAGAGGGCAAATATTAATATAAATTTTACTATTGGCAACTATTGCTACTTGACCCTCTCATAAGTTCTTGTCTGTCCCTTCCGTGGGATCTGGAGTCCATATTTTTGACTGACTTGCAGAAAATTAAAGTTAAATGTCAGCCCACCAGAGTATGGCTTTGAAAGTCAGAGTTTTCATTTCTTTCAGACCTCATATACTCATCTCAGTATATGGCATCTTGCTTTAAGGAACACTTATACAATTTATTTATGTAAAATGCTGGAATCAAATCTATTTTTGCATAGTAAGAGAAGTACCATGGGCCATAGTTCGAAGTCCTGTCTCAAAAGAGAAATTATAAATGAAAATAAAATCACTTATCACTGTGGACATTGATCAAATCCACAGCAGGGGTGGATCTGTTGTATTCAATGTATTCAAACCTCACATTGAATTTTTCAATCCTGAACCACGAGATTTTGCTGCTCACACAGAAGAAAACTTCTGTACAGGTTGTTTTACTGGCTGGGATTTCGCCCAGATCAAAGAATTCCAGGTGCAGGCAGTGCCTGAGTGACTGAGAGCCAGGAGCCACTGAGGAAAATGAGATGCACCCAGGCAGAGATGCAGTCCTTGCTCCTGGGGATGCCCATGGAGAGCTCTGTCCGTGGGGTCACAGCACCCAACCAGCCTGAGCTGAGCTGAGAATTCCAGAGGTTTAACAGATCCTTCTCCACAGAAAGGTGAAGATGAAAAATATTGGTTCCTATTTTGTTCTCCTGGAGGCAAAAGTTGAAAATCTTAAATGAAGTTTAAAAAGCCCAGTTTATAAATAACCATCCTTTTCTCTCTTCTAATGTCCAAATGGGAAATCTGCAGCTGCCTTTGCTACCTGGCCAGGTGAGGATGGACTTCCCCCTCTGTTTGTCTTGTTTCCTTTCTTAAGGACCAGGCAAAATTTGCTGAATTGTGGAAAGCCTTGACCTGATTTACCCCAAATCTTACACAGTCTGCCAATCCAGGATGTCCTAGAAGGGAAGACTCTAAGTTTTGCTAATTACTGGAATGAAGCTTAAAAAGAAAATGTGTTACAGAAAAGAAATTATCATAAAAGAAAACGAGAGAAAATATATAAAAGGAAATACGTATAAAAGGAAAAGAAATTGTTATAAATGGGGTGTTTGACCCTTTTGCAGACCCTTCCACAGCTCTGTCCTGCCTGGTGCTCATGGAGGGACCTTCCCTGGAGCTGCAGGTGCTGCTGGGCTGAAGGGGAGCTCCTGCAAAGGGGAGATCTCAGTTCAGAGCAGGAAAAACTCCTCCTTTCTCCCATTCCATTGAAGCTGGAGGCAGCTTTGTGTCACTGCAGTGCATGGAGAGACCTCCTGAGGCACTCATGTCACCCAAGGCGTGCTTGGATCCCACCCAGGCATCTCACTTATGATCCTAAACTGGGCTGTGGACTCCGAAATCCTGGACAAATGTGCTCCTCTCTGAGCTGACAGAGGTGCCAAGCTGAGCACAGCTCTGCCCTGGCAGAGACAGCTCATCTGTGTCACCTCCTCTTTGTCACCTCAGGGAATAATGAATTTAAGGCCTCCACAAGGACAGGAACCTATTTCAGCTCTGGCTTTCTTTATTCCCTGTTAAAACTCCTCTCCCTGTCTCATTCATCTCTGACAAGTGCAATGTTTAGGTGTCAGAGTTATGCAGCTCTGCAGCAGGGGGGATTTTGGGTCAGTGGTGTCCTTCCAGTGCACCAACCCAACCCATCCTGCCTGGGAGCTTTTCCTGAATGTGGCATTTTCCTGAATGTGGCATTTTCCCGAATGTGGCATTCCAGGAATGTGGCACTTGGCTACCTGTGCTAATCCATCCTGCATTTTCATCTTTTTTCTGCTTTTGGTGTTTCAGTCTTGTTCATATCACTCCACAGCAAACCCTTGTTCTTATGGCAACATGCCCAAGCTCTGGGGAAAAAAATAAAAATAAAAATAAGACAAAATTCTTAAATTCCCAGCCCTTCAATACGCAAGTTAAAAAACTTCCAAATTATTGCTGTCATTTTAAAAGCAGAAGAGTTTTCACCTTTCTAAAAACAGACAGCTCTGTACTCCTATAGAGTTTGACATTTTCTGTGCAGCAGATATTGACTCCAACATTCCCTTGACAGAGCACAAAAATTCATTTTGTGAATTGTATTGACAGCCTAAGTAGGCTCTTTCTTCTCCCTTGAATAAGCTTCTCTAACTTATTAACTCAGCCTTGAGGGGTTTGAATATTTACATCCAAAACTGAGATCTGTTTACAGCCCAACATGTATTTTGATATTCAGGAGACATGGGATGAAAGTTCCCATGAAATCAAACTGCTGTAAAACTTCCCAGAACTCCCCAGTGATCAGGAGATGTCCCTGTACATCAGGCCCCACCCCATCATATTGGATAATCAGCTTCAGGCACACTCCAAAGTGACATTTTCCTCATTTGTCATGATTCTCAATCCCCAGAACAAGCCTGCCTTGTGATGCTGAGGTAGAAAAAAAAAAAAAAAAAAATGGAAATTTTAGAAATTCACTTCAGGTAATTTTATCTGATGAAAAAGGAACTTTGATTTAATTAAAATAAATCCCACAATTTTGTACCAGAAAACTCACCAACACTGCAAACAACCCCCACAGCTATGCCTCTCTAATTTTGATGACAAACAGAGAAAAAAAAAATCTCCAGGATTATAATTTAATGAATCATAATTTGATTAAAACTTCTTCTGCATCCTACCTTTAACAGCACACCTGGAATATATCAGCTCTCCCAAGATGACAAGTTTTCCAAAGAATAAAACTCAGGTTTCATAAGTGATGAGCCAGATTTCAGAGGACTCTATCTCAGCTCATTTGGATCTCATACCCTAAAGAGACCAAGATAAGTTGTTTTTTTGGAGGGGTTTTTTGGGTTTTTTTTTGCTTATGGAACCATCCATATGTGCCTGGATAAATGAAGATGAAAATTGGCTGCCTTTTCAAAGACTAATTCAAGAAACTTCCAAAGTCTTCTGTTCTTTCTACTGATCCATCAACATTTTCATAAACCAACTGTTTTCTTTTCAAGCTGTGGTGGCTTCAGTCAAATTGGATAAATCTGTTCAGACTCTTTTTAATTGGGAGAAAGTGAGGGAGCAGCCGCTCTTCCTTAAAATCCCTTTGGTGAAGTGCAGCTGTGGCAGCCAGGGGAGCTCATTAAACCCCATCCAGAGTTTTCCAGACTTAGCCCCAGTGTTCATCTTCCAACTGCTGCTTCCTGTGAAAATTCCTGCTTTTTCACTGCATCCTGTGCACTAGAAATGGAGATTTTGGTCTGTCTCTATTCCCTGATCGCGTCTTTGTGCTCTGGGTTCCAAGTTAGGCCGGGCCTGGAGCAGTTTTTTGGGAGAGAACTCTTTTTTCTCTTTTCTCTTTTCTCTTTTCTCTTTTCTCTTTTCTCTTTTCTCTCTTCTCTTTCTTTCTTTTCTCTTTTCTCTTTCTCTCTTCTCTTTCTTTTCTCTTTTCTCTTTCTCTCTTCTCTTTCTCTTCTCTTTTCTCTTTCTCTCTTCTCTTTCTCTTCTCTTTTCTCTTTCTCTCTTCTCTTTCTCTTTCTTTTCTCTTTCTCTCTTCTCTTTCTCTTTCTTTTCTCTTTTCTCTTTCTCTCTTCTCTTTCTTTTCTCTTTTCTCTTTCTCTTTCTCTTTCTCTTCTCTTCTCTTCTCTTCTCTTCTCTTCTCTTCTCTTCTCTTCTCTTCTCTTCTCTTCTCTTCTCTTCTCTTTTCTCTTTTCTCTCCCGGTTCTCCTTCACCTCTCACTTTTCCCTGTGTCTCAAGCTTTGTGCAGGAGGAGCTTTGAGCTGCCTGGAGCAGAAGTTTGAGCTGCACAGAGCCCAGCAGAGCAGAATCCAGCAGTGACTCCCCCCTGACTGAGCTTCCCGACCTTTCCCGGGGGCACAGCCCCTTCTGCTCCATTTGGGCTCATCTGGCACAAGCAGCCTGGCTCTTCCAGAGCTGGAGAATGAGAAGCTGGAATTCCTGTGCTCCCTCCTCTCCCTGAAGGCAGGAACTGCAGGTAGCAGTGGAGTGCCCTGAGTTTCCTGGCTGGTGTCGAAAATTGCAAAAATTACGAACTCTCCTGGCTCGCCTGAAGGGGTTGCACCTGCCATATTTCCATATGGCAATAAATAAATATTTCCATACTTATTTATTGTCATAAAATCAGGGTTTGGAATGAAGTTCACACATTCCTAATGCCCATAATAATAAAAGGATAAAAAGAGTTAAGGCTGTGGAGTGGCTGCTGTGAAATATTCTGATCCCTGCAGAGTCCTTCAAGGAAAGCAAAGGGAAATTCAAACCAGCAGCAACAGCTAAGAGCTATTTCTATTCTACAGGCTTGTATTCTACAGAATTTACACTGTTAAATACATCTGTGGATCGTGAAAATGAAAAAATACTGACTTTTTTATTTATAACCACTTCTGGTGTAAATAGCATCCCACAGGCAGAGCCAGTACATTGGGAATTGTGGGGGAGTGCAGTGTTTGCTGCACAAGTTCCCAGGAACCCAAACAAGCAGTTGAGCAGCAGCGAGGAAAAGAAAGCTCCTGTGCCAAAGGCAGACAGGGAATAACCAGAGAGATCACAGGAAACACTGCAGAGAGGTTTAAATATGGGCAGGGCTGAAATCCTGCCACCAGCAGCCAGGAAAAGCCAAGAATGGATCCAGTGGAACAGATACTCCAGGCCAGAGGGGAGGATCAGCAAATTCTGAGAGTTTGCAAACAAATCCTGCGTGGCTGTTGGAGTTCCATCCCAAATATCCCATCCAATGGTCTGCACAAAACTCTTCAGAATAACCCCATGACAGGAGAAGGTTGGGAAGATCGAGGCTGGAATTTGCTGCTTTGCCCGTGGAAAGTTCTGGGAGAGCATTTCTGTGATCCCAGGAAGGTTTAATCTTTGGTTTGAAGTTTCCCAATCCCATGTTGCTTAGGAAACCTTTGCAGTATAATTAAGGAGGAATAAAATATCTTACAGAGCTGCACAATATCCCCGTGCTCAAATTGTGTAAAAGCCATTACTAGTGTCAAGTACTGAAAATACAGCAGTATTCTCAATTCATTTTAAATTTCAGCGATTTTCATCTAGAATTTAATTTTTTTCTTTGGAAAACCAGAGAGCTCCTTGCTGGAAAAGCTTTGTGAAGACTCTATAATATCATTGGAAGATCAAAAACTTTGTTTTCAGTTAAAAAGTTGATCTGTGTGGAAAGCAGTCACAACTTTTACTATAGCAACATTTACTATTTACTGGTAATGTTAACAGTTAATAGAAGTAGCAAATACTAATTTTCGTGTTGTGAATCAAACTGAAGGAGAAATAATGCACTAGCTGAAGCAAAATAAACATGTACATGTTATATCCACTCAAATTAAAGACAGTCAATCAACTCTTGGATTTCTAGGATGGAATATATGCTAAAGACAAGACAAAGGAAGAGATTGATCAGCAATATGAGAGCAGTGGATTAGGAGGGATAATTGGATTTTAAATGTCACCAAACTAATTCTGGGCTACTGAACTGGACCTTCAGATACTCTGGATTATGGTGAAAATATATCAGTTCCTATACATCCATCTACAGCCATCTGAGCCTGTCAAATGAATCCTCCCCAGCTGAAAAGATGAGAAATGCCATCATATTTAAATGACTTCACAGCACCAGAAATAACAACACAAAGATCAGCAAACCTACTTTGGTTAAGAAGAGCAGAGACAAAGAACAAAGTTTCCTGCCAGTCCTCCTCCTTCCTTTTCAACTTGATCTGGGCAAAAACCATTTGGTGACATCAATTTGCTCTCCTGGTTTCTGTTAGTTTTATTGTGTAAATAAAGAAAAATTATTTTTCTAAGGTATAAATCACATAATTTTTATCTTTTATCCCTAATCAGTCAAAAGGAAAAATACAATTATAGAAAGTCATGGTTTTAGCCACTTTTCTTTCTTTGATTATTTACCAGGTTTGGGTTTCTCTTCTCCATTGTACAATAATTTCCTTCTCTCATCTCTTTGTTCCAGAACTGAGAACAGCTTGAATTTGACAGATCAGATTTGGTGAGTGTTAACAAGCTAAAGTCAGCAAAACATTTTTCCAAATAGTTTCTTACAACTGTGGCACTGTTGGATGGGTTTGGATGATTCTGGCAGCCACTGGAGAAATTAATTTGCAGCAATTCCCAATATTTAAACACTTTCTAATACAGGGTTTTGGTGCTGGTTTCCAATGCTGCAATTGATTTAAGATAATCAGACATTGTGGTTTTGCTGTGCTGTGAGGATTCTCCCTCATTTCCTTCACCAAGGTCATTTCATTTTTCTTCTCTCCACAGTGAAAAGCCATAAAGGAGAAGAATCCTCATCTCCTCCTGCCTTCAGCTTCACCCTGTGTGGACATCACACTTATTTGTGTGCTGTGTGTTCTGGGGCACACCAAAGGCACGAGTTCTCCAGTATTTTATCCCTAATGGTGGCCAATAATTGGTGCCAAGGAAATAAATAAAGGGAAAAAACCCAATAACAGGGTAAGCACCCGTTATATTCTCTTAGTTCACAGCCAGATTTGCTGAGCCTCGGAGCCTTTCCACTTGTGCCACTTTATTTCCTGGGTATTTTGCAAAATATTCTTGATGGCAATGCTTGGCCATGGTGAAAAATGTTATCTTTAAATGGAAACCTGGATTGGATGCTTTGTGCACTCCCACCTGGGTGTCAGGGAGATCTACCTGATCACCACAAGCTCTGGTTCCTTTTGTCACTGCTCACCCTGGCAGAATGCAATTTTATTAAAACACTGATAACACCATTTTATCATCCTAGCGAAAAGAGAAATATTTCTGAAGGGCAAGGTGAATTCATAAGAAAAAGTATTCCCTTATCATAAGTAAAAGAAATGTACCAGTTCATGTAAATACATGTTTGATTTATCAAAGCTCTTTGCCTTCTACAAATCCCCAAAGTACAACTGGAGTGACCCACCTGGTCTGATGTACAAGAAAATCTATTCCAGTGAATAATTTGAGACCCTGGAGAAAGCAAAGTATCAAAGTTTCCAAACCCTGAGTGCTAACAGGATGTTTGTGCTCTAATTTTGTCTGGATCTGTTTCTTGTAGAGTCCAGGAGAAGCCTAAGATGTCTTTGCCAATCTGCTGATTAAATAAGATTGTTAATATGTGTTAAATTTGGAGTCATCACTACTGTGTGAAAAGCTAATCTCTTTTAAAAGTTCAGGCAAGTCAGCTCAAAAAATTATGCCTCCAGATAATTTGTTTCTGGTCATTCATGGCTTCCTTTGGAAAGCACATGTGCCATGCCAGGATTATTTGATATTGCAACCAGCTGAGAGCATGTCCTCCAAAACCAAAGGAATATTTTTTTCCAGAGTACACAAGAGCAATTTAATTTTTTTTTTTTTATTAAACTAACAGTTCAGAATCAGTTAGGAATTTGAAACAGAATTCCCTGGTGTTTCTATCACCGGAACAAGCAGCAACAGACTTCAGAGTGGATAATGACTTTGACTCTGGCAGGTAAATCCTGACAAAATTCCCTGCCCATCCCACGGGGGAGTTTAACCACACAAATGCAAATAGCAAAACCCTGAAGGTGATTTCTTGCTCTTTTGCATAACAATGACACCTCCTCTCCTTGCTCTGGGGGTTGATGGTGGAGATTTTGGGGTCCTTACCTGGTGTCACTTGCCAGGGAGGTTCCCACTGAGCCAAGCCAACAAGGCACCAGCAGATGTTCTGCATTTTAGCTAAAAAGTGTGGCCTGGAAACCTGCTAAAAATCCAACCCAGAGAATCCTCCAGAAGTCAAAAGTCTGCAGGGCACAGAGCAGTTTGGAGAGGAAACTCCAAGCAGGGATTCAGGGTGCCTTTAACTTGGCCGTGGTCCCTGCATGAGTGCTAATTCCCACTGGGGTGGAACAGGGAGTTAGACATTAAAAAGATGTGGTTTTACACTGCACAGATCCAGAAAATTGCTCTGGCCTAATTACCCCTGTGATTTGTTTCCTGTGATTTCCCAGTTCTATTAATTTGCTTCTGAAAAGTACCTGGTGTGTCAATGTTTAACCTTTTCCAGCCAGAATGAAGGTTATTTCAGCAGGATGATTTCTTTTATTTCCTTAAACTTCAGTAGGTGACTTAACATCTGAACTGCTTTTTCTTGGAGCTTCTTTTTTTTCCTCCTTAGAAAAGTACTTTTCAAGGACTCACAGTGAGTTGAAAAATACACAAAATATCTCTAAACTCAATTCATTTCACATCTATATGATGGTAGAAAACATAGATATGTCCAAAAACCTTACTGTGTACAGAAAAAAAAAAATGTGGGGAAAACCTTGCTTGATATTAAAGTTGCTTTGCAACAACCTCATTTGTCAAGTTTTAAATAACTTCTGAGGCTTTTGAGATTAAAAGCTCAAATCTCACTCCCACTCTCCTGAACTTCCTATTGAACACACTGGAAATAGATGGCACATGCAGCATTCTGATAACTCCTGACTCAGGCATTGTAAACACAGCTGAACAATGAATTTTTAGAACAATCAGATGTTGTATCTTTATTCTTTCCTTTCTGCCTCAAGCCATGCTTTTCCGTATTTTACTTAAAAGCCAAATTTAGAACCCAGAATTACTGATCTTCCAAATGCTGGTACAGGAACTGTTGGCCTTTTGTGGAAATTCAAAATGCCAACCTGCAACAAATTCAGTAAAGCCACTGAAAGGATGCAGTAAACAAGAAATTCTGGAGTGCTTTTATTTGGAGAGAAGCACCTTTATTCCAAAATATTTTTCTCTATTGATGACTTAGGGACTATGATCAGTATGAGGGATATTTGATCTGATTCTGCCTGAAATCAAAAGGGACTTTCTTCCTCTTAAGTAAGACTTTCTTTCCCTTAAGTGTAAGACTTCAGCTGTGCTACAGGAAAATTGCCCAAAGCAGCAAAATGAGGTAAATTCTGTGAAATGTCAGAAAATGTTGTAGCTGTTGAACAGTAACAGGGAAAACTCACATTCCTAAAATCAAGGAATGCTTAAAAAGGTAACAGGGTAAACAGAAAAAGAGGAAACTATATGGATCTAGCAAGGAATCTCTTGGGAAGCAAGTGCTAAAAATAGGATGCTAGGAGGATCACCAGGAGGAAGTGACTGTAATTATTAAATAAATACTGAGAAGAAATTCCAAGAAATTGCCCAAACCAGAAATTCTACAAATTCAGAGTAGGGGCTCTGGTAGGTTTGGCACTGAAGAAATTGTTCTTATGATTTTGGAAAACAGTCTAAGGAATCTGCTGTATTTCTAGAACACTCCTGAGCTGAAAGTCTGGCTCCTTTTCCAGCTCTGTTCCACAATTTATTGCCATGACCAAAGCTGGAAAACAGAGGTCCCTTCCTTGAGCATTCATGTTCCATAATAACCAGCACCACTCAAGATCCTGATGAGTTCAATCCCATCCATCTCAACTCAGTGAGAACAAATTGCTTTTGGATTGAAGGCCTGGCAGTGATACAGCCCAATTTATGCACATGAAGCTTCAGAGGAAGGAGCCTCACAACCAAAGACACCTCGAGCCTGTCCAGGATGTCAGGGGTGAAAACCTGGTCACAAAAGGTCAAATATTGGCTGGGTGGCAGAACATGCAGTGCTGGTTGAGGAAATATGGGTGCAGGTCCCAGCTAACAGCACAAATCTGCTGGGAGTATCCTCTTCAATACTTGTCCACTCAAGGAGAGGAATGGAAACAGCCCAGAGCACAAAATGGAGTGGTTTTTATTCAGCCTCTGTTTTCCTGTAGGCTGAATCGTGTTTTGGGTTAGGGAAGAGCCTTTTCTGATTGGGCTGAGCAGATTTTGGAAATACTCAGTGGTTGCTGTTTGTTCATTGGTTTTTATATCTCTTTATTGAGTTTCCTTTCCTGAAGTCTCTTTTACAAAGCCCTCAGTCTTTACCTTCCAGTTGGTTGGCTTGAAAATGAGCTTGGTCATTTCAGGGCTAATGACAGCAGGCACCTCTTGTCTGACAGAATTCAGATTAAAAGTGTGATGGAAGTGAAAGGAGATCTACCCTTATATCTCCAGAATAAATGCTCCAGAATTCCTTTAATAATACAATATTTCCTATGGAGATGTATCACGCTTTCTGGTATTAAAAACTGCTCCTCAGTGTTTAATTTGATTTTGTTTAAAGAGGAGAAAAATGCATTTCTTTTACCAGATAAGAATCAAATTTTAACCACAATCAATTTTTTTTCTTCTTTCTATTCTTTCTTAGCACACCTGGTAAAAACCAATTGCTATGCCTATCCCTTTCTATTTTTATCTAGGATACATCCCTTTCTTTTCTATTCCTGGTTAGAATATAGTACATAAATGAAGCCTTAAATTTGAACTTTAGAAGATACCAGTGTCTTTTTTCCTCCAAAGGATTATTAAGCTACTTTTATTAGCTGTCTAATTGGAAAGAGATCCTATTTTTTGTGCACTTCTGATAAATTGTTTTCCCTGCCTGGAACATATTCCTATCTCTGTCTAAGGATATAAGATACAAGTGTTGAAAAATAATAATGTGCAGTATAATTATTCTAATTTCCAGCCAAATTATGAAAGAGCAGGTAGTTCAAAGTGCATCTGTATTTAAATAAGACACTCTATCCTCTAACTGCTAGAATATTAAAATGATTCTGCTCTTTGCCATTGGATTGTGGAGTTAATTTCTGTGGAGTCAGGAATTAAGTGATTATTGTAGCAATGCCTTGCATGGATATTGGCCATAAAATCTTACAAATTACAGTGTGGGAGAGTTTTAAACTTTAACATCTCACAGTACTTTCATCACATTCAATAAAATGTTTTATTCTTCCCTGATGTTTCATCAGGATGTGTGATTTCATTATCTCCATGTTCCAGGCACATCTCGTGAAGGGAACGTTTTAAATCATCCCCATGATGAGTTCTTCTCATATTTTCCTTATTCCTTTCAACAGATTTCACAATTGCCCATGTCCCAGAGGAAATCCTTGGAAACTAGTCTGGCAAGGAGGAATATCACAACTTCCTCTGTCAGGAATTGTGGGATGTTCATTTGAGTACATGGAGCTAAAGCAGGTAAGATAAATATACTGCAAATATGGTGTATCTTACCACACTCAGGGTAATGCTGATTCTGCATGACAACAAAGGAATTTGGGCTTGAATAACCCTTGCCAATCAGGATATTCAATGATTTTTATGTTACTAAAAAATTCATTTGCCAAAGTGAACAAAAGACTGAATAATTTCAGAAGAACTGCGCAATCGAATGGGACTTTATTTTTTACCGTGACAAATCCTTTATTAGAATTCCTCTATTACATGGCAAACTTTTCAAATTCTCAACCATGTCCTTTCATTTTGCACATTCATGAAATTACTTTTCATTTCTAAGTTAAAAAAAAAATAATAAAGGTCAGAAGAAGGTATAAAAAGGGTCAAATTGTTGAGGACTCCTTAAAGATTACCAGGTTTGACTGGGAGTTATCAGCTGGTCAGACAAGAAACAGAGTTTGATGAGACAAAACTGCATTCCCAGAAGGCAGAGCTGGGGTTAGAAGACAGAATTACCTCTGAGGAGTGTGTCCAACACACACCCACATCAAGGGATAGATTGGGGTCAAGAGAGGAGTGATGTGGCATGACTGGCAATAGGAGCCCATTTAATTGAGATGACAGCTGTCCTCCAGTTGCTATTCCTTGAATAAATTATTTGATTTGATTAGTTTTTCTCAGGCTGCAAGATGAGATGAGGCTTTATATTAATTCTGAGAACTCTCATTTATTTGCACTCTGATGATGACTCCTCTGCCCCAGCTGCAAATGCTTCCAAGTCAATCTGGACATGTTTATTTACCTGAAAAATCTGCTTTTCTGCTGGGTTTTCAGCTTCCCAAAGCAGTAATTATTGTTTTGGGTCATATGTTTGTGTCTCTGCTCAGCTCTGGTTGTTCCTGGTGCTGGTAACAGGAATGGGCACTGCTTCAACTTCCAAGCTTATTTGGGATGTGCTGATTTATTAAGTCAGGTTTTAACTGAGTGGACATTTTTACTTCTTCCAGATATCCCTGAGCAAGGTGGGAATGAAATGATGGGAATTTATCAGAGCAGATGAGAATGATTGTTTACCTGCTGGAAAGGTGAAAGGAACCTGGACTGCTACTCAGGATTCTCACAAAAGTCAGGAGGATTTGAATAAACACAGACAGCAGGGCAATGTCCTTGGGGTTTATTTCTGTTTCAGATGAATCCTCCTGTTCTGCATTGCCACCTGTGCCACCCCTTGTCTGACAAATTAAAAAGAAGCATCCCAGATATTTTAATAAAAACCACAGAGTGCTGCCAATATTTTAAAGGACAAGGAGGTGCCACAGATTGTTGAAATTCAGAGTCATGAATAACAACTATCAAATATTTCAGCCTCTGAGATTGTCAAACAACACAATTCATCCCCTTAAAAACAAATCAAGAAATGCAAAACCAAGTTAAAGGATATTTAAAAAAAAACAGACAATCACCAAGTGTGATTGTTTATTGGAGTAATTTATTATTGGATAATAAATAATTATTTATTATCACGAACGTATCATAATATATAATATATAATATATAATATATAATATATAATATATAATATATAATATATAATATATAATATATAATATATAATATTATATATATAATACATAATACATAATATATAATACATAATATATAATACATAATATATAATACATAATATATAATACATAATATATAATCAAATATATTATTTGCTCTTTGATTCTTCCTCCAGTGAACACATGATAATAAATAATTATCAAAGAGCAAATAATATATTTGGATGTTCACCCGTTGTTATGCTACTGAAAAGTTGAGCAAGCATGGACAGAAAGTATCAGCAACAAAACTTTGTTCAGTAGAAACTTTGCTATCAGTTTCCAAAGAGACACCACTAATCCTGCCTCCTTTATATAATTCTGTTGACAGCTTTTATCATATTCCCTTGAAGCACAGAGTGATGTTGACTGAAAGGATTCAGGCATGTTTCCATTATTAATTTTGGGCTGGATGTATATGAGCAGTTTAATATGATAGCTTAGAAAAACCCACTCCTAGATACAGAGTTCTAAACTTGCCTCATTCCCCTGCAACACTCTTGGAATCTGTTTCATGTGTCTTTTATTTGGGGAGATAAAACATGTAGTTTTAAATCAATGGAATTCTCTCTAAATGCACAATTGACATCTGCTGTCAGCTGTCATCTGCTTCATAATTAACAATCCAGATGTTTACATGGTTTTATCTAAAATAAATCAGTTTATTGTTTGATGTTCCAGATGAGAATTATGATTTCTTGACTTCCCTTTCTCATGTTCAGAAGGAAACGTGTTCTCCTCTGATGTGGATGACGCTGCTGCTGCGTGCTGGGTGTTCACTGATTTCTTAATTCCCAGAGTTTTGCCCTTTTTTTGTCACACTCCTTTTCCAGCTCTTGCTCTTCCTCCTTTTTGGCCCAGAATTTCAGGCTCTGCTTGGCTCTCCAGACCTTGCACTGCTCTGGAGATCTCTCAGCAAACCTGGTCCTCAGGTGAGTGTTAACACATTTAACACAGAAGTTAAACGAGATTCACTCTCCAGGTTTGTGTCCCACAGGGAACACCACTTTCTGCATTGCTGAAATAGAGCTGAAAAGCAGAATTTACACTGAACACCAGGAAATGGAGTCAGGCAGGACCCTCAGCTACACCTTGTCTGTTGTTTTACCTTTAAATGTCACCCCTGGTCTGCTCCTCTCCCTGTGCCTCCTCTTTCCCTGTCCCAGGCACTCATTCCATTATTTCTCTTGCTGGTAGAATCTTGTCTGGTGCTTTCCTGTTGACATTTGCTTTCTTGGAACAAAGCACATTGATTTTCTCTACTATTTCATCTCTTACCTAAACGTCTGAGAATTGTCACATTTACTGCTTTATGGTGAGACTTTAGCACAAGTTTCCAGCTCCCTATTCCTTAGGGCAAGGCAGGGATGGACACCCCTGTGTGGTTCTCTGCTGGACCCTAAGATCAACATCAGTGACTGTGAATGCTGCTAAACTTTGGTTTTATTCCAGTAGGAAAACCCCAAAACCTGTCTGACCCCGAGTAATCCAAAAGGATTTTCTAATTCATCATAACATCCTTTTTCTGTGTTTCCTTTCAGTAAGTGGTAGACACTCAATTTAAATGAGTCAAGAAAAAGAAAACCTGTGTTTTTTATTGGCATGGTGCAGATCTCCACCTAAAAAAAGTGAATTAATTTTTCCTGGATTGCCAAACAACCACTGACTGCTAACACAGCATTTGAATTTCACTACAGCAAATGAATTTGGATAGAAAAGTTAAAGTTCTCCCAAACTCTTCCTGGTGCTTGGCATGAAATTTCCTTTGCCCTCAGAAGCACATCGGTTTGGATGTAAATACTTTGATTATTTTCAAAATAGGAACTGGAAATAAATTCTGGTTAATAAATTCCACAGGTTGGAATTCTTTGATTAAAATCCCTCATTTGGCAAGGTGGTGGCTTCTGACTTGGAGAGGGAGAGGAGATTTTGCTGTAAAAGGGAACTTGGAGGTGGCAGAAGATGGTGATTGTTGGAGATGGATGTGAAAATGGAGAGTTCAAACCCACAAGGAATATTTGCCTTGGGAATTGCTCCTTTGTTGCTTCCTTTCCTCTTTTCTTAGTGGAGGGAGAGCTAGGAGGTTTGGAATGGTGATTATTAGAAGTGTATAAAATATTCTGAGTAACATCTATTGTATAAAGGATATTTTTTGAGATTATAAACTGGTGAACAAGCTGCAGTTTAATGGAAAAGATAATTAAAGTTGCATCTAATGTTTGAGGGGCTTTTTAGTTTGTTTTGTTTCAGGACTGTCTTTTCTCCTTATTTCTTGTAAAGGAAGCTGAAATCCCTACTTTATAAAAGAGTTTTGAATAATTTATATAATGAGCTGATGGAAACAAAAATGGAATTTGTAATTCTGATATTTCCCTGCTTTTTCTGCAAGGGGAGGAGAAGAGTTATGTGAAAAAATGAATTGCAAAAAGGAGAGCTAATGGGATTCAGTGTAAAATGTGTTCCATGAAAAGTATTAATAGGAGAACAATTTGATCACATAGAAAATCCATTGCTGTTTAATGTTTAGTGCACATTTCCGGGTAAAACCTGAATTTTAGCAGGCATTTGCTGAGGTATTTGGAATTCTCTGCTTCCTACAGCAGACATGAAACCCTGTGCCTGCCTGGGAGGCTGACATGGAGCCCTCAGTTCAAAAATCATCACCTCTAGTCAGTGCCTTGTGACTTTCTGCAGGGCTGGGAGCTCTTTATCCTTGCTGATTTTTGTCCCACGAGTGTTTATGTGCAACAATTCATTTTCTACCAAAAAAACCTACTTTAAACTCAGCTGACTCTTAAAAAGAAATGAGTTCAGGTGAGTTTACCCAGCCCCAGCATCCCAGGCTGCCTCGTGCAGCCTGGTGAGATTTTCCCTGCCATGAACCCTCCCAAGCCAGCACTTCACTCTCAATTTTATCTCTCTGCCCACTGCACACCTCTGCTTTATCCTATTTGCTGCACAACATTCACTGCAGATAAATACAGTGCAAGCATACATTGAATTTCCTGGGGATGACACAGGCCAGGAGTGACCTTCAGCTCTGCTGTAATCTCATTGCAGGAGTTTCTTGGGCAGAAATTACAGAACTGGGGGAATTACAGGGAGATAACAACAAGCCAAGTGTGTGAGTTCATCCCAGTCCCTTGCAGTCTGTTTGCTCTTTCTCACATCAGCCCAGGGCAGAAGGGGAGGGTCAACGTGGCCTGGGGAGGCTTTGTCACCTTTGCACCTAAAAATGTGAAATAATAACAGAGGAGAGTTTGATTCCAGAGCAGCTTTGATGTGTTAAGCTGAGATCAGGGCACATTTACTGCTGGTGATGTGGTTCTAAGGAAGGGATTTTAATCCTGCAGCAGGACTTTCTGCAGAAGCCACAGCTGGGATAAACCTCTGTCGCAGACATCTTTTATGGAAAATCCTCCCCTTAGGATTTTGTCCTCCTGAGAAGCTGAGAGGCCTCAGGAACAAAATGTAAACATTGATTATCTGCTGCTGTGGAATGCAACAGGAGGATCTGTGATTGGCCCATGTTGGATGTTTATAATTAATGGTCAATCACAGCCCAGCTGGCTCGGACAGAGAGTCCAGGACAGCTGCCTTTGTTATCATTCTTTCTTTTCTATTCTTAGCTTAGCCAGCCTTCTGAGATGAAACCTTTTCTTCTATTCTTTTAGTATAGTTTTATTGTAAAATATACCATAAAATAATAAATCAGCCTTCTGAAAGATGGAGTCAGATCCTCGTCTCTTCCCTCACCTGAAAACCCCCGTGAGCACGGTCACACACCTCATCCTGTTTGGCTCAAACTGAGGGCTGTGAGCTTCTGGTGCACTCCAAGTGATGTTTCCAGGTGGGATTTTAGGTGAAATCTGAGGTGGGCTCAAACCAGGGAGCCACTGAGGTGATAATGCCACTGGGAGTGGTTTTGGATGGAGACTGCAGGGTTTGACCCCATTTGTGACTCAGCCAGGAGACATTTCTTGCAATTCTGTTCTCACAGTGGCATTTCTGTGATTAAATGTGGTCAGAACTTTAGATTCCCACCAAAAAAAAAAAAACAAAAACAAAAAAAAAAGAGACAAAAATCATGCTGGAGAACACCTTCAGTGCAGATCCATTCAAGATCTTCCTGCTGGCAGTGACAGAGTGTCTGCAGTGTCAGTGTTAGAAATAACAACTGTAAAAATATGTGATATAAAATATGTGATATATAATAGCTGATCTATGTGGGAACTTAAAAACTCCTCACAATTACACTGAATCCCAAGTGATTTAAAGAAAAAGAGGAAATGCAGAGAAGGAAAAGGCACAGAGCAGCAAGGCTGGGACATGACACAAACATTGGGCAGGGCCATGGTCACACCTGGAGCTTCACCAGCAGAGAGGGAATTCTGCTGAGGGACACAAAGAGAAACGCACAGGAAGAAGGAAAAGTGCTTTATTCTGTGCTGATTATCATGGGGTAAAAGAACCTACCATCAAAATAACCTGCCATTAAAATAATCTGCCATTAAAATAATCTGCCATTAAAACCCAGCAGGCTGCTTGGTCTGCAGCTGGAATTTTCTGCTCAAATCCCAACAAGTTCTGTAAGATCTGGCTGCAAAGGGAAAATGCTGACAAAAAGACTCCTCCTGTGCTGTTTGGGTCCTTCCAGCAGAAGTTTTCCTGGGTTTAAATGTTGCACCACACTGACTTCACTATTAGTTAAGTGGCAGAGCAACACATTTCTTTCCCATGAAAATAATTTTTGAATTAATGGAATTATTTGCAACCCCTTCACGTGTCAGAGTTAATCAGAGAGGTCCAATTTACTCCAGACAGAGGAGGATTCATGAAAGGCTTTCTACAAAACATTGTTTTTCTGACAGTTTTTGAACCTTTGCATGCTGCAATCTTCTGCTGATATTGCAAAAGTAATTATCTCCTTTAGGTTGCCTTTATATTAAATATTGAGTTTGTTGGTTAATAAGAGGTATAATTCAGTTCTGTGTGATTGGTAAATCCATCCTGATGATGTGATTTATGCCAAATTTCTTGATTTTTTTTCTTTTGAATTCTCCCCTGGAGGCAGAATGCAAAACAGAGAAAACATGCAGCTGCTTTATTTGAACTCCCCACTCCTTTGACATTAAATAATGACATTACTCAAGAAGCTGTTCAGGAATCCATAAAATTAGCATTATTGAGCAGAAATATGGTATCTTATAAATCAGTAATTATTAACGAGCTCTTGGGTGATACAGGGAAGATGAGTTCCTCAGAGAAAGCCCTGATTACAGCAGACAGGCAGAGCAATATCCTTAAAATTACACTCTAATCATATGGATTTTCCCAGCTGGCATATTCAAAAACACCTGTGTTGGAAACTTCAGGAAGTTTTAAAAACACCTGAATGGGACTTTCACCCCTCAGTGACAACTTTACTGCTCTTAGGGGCTGAAGGTTTGCAGGTTTGGCTCCACAAATTGGTGGGGAAAGCATCTGCTGGTTTCCCCATAAATTGCTCATCTGGAGCGTAAAGAGCATCAATTCTTTTTTTTGGGTCTGATTTTATCTGTGGTGAATGTGTGGATCCTCCCCCAGGTGGATTTTAGTGGATTATTGTCAGCTCTCAGCCTTCTGAGTTATCCTGCAGAGTCATTTGCAGAGAGACTCTTTCAGAATTTCCAAATCAATACCTTCTAATCAGATTTATAAAGTATTTATTGCTCTGTTTCTGATTGTCCTTCAGTCCTATCAGCACAAGTCCATTTCAGCTGGAAATAAAAATGGGTAAAGAAGGAGAAAAAGATTTACGACTGCAAAATTGTAAGTACGGTTAATTTGGATCTAATGTCCATAACCCTCACAAATTTGGGGAGAATCAGGTTCTGAGACATACATGAAGTGCATTAGTGACAATTTCACTACTTTTCCATCAGTATATTAATGGTAATTTTGGGAAGTTCCTGACTCTGAATCAGAGGATGTAACCTAGTGCAGCTCTATTGTTTTAATGCACTTATAATGGCCACAGACCACCTGAAAATCCCTTTTAAGTCTTTTCAGGAATCCTAAATTGAGATTAAGAAAGTGTTTTGAGGCTTGTGCATTTATGGAGTGATTCCAGTTGTCATGCCATTTGGGAAAAAAAAGAAGAGAATAAAGTTGGGCAGAAGTTTTATTATATAGGATTGTGCTGCAACTGCAAGCACTCAGTAAAAAGGCAGTGGGTGTATTACAGCCCTTTATGTCACATTTAATGTTGTGGTGCTGAGGACTTCGTGCAAAATGCAATTCTCAAGTTCTATCAGGACAGAGGAGCCCAAATCTCAGCACATTCAGCTGGCTGGAAAAGCCAAAAAGAAACAGAACTCTGTTTTCTGCAGCATTTTCCCAGCCTCTGAAAGCAATTTCTGAGGGAATCTTGAAGCTCAGAAATTCCCATGAACAGTAATTTAGTTTTATTTTTAATGGAGGACAAATCATTCCTCATTTGGGTTCAGGCAGTTTGGGATGTGGAGGATGTGCCCAATCAGATCTGCTGCCTGCTCCTGTGACCTGCAGCACCCCTCCCTCCATCCCTGCACAAACCCACCCCAGAACGTGTGAGATTGTGGCTTTTTGAAGTGCACATTACATTTCTCTTAATTCTCTTTTCTCAGCCTTTAGGGTGCCTGGGTTGTTTTTCAGCTTTACTCTTCGGCAAGTTGCTGCAGCCACTAATAAAAAGCTGTAAAAATAACACATGAATAACCTTTGAAGAAGTCTGCCTCTGAATTAGATGCCAGATTCAAGATGGGGATGTTTAATACAAGAGCAGTGCTTTTCAGGATTTCTGAGTCTCACTTTAACTCAAGGAACTTGGTTAACAAAGAAGAATCCTGTTCATCTCCCAGCTAATCAGAGGGACTGGTTGCCCTTCATTTTCTCCATTAATCTGATTTCTTCATGGCCACCTTGCAGTGCAGAGAGTTTTAGTGTTGGTAAACAAAGTAATGAATGAAACAAATAAAAGGAACCCTGGGCTAGGCTGGGTTATTTCAATATCCCCTTGGAAATTCATTACCAGAGCTTTTCTGGGATTGCTGGACCTTTTCAACTCAGTGCAGTGTGCTCATCTCTGCTCAAGTGGAAGGAATCCTGTTTGATTTAGCTACTTCCCATGGTAATGTGTGTCACTTGATCATTTTCCTTTGCTCTCACAGACTACACATCCCTTTGCTTTTACATTTGATTTTCTGGCACACATCTGTGAAGGTGCTCACAGGGGTTCTTGGATGAGGGAAGAGATGAGGATGTGACTCCGTGTTTCACAAGGCTGATTTATTATTTTATGATATATATTACATTAAAACTATACTAAAAGAATAGAAGAAAAGGTTTCATCAGAAGGCTGGCTGAGAATAGAATAGGAAGGAATGATAACAAAGGTTTGTGGCTTGGACTCTCTGACCGAGCCAGCTGGGCTGTGATTGGCCATTAATTAGAAACATCCAACATGGGCCAATCCCAGATGCACCTGTTGCATTCCACAGCAGCAGATAATCAATGTTTACATTTTGTTCCTGAGGCCTCTCAGCTTCTCAGGAGGAAAAATCCTGAGAAGGAAAAGATTTTTCATAGAAGATGTCTGTGACACCCATCAACATTCAGGAGCTGGTGGATTAAATAGAAATGGGGTGTGCCAGCCAAGTTCCAGGGAATTAAAGGCTGAATGTGAATCCCAGCACCCTGGGAAGGTCACAGAATCTGTGCAAGGCTGAGGAGCAGAGTCTGCACTGCGTGTGGGGCTGTCCCAGCTCTCCCTGGAGGCCACCAGGCTTTCCCAGCTGTGTTGGGACAAATTCAGCCACATGTCCAGATTCGTGTGCCTGCCCTGCAGCCCAGCACAGCTGTGTTATAGTTCCACCAGCCCTGAGTGAAATGCAAGCGTGTGGTGGTACAGCAGTGTCAGCACGAGCTTCATCCCTGGCAGAAAACCCATTTGGGTGCCAAAAACAATCCCTGGCTAAACAGCCTAGAGGGAAACCAGGGCCTTTCAGCTCTCAGGAGATGCTTTAGTGTAAAACTGGCTTCTGTCTGCAGGTACCTCCCAGGGGAAGCAGCCAGAGTACATTAAACTTGTGCTCAGGTGTTTTTAGGCCACAGGCAGGGATTCAGCAGGAATTAATTGGCTTTGGTGAGCTGCAGGCACGGAGGATCAAAGCTGGTTGATGGTAAAGTATTACTGCAGCACTTGTACCTTCAGTGTTCCCTGTTAGTGCAGCAGCAGTGTGGGTTTATAAGGAGCTAATCCCTTGTAGGAAATAAATGTGATGCCTTAGTGCCAGCATTTGGAATGGTAGGGGATGGATGAATATTTGCTGGAGCAGGAAAACAGGTGCACTGCATGACATTTAGAGTGTTTTCCCTCTGGAAGAAAAGAAAAAAAAAAATAGAGTTCTACTGAATATTGGTGAGTAGGAAAAAAATCAAAGGAAAAAAGAAAAGAACATTCTCCAAGCAGAGAATGGTGCTGACAGCACATCCAGCATTCCTCACATTCCTATATTCCCACATTCCCATGGAATTCCCACATTCCCAGGGGTGCAGGGCAGTCTCCATGGATGGGCTCACTGAGCTCTGCCTGCCCATGGGCTCCTTTAATGGCAGGGAAAATCCATCTTCACATCCTGCTGCATTCAGGAGTGCCAGAGACTGTGTCCAGCCTGCAGAGCACTCGAATTCTAGGATCTCCCTCATGCTCTTGGGGCATTGTGGTTTTTCCTTCCCCAGAGGGCTGTGGTTTGTGTCCTTTCCACCCAAAACCTGTCCCTGGGCTCACTGTGACATGAGCTATCGCCAGATCCCCCAGTTCAGGGACAGCTGGCAGGGCAGTGAATCTCTCTGGGGCTGTCACCCTGCTGGCATCTGATCTGCACCCATTATTGAGATTTCTGCTCCCCCACCCCAGTGTTTGTGCTGTTTGAGCTCTCCCAGAGCTCTGACCCAGCTGCTGCCGTTTGTGGTGCCCTTCTGGGGTGATACCCACAGCCTGAATTTAGGATATCTTCTTCCAAAGCTGCCCTCTCTGCAGGTTTGAGAGAAAAGCATCCTCACAGAGCTCTGTCAGACACCTCAGAGTCTCTTCTCCTTTCTCTGTGCTGGATATCTGGGTACCATCTCTGCTTCACCATTCATTCTCTTGCTTCCCTTCTATTTTTCTATTTGTTTTCTAATTTGACATGAGGCAGTGCTGGCGTTCCTGGTTGAAGTTTGTGATCCTGGGGTGTTTATGGCACATAAAGCTCCAGATTCCAAGCCCTGTTAAGTGATTGGCTCCAGCCTCTATAAAAGTTCACTGGAAATTGTTAAAGGCTGCTTTTTTACAGCTTTGGGAGGACTTTGGGAGGACTGTGTGACTCTATCAGACACACAGCATGCTGTGTTAGCCCTTCAAAAGGTTCTCTGGATGCATTGGGAGAAGTAACTTCAGCTTCACCCTTTGCTTCAGTGAAATTCGAAGTATTTGGCAAAAAATATCTGGTTTGTTTTTTTTTTCCTGACAGGCTTTTTGCCTCAGTTGCAGAACTGCTTCAGTTAATCCATTCTGCTCACACTGAATTTTGCCATCTGAAATGCTGCTGGAAGAGAAGAAGATGATCAACAGCAAATCTCTCCTGCCACAATCCCGTCCTGTCCATTCTGCCTGGCAGAAAGGGAACATTTTAAATAGTGCAACAATTCAGAACACTTCCTGCCCTAGCAGGATGGGATGAAAAGGAAATGAGGAGCTCAGACCCATGGAAATCAAGGAAAAGACCCCAGGTATTATGTGAAGGTTTAGGTTCAGTGCATCAGTGAGCAATAAATTCATCACACAGATGTTTCCCTGGTCTTGTGCTGCACTTTGGGACTGCAGGTGTGTGTTATCAAACCAGCTAAAGGGGATCTTTGCCTTCAACTTGGTATTTCCATCCTGCTTCCCAGAACAGCTCACAATTAACAGCATTTTTCCTTCTTTTCTCTTTTCCTTTTCCTTTTCCTTCCCCTTCCCCTTTCCCTTTTCCCCTTTCCTTTCCCTTTTCCCCTTTCCTTTCCCTTTTCCCCTTTCCTTTCCCTTTTCCCCTTTCCTTTTCTTTTTTCCTTTTATTTTTTCCTTTTCCTTTTCCTTTTCCTTTTCCTTTTCCTTTTCCTTTTCCTTTTCCTTTTCCTTTTCCTTTTCCTTTTCCTTTTCCTTTTCCTTTTCCTTCTCCTTCTCCTTCTCCTTCTCCTTCTCCTTCTCCTTCTCCTTCTCCTTCTCCTTCTCCTTTTCCTTTTCCTTCTCCTTTTCCTTTTCCTTCTCCTTCTCCTTCTCCTTTTCCTTCCCCTTTTCCCCTTCCCCTTTTGTTTCCCTTTTCCCTTTTCCTTTCCCTTTTCCCCTTCCCTTTTCTTTTTTTTCCTTTCCTTTTCCTTTTCTCCTTTTCCTTTATTTTTATTCCTACCTTAGCTTGTATTCTTGTACTTCTCCTTTGCTCCTTTTTGTTGTCCTTTCCTGCATTTTTCAAGGGCACACTGTATTTCATTCCCATCCCTCTTATTTTCAGCTTACTGAAATGAAAAAAAAAATGTTCCAGTCTTCAACAAAGGTCTTGCAAATGTACTGAGTTTATTCACTTTCAAAAGTTTTCTAGGAATACCCACTCATTCCTGTGTATACCCACCCATTCCATCCTGTGCACTTGGTTGTCGTTCCAAGATATCAAAATTGGGATTTTTCTGAGAGGTTCAAAAATTATCCTGGACTTGGTTCAGGCATTTCCTTCTACCAGGAATAATTAGGGGAGAAAAAAGTGAAACAAACACGAGGTTACAGAGGGCCAACACTATAATCAAATCAGTCATTCATGCAGCTTTTTTAACAATTGTCCTTCTGCTTATTTGTCACAGCATCACATCAATCCCTGAGGCTTCTGCCAAGAACCCAAGCTCTCACTTAAGTTTAATATATGTTATCATTTGGGGTTGGCTTAGAGTGATTCTTATGTAATTATAAGCCAAATAACTTTAATTTTGACTTTTTGAATCATTATTTCAAGATGCCCCAGGCCGTGTAGGACGTCCCTGTGAAAATGTGGCAGCCACCAAAGCAATGACTAAAATGACTTTACTTTGCATAATGCCAGCAGTCAAACCCCTTAAAATAGCTCCCTAATACAAAACATTAATGGCTGGACTTTTTCAGGCATCCCAACTCCTTTAGCAGCTGTAATATTATTTGCTTCTTCTGTTCACAGTAAATTAGATAAGCAATAAGTAGGGGTAAGAGACAGATTTAGATAATGCAAAAAAAGGCCTGGAAAAGATTATTCACAGCAGCAATTAGGGATGGCTGAAACTTGGGGCATTTTTATGCTTTGTAAACTGAATATTTTGGGTTTTTTTTTTTTTTTTAGAAGTTAATTCAGGCCAAGCACTTTATTTAGGGCAGCTGGTGTTGTTCTGGGGGTGGTGGCAGTGCCTGCCCCAGCTCTCTGCTCACAGCCAGAGTTCTCCTGATGTTCCAGGCAGTGGGAATCTGTGTGTTGTGAAGGATTTATGGCAGGGCCTGACCTGCACCACCATTCCTGCCTGCTCTGGCCATGGTGGTTTGTGTTTTTCCTGCCTTTAGGTTGGCAAAACCCCTTTGATTCCATCAGGCTCCATTTTGGGGATGTTTTGGGTTTTCTGACTCAGCTCCGCTCAGTTTAACTCGTGCTGTTGGGCTGCTGAGAGGGACATTTGCTCTGCAAAATTGTTAATTTGTGACTGGGGAGGGCAACCCCTGTGAGCAGCCCTGCTTCAGGTTCAGAACTGTGGCTGCTTTGCAAGTTTCCTTAATTAAATCTGAAATAATTCCCAAAATGTCTTTGTGGGATGTTCTTTCACCACAAAGCAACAACCTGAGCCAGCAAGTTTGCCTTGAATCAGGGACAGAACTGAAATATTTTCTGTTTCTCAGTCCTGCATTATATTTATTAAATATAAATATATTATATTCTGTCACATTTCTTCCTGAGGGCTGGGTTCTCACTTGACATAAAACCCAAGCATTCTCAGGGTTTATCCATTCTCAGGGGCCATTAGGGAGGCCACAGTGACTTGCAGGATCAGGTTCTGACTCCTTCCTTGAAATCCTCTGTTGCATTTTATATGGACTGGCTGGCTAAACTCACTGCTGCTTAATTCAAAAATGAGGAGTTGTCACCCCGAGCTTTCTTTTTTTTTGCCTCCTTTTATTTTGAAACCGACTGGGGGAGCGGTGTGAGTGTATAATGGTGTGATAAATCACTCAATTTACATTTGGCAGAATAAAATTAGCATTGCCATTACTTCATAACAGGCCATGGCCATGACTATGGAATTGATTTCAGAGTCAGGCTGATCCATTACAATTTTGTTAATATTGAATTTTAAATAGGATGATGAATTGCTAATCGATGAAGTTAAAGAAACAACTTAGGGGAAAAAAACCCTACTGTTTACTTTATAAATTGTGTGTCATTTACTGTGTCACTTTCCTGGGCTTCCATATTAGGAACTCCACCATATTTGGAATATTCCGGCTCCATCATGGACATTTGTGCAATTCAGGGAACTTTGCTGGACCAAATGAGAAATTTTCCACTCTTTTATATTCACTATAAACTTCCACCATTTTTGGTGCATTAATGGCACAAAAATGATGGCCCAGTGCTGTTGTGCATGTTCATAATCTCAATGAACTAATCTAAAAACAAACGGAAGGAAACTTTGCTCAATTCCTTCTGTGTGCAAAATACCATTTGTTTCTCTTAGCTGTGTGTAGTTCTTGCTCTAACCTATAGGTAGAGTTTAGATTTATGCCTTTATCCAAAACCAGAATCTTCTTCTTAGGGTAAAATCAGGCAAAGATCCTGGTAAAGTTTATGAAGCTCAGAGCTTCCATTTTTTTTTTCTCAATACAATTGTAGATAATATTCTTTTTTGGGGTAAAAAAATCTTGCAAGTACCTGAAAAATCACACAAATTTTGGGAGCTGTGCCTAACTTTGACAGAATTAATTCTATCCTGTGACACTTTCTTTCTACTGGACATATTTTTTGGGTGTGGGGATTTTTTTTTTCTGCAGTTGAACTGAGACAGACATAAGGACAGGCAGCTACATTGCCATATATTCCCCTTTCCTGGGGTGTCATCAAGGAGCCATCCAGTCCCTTTAATGAGAACTCAGAGCAGTAGATCACCTGGCCTTTATACCTCAAAAGATGACCAGGCAACACTTCTAAAATATTTTTTTTCTGTCAGGAAGGTGTGGAGCAGTGCTTGAGGAGCAGTGGATGAAATAACTCATCCTTGGCACGCAGAATGTCAGGATCAATAGATACAACATTTTCTGTGACTGGAAACTGTAAACAGAGAAATAAATACTTCTTGTGCAGTTGGAATTCATTCATTTGTCATTGTTTTCTACTTTTCCTCCACCACCTGTAGAAGTGCAAAACCTCAGTGTAACCAATTAAATCAGGGCTGTGCTAAGAAATCTTTCCCTTTGGGTTGCTCTCCAGTAGAAGTTGCTCCTTTATTAAAAAAAAAAAAAGGTAATAAATTACTGCAGGAAAGTCAAGCATAAATTTCAGCAAGATGAAAGCATGGGAATATCAGGAGAGATATTTCTTTAAGGTTTTATTTAGAGCTACAGAAATTCTGCTGTCCCAGCCTGTCCAAGTCACGCCCGGTGCCACCCGTGTCACGTTCTGTGCTTGTCACCACAGAAAATCCCAACTTTCAGCATCACAGGGACTATTGGACTATTAAAAGAGTTTTTTAGCAGCAAATCCAGGAGTTCAGCCTGGGATTTTGGGTCATTCCAAATCTGCAAGGACTTCCCAATGAAACTCTTTGGTGCACCTTGGTCACCCAGGCTAAGGGGTGAGTGGGGTCTGGGTGGTTTTCTCACAATGTTCTCTCTGTGCTCTCTGCTCAGTTTCAATCAGCAGACATTCACAAGGGTGTTAGTGACAGGGCAGGGGGGATGGTTTCAAACTGAAAGGGAAAATCTGTGTCTGCCCCATCTCTGGCAGTGCCCCAGGCCAGGCTGGATGGGGCTTGGAGCAGCCTGGGACAGGGGAAGGTGTCTTTGCCTGGGACAGGGCAGTTGGAATCAGGTGGTCTTTGAAGTCCCTTCCGACACAAACCATTCTATGGTTCTATAATTCTATATTTGGGGAGGATAGGATCAACAGATTTTGATTTGCTGCTCCCAGAAATTGGTGGTTTTGCCTTTTTCTGACTCTTTTTCCCAGCAGTTGCCATCTGCACACAGAGAACTCGCAGCTCCCTAAGGTTGTGCCATGGAGGAATTGGCTGAAGATACAACCCCAAAAAGTGCACTTGGAGCTCCCTTTTGTTGTTCAACATGGAGTGGGAGACCTGCTGAGGAAAGGGAATTTATTAACCTTCATTCTCCTCCAGGTCAGAGCTGCAGGATGAGCCTGTTTTCAGTGGCATTGAGGGACCTGCATTGCTGGTCCTGCACCTGAAGAGAAAATGGAACAGAAATGGGAGGTATGGGTAGGACAATGATTTCCAACCTTCTTCTGAGGAAGATATTTTAGGAATGTTTCCTTACAAAGTGCAGGCTGTGTATATAGAAAATGGACCATTCATTTTTGCTAAATATGTCATCTGAAAAACTGGTGCCTACACGAAGGCACAGAGGCTTATGGATGGAGACACTTTTTATTCTGCTTTGAGCAAATAATTCTTTCATTTGCTAAGTACTTTTTTTACCATAGTAAAGATGTCCAGCACTGCTGAACTGCAGTGAATTATACCTGGAATTTTATAAACTGTAGCTGTATAAACCAGAAGCTGAGCACGTGTTGCACCACTCAATATTTTCCCCATTGATTGCAGCAGTATTTCAGATGAGTCCCCAGGGAAATACAGCAACTTCCTTTTGTTCAGAAAGTCATCAAAACCAGGCAGCTTATGATCTTTATCAGCAAAATTATTTGCATTTCTTTTGCTACAGCCTCAGAGAGAGGAGAGGGGGGACAGAGAATGAAACAGGAGAGTGGAGCTGTTTGGCAGAGGCTCTAAAGCAGAGCCTGAAGTGTATTTATGGTTATAATTTTGCACAGATCACTTGGTGCTCTAACACCGTGCTGCTGATCAAAACATACATCACACTTTAATTTTAACCTTTGCAATTCATCAATAGTTTCAATATCAAATATAATTCAGCACTGACACTATTGGTTTACAGGTAAGTGGAATAAGAATGGAGGAGACTTAGTAATGGATTAGTTGGCCTGTCAGCAGAGGCAGAAAGATTCATGTTGTCTTCTCTATGTTTCTATCACATGCACAAAGCTATAAATAATGGCAACAGCTAATCAGACACAAGAAAGATATATGCTGTCATTGAAAATCAGTTATTTCTACCATCTGAGCTCTAAAAATTTACCCACTGGAAAGGAATCCATTTAATAAAACAGCATTTTGCTGCTTGTTTTGCAAGCCATGTATATTTAAAGGATTTTTCTTTTAAAGATTTTAAAGAATTATTTCCTTTGGTCATGGTATAGTAGCTCTGCTTCTGAATAAGTGCTTATACAACTCCAGGAAACTAGCAATGTTCTTAGGAAAATAAAATTGGCCAAGCAATTATTTTATTTTTCATTGAATATGTTAAGACTCAAATTTGTCTTTTTGGGTTTTTTGGGTTTTTTTTGGTATTTTTTGTTTTTTTTGTTTTGGTTTGGTTTTTTTTTTGTTTTGGTTTGGTTTTTTTGTTTGGTTTTTTGTTTGTTTGTTTGTTTTTGGGGGGTTTTTTGGGGTTTTTTGGGGTTTTTTTTGTTTTTTTGGTTTTTTTGTTTTTTTGGGTTTTTTTTTGTTTGTTTGGTTGGTTTTTTTTGTTTTTTTGTTTTTTTTTTTTTTGTTGGGTTTTTTTTTTCCTAAATGTAAAAATCCAAGGTTTGTCTTCTGTGAGATTTCTTATTCTAAACTGTTCACTCTGCTACTGGAATTTGGAAAAATGTCTGACCCCTAAGAATTCCAAGTTTGCAACATCTCCCTGAATACTTTCCTCCACTCTTAACTCAGGAATTCAATGGGGTGAACAGGGCACTAAATCTGCTTTTTGGTGGTTTTGGTGGTGATGGGACATGGCCCTGCAGAGGCTGATGAAACACTGTTTTTGTAGTGTTAAATTAAAATTAAAAATTTTTGTAATGTTAAATTAAAATTAAAAATTTAATCCTGGTTTAACTCCCAAGTCAGCCCTGCTCTAAGGGACAGAGTGGATCCTGAAAAACTTATTCTGAGGAGTTCTGTGGGATATTTCTGGTCTAAAGTGAGACATAATCCTGAAAGCAAAATGTTGCAGTGTCACTGCCAATGATTATAACACCAGATAGCAATGTGGAGGAAAAGGAGCCTTAATTCAGATGTAATTCCAGGTGAAATGATCTGCTATCACATATTCCATCCTCATTTGGGGATTTGAGTGTAAAAAAGTAAAACATGCAGCAATGATGGGTAGAAGGCTTTCCAACCCCAGGTTCTTTCCCCATAGAGGATGCACCCTGCAGGCCCTGCTGGCATCTGGAGGGGAAATCCCTGGTACAGATCAGATTTCACCCCTGAGAGGCTGAAATGGTGACAGGACCGAGTGCTTGGGCATGTGGAGCCTGCTGCCTCCTCGTCCTTACAGCAAACATGACTGAAATGGACTTCCAGAAAGGGCCTCAGATGTGCTTTTGAACCTTCAGTGCTCTCTGGACAAATCCCTGCCTATGACAGGCTTCATTACTGCTGGAAGCCTGGCCAGAAGCAGAAGGAGGGAGAGTGGAAGTGCTTTTTATCATTTCTTTGGAGAAACACTGCACACTCACCACACAGGGCAGTAATTGTCCATCACTTCTCTCTGACACGTTATGGAAAAGAGGAAAGGCATTAGAGAGTCAGGTAAAGAGACTCATCTTGTTGAAATGAAACATTCCATTGAAGCTAACAGCTTGTGTTGGAGCAATCCCACACTTTGTGCCCGGGGAAGCAGCTCAGGCTGTTGTGGCTGGTGTGTCAGGGTTAGAGCCTGGAAATCTGAGAGCAGGACCTGCTCCAGCACCACGTGCTGTGATTCCCACTGCAGGGAATCAAGGATAACCTCATCCATGTTCCCCAGTTAGGTGCCACAGTGCTCAGTGGGACAGGTCTTGGGCAGGGCTTACTGGTAAAACACAAATAAAATTGCATTTCAGGAGCTGAATTTCAATGTGAAGTATTGTGTTAGGTAAAAAGAGATCAAAATGATCCCCAGAACGTTTTCTGAATATTCATGGGCTGCTGGAGGTGCTGCAGTGTGAGCAGTTCTGCAGGGCTGGGACAGCTGTCAGTTCTATTGTAAGGTGGTTTGTTGTGCAAAAAAACCTTCACTAAAGGCAGGAAAAATGCTGATTGTTCTGGAATGACTCCAGTGCCAACCACTTCATATTGTTCAGCAGTGAGATTACCAACTCCTACACCTCTCTCTTTGAAAAAGTCACTGAATTCATCTCTGCTTCAAAAGACCAGACCATAAATACCAGTGCCTTGGATAAAGCCAATGCATCATTTCCCTGTCGTGTCCCACAGCATCCAAAGGTTTGCCTGGAAATGGGGCTGGTGGCAATTTCAGCCCCTCAGCTCCTGGGAAGAAGTGTAGATCTTGTCAAGGCATTGGAAAGAAGGAGTAAGAAGTTGCTGAATGGACAGGGAAAGGATGGTTTATGTGTTCTATTATTTCTCCTCAACTTGCAATTGTAGTTTTTTAATGGCTTCTCTTTGTTCTTTGGATCACCATTGTTATCTGGAACTGGGTGGTTTTTTTTTTTTTTGCTTGTTTTGTTTTGTTTTGTTGTTTCTTTATCTCGAGATCAGCCCTCAAGAACACCTCAAGGATCCCTTTTTCCTCACGAGCCACCATCCCCTGGTCCTGTCAGGTGTGTCCCTCCACAGGCCCCATGCTACAAAAATGTCCTTGCCCCTGAGCACTGACAGCAGATTTTAACTCTAATTAGGAAAATCCTGGTAGCTCTCAGCATCCTTCAGCTCATTTTGGTCACTGGTAGCTATGGAAAGAGCTGTGTGCTAAATCCAAATGGAAAAAAGCTGCTGCCATATTCCCCAGCACCTCATCAGCAATCACTGCCCAGGCTTGTAAAACATTCAATCACTTGTGAAGGGTGGGAGATTAACAGGAGGTGTTTTAATCTTCTCTTCGCTCACTGCAGCACAAACAACACCATGTACAAAGGTGAAGGAAGGGAGGAAACCAAAGCTGCTTTTTCCCCCCTGAGCTGCTTGCTAAATCCATCACTCCCTGAAAAGAAACTTCAGCAGTGTCACTGATAGTTCAGGAGGGCCCTGACAGATCCAACCACGTGCAGGTTCCTCCTGGGACCAGCTGCCAGGGCAGTACCAACAATTTTAATGGATTCCTCCTCCAAGCACCCCAAAATTCAGTCCCTGCAGCATCCCAGAGGCTCCAGGGCAGGACATGGAGCAAGCTGAGAGCTCCCACACCAGGATTCACACAAAATTTCACCTCCTGCTCCATCAGAAATGCGTTTGGGCCTTCAGTCAGCCCAGCCAAAGCTCTGCTGTCTCTGCTCAGCACAGAGCTCTGCAAACTGGCACATTCAAAGCCCTCCTTGGGCTGTGGGACAGTGGGGTTTTGTTATTCTGAGTAGGCAATTTCTAATGTTCAATTTATAAGGCTTCTGGCTGTTCAAAAATCTGTTTGGGACCATCCAGCCAGTCGTTCCAGTGTCTGGTATTGGGAATTTTTAATTTGACTTTGTGAAGGAGAGCTTTGCTGCAGACTTGCTTGGAGGTGAAGGGAATATTCATACAGGTCAATATTCATCCCAGAGCTGGGAAATTGATGCTAAGCACTGTCTGGAGCTGAGCTGAGGCCCTCTGGCCCATCATTTTGCTGGAGGCTTCACTAAAATTGCCATTTTTGCCCTGTTTCAGGCTCATAATTGCAGTGGTAGCGTGCGTGTCCCAGGAGTGACACTTCCACAGAGCTCTGCAGGAGCTGCCAGCAGAGCAGGGAGCCTTTCCCAGGCCTTGAAAAGTGGTAAAACTTCTTTGTGTGCTTCTCTCCATCTCCCAACCTTGATTTCCTGTCTTGCCAGGCCTTCCCAGAGCAGACAATCACTGCCATTAAGACAAAGCACTTGCTTTTCCCAAGATGGTAGAGAAAAAAGGGAGAAAGGGAAAAGGAATGGAATATTTCTCTGCAAAGGGCACCTGTCTTTTACAGAGGATAAAGTGTTGCCAGATGAGCTTAACAACATTATTAATCAATCTGTGGAGACATCTTTCTAATTTTTTTTTTTCCTTTGTAGGAAAAATCTTTAAAAGAAAACAATCCAGGCAGAGGAAGAGATATAAACCTCTGCAGGAGCAGGCAGGGGAGTGAATTTTCTCCTTGGTAAGTCAGCCCTACTCCCTCCAGTAGAAAATCCTTAGGGAAAATATACTTGAAGTTTATGGCAAGATAGAGGTTTGGAATGTTTGTAGGTTTTTTGATTATTTCTTTGAGGGGCTCGACTCAGAGTTGGAAAAATGTTAATGTTCATTTGTTTGGTGCTGTCAGGATCCTTGATTGAAAAGCATCAGCTTTATTGTAGGTGCTGTCCACACATGGCAGCATTTTCCATGGGAAGGACTCAGGGAGGTGTCTGTGCTGATAATTCATTCTTTGCAGAGGTTTTCACTCAGCTATTGGGAATTGCTGAGAAGTGCCTATCAGGGTATCAAAGCATCCTGCAAACTCTGGAAAGAGGGAACTGAGGCTTTGCTGGGGCTTGTTTAACCTGGCAGCAAAGCTGAGTGATTCACCCGGATTCCCCTGACAAAGAGTGCCCTTCCTGCATCACCACTGATGCCTCAGGTTCAGCTTTTGTATTTTTCACATTCTGTGCTGCTTTAGTGTGTGGGTCTGAGCTTCCCATGAGGGGATGCTGAGCTCTGTGCACAGAGCAGGGAGACAAAACAATTCCTGCTCCAGCTGGGCACCAAGGACAAATGATCCAAATCTCAGCCCAAGAGCACAAACCCCGTGGGCTGGAGAGAGAAAAACAAGCAGGGTGGGACTGCAGGGGCTAAAGCTGGGATGGGACAATGAACTGCAAGGTGCAAATGGAGCAGAACTGATCCAAGGCAGAGAGCCCGGGAGCGCTGGTGCATTTTGGGGCCATTTTGGTTCATCTTGGGTGCAGCCCTGGCTGGGCTCTGGTGCTGCCCAAGGTGGATCCATGGAGGAGATGCTTGGAATGAATCCCTGCTTTATTCTGGAGCTGTGCCCAGCCTCTGCTCCAGGGCAGCCTGCACAGGGCATCACCTGCACAACTCCCAGAGATTTGTGTTTATCCAACCATGAGCTCGTGTCACCCTCTCTGTGAGAGATTCACACTAAATATTTGCTATTTATCTGTTTCTTTTTTAGCTGTAGATTCAGCCCTTGACCTTTCAGGGCTGGCTGGAAGTGAGCAGTGCCAGATTTGCCTGCCGTGAATGTTTTGACAACAATTTTGCTGATGAGTGGATCAAGTTGTTGCTGTGCTGAAAACCAACCTGCTCTGTGCAAAAAAATGAAGAGCTTGCTTCAAAAATAGTTGTATTGGTGCTGCCCAAGGTGGATCCATGGAGGAGATGCTTTGAATGAATCCCTGCTATATTCTGGAACTCTGTCCAGCCTCTGCTCCAGGGCAGCCTGCACAGGGCATCACCAGCAGCCTCCCTCACACGCGTCCTCACCTGGCTGCAAAGTTCTGCAGCGTGGGCAGAAAATGCTTCCACCACTGAGGGATTTTTCACTTTTTGTGCTGCTTGAAGGAAAACTCCCACTGCTGCCAGGGGATGAGGATGGATGGAGGCGGGAGGCCGTGGCAGAGCACACCCTTGATGGAGACAGATGGAGGATTCGCTGTCTTACAACAAAGGTAGTTGAAATACCTGAATAAACACAAAGTCAGAGTGGAAACTAAAAACAGAACTGAAGTTTTCTTTAGAAATGGGGGGGGGCAAAATCCTCATTTTGCAACAAAACCAAGTACACGGAGTCAAACTCAAGTGGTTCCAGAGTCAAAGACTTTTCCATACGAGGTGGCTCTTCCACAGTCTTATTTTCTGCATCTCTAAACTACAAAATATGTCATTGAAAGAAAGACAATGCCATTTAATTAAGAAGAAAATAAGTAAGTAAAGTAAATCCTTATTGCCCAGGCAATAACTAAAAAATATGTAAGGTACATTGAAACTACTTGAGTGAGGTTGTGAAGGAACATTTGTGCACTGCCAAAAGTGTTCATTTCTACTTAATCTGCTATTTCAATGTCCCAGAGATGCAATAAAAAATCAAATTTTGTGGGTTTTTAGTTCCCATATAGTTTATAAATTTTACCAAAATCCCCGTGGACTCTTTATTCCTTGCTTGCTGTTTTGTTTGACCGTATCTCTGTAGAAAGAGAGTTAATAACTAAATAGAAAGGGTCTTGTTGAGATTATCGTTGAGAGGATAAATATGAAAATGGGGGTAATAAAGTGAGTACCTTTCTTCTCTGCTTATCAATATTGGAAGCTCTTTCAGAGTGGCTCCCAAAAATCTTTTTCCATATAATCCATAGATTGACAATGGGGTTTATTTTCCAACTTTTTAAGAGGGAAGATAGAATCAGCCACTTGCAAATTTCCATATAAACCTCTTTTTACATTTTGATTTTTTTTTCCTCTCCCTTCATCAGCTGCTATAGAATGAAAATGGTCTGGGAGATGTCTGTGCTCCTTCTGACACTGCTGCCACCAGAAATCCTTCACCAGTTCCTGCTTCTCATCCTGTTTGTCACTGCCCTTGGTGACCAGAAAGCAAAGACTTCCTGAAAAAAAAAGGTAAAACCAATAGAAAGTTTATCTGATTCTCACTCAGATTCATTGCCTTCCCATCCTTCCTTCCAATCAGTGAAATTAATGGTTGAGAACCTGAACTAAAGGGAAACCAAACAAGTTTTGTTCTGGGAAAGCAATGAGGCAAATTGCTGGCAAAGGGCAGGAGAAGGGAGGGTGCACAGAAAAATCTGGAGAGTTCAGAACTTGGATTAAATCCAGGGGTTTGTGTCTGAAAGTGGATAAAGGCAAGGCATTTCTCTCGAGGGGCAGGGGAAAAAAAGGAATAACAAGCAGAAATAAAATACAGGAGAGCAGAACAGAGGGCAGGAATGCAGAAAAGATTCCGAGAGAGACAGCAGGTAACAAATTAAACATAAGTGAAATGTGAGGCTATTAGGGGAAAATGCCACAGCTATTTTGGAGTGCATCCCTCCCAAGCAGAGAGAAGGGATAATTCCCATTCCCAAAGCCTGGCTGTGATGGGAGCCAGGCTCTTTGTTCACTGGGGGAGAAGCAGAAGGGATAAATGTGCTGAGAAACTGGAGGTGCCCCAGCAAGAGGCACCTGCACACTCCCTCTGCTCTCAGGGAAAAGCCACCAGGGTTTCCATGGTCTCTGATGGCCACAAGAGGATGAAAGTGATGATTGAAAGGATGCTGTGATGCCAGGGAGAGCCTGGAGAGTGAAGATTCATTCAGCACCTGGACAGGACCATGACAAAAGCCTTTTCTGGGGTGTTGTGGCAGTAATTGACTCTTGAATTCGAGGGGCTCAGGAACAATGCTCTCCTTGCAGAAGAGTTATGTGCTCAAAAAAATCCCCTGAAATTCAAGAAGGAGCTGGAGATCAGTTCAAATAGGTGAGATTTTCTGCTCTGCCCCAAATTTTCTCTCCTCCTCCACAATTCACACCGGTGCTCAGCACCATTTTTGTAGCCAGGGAGGATCAGGAATCAGCTTTGTGTCAATCAGGAATCTGAAAGGAAGGTTTCATTTTTGGTGTGAATTCTCTCCTGTTTTGGGAGATTTTAAATCAGGGAAGTGGAAGATAATTTCAGGGCTTTTGATAAGTCCTTGGTGTGCATCAGAGATGATTCAGTCTGTCAGATGGCTCCGAAAAACCCGCACTATTTCTGGCGCTTTGGATTATTTTCTATTAATATTTTCACCCCAAATACTTCAAAATTATTTCATAGCTAGTTAATGGATGTCAGCAACATTAATTGATGCAGAGACCAGTTAGTGAGGTTAATAAGTAACATAAAGTCCCTGGCTTAAAACAAATTATTATTTTAAAAGTTGACTTATTTGCTGTTGTATTCTGTAACAAGTGTGCTAGAAACTTTCTTGCTGTGCTCAGGCACTTAGAAAAAATGGAATCTCAAATCCTCTAAAATATCTTAATTTAAAATCAAACTGATGTCCAAACTCTTCTTACATTTTCTGCTTTAACTTTCCCTGGTTTTTGAGATCAGCCTCTTTTCCCATTATTTCTCCTTGCATCATCATTCCAAAAATTCAGGGTGCAAGAGATGGAGTAAAAAAAATTAAGGAAAAAAATCTTTCCACCAGTGAAAGGTGAAGGGTTCTCAATCTTCCAGTCATATTGGAAGTCACCTTGTAAGCAAGCTACAATAATTTTGTACATTAAGACTTGTAATTTTTAAAGACATCCCACTGATGGGATCAGGCAGTGACTCCACTTGGTTCAGATATCTCAATATATTCCTGGTTTCAGGTTTGTAATTATGCTGGAAAATGCAATAACATTCTGATGCATGATACATTATGTGTTGGAAATTCAATATTCTTCAATAGCACTCATTTTTTACAGCCCTTTGCCAGGGAAGAGGGTGCTGAAACCAACAATCTCCTACTTTTTTTCAGCCTTCTTAATTCTTAATGCTTGAGGCAAAATGGTTCTAAAATTACCTTGTAGATGCTTTCTAAAATCCTCTCTCACATTTGTTTTCCACTCAAATCATACTTTTATTCCTGTGAAATAAATAAATACATCCACATTATGCATAAAACTCCCCAATTCCCTTTGAAGTATTTCTTACAGGCAGAAAGGCTTTGATAGGGGATGTCTAAATCTTTACAGATTTTCACCAGAGCTACTCTGGGATGTTATCATTCTACTGTCTCATACTGGTGGGTTTGCTCAGAGGTTTTTGGTTTGGTTTGTTTAGTAAATATTAATTCATAGAGTCACAGAGTGGTTTGGTTTTGAAGGGACTTTAAAGCCCATCTCATCCCACCCCTGCCATGGGCAGGGACACCTTCCACTGGACCAGTTGGACTTCCTGGCCAATTCTTGGGGATTTATTTATTTATTTTTGATTTTTATTTTTATCTTGGTGATTTACTTTATTGATGTGAGACAACCCTTTTTGCCAGAGCAGCTAATTAGATTATCCTTCAGCCCAAAGAGCTGTGATGTAATAAATCATTAAAGCAGATTTAGTGCATCTGTGACTTGGTGCACACGGGAGAGGGAAGAAACCTCTTAAAAATCCTTTCTGTTCTTCTGGCCAGTGCCTAATTTCATTGCTCATCCACTTGGAGACCCAGTCCATAAATCCCTTGAATTATTCAGTGTCCCAGGCCAGGCTGTGGCTTGGAGCAGCCTGGGACAGTGGAAGGTGTCCCCATGGCAGGGGTGGCACTGGATGAGCTTTAATGTCCCTTCCAACCCAAACCATCCTGGATTCTCTGAATTCTTTTCTAGCAGCTGTTCCTCCTCTGGGATTCCCACCCTCCCCAATGTGGAACTGGGGGGTTTGCCCCCAGAAATGCAGGGCAGAGCTGCCGTGGGAGCAAGACAAGGACAGGAGAAGCCTCGCAGGGCAGTTTGGGTCTGCAGCATCTACTCAAAAGGGGAGCCCAGCCCCAGATTTCTGCCTGGGCAGCTTCAGGCAGAGCTGATTATCTCTGCTCTGCACTCTGGGAGCCTGTGCACTGTATTCTGTTATCTTTCCCTCCAGGGTTTCCATTGGGTTTGATAGGGATGGAATCAGCTCCTTGCTGCTTCCCTTTGTGCGTTGAGCTGGGCTTGGTTAAACCCCACTGGCTCCATCCACACCCTCCACTCATCACCCGAATAATGGAGCACCTCTTAGACACTCAATTTCTAATCAAAATAAATAATAACCCCTCAGCTGTCCCTTCTGGAAGGAATTCCTCATTAATATTTGTTCTTATGCAGGAGATGTTTGCTCCATGAAGACAGCTGACATTTGAAATTCAATCAGTTACAATCTTGCTTCAGAGTTTGTGCTAACAGAACCAAGCACAGAGCAGCGTGGAATAGTTGAATTATAAAACAATTAGGAATAATAGCTGCTTTAGGTCATAATATTGTTAAATAAAATTAAGCTTTGAATTAATTGTTTCAGATGTTTCGAACTGACAACTGTTTCCAGTCAGATTTCAACAGGTTTTCAGCTCAAATTTTACCCATTAAGAATAGGTTTTTTTGCATATGAAGAAGACTGGGTTTTATCTGAGTATTTTACCTGTGATTTACTGGATTCTTTTGCACGTTTTTAAGAAAAAAATATTCTGACTGAATAAGTGAGAAAGACCCAGCATAATGTAAAATACATAATAGTAAAATTATGTGACACAAAGTGAGAATCATTTAAATTAAAAAATAAACTGAATTATTTAACGCAATTACGTTAGTAAATTAATTTAGAAACAAAACCTCAATGCCTGATGGTTAAATTTTGAAAATAGACCTGCTGTTTGTGAATAGCAGGGAACTGCTCCAGATTATTTTGTGTATCTGAGCCAGGATCCTCTGTGACAGAAGTTCTGAGAAAAACTGGGATTTCTTTCCCTTTTTTTTCCATAGCCATAGCACACAAAGCAACCTGGCTGTTTTATTAAATGCTGCATCTTTAAAAAATAGTGCTTGTACAGTGAACCCATCCTGACTGTTTCCCCAGGCATCTCTTGGGAGCAAGGAAATAAGAGCAGGAGATAAGAACATTAAATTGAATGAGTCCTGTAGTTAAAGGTTTTGTAAACTCCCTTCCTTTGCAGGTTGTTACGAGCTCCAGAGTGTTCCCTCCTAGGTCAAGGCAAGACAGCTTTTACTGCAAATCATTGGGTTTTCTTTCCACAAAAAGGTTTATTCCTTCACACAAATGTTCTGATTTCTTCCCCAAATCTCAATAAGATTTTCAATTTGCTAATCTCTTTTTAAAGTTTTTTTATTACCAATTTAATCCAATGTTGATTGTTTTCCCCCCTCTCCCTGGCAAAGCTCAGCTTTACCAGTTTGCCAGAAGAGTTAAGATTTTTTTTCCTCCTTTTTCCTCCTTTTTTAAGATTTTTTTTCCTCCTTTTTCCTCCTTTTTTAAGATTTTTTTTCCTCCTTTTTCCTCCTTTTTTCCTCCTTTTTTAATCTTCCATGCTTCTTTCAGAGCTGATAAAGCTGAACTGGGGTAGAATAACTAAGCTCAGTCACAATTTGAACTCAGGGTATTTATCATGATCAACCCAGATAACAATTGTATTAATAATAACAATAATATAAATAACAATGCAAAGAACATTAACAGTAATATCAATACCAACAATAATAGGAATAATAGGAACAATAAGAATAATAGGAATAATAGGAATAATAATAATAATAATAATAATAATAATAATAATAATAATAATAATAATAATTATTATTATTATTATTATTATTATTATTATTATTATTATTATTATTATTGCCTTTGCCTTACACTGTAGGGACATTTCCACAGCATTGAATACAATCCCAGGGAAGTCTTGCTGGAGGTCCTGAAATGTGTCATAACAACACCAGGCAAATGCCCATGTCTTGAAGGTGTTTTACAAGCAATTGAATGATAATTTTATATTTTATATTAAAATAAATATAATATATTTTATTTAATTTATATTTTTATGAATGATAATTTTAGCAGGACTGCCCATCCCTCTGGCAGTCAGAAAAGGTGACCCCAGAGCAACCCCTGCAGTCAGCCCTGCCTTGTCCCCCCTCCAGGGCCCTCACATTTTGATATAATGAGGTGCCAGTCCCATCAGTTCAAAATCTCGTGTGTCAGCATCTCTGGGAGGTGCTGAAGGCCTTTAGAAGCCTCTGCCTGTGTCCCTGGAGGAGCAATCCCGTGCTCCTGCATCTCCAGAGCTCCTGGGGGCTCTCAGAAGGGCAGCGCTGGGTGCTGGGATAAACAATCCAGGCTGGCAGGGGTGTGTGCTCCTCTGAGCTCTGCCAGGCAGGTGGCACCTGGAGGAAAGCTCTTCACCAGGAAAAGGGCATCACCAGGGGAGAAAGTTTAAATAATTGCACTGAGGGAGAGCAAGCAGCTCAGGGCTGAGAGGCAGGATTTGGGTGCAGGGCACAGCGCAGCCGGGCAGAGCCCTGGTGCCCCGGGAGGTTGTGTCTCCTCTCAGGAAGGTTGAGGAATATTAAGAAATGAAATCCTTCCTTTCTTTAATGTTCTCTTGCAGCCCTGCCTGAGGAGGATGGAGACACCTGGGAAAGCTGCCCCTGGCTGCTGGGGCTCCCTCCTCCCTCCCCATCCCTGTGTAACTGATGGGGAAACCTCTGGGAGAAATGCTGGGACTGAGCTGGGGAGACTGAAGGATTCTCTTACAAGGGAAAGAGGTATCAAAAAAAAAGGTAAAATGGCCATAGGGTTACCATTCTCCAGCTTTTTGCCTTTCCTCCTGAAACAGCTCAACTGGCTGATGTTTCTTACCTGTTTTTCCCAGATCTCTTAATAAATACAAATGTGCATCTGCCTCTGAATAGTTCTGGAGCATTTCCTCTTAGACACTCGCTAAGAGACTCTCACCTTTTTTAGGATGAGGAAAAGGCTTGTCTTCCCTGGAATAAATCATATGCAGGCTCCAGGCAGACACTAAAATATGTGCAAGGCATTGGACATGTCTTGTCCAATTTGTGTTAAAATTTAGAGACAAAAGCTACCTGGGCAGAGATTGCACTGGGCCAGGCTTTAGATGGACTTTTTAAAGCCTTGCTGGAAGCAGGATTTAACAGAGCACAGATTTCACATAAAGTATTGATCTCACATCTTTGTAACTTGGAGTTTTACTATCTTTAATCAACCTAAAGCCCATGTAGTTATTTTTCTTCTCTGATTTGACAAGCAGGCTAGCATTAGGGTGGAAGTGTTATTAATACTGCGAGATGAGCTGAATGTGCTGCAGGCCATTGGAGGGAAAGGTGGCCAAAAAAATGAAAAGGTGAAATGATGGGAGCTGCAAGTACAGTTTATTGTGATGGCTGCAGCAAAGAAAATCCAGGGAGCAGCTGAAATTGTTCATGGTGTGTTTTATCCAGAAACAAATCTCAGGCACTCAGCTGTTGCCACTTGCACAAAATAGGTGATAAAGTGAAATATGAAGAGCCACAGAGTCATCAGCCTCCTGTCCAGAGCCCAGAACGTGGCTTTCACCAAAGCAAATGGCCCAATATATTAATGGGGTTTAGTCAGCCAGAGGAACCTGTGGACTTTCAGTCAGCTTCTCCAGTCACTTTTATGTGAGGAGTGAAATAGTGTTTTCAAAAGTTTGAAAGAGACATATCTTGGCAATCCCTGGAAATGGCTTCTCTGCTAAGCTGGGCTGTGATTTATATGAATTAGTATCAGTCTGGCTGGGCTGTGAAATTAAATACTTCTAGTCCCAAGATGTTCAGGTAACTTTTATTCTTAATTTTCTTTTGATAGGTGTAGTGAGTACATTTAAAAGTGGAGCAGTCATTCGAATTTTTCACAGAAAATACAGCTATGGATTTTTCTCTCCGCTAGTCCTTGGTGCTTTTTTTTTTTTCCCCTCCTCATGTAATAAAAGCTGACTTCTCCCTCTCTCCATCAAGCCTGCTGTATATCTGCCTTCCTGAGGAGCTGGGCCAGCCCTGCCTTTCCACTCAGGAGTATCCCAGGATTCTTATAGAAGGAAAAATTTCAACTGATCCATATTTAATAACAACTTCTAGTCAGTTTGTCATGTCTGGATGTGGGAGGGTTTGTGGGTTTTTGTTCTTCTATTTTTTGGTTTTGTTTTTTTTTTTGTTATTGTGGCTGGTTTGAAGTGGGTTTTAGGAGGGAATTCTGTGAAGAAACAACTGACGCTATTAGGAAATAATAAATTCCCTATAAGGAAAAAAAGGCTCATTTTTAAATCGAATCATGTACAAACCCACTACTGTAGATTTCTCAGAGCAAGGAAAAATAACAGAAATTGTGTCTCTGTACCACATTGCAGAGACCCATGCTGTGGTGCAGGGCTTCTGTTCAACAGCAGGATTTGATTTAGGAGCTGGAATGCTTTAAAAGTGAGAAGGATGAATTTTCTGTTGGTGGGGGATATATCAGGCTGTTTATCATTAGCTCTGACTCTCATTGGCATACCCATAACTTTTGTGTTGTAAGGGAAAGCAGCAGTAAAACCACATGGGTTTGGCACTGAGATAATCTGAGACAAAAACACTTGGAGAGCAGCACCCTTCCAATATTTCACAGAACTATTGTTTTAATATCAATATTGCCAAACAAATGTCACATTAATGTCACATCACTGCCGGTGATGAACTCTGACATTCTGAGATATTCCAATTTTCCAAACCTGGAGTGGGTAGAAACTCCTTGGAACGATCCCCCCTTGTGGAACAGCAGGCACCAAGTTCAGGTTGCATCTTTATTTTATATTTAGTTCAGTTGTGGATGCAGTGCAAGGGTTTTCCATGTAGATTTTCACCCAGTGGTTTCAAAGCCAGACATCACTGTAGATAATTTGGAGTTTATTACCTTTTCAATTAAACTTTGTGCATGAATCAGGACAGTTGGGGAAGAGTCACCTTTAGCTCAATCTAACCAAAGCTGCACTTCAATCCTTTTGCAAACTCAGATGACAAAATGCAGGGCATAAAGGAAGTGCAAGAAGTCTGTGATTTTTCCTCCTGGTCCACAGCAGGATCAGCTTTCCTGAGATATTTCTGAGGAATTTTTATTGAATCTCAGTCCCTGAATACTTACAATGGGATCTCTGTGCATTTTACAGAGGAGAGACTCCTCCAGCACCTCCCTTGCAGTGCAACACAGAGCTGCTGAGATCTCCTGGCTTCACCAACCCCTTATCAGCTCCAGACCTCTTGGAGTTGTACAAGACACCCAGAAATGTCACAATATTCCTAATATAAACTTCACCATCACAATATTCCTACTATAAACTTCAAAGTACATTTTCCATAAGTACTCCTGGTCACCAGGGGTGTTTGCACTCATTTTTTTTTGCAGTCCTGGGAGATCTGTGCAATGCATTAGTGAGAAATGACTGATGGGTGTATTTTTCATCCACCTGAAACGCAACAGAAGCTTTTTTACATGGTGAAGCCACTGATGCCAGCAGGGCCATGGGTGCAGCAGGCTGGAGATCAGCTCATGAATCACTGCTGCTCCTTCCTCCAAGGCTTTGGCAGCCTTGGAAGGTTTCCTTGCAGAAACTGTGCTTTTTGTGAGATCTCAATGCTGGGGAACATAAATAATGGCCCGTCAGGCTCCCAAGGTCTCCCCCTCTCAGCCCAGGAGTGTTTGGGCACTGTGGAAGGGCACAATTTATAACAATCCATCAGCTCTGGCTCGGCGCACCAGCGTGGCTTTAACTCCCGTCCCCTGTTTGCTCAATTTGCCAGCTCCAGGCTGCAGTGAGGAACCTGTTAGGAAGCACCTGGAAGAGCTGTCTGGTAAATAGGATAATTTGTTAGCAGGCAGAGAGGGGGAAAGGAGGTTTATGGTGCACAGTTCTATCAATAAGTGCTTCGGTTTCAATCACAAGTGCATCGCTGTTTTATTTCTCCACATAAAGTGATAATGAAGAATGATGACCTCATGTCTAGACCTAAGCTTTTAACTTTGTTGCAGCTCTGGGGGCTTTAATGTTTTTCAAAAAGCAATCAATCAAGTGCCAAAACCTGTCTGGCTAATTACCTCTGAGACTTTCGAAAACTCTCCTCTCTTTTCTGGGAGAAATGTAGTATTTATAAATTGCTTTGTGGAAGCACAAACCAGGTTATGGCCTCTTCTCCTCTCCACCTTGTTTTGCTTCTGCTCTGTGCTTAATGGAAGTGCTAATGTTGTGAATCTCAGCTTCTGACAGTGTTTCTGGCTGAGATCACCATCCCTGTTTCCTCCTGGGGAAAAAAACATATTTATCTCATGAGATGAGAATATCTCAGTTGTATTTGTGGGAGGTGTTAGGAATAAGAAGCTTGACTAGGCCAATATTCAAGCAGCAATCAATTTATTATTTAATATGGTAAAGTATGAGCAATACAGCGCTGGCTACAGTGGGGGAAGTTTTCCCTCCAACTGCACACCGATACTTTAGGGTTTTATAGGTATTTCTAGGGGTACTCCTCAGCTTTTTCAGCTGAGGAGTTTTCAGTTTTTCAGTTTCTATTGCCAACTTTTACTCATCAGCAATTTTTATTCCAAATTATTGCATCACAATTCTATACACTATTGTGATTTAGTTTCTCTCAGGATGTATTTCAAAAGGAGTATCCCAGATGGTGGTGGTCCAGTTTCCAAAAGAAGAAAGACGAATTCCATCTGGTGGAGTCCAGCTGCCCAGATGTGTGCCCACCTTTTAATTGCAGAGACTATAAATCTAACAACAGTGATGTCCAGCTTCCCTTGGTCGAAACTATAAATCCTTGAGGTGATGTTCATCTTCCTTTCTCAAGCTGTTTTTCTCTGCTTCCATAAGGCATGAGACAAGCATATTTCCTATATATATGTTCCAAAGCTATAGTTTCAAGGATACAAGTAATATTCTAAAATTATACTTCAAAAGGTTATTATTGCAGAGCTCTTTATGGATTAACTGCAAGCAAAAAGCAACATCCTTAATGCTTCAATTCCAATGCTCCTAAATCAACCAGGGTTAATTGCAAACAAAAGATAGGTTCAAAGGCCTTTTTCCATGCTTTATTTTCCTCAGTTATTATTAGAATTCACAGCTCTCCCATTGTTGGACTCCACACATTTCACACTCACAAATACACACGTCGCCTGTTTGTACCTGACACGAAACACAGCTTTGTATTTCACTGAGGGAACCCAAGAAATGCAGCTGATGAACACCCTGTCACCCAAAGGTTTGGTGTCACCCAGACCAAAGGGGCTTATTCAACTAAATTTGAAATTTCTTTTCACTCTCTATTAACCTAGAGGTATTTCAAATAGAATAATGTATGATCAAGGGTAAACAGAGGAGAGGAAAAAAGGGGAAAAAAAGCAGAAATGGATTTTTGGAAGTGTGGAAGTTCAATTTCCTGCTTCCAGCAGGGCAAACCTCAGTCCTGCAATGGGGACATCAAAGCTTTCTTTGCCAATCCATTCCAATTCTTGATCACTGCCCCAGTGAAGAGGTTTTACCTTCTCTCAACCTGCTCCGTATCTCTCTGCAACTGAGCAGCACCGACCAGCAGTGCAAAGACCTCAGTAAAGGTGAGCTAAGCCAGATGCTTGGTTTGGTCCAGATACTTGAATTGTTCTTTTTTCCTTCCTTCTCTAATACTTTTAACCACTTTTACATCAGAGAGAGGATTTGCAAATGTCCCAACCCCAAATGGCAAGGAGGTTAGAAATAAATAATCTTTAAGGCGGCTTCCAACCCAAGCCATTTTATGAAATGTTTCTATTTTGACCAAAATAAAAATATATAATTAAAAAAATAAAAAAAAAAAAGAGTAACTTTTCTGTAAGTATTGCCTAACGGATTAAATGTCAAACCCAACATTTCAGTCTTGAAGTGGTGCTCACACTTGTGAAAACCCAGCCAGTAGCACCAGTTATGAGAAACTCAGAGAAATAATCTATGTAGGAAGGAACAAAGCAAAGATCTCTGAGTTCTCTGCCAAACAGAAAAATAATCTGAAATTTCAGGATATTGGTAGAAGGAAGCATCCATCCGTTTTTGTAGAGCAGCTGCTTCTCCTGTTTGGGTTTTGAAAATTCAGCTGTGAACTCCTGGGCTGTGTCACCTTTATTTAAAGCACAGGGATTTTTACTGCAATTCAAGCCAGATTTTCGTCTAATCCTTCAGAGACCGAACATTGAATAGATTATGATCTTTAATAATAAAGATAATTCAGGATAGGATAATTCAGATTCAGAGGGACCCAAGGAGGGTATTTAGCCCAAACTCTTGCTTAGCATAATTAGTGTGCACATTTTCTTGTCAGTCTGCATATTAGTGGGAAAATTTGAATATTTTTGCTTTATATTTTTCCCAAACTCAAGATTGTGCTGCCCAAACACTTCTGAAATAATGGGTGTTAAAAAAGCCCTGAGCTTTTTAATTAATACATTTAATATGTGTGATGGTTTTTGCGTCAATGAAACTTCAAATGATGAAGAGTTTGAAGTTTGTCGTTAATTTAAATACAATGAAGTGAATGCACAGTTTGTAATCACATGAACTAATTTCTTCTCCCAATAAACTGAAGTATAACTCCAATATTCTTAGAGCATCAACAAAATCAGGGAATGATTGCAACTGGCATTTATAACAAGCACTAGTTATGGTTGATGTATGAGATAATTATAATGCTTTGCAGGAAAATCTAATAAATCCCAGAACAGTTACTCTGTAAAACCTATTTTTATGGAAATTAGGGTGTGAATATCGCATCCATTACAGCAAGAGGCTGCACAGGCAATTCTGACAGCCTCAACCTGCAGCAGTGTCCACTCCTGAAAGGTAATTTTTTCTGAAGTTTTGCACGGAGGAAATAACTGTGTTCCATTTCCTGCAATGAAGGGCTTACTATGAAAATATGAAAATCTTCATAATTTGCACAGCTTGATGAACTTCTGAAGAGACGCAGCTGCTCTGACACCGGGGTTGGGAGCCTGAACAAATAGTGGGGGATGTTGTTTAATATTCTGGCAATAAATAATGCGCCAAGACTTGGAGTTAAACTCCTGATGTGTGAAGCATCCCAGGAGTAACCAAGGTTTGTAGGGATATTTGTATTAGATATGAGTTCTACTGAACAACAACCTTTTATTTTTTTATTCTAGAGTTAAATTGAAAATTCGCCCCTTTGTTTTATTTTGTTTTGGTATGGTTTGGGTTTTTGGGGGTTCTCTTTTTTTGGTTTTTGATTTGGGGTTTTTAAAAATTTGTTTGTTTTTCTTTCTTTTTGTGGATTTGTTTGTGGTTTGGTTGGTTGCTTGGTGTTTTTGTTGGCTTTTTTTTTTTTTTTGGTTGGTTTTGACTTTTTGTTTGAGGTTTTTTGGTTGGATTGTTGGATTTTGTTTGTTTTTTTTTTTAAGAGGTTCATAAACTGGAGTTACTCCTGGTTTACACAGCGCAAGGATGGAAACCCTGTTCTCAGCCTTCCATTTACAGCCCTTTAACTTTTATGGATATGAACAGCAGAAGACAGAATATCCTCCAGAGAGCTGACAGGCAATCCTGAGAATAACCTGTCATTCCTAATCTTGCTTTTAAAGTGTTTCTTGAACGCTTCAGGTCCTTTTTTTTATTTTGCCTCTTCAAGTTTTCATCTCTGAAAGATGATAGAAAGTTATTAATATGACTTTATGCTTGTCTGAGCTCCCCAAGGACAAGCTTTCAGGATTAGATATCCAAGATAGGCATCCATAATCCATTTGGCATCAGCTGGGGCTGCATTTGCACATTTGCAGGAGTTATAACCTGTGGGTTACTCCATGCTGATGCCTAATTCCAAAAACTGTAGCAAATGGCTCTGGAAAACATCTGAGTTCTCAAAAAGCCACATAAACACGAGCTTAACCCTGGAGAAAAGGTTCCTCTGAAAGCCACAGAATCAGGGAATGGCTCAGGGGCTGCCTGGAGTCAGAGCTGGTTTGGAAGCTTAGAAGCAGATGATGTTAATATTAGGTAAATCTCAGTCTTGAGAATGGTCAGTGAGCTGCTGGCTTAGCTATGAATTATAATTTTTATCATCAATGTGTTTGGAGTTCTAAAATAAAGATGAGCAGAAAATAAGCTGCCAGGAAAAACAACCCTGGCAGACGGAACAACTTCCTTCAGTAGATGTGCCACCAGAAACAAGCTTCACCTCCACTTTCCACTAATATTTCAGTTTGATCCCAGTTGTTCAACTTGCAATTTGTATTCTTCTTTTAAAAAATCTTTAATTCAGTCATCTCATTTCTCACGCTGTTGACTCAGATGCCCTATCTCAATGACACTCAGCAAAGCTGTGGTCCTAACAAAGAAAAAGAATAATTAAAAATAAAGTGGAATTTTAATAAATCTGGGCATGGGATCCTCAGTTTCTGACTTGGTGAAGCTGACACAGAACTCCCCTCAGGTCTGGAAGGTATTAATTCCCTTTGAGCCATTCTTTTGTCAGAGCTCCTCTTCTGTACCTGCTTCTTTGAGAAAAGCCATTTTCCCTGTAGAATAAAGAATTTCCAAATGAGAAGAGATATGAATCTTTGAGGAGCCAAGTGACTACCACATGAAAAGAAGATAATGGGATCTATTTTATCTGGATTGAGAAGCATCTGCCAAGTACATCTCAGAGGAGCTGTCTGTTAAGAAGAGTTTAGAATAGATTGTTTACCCCATTAAATATCAGCAGAAACTCTGCTTTTGCATTGATTTCCTCTATCTTTACTCTCAGCTGGGAAAGCACAAAAAGGTTTTAGGGAGAAACAAGAAAATATTACGGAGTCGTGTAGCAACTAGAGGAAAAATTAGATGTGGATTTTATTGCACCAAATTCCTTGCTGTCCTGTGTTTGTATCTCCTGGTACTTTTACTACACACTGTGTGTAATTAGAGAGAAGGATTAGGCTCTGGATACAAACCCTGCTGTTATAACTGGGAATTCTTCTCTCAGGAAGTTTAAACCCAGCCCATCAATAAAGCCCATGGCTTTATCCAAGAAGAGAAATACAGACCCAGACTTCATTTTGGGTTTGGATGGGATTTTTTTTTTCTTTTAATTCTTTGGCTTTAGCCAAGGAGAGAAATACAGACCCAGGCTTCATTTTGGGGTTGGATGGGATTTTCATTTCTTTGGTTTGGGTTTGCTGTGGGTTTTTTGGCTAATAGCTTAGATCCTCAGTCTCTTAAAAATGTGAACATCTACTATGGGACAGATCAATCAAATCAGTCACAAGCTTAATCACCTTGATAAACTGAGGTCTCAGATGATAGCAGGAACTCCTGAGAGCATGTGAGAAGAAATTAAAGCATTCCAAAGAACGGTATCCTGGTGTTAGCATAACATCTGCATGGAAAATACTGATGAGAGCCTGGCAAAAGAAACTGTGTTTCCTCCAGTTTAATTTCTTCATTAGAGTTTTAATTTATTGCAATTCAAAGGGTTTAACTGTTTTCTTTTCTTGAAGAACCTTTTCAAAAGTTCACAGAGGCACCACAGATTGGAGGCAGGTTGGTGGGTGCAGTGGCATACATTATCTCAAAGATGTTATTTTAGCATGAAGAGCTTTTAAAACTTAATCAGCTCACCAGCACGCATTCCTAATTGATCTCTTTTCCTAGGACTGCTACATTTTCTTGACCTTTTAATAACTGATGGCTTTAGAGAAAAGACTGCTCACAGAGCTTCTTAAAAGTCAAAAGAAGATCTGAGGTATATTTGCAAGACATACATAAAGCAAGTTGTCGCCTTGGGAAGTTCTGATTTCCTTGTTCTGCCCATGTGCTGCAGTAATTCCTGCAGGACCAGGAGATGGAGATTGGGATCAGTCTGAGCCTTCTGTGGTTGAGGAACCTCTCTTGGGAGATGTCAGTCACCTGCTGATCCTTCTACACATGAGTCTAGGAATTTTTAAACTTTAAATATGTTTAAAGAGAAAATACACTCTGTGTCATTTCTGAGTTTAGATATCTGTGGCTGCTAAACAGGAAAAAATAAATGATAAAGTGTTTTTCCTGACCAGTAACATCTTAGGGTGCTCAGAGGAGCTTTCGGATCCCTAAAAGTGTCCAAATCCAGGCTGGACAGGGCTTGGAGCAGCCTGGGACAGGGGAAGGAGTCCCTGCCCATGGGAAGGGCTGGAATGGGATGATTTTTAATGTCCCTTCCAACCCAAACCCTTTGTGATTCCATGCCCCACCCAACCTAGAAAAACCTGCCTGTCCTCTCAAAGCTTCTCCCCTATATTTCCTGTGAGGATTTTGGATTGCAGTGACATTAACCACACACAATGAATTTATTCTGGTGTTGAAATACACTCACAGTGCTGGAGTCATTTATTTTGACAACACAGCCATCACAAAGCAACAGGGCGTGTAAATTCCCTGCTCCAAGGGCAGCTGGGATTGAGTGTTTGACTTCCCCTCTGGAAATGGAGCTGAATAAAACACCCAAAATGTGACAGTTTTATCAGCTTAAGTGAAAAAAGTGGTTCCAGGAGTACTGAGAACTCAATGAGAGGTTTCAGGATGAGCCCTTTAGAAACTGCTGAACAAATTAAGTCAATAAACACAGTTGATTATTAAATTGTTTGGTTCACCTGTTCACCTTTGCCCAAGCACCCTACATATGTGAATTTCGTGTCTTTGAAGCCCAACAAGAAAAGCTATTTAACTTCTGTCCTCAGTTTCCTGTACCTTGGTGTACACAATCCTCTGGGATGGGTTTGCATTATGGGATTCAAATTCAGACCTGTGGTGCAGAGTAAAAGTCCAGTCTCTTATGGATGCACAGAAATTTATGGGAGAATTTGTGGTAGCAAGGGAAAAACGAGACCCTCATCCAAAAAAATTTGGCTGCTTAGATCCCAGGTGCTTTGTCCATGAAACTCCCACAGAAATTCTTTTTCCTGATGGATTTCTGGCCCATTCACTCTGCAAAGCCTCTGCCAGTTGGTATCTTAAGACAGAGTCAGATTCATCAATGACTTTGCTTGAAAAAAAACCCCTGTTAACTTGTTGAGGAGTCTTCAAAAATGAAGTTCAGAAGTTTTAAAAGACGAATTTTTCCAAACCCCAGTGCATGTAAGGCCTCAGGCATTAAAGACACGGCAATGGTTCCACCAAAGCCGCGTTGTGTTTTCTCCTACATCAAATGGCATGGCTAATTATTTCATTTGAAAAGGACTTCATTTTGATGAGATTTCCTCAGAACAAAAGTTTCCTTAAGTATCATCATTTGTATACATAATACATCTTAGGAGGACTGTCAGCTCACAAAGTGATGGAGGCAACTTCAGCTTCATCCTCTCATTATGCAGGAGCAGAGAGTGGGAGATGCCGAGAAATGAAACAGAATTGGAAATCACTCCCCTACTCTGGCCTAGATTTTGTGATTTACAGCACAAAATCCCTTCCTGGTGCATCTGTGCATTGTGTGGTGTCCACTTTGATGCTCTTCCCTCTTTAAAGGCACGAAATCTCCTCTTCCTTCCATTGAAGTCCAGGGCAAAACTTCTGCTGGTTCGGTAGGAGAACAAAGCCCACGATTCCCTCTCCCCCACGGAAAACACACTGGGATTATTTGCCATATTGGCAGTTCAAAAGCATTGTTCAGAAGACAGACTATTCAGATTTTTTTGAAGTGAAAAGTTTTCAAGACAGTTCAGTCATGAATTATATAACTGAGGAAATTGTCTACGGAAAGCTGATTTTGAATCGCTAAAGAATTTTAATTAATACCTTTTTTTCTTTTTTTTGAAAGTAGCCAAATGTTCATGGGTTTGTATGAATTTATTTTTAGCTCTTCTTTCCCTTCTGACCTGTCTGACCACTGGTCTGGTAAAGATTTGCAGTATTTTTCTTGCCACACAAAAAGAAAAGACAATTTCGTCTCAAATTTTGCATGTTGGCAGCAAGGAGATGCTTACAGAGCTTTCAGTTTTGTCATGAAGTTCTTGTGGGAAATTCTGTGGAAATCCGTGCTCTTAAAACCAACCAGGCTGCCTTCATTTGACTACTTGATTTCAAATATCTGTGTGTATAATCTCTTTCCTTTCAAATCACACTCAGAGTTAGATTGTGACAATGATTTGCCCACTTTTTCTTATTTAGGTACCAGTCATGTACCAGACCACTGAAAAAGGAAAAAGATGGAATTTCTCCTGGAGTTAACTCATTGATGTTGTATCTATAATTCTTATTACTTCAGGTTTTTTATTCAGAAGTTTCCCATTTGTTTAATATTTATACTTGATCAATCTCTGACATCAGAGACCATGACTTGATTTGCAGACATGAACTGTCTCTCTCCCCTCAAACACCATCTCTAGTCTTTCATTATTCAGGCCCATAAAAAATAAATGTTAGGATTGCGGAGTAAATAATTTGTGACTATAAAAATAAATAAATAACTGCTTTCAGCAATCTTGCCTCTAATCAAAAAATCCATTTTAGTCAAAGTAGGGTTGATTAAATTCATTTAACACAAAAGGGCAGATGCTCGAAGGATTTAATACTGTTCACACAGAAATGACTCGAATATTGCAAGTAATAATTAGATAAAGAAACTTTAGCTGTTCTACACTGCTGAAAGGTCACTAAGAGAGAAGTAATGCACAGGCAGTGGGCAGGAACAGGAGCCAGGTCACATCCTGACCCCTGGGGGAATCAGGCTCCAGAACAAACTTCTGGTTTCGTTTGTGTGGCCACGGGGCATAAATTCACAAAACAAGCAGGACAAGTTCCCTTCTCTGTGCCATCCACAAAAACAATGTAAAGAGTGGAAAAAACATTTGGTTTGGTTTGGAGGAAAAGGGATTTTTTTTTCCTTATTTTTTAAATTCAGCTCTGTTGCTTTATTGCATTTTAACTTTTCCCTGCTAAGGTTTATCTCATTGAAGAAATTAAAAGCTTGCCTTTGTTTTGATTATGATATAGGAATAGAATATCTGAACAGTCATGCTGTGGAAAAAAATCTGTTTGCTGGTGTAAATTTGTATGACTCAGAGCAAGTATTACTGTTTTTAATTGACTTCCCTTCTGACAACTACATAGTCAGAAAATGACGTAAATTTAATTTATAAACATGAATCTAAATTTTAAACTTTCATTCTGAATGAAAAATCTACAAAAATGGAAATTTTGAACCTTCTGAAAGAGACCCACTAGATGTAGAAAGGGATGAATAAGAAGCTGATAACTTTTGTAATGATCTTTGCAGGAAAAGACTGTGGTCAGAAAAGACATATAATAGTGCATTATTGCCTGAACTTCTGCAAACCTTGGTGCTAAATTATTTTCTGGTGAGTTTTTTCTAAGAACCACTTGGGTTCATACATGACCTGATTTTTTTCCCACCTGCTATCCTTACATATTTTCCCTACATGTTATATTTACTATCTTTATATTGACTCTGATAAGCCAAATTACTGTAAATGAAGAAAAATTTGAAGCTGGTTAAGTTCAGCACATTAACAGTTTAAAGGGCTCAGCCAGATAAAGGAAGAATAAAAATTAATTCAAACCAGTAGGCAGACATTTTCTTGATTATTAATAAAACACCTTATTTTTCTAATTGAGCATCTGCCTTTTGCAAAGAAAAATGCCAGATGAAGCAAATGAGGGAGGGGTTGAGTGTGATCCTTGTCACTTAACCACACAGAGCAGGTGCTGGGGCTCTGTTTTGATATTCTTGATTTCAACACCCACCAGCAGGTTTTGTCAGATGGTTTGTTGGGTGTATTTGGGGCATTTCCCTTCGTTTTTCACCTTCTCCTCGCGGTTAGAGAAGTGTTCCTGGTAGGAGCAGCTTGTCAGAAAAAAAGAGCAGCCTAAGAGATCTTTGAGGAGCCACTGGGTCCTTTGTGACAGATGTCAAACATTTCAGTGACAGCTAAAGAGCAAATCTGTGCTCTGGCAACAGGAACGAGCCAAGGCTTAGCAGATCACCTGCAACAGCCTAATTTTTTCTGTTTTATAGCAGTTTTATTTTCACAATTTGGGGATGGATGTAGCTCTGAAGGAGAAGGAAAAAAGCTCCATCCAAGCCCCCATTTGCTGCTGGAGGCTCATCAACAGGCAGCAGCAGCAGCAGCAGCAGCACAGTTGTTAATGTGACTCATGAGTCCGTGTGACACCGGGTTCAATTTATTGTAATGGAGTTAGAAATATTTTACTGAACAGAATTTTAAAAATGTAATTGCGTGACAGAAAGCAAATTTAATCACGAGCAGCAGCAGCTCAAGAACCCTTTGCAGTTTCAAACGGAGCAATGAGACAGAAAAGGCTGTCAATTTGATCTTTATTACCATAAGGATTTACAATGGGACTTGCACTCCTGAGGGTTTCCTTGAATTAGCAGGTTTGCCAAAGCACCCAGTACCTGGCTGAAATAAAAGCAGAGTCTGCAAAGAAGTTTATTTTAAAGTGTTGAAATGTCTTTTCAACAACAAAAAGGAGAAGTTTTAGTCACTGTTCCCTTTGTCCCCCCCAGCACATGCTGTGCCTGTGCTTGGGAGGCAGAGGAGCAGATTCAGCCATTCCCTGATTTCCACGGGATTCCAGCTTTGCTCCTTCAAACAACATAACCCTGCCTGCCTTCCTGTGGGGTGCAGATGAGACACCCCGAGGACATGAGGGAGATGATAAAACCCTTTGTGGGGGTGTCACCTCTTGGACTTTGGGATGTGCTGCTGGCCTGGGCAGACAAAGGAACATCTCATTATTTTCCCTGAGTTGCTCGATTAAGTCTGTGGTTGTTTTGCACAACCAGGGTGGCAGAAAGAAGCCAGAAAATAAAGACAGCTCATTCCCTGAAATATCCAGGGCCAGGCTGGACACTGGGGCTTGGAGCAACCTGGGATGGGAGAGGGTGGCCCTGCCATGGCAGGGGGGGATGGGATAAACTTTAAGGTCCCTTCCAACCCAAACCATCCCATAACCCTGGGATTCTGTGGTTTTGGATTTAAAATTCTGTGATCTTGGCATAGAAGGGCCTGGTGGTTCTTCTCATCCAGCTCAGCTTAAGCCCTGCTTGCACAACTCAGCTCCCTCTTTGGATATATTTATATAAAGTAGACAAAGCAAGGCATTGTTATAGAAATATTTTATAATTTTTATTATCTATAGCTATATAAATATTATTTATTAATTATATGCATTATAAAATAATATTCTATAACAAATATTATATAATATAAAATTCATATATTAGGATATATTATTTTACTTCAATATTGCTATATATTATAACATTATTCCATATATTATATTTATAATTATATTTAATATATTTATTATACCATATTATATTATATATTATAATATCTTACATATTAACTTGTAAATTATTTCTTTTTATAAATACTATTTATATTTTATAAAATTATATTTTAATATAAATATTTTCTATTTTTTATTTGTATTTATATTAAAGCAGACAAAGCAAGGCATTTTTTCAGTTCCCTCCTTCCCAAGCACTTTAATCTCATTTACATGAGAACCATTTGAATTTACAGGTAAATAAATTTTGAAAGAAGATTCATAAGACTGTGTGTCTTTCAAGTTCTACTGAGCCCAAACTCCAATAACAAAATTTGGAATAACATTCAGTGTGGAATGAATGCTGGTATTCTCATGCAAATTCCAAGCTGATTAACATGAATGGTTTTAATAATATTAATGGCAACTATATTAAATAAAGTGGTGTAATTATCTGTGTTCTGTGCAGAAGTTCCTCCCTTGGTTTTGATTGTAATTTTGTGTAAATTCAGAATGTGGTTGGATTCCCCCACAGCACACACTTGGGCAGATCCTGTCCTCACTCCTGCAATATTTTCCAGTACTGTTTCTGAGAGAACCAGCCTCAAAAAATGCCTTCCTGGAACAGACTGTGTACACAAGCTGTATGCATTCAAGGTGAATATTTTATAATTAATTTCCTTCTTGATTTGCATTTACCTTTTTATTTGAGGTAAATGTTTCAAAGCACTAAGGAGCAAGTTGCGTGATTTACCTTGTGGTTCTGGGAGATTCAATATAAAATTTTAAGAGACAACATTTGTTACCAGTGAAGTACAGCTTGGAAACATCTGCTTTTTATCATTTTTATCCCCTTTTATCACCTTGATCAATTTTCTTATTAAACAACAAACATAAGCATGAACTTGATTTCAAGTTCTGCCATAAAAATGGTCAATGACTGACAGCCTTAATGCCTCCATTGGAAAAGAAACATTCCGGGTTATTTATCATTTTATTGCATATAGGAAGAAATTAATCACGGCACGAAGCAACAGAAAAAGTCTGAGTTTCACCCTTGAGCTCTGAGTAACAAATTGTTTTAACCAGATTAATAACAATTATGAGTCATGGCATGAGCCTGAGAGTTTCATGTCACCCTTTAATCACATGTGGGCTGTTAAGCTGAGCCTTGTTATGACTCAGTTTAGCTCTGGTTCATTATTTATCCTGCAAGGATAGCACCAACCAGCCAGAGCAACACAGGGAGAGAACTTCAGCTCATTTCTGCTCTGTTTTCCAGCCAGCATTTCAACTGCCCTTTTGAATGGCAAGAATCTTCTGCTTTCTTCAAAGCAAAACTCGTCCATGGTTCCAAATAGAGCCAGTCAATCCAAAATGGGTAAAACGACAGAAGCGTGACTCGATTAAATATTTAAATTAAATATTTTTGGGAGAGAGTCGGAAAAATGGTAGAGGTGATAATTAGATTTATATTTGATAATGAAAAAAATGGCAAAAATTACTAATCAGCTTATATGTAAAGTAAATATCAACAGCAGTAAAACAATGAGTCAGCCAGGTGAACAAGAGGTGATGGGTAAGGCAGCAACTAATAGAGACAAAACTTTATTAATTCATGTTTCTAGGTATTTAAATAGCTTTGTTAAGTAGAATGGAAAATGAATTAAAACCTGCAAGCAGTCATGACATGTAACTCCATTCAAACTGAAAATGGGGTGAGTCAATCAGACGTTCTGCGGAAAAAAAGAAGAGGCAAAAGTTCAATACTAAACAGGCAAAATAAAGTAGAAAATTAATGTTTGTCAGCCTCATGAGTATTTCCATCAAAAATAGCTTCTCTCTGTCTCTGTCTAATGGCTTCATCACAAAAGAATAATCTTCCCCTTTTCTTAGTTTTCTGCTTCATTTAGTGATCACCTCCAACAAGGCAAGCTGTGAAAAAACTGAACATGGAATATAAGTTTGAACATTCTGGGGAAAATTTTCTGAGCAGGAGTGGCACATTTGCTCTTGAAATTAAAATTCTTCCTTGTACATAGCCCCACAGGCACTTTTGTCTTAGATTTAAAAGAGTTTTTAACAGGAGATTTTTTCATCTGCTGTCTTAAAATGCTTCATGTATTTAATGTAGACTAAATGCAGAGTCTGTTACATTAAAAGGTGCCAGAGATACTGAGGAATGTTTGTATGGCAGTTATTATAATATAAATATAATTATAAATATATATTTCACATAGAACATATATTTCTATGTGAAATATATATTTCACATAGAACCAGAATTTCATGTAATGCAAATATGTGAATATATTATATTTTCATAAGATATTGTATTTTAATATGCATGCTCATTATAAATTATTTAGCTTAAAATAGGTCCAATATTGTATTATATTTATTATAGTGTGGAATTGGAAAATGTAAATATAAATTTATATATATTTTATATATTATGTTAGTGTAATAATGTAAATGTAACAATATAAATTTATATAATATGCATAATATGTGTCATATATATAAGATAGATAAGATATATAAGATAATATTACAATGTTATTATATATTATTATTTACTATATTAGTTTCATCATTATCTATCCATTATATAATTTATTAATTTATTATTTATTATATTAATATTTATTATATATAATATATTAAAATACTATGGTGTAATATTATATAATATATATAATTACATATAAATGTGATAATATATAATTATACATGATTCTATATTAAAAACTATGTAAGTTTTGTATTTAGCTAAATCTTTATTTTAAAGTTATTAATGTATCATATAATTTCATATATATATATCCAGATAGGACAAAAATGCAGTGGAATTTCTTCTGAACTGAAAACTCAAAAGAAAATGTCTGTAGGGTAAAGCTCCACTATCCTAATTCCAGAAAAAAGGATAGACTGGAATATTTATAAATTCTTCACAGACACTGCATAACAGAGTTATTCTGCAGAGACCAAGGGCTAAATGGGGGAAGGTGAAAGGAGATGGAAGACACTTTAATTGAATGTGGGTCTGTCAAAATTCTTCCTCAAATGTTGGATGAAAAATGACTGCCTAAACCTCTTAATTAATCAGTTCTGGAACAAAAAAAAAATAGCGTGTCAGGCACAATTTCAGTTTTTGTAGTACTTGCTGGGCTTGAGTTAATTGTAAATTTATTGCCCAAATAAACCTGAAAGGGAGATGAACTGGAAATAATCCATGTGTGGGAAACAAGAGGTGGCAATTCAAGGCCTCTTGATGCAGGTCTGTGTTTTTTGGGGATGTACAACACTCATCAAAGCAACACCAACCACAGAAGGAAAATAGAATCCACAAAACACCTTCAGATTGCATTAACCCTTGCAGTGGATCAAAAAAATAAAAGCTTTTCTGGGAGTAAATTCCTTGTTTTTGATTAAGTTCCACCACAGACAGGTTCAGCCTGGTGTGTTTAATTTCCATGGCAAGAACTGAGCTGGGGAAGGGTGTTTAAGCTCCTAATTGGCACACCAATGTATGGCAGGGAAGTAAATATGCTATTAATTAGGAGCTAAATATTGACACACAGAGAGATTAAATTATATCAAAACATTCAGTGTAACTTGCTTAATGCACTATTAAGTATCCAAATATTGTGTGTATGGAATGGTAATTATGGGCTTGGGTTCTGTGCTGGTTGTGTGGCAGGAGAAAATCAAATTTTCCCAAACACTTGAGGCTGACTTGTCTTTACCCTGGTGGGAGACAATGGCAAAACTGAACTGAGCAGGATTTTGTTTTCTCCTGGTTAATAGGGCTCATAACAGGAATTTTTACAGCATATGCAAATGTTCCTGAAAATGTAAACCCACAAAAAGAAACCTCTGAGAAAGGTGAAAAGGCAGGTTGTAATTTGTCACAAAAGATCCAGACCTTCACAACAAGTGCCATAAGACTTTGCAGCACCCTGGGGACTTTAGGAATGCTCAGAAGCTGAGAAAAAAGAAGGGAGCATGAATTATTAGTGCATGTCATTGGTTTTCCTGATTCACATCCTCTTTCCAGAGTTATTCCAACTTCAGAGCCATCAGCATTAACAAAATGTATTGATTTCATTGCCTATCTCAGCTTGAAAAGCTGAAAAATATGTGTGGGGTTTTTTTAAATTTTATTTTAAAATGCAAATGCTTTAATATGCAGAGAAACAACCATAGATTTTGACATACGGGTTTTTCTTTTGTGGTTTTGGAGGATAGTTCTGTTGTGTTTGTTTTGGTTGTGTTGTCTTTTTTTCCTTTTGTATTTGTTTTGCTTTGTTTTGTTCATTTGTTTTTCATTGTGTGGTTGGGATTTTTTTTGTGTGCGTCTGGGTTTTTTATGTTGTTTTCTTTTGGGGTTTTTTGTTTGTTTTTCCTGGGAAACACTAATGACAAAGTCCAAAGCATATTTTTTTCCAGGGATCTCAAACTTTGGCTCTTGTTCAGGGTATATTCTGCTCCCAGCAGCTGAAGAGTTGTGCCATTAGGGCATAAATATGTATGGATTGTTATTATAATCACATTAGGGGCTCAAGTTCTGCCCATGGAGCTGCAGTGACAAAAAACCCTTGTCATTTAACCACATTTTTATAGTGATAACTGTTATCGTGGGTACCAAAGCAATAGTGTGTTAAAATCTCTCTCTGTGCCATTATCATAGCCACAGGTCTGTGCAAATATGTGCCTTGAAATACCTTTTAATAACTACTTTAAAATACTTCCACTTACAGATGATGATTATGCACATAAAATAAATAATTGGTCGTGCATGCATGGGAAGATGAAAATAATTAGGATAAATAAAATAACTTACACAACAAGGGTAGACATAAGATTATGGCTGGTCCATTAAAGCCTGTGAATATCTGCCCATTGACTTCAATTAGCTCTGAATTAGGCACTTAAACAGCAGGAAGCAAATGGAATATTCTATTTGATTATCCTGGTCAATGAGCAATGAATGCATAAAAATAACTGTCCACAGATCCCACGGAATCGGCCTCTCAAAACTAAGCCAAAGAACTGAAACTTTTCACAATGTTAATCTTATTTATTTTTTCTTGCCCAAAGCATGCTGGGTATTTCAGGGGCACAGAAGAACCAATTTCTATGTTGGTGATGAATTCAGTGCAGTTTCAAGGTTGCAGAAGAACAGGGGGCCACAAGAACACGGTATCATGGAAAATTCATTTTTAAGGAGATGTATTTTGGTGGTTTCAAGTACAAATTTTTTTTCCCCCAAAAAGGCCAGAAGGTATGGTGAATGCTCAGGAATAGAGGCAGCTCCTGCTCCAAATGGAAGGGAAGGAGTCGGGACTGAAGGCCAAGCCTGCAGGGAGTGACCAGCAGCTCATGGAGGCGGCAGGTGAGCAGCCCCAGGGATGGCCATGAGGGCAAACCCAACAGAACCTAGCACAAACAATGTCTGATGGGCTGGCACGGGCAAGGGTTGGGTAATAAATGCAGCAATTCACCAGATTTTCTGAAAGTGGGGTGCTGGTTAATGGAGGGATTCCAAAATCTTCTAAGTTGGGTCGTGGATCCCCTCCAGTGCCAACCACAGCCAAGGTGGGCCTTGTGCAGATCCTGAGTGGTCACTGAACTGTGCCCAGGGCCAGGGGTGGGTGCCAAAACAGGAATTCACCCAAATTTGTCCCTGCTGCTGCCCCAGGACAGCCCTCCACAATAAAACAGGAACCTTCAGGCTGATGGAGAGGCTCTTCCTCTGTCCACTGGGCTTCTTGCTCTGTATTTCTTCTCAGACTAATTCTTTGCTAATTTCTCTGCCTCTTACCCTCTTCTGGAGTGGTTTTGTGTTTATCCTTTACTTTACCAAGCAGTTTGGACACCTCTGGGGCAGAAAAATATGACCAATTACTCTGTGCTTCTTTCTGCAGGTCTCTAGAAGGAGGGAAAATATTAATTGCTGCAAGAAAATCACTTTTTTTTTTTTTTCTGGCCTTGCTTAATCCAAAGTTGATCCAAACCATAAATTTTTAGTCATGGTTTAGAAAAATATGTTTTTGAGGCCAGCTGGAAGGAGCAATGTTGGAGGACCTCTCTGTTTTCTACTTCTGAGTATATCAGAGGGGATCAGAAATGGCTCCCAAGGAATACTTACAACTAAATAAAAAAGAAAATAATCTCAGCTATCATTCACCAAATCAGCATTCAATCTAATTCCACCAAAGGAAAACGTGCAACGTGGTAATTAAACTGCAAGAGAAACTTGCCCACTAAAATTGAAGATATTGCAGAGCTTTTTGACAGAATTGCAAGAACAAATGAGCCATCATTTGCTACATCTCAAATATTAAGTACAAAACACTGAGAACTGGACAGTTTTAAATTAGGCTATGCCTTAAAGGCTGTAGTACAGGAAATTACGAGATAATAAGTTGGGGTGGTTATTAATTTTTGTTATTATTGCTAAGGTAACGAGTAAATTGAAAGTTAGAGGTCAATACAAGGTGAGCTGGCTGCTGGGAGAGATGAGCTGAAAGACTTTCCAAAAGCTCTGAGGCAGAACTGCCTCTGGGTGACAATGCCAAAAGCAAATAAATGTGATCAGGCACTTCTGAGCATCGGTGTCCCCAAAGCCCCCTCCTCAAACCCACAGACAGGGAGGGCTGAGCCTGGGGAGCAGCAGGGAGGGGGTTTTGTTGAGTAAGGGATGCTCGGAGTAGAGAATGAGGAGATAAAGGAGCGTCAGCTCTGAGACTTGGGCTGAGGAGCAGCAATCCCAGCCTGACCCGAGCCAGCAGCTGCCAGGTCTGAGGAGTGGTGGGGCAGCTGCAGCAAGCTATCATGGATGGGTTCTACAATAACAATTTACATATTGATTAAAACCCATAATTTAAATTGCCTCGGGTTCGCTCGGAGCTGTTAGACTGATAGACTGATACCTGGCAGCCTCTTAACTGGAGATGGGGGAAAATTACTTGTACTGTCAATAGCTGTTTACCTATATTAAAATAATTAGCAATCAGAGTGTACTCCACTGCCTTGCACACAGGGAGTCTAATTAACTTTCTCCTTCGGATTTATACATCCACTAACAAATAAATGGAAAGCCATCCCATGTCCTCTGTCATGGGAATGTGCCTGCCTTTATTTTGGAAAGGCAAGTGCTGGTTCAAACAAGGACAGGCTTTATGGCAGGGATTTGTCACTGGATCTGTTCAGAGCTTCGTCTCCTTGCCCAGCACAGAGTATCTCTCCACACGCTGCACTGAGTGATGCACTGCAGTGACAAAGTGTTAATCTCCATTAAAAATTTAAAAGACACACAGCTATTTTCACCTGGGGGAGCTGCTGCTGATTCATCTGCAGCCCTGCCCAGCTTAGGCAGCCCTGTCACCCAAGCCTTTACAAATTACCAGGGAACCATCCTTCAGTTCAAATTCCAGCAGCAGGAATTGCTTCATAAAAGGATGGAGTCCAGTGCTTGTCTTTTGCTGTTAAATAAATAACTAAAATGAAATAGCACAGCTCTCCTGTTATCTGCAGGTGATTGTCAGAGGTCCAAGTTCTCTGGCCACCATTAAGATCTCAAACATTATTTTATTCTGGAAATCCATCAGCGTGGTTGTGCCTTCCCGTGGTGGGAGCCTTCCAACCAATTCTGCAGCAGTTTGAGGGCTTGAGGGGACCAGAGAGCAGAGCTGGGACGGGACTGAGAGTGAGAAAATACCAGCTGTGAAATGGCCACAGAGTCACCACAGAATGTTGGGGTGGTTTGGGCTGGAAGGGACATTAAGGATCACCCAGTGCCACCCCTGCCATGGCAGGGACATTTCCACAGGGCCAGGCTGCTCCGAGTCCTCTCCAGCCCGGCCTGGACCTTGCAGAGCCACCTACACTGGACGTTCCTCTTTGGAATTTAAAGAGGTGCCCACAGTAAAATAATTTAAGCCAGGCTTTGTTTTGAATGGCTGGGGAGATCAGGCTGTGCCTCTTAATGATGTCACCTGATGCTGCAAAGGAAACAAATCACAAAAAAAAAACTTGGTTTCTTCTGCCCCCAACACGTGAATTACATTTCCTTGCACCTTTTCCCTCACAGAGATACCAAAATTTTTCTGATGGCATTGAATTAATACTCAAATAGATTTAATAATGGTGCTTCTCACTGAGAAATTTAATCATCTCTTTACATATTAATCTTAATAATAGCCACATGACCAAAAGGAAGAGGGGGAAGAGGATGATGAGAGGCAGCTCAAGATGGTGCTGGAGCTTGGGATTAGACTGATAGAGCAGCATTTACATGTTTTATTGATTTTTTTAAAGAAAAATGCAAATTAACGCTAGAAATCTGGACTTTTCTCATGTTTTTCTGTTGGGCACAGCACCTTCCATTAGTAAGGCAACAAAGATAGCAGCTAAATTCCATGGAAACAGGTAGCCTGAAGGGACCTGGTCCATGAGGAATTATGGATTCCCTGACACAATAAAAAATAAGGCCATGAACAAATATGGAAAAAATGAAGGGTAAAAATCAAATGTGGAAAGGAAGAACTCCATAGAAAATAAAAAATGTAAGAGCTTTTATTGTCTTAATTGGGAAAGCTTATGACAAATGGTTATAAATGCAATACCCATCATGATTACCATGAGTAATGTCTGAAAACCATATAAATTGCTAAGAACATCTGACAGGTGACATCAAATCCATTGAGGAGATACCATTTCCTTAATCAAAAACAGGAGAAACAAAGCAAAACAGTGAATTTATGTTCCAGGCCTGAGCCCTGAGACATTCTCGTGCAGTTATAAATAGGCTGCTTAAATAGGGTGGTTTGTGGGACTCGTAATTCCAGCTGACATGAGGGATTGTGGAAGAGCAGGAGGAAAAGCTGTCTGTGAGCTGCTTGTTAGAGTAACAGCTTGTGACTGCTCTGAGAAACAATTCCCCTGAGCACCCCGTGTCCCTCAGTCTCAGGGAGAGCTCTGGGGATTTGGGGCACTTTGGGCAGTGCCAGCCCTGCCAGCAAACAGTGGGGAGGTGATGCCTTAAATTTTAGGTTTTATATTTTCCACATTCTGTGCTGTTTTAGTGTGTGGGTCTGGGCTTCCCATGAGGGGATGGTGAGCTCTGTGCACAGAGCAGGGAGACAAAACAATTCCTGCTCCAGCTGGGCACCAAGGACAAATGATCCAAATCTCAGCCCCAAGAGCACAAACCCCGTGGGCTGGAGAGAGAAAAACAAGCAGGGTGGGACTGCAGGGGCTAAAGCTGGGATGGGACAATGAACTGCAAGATGCAAATGGAGCAGAACTGATCCAAGGCAGAGAGCCCGGGAGCGCTGGTGCATTTTGGGGCCATTTTGGTTCATCTTGGGTGCAGCCCTGGCTGGGCTCTGGTGCTGCCCAAGGTGGATCCATGGAGGAGATGCTTGGAATGAATCCCTGCTTTATTCTGGAGCTCTGCCCAGCCTCTGCTCCAGGGCAGCCTGCACAGGAATCAGAGTAAATATTAATCCTCTGTCACAACAAAATTCAGTGGAAAGGGCCCAAGAGTGAGGGATGAAATAACACCTAATGTAGATGATGTGTGGTGATTTTAAAAAGTACACAAATATAAATTAGAAAAAAAAAACAACTCAAAAAGATTATTCAAACTTGTTTTATAAAGCTTGTTCTTCAAAATGGTAGAACTCAGGTGCTCTTGAGGGAAGATAAAGATTTTATTATGGGCTTTGCCAACACTGAACTGAGAAAATCCTCCCTGCCTCCATTAGCACAACAACCCAAATTAATGATTAGCTTTGGCTAATACCAAATGGCTGCATGGCTTTGGGCTGTCTGGATGCACAGTCCAAGCCCTGTGGGAACACACCCCACACCCAAGTACAGCAGATAAACAGTCCCAGAGAAATGGAGCACTTTGTACCTTTATTTAATAGATTAGTGAAGCTGTAACGTCCTTCAGCATCTGCGATTTATATTTGTAGGTGGATGTGTTCCTTACCCTGATTTATAGGAATAAAACACTTGTCACTATGGATTTATGGACCTCTTTCCTAATTTTTGTCTGTGTTTACATATTCCCCAGCCATGCAGCTTGCAGGGGCTGCTCTAGTTCACAAATTGAATAAATAGGAGAATAATGGTATTAAGAATTGTGGACTTTTACTGTCGATTCACATCATATTTTAATTGCAGTTGTTTTCCTGTGGAAATACTGCTGCTGCTGGGAAGAGAGTGATGGGGAAGCCCAGGAAAAATCCAGGCTGTTAATTTTAGCTCTACATACATTCCTAGCCATGGAAGTATTAAACTATTAACTATTAACTAAAGTATCATTATTAAACTAATAATTGTATGTGTACTTATACATAATTTTTTTTTTTAACTTCCAGAAAAATTCAGCAATTCCTGTTATTTAAAACATGGAAAGGACCATGCAGGAGTTTTTTCTCTAGAGGAACAGCTAAGGAATTGATTCCCTTACACTTGGTGCGGCCTCTCTGGGGTCAGCTGTGGGATCAGGTGTGCCTGGCCCTGGGGAGGTTTGGGGTGGGATACAGGTCAAGAGATGTTGTGGGGCTGATGGAGCACAAGAGAAGCCAGAGGCAAAGGAAATGCTGCTGAGCAGAGGTGCTGGAGCAGCAGAGGTGGAGGGATGGAGCACCCTCTGCTCTGGGGGGAGCCTTCCAACACAAGGTTCATGGAGATGAAGCTTTGTCCTCTGAGACAGGACTGTGAGGTGTCGGGTCTGTCTGTCTGTCTCTGCCCCGACACGGGCACGGTGGTTCTTGGGTGGCACGCGATTCAAAGGACGAGTCTGGACTCTTCAGCTTTTCCATCTTCAGATTGTTTATTGTTTCTTATCTACAAAATTTTCTGTCTGCCCAACAGAGGTCTGATCTGCAAGGCAGCCAAGGGCACTCTGCCCACCCACGGGGCGGTCATGTCTTTTTATACTAAAATTTACGTACATAATATTTACCTTTATTTTCCAATGCTTTTCACCCATGTTAGCAAGTGCACCTTCACCATGGACCCATCCCCAAGTGCCAACATCACCACAGGAGATGGAGGACAAGAAGAAGAAAGAAGAAGGACGAGACACGCCCTGATCCCTCCATCTTGTCTCCATAACCCCCCTGTACCAAAATCCTTAAAGTTTATATTTCACCCTCTAAATGTGTCCCTTTTACAACCTTCACTCTAAAGTGATTCTCATGTCCTCAAACTTCTGTCACTTCTGTGGATGGATCAAAATCAAGCCACCAAACACTCTTGGCAACATTCCAGGATTTCCGAGACCCCCAAGGGTTCTCCTGGCATCTCTGGACATCAGGAACGATGTGCTGAGTTCCCACAGTGAGGGATACATGGATTATTCTTATGGCTCTGAAAAGCCCCTGGAGGATGAAAACACAGCTCCACCTATTTCATTTTTTGTATATTTCCATGTTTCTTACAAACCTTCCTTCAAATCTCTGTTTTCTTACTCTATCCCCTCATTTGCTATGGGCATGGCCAAGCTGCTCCTTCTGATTCACTTTCCACTAATTTTCAGGGAGTTGAAAACCAAAAACTGATAAATAAGTTCTTCATAATGACCAGCTTGACCATCTAAAGATTTTTTTTTTCTTTTTAAGATAAATTCACTTGCGTTATTTGGATGAGCTTAGAGTGGGCAGAGTTACAAGTGGGTGTAACTAATCAAAGTTTAACAAGCACTTGATGCATCCCATGGAAATTTGCTGGAACATCTAACCCAAATTAGCACAGGGCTAACCTGGCTCCTGAAAACAGCCTAAATTGGGCCCTGGAACCTGCTGTGCTGGGAGATGTCCCTGGAGACTGGAGTTGAGAATTTCATGACTCGTCTAGGCAGTGGGAGTAAATGTCAGCTTGTTGAATTTCTAACCTGATATTAAAATAGAGAACTCCTGCCCCCAAAACAGGGAGTTGATGTGAGACAGCCAGGGAGATCAGACACAGGGGAAGAAAACAGAATTACCCTTTTCTGACATAACCAATTCACAGCAGAATGGGTGGTAGGAATCTGAGAGAGCAGTGCCAAGAGCGGGGCTCAGAGAAACCAAATCCACGCTGCTAAGTGGTTTGGAAAAATAATGCCAATATTCCCCCAAAGTCCTTGTTCAGCACTGAGCAGTGGGAAAAGCATTTTCTCTCTACAGCATCAGCCTCAGCTGCATCCTGGTGTGGGGGGGATTTTCTTATTATAACAAATTTTAAAAGGGGAGGTTTTGGGGGTGTCCAGAGAAGGCAGAGCTCAGGAGAAAGAGATATGAAAAACCTGGAAAAACAAAAGGAGGAAAGTTTCTTCCTCTGCTTTTTTCTTTGTATAAAAACCCACAGACGAGGTTGAAATTTGGATTTCAGGTGCTGACCGTGCACAATCCTTGCTCAAGTATGTACCACATCCCCTGGCCATTGAACAGAAGAAATAATTCCCATTTTTGCCTCCCTTCAACTACATTAATTGCCAAGTGCTCCTGGTCAGGTATAGGAACCATTGGAGGGAGCAGAGAAGCAGAATATGCATGTGTTTCTCAACTGTACACTTTCTTCAGCTGCTGAAATCAACTTTTATTTTCCTTATCAGCAAGGATCCTCATGCCTATAACGACAGCAAGAGAAATAGAAGAAATGGAAAAAGATTAGAAGTAGGAAAAGATTAGAAATAGAAAAATCTTATGGAAACACTTGGAGAGTTGCTTGCTGATTCATGTGCCAACAATTGGTGTCTGAAATGCAGCTAATTAACATTCTCATTATGATAATCACCTTCAACATTTCCCTTTATTTTCCCAGGCTCTTCCCTTAACTGTCTGTCTCTGAGATAAGAAAATTATTATCAATGTATCAGCTCAGATACATTGCAGGGAACGAACGGCAAGAATTAATTTGGGTCTCTCTGAGGAGAGTACAATTAGGAAGCCTTCATGATGAGACTAAATCTCCAGATTATGGATCAGATATCCTCCTTTCAGACTGCTCTGAAAGCCTAGAACTGCATTCACTTTCCACCATGCACTTAGAAATAATCACCACTGTGAGGGAGGAAGGGGAGGAAAAACCACCTGGTCTGACACAAAGCAATCACTTCATAATCACAGAAGTTAGTTTCTTTGCAAAGTTAAAATATGCTTTCTGCCCTTTTGTAATGGTTAATTTTATTGGTATGGTGCTGTAACTTTTAATGCTTGATTTTAGTATTGGTACCTTTTGGAATTTCCCTTTCACCCCTCATTTTTTTACCCTTATTTTCACTGCTGTTTGGACACATGAATCAACACCCTGATACCTCAGAAAAAAAATATTGGAATGGATGGTACTGCCTGATGTTGTTGCACTGGAAACCCATTTGGGTAATATCATTGAAGATCTGACGTGCTGATGGCAAAGAATTCAGGGTGGGATGAAAAAAAGGCGATTTCAGATTTGATGAATGTTTCCACAAACAGGAGTGAATGTGACTCTGGCCTCCAGATTGTCTTTGATCTCCAGACTGGGGTGAGTTGTGCTCTGTGTTCTCTGGGCTCAGGGCTGTAAACAGGAATGGTGAGGGTTGAAATATTTCACTACATAAAATTGAGGAGAGGAGGGAAAACAAACAAAACGGTCCCAGACAGAATTTCACTGATGTTAAGGAATGGGAATGCAACTTAAAAGGAGGAAGGGTCCTGTCCCTTCTGAGTAAATTCTTCCCTTACCTTTGGAAAAATGGTCCCCAAACAATTCCATCCCTGGTGCTTGAAGTGCTCTCCAGGATCTCTCATGCACAGGATGACAAATTTCCTGGAGATTTCTCTGTAAAATCCAGCTCTGAGCATGACTTTCCTTCTTTTTATTTACTGAGAATTCACCCTGGTCTGAGTTATTTATATCCTTAATAAAAGGAATTCTTTTCCTCTCTTTTCATTCTGTGGATTATTTAGCTGCTGTCTAATAATTCATCAAAGCTCAGAAGTACCAGGGCTGATGGGAACCAGTCTGGCTTTTCACAACTTCTTGTTGTGTTGTCTATTTTTAATTAAACATCCTCAAGGAGATTTTAATTCTAATTCTGGGCCAATACTGGGGAAAATACCCTTTATTTTCTTAACCTTCTCCACTCTTCCCTTTTCCTTCCTTCCATGTATAGATCTTAACTTTGAAGGAAACTTTTATGTGGTATTTCTTTGTTTTTATCAGATTGAGCCATAGCTGAACATATAGACAAAAACATTTAATTCTTGATAAAATGGAGGAGGAAAACCTTCCCATGTGTCCTTTTCCTGTGGTGTTTTCCCCAAGCCAAGGATCTTCTGGCCATGGCAGCAAACCTTTCTACACAAACTTTATTCCTGCCCCTTTGTCCTTGTGCAAGCTCTACTGGATGAATGTTCTGATTTTCAAACACCCAGCTGATTTGATTTTTGGTTTTCAAATCAAATTTTTCTCCTGTTTCTTGTTTTGGTTTTGTTTGGTTTTTTTTTTTTTTTTTGTTTTGTTTTGTTTTGTTTTGTTTTGTTTGGTTAGTTTGGTTGGTTTGGTTTTGTTTGTTTGTTTTTTTTTTTCTTTTTGGTTTGTGTTTTTTTGTTTGTTTGTTTTTTGGGGTTTTTTTTTTGGAGGGGGAGGGGGAATGATAATCTTTTTTTTTTTTCCCCTATTACCCCCCCCCCCCAAAAAAAAAAATTAAATCCAAAAGGGACTAAAATCTCCACCTGGCTGCCCATAAGCTGGGAGGAAAGTCAGATAAAGCTGCTTTGAGAGGTGTGAGCTCCAGCAGTGGAGCTGCTCCTGCTGTCACAGGGAAGATTACAGAGCAGTGATTTGTGTAGAGGAAGAAATACCTTCCACTTAGGAGTGTCTTAAAACAAAAGCTATACACTCGAGGGCAATGAATAGTTGTTTTCATCTCAATTTTGTTTTATGCTCTCCTTTGATCTAACATGAAAATCATTACAATTTATGAGATAAGGCAGCAGACAAGACCCCGAGGAGTTCTTTGTTATGTAACACTCCATCCAATTCATTATTTTGTGCCTCTCTCCCTCAAACAGCTTTCTGAAAGATCAAGTTAGTCAAAGCTACCGTGGGTTTTTAGCTTTGCTAAAATCCACCGTATTACACGCTCAGTGAATTTCCACAGCTTTTGTTCCAGTCACTGACAGCACCTGTCATTTGCCTTTTTATGTCTTAAAAGCTGCTGGTGGCAGCATAATCAAAGATGTTGAGTAAAAAATATATATCCTGGAGCAGTGGCCTGAAAAGGGAGTCTGCTTGTATTTTAGCAAAGACTCTGTGTGTCAGAACCTGGGGTTTTATGTCTGGTATTTTTGGGTTTTTTGGGGTTTTTTTGTTTTTTTTTTTTTTTTTATCTGTCAACATTTTATAGAACAATCTGGTACCTGGATGAGTTAAAAAAAGAAGTGTTGTTAAGGTAAAAAATGGAAATAAAAGTTTATCACTTGGGTTTGTGTTTTTTTGTTTTTTTTTTTTTTTTTTTGTGGGGTTTTTTTTTTTGGTTTTTTTTAATAGAAATGAGGGAAAATAATTGCTTTACCAATTGAGTATTATAGCCATAACAAGAGGCAGCCGTGTCTTTCAAGTCTTTGGCAAAATTCTGGTGTTCAAGGACTTTTACTTCGATCTAATTCCTCAGTAAAAGTTATAAAAGTGCCATGGATAAAGTCCTAGTGCTTCCTCCAAAGCAGGAAATCACAGCTCCCATGTCCCTGCTTTTTCATCCGGGTAAACAACTTTTTCACTCTTTTGACCTTCTATCCTGTAAAGAAAAATAAGCAATTCTTTTTGACTTTTTGAAGGAAAAAAATTGATATTTCATTCCTAAACTTTTACTTTATGGCTCTCTTCATGTAAATGGAGGCACCTTGAATTTTTTGGGGGAAGACTGGGGAATTTTAACCTGGATTTTTTCCCCAACTGCTGGTTCCCCTTGGAAGGAAACGCTTGTCTTTGGAAGGGGAATATTCAGTGAGGGAGCAGAGGCTGGAGTTAATGACTTGTCACATTCTGAGTGCTCCTGAGCAGGAAATGTTGGATTTGTGAGAGCCCCAAAAGCCTGTTATTTTCTGTAGTAACACCATAAACTCACCTGTCAGACATGGAGTGAGCCATGGGCGACTCCAGACTTCTTTTAGCTGGGATTGATGCACTTTTAAGAAATAAATCTTTGATGATATAATAGTTCCATGTGCTGCAGCCAAGGCCATGCAGTTTGCTGTGCATCTCCTGTGAGCAGCAGCCTCTGGTAATTAAATGTCGTGAATGGCTTTTTTCCCTCCCTCATTTGTCACCAGATCTTTGGACAGGAACGTTCTTGGTGTTTTTATAAGCAAAGTAGATTTTATGATGGGATTTTGCTGGGAGATTTATTGTTTTCACTCCAAGGATTACTTTTATTCTTCTGACTGGCCAGGTGCAAGGATGAGACGCCAAAATTAAAGCTCTGCAGGATTCAGTGGGAATGGTTTCCCTCTTCTGGGGCTCTCCTATCCCACCCCATCAAATCTGCAGAAGAGACAGAATTTGGGAATGTTCTCCTTCAGGAGCTGAAAGCTAAGAATGGGCATTTTTAAACTCATGGAACCATGGAATGGTTTGGGTTGGGATGCACCTTAGAGCTCATCCCATTCCACCCTGTGCTGTGGGCAGGGACACCTTCCACCAACCAGCCCAGCTTGCTCCGAGCCCAGCGTGGCCTTGGACACTTCCAGGGATGGGGCAGCCAGGATTTCTGTTCCATTTTATGGGTTTGATTTGCAGTTCAGCTGTGTTGGAAGGTGTGAGTGGAGCAGAGCCCTGGTTCTCACTCAGCACATCAGGAGCATCTGCCCCCTCCCAGGGCTGTCCATGAACTCCGTGTGCTCCAAACCCCCACCCACTGAGGTCCTGAATGTTTTATTTATGGCCTCATTTACCTGGCTGGAGACAGGGGAAAGCCAAAATCCCCAACCTCAAAGAATTCCTCCACTCAGCCATTTGGGAAACACAGAAATTCAGGGAGGCAGAGTTTAATAAACTTAATGGGGTATAAAGTAGTGGTTTTCAGTCTATTCCAACATGTTTTGATCCACAGGAGAACAGGCAGCTTTGCAGCAAATTCATCACTGGCATTATATTTTTCCTGTAGGTTTGGAGAGGTTTAAAAATTCCTTTTTAAGCCTGGCTCATCAAAGTTGAGCCTACTGGGGCTGGGGGGGGGAGATGTCTGCCCATCTCAATGACATTCTTGGAGATGTTAATTTTTGCCACTTTATGCAGCACTCAGAATTTGTGAATCTTTTGCAACATTCATAAGGGACTATAGAACATTTCTAGGAAAAGAAAAATAAGAAGGAAAAGTAGGTTAGACTTGAAAGTTGTACAATATTCACAAAGGTTCTGAAAGATGCAAGCACCTGCATATTCCTAAACTGGCAGGAGATATGAGGGTTTTGTCCTGTCTAACAGAGTTAGTTTGAAAATAACTTGGGTTACATTAAATGTGAGTAAAAATATGGGCAGGAATAAAAATCATTTTTGTATCTCATTAAAAACAAAGCCAGCAATAGCTTTTATTCATAATCTCCTTAGACCTTTTTTTTTTTTTTTTTTTTTGTAGCTGATGTTAAGTTTCAATGATTTTCTGTAAAAGATGCATGTAGGAATCTCAATAGGATAAGTTGTGCTTATGAGGACTTTGTTGTTTCCAGGTTTGTTTTCCCTCGGATGAAGAAACAGAGAAATAAGGAAAAAAACCAAAATTTATTTTAAATTAAGAAAAATAATTCTACTTTTCTAAGTCTTACTCTTCTTATTTCATGGTAAATACTTTCAAAGACAAACAGTGGGATCGCAGTGTTATTTAGGATTAGCAGAAAAGCTTAAATTTAGCCTAATTCCTTTGACACAGTGAAAGGTTTATCAGTGGTGATATTGGGAAAAAAAATCTGTAGGAGGGTTGAGAGATTTTGGAAAACGTAACTCATGACATGCTAATAACTGCATTATTTTCTATGCCAAATTTAAATAATCTGCCTCATTCCATAAAGAAATATTTAATTTGAAAGCAACGTCATATGAACGTCTTTTAAATGTCTTTCTTTGAACAACTGCAACCAAGCTGATACTGTGAGTGAAAACCAAAGAGATGGAAATGCAAAGTGTTCATTTAAAAAAAAAAAAAAGAAAACCCAGTTCATTTCTATATCTGCATTTCTTCCCCTTCATTTTGAAGGTAGGAACCCTCTAAGGAGAACAATTAAATATGAATAAGAATAAAGAAGGGCAAAGTTAATACGAAATATTAATTCTGACAATTCTGAAATTCGTAAAAATTGTGACATTTCTACTTGAAAACCATCAGTCTCTTTCCAACATGCCTATTGATGAGCCTGGGCTGGAGCTCCTCATTCCCACAAGCCAGGAGAGTTTGCTGCAGGTGGATTTCTCCTTCCCTTGAACGAGCTCCCCACTGCTCCTGGCTCAGGTGCACAAATCTCCCAACTCCTGCTTCTGAGGAGAGAGAAAAAAAAAACCAACCCTGATTTGCCCTGGGATAAGTTCTCAGATCTTCAGAGCAGTGAATAATTGATGACAGCCCCGTGCTCAACTCACAGAGGGAGCACAGCCGTGCCAAGGGAAGGAGCTCCGGGTTTGACGCACCGGGCACGGGATGAGGAAAGAGAAATGAATGAATGGAAATTTAAAGAAATAAATGAATGTAAATTTAACTGTGGGAGCTCCCCTGTATCCTGCAGGGAAAGGAGCTCCAGCCCAGGCTGAAGGGCAGCAGGCAGAGGTGCAGGTGCAGCTCAGGGGCAGGGAAGGGCTGCAGAGGTGTCTTTGGCTCCAGGAAGAGTTCTCCAGTTGTCCGTCACAACTCAGCTGTGAACAGCCCTTGGAATGACTGAGCACTCCCTACATCACACATTCCTCATGAAACCTGGGAGTTCTCAAGTCAGGGTGAGCCCTAGGACAGACCTTGAGACCCTCCTTGTCCTCTTGCTGCTGTTGGATTGGAAACAGCAACGTTCCATTCCAAGATCATCTTATTCCCGTATTCCCCGAAGACGCCTCAGCCCCAGTGAGTAAAGGTTCAGTTCAGCTCCAAGACGTTGGAAAGCCAGCCTGAGAATGGGGAAATAAAATTTCATCCCTCCAAGTGCCAGCACGAGGACCATGGCTCAAGGGAATGCAGTTTTGGCAATACTGCAGGCATTTCCAGTGTTTAGTGGAAGTTTCTCCCTACTGACCAATAATTCCAAGCGGAGAAATTCTCCTGTGAGCAGAGTGATCCTTCCCTGGCATCAGCCAGACCATTTGAAATGTGTTGCCTTCCACCATATGCTCCCTCAGTAGAAAAATAAAGGGAAATATTTAAAACATTACACTTAAAAACCCGAGATCTTCCCTCCTTAATTTGGCAGTTTGCAAAACATGGCATTTGTGAGAATCTGGCACCGCAATTGTCAGAGCATCTCCATCAAGACAAGAGCAGAAAACAAACTCCCTGGCAGCAGCAGGCACAGCTGTGGTACCCACTCCCTCCCTCTCCTTCCTACCAGGGAGTGCTTTTTTTAGCCTAAACTGTTTGTGTGATTAGAGGGGGGAAAAATGTGAGATTAGCAATGTCTTATTAAAAAAAGAAAAGGCCTTTAAATGCAGTTCAGGCTTCTGCAAAATAACTCTTCACAAACTTGGCAGTTGCTCTTAAAAAAAAAAGAAAAAAGAAAAATTAAAAATCAGCCACCTGCCATCTGGAAATAACTTACAATAATGACAAAAGAATTAAATGTATTAAAAAAAAGAATTGTTTCTGCATGAAAAAAATATTTTTTGGCCACTTCCACCTCCCAAGGGGACTGCTGACAGCATGGACCCTGCAGAGGGAGTTTAGTGCCACTTAATTCTGATTTTGGATGTTTTGGGTGTTCACCTGAGCTTCCCAGACCATCCCTCCAGTGCTGCAGGTCTTTAAGGGAGACTAAATTAAAAGCAGCAGCACTGAAATAAGATTAGGTTGCTTATGGCTGCACAAGCAGTTTCTGTGCATTGGGCTGCTAATTATAATGTTTCTTTTAATGCCATTTATTTGCATATCTTTGGGTGTATTATGCAGCTTTGCAATTTCTTAGCAGGCATTTGGAAACTATTATCCATTATTACTTCCTTAAAATCACAGCACTCAAATCAGGTCACCCAGCTGTTTAGCATCTGATAACAAGATTAGAGGGATTGATTGTGCTCTCTGTAAGGCTGCAAATACCTATTAATCTAGGAGCCTTTGGAAGTTCATCAAAATGATATTTTTCTTCTGAGAACGTTATAAACAGTTGAAAATACATCCATAATTTGCAATGGGTATTTTAGGCTCTAAGGTACATTATTCTTTTTGAATACTAATCTTTTTAGCTCTTGCTGTAATTATTACAACTTCACATAGTGGACAGTTAATACTTCAAGTTTCTGCTATTTAGTATGGTGGAGCTGTCCCCGTTTTCATTAATTCCATCAATCAAACTTAACTCTCCTCCACCTCTAAGAAATAATTATAATTATTTTTATGACCATATATATATGCTAATGCAAGAACTATTTCATGACATTTTAATTAATTCTCAAAATGCTTATGGACTCAAGGCTGACATTGTCTTGGAATGAGTGGTGCAGAGAAAAAAGTCAAATTATAAAGTTTATGGCTTTTATATACGGAATAAAGCAGGAAATACTGGCAAACACGATGAGAGCCATCTTGGTAATTCATTTACTTTTTAATTCTCTTTTGTGTAATTATAAATTTAAATGTTTTGCTTTCAACGTGGTGTAAATCTACATTTTTGAAAACTTTGACACACGGACTTTTAACTTTTTTTTAAACTTTTTTGCATCTTCTCTCGCCTTGATCTTTTCTTTGTTTTTAATTTTGTTGGTACACTCTGGCACCCAACCCCTGTCTTCACTGTAAGAAAACAAGCGAAGAAACTCTGAAGATGACAAAATGGTTTTGTGTAAATGGAAACTAATTAGCAAATAGAAACAACTCTGACTTTCAAAGGTATTTTAAGGCACATCAATGCCCAGAGCAGAACTTGCTGCAGTCAATTAAAAATGTGTTTGAAAACCAATTGGATATTTTGAATAAGAAAAAGAGCAAGAAGAAAGTTTCCAGATTTTTGACTTGGCTTTGAATTTCTTTGCTTCACCTCTGACTCTCAGCTATAAGCAAAGAATAATGTATTGATATTATATATCAATTATATATATTGATATTTCAGAGTCATAAGTGACCCTCTGGTGACGCAGCAGTCATTTTGATGGTGCTGATTTATTGAGAAATTGGGTTTTTGGAGAGCTGCAGAGAGGTGGGAGGAGAAAGCACCTTGTGATGTTTGCTGCTCTGTACCCAGATGGAAATGTCCAAACTGAAAGATAAAAAATATCCCTGCCCTTGGTGGGGATGTTGGAACTGGTGATCTCTGCATCCATTCAACCCAAGCCATTCTGAGATTTATAAATTAAAAATTAGACAGAAAATCTGACAAAAAATTATAAAATTAGGCAAAAATCTGCACCTTGAATCCCCTTTTGATTGAGCTCCCAAGGGAGCTGCCCTGCCCCAGCCTGGGAGGCGCCCCCAGCCCTCCCAGTGCCCTTTGACAGCTCCAGGTGATGCCCATGGACCTGCTAGTCCATGAGCGAGCCAGTCCTTGCCTCAGGTTAGATTTAAACTCTTCAGATCCTTCTCCTTTCCCTCTGAGGCTCGAGCTCCCCTCTTGTGCTCTCAATTCCTGCAGCCTCCTCTGACACCCCAGCGAGGCAGCAGAGAAATATGAGCCCAGGGAAACTTCAGAGTCCGGGGATTTCACAAATATTTGCTTTATAACAACAAACAAGGGTGAGCACTGAGGATGTGAAATATGTGCCAGCACTGGCCCAGGAGGTTTTCCAGGGAAGGATCCTGCAGAACCAACGATGTCATTTCTTTTTCCACTCATCATTAGCAATCCCTGTGTCAGCACACATTGTGCTCCTTGGCCCTTTGCTGTCAAACAAGCACTGAGGGCAAACGCTCTGAGCTCAGCCATTTCTGGGGCACTGCACTCCTCGCTCTTACCCATGAAAAACCTAAAGAAAGATGTCAATTGTCAGAGTTTGGAGGGAGGCAGGAAAAATGCAGATGTTTATTCCTGCAGGGCAGCTCCAAGGGGGCGGATTCTGGCCTGGCAGCGCTGGCACATCTGGCAGAACCCAAATTTTGCGTCTGTGCCAAATCTCCCTCCCTCCCTCCCTGCGCAGCTCAAGCAGCTTTTCCTCATCACCCCTCTCAGCACTGATGGCCTTTCCTGCAGAAATCAAAATTTTGCTGTTCCAGCCTCTCAGATCTGGTGCCTGCCAGGCCAAAGGAGACTCAGCAGCTGCTGCATCAGAGGCAACATCTGCAAAATTCCCATGATGAGCTGGTTTGCTTTGCTCCGGTGTGAGGGATGAGGATTCCATGTTTTGGTGTCCAAGGGGGAATGCTGCAGGTTGCAGCTCACCTGGGCTGTTTATTTCCCTTCTATTCTGCTTAAATTCATTCCTAATCTCTCCCCTCTCACACAATTTTGAGCTGAAAGCAGCCCTGGATATTTTTTTTGGGGTGGTTTGTTGGGTCAGTGGGAGGATGTGAGCATCCCTTGGAAATTCTGCAATCAATTCTGCAATCTGCAGATTGAAATGAGTTCCATCACCCTCGATCTTGATCTTGAGGGTTGTTTTTTTTTTTGTCAATAATTATTTCTAACCTAATGGAATTCCTGTAGGGAGAGTTAATTTTAAAAGTTTATAGTTAATGCCTGGATACAGACTGCTGCATCACCTTCCAGGTCTTTCTCTGGGGTGTTCAGTAATAATAATAGTAATAATAATAGCAATAATTATAGTTATTATTATTATTATTATTATTATTATTATTATTATTATTTCATCAAACTTTCTGTTTCCTTTTATTTTCTAAGGACAATTAATTCTGAATTGTTGTTTTTTGTGGTTTTCTGGGGTTTTTTTCACATCACAGTAGGTATAAACCTTGGTATTCCTCTAGTTCTCAAGTGCTGCTGTTTTTTATTAAAAGAACCAGAAAAAAAACACCCACTTGCTGCTTTTATTGACTGATACTTGGTAGGGTTCTTTATGAAGGCAGTGCAGAAAAAAATGAACAGCAGATTTTCAGGTGAGCATTTTGTGTGGCATGGTTTGTGTTTGAGCAGAGCACAAACTTCCAGTGTTTGATCCAGACTTGTGTCCAAGCAAAGCAGAATCCTGTGATTCTGGCAATGAAAAATCACCTCAGTGAAGAAATAGCTGGTTATATACAATATTTCTGCATAAACAACCTCACCAAAAATACTCCAAAGCACCCTGTTTCTTTTTTAACAACAGTGATCTAAAACATGCAACGTTTTAAATTAATTTCTGCAAAAATCCGTGGTATTAAAAATGTAAATGTGAGTTTTATATGGAAGGAAATAAATGACAGGTAAATGCTACCTGGAGATGAAATTGCATGTAGATGTGATTGAGAATTTGAAAAACAAGAGTCACGTGCAGGTAGATGATATTTAATGGCTCATGGAAGCTCAGTTTGGAGCATGATGTAAATGTGTGTCTAAATCCAAACCCACAGCACTCCAAGCACACCAAGCAGTGCCTGGAACAGCACTTCAAAAACCTCTCAGGAAATACAAAGGTCAAGCAGGTCCAATAAATAACATGGAAGTGATAGTGGAGGAACTGGTGCCAAAACTGCAGGGATTTGTGCATGGGATTGTAATGAAATTTCTGAGGATCTGAGTGCAGGTGGCAAATGCTGCTCGTGGACTCAGTGAGCTGCACAGAACTGCTCAGACTCAGCAAACAACTGCAAAAACCTCAAACTGCGTTCTTAAGGAGTTCAGGTCCCAATAAATTGGGGTTTTTCTGTCATATTTTGGTTCCCCAGGCTGTCAGAAGGTGAATTTTGCTTTGGGAGGTGTCTCAGAGCTGGAGTGCTTTGAACCAGCCCTGGGGCTGTGATCTGCTGGAGCTGGGGTGTGAACTCAGAGCTCTGCTGGAAGAACTTTCATGTGTCCGTGTTTCCCATCCCTCCCCCTCCTCCACCCACCCATCCCGTGGATTCACAGCACCAATCCCATGCCAAGCAAGGTGAATTTTAGGGCAGAACAAAGTTATTCTTCATTTCAGCCCTGATCCTGCATTCCCAATGCATGAAGCAAATTTATGCTTGAATTTCTGCCAGACCTCACTGCTAAAATGTTTTTTTCTTTCTGCTTGCCTTCTCCAGTTTCCTATAATATTATGGGGGAAAAAATTATTTTTCTTTGTGATATTTTCTAGGTAATATTTTCTAGATAAATATTTTCCATTTTCTCTGGTATTGTTTTCTTCTTTTTAATAAAGAAAAAACTGTCACTGAAACCATTTCCAGAGGAAGGGACTGTTGGTATTCAGAAGAAAAGCTTTTTAAAAATTGCTTTTCTTGGCTGCTTATAAATCTTTATCATCACTAAACTCCAGTAATCAAATAAGAACAGTTAAAACACTTCAAGAAAAAAAAAAAAAAAAAGCCTCTCCAGCAACCCCAGTAGCTTTAATGATCTGGTAAAAGACCAAACAAATAGACATAATTATCATAAAAAAGCTATTACACAACTTTTGTCATTGGAATTGTTTATGGGATAGAAATTAAAGTACTTACAGCCAGCAGAGGTTTCCTTTGCTCTCAGCCACTGTCCCTTCCTGCTGAGCTCAGTGAAGCCTTTGGGGCTCTTTCCCTGGGTAATGAAACCCATCCTGGTCTCTTGCAGGAGGAAAAAAATCTCAGTTTAGTGATTTCTTATCCCTGTTTCTGTACCAGAGGAAGAAAATCTCAATTTAATGATTTCTTATCCCTGTTTCTGTACCAGAGGAAAAAAATCTCAATTTAATGATTTCTTATCCCTGTTTCTGTACCACCTGACAACACTCAAGGGCTTGTGTCCATCTGCATCCCCAGGTATTCCTCACTAGCACCCAAATTCCTTAAAGTCTCTGGTGAGAAGCTTAAAATACATATTTATATTTATATTTATATTTATATTTATATTTATATTTATATTTAGTTATAGTAATAGTTATAGTTATAGTTATAGTTATAGTTATAGTTATAGTTATGTTTATAGTTATTTACATTTTTATTTATATTTAACTTATCTTTTTACTTATATTTATATATGAAAAATTCATTTCTATAAATATATCTATATAGAGATTTATGAATAAATTATATATTTATGAGTACATTAACATTTATTAGTTAAATATTAAAACATATATAGTATATTACTATTTATAATTTTAAAATATTTTATAAATAGAGAAAAGAGTTTTTATATAAGGAATAATGTAATCTCAATTCCCTGTTTTCGATGATATGAAGTAGTCCTGGCTGAAAACCCCGTACATTATGAATTAATTTGTTTCAATTTAACCCTCTGTGTACTAGGGAAGGCTTTGCTTTTGGAACCTGTGCTGCCCACTGGAGTGGAGTTAAAGCTTTTCCCCTAAATTTACCCTCTAAGTATTTCTGTTCTTCTTCTAAGCAGCAAAATACCTCATAAAATATAAATTTTTTACTCTAATACACACAGAGATTAACTAATTTCCCTTTTCCCAGTGCAACACATGCAACAAACTCTGTTCACAGGGCAGAGGTAACTTTTAATGAGTGGATAATTAGTGGGTTTTCATTTAGGGATTTTTCAATGGTTTTGCCAAATGTTTCAAGGTTTGTTCCTCTTGTTTGTGTTTTGAGTAGGCTTTGAATTCCTTTTCTTTTTTTTTTTCTTTTTTTCAATTTAAACTTTTAAAGCCAAGAACTCTGTACTCAGTATTTATTCCCGCTGCACTTTGCTGCCCCAAACAGGCATTTTAAGGACGGGTTTCTTTTTGAAAGAAAAGATTTGCCCCATAAATCAGTCCCCACATAAAACTCCCAAGGAACAAGTGATAGGTCAGGAAGAAATGAACTGATGGTGAGAATTTGGATTTCTCCCTCTCTAATCCCAGTTTTAACCATTTTTATGCCTCCCTCTAGACTGAACTTCATTCTAACCTCTAAGTGAGCTTGGACTGGGGGTGAAAAAACCTAAAGAAAAAAGAGAGAACAAAATGCAGGTAATCCTTGGAAGACCCTGCTGCTTTTTATTGCCTCTGGGTGGAACCCTGGCATAAATAAAAATATCCTGGCTGCAGGCTTTAATGCAGAATTTATTGTGAAGAAAACCCAAGGTGGATACACTAATGAAGTAACATTTGCTGCTACTAAATTTAAGGAAGGGAAAAAAAAAATCAATAATTGCTGCATTGCATCAGTGAATTGAAGAGTACTCAGGAAAAAATATGAAGCGCCATGTAAGTGTCAATATATGACATTATATTGGTTTAATACATGTAAACAAGATATAATAAATATAATAAAAAGCTTTTTAGGACAAATAGATGGGCTCAGTAACCAAGGATCAAAAAACCTGCCCAGGAATGTTGACATCTTTTCAAAGGTGTTGCAGATGATTATAATTGTGAGGAACCTTAACTTCTTCTACACAGTTTTGTGGGAAACAGAGATTTTTGGAGAGTTGATGGACAGAAATATTAATTTTCAATGTGATATAAACTAATGGTTATAAAACACAGAGGAAATTGTTCTGTCCCAGAAGAAAATGGAAATTAGTTTTGATATTCTGGTAAAAACCACATTATCACCTTGGTGGGGTTAAACATTTGCTGTAAATGGCTGTGAAATTTGCTGCATTTTGCTAGGTTGAGGTTGATATCTGAAATGTTGCAAAACCAAGGACGGGGCTCAAGAGATCCATTGCCAGATTTCCATACCCAGATTTCCATTTCCATACCCAGATTTCCATTTCCATACCCAGATTTCTGCTGCTGTTGATGATTCAGGGTTGGTGGGGTCCTTTTGTCTGTCCCTGTCCTTTGTACCTGCCCTGTCCTGGGGAGATCCGTCCTTCTGTCCTCATTAATTCCCCAAAGAGCAGCAGGATGAGGGAAGTGTCTCTGGAGTGGAGGAAGCTCTGAAGAGGAAGGAGCTGCAGGATTATTATCAGCAAAAAAACCCCCAGGGTGAACTCCTGTTCCAGGGTGAGCAGACATTGCAGGAGAAATCAGCTGAAGGTTGAGAAAAACGCATCTCAAAAATCCTTTCACGCCTTGCAAGGAGATGTCACCACCCCTCAGGGACACACAGGTGGAATTTCCCTTTTCCATTCTTCCCAAAAGGGCCCAGAGGACAGGTTTCTATTTGCAGCAGACCCAGGACGAGGGGATGATTTCCCAAGTGAGAACCTGCAATATGAGCAGAGGAAATAATGCCTGGTGGTTTCCAGATGACAAGTGGCAGCAGATGTTCCTGCCATGGGCTGAGGGGTGTCAGGTTCTTCAGGGCAGCAAGCAGGGCTTGGCTGGAGAGAAGCAAAAAGGTGAGAAAGGGCCCAGGGAGAGTGGCAGGGGGAGAGGAGAGGCAGACAAGGTGTTGGATGAGGTGAGGATGATCTTTCTCACCTCTGCTAGGGGGGCTGTGAAAATGAGAGGGAGCAGAAATAGGGGAAGGTGAGAGATGGAGCCTCTTCCCATCCCAGGGATGGCAAACTGGGGTGGCAGCAGCAGCCATGGCAAACTGGAAGAAGAGTGGGGAAGAGGTTTTAGGGTGACTTCTGTGATGATTTATTTAAAAAATATGGATATTGATCTAGTACCAATATCCAACTGTGACAGACAAAGACTCTCTGGCAGTTTAAAGTTAGAAAGTGTGTGTTTATTGTGGGATGGCTCCCAAATACACACCCAATTTACAGGTGATTACAGAGTCCTTTTATCTATACAAGTATTGAATACCCAAAATACAAATCCATATTCATAACTTTGGTACATCCCATTCCCAATATGGACATTGATCTAGTACTGAAATCCAAAAACTCTCTAACAGTTTAGAGTTAGAAAGTGTGAGTTTAGTGTGGGATAACTCCCAAATCCACACCACAATTTAGAGGTGATTACAGAGTCCTTTTATCTATAAGTATATAAGAATATCTATAAGTATATAAGAGTACTGAATACCCAAAATACAAATGCATATTCGTAACTTTGGTCCATCCCCTTTCCTGCTTCGTATGGTAATTAGTTGAAAAGCCATCAAGTATGCATAGTTTATTCCTTGTAATGGGTCGGTGGTCCCTTTCATGGGGAGGGGTCCCAAAACGAGGAAGTAAATGAAGTCTTCCTCGTTCTGACCTTTCGACCTTTTAAATGCAAATCTGACAAAGGAAGCCTTGGTAGAACTCCCATTCTCATCTTCAATTGGTTTCAGAGCAGAGGAGGCCACAATTGTCTTATGTTCCCAAAAGCCATTTATCAGTCTCTATATTCTTCATTATAAACCCAGCTAACCAAACATTGTGTTGACGAGCAATCAATTATTAGTTAACTACTCACTCTTAACTTCATCAAGGCCTACCCATTTACTTTAATTAACTCCAATAAAGCTTGTCTCTAACTAAAATCTTAGCTCCTCTAACATCTCTAAATTCCTTAAAGTTTATGTCTCAGTGAGCCAGAGAGAAGTTTGATAAGGGGATCCATGTTTGATAAAGGGATCCATGTTTGATGAGGGGATCCATGTTTGATAAAGGGATCCATGTTTGATGAGGGGATCCATGTTTACCCCTGAAAGAATTCCCTACCAAGGTTATTGACACAGAAACCAAGAAAGAAAGAAGGAAAAATAAGAGAAACCTGCGACTGCCTGTTCCAATGAGCACTTTGTTTGTCTCTCGTGACCAATGAGTAAACTGTAAACTTATGAGCTTTGTAGGAATTAATAAAAAGCATGCATGCTTTTATAATAAAAATAGTTTGAAGCCTTCTGAAAATGGAGTGTGTTGCTTTATATTGTCTCCAGCTCCACTAGGACAGAAGAGGAGGTGGATTTTGGTGAAATGCAGAGAAAGCAGAAGAGAACGAAACAGCAACATTGGAAAATCAACATTTTGCTCTCTTTGATCTTTGTGAATCTCCCCACAGCCACACATTTTATCATCTTATCCTTGTCTCCCCTGCTATTTCCCTGCCTTGGCAAGCACAATATAAGATTCTTTTCTTTGTTTATTTGTTTTAAAGAATTTTGGCTGCAAGAACCAAATGCTGCTTTGAGTCCAAACTTGACGTGGCTGCGATGGTTTTGGCTCTTGGGGTGGGGAGCTGAAAGTTGCTGAGAGGAGAAGATGCTGAGGTTGAGCTGGGAAGTGCCTGCCATAGCAGCTTTCCAGCCTCTCCCCATTGATTATGGCTCTGTTGCTTGATTCAGTGCAGGAAGGAGATTTTGACTTTAATTTTTCATCTGTGATTCACTCAAAAATCACTGTGTGCTGTATTATGTGGGATACACTTGCACATGTATCCTAAATATATGGGACAGGCACTATTGAACAGGGAAACAGTGGAAAAGGAAAAGTGGAGAAACAGACACAGAAAATGAGGAATTTTAATACTTTTGTTCTAGGAGGAGTTGCGTGGCACAGCCATGAAGTACAAGGCCACTGAAGATCTCTTTTAAATGCATGCATCCAAGATAAATAAAAAAAAATATTTATTTTTATTTTGTTTTCTTCATTTAAATGAAAAAATCAAACCCCTCATTTTGATAAAAATGCTTCACCCTGTAGTCTGAAATAATTTGCTCTGTTAGTCCTCAAGGCTCTTCACAGTGTGCAATATTTTTTTGGGGCTCCAGTTGGAATTTATTAGTGACGTTTTTCTGCCTGAAATAAGAATTCTGTGTTAGGTGAAATTTGCATGCGTTTGTATTTATCTTTGAGTTTGTTTCTAACTTGTGTCAGATATACCTCAAGTACCAGGTCAGCAAACTTGTAATTGTCTCACAGGAACAAAGAACTGGCTTGTAGCAAACATCATCCTTTGCATAGCAATGAAGAAATAAAAAAAAAAAAAAAAAAAAAAAGAATGGACTTGAGAGGTTTGAGCTGGTCTAAATATCAAATCAAACTCCTTTAATATGTGCACTGTGTTCCTTGATTTTGGGGAAACATCCTGGAAGCTAAAAGCACCAAAATTGGCTGTTTGGCTCAGCTGAGCATCTGGTTGGTAACTTTTCTTATCAGTGAAAATATCATTTTCTTGAAGTTAAGGGAGCTTTGCAGTCATTTCCCAGGGATTGGTATTCCATCATCGTGCTGGTTTTGTGTTAATTGATTTTTGGTGAGGAGAGAAGATCTCACCCCAGAGGTGTTCCTAGTTTGCATAAAATCTGACAGCAGCTCTCTTCTCCTCAGGGCGTGGCAGAGGAGAGTTGGTGATTCTGGAAGATAAATATGGGCAGCACTGATTGGTGAAAATGATTGATAAATGGGGTGGGGAATGGCACCAAGTGTGGGACACAGAACGGCAGAAACAAATGTTCAGATTTAGAGTTCTGTCCTCAGAAAGTCCCTGCCTGTCAAAGAGGCAGAAATAAATGATGAGAATGTTGGAGTTTGATATTTCCAGTGGCAGGGGTGACATTCAGGAGATGGATGTTGGGAAGTCTCTGCCCTCAGCGGGTTTGTGCAGCCCTCCAGGAATGGGAACTGAACCCAAACGTGGTTTGGAGGCTGCAGAGGAGGAGTTTTCTGCTCCCTGGAGCCTTGGGCTGGTCACAGCCTGGGCACAGGGTCCTGTTTGCCACACGCACGGCCCGAGTGCCTCTGGTGTCACCTGGGAACAGCCAGGCCAAGCAGTTCAGGGAGCTGAACGTTTATCTCAGAGCTTGAATGGCTTAAAGCCAACAACTGACCTGGATCTGCCTCTCTTGACACCAGAGGCAAAATTCCCATGGGTTCTCATGGAGCTGCATTTCATCCACACACTCCTGGTACCTTTTCCTTCTGTGCTTGAGCTGAGTTTTGGAAAATAAATCTATATTTTGTTTTTCCCCCTAAAGCTTTTCTATTTTTAGCTCACATAACTCCAATATGGCTCCTGGTGGCCTCACACCCCATCTCATCAGGTTAATCATTTTTATTCCTAATTTCTTGTATGTTTTAGCCTACACCTGGCTGTCATTTTTTTTATGTGTGCAGACTAAAAGCTTTTATTTATTTGAGTCAGAGACTCCCCAAGGCTGGAGAAGACCTCTGAGATCAACAAGTCCTCCCAGCCCTGCAGGTCCACCACTGAACCCTGTTCCTAAGTACCACATTTACATTAATGCCTTTGAATTTGGAAATAACTAATGAGCCAAAATAATACAATCCCTTATCATAGGAGTTCTTTTTCTCTTATTATTTTATGGAAGGAAAATAACTGAAAGGTCAGAAAAATTCAGCATGTCCTAAGCTGATGCTGGATGGTTCATTTTTTTGAGTTACAATATTTAAATGTCAAGCGCCCACAGGAGAAATAAATTATTCATTATAATTAGAAAAATGTAACTTTAAAAAAAATCATTTATTGGTGACTAAGCAGCATATTCAGTGAGAATGTTTCTTCTTTTGTACAATAGCTGTGTACTTTGAGATAATGTTCTAATTAACCTAATTGCAGCTATTGTGTTGAACTGTAGGTTGAGATCCAAAGTGTCATGGCAACATGGAGAAAAGCTCTGCAAGCCTCTGCTTTCTCAGTAGAGTCTCAAAAATAGCTCTTTATTCTAGGAAATAAGGAGGTAAATCTCCTTAACAAGATAAAGCTTGAACCAAGAAAGAATTTTCCCCTTTGCACTTGATGGTAAAGCATAAATTAAGGATTTCTGCTTCAATTTAATTAGCATAAGCCATCATAATAATGTACCCTGTAAGTGTTTGCTTTTCCTGTCTCAAGCAAGCCTCCTGTGCTCAAGAGATTTACTGTAAATCATTGAATATTAATTTCTTGGATTTTATTGAAGAACATTTTACAAAGTTGGCTTAGGAGAGAGAACAATCATTTTCTTTCCTTTGCAGGCAAGATCTCATTTAATACAGTGATATTAACTAAAAGGGACTCCATGAAATGCTGCTCCAGTTTTATGATCTGGCTAAGCTCTGGAGACTTCTGGGAGAGGGAATTTCAGAAAATAGGAAGAGGACGTTTCAGCAGTGTCTGATTCAAATGCCTGATGATATTAAGTCTCTCAGTTCCCTGCAACTCATGTGATCTTTCATTTCATTGACACTGGTAATGCTAATTAGCAAACTGCCTCTCAGTTTAATTCATAGAAATATATGATTCCATACAGGCTGAGTAATGATTGCACAAGTGCCATAAATTCAGGAGAGAGCTTGGCATGAATCAAGATCACAGTTCAGGGCTAATAAACTTTATAAGTTTAAGACATAATGGATTAGAGTCTATTTGCACTCTGGTGCTCTGGTAATATCATCAAAGCAAAGGTTTTTACTGCATGTGCTGTTTCCCATAAATTAAAAACCTTGCCTAATATCTACTGCTCATTCTCCACATCTGGGGTTTTGTTTGGGTTTTGGGGGGGGCTTTTTCCTGTTTGTTTGGGGATTTATTTGTTCATTTGTTCATTTGTTTGTTTGTTTTCTCCCTGAGGAGCAAAGTTCACCCTCGCTGGGCTCCATTTCCTCTGGCTCCTCGTGTCTCTGCTTTCTGGAGAGCTCAGAATAACCTCCCACCCAATTAAACTTTCATGAGCTTCCCTGTAGCCTGTCATTAACTGATTTTGGAAACAAATATTTACGAGGTCCATTTGGTTCCCATATCCTTTGCCTGGGAAATTGGGCAGCTGGGAGAGACCTTTTGCCAAGACCACTTGTGCTGTCCAGAGCCCTGGTGGGACCCTGGGGCTCGACCTGAACTGGTTACTGGAATTTTCTGCTTCCAAAGATCCCTTTCCCATGGATTCCACTTCCCAGTGTAGCTAGCACTCTTCTTTTCACAGAGAAAAACCTCCAGGAAAATATGTCCTTAACCCAGGGGTTTGCTTTGGGTGGCTAGAAAATACAGACCAGAAAAAGAAATGTGCTAATCTGGATTTTTGTTTTCTTCCCTCCTCTAAAATCCAGCCCAAAGAGCAACTTACAAGGATATATAGCATATATATCATATATATATATAGCATATATTGGCTTATTAAGAAATACAAAATGATAAAAATACAAGGGATTTTCCCCTGTAATTCTGGAAATATCCTTAATTCCATACTCAGGAGGAGATGATTCCTCTTATTGTGGCAGATATTTGATAAATAAAGGCCAAATATTTATCCTGGTGGTGCAACAGTTATTCAGAGCATATTTGCCAAGCTTTTGGTGATGGCATTTCACATCCAACTGTTTGATTTGTGGAAACAAGGAGCTGGAGACTTGAATTTCCACCTCTGCCATCGGTGAGCGCAAGTGCAACTTTTCCAAGGAATTGTGTGGCCATAAACTTTTCAATTTGCCAAGGAAAGCTGGCCAGGAGGCAAATGCAGCTGAAATACGAGCGCAGAAGTGGTGACCAAAGCAGCACTGCCTGCTCCACTGCACTTAATTTCCTTTGTGAGACTTAAGGCACTTAAAGTAAATCCCAAACCGAGCAGTCTCCGCTTCTCCCCGGCTGCTGGGAAAGCTGGAACACTGGTTCTGGCTTTTATGAGCTCCAATATAAATCTCAACGAGTCCTCCATGAATAAAATGGATTGCAGTCTCCAAAGTTCTCTCTTTTTGCTTTAAATTGAACTGGTACCTATTTCTAAACTTTTTCCTTTTTTTTCCCCTCCCGTGCCTAAGTGAAAATGTTTTCTTTAAATAGTTGTAAGTGCTTAAAAGAATATGTAATTTTATACTTCCTAAGCCCCTTTCTGTCAGAACACAAGAGGTCCACAGAGATTAGGGATTCAATTTAAAAGTAATCAAATACTCATTTTTCCTATGAATATTTAGACCAGTCACTTGCCAGAACTTACACCTGAATCTGTCAAATCCTGGGGGTTTTTCCGTAATTTTCCCTCCACCCCTGCTCATTCACAGAATGGTTTTTTCAAGCTCTGACTGCCCAGCCTAATCAAAAAACACACAGGCAGAACCAAAGGTTTCAAGAGCAGCAAAAATCCAATCCCAGCCCTGAACTTCTCCATCCCACTCAGCCCCCAGGGGCCAAGGTGAATTCCAGGAGTCAGGAGCAGCATTTTGGGAAAGGCTCTGGAGGCTCCAAACGAAGCTGAAGCTGCAATTTGTCACCTCCATGCCCCTCAGCCACCTGGAGCTTTCCTGTGCTTCTCCCTGAGACCCATTCTGTAAGCAGCAGCAGACCCACAAATAGAACCGGGGCGCCAAATTCGAACTTCATTCCTTTAATGCAATGAAAATTTTCCTTTTTGTTTTTGAAATCCTCACCAATTTTTTGCCACTGGGGGTTACCAGGTGCTCAGTTCCCCTGCTGGGCTGGGGTGCTGCACTGCCTGAGCTGCTGGGAGCTCTTTTCTCCCTTGCAAACCCCCAGAGCTGTTTCGTTAATTCTTCTCCTGCATGCCAGCCCTCCTCATTTCTTGTCCCAATGACATCTTTACACAGACACTTCCCCCCAAGCTGGCACCTTATTTATTTCCTCCTCTCTCTTGCCTTGAGGAACATTATAAACATGAAGACAGTGTAGGTTTCTCACTTTTATTTCAATTTCCTTAATCTGCTTGGTAGAGTTATCTCAAGTTTTGTCTGGCCAAAGCAGGTATCAATCTCTTTATTTTTTTTTTTTTAAATACAATTATTTTTTAAAATATACCTGTGGTATCATAACGACTGGATAAATTTTTCTTTTTTTTTAAATTTTTTTTAGTTATTTTATTTTTTATTTTATTTTTAAATTTTTATTTTACTATTTTATTGTTTAAATATTTATATTTTATTTTATTTTATTATTTTATTTATTATTTTATTTTATTTTATTTTTATTTATTATATTTTTATTTTATTTTATTATTATATTTTCTTTTATTTTATTAATTCTATTTATTTATTTTCTAACTTTTAAAATTTTTTATGTATTTATTTTTTATTTCTTTTAATTGATTTCATTTTGTTTTAATTTAATTTTATTTTATTTTATTTTAATTTATTTTATTTTATTTTATTTTATTTTAATTTTTTTTTCCAGCTTCCTTTCAGACCATCCAGTCTGACCTCTAAATAGCACAACCAACACTTTTAGCTCAACACTAAACCTGATCTTTCCTGAAAATGCCTGGGTTATCTTAGAGAATTCAGGGAATTCAATACCTTTAAGACTCCCAAACAAATTAACAACCAACAAATGCTGCTATTGAGACTGCAAAGCTTTAAATTCCCCTCCCCTCCAAATATTTTAATATTTCTTGGAGAGTTCTGCAGAGATATTTTTGTTAGATTTTCCCACCAGATTTTTATTAAGGTGAACACTTCTTCTCTTTGTAGATCTGCAATAATTCCTACTCCTCAGAAATTCTGCTGCTGGTTTTAATCTTTTCTGTTGCTCAGTTCCCTCTCAGAGGAAACGTTCTCTGCCCTGTTGCTCTCCTGCTCACTCACCTTTCTTTAAATAAACATTTGCTTTCCTCTTCTTCCTGCTTGGTGGCTGCAGTGGTTATTGTAATAGTCTCAAAGCAAGAAAATAAAAATTAATTCATGCTCAAGTTTCTTCAAAGGTCAGGAAGGATCCCAGGAAAGCTGATGGGAGCTGGGGGTGTAATTTACCTGTCTTGAAAATCCTGGCCACAGGCAATATTATTATTATTATTATTATTATTATTATTATTATTATTATTATTATTATCTACTAAGGAGCAGGAACATGAGTCAGATCCTTTCCACCACAGGAAGATTTCTTTTGACCACAGTAAAAAAAGGAACCAGTAAAAGAAAAAATCCCCAGAAGTATCTCAAACGTTATCTTGGCATGTATGAGTCAGAGACAACAAAAGCTCTGAAAATAGAACAATTTGTAGCAGATAAGAAATATTTCAGGTTAATGGAACATAAAAAAAAAAAAAAAAAAAGGAGGGAGATACGGAGTTCATAATGTTGGAATAGATTATACTTTGAAAAGAAATAAAATTCATCTAGTGCAGGGAAAAGTTGTGAGTACAGTTAGGAGGAGATGGCAGGTGGAAGAACAGGGAGAGAAAGGTTAAAGGAAAACATGAGAAAGCATGAAAATAAATATCCAGCTGTATTTTACACAGGTGTGCAATGGTTTATTGTATATCCTTATTCCCTCCATTAGTACCAGAAATACTGCCAAATCTTCAGAAATATAATTAAATAGTTATTCACTTAAAATGCTACCTTTTAAAAAGATGTTGCTTTGCACATACATTGATATCAGTTTGCAGTATTTTTGCAAACAGGTATTTTGCTGCAAATTTTTAATATTTTTTCAAGAGGAGCTTGTTGCTGTTTCACCCAACCAAAGATCCCACCAGGATTTAAATCCTTGTTGTGTGCTTTGCATGCCAAACAAGGAGGAAATGGCCCCAAGTTCTGCCAGGGGAGGTTTAGATTAAATATTAGAAAGATTTCTTCATGGGAAGGGTTGCAAAGCGTTGGAACAGGGTGTCCAGGGAAGCTCTGGGGATGTTTGAAAATGAGTGGATTGAGGACCTGGTTTAGTGGGGGTGGGTAGTTGGGCTTGACCTTAAAGGCCTTTTTCAGCATTAATTATTCTGTGGTTGTGTTTGAGGGTGCTGGTGAGGGCAGGGCAGCACTGCCAGGGACTTTCTCAGTGTTTTTGTGGGGTTTTTTTATGGATCCATTTGGATTGGATTGGATCCCTTTGGTGTCAGCTTTGCTGCACCTCTGAATTCACGTCCAGAGCTCCCGGGGTCCCTTAAAGCTGCCCATTACCTAAACTCACCCAGTGCCTCCCTGCAGCACTAATTCAGGTGAATCACAAAGCTGCTGAGCAGGTGGCTTTTCTTCCCTCCCATAAAATAAATAATGTGTCATGAAAATGCATTTTCAGTCTACGTGGAAAACCAGGCTGATGCTGTAAGTGCTCCTGCAAGGGCTGGGAAGGCACAGCAAAGCCTCTGTCCCTGGTGAAAGTGGGAGGGAAATCAAACTGCTGAGCATCACAGATCAGCTCCAGAGAGGGAATTCATGCTTCTGCTTACAGATGAAGTTGTCCTACACCGAGATCCAAGATTCAAAGCCTATTCCCCAGTGAAGCATCCTGCCCACCCCTGCTGTCTTAAGGATTAAATGGAGTTCTGGCTTATAGGAAAAAAAAACAAATTGAATTTTTCCATTTGCTTGAAAAACTTCTCCATGGTGGCTGTGGAAAAATATATTTTTCATATAAAATTTATGATTATATATAATAATATAAATATTTTTATATAATATATTTATATTATATAATATAAAAATATGATATATATTATATTATATAAAATAATATAATATATTACCATATTATATATAATAATATAAATATTTTATTTATTTTTATTTATAATTTTATAATTATAAATATAATATAATTTCATAATATAATTTATATTAAAATATTATATAATTATGAATATAATTAATTTTTTCATATATTTATAATTATAATGGGATGGCATTGCTTATATACAGCTGGGTTTATATTTCTTATTCAAGGAAGCACAACCTGTTTCAGTTCTAAGCAAGAGTCTTACTGATTGCATTTATCCAGCAAAAAGAAAATCAGCATTTTCATCCTTCCCCTCAAAATAGTACCTGAGTGTGCCTGACCAGCCTGGGAAAAAGGTTTCAAAGTTAAAGACCCTTCAAGGACATCCAGAAATGGACTTTGTGTCATTAAAGTGTTTCTGTGGTTTTCCTGTCACTGTAATTCAAAGACACTCATTCCATGAAGGTTTAGCAGTAAAAGTTTTCCTCCTCCAGGACTCCAGAATGTTTTGTTCTGGTGCTGTCCAAAAAAGACTCTGTGGAAATCTGAGCTTTTACTTTAAGAAACAAAAAAGAAATCCAACTGCAAGTCCAAACATAGGCACGAAAAAGCCAAACACGCTTTTAGCAAAAAAAGAAAATAATTTACTTGGTGTTTATATATTGTAAAAGGTCAGGTACCTCTGTTCAGCAAGGTAATTCAATCAGATTTTGTATTCTGCATCTGTTTTACTTATCTATCCATTTATCAATATTTAGAAATGACATCTATTTGGGGGAAGAAGAAAAAGAGCCTCAAATCTGAGGTGATCTTTTAGTACTTTGGCAGAGCAGCCAAGAACATCATTAACACACAGTTTGAAATGTGCCCTTATCCAGTTTAACTTGCCCAAACCAGAATTTTGTGGGGAAATCTCAAGAGATTTCTGCAATTTTCTAGCAGTGGGTGAATTACCCCATCCCTCAGATTCACAAGGAATTTTTGCCATGTCAGCCAGCAAGTTTTGAGTACAGTTCTGTCACATTTGCAAAATAAATTCAACAGAATCTTCCACACGTTGGAAGAAAGGACAGAGAATTTCCTGCCTTTTAAACCGCTGGGGAAGGTGAGAACCAGCCTGTCCATAGGAATATGAAGTGCTGAAATACACAATTAGGAGAGATGTCTAAAATTTTAATTGAACAATGCCACGCTGTCACCAGCAGCTTAAATGCAGTCCTGCAATGCCATTTGCTATAAACCATGTCAAAATGAAAAATAGGTGTGAGCTGACGTGTGGGGTGACTGAGATCTCTGTGCTGCTGATGGATGCTCCTTCAGAGCTGTCAGGTACATAAACTACACAGGTGATTACCCTGTAATTAAATGCAACTAATAAAGGATCAGGGGAACAAAATGTGGGGCAGGACCTGTGGAAATAGGAGCAAGTGTTGGCTTGATGACTCTGCTGGAGGAGTTTAGGTTTAATAATCGTAGTGGATGCTTGTCTCTGGTGCCAGATTTGGGTTTTCTGGGAAGCAAAGCAGCCCATTGCTGTTTCCCCCACAGTGTCACATCACAGATGGGTTTAGAGCTCCTTGGGAACTAGGAGGGACTTTGGCAGTGCTTCTCCAATTGATGCCTCAGGTTTAGCTTTTATATTTTTCATATTTCTGATTTCTGCTGCTTTAGTGTGTGGGTCTGAGCTCCATATTATGGGATGGTGAGCTCTGTGCACAGAGCAGGGAGACAAAACAATTCCTGCTCCAGCTGGGCACCAAGGACAAATGATCCAAATCTCAGCCCAGGAGCACAAACCCCGTGGGCTGGAGAGAGAAAAACAAGCAGGGTGGGACTGCAGGGGCTAAAGCTGGGATGGGACAATGAACTGCAAGGTGCAAATGGAGCAGAACTGATCCAAGGCAGAGAGCCCGGGAGCGCTGGTGCATTTTGGGGCCATTTTGGTTCATCTTGGGTGCAGCCCTGGCTGGGCTCTGGTGCTGCCCAAGGTGGATCCATGGAGGAGATGCTTGGAATGAATCCCTGCTTTATTCTGGAGCTCTGCCCAGCCTCTGCTCCAGGGCAGCCTGCACAGGGCATCACCAAAAATCCCCTCTCCATCTCCACAGCAGCTTCACCTCCAGCAGGGCTGTCTCTGGGAGCAGACACACATTTCCTCCCAGCTGTCACACCCCAGCCCCATTTCCAGCTCAGTAGACCCCACATTACTTTATGAGAGCTCTCTCTGGTTTATTTTAGTGCAGCCAAAAAAGCCAACCAAGTTCTGACATCCCAACTCAGGATCCCAAGATCAAGAGTATTTCTTCTCTCACCCTTCATCTTGCATGAGTTTAATTTCAAACAAATCTGAACACAGGTACAAAAAAAAATAATGATGAAAACAACAAAAAATTCATTCTGCTTGAAATTCTTCAAGGTTTGAACATGAGGCATTGAATATTTCCTCCTGTTGATTAAGAGATAATAGCAAATTGAATTTGTTAAATCACTTCAAATAACATTCTTAGTAAAGAAATTAGCATTTCTTTCATCAAGCACATTTTCTAATATTTACCAACTCATAGAGTTAATTTTAATAAGCCAAAAGCAATTAATACTTATAGTAAATAGTTTCCCCTAAATTCTGGATTGAATGCAGCAGACCTTTACTAATTCACATTTTACTAATCCTCACTCTTCCTAACACACAAGAGCCTCTCCCTTCACCTCCTGCCTCTTTGCAAAGATTTAATATCACAATGTTTCAGTGACTTCTTAGACTGGTGGAATCTCATTATTTATACAGCATAAATAATTAAACGAGACCCTCTTTTTAAAATTAAATGAGCCATGATTTCTGAACTGGGTACCTTCATTAGGAATTGTGCCAGGAGCTGATCCCCCCTCACAGGGAATTCAGGGTTCACTGACCTCTGGCTCTGAGGCCTCACAATTGAAGGTCACAGCACAGAATATGGACAGAAGGATTCTTATGAATTTCCCCCCTCTCCCCATTCTCTTGGAAGGCAGAAATCCCAGTTTTTTGGGTGGATATGTGCCCAGGTGGTTCTGCTGCTCACCAGGCATTCCCATGTCACCCAGTGCTCCTCCTGGAAACCTCAATCCATCAGTATCAGATTTATAAATATCAGTTTCTCACTTTTCCCCTTGCTCTTCCCACTGCCAGTCCACCACTCAGCAGAGCCCACAGCCAAGGCTGATGTGGGGAGTATTTCCAATAGTGATTCCAACCCTTTTAGACGAAATTCTGCTAAAATTCGCTAAAATTTTATTTTTGATGTCTCACAAATGCCTTTGCCATGCACATTTAAAAATATGAAGAAAAAACAAACAACCCTACACTTTACCCAAGTCCTTTGCCCATGGCAGCACACGGGCAGGGAGGGTGTTGAGTTATGCAGGGCAAGCTGGAAAATTGAAATGCGTGGCTTGTTTTAAAGCTCACAGAGTAATATTTGAGTTACCTGAGTAAATCTCTGCATAATCCCCTGGTGATGACAGTCAGAATTTCTCAACTCTAAGCTGTGTTAACACACAGAAATCCTGATTAGCCACACAGACTCTTGGAAGGGGCAGATCCAAACAATAGGCCAGGCTTGGGAAAGATGGTTGTAGGGAAATAAATAAATCATGCTGCCTTCAGCCCTCCCTGCAGCCACTTGGGCTGGGGGTTTGGGACTGAAAAACACCCATAAAATAAAAATATCTGTCCTAAAATTGGGTCATGTCTCACAGGCAACACTCACCAGCACCCAGGACTGGGCATTACTGAATATTGAAGATGTGAATATGCTTCAGTTGTGCAGAGAAAACTCCAAATTAATTCAGTTTGGATTACATGCGTGTAATTACAGTGGCTTGGCCTCTCTGTGCATGTGTTAGCTGCAAATAAATGAGGTTTGTTTGATGTTTCACGTTGCACCGTGGATAAAAGATCTGCAGCAAAGAGCAAACCTATTGCTTTGATCCCACCTTGAAACACAGGGATGTAGATTAAGGTCTAAATCCAATTCTCAGGCTCAAGGAAACTTTTCTGATCATAGCACTGGCTGGAGTAAGGGTTTATATCTTGGGGTTGTTAATTAAGAAAAAAAAAAGAGTGAGAAGGATCTAATTTTTCTTGTCTTAAGTAATTACTCCCTTGCATTGTGGTCAGTGGTGAAGATTCAGAGATAAAAACAACCTCACAAAAACACAGGGGCTGCCACATTTAGAGAGAAAAACAATCACCCTTCTCCTGTTCTTTATTATGGAGGGTGGATTGCATTTAATCAGCCAAACACTGACACATTTCAAATCCAACAGAAGGAAAATCCAGACTGAGGCTTTATTAACCTTTATTTGGATGGAATTTTTGATCTTCACAGCAATAGCTGCTCACCTTAGAGAGCAAAGAGTGTGAAGAAAATCAGTTTATAAAAAGTAGAGAAAATGTAGCAAATTTGAAGAGCACTGATAGAAAAAAACCCCAAGCCAGCCCCCAAATCCTATTACTTATCTTTTTTTTCCTTAAATGAAAATGAGATTAAGCTTGAGAGGGCATAAATTTACACTTACTGAAAAGTGGATAAACTTGATAAAGAGCCAAAAGATCAGAACAAGATTCCTAGACCACCCTAGAGTTTCAGAAATAATGCCTAAGTTAAATGTACAAAACAATTAGAGAATAAATGTTTTTGTTACCTTCAATTCATTAAGTTACCAAAACACATCCAAAATAGAAGAACAAAATTACTCTGGGAGATCAATGGAAACTGTTTCCATTTGAGAGCTGATTGTTTTAGCCTTCTGGATAGCCAAATTAAACACAAGAAATAGACCAGCAAAGTAGATATTTTCAGATTTGAAGATCCCCAGGGAAAGGGAGGAAGTGTTAAAGAAATTAACAACAGATTTTGTGTCATTCTTTTAGTTCAAAGGAGACTAAAGGATGGAAAGGTGACTCAGGTGAAGGTGTCTCATCACACTTTTTCAAGGTTTCAATTTATCCTGTTTTAGCTTCTCTTTTTCACTCTCCGTGCCTAAGAAATTACACTTCATCCTTCATATTACCTGAAGAAGCAAAAAAATATCAATATACTGAAATAATAATGATTTTTCTTGGCTGGGCTCTTTATGTATGTGAAAATCTGACATTTTAGCTATTAAGATGAATTCTCATCATCATGAAAGTATCGTACACATGAAAATTACAGTAATTCAACAGTTTATGTCAAGCCTAATGGCAGAGGAAAGTGTTTATGTGTGAACACCACATAAAGCTGAACCAAAGGCAGAATCCTCTTCAGGGAGGTCTGGGGCCGTGGTGGCAAATTCCTGTGAAAATGAGAAAAATCTTCAGTTCCCTCAGGGCTTGGGGAGCTCTTCACAAAATCAGAGAGGTTTGGGATATTAAAGATCACCCAGTGCCATGGCAGGGACACCTTCCACTGTGCCAGGTGCTCCAAGCCCTGCCCAGCCTGGCCCTGGGCACTGCCAGGGATCCAGGGGCACCCTGCCCACCCTCACTGCCAGGAATTCCTTCCCAATGTCTGATCTTTCATGTTTCCTGCTCCTTTTTCACTCCTGTGCTCCGTTGGAACCCTGATTGCTGAGAATTTTGGGTTTTCTGTGCTGCCAGACACTGACCCCCAAGAGAACACTGCATTGACCCGAGGCTGTGGAGAAGCTTCCAGAATGGAATGATGGAACTGGGACTGTGGGTGTGGAGTTTGAACAGGAGTGTGTGATATCACAGGGTGGGAAACTTAGAGTTGAAGGGTTTAGAATATAGTAATAGATATAAAGCAAGATGGAGGCTTTAGGGCAGAGCCTGGTCCTTCTTCTCCACCTTCTTCTCCTTCTTCTCCACCTTCTCCTTCTTCACCTTCTCCTCCCTGGGTTTGGGTGGTTTTGTGTAATTGGATAAAAAGTCCCCATTGCAGGCCATGAGTGATTGGCTATTGGGTTAAAAGTAAAAATAATTGAGGTGTCATTTCTTAATTGGACAGTTTATCCTTAAAGGGCCTTGGAGAGAGAAAGATGGGGCTCCATTTTTAGTTTGTTAAAGTGCTGTAGAACTCAGGGTTTGTGAGACTGTGACATGGATAAGAGTTAATAAACATCTGAGTCCAAACAAGAAATCCCATCTCACACACTTAATCCCAACCCTGGCAAAAGAGAAGTTAAGACTCTATAGTGCTCCTTCAGCTTTCTGGAAACTTCTTCCCCTGTTCTTCCCTCCAATATTCATCAAAAGGAAGAAAAAAAGTGGGGGAATGCTTGGCTCAAATTGCCTATTTAAATAATTATAATTATTGTTGTATCTATGTTGTCTTCAGAGCCTGACATCCAGCTGTCCCACAAGACTAAGAAATTAATTCCCACAAGCAAAACCATTCTGATCTGTAGGGATCAACGTTAAACTGTGCAGAATTTTGGCCAGCAACATAAACAATACAGACGAGACAATAAATATGTGCTTGTATGAGCACATTACAGCATTTTAGGACCATCACCACATTTCCATTTCCTACAGAACTCCTCTGTCCCACCACATCCACTCTCCAAAGAAAAGGACCAAGTAGGAATAAGCACAATACCAATTTTTCTGAAATAAAAATCCAATTTACAGCTGATGCAAAGACCCCTTTAGGACTGAGCATGAAGAGCAGGAATATTTGCTCAGTCTTCTCCAGGAATATCTTATAATAGCAAAGGATCTACTTTTTTTTTTTTTTTACAAATTACTCAGCTGTTCCCTCACTCATTTACAGCCACATTTTTTTCAATCATTTGGTCACCAAGACCACAAAAATATTTACTGTTTCCAGGGCCATGTCAACCCTTTTTTATCCCTCCTGATACTTAATTTTGAAGTAAACCTGCAAATCTCTAATTAAAAAAGTCAAAACGCGTGATTAATTACAAACCAAGAGTATTTTGAAAGCAGGAAAGAAAATAAACAACTGTGTAAAGTGAACAGATGGGATTACAAACTGAATTGCCATAATTAGCATTGTGAGGCTGATAATTACTCATTAGAATAACAATACATGTCTAATATTAATATGAGATAACACAAGTGTGGTTACAGGAACAGAAGGATGAAGTAAACTTGGAAGGGTCTGGGAAGGATAATTGGAGCTGGACTTCCTGCTAATATTTAGATTTGACTTGTGAGGTTCTTGTGGAGATAAATTCTGATTTTTGTGGACAGGATCCCGATTTCCCCGGTTTTAAAGCAGAAAAAGCCCTGCAAAGTCTTTATTGTAGGCTTCTGATGGCCCTGTACAATTTCTTAGAGATCTAAAGCTTTCTGTTGAACAACATCTGACTTTCTGGTCTACTTGATGAGTCTAAACCTGGCTTTAGGGGGGATTTGGGATCTAAGAACTACCTGCAGATATAAAGCAGGAGATGCTTGGAAATCTGTCTATATTGAAAAGTGGCAGAACTGTCTCTAAAGAAGACTGTGAGCAAGTGGAATGTCCTTTAAATGTTGAAAAGGACATTGATCTCCTTAATTCCCAATAAGTACAGTGCAGATGAGGGTGCTCAAACAATAAATAAATCTGTATATGAGGTAAATCAGTGTTTTTCTGCAGTTCTAAGGAATGACAGTTTATGAGAGTTGATTATGATGAGTTGCCAGGTTACACAAATCAAAATCTAAACCCAAACCATGAACTTGGAGATATTTAATAGAAAAATGGAGTCAGTGTCACTTTATTCTGTTAACTTCGAGCAGTTTTACTTGGATTGGAGAAAGAGGAAATCTTAATGAAACAATTGTACAGTTACTTCCATTTAATGGCTGTTTTACAGTCAAATACACATTAAGAAGAAAAATGTTAATTGCTGATGTGCTGAATACACTGTACAGGCAACATTTAATTACAAAAAGATATCATTTTGAATGACTGCTATTTTCCCTGCCTTCCCCAAATGAACTCACCAACAGAATAATCCAGAGTGTAAGCAAAACTGAAGTCCAAAGATCTAATTTCTAATTCAGGGAAGCATTAAACATATGCTTAACTTTGACCAAATGTGTAAAGCCATTAACTCCAGGCCCATAAAGAAGTGCTTAAAGTTAAATGGGTACTTAGGTTATTATTCACACAGGGTTGCCTTCTTGAATCTTACTCCCCTACTAGTATTAGCACTCTCTTCAGCAGCTGGTCCCATTAATTACCAAAAGAAAAAAAAAAAAAAAGAAATCCCCAAAAAACCTGTTACTGACCATTAAAATGCAGCACAACCTGATGTGCATATCTACATATGGGTTTCATATTATATTCTGTTTATACCCTTTTTTTTTTTTGCCTGTATTAAACATGAGCAGAGGAAAGCAGAGGTTAGTTTATCTGTTTGCTGGGCCTGATTGTTAAAGGCAGGCAGGCAGCTGAATATTTGTGTCTGTGGTTGTGAATGCAAATGAGGAGCTGCCTTTAAAAATCGTGAGTTGTGTTTTTGGAGTCTCCAAAAAGAAAGAAGTTTGGGCAGGAATCTGAAATAACCTGATCCAGAGTAAAATTTCTTAATTTTTTTTGTCTTCATAGAATTAAAAAAACAGGGGAAATCCAGTCTTAAAATAATAATTTTCAGGCCTAAAAGCTTTGTGACTGCCATGGACTGGAGAGAACACTGGGAGATCTAAATTTCAGACAGAAAAGACATAGAATAACTCTCATGGTTGTTAATAAATGGGCTTCTAACCCAAACCAGCCCTGAAAGAACAGAGCATAAAATATTCTTGCTATTTCCACTTCTTCCTTACTAAGCGAAACAGAAGATGGTTTATTTGGGTTAATCATTTTCTCCCTAAGCATCTCAAAATCAGACCTTGGATCTTATTTTTGCCATATTTTGATTTCTCCTACACCAGACCAAAATTGTCCCCTTGACTTTGCCTTGTTTGACACAAACCCAGAATCAATTCCAGCTTATCAGTAGCAGACAAACCAGGTCTTTTTGGGGGAAACTGGAAAATCAGGATAAAGGGCAACAATTTTAGGAAGTTTTGAGACATGCAGCTATTTCAGTCAGCTCCACTCCAGTGGCATGAAATTATTGTTCTTCATTAAATTATTATTGAGGAAATTTAGTGTTTATTTAGTGAATACTCACAGGGTTATTAGTTATGGACTGCCCTCCTGGTTTTTAAATCTAAATAATTCTACAGCTACGGGATTTCCTAATACCAGTTCTTCCTCTGTGAAAAGCTGTGCCCTCTCTCCATGAAAAATGAGGATGTTGTTGGATTCCATGGATTTAATGCTCTCTGGAATGGCTACAGTTATTGCTTCAGTCTGTTCTAAGAGAATAGGTAGGCAAAAGGTGGAAAGAAGGAGCTGAAATGTAAAATTTTATGTTGAGTTTCTCATTCCATGCACTGCCCTCCTGAGATTTATTAACTACAGAACCACAAATCCTCCAAGCCCTCAGGAAAAGCCAATGGGGATGAGATTTCCCTGACTTTTCCCTGGCTCAGCTTTAGTTTCCAGCTCTTCAGGCCTCCCTCCCTCCTTTTCTGATGTAGGGTGAGCAAATTCCCAGCAGGGACTGAGTCCCCTCATCCTTGGTCACACCCCAGGCACTGATCTCACCTGAGGGTGCCCAAAATCTGTTCTACGTTCCATAGAATGAAATTCCTTTGAAACAAGTTTTTTTTTGGAAGGAAAAGGTGCCCCCGCCTCTCTACAAAGCTTCAATAAACAGGGAAAGTTCTCAAATAAAACTCGAATCAAAACACAAATAAATTTCTGTCCTTTGCCTTTCTAAACTCCTATGAAATCTCCAGTCAAGGCTGAAACCTGATATAATACTCAATTTTTTTTTTGTACAAGAATAAATATTTGCTCGAAATCCAGGAAAATCTGCATATTGAGCCCAGGATAATCCTCTTGGATGCCTGGCAAACCCCCTTGAATCCAAGTCTCTTACCCATTCTGGAAAGATTAGACAAAAATCACATTTTGCCTCAAACAAATCTTGGTATGGATTGTCTCGTTATCTGGAAATATACCTTGTACTTGAACCCTCCTGTGAAGTGTTTGGTACTATTTATTTTCACTGAAGTCTTTATTAGAGCCAACATTTAAGGTTTTAACAGAATTGCCTTTAACTGGAATTTATTGGCCATTCTTGCCCCGCACAAACACTTTTTAATTTAAAAGAACATGTTTCTTACAGCGAGGTTTCAGCCCAACTGCTTTTTTTACTTAGTGAAAACCCTTTGAAATGCTGTTGTACTTCTTATTTAAGAAGTTATTCATGTGAGGAATGGCAGCAGGTCTAAGTACATAATCCGAAATAAAAGGTTAACTTTTGCAACAAATTGTAAATGGTTGTTTGTCTGGTTTTACTTTTCCCAAGCAAGACCCAGAGACAGATTTACTTTGAATATTCTTCACTCCCCGAGAGATGACTTCTCCTTCGTTGGAAGTTTTATTTGAATGAGAGTGAGACGTGAATATCTGGGAGCCTTCACATATTTCTGAGACATTTCTCTTGCAGGTTGCAGATGATTCACAGCAAAGAAGTCTTTTGATGCCTTGCCAGAATACAAAATGCCAGGTCCTTGCCAATGAAAGAAGCTCCGCTCCCTTCAGCTCACATTTGGAGCAGCAGTTGGGCTTAAATTTGCTTTTGTAGATATGGCTCACCCAACTGTCTTCGTTTGGAGCAGGCTTTGCTCAAAGAACACAAACAGCAGCTGAAGGACCTGACCCTGGGCAGGGAAAACTCTGGAATGACAGAAATGTGTGGAGGAAAAGAGGCTGATGGTGTTTGTGCTCAGTGCATGAGTGAGGTCTTTATATAAATAGAGCAAAATGTGAATACTAGAGGCAGATCAAAAACTGCTGTTCTTCAGTGAAGTTTGCTTTTAAGTGCTGGTTTTGGGAGATAGAATATTTTCCTGGCATGCATTGCAACACTTCTGTTATACAGATTTTATGTGATCCAGGTGCTAAAATCATGATTTAAGCATTATTACATTTATTATTAATGTACACCATCATTTGCTGCCTGACAACATAATGCTAACTCATGAATAAAGTATCCAAGATAGCAGCAAAATGATAAGTAATTCCTAGGTGATAAGAGCTGAACAATTAGGACCAAACAATACCATCATAAAGCACGGATTTTGGTCCTTACAGACAGCATTAAATTAAATTAAATATTTCCCGGCTAAAGAATAAGGCACATAAGTATTCCAATTACAGATGAAAGGGAAGCCACGAATCCCTTCAAATCTCTACAGCAAAGGGTTCCCAATGCTTTTAATAAACATATTGTTTTCACCTGGAGGAATTTAAGATTAAATCTGATCTAGAAATGATGCCTCAGGTTTAGCTTTTATATTTTCCACATTCTGTGCTGCTTTAGTGTGTGGGTCTGAGCTTCACATGAGGGGATGCTGAGCTCTGTGCACAGAGCAGGGAGACAAAACAATTCCTGCTCCAGCTGGGCACCAAGGACAAATGATCCAAATCTCAGCCCAGGAGCACAAACCCTGTGGGCTGGAGAGAGAAAAACAAGCAGGGTGGGACTGCAGGGGCTAAAGCTGGGATGGGACAATGAACTGCAAGGTGCAAATGGAGCAGAACTGATCCAAGGCAGAGAGCCCGGGAGCGCTGGTGCATTTTGGGGCCATTTTGGTTCATCTTGGGTGCAGCCCTGGCTGGGCTCTGGTGCTGCCCAAGGTGGATCCATGGAGGAGATGCTTGGAATGAATCCCTGCTTTATTCTGGAGCTCTGCCCAGCACAGGGCATCAGAACTGTGAAATAAATAACACAAACACCTCATGGCTGCTCACAGGGTCAGGACTTCGCTGTTGTCTGGGAAGGATTAACAGCAGGGAGTTATTTTGATGATGAGAATTGAAGATTATATATTCAAACTGGAAAAGTGGAATTTAACATTCCCTTTTTTACCAGTGACAAAACTTTTTGTGGCCAGCACAATGGGATGGATCTGTATTTTCCCTTTAATCTGAAGGGAAGATGTGTTCCAATCTCTCTGGGTGTGGATGTATCTCCCACCCATCCCTTTAATGTCTTCAATTCAGCAGAAAGGAGATGTGGAGTGCTCAGCTTTAACAGCCTGGATTTCTTCAGAAATGATCCTGTTGGGATTAAGTTCCTCCAGCTCAGTATATTTTCCTATTGAGCTGCTTTTTTTCTTTTTTTTTCCCCCTTCTGTGACTTTTGGCTAAAAGTAATTGCTGAGTTTTCTCATTAGGAAGGTGTGTGTCCCTCTAAAAGGAAACGAGTGCAGGACACCACCACACTCTGCCAGGCTTATCTGCAGCCTGGAATGCAGATTTCCCGCTTTGTCACTGGATATCTTCATTTGCAGCCCAAATTTTTCCTTTCAAATCAATTCTCAGATACAGAAGACAAAATCCTCTTGTAGTAGATGGCAACAAACGCCTTGAATTTTTCCATTGTGAGAACAAATAATGAAATTAAAGTTTTCCTAGGACATTAATTCAGGCTAGGAAGTGTGACATGTTCATCCCAGTGCTGAAAAAAGCCATATTTATTTAAGTTCCTTTGGTAGACATAGATCCAGACTTGCTGGTTAATGTTCACAGAATGGAACAATGCTCATTTCTGCAGCTCCCCTTTTCAAAATCAGTTCTGTGAGTGATGTGCAGTGAGAACCTGATGTTCAGGAATGCACCAGAGAATTACTCCTAGTCATTTTTTACCTCTTGATTTCTTTAAATAAAGGATAAAAAATTGCCTTTTCATGCATTGATGTTTCTATATTTAGTGCTGGAAAGGGCAAAAGGGAGAGGCAAAAAAAAAATCCTGGTTGTGAGCTGTGGGCAGTTTAATTCTCAATTAAATTTTGTTGTGGAGAGATTAATTTAGGACATATTCCATCATTTTTGCCAAGTTTGCTCTTTCCATTGGCTTGCCTGAAGCCCAGGACCTCACCTTCCAAGTTCTCCAGAGAGACTCAAAGAACCAGAACTGTTTAGAACCAAAACCAACATCTTTGAGCTGTTTTCCTGCCTAAATCCTAATACCAGAATTAGCTCATGCCAGGCTCTAATCATTTATGCTTACAGGCATCTAAAATTAGGTAATGTGTACCTGGAGATAAATTTGGCTGCGTGCTGCACTGTGCACGAGAACTGCAAAATGAGGAATAATGGAGGCTAAAATCCTCAGCAGTGGAACACCTGACAGGTCCATAATAAAGCTGAATTTACAGAGTGGGAAGTCAGAGGCCATGTGAATTTAGGCTGTGTAGTAAATAATGGATGCTGAAGTGCTGGGCGTGGTTTATGAATATGCAAATGAGCATTAGCGTTTGGAATGCAGGCAGGGCTCTGATTCAGGGACAGGGCTGTGAATATGCAGCAGCTGAATTTACTTCTTTATTGGAGTTGGTGGCTCAGCATTTTTGTTTTTATTTTTTAAATTTTTATCTCTAGTTCAATTTCTATTTTACTTTTTTTTTAAATTTTTATTTTGGGGATTTTTTTCTTTTCTTTTTTTTTTGGGGGGGGGGTTTGCTTCTTTTTTGGGTTTCTTTTTCTTTCTCTTTTCCTTTTTCTTTCTTTGTTTTCACATTTCCCATGGTGAAAAAGCAGCTGGCCACAAGATCAGCAGTCACTCTCAGAGCTTGCTCTCCTGCATTTCCTAGCAGGGTACAGGTGGATTTTTTTTTCCCTGCTGTTGCCACCAGCGAGGGAATCTTGGTGCACCCCTTGTGTAACAAGCTGTGCTCTGTGTTTTGTTCTCTTCCTTGGGCCAGAATTTACTGCTTGGGAAGAATTTTATTTATTTTATGCCTTCTTTATTTGTTTTCTTCCTGCATGCCACACCAAAGCAGGAGGGACCTGAAAGACCTGGTGGATCCAATAAGGTCATGAAACTGAGATAATTGGACATAACTCTTCATTTATAACTTTCAAACTGTGAATCTTTGTTTAATCATTTAAGCTAAATCTTCTCATTTCCCAGCCTGTTTCAAGGGAAGTGAAACATTCAGCATTCCTAGCAATTTTGCCAATCCAGAGACAAATATGGATTGCTTAATATCATTATATTGTAAAAGCCTTTCATTTCAGTATAAACCTGGCTCAAACGTCATGCCAGACAATGATTCAGTCAGCATGAATTTAAAATGGAATAAATAAATTATCATCTTTAGTGAATAACAGCTACTATAAAAATAAGGTATAAAGTAAGTAATTGTATGTATTACACTAATTAGTGTGTCATTATGTCTTAAATTTACCTAAAATAATCAGGATTTAGGAGATATTGATAGTGCTTTGATTTAGCTTTTTTATTTGCTTCTTTTTTACTAATGTTTCCTTATTTTAACAGGTGCTTCAATACAGAAATAGTCTGTTCATCATCAAAAAGGAAAAAAAAATGTAACCTTGATTTGCTGGAATAAATTACAGTTACATGTGACATTTACATATTTTTATTATTGAAATTACCTCCAAAAATACCTCTTGAAGATCCCAACAGTTAATGATAATGCAGTTTAAATTTCAGCATTTCTTTCTCTCCTTATCTTTTTTTTTTTGCTCAGTGAATCCTCATTCCCTAGATAAGTAGCCCATGGCTGTTGCTGGGATTTTTTTTCTGTAAGGTATTACAGGTGATGAGTCAGAATTATCTGCTAAAATTAATTCTATTAGGAATGCATTCGTTGGCTTGTTCTAAAGCAGCAATTTATCACATTGCAGTATAATACATTGATAAATCTCCCAGCACTGGCAAAAAAAAGCTTCCTGGGATTTACTCCTCCGTGTTCCAACAGCCCAATTTATATTTCCTACACATTCTGGGGTTCAGAGGAACACGCTGGGGCTGATGTGGGATGGCAGACACTGAAGTCTGAGGGAGCTTGGAGCATAATTAAGAGATAATAGTGCTATCTGCCTGTTTTATGAGGCACTAACACAGCCCTGAGTGAATAAAGCACAGAATAAACTCATTCCAGCCAGGGAACTGGAGCCCTGCCAGCAGCCTGGATGCAGCAGCACCGTTACATCAGCCTGCTATCAGTGTTTAATTAAAGAAAATTGGGTGGGCATTGCTGCAAATGGCACGGAAAAGGATGGTTTGAGGCTGGGGAGGGCTTGGTGGGGTCACTGTGGAATGAGCTCCTGCTCCACACCTCCCTGGGGATCTCAGGGGTGTCTGAGGTGCAAAAGACACTGAAATGAGAAAATTCACAGATTGTGTCAGAGCAGTGGGATGCTGATGTTATCCTCAGTCTTAGAACCGAGGGATTAAGGCAAAAAAAGCCAAAAAACTAAATGAGCTGGACAGCAAGAAGCTGATATTGGGCTGCCAGGTGCAGGTGATGGCTGAGATCATTATCACACGTTCCTCTAGAAAGGACAGATGGAAAGACAAAGGGAAGATGTGCTGCCCACATCCTGGAAGGAGTTGGGAAGTTACCCATGAAGGCAGGACCTGGCTGAGCACCAGAGTGGCTCCTGAGACAAATCTCCCTGACATTCAGCCCTGACAGCTCTGCCCACATTTCCACATAAAGGTGCTCATTTAATCCAAATATTTGGATGCAGGTGCCTACTCCCACCAGTGGCTGGATGGAGGCCACTCATTTTGTTTGTGTAAGTGACCAAGCAGGTGTCAAACTGCCACAGTTTTGGTCCAAATCCAGCTTTTGAAGGATGATCCGAGAGGAAATTCTGGGGAGTTTGGTGATGGATCCCCTGCTGAACTTCACCTCCATGGGAAGGGCTCAGGGAGGCAGAAGGGAGTGGAGAGCCCCTATTTCTGTGGAACATTAAAGAAACTGATAAAAGTCTTACTCCTGCCACAGCCACCAGCTCAGATTTCCACTTTCAGCGCAGGTGGCAGCAAAAACTTGCAAGGCAGAGGTATCAAAAGTCTTTCCATCACATCAACCAAAACCACTGCAGAAATTAACATTATGTCATCAAAAAAAACCCAATAATATTCAATAAGACAATGTGAGGAAATGTAATTTAAATAAAATAATAATGGAACAAGAATAAACTTACATTTCTTTGTGATTACTTCAGAAATTCAGGCTACACCTTCTGCTTTGAAGCTCCAAAGCCCTGAAGCATTTGCAAGGGGAAGACAGAATTAGCAGTCAACCCAATCAATCAACACAATCAGTTGAAGCATTTTAGTATTTTTTTACTGAAAACTTAATGTTAAACTACTTTTTTGAGATGTTAATAAAAAACTGAACAATATCCTAACTAATCCTATTAAATACTTTTCTCACTGGACTCCAGCAAACTTTTTGGAGAAATGTCTTCACCATCATTAGAAGTTCTATGGGTCATAGACACTTTTCAGTAAATCTGGCCTGACTTTGGTACTCAGGAAGGTCTAATTTTATTCAAAAGTATAAAATTAAGACAAAGATTTGCTCAAGGTAGAGTAAAACTGAAAACAGTGACAGGTTTTTCCATAAAGTACATTTTGCTCAATGGGTGAACAGCGCCAGGAAGGAGGTGGATGCTGCTGTTCTGGCAATCTCTGATCTGCTCATAACTCTGATTTTTGTGCCTGGATTTTATTCACAGCCCACACTGTGACACAGCAGCACCCTGGGGCTGAGCACCATCCCACATTCCCAAAAACTCCACACTAGCACACAGAGGGACCTGCATTGTCAATGGCTGCCTTCTTTTCAAGCAGGATATTTGCATTAAATTGGATTCATATAGCAGATACTAGGAATGTGGTCATAATGGATAAGGAACCTATTGAAACATCAAACAATAGCTGCTTCTTACAAAATGTGCATTTTTACAGGTGTGCTGCAGACAGATTGATCAATCCAGCTGGGAATTCCCTCGTTTTTGTACGACAGAATGTCCTGGTGGTTGATGACAGACTGCTTCAGCAATGGACTCCAAGGAATTTGTAACACAGACCAATTTCCTAATTCCCACCACTTTTCCACTTGTGGCTCCATCACCCTCTCAGCACAGCAAATAAACTGATCTAATGAAAGGATGAAAGAAGAGTTGCTCTGCTTTATAAATTATTATATGGCTTCTCAATAGGGAAAACGTGGGAGATCAAAGGCCACGATTATTTCATTTTTAAGTTTTTTGCTGGTTTTGGAACTAAATCATCGACCAGTAAAATGGAGCCTCTTGCTGGCAATCTTTCCTATGCCTTGCCCTCCAAATATTTTAAGATAGAGCTGTGAAAACCAAAGTAAATATAACCACCCTCTTCTTTCAGTCTGTGGTTCTTGTCATTTCCAAATATAGGTTCAACTTTCTCTTCTGCCCTTGAGGAGCTGGGCCGTTTCATCCCGGCCTTTTGAGTTGAGCTAATCAGTACTTTTTGTCCATGTTTTTTTTTTTTTGTCCAATTTTCTGCATTTTCTCTTCTCTGCTTCATTGGAACCAAAATAGTTTGGGCTGCTGAAGTGAATGGAAGTAATTTTTGTCCATTCAGCACAATCCCACTGCCGCCCTTCCACACTAAATGAGAGATGTTAGAGTTCATCCCTCCAGCTTTCTCTCTCTTGGCCAAGAAAATCTTTTCCATTTTGCAGCTTCCCAAAAGATTTTTTTTTTTTTTTTTTGCTTAGCTGCTGCTTGGAGGTGATATTTGCAATCTAGGGGCTGATGGAACAAGCAAAGATGTAAATATTGTCCTGCTGGTAAGCGCTGATTCATTGAAATGGAAATTATTTGTGCAAGAGCATCGTGTCTTGGCCATTATTTGTGTCAGAAACGAGGAGCAAAAGTAATTTAAAAGCAGGTGCTCTGCATTGCTTTGTTTTACAATGTCTTTTTCTCATTAAACTTGTTTATATTCTGTGTAACCTTTCCGATGAACAGAATGTAAGAGTGCAAAACAAGAGACAACACACACAGAGCTTTAACCTTATCAGCTTCACAGAACCAAAACAGTTTCCTGCATGCAAGAGGATGGGGTGGGAGTTGATAGTCCCTCTTTTTAGCCTTTATAGGAAAAAAAAAAATTAGAATCACTTTGATACCTTAGGTGTGAAACTTAAAATGCTTAACAAGCTCTAAAATAATGCCCCAAAATTCTGTTCCTCCCAGGCTGAGCTCTCACACCTGAGCAGCCACAGGATGTGATTAACTCCTCAGTGACTTTTCTAATTGAATCAACTCTGAATTGATTATTTCTCAATTATTTGTATCATTGAATTAGTTTTGAATGCATCATCCCTCAGTGATTTGTGTCGCTGAATCAATTTTGAATTGATTATTTCTCGATGATTTATGTCACTGAATCAATTTTGAATTGATTATTTCTCTATGATTTGTGTCATTGAATCAATTTTGCAGCAATCAGATAAACAGCTGGATTCCTCAGTGGGGGCTGCAGGATGCAGCTGCTGCATCCCAGCTGCACCAGGGCTCCCATGCATCCTCACCCCTGTGCCTCCTTAAATCCTGGACCTTTTGGAATTTACCAACTCCTTTGTGTGTTCCTGTCACATCCCTATGAGCAAACCTGGCTGAACTTGTACAAAAACCAGTGCAGAATGGAGAGACAAGATTAATTTTGCCTGTGCTTGATGGGTAACAAAAATAGATAACACGACACTGTGCTGAAATGAAGATGATGAGCAGAAGCCTGGAGAGTGTGTGAATCAAATTTAACTTCCAGCTCTTAAGACGCAGCACAGAAATTTCAAGAGGTGGTTGAAGGAGAGCCCTTGTGAGTGGTGCTGCTGTGCTGGTGCTGGGCTCTGGCAGCCAGGAGAGCTCTGTGCTCTCAAATGCTCCTTCAGCAGAGGAGCTGCCCCACAGAGCTGCTGCCTTTGGCTGTGCCAGAGCCTGGGGTCATCCTGCAAGGATGGAATTCCATCCTGCAGGGCTGGAGCTCCATCCTGGCAGTGGGGGTGGAGTTCCATCCCTCAGGGCTGCAGCTCCATCCTGGCAGGGCTGGATTTCCATCCTGCAGGGCTGGAGTTTTATTCTGGCAGGGCTGGAATTCCATCATGGCAGGGCTGGAGTTTTATCCTGGCAGGGCTGGAGCTCCATCATGGCAGGGCTGGAATTCCATCCTGCTGGGCTGGAGTTTTATCCTGGCAGGGCTGGAATTCCATCATGGCAGGGCTGGAGTTTTATCCTGGCAGGGCTGGAGCTCCATCCTGGCAGGGCTGGAATTCCATCATGGCTGGGCTGGAGCTCCATCCTGGCAGGGCTGGAATTCCATCATGGCAGGGCTGGAGTTTTATCCTGGCAGGGCTGCAGCTCCATCCTTGCAGGGCTGGAGTTTTATCCTGGCAGGGCTGGAGCTCCATCCTGCAGGGCTGGAATTCCATCCTGCAGGGAGGCACCCCCTGAACTCCTGAGTGTAGCAGTGTGGGGGTTTAGATGGTGAAAGATGCTACCCATTCCCAAATAAGCATCTCATGTGGAAAAGCTGCTTGGGGAGGTGCTCAGGCCAAGCAGTCAAGTGCACACAGCACACTCAGCATGGGCAGCTCAGATAAGAGAGGCAGCAGAGCCTTTGGTGTGATAAATTCCAGCCAGGGTTTATTCCAGCACGCCCAAGGGACAAAAAGAACAAGCACGGGGTGCCCAGAGAAGCTGTGGCTGCCCCTGGATCCCTGGAAGTGTCCAAGACCAGCTTGGATGGGGCTTGGAGCAACCTGGGATGGTGGAAGTTGTCCCTGCCCATGACACTGGGTGATCATTGAAATCACTTCCAACCCAAACCAGTCCATGATTCTATGAGCTCCTGAAGAAATTCAGGCTGGAATGAGCATTTTCAGCTCAAATGAGTCAAATACGAATTCTGCTGCATTTTGGTGACTTGACCACAATTTTGCATACTGCTAAAATGATTTCAATGTATTGCAAGAAATTCTAGTGCTTTTTTACAATTTCAGAGTTTCGGTACCTTTATTCTGCAGGTGTCAAAGCCAGTTGCACAATTCCTTTTATTTCTGAGAAAATGCACTGTAAAATGCAAGTATTCATCCAGATTCTTGATTTTGGATTTTTTATATATATCTATATAAAAACATATAAATATAAAAATAAATAAATAAATATATATATATCTATGTAAATGTATGGATATATATATATATATAAAATATATATATATAAATCCATACATTTATATATAAATATAAAATAAATATATATATATAAATGTATGGAGATATATATATAAAAAAATATATATATATAAATCCATTCATTTATGTATGTATATATTTATATATATGTATATGTATATATTTTTATATATATATAATATATGTATAATATGTATACATTTATTTTATATATATGTGTATATATATTTAAATGTTTGGATTTATATATATAAATCCATATATATGTATATATATAAAAATGTATACATATTATATATTTATATGTACACATTTATATCTATAAATCCATACATATATATATTATCCAATATAAATTTTGGATTTTATATATATACATATATATATACACACATATATATATATATATACCCTTAAAATGCAGTGATAAAATAAATTGAAGGTACTTCTTGTCTGGCAGATTTCAAAGCGAAGTCGTGCAGTAATAGGAGTTGTGCTCTTTTCCAAAAATATTCATAGAAGCTGCATTTTTAATTCCCAGAGCACCTCTCTGCTGCTGCTGTAGCTCTGTAGATGCACGAACAGGAATATCTGAGCAGGAGAGGTGTGTGAGGAGGGTTGGGAGAGATGGGTGGGAGGGGAAATTAAAGCCTGCATGTCTCTGCCATTAGCACAGAGCTGCTCATAATGATGTGTGGGGCAGGTGTCAGCTCCTGAAGTGACAGATGGCACTTTTGGTGTGTCAGCATCACTAGAGAGCACAGGAGCCTCAAAAGTGAAAATGTGGGCAGGGGAGTCACCCTGCAAGATCAGCTCTGCCTGAAAAAAGCCATGCTGGGAACATGTTGTGTGTCCAAGGGACCCACAGGGCTGAAAGAGGAGAAACTCAGCTTCTCACTCAGGTTCTTCTGTGGCCAGCAGGAGCTGGGAGCTCCTTGGTGAGGGCACACCTGGGGTGCTGTGCCCAGCTCTGGCCCCTCAGCTTGGGAAGGACATTGAGGGGCTTGAGCACATCCAGAGGGGCTGGGAACACAAACCCTGTGAGTGAGGAAGCCCTGAGGGAGCTGGGGGTGCTCAGCCTGGAGAAAAGGAGACCCAGGGGTGCCCCCATCACTCTCACAGCTCCTGAAAGGTGCCTGTGCTCAGCTGGGGCTGGGCTCTGTCTCCAGCAGCACTGACACAACCAGAGCACACAGCCTCGAGCTGCACCAAGGGAAATACAGGTTGGAGAGCAGGAAAATGTTTTTACAGAAAGTTGATAAAGTTCTGGAATGGCTGCCCAGGGAGGTGCTGGAGTCCCCATCCCTGGGTGTGTGTAACAAAGCCTGGATGTGGCACTGGGTGCCAGGGTTCAGTTGAGCTGTTGGGGCTGGGCTGGACTCGATGGTCTTGAAGGTCTCTTCCAACCCAGTGATTCTGTGAATTCTGTGAATTCTGTGAATTCTGCAGCTGCTGCTGGGCACGAGTCCCCTCTGAGCTGCTCTGCCAGGTCACCTTGGCCTGGATGTTGGCTGAGGTTAATTGGGATGGAGCTGCCACCACCACACCCTCACCAGGGCTCTGCATCTCTGAGAGCTCTGCCTCCCTCTGCCTCTTCCCCAGGGAGCAAACAGCCCGATCTGTTTAACTGCTTCCCTGGAACTAAGTCAAAAATGGCCTGAAAATGAGTGTTATTAATGATCACTGCTGCAGCAGAAGCACAAACTTCAGCAGATTCAGAGAAACCTGTGAAGAGCAGCGGGCCTAATCTTATTTCCCATTCCTTTTCTATTAGTGGTGGCTTGGAAAAGCTCTGCTCCAGGTGCTGATTTGCTCTGAGTCTCTCAGGTCTCTTTGTTGTAAATGTGATCTCTTTAGAGCATGGAGGATAAGATTCAGCAGGAGATGAAAACACATGTTCCAGCAAGCTGCAGCTTCACCCTTTGGCCATTCTGCTCCTCTGCCCTTTGCCCCACACAACAAAGCCAAGGAAGATCTTAAAAACAGGGGGAGGAAATAAAAAAATTTTTAAAAAAAGCTGGTTTTGTTTACATTAAAATTCATGAACACATGGTTTGGCCTTTAATCTGCAAAAGTCACAGTATTTGCTCAAAAGGACAGTTTCTCACAGACAGAGCAGGCCAGTTTAAAAAATTCAGCAGTTACAAAGACAAGAATGACCTTTTTTTGGAGCAAGGAGGAGGCACAGGAGAGGTCTGTTTGTCCAGCTCTCCTCTTTCTTTTCTCTCTTCTTATCTCCTCAGCCTCTTTTCCTTCCTCTCTTCAATACTATAAACCAATTTTTCTAAAAATTAAAAAAAAAATTTCAAGGAAGTGTGTGGCAAGGTGCTGATGACATTGTCATGTTCATCTTTGTGCATTACTGCAATCACTTAGAATATTCTCAGCTTGGTCTACAGGCTCATTTATTTCCTAATTTGTCTTTGGGAAAGGAAAAACTACAAATATTAAAGCTAAAAAAATAAAAAATAAAAAAGGAAACTGGGCTTTAAGATGTTATATTTTTCTTGAGAGTCCTGGTAGATAGACAAGATACAAGATGAAATGTCAGATGAATAATTCCATCCTTCAAAGGACAACAAATTATTTGCAGGGGTTAGGAAGCGATGCCAGGTTCTTTCTTATATTTTGTGGGGAAAATATCAGATTTATTGGGAATAGGGGCGGCATTTTTCCGTGTTTGGGGAGCAAGGACACCAGGCTGGGGGGAAGGAAGTGGGGTATCACCTCCCACGATTCCAGGACATGCCATGGGGGTTTTAAAGGGAGAGAACAGCATCATTTCCAACACAATTTCATCATTTCCAACATCATTTCCACCACAACCCCATGGGTTTGGTGTTACAAAAGGAAGGGCTCTGCTGCCTCCAGGACTTGGTGTCAACACCTCCCAAAACAGCAGCACCCAGGGCTGGGTTTCATAGCCCAAACAATTGGCTGTTAGGAAATGGGTGAATGTCAATTCTTTGCTTCTTTTCTGCCAGGGTTGGGATGAAATTGTGAGATGGTATTTCTTGTTGGGACTCAGATGTTTGTTAGTTCTTACCCATGTCACAGTCTCACAAACCCTGAGTTCTGCAGCACTTCACTCCAACAAACTAAAAATGGAGCCCCATCTCTCTCTCTCCAAGGCCTTTTAGGGATAAACTGTCCAATTAAGAAATGACACCTCAATTATTTTTACTTTTAACCCAATAACCAACCACCCATGACCCACAATGGGGACTTTGTATCCAATTACACAAAACCACCCAAACCCAGGGAGGAGAAGGAGAAGAAGGAGAAGAAAGAAGAAGGTGGAGAAGAAGGATCAGCCTCTGCCCTAAAGCCTCCATCTTGCTTTATATCTATTACTACATTCTAAACCCTTCAACTCTAATTTTCCCACCCTGTGGTATCACACACTTCTATCCAAACCCCCACAGTCCCAGTTCCATCATTCCATTCTGGAAGCTTCTCCACAGCCCCAGGTCAATGCAGTGTTCTCCTGGGGGTCAGAGCCTGGCAGCACAGAAAGTCTTGAAAACTCTAAACTTAGAAAGCCTAAAATTCTCACTGACCAGGTGAACTGATGTGATCCCAGCCCTGCTTGCTCAGGACACTTTCAGTGCAGGGCCAAGGCCATTTATTGCCATGGTGGCACCCTGGCATTTGGGCTGCCAGCCCTAACAGGGAGTGACTGGCAGCCTTAATGACCAAACAATATTCCAATATTCCTTGCAATAACTGAGCACTGCTCCTGGGATAGCTCTGGGAATCTTCAGTGTGAACAAAAAGAGTCCTGCAGTTTTCTCATTTAATTAAATTTAAATCTATGGGGACTGGCAGTGCGTGGCTCGGGCTTATGATTCTATTTTTTCTTATTTTTTGAGTTGTTCTTTGCAGTTCAATGCCGTTGTGAAGTAGTTTTTCATCAACAGACAGCCTCAACTGGAAGTGGAGCTGACACCTCATTATCTTTAGAGAAGGATTTTTATTAATTGCAGCACTAAGTACAGGGGAAATAGCCAGGATGACATGTAGTAAAAAACACCAGACAGTAGCACAGGGTGCAAAAGCATTTCAGCATTTCCTGTTATGGGCTGTACTTGTGCTTGTCTGGAATTTTTTATGGGAAGGACTCACTTTCACCTGGTTTTATTGTTGCAACCCAAATTATTAAGGGGTATTTGGAAATATATATATATATATGTAATATTTGAAACTTGGGAGTATTTTAGAAACATCTGCTTTCTAAAATACCCCAGACATTTGTGAGTTGAAGGGAAGCTGCTTGCAGTCCTGTTTTATGGAGAAACACTATTTCTATGTGGTGGAACAAGTTGTAAACATAGATAAAGATACAGATATAAATATAGAGATAAAAAGAATACCTGCACCACATGAGTTGGTAGTTCTTAAAACCAATTTCTGCTGAGCTATTCCTGAACTGTCGTGCTGAGCTGTCCCTGCCCAGGAGATGTGCAGTGCCAGAGCACAGGGCATGGAATTATTCATGTACATTTACACAACATTAGTCAGGAATGGTGCTAATTGCTACATCCAGCACCCTTTAAGTTTAGCTTTTCCGAGCATAACCTGGGATTTCTTTAATGTAATACAGCTCTTTTTAACCTAGGGAAACCCTCACAAAATATCTCCCAGACAGGAATTTGACTCTGTAACAAGATTTTCAAACCCCAGTGTGCACAGAGATGCTTGTTAGGAATCCAGACAAGGTGACAACACATCTGACAGCTTATTGCCACTTCTGGGCTGTCCCCTCTCTGTGCTGTCACCTGTCTCATCTCTTATTTACCAATTACTCATGGTCACAGAGCCACAGACTGGTTTGGGATGGAAGGGACCTGAAATCCCCCCCAGTGCCAGCCCTGCCATGGCAGGGACACCTCCCACTGTCCCAGGTGCTCCAATTCCCAGTGTCCAGCCTGGCCTTGGGCACTGCCAGGGATCCAGGGGCAGCCCCAGCTGCTCTGGGCACCCTGTGCCAGGGCCTTACACCCTCACAGGGAACAATTTCTCTTTAACATCCCACCTAACCCTGCCCTCCATCAGTTTGAAGCTGTTCCCCCTTTTCCTGGCGCTCCATTCCCTTGTCCAAAGTCCCTGAACAGATTTTGCCCACCAGACCCACTGCAGGAAGAGGCAAAAAGCAAAAACAAGGGGCTCTGCCTGGCCCTCCTGCTCCTGTGAGAAGCATGGAAACTCCTGATGGTAACAGGAGGGAGGAATGGTGAGCCTGGGAGGAACCAAGAACCACGACAGTGAAAGCAGAGAGTGACAAAAACTGAGAGGAGCAGGAGGAAATGGAGAGGAGAAGTGGGAATTTGTGCTGGAGGGGTGCTGGAGGTACAGGCAGAAAGGAGAGGGAGAAGGGAAGGAGCCAAACTCTGCTCTAAAGAAGGATACCAAAAAAAAAAAAAACCACATAATAAAAATATCTTAGAGACATCAGGTAAAACAAAGCTTCCCAAAACTACAGGAAAGGCTAATCAGAGACTTTTACCCCCTGCAACACCTACAAGAACCAGGCAACTCCTTCCTGAGTTTTTGTGTTTGTTTAACAAATATCTGTGATCTGTCTGCCAATCCACATCACCCCTCACGTGCAGAGAGGTACCAGCTTCCCACTGGGGCTTCCTAAAGTTAAACTGTCAGCAAAACAACATCCTTCCCTATGGGAATAAATCATGCAGACTCCATTTTCTTCATGGTGGAAAAAGCCCATTCTTTATTCACAAAACTCCTCTTTATCCAGTTTTACAGACTTACAGACCTGTGTGTCACTCCAATGGGTCAGGAGCTTTCTTGTTGATTACTTCATTGGTTAATTTTTATTAAAAACAAGTTGTTATTCTGTATTGATTGGTCACTCAAACTCTTGGTGTGTATGTGCTGAAAAGTTGTTTGTGAGAGATAGTTTTCATTTTTCTAAGGGTGCACAAACAGTTTATCCAGGGGCTGGTTGTTTTTCCCCAGGAATGGATTGTTGTGTCAATGAACTGCTCACACCAGGATTGCTTCCACATGGGAATTGCACAGAGCCACCTTGACAAGGCCAGCCAGTGATTCCAGGAGAGCAGCCCTGATTTTCTGAAGCCTTTCTCTATGATTTTTCTACCTTACTGCAACATTTCCCTCTTCCCAGCCTCGGTCAGGCCACACTTCCCTTTGTTCCTCCCTGCTCCTCCTGCCAGGCTGGCAGCTGCAGCATTCCAAGGGAAGCAGGGATCTGCTTATAAACAAGATAAAGGGAGGGATTCAACTTTTGTTTTCCCCCCTGGCACTTCTTTAACTTTTAAAGGAGAGTTTGGACTCCCTCCTTCCACGCCCTTGTTGTGCTCAGAGCCTTTTCCAGCCTCGTGGCTGCCCATCAGGAGATTTTGCTGAGAGACAGAAACATCCAATTTGTTCCTTGGTTTGTCCAGCCCCCAGGCTGGCTGTGTTTGGGCAGCTCTGCTAAAGATCCCTGGGCTGGGAAATTGTTCTCTGTGTGTGGGAAGAAGAACGTGGATTTTATGTTGACAAAAAGCCTCTCAAAGTTGTTGCTTTTTTGCTGGAGGGACAATCCCAAACTCGTGCTGTGGATGCCTGAACAGATGTGCCACAGCCAGGGCACCTCAAGGGCAGCACTCAGAATTACCTCATGGCATAAAAGGGGTTTTTCCCCATCTGCTTAGGAATAAACACCTGGTGTAAAAAAAATCTTCAATCAGTGGCAATTAATACAGTAAAAATCAAGGATTAGAGTCAATATTTAATGAGTGTGTTACAGAGCAGGGAGAACTGGATCAATTGAAGGTGGCAGGACACAGTGGAGAAAACAGAAACTTCTCTTGTAATGAAAGGCGATGTCTAAGAGCATAAACCCCTGTGATGAGATTTAAAATCCTGTGAGTGACTTTCCAGGCTAAGGAATGCCTGAATTGAGTGGTTTTTGTGTAGGCTGCTGCTGCTCTTTCCATACACATTTTCTATTTCTGGCATAATACATAAATCAGTGTCACAACAGAAAGGAAAAATGATGCACACTTAAAGCAAAACATAAAATTACCTCTTTATGGGCTATCTTCTTCTTAGGTATTATTTAGAAAGCACAAAATAAAGTAGCAGAGCTGTTTTGGAGCTGCCTTTTACAGCACAGGAAGGGAGGAGACAGATTTGACAGGGATGAAATCCCTGCACCCACAGTGGCGTTCAAACACCTCTGAGCATCACCTTTGTGCCTTCTGCTGCCAGGGAAATGCAGAATTCCTCTTCCTTGGACAACAGAGGACAAATTTACTGCAGGATTTGCTCCTCACCCTGCAGAGAGAGCAGAAAATGCCTCACATCCAGCTGGAGTCTGGTGAGGGGGACAACCCTGACTTTGCTGTGGTTTCCTGGGACATCTCACGAGGGAGAACTTGGAAATCAGGATTTGATAGCTCGAATGTGAGCTTTAATAAATTGCCTGAACCTCTGGGAATTCTTATTGTGATAGGGACAAATAGACAAGAGCCAATATTCTATGGACAGAAATGCCTACATCTGTAATATTCACCTAATATAATATTGTGGATTTTTTACTTGCATAAAACACACAAATAAATAAAATGTCCTGCTCACAACTCAAGCTTTGCAGAAAAAGCCTGTCTTGTGCTGAGTGTGGGTTGATGGAACATTGCCTGGCCAGGATTTTCCCTGCAAATGGAACCTCCTGTGCTTTCTGTCCATTCTCTCCACCCAAAGCAGCCAGGAGGAGATAAGAGCACAGATCTGATACCTGATCATCAGAGAGATAAGAGGCATTCACCCAGGGAAAGCCCCACCAAAGATAAAGGATTGCTCTGATGTTGTCCAACCTGTTATTAGCTCATGGACGAGTGGGAAATTCAGTTTGTTCTGTGGGAATGCCTTTTTCTACAATACTCCCAATATCAAGGGGAAATAATTTCATAACACCAAAAACCAGCACCAAAACCTGCTCAGGACACCATTTCTGGAATATTTTGCACCAAACTTTCTTAGCCTAAGGTACCAATGTTTGCAGTTCTACCCTGACTCTTTTGGGAAAGATTAATAAATGGAGCATGCTGCCCATAATTCACTTTTTTTTTTTTTTTAATGTCATTAGAAATAAATGGACTTTGTAAAGAGTTTCAGTAAAATATAGCACTGTCAGCCTTAGGAAAGTTATTTTGGAAAAAAAAATAATAATATATTTGAATATAGAGAAAAATCACTTGATGAGATCTGTTTCCTTCCTTGCTGTAAGAAATACAATTTTTAAAGGTATTTAGAGCCTGATTTGTGGGTATCTCACCTCCTCACCTTTCTCTTCTGCTTGCCCTTATCTTTTGTGAGGATGATAAAAGCTTCACCTGCCACGGCTCCATCCTCTTTAAGCCCAGCCATGAGGTTTAATCCATTGTAGGCCTAGTTCATAAAAAGGGTTTTACCTCTCTCTTTCCTAAAAGAGAGCCCAAGACATAATCCAATTATCAACAGTATATGGCTGTTAGAGCTGAAGACTTTCAGTTTTGTTGGAAATAATTTTTGAATGGTGTTAATATCAGGGGCAACCAAGTTTCCTATGAAGAAAAATAGGATTTATTAAAAAATAGGATTTAAAAACTGTCCCCAAAAAAGGTGGATTTGCTGTCTCTTCTGAAATAAAAATGTTGATAAAAATGTCTTTCAGTTTTATTTCTTCAAGCAGAAAACCGCAATAAAGAAAACTGCTGCTTTTTCTATTATAACAAATTCAAGGTTTCATGAATGAATTTGAAATAAATGAATTTTAAAATCTCACACCCAGGCACTAAACCCAAATAAGAACATGCTATGTTATTTTCAAAACCGTTCCTGTTATAACCCAGTGCCAATTAAACCTCAATATATGTGTTAATTTCAGAAACAAGGAAAACTTGTTTCCCCTCGCTTATTGCTGCTTGTGCAGGTTCCTTCTTTGGAAGTTAATTTGCAATTTTTGTGAGTTTTGGAGCAGTTTGGGGGGAGGTACAGAGGCAGCTCTGTACCTCTCTGTAAAATTCCTTTTTTCCAGGCTCAGCATCTGTTGCTAAGCTCTAAATACACAACAAAAATTTCAGGTGAGGCTTTCTCATCCATGGCAAGGCTTAATTTGTGTTCACGTTCCAGAATCTCTCCTGTTATTTGAAACACCAGGTGACTGCATTGCTAATCTTGCAGTTGACAAGTGGCCTTCCTCCCCTTTGGGACTGCAAAAAATTATTTCTGCAAGCAGCCCCAATCCCAAGCAAAACTTCTCCAAGATAGGGGTTATGCTGCTCCTTCTGCTCTTAAATATACATATAAATAAACAATACATAAATAAACAAACCAATAGGACCTTTAAATAAACAAGCAAATAAATAAATAAATAAATAAATAAATAAATAAATAAAGGACCAGGACCTTAAAATAAATAAAACTCTGCAAAACTTTGGGATGGCTCTGAAGGTTTTGGGGCTGTTTCAAGGAGAATTTCTGACAACGTTTTCAAGGTCTGTGTTCTGCACCCCAAACATTAAAAAACATTTAAAAGGAGCACGAGCTACAAGCATTGCAGGTAAAGCAAGGCAGAAAAGCCTTGCCAGCTTGCTGAGCATCAGTGTGTTTAGATAAATCTGGGAATCTCTGTATGGCAATTTATGTTCCAGCAGCCACTGCATAGAAAAAGCTTTTGTATCCAATTTAAAAACATGAATGTTCCATCCTTACCCTAGAGCTTAAAGACAATTTACAGAAGTAGGGCACTGTGAAGTATTGCCACAATAAACAGTTGTTTTACTTCCCTTTTACAGCAAAATTAGGGGAACACTGCAACCCTTGTCAAGCCTTAAAATATGTTTGCAATAAAATAGAAGCCATTGGCTTTCTTTAATTTCAATGAGTTTCTTCATTATTCAAAGGCCTCTTTAAATCTTTCAGAGATTCAAATCTGGTTTTTTAAGAGGAAATACATAATCCTTCAGTAATTAATTAGTGTCTGGCTACTAAAAAATTGGATATTGGTGGTCCTCCTGTATTTTTTTCATGGAGGGAGAAAGCATTTTAATTCTTCAAAATTTGCTTATAGGTTCCTTTCTGTTGGCAGGAGTTTGAATACATTATAAAATGCTTTTCTGGTAATACCCTTCCAGAATTAATGAAGGAGCCCCTTATAACTGGTTACTATGAATTAATTAGAAATTCATCCTGGTGGCTGGAGATTTATTTGGATATGAAAGAAAGTTCATAGAAAGTTGCTGTTTATTTACCCACAAAGAAGTTCCTTAGTAAAGACTGAGGGTACAGCGAGTTAATAAAGACAAGAACAATTATTTTTATATTTTCAGTGAATGAAAATAATTGACCAGAGGTAAATAGTTTCTACAAATGACACAGAGTAGCTCTAAAATAGCCAGGCTGGAATATTTCAATTAACTGTGAGCAGCACTTCACTGCACAATCAGTCCCTCTGAAAACAACAGAAACAGAGGATTAATGTCCAGCAATGAGATTGTATAAATTCAGATCTTTGGGCCCTTTGAGGCAGAGGCCCCTGGATTTCAGGAGCCTGGGTTTGGTACTTAGGGCACACCACGGACACCAGGGGATGGCTGGAGGTGGAGAAAGATTTCTCTCATTGGCATAAAAATCAGTGAGTGGAATTACAGCTTCATCTGCTGCTGTTTGTGTGATAAGGGATGGACAGAAGGTGTTTTCTGGCTGTGTGAATGAAAACAATGGAGAGTGAACTGGGAATCTGAGAGAGGATTTAGGCAGAAAATCCTGGTGCAGCTCACCCCAGTCACTGCAGAGTGAAGGAGAGAAAAATCTTTTCATGTTCTGCAAACCCTGAGCTGGGTGGGCTTTGGGCAAACAGACACTTCCAGGCTACCCTTGACAAGCACAATTTCAAAGTGATGCAGACATGATGTCTTTGTTTGAAGAAATAGCTTTAAACAGAGGGAGCGAGGGAAAAAAAGTCAAATAAGATAAAACCAGAAAAAAAAATCTCAAGATGGGAGTTGTCAGATACTTGGATTTTAGTAAAGCATTTGACACTGTCTCATGAAATCTTAATTGAAAAATTAATTCAAGTCAGCTTGGCTGCAGACAATGGTGTGTGGGTTGAATATTGGCTAAAGCACAAATGAAAAAATGCTGATAAACAGCTGGTAACAAGATGGGTGGAAATGTCCAGTGGGGTGGACATAACAAACATACACTGATTTTTAGTCTGAGTTTACTTTATATCTTCATTAACGGCTTAGAAAAAAGATATAATCAAGATCACAATTAAATACACAGATTATGCCCATCCTAGATGGATGTCAATAAGGGGAGTGAAATAAAAAATGAAACATGGATAAAACATGGCCAAAATAGATTCATCAAGGGAAGCAAATTATTTTACTGCAAACACAAAATCAGCACAAAGCAGAGGAACTCAAGAGATGAACAATAGTTTATCTTTTAGGGGATGGAAGAGTGGCAATGGACAAGAGAGCAGAAGGATGCTGCTACAGGAATGATAAAAAGGGAAATGCAAGTTGAGGATCCAGTGCCCTTTGCATCCAGTGGAAGTGCAGCCATGGACTTCAAAGGGTTCTGGGCATGGCTGGCAGTCCCAAAGCAGGGATTATCTGCAACCTTGTTCTGGCCACTGCAGGCAGCCATAGGAGATGCTCTCCCAGAAAGATGTTAAATTGGCAGCAAATCAGAGAGGAGGCAGAATAAAAAATGAAGGGGTTTTGTGAGAGCTGAAGTGGGAAGAAAAATGAAGGGAATTAAGCAGTTATAATTTGGCCAAATAAGGAATAAGCAGGAGCACAATAACAGCTTTCAAATGTCTGAGGACCTAAGCCTGTATAAAGGATAATAATTATTCACTCTGTTACATGGCAGAAGGAGTTTAACAGGTGAAGGGAATATATTATGAGGGAAGAAAGACATTTGATGTAAATATCAGGAAATGCTGCATATTAAACTGTTGAATAATAGAGGAGATGGAAGTCCTGTGGTCTGGGATTTCTGAAACTCAGATTGAATGCCAGCTATTGAAATGCAGAGAGGAACCTTTTCAATTCCCCAGGACACCAGGAAATGCATCTGCCTTGGAAAGATTGGGATCTTCTCCCGACCTCTCCCTGTGCAAGCTCCATGTGTTTTAAAGCCCACACCAGGAGATGCAGGAATATCAGAGGATAAATTGTTCTTAATAAGGAATAAACACTCCTCATATCTTCTGATTGTGCAATCTGCTCCCACCCCTGTCTGACTGAGATCACAGCCTTTTCTCAAATCACAGCTTTTTCTCAAGTCAATATCTTCAAACTGCTTTGTTCTGCTCAGGCAAAAATAAAATGCTTTACTGGGGTGGGAAATGGGGATATTCATAGCAGCAACCCAAAGATTTATTAGTAGAGGACATTTTTTACCTCAGTTTGTCTCAGAATACTGGTTGGTTTGGTTTTTTTTCCTGCTAGAAATACTGTCTAGAAGTGCTATAAGACTTCTTTTCTGGAGTTTTTCTTCCCCGGTCTCATTTTTTTCTTAGTTCTTTAGATACTAAAACCACTGACTACACTAAAAACCATTAATGAATTTGTTTGTTCGCATGTGCCCACTCATTCACAGAGCAAGGGGTTTGACTAAAAATATTAATCAAAGAGAAAAATATAAAAATCTGACTTTTATTCCATCATGCAGTCCATGATAGGGGAGGGAGCTATTTCTATCCAGCAATTCCTGCCTTTTTCCACCCCCTGCATTTTGCTTCCCAGCTCTCCACCAAACGTAGGAAGCAAAGACAAATTTCAGATGATAAATCAGGAAGGCTTTTTTTTTTTCACATATCAATGTGAAAAAAGGCAATTTTAAATACAGCTAAATATTTGTAAACATGGGAAATGCCAGATCTCACTTGGTGTAAATGATCCCAAGTTTATTCATTTTGATTTGAGCATGACTGTTTACACTGGATGTTTCAGTGTGTGGTAAATTACAGGACTTCACCCACTTTAATATCAGTTTTAATGACCAATAATGAGCTCAGGCAACAATAAATCAGTTTTTAGACTTTAGACCTTGCTACAGTCTATGGCAGAAAACATTAAAAGTACTTCTTGGCCCTTTCTGTCTTGATTTGATACTAATGCACAATGAATTGCAGCTTAAGGAAACACTAGAGAAAGCTTTCCATGTCTTAGTGTAAATCAATAGATTTTATTACAGCAAAACACGTCTCGTACATCTGCAACACCATAAATTTATGCCTGGGAAAAAAAAAATAAAAAATCAACATGTCCTGCACTGCAGAGATCAGAGCTGAGAAGCTGAATATTCAGTGTCAGTAGAATGCTGCAGGAAAGGCAAGGACACAACACCTGAGGACAAAAGCAGGACAGGGAGGAGCAGGAGCAGGGAAGAGGTGGCAGCTGTCCACAGGGCATTGCTGACCCCTTGATTGGAACAATCTGCTTAATTCTGCAGCCTGGTTTCCAGGCTGATCCTGAAAATATTCCCGTTAGGAATTAGGAATAGGAATATTTTCAGGATCGGCCTGGAAATGAGGCTGCAGAAAATATTCTGAAAAAGGAAGGTGGGATGCCTGGCAAAGATGTTTTATGGAGAGAAAGTTCTGAAGCTGAGTGTATTTGGTTTATATGAGTGTGGTTCAGGGGATGACTTCCTTGAAGTCAGGGAAGCACTGATGTGAGAAATCTTGCAATAATAAGTTATTAAAAGCAGTAACTCTTCTGATCCTCCCACAAACTCTGAGAGCAGCACTGGCATCAGTGGAGCCCCACAATTCTGGGAGTCAAAGCTCCTGGGGGGGTTCTGGGCTGGTTTCTCCTCCATAAATTCAGTCACTGCTCTGATTTGCACTTGCCTGAAAAGACATTCAGGATCAGAACCAGTTCAGATTCGAATTAAATTCAGTCTTGGATATATGCACAAATTATAAATACCTGGAGAGAAACAGATTAAGGATTAAGGCTGGTTAAGTAAAGAATTAGCTCAAAATTAAAGGGAAAACAATACATAAACCACAGACTGTAAAATGCCCTGACATTCCTGAAAACCAAGATTCTGTATTTCTACACACTTGTATTATGAACCTTAAAAGCATGAATGTGTTTTATTCCTTGCCAGGTTCGTTCCTCTACTTGGAAAACATTTATTCTGCTTCTTGTTTACACTGAATTTAGAATTAATGTGGCTGTTCTGGTTGAGCAAAAACAACCTTGACTTGTATAAGGCATCATTTTATCATGCCAAGATATCTTGTGTAAAAACATAACATGAGCAGAGTTCTCAGAATTAAGCTGGTTAATAATTACTATATAAACAGGTCAAGGATCAAGAGAGACAGTAAATTCTTGTGAAGTGTGTGTAGATTATATTTCCAAATTGCAATACTGAAAGGCAGAGCTGTCTTAATGTGCACAGAAGAAGTCAGATATCCAGAGGTGAAATATTGTGGTCTCAGGGAACATTTTTCACACACTAATAATCAAAATACAAACACCGGTAGTTGGTTATATGAAATACTGCACTGTTTGCATTAGTGAAGTATTTCTTAGGTGCAATAATATTTACTGAAAAACTACATAATCCAATCCACATTTTCTTATATACTGTAAAAACGAACAGAAATCACAACTGAGAGACTCCAGGTGGGTTTTCTGATAAGTTTTTCAGCTCAAACTCATTTCCCTGGCCCAGCTTTCCTCCCAGAGCCTGCCCAGACACTGCTCCCATCACCTTCCCCAGGACTTCCACAGGGGAGACTCCTTTGGGGCCCCTTTGGCTCTTTTATCTCCTCCAGCCTGGCTTTGAACATTTCCTGAGGGTCACCCCGTCTTCAGCTTTGGCCATGGTCACCTCTGAACCTTTTCAGACATTGAATGTTTCATTTCATGGTATCAAGAGCATGGTAACAAGTTCCTAGGGCTTGTGTAAGTGGCTGGAGCCAGCCAAGGGTTCTCTCCTGCTGAACAACTTGGGTTGTTCTGGATGGGCAAAATTCAGGACTAAATGGATGGCTCAGAGTCAAGGTTTTGAAATTCAGATGGTAAACACACATAGGGCTGGGTATACACCCAGGTGCACACGTGAGAGTGACAACACTGCAGATCTGATGAGAACTGAACTGTGGACTTTCTTCAACTGGAATTATTTTTCAGACATTTTTCTAATGGAGGTTTTCTATTCAATTCATTTGCTCACAGAAGATAGTATTAAAAAAAACCCCAAACAAACGCAAAACAACTGTTTTGTTTTCTGTCAGAAAATGGGAAGTGGAAAGGGAAGTAGTTCTATGTTCCAGCACTCCCTGAGCAGAACCAGCCCTTTCTCCCTTAGCGATGTCCCAGAATAAAACAGCCAAGCAATACCAGACCTGAAAACTGAATAACTGCATTATTCTAGATGTTAATGCTTCTTTATTTCTTGTAAAAGCAATGTGGAATGTAAATTCCACTCAAATGACAAGTCAAGCCCATGAATTAAAACTCAAAATGGTTTTAAAAAACAATTAAATGAACATAAATGTGCTTTTTTGGGACCTTGGAAAGGATTTCAAAATAAATATAAAACCCTGGTCGTATCAGTAACTACAAAAAATATGCAATACCAGGGAAAGGTCTCAGCAAAGTGGGAAAAGCACAGATGTGCAAACAGAGCTGAGCAGAAATGTGTGTGTGGCTCATTCACTTGTTTGCCAAAGTGTCATTACTGCAGAACGTTATTTACAGATAAAAAATAGCATATCCTTGCAGTCATGTGGTGCTGCTGGCTCCTGAACTTCCTGCTTATCTGACAGGTTAACCAGCAATTCTGGGCATAAATAATCTGGCTGCTTTGGTAGTCAGCTCTTGGCCCCGGGAAACTCCTTCATTCAAAGAAAGAAGCAGCCACCCAGGAAAAGCAGCTCTCCAGGTTGGTGTTTTCCTGCTTCCTTTTCAGACCCAGGAGTGCTCAAAGTGGGAGAGGTGGAAGTGCTGAAGTGATCAGACAGGGAGGTTATGGTGGATAAGCAAAGCCCTGCTGCCCCCCTACATTTTGGGTTAATTTGATGCCACTCCACAGCTCTGACGTTTCAGTGGGTGCAGGACGAGAGCAGCACAGCTCGAGGGGCCCCGTGGTGTCCTTTAGTCCTGAGCTCTGCCCTGTCCCCTCCTGGGACCCACAGACACCAGAGAAGAGCAGCTGGAGGGTGGTCAGGGCTGCAGTCAGCCCCAGGGATCCTGGAAAACCATGGAATTGCACCCAAAACCTGCAGCAGCCACCGCACAGGACTGGCCCTGGCTTTGGGATTAAAGCAGGAAACTGGGGTCCTGTCCTTTTTGGGGTTCCCTCCTCTGTGGGAACCCCAAAAAGGACAATTAATGGATTGCAGATGGGGGGAAATGTCGTGGTGTTGGTTCTTTCTAAAAGCAAAAGAAATAATCCTAGAAATATTTGGGTTGCAAGGGACCTTAAAGATCAACTCTGCCATGGGCAGGGGTGACACCCACTGGAGTAGTTTGTACTGGAAATGCTCCAAAGAATGGATGAGCACTTGAATATGATGCAATACCTTACAGCCATGTTTAAATACAGAGACAACCCCAGAAAGGACATGCAAACACCTCTGTGTCATACTGAGGAATGATGATAGGCTCTACAAAATGTTCAGGTAGAGGGAAATGTACAGGGCATCACCCCTGTGCAAAGGGGAACAGTGTAGAAACAAGCAGAGCTGCAGGGGAGGAAGAGACATCATCTAAATCTAGTGTGGTCAAAAAAAAAATCAATGTCAACCTTAGAACTGCACAGGAATATTGGAGGGACAATTAGCATTGGGTGGTGCAAACCAACAAGACCATGAAAGTGCACATACTCTTTTCTCTTTAAAGTGTTAGCAGGACATCAAGGTGGAATTGAAACATTTTATAAGTCTGTTGCTTGATCCCACTGTGAGTTTCCCCAATCACCAAAAATCCAGCCATAATCACTGCACTCTCAGCTGTGCTGTGCTTTGGAGCTCCTGCTCTCTGCTGATGCCGCTCTCAGGTGTCCGTGAAGGTGTGTTACAAACACCACAAGTGCAGCACTCCCCTCTGAGCTCATCTCCTGCTCCTCCAGGGCTCAGGGGGGCTGGGTGCCAGAGGGTTGAGACTTCAGGGGTGTTTTTCTTTGGGCTGTGGTTGTGCCATGAGAGCAGCAAAGCTCAGACACTGAGATTTGCCATCACTTCCAGCCTGCTCCTTGCTTCTGCAGGAGAGGCTCTGAGATTTCAGGGCTGGGGAAGCTCCTTGGAGCCTCTTTGCAGATAAAACTTGGTCACAGCTCACCAAGGCCCTGCTGATACTGATGCTTTAGGATTTGAGCTTTTCTATTTCCATCTCTCTGTAGCTCTGCAGTTCTTTAGTGTGTAACTCTGAGCTCCACACCCAGTGCCAGCTGCTGCTGTCCCATTTTGGGCAGACACAACAATTCCTCTCCAGGCCTGGCAATCAAGGATACCTCAGTGCCTCAGGGCCCAGAGATGGAAACAAAAGTGAGTTGGGGCAGCAAACTGGGGCTCAATGACTTCATGACCTGAAGCTGGCATTGGAAGATGAGCCCCCAATCTGTCCTGCAGAGCTCCCCTGCACCTCCTCAGGAACCGCGGCCTTGCCTGGCACTGCTGTCACCCCTGAGCCCTGCAGGGACCGGGGGCAGCTCGGTGACATTGCCCAGGTCATCCCTCATGCCTTAGGGCTCTGCTTTTTATATTTTTTTCATCTATTTGTAGCCCTGCAATTCTTTAGTGTGTGACTCCAAACTCCATGTACAGTGTGAGCTGCTGCTTTCCCATTTTGGGCAGACACAACAATTCCTCTCCAGGCCTGGCAATCAAGGACACCTCAGTGCCTCAGGGCCCAGAGATGGAAACAAAAGTGACTTGGGGCAGCAAACTGGGGCTCAATGACTTCATGACCTGAAGCTGGCATTGGAGGATGAACCCCCAAAATGCAAATGGCCCAAAGTTATAAAAGCGTGAAACCCGTGAGCCGTGGGGCATTTTGGGTTGGTCTGCCCTGGATGTAGCTGAAGGGCTTCAATAAATAGAACTGCTTTTTATTGCCTTCACTCTTTCAGGACTGTTTTTAAGTAGTCCCAATAAAAGGCATCAACACCCCAGAGCTTTTGCATTTAAAAATTCCAATTATTAATGTAACCTCCCTGATAGCCCTGAGGAGTGGCTCTTTCTTCTTGTCCAGCTTCCTCAGGACACAGAAACTGTGCTCGGTTTTCCCCTTCTTCCCTTCCCTTTTCTCTCCCATCTGACCCCCAGGGCACTGCAGCAGCCAGAGCTGGCACAATTAATTAAGTTAATCATTACCTGCTGCAGCTCTGGGGTCGCTGCTGCAGGTAACTCAGCTGATTAACACCTGTGATCCTGCAGTGCTGCTTGGTTAAACCTTTGCATTCTTCCTCATGGGATTAATGCCATTTTACAGATTTGTGCTCGGGTTTTTGGATCCTGGAGCAGCCAAGCTGCTCCAGAGCTCCTCATCTTCTCAAGCTCTGCATAAACACTTTTCCATAAGCAGCACTCTTGTTTCACTGAGCAACAGCAGCAAATCATTGCATTTCTAAGAATTCTGAAAAATAAAGTTCCCAGGCTTTCCCAGCTGTAAAACCCTCAGAAAGGCTTCTCTTCCCTTTTCTGCGCTCGGGTTTCTCTGGCAGAAGTGTGGCTGTTACACAGCAATTTTCTTTCCATGTTTTTAAAGTGGCTGATTTTAATTTGGATCTATTTTCCCCTGCAAATCCTTCCAGTCAATATGGAATTACATAAAGCAGCTTTTTGAAGAGAAATTGTATCTGGAGAAGTTTCCACTCTGTGTGTGTGTATTTTACACAAACTATTTATTTTTTATGTCTTGGTGGCACTATCATTTTTGATGACCTGTGCTCTACCAGACTGACCTCAAACACATAAAATGAAAAAAAATGATGCAATAGTTTTGATCCTTCCACATCAAGAGTGCTGCTTTCAAATAAGGACAGGGTGGACAAAGTTTACTTGGATGATGGGAGGAAAGTAATTTTTTTTTTCTTATCCCCAAAAAGCTGAAAATAGGTTGAAGTGACTTAGAAATGTGTTTCCATCATATAAATTTAAAATGCATGTAGTGTATTTTACAATTTCTTCCCATTAAGAAAGGGAAGAAATTGTAAAATTTATAATGAAAAAAGATTTGTATAGGTTTATCTGGAAAGGGCAGTAAAGTTTCCAATCATGAATGACTGTCAAATGCTCTTCCATAAGGGATCATCAAAATTTCCCAATAGCTAATCTTGAATAGAAGGTGAATTCTTTGCATGTGCAACACAAAACCTGAAATAAAATACAATTATTGGCTTCAGCTCTCCATTATTCTCAAAAGGATAAAAGTACTGTGTAAGTTGAGAAAGCTCCCAAACACATTTTTAGAAAAATGATGTGGTTTAGGTGTCCTCCACCAGGCAGCATTATTGATAATGCAAACGAAAATATTCCAGAGTCCCACATATCAATTTTGATTTTCTGAGATCATGGCTGCAGTAGCTGACAATGGAAATGAAATATTCAGCTTTGTTTTCTGTCAGAAAACAGAGCTGCCATGGTGATTATGAAATAACACCTCCAAGAGAACTTTTAGGCTGGACTGACCATTAATCAGTTTATGTTCTGAATACTGAGCATTCATGGTATTCAGGATTTTTACCTTTATGTGCCCCAGACGTTTGAGTCAGGTTTCTCTGACCATGGCAGCCTGTTCTGGGACATGGCACAGCTGAAATGGTCAAAAGGAGCAGAACCCTGTGTAAAACTGCTTTTACACTTTTCAGAGCTCTTTGCTGCCCTGAAGACCTTCCTGTCTGCTCCTGCAGAGCGTTTTCCATATTTTCTCTCTCATTGTTTCATTGATTTGAATGAAACAATTCAAAATCAAGAGGGTGTGCAATAACACCAAACATCTATTTGGGCTTCATCTTCTTTGCCATGAAGCACATTAACCATTTTGGGGTGGTTTTGAAGAATAAGCAGACACTTCTACTGAGTTGTTTAATTTTTTTTTAACATCCAAACCTGAATCCATTAGTGTCTCTATTGGTAGACTCATAAATCTTTATCTGAATGAAAGTTCCTCCACTGTTTTTTCCAGTTGGCTCCATGTGCTGGCTTATTTCCATGCTGAACATCTGCACACATTCGTGCTATCACTTAAACCTTCAACACAAAGTTTACTTTGGATTTAAAGAATCTTTTTGATGCCATTCATTCACACATAACAGCAAGATTTTCCACAGCACCAGCATAGTTCCCAATTATTTTTTAGTATATATATACGAGGGGAAAAAAAAATGTTTTATCTACCTTACAGAGCTTCAGACTGGCAGGATGTTTAAAAGAAAAAATGTCTTTGCTCTGATTTATGAGAAATCACAAGTAATACAGATTCCCCCCTGGGGATATTTCTGGGGAACCACGTGGAGATTGAGCTCCCTCCTGGTGTGCCCTGACTGTCCTGTGGGTGCTGTTACAATCTGGGGCACAGCAGCTCAGGAGCCTGAGCTAAAGCAAGCACGAGGATTTATTGCAGAAGAGAAGTGCAGAATATTTGCTGAGTAAGCCAGGACTTCTTGCATTATGCCAGGGATTTAAAGGGACAAAAAAATCCATCCCAGCAGCAAATCTTGGGGCACTCCGCATTAACCTCTCTGTATGTCAAGAGTTAGAACTTTCTTCCTCTCCTTTGTTTTTCCTATCTCACCAATGCATTTTAATCCATGGCAGAAAATTACCTTTTACCCTACAGTTTTCAAATTTCCCTAATGGGCTTTGGGGATGGATTGGGTCAAAAGCCTTCTACAACCAGCACTAGATGATCTCCCTCAGATTGCTTTTATTCTGTGCACCTTCCTGATGGCACTCAACAGATCTGTGGGGCAAGATTTGGAACGAGGCCAAAGGGAGGGGGAGGATTTGCCCCTCTTTCCCCACTTTATAGATATTCTGGAGTTAAAGATTCACATTTATCAGCCCATCTGAGACTCTGAACTCGACATAGCAGCAGCTGCTTGTCGATAATTTAGACAGGAGGAAATCTGAGAATGTCCAACATATAATTACCCTCTTTGTGGAAGGACAGATTCACATCTTGGTGAAATAGATGGACAGGAGCAGGCTCTGAAGTGCTGCTGTGAATTTCAGTGGCTAAAAAATCCTGGTTGTATCCTTTGGGAGACTATTTTAGGAGAGAAAAGCAGTGTGCATCACATAATCTGCTACTGAAGTTGTGCTCTACAAGCCAGGACAGCCCTGGCTCCCACCTGGGAGCTGAATAACCTGAGTTGTGTTCCTTGTGTTCTAACAACTCCTGAGCTGCTGTATTCCCACTGAGGTGCATGAAAGAAAAGGATTCTTCCTCCTCCTTCTTTTCAAGCTGAGCTAAAAGCTTTTTTCCTTGGAGTGCTTTGAGGGAAGGTGGGAGAAGGTGGGTGTTGCATCAGCTGAGGAGGAAAGCACACGACGGAAAAGCTCCTCAGCACCAGGGAAAAAGTTCAAGGGCAGCTGGGGAAGAATCCTAAAATCTTTGGGAATGTTAAGAGGAGAATAAACAATCAGATGCTTAGTGATGTAAATTCAAGTAAATCATCTCCAAATGTGGCTGTCAGTTATTTGTTCTAAATCTAAAGATTTGGGGCCCCGGTTTTGGTCTGTGTGGTGGGACAGTCTCATCTGTCATGCCACAAACCCCTAAAACTGGTTTTATCCAATTACCTGCATTTCTGAGGGAAAGAATCAGGATCCAGCCTCGAATCTTTGCCAGGTTTGCTTTTTCCTTTATCACATGGGAGGCTGGCAGGTGGTGGGTTCAAAAGCAAACCACAAGGAGGTTTTCCATGGCTCGTGGGATTTGTCACATGGATCTGGCACCACATGTTCTGGACTCCAAATGTTTACAAGGTTGCAAAAAATGCTCAGATCAATTCAAGGGAGAAAAACCTCTGGGTGGCAATAGGAGACAAAACCATCACTTTTTACTGAGATTCAGGTTTTTGTTGGCTAGAAAGTTTCACTTGTGTAATTCTGTGCTTGGCCTGCTCTTCTACTTCCGCAAACTTCCCCAACATTTGGAGAAAGTCCAGAGGAGGCACCAGGGTGAGCAGAGGGATGGAGCAGCTCTGCTGGGAGAAAAGGCTGGAGAACTGGGTCTGGGGAGACTTTATGTGGGTTCTTCTGAAAGAAGGCCTAAAATAAGAGTGGAGAGGGAATTTTTGTAAGGACATGGAGTGACAAGAAAAGGGGGGATGGCTGTAAACCAAGAGAGGGGAGGTTTAGGTGGGATATTGGGAATTGTTCCCTGTGAGGGTGGGCAGGCCCTGGCACAGGGTGCCCAGAGCTGCTGTGGCTGCCCCTGGAGCCCTGAAATGTCCAAGGCCAGGTTGGACATTGGGAATTGGAGCAGCCTGGGGCAGTGAAAGGCGGCCCTGCCATGGCACTGGATGGGCTTTCAGGTGCCTTCCAACCCAAACCATCCTGTAATTTTAAAATTTGTTGATTCACCTTTTGTTCAGATTCTACATGGCCATTCTTGAATATTCTTTATTTAATGAAAACTGTTATTCCTCCTCTGAAATTAACACATCTCTTTAGTCAGAGTGGAAAAGTAACTCTGGGTCACTTCACTGCCTGAGGTGCTCAGTCCTGTAGGAACAAATCTGCTCAGTTTAGCTGTGGTGTACTTAGAAAAAGTGCAATGGGAAACCTGAAAAGATTGATTTTGTTTAGGAGTTTGCAAGAACAATAAATAGGTTGGGTATAAACTACCAAAAAAACCTGCCAGTTTTTGGGTGAGCTGTGCAGTGTTTACATCTTAAGGTTATACTGATGGCTGATTTAATTATTTTATTTTTATTTTCATTATTTTAATACTTTTGATTTTACTGTTTATTTTTATTCTTTTTCCTACCTGAATTTCCTGGCTAGCAAACACTGCCAATGGCTTTAAAAGTGAGCCAAAACTGGGTGAAAAATACTGAGCTGCATAATCACAAGTGAAAATGAGTCCGAGGGAAGTGGTTTTCCAGGATTTCAGGGTCTTCCCAGACAAACTGAGCCAGGAGCTGAGCACAGCTCTGTGGTGATGTGCATTGCTTAAGGGCAACAGCACAACCTGGTGGTTTCTGGTTATTCCAATGCATCAGGATCTGCACAGGAATTTCCCATCCCCAGAATCCAGCTCGTTCCCTGCAACAGAGCTGAAGCCTGTTTTCATTAATTCATATGTAAGGTTCCATTTTACCCGAGGTTTTCAGAATAAATAGAAAACAGCAGACTGCAAGGGCATATGCAAAAAAGATGAAGTAACAGGTCCTTCCCAACATCCCTGATTCTGAAACCTCAGGGTGCTGGATATGTCTGAATTTTGCTTTCAAGATAATAACTAGAGGGATATAACTGAGAAAAAAAAATCTTGCAATATGTACTATGCAAATTTTGGGGAAAAAAAACCAAAAAAAGGACAAAAGGAAAGTGTGAGCAGAAAAAATTGGAAGTTTGCCTTGCTTTTTCTATTAGGACAAAGCCAAGCAAGGTATATAATGCATTTACATAGACTGAATATTCAGACACCAATAATAATATTTATTCTCTTTCTTGTGTGTCTTCAGGGTAAGTGGCGTTGGTCAGAGTGTAACTTCTGAGGTGGCAGTGAAATGAAATGGGTGGCAAATTGCTCAGAGAGAATTTCCAAATAAAATTAATTACATTTTGTGTTTTGCATAGTTGTGAAGCACAGGCGGTGTGATTGCCAGCAATGCAGATGTGGGTGCTGAACAAAACATCTTGAAAATGACAAGTTCAGTTCATTTTCTGATCATGTAGGATGGGACAAAAGCCACTGACTGTGGTGAGAGAGGGGTTTCCAGTCCAGTGCTGGGGCTGTTCCTGACACTGGGCAAGGCTTTCTGGAATAATAGAGGTATAGAATGGTTTGGGTTTGAAGGCACCTTTAATTTCATCCAGTTCCACCCCTGCCATGGGCAGGGACTCCTTCCACCACCCCAGGTTGCTCCAAACCCCATCCAGCCTGGCCTTGGACACTTCCAGAGAATGGGAGTCCCTGAGTTAAGCTCAGTCCTGCTTAACTTGATACAAAGAACCTTTGATTTCACCTGTGTGGCTTTGGAGCTGATAGCAAAGGGATTTTCAAAGCCACTGGAGGACTGAAGTGCTTTGGGGCAAAAGGCTCATTGTTTTTATGCAGTGAATATTCCTATAGGATTGTCTCGACATGGGAATGCTGAGGTGTCTCATTGCTTCCTCTTTGTCCTTTAGCCCAGTCCATGGCTGAGGAATGATTCACAATCACTCTCAAGAAAGCACTGGAGTCCACTGCAGGTGTGTGTGATTCATGCATTTAAACTGACTCTAAAGCTTTCTCTTTTCTCTTACGTTATTGTGACCCAATGTATATGAATCCTGCTGAAATTCATGAAAATACTTGTTATTCTGCTTTGGTTTATTACAAAGGAAACACATTGTTACGTAAATAGGACAAAATGCTTTGAACTGCAGTGAGGATATTTCTGAGAAATTGTACAAAGAGCTTTGGAAAAGTGTAGAATGGGAAGGAAAGGAAGGAAGGAAGGAAGGAAGGAAGGAAGGAAGGAAGGAAGGAAGGAAGGAAGGAAGGAAGGAAGGAAGGAAGGAAGGAAGGAAGGAAGGAAGGAAGGAAGGAAGGAAGGAAGGAAGGAAGGAAGGAAAGAAGGGAATTGTCTTCTTTTCCTTGAGTGCTGAATTAGAGGACAAAATGATCAAAGGCCAAATGCTGCTGTTCACAACCTTTCTCTGTATCCCATTGAGGCAGTTCCTGAATCCCTCTGGAGCAGCCATGGGAAGGATGTTGAGCTGTGCCTCAGCTAACCATAACCATGGACAGAAACCAAACCCCTGAGATGGAAGCTTTCCCAGCTTCCCACACATCCTGCTCCAGACTGGAGCAACCAGAGTATTTTTCAGAGCTCTAAAAACCCTTGGCAAGCACAGGGATGTCAGGTCTCCCTGCCTGATGTGCTTTGATCACTCTGTAATTATTACCCATCAGCTCAGACACTGATTTGTGCTTTTCTCAGGAGCAGCAGACAGTGCTGATGCCTGGCTGGAGAAGCTCAGATCAGCTGGGTTGAGCTGACATCTCCTCCTGCCATGGGTGCTGGGTGATGCCTGGGGCAGCACTGACAGGGTTAATTCTCTACTCTCCTTCCCCTGCTGTTTCACAAAGTTATTCCATATTTTCATGTTAGCACAAAGGATTGTCAGGAATAATTTAATGTACTACCAGGGGACATCTTCCTGTCATGGAATCACTAAGGTTGGAAAAACCCTTCAAGAACCTCGAGTCCAATCAGTCCTGTTCCACATTATGTCACAGAAGAAGCTGGCTTGTACTGAGCATTAATCTGGTTATAGATAATAAACCCAGCCCAGTTCCATAATCTGACCCCTGGGCTGACTGACAGGGGCTTCACCCAAAAACATCTTTCCCAAGGTGCAAGCATTTCACTGGTCCAGCACCTGGGGGGCAGAAAGATCAGACCAATGAGCTATCCAGGCCCAGAAGGTTTGAATAAAAGCAAGATCAGAACAATCAAAAATGCTGTTTGCTGGTGACCAGTGAGGTTTGTCAGGGTCCTGTCCCTGATGCTCGACTGCAGTGGGAACACATGGTGACCCCAATGTGATGAAGAACAGTCCAAATACACAACAATTGTCCTGCAGGAAGAGCAGAGGGAGGCCCAGGGCAGTGCCTGCAGAGCCTGTCCCCACAGCAAAAAGCTGGAAAAAGACAGAGGCAAGTAGAGCCCACCCTGCAGAAAAAAAGTGCAAAAATTACAGCCAAAGGGCTCTATAAAACAAAAGCTTGAAAAAAATCAGAGGAGAGCCAACTCTGCAGCAAAACCTGCAAAAATTACAGTCAAAGGGCTGTATAAAACCAAAAAACAGGAGAAGCTGAAAATACAAGAAAAAACCCCACAGAAAATATGGGGAACTTTGTCTCTGTGCAAGACCACCCAGTTCTAAAAGAATGGAAACTGCTTGAGGAATGGGACAGAGATTATGATAAAAAAGCATTATTAGCGTTAATAACATGAGCTAAAAACCACAACCTCTGAGAACACAGCCACGCCTCCAGCGGGCATGGCCCTGCCCCCTGCCAACCTCAGTGGGACACAGCCACGCCTCCAGCAGGCATGGCCCCGCCCCATGCCAACCTCTGAGAACACAGCCACGCCTCCAGCAGGCATGGCCCCTCCCCATGCCAACCTCTGAGAACACAGCCACGCCTCCAGCGGGCATGGCCCCGCCCCATGCCAACCTCTGAGAGCACAGCTGCGCCTCCAGCAGGCATGGCCCCTCCCCATGCCAACCTCTGAGAACACAGCCACGCCTCCAGCGGGCATGGCCCCGTCCCATGCCAACCTCAGTGGGACACAGCCACGCCTCCAGTGTGATGGTGTTCACAGGGGTCCAAGGATGAGGGAAGAGACGAGGATCTGACTCCATGTTTCAGAAGGCTGATTTATTATTTTATGATATATATTACATTAAAACTATACTAAAAGAATAGAAGAAAGGATTTCATCAGAAGGCTGGCTAAGAATAGAAAAAGAAGGAATCAATAAAGGCTTGTGGCTCGGACAGAGACTCCGAGACAGCTGGACTGTGATTGGCCATTAATTAGAAACCATCACATGAGACCAATCCCAGATGCACCTGTTGCATTCCACAGCAGCAGATAATCATTGTTTACATGTTGTTCCTGAGGCCTCTCAGCTTCTCAGGAGAAAAAAATCCTAAGGAAAGGATTTTCCTTAAAATGTGTCTGTGACACCTCCAGTGGGCGTGGCCTCTGCCCCAACGCTGCCTCCATTGGCGGGTGTGGGAATTACATCCTGCTGATGTCAATCCTGGAAGCAGGGCCCCTCCAACACCTCGGCCCATCCTGTCACCGCCACTGCCCCTCAGCGCCTTGCAACATCTCCTGATATCAACAGTGAGTTTGCCAGAGCGTGGGGAAAGCCCCTGCAGGGTGTAAAAAGCATCCAAGAGTGTTATAGCATAGGAAAATTAGTAAAGAAGGCTGCCCAAAAAAATGGCATTGGCCGCGTAGCAGAGCCGCCTGTCGGCAGCAGGAGCAGGCCACCCTCTCACCCGTGGCTTCCTAAGTTTGGGCAGTCAAGAGGCAAACAGAAAAATTCTAACAGCTCCAGCCAAAGCAGTGCCAACAAAAGCAACGCCAAGTTCTGCACCTCAAACATCAACAGAGCTTCACAGCCCCTACTGCTTCAGCTGTACAAAGGTTCTCATATTCCACGGACTCTAACAAACAAATTACATGTGCTAAGGGTAAAACTGTAGAAAGGGTAGCACACAAGGGTTATAAAAATACACAACTGTTTATTAAATATGCCCTAGAATTCATAGTACAATGTTTATTATTGTTGTTTGTAAAATCAAAATTAACAACTCTCTGATAGCTGATTCTGTTACAGTTACTAAGAAAGTATTACGTTTCTGTCTCAAGTACTGGCTACTGTGTATTAAAAATATCCTAGAATGTATGTTAGGAAGTTTATTCATAATCCTTCTATCATTATTACTTGCAATGCTACTAGATCAACCTAGAAAACTCAAAGAATTTACTTGTTCTAACATTCTAGATCTGTTAAGGCATACACATGCACATTAATTTAGTAATGTCATAAGCAAATTCCAGTTGCAAAGTTTTTCAACTGAGAATTCACCACCTGTCACCATTTTAAAAACTAAAGTCACCTATTGAAGTCAATAACAAATTTCTAACTAACAAAAGGAAGACAAGTATATTGCACTGTTACCATAATAACTGAAAGATTAAAATGCCTATATTTCTTTAATTATTTGTAAGTTGTTCATGTTGAATTTTTTTTATTCCCAAGTGCCACACCTACACATTTTTTGAACATTTTCAGGGATGGTTCCATTGCCTTTGACCCTTTCAGTGAGGAAACCTTCCCTATTATCCAGTCAAACCTCCCCTAGGCCATTGGAGGCCATTCCCTCTGGTCCTGTCATGGTCACCTGAAAGACAAACCCCACCTGGCTGTGCCCCCCTTTCAGGTACTTGGAGAGAGCAAAATGTTGACAAATTAATGTCAACACCCACTCAGAAAACAATCCTGGTTTTCCTGCTGGGATAAAGGAAAATTCTCCTTTTTGCATGCTAAATTGAGGGATAATAGAGAGGGTCTGCACTGTGTTTGCCCCCAAAGTGGAAGCTGCTTTCAGTACACACAGATGGTGAATCATCCTTTACCCAGAGGAGTACAAATTCTGTCCTACAAATTCACTGTGTTCCCATATTTGTCCACCAAATTGTGTCCTCACTGCTGTAAATTTTGTATTAAATTATTTAGGTCAGCTTAAATTTGGAAAGCAACAAAACGAGCACCATTTTTTTGCCTCATTTACATGTCTGTGGTTGCTGTAACACAGTTTGCTTCCTAAATTAAAGTGATGCAAGCAGTCTGCCAAGGAAATGCACGGCAGTATTTTTTGGTTATATTTTTAAAAAGCTAGTTGTAACTCTCAGTCATTAACCCAAAAATAGGTGGACACGTGGAGACTAAAAATTCAGATTTCCTCCAGCATGCACTGGATCTGTGGATACTCTGGTTTGAAGTTTCATCATTTTCCTGTGAATGAAGAGCATTTTGAGTCTTTGCTGAATGGTTTGAGCATATCAATATCTGTGATCCTGTGATTAAGGCCTGCCTAATGGCAGGTATTGTCAGGATCCAGAGGATCATATTAAAAGCCATTAATAGCTCCATGCTGTGCTCTGACATGATGCAATCCAGCAGCTGCCCCGTGGAGAAACACTCCAGGCATCGTGTCAAAGGGACACAATGCTAATAACTGGGTTAGGATGGGTTTATTTCATCCTGATGGTGCCAGAGCCCTTCCTGTGCCTTTGGACAGGCTCCTCCTCAGGGCCTGCCCTCATCCCACCTCTTGTTTTCACTGCTGCTGAGATTCCAGCTCCTGCCAAAAACTCCAGACCCCATTTCTGGCTGGCTCTGTCCCAGGCAAACACCTCCCAGTTCCTCAGTGCTTCCCATAAACATTTCCACGCAACTCTGTCAGCTCCTGCTGCCTGACATTCCTCTGGGGATGCCCTGTGTGGGCTGACAAAAGTTGCTTTGTGGGTTTCCCTGGGTGGGTCCCACCTTTCTGCTCCCACCAGATGCCCCTTGTCATAAATGGGAATGTTTTTATCACTGAGGCTGCTCATAGCTTTGCATGGAGTGACCCAGCACAGCTTTCCAAGCAAGTTCTGGTGCTGTTGGTACTGCAGGCCTTCTACTTTCTTTTTATTTATTTATATTTTTTAAAACTTGTATTATTTTCTCCTACTCTGGAGAACCTCCGTGCTGATCCCAAAAAACTGAATCCCCATTTCTCATGCACCAGATGCTCAGCACAAACTAAATTCCCCCTGCCCAGGTACCCATCATGGTAACACCTGTCTCAGCATTAGCTGGAAATCATTTGCATTGTGACACTCTGGGGTCACCTAAGCCCAGAGGGACAATGATTTGGGAAGCACAGAAAGAGCTGGATCCATTCACTTGCATTCCCTTTGGTCAAACATCTTGTTTCCTCTCTGTTCTGGTTTAATTATCCCAGCAACATTTGATAAATTTTACTCCTTGCCCATCTACTTTGGAATAGCTTCCAGGTTTCTCTGTAAAACATCCAGATTCAGGCCCTTTCCTATCTCATGCACCAATACCTAATTTTCATACAGATTTTTATTGATTGCTTTTCTTGGTGTTATTTTGTTTTGCTGTTTTACGGCTGCTGTTAACATTTACTAGAGGAATTAATTTACACTCTGCGTGGAAGGACATCACTGCAGATATTTTGGCAACATGAATTGTGACTAAAATTTGGGGGGGGGGTGTGGAATAAAAGGAGGAGGAGAGGAAAGGCAGCAAAGGAGGGTGAGCAAATTGCTTTTCCCTTTTCAATGGTTAAACCCTAACCACTGGTAAATGGCCTTTCAGTGGGGAGGGCAGCTCATTTGTGATACAGGTACAAATGGGCTCAATCAGAGAAACAACCCCACAGGCACTTCCAATTCTTTGTGTGACATTCAAACCCTCCAATGTTTTCAGCAGCTGATGATGGGATTTGCCCTTTTTTTTTTTTCCCTTTTGCGTGAACACTAAAATTAAAATCACTTGAACGCTTCCACCGAGCCGGTCCTCGCCATCGTGCTTTATTCCTCCAGGGGCTCTGGGAAATAGACTGAGAGTCTCTGCCAGCCTGAATGATGCTGTGATTCTGTTTTATGGAAGCTGAGGGAAGGCAGTCCATGTGAAACTCAGCAGCACCCACCCACCCACCCACCTGTGGGCTCCCTCCAGCGTGAGCGAGTTGTAGCTTTGGCAAAAGGCACAGGGGTTTGTGCCATGAGGTTCCATCCCTGCTTTCCAAACCCATTTTCAGACAGAGCCCTCACTGCAGCCCTCATTGGGGTTGATTATTTTGCACATAGGAGTCACAGCTGTGCTGGTGGCTCCAACAAGAAGCACTGGCAGCTCCTGGGAGGGCTGGTCCCAAGTGGTTTTCCTTCCCCAGGGGGTGGCTGCCAGCTCAGGAGCCCAGGAATATTCTGCATAACATCTTTTGGTTATTGCCTGTAGTGACTTCTAGAAAATGCAGCCTCTGAATCCCAAGGGCTGGCTTCTGTTTGTTGTGGGGAATGGATGGAAATGATGCTTTTAGTCAAGATTACCACCAAAAGGTCCTTATTTTTGGTGATATGTTGAGAGAAAAACTAGAAAACTGCAGCTATAACAGTGGGGTATTTAAAATGAACCAAAAAGGATGGTGATGTCCCTAACTTTTGGATGTCTGAATGCAGTCCAGGATTTTCTTATGATCTTGGGCACATCTTTCAATTTCCCAGGTTCCTTGGTCTGACAGCTTAAACAGAAAGTCTTTCAGGACTCTCTTCATGTGTTTTGCACTGAACCTGCCTCCAGGCAAAAGGGAGAAAATGAGCAGAGAATCAGAACAATCCTGCAGCCACTAAAACTCCTCTCCCCAGCCGAGGTCCGTGAGCTCTGCCAGGTTCTCCTGCACTGCACTCAAGTTTTCCCTTCCTGTTTTGACCTCTTGCAACTCCTGCTAAAGGAAAGTATGCTGCAGGACCATTTTTGGAGTTGAAATGCTCTGACATGATAGAGGGCAAGGGATTGGAAAAGTTGGTGGTTTAGGCTTGTACAGTTTCCATCGTGCAAATGAAAGTGGAAGGGAGGAAAGAGAAGTTTATGGGGTGCTTGAACCATCAGGGATCTGCATAGGGCAGGATGATCATGAGCAGAATATACTGTTATTAAAGATAATTCTAACTCTTCTATAATAAAGTATTTCCTAATAGTTCTACATGGATAAGCCTTGTAGAATCTATAAGGTTATCTATAAGATAAGCCTAAGGAATCAATTTGGCCTCAATATTTCAATCTGTACCCTCAAAATCCATACTGAGCATCATATTTTGCACATCCCCTTACCTTTCACTTAATGTTATGTACTTAATATATAAACATACAGCAGCACCTGAGGGAGTCTCCTGTATTTTAGCAGGAGGCCACCTGTTCTGCCAGGGCTGTTTTTTCAAGCAGATGGCCCCATGATGGATTATCTGCTCCTCGCCCATCGCAGCGCCTTCCTGAACAATTTGCACTGATGTTTATAATGAGGTGTTCCTGCTTACACAACACTTGCACATCCACAGGACAAAGTGGCCTTCTGCTGAAAAGCCACCTAGCCTGAGAAGATTGTTTCTGGGCTGGGGAAGAGCTTTCCCAAGCCTGTTCCCAATGGGATCTGGCAAGACCCTTTGGAAGAGGTTGGCATGTGGTAACAAAATAAGCACAACCTCTCTCAGGCTCATCTGTTAAACCCAAAGTTATATTTATTTCATGAAACAGAAAAGCCAAAAAAATAAAATCTGCTGGGAATTATAAAAAATGAAGGGAAAATGGCTCAGGAATTTTTTTTTGTAATGATGAGGAAAAATAAAGTGTGTGCTGATGTTGGCCAATGCATCACAGAATCATTTAGGCTGGAAAAGCCCTGTAAGATCAAGTCCAGTCACAAACCCAGCATTGCCAAGCCCACCACTAAGCCATCCCCAAGTGCCACATACACAAATCTTTGAAATCCCTCCATCCCCACGCTTTTCCTGCTGCTGGAGCAGTTTTGGGGAGGCGCAGCCCAGCTGCATGGGGGCTGCAGTCACCTCTCAAACCTCCTCTCCACAAACCTCAGACCTACAGCAGGGCACCTGGGGCTTTATCTCATGACAAACACCCAATTATCCCCACTAAAATCCGTGGCTGTGACACATTCAGGAGCTGTGACCCTTTAATGGGATCACAGGCTGGGACACGCTGAATTTGTTCCCTCTGGAACTTCCCACCCGCAGGTCCCAGCAGGTCCTGATGCCAGGATCAATTTTTTCATTCCTATTTTCACTGTGCTGGATGAAATTGGAATCTGAAAACTGCAGTGGCTTGGGCTGAACCTTTGAACATCCTTATGGCATTTCCATCAGAGACGTCATCTCTCTTGTGGGTGCAGAAACTCAGAGGCAGAGGATCATGTTAGACAAAGCCTAAAATAGTGAGAATTGGGAGGACTGGGAAGAATTTCCACTTTTTAGATACAAATTCTACTTAAGAGATTCAAATGAGCTCATTGATCCACCAAACCTCTTAGTTATTCACAGAGTTTTGGTATGGGAGAGCATAAAATGGTGAATTTCAAGCTGCTGTTGTTAGGTGATTATGGGAATTCAAATATCTTTACTTTAAACAATTAGAGCTTTACTATCTATAGGAAAGAAACAGGAAACAGAAAGAGAAAAAAAATTAATTAATTGTCTGCAGAAATCTGTGAAACCCAAGTTATAATTTAATTAGTTTTTTTCTTGCTAGCTAAACACCAGGCTGCAATAATGGCATGCAAGTCATGTTGAGTACACATTAATCATTTTTTATTTTCTTCATGGAATCTGATCCCTAAAAGATAAAATACGGAATTATGTAATACCTCAAGGAACTAAGAATATGTGAACATCAATAATAATAATAATAATAATAATAATAATAATAATAATAATAATGTCTTCATCTTTTCATTGGCTGTATTTTCTCAGTGGGTCTGATTTCTCCAAGATATTTATACAAGTACAGACCATAATTGTGCTAATAAAGAGGAAATTATACTGATCTATAATTAGAGTAATAAGGAGAAAGGTACAGCAGATCATAATTGAACCAATAAGGGGAAAGTACAATCATGTTTAATGGCTTGCATGAGTGTTAGTGTATTCTGTATACTTAATAAATTGGTACCCATTTTCATGGTGTGTATCTGAAACACTTTTCCTGATATTATCAAATCACCTTTCAAGTCTATTGTTGGGCACTTCTGCTGGCCCTGTAACCCCTCTGGGGTGAGGAATAAGTAGAATAATAGAATTTCAGATGGGTTTGACCATCAGCTTCAATCATCTGTAGCAGCACTTCATCCCCGTCCAGGTTTAAATCCACAGATACACAGGTGTGCAGTCTCCTGACAAGGGTGAGATTTGGAAAAAGAAACACAGAAAAGGTTGAGAGGTGTAACCCCACGGGGTCACTGTGTTTGGGCATGAAAAGATGCTCTGCAAGCAGGACGTGCTCGAAGGACAAGGCAATGATTTATTTCCTGATATTCACAGTAGAATAACGCGGCCGCAAGCCCCAGAGCTGAGCATCAGTAATTCCTTACTGCTGCTGCTGCTGAGCTCCCACCTTCTCTGGGCTTTTTTTTTTTTCAACCTGAAAATTTCACAGCTCGCAGCTTTGATGTGTTTCCCTGCAAGTCCTTGAGCTGCTAACTGTCCCCTTCTCAGCAATCTTCCCCCTGTCTGCAGTTTGACCTCTTGGAGCTCGTAGAGCTGGAGTTTGCTTGTTTCCCTCGCAGCTTTTTCTCACGGCGGGGTGGTTTGCTCAGAGCTTCGAGCCAAGGTCGCGCAGATGCTCGGCGTGGAAATCCTGCCAGGGACCAGAGACAGAGCTGAGCCCTCCCAGGGGAGTTCACCACGGCTCAGCTTTAAAGCAGCCTCCCCACGTCTTCACAGAAATGACATCAAATAGAGTTTGGATATAATTGTCTTGTTGATTTCCCTCTCAGCCATTAAAAAAAATAAGGATGTTTCCTACATTTACTTTTACTTTCCTCAGACATGCCCACTCTTGGTGTGTGACATCCTTTACTCTGAGGTGACACCTGCAAAGATTTTCAGCCCAGTTACCCAGGCAGGAGCCCAGGTGCTGTTTTTGAGCTGTGGATGGCTTAGAAGGGCAGGACCAAACCAGGTGAATGGGATCTTCATGTGCAAGGTCAGAGAACACCTTGGGAGAGAGGCTCATGTTTTGCACCAGAATCATCTGAGACATGCATTTCTCCAAATATTTTTCTCTCTCAAAGATTTCTCAGCTCTGCTAAGTCCTGAAGATCAATGGAAAGAGAGAATTTACAAGAGCACAGAGTGACAGGACAAGGTGGGATGGCTTTAAACTGAGACAGAGGAGGTTCAGGTGGGATATTGGGAATTAGGAATTGTTCCCTGTGAGGGTGGGCAGGCCCTGGCACAGGTGCCCAGAGCAGCTGGGGCTGCCCCTGGATCCCTGGCAGTGCCCAAGGCCAGGCTGGACACTGGGGCTGGGAGCACCTGGGACAGTGGGAGGTGTCCCTGCCATGGCAGGGGTGGGGCTGGATGGGCTTTGGGGTCTCTTCCAACCCAAACCACCCTCTGATTCCATGATTCTGTGATGATATGGAATGTGTGTGAGTCAGGATTTTAATAATACTTAGGTAAAATCCTGAGGGGCAATAATGGTGAACTAAATAATAAAAAAATGCTATATTTTTATAGTACTATATACTATAGTGAACTAAATAATAAAAAAATACTATATTTTTATGTATTTCCATATATATCCATATATGATACCTATTGTTCTCTAAGCTTCTTAAACTAACAAATATCAGTTTTCCCCAGAGCTGAACTTTGCTTTCATTTCTTCAGACACTTGGACATTTCCTTGATCAAAGTCCCCGTGTCAATGTGACAATGATTTCACATGAAAGAACAAAAGGACACTTTCATATTTTGTGGAGATTTAAAAAAATTGGCATTACCTTATAAAACCTCATTAGATAGAAGGATAGACCTGTTTTAAAGAAAAAGGCAAAACCCGTAAAAGTAAGAGTATAAATACATATATGTCTGTAGGTGTACAGCATATATTTTTATATATATATATTTATAGTATTTCACTCACTGGCTTGCACCTCCTTTTCTTCCACTCTCCCATAGGATCACTGAGAAAATGATGACTCTCCACACAATTACTGAGGGCATTAAATGTGTTCAGTCTCTAATTTTTGCACAGGTATTTTTAGCAAGCTAAGTAATAACTAAAAGAAGTGTTTCCTCTCACCGCACACAGTTGTAAAACTTTAATTTATATGTTAATTTTTTTAATTAAAGAGGGAAAAAATGTAGAATTTGGCTTAGTTTTCTTTAAAAGTACAGCATAAGAGCTGAACATTAGGCTGAAGGACAGTAGTGGAGAGGTCTGACATTTACCTGGAGACATCCAGGTAACCCCCAAGGCTGAACTTGGAGTTTCCTGGTGCCTTGGAAACAGCCTGAGACAGTGGATTCACTCATCCCAGGGTCACCTTGTCAGAAAACTCCACATTTTGCATTTAGTAAAGCAGTGCCTCGGAGCAGGAGGCTGCTCCTGGTGCCCTGGGCTCTCTGAAGAGGAGCAGGGAGGGGAAGGCGCAGCCCTGACAGCAAATGAAGGAAAAAATGGACAAGGTTTGAAAACAGATGAAGCCAGAAGCAGCATTTAGTGTTTGAGTCTCCTGCTGCTTCTCTGCTGCTCAAGGCAAAGAGGTTGAGAGCACAAGCATGGTCATAAGAATCTGAAATTTGCTTTACAGTGGCCTCTAACAAGATTTAGGGGTTATGATTCATCCCTCTGATGTCAGAGAAATGAGGGAAGTGTGTGTCACCTGGAGACATCCCCAAATGGGCTGAGGAGGCAGCAGAGAACGGCAGCAAATGCTGAAACATTGAGAACTGCCTCAGTCTGAGTAGCACCATTCAGTGTTTCCTGCACTTGAAAGGTTTTGATCAGCAAGAGTTGTCACCAGAAATAATTCTGAATGAATTTTATTATTAAAAAAATGTATTATTTAAAATTTCATTATCAAGAATTTATTATTAAATATGTATGTAGTTATTATTAATATAGGTTCATTATAATGGTATTCATGTTATTATTATATTATATTTATTATTATACTATATTATATTATATTATATTATTTATATTATTTATATTACATTATATTACATTATATTATATTACATGATATTATATTATATTATATTTATTATATTATATTATATTATATTATATTATATTATATTATATTAATTATATTATATTAATTATATTATATTAATTTTTTTTATTATTAAGTATTTCTATTACACTGCTGAGTTAACAATCTTGGTTCCAAGAAGTCTGAAATCCCGCTGTATTGTACAGTTCTGTGCTGAAAGTTTAGGGATTTTTCACAGAATTATGGAATCCTCAAAAGGCCTGGGTGGAAGGGATCCTAAAAATCAGCCAGTCCCAACCCCTGCCATGGTGGTTTAGGTTTAGAGTGGGACATATTCTCTCCAGTGAACATATCCATGCAAAATACCTGTGGAAGGTCTGATCCCAAAGGACATGGTAAAATTACCAGGAGAAATGAAATAACCCTGCTTTCTTAAACTTTCCTCTGTTAAAACACTAATTCCCATGCTGGCTCTAAAAACCCCACTTGAAATCTCCATATTAAGGTCTATAAACTTAATTCTTAACTTTTTATTTCTGCTTTATTCCTGTTCTGTGCGTTGCCAAATATTGCTTTTGTGTAATTGAAACAGAGCTGTAGTTTGATTATTAAACAGGGAAGGTAATTGTGTTCGGCTCTAAAGGGGGAAGCAAATGTGGACAGCAGGAAAAAAAGCTTAAATTGTGGAAAAATGGCTTTTTTTTTTCTTTTTCTTCAGAGCAGAGCTAGACAGCAGATGCTGCTGGGGGACAGCAGTCCCAGCTCCAAGGGGTGACTCTGTGGTTCCGTGGGGTGGCTCAGGGAAGGGGGTTTGACAAGAAAGTTTGTAAGGGTGGTGGATGGAATTATTTTTCTTTTTCCCACCCCTCTGTTTTGATCTGTACCCTGCAGAATTGTGGCGCTTTAATGCTGTGCTGTGGGACACGTCCCCCATCCGTGGTTCTGCCTGGCTTTGCACCTGCAGCCTGGAATTCTGGTAGCAGCAACGCTCAGGAGCCTCAGGAAAAAGGAGGATATCAGGTGTGCTCAGCACCACGGGTGATTTCCTGTTTGAGGCTTAAGGAAAGAGAGCGAGCAGCATGTGACACCACATGGGTCCCATTTTTAACCCTAACTCAGAAGGGGACAATGCAGCTCTGTGCCACAGCCTGGATGGGCAGGAGTCAAGTGATGCAGCTGGTGCTTGACATGTCCAGGCAGGGCACATTCCTGTTTTGTCTGCCACAGCTGTTAAAACCAATAATAAATACTTATTTACAAAGAAAATCTGACATTTCAGTACAGCAAAAAAAAAAAAAAATACAGGTGAGAGTGCTCTAAGCAGGATGAAAGAGAGGCTTGAATTATTATGTTTACATTTCTATTTATTTCTATAAAACAGATGCCCCACACACAGAACAAATCTCTGTGTTTCCTCAGGCTCATGCCTGGTTTTGCCCAGCCTGGGGTTGTCCCTGGAGCATTTCCAGGGCAGCTCTGGGAGCAGATGTGGGATGGGAGGCAGATCAAGTGGCTGCTGCCAACTCTCGCGAGCTCCATGTCAGAAAGAGTTGATTATAATGTCAGCACCGGCCAATTTACGGGCTTAAAGCAGCAGCTGCACCGCTGCATTTCCCCCAGGGATCCCAAGATCCCCACTCTTAAAAACTTTGTAGTTTCTTGTAATAGAAGCAGGGTAAGTGATTCTCTCTTTGCACGTCTCTGCCTGCCAGGATAATTTGCGGTTCAGCTTGATTTGCGCGGGGATTGGGATCGCGGGGAACGCTCTGCTCTGCCCATTTGTTGCTCTCCAGGGGAAGCTGCCTCTGCTCTGCAAGTGGAACAGCGTGTGTAGCAGACCTTGGCATTATTCAAGGGATCCTGGGCTAAGTAAATTAAGCTGAGCTAGAAATCACTTATTAATTCAACCATCTTTCCTATTTAAATAGTGATTATGTAGTCCAGTGTATAGATTTTTTGGCTGGGTAAAGATTTGCAAGGGGGAGGAAAGAGGCTTTGAGATAAATAGTGTTCCCTCGCTGAATAAGAATGCAGAAGTAGAGTCTGTTTAACTTTTGCTGGGGGAAACTACTACAGCAGCAGGTTTTTACAATGTGCAAATACACTGCTTGCTATAGCTCTGCTGGGTTGGTGTTGATGAGCTGAAGCAATCTTCTGACCCTTTTACTCTCATTGTAATAATCAAGTAATGTTTGTTTTGCTCGGTTTGCTTTACGTTGCTGAGCTTGGTTTAAAGCAGCATTAAAATCCTTATTAAATGTAATATTTGCCAGGCATTCAAGGTGTAATAATAATCCTCTGTCGCTTGCTACTTTTGTTAATATTGGCAGAGTGACCTGGGAGTAGATGAGTTCTCTCATTCAGTAGTACAAAACTTCTGTGTTTTTCAAGCTTGATCCAACTTGTTCTTTGAAATGCCAGAGCTAATTTGAAAGGAACAGAACTAAAATTTTTTGGGTTTTTTTCTCACTACTATTATGATCTAAAACTATTGCCTCTATATTTTGCAATGCTACATTGTTTATCCCATCTCTTTTTAATTAACAGGAAAGTGCAGGAGGAGAATTAATTTTAATTACTATTTAGGTGGATTAATCTTGAGGAACTTTAAAGTCTCTTGTTTTTCTTAGCATCATTTTCTCTTCATAATGACAATATTTTAAATACCTTATTATTTCCAGCTTGTGGTTTTGTCATGATCAAATTCACTGAAGTAACAGTGCCACAACAGACTTAGATAAATAGCTTCCCCCATCTCATAGTGTTAGTGGATGCTCCAAAACCCAACTGGATCCCTTATCCATCATTATTCTTCTCCCAGCTCTGGTGGCTTTTCAGGATCTTGGGTTTGGTTTTGCAGAGGGGCTGAGAGAAGCTCTGGGACGCTCAACATTAATGATTTTTTAAGCACAGATTTACAGAGCAAACCAAATCATTCTTCTCACCCCTCCTTCCATGGCATCTCTTAAATCTTTTTGAGAGAGTTTTAAAATGAAACGTGCTTTGTTAAAAAAAATGATCCCAAGTCTGTGTTGGTTTAGCAGGCTGGAAATATTCAATAAACCGGGTAGGTGATGCCAAATTTTCTCAGAGACAGTGGGATTTAGGGTTAAGTGTTTTAGCAAACCGAGGTAAATACAGGCTCTTTTTTTTGTCTCAGTGCAGGTTTAGGTTGGATATCAGAAAAGGTTCTTCCCCCAGAGGGTGCTGGGCACTGCCCAGGCTCCCCAGGGAGGGGCACAGACCCAAGGCTGCCAGAGCTCCAGGAGTTTTTGGACAACATTCCCAGGATGCCCAGAGTGGCATTGTTGGGGTGTCTGTGCAGGGCCAGGGGCTGCACTGGAGGATCCCTGTGGGGCCTTTCAGACTCAGGATATTCCCTGATCCCATGCCTGGCACAGAGAGAGGGGAGCCAGAAGCCAGTGATGTGTGACTGAGCCTCCTGCCAGTGCCAGGGTGAGTTGGGCTGACCCAAACTCCTTGGGAGCTGCTGGACCCTGTGAGCTGACAAATCACATCTCTAATATTTAACCAAAAATGGGACAATTGCAGGTTTCTGTCAGTCAAGCTGAATCTTGGTGGAGTGTAAGACCAACTCTGGAGTCTATCGCCCTGATTTGCCACCTCATCTATTTTACTTTAACAAAACAACCATAAATGTTTATCTTTTCTAAAATTTGTCTATTTTCTGTCTGTTTAGATGAATGCTAAAAATACTGTCCCTGAAGATTCCTCCCTGCTCCTTTGATGCTGTCTCAAAATCGGGAGCCCCTTTGCACAAAATCTTCCCTTCCACCCCTCTGCTGCATTTTCCTTCCAAGAACAGGCAAACAAGCAGGAGGAGCTCAAATTAGGCCACAGCTGTATTTTCCAGAGAAATTATCCTCATTCCTTTTAAGGACACGAGTGCTCCTCATTAACAAAGAATGGCCTGTTTAAAGGGACAGGACAAAGCAAGCCATGTGTGACAGTGAAACAGGCAAAAAAAAAAAATAGAAGAGAGCTTTGTTGAGCATTTTCAGATATGTAAACCACAGAAATGGATTTATGCAAATGGGCTTTTTGTGAATTTCCAGTTTCAAGGATGGAAGGATGGTGCTGAGGTTTTATTTGAAAAGGTTGGGGTAAAAAAGATTATTAGGGTGCTTAAATGTGATACATAATCAACATTTATATACTTAGCTTTAAGATAATACTGATTATCACTTGGAGAAGTCCTCAGGAAGGAAAAAGCAGACCTTACCCAAATTATTAGGCACTATCTTCATATATTGAAAAATCCTTGATGCTTTAGCATTTTAATATTAATTCTAAATAGCAGAAGTATGACTGCTTCATATGATTCTGCTGGTTGCAAACTTGGTTAAGATGCTCTAGAAAAACAAGATGTTAGAAGAAATTATTCATGTAGGTTTTGGTTGGTGGGTAAATCATTTGCAGTGGTCAGAGCCTGCTTGTATGATTTCATCTCTCCTGGTTTGTTTTCCTCAGTTCTACACTTTTTAGCAAGGGAATTTTTCTGAAGTACTGACCAAATACTAAATACAATCTTTGCAACACAAATAACCAACAAGAACTTACAGTTAAAAACTTCTGTGCTTTGTGCTCACTTTCAGTGCCCCTGAGGTGACCTGCACCCTTATTTAACAGACCATTTTGGTACTAATACATTGCAACACTAATTCTGAATTTATTTTTCATCCTGTGTTCCAGGCATCATGATTTGGACAAATGGTTTAGGTCCCTTCACCGGGTTTCTGATGGGGTTTCTCCTCCTGTCCGTGTTCACCACGAAGGTGGTGCCTGAAGAGAACATCGTTGCGACCAAGAAGGGCAAAGTCAGAGGGACCAGCCTGCAGGTGCTGGGGGGGACAGTCACAGCCTTCCTGGGAATCCCTTATGGGCAGCCCCCCATTGGGAGGCTGAGATTCCAAAAGCCAGAACCTAGGGAGAAATGGGCAGATGTTTGGGACGCCACCAAACACGCAAACTCCTGCTACCAGCCCATAGACACAACTTACCCGGGCTTTGCTGGCTCGGAGATGTGGAACCCAAAAACCAACCTAAGTGAGGACTGTTTATACCTGAATGTGTGGATTCCTTCTCCCAAGCCCAAGAATGCCACTGTCATGGTGTGGATTTATGGTGGTGGCTTCGAGTCCGGCTCCACTTCCCTGCCTGTCTACGATGGGAAGTTTCTGGCCAGGGTGGAAAGAGTGGTGGTGGTTTCCATGAACTACAGGACTGGTGCCCTGGGATTTCTGTCCTTGCCAGGAAACGAGAAAGCTCCTGGAAATGCAGGTTTATTTGATCAAAGGTTGGCACTTCAGTGGGTCCAGGAGAACATAGCAGCCTTTGGAGGCAATCCCAAAAGCGTGACTCTGTTTGGAGAGAGCGCTGGCTCGGCCTCTGTCACCTATCACCTCCTTTCTCCTGAAAGCCATCCTTTATTCACCAGGGCCATCCTGCAGAGTGGGTCTGCAAATGCCCCCTGGGCTGCAATTACATCTTCTGAGGCCAGGAACAGAGCAGTGGCTTTGGCCAAGCAGCTCCAGTGTCCCACCAGCACTGAGTCAGAGCTCATTTTCTGCCTCCAAGACAAGGATCCGAAGGAAATAGTGGAAAATGAAATTTTTGCTGTTCCAGACGGTTCTTTTTTACAAATACAATTCTGCCCGAGCGTGGACGGTGATTTCCTGGTGGACATGCCAGAAGTATTGATGGAGAAGGGTCTTTTCAAAGACACCCAGATCCTGGTGGGTGTTAATAAGGATGAAGGTTCCTTTTTTCTGGCATACGGAGTGCCTGGCCTGGACAAGGACAGCGACGGCTTGATCAATAAAACCCAGTTTGAGGCAGCTTTAACTCTGGCCTTCCCAAGAGCGAGCAAACTGGCCATAGAGTCCATCATCTTCCACTACACAGACTGGGAAAACCTGGGAAAGCCGGAGCACTACCGGGATGCCATCGATGACGTCATCGGGGACTACATCATCATCTGTCCCGCGGTGGAGTTCAGCACCAGCTTCGCCCAGCTGGGCCACCACGTGTTCTTTTATTTCTTTGAGCATCGCTCCTCCAAGCTGCCCTGGCCAGAGTGGATGGGGGTCCTGCATGGCTACGAGATCGAGTTTGTGTTCGGGCTGCCCCTGGAGAGGAGAGTCAACTACACCAAGGCTGAGGAGCTCCTGAGCCGCTCTATGATGAGATACTGGGCAACTTTTGCCAAAACTGGGTGAGTTTACTCTGGAAGTTTGTTCGGTTTGATGTGGTTTCAGCAGGGGGAAAAACTTGGGCAACTTTTGCCAAAACTGGGTGAGTTTACTCTGGAATTTTGGTTGGTTGGATGTTGTTTCAGCAGGGGGAAATCTCGGGCAAGTTTTGCCAAAACTGGGTGAGTTAACTCTGGAAGGTTGGTTCATTGGTTCGTTGGTTGGTTGGTTGGTTGGTTGGTTGGTTGTTCTTTCAGCAGGGGGAAAAGCTTGGGCAACTTTTGCCAAAACTGGGTGAGTTTACTCTGGAAGGTTGGTCGGTTGGTTGTTTGGTTGGTTGGTTGGTTAGATGTTCTTTCAGCAGGGGCAAAAGCTTGAGCAACTTTTGCCGAAACTGGGTGAGTTTACTCTGGAAGTTTGATTGGTTGGTTGGTTGGTTGGTTGGTTGGTTGGCTGGTTGGATGTTGTTTCAGCAGGGGCAAAAGCTTGGCTCTTTCAGTGCTGCTTTGGAGCCTGGCTGGAATGATGGAAGCAGATTAATTGTTCAGTTATCCAGAATTCTTATTTTAGTTCTGACAAAAGCACCAAGGTTTCAATAAAATAAACTGTTGATGTGTTGCTCCCTGTATTGGGCAAGCTTAAGGGATCAATGCTTATCCACCCATAAAAGCAAATACAAAACATTTCTTTGCCAGGGCCGCGGTTGTTACAAAGGCAGGTAATGGTTTCAAGGGTTAGAAACAAAATATTTCGAACACTAGAAAAGACTTCCAGCAGTAGAAGTAGGAGGAAAAAAGCCCAATTTCCTTGAGGATGTAATTTGCTCAGAACATTCAGGTGTACAACAGGGAGGTGTGTTATGTTCACTCGATGAAGACATTGGGATTTCAGAAAGCCTCTCCTCCCTGTGTGCTGAGTGCAAGCCCAGGACAAAATCTCCAGTTCCAGTCCACTCATCTTGAAGTGAAATTTGGCCCAGCCTGCACAAGGAGCAAATAGGAATATTTCATTTGGGTGTTGGAATGGATTAAATCCAACCCCTCTGCAGCTGGGCAGCCCTTGCTCCTCTCAGCAGGGCTGGGGGCTCTCAATGAGATGCTCAGTTTGAAATGAAAATGTTTCAGAGCAAAAACAGCCCCCACCATAATAATCATGTAGGATTAGTCCCAAGCCTGGTGGGAAGGGAAGATTTCTTTTTACAGAAGTTTGGTTTGTGCTCTCTCCTGAGAAAATTATACATACAAAAATCTGTTCCTTGGAGAACACACAACCAAACAGTCAATTCACACTCTAAAAAGCATTTCTTTAACTTTAATGTTAAAATCCTGCATTAATTCTGTTTCTAAGGTGGACCCTGTGTTTGATTTGTCAAGGATATTTAGATTTGTAAAGGGAACTGAACATTGGAACAGGATCTAATTAATTTTTTTAATAGATTAGAAACCAGAGGGGACCACTGTGCTCATTTAGTCCACCCAACCTTGTACATAACACAAAACACAGGTAGGACTGAAATGTTCCCACTGATTAAAAATGTTTCCACTGATTAAAAATCCAGAACAAACACTGTTAGGTTGTTTTAAACCTTAATTCCACTTGAAGCATTACATTATAAAAGTTAGTGTTTCCAGAGTGAATTTGCCTGCTCTAACTCTGCATTTTCCAAGTTTCACATTTTGTTTCACAATTTTTAAGATTCATTTTATGATTTTTGTTCCATATAGAGGTTGGTTATTAAGGATCTATTAAAATAATCCTTATTCCTTTTTTTAAAAAATTGTTTGTTAAACAAACAGGCTCTACCCTTGAGACTTGCACTAATGCGCTTTTTCTCAAATAATCACTCTCCACATTTAAACCTGTGATTCATCCACACCTTGTTGGAACTCTCCCTGCCAGAATTAAACACTGTCATCCCCACAGAGTTGTAATTCCAGGTGTCACCTCTCCCTCCCAGTTCAGCCTGACATTCCCTGCTTATCCATCCAAGGCAAGAGCTGTTTGTGCTTCGTGGTGTTATCTTGGGGCTGCCATTTGTCAAAGGCTCCACCATCCATCCCAATTCCATGTTCCCCCCCATGCCTGGGCTCCTCCAGCTCCAGGACACCCCAAAATTGGAGGCTGCCAACCCCCAGCCCTGTGCTGTCCCTTCCCCTCATCCTCCATGGTGAACTCAATGCTTATTTTTATGTGCATCCCTTTTTTAACAGATTTACTTATCAATCGGTCTGATTGATTGATTGATTGCCTTGATTTGTAGGAGGATTAATTACTTAAATGACTCCCATCCCCCTTATATATTGTAATAAATATTTATTTTACCAGAAGAGATGAGCATATTAAAACTCAGAAAATAACCAATAGCTGTGCTCATCACTGCATAATGCTTTCATACAGCTTTAATTATTGTGAAATTTAATCTAAAATTTAATCCACGAGCTCTTCCTGGCTCCCTCTTTGCTGGGAGCCTGAGCAAACCCCTCTGTGTGAGTTTGGTGGGGAGGGCTGTGATGCAGAGCAAAGCCTCCAGTGGGGCTCAGTCTGGAACTGAGCTGGGAGGGTGATTTATCAAGGCCAAAAATGCACCTGATGGGTTCCCAAGATGAAGGCAGACGTTGGGAAAGGCTTGGGAACACGTCCTGCACCGTGAAGATGGGCTGTGACACCGTTCCTTTGGGGCTGGTGTTGGTGGAGAACAAACCGAGTGAAAGTCCCTTGTTCCATCCTGCCCCAAAGGAGCCTGCAGCAGCATCTCCCACCAGAGACAGCACATCCTGCCATTGAACACAACTATTTCTTGGTGGAAAAAGAGAAATTCAGGTCTATATTTGATTTTGCAGAGCGATATTTACATTTCTTTGAACTATTGGTTTCCATTGGATTATGTATGTATTTCATTTTCATGTATATATTTCATTTTCACGTATATATTTCATTTTCACGTATATATTTCATTTTCACATATATAACTTTCATGTATATATATTTATATATAAATCACAATAACCTGCTCTGCAAAACACTGTTCCTGTCACTGCAGCTCCTAAAATTAGACAGCACAAGGTACATTCAGGTTTAAGTTTGTGGAAGACAGTCCTGTCACCTACTCTGATCATCATTCACACTATAATTAGATTACCCCACAGATTGAATTTCAAGTGGTTTCCACAGCAAACAGCAAATAATCCCTCCCTCTGCTCCCACCACGAGGATCCAAACCACCACTATTGGGGAAAACAATACAACCCAGCAATTTCTGTGTTAGTGAAAGATCAGATGAGGATTAACCCTCTGTGTGACCCTTTACTCATTATCCAGAGCAGAGCCACCTAAGGCTCTGTATCCCATTAGTCAGAGTCTGCAAGCAGTGGGGAAGTGATAAAAATGCCCAATAATTCCAAAATTAATAAGCAATCCTTTTTTTTTTTTCCCCAGCACATTTGAGCACAGCAAACATTTATGAGGAGCTGGGGAAGCCCTGTTTTGACATAATGTTTGTAGGAAACTCTGGCATGATCAAAGGGCAAACCTCTGAGGGGAAAATTACCATTGATGTCTCCAGCAGATGAAGAGAAAAATCAAGCAAAAATGAGAAATATTGTACAGCACATTTTTTAGTGAGGGTGTTTGACCTAATATTCTAATGTGCTGAAGTACAAAAGCACAAGGGAGGGGAGAGCAGCCTGCAGAGGAAAGGAGATGAAGTAGAGTCAACAGAAGTGGAAGAAATCTTGTTTTTCCTGGTGTTTTCTGCCTGAGAGGTGCCAGAGCTGCTGCTCATGAGGGGCCTTCCAGCCCAGACTTTGACCTTAGTGATGATCTCTGGGTTTTATTATCATGCAAGGAATAAAAACGCTGATAGGAAAATTAAAAATGTGCACTGAGGAGCATTTTCTGCTTCTGTCATGGCTTAACCCCAGCCAGCAGCTAAACCCCACAAAACTGCTGCCCCCTTCCCCCACAGAGGGATGGGAGAGAGAACTGGAGGGATGAAAGCAAAGAAAACTTGTGAGAAATCTTTAATGTCATGTAAGGACAAAAGGAAATATGTTAAGGACACAAAGTGGCTCCTTCAAAGCATCCCAAGAGTGTGAAATCCTTGATTTCTGCATTTCTCAGTAACTAAAGGACACTGTCAGCCAGCCCAGGGGTTTCCCAGCCCACCACCATCCCCAGCAGGAGTGGATGCAATTTTCCAGATCTCTCACACTTCCTATTTCACATCCTGGCTAAGAAGAAACATCAGTGATTAGTGACCATTTTTCCTGGGAAAATGACAGGCATTTCTATTTTTGAATAGAAACAGGTATGGAAGATGTAGAGGATTCAGCAGGAGACTGGAACACACATTTCTCCTGTGAGCCTCGGTGCTGGTGCTGCTGTTTAGACTCCAATTTCTCTTCTGCATCCCTGGGAATAGGGTCATTTTTAGGAATCTGCCATATATTGACATAGTCTGTGAAGATCCTGCTCAAAAAGTCTTTTTCATGGCTGAATTTGGGTATCAAATAAGTTTGACCAAGTACCCCAGCCATTCCTTTTTAAGCTATTATGGTATTCCATAAAATACTTTTATTTTTCATACATTTGAGCCTTGAAAGAGCAACATTTTCATCATACTCTGAAAAATCCTTGTTCTACCAGCAAGGGAAGAAGGAGACTTTCTACTCCTGCTGTCTGAATAAATCAAGCCTAATAAAATATTTGGGTTATAAGAAAGAACAGATTCCAAAATCAACATTCATGATTCACACTTTGAGGTTTAATTCCTCCCTTCACCTTGACCTGGGGTCTCCTCAGCTTATTCTTGCATTTAAGAGTATTGGCAGTTGAATATCAATTCATAGCCTCAAAATCATGTGATGAAATACCAGATATCACCACAGTGAGACAAGAGAGATTAGCAGATTGGATTCAGCAGGAAACCACAGTGTGGTGTCAGGAAAAGTGCTGGATCAGCTCTGGTATGACTGTGTTTGTGTGGAAATAACATTTATTTTAACAATAATGTTAATTTTCACTGGTCTTCTCCGAAATTTTTTCCCAGCACACTTGATTTTAAGCCACGCTCGTGAAAAAACAAATCTCTCTTTTTGAACATTTTTAAAGTTGCTTTTTCTGCCTCAATTTTGTTATTCTTCAGAAAGCTTTTGAAAGCAGGCAGGTGACACCAACAGCTCCGAAAAATCCCCAGCCCCAGGATGCTCTGCCAGCTCTGGGAAGGGGAAATTTGATTTATCCCCAGAAAAACTAGATGGGATCCCAAATCTGTGGGTGCCTTTTCCATTCCTTTATCCATTAGATTTGGTGAGTGTGTTCTTTAGTGATGAGGGATGCAAAGTGACAAGAGCCAGACAAATCAGATGGGCTGAGAACTCAAGCAAGAATATACCAGAGCACACAAAGATAATATTTTTTAAGGCTTTGTGAAAAATGTTTCTGATAAAAGGAAACGGGCAAAACTTGTCTCCCTGCCAGTTTTACAACTGCTGAAACAAATCTTTGCAGCTTTTTCTATAAAGTGAAACCTTTGAAATATTTCCTCCCATGTTTTAGGGGAATTTGTGAGGCTTTGATTGTCCCACTAAAGCTGTGAAGCATTTTGTCTGGTTATTATTGCCTTCCCCTGATGTTCCTCTGGCAGACACATAATAAATTTCAGTGCTTTTGTTACCAACTTATCACAACCTGTTTATAGAGAGTACTTTCAGAATAATGAGAACAAAACCAACAGCCTCATACAGAGTCCAGGCAGCACTTGAACTGGGGACCTATATACTCTGGGTATGGGAAGGACTGAATATACCGGGAAAAAATAAAAATAAAAAACTCCCAGCACTTTTAATTTCCTTATACTTCAGGAAGTTGGAAGTTTTATGTGCCTCTGAGCCATTTCAAGGGAAGAAATTTACTGTGGGCTGTATTTCTGCCAGAGATTCACTCGTGTTCACAGGAATAGAGGAAAGTTTTGGGGTTGGAGTCACTTTGATCCTGACAGGGTCTTCAAATACTCCAGAGCCAGAGCTCAGGAGGACCAAGAGGAGCCTTTCCCTGAGGCTGCTGCTCCTAAGATCTCACACCCTTCCAGAAAATTTAATTTTTCATCTTAACAAGTGATTTTTTTCCTGATTGGGTCAAGAATCCAGAAAAAAAAGAGATTTCTGGATAAAAAAAAAAAAAAAAGGAGTATGAACAGAGTGGGAGAGAGATTCCCAAAAATACAAAAATATACATGGAAAGCCTTTCTTCCCCATGTTAGGGAAAATTAAAGCTTTCATTTTGACCCAAAAGGACACATTTACTCTCTCATTCACTGTCTGTCATGTGAGAAATTTCTGAGCTGTGCAAAGAAATTGCAGAAATTATAGTTTTGAAAAAAAAAAAGGGGGGGAAATAGTTTAATTTTGAAGAAAATTTACTCCTATTTTTCCACCTTCAGTTTTGAGTTCTTAAAAGTGACTCATCATCTTTACCAGAGTTTACATCCATTGTTATATTCAGAAACAATAATGGAAACACCTTTTTAGCAAACTGATAGGAAACAGTGGATCATGGAAAATATGAGTAATCAGAGACTCACCTTGGCAGGCCTCTCTCTCTCTCTCTCTCTCTGGCTTGCAAGCTGACAAGCTGTCATTGAATTTCAAAACTGAAAACAGGAGTATTTCCTTCAGATGTCTTTTGAAAATTAGTATGGGATACAAATTGCTGAGATTGGTTTAATTTTATTACAAACATTGCGAATTACAAGAAGTTCCTTCCCATATGTGCAGCAAACTCAATTCTGTCCACGTGGATCTTCCTCCCTCCAACAGATGAGTCAAACCATTGTTTTCAAACAGGAGATGAGAAGATCTATTGAGGAAATGTCCAAATATTGTAGGAGCCTTTGAGTGAGAGCAAAACTTAAACCTAGAGCTGAAATGCAGAGGACGGCCTGGAAGAGAATTCTGGCAGTGCTTTGTGGAGCAGGGGAAGCTCAAACTCAATTGTCAAAGGCTGTGGGATCAAAACCATCAGTGGTGGCTTGGGGCTGAGCAAGGAGAAACGAGCCCTGGAAGAGAGGGAGATCTGAGGGGCTGGAGGGAGAAATGGAGCTGGGGAAGGGTCTGGAGCAGCAGGAGAGGATGAGGGAGCTGGGAAGGGGCTCAGGAAAGGAGGCTCAGGGGGAATTTCTGGTTCTTCACAATCCCTGCCAGGAGGGCACAGCCAGAGGGGTCGGGCTCTGCTCCCAGGAACAGGAGCAGAGGGAACGGCCTCAAGCTGTGCTGAGGGGGGTTTAAGTTGGAGATTAGGAAGAATTTCTCATGGGAATGGGTGTCCTGCCCTGGTAAAATCTGCCCAGGACTGTGGTGCAGTCCCCACCCCCTGAGGGATTTAAAATCCGTGTGGATTTGGCACTTGGGGACATGGGACAGTGGTGGGTCAGAAGTTGGACTTAAAGATCCTGGAGGCCTTTTCCAACCTAATTCTGTAATTCTATGGATCCAAACCTTGGATGTGGCTCTGCCTTTCCTCATAAGTGAGATGGGTTGGAGAGCCTGTATTGGAGAGCCAGGTGTGGGGTCCCTGTTGTTGAAAGGAAATGATGAATCTGACTCCATGTTCTTAGAGGGCTAATTTATTATTATATTATATTATATTATATTTATTATTCTATACTAAAACTATCCTAAAGAATACAGAAAGCATATAGACAGCAGGTTTAACAAGACTCTAATGAAAAACTCGTGACTCTCTCCAGAGCCCCAGCACAGCTGGACTGTGATTGGTCATTAAGTAAAAACAATTCACATGAAACCAATGAAACACCCACCTAACACATTCCAAAGCAGAAAAACACAGGAGAAGCAAATGAGCTGATATTGGTTCTTTTTTTTTTTTCTCTGAGGCTTCTCAGCTTCCCAGGAGAAGAATCCTGGGCAAGGGAATTTTTCCAGAAAATGTGACTGTGACAAGCCAGAGTTCCAAGGGCCTGGCAAAGAGTCTACACAGACACGTTCTGGGGAAAGGAGAGGCATGAAGAGAAAGAAACATTTCAAGAGTGAAATAAAACCATGGTGAGATTGCCACCTCAAATATGGGATTGGGAGTGAGATGTAAATAATTTAGGGTCTGGAGGGAAGTAAGGAAAATGGAAAAGCAAGAGAGGGAAATGTAACTGCTGCAAGACATCAGGTGACCAAGAAATAAATGCACAAAGGAGAAAGAACAAAAAATGAGATTGAAATGTGAGAGCAGAAAATGTCTGAAAGACTTGCAGGGAGAGAACAAACCTGAGAACAGAGAAATGAAGGAAGGGCACACATGGACTTCTTATGAGTTGTATTTGATTCACATATAAAGCAGGCATTTCAGAGAGAATGTATTTTACATGCAAACACACAGTCCCAAAAGGCACTGAAAAATTCTAATTAATGTTTGTTCACCCACAGTTAATCCCCTTTTTGAGGGCCACTCTTCTTCTGTGCTGCTTTCCTGCGGCTTAGTCCTGTTTCATCAGCAGAAGGCAGAAATGGGAGTTGGAAAGGTCTGCAAACCCCATTTTTCCAGGTGGTTCTGGAACGCTAATCTGAGGGGATGCTGAGAAGTTCCGCGGGAGGAATGGAAACCTCTCAGTGCACATTTTAATTTACTCCCCAAAGCCAGAGATTGGCTGTTCCAGGGAAGTGGCAAAGGCGAGGGGAGAGGAAATGAGGAGCAGCAGAGGTTGCCTAACACCACATTTTTGAAGGGAACTCAATGTGGTGTTTAATTCTCTTTTCAATCAGCTGCAGGGGAAGGCAGTGGTGGGGAAATGTAGTTAGAAATTCAGTGCTGGGATTTGGGAGATTCTGTCCCCAAGAATTTGAAGCCGTGTTGGTAGAAATTGGGTATTTTGTGCTGGCAGTTGGTGATATTACACAATTTTATAAGAATATCAAATTGAAGGTGACATTCTCTGCTTCCCCAGACACATCTGTGTCCTCTACCTTTCCTTGCAGGAACTTAAGAGAATTTCTTAATTTCAAAAAATGCAAACCCTAAAGAGCACTACCTCAAATGTACACCTCTTCCTACAGGAACAGCTGTTTAAAAACAGTGATTTTTTTTTTTTTTTTTAAATTCTAACAAAGCTTTTCATTTTAATGAACTTATAAATATCTGCCTCTCATGGGTCTTATTCATGGTGCAACCTCCAAGTGGATTTTCTGTAAAACTGGCAATGCTCAGATGTTTAACAGCTGTTTTTTCCTAGCAATAAAGTAGTCTGCATATAATAATTTCCACAAAACCCTCTCAATTTTGAAAGAGATGAACTTTAAACACATTCCTCCTCTCTTTTCCTACTGTTTCTTCTTAAGAGCAATACTTCCATGGCTCCCAGTCCATGTGTTGGTATTTGGAGAACTCCCTCTTGCTGCAGTTCAAAGCAGAGACTCAGAAGAATTTACAAGAATGGGACATAATTCAAATTTCCTTATCAAAGGAAGTCATATGTAACTTACACTTGTAAATGTCAAACCTACAATGAATTTACACCATAAGAAAATATTACTATCATCATCATTATTATTATTAAATTTTTGGGGAGAAGGTTGAGAGCACTCTGTTTTCTTGTTTACATTTCCCAGCACGAAGCTGCAGTGGTTCAGTTTCTGATGAAGCAGTAACACAAATTCCCCCTCCTGAAAACTACCCAATAGTTTCACTTTTAGGACTGCTCAATTTGGCCTATATCATATGGTCGTGAAAGTTTGTGACTCATGCACTTCCTCCCACTCACAGAAATAAAACAGTAGTAGAAAATATAAAGAAAAATGCCACTGTGATGAAATCCATCAGGACACAAGGAATCCAGAGGGTTTTGGTTGGTGCAGGGCTCTGTGGAGCATCCATCCTGAAAATAAATCATGATTAGGGCAATTTCCATTGAAAACAAATCTCAAATATCATATCCTGGCATAGTATCAAGCACACAGTCCCTAAATTGCAAATTTAGTCTCTAGAGATAAGAAAAGCATTGAACACACTTATCCAACAATTTCTGAGTGCCTGGGATGAACTGCATTAATGGCAGAGAAGGGAAGGAATGGAACCAGCAATAATATCCATGAGCACAGTGTTTACTCTTTCTCAGAACCAGCTGGGCTGACAAATTTTACCAAAGACAGTGGGAATTTAAAACACAGTATTAATAGTTTTATGGCTATAAAAACATTATTCTCTTCCCTATGCTCTTTTTTTGCTTCTGATGAAGCCCTGGTTTGTTCCAGGGAGTAATTCTAGTTAAGATACTGTGTAAGTTTGTGTTTTCCAGGCCATGAGGAGGAAGAGGGGTTGCAGGGGAGATAAAACAGCCCCAGAGGATGACAAAAAGGCCAAGTGCCATGTGCCTTCCTGTCTACTCTTTCTTTTGCTTACCTGTTAGGGAAGGTACTTCCTCCTGCAAGGTCTCCGTGGGGTTCAGGACCTTCTTCCATTTCCAAATATCCCTCTTCAACGAGTTAAGACTAAAAGCTATAGTTCCATTTGATGTCTTGCTGCAGCCAAGACTGTTAAGAAATAACAGCTTTGAAAAGCGGGCCTTGAAAGCTGAAATTGATCCCACACAAAAGGGCAGAAGGATCTTACAAAACACTTTACAGGAACATTGGGGAAAAAAAAGAGGTAAAATAGTTCCTTCAGCTCAAAGAAGGACTAAGCTGCAGTGTTGCCTCTCTCCTGTCTATCCCAAAGCAATATAAATATGAAATGTGAATATTCACACCAGAACCTGAGTCCTGGAGAAAGGGTGAAATCCTTACTGTGACTCTTACACGGAACAGTGGGACAGCTCCAGACCTCATATGACAAAATCCCATCTCATGCATGCTCTGTGTGGAGTTTGGGGTCGCTGGAGCAGCCCCAGGCTTGGCTGGAACATTTCAGAGGGAAGGAGATCCATGTGCAGCACAGCCCGGAGGGTCAGAAGTGCAGCAGGGGTTGAAGGGCTCCTTAGCTCTGGCTCAAACTCATTATTTCTCCTGCCACCAGAGCAGGTTCCTGTCCAGGAACCAGGGCTTGGAAGCACCCAGCTCCTAAACACTCAGCAAAGAGCTGAGGAAGAACATCCTGCATCTAAATGTCTCAAATGCTCCACTATTTATGACCAATACCTTGAGGCCTGCCTTGTGTACAGCAGGAATTTATGACATGCACGAGCAGGAATTGTTTCAACTCAATGGGTGCTCCACAAAGCCCTTTGGAGCAGAACAGAAGACAAAAGACATAAGAGCAAATAGCACAAATAAAAAATAAATAAATAAATAAATAAAAGGAATAACAGCTTGTCGCTTCATTTCCTGAAACTGATATATAATAGCACATCCCACGATAATTTATAGTTAAAGGCATTTAAACAGGCAGCTGCTGTGTCCAGGCTGGAATCTGGGAGGAATATCCTGAGCTTTATTTAGCCTGTGAAGGTGTAAGAAAGCCTGGCTGCAAAGGTGCTTCTCCAGTTTCTCTCAGTTAAGGACTCTGCCAGCTGGATCCTGCTGCTTTCTTCAGGGATCAGCAGAAGGAATAATATTTACCCAGGCTAGGACTTGCAAAGCAGTTTCCCTCTGGCTCAGGGACACTTTGCAGTCACTGGATTATGGACTCGTGTGTGTGATCTGGGAGTGAGAACTGAGCACAGCAGGGTATAATGAACTTCCCAGAAGCAGCTGATTAAAAAGGGAGTTGGAAGGATTCGGGTCTGCACATCCCTCAGACTCGTAGTGCTCATCAGAGGAGCCCTTGCTTTCCTACTGAGGCAATCTCAGTAAGGCTCAAATGCCACAAAATCAGGATTTTTGCACCTTATTAAGGAACAATTGTATGAGAAATTTTTTAATTTCAATTATATGATAATTTAAATCAATTATATGAGAAATGTTTAATGACTTATATTTTCAGAAAACCGTCACTATTTTCTCACGTCCATGGCGCCATCCAAGCAAAGCCTTACAAAACCTGCTGTCACTACCCCATCATCCCCCCAGGGACCACAGCAGCACCCCAAATTGAGATTAACCTGGCAGCCAGTGTGCTGCAGTGGGAAAATGAGCGTAGGTATAAATATCACCCATCCTGGCCTTCAGGAATCATGTGAGACATCTGGCAGTGCTGGCCTGGCTAATGCCACAAACACTTCCCTTCCCTCTGGAGTGGGACTGGGGCAGCACTGGAGGGCCTGGGGCTCCTCATCAACAACAAAATGTTTCCTTCCAAAATGTGAGGGGAAAAATAAAAATAAAAAGAAAAGGTTCATCTGTTTGGTTCAGACCTTGAAGATCATCCAATCATCCGATGTGCAGAAGCAGCCCTTACTCCCAGAGCTACCCTCGGGGTGAAACCTTCAGGTTGTCCTTCTTGTTTGATGCTGAACTGACTGTTCCCATAATTCTCAGAGGTTTTGTACTGCAGCTGCAGGAAACCTGCAAGAGTTGGGGTTATTTTTGCCGTCGCATTCCCTCCAAGGCCATTCCCCCTCCTGGTTTTCTTGTGCCCATGGAAACACTTCATAAAATACCATCCCATGGAAACCAGCTGATTGCCAGTGCTGCCCAAGAGCCACCAGGAATCACAAAAGCCAATGAAAGGGATTCACATTCCCTCTCTGCTGCCTTTAAACCAGCTTTTAAAAGAAAAGGGGCCAAATTGGAAACGAGCAGCAGCAATTCCAACCGGGCTGAAGCCAATCCACTCACCCTGGGAGGAACAGGCCTCCCTTGGATGTCAATTCCTTCTGCACAGGGGAAGCAGAAGGTGAAGCAGAATTATCATTAGTTTTCATTCATCTTAGTGGGCACTGAGATATGGGGTTGTTTTTCTTGTTCTCTGGAGGAACCCACAATGTAAGCCACAAACAGGAACATGGTGAAAGCTTGGGACAGTCTAAGCTACACTGCAGGACACTTGTTTTACAAAGGAAATCCTAAAGCACCCTAAACATGTTTTCAGGAGGGTTAGTAGAGAATATTTGCCATTCTGGACTTTTTCAAAGTACAACTTAACACTACAAAAGAATAACCTCTGTGGTAATGATGGAATTCACTCCATGAGTTTTCACTCTGCTATTCAAGACTTGCTCCCAAAAAAAAAGGGAATATTTTCCAGGTACTTTATATCCTGAATGTTTACCAAAAGCAGTCAGATGATGAATTACATATTTTTGTGTGTCTGTATGATAAACCATTTGTAAAGGTAATGCTGTGTGAATATTAATAAAAATGCAGTGATCTGGTATTGTTTCTCAGGCTATATTGATCATATTAATGAGAATGGTAATGTATGTATGTTTATTATGATTAACAGAGCTCTGTTCATGTTGCATTTTCCATTGGAATGAAATTAACTTTCTGTTTCTAAAGTTGCTGAAGATGAATATTAAATACAGAGAAATGATTGGTGAATAAGCTCTTCAAAACCCTCTTCACGCCTATATCAAATTTAGTACACTTGTTATAAATTAATCTTGAAAACTAGAAGTTATTGGCAATTGTGGATGGAAAAACCCAAAGGGGGAAGAACCTGATCTAAGTAACAAGAAGTACAATGAAGAAATTTCCACTTAAAAACGTATCTTAACAAAATAATTTACTATAAATGAGCTGCTGTGCCACTACCAGAGTAGAGAGAATCCAGCCTATAATTTCAGGGCCTATGCAAAGAGAAAACATAGCTGCAGGAATGAGACAAATTCTGTTTACACCAGAGTTTAAACACAGGTGGTTTTAGTTTGTGTTTTGTTTTGTTTTGCTTTGTTTTGTTTTGTTTTGTTTTGTTTTTCTGTCTCGCATTTCTTTTCTGGGAACAGTTCAAAGAATTGTATTTCTTCATTGCCTTAGGACTTGCTCCTGCAAATGGTAAAAAGGGTAGAAAAGGAAAAAGATTCTTTCTAAGATCTTCAGTGAAGCTCACATTCCTGGTCCAGCTGAAGATGTCCCTGCTCATTTCAGGAGGTTGGATCTTCCAACTTCCCTTCCAAGCCATACTATTTGATTATTTTCTCCAAACAAAATTAAGGGCCTTCTCTGAGTAAATCTTGTCCAAGAAAGGTGATTTGACAAGATAAAACCATGAAATAGAGACCTGTCCTGAAGGTGCAGAGCCCAAAACCTTTTCAGGACACACCATCAGGCCCCAGTGCCAGCACTCAAGTGGCAAATCTGGAATTACTGAAGCAGAGATGATTAAGCAATACCAGCGAATGAAAGAGCAGAGGATTAAGGAATTGATAAAAGATGATAGAATGGAGGTTTCCATGCAAATGGAACTTTATTTTTTCAGCACAAACAAGTTTGTGTAATCGATCACCAAAGATTGTCCATCCAAACCTAAATGGGCAGTGACAGGTTTGTGCAGGGTATTGGATTCCTGTCTGCTCACTGAAGATATTCCCACCATACCTCCACTGTTCTGTATGAATATTATTAGACCTTGAATTTGGTGCAAAGAACAGGGAATTTCACAGCCTATTCTGGGCACTGCAATTCTCATCATGAAGTTATTAGTAAGAAGGAATGAACAGTAATTGTGAGGGAACAACAAGGTTATAATCATAACTTGTTCCAAATTATACTCCTGTGATCTCCCTTTTGCTCTGACTGGGAGCTGCTTTTTAACTTGGGAAATTTTTAATATTAAAGCCAAGAAGGAAATTACTGGGCATCTCTTTGAACAGTAAACTTCCTAGAAATGCAGAGATTGTCATAATCAGCAGGTTCACGGGCTTCAAAGTGCTGTGTTCACCTGACAGTTCTTTCAATCATTTTTTAGTAAAATACATCTGTAGCCATCAAGGCATTGTGTAATCCCCCCACACACCTGTAAATTATAATGTGGGATGTCATGATTTATTTCATAGCATAAAAGCTGTTAAATGAATACTGACAGCACCATTAGCATCCTGATCTTGAACTGAAGTGCAAGTCAGCTCTGCTTAAGTCATCATTCTCAGGAGCCACAAATAAATGTGCACTCAAAAAAGGTGCCATGGGTTAATCAGAGCTGAATTAGTCAGGAAAAATCAGTGAAGAAGGGAGCAGGTCAGGAAATGACAGCATGAAGCTTTTATTCCAATACTGGTTCTTGAAGCAGCCAATACCAAAGACCCCAGAACACAGAAACATGGGCTGAAAACTTGATTAATTCAGAATTAACTGAGAAATATTGATACTGCTTCAGCATTTTGTGCTCTGAGTGCTCCCACCCACACCTCTTGCCTTATTCCCTCTCTTGGGAAGCAGAACCCAAATGGGCTCCACTCCCTGGACTCCTCTTTGCCTTCTGCCTTCCAGCAAGAGTTCTGGTGAAAAGCAAAGCAGAGAGAACCAAATGAACTCAGCTCAGAGTTAATTTATCCCACCAAGAATCACCAATTACTGTTGCTCAGCCCTAAATCCCAGTTTCCTTGATATCAGCTCCTAGGAAAGAAAATGGCTCCTTGTGCTTGCACTGAAATAAAATGTTTAATTTCTATTCTTAACCTCTTCTGAGCTAATGGAGATCTGTGACTGTTTGAAATACAAATCTACTTATTCTAAAATTCATGTTCTGTTTGTTCCCTAATGTAACATTGCCCACTTTGTTGTTCTCCTACACATTTAAACAATTTTTTTCCCCTCATGCAGACACTGTCCTTTCAGGAGGTGAAATCTGGATTCCTGTCCTTAGAGCCTTTAGAATTCTGTTGTTTTATAAATATTTATCACAACTCTTTTAATACCAACAGCTGTGCTCCTTTCACGTGCAGAGCTGGTTTTATAAAGGGTGAAGCCCCCTGTACCTCTTCCCAGGTTCCACAAGATTTCAGATTGTTCCCATTTGGCCCTCCACAAACAGGACTCAACACACTTCCAGAGATGAGAGTTCCTTCTTAATGAGGAATAATTGTTCTCTCTCCCAGTACAGATCTTATCCCAGTTTAGACATTATTTCTCCCTTTACTTGCATGTTTATCCCAGTCATTTACTCCAATCTGTTTGTCCAGCTAAAGGGATCAAAGGCATTCAAACTAAAACACAAACCACTCAACCTCTCAGACTGGCAGGCTAGTTAGTTCTAGAGTCATCCCTAATAATTCACAGCTTCTGTGACAATCTCCAGATTCAAAAAGTTGCTTGAATGTGATCATTTATTAAGTTGTTCCCTTTGATGACCCCAGAACACCACAAAAAGGGGATTTGTTTTTTCCTTCAAATGAGGGTAAATGAAATTTATCTGGCTTTTTCCCCCTGTTACTTCCAAAAGGACACATCAGTCATTCCAAACTAACATGCTTAAGCTGAACAACTATTAAATAAACCCAAATCATGCTTTATTGTGTGCTGAGGTGGTTTCTCATTCTAAATGGAGTGTTTATTTTCTCATTTAGAGCTCCAAATGGGACCCTGACTGATGGAATAAAATGGCCAGTCTTCACTAGTGCTGAGCAAAAATATTTGACACTGAACACCAAAACTTCTGAGGTACTGACAAAACCACGAGCTCAGCACTGTCGATTCTGGAAACACTTTTTCCCCAAAGTGATGGAAATGACAGGTAACAATTCTTTTCTAGATGCTTTTGTACAAAACTTTCGTGCAAGGATCATTTGCTGGATGTTAACGTGATAATTGAGTTCAGATCTTCCTGTTTGCAACTGAGATGTTCATTTGGACTGAATTGGTGTTGGATTGAGCTGTCCACGCTGTGCTGAGGGTGGACCCCAGAACGTGCCCTGTGCTTCTGGCTTTGGGGTCACCACCCTATTTTGTGCCAGGACAAAACCTGGGGACACACCAAGGGCCAGGACTTTGTGATGTGGAGTTATTCTGTCCCAAAATCCTGATGCAGCCACAGTGTGAGACACTGAGTGCTGAAACCTCTGCTCTTGGGTAACCCCTGAAAGAGTTTTGGTGCCACCAGGGTTCCTGGGTGCTGGAGTGAGCAGGAAAATCAGCGCTAAAGGAGAGTTTGCACTGGGAGCTCTGGAGGCTTCAGATGTTCTGTATAAACTGTGGGACGTTACAGGATGTTATATTTGGATTATATTATCTATTATTTATGGGATTCTATTTTATGCAACCGATCCCCTGAGGATAGGAAGTGCACTGCCACTGCCAAGAGGGGATTCTGGTTTCCAGCTCACGTGAGAGCCCTGTGTTTTATTTCTGGAGTGTCACTGCTGAGAACCCAGAGCCTGCAGGATTTGCCTGTAGAAAACAGAACTGATTTGTGCCTGGCCATGTCTACAATGGATTTATGAGATTTCACTGCCAGGAAAAGTATAATTGTTTGAAACTTTAGGATCAGTTGAACAGAGAAGACCCAAGTTTTTCCAAGACCAATGGCGCTGTTTTACCAAAGCCCAGGAATAGATGAAGCCTCTGTGCTTTGGATTTCAAAAGGAATTGATTTTATAAAGTTTTTTTGCAGCTCTGGAATCACATTCTGCAGCTTGACTGAGGGAAGGTCTCATTTCAAAAATGAGATACACTTTTAAGATGTTAATTAGTAATTTAAAATCTTTCTCTAAGACTCAGTTTGAATGCTCGTCTTAAAAAACACGTAAGCCTTAAAAATATGTAAACTGTCATGATGCACAGATGATTCCTTCTGAAATAATTTATTCCCTCCTCATTTGAGTCTGTGACTGTATTATGGCTCAACTTTTATCCCCTCTCAATTCAACAGATGTTTTTCAATTAAATCAAGAGACACGAAATCAGTAGGTAAAATGAATAATTTATGAAGCCTACTGTGTGATTTTAAAATCACAGCTCTCCCGATTACGGGTGGATTTCAGGGAGGTTTCAGAGATTCTGACAACTTTGTGCTGAGCCAGGAGAACTGAACTCTTTTACATATTCCTTTAACCTGGCTGGGAAACCCTAGGGAAAAATGTGGATCCTACAAATGGGCTGAGCTTAACTAAGCCTGCCCGGAGCAGGAGGGAGCAGATCACCAGAGTCCAACACATCCTGGGGGAGAGGGGAGCTCTGCCTGGTCCTGTGGGGTGAGGAATGATGAAGCAGCACTCAGGACCTGCCAGCAGACATAAATTCATCACTGTGCCACATTCGGTAATTGGCAACATCAATTTACATAATTTAATTAAAAGAAATTCACGAGCGTATTCTTAGCAAAAAGAGAAGAATCGTCGTGTCTGGATCCAAATATAGAACTGAGGCAAGAATGTTGTCAACAAGTGGCACTGCCTTGTCTTGTATCATCTGTCAGTCCTTGAAACATTGCAGTAATAAAAACAGTATTTCCATTATGTTCCCTGTACAATATTATCCAATTCTGACAGAAAACCCTTTGAAATCCTGTGTACAAATGTGATATAATAGCTTATATTGCAATAATTCTCCTCACTGAAATATTATTTTGCATTTTCTCTCTCCCTTTATGCCCAAAGGACAGTGCACAGCATTAATGCAGAGATTTCCTCTTGTTCTGAGGGTCTGTCCTTTCTATTACTCCTTTCATTGAAATATTCTTAGGAAAAGAAGGCTGCTTTAACATGAGGTGATATAAGATGACAGGGAACAAGTAAGGAATTTTTATGTTCTCATTGTTACAAGTTCAAGTGAGGTTCAGCTAGGCAAAGTAGAATTCTATCAGGTAGAACCCAAAGAGGATAATCAAAACAACTTATTTTGCAGAAATTATGATTTTTCAGCATCAAGTGACCAGGATTTGCCATGGATTTGCTTAGTAACCCCTTGCCTAATTCCTGACCCACTCCTAGCCCAAGCCTTGCCACCCACTGAGGGATTTTAGAGCCTTTAAAGGCCAGCTCCAAATGTGTCCTGGATCTGAACCAGCCTGTTCCCATCACAGGCTGGGTAAGACAAGTTCCCTGAGGCAGTTAAATAGATGAGAAATAGATATCTTTACTGTTAGAAAATTCACATTTTCCTCAAGCAATCATATCAGATTTTTTTTTTAAAAATTATTATTATGGTTGTGGGGTAGGAAAATAATAAGGAAAAAATAAGGCTCTCCCAGTAACAAAAGAGCAACAGCCATATATAAAACATGGCTTTGATACCTCTAGACTAATTTGTGTGATTTTGGAAGGTTTCTCAAGGTATTCTCCTCGGGTTTCAATTAGAAAACCAAAGACACGAGTCAGAACCTGGATTTTTGTGTCCAGGACCAGCGGACCTGGGCTCTCAGTTCCAGGCAGACACAATTCCTGCAGGAATTTACCCCAATTTCCAAGGCCCTGAGCACACCCTGCCCAGGCCAGGACAAGCTGGGGACACTCAGCATTTCCCCATTCCCAGAGGGGTTTCTGCTGCCTGCTGCTGCTAGGAGAATCACACTGGGGGGACAGTAAACACTAAGTGACTTTTAAGTGGCTTTTAGAGCAATCATATGTTAATTATAAAAGGATCTGTGTTAGACTTTAGCTCCTCAACACAACCTTTAATGCATCTAAAGCCCTTCCTGTTTATGTGAGCCCATTTCCTCTTGATTGTAGAACGCTGCAGGCAGCCAAACTTTCCATTTACTCTTCCATTACTATTTTAGTGTGCCTAATACATATTTTTCTATTTTATTTCATATTACTGGATCATGTATCATCTATGAAGAAATCAAGCTTGGTCATATAAATACGTTACTTTTTAAAACCACCCTATAAAGATCTTTTTTTATGTGGAGGCAGAGAAATGCTCAATCTCTTGACCAATGAGCAACAAAAATTATTGTATTTGCTGTGATCCTCCAACCAGTATCTGGGTTCTACAGAGATAAATACTCAGGGTGGTAAGGATATTAAAAAATTGACTAAATATAAAATTCACCATCAGAATTAAATTAAATTTCCACAGAGTTGGATACATGAAGAAATGTGAATTAATCACGGGTAACCTCACCAATACTATCACTCCTCCCAGCAAAGACTTTATGAACAAAACACCTATGAACAAAATGAACACCTATGAACAAAAATTTTCTGCATCTAAACCATCTGATTTCTTTCCAACATTTCATTCCATATCAAGGAAGATAACAGCCCTTGGAATAACTCATCTCCCAGAGAGCTCTGCTGATTTCTGGAACAACTAAAAAAAATAAAATAGAGGATTTTGTAGTCCTTAAAAACACATGTGAAAATGAATATACTGCTGTGTCTAACAAAGCTTTGATATCCAGAGAGTGTGATTAAAGAATATTCAGTATAGATATTATTTGTGATGTTTGTGGAGAAACTCTCACCATGAGAATCTACAGCATAAACCTGTGGCATTTATCATACTACTGAACCCAGAAACTTGAAGGTTTGCAAAAACCTGCAATCATGAAACCTGCAATCGTTGAGGACATAAAAATTAATTCTAACTTGTCATCCCTTATTAATTAACAGCTATATGGCCTTTATCCCAATCCTCAATGTGGTTTTGTGTGTTAACATTAAGATTAGCACTTTATTGGCACATCCAGCAGTTCAAAGGATGGGATGGGGATAAATTTAACTTTGCTGTAACACCATTAAAGTAAGGGAGAGATGGAATGAGAGGAAATCCCAGCTGAAGAATCAAAAAAATGCCTTTTTAAAATTTTGATCTGTTCAGCTGGAGCCTTTCAGAGCACTGATTCATTGCCTGCAGAATCTCCCCTTTTCTCCTGCCCAGCCTCACTGGGCTTTGCACAGGAATTAAGGGAACGTTTGGGATTGCCCCAGTGGCTTCTAGAAAATTCCCTGTTTTCACTGTGAGCAGGCACCCAGTGCTCTGAGCTGTAATTATTGGTCAGCTTGGACTCTCTAATCTTTTTCTCTTTTGCCTCCCAGCTGTCAGCTCATCTAAGTCATGGGTGGTTGCCTCCCGGAGATTGATGATGTTGGTGATAATGGGATGCATTGACTTGTGACTTCAATTTGGATCTTATCACTGGGGGGAAGAAAAGCAAACAAATGGGAATCCAAGTTCCTATTTCAGTGATTTCCATCCCCCTTTTGTCTTTTAGATCCATAATGGTGGCTCCTCTGAATTTTTTGATGTCTTCTTTCTCTAGCTGGCTCACTTGTTCACCATAGTCTTTAAAAAGGACTGAAAAACCCCATAATTTATACTCCAGAACAGTGACTTTTAATTAAAGACGTGTCTATGGTAGAGATGTTTCGGTGTCTTTGGGCAGACTTGAAACACCTCTTCACCTGAATAATTAAAGAAGAGAGGTTTTTGAGTTTCCTTTTTAATGCCTAAGTGGAGGTTTTGCCTGAATAAATAAAACTGGACCCCCAAAATCAAGAAGAAAATGAGAAACACAGTTCAGGCAGTTTTCTCCAAATAATACTGCTACTGCTTCATACACTAAATTACCAATCCATTTGACTTAATGTGAAAAATTTGGCTTTGCCTGAGACCCTGACTACATCTTTAAATTAAATATGTGTAAAGGAGAGTTCTTAGAGTCAGGAAAGCAGAATGTTGTGCATGTTTTGTTCCCATGTTGCTGAGTTCTATCTGCATAGTTAGCAATGAAAATGAGATCTTATTGTTACCAGCACTTCCAAATCATCTCTGAATTAATGGCAGTTGTGGCCTGCAGAAAGGAAATTTTAAAGTATCTGACCTTTCCTTTGATCTCTGTTATAACCAAGCTTATTTACAACTTTGAGCTGAGGGAGAAGGATGTGGTTAATTTATTGACATTTTTTTTTCCATATTTGTTCTTCAAACTTTTCTTTTTGACTGCATTTAAAAGTGCAGAACTTCCCGGAGAAAAAAAATATCCTGGTTTTATTTCTGGTCTCACTGGAACCAAGAAGTAAATCTCATTTCAAAGTCTCATTAAATTGCCATCTGGATTTCCAGACCAGAAAGGTTTGCAAACGTTGAGCTAAACTGCAGATAAGCGACCAAATTACTGGAAGCTTCTCCAAGCTAAATCTCGGAATCAGTGAACTCTCTCCCCCGAATATTCTCTCTAGTGATGTGTAAAACACTGAACTATTTCATTTTCACATCACCAGTTACACTTGCAGTGCTGGCAGGTCGTAAAAAAGGGGGAAGGGGTGTATTTATGGAGGGAAGAAGAACAGCAGAAGAACATAAAAGCCAGAGGAGCATAAAGAACCCACGGAGCTGTTACCTCAGGAACACCATCCCCAAGTTTTTCTGGAAGCGAGCCATGCCAGTGAGGGACACCACCAGAGCTGGGTCCAGAATGAACAAAGCACTCACCGTTCATCAATGGCTTCTGAACTTTATCCTGAGCTCTGCAGCTCAAACAAAATGATGAGCATCAGTGACTGATACAGCCTGCAGGTTTTGTCCTCACTTTGGTGCTGTCTGGGATGTTCCTCTCATGGTGTTAATCACCTTTTGGGGCATCAGGAGGGGATGCCTGTCCATAAAATACTCTGGGAACCCCGTGAAATGCTGTATTTTTATGACTCTTCTCATCCTCACCCTCTGTTCCCGTGCTCATAACAAATTTGGCGATAAACATTTCCTTGGGACTCAGGATTACTTGGAAAGTGCTTTAAAGGTGGGGATGAAAAAGGAAAAGAGAAGATGGTTTCATTTTGACATAGTGCACATTTGACAGTGTCCTACTCCAAACCTGTGCCCTTTATGCTTTAAATTTGGGGATTTGTTCCATGGGAGGTCAAGAACCTGGATATCCATTGAAATGTATTAAAACAATGGAAATCCTGTTGTTGCCTTAAAAAAGTTGTGATTTCACCTTATCTTTGCAAGCATCTCTCTCATTTTGCATTATTTATTCTTCAGGGTGTGTGGGTTTCAATGCAGGGTATATTTAACCAAAGGAATATTTTGAGGATTAAAAAAAAAGAAAAAAGTGACTTTAAAATGATGATTTTTATGGACAGAAGAATTATCCAAAATGCATTTAAAAATATATATATATTTAAAAAATCCAAAGTGTATTTATTACCCTGCCAGAATGATATCTTTACACTCCTCCTTTATGATGTAAAGACAAAATACTAATCACTGAATTTTCAGTCATTCCAGGTTTAAGAAAAGAAGCAAAAGACCATCCCATAATGTATTTGGAGCAGATGACATTGATAATCAAAATTATTTTTCAATTAGCATACAAAGAGATTCAAATTTAGATTAATGTAACCCATTTCATGTTTTACAGGAAATATTGATGAAGCAGAACGAGAGTGGAAAGCAGGATTCCATCGCTGGAACAATTACATGTCAGACTGGAAAAATCAATTTAATGATTACACCAGCAAGAAGGAGCTGTGCAGTCTCTAATTAATATGTTTACTCTTTCCAGTGTGTCCCTAGAACTGTTCATAAGGCAAATATCCAGGTAGCTTCACAACCTGTTGAGCATTAAATATATTATGCAGATTAAAAGGAAATATGACAGATACAACTCTGATTTCAGATCTTTCATTTATATTTTACCTCCTCTCTCAATATAAAAATACAAGGCACCCACACCCTTTGAAGCTTCCCTGGGTTAAGTAGGACTGTAGAGATTAAAGGCTGGAGATTAATGATGTACATATTCTTATAAATACTCGCTGCTTAAACTCACCCTTCAAAGAAACAATGCAATCTGTTAGGGGAAAATGGATTTTATTTGAAACAGAAACAGCAGTTTTACAGCATTGCCATGCAGAGCACAATCAGATTTAATCTTTAACTGCAACGCCACCTCACTCAAGCCTTGTTTCAGACATAATTTCATCAACATAAACATAAAGATGCAATAATTCTGCTGGACGCACCAGGCAATATTTGCTTGTTAGACCAAAAAGTTTTAAGACTGCCATAAAAGTGGGAATCAGTTCTTCTTCCTGCCCAAATATGTGGACAAAGCCATGGCAGGAGAGGATTTGAGCTGTGTATTGAAAGCCTAAATCAAGTGCTACAGTGAAATAAGCTGGAAAACCCAACACCTTCCCCACAATTCCCATTTTTCAAGGATTAAAGAATTATGGACTCACAAATAATGAATTCACATATTTCCAGCTCAGGCACCCTGGGAGAAATCCCTCCTATGGAGGCAAGCTCCAATTATGATTTTTTCAGTCCACTCAGCTGCCTCCTGGTTGAGGGACACCCCACATTCACTGGAACACCAGGGGCAGGATTTTACACCTGCACCAGAGCCTCAGTCCCTGTGTCAGCAAATTCCCAGCCCCAAAAACTGCCAGCAGAGTGGGGCCTGGCCAGGAATCTCCTGATGGAAGGCTGGGGAAAGGATCCTTGCAGTTGTGACCTTGGTGGGAAGGACCCAGAGGACTCTTTGCCACGGCCAGGTGAGCTCCCTGCCCTGCGAGCTGGCATCTCCCACACTCCTTTCCACCTGCTTGAGCTGAACCCATTAAAAACCTCTAAAGAAACCCATGGATGATTCTTTCTCCTTCCCTGCTTCTGGATGGGGCTGGAATTTTTTCTGCCTGAACACCACCGTAATTGGTTGCTTTTCACTGGCCCAACTGGGAAGAATAAATGCCAAGAATTTGATGAATGTAAGTAGTATGTAAGAGCAACAAGCCATCTCGTAAATAAATTATCCTGAAGCTTTCTGTAAATGCAATAGCATCTCAGTGCATCTATTTTCTGTGCTGGTGATTGCAAAATGCCTCCTTGGATTGAGCTGAAGAACTCCAGATAATGAACTGAGAGTGTTCTCTTCCTGGCAATCAGTTTGACCACACGGGCTCCCTCCAGTGAAAGGATTTATTTATACAGGAAGGCCAAATTCTGCAAGAGAGGATGGCCTATCATCTTTTCAGTTATTTCTAAGAGAACACAATTATTTCCCTGACTACTCTATGGAAAACCACCTTTTAGCACAGGATTTTCAAAGGCTGCAGTCAAACCTGCATAGACAAAAAAATCTGATCTGTTGTGAACTTGCTGATCAAAACTTGAAATTATCCGGGATTCAAAAGCCCTTTTTGTGTAGCACTACATGTCTATACCAAAGGTAATTAGCCAATTACATAGATTAGCATAGTATTTATCAAATATTCTTCAGGCTAACCATGGGATAGTGAAAATAAACACAGAAGGGTGAACTTTTTGTCCATCCCTGAGCAGTTTTGGCACTCCCCATTTTATTTCTGTGCTGTTCTTCACAGATATGTTGGGTGCTACTGTGCCCACAGTGAGCCTTGACAGCACCATCAAAGCAGCATTTATTTCTTCAGCCATCCCCTTCACTGCAATATTTCCTTATCCATCTGTCTGATCAGCCTAATAAACGGGGGGAAAAATATCTGAGCCAATTAAAATGTAAAATAACCTTTGGAAAGGTGCTGAAGGAGTTTATAAAATATTTGGTTGCAAAGGTGGTTTTTGTTTGAGTAAAACAAAGGTTAAACCACTTTTTGAAAATCAGTTTTACTGATTTTCTTGGTGTGACTCGCTAGCTTTGTATTTATTCACCTGCTGGGAAATAATATCTCCATTTATCATTCAAATGAAATCAGTACATCATGTAGTCATTCATGGCTCATATCTGAAAAAAAAAAAAACAAAACAAGGAAAGCCTGAAGTAGTTGGATGTAAGTGGTTAAGGTAGTGAAGAGTGAAAAAAGACTGTGATTGCTGAAAATGATGATTATATATTAGAGGGATATCTCACCCAGACCTTCCTGAAGATGCAATGTTGTTAATTGAAGTTTTATTTTCATTCCTGAGAGCCAAGAAACACAGGTTTCTCTGTGAAACCTGAGAAAATGTGTTGCTTCTTTCTTACCATCTTTGATACCCAAAGCAAGAATTCTGAATTTAGTCACAGAGTCGATGAAAGATCAGAACAAGATGAACTGCAGTGCCAACAAAAACGTTGGCATTAAACCAGTTGTCATTGGGTTTATAATCTCCCAGGTTTAATGACAGATATTTCACACTTATTTTAGATGTTGGCATTGGAGAACTGTAGTCAGACATTTCCCAGCAATCAAACCCATCATTTTTTCTTCTTTTTTTTCTTTTTTTTTCACATTTTAAATGTTTTGTCTGAAGAACTTTTTGTTAGGTAAGCTTTCAGTAAAGTTAAGCATTATATGTGTGAAATCCAACCTGAGCATCAAACTCAGAAGAGTTGGGATGTTCACGGTACCAGGCCTGGTCTGCAAAGCTGGACCAACCAATGCTGAAGATTTCTGGCTTTCAACAGAGTCCAAAATTGTCCTTAACACAACTTGGACCCTCCCAAAATTTCCAGGCTTCCTCCCAAGTGCAGATATTACCCTCATAACCCCCTCACAGCTTTTTACCCCTCATAGCTTGGATTTCTGGAATGGAAGTTCAGGCCTTGCCATTCCAAATCTTGGCTGTCACTCTGATGTTTTCACACTAAAAAAGGCAAATTTCTGTTGCAGTGGGAGGCTGGGGTTTGGCCTTCTTTGGTCAGTAGAGGCTCAGTGTGTTTATCCAGCAGAGATTTCTGCTCTATAAACACACGGATTTATGTACCCTGTTAAATCTTCATGAGGAGACAGCTCATCCCCACCAGCTCAGAGCTGGGAAGGTGTCATTTCAACAGAAGGAACTGAAGTATTTTGTGGGTTTTTTTTAACAGAAAAATTAGTATTTGAATTAGAGTTTTGTAGAGAAAATTAGTTTATAAAAGAATGGGCCCTTCTAATGTTCCTGTCCCAGCAGATCATTACCAAGTGGTTTGGCTTCTATAACCCACAGATACCAAATGGATTAATCCGAACATAACATGGGCAGAGGAGGGACATAAATTTGTCTCTATCAACATCACAACGTCGTCTTCAGGGGCTTGATTATGTTCTATCATTTCTCCTGGCTCAGCACCAGTTCTGCACCATCAGCAGAGCTATTTAGAGGGACATAACAAACGTCACCATGCTTGAGTTACACCTGCAGCATGTCCAGAGTGTGGAGAGCAGCCCGGGCTGGCCCTGCCCCCTGACACTGCCACTGTCCTCCTCAGCTGGAGGGGAGACTTGCACGAGTGAGAAAATAAACATCCCCCCCCCAAAAAAAACAAAGAGAGGAAAATAAATATGGAGGGAAAAAAAAAAGGAGGAAAGGAAAACAATAAAAATTAGGAAATTGAACAAAACTCACACCAAACCAAGCAAACAAAAAGGTCCTCCCCTAAAAAAACCCAAAAAATGAACAAAAACATCCACACTCCCCACAAAAAAACACCAAAGAGGGGAATTAAAAAACAGAAAAACAAAAAATGGGAGGAAGGACAGGGGAAAAAGGAAAGGAAAGGAAAGGAAAAGAAAGGAAAGGAAAGGAAAGGAAAGGAAAGGAAAGGAAAGGAAAGGAAAGGAAAGGAAAGGAAAGGAAAGGAAAGGAAAGGAAAGGAAAGGAAAGGAAAGGAAAGGAAAGGAAAGGAAACAAAGAGGGTCGGGGAGCAAGTCTGGCAAAAAATGGGAGTGATAAAAAATAAGGTGTGAAAAGAACCCAAACAAATAAGGGGACAAGAATTAAAAGAAGACCTCACACAAGAGCATCTGCCCCAGAATGCTCAACCAGGGAAGGGTTTCACACCCTCCACTGAGGCACTGAGTATCTCAGTGTCTCTGTTCCAGTAACTCCAGCCAAAAATTCCTCCCCATGAACTGCCAAATAAGTTTAGGAATTTGACAGTGATTCTGAGCACGGGGTGAGGAATGAGCCAGGCAGGTCTGGCTCTCTTGGGGGCTGCTCTGGGAGATGCTGCTGCCAGCTGACTCCTTTCTCCCTGTATTTTCTCTTCCAGCCCCTGGAATTCTGGGCATTTGCCAAAGCCCCAGTGCCCTTGGCCAGGCAGAGGCTGAACCCAGCACCTGTGTAACAGATCTGTGCAGCTGGAGGTGTTTGCCATGCCTGCTCCATCTGTTCCACGTGCCACAGGTGTGCTGATTTACCCTGGCTGAACTGGGAGCAAGAAGCCTTTAGAATAAAAAAAAAATAAAGAGTTCCTGGCTGAATTACTTATTCCTCTCTTTCTCCATGCTCTGTTTTTATTTATCCTCATCTGCTGGATGAGCACCATGAAACTTCTTCTAAAAAATCTCTGGTAAAATACAGAATTTTAGACTGTTTGGATACTTTAGGATCTACAACAGGAATTTGGCAACAGGGTTAATGTTTAACAGCTTGACTCTGTGAGGTGGGAGGACCACATTGTTTCTTAGGGAATATGCATCCATGCACACAGATATCTATGGAAATACAGGTTCAGCAGCATGGAGATGCAGTTTTATCTGCTGCACTTTGAAAACAGAACCCCAGTATCTTGCTTTTTTGCTGAAAAATAAAATACTCACAAAACTTTCTGATATAAATCGTCACCTCAGCCAAATGAGTTACTCACAATCAAAAGTTCCAAAGCTTTTCCCTCGGATTTCAGTTGTTTCAGGTCCAACTTTTATGAACAAACATAATTAGCCATTTTGAAATGCTTGGCCAGACAAGATAATTCCTGCCTGACCCCTGCTGATTATCCTGGTTCAGCACAGGAACCTTGCAGCTCTTTGTTGATAAACCAGATCAGCTGCACTCACCCAAACTTTAACTCCTGCACTTAATGACTGCAAAGCAGTGATGTGAATCTACAATTAGTGCAGGTGCAAGGTTTGGAGAGGCTTTTAATTGGGTTGCAGGTGAGATTAACTCAGGCTTCCAAAAATGCTCCAAGTGCAGGGTGGGGAGGCTTCAGCCCAGTGATTGTTTGGATGGGTTTGGGGAGAAGCCGCAGAAAAATGAACTTTAATTCCTGCACAGGATCCACTAAACAAAGTGAGCAGTGATAAAAGTTCCCTCCCTGACAGCTTGAGGACACTTCCAGAGCCTGTGGGTGCTGTGTAGTGAATTTGGTCATTACATGTATCACTCTTTAAAAACCCCGGCATTCTTTTCAGGGATCTGGAGCTAGCCAGGAAATTATTATTGTACTAAATCACCATTGTATTGAAAATTATCCATCTATTCCTTCCAAATCCATATTTGTCTGGAAAAGAGCACCAGCTGCTGATATTTCCAACTCTGTTCCACTTTAATATGAGCCCTGGTTGCAGGAGTTAATGTTTTATCCTCTATTAACAAAACCACATGTGAAAGGTGTGAGCCTGGGAGCGCTGGGGTTAATTATTTTAATTTATGAACTATTTATAAGTCCTCAGTTAGAGTGAGAAGTGGTGAAAGTGTGTAGGTAGAGAGGAGTTCTCACCACAGCTCTCAATGTTCCCGATGAAATTCCTCCTTGCAGGATGTTTGATCACCTCATCAGCCTCTCTCCAGCACAGCCTGTGCAGCCCCTTTCCTTACAAAATAGTTACATTTCAACTGCATTTTAATACTGATCTCATTTTATCATCTCACATGTGAGAAAATTGAGGCTTTAACCCAGAAGAAGCAGCAGAAGATGTGACTGATCATTTATCCAGAATTGTTTAGAAAGTAATTCAAAGGACCTTATTCAGGATGGTGAGAACCAGCTGAAATTACACATCCAAAGGGATGCTTCTGAAATATTGAACTTTTCTCACTCACTAATTACAGGGATATAAATTTTATAGGTACTGTTAGCAGAAGTTACACCAGTCATTAAATAACCCTAACCAAGCCTCATTTCTCATGACCTGAAGCAAATATATTTAAATTATTTTATTTTTTAATTAAGAGTTATAACTGCAGAAAAAAAGAAATAGCTCCTGTTCTATTTTCAGCATATTTTTATCTAGATCTTCATCCCATTTCATCTCTCATTTTCAGTGCTACAGTGATGAGCACAGTTAGAATTTTCCCCATCTCTGCTCTTAAAAAGACCTTGACCCTGGGGCTCTCACTGCAGAATTCTGGTTGCAAAAATGATTATTACAAACCAAAATCACAATTTCATCGACAAACACTCACTACTGCCTCCATTCCATAAAACTTCTAGATCCATCTATCTCTGGGAATGACACAGCACTCCCACTTCTTGATCATTGGGTGACTTTCAGTTAATTAAAATTTTGTCATTGCCCTCAGAGGAAACACAAGAACTCCTTTGAGTGACATTTGCAATCTTCCCTATCACTTAACAATCTGGGAGGTATTTACTATTTAACAAAAAAATAAAAATAAAAATCCGCACCTCAGAATGTATTTTTTCCCCACAGGTTTCTCTTAATGATGAGCTAAATGGGAGAGTAAAGATGTGAACAAATTGTGTTTATCTTCTCCTCTTTGCAGAAGAGGAAAATCCACTACAAATGCCATTTCCCTTACATATTCCATGCTGCTGTTATTTGTGAGTAAATGGGCTCTGAAAAATGGAAGCAGAAACCAAAATTCTCCTCTGCCAATCCTTGGGAGAACTGGCAGTGTCTCCAGCCCACCTGAGGATCCTCTCTTCACCAAGGCTCTCCACAGATTTTTGTCATTGCCCCATAAATTTAATCCATTTCCCATCCTTATCCACACTCAGAGTAGGTATGATTCCAAATATTAAGGCCAACACATCCAAAAATTCCTTTCTAGAGAGAGGTCTTGACAAGAAATCTCTGCAGGAGCTCCCAAGCCTGGGACTTGTCAGTCCAGAGGGCAAGGAGGGATCTCAGACAAAGCTCAGCCTGCAGGGGAGGGAATGAAGCTCAGAGCAGTGGAGGCTTTACCCCAACATTTCCCCCACTGCAGAATAAACTCTGAAATTCCTGTCAATTCAAGAAAAATGCCAAAATCCCTGAAAACCCCACTCTGTTATTTCTCCATTTAAAGGGAGATTTCTTGACACATATCCAACCCCTGCAGCCTGAATTCCTTGTCTTTCCCACTGGCATTGGTTACAAGCTCCTAAAAACCAGGCTGGAGTCAGAGTTCTGCAGTGAATTCATGGCATTTGACACTCATAACTCCACTGTTATAAAAACAGATCAGTGCATTAAAAACCTCCTTAATAACAGCTCTGTTATCAAAGCAGACATTGCCCAAAGCAATACAATTATTGGTCAATAATTCCTCTTGAGCTGTTTCTATTACCACCACTTTATTTCAACACTTGCCTTCTTACCCTTTGATCTGCTAATTATCTTTTTACCCTCTGATCCTCTCTACAATTCCCTGGCAATTTGATCCATTAATTACAGAGCCCACGTTCCCCATTTTCCACAGAATGTGCAGTTTTTGTGACCTTCTTCACCTTCCTTCCCACAAACACTTGCCATCTTTCTCTAGGGTATGGCTACTTCTGTAAATACACAGATAATGGTACAAAATGCTGTAATTAAAAAGTATTTTTGCATTTTTCTTGCAATCTTTTGGGCTTCATGAAAACATCTTATATAGTTTGTCATTGACTTAGATTTCAATGGAAATGAGCAGTCTGGTAAATATTTTTGACTCCATCTTTAGTACCATAAACACTTGGATTTTTTCCCCAGTATTAAACATTGATTGTATTTCCATACTGGAGATTCTATTAAAAACACGGTTTCTGCTATATTTTGTGTAAAATAAAATTATGATTATAAAATTATAATTATATAAGTATAATTATAAAAAAGTATTTTCTGATTTAAAGCTTTTCTCATTTTATGAGCACGACCCACAAATTACTGAATATTCCGCATTGCAAATTTCCCATTCCCTTCTAAGCCAGATTCAGACCTAAGTAAGTTCTAGAATGGAAGAATTTTAAGAAGATAAAACTTGAGCTTTTTACTTGTACAATCCAGAAATGATGGTGCTGTGGAAGGGGGGCATTTTGGGGACTGGGGAGCAAAAGTTTGGCAGCTGGAACAGAACCTTGGTTCTGTTTGGGTTCTGCTTGGGTTTAATTAATTTCTTGTGACCAGGATATCCTGTAAGGACTCCAAAGAGTCTCTCATTCTACCAGGAAGTCTCTGACACTGTTGGGTTTCTCCTGTGTTTGTGCAAAAGGACCCTCTCATTTTAACCTCCAGTGCCTCAGTTGGTGATGTGGGGACTTTTCTGTTAATATTTGGATTTTTAACCACAGATTTAGTTCAGAACTGAGAACTTTGTAAATCTCCATCAATAAAATGCAGCAGAACACAGGCATTGCAGTTAATTTTATTCTCTTTTTCCGTGCAAATGCTCACTTAGTCCTTTGGCCAAAGTTACCAGCTGCTTAAAGTAATGGCTTTGTGCTGTGTCCACTCAAATGAACTCAACCACTTCTCATTCCAGAGAAACCTATGCAGAGCTGCCAAAGAATGATCATTAATGCAAGATTTTTCTTTTTGACAGCTTTTCTGCCTGGAAAATGATTGATTGGGCACTTCTTGTATAAATAATCTTTGCCGTTTTTAATATAGAGAATCCATTTTAATATCTGCATCATAAAAAACAAGAAATTCTCATTTCTGTGCATCCAGTTCTTTTCAATCAGATTATTTTTATAAATATGAGGAATTGGAAAAGCAAAATGCGTCTTGCAGAGCAGAGGTATCTTCAATAATCCAGAGGAAAATCTGCTAAGGAATAAAATTCTTCTTGCACAATTTCAAACCAAAATTGTGCTTATTGAATATAGTCCTGTCTAATCATATTGACTTATTCTTTCTTTTTTCCCTTTCAGACCTAGCTGGTAGCATATAATTTGCCATTTTTCACATTAGTTCTTAAATAGCTCACACTTCCTCGCATCACGAGGCACTTAACAGCTTCTCAGTAATCTGATTGTTCAATTGTCTGAAGATTTCAGACACAGAAAAGCCAAGTACAGGATCAGCCTGAAATACTTTGAAATACAGGAGGCCATTCCAGCGCAGCTGAAGCAAGTAATGGAGAATTTGTAAAATAAAACACAAAGGAATGAGTTGTGGCTGGCAATAAAGACGTGAGCAGCTCCGAGGGTGTTTCTGTTTGAGTTATGGAGCTCCTCAGGAGCTGTTTGGGGATCAGGGTTGGTCTGCTTGGCTTCCCTTTATGGTCCCCCAGTCGGGTGTCTCAGTGCTCCTGGGTCCTGCAGTGCTTCAGAGCCACGGGAGGAGCTCAGCCCTGATGGATGGCACAGCTCACACCTGCCAGGCGCCTCTCAGAGCTGCTGACACCGTGGTTTTCCTTCCCTCCCACCTCCTTCATGCAGGAAAACTTTCTGCTGCTTCCTGTGCTGAATATCCCGTCAGGTATTCCAGCCTGGGATGCACCATCCCAGCAAAGACCTCCTCAACTCCAGACCTGCACTTGTGACTAACCTGAAATGTGCAAAAGGAAAAGGAAAAACTCATTTATCCAGAAAATCATCAGACAGATGAACCATTCCCTTGAATCAAACAGCCTTTCGTGTGTAATAGCTATCCTGGTCAATATTTAGATTATTAAAATCCAGCAAGCTACAAAATATGAACACACACAATTTGTTTGACATCAGAATCCAGAGTTCAGCTGATTGTGGCACTTTCTAATCTCCAGTTTCAATCCAAATTCACATAAGAAAAACACTTAGGTAATTTTCTTTTGCCATCTCTCACTAACCACTAAGTAATCTCTCTATTTTTCTTTTGAATCCCTGTGGCAAATTGCATCATGTAGGCTTCAGTTACTCATGTATTTTTTTACCCTTTCCTTTCTGTCTCTTGCTTTTTCCCTCTGTGTTGCCCGGACTGTTACTAAGTGTTACGGAATTTTGAAAAATCAATTATTCTCTACCCTTTTGCTTTATGATGGAAGAAAGACAAGGTGATTTTCCATACAGGTTGCCATACACAGAATTCAGCTGCAATAATTTCTTCATTCTTTCTTCATTCTGCCTTTCCTACCACTCCAAGTAGTTTAAAACTTAAAGCTTCAGCCTAGAAAAGTTTTTTCCTTTCCCCAACTTGTGTTTGTCCCTTGAGCTCCCAATAGCAATGAAACTCCAAGATTTAAGAAAACTTTATGGTTTTATTTTCAGTCATCCTCTGATTTCATTCTCTAAGATTTTTTTTTGCTGCCAGCCGTTTCAATATTTTGCACTAAAAACCTCATCTAAAGGTGATTGAAGCCTGCCAGCCCTGCAGTTGGGCTTTGTGGGCTTTAAAGTGAGCCCTGATTTACCCCAACCCTTCCAGCAGAGGATCCATGGGTTGTGCCTGGGCTCAGGCACACACAGAGTCCAGAACAATTAAGCATTTATTTATAGCTGAAGTTGAGTGTATGAGTAAGGCACACATGCTCAGGAATTGCAATGCTTTGTTGACCTTAACATTCCCCAGGAAGATTTAGGGAGGAGTGAGGTGCCAGCTTCACTTTTGCACCAGGGGCCTCTCCTATTTCTGCTGGGAGAGGCCCAGCCTTTAAACCTGGTTTAGCACTGACATATTTACCTATCTTTCCTCTTCTCTTTTCTCCCTGTGATATTTGAGCAAGAGGCTTTATTTGAACAAGAGCTCTTTAACCTCGTCACAGGCAGGGTTTGTTTTTTTTCTTCATTTCAATCTTGTGATTAATTAACACAAACCCCAGTGATCCTGCTGGCCCTGCCTGGAGAGGAGCTGGTTTGCTTTTTGATGAGGAGGAAGCAGCCTCCAAACAGAAGCAGTGCCCCAGGACAGGAGTCAGTGGGCAAAACCTGAAACCCAGAACACCAGGAAACACAAATTTACTGTGGGGATGACCGAACGCGCATTCACGGTGAGGATGGCCAAACCAACTGCCTAGGAAGGTTCTGGAGTCTCCATTCTTGAAATTATTCAAAAGGTGTCTGGACATAGAATTATGGAATATTTTGGGTTGGAAGGCACCTTAAAGATGATCTTGTTCCAACCCCACTGCCCTGGGCAGGGCTGTCACTCACTAGACCCAGTTTCCTAAAGTCCCATCCAAGGTGACCTTGGCAACTGGCTCTGGGTGGTCCTGCTTGAGCAGAAGGGTTGGAGCAAGTGACCTGTGGAGGTTCCTTCCAACCTGAACCATCCTGAGACTCTGTGAATGTGTCCATTAATCCAGAGCCTCAACGTGAAGCACATCAGACATGAAATGTGAGGATGTCAAGTGCCTCTGACATCCTCACATTCTGCCTGGAATGAAAATACACTGCCAGGAGCAGTAAAAAATAATAAAATAAGTCATATTAGATTAGGTTCCCTCCATCCAATGAGGTTCCTAAACTGTGTAGCACCCCAAATATGATAATATTTAGATCAAATTTTTGGATGTCTTTGCTCGCTTATGAAGCCTCTTGGCCTGTTCTTCTTTGCTCTCCTATTTCTGTAATAAGAAATAAATATTTCTTCACCTGGCCAATTTTTTTGAACTGAAAAATAAACCTGTAACTTGGGGCATGCTTGGAAGTGTTTACAGATGCTCAGTAACCCCGTGAAGACTCTCCTGTCCCTTTGAGTTTAATGGAGGCTGACACGGAATTCAATGAAGTGCGAATTTCCCTCTCGATTTCAGGAGCTCTTTCCCTGGATTTATTATGCCTGTGATTCCACCCAGTGTCTGTGAACAGTGTTAGAACACAGCCACCAGCTCAGCCAGGGCATTCCAATTGAGAACTCAGAGACCAAAATCTTTTGCCATCAGCTGCCTCCAGTCCTCAGCTGGGGTGGATAATCTGGATTTAACACTCTTGAGATCTGCCTTTTATTACTAATTGGTTTCATTTATTTTGGAACAGTTTCTTATTAGAAAGGGTGAGTCCTCTGCTTTTAAGGGACACAACCAAATTCTTCATGCCCCATCCCTGGAGGTGTCCAAGGCCAGGCTGGAAGGGGCTCGGAACAACCTGGAATAGTGGAATGTGTCCATGGCAGGGGTAGAATGAGATGAACTTTAAAGCCCCTCCCTACCCCAATCATTCTATGACATCAATAATGTGTTATAAGATGCTGCAGAAGGGTCTCACAGACCAGAGAGACCTCAGCAGTTCCATCCTCCTCCTGGGGACTCGTGTCAGGAGTGGTGGATGGTAACAAACCCCATGTGGGGCAGTCCAAACTGCTCCCCATCTCACAAACAGGGGACCTCACAGTGTGCCAGCTGGGCAGCCTGTGGAGATCACCTGCTGGGATATGACTTCAAAATATGGATTTTTGTTTATTCATTTATTCATTTTTTTATCTTAAGTGTGAGTAGATTGCCATCAGCAGGATCACTGCAATCCTGAATCCCGTGTGGGACAGAATATTTGGCCTGCAAGTTCCTCTTGCAGACCTGGCAGGGCAAGGTTGAGCTTGTTATCCTTCTAATCCTGCCTCAAGCAGGTGCCTGGAAGGAAATGGAGTCAGAGATCTGGTTTCTGTCCCCACTGTGCTCCCAGGAGTGATGACAGAGTTATCCTGGGACGGGCGTGAGCGGGAAATGGAAGGGAATGGCAGAAATGCCCTGCCCGGGTCACGTACCACAGAACTTCCCTGGCACAAACACCTCCTGCCCAGGCTGGCACGGTGACAGACCTGTCCCTTGGCCAGCAAATGAGCAGAGGGCTCAGAGGGAGGCAGAGGTGCTGTGCTGGCAGGGAGCAGAACCTCATCCCTGTGAATGTGAGCGCTGACGCCTCTGCCAGGAGACCTTTGCTAAACCCTTCTCCTGGTTTGAGTTTCCACAAACATCTAAGCAGCAAAGCCCTCTTAAAATCAACTGAGAACCACCCCCAGAAACAAGTGCTTTGCTGGGAAAGGCTGGGCTTGAGCTGGAGCCTTTGCTGCACAAAGTTCTGAGTCAGTATTTTCACTGGGCTGTGCAATTTGCCATCGTTTAGTTGGAGGCACCTCCTGGTTCCAAACAGTCCTGCACACATCAGGAATGCTGTGCTCATCCTGTGCCTTATTATGAAATGATAATGGCCCTCTCTAACCTTGCTGGAGGGAGAGTTCTGAGCTGAGGCAGGAGAGCTGGCCTCCCATACTGATGAACAGAGATTTTAAAGGAGATATCCCTGCATCTCCACCTTGGTGCAGACAGCTGCAGTGGATTTCTCTTGGTTATCTTAAGAGAGCTGGAGTTCATAGCTTTAAATATCACCAGCCCCAAAGTCTGCTCAGAATATTAGGAACTTAGTTCTTGGGGGTTTTATCTTATATGGCATTTCTTATGTTGCCTAATCATGCTGTTTACACATTTCAGCCCCAAAATGATATAAAATTATGGATGTTTGAATGGTCTCTGGGAAATATTTTGCCTTTTTGTTTGCTCCTGATAAAAATCTGCCAAAAAAACCCCTTCAGACCTGCCAGTCAAAAAGCATTAAAATATATAAAATTCAAGAACCAGGGCTGTTGAAAAGCCTAATCTGGCCTGAGCTGTTGGAGGCAGAACTTCCCCAGTGCAATAAACAGTGGGAACATTCCCTGTGAGCCTGATAAAACCTGCTGACGTCTGCAGGGAGCTGTGCTGCTGGAGAAATATTGTAACTACTCCATCACTGCTCCTGTTGCATATACAGAGCTGGAGCCAGCTTGGAAATGTTCAGGCAAGTTATTCCCAGTCTCGTTGACAATAACCACTTGTCTCATGTAAAATATCCACTCCTGCAGGCACAGCAGTTGCTGTTCCTGGGCTGGGATATTCAGGATGTCGTGTTGCCTGAGTGATTTCCAAACATGTGCAAGTGGAGGGAGAAGGAAAATCTATGGGAAGCTGTAAAAACGTTGCGTGCAGTCCCTGAAGTCACCGAAATAATTCTGTGAAAATTATTCCCCCTTCCCTCGTGCAGTCCCAACCTTTCTATTTCAGTACCAAGAAAAAAGTATATTTGGAAAGCAGACTGGCATAATTACAGCACAGAGAAACTTGTGAGAAATGGCAAAATAGCACTAAAAAAAAGCCACTGGGAATAACAAGCAAAGGCAAAAAAAAAAAAAGAAAAAGAAAATAATGTTATTTGTACAATAGTTTATGTGCAACAAATGCAGAAAGGAGAACTCTGCTGAGTAAATTCAGAACACTCCTGTGCTGTGCATTAGGCCAAGTTTAGTGAGGGCACCTCAATGTGATCCATGGCATTGGCTCTGTCACTGCTCTCTGGGTGTGGAAAATCCATGGAATAGTTTAGATTTTGCCCAGAAGTTGCTTAAAATAATCTGGGCTATTTGCAGGATGAGCATGATGACAGTGTCAGGTTTGGACATTGCAGAGGTGTTGGGAAGGTGCTCCCCAGAGCAGATCAGAGCAGCAAAAGGGCTTTAAAATCCTTGGAGTTTCTACAGCTCCAGCTCTCATTCCATGCCTCCCCTTACTTAAGCAATATGAAACACCAGAGAAGAGGAGAAGAAATATTTTCCAGTGCTGGTAATGTGTGTACCTGGGTAATTCCCACCCTGTTTTCCAGGGATTTGCCTTGGCGTGGAGCAGAGGAGCCGCTCTCCTCTCCGTCACCACCCACCCCGTAACTCGAGCAGTGGTGAGTTTTCTCTAAGTCCTTTCAAGTGCAGCTCACTTCTCCTCACACCTCATTTCTGGAGTGGTTCCTGCTCCCTCCGTGTGCCCCTGGGAAGCAGCTGCAGCATTCCTGCTCCTCTCCCTCAGTGCCCTCCCTCCGTCCCAGGGTGGGGGACAAGGGACACCGAGCCCCAGGAATGGCACGTCCAGACTGCAGCAGGAAATCTGGGCCTGCTGAGGCTCCTGCTTGATCTGTCACACCATCCCCACTGGCATCCCCCTGATCTGACCCACAGGGAGGAGTGCAAGGAATAAAAAATCCCATTTATTCCTGCGGGGAGGAATGCTGTGCTCACAGCTGGAACACAGCAGGTTCAGCCCCAGCCTCCTGAATTTCAACATCAGAGGGAGCAGTGAGCTGAACGAGTTCATTATTGGAGATGTAAGCTGGGCTTTGCAATTAATTTCTCCTTTTCCTCACACAAACCCTGGTGCACTTGACCTGTGTTACACTGCACTTTCTCTGACAGGAACACCACAGATAAGCCTCTCATCAGCAGTGGCCTTGGTTATCTGGCTCTGTTTGGGAACAGAAATGTGCTATCAGGATCTAAAAAAAAGGGTCTGCTTAATGTCAGGGTCTATGCCAAATTATGGCATGAAATAAAGGAGAACATTTCTGATATGATTTCCTTTTTTTGAATAAACTAAAGCAGGAGAGATAAAAAGCTGTTTCATGAACATAAATGCAGAAATAAAATTTTGCCAGCCATGAAGGTCACAGAAAAACAGAATCAGGAAGGGTGGAAAAGCCCTCAAAGATCATGGAGTCCAACCTGCAACCCATCCCCACCTTGTCCCCAGCCCAGAACTCTGACTGCCACATCCAGGAATTCCTTGGACACTTCCAGGGATAAGGACTCCAAACTTCCCTGGGCAGCTCCTCCCAATGTTTATTCACCATTTCCATGGGGAATTTCCTGCTGGTGTCCACCCTGAGCCTGCCCTGGCCCAGCCCGAGGCTGTTCCTTCTCCTCCTGTCCCTGTTCTCTGGATAAGATCCCAAATCCCCCCCTGGCTGTCCCCTCCTGGCAGGAGCTGTGCAGAGCCACAAGGCCCTCCCTGATCCCCCTTTTCTCCAGGCTGAGCCTCTTCCCAGCTCCCTCAGCTTCTCCTGGTGCCCCAAACCTTTCCCAGCTCCCTCAGCCTCTCCTGGTGCTCCAGGCCCTTCCCAGCTCCCTCAGCCCTTCCTGGTGCTCCAGGCCCTTCCCAGCTCCCTCAGCCCCTCCTGGTGCTCCAGGCCCTTCCCAGCTCCCTCAGCCCCTCATGGTGCCCCAAACCCTTCCCAGCTCCCTCAGCCCCTCCTGGTGCTCCAGGCCCTTCCCAGCTCCCTCAGCCTCTCCTGGTGCTCCAGGCCCTTTCCAGCTCCCTCAGCCCCTCCTGGTGCCCCAAACCCTTCCCAGCTCCTTCAGCCTCTCCCCACAGCACCATGAATGCCCTGGCCCAAGACCTGATGTCTCTTTTACCCTTGTGCTCTGTGCAGGGTTGGTTTTGAGGGGGTAATATTGACCAAGCTGCAGAGAGAGGGGAGCACACCAAGGAGGGCTTTGCCTTTCAGATGTGCATCAAATTGAACTTTCCCTAACATTTTCCAGATGGGCAGATTCTGCGTCGTTCACAAATTATCCCTGTGTTTCCTGGGCCCAATTCCCCAGACAAATTCCAGTTCCCTGCATCCTGAGAGATCTGTTCCTGTCTCTCCTTCACGCATTTCAATTTCTATATGATTTTTACATTACATGTGAGATAGCTGTAATCTGTGAAGGGATAGCGAGATCAAGAGAAGAACGAGATTATTCTCTTTGCTTGTCAAAACAAACAGAAATAGCATTTCTTCTTCTCTGCAATGGCTGATAGGAACAGAAACACAGCAAAAATATTCATTTTTATGCCTCTTGAAGCTAGATATGGTTCTTCTGAAAAGTTCTCAGTGGCTTCTAGCTGGTAGAAGAGTTTGACCTAAAATATATTGGACTCACTTGTAACCATTAAAGGGAAAAAAAGAAAAAGCAGTGGCAGCAATAAAAATGCTGACAATAACATAGTGTCTTAGTCCATGGAGATTTGGCAATAATCAATACATGATGCCCTCTCTAAAAATACTTTGGCTTTTGGCAGCTTTAAAGGTTTTCCTCCCCATAGGTGGAGAACAGGCAAGTTGAAAAAACTCAGGGAAACTTCGAGAAATTACTGAAAGAGCAATAAATATTTAAATCTTAGAAATTCACCCAACACCTCCAGCTGGGCAGGAGCAGACAATATTCCCCATCTGCAGCAGCATGGAAAATCAATAGCACAGAGGCCGTGGCTGTTCCTGCTGCAAATGTAATCCTGGCTGCTTTATCTTCAGGCAAAAAAGCAAAATTTATTGCAAACACCTTGGGCCTTCCTTTGTCTCAAGGATACGAATAAGGAGTGTCTCCACTGAACCCAAGAAAATTATCCCAGTTAGTGGGAAATCAGCTGCTGTTTGTGCAGGAATGAGGTGTGTGCAACGTGTGTGCTCAACTCCAGCAACCCCACTGAAGCACAACATGACACTGGGTTTGTCCTTCCCTTGGCTGGGTACAAAGGGTCAGGGATGTCTGAAGTCCTCTTGTAAGGAAAACTACCAAGAGAAATCAAATATTTGGTTTCTTTCCTTACCATGATTTAATCAGTGCCTACAAGGCAGGGCTATTAGAAGTATTTAGAATAATTTGTCAAAAACTCTTCATCCTGCGGAACCTCGATGTAATCCTCACTCTTGGAGCACCAGAATATTTTCCTCACAGTATTTTTTCTATGGCTCTTCCCTTAAAACTTCAACTATCATGACAAGAATCATCATAAGACTCTCAGTCCATCTAAAACCAAACCCTGTGCCAGAGGTTGAAGTCCAACTCCAAATCTTTGAAAACTTGGAGCTCGTTTTCTTCAGAATTATTATCCCCAAAATAATATTAGGTCATTCATACCTGTGTTTGATTAACTGCAGTTAACTTTGCCATGTTAACCAGCTCATAAAAAACATTTTCTTTAGCTCATGGAACATCCAACCTTTGGGATCTCTCTTCCTTTAAAGAACACAATATTTTTAGGAATTCTCCTGCACCCTAAAGGAGCTCCTGTGAAGAGAAAAATTATTTTGCAGGGCAGTTGCAAAGTGTTTATGAGAAAGTTTTGCTGCACAGCCAAACTTCAGGAATTGCCCAAAAATAGAGTTTGGTGTAGGGATCACAAGTGAAGAGATGGCTTTGTGTCTTCCCGTGTTTAAGAAATCAATATCATGTTTGAGCAAATAATGAGAATGAAAAAGAGGAAATTAAGGAAATTAAGACAAATATTTCTTAGTATGATATTGGATTTTAGATTCCAAAATGGTGAAAAGATGTGGCTGTTTGTTCCTATCAAATATGTCAATCTTTTTCACGGTAAGGTGGGACAGGACAAGTTTTTTAATATTCAGCAAATCTCTTGGTGGCTGTGGAGCGTTCATGACTAATCAAAAGTTCCTTAATGAAGCATTTGTGTGAAGCTCTTTAGTGCATGGTTAGTCACAAAAATACAAAACATGAGGGGAAAGCAGGGTGGGTTGGCAATAACTGCAATAACTGTGGGGTGGAAATGGTTCCACTGTGGGCCAGGCACCAGCACTTCTTCAGATCCTGAGGTTTTACATTTACAGCCAGTGTTTGTTTTCATTATTGTGAAATGATTGTTAACACAATCATGAAGCAGTGAAGGCAGCAGCTTGGAATTTTCCACGTTTTATTTTTTTGCAACACCTTTTTACCCTTTTTTTTTACCCTTTTTTGCTGTCTCAGAGAATCAGCTTGGGAATTCTGACTGTGAGGAATTTTCTCCTCTCCCTGACTAATGGCACTAGTGGTTAATAAAGATCTGAAAAGCTTTTATTAATGAAATATCTTTTATTGCACAGCTTTTATTCATTTTTCATGCACACGTAAAAGACAGCAAAGAGGAAAAAAGCCACCAAAACCTACAAGCACACAGAAATAACCAGCAAAGCCTTAAAAAAGAGATTGTTGAGGTAATAGAGATAACATTTTTAGACTGCAAGGATGGAAGGTGAAGAAACATAGATCCTTTGGGAGAGCAAAGATCCCTTTAAACCTTTTCCCACACTTCCTGTGGCACAATGAACTTTGGGTTGTAACATTATTTAGCTGTAAAATAACTTACCCTGGCAGAAACACCAGCTCTGCTGTCTCAGGGGCCATATAATTCCTGGGATACTACATCCAATAAATGTTTTGGGCCAGGTGTAGTTGTACCAAGCACAGAGGAGGAACCATATGGATGCTCTGCAATCATCCTCCACACGGCTGGGGGACAAGAAAACAGCTCCTGGTTCATATCTTGATTTATAAAGGTGACTTGGAAACTCTTGGAATTAATAGAAATCCTGGAGGATTCTGGTAAAGAACACATCAAAAAATCATGGAGTGGTTTAGGTTGGAAGGGACTTTAAAAATCATCTCATTCCAACCTCCTGGCACAGGCAGGGAATGTGGCTGAGCTCCCCTTCCTCAAACACAAGTTCTGTGCAAGGATTCTCCCTCATGGCTCAATCCCAGTGCGTTTAGGGGAAATTTTGGATGGGATCCCAGCTGCAGCCCACCTCTCCTGAACAGCCTGGCAGATTTACAGCTGTGCTGGGCACTTAAAGTGCCCACAGCTCACCTGGGGAAGGAAATGAGGAGGGCAAGCCATGCATTATTCCCCTGGGGACTCTGTGCTCCTGCTCAGGCAAGTTAATGTAAAGGAAAATTAATTGGCCTGCAGTTATGCAAAGCAAAGTGAACAGTAACAGGGTTTATGAGGCCAAAACCACCGAGTGGCAAGGGCTGTGTGTAGGCATTTCCAAAAGACTCCCACAATCAGGTGTTTTATTGCAAGCTGAAGCACAGGAGATCCCATAATTGCTACTTTTAAAAGAGATATGGGAAACACTTTGCCACCACTTTGTCAGAAATGCGGGCTGTAAAACTCTGCAGCTCCATGGTTGCCATGGTGCCATCTTTTCCAGGATGTCCTTGGGCTCTGGGGTGAGGAGAGAGGGACAAGCTGCCCATGGGAATCAATTCCCCATCTCCAAACACCTGGGATGGAGCAGGGACAGCATCTGTGGGGTGCAGGTGGTGGGGAGAGGGACAAAGGGAGGTTTGCCCAGTGGGACACAGTGCTCAAGATCATGGGAAGAGCTGAAATTTGGGGTCTGCACATGGCCTGGAGGTTGAGCGTCTCCTGCAGGTCCCTTGGAGAGCACCCCCAGCCTGGATAACCTCCATCCAAGCCTCTTTTGATGGCTTCACATATAAAATCAGTGAGGTTTTTATGTTTCATTGCATTCTACTCAGTGTTCTGGTAATTTCTTGCATCTTTATTGGGTAAAACACAACCCCTGCCCTTGAGATGCTGTAAAAGCTCAAAGTTGTCCTCTTGCCAACCTTGTTTTCCTTCTCCTGCTCCTCAATTTGCCTGCAGGTGTGCACCCATGGATCTGATCCAGTATTCCACATGTTTAAAAAAATATATAATAAATCACAAAGGATTCCATAAATACACCCCTTTCATCCCAGCTCCTTTTGAAAAAGTGATGGGAATGAAGAGTGGGGAAAATAAGGTTCTGCAAGCAACCCAGAGCAAGAGGGAATAAATGAGGGCATCATCTCCTCCTGAATTTGAAAGTTCAACAAGAGGAACCAGTGCAAGAAATAGAAAAGAACTAGAAGGAGTAGAAGTAGGTCTCATTTAAAAGCACATTCCAGTCAAAAATACCTCCCAAGTTTCATGTCAGCCTTGCAGTTTTCCTCTAAAAAAAGAAATCAAGCAAGCAATAGTTATTTAATAACAAAGAGTGACCTATTTTGGAAGGAAAATTAATATGGAAGCGTTCTTTTGAGAATAGGAGCAGTTTTTGTGAAGTTTTCTCCACTATTTTATGGACCAATTCTGTGATGAGTGTTGAATAATTCTTATTTTGAATCTCCTTGTACATCTCAGAATACAAACTAAACTTCTGGTATTTGGGCTGAAATCCACTTGATTATGTACTAATTCCTATGAAAAACATTTCCATATAACATATATTATTTTTGGAACAAACTTCTGCACACACTTCCCTTTAAGAACTCCAGAACTCAAGAAATGTTTGGTTTTAATAAAAATGGTGCAGCTCCAGTGGATTTAATCATGCAGACTGAGGAGAGCTCCTGATTTAGCACACCCAGATTTTGAGTGGTGGCATCAGAGAGTCTGTCCAGTGAAAAACAGCAAAAAAAAAAATTAATAATGATTGACTTCTGTAAAAGGATAGTCTCATGGAATCTCCTCAGAGATTAATAACTGATTGGCTTTGTCAGATAATTAGCTGCTCCACCAAATCATTTGTAAGCTTTGCAGGAGAGACGCCAGCACCAAATGTTGTTCTCATCCATTGCTGGAGGTCGGCTGTTTTCCAAAATAGAAGTGCAATTAATCTTTATTAACATAGAGAAGCTGCTGATATTGTTCATTAATAATCTGATTTTAATGTTAATCAAATAATCACTGCAGTGTTGATCTATTGAGTGCAATGTGGGGGATGTATTGTGCCTTGCATTAGCAATGGATATGATTTACCAATCTGTGTGTACAGAAAAGTGTTTGGGGATAAAACTAACATGGTTAGAGAATGGAAAATGTTTTCCTGAGGTGAAATTTCCAGCATTTCCATTACCTGCTTTCAGCAAACAAAGAACAGACAAAGATTCAGCTTTTTTGGTACTAAAGGATGGTTAGCAACAAGAAAAAGTGCAGCTGTGTTGTGTCTTTGCTGTCCAGCAATCCAGTGTTTCTCATAATAACTTTAAAAATGTACCTAGGACTGTTTATAAGGAAGATCCTGACTAAAATGACTATTTGGGTTTGTTTGCCTTTATCTCTGCCTTTTTCTAGCAGTTGTATCCTTCTTCCTGATTAGCCTGAGTACACAAACGCATCTGGTCCCTGGACAATCCCTCTTTTTATCTCCAAGCAGGTTTCCTAAGCACCGGTAATTTAAAAATGGTTTCTGTGCACATCTGTCTCAATAAAACATTGCTGAAACACCTCCAGCCCCACTCCTAAAAAATGAGTGCTGAGGCAAAGCGAGCTTGTGTGGCTGCAGCACTTGACAGAACATTTGCCACCCATTTAACACCCTTTGCAGGGGCCTGGTTCCGTGGCACGGCCCTGACTCATCATTTAATGATGATTTAATGGTTTAATGAGAGCAAATGGTGCTGAAGCTTTGCTTTAAACACGGGTCCTTCATCAAATGCACGGATTCAAGAGGAAGCACAGATGGGGCTGGAGATGGAGGAGAAGGAAGGGCCCTAAGGTGGGAACAGCAGACACTGAACTTTAGTATGGGTAGCTCTAAGGTTTGCTAAGTAGTTTCTTTAAATCTCATATTTAAAATTGCTCCTTTCCCTTCTTCTCCCCAGGCATGCTTATTTCCAGTAATCATGAAATTATTTGGGTTGGAAGGGACCCTAAAGCCCACCCAGTGCCACCCCTGCCATGGCAGGGACACCTTCCACTGTCCCAGGTGCTCCCAGCCCCAATGTCCAGCCTGGCCCTGGGCACTGCCAGGGATCCAGGGGCAGCCACAGCTGCTCTGGGAATTCCATTCCAGGGCCTCCTCATCATCCCAGGGAGGAATTTCTTCCTAATAGCCCATCTAAACCTCCCCTCTCTCAGTTTGAAGCCATTCCCCCTTGTCCTGTCCCTCCACAGTCTCATAAATTGTCTCTCTAAATGACTGTATAATAAAGATAATATACAAAGCTTCATATCCTAAAAACCCAGAGCAAGCAAGCAAAAAAAAAAAAAAAAAAAAGGTGGGTGGGCTTTGTTTGGTTTGTTTTAGCAGTTTATCCTTTGCTAATAAAGGTGAGAAATAGGATTTGCCAGGTAAGCTGTTGTAGGCTCACCTTTGGTTGCTGTGCTGCACATGACATGGAAAGATTTGATCATTTTTTGGTAATCAGGTTTGTCAGAATCCTGTGGGGGGATCTGCAGTCTCCAGCCCCATGTTGGTGAGTGCCAGGGATGCCAAAGGGCTCTGGCTTTGCATCTGTGACACTCAGAGACAACGTTTGGGCTCAAAATAATTTCTGTGCTTCGTGCATCATCTCTTGACATGGAGAGGATTGAAAGTCCAAAAGCCTCCAATCTCTTGCACTGTTCAGCCAAAAGATTCCTTAAAGCACAATGGAGTCAGGGGGTAAAAATGCCACGACAAGCCCATCAATATCCTCCAAAGTTTTATAACAGTCTTCTAAAATAGAAAATAATTTAAAAAAAAGAAAATTAATTAGCTGATGGGCCAGATGAGGAATACCACATAAATATGTCTGTTTAAATCTCAGGGCTTGGACAGCAGTGGTTTCTGCTGCAAAATACAATTGTACATCACCTCATGGCATTTTGAGGAGTGTGGGATGGAAAGCAGCCTCTGTGCTTGTGCCAGACTTTATTTCATGTGGGCCCATTTCTGAGGGTGCTGACGATGGATTAAGCAGTGTTGACAGATAAATACTGATGTTTTATTTTCCTGGAGATTAGAGAGTGGCATGCTCCAAAGTCTGCTGGAGTAGATTACTTAATAGACTATTACTTCTCACGGATTTTGATTATTATTTGGATTTTCCAGAGTCATCATCTTGCGTCTGCTGTTTTCACCCTTCTGTCAGCTCTGGCAAAAACTGATAGCCAGGTGATTAGTCTGAATAAAATAAGTTTTTCACTTCCTAGGGTATCATTTCTCTCCAGCCTCACGCTTATGAAAAGCTGAGGAGTTTGGGTCATGGTTTTGGGCCATGGAAGCTGTTCTGGACTTTTTTAAGAATGCATAGTGAAGAGGGACTATTTACAAGAGCACATTGTGCTTTTTTTATAGAATAGTTTGGGTTGGAAGGGACCTTTACATCCCTCAAGTCCAACTCCCTGCAATGAACACCTTCAACTACAGCAGGTTCTCAGCAGCATCATCATTGCCTTTTGTTTGGGTTTTCCCTTTCTGACCCTAACTGAAAAGAGAAAAAACCATGCCAAAATACTGTGATAAAAGTGTTTTCCATGTTCTCTTTGATGGAAATGCTCACATTCTGAAGAAACCCTCCAGCTGAGATCCAGCTTTCAACCAAATTGATAAACATTGGTAATATTTTTATCTGGTTAAGGAAGCATTGATATAAATTTCCATAGGGAAAAAGATAAAGCTCTGAATCTTTGCTTGTGTCTCTCTTGTCATCACAAAACCAATTCTCCTTCCAAGTCTGGGGGAACCAAGGCTGTGCTGCCACCTCTGTGTGCAACAGGCCCAGGATCTCACAGGTGGCTGTGGAGGTGTTTTGCTGTTTTACTTTCCCTGAGCTCAGTTAAAATGATGGTTTGTGATGATATTGTCCTTTCCATCCCAGACTTAGCATTCAAGGACTGTGCTGAAGGACTTGCCTCTGAACCAGGGAGATATAGAGAGCCAAAAAAATGGTGAATACAATAGCAGATGGTTTATGTCAGCTTGACAGCATCGTTTTTGGCCAGCACCCAAAGCTGCAAACTTCTGAGCTGGAAGTTTGAGCTCTTGTTTGAAGTTGGGAGAGGAGGCTCAGGAATGCTCCAGAGCTGATCCACGCTGCTCTCCACGAGGTCAGAACAGTGCTCCAGGCAGGTCAGGGCCAGAAAAAGGTGAAGAACAACTCAACAAAGCAAAATCTAGTCACCCAAAGTGATGGGAGTGATTCTGAAAATTAAATGATGGTATGAAAAAAAATGGAGTGGGCTGGTCATGCAGAAATGCCCTGAGAACTTCATTTGCACAGGGCTTTTGAGGCAGGATGGTGAGAGACTCCAGCTCTTGTCACTCTTTTGCAGAGATGATTTGCCCTTGCTCCCAAAGGATTAAAGTACTTCAGACAGGCAACAAGTGTGAGTTGCTGGGGTTAGAAGTTTTTACAAGCACAGCCGCAAGCGCGTTAGAGCATTATGATTTATTGATGACCTGTCTGATGGAGACCTGAAATTCTGACATTTCAGCTTGCCACAAATATAAAAACTAAACCCAGAATGCTCAAAAAGAACATAGGTCAAGGGAAAACAACCCCCTTTTCCAGCTGTCTGCACGGGCAGGTCTTGTAAAGGCATTAAAAGGTTCTGAATCAGGCCCATGCCAGCAATTCAGATTTACTGGTGGTTGTTACTGCAGCTGAGACAAACACAGCCTGGCTTTACTGGCTTTTGCACATTTTTCATGCACAGACTGAAAAATGTCCCTGAAATTCCTCAGCTGCCACAGGAGCACTATCTCTCCCTTCCCTACAGAAAAACAAGGCCATTAGAAACTAATGGGGCCTTCAGGAACTGGAGATTCCCCCCATCCTCCATGCGCTCCCTCATCCCCCCCAGAGGGGTTTTTCTCTGCTCTGCAAATTCATAATGCCCTTGTAAATGACATTTTGCTGCGCAGCTGAAGCAAGCTACCTCAAGGAAAAGTGAAGACAGAAAACAGGATTTAATTTTCTTTTCCTTGTGCGAGTCCATCAGAGCAGTCCAGCAGAAACCTGGGAAATGAGGATCCATCAGGTTCCCCAGACAGGAGGAACTTTGAAGGTACCTTTTAATTGTCCTTCTGTGAGCTCCACGTTGCAGCCATGGGCTGGACAAATTCTTGATTTAAATTATGTGGGATTAAGAGTCTTGTGAATGATGTGGTCAAAAGACGAAGAAATTTGATGTTATCCACAGAATATTTTAGTTTTTAACTTAGGAACTGATGGGCGTTAATCATAGAGTGCTGGTCATCTCTAAGTGGACCTTTGGCCCTTCTTTTGACTGTTAGATAAAACTAATACTGAATTTGGAATACCTTGGGCAGTCTCCAAGGATTCCTTGGAATCGTGGTGTCCAAAAGATTCAGTTTCCAGGTCCTTTTGTGGGATACAGGTAGTCACATCCTCTGCAGAGAAGGGAGTTTCCTTTTCTGCCATGTTTGATCTTTGTCCTTGGACAGTGCAGGGTACCATAGGGGGATTATCCTTCACTTAAATTCTCCTCAGAACTTTTTTATCAGGATGGATGGTAAAACTATAGAGAAGAAATCCAGGTTCAAGGAATACATACAGAAGGGCAGTGGTTAATCTCAAATATATGAGCAAAGTGGTTTGCCAGTGGAAAATTAGGAATTTTTCTTCAATTCTGAGACCCTCCATTGCTGAATTACCTCATAAAAACCTCTTCAAAACTGAGGTCTGTCCAGAAGCTTCACTGAAGATGGATGGACCAAAAAAGGCCCGAACTATAATTCTGATTAAATATCTCTGCTTAATCCTTAAATCTCAGTGTTTGTGTCTGATTAGAAAAATTCAATTTTCTAAATTCTTGTGAGAATTCCAAATTTCAAAACCCTCTATTCCAAAAAATTTTTTTCTGCTGCTCTATTGATTTCATCTACTATTTCACTGAATTTTACCTATCTTTCTATTTTTTTGGAAGTGCTTTAGGGTATAAATAAATAACAAGGCACTAGGGATTTTAATATTTTCGTATCTTTCATTCCAGGTATTGTTTTGCTCCCATTTCCTCCCCTGCAGCATTTGAGGGCTCATGTAAAACACAGCCAACATGATTCTATTCCTTTTCATTTTTCTTTCCTTCCTTTTTTTTTTTTTAAGAGATCAGTGAGTCAGGGAGCTTTTAACAAACATCTGCTTAAATTTATCATGTATACAACTCACCAGGAGCTGAGCAGCATTTCTTCCTTCCAGGCTGCAGTGAAATCCATTGTTTTCCCAGGGAAGCAAAACGGTATTAAAGTTCCTAACTGGGCCCAATACCAGCTTTGAGCAAGATAATCTCCAAACCTTTCTCCAAAGTCCATTCTAGAGCTTGATTTGTACTTCACTCCTCTCTGGTGAGCAGTGAGGTTCTGAACTCTGAGCTAATACCAATTAAGAGGCATGGTCATCAGGGGAGCAAAGAATTGAAAACTAATTGAGCTTTTCCAAGCAGCAATTTTTTCTTGGGTGAACCAGAAGAAGCCAATCTTGTCTTCCACTGCTCAGTAAGAGACCCCCCTAAAATTCAGAGACACAAATCAGTAAAATTAACATTTGCAGGTCCCCAGCATAAATGCAACATTATTGTTTTCAATTTCAAGTGTAAATAAAGAACAAATTAGCTCTGACTGTTTGAAAGAGGAATGTGTCTGGAATTGTTGCCATTGCCAGGGTTTATTGACCCGTGCTCTGGAGCTGGGAAACGACTGCTCAGGCTGTTACAGTAAGTTCAACACTGCAGGATTTGGGAATTCATTGTGTTTCAATTAATTCCAGCTCTGTAAAAACCTCTTTTCTTGTTTGCTTTATCCTTTTCTTCTTATTTTTTATTTTTATCATGAGCCAACAATTAATTTTTTAATCAAGATTCAGATAGAGCGTCATTACTGCTTCAGGTCTAATAATGAGCATTCTGTGATTCCCAGGGAAAGTGGTGTTTGCTTGGCTTTTTGTTCTTTCCCATTCACACTTGCCAGGTTAATATTGTGTTTGCAGATTTGCATTTGGACCATATTAGTGTGCAATCTTGAAGTTAAAGACCCAGAATATTTTGAATTCCAGTAATCCTCAACACAATAGGCTTTCTCCTTCTACTTTAACTAATTATCTCTGTGCAGCACTCCAGGTGAATTTCAACACAAGCACTCTAATAATGGAATTAAAAATGTATAAAGGAATTTAAAAATGAATTTAAAGTATATCCTGCAAAGAACTTTCAAACCTGGACTAAATTAAATGACGAGACTTAAGTCCCTCTGTTTTAAAGGACCTGCAGGTGGTAGATTAGGAATGCTGGGGTACCACCAGGACCTCATGCAAAACAACATAAACTCCAAGTTGGGCAGGAATAAGGGAATTTTCCAATCTCCTGGGTCTCATTCCCTCAAAGGCCACCTGTATTTGCAAATAGAAATGTTTTGCCAAAAAAATCTTGCAACCAACAACAACATTCCCTAATTAACAAGCATTTGAAGGTGGTAAGGGAGAAGCCGAGCTCCTGGTCTGTGGAAGCTGTCCCTGCCCGTGGAAGAGGAGTTGTAAGGTCCCTTCCAACCCAGACCATTCCATAATTCCTTTATTCTGATTCCTGGAGCTGTGAGTGAGTCTTGGGGCAGGCAGGATTGCTGATGTTTTGCCCCAGTTTTGGGGGGATTTGGGGTGTGCTCAGCCAGGACCTGCTGAGCGAGGCTGTCTCTCATGCAGCCAGCAGGATGCAGAGCTCCATGAGGGCAGCACCACCAAATCCAGCCCTGTCCATGCCTCCCATCATTCCAGCTCTCCTCCACACATGCCCCAAGCTGGAGCAAAAGCATCGACCATAAAATCATCAAATCATTAAGGTTGGAAAAGGCCTCCAAGACTTCGTAAGTCCAACCTGTGCCTTAATCCCCCCCTACCCACTAAACCATATCACCAAAATACTCAACTCAACGAGCCATTCCCTTAGGAGATGGATTTGATGATCCTGTAGGGTCCTTTTCCACCCAGAATCTTCTGTGATCTGTGATTTACTCTTCTTTTAACACTCCTAGGGATGATCACTCCACCTCTGCCCTGAGGAGACTCCTCCAAAGCTTAGCCAGTCCTCCAGTGAAGAAATGCAGCTTTAGTTCATCCTGCCCTCTTCTCCCTTGGATTCCCAGAGGGAGCCCAGGCCCATCTCCAGCAGCCCTGGAGCTGCAGAGGAAAACTCCCCCCTTGTGCAGGATCCCTGCTCCAGCAGAGCCACAGCTGGCACTGCAGGAGGGCTGAGCCCCCATGGGATGGGGCTGTGCCACCCCCTGACACACAGGGGACAGGGACTGCTCTGACTCTGGCAGTGGTTTGTTTTGTATTACTGCATTTTAATTTTAATTTTATTTTTTTTCCCTAATAAAGAACTGTTATTCCTACTCCCATATCTTTGCCTGAGAGCTCCTTAATTTCAAATTTATAATAATTCAGAGGGAGGGGTTTACATTTTCCATTTCAGGGGAGGCTCCTGCCTTCCTTAGAAGACACCTGGCTTTTCAAACCAAGACACATCTCTACAGACTTGCAGGCAATTTTCAGGAGCCAAGGCAGCCCTGGCTCATCCTGTGTCCTGGGGATGGCTTTGGGAAGAGCAGGCAGAGCATCCCAGGCTCTGCACATCCATGGGTGGAGGCACCTTTAGTGCCAGGGGAGCTCATCAGGACCCTGGTACCTGACTCTGATTGCTGAGGACACCTGGCTGCACAGCAAAGGCTCTGCACAGCAAAATTATTAAATCAGGCCAGGTCAACTAAGCTAAAGTGTCTGTTTCTATAATCACAGCATTATCAAATGCATTCCTCAATAAACACAGCAACCAGCCCCCCTGAAGGCTCCTTTAATCTGCAATAAGTCAGGCACGTCTATTTTGGACAAAGCCCTAACAAGCTGTGTCTGAGTTGTGCCAGACTTCTGTCTCAGGGCTGTGCCCTCCCCTTCAGTGCTGTGAGGGACTGCTTTCTGAACTGGGGACAGAAAGGGACCCAATGCAGCATCATCACAGAAAAACCAAGTGTGCAGGCACTGGAATGTACCAGGAGACTGGCAATGATCACAAGCAAACATCTGTAAGAAAACATCACAGTCAAAATGCACTTGAAGTGATTTGTGCATGGAGAACAACATGGGTAATACTGAGTGATATTTATCACATTGGACATCTTCATTTTGCTGTTATTTCTCCCTTCCTTCAGGTGTCTTCATGCATCCAGCTGTAAATGTTGTTTATATTTTTTTCCTAGGCTTTTTTTTTCTGCAGCAAGTTATTTACTCTTCCTTTTGAGAATTTTAATACATGAGATATCTCTTTAAAAATCATATTCCTGAAACTATGACAGAAGAAATAATCCAAGCATCATGAAAAATATCCCAAGTCCAGAAATTCCTTCTGAAACCACTCCAGCTGTTTAAAAATAATGATAGAAATTGTAACACTGTATGGAGACATACACAAATACAAGCTGAAAGCCCTTAAGCTGTTTGCTTCAACTTGTTTATTTTAGTTTATCAATTAGTGGTTATGAGGATTTTGGCTTTCGAGCTCAGGGTGATATCCAAGGAGGGTTTTTCTAGCTAAAGGAAAATGCTTTCCCCAGGCTCCCATGAGACCAAGGCCAGTCCCTCTCACCTCTGAGAAATGGGAGCAGAAACCCTGCTAAATTCAGGGCAAGCTCTCTCAAAACAAAAGGGTGTTTTGCCACCAACTCCTTCTTTTGTCTCCTGAGGTTTTATTCAGTGCAGGGCTCCCTACACAAAGTGAATGCCAGCACTTTCCAAAGGAAAAATAAAGCATTAAAAACATGCCAAAACAGGCTTTGGGCAAGAATTTTAAGAGGCAAGTCCTTGAAGCCAACAGCAACTAATGGAGCTATAGAGGGCAATTAATTACCCTGGACTGTGTCTGGATTTCAATTTATTCAGGACCTGGACAGAGTCAGGTCCTGATTTCTCTCCTTTTGTTTGTCCTCTCGCCTCTGTGGGCCTGGTGCAGGCTCACAGAGCCTTGCTCCAGAGTCTCCCCCTGTTTTTGGGGCTGGGACCTGGTTGGATTGGGAACAATGAGATACATTTCATCATAATCTCCTTTGGACTGAGGAATATACAGAGATACCAGCTTTAGAATTCTGCACATCAGTGCTCTGTAGTGGATCTGTTTGTGTGGAGAGATCCCAGGATGGACTCACAGCTTGCTCTCCCTACCAGCATTCCTGGCCTGGATGCTGATAATTGGCCCTTCCCACACAGCTTTTCCTGGTTGTCCCTTTGGAGTCTCTGTGTCCTCTTCCATACTTCCAGTCTGGATCCCTGCATAAACAAAATAAATTTAATAAATTGTAGGTTTTTCAGAAAATCCACCCCAGCAACACAAGAGGAGTTAAATCCTTCCTGAGGAGAAAAATCCCACAAGTGCTCCTGGAACTCCCCCTAATCTGATAAAATGATCCTGTCTCAGACTCAGCTTTGCATTTTAGCTGGAAAAGAGAGCTCCAGATGGGAAAGCATCACTAAATTGCCTTTCTTGGGATAATGACAGGGATAATGAGGCCTGGCCTCACCTGGAGGAGAATGCCCCACTGCAGAGATGTCAGACAAGCAGCAGGGAGATCTTGGAGCAGTTTTAGGCTATCTACACACAGACAGTGACCTTTGAAGGCTTTGCCCACCAGGGAGAAGTTATGGAGCTAAGCAAGCAGGGAGAGCACGTGGGCATGGAGAATGATTTCCTCTGGAAACAGCTCATCCATTATTGGCAAAATAAACCCACCATGCTCCAGAACATAATTCTGAGCTTGTTCACAGCTGCTAGGGAAGCTAAAAGTCAGGCTTGCCACACATTAAAACAAAGTGTGACACAGATCTCCACCAGGAAAAGGATGAACCTGCTTTGAAGATGCAGCACAGGGTGCTTGGACAAGGTTTTACATAACCTTCTGTCCAGGTGGAAGACCTGGGATAAAACCTGGGAGATCAAAAGGGGCTGTGCACTCAGGGTTTTCCGGCAAATTCTGTGAGGGACCCCCCGACCTTGCCATCCCTCATCTGATTTGGTGCAGAAATAGAAATTTGGGCTTGTCCTGGTAAGGATTTCTGCCATGAAGCCAAGGACAAATGCTTATTAGTGGATGAGCTGAAAAAGAGGGAAAAGCTCTCAGGAGGGAAATCCCACTAAGGCTCTGTCTCACCAAACTTCCCCCACTGACAGTGCAGACATCTGCATTTGAGCTGATCACTGAAATTAATGACTACTAAGTGCTGCAACTTACAATTCCTTGACCTATTTTAAGTGTCTGGTTTAGGCTGACTGAACTGATCCTGCAAAAAAAAAAAAAAAAAAAAAAAGTTTCTTCCTGTCATCTCCAAAGGTGCTGATAACAGAACATGCTGTGATACAGCACATGCTGGAGCTTTACAGCCTTGTTACAGCACTCAGACAGTTCAAGGTCAGGATTTTCCCAGAATATCTGTAAATTTCTCTAATTTCCTTGGGTTTAATGTACGTGTTCCTCACTGATGTGCATTTACAGCCTGCATCTGGGTGCTGCAGATCATTTTGCTCCCATAAAAGTCTCATCTGCCCAAATATTGTTATGTTAAATGTGAAAAAAAAAAGAAAAAAAAATGTTTTGAGGAAAATGTGCAGAATATTTCTGCAGTTAAAAAATAATTGGACCTACAAAAGTATGCAGAGGGTAAGAAAGAATGTGCAGGGGCATAAGAACTAGCAGTTAAATAATTTGTGTAAAAATGTGGGAAATGAATTTGTAGAAAATTCTCCAAACCTGACTGAAGGGAAGGGCTTAATCCAACATAAAAGATATTTGGATGCTCTGGAGAGGATGAGGAAAGAATAGGTTCTTGCATTATGAGAAAACAAAATAATTCCAAGCATGAAATAGCAGAGAGATGCATGGGGTTATCAGAGATATCTCCACAGACATAGAGAGTGTGGAGACGTGAAAAGCTGAGGTGGAGAGAGATCTGAGAGTGATCAGAAGCAGAAATGCAAGTGGGATCTCTGCTCTGAGCTGTGATCAAATCTGGGCAACGTGTCTGGGCAAAGGAGCAGCAGGCAAAGAGCTGAGGCTGCAGCCAAACAAGGAGGAAGGATAAACACAAAACATAACCAGAGATGGAAGAAATCAGACTAAAGTAGAATTTCTAGGACAAAGAAAAAATAGAAAATTGTGAACATCTGTAATTTTTCTTTATTTTTTAATGTGCATGTTGAATTTGAGGGTACAATTTCTGGATGAGTTTAGATATCTGAAGGGTTAGTGGCAGAATGATCCCAGCATGGAGAATTTCTTCCTTTCTCAGAGAGAACTCCTTCCTTTCTCTCATGAAGCAGCATTTCATGGTTCCCCCTCCCTGCTCACAGAGAGCTCAGATGAGTCACGATTATGCAGAGATTCAGCACTTGCTGCTTGAAACTTTTATTTGTACACCAGGCATCGTTTGAACTTTATTGCTGCCATTTCCTTTCTATCTCTGATACCGGGCCTGCCCTCAAACCCCCCAGAATCCTTTAAAACACACAGTTCATTAGCTCTGTTTTGAAAAGCATTGTAAACACCGAAAATACATCTCAGACAGGGATGTCTGGAATTGATAATGAAATTATGGCTCGTTCCGGGGCAGAGGGAACCATAAACCAGATATTAATGTGGAACTCGAGCCCTTGGATCCTGCAAGATGAGGAAAACTCTTGGATAAAGCACCATTAGCAGCATTAATGTGTGGTTTCCATTTTAATTTCTCTGCAGAAGTTCCTCAAGCCATTCTGGATGTTTTGCAGTATTGTTTATCCCCCATTAGGATGTTTTTCCCCCTTGTCAGCTTTGGAAGCCTCACAGTTTGGATTGGCTTACAACCCCAGAAGAGTGGTACCACCCTGGTGGAGCATCAGGAATTCATTTCTACCCCTTGCTGCATATTTTTCTGAAGGTTTCTACACACTGCTATGTGTTTGATGCTTATGCTGCTGGCTTGGGGTACAAGGGAGGTACAGAAGTAATTTAGGCCCTGCTGAGTGAACAAACCAGGAGGGAATTCACTCACCACCTGAACACATCATTTCCAAACTGCTGGTGCCTCACCTGTACAAAATGCAGGCTTTGTCATTTGGAGAAGGAGTCTGAGACAAAATTAGCTTTAATTCCACTTGCTGCTGGTGAGGATTTTACTTTGTAATGTTCCTGAAGAAGTAAAAAAAGATTGGTAATGTGGCCAAGGTGAAATTTGTTTTTAGAGATGCATGAGCTACAGATATAAACTATAAATATATATATAAAGATTGCACACTTGTGTCTGTTTACCTCCCCAGGTATCTGGACTAATGGGCTTTTAGGCCATGAAGTATTTATAATGAAATTTAACAAAGAGATGGAGATCACAGAGAGCCTGAACTCCTGCCATTTTTTGTAAAAGCCAGAAGCTGGAGAAGAGGGAGGATTTTAGTGCTGGCACTGATCATGAAGAAAAGTTCACCCTTTATTGGACACCTGAGAATTCATGTGGGTCCCCCTGGGGTACTGCTGCAGGCCTTGGGCTGTGCTCCAGGAGAATTCCCACTCAGGAAGGGTGGGATGGAGAATGGGACACAGAATGGCCTTGGCTGACTGAGGAATTCCTTTAAAATCAAGTATTAAAGCAACTGTAAAATTCTACACACTTTACTGTGTTTGGCTGTTTTCTGCCTTGAAAAAGCCTTAAGTAAACTGGTGAAATTAATATCATTTCAGTACTAAAATGGTGTCAAAAATCTGGCTGGAGCATTTTGGAGGCTGCTGGTTGCTTTTCCATGCACTTTTACTGTGGAGTGTGTCTACATTTCAGTGAGAAATACATTTCATGCCCCTTTTCACATCAGCACATTCCCATCTACTCACCATAGGGCTGCCACAGAAAGAAGTGGCTGGTCTCTATCCATGTTGTTCAGTGCTGTATTCCCAAATATTTTTTTTTCTCAGTTGATCAATGTGTCTTACAACAGTGTCAGACCAGCCCAACTGGACGTGTCTGGCCTTGTGGGATGAGCAGCCCATGAGCCTGGACTCTCATTAACCTCCCAGGAATACCCAAATTTTCCTGCAATCTTGCCAAATGGGAGGAACAATTATCCTTGTTTGATCCTTTGGTTGTTATCTTGCTCTCTGCACACAGTAATTAAATCTAAGGTACCGTCCAAATAAATAAATTTCACGAGGCTTTCTGGAAAATCTCTCATTAGAAAAATGAGTTTGGTTGTCTCAGCTCATATGGCATCGATCACTGCTCTGCTTAGCAAAATAAATACAACTTGGGCAAAGTTGGGATCAATCTCTGCCCAGAAAAGATAAATGAGGCAGCAGCAGGGAGAGCCACTGCGAGCACATTTAAGTAATAAGACCCAGCAGGACCTGCCATTGTTAGGGCAGACGCCCTGAAGTGTCTTAATGTGATTATAATGTGGCTTCCTGAAAGAAACCAATTATAACTATCTTAGATAAAACATTATTATCAATATTCTGTGGGGCAAACTGCAAGCCAAACAATTAAAATTTTATTTTTCAACTTTCTTCGCGCAGTTTTGAGAAGTGTTCCCAAAGACACTTTGCCAAAAGCACCTTTTTTTCTGGGTGCTAGTAGTGAAAAGTGGAGCTGGTCCCTGGGCTTAGCACAGGCACAGAGGTCAGCACAACCCAGATTTAATTTCCAAACACACTGTTAAAAATTTGTATGTAAATTCTTTTTTGCTCGGTTAGCTGGCTAACAAATTGAATGTTCCTTCCTGATAGCTTAAAAAGAGATTGAATGTATTTTAAAGGATATTTAGAGCTTGTTTTTGAGATGCAAAAGCCTTATTTGAATATATTAATTTTGTTTCTGAAGGTGCACTTGTGTCCTATTCTGTAGTGCCAGTGAGGGGGAAAATGGAGAAAGGTTGTGCATCACTTTTCATTTAATGAACACTTATCTCGTGTAGAAATCTAATTTATTATATCTGAGGGTAGAGCAGGTTCTTCCCTTGGTACAGCCATTGTTTGACCTCCTCGTTAGCGACTTTGGAGGGGGCAAAATGCAACCTCAGCAGGTCTGCAGTGACACAGGACTGGGAGGGGTGGCTGCCATCCAGCAGGGCCTGGGAATGCTGGAGGAACCAACTGGAACATCACAGAGCCCATCAAAGGTCCAGTGCTGACCTCTCCAGTGTCAGAAGGGCAAGGACACGCTGGAGCAGCTCCAGCAAAGGGCCATGAAGATGATTCGGGAACTGGAGCAAGAGGCTGAGTGAGCTGGGATGGTCCAAAGGTTCTTCTCAGGGGTGCCCAGTGATGGCCAAGAGCCCCCAAGCACGAGGTGAAATATGAATCTGTGTTTCAGCCTAAGAGAAGGGGCTCAAGGCCAGGATCAGCAAGGATCAGCCCAGGATCAGCCCAGCAGGGTGGTGGAGTTTCCATCCTTGGAGCTTTTCAAAGCCCCAGCCCTTGCTCCAGCAGGGATTGATCTCTAGAGGCACCTCCAACCTCAGCCCCTCTGGGACTCTGATGCATCAAAGAAAATGAACCCCCAGAGTGTTCATTTCCACGGGAGCAACTGGAAAAATATTTTGTGTGAAATGCTCCCCCTTTTTTTCCTCATATCTGGTGGCTTTGCACTCAGTGTTTGCAATGAAACAACAGCCTGTGATTTATTGAGCCTTCTCCTTCCCCTTGTAGTTTGTGTAGCTTTGCCTTCTTCTCCCTTCAAGGTTAATTTGGCCTATTTAAGATCTTGTCTATTTTGCAATACTTTTTTTATCTCTGTTGCTGAACAGATCATATATTCTTAAAAGAATAACAAAGTCAAGAATTCAATATCCACAAGCTTTATTCTGGTAATTTTGTTTAAACTTTATATTAAAACCTGTCACAAAAGCTTTAAAAATGCATCTGTGAATCATTTTTAGTTGAATATTTACTCTATGTGTATATATTTTAAGATCTTTTCATTAAAGAAATCCAGGATGACTAAACTTGCTGGATTATTTTTTATTAATAAATTTTTAGAGCTTACATTCCACAAAATTGCTGGGAGCCTTAACTCCTCCATCACCACCAACAGGGACCAGCTGAGCATTCATTTTCCCATCCTGTGCAGATAAATTCAACCCACACCTGATATTTCAGGTATAAATATCTGAAACCAAGGATGTTCTTGAAGTTGGCAGGCTCACAGCAGCAAAATGAAGCTGACACGAGTTCCAAACGACCAATGATTTAAAATTTGGAGGAAATAATAAGACAACTTATTTGCAGAGCCCATGCAGGCTGCTGCTGAGGTTTTTCACAGCAGGTTACTTATCAGCTTAATAGAAATGCTGACATGCACAACCTTAACTCCTGGATCGCCCAGGCACGGCTCTAATCCAATTGATTTGTGGTTGTTTCCTTGGATGAAGACATAAAGTGGATGTGTTTTCCAAAATATCCTCACTTCTTCTTTAGGACAAAGAGGCTGTCCCAGAGGTACCCATGATTACATGATTCAAAGGGATTTTTATGATTTTTTGGTGCCTGGTAAATGGCAGTGTGTCATATTTTACCCCAGCTGAACTGCAGCCCTGGGAATGATGACACAATTTTCAGCTGGTAACACCCTGCCCTGACCTCTCAGCAAAGAAGGTGTTCCCAAATTTCAGCACTTTTTAAGTTTACACTGTCATAGCAGTATTTTTTTTTTAAATGAACTATGTCAGATAATTATTCTGGCTTGCAATTTTCAATTATCAAAATTAACACACAACGTTTGCAGCAATGGCTATGTCACACTGCATTTTCTCCTCAAGTTCTTGTTTTCCAAACTGTAAGAAAACATCGAGATATTAAATTTCTTCCTTATTATTCGACTCCATCATGCTGAGAAAAAACAATCTGTTATATTGCAGAGTAAGAACAGGACAGAAGAGTAAATCTAACAGTAATGTTATTTAAATATACAGGGGTTTGCTGTTACTAAGATTTGTTCATCAGGGGCTGGGTGGGGCTTGGAGCAGCCTGGGACAGTGGAAGGTTCCCTGCTCATGGACAGGGGTTGGAACAAGGCTTTTTTAAGGTTCCTTTCCAACCCAACCCTTTTTTAAGGTTCCTTTCCAACCCAAACCAATCCATGATTCCAGGCGTGTAAGTGCAATTTTGGTGATGCTCTGCCAGTCCTGGCTTCATTCAAGCTCTCTTTCACCTGGGCTCTGGGTAGGCAGCTCTTTTGTTATCCTGGGGGAGTAGAGTGGTAGCTCTACATTATTCCAATTATCCAGAGAGATTTTGGCTGCAGGATGTGGCCCCGTGGACAATTTTTAGTAGATATTCAAATGAAAGTTTTTAAAATCTATCTTTTAATTAGGAACTCCTCCACCTTTCTTAACCTGAGCTGGACCAACCAGCAACTGATCCTGCACCACAACCACCACAGGATTGCTCTTCCTGCCCAGGAAGGCTGGGATGGGGAATTTTCAGCAAGACCACGAGGATTTCTTGTGGCAGACTCAGCCCCTCAGTGCTGAATTTTGGGCCAAGCCTGACCAGGATCTATAATTCCAACATCTGCAAAACACTGGATGCAGGAATGGGAAACATGGGCTGGGCAGGAAGGGTCTTGTCAGCAATTCATGATGCATATTTACTACCCAGGTAGCAAAAAAAAATTGCCTCTGTATTGGGTTCATGCTGTCATTTTGGGTTTCCTGAATTAAATGCACAATTTGAAGCCAAGAGATGTTTTATAGGCAGCGCTGCTTTCTGTAGCAAAGAGAGATTTTATAGTCGGTGTTACTTTCTGTAGCAAACATTTATGGGAGTCTGAAACTTGATACACAAATATTTGAACATTTTCCCACATCCGTATGGTGAATCACTTATATAAATACATTCTGCAGCCTTAGCAAGTAGGGATCCATTTCAGTAAATCTCCCTTTTAGAAAATCTCTGTCGTTCTCTAATCAGCTTTCTCTTCTTAGTTTTCATCTACATGTACGTTGGGAAGCACAGTCAATAATGAGTTCAGGAATGCAACTCAAATATTATTTTCCAAAATAATTTTAAAACATTCTTCATCAAAACCATACCAGAATCATAATCAATTTTTCTTATGGACTTTTTTCATTAAATTGATTTTTTATATTTGTAAATTACATTCTTGTTTGCTTCCCCTTTGAAAAGGCTTGAAATGAGATGCTTAAGGGCAATCAATAATTTAAAGGTGCAAAAAAATTGTTCCACTCATCACTTTCCTAGGAATAAGGTTATTAATTTCTTTTTTATTTCATTTGATTTTATTTTTGCGAGTGAAGTTTGTTAATACCAATGGGCCTGGACTGACTGCAGCTCAGAGATGTTTCTGTTTGACAAGATCAGTGCTGAGGAGAGGAATCACATTTCAAGTGTTTGGGGATCAAAGGGAAGGAAGGCAATCACGTAAGCCCCAAATTGGATTGCTCTGGCATATTTTATTTATGTAAACATTGCTCAAGGAATCGAATCAGTGGCGCTGAAACACCTGACTCAAAGGGCTACCTTGTGGAAATAACAGCAGATTATAGGGTTGGCAAAGGATAAAACTCTACACCTGCTCATTTGGTGTCAGGGAGGGAAGGAAAGGAGTAATATTCCAGTTCTCCAAGGACAGAATTCATCAGTGGAAAGAAATGCACCTCTCAATTACCATGAGCAGGTATGATTTGCTGTGGGAGAACACAGGGGTTTGCTGTGATCCCCTTGACAAAATAATCACAATTTCCCCGGCCTTGGTGACAAGGTGAGGGGATCCAAGCTCTCATTTAGAGCTGGTGGAGAAGGCAGCAAACACCAGAGGATCTGACTGAAGAGCCTGGCAGCTGGAGCTGGGGCAGCTGCATCAGTCTGGGACAACTCCTGGGGCTGCCAACTCCCTCCACAACCAGTGTGGAATTTCTGCCACGTGCCCACAGCAGTCTCACCCCAAATAGATGGGAATCACCACAAACAATCATCACAAACAGCTTGAACATTAAAACTGGGCTTGTCTCCTTTAATGTTAAACTCAAAAGCCTATAAGAAAGTATGTGTTTTCCTGCCCTTGAGAGCAATTTTTCCCTCAGCACTGTTTTTTAGAGACCCTGTTTAGACACACTGGGTTTTTTTTTTTAAGCACAGGTTACCCCAGAGCAGAGTTTCACTAATGGGACAGAGACAGAGAAGCCCTGATCTCACAATCAGCTCAGTTCCTACAGCATTCAATTTTAGGGCTTTCTGTTTCTGTTTGCTGCAGTGCTGCTGAATATCCTGGATAACAACACCTGATTATAGCTCCCATCAGAGGAACACAAGGAAATACAGCCTCATTTTGCTGTTGTAACTTGGCAATGGCACATTTGGTGTTTCCATTGATGGCAGATTTATCTTTCCAACAGAGACAAAATATCTCTGCCCTGGGTAGAGCCAACACCTTCACTTAGTCCATGAATTTCCTTCTTGGATCTCTGATGTTTTTTTGGATTAAAGACTGGAAGATTTTTGGTGATGGCCAATTCATTGCTTACATTGTTATCAGAAAGTTGTGTGCAGCCTGGCACTGTTTCAAAAAACACCTGGGGCAGGGGGGAAGCAGATCTCAGTGCCCCAGATGTGTGTGCCACAAAATCAGGCTTCCCAATAATTCCCTGTATCCCTCAGTATTATCTATTGGTGCCTGTAGGAGCCCTTGGCCAGTTAAAGGTTTTCTGATTTCTTGCAAGACTGGATGTCCTCATCCTGTTTTTCTTCAGGAGGGTCTCTCTGAAAATGTGGCTCTTGCTTAGATAAGATAATTTAATTTATCTATTTCCCTTTTTGTTGGCCTTGGCCTGCGGTACAACAAAGGGCTGGTGAGGACAGGACAAACAGGCCCTGTGTGATGGGACCCCTCTTTTTTTCCTTTTTCTGTCTCCCACACAAACAGGAAAAGCACTAAACACATACTAGAATGTTTCTAAGGGCAGGCTGGGGTGACATTTCAGCATTTAGTCCATGCCACTGAGGCAGGGGAGGAGGAAGGCCCTCCCTGTGCAGGGTGACAGTGCCAGGCAGGCGGTGGCAGGACGGTGTCACACACTAGGCCTTGGCCCTGACCCCTCTGACAGAGCTGCAATCTGCTGAGGAGTTCTCCCCTGGAATCTAAGCACCAATTTGTTTGAGAATCTGTCACTGTCACCAAGGAATTGCAGAGCAGCAGCAGCCACCATCAGCGCTGACCCTGCAGGATCCTGCTCTTGCTGCTGCTGCTGGAGGCAGATGTCTCACACACAGAGCACACATCAGCTGGCAAACAGCAGCCTCCAGTTCAGAAATCCTTCCTCAGATTCCCCGTGGTAGTTCCCAATTTTTTTATGTTTAGCTTTATTAAACAATTTAATGTATTCATAGAGAATGAGTGAGCAGCAGGTTGGGCAGTCATTGGCCTGCACAACGGAAAAATCGGAATTAATTTCTCAGTTAAAAAAAAAAAAAAAAGCAGAAGAAATGAGATAACAGCAGGTTCTTTAGTCTGTTCTGCTTGATTTGCAAATATTTGGTGTGAGCAGCTGTACTTCAGGTATAAATGCAGTGCTTTAACTCCTGGAGAAACTTCCCAGTGTGACAGCCCCGCGTCTCCCAGGGGACAGCAGTGCCAAAGGAAAATCCAGCACTGAGCTGATGGTTTGGAGCTTTTCCTGTCATTATCAAAAGCAAGGAGCACAACCACTGCTTTTGTCAACAAGAAGTCCTTTTTTTCTCAAGAGATTTCCAGGCTATTTTTGCATATTTGAGGTTTTGATAGTTCAAACAAAGTTTTGATAAACACCAAGGAGGAGTTTCCAGAGGAGAGCAAAACCAGCCTGGCTCTTCCACATGTTCCTGTTGACTCCCAAAATTCAACCTGCCTTTCCCACATTCCTGGTGTCTAAAAAGACCTTCAAAAAGACTTCTTAAAATTATGTCTGGGAGCTTTGCATGAGAATAAAAGGACACTGATGGGTACCACTGCAAAATGAAATAAACTCATTTTAATGGCTCAAGAACCATTGAAGGCCTCCCTCTTGTTTTACAACATTCCTTTATCAATTACCCATTCACCTGCACACTCAGATTTAACTTAATTTAACCTAAATATTCTAGATTAACCTCATAAAATGTGTAGCTTTCCTGCACTTTAAATATCTTTATTGCCAACAGTAATGCAGCCTCAAGTATTTAAACTCTGCAGGAGTAAATTTGGATAGTCAGCAACATCAATATATCGATTAATAGTTACATTTTAATAACATTGGATGCATTAATATTGTCTTTAGTGATAACAATGTGGCCAAGGATAACATTTTTATTCCTTGCATGCAGCTTGGGAGTGTATATATAACACCACTCTCTTTTCTGATCTTTTTTCAAAGCCAAGCTTGCAAAATCCAAATTACAGACCTGGGGAAGGCAGAAGAGGGTTTTCTAATTTCAAGGCAACACCTGCAAAATTAATTGTGCACCCTAAAATATTATTTCTTTCAACAACATGGATATTTATTGTTGATTATTTTATATATTGATATATAGTATTGATCATGCATTATTGATTATATCTTATTATTACCATTGATTCTAAGAGAAGTATTTAAAACTGAGGAGAGATAATCATATTCAAATAATTTGTAGCTGTCCATCCATCCATCCATCCATCCATCCATCCATCCATCCATCCATCCATCCATCCTTTGTTAACTCATTTTCTTCTCTATTCTACAGCAGTTACCAGTGGCTAAGAGGAAAAAAAAATCCTGGGCATTGCCAAGCAATTCAGGAAGGGTGGTCAACACATCTGAAACACATTTACCATCTGGTGACTTTTTTTTCATGTTAAAAGGATAGCAGACGAGGCAATTTGGAATGCATTTAGTGCTTGAAATTAGGAAAAATATAGGAATTTTTTTTTTTGTTCCAATGAGGCTTAAAGTAAAAGCCTTGAATTGGGAACAAAGCACTGAAGTGAACATTGGGTTGGGAAATTTTAAAGTTTACTCTGAGGGCTGATCCTGAAAGCACAGGTTGGGTGATCCATGTGAGGGATAAAACAATGAAAATGGACAAATAGTAATGAAAGCAAAGGTTGGTTTCTGTCAATCTCCTGCCAGGGCCTGGGGCTGGAATTAGCAGGGAAATTCAGGCTGGATCCTGTCCCCAAGCTCCCAGACACCGTCCATGGCAGCTGTTCCCTGTTCTCACCCAAACCCAGGGTGCCTCTGCCCATCCTGAGTAACAAACCAACCAACCCAAACTCAATATTTGGTCACTACAATGGCTGGAATGAGGAGAACTGATGGATTTTCCCAGCTAATGGCACCAAGAGCAGGAGCTCTGTGTTTAGCAATCTGGGACACAAACACCAACTCCAGCTCCAGGAGTTTGGAGTGGAATAAATGCAGGATTCACTCTTTCACTCTTCTCTCACTTTTGTGGTTCAAGGCAAGCAGGGCTGGCAGTTTTGGGGCAATATCTCCTGTGTTAGGTGGCCTCAAGTCCTTCAGCCTCAGGGTTTGAGATCCAGCTGGATGCTCCCTGTCACCCATTCCCACTCCTTGTCTCCATCTGCATTCACCCACCTTCTTTCATCAGACAGAAAAAGAGACTTTCTCATCCTCACAATGCAATATTGCCTTTCTCATTTTGCAAGGTTTTCCCTAAAACCCAGGATTTACAGGATTCTGTAAATTAGCAGGAAGGAGGCAACAGTTTCTGTACATTTTCTCTGAAGCTGAATTTTTAAGGATTTTTTTTCCCTCCATATGTTAAAAAGATTCCAGAAAAGTCTAGCTTAGCCCAAGCAATCTCTAATTAATGTGCAGTGGGTTAACTTCAAGTAATTCCAGGTTTAACAGTCCTGTGAGCAATGCTGAGAAATTACAGTGGAGTTTTTTTTTTCCAGTAGAAAAGTGAAATAATAGCTGCTCTATAAAACCCCCTCATCTCCACCACTTCCCACCTCATTTGTTTAAAGCCTGGTGGTTTTATGGCTTGTCTGCACCTCTCCTGGAATGGGACTAATAAGAGGAAACGATGTGACTTGTCCACTGCTTCCAGCATAAAAAAATTCCCTTGTGCTCCTGCTACAACATCCACAACAGGCACATGCCTTTAAAAAATACAACAGCAAATTAATCGAGAGCAAACACGAGTCTCTTCTGCCTAAGGGGTCTGTGGGAGATGGTAAAAATCAAAAAGAAGGCTACAGCTGATTTATATTTCTTTATGATGATCAAAGGCAAATGGACTCCAATTCAGCAAGGAATATAAATTCTGTGTGAAAACTCACTTTTTCTGCTGCATATAAAATTGAAAAGCCTTCTCCACTGAGCTCTATCTAGTTTAAAATCCATTAGCTAATACTGCATGCCCTAAGGTTAAAAAAGGAGCAAAAATCCAATGGTGGACTAGACTTTGCAGAGAGTTTCTTATGCAACCCCCAAGTTTTATGTGTCTTTCTTGCTTCCTAGCTGGAGATTATTCGATTTTGAGAAATCTGACTTGTTTGAACAACTGCTGTTGTCACAAAGGTTCTTATACACAACCTGCTAATGAAGCGTTTTCCTCTGTTAAAATTAAGCATCCAAAAAAACCCCAAAGCCACCAAACCAAAAACCCTGCCCTGAAATGTGTGATGGCTTTGGTGACTTTTGGATGGTGGGAGAGCAGAAGGCAGCCCTGAGCCCCCACAGGGTCCCAGCTGCTGGGATTTGGGGATGGATCCATAGGCAGGATGATGTGATCTTGTTCATGGACTCTTCACTGGGATGGAGGTTTGGATCCTGGATTAAACAGCCTGGAACAGCCAGCTCAGCTCCAGAGAAGCCAAAGAGTTCTTTTTTAGACCTCAGTGATTTTATGATTTTTTAGATTTTGGGGTAGTGGAAGTATGCTACTAAACCTGATGATTAGAGAAAAATAAAACTGGTGAAATGGAAAGGTGCATCCTCCTCCAGTGCTGGATGTTGGTTTGGTTTAAAACTTTTATGACCAGGAAAACAAAGCCAAAATATTCCATAAAAGTTTCTACAACACTTTGAAAAAGTAAAATAGTCTGTCCAATCTTTCACTTTGTTACATTTCCTGTATCTCTTCTCTTCTCTTCTCTTTTCTCTTCTCTTCTCTTCTCTTCTCTTCTCTTCTCTTCTCTTCTCTTCTCTTCTCTTCTCTTCTCTTCTCTTCTCTTCTCTCTTCTCTTCTCTTCTCTTCTCTTCTCTTCTCTTCTCTTCTCTTCTCTTCTCTCTCTCCCTTCTCTCTTTTTTCCCTTTTTTCTCTTTTCTTTTCTCTTTTTCTCCATATTCTATTTTCTATTTTAAATGTCTATTTTCTACTCTTTGAATTCTTTGCTGCTCTATTTAACCTTAAACATCCATACACCAAAATTTTCTACCAACATTTTTTTCTAGGACCTCAAAGTCTTCTCTCCTTGCTGGCTTTACACCTTCTGCTACCCTGCAGCATTTTGCAAGGCAGTGTTCTACTCCAAAATATTTCTGCAGATTTCAATGACATCAGTTTTAAATGGTACAAAAGCAATGTGAAGGTGGATAGAAATCATAGGAATATTTTTATTTAGCCTCTAAGCTCTTTAGCAACAGAATTGCTCTTCTCTAATTTTTTTCACCACTAATAAAGGGATTATTTTGGTTTAGAAAGAAGAGGGTTGTGAGGTTGTATGAGGCAACCTGGCTGAATGAGATTCAAGTCTTGATTGTTTTTCTCTATACACTGAAATTTGTGTGTTTGAGAATTAAATGTTTAGGCAATTCACTGGACAAGAAATTATGCTGAATGAGGTCAGGGGACCTTCAGAATTAGAGTTTCACATTCTGAGATGTGAATATTTTTGTCCTAAAACTCCCCCCAATGCTGTTGTCAGTCCATCCTTTTTAAGAGGGTGACATTATCAGAAGTCACTGCACTGCCCTTATTCTGCTCCCTTCAAAATCAATTGGATTTGCACTTGGATTGGAAACAGACCATGGAAAATTCTGGGTGCTCCTGAAAAATCTCATCTGCAACATACGTGAAGATTTCCAAGAATTCAGAATTTATCAGTGCATCAGAGCCTTGGTTTGGTTTGAAACCTTCAAGCAAAGCATCCTCAAGTGAAATCCTTCCAGTGGAAGGTTCCCTGCCCATGGTGGAGGTTTGGAATGAGATGATCTTTGAGGTGCCTTCAAGCCCAAACCGTTCTGTGATTCTGTGAAATTTATGAGCACAAATTCATTATGTGTTTAAAATTCCTGTGCAGGAAAAGCATGAAAGCCATCCAGGCTGGACAAGCACAGCCTTCAGCTCCAGGGTTCAGTTGCCAATTGCACTGTGCATATTTAATCAAGCGCACTATTGTTTCCAGTGCCTCATTTAAATTCCTCAACTAATTAAAAAAAATCATAAATAACTCTTATAGAATTATTCTGCCTCTGCCAAGAATAATTAAAACAATTTAGCAGAATGAACCTCCTAATTGTCCGTGTTCAGCATTCCTAATTCACCATAAAGCTGGATGCTCCTACAGGGAGCAAGGCACTGACAAATCTCCTGTATTTTATATTTTTCTGGATGAAACCTGGAGCACTTTGCTCACATCTTCTCTGACCTTACTGGGATTGTCTCACACATTTTTTCAACAAATTAAAGTTTTGCCCAATGTGTGTTTATAACAGATCCATTTTTCCATGAGATGTTTGTTGGTTCATCCTTTCCCTCTTTCATTTTTTCATGCTTTAGGAACAATGAAAATGAGAACAGGGACTGGATGTGGATAAACAACCTCCTTTAGGCAATGTATTACCTTAAAGACACAAATATCCCAAAAAAATGAGATATTCAGAATGCTGGTCTGGCTCTCAAAATTCAAGATGTTGTCTAATCCATGACTGCTTGCAAAGGGTGCTGAAGGTGGCATCTGCCAATGCCTTGGAGGAGCAACATCTGCAGGAATGGTGACCAATTTCCAAAGAGAGAATTTCCTGTAAGACCAGAGCTACTTTAACTTCCTTTTAACCTGTGCCTCCTCAAATGGCCCCTGACAATTCTGCAACTGTGTCTGTAAATAAAACATGAACCACCTGAGGTCGGGAGGAGAATTATTGATTGCAGGAACTTTGTGTCTGATCCTCATCCTGCTCCTTTCCAACCCCTTCCAAAAATGGCTCAAGCCACAAATCCCAGGAGCAGAAGCTGTGGTCAGCAAAGAGAACTCACCATCCTCTGAGGATTTTGAATACATTTCCTCCTTTTGTATGCCCTAACCAGGGCAAAACTGCCTTCACTGGCAATAATTCCACTGTTCTCAAATAATTTAAATATATTATTTAAAAAATCATATGAACCACATTTTAAAGAAGACAGACCTTGACTCTTTATAAACTTTTTTTGCTTATAGGCAACAATTTATTGAATATCTAAGATTTAATTTGGTTTTTTTTTCATTTTTGACTTAATTTCTCTCCTTTTCAAGGAACACCTCAAAATTAGCAGACTTTATCTGTCCAATCTTTCAACAATTTCCATGGTGCAGAGGAATCCCTTAGCAAAATGATAGGAAAAGACCTCAAAATGTTATTTTATATCTAGATCATAAAATCAGTTTTTCGTTGGTTTCTGGTTTTATTGCCCTTTTTTTTAGTGATGATTTGGACATTTCTTCCTACAAACCCTTCAGCTTCCTCGAAGTAATTAGGCATCTCATTTTGGGATTCAAAAGTGGGTTCAAGGGCATCATTTAGGAAAATGTCATGCAATCAAGAGTCATCAAGTCCATCTCTCTTCCTTAAGACCTGATCAGCTAAATGTCCTTCCTTGTTTATGGAACTCCAACTTCCCAAAAATTCTGTAATGCCTGAGCAGAATCACCTTCCCCACTATTTAATCTCGATACCTCCTGTCCTGACAAAACAAACAAGGGGTTTTTTTCCTTCTTTTCAAGAGCATTAAAAAAATAGTGTTTCAGCATGGTTGTTTTTTTAAACGTTTTTTATTTTTTGCCTGCTTTAGGAAAGGGTAATGCAGATGATGAATGGGAACACTCAGTGGTAGAAGAGAAATGATTTGCACTTAGTGCTTGAAATGTGTGAGTCGTAGCACTGTATAAACACCAAAAAAATAAAAAAAAAATAGATGAAATATAAAACACTGAGCCAGTGTTGCTGCTTTCACCTCTGTCAGACATCCCCCATATTTTTTGCTACTCGTGAAGCATTTGCAAACAGGTTTTGCATTTGCACTAAGACCACCTTTGTTTTAAAACTGATATTACAAATTAATTAATTTAGGGAAAAAACCTGACCTTATGGCTTAAATCCTGTGTGCCGTTTCTTGATGGGAATGTTACAATTTGGAGGAGCTTTAATCTATATATTTTTTTATTTTAAAGTCCATCCTCAGGGTTTAGCAAAATTTTAACCTTGACCTCATAGTTCTACACCAGGCTTTGGATGGGGACTGGAGATGTTTAAATGGTTTTAAACTGAGAGAGAGGAGGTTTAGATGGGATATTGGGAAGGAATTCCTCCCTGTGAAGGTGGGCAGGCCCTGGAAGAGAATTCCTAGAGCAGCTGTGGCTGCCCCTGCATCCCTGGAAGTGTCCAGGGCCTGGTTGGACACTGGGGCTTGGGGCAACCTGGGACAGTGGAAGGGGTCCCTGCCCATGGCTGGAGTGGCACTGGATGGGCTTTAAGGTCCCTTTTCCAGCCCAAATCATTCCATGATTCCAGGCAAATGGTTTTTCACTTGGATTGGAAACAGACCATAGAAAAATCTGGGTGCTCTTGAAAAATCACATCTCCAACATATGTGGGGGTTTCCAAGAATTCATCAGTGCATCAGAGCCTTGGTTTGGTTTGAAACCTTCAAGCAAAGCATCCTCAAGTGAAATCCTTCCAGTGGAAGGTTCCCTGCCCATGGTGGAGGTTTGGAATGAGATGATCTTTGAGGTGCCCTCAAACCCAAACCGTTCTGTGATTCTGTGAAATTTATGAGCACAAATTCATTATGTGTTTAAAATTCCTGTGCAGGAAAAGCACTTGCAGGCTCCTCTGCAGGAGCACACAGCAATGTGGAGATTCCACCAGCCTTTTCCAACAGAACCTACCCCCCAAAAAGCACTCCCCACAGAAGCAGGTTTGCTGAAGCTGTGATCCAGTGGGAAACATCTCCAGAGACACCATGCAGGTGTTTTATCATGGCACTGGGGAATATAGAGAGATCCTGAGCCCATCTCCTCCTGCAGCCAACACTTTCAGCCCTTGCCACAACCCCTCAGGCATTAATGATTTATTAATTAATCCTTTAATTAATTCCCTGCTAATGTCCAACCAGCTCGCCCCCTCCCAGCACAAATCCCTCTTTGTATCTTGAGATGCCCTGAAATATGTTCTGGTGTTGACTTCTTCTTCATGTAGCTCTTGATAATATCATTTATGGCTTGTTTGTGAGAAACAGCCACCTGGTCCCACTGGGGAGCATGGGTCCCACTGCTGCATGGATGACAGATCCTGGAGAACATCTTGGGGGAGATAAAAGCAGAAGCAGCAGCTTCCCTTGTATTTCTGGCTGCTTCTTGTTCCCAATAAGATGCTGTGATTCTGGGGCCAGAGAGAATCAGAATCTCACTGATTTTTATCCTCATTTTTTATCCACTTTTCTTCTCCAAAACCCCAATCTGGTATTTTCTCAAGGCCTTTAACAGACTGGATCCACCTGGGGAAATGTTGTAGGCAGAGAATTTAATGGCTCAGCCTTCAAACCAGGCTGCTTTTGTGTTGGGAGGGGGAGATGCAGATGTGCACACAGATACAACTTCACAAAGGGATGTAATCACTAATCTTAACAGAAAACCAGGAATATTTCTAACAAAGCTCTTCCTGTCCCTCAGCTTTACTATCAGTGTGGAGAATTTTTTGTTAGCTGTGTTAAGTTTAATCCCCTAATGATTAAAATGTATTTTTTTTCCTTCTTCTTCTACTTCCCTTTTTTTTTTTTAATTTTATTTGAAAATGGGCCTCTAATGCTTGCAAATTCTTAAACATTTATGGATAAACCCATGAATCTGCAAACACTTGCAGATTTCCCCTGACAGCTTGAATTCCTATATTAAACCTCATCTGGTAACTGCAAGTGTCAAAATTATTCCTGGTGTGCTGAATCAGCCTAACTTTGTCATTGCATCCCAGAGAAGTGGAAAATTAAAGTGAATTTCTCTGCTTCATAGCTTGATACATGAAAATGCATGTACAAATGAACAGCACACACAAAATTATAATTTTAAATTACATTAATTTATGTCCTCTGGAGAGTTTTGTGTGTCACCAGGCAGGAAGAGACAATCTTCCTCAGTAGCCACTATTATTTATTGATATTGATATTTTTTAATATCTTGAAGAAAAAATAATACCTGTGGTGGTAGGTCCAGGAATCACATTGAAGGTTTTCCTAAAATTTCTAATGAGAAATAGTGAAATATCAGAAAAAGAATGAAAGATGGGGAATTTCCTTTTCAAGCCACCATGTGAATATTGGTGATTCCTCTCTCCCAAGTTGTTAAAATTCCTTAAAATCTGATGTGAGTGAATGACATTAATGTACATTTAATTAATGTAAATAAAATGCTTTTGGGGGATCACAAAGCTCAAAACAGTCAAATATCAGATATTCCATTATTTGTGCTTCTGACATGTTGTGTATATGTTAATATTTTATTCCCTGAACCATTTCATCTCCTTTCCTTATCTCTTTTTCCCAGTCTCTCAGATGAATGTGGGTGAAATAAAAGGCATTTTAAAGCATTGTGAAGTTTCCACAATAATCTTCCTCTGACCATCCCTTGGGAGCCTTTTTTTGTTGGTGTGTTCAGCGGTAGGGAGAAAAAAGGAAAAAAATAAACCAAAAAAACCCATTTTTCAATGTTATTTTTGAGCTTCTTTTCCCTTCCCCACTCCCTGGAGCCAGCTTGTACTTTGCCCTCTCTGTTCTTTCTCACTTGGCCTGAATCTCCTGCCATTTATCTTGGGCTTCCACCAGTGCAAGGAGGCTGCCCTCTAATTCCAGCAGATTTGCTTTTGATCCAAGAAAATGGGGAAATCTCTGCACCAGAACTCGGGGCTTGATGAGATTTAGGAATATTATTAATTAGGATTATTAGAATGTCAGCCCACGTTCTTCTGATGTAGAACAGGTATCGGTGTCTTGCACCAAGGGTACTTCTGTGATTTTAGAGGGAAAAAATTCTTCTACACTCCTTTGTTATGGTTTATTGACTGGTTGTTTGTGTGGAAAACGGCTTGGAGAAGATTCTGCTCGTTCCATTTTTCTGTCTGTGCCTCACAGAATAATCTCTGCTCCTTCTCTGCTGACCCCAGGCCTCAGAGAGAACCTGGAGGCCTCAGTGCAGTCCCCCTGGTTGTCTCTTTTTTACAGCACTCCCAGCAAGTGTGAAACACCAAACAGCTCTAAAACCTTGCTTTTCCTGAGGTGAACCATTCAGGATGAATTCCTGCTGGGGAAGAATTGTGCTTTGGGCTCTCCTTCAAAACCTCCTTGTCAGCTTGGTCTCCATAATGTGCTTTTACATCCCTGCCGCCCTGCCAGTGAGGAAGCTTTGCAGAGACTCTGCTTCCACCAAGCAATCAAAGCTTTTGAGGCAACTTTTTTGGGGGATGATTGCCTCAATTTCCACTCCTCAGAAGCCCTGAGGTGGCTCACTGAGTGCTCTCATTAAGGCCTAAAGAGCAGAGCAGCATGACACTGAATTTGGGCTCTTGTTTGGGTGTTTGGGTGTAGACACAAAGTTCTGCCTGCCAGAGCACATTTCCCAAAGCCCAGCTTTCAGCAGCCCTGGCAATGAGGTGGCTCTGGCCATCTGAAGGCAAAATTTCTCAAGAAGAGTTTTTACAGTCCTGTAAATTCCCAGGGCACGCCAGCTGAGATTGGAGGGAGGCTTGACTTCCAGCCAGAGGGGGAAAAAAATCTACAAACAAAAAATAAAAACATTTTCCAAGTATTATGAAAGCAAAAGGACAGTGAAGAGACTGCATTAAGATGTTTTTAGAAGACCAATTCATGCTGCTTTATATCTTCTCTCATTTTAGTGCAGGCACACAGAGAACCTATTTTACCCATCTGGTTGAGTCTCCCTCCCTTAAATTGGGCTCTTTTTTGCTTGTCTTGCCTCGAAGTTTAGAAGAGGAGACTCCATTTGCTTGAACATGCCATTTAAATATGTAAGAGTGTTATCAGCAGAAAGGCTTCATTATTGGAAAAAACACGAATATGAGGCACTAAAGAGACTCTGAGCGAATGCAGGAGGCAGGAGGTGAGGATTACTGTTGCTGTGCTATCAGTGATGCTGAAAGGCTGGGGAGCCTGGAGGAAATTTAAATCATGTTCTATCTTTGGCAGCAGACGTGCTGGGTAGGGCTGGAGCAAAGGTGTGCAGCTTAAAAGCTCTACAAACCTGGGCAGAAATGAAACCACCTTTCCTCCTCGGTGTTTTATGGCTGCTTCTTTCCACTTAATTTTACAGCCTGGCAAGGAAGATAATTCCTTGGATCTTCCCTGTCATCTCAAACAAACATTTTGGTTTTGTTTAAACTCATCCTCATCTAACACCACTTACTCCGGGTTTTGCCTCAGGGCTTTGGAGGTGTTTAGTTTTTATTGTTCTCCTGTTGTAAGCAGAAGCACAAGCACATCTTAGATCATGGCAGGCTGTGTTTGACACGGATTCACACATCCATGAATTAGTTTGGAGCATTACAAGGAGAAAAGGGAGATTTAGGGCAAAGGGATGAGCAGGAGCAGGGACTTTCTGTCCCATCTCTCTGCAACGCCTCAGACAATTCCTTTAAAATCTGCAACTGATTTTCTTTTTGTGAAAAAAGAAAAAGCAAACCAATTACGCCTGCAGATTATAAAGGTTCCATATTCCATTATTACCAATATTTAGATGTGGTGTAGCGTTAAACTTACAAATGGGATTTTTTTTTTCATAAAGTATAAATAATTAGCATTGCTTTATTTCAACTACAACATCTGTTAGTTCAGTTTTGCTGGTATTTTTTTTGCTGCTTTTTAAGCTGCAGAGTCAGAGAAGAGAGCAATTAAATGATAGAATGTGCTTAATTTCATAACCTGGGGTAATTTCATGAAGAGTAAGAAAAAGAAAAATGAAGGTTGAACATCAGGACAGGAGGTAAAGAAGTATCATAAAAAAATCCCTCAGGGTATCTCATCACTTGGGTGTCTTAAAACTAGTCAGGAAAATTGACTTTAATGTCTATTCTAGGAAAGAACCCTGAGAGTTTGCACAGGTTGGGCTGGAATAATCTCATCCCTTTGTTTTCCTGTTGTTTGCTGTTCCCCGAGACATGACCACGCAAGTTCTTTCTGTGAAACATGGGAAATGTCTGTCCTTTTCCCAAACATCATTTCCACTCCCATCAAGGCATGAGCAAGCTCAAGGGGTGGCCTAAAGCCAGCAGAGAGTGGAGAAATCCCTCCCTGTCTCCATCCTGGGGAGAACATATTTCCCAACTCTCTCCTGCTGGAGCCTGCTGACTTCCAGAATAATCAGAATTCGTCTGGAAAATATTTCTAACAAAAACGTTTGTAATCACATCTCTGTCTTGGTCATAGCAAATGATACAACAACAGCTGTTTCCTCACAATTATTTGCATTTAATGGTGCCCAGACTGGGATGCAGAGGCAGCTCCTTCAGATGAAGATGTCAAAACTAATGGAGTGAACTATCTCAAGGTGTGTTTAATTCCTGGGCAAATATTTTTCTTTATTAGGCAGCTAATTAGATTACTTTCCGAATTCTCAGTTAATAAAAATATTAATATTTGATATTTATCTACTGCCAGGCACTAATAGCTGGTGTGTTTAAGCCAGCTCTCGTGGAGCTGTATTTTATCTGGGTTTATGAGCTCAGGGCTTTGCTGCAGTCGGGGTGGGCTCGGTGCTGATTTCAGCACTGCACTCTGGAGCAGTCACAACACCTCCTATTAGTGCACCAGGGGCCAGGAAAATCAGAGCCCTGATTATGCTGGGTGTGCTCTTACACAGAGTTGGAGAGCTCCACAGTAACTGCTCTGATGCCAGATGAAAAAAAAAAAAAAAAACCTTAAATAAAATAAAATTAGAGAATGTGTGAAAGTGCCTGCTTTGCAGGGAAAATAAAGCAGCTGTGAAGGAAGGAATCAAAATATACACAGCTCAGACAAAAATATTCTTTCCCAAAAGTTTGACATGAGTTTGATCTAAAACAAAATGCTGGAAGAACAAAGATAATTAACCTGAGCAAGGTGGAAACCAGCCTTGGTGGTGGCAATGGAACTATGCAAATATACCCTGGGCAAAGGAAGGGGGAAAAGAGAAAAGAGAAGAGAAAGAGAAAAAGAAAAAAGGGAAAAGATTGAGCTGACTCATTTCAGCTCAAGCCAAGGCTGGGAATGTGTAGGTTTTCCTAGCTCAGCTGCTGGGCCTGTGGGACATGGTAAAATGCTGCTTTGTGGGAAATGAAAGATATTTTTATAGATATATACGATATTATTGACTCCCAAAATGTAATGGGACATTTAAAATCAGACAGTGAAGCTGCGACAATGGCAGAAAATGCAAGTTGAACCTCCCATGGTGGCTGGGAATTAAATGCCATTCTTTAGGAGTTACTGGACAAGTGCAAATAATCCCCAGCACATGTCAGTCTGGAAGAATTAGCAGGATGAAAGCTGATGCTGTGGTGCAGGAAGCTGAGGTGGAACTAAAATCGGGTTTCAGTTGTCAGGTGGCAGACAATGAAAATAGTTCTGAGGACAATTTAATGATAAACATTTGGGCCAGAATGAGTGGGGTTGATTGATGGCTTCCCAATAGACCCTCCTCAAAACCTCCAGTCATTCCAGTGTGGTTTAAGAAATTAAATCTGGCTCTGCTCTTGTGTTAAGATTAAATATTTAAATGAGATTTGGAATTTCTCCTTAGAAGACATTTTTAATGGCTATTTTGGTTTTGAATCCAAGCAAAACATTGATAATGCCTACAAAATCAGTGTATAATATTAGGATATAAAAATTGAAGATCTGTCTCTTATAGAAACATACTTCACCTTTTATTCTCTCATGGCATTTGTGCCAGGTGCACAATGCAGTGCCCACCACCATGGGCCTGCCACCCTGTTATCTCTTACAACACATGATAACCTTTGTTCTGAGATGAAATTCATTAAAATGCACAGTTTAGCATTTTTAAACATCATTTTCCGTATCAAATTGTTGTCTGCCTATGACATTGAGAGAGTTTAGCACTGTGACACTCTGATTGAGTAAAAACCTCCATATTTCAGTGTGCTAGACCAGCTGCATTGCTATGAAATAATTTTTTTCCTTATACTGAAAACAGTTGCTCCTGCTCAGCTCCTGGATTATGTGGTAACCTGGTGTGTTGGGTCACTCTGTACACTGAAGTTTTAACATTTTTCATGGCATTTACAGCTGACGAGCCCACACAATCATTTGGAGTGGTTCTGATATTAAAGTTTAGTGACCTGCTGGCATTTGAGCCCTTGACCACTTCCTTCCATCCACAATAACCTCATTATGCCTCTCTTCAATCACCCAGAGAGGAAGGTAAAGCAAGGACCACGTTTGCTAATAGAGCAGCCTGCTTTCTGTGGAGTTTGGGAATGATTTGATTTTGCACAAAGCCAAATCCTCTCTGCACCTATCCAGAGTTAATGACAGTCAATTGCTCCTGGTTTTGTTCATGCCAAGGTTATTTTGGACAACACTTTGGTTCAAAAAGCTTCAGCAGAGTCCTGTAAACACTCCTGGGTCACTGATGACAAGATTGCTGTATAATTCTAATACATTATCTTCCAAGCTGTCCCTTGATGTCTCCTCTGCAGCCCAAACATTGTCTGCTTTGAGTGCCTCTATTTACAGATGGTCTCTGCTGTCCCAAAGTTTAAACACATTCTACACGTCTGGATTTAATTTATTCCCCTGAATGGAACTTTCCAATAAAAGCTGCTCTTTTGGTCACATGAATACCAGAATATCCAAAGTCAAATCAAGTTTGATGTGGGAGTTCCTGGATCATCCACCAAACCCAGCCTGAGCTCAGATCCCACGGTGTGGGGGATCCCCATCCCTGGGCAGAGCTGTTGGAAGAAAGGCTCAGAGGCCCTTCCTGGGATGCCTCAGGTTTGGGCTTTTCTGTGTTTCACATTCTGTGCTGCTTTAGTGTGTGGGTCTGAGCTTCACATGAGGGGATGCTGAGCTCTGTGCACAGAGCAGGGAGACAAAACAATTCCTGCTCCAGCTGGGCACCAAGGACAAATGATCCAAATCTCAGCCCAGGAGCACAAACCCCGTGGGCTGGAGAGAGAAAAACAAGCAGGGTGGGACTGCAGGGGCTAAAGCTGGGATGGGACAATGAACTGCAAGATGCAAATGGAGCAGAACTGACCCAAGGCAGAGAGCCCGGGAGCGCTGGTGCATTTTGGGGCCATTTTGGTTCATCTTGGGTGCAGCCCTGGCTGGGCTCTGGTGCTGCCCAAGGTGGATCCATGGAGGAGATGCTTGGAATGAATCCCTGCTTTATTCTGGAGCTCTGCCCAGCCTCTGCTCCAGGGCAGCCTGCACAGGGCATCACCTGCACGAGGTTGGGGAGAAGGAGAGGGGCACAAACCCCCAGGAGAGTTTGGAGGGTTTGAGAGCCAACCCTCGTGTCCCGAGCACCACCACTGACCCCACTCCTGCTCCACCACCCTGCCCAAGTGCTTTTCTCCAAAAATGTGATATCTTCTTTACTGTTGCTGCTTGGATGTAGTAAAAATTGGAATGACAGAAACCATGCCCTTTGTAGGGAGGGGCTGGAAAAATTGCATTAGGAATGAAATAATTTCAGGGTAATTTCCTGAGTAAAGTGTTTTGTGCTGCCTGGATAAAAAAAATCCCAAAGGGAGCCTATTAAGACAATCTTTCTTTTTTTTTAACAGTAAGGATGGCTAAAAGCTGGAGTAGCTTATGGAAAATAGAAAAATTTTTGTGAAGAAAAGGCTTTCAAATATGATTAAAGAGACATATACCAATATTGCTTTCAGGACAGGTGACCCTGGCTTGTGTTAGCAAGGACTGAATAGATGTGTCACATCTTTTCTTCCTTTTATTTACTCTTTGACAGTTAATTTTCATTTTTATAATACCTACTTTGACACTTAAATCAATTCCTGTGGGTTGTGTTTTGAACCTTTCCAATAAGATGAAAACTCAAATACACCTGATTTTCCCTGGCTGTACCATTAGTTTCCTGAAGTCGACTTGCAGTCTATTAGCTCAAGGGTACTTTTACGATACAAAAAAGGGAAATTTTCTACATTTTTAAGACTTTTAAAATGCAAGACAACCAATATAGCCAGGATTATTAGATTTTCAACAGGAAGAATTAGGAACTTGATTATGTAACTCAAAAAATACAAGAAAAATGTACCTAATGGTTTAAAGAGTGGTTTGGTTAAAATATATTTGTGAAGTACAGAGGTATTTGCTAAGACAGATGCAAATGTCAATAAAATTGACAGACTTTGCCTTTTCCTGAGTGCCCCATCCCACGGGATCATGGAATCATTCAGGTTGGAAAAGACCTTGAAGGTGAGGAGCCACATCTGCCTGTTTTTGGACAATTTCCATCATCTGTGTATGGAAATTTAATGGCCAAATTCTTGCCACTGCTGGCCCCCACCATTGCCTGTTGTTGAAAGGCTTTTGACACCTCTGTGGATTCTTAGGGAATTTGCACAAATATTGTTGTATAAAAGCTTTTAAATACATTTTTAACTGTTACCAGTTTGCCAAATGCCCTTGCCCAGTAACTCACAGCTCCATGGATTGCATTTCTGGTTTAGTGTCCTTGGGCTGAGATCCCCCAGTGTGAGCCTTCTGCATTCCAAATTAAATGGAAACAAAGATGCACAAACTCAGAGGAACTCTGAATGATTTCAACTTGCTACTTTTCCACCTGCATATTTCAGCTGCTGAGCCTTAGATAATAATGGAAACAACACCAAGAACATTTTTTCATTACCAAAGTGGACTGAAAGGGTTGTTCTTTCCCCAGTTTCCAGCACAAAGATGCCTGCCAATATCAATTGCTGCAGCACAGAACTGCAGGACCTGGGTGTGAGTGGGGATGGCAGGAACCCAGAGATGTTCCAAAGGATGTGCTGGGAATTGCATCTTTTCCTCTTTTCCTCACCTCCAAATAAAAAGCTATTTTCCCTTTATGGAATCTTGTTCTGCTTGCTCTGAGTTCTCTGCTCCTCAGTGCAGCCCTGCGAAAATAAAAGAATGTGCCCGGTCCTCCACCACCATTTCCAGCTGGAGCAAAAATTGTTCCTCTTCTGTTTCACATTCCACACACACAGATTTTTCAGGGACAACAAAATTAAACACATATTTCTTAATTTTTATCTCTGGATATGGGACTTACTAAGAAAAACTTGGGTTTTTTTTACCTTGCACACATAGTCATTTCTGTTCTGATTTATTGATCAGACTTGTCCTTAGGAAAAAAAAAATTGCCTATTGCTTTACCAAAAACACAGAGATAAATCCATTTGTATCACTAATATAACACTTTGCCAGTTGCATCTAGTTATTTAATCAGAAAAAAGGTGATACGATTTGTGGAGAAAAAAAAAAGTTTCAAGCTAATAATTTTAGATTTTTACTAAATTAAATTTATTCACTTTTAAAAAAATTGAATATTAGACAATCTCAAAGTATTTAGAAGCCTGGAACAAGTGGAGGATCTCATTTCACAAGCTAACCTCCAGTTTTACTTTTGGCTCAAAAGGGTTTCAAATGCCTTTGTTAAAGCCAATCCAAAATGATTTCCCTCAATTTTTTTAGAACTGGTAGCTAAATAAAAAATCAGCTCATACTATTCCAAGGTTATTTGAGGATTTCTTTGTGTTACTCTTGCGCTTCCAGTTTCATTCTCCTGGCTTGAGTAGCAGTTAATTATTTTCTCAAAAATCGAAGTAGACCTTAGCAACATGAAAGCAATAAAGAAATTCAATGGATTGCATTCACTCAACAGGGTAAAAATTTCTGAAGCCTGAAAAGTTCCTGCCCTGGAGAGTGAAAGGCCACTAATAACCCCTTATCCTTGAGAGCAGCCCTGAAAAGAAAGAGGCACAAGTTCTACTTTGCTGTGAAGTGGGGTTTCATTTTCCAGCTCCTGTAGATATTGCAGCAGACACATGCAAGAAATAGAAGTGCTCCTGAAGCAGTTAACAAGGTCTCTGCAGAAAAAAGCACACACCCTTCATTATCCTGATGTGGGGGACCTTTAGTCCTCTTCTTCTTCAGGGCTAGGAGTGAGACTTGAAGCCCAATGAAAATTAAGATTTGCTGGTGTTGTTGGGGTATAAAAGGCAGAGAAGGAGTTGGTGTTGGTGTTGGTTTTGTCATCCCCCTGTCAAGGTTTACATCCTTTGCTGTAAATATTGTAATATTCAGCTGAAGTCTGGTCAGGGGGGTGGGTTGGGGTTTTTCCTCCATAAATTCAGTGAGCTGAAGATTGTCTTTATTTTGTGAAGTTTGTGATTCATTGCTAATGAAGGCCTTGCTTTGCTTGGCTCCCAGCCTAGGCTGAGGACTGGGAAATGACTTTGAATGAGCAGAAGTGCCATCCTACATCTCACTAACTTACTACACCCTCCTTGATCCGGTGCCTTTTGTCATCTGGGGTCTCATCTTGAAGCCCTTACTAAGGGAAAATTCTCTCTGACTTCAAAGCTAAGCAAAGCCTTTATGAATAAATCACCTGAGGTTTTGGTGTCACTGATCACAGATCCAAACTTCCCAGCCCATGAGGATTCAGGAATGTGTTACCAAGCTCTGCTCTTGGCATCCCTAATTCCTGCTCCTGCTTGCTGTGTCTCCCCTAATTCTCTTTATCATCTCACTGCTTGCCTTCTGCAGATTCAGTAAACTCACAACCACCACTATAATCTCCGTATTTAAATATTTAAACCGTTTGTCCTACTCAGGATTTTTCTCTTATTATAAAAAATTACACTCACATAGGAAGTTAAAGAGAAAATAAATTCGTTTAAGGGGTATTTTCCTTCTGTTGAAGCAGCATCTTTCTGTTGCTGACATAAATGGGTTTTATTGTCTGAGGTAGGAGGGAGATTCTTGTGGGTGTAATTGAGGGAGCCCAGGCAGTTTTCCCACTCAGAGCAGCTGAGGATGTTGTCCTCAATTTTTAAGCCATGTGAAACACTATTAGTGCCTGATGGAAATAACAAAGGGGATAATCAGGTGTTGGGTTGTAGGCACGGGTAGAAAAGTCCAATGAGCTTTTTATGAAAATCTTTGCCAAGATTTCTTCAGATGTATTAATGGCAAAAGCAAATCACTTCATTAGAAGTGTTATTGCAGCAACTATCACACACCCTTCTTGAGATGTTACAGTGCAATTATTTGAAGGCAAAAGCAAAGAGCTGCAAATTAACAAACTTCAATTATTGTTTTTAAACTTCAAGACTTTCTTCTTTTCTGAGAAACAAGACTTTCTTCTTTTCTTCCTTCTTTTCTGAGAAACAAAGCAAATTTTAGAGAAGCTGCCAGATCATCTTCCCCACACTCCAAAATCAAAGCTGCTATCATTTGAAATATTTAGAAAATGCAAGTGATATACAGACATTTTTTTAATGTTTCTCCCATCAACAGTAACTTTCAAATTTCCAGTTTAGCAGATTTCTGTTTCCTCTCAATGAATTCTGGCTTTTTCCAAGAGATTCATCTTCATTCCTTTGACACTGAGGATGGATGTGTGTGTGCCTGGCCTTGAGAAAAAGAGCCCAAAATCAAAGTTCAGCCCCTGACCACGCCACAGATTATTTTATGTGAGTTAAACCAGCCTTCCCTTACTCAGCTCTGTCTCTGGGAAAGAGGCTGCTGATAATTTTTCTTCCCCATGTTTTATCTCTTTCATCCAGTGCATGAGATTGGCTGTCAGGTTATGTCCCATTAAGAAGCAGAGCACCCAGCACAAGAGAGCCTAAATTGCCATTCACACTTTCCAAAGCAGAAATATGAAGAGATTCAGCATTAGATTAATAAATAGAATGTGTCCCAAAATGAGGGAAATCATCTCCACTGTAAGCATCTTTATTTTCCTTGGGAAACTTCACAGACACATTCAGGGTAGCTGATGAGCAATAGAAGCAGTGCTAAAAGACCAATAAAATACATGAAAATCAACACAGACAGATGCCAGCAGGTCACCTTAGATGGTTTTGTGTAAATTAAAAAGAAATATGAAACAATTTACTGCTGGCCCTTCTGCGAGACAGTTCTTTGGAAAATTGATTAGTAATCTCACAGGCTACCCTTCTCTTTGCCTCAGTATTTTACAGCTTGCACCATCCATCTGCCACCCAAGCATATAAGATCAGCAGCTACACAAATCAGTGGCTGGATAAGATCACAGCCTATTTGCTTGTTTTTAAAAAGAAATGCAGAAAAATTGGGCAATTTCAGGTTCTGGGGTGGTGCTGGATTCCAGGACAGGCTGCACAAGGACTGAGGTGATTTTCACCCTTGCACAGCAACGTCCCAAGGTCTGAGAACTCAATATATTAAAAAGTTACTGAGTTCCAGTTGCAAGCAAAGTATAAAATAAACTCTAATAGAGGCAATTTCCACTGTGAAATGGGAGCAAGCACATGTAAACAGTGATAGAAGCGCAGGCTTGAGTTTGTCTGAAATGAGATTCCTGAGGGCTCAATCCTGACCTTTCCTGGTTAAACAGAGCCTATCCTGACCATATTTATAAATATATTCATGGCACATATATTCATACTGTTTATGTACCCAGAGAATGATCTTCCTGTCTCAGAGACAGATCATCTGGCAGTGCTTCCTCCCAGCCAGAAAAACCCAACCAAGCTGTCAGAGCACACAAGTCAACATTCTAAAAGATTAATACCACTTTTATAAGTAATTTCTAATTAAAAACAACACACATCCACCGGCTGGTGTATTTAAACACTGGTAATTTTTGACTGTGCAGAGTGCTGGACTTCTCACCTTCAGCCCTGTCCTGATCCTCCCCAAAATCTGCAGGAGATGGGGCTGAGCTGTGGCTGCATCTGACACGTTCTCAGCTGAGTCCTAATCTGAGTTTGTGCAGAACAACCTCCTGCAGCCTTCAATTACCTCTGCACAACTCTGAAATTGGATCAGTGAGGGCTCTCCTGACGAGGAGAACATGAGGTGATTTTTATTGTACACAGTCAGCTCTGGAGTGCCAGGTTAGGCTGGAATCAGCTTTAATACTTATTTTTAATTATACCTTTGCAGCAAGGAGTGGAGATCGATAAAGCAGCCTCTTCTGTCTGAGATCCACAGGAGACAACGACCATCATTCCTCTAGGGAGCACTTCACTGCAAAAAAAAAGGGGAAAAAATAGGTGGAAACCTGTGATTTCTCCTCTCAAAGGGGATGCAATGCGTTTTCTCACTGCCCAGCAAATCTGGCTCATTTTTTAGGGATCACAAGTCCTATCACCATCTTTTATTTTCTGTCATGAGCAGAGTGGTTGAAGGAGTGACTTCAGAGCAGCCCCTCCTGCGTTTGCTTGAGGGGTGGCAGCAGCTGGGGTTGTACCTGCCTTGGCCATTTGTCACAATCATTCCATGAAAATCCCTCCGTGCCACACTGGAGAAAACCCATCTGCATTCCAGGTGCACTCCTCTGAGCTGCCTTTTCTCATCCAGCTGGACATTTTCCACCCTATTGTCAGGGGTTCATGGATTCAGCCACTTGCAGGCTCTGGAAGGAAGTGGGCAGCAGAATCACCAAGTGCAGGGCTGGTGGGAGATGCTGCTGCTGCACCCTCTCCCAAAGGGTGGAATGAAATTGAAATTACCCAGCAATTCTCCATTCTTCCCTAGAATCCCTGTATTTATTTCTATGAGAACTCTGAAATGCTTTACTCATCACAACCTGTGAAGCAAAGGCCTGGGAGGTACAGGGAGAGGTAACCCAGAGCCACAGGAGTGACCCTGCACACCCAAAACAGGAGAATTCTTGGAGAATTAGAGCTGGCTGTTTGTTCCTAATTATTCATCCTCTGATTTGCATTCTAAGGAACTGAGTTACTGCAATATATGAAGGAAAACCACTTCTTTGGACACCAAAATCCTCTGTCCTGCTTTGCCCTCTCACTGTGGTGTTTATCTATTCTTACTGATAATTAATAATAATTATTAATGCTAATCGTGAGCCAAACACTGAATTTTCCCTTAGAGCTCTGTTTAACCCTGTGATTTTAGAGGACTTTTACCAGGTGACATTACCTGAGAGTCAGATTTTCTCACCTTTCTCCTCATGGATTTCAGTTCCCCCTTTGGTGTCCCCTCCCTGGGTGACCTTTGCAGAACTTTTGGATTTCATGTCATTTTAAGCACAAGGCAGAGTTTACCTGAGAAATATTTAATAAGATATAGGCCTAAACAACAATTATGAATTTATCATAATACTACCTGCAGCTTCAAATTTGAAAAGATCTTTCAGATTGTCTTTTAAAATTTTCAAATATTAACATTGCATCATAATTAATTTCAGAAAGAGCAACTTACACAAACTTTCAAATTAGTCTCTAATTGAAACAAAAGTCTTGATTAAGATTGCTAGAGAGAGACATTTTCCCCAAAGAAAATAGAATTAATAGAATTACTGCTACAATACTCAGGGTTTGGGGATTTTCCTTTTTTTAATAGTGAGCACTACTCATCATATTTGGAAGTTTTTTCCTTAGGCCAAGGTGATATTGGAAGATGCAGCTCAATAGCATAAAGAAAAAAAATATATAAATATATTTGTCTTTTTATTTTTTTCTGGGATAAGCAGAGGGCTGGATTCTTTCTTTGGTTTTTTTTTTTTTCCTTTAGGGATAACCAAAACAACAAAAATTGATCCAAATGGAATTTTCATATTTTAGGTTCCACTACATCAGACATTACCTTTTACAAAGCTTAATAAATCAAGGGCTACCTAAAATAAAAGCTGGCAAACAAAACTAAAAGCTCTTGGATGAGCTGACTTCACAGAAAATGTAATAAACACATGAAATCTGATATACCACCAGCAAAATCAAGATTCATAATTTATTCATGCCTTCATCAATAGTTCCAAGAGACTCCCAGCACAGACAGATTTGTTATGCCACATTAATATTTTATTGGGTTTTATGGAAGGGAGGAAAAAAATGAACAAGGAGGATAAAATGATACAAATAACATTTAACAGACAAAAGAAGAAGAGGGGGGTTGGAATTACTGAGATGGAGGAGAAATGAGAGGGAAATGGTCAAAAATGGTCAAATTGCACTGGGTGGGGCTGGGTGCCACCACACCAGGGGTTAACAGAACTCACAGAGTTTCATTCTCCTTCTTCAGCATCTAAGAAACCCATCTGACAAATTTATATTCAGAGAAGGGGTTGTTTAGGAAAAACGAATGGTCAGAGAGGAAAGAAAGTGGTGGATCTGAACTTGGTTAAACTTTTTCTCAAGATAAACATCAAGTGAACGCCCAGAGCTGCAACCCAGAGTCCTGGAGCCCAGGGCTTTGCCTCTCCCTGCAGCATTCAAACCATATTTTCCCTGAAAATTGGGATGTTCCCTCAAATGCATGCCCATCAAAGACCCTGTGTCAGCAAGGCCATGCCTGTCCTGCTCTCAGCACCTTCCAGCTGCAGCAGTTTTAGCTCAGAATATTCTCAAAACTGAAAAATGTCTCTACTCCTTGAAGAAGAATCCCATCTCTTCCCAACTTGGAATTAGATTTTTTCTCTTTTTTATTTCCTTTCTTTTTTTTTTTTATTTTTGGCAGAGAGCACAGTTGAGAAATGATGGATCATCATTTCTCATTTGGACTCAAAGTCCATGCAAGGGCCAAAGGAAATAACCAGTTTCTCCCAAGTGGCAGAAAGTGCATTGTTGAGGTGAAAGGAAAAGCAGGAGACAAAATTAAAGTGATTTGTCCCAGATGCCACGCCTGGAGAGCTGAGCTGAGGCTTTGTGAGATGTGACACAACTGGGGGTGGACACAAGGAAAACCCTGAGAAGTGGAGGCTTGGTGGAGTGAAGTTCAGGCTAAACCCTGATTTTAGAGGCTGGGTTTGCTCCTGGTTTGGGCTCACATAGGGAATGGCATCCTGCTTGTGCCTGCTGTGCTGGGTCCAGCAGCACCAGGGCAGTGAAATGCCCCAAAAAGAGGAACTTTGAGGGGATGGAGCATGTCCAGGGAAGGGAATGGAGCTGGGAAGGGGCTGGAGCACCAGGAGAGGCTGAGGGAGCTGGGAAGGGGCTGGAGCACCAGGAAGGGCTGAGGGAGCTGGGATGGGCTCAGCCTGGAGAAAAGGGGGATCAGGGGGGACCCTGTGGCTCTGCACAGCTCCTGCCAGGAGGGGACAGCCGGGGGGATTTGGGATCTTATCCCAGGGAACAGGGACAGGAGCAGAGGGAACGGCCTCAGGCTGGGCCAGGGCAGGCTCAGGGTGGATATTTGGGAAAATTATTAATGAAAAGGGTTGTCCAGCCCTGGCACAGCTGCTCAGGGCAGTGGTGGAGTCCCCATCGAGGAATTTAAGGTCCCTTCCAACCCAACCACCCATGGTTCCCTGAGTGTGACCCACAGCACCCAATCTCACTGCAGAAAAGGCACCAAGAGAAACAGAACTCCATTTCCTTGGATTCTCTGGGACACCAGAACCATCCCATATTTTCCTGGACCTCTTGATCAATTCTAACAGCATCTCTCCAGCTTTTTCCTCTTCGGGGAGTTTCTGAGCAAGTTCTTGGCTTCCCAGCCAAAGCTTTGCAGTTCAATTTCTCCCGGAGCACCAGGAAAAAAAGCAGGAGCAGTCATTTGCTGGAATCATGAGCAGCTAATTTGCTGAGTTTAGTGGCAGGAAGCCTGAAGATAATCAATCCAGTTCTTCTCTACATATATGAATGTAAGGCAGCGTGCTGAGGAGGGCAAATTGCACTGCTCAAAACAAGATGAACAATCTTATCAGGGGAAACTGTGGATAAATCTTCACTGGCAGAACGCTTTCCTCAGAGCATCTCCAGGTTCTTGGGAGACTTTTTGAGTGTCTCACGTAGCCAGAACCCAGCACAATTGGATAATTACTCTGATTTAGGGTATGTTTATGTTTTTATCTAGAAGAGAGTTACATTTGCAGCACAGATTTCTGGATTGCTGCTGTTATTCCTCCTCTGAGTTCAAGCAGTTGGACATAAATAAGTTTATATGGAAGCATTTAACTGTTAAAAAATTCCTAATTCTTTACTGACTCTATGTTTTTCTCCATGTAAAAACTAGTTTTAAACACTCTCTAGTACTTGCTTGCATTAAATTATAGCATAATAAAATAAATACATAATTACAACACAGATAAATATATAGATACAGATAAAATAACACAGATAAATATATAATTACAACATATATAAATAAAAATATAGATACAGATAAAATAACACAGATAAAATAAATATATAATTACAACATATATAAATAAAAATATAGATACAGATAAAATAACGCAGATAAAATAAATATATAATTACAACATATATAAATAAAAATATAGATACAGATAAAATAACGCAGATAAAATAAATATTTAAATAACAGCACAGATTTTGGCCTTCTGTACAGCTGAGAACTCTCTTCTCTGTTCCATCCAGCCAGATCCACACCAGATTGCTCAGATCCATCAGGCAGCAGAGGAAGTTTTCTCTACCCATCACATAGCTCAGACACTGAGACAGACAAAATAAATGTGAGCTGAGCCGGGCAATATAAAACTGCCTAAAATCCTTCTGGGGCTGTACAACTCCATAATTCTTCTGAGATTCACTGAGCAATCATTTCTCTCTTTCTTTCTCCTCTGAGGTGGCTTTAACTGACAGGACCAAAACTCATTGCCAGGAAGTAAAAAGGAGAAAACTCTGCTGTGTGTTTTACAGCTGGGCTGCAGTTGGAGAACTCCACCAGCCCTGCTGTAAAATCCCATCATTGGCTTCTGAAGGTGAAATATGGACAGAAAAGCAAACAAATACAGGAGTCACTTCCCCACAGATGGCATTTAGGGCTCTGCTGGGTCTGCCAAGTGAAATCCTGGGCAGGGAATTGATTCACAGCTTCCCTCAAAATGCCACAGAGCTGTGGCTCTCCAAGGTCTGGAAAAAGATGATTTGGGGCAGTTTGCGCTCCCTTGCTTGTGAGGAGGTTTCTTCACAATAGTCTAGGAACTTGTTGGGAACCCAGAAATATCCCATCTTTTGTTCTTTTGAAGTTCATGCTTTATCCTCTGCTGTGAGCAGGAATTCACAAGAAAGCAAACAGACAAAGCAAAAACAATATCCTTGGTAAATTCCCCTGGCCTAATTTTAGGCACCAATGGCTTTATTTTTCCCACATTACGGATTTGTGTTCCATGGTGGCACACAAAGCCAGGAGCACTAAAGGGAAGGTGAGATCCTGAATTCAGGACAATTTTGCAATGTCAACATGTTACTTCTTTCACTGAAAGGGTCAAGCACTCTTTTAGAAATAAAACCTGAAATAAGCTTTGGTTGCAAAGTTTCAAATGAGCCCTTTAAAGAGAAAAAAAAAAAAATGAAAAGGCCGCTCAGCCTCATCTTTTTGAGGCCATATGTGAGATCACAGCATTAGAGCAGAAAAACATTGTGGCCCACTGAACTCTGTACAGAAAAACAGAAAGGAAAAGCAATATTATTCCAACTCATTGCACAAATACACCAGCGTGCAGCCAAACTGAAGAGTAAAAACCAGTGTACCAACGTTATCCTCTCTAATTAGGGAATTGTGAGTAATGCTGGCCATAAAAAAAAGCCATAAAAGGGCAAGAAAATGGCATCCCCCATAATGAAAGATGCCTCCTTTGGGGTCACATTGAGCTTTTGTGGGCTGACAAAGGGATCAGTCTCCATGACATATTGTTAAGTGACTGTTCCTCTGATCCTAGAATGTCTTCTCCACTCACATACATATTTCTGGCTTGTTAGGGAGGCAGCCTGACAGTACAAAGGGCTGGATGTATGTCTGTGCATTGTAAGCAGAACTTGGAGATGCTCTGAGTCAGGCTTTTATAATCACATGCCAGGGCTAAGTAACTGGTTATGTTCTACATCTTCCCCCAAAATAATGAAAAAGAAAAGTCTGAAGCAGCTCTGGATGCAGGGAGGCTCTGCAAAGCTCTTTTGAGGTTTTTAAAATGCATGATTGGAAATATCTGCTGGGTTTTTTTGTCTTGTGTTCCTCAAAATCTGATCAAACGTTGAAGATGATCAAATTTCCATGGGGGAAGAAAGCACAAACTTCCGCCATTATCTCCTTTTCTGCTTCCTTATAAACCCAAACTGGATGGCATCCAATTTCTCCTCGCAACTGCCTCTGGAAATGAAAGAGAGCCTGAATAGAGGAGGAGATGAGCTGCTTTAAATGCTTTTTCATAGTTCTCTCTGCTATGAAAGCTTCATTAAAAGCTGCAGCTTGCTTGTTTTCGAACTCTTCCGAAGTAATAAGCATATAATTGTGCTGGAAGCTCGGGAGGAGCGTGTCCCTGCAAGCCACTGCAGCAGCCTTTCCTTTCAAGGTCCTTCTGCATTTTCTTGGGGATCAGTCATTGCCATCTGAAGGAAATTTAGGAGAAATATTGGGTTTTTTTGAAGAGGACGTCAGCGATTTGCAATGTTGATATGTCGACAGAAATTACGTCCTCACGGGCTGTTGACTCTGAGGGTGTGTTGTGAGGCATAACAATTATTTTGCCTTTTTTTTTTTTTTTGTCTTCTTAACCCACATTCAAACTGTGTCAGGCACAGGCTCACTGCTAAGTCCTCTTTATTTTGATTTCTTCAGATGGAGAAACGTGAGGAATGAGGAAGAAAATTTGTGCTACTAGCATTTCGTACAATTTCTCCTAAAAAAATTCAGCTGCAGTGCTGAGATCCACACATGTTCTGACTGATTCCATGGGATTTCTTCTGCTGTCTCCAGTGGAGCAAAACCAACCTTGCTGCAGATGTTAATAAATGCTCTTTTGAAACAGCTGGAAGGGATTTTGGGACAGATGAATTTCATAACACCGAGGGTGAGAACAACATTCAAAGCCCTTAAATCACCCTCCAGAATGAAATCCTTCAGTGGCAAAAATCCACTTCATGGACTCAACAAATTCAATCCAATATTCACTCACGAAATTCCACATTCAAAGTCCTGGGCCAGGATGCAAGAAAACAGAGATTTCCACATTGATTGAGGTTGGAGCAGAATCTTTTCTGATTTGTCCCACAAATCACAGCCCCAAACATCCCAGGATGAAACCCAGTGTATAAGAAATACACTATTGACAAGATTTTAGGTAATTCCCACTAAAAATGTAGGGAAAATTCTCAGGGTGAAGTTAAATTACTGAAGAAAACCCAAATGGGAACACTGACAAAGATATTTAGAAAGTCAGCTGTGGATTCTGCTAAAAGGAAGTGACATTTATTTGGAATATACATTCCTGGGGAATATGTTTCCAAGCCATGCTTCATTGCCTTCTTCCAGTCTGCACAAATTTATTCCCCAAAATGAAGATCACAGGGCCCAAAGAGTCACTTTGACTCCTTTCCATCTTGTTTCCAGTTTATCTCTAGGATTCCAGTGAAAATTCCTTCCAAGTTTACAATGAAACAGAATAGATTCATAAACCATAAAACATAAAACTATGATTTTTAATTTTGTTTCCTCCACAGAATCTTGATAGTAGCATTTCCCAGCTTTCCCCAAGCTGACTCCACAGCAGCATCTAGAAATAAGAAAGTGTATTTACATTTGTTAATTTGCTTTTTACCCATTGAGAAAAATAACTCACAATAATTGATGCAAAACTTATAGTGAGGCTGGAGATAACTCCAGTTCCCACTGAAACAATGAAAATTTCCTGGCACATAAAATAAATAGGAGCAAAACCAGTGGAAAGTCATTGCTTTGCTTTATTTTACTCCTTCTTTTTAATCAGTAAGGATATTGCCACATAAAACCCTATTTTGGAATTTTATTCTCTGACTGAGAGGCTCTTCTGATAGAAATAATATTCCCAGCAAGTCAAACAACTTTAACCATAGGTTTTACTTTTACCACAGGTTTTACCGTAACCCAGAGGAAAATGTCCCCACAAACCAAATCTCATTGGAGAGTTGAGGATGGAAGGTGATCCTGGAAGGAAATATTGAGCTAATTCTCCTCCCTCACCTTTTTTTCCTCACAAATTCCATACTTCCAAGCCATAACTACCCCATGAGGTGCACCACTGGAGGTTCTAGGAGCAAATCCCAAATTTAGGACCTACTCAATCCATACTGCCCAGCCATGGGAGCCCACCCAGCTGGATGGGGAGCTTGGAAATGGAACTCCTGAGCACAGATGTGGCTCTTTTCCTTTCTTAATTTCAAAATCCAGTGAGGAAATGAAGGAAATGTTTGCCTTGTTGTCTGTGTGCCACAATCTCTGAGTTTTCATCAAAACCCTCCAATGTTTTCAGGTAGAGTCATCTGCAGACCCTCCCAGATGCAATTAACACAGCCTGGGTTTGTAAATGTTTCCTGCCCGTGTTTGTTTGTCCTGGGAGCTGTGCAAATATTATTTGTAGGGTTCCTGGTAAAGCTGGGATTGCTTATCCCAGAATCCTGGAGCTGCCTGTGAACTTGGGGATGCTGGTTGGAGCCAGGGTATTTTGCTGTCAGGCATCACTGGGGTGGGAGGTGGGAAAATCTCTCACTTAACACTAAAAGGGGGAAGAGAGGAGAAGGATGCTCCAGCTTGGAGTGGCTGAGATGTCTTTCTTCTTCTTCTTCCTAGAAAAAATTCCACAAAGGAAAGAGCCTTGAAGTGCAGCCCACTCAGGGCTGACCTGTGCAGAGGGACAGGGCTGGCTGTTAGAAATAAAACAAAAAGGAAAAAAAAAAAAAAAACCAGTGGTGGAATTTTAGGATTTAGGTGGAATTTTTGGGCTTGTAAGTGTCCTCAGGCAGTGAAGGTCTTAACCCTTTAATGCTCTCATAACCCTTCCCACAGTGACAGTGGCATCCACACATTCAACATAAAATACCCTGAAAAAGGAAATGCAAGTGCTTCAAATCCTCCTAAGCAACAAAAATCAATTTAAAATATGTCATCCATTACCACAAGCTTACCAACATTTTTTTTTTAATTTTTTTTTTTAATTTTCCATTCTGGGCAGCAATTTGCCAGTTGCTTTTCCTGCCTCTTGCAGCAGAGAAGGATGGGGTGCTGCATAACCAGCACTTAGGCTTTATGCTGAAATATTTATTAGTACAAGAAGCAACGCAGCACAATGTTCTGGCTTTGTGCCACACTCGTTTCCCCCGTGCAGGTACAACCTGTGGGCAGCTGTTACACCCAAGGAACAAATCAGTCAAAGAATTGAGGGGCACTAATGCAAAGCAGCCCCTGCCATGGCATGCACAACCTCCTGAAGAGGCTGGCTGGCACTTATTTGCCTTGTGCTCTGCATTTTTTGCTCTGTTTCATGGGCTGAGCAGTGTGCAGGGCAGGAATTTGATGTGGCTAAGTGTCACTTCAGGTGTTGGAGATGCTTATTTGATTTATGTGTATTTTTGTGTAATGCTGGTGTTTCCGAGGAGCTTTTTCATTTCATTTGTTGCCTTGAAAATTCATATGAATTAGGCAATTATATAGGTTACTATTTTGACCAGAGGGAGAAAGAAACCTGATAGGACAGAGCAGTACAGAAAACCAGGGCTGAGAAGTGGCTTCAGGCAAATGAAGGCCTTAACCCTTTAAATGCTCTCATAACTCTTCCTGCAGTGGCTGTGGCATCCACAGTTGCAATGTAAAATACACTGGAAAAAGAAATTCAAGTGCTACAAATCCTCCTTGCTCCCACTTGTCAGTCATGGCTCATTTTCAGGATTATTGAGAAAAAAAAGGAAAGTATTCTGTCCTGTATTTTTTCCCTCACAAAGCTGCTGCATTGTGGGGCTTGTAGGAGAGCTCACTCGACAGCGCAGCAGGCAGAGCCAAAATCTGACTTTATTAAGATGAAATCATTGTCTGTAGGCAAAGCAAAGCCATGTGATATCTCCATCAGCGAGGCTTTCATATGCAGCTACTCAAAACCCTGGAATAAATGGAGCTGATTGAGGGGAGCCAGAGGCAATTCAGCCACCAGAGCCAAGCAAGGGGAGGATCAGAGAATGGAGCTCCCTCGTTAGCAGGGAGCTCCTCTGAGCTCGGGTCCAGCTGCCAGGGGGGAAAATGAGGGGATCCAGAACTGGAAGGCACTTTCTGAGCACTCACAGTGTCCACAGGTCCAGCTCCCAGGTGGAATGTCCCAGCTGAGGGACAGTCTGACAGTGCCAGGAGCTCCCAGTGTCCCCAGGAGGTGACTGGCAGATCAGCAGAGCAGATGAGACACTACAGAAATAAAAATGGAGACAAAGAGGGATGCAGGGAGAGCAGCTCATCATTATGCTCTTGTGAAATATCTCTGCTCCAGTTCCAATTAGCCAGGAGAGGAGCAGATTGCCGTTTCATTTCAGACCTCCAGCCTGGGGGACAGAGCTGGGCCAAGGTTTAAGCAAGGCACCTGGCAAAGAATAAGAGAAAGGGAAAGAGCATCTCTGTGGCACACCTGCAGGTTGTACAGATTAACCTCTCTGTGCCCCTCAGCACTTCCATTCAAAGATCATGGAATTATGGAATATCCTGAGTTGGAAAGGCTCCACCAGGATCATCCAGTGCAGCCCCTGGCCCTGCACAGACACCCCAACAATGCCAGCCTGGGCATCCCTGGGAGTGTTGTCCTAACCCTCCTGGAGCTCTGGCATTCCCTGGGGAGCCTGGGCTGTGCCCAGCACCCTCTGGGGCAAGAACCTTTTCCTGGTGAAAGAAAAAAGTACCTCCTTGTGGGAATGTTTGTCACAGACATCTTTTATGGAAAATCCTTTCCTTAGGATTTTTCCTCCTGAGAAGCTGAGAGGCCTCAGGAACAAAATGTAAACATTGATTATCTGCTGCTGTGGAATGCAACAGGTGGATCTTTGATTGGGCCATGTTGGTTGTTTCTAATTAATGGCCAATCACAGCCCAGCTGGCTCATACAGAGAGTCCAAGCCACAAGCCTTTGTTATCATTCTTTCTTTTTCTATTCTTAGCCAGCCTTCTGATTAAATCCTTTCTTCTATTCTTTTAGTATAGTTTTAATGTAATATATATCATAAAATAATAAACCAAGCCTTCTGAAACATGGAGTCAGATCCTCGTCTGTTCCCTCATCCTGGGACCCCTGTGAACACGGTCACAGATGGGGGATGGAAAGGCTTGGCCAGTGAAATAACTTTTAGATGTTCCTGCTCTGAGAGAGGCAAAGCCACTGGTGACCCTCACACAGCATGTGCTGAATTCCTGATAACTCGTCCATGGGCTTCAGAACTCCAGCTTTGGGCCCCCAAAAATGTCCAAAGCCAATCCTGGAAGCTGAGCTCCAAACTACCCCTAATACACACAGTTCTTGGGGAAGGCCTTTGGATGAATGCAACCAGCAAAGCAGCACTTTATGATATCTACTGCAGATTATAATGAATTCACTGTCAGGCCTCCTCTCCACTAATCCTTCCTGTCCCAGTCCAATCTAATCCAGGCTAACAGCTCCTTTTCTGGACACATGAAGCCCATTTTAGCTGTGGTTATCTTCACATTACCAGATAATATTGGCTGAGCCCATCTTTTCTTCCCATATCCCATATCCAAGATTTTGTCACTAAATGTAGAGAGTTGGAGCCCAGTGTGTAATTCCCAGTGTCCCTTGTGTGCCCTGTCTGGGACAGTTTCCAAGCTGCAGCAATTCCAGGATTTACCATGTCCAGTGACAAAAGGAATCCACATTCAGAAATCAGGCATTTCCAGGGTCTCTGCTGAGGTGGCAACTGTGTGTGCCAAAGAGCCACATATCCCATCATGGTAAAAACAATTAAAGCATAGAATGGACTAAATCAAGTATTTAAAGATTTTTTTAATGGCAGAAGTCATTACACATAGACTGGTGGTGACAATCCGTTCCAATCCAGACGTGGAAATGTGTGGAAAGCACCAGGAAAACCAGCAAAACCAGGGTTAAAGAAATGCCGTTTTTAATTACTATGGAAGATGGATGCCAAATGATATAAATATAAGATGACAGGACAATAAACAACAGAATGAGAACATGAAGTAATGAGGCAAAATATCCTGGCCAACATCACTGCAAAAGCAGTTTTAGATTGATAACCAGGATATTTTTAGTATCACAGCTATGGGTGGTCATTTGAAACCTATGATTTTTTTGATTGGATTGATGGGGACACTCTAAAAGAATTGTTGGTATTTTATGTGCTTTTAGAGAATTGGAAAAGCAGTTTATGGATTAGTTTGAAATAAAAAACTTATGGCAGATGAGTTCAGCTACTCATCAGCTCCATGCACTCAATTATAATGCCCACAGTGAGTTGTGTTTTATAATTTCCCTAATACATCAGAATTGGTTGATTTCCCTCCGTTTTCAGTGCTAATTTTGAGCTTTTATTGGATTATTGGAAAAATCAAAGCACCCAAACCCCACCACGTATATGAAGTGATTTTACCCTTGCTGAAGATTTTAACATTGATTGGAAAAACTACATTCATTCTTCTGCATTAAATGCTTTTAAAAGTCTGATAAAAAAGTGTGTCACTGACAACTGCATTATCTAATCCATATATTGGGTAAAGGACATCTGTGCATGTTTTCAACCAGAAAAAAACTTTGTTTTTTTCCTTATTTTCTAATATTTCCAATAAAACTGTGCAGGGGATTGAGAGGCTCCTCTGGGATTTAGGTGTTGTAATTTGGAAATGAGCTTTTTTTTATGATGAGGGATAAGAATAAAAAGCAGGTTTGTAGGGGGGGAAAGGAGAAGTCTTTGCAAATTGTTGTGTCAGCTGGGTAGAAATCTTGCAAGGAACTTTGCTCTGCTGCTAATGATCTTTTTGGGGAGCTGAAAAGGAAAGGAGCAGGAAGTTAGTTGCTCCAACTGAGAGTATTTTAGAATAGGTGCTGCTATAACAATGGGCAGAAAAATAGATTGATCAGGGAACAAGAGGATAATTGGCAAAAATCACCCAGCTGGGGCAACTGATCCCTTCAGGGGGCTGGAATTCAAGACTTCTGGAGTTGTGCAGCCATTTCTATGTCAAAAGCTGTAATTTCCTTTGAAAAGGAGTGACAGTCTGTCTAAGCCCACTTGATTTTGATTTTCTCCACTAAGACTCTTCAGCCACTGGCCTTTTGTATTAACTTTTCATCAGTGAGGGCCTCTTCCTTAATTAGACCCAATGTTTTGAAAAAGAGCCAACCTGTTCCTCCATTTTTCCATGTCAGGATTAGAGCTTTGGCTTTAAAAATCGAATTTTGTTGCATGATGACAGTTCAGCAAATATTTCTAAGGTCTATATCTGTTAAATAACTCTTTGACCTATTCTGAAGTAAGATCTCCAGTAGCAGAGATCTTCTGAAGAAGAGGCTTGGATAAACTTGTCTTTTTAGCTGGGTTTCTGTTGAACAGCCCTTAATCCTCTTTATCCAGCCCTTTTTAGACCACAGGGATTACAGGGCTGACATGGAGACTTTAAATTCCACCACAGTTTGAAGTGTTGTGGATGCAGCAGGAACTGAGGAACGTGTCCAACCAAGAACTTCCTCAGAGGGAGCAAAGGGTGACCAAAGGTCTCAGTGATAAACAGGCAGATGTGATGGAATTATGCCTCAGATCATGGAAGACCTTGGAATCAAATCATGGAATCATGGGATGGTTTGGGTTGGAAGGGACCTTCCAAGGGACATCTTCAACTAGACCAGGTTGCTCCAAGCCCCACCCAGCCTGACCTTGAATATTTGCAGGCATGAGGTATCTGCCACCTCCTTGGGCAGCCTGTGCCTGAGTTTTACCACTCTCATCTTTCTTAAATCCAATCTGAATCTACCCTCTTCTAGTTTAAAATCATCACCTCTTGGCTATCACAACAGGCATTCCAAGCTTTTTGGGTTGAAGCTTAGAGGATGGTCCACTGTTTAAAAAAAATTATAATGAAATCTAAATTCTATTAGTCCAGACTATGAGCTTGCTATTTTTTGTCTAATTTTGCTTTATACCTCTGCAAGATTAATCTCTCTACAAAGTGGAGAGAGAAGCCATGTGGCTTTTTGGATGCTGGTAATCCATTTATTTATCACCTCGATGTGGGAACCAGAAAACCCAGAGCCTCTGACAGATTTCTCACTCACAGTGCTGGTGGCTAATGGTGGTTAATGTTTTCTCTCCCAGCTCCATATGGGCTGGTCTTGAGAAGTTACTAAACGATTTTTCAGGGAACACCGAGTGATTTTTCAGGAAACTGCAATATTCTTTACAGTTGTCATGCTCATACATAAGGATGAAGTGGCTAATCCAGCCTTTAATTTTGGGAGTAACAGAGATACCCAATAGAACTCTGTGAGCAATGCAGAAAGTTACAATAAAAATCAAAAAATCGATAATTTTAGTCATCTTGATGTGAAAGTATTTCTATAATTAAACCTAACTCTGTAAGGTAAAAGGTCACTGTAAATTCTTTTTAAAACCTGTTTATTAATTCTCAATTATTTCCTAATAGTCTTGCTTGGGTTTAATATCACTATTATTGCTATTACTGTTAACTCATATGGCCCTTGGACAAAATTGTGATCCTTTCAAAACACACAAGAGACAGAAAATGTCTGTAGCTTTATGGCAATATAAAAGTAAGTAATTTGATCAATTCCTTTAGAATCTTACTGCTCTCAAAGGCTTGAAAATCTATTTTACTTTCAGTTAACGGTGAACTTTGGTGTGACATTTGTGCATTTGCACCAAGCCAGCTGAGTGGAAGGGGAGAAGAGAAGGAGAGGATGAGCAGCAACTCAGAACCAGAAATTAAATAAGATTCGGTCATTTTGGGTGGAGCACCCTTTTGGAGAGCGTGGCTGCCCAAGGGTTTGCCTGCATGAGGTGGGTTTGAAGTGAAACTCTGAGTGCCCCAAGTGTGTTTGATGACATCCACCAGGGGATGTGGGCAGGGCACCAGCAGTGGGTGATTTTAACCTTGCAGAACACACGAATTAGCTCTCCCTTTCCCCTTTGTCTTGGGCAAACAAATTGCTACCATCGTTTTCTGAGATCATGGAAAAATCCCTGCAAATAGAACATCTGCTTTTTGATTAAACACATGCAGAGATATTTCAGCAGAAACTCATTAATCAAAGTTAAACTTCATTTTACCTCATTTTTAGTTAGTCAATTGTTACAAAAATCTACTTTTTTTTTGCTATTTAAAGAGGGTTAAAGAGGTACAGGGCTACAATGCGGTTGGGGAAGGACCTGAAAACACTGAAGACATTATTTTCCCATGTATTTCCCTCACTTGTAAAATTCATTTTGGTTTAATTTTCGAAATGGGTGAGCAGCTATTTGAGATAACACAGCCAGGGCTGAGTGCCTCTAAACCCAGCACTTCCAGAGGTCCATCACTGCCAGCTTTATTAAGCTCAAAGCCGAGGAAAGAATGATTTGCTGCCTGCAGAGTCTATGGCAAAGCTGATTTGGGAGCCTTGGGAAGAGTCATATGAGGGAAGAGCTGAAGGAAAATTTTCTGTCTCCAGCTTTTCTGAGTTGTGGCAGAATTAGCTGAGAAGTCAAAGCTGACAATGCTTTAAGTATGAAAGCAATAGAATGACCTAAGACGTAGGGTCAAAATGTGCTAATTAGGTAACAATTAATGTTGAGTGACCTCTAGTGGTGCTTTCCCACAGTTTATCCTCAAACTGGGATCTCTGACAGGACCTCGAGTTTGGGATCTACATTTAAGAGCCCTCCCGCACCAATAGGATAAACTGTCTGTAAAAAGATGGGGTTTGTTTATCTGAGAAAAGTTCTAACAAATTGAATAATAAAATAATTTTTTTAATTAATTGCTTTGTACTAAAATCCTTTATTGTCACACCAGGCAGAGCAGAAAACTGGAACCTACCCCTCCACACAAGTTTTGATATAAAAATATTTTTTATTACCCCGATATTTGAGAAGACTCCAGCTGTCAGAGGGTCAACTGTGGGTGCTTTGTGGTGATTCCATCCTGCATATTCCATTTCCCATATCCCACAGGAAGGCAGGACAATCATTTATTTGCTAAGTGCCCATCACACACATCGAGAGCTGTGCAAACACCAGTGGCTCTGTTTCTTTCCTGAGCCCCTTCTCAGCATTCCCACACACCTGGGATTCTCCACTGCCACTTGTACCATCAAACCTCTCCTTCCAAAAACACACCTGGTCCCCAGGGATGTGTCTCCTGGAGGTGACCTCTTCTGATGAGAAGTGAGAACAGGTCCCTAACTTCTTATGAATACAAAAAAAAATCCCATGAGGTGGTTCCTAAACAGGGCAGAATGAGCCCAAATATCTGGACCAACAGGGTCAAGTATCACCCTCCATGTGAGATGCTCATATGGGTATTAATTCCTAAACATCTCAAAGTGATGCTGGGAGAGGCTGCAGCCAGCCAGGCTGATCCCAAGGCCATCCTTGGAATTCCATGGACATCTGGAGTTTTTTTCTGGTGAAAAGAAGGCTCAGGGAAGGCCTTATGTCTCTCAGCCTGACAGGAGGTTGTAGCCAGGTGGGGATCAGGCTTTTCTCCCAGGGAACAAGTGACAGGACAAGGGGAAATGGCCTCAAGTTACACCAGGAAGGTGCAGGTGGATAGTAGGAAAAAATTAGTTACTGAGTGGTTCAGCATTGGAACAGGCTCCCCAGGGAAATGGTGGAGTCACCAGCCCTGGGAGGGTTCAAAAAACAAGTAGATGTGGCATTTAAACTCAATATTTTTAGTGGGTGTGATGATATTTGGCCAATGGTTGGACGTGACGATCTTGGAGATCTTTCCCAACCTTAGGGATTCTATGGGATCACCTGGAATGGCCTTACAGCAGCTTCCCCACAGACAAACCTGCTCCCCAAAGAGAGACACACAGATATTAAACCACAGGAAGGAAAAAGGATTTGTTTAGGATAACTTTGTGGGGTGACGGCGATGGGAGTGATCCAACATGGCAGCACCTAAGTACAAGCTTCAGTTAAATGCAGTACATATGATTTTTTCAAATCTTCCAGAACACCAGTCAGGTAATAAATTAATCCCCTTGATTTTCCCTAAATTATTACCTTGGGGTGAATTCTGAAGCACACCCCAAGTAGAAATTCTCAACATTTGTTCTGGATGAGCGAGGGGCTGTAAAACACTGACAAGGGCCTGGGGCCTCGTGAGAAGCACGTGAGGAACCCAAACCTGTAAAGATTTTACTGCATTCACATTACAGCCCCACAGCCCCAGGAAAAGGCACAGGAAAATATTCCAGTTAGCTCTGCTGAGCAGATCTGCAGGCTTTAAACCTGCCCAGGTGCAAACATGTAAATAAAACCTGAGGTGGCTCCCTCAGAACAGACCAGGCCTCACTGTGACATGGGGCCAGGCCTGGAGCTGTTCATCTTTGTAACATGGAAAATGTCACTTTTTATTGGCATTCCCTCAATGCAGCAGCTCTTGACGAAGATTTGCAGTGCAATCTCAGCTGGATGATGGTTTCCTTCACACCAAGATGGAAGTCCAAAGACACTGGTGGGATATATGACATAATCGCTTTGTCTAATGGAAAAAAACATTCCTTTCAATGGTAGTCCTAAATTATCGATGCCTTAAAGGCAAATGCTTTCCTCTAGTAAGGATTTGAAAATTGGGTGATTAGTAGAGTAAATCTTGAGTAGGGAGGACAAAAAAAACCCTGTGTTTAGTCCATTACTTAATTCAGCACTGAACAACTTGCAAGAATTTATCCCACTCTATAATTATTTCTTTTTCATGCATTTCCTGCTCCTTTTATGGGCTGAATATATTTGTTTCTTCCTTAATTAATATTCTTTTAGCTCTTTAATTTCATGATACCCAATAGAACTCTATGAGAAACACAGGAAGTTTTACTAAAAAATAAAAAAATCTATAATTTTAATCACCTTGAGGTGAAAGTATTTCTATAATTAAACCTAACTCTGTAAGGTAAAAGGTCACCATAAGGTCTTTTTAAAATATACTTACTAATTCTCAATTATATCTCAGTAGTCTTGCTTGGGTTTAATATCATCATTATTATTACTATTAATAACTCATTTGGCCCTTGGACAAAATTGTGATCCTTTCAAAACACACAAGAGACAGAAAATGTCTCTGTAGCTTTATGGCAATATAAAAGTAAATGATTTGATCTATTCCTCTAAAATCTTGCTGCTCTCAAAAGACTTGAAAATCTATTTTACTTTCAGTCAACGTTGAACTTTGGTGTGACACATGTGAGTTTGCACTTAATCCATTTTGTGGTGACCTGCTCCTTTATTGCTCTCTGCTCCAGCGTGGGAGAAAGATGGTTAAACACCATCAGGACCTGATGGAAATGCCTCAAATGAAATTTCATTTTTCAGAGCAAGGCAGGGCAGCTCTGAGAGCCAAATTTGTCTCTTGTCAAAGGAGAGAGAGCTGCTCTTTGGAGGCACTGACTGCAGGCAGAAAGAGGCACGAGGAACTTAGGAAAGGGTTTAACTTAAAAAAATCCATAATCTGAATCTCTTGGTTTCACTTGGGTGATGATTTAATTTTGCAATTGTGTGGCAGCCAATTCTCAGGTTTGTGTTAGGATCCAAAACGAGAGCTTTCCATTAAAAAATCTTCAGCTTTGGAGCAGCTCCTTCTTTGGTTGCCACTGTCTTCTCAGTCTGTAGGGTTTGATGGTTATTTTTTAACTCATCAAAAAAAAAAAGCACTGAAAAATTCTGTTTAAAATATTAAAAAATAGGCTCACAGATAAAAAGCCATTTATGAGACTTTCCAGACATATGAAAAGAGTGGAAGATTTCAAAACCTTCCTATTATGAACAGTATTTTATGCAACTGCTGTCGAAAATACATTCATGCAAAGGAATTTTTACTGGTTAAGTAAAAATACAATTTAAAGATTTATGCTGCAGTTGCAGCACTCAGTCTTGGGTTTTCCAAAGGCAGAAAGATGGATTCTGAGGTCCTTATAAAGCGTCTGCAAAACATCATGTGCTTGCCACAAATTCCTGCTTAGAACAATTTAAGTTGCAAATAAGGAACCAGCCCAGAAATTCTGCAGTTTTGGCTTGCTCTAAATGACTTGTCTTTGTTGTTATGGTAATTCTATGAAAAAGACTCTCAGAAATCAATTTGTTGTTTGGGTATAATTCCCCAAACTGAGAAAGAAGCTGCTGGGTGTTGGGTGGATGAAGGAGCTGCCACTGGTGAAGATGTTGAGCTCAATTTAAGCCCATCAAATGTGGCAGCTTTTAAAAATCAATAATCTTGGCCACACCACGATGGCTTGGATCATCCCAAGGTTATCACCCAGCATTTGTCTCAAAAATGAGATGCACAAATCCCAGGAAGGGCCACTGGAGGTTCTTGGTGTGGGAAATGGATTTGTAGAGAGTTTTTAGGGTTTGGCAGAAGGTATATATAGTATGTATTTGTATGTTAACCTTGAGATAAGAAATGTTGACTTTGAAATGTTATAGAATAGGATAGATATTGTTGAGAGAGAAATGGAGTTAGAAAAATTTTTTAAAGGATGGTTTTGTAAATAAGATTAGATACATTGGAGAAATAGAATTATGAAAGATGTAGTGTAGCAGGACCCACAAGGAGTAACTTTAGATGATTGGTTTTAAGGTATTTAAAGTATAGTGTGGTAAAAAGCTGATAAGCTAAGAAATGTTTATAGTGTTTTGTAACTAAGAAATAGTTGGCTTTTGATTGTGATGGTGTGAATTATAACATCTGTTTTGTCTCACTCTTCTCATAAAACTGAAAGTAGAATAAAAGTTTTTAAAATGTGTCTTAGTTGCCTCATCTCTAGGTTAGAAAAAGGTAAAATCCAGGTAAAATAAATTAGTATCAACGTATCAACAATAAACAACCACTAGCTTCACTGGTAAAGCTGTTAAATTACAAAAATCAGACAAAACTTTGGAGCCAGGTTGAGAAGCAGCACAATAGCGCCAATGGGAGGAGCGAAAGTTGGATTTACCAAGCCAAAAAGTGTGCTGAAGGAAAAGCAGCAAGAATACTTGCACTTGTTAGGGGTATAATTGTGCAGAACACAGGCAGAGGCACCGTGGAAAAGCAATAACAGGCGTTGGAAGAGTGGGACTGATTGTACACGGGGAAGTCAGGGCAGGTGCTGCACTCTGCGTGCCCATTAAAGCCCCCAAAGCACAGGATTTACCTCAGAAACTGGCAGAGGGAATAGACTTCTCCAAAGTGTGCTTGTCCAAAGCCTGGCAGCACGGCAGGAATCAGAATTTTAAAAACACACTAATTCTGACTGAACTCACACATTGGTGCCTATTGAAGTAGGCGAGATTACCCTGGGGGGAGCCAGTTACCTGCAGGACTTCAAAGACGAATGGATTGAATCCTGCAGAGAATAAATAGTATTTTCTGGTTTTTGGATGACATACTAATACCTGGGAGGAATTCAGACGAGTATTTACAAAACCTTGAGGAAATTCCAACATGTTATAAAGCTATGCTTTAAAGCGAACAAAAATAGGATTGCAAGCATGAGATTTTTTTTTCCCCAGCTCCCTAAAAACAAGTTCCTTGCCTAAATTTCAGGAATAAAGGCTTAAAAAAGGAAAATAAAAACTATGGAGCATGCATAAGGGCCTCAATGTTACCCAGCTTCTGTTGTTTTTATCCATGTGAAAGGTTTCTTACGGAAGTTCCAAATTATCACTGCTAATTAGGTTGCTGTTTTCCTGATAAAGGAAACATAAAATAGATGTGAATGGAGCATTAAAATAAGATTTTTTTGAGGAAAAAAACAAAAAAAACCCAAAGAGCTCTATAGCATATAGCATCTTATAATTGGAGGTCATTCAGGAGAACCTTAAACCACAATTTCCTGAAGAAAAATGGGCTGTTGCTTCATAAGACTCTAGCACCCAAAAAAATTCCAGTTATCTGCCTTTTAGATCATTATCAAAATCTTAAAATACATCTACAATTTAAAAGAAAACTTGCACTCCCATTTAGGAATTAATAAATTCTAGGAACATCTCTTAAAAAGTATCTTGATGTAGATAGAAAACCAGTGGTAAAAAGGAGGGGTGACTCATTTACTTTGTTTTGGGGGGAGGCAGTTTTGGAGATCAATCTTTTTATTGTTTTTAATATTGTAAAATTCCCTGCAGACCATGAAACACATGCCCATCACATCCCTCCTTCCAGTCACCAACAAATTCAACTGGAGACAGAGAAGAAAAGGTGATTTTCCGAGAAGAGGCCTGGATTTCTGTGTGTTTTTTGGACAGCCTCATCACAGGAGAAATTCAAGCTCCAGTGCTTCACTGAGCAGCGTTACCTGGGCAGGAGATGGTGTTTTCCAGGAGGAGCAGCTCCAAGGAGCTTGTGCACCTTTTTACCAGCAGAATTATCCCAGTAGCATCATGGAGAAATAAAGGAGGACTGAAAGAAGTTGCTCTTGCTGCAAATTTTGATCAGGGCACTTGAGCCCTGTGGAGCCTGCAGGAACAAGGGCAGGACGTGTTTCTCCCCCTCTCTTTGGACTGCACCTCTTGTGTGTGGTCACCTGGACTTGCAGCAGTGTTTTTATGGAGGATTTCTCTATAAATCTCTTGCAAGGCCTTCCTGGGGGATGCAGTGACCCCAGGAGCACTCGGTGTGGTTCTGCCCTGCTCCATCCAAGTGAGAGTCCCTTTGGTAATGTCCATTCTCTCCCCAGACCCAAGGGAAATGGGGTCCTGCATATTTGAGTACAAACTTGTGTCCTGTGTTCAGCAACAGGGAGGAAAAGAAAACATCACTGTCCTCAGTTAATTGCTTCTTTGTGACAGGCATACTTCAAAGGCACTTTAGTCTCAAGTGCATCTTAGCAGAGAAAAACTCATATTACCGATTTTAACCCCCGCTATTTCCAGCCACGGAGCTGAATGAATTCCACATAATACAATCTCCACATGTGGATGTGGAATGTGAAATTAGTTCGGGGTTTGGTTGGGGTTGGGTCTTTTGGTTTGTTTTGTTTTTTAAAGTACTGTTTTAATGAGGTGTTTAGTTTAGCACATTTGGCTCCTCCAAATTACCTCAAGGGGATTCATATGTTAACGAACTCCACAGCTGTTGTTTGTGAAACCAGCCTAGCACAAGCAGAGCATGTTGTGCAAAGATTTAAATGCTCTGTTGGAGAGGTCACTGCACTCCTTTGTCTGCTGTCAGTTATTAATAATGAGCCTACTACTTAATTTTAAACACTGAGTTAATTTTTTTTTCAGCATCGAATACATTCCAGGTGGGTTCGGTTTGGGATTCAACGCCTGGGTCAGCAGAGGGAAGCTGCAATCAAAGGATGACCTGATTTTCTGCAATTGATGAAACATCTCGGGGTGGGGACGACTGGTGATGAAATTTCAGGCTTTGGAGGTGGCCTGAAGAGGCTGCATTGAGCAGAGAGAACGTTTGCAATGATAATTGTTTTATAAACATGCCCCGATATGCTTCAAAAGCTTTAATTCTGGATTTCTTAAATTAGGCTGGCTTTGCTCCTGGCAAGCAATAAACTGTTTTCATTTTAGATGTCACTTTACATTTAAGGAAATTAATAACTGGGAAAGAAAAAAATCCTGTTTGCTAAGTAAGGGCAGACAATCGGTTTATTTCAAGTATCCAGTTAAAATCCATAGCTCTCCTTGTTGAATAAACCCTGGGTTTTAAGGGCCAGAGTGACAGAATTTATATGCTAGAAGAGTAATCCCAGTTCTTACCATCTCACCAGAAGCAGGATGTTCTCTGCTCTTCCTGGAGCCCACCTGGCCACATCCCAGAGTTGGAAAATCCATTGGGCAGCAGGTTGTCCAGCTCCTTGGATTAGGGGCTGCTGCTTCCCAACCCACTCCCACACAGCACATTCCATGGCATTCTGGCTCATAGATCATTTCATCATTTCAATATTTGGGTTTGATTTCCTCCATGTGCTTTTTTACTGAAAATAATGAATGATTTAATAATGAATCATTAACGTCAGAGCAGCCTCTGCTGGCTGGTGTAGACAGAGCTCTGATGCACAGCCCCACAGGGGATTTCATTTGGACAGACCAGGCTTTATTCCCTCCCTCAAAGGTATCAGCATTTAAGTGCAAGGAATGATATTTTGCCTGGAATTTAGGCAGAATATAAAATAGATGTCCAACGGGAGCATTGCCAAATTCGTGCACTCCATATTGGATGAGATCAGGGCTTCTGTCAAACAAATGCAAATGTGGTGTGACTTTCTTGCACACAAAGCAAGAATTTCATCTGAGCCTCCATGACACTGCTCTGAAAACATAATTAAGCTCAGACAGCAGAATAAAACCTTTGCCTTCCTCAAGACAGAGAGGTTACTAATTATTGTAAAGTGGGTTTTTTTGGTAAATCAAGTTTTTGGAAAGATTTGGCATTGCTAGAAGAGCCATTCCAAAAAGAGAATAATCCGTATCGAGTGAAAATACAATAATGCTTTCCCAAAATCCTCGTGTTGCTATTTTGCAGAGGGAAAACTGAGGCACATTGTCCCTGGGAGCTCGTTCTCCCAAGTTATTAAGCTTGGGAGCAATGTGGCATCAATGCCAGCTCCCACTGGTTCAGAGTTAATTTTTAAGATTATGGGATACTTTCCATCCAATGCCACCTGAGAGGGACGGTTGGGATGACATTTAATGTCACCCACACTGGCTGCTCAGCAAATGGTCCTCTGTCCTCGAGGCAGGGGGGTGAAATCAGCCCTTCATTTAACACAGGCCATTGAAAACCAGCCATGCACAGGCTTCTCACTTCAGCAGATGAGCTGGATGCAAAGGGATAAGCAGGACTGCTGATATTGTGTTCACCCTCTCCCGTTTGCAAGCCCCATTTCCAAATGTCCATTGAACGGGGGGAGATGGAAAGGGGGGAGAATTTTGCATGATTTTTATTGCTAACTCTGAATAATGGAAGTGCAGCAAATGCAGCATGTGGGCCATTCTTCCGACCCTGTGAACATTCAGTTCAAAAATATTTGTAACACAGTGAATAAGAGGCTGTTCCCTTGCTCAGCATGGAATTAGAATGACTGCCAGTCGGGAATGAAGTCACCTTCCATTTCAGGATCTTTTAGCAAAAAAGGACGAGTTTTCCTGTGGATCTGGATTTGTCATGTGTGTTCCTGAGGAAATGTGAAGAAACCAAATATTTCAGGAGGATGGAAGGATGGAGGATGGAAGGCTTGGAAATACATTTACACCAAACGTTTCAGGAAGGTGGAAGGTTTAGAAATACTTTTACACCCTCTTCAACTTCATTCAGTGCACGCCAGCCCAGATCTCCAGAGCACAGCCCTTGTCCCCACTGTGGCTTTGCTGTCTCCCAGGACATGTCAGGATTTCCAAAGGGAGCTAGGACTGGGAACGGGTCAGCAGAAACCACAGCACCCCAATTCTTCACCTTGTTCATTTATGGATTCCCTACAATATGTATTGAAAGAGATCAGAAGTTCAGGAGGGGATGGATGGATGGATGGATGGATGGATGGATGGATGGATGGACGGCAGGTACTTGAGGTTCACCGATATTCCTAAAAGTAGAACCCCCTGACCAATATTTAAATAACAAAATTAGATGTTCCTTTAATGAGTAATTCCAATTTTCTAGATATTTCTCAGATATTTCTAATAACAAAAAAACCCCAAAAATCTAATGACATCTGAAGATGTAGCAGGTCCTGTGGAAGGTAACTTTGTCAAGTCTTTTGGAAAGCAAGACCAATAGTGATAAAGATGCAGACTCACCTCACTTGTGGCCATTTCAGAGAGCAGCAACACACACAGACATGTCCCCATTGATATAAACCCCATCTATATAACCCTTGTTAGCCCCTTTAAATGCTCCCTGACACATCCCCACTGATGCAGTGCCATTTCTGATAAAAGCCCAACTCTTTTCCTGTATCAAAATGCACTCATTGTGCAGCAATTCAAAGACATGGCTCTTCCTCTTTTATGAGCTCTGAAAATATCTCATTAAGAGTTTCACAAATTACCACCATCACTTCTGCTGACGCGCTCGTTCGTCCTCGGATCCAAAGAAATGCAGTTGACAACTTTAATGGAACAAAGCAGGGCTTTCCCAGGCTGTGATTCAGCACTCAAACACCTCGGTGTCATCTTGAGCTTGGAGGTTTGATGGAGCCAAGGTGTGAGGTGCCACTTGAGACAAGTGAGGGAAGTGTGGGGATGTTTTTCCTCCCCTCTCTCGGATCTACGGTTTCAGCACTCTTCACCATCTGGTGGAACACTTCAGAGAAGAAAACAGTTCTGCAATATCTAATTTTGCCATGTTTTTGGAACATCATTATAATGATCTTTGTGTCATTTAAGTGTGATTACTCGTCCTCCAAGGCTTTTCCTGTTTATGCTTAAATAGTACTGGAGCATGGCCAGATACGCTTGGAATGAAATGCTACAAAATACTACATTTTTATCATAAAGCCTTAAAAGCAGCATTTACAATTAGGGGACTCGGCTTGTACTTTGCATTCCGGTAGGTTTTTTGTTTTCATCTCATTGTAGTAGTAGATAAATAAAATTAATTAAGCAAGCGTAATTGCCGGTTAAATTTTACAAAATCCTGAAGAAATGGAAGGCCTAATTCAAAGTGGCGGTAATGGTGTAAATAATTAAGTCAAATTGTTTTCATTTTCATGCTGCATATTGTTTCCTTCAGCATGTAATGGTACAAGGCAAAGTGTACGCAGTGCTCAAACTAGACAAATAATAGATAAATTTATTCATAAATACTTTGTGGATTGTAATTAGAAGTTCACTGCTGCAGTGTCTATAGCACCAGTCTATTTTTTCCTTCAGTTTCTGTAAATATTTGTCTGGGTAAATTTGTGCTTTGAAGAATGTAGAGACAAGGAGAATACATCACAAAAAGTGTTGCAAAATCATCTTTGCTGCTCGGTTTGAGTGGCATCCAGGGTCCCAGCAGCATGCAAGTTCTGTGGCCTTAGCCTTGCCCAGGTGGTCCCGTGCCTGCAGCAGGCTGAGGGAGGCTGGGAGCTGGGTGTGAGATGAGTTTCCCTTCTCTCACTGCTTGGTGCCCCAAATACAGCTTTTCCAACCAGGAGATACAAATTACCTGGCAGATCCTGCCAAAAACCCCATTGGACATCAGGGCTGCAGTAGAGATTGCCTGGGCACGGGGCTGGGCACACACAGAGACACTGTGGGGGGAGAAGGGGATTGTTTCCCTCCAGGGCTGGGGAACTTCTCCTCAGTGAACTCATTCCAGGGTGAGCTGTGATAATCCAGGCTGGGTGGAAGCTCAGGAGATCCTTTGGGGGTCAGCACTCACCCTGGCTTGGCTTTCAACACCGGGCAGTGACCCTGAAAGGAGCATTTTGGGGACAGCCCCCCATCAGCAGCTCCTGGGTGAAACCCGTTTGTGTAACCAGCCCTCAGCTCGCTCTCAGCACAAACAAATTTATTTAAACAGCAGTTTGGAAAATTCAGGGACACAGAGGTGAAACCCACAGGATAAATCTGCTATCCAGCACACTCTCAATGCATTCCCATTGAGTGAAATCAGGGATTGCTTTAGGATTACCTGCACTGCCTAAGGTTTGAGGGACCTTATGCTGCCCCAGTGCACCCACCTGAGTGCTGTGAGCATTGTTAAACCATGGAATGAGTGGCAGAAGAGACCGTGGCACTGCTCAGAGCTGGCACGTGCCAACACCTCGACCACCTGAGCACAGAGTGCAGCCCCAGGCACTGCAAACAAATCCCTGCAAAGCTCTGCATGGGGGTCAAGAAGACTCCTCGGCTCTGCTGGTTCTTTCCATGTTCTTCCAGCTGAAAAATACCGTGGAGCTTTTGTTCACCTCTCGCCGCAGTGGAGCAGAGCTTCTGCATAGCACTACTGGCCTCTGCTGCCAGCCTGGGAGAGGAGGAGAGGAGAGGAGAGAGGCTTCCCACACCTCTGCCTCTCCGGAGGGCCTCCTGATCCCTGAGTATGAGCTGCAGGAAAACCAATCTTTCATCTTTACCTTATTTTCATGCTTACAAATAAAGGTCAAGGCTCCCGTGCTGTAGCCGCAGCCGAACGAGCTTTGAACAACCACCCTGAAATGTGATTGTAATTAGTTTCCTTTCAATCTTGATGTGAACAGTGATCTTAAAATGCCAGGACTGTAGCAGTGCATATGATTAACAAGCACACAGAAAGGCAGTCTAAGGAAAAATATGGATAGAAATGAACAAAATGCAAATGTTGCACTGCTTTAAATTTTATTATCCTCCCAGCTCTTCATAAAATACTGTAGACATCGTTTGATTATATTTTTAGTCTAGGGAATTAATTTTTAACTAGGGAACTCGTTTCTGTCTTATGATTACTCTTCTCTGCTATGGCCTGTAGGTCTGAACTAAAAAAAAAAAAATAAATAAAAAACCACAGTTTTTATTGTGCTAATGATGCCCAGAACTCAAATGAATCTCACTTAGGTGTGTGCCATGCCATGCAATATGTGCCAGAGCTGCAGGCAACCTGTGCATCTTTTCATAGCAGTGATTTCTGCAGGAGGCAGGTTAAAGCCTGGCCAGGGGTAAGGCTGAGTCCTCATGGTGTCAGCACCTGGGAGACTCCTTGGAGGTGACTGATTCTGTGCAGCCAGTGGAGGGGAAGGGAGAACAGAGCCAGTGATATTTCCTGGCCACTCCTCTGATTTCACTTCATTGTCTCAGGGGTAACTCACAGCAGAGCCTAGGGGAGGGCGAGAGGAGTCCTGAGCACTGTGCTCTGGTCACATCCACTCACAGCCCCTGGGCCAGCCCCTGTCTGCACCCAGGGGTGCGTGGGCACTGCTCCCAGGGAGGCAGAAATTCCCTCACCCAGCCAAAAGGACCTCAGGGCTGCTCCTCTGCTTGGAGCAGAAGGAATGGGAAGGAGAGAGAAACAGGAGGAATTACATGGGTAATATTTTGCTTGAGAAACTACCAAGCTGTATTTCCTACCTGGGGAAAAAAAAGATGGGTTTTTTCCAGCTGCCAGGTAAATCCACTTTGTCAAAACGTAAGTCTTTAAAACAAAATCAGAAGAATAGAGCTAGAAGGCCATGGTGGAGGCACAGAGGAGATAAAACCAAAGACTCTTCAGAGGAGGAATGTGTTTTAACACTCTGCAGGTAACTGTGACTCTTCTACCCTCCAGGCTGACTTGCCCTGCAGCATCCTGGCCCAGACATGCAGCAGTGTCTCAACCCTGACATTGTTCTGGGAGCCAAAACTGCACTCCAACACCCACCCAAACCTTATTTTTTCTCTTCTCCAAACAATTTCAACTCAGATACCCCTGCTTTAGAGCAGCATGACACCCTGATACAGCTGAGAGAGCCCTTACTGAGAGTTTGTGGTACCCAACACCTTGAGAGCACAGCTCTGCTCAGTTACCTCATCCCACTGCCTTGGGCTCTCACTCTCCACACTGGAATCCACTTCAAATAGAGTGCTGAAAATCCAATTGTTTGCTGTCAAAAAGTTTCCATTTGGTGATGAAAGATGTGACCTTTCTTTTTGGAGTGATTAGTAAACATGAGGTAAAATGCAGGAGCACGCCAGTGTTAACTTGATACTGCCACAGGCTCTGTGCATCAAATATTTCTGCTTTATTCTGAATGTCCTGTTAATGAGAAAAATATTCAAATCAAAGAAATGTGTTTCCTTCAATTCTCTTCACAGTGCAATTTGAAGCTTCAGGATGGCATGCTCAATTATGTCTGTCTTATTTCTAAATTAAGGGGGGAAAGCGTCAGAAAATTATTAAGTAAACATCTTAAAACTGTTAAGCAACATCCAGTATTAATTGTTTAATCACTCTTTTATTATTTTTCGTCAGGTTAAGAAGTGAATTGCATGCTTGCCCAAAGGATTTCTTCTACAAAACGCTTGGAACACCAAATTCCAAGGTCAGGCAGACTCCAAAGGCACAATGCCTTGGGAGATGGGCAGAAACCTTTCCTTAAAAACTGCTGGAGAGGCTGCTGTGACCAGGAGCAAGAAGCAGCATTTTTTCACATGTTCTGGCACTTCATGGAGTGCCTGGTAAAGGCTCACCTCCAGACTGAGCAGCAGGGATGTGCCAGTGCTGCAGAGCCAGCAGCAGGCTGGGGGCTCCTCGATGCTCAGCAGATGCTCAGTGGGCCCTTGGGGCATTGGGTTTGTTTCACCCAGAGCTGGTCCTTCCCCTCTGGATAGGGATTTATTCATGCCAGCTCCCCTGGGCTGCTGGGCAAGCCTCCCACGCTGCATTCCAGGGAATCTCACCAAGCTGTGTCCCTGCAGGGCCACCAGCCCACCCCGGCTCATGGACACCGCAGCAGCGCCAGAACCCAGCACATCCCTCTGGCTCTCCAGGATGGCCAAGACCCCTGCCAGGGGGCTCAGGGACCCTGGCACAGAGCCCAGAATGCCCCTGTGGGTTTGATTATGGCCCATGGAGCAAGTTACCAACCTTGTATGAAGATCAGCAAGCCACGACAGTTTAAGTAGAATATTAGTGAAATTATCACGGGGTGGAAAAGCAGATTTTGGGGTTTTTGGTATGGGGGTTCAGGAGGCAAGATGGAGGGAACTGGGCGTGTTCAGCCTTTCTCCTTCTTCTTCTTGGCCTCCATCTTCTGCTGTGATGTTGGCACTTACAGATTGGTTTAGAGTAGAAGCTCACTGTCTTACATAGGTGATGGGTATTGGAAAGTTATGGTAAATATTGTACATGTAGTTTTTAGTATAAAGACCTAACACTGCCCTGGGGCAGGCAGAGTGCCTTGGACTGTCTTGCTGAGCCAACCTCAGCAGGGCAGGAGAAAATTTTTTACAGATAAGATAAAATAAATAACCTTGAGACCGAGAAATGAAGAGCTCTGACTCCTTCTTCAAGCGCCGGGCTGGGAAAAGAGACTTTAGAACTTTTCTTGGGGTCACTGTGAGCAGCGAGAGATCCCAATGCAGCAGGAGCTGAGATTGCTGAGGCCTCCTCCCAGCCCTCCCCACATCTCCTGAGACTGCCCTGAGGAGGCCAGGAGGCTCTTGAGGCTTCCTGGGAATAGTGAACAGCATCAGCACAAACCCAGCGACAGCAGGGCCTCACCCAGGGGTGTCTGGGGGGCAGGCAAAGCAGCCCTGCTTCCCAAATTTCCCAAGAGCCATGAGGAATTAATTTCTCAAATATAATACATGCTTCTAGTACCAGCTAAGATGGCACATACCAAAGGAAACAGATGGTCAGTGTTGTTCCTTTCTCCTTCTTCTTTGCACGGGTTGAATTTTCCATTTTGACTCTGTGTAGGTTGCTCTATCCATAGGTGGGATTTTAGGGAAAGGTTCTTCTTCAGAGGGTGATGGGCTCTGCCCAGGCTCCCCAGGGAATGAGTGCAGCCATGATATTTTCTGGAAAATCCCTTTGCCAGGATTTTTCCCCTGAGAAGCTGAGAGGCCTCAGAAGAAAATAAAAACAATGGTTATCTGCTGCTGTGGAATGCAACAGGTGCATCTTTGATTGGTCTCATGTGGTTGTTTCTAATTAATGGCCAATCACAGTCCAGCTGTCTCAGACTCTCTGGTCTGTCACAAGATTTTATTATCATTCCATTCCTTTCTATTCCTTGCTAGCCTTCTGATGAAATCCTTTCTTCTACTCTTTTAGTATAGTTTTAATATATCTTTTTTTTAATATAATATATATCATAAAATAATAAATCAGCCTTCTGAAACGTGGAGTCAAGGTTCTCATCTCTTCCCTCATCCTGGGACCCCTGTGAACACCACCACAAATGGTCTCAGCCCCGAGGCTGCCAGAGCTCCAGGAGAGTTTGGGCCATGCTGTCAGGGATGCCCAGGGTGGGATTGTTGGGGTGTCTGTGCAGGGCCAGGAGTGGGACTGGATCATCCTTGTGAGTCCCCTCCAACTCAGGATACTCCATGATCCTCCTGTAGCTTTTTTCCCTCAGCATCCTTTGGGCAGAGTGCTGAGACCACCACACAGGAGTCTGGGGACATTTCAGCTGTGAAATGAGCCCGTGTATTCCCCAGGTGCACCCTCCATCACCAGCATTACTGCTGGCATTTACTGCCACCCCCATAAAACGCATCTGCACAAAGGTTGTGAGCTGCTGAGGGGAGACTGAACCACGAATGCCTGAATGAGAAGAGTCTTGAAAAAATTCCCTCTGGAAGGCTGGGAGGACAAAGGACCATGGATTCTATGAACTGCTGAAACAATACTAACTTTTTTTCTGGCATCTATAAGTTTCTTTGCAGAATCCTGCAAACTATTGATTGTCTTGTTCCTCGTAAGGACGAGAAGCTTCAGGTCCACAAATGTAAATCTGTTCACACTTCAGCAGCCAGATTTTCCTGGACTACCTTCACCAGCACCCCTGAAACCTTCTTTAACTCCTGGAATGAGGATCTCTCATCCTAATTTCTGCCAAGACAAATTGTGCCCAAGCACACAGCTCTGCAGCTGCCCAAGTCCTGGCCTATGGGTTGGAAATTGCCATCCAGGTCAGGACTGATATTGATAAAAATCCATCTCTGGCAAGTTCTGCACCTCAGCTGCCTGGCTTATATTTGATTCTTTTGTCTCCATGAACATGCACTTATTTCCTAAATATTTTTTTTAGAAATATTACCATAAAAAAGTTCCTGCAAGAGTAATAACAAAGTCCCATATTTTCAAGTCCATCAAAAAGACTTTGTCACACTGCAAAATAGAGGTGTCTTCAGAGATAAACCTCTTGCTCCCTAAAACAGTCCCTCTCTAAACATAAATACAGAGTCCAAACACCTTCTCATGTAGTTCACAATTCACCTCATATAAAAACTGTTTACAGCAATTCCATCAGCTCTCAGTTGACAGCACTTCTGAACCAAGTATGTGATTAATCCCTCATGTGAAAGTCACGAGTTATGTCAAAATAAATGACAACCAACCTGTCTCACTACTCACAGCAGGGAGGAAATGCTGAGAGAGAGGAGCTGGGCACAGCAAAACCATCAGCAGGACAAACACCAGGTACAGAACGAGAAACTTTCAGATCTCCACTGGATGCTGCTCCTCGGTGAATTCACATCCATCTGTCAGCCTCATTTGGGACCACGCTCCCTGATTCGAGCTGATGGCAAGGATCTGAGTCAAATAAGTGAATATTTTTGCTAAATGTTGTCTGTCACATCCTGTTAGTCCCGCTGGGTTCCCCGCCATACGATCGGTGTAACGTCGCATGATGCAGCAGGGGTGATTTCATGTGACATGACAGAGCAACATTGCTGCAGCTTTTGAAATAAACACCTGCTTTTAGCAGCTATTTCATCTGCTGGAAGTGGTTTCCTAAAACAGATAACCTGGGTCCTGCTACACTGCTCTTTGCTCTTTGTAGATCTCTAATATCTTCCATAATACTTTGGTCATTTTCTTTTCTTCCATAACCCCTGTTCCCTTATGCGGTTGAGTTTTCATGGTTTGTTTTTTGGTTTTTTTTCCCAATAGAAGTTAAAAATAAACTTACAAAAATTGGGAGAAAAGGAACTCTAAACCATGATGGAGACACATGGAAAAAATTCTTATTATGGAAGGAAAATACTGACTCTATTAACAGCAAAGAACATATTTACCCACAGGTAAAAATAATAACAGGAACAAAGTTTAGAAGACTTGTTCTTCCTTCGAAAACTTCAGCAGAATGTTATAAGTGAAATCTGGGTAAAAATCTTCTCTCCTTGGAGAAATACGGACACAGAAAAGGCAAACATTTAACTGTTGATTTTGTACTTGCAGATGTAGGTTTTATGAATGGGAACATTTGCAATTTAAAAAAAAAAGCCAAGGTTTGGGTGACCCTTTCTAGAATTCTGCTTCATTATCCTTGACCTGACTGACAGAAATATTAGCAGTGGGGAATAAAACTGCTGGTTTAGTTATTTAAAAACTGAAGTAATTTATTCATCTTGAATAGATTCTTTCCTTCCAAAAATCCTTCCATCAGCATGTGAATGCATGAGAGCTAATTAAATTGGCAGCCATGGCTCTGTACTTTTCATTTGGAGGACCTTCATCTCAAGCTAGAAGAGCTTCATCCTCCAGGACCTCTTAGAGAAGAGGGAAAGGGAATCAAACACAAGTGCAAAGTTCAAAACAGACACAGATTTCAGGAAAAAAAAAACCCAAAATAATTAAATTTGGATCACCCCAGTCTTCTCAAAGGGAATAAAACTTGTCCCATGAAGCTCCAGAGATGGTTTCTGCACAGTGGAGCTGGCAGAGAGATTTGGAATGTTCTTTGTGTACCTGGCACTTGTGGCTGGAAAAGCCACAACTGTCACTGGGTCCCTGTCAGGATTCCACCTGTCCCTCCTACCCCTTGCCCAGGACAAGATGCCACCTTGCTGTGTGGCAGGCAAGCCCGGAATTAAATTTCAGAAATGCATCACAAATCCTGCCCTTTGATAGGACAAACAGAAATGGCCCTAAATTGCACCAGAGGAGAGGGGTTGGATATTGGGAAAAATTTCTTCAGAAAAAGGGTCGTCCAGTCCCAGCACTGGTGGAAAAACCATCCCTGGAAGGATTTAAAAGATGTGTAGAAGTGGCATTTGGGGACAGGGTTCAGTGGTGGCCTTGGCAGTGCTGGGTGGACTGGTTGGACTTCTCGGTGGGTCTTTGCTAATGCAAAATTCCATAATTCCGTGATTCCAGGAAACGCAGGCTGGGCTTCTGGTCAGCAAGGAGGAGAGGGCCTTGAGCCCTGCAAGGAAGGAGAAGAAGGCTGATTACTGCAGCAAATGCATCCTCCCACAGGGAGTGTGCTGCTGTGTCACCCCGTGGTGGTGGCCCTGGGGACCCTGGGGTCCCTCCCTGAGCACAGGCAGCCCCGGCGGGCAGCAGGAGCTCGGTGCTCCTCACTGGAAACAGGAGCCACTCTGCGATGCATTTGCTCCAAATGCAAGGCACCTTTTGACCTTCAGTAAAAATTAAACACTCGGAGGGATTGGGCAAAGCAGATTTTAATTTATAATAAATCAAGGCCGCCGTTGCCTCTGTCTGTACAAAGGCCCCGAAGAGCTCTCGCGCTATGCGAGCCCTGTGAGCTGGCAATGTATTTTAATGTATTTATTTGATGATGCATTCATTCTTTCATTCATTCATCTATTCAGTCATTCATTCAGACACTTGTTCATTCATCCCTGTCCTTTGCAGGAAGAGAACATAAGCCAGCAGTGGCATACTTCTTCACTGTCCTGATTTACAGCCACGGCTCTGAGTTGGTATCAATAAATCTCTTTGGCCCTCCTCAATCCAGCATTATCCCTCATTAGTGACTGGGATTTGAAAAAAGGGATTAAAAATAATATCAGATTATAAATAGATGGGTAGATATGTGTATTGGTTGCAGTGCTTTGATTAAAGTGCTGGGTTGCTGATGGTTTTTTTCTCTTTTATTTAAGATCTCTCATATTCACAGTTCTCTGGACCTTGCAATTATTTTCACAAACAGTCCCTGATGTTTTATTAACTGGCCCAGTAATTTTTCTATCAGTGATGGATAATAAGGTCCCCACTGCCCTCCCAGAGGTTGTTGATGTGGAGGAGAGCTCTGCTGAGCCTGGCTCTTACCTCTACCTTCTTTGCCTGTGGGAGATTTTTGGTGTTTTCTGGCTCAGGGAAATATTTATTTAAAATTATTTTTAAATAACCTTTCTGGGGCCATCCCAGCTCTGGCTGTGAGACTGTGTGGGTTGTGTCTAGAATTGCTTCCCCATCACTGCTCTTCTCAGCCCAAACTTGCACATTTTATCTGCTTCTGATTACGCCTTAAACATGGGAATATTTTCTCTGAGGAGGACTGAACTGGAGGGGAACTACTCTTCGAGTTGGGATTACTCACCCTCTAATAGCTGCTGGAACAATTTTTCTCCCATATCTCTGAAATACCCTTAATTAATCTTGCCGACAACTTGCAACATAATTGTGTCCCTAAACTGTTAACCTTGAAAAATATTTGACAGTGTATTACCATCTCAGAAACTTGTTCTCACAGGGAATAGAGTAAATCCATAAATATCCTGGTTTCTCTCAAAAGTCCCAGAATAATTCTTTGTTGACAGTCTTTTTTTTTTTCTTGCTGCCTTAGTTTTATTTTTGACCTGGTGGCGGGAGATGCAGGAGAGAAAGAGGGCACGTTAGCAAAACAAACCAACAGCAGTCTGGAAGAAAAGGTGGTTATATATTATGCATAATATAGTGGTTTTTATACAAAGGAGCTGTCCCTTGCATTTCTTCCTCATTTGCATATCTTCAGGGCACCAGAGGACAGAGATGGTACCAGCTGCCATCTGCAATCGGGTCACAACTGGTCCCTGCTAAACCAAAGAGACAAAACCACAGCCCTGCAGTCCAGGGAGAGCAGAGCCCGAGCTGGCCCATCCACACAGCTGCTGCTCCCCAATGTACAGCTCCTGCTGAAGCCTTCAGTCTTAACTTCCATGGTTTCCAGGTTCCACACTGCCATAGTGTGTGACTCTGAACTCCATCTAAAGTGTCAGCAGTTCCCTTGTCCAGCCCCAGAGCCAAGGACAGCGCTGCAGCTTCAGCCCCAAACAGTGCAAACAGCAGGGGATGGAGGAGACAAACTGGGAGGGTGGGACTGCACAACCTGGAGCTGCAATTGGACAATGAACCCAACATGGAATGGACCAAAACTTATAAAATGTGAAAACTCATGACTTGGGGTCCATCATGGGTGGAGCCTCAGCCAGGCTCTTGTACTGCCCAAGCCCTATCCTTTTAATAAATCCCTGCTTTATTCCTTTAACCCTGTCCAGCCTCTGTTCCGGGCAGCCTCTCCAGGCATCACTGCTTGGAGGGAATGACAAAGTCCCCCAGGCTGACACTGTTCCCAAGTGCCACATTCCCTGGGGCTGGGACACCTGCCCTGCCACCAGTGACCTTGGAAGAGCCATGGCACTCCTGGACACCTGGGTAACTTCCATTAAACTCATTAACATTTCTTCTCTTGGCTACAGGCTAGGGAGCTCTGTTCTGTTTAACAGCTGATGATAACAGTGATGGGCCTCTCCCAGGCCTGTCTGCTGTTCTGACTACGCTGCCATTTGAAATCACCAGGCAAAAAAAAAATAATCAGGAGCTTAAAAAAGCTAAAGCAGACAGGCTGTTTCAGATTATTTCAGTATGTGTGCTCGCTGCACCAGCCAAATGTTCCTGTTAAAGCCATAGTCTGATTTTCCCCCTGAAAATCAGGTTATAAACAAAAGGATTAGACAGAGACCAGCCCAGGCAGAGAATTTAGATCTGGGTTCAAATATGAGCTGGAAATGATGGAAATGCTTTGGTTTGAGACTTTCTCTATTTTAATAATGGTTCTTTCCAAATATATGTATCCTTTATGTATTTTTATATCAGGGATTAACTGTGTATCTTGGGAGAAAAGAGAAAAGGAGATCATTATTTTACAATTCACTTTGGGGGAATCGGAAGGTTGGGATTGGTAGGGAGAGCAAGCACAGCTGCATTTCTTATAATTTTCCCATTAGAATATACTAATTTCCACACTGCTGCTCCCTCATTTTTGGTGTGTTTGTAGGTATTATTCTCATTTTTGGATCTAGCAGCCCAGAAACTTGAAAAGGGGGAGTCTGGTTTTCATTAAAGGAACACTTCCTCACTTAATTCAAACACTCGTTCAGTTTGTATTTGCTAATCTTCATATAAAATTTAAAAAAATGCAGCTAAAAGCCATTATAACATGTTTGTGATGTTGCAATGCTTATTCCCAAAAAAGAAGCTCAATAAATATCATATATTTATAAAACTGTACCTAAAAGGGTTCCAAGAGAGATTTTGGGCACGGGCCTGGAGGGACAGGACAAGGGGCAATGGTTTCCTATTGACAGGGAGCAGGGTTAGATGGGATATTGGGAAGGAATTCCTCCCTGTGAGGGTGGAGAGGCCCTGGAATAGAATTCCTAGAGAAGCTGTGGCTGCCCCTGGATCCCTGGAAGTGTCCAAGGCCACTTGGATTCCCTGGGATAGTGGAAGGTGTCCCTTTTGAAGTGCTGGATTTCCTCCTTGAGGGGAAGATTTGTTTGGCTCGCTCCTTTTCACACATAAGAGCACTTAAAAAGAGATTTTTACTTCTCGCTAAACAAAAATGAAAAAGAAACACTCCTAGAAAAACTTTCTAGATATTTTCACTCATTTAAATCAGCTTGTTCTAACAAGAACAGTTCCATCAGCAGCACCACACCAATCCTATCAATTTATTTACCCCAGCAATATCTTTTTATCCCAGGGATCTGTCACTCTGCCATTCCAGCTCCTGTGGGAGGGTTTAGTTTTTTGCAGAGTTCTGTTTGTCCTACACGTGCCACAGCTGCCTATTGAAGCACCAGCAAAAGCAAAAGCTTTGGGGAATTCCCAACAATGGAGTTGAAATCTCTTTCCTGGTTAGTATTCAGCCACACTGTAATATTTAGCAGACATTTTCCCTTCTCCCAGTTTTCAATAAGCTGCATTTATCAGCATGGAGTAGCAATCAACATGTATTTGCTCATGTATTTATAAAAGTCAGCTGTGTGCTTCCACATTATTTCAATTCTGCCTTTAAAACCCCTTTGCTTTGTTTGTCTTCAGCAGGAAAATTCTGGGTAGATTTGGTGTGTGTATGGTTGGTGTGCAATAAATCCATGGGTATTAGCACAGGTATTTCATTAATAGCTAAAGTGAATTATTTATGTAGCTCCTTGTTCCATCCCCAGATTTATTTAATATTGGTATTATGGTATTAGATAAGTTATCTTTAAAAGAAAAAAAAAAAGGATTTTTATTTGTATCTCTGCACTTAAAATGACAATTTCCTACTGGGAGATAAATTCTAATACCACTGAATTCTTGAGAAAATCATACATTGTGCAAAGCTCTGAAGGTGATCTGAGATAATTAAGCTGTGAATGGACAGCATTTCTAAAACTGTAAGGAAGGACCTTTCTGGATGAAAATGGGCAGGACAGCCATGATTTACTCTGAGTGACCAAATCACTGATGTGATTGCTTTGTCCCTCCAGCAATATTTTTCCAAAGCAAAAAATGCAAAAATGCCCTATCCTTGAGGAAAGTCTTGAGGAATTTAATTCTGAGAAGTCACAATTTGATTTTTTTAGTGCCGCTTTTCTCAAGCAGTTGATTACAGCTCCAAAGGGTTGTGAAAGGCAATTAGAAGACACAAGGCATTTAAAACCTTATTATCTCCCAAAATAAAATAAAAAGTCCAACTCCTACTGCCCCATTCCACTTATGCCACAATTCCCCAAAGTCCCGCCAGCAACCTCCCCAAACACACCCAGCTGCACCACAGGATGGGGAATTATTGGAGGGGAATTGATTTTACTGGAAAAGGAAGGGGGTCTTAAACAAATTACACAGGAAATAAAGGTCCACTTGACTGGAAAGAGTGAAAAATATTGGAGTAGTCATTCAACAAATGTGTAAATTATGCATTCATTTCTCTCTGCTCTTTATCTCATTGGCTTGTTTCATCAAATAGTTAAAATGCTGTGCTTTCAGACATTTATACCAAGCCACAAATTCTTTTTTTTTAAATAATATCCAGTTCAGAAAAGCACTTTGGCACTTGCCTGGACCCCACTGTCTCCAACTTAATGGGCATTAACTGTCCCAGCTGAGTTTCTGGAATAAAACCCATTGATCTGTGTCAGTCAGGATCTTGAAAACTGAAGACCTGAGGTCTCAAATCCCAGTCTGCTCACATGCATTAAAATAAGCTGGAATTCTTCACTGGACTTGGGCTCAGGCTCTGACACCCCCAACGTGAGCTAAAATTCATTTGAGTAAACCTCAAAAGAAAACTGAATATTTCCCTGGCAAGACAAAAAATTGAGATGATGATTATGATATTGTTGTTAATATTTTAATTTATCATTATTATTGGTGTTATTATTATTGTTGCTGTTATTGTTACATAATCCTTCCTCTCTGTTCAGTGGAATATCCATTCTGCAGCAGCAGTTGGGGATTTCTATTTCACAAATCAAACCCCAAATGCAGTGAAATGGAGCTGGTGAGAGCTCAGGAAAATGATTCAGAGTTGAATGGATTCATTCAGGAGGCTGTCCCTGTTTGCTGGCACATATGGAACACATGGAGATCAGCTGAGCTATAATTATGAGACAACATCAAGAACAGTCTAAAATTTCCTGGGGCAAACACCCCAAGGAGGGGAAGGAACCTTTTGGGGGCTACAAGTAGGACAAACGGGATTAAAGGGGAAATGGGATTGAATATTAAGAATATTTTCCCAGCAGCACAATCAGCTAAACTGGAATAGTCCCCAGGGAAAGGAACAGAAGCGGGGCTGTTTGGTGTCTCTGATGTTGGAAACACAGAGTGGAGAACAACTTTACATCTGCCCAGAGGTGTGGGGGAATCCTAAACCAGCCTCACCGAATCCCTGGCCTTTCCAACTGCCTGGGTTATTTGCAAGGAGTGTGGATCAGATCCCTCATTCCTGCACTGTGACACCTCCACTTGTACATGGTAGATCACAGCAGGTGTGCAGAATTAATGAGACACCATCATTAAATTTAAATTAATTTCTCTTTTTCAGATATAGAAAATTCCCACACACCAAGTGGGGTTAAAAAAACAAGAGTATATTTGTTAATGTTCCTCAAGAAATGCTTCTCCGTAGAGGCCAGAGTCATAATTAAAACTACTTAATCCAATCCCTGGAGATCCTTCCATACATGTTTCATGTCCCAAAGCAATTAGAAATATAAAGTTATTTAAAGTAAATCTGTCAGGAGGAAAACTGGACTGGTTTTCCTGCTCGGATCCCAGCGGGACAGGCTGAGTCTGACTCCAACTGTGCCAGCTCCACGGCACAAAGGAAAAAAGGCATGAGAAGGAGAGCTTTGTTACCCAGAGGTGGGCGAGCTGGGGGAGGAATCTCCCACTCTGCTGAGTTGTCCAGAGCCTAAGGAACAGCAGAGTCAAGTCTGGCCTTTATTAAATCCCCAGTCCTGGTTTTTAATAGGATCAGCCTGTATCCTCGATTCCCGAAATCCGAATTCAGCCCTGTTGCTTTCAGCCACAAACCCTGAGCCAGAGCCTTGCACTCCTTCCCCTGCCATGCTGACAGCTGAGATGATGTTTCTTAGTGGCTCTAACGATGCAGCCCTCTCCAATTCCCTCGTTTGGGGCTGACTTCATTAGTGCCTTCCCAGAGCAGCGTTTTTCCGAGTCAATAATTACATTTCCATTTTAACGGCAGGACGGCGAGCCTTGACATTGGGCTGTGTGGAAACAAAGCTTCAAAAATTCTGGGATATCTCACCACCTCAACCTGCATGTCCAGGGGGAGAAGCAAAATGCAGCTGCTCTTCATGAACCAGACACCAGCCTCTGTAGGAGCCCAGGGAGATGAAATTCATCTTGGTCATGACCCACAAGATTGTTCTTATTATGACATTCTTCTCTTCTCTCTCATCCTTCTGCCTCTCCAGACAGAGCAAAGCGTCCCCAGGACAGGAGCAGCATAGAGGTGCAGGGAAGAGCAGGTGTGATTTGGCATGGCCACACTTCTCCTGGGTTAAAGGAGAGCAGGAGCAGTCCCAAATTCAGGTGAGATTAAGAATAAACCAGAGGCAGCAGAGACAAAAACTGTGGAGTTTTTGTCAACAAACAATATGAGCTTTTTCAACAAACAATATGAGTTTTGCCTCTCACCAGAGGCACAGCCAACAGCAGCCTCGGAGTTCTCCTGCTCAAATCAAAACTCCCACTATCTTCAAGTGAGGCCAAGGATAAAACATCAGTCCCAGCAAATTACATTACTTCTGTTGTTATTAAATCCTAGGAAGTTTGAGGTGTCTGAAGGCCCAATCCACACAGGTGTTTGCTTATAGGTATGAATAATAAATGCTGGATAATGTAAATTATGTATAGACCACCAATCCTTCCCAGATAAAGTGAATTACTGAGCTTTGCACCAGCTTGGTACCAAGTCTTGACAAAGCCTTGTCCTTGCACTGGAGGACGTTCCATGAGGATGGAGCTCCTCAGCTGGTCCAAAAGGATTGAAGGACAACTTTATGGGGTAAAAAGAAACTTGGAAAAACCTTGAAAAAGGCTGGAGATTTGCTGCAGTGCTGTATGCAAAGGAAAGTAAACACACATGGCTTTGTTACACAGCTCACTGCACCCAGCCAGGGAGATGCAATCCCCATTCCCTGGCCACATTCTCCATCTCATCAGCACTTTCTGTCCAGGAAAGCCAATAAAAATAAGAATGTGTGTTGCCAAGGTGAAGCTTCAAGAGTTACAATTTTAAATTTCCTATTAGGGATAAGGTAAGATTTACGGGTGATATACTGATTTATAAATATGTTTAGACAGTGAGTATTTCTGGCTTTAGGCTGGAATCAGAAAGCTCAGTTTAAAGAAAGATTTTTAAAGGTTTTGTGGTACATAAAATAAATCCAGCTTATACTTTCAAAGATCAGTCTGACTGTATAAAAGATGATGACAGCGACAGTGGGAAAAAATGTTTCTTATATCCACAATGCTCCATTATTTTCTCATTAACCTGAGTTTTAAAGGGAATCATATTAGTGCCTCCAGAGGATGAGCTATATAAACAAGAGCTACAAATTTATCTGTGCATTAAAACGAATGCTATGGTAACAGGTTTGATTGCTTTGGCTGCAGTTTCAAAACCTACAGGGTGTATTATCCCGAGATAATCTCACCCTTGGGTCCTTCTATATATTAGATCTCCTGCCTCTAATCCTGGGAGACACAGCCTGGCTAATAATGCTCCCCCTGCCTTTGGTTTGTCACAGCTGAAACCTGCCTCTCTAATTTCAGATAACACATTGCCCAAGCCATTTTATTTTGATCATTCAGAATCATTAGTTTACGGCTGGAGAAGGTGCAAAGATTTATTTTATTGGACAGCAGGGAAGACTTCCTGCAGCTGGTGGAGCAGGGGCAGTGCCAGCCTGGGAGGCCAGTGATGGATAATCAGGGCATTGGGCACCCCAGGCTGGACTCGATGGCCTTCAGAGAATTCAGAGTCACTGGGATGGAAGAGCCCTTTGAGACCATCAAGTCCAACCCAGCCCCACCACCTCAACCAAACCCTGGCACCCAGTGCCACATCCAGGCTTTGTTAAACACACCCAGGCATGGGGACTCCACCACCTCCCTGGGCAGCCATTCCAGAACTTTATCACCCTTTCATTGAAAAACTTTTTCCTGATATCCAACCTGTATTTCCCTTGACAAGGGAGCTCTCGACAGTTCACAGAATTCCCTGGATTGGCAGGGGCACACAAGGATCACCAAATCCAGCTCCCGGCTCTGTACAGCACCAGCCCATCAATCCCAACACATGACTGGGAGAGTTGTCCAAACACCTCCTGAAGGCTGAACTGCAAACCATCCAACACAAAAATCCTTTGGCCACATCTTGGCATTCCCAGCCTTGCTGGGGTCCCTCCCAACCCATCAGGGCATGGGCACGACTTTGGGTTGCTCAGGCTGTGGGCTTCCCACCCATCTGTGAGAAACTCACACAGGCCTGGACTTCTGTCAAGAACTTGTATTTCTAAATCCTTCGTTTAAAGTCCTATGGGTGTAGATTTACTGGATTCAGGGTGATTTTAGCCTACATCCACAATTTTCAGGTCATCACAGCAATCCCTTTGAGAATCCCATCAAAATGTGAGCTGCAGGTGGTGAGGGATCCTCAGGCTTTGGCTGGTAGATCTGTGGCAGACCAGAGTCTGGAGAAGTGCACGTGGACGAGGATGTTGTCATCTTATTGCAAAGCTCCCAGACCTTCTTGGTGATTTCTCATGGGCAACTCCTTGCAGCATTGACTCCTTCACAGCACAGCCAACAAACTCCAACTCCCTCCTCACCCAGCTATCCCACTCTTTTGTAGCACTCTTCTTCTTACTGGACACAGCTGTGGCCTGTTAAGGGCAGGCCTGTTCCTATCTTTGGTGATTAGTACAGCTACAACTCAGGTGTGAGATTACCTTCTGCACTGTCTTTATTTTCTTACATGAGGACACAGGGTCCAGCACTGCAGGTGAGGTGGTCCCTGAAAGGCTCAGATCAGAACACAAAACCCTGGCAAGCTGAAGGGATTATCCACTCTCCAGGCCTGAGCCTTCTCAGAAGAACCTCACACCTCCCAAAAGCTGAAGGAAATCAACCTCTCAGCACATCCCCTCCATGCTGAATCAGCCAACAGCTGCTTTTTCTGCTTTTTCTGCTTTCTCCACTCACCCACAGCTGCCCTCACCGTGCTCACTGCAACACCATTGTTCCCTGGCAGCGATGTTCCTGGATGAGCTGCAGCCTGCTGGCACTGGGGAGTGATTTCCAGGTGATACCTTATGAAAAGAAAATGCTGCTGCTGCTGCTGCTGCTTTTCAAACCCTACACCAAATCCTGAGGGTTAGCAAAGGCCCCTCAAGGTCTCAGGCAGCTGGGATGGCTTTTATATTCTCTTCCCAGGATAAATTTCTTCTGAGCATGCCTTCACCTGTCACTTCTGCTGAGACACTTGTGAGTGTCAGAAACTCCTACATCTTCAAGCCAGCTGTGGAGAGGATCCCTGTTATTATCACGACGTTGTCAGCGACAATAACAACAGTTAATAAGCGATGATAGGGACAGAAATGTCTGGTTCCTGTGTACAGCTTGTCATTTGCAGTCAAATCTAACACTGCTAAAGGAGTCTTTGGAGCGAGTGCTGAAAAAAGGCATCTCTTCTGGGAGAGGGCTCTGTTAAAAAGGCATCCATGTTTAATTCCACTTAATCTTTTTCAACTTAAAGGAGATCATAAAAAAAAAAAAAAAAAAGAAACAGCCAGAGCCTGCACATGTGTGCATTAAGGATTTCTGAATTTACAAGGCCTGTCCCAGCCCTCAGCAGGGTGACAATGGAGGCTTGGACACACTGGCTTGGGCAGTGCTACCAAAATCTCTCTTGGGGACAGAATCAGGAGTTTGGACTCTCAATTCAGAGGCAAACAACACAAAAAAGGAGATAATTTGTGCACATGTTGCCTCTACTCTGAACACAACATCACATTTTTCAGGACTGTCACATTGTGGTGAATTTGCTCTCTGTTTTATATGGGTTTAAATCAGGGACTCGCTGATATTTGCCTCAGCAAATTGTTTGTGGAGTGGTTTTTTGCACCTCTCATGCAGAAAAAACCATTAAAAGTGGGCATGGAAAGGAGTTGCTTGTCACACCTGAGGGAGACACATCCCTGCACTCTGCCTTCCCCTGCTCCTGGGCTTTAGAGCTCTGCAAATTCCTCCTGCAGGAAATCTCCCTCCCTTACACACACCGTGTATCTTTTGCCTCTTACCACGTATTAAACAGCCCATGTAAGAAAAAATGGATGAATTATTGATCCTGTGCAGGGGGAACAGGGGGAACAGAGAGGATATTCCATGATGTGGTGCAGCCAGCACACATTTCAGGGGGAAGCCAGGTGGAGGGAACCCTGTGGATCGTGGCTCAGGGCAGTCCAGGTGGATCTCAGGCACTTTTCTTCCTCACAGCTCAGGTTTTGAGCCTAAGCTGATAAAAAAGCTTCTACAAATTATTTAAATGAGAAGTTCAGCTCTGTCTTCAAACAGAAAGTGAAATTCCTTCCTTGTAAATCCAAGCCACAGGGACATCCAGGTTTCCTGCTTCATTTTGATCTTTTGTAGGATTCATTGACTGCATAATTTTTTGCAGTAAATTATTTCTTTTGGCTGGTAGGGGAGTCCTTTGTCTTCCACATCAGTTTGGATTTTCCCACCTCAGATAATCTCACAGATAATTTCATTCCTGCATGGTTTGAGGGCTTTGTACCTAAACATTGCCTCCAAATGACCACAGGTAGATGATCAAGCAAGGCAAAAAGTCAAGGAAAGCCATAATTCTGTCCACTTGGGAAAAAACAGCAACTGCAAGATATGGATCTTCCTCATTTTGTATCTTTTTCTACCTTTTTAGTTCCTTTTTTTTGTATGTGGATGAAGGTGAAAGCCCATTTTGTCCAACAGCACAGACATTTGTGCTTTGTTTTGTGTCAACTTCATGTAATCAGTTCTTTTCCTTTGATTGAAGTGGAACATCAAACTGAAAATCACTCCTTCATCTCTTACACTGTGAGTCAGGGAGAAAAATCTTTACACTTTTTAGGAAATAATTGGGCAGTGCTGCAACAGGACCTCCTGAGAAAATCATGGTAACAGCCTGTCATGGGCTTTGAGAGCAGAAAGGAGAAAATTGTTTCATGAAAGCCTTTAAACAGTTGTATCTGCAGCCTTCAGGTGAGCTGAGCGAATTTCATGTGGGCAGTGAGGAATAAATCAAGCTCTTACATAATTTTTTTCAGTCTGTATTGTTCCTGTCCCGAGCTCTACAATTTTGCAGATCATTTTGAGCCTTTCAAAATTTGAATGTTATTTTTAGCCCCCCTCAGAAGTAGCTTCCACATAAATAGTTGTTGCTAATGTATTATAAACTAGGATTAGCTTAATTAGGGACTTCACAGGAAAGTAATGACTATTTAAGCCCTGAAAACAAGCTAATTATTTTGTATCACATCGTTGCTAACACTGTCCTCAGTTCTTCTTAAGGTGACTGTTCAAAAAGATGCATGGCAGACATGCTAATTAACAGATTTCTTGCCATCATGTTACCAGTTTTTGTAATATATTAAAATTCCTCCTTTATGTAACACTTCAGATATATTTTTATATATATATATATCTATACATTGCTGCTCAGGTTATTTGACAGCCTGATTCAGTGCTTTTTTTAAGGTTACATCACCATCAAAGTTGCTGCCAGAGCTGCACAAGATCCAATAGTGATTTCTCCCCCTCTGCTCTGCTAGAAAAACCAATATTTTCAGTATTTATGCCACAAATTTTCATAAATTCCTTCTATTTGTATTACTTAATCAAAATCCAATTGAAAATGTTAAATAACTCCAAATTAATAAGGAGAATTTGAGGATGTAAGCTCCTAAGGGGCAAGACCCCTTTAAGAGCACCTGAAGCCCCTTTGGATCATCCCTTCCAGTTGTCCTTTTCCTGCCACTCCACCTGTTGGGGCTCATGTTAAATACCAGCAGTTAGGGGTAGGAAGCCCATAAAATCCCCATGTTTTACAGAATACAATGAACTTTAATTTATGGCATCTTTCTGTGACTAGTGTTTGGAATAATACGGAATATCCAGCATTTAATTCTTATTGCTATTTCCCCTTGTTTTGCAGATGATAGTTGTCTTTTCTTTAAAATCATCTTTTACTTTTCAGTTCCTCTGTTCTCACCTGTCATATTCAATATTTTTTTCGCTGTGGCAGCCTCTGCACATCCCATTCCTTCAACTTCCCATGCATTCCCACACATCATATCCATATCCCGAGATCCCACGGGTGGGTTTGCAATTAATGACTCAATTTATCCTGCCACACCACCTCTCACAAAGAGACAACAAAAGGTTCCTGCTTACAGCCCTGATTTCCATAAAAGAGCACTGGAAACGAAGCAGATGAATTCTCACTTCTGCTTTTAACTGGCACTGCCTCTGCCTCATCCTGAATTTCCCATGGTGTTAGTCAGTGGAAATCCTGCCTTGGAAAGAGAGTAAAATGGATAAATGCAGAGATAAATACAAAGGTGCATGGTTTCAGTAAATGCAAATATCTCTGTTTCAGCCTGAGGAATGCAATCCCACAGATCCTGCTGCAGAGGAAATGATCACACTGTGATCAAGCATCCAGGCAGCGAGTGCTGCTGGGGATTAAAATCCAAATTATTGGCCTTCATCAGGCAGTGGCTGCCGTTAGGGATTGTCAAAGCCAAATTCTTGGTGCCTTTCACAGGATCCCTGGGAAGGAAGGCCCTTCACTGAGGACAGAACATTCCAGCAGTGTCCCTGCTCCGGCTTTTCCTCCCTCTGAAACTTCCCATGGTGTCATCTGATCTAATCATGGCTTGGCAATGCTGGCACCAGAAGAAATCTGCCGTAGAAAATGAGAGTTCCTACAATTCCTGCTGGAAATGCCCATCAATTACAGCCCCAGCCAGCACTGAGCAGCTCCAGCTCTGTGGAAAGGCTCTGAAGGGACAGAAATTCCATTTTTATTTTCATTTCCAATCAGGGGCATCCTCAGGATTGTCCCAAGCACTTGAAGGAATATGAAAAGTAGCAGGGGGTGACAAAGAAATCTTTATTTTCCTTCTCAGGGCCACAGCCAGGCAGCAGTGACACCTTCTGTGGCACAGGGACAGCCCTTCTCTGTACTCTGGGGGAAATTCTTGTGGTAAATTTACCCCTGAGCTCAATTCTTGTGGTAAATTTACCCCTGAGCTCAATTCTTGAGGTAAATTTACCCCTGAGCTCAATTCCTGTGGTAAATTTACCCTTGAGCTCAATTCTTGCGGTAAATTTACCCCTGAGCTCAATTCTTGCGGTAAATTTACCCCTGAGCTCAATTCCTGAGGTAAATTTACCCCTGAGCTTAATTATTGAGGTAAATTTACCCCTCAGCTCAATTCTTGAGGTAAATTTGCCCTGAGCTCAATTCTTGTGGTAAATTTACCCTGAGCTCAATTCCTGAGGTAAATTTACCCTTGAGCTCAATTCTTGAGGTAAATTTACCCCTGAGCTCAATTCCTGAGGTAAATTTACCCCTGAGCTCAATTCTTGGGGTAAATTTACCCTGAGCTCAATTCCTGAGGTAAATTTACCCCTGAGCTCAATTCCTGTGGTAAATTTACCCTTGAGCTCAATTCCTGAGGTAAATTTACCCTGAGCTCAATTCCTGTGGTAAATTTACCCCTGAGCTCAATTCCTGAGGTAAATTTACCCCTGAGCTCAATTCTTGCGGTAAATTTACCCCTGAGCTCAATTCCTGAGGTAAATTTACCCCTGAGCTTAATTCTTGAGGTAAATTTACCCCTCAGCTCAATTCTTGAGGTAAATTTACCCTGAGCTCAATTCTTGTGGTAAATTTACCCTGAGCTCAATTCCTGAGGTAAATTTACCCTTGAGCTCAATTCTTGAGGTAAATTTGCCCTGAGCTCAATTCTTGCGGTAAATTTACCCCTGAGCTCAATTCCTGGGGTAAATTTACCCCTGAGCTTAATTCTTGAGGTAAATTTACCTCTGAGCTCAATTCCTGTGGTAAATTTACCCTTGAGCTCAATTCTTGAGGTAAATTTGCCCTGAGCTCAATTCTTGCGGTAAATTTACCCCTCAGCTCAATTCCTGAGGTAAATTTACCCCTGAGCTTAATTCTTGAGGTAAATTTACCCCTCAGCTCAATTCTTGTGGTAAATTTGCCCTGAGCTCAATTCTTGTGGTAAATTTACCCTGAGCTCAATTCCTGAGGTAAATTTACCCTGAGCTCAATTCCTGGGGTAAATTTACCCCTGAGCTCAATTCCTGGGGTAAATTTACCCCTGAGCTCAATTCTTGTGGTAAATTTGCCCTGAGCTCAATTCCTGAGGTAAATTTACCCTTGAGCTCAACTCCTGAGGTAAATTTACCCCTGAGCTCAATTCCTGAGGTAAATTTACCCCTGAGCTCAACTCCTGAGGTAAATTTACCCCTGAGCTCAATTCCTGAGGTAAATTTACCCTGAGCTCAATTCCTGGGGTAAATTTACCCCTGAGCTCAATTCTTGAGGTAAATTTACCCCTGAGCTCAATTCCTGAGGTAAATTTACCCTTGAGCTCAATTCCTGTGGTAAATTTACCCTGAGCTCAATTCCTGAGGTAAATTTACCCTGAGCTCAATTCCTGAGGTAAATTTACCCCTAAGCTCAATTCCTGTGGTAAATTTACCCCTGAGCTGGATTCCTGCAGGTGAGAGCCCCTGAGCAGCCCCTGGTGAAGCTCTCACCTGCAGGACCCTCCTATTTCCCACTGACATTCCCACCAGCTGAGTGTCACTGTCACTTATGGTTGTCATAACTGGATGATTATTCATTTTATGTTCAATATTTTAATATTTTAAAGCAGCTCCTTCATGTCTTATAAATATCATCCCCAGCCCTGCACCCCGAGGAGCCCTGGCAGAGCACCTTGGCCATGGACCCTCCTCAGGTGTTTCCACTTGGTGAAACAATTAATTTTTTGGAGGTCTCTAATTGACATTGTGATCCCAAGAGCATGGTGGGAGTTAAATATTTCCTTTTTGTAATTGCACATTTCACATGCTGGAAGCAATTTCTGGATTCTATCCCCAGGACCATATTCTGCACCAGAACTGAAACTTTGTGATGGAAATTAATTACATTTTTGGTATGTCTGAGTTACAGATGATCAAAAAAAAATAAAATCAGTAAAATATGGGTTTTGGAGAAAAAAAACCAAATGTGGTGCTGTGATCTCTTTTGTGAAATAACTTTTGATGTCACCAAAGAAGTTTGTTCTCTGCCTGAAAGTCCTGCATGGCAAAACCATGGCTACAGAATGTGGCCTTTCAAAGAAATGTTACATGAGATGAAAAATATCACATCAGCTTTCAGAAGAGAAATCTGAAAAGAACTTGGAAAAATAAAAGCATTTCCAAGTCAAATATTTGAGATGAAGTGTTACCCATGGGAGCTTTCTTCATAAATACATAAAAGCAGCTTTTGGGGAATGCCCATAATTGCTGCATTACATATTCCTGCACTTGGCAAACTGATGCTTGAGTTTGAAAATAAATCAATTTGGGCTTTTGCAAGCGAGAGGGAGAGGCAGAAAATATGTTTGTGTTGGGCTGCAGTCATTTTTGGAGTACATCAGCAACTTTGGGGGCTTTAATAAGCTCACTGCAAAGGGCTTTTGTCCCCAAGCACAAGTGGACCTCAAAAGCAGAACAAAGGGACATGAAGAAGGCAATTCCATGGGGTGTGGATGGATGTGCTGCTGAGCTCTGCCTTGCCCAGGGTATTTACAGATCTGGGGATGCTCTCAGGCTGAGCCAGGGTGGAATTGGGGCTGTATTTACAGTGGGGATGCTCTCAGGCTGGGCCAGGGTGGAACTGGGGCTGTATTTACAGATCTGGGGATGCTCTCAGGCTGGGCCAGGGTGGAACTGGGGCTGTATTTACAGATCTGGGGATGCTCTCAGGCTGAGCCAGGGTGGAATTGGGGCTGTATTTACAGATCTGGGGATGCTCTCAGGCTGAGCCAGGGTGGAACTGGGGCTGTATTTACAGTGGGGATGCTCTCAGGCTGGGCCAGGGTGGAACTGGGGCTGTATTTACAGTGGGGATGCTCTCAGGCTGGGCCAGGGTGGAACTGGGGCTGTATTTACAGATCTGGGGATGCTCTCAGGCTGAGCCAGGGTGGAACTGGGGCTGTATTTACAGTGGGGATGCTCTCAGGCTGAGCCAGGGTGGAACTGGGGCTGTATTTACAGTGGGGATGCTCTCAGGCTGGGCCAGGGTGGAACTGGGGCTGTATTTACAGATCTGGGGATGCTCTCAGGCTGAGCCAGGGTGGAACTGGGGCTGTATTTACAGATCTGGGGATGCTCTCAGGCTGAGCCAGGGTGGAACTGGGGCTGTATTTACAGATCTGGGGATGCTCTCAGGCTGAGCCAGGGTGGAACTGGGACTGTATTTACAGATCTGGGGATGCTCTCAGGCTGGGCCAGGGTGGAACTGGGGCTGTATTTACAGATCTGGGGGATGCTCTCAGGCTGAGCCAGGGCTGGGCACAGCCCAGAGAGCTGATGGGAGGGGAAGGCAAAGCAGAACAAAGGGACCACAGAGACAAGGTAGGGTCCTGTGGCCCTGAGGAGGAGCAGGTGTGGGCTGGGCAGCACTGAAAGAGCAGCTGGATAAAGGACAGGGAGCACAGCACGCCCAGAGCAGGAGTTACTTCAAAGGAAGGCTTCTCCTCTCATCCTACAAAAGGTTCAGCGTGTGCAGCCCTGAAAGGGAAGAGCTGGGAGCTGATGGATGGGGCCTGGAGCTGGGCAGGAGCTCCTGACCTGCCCCTGTCCTGCCCCACAGCTCTCTCTGAGATCAAGGAGTGATTTTCAGCTTGATGTTCCTGGAGCACCCACAGTGCTGCTCCTCACCAGCTCAGCCCACTGGGCTGCCCCAGTATCCCCAATATCCCACAGGGAATATTTGGCTGCTCAGAAGGGTTGGGGTCCTGCCAACCCCAGCACTGCTTCCCCTCAGGAGCTGCACCTTATGTCCATGGGCAGGTTTGGGGGGTTGTGAGCTAATCCTGCTGTCCTGGAAGTACCCACTGGGGTTACAGATGGATTCTGACCTGCCCTGAGAAAGGCTCTTGGAGTGCTCAGTGTTTTCCCCGTTAACCCTGCACATCTGAGACATTTAAACTGGTTTGCAGACACAATGAATTGATCTTGCTGCTGTTCCTTCACTGGGTCACTCAGGCAAATTCCAAACAGAAAGAAGAATATAGTTCCCTGTTTTTATTGCAAGAGTTTCAAATCCAGTGCAATAGGTTTTTTGGTTTTTGGGGTTTTTTTTTTTAATTATGTTCTGCCAGACTTTGCAATAATTCTGCTCTCCTCCTTCCAAATCTCCCCAGCTTTGCTAATTCCCTTCCAGGCTGGTGTGGCTCATCCTGGTGCCAGGAGTCTCTGATCATGTGCAATATTAAGGTTTCTTATTAAATCTTCCAAAAATTACATGCAGGGTCATACCTTAGTGAGAATTCTGGGAATTTTAAATAGAAATTTTAAAAGCTGCTGATAACAATAACTATTGACAACCAGCACCATTTGTTGTGTATTTGTTTACAGTTTTATACACATATGTGAACTTTCCAACTCATTTATTGCCTTTAGTGACATGAATAACCAAGGGCATGATTTATAATGATTTGTCATCTGGTATTAGATTATAAAAAGTTTAATTAATTTTTCATTAGCCACAGTTAATGATGGCCTTGTTAAGTATCTCGAGGTGAAGCCAAGAGGTATTAACTGTATTAAAGACCAGTTTCAAGAAAATTACTTCTTTTATAATCCCCAAAATGAGTTATAATGTTATTTTCCCCTTTCAGAAAACTGGTTTAAGCTATATAGACATATCAAAATCTATACAGAAGACAAACATTGAGGCAAACTCGTATTATACTATCATATAATAATAATTATTGACCAATTTTTCCACCAATTAAAATGAGATCAAATTTCTTGAGGATACTTAAAAATCAACACATTGGTTTGTCATGTAGCAAAGAACTGAACTAGAATGAGTGACTATTTGCAGGAATTGGCTGCCACAAAAATTCTGCTTATTGTCTCAACTGTTTACCTAATTAAAAGATAAATTAGGGTTTGAAAATGTATTTGAAAATGTAATTTGATGGAAAAATCCCTTTGTTCTGCTCTGGGGCCTGTGCTGGGTGTGCATGGCAGTGATTGTCCATGACTCAGAGAACTTGCAGAAGAGTAAGAGATACCTGTGAATAATCAACATGGAAAAATGTAGGGGCGGGGTGGGGGGAAATGGAAATTTAAATTATTTTCCTAGCAAGCTTTCTTTTGATTTCCAGAAAAAGGGAATACATTAAAACTGAAATGAAAATCTTAAAAATAAATGTCTAAACATAGAGTGCTGCAAGGTGAATAGTCTTAAGGTTTATTTTAAACAGGTGGGAGGACCAGGCCTGTGGAAATCACTGGGAAATGTGCACAGAAACCTCAATTTTAGCAACTCTTGGCCATAATCTACATTTGCTAGAAATGTATTTAACTGCTGCAAAGAGCTGTATGAGGGTATTGGGGTATGGCTGTGGCTGGAAATGCCCAAGGCCAGGGGGACATCTCTGTGCTCAGTGACACAGCCTCAAAAAACCTCCTTTACCTCAGGCCTTTGCAGGAGTGGAGGTGTTGCTGAAACTCTGCAGGATCAGAGGAAAGTCTTGGTGACCTGTCTCATGAAAATTATAGGGTTTTATTGCTCCTGTTAGCAGCAGTGGGTGTTTATCATTTGTTAATCAGTCTTTACTGAACACCACAGTGGAAAGGAAGAAATTGCAGATTTCACAGCCAAAAATAGGAGGAAATGTGGATGGAACCTCCTGGGTCTATACTGAGCTCTCACAGACCTGGAAAGGGGATGTAGATCACACCACCTCTGCAAAAGCAGCAGCTCTTCACCCTCCATGCATCCTCTCCAAATTTCCCTGCACCTCTGCACCCCACAGCTTCCATGGGGAAGTTTTTCTGGTGCAGACGAGTAAATCCCAACAGCTCTGGGGCTGCTGCAAAGAGAAATTGCTGAAGCTCTGGTGGAAACAAATTCCAGCTGGTTGTAATGAAGTGATGCTCTGTCCAAGAACTCTGGGCAGGAGCTGTGCCCCTGTGCCCAGGCAGGGAACAGAAGGATGCTACACGACAGCTTAGGACTTACTGCATTGCACAGATGTCAGACACAAACTAGTACAATGTCCTCAGGGAGGGGGAAATCATTTTATGACCTATAAACCACACAAGAGAGCAAAATCAGAGGCCATTGCAAAAGGAGATGGAGAAAATCACTGCTAAACTCCCAGCCGCAATATTCTGGACTGGAGGACTGAATTCAGCAGCCCTGCCAAAATGACAGTGAGGAGATTGGAAGGGTTGGGAGCTTCTCCCCCAGAGCTGGGGGTGAGTTTGGCACTGCCCCTCTCACCCAACCCCTCAGCTCCTGTGCCCAGGGCCCTGCTGGGGACAGGCCCACCGTGTGCCATGGCCAGCACCTCCCAGAAGGAGCCAGGGCAGTGAGGGATAGAGGAAAAGCCCCGAGCTTTTCCTCAGGGAGGGGGAAATCATTTTCTGACCTATAAACCACACAAGAGAGCAAAATCAGAGGCCATTGCGGATGAAGATGGAGGAAATGCTCACTGCTAAACTCCCAGCCTTGTGCTGTCTGCATATTCTGGACTGGAGGACTGAATTCAGCAGCCAAAACGCCAGCGAGGAGATTGGGAGCTTCTCCCCCAGAGCTGGGGTTGAGTTTGGCACTGCCCCTCTCACCCAACCCCTCAGCTGATGTGCCCAGGGCCCTGCTGGGGCCAGGCCCACCGTGTGCCATGGCCAGCACCTCCCAGAAGGAGCCAGGGCAGTGAGGGATGGAGGAAAAGCCCCGAGCAGCAGCAGCAGTGCTGTGGGAATCTGTCACGGTGACACCGGCGGTACGCAGAGTCCTGCATGCTAATGATTGGTTTACAATAAAAATTACTTCAAATGCTGGATCAGAAAAAGGATGGTTCAGTCCATCAAATCGCTGTCAGCTGCAAATTAGGCTGCCCATCCCTAGGCAATGGAGAACATAATTGGCTTTGTCCATGGCTGGGTTTATTTTTATCTGTTCTGTTAAAGACAGGCTCTTGCCTCACTCGCGCTGGCACAAACAGAGAAAGAAGGCCTTGGTGCAGAAAGGCTTTTTTGCTCCTTCCACCTGCAATAAATGGGGCAAGTTACCCTTGGAATGCTAAAATTAGCCAAGGATCCTTTGAGGGACTTCTCTGTGTCAGAGCCAGGTTACCTGCATGGGAGAAAGTAGGAACAAATGGTATTTTGGTGAGAACAAATGGACTTCCAGGAGCCTTAGACTGAAATCACCTTCCAATCCAAGCAGCCAGGGCTCCAATCCAGTCAGGGTTACACAAGAGAGGCTGGAGGAGGTGGGAACCAGAATCACAGTACCTCCAGAACCTGCTCTGATTTCCTGCAGACAGGATGGAGGTGCACACACCTCCCGCCTCCCTTCCCGGGACTGATCATCCCCACCCCACCAGGCTTCCTCCCAAAAGTGCTAATGTGGGACTGAAATAACCACCAGCACACTTCCCTGGGGCTGGGGGAGGAGCTCAAACCCCTCACTGTTCCTCCCAAAGTGCCAAGGATTCTGGTTTTGGCTGCTGGGAGCACCTGTGCCCCAGGCTGGGTGTGGAAGGAGTCTCCAGCCCCAGCACCACTGCCAGACAGTCGATGTTGGGGAAGATGAAACAGGAAAGCCTGATAAATATGATTGTCTGGCAAAAGATTTTGAGAATATAGAAACTATAAACGAGATTGAAATGAATGCAAGCTTTGAGATCCCTCAGTTACTGAACAACTGGAAAACAATGGTGTGGCTGGCTGAAGGTGATCCCCTTTTGATGGAACAACACCCTCTGCTTGCAGACAGGCCCAAGGGTCACAGCAGACCCTACAGCTTGGCAGAAGGGGCCCAAAGAGGAGTTTATAGGGTTTAAAATGTAACACAGTGAGGTAATGTAATGATTCTTACAGGCTGTATGTAAATGCTGTAGGATTTGTATCTTGTACTGGATTGGTTAGTGAGAATCAGAATATTCAACACAAAAGATTTATTGTATTATAACAGGAACCTCGCTCTCTTACCCTTTTACTCTCTTACCCCTTTTACTCTCTCACCCTCTCTTCTCTCAGCCCCTCTCTTCTCTCAGGCCTGCTCTGAGCTGTGCCTGGCAGCTCCAGCAGGGCCCTGCACCCAGGCCCTCTGCAATGAACCCCAAGTTCCAGCCCTGGCTGCAGAGATCTCCCATCTCCATCCATCCCAACCATCCTACCCCCTGACACTCGTACAAGTCAAGACTTTCCAACTGTCCCTCAAATTCCTACCTCTGTCTGTAAACTCCAAATATCCCTCTCTGCTCCCCTCCCTGTGCACAAGTTGAAGTCCATGCCCTTCCCCGGGTGGCTGAGCTTTGTTAGCACATTTCCCTGGCACTGCAGGGTACAGAGAGACTCCAAAAGGGAGAATATCCACTGGAAAAAAAAAATAAATATAGCTGACTAAGTAGGAGGAGGAACAATGTCTGTCATCTTAACCTGTCTGTCATCCTAACCCAGAGAATTCTCTGCTCTACTTACTTGGCTCTGCCTTTATCCCCCTCCAACTTTAGGGCCTTTGAGCAGCACCTGGTTACCTGGGAAATCCTCTGCTCTGCTAAAGCCCTGTGAGAAATAAGGGAATGCAGGCAGAGGGAAGGTTTAGTTCTATTTCATGTTGCACCAAGTACAAAAGATCTGTCTGTGAGTAACTCCTAGGATTGTGCTCATCAGCAAAGGCCAATAATTCAGAGTGAGAACGCACTGGAGACCTCTCTGAGGTACAAATGGCTGGAAAGAATTAAAAATTATTTACTGTCCACCTACTCCTCTAGGTTTGTGTCCCAGTTTGACCACCCTTGCCTTGCTGTATGTGCAGAAATTACGGCACTGCCAGGAGATGCTGCTACTTGAAGTAGGAAGCAAAGGATAAAAAAAAATATGCTTAAGAAGATGCATTAAATAATGATCAAGGTTTCTAAGGAGCTAGTGAAAGGTAACATTGTTGTTATTGTAATTATTTTTGTTGTAGTTGTTGTTCTTGGCAGTGGTGATGATGATGAGTGCTGTTGTTTATCATTATTATTATTAAGTAGGTGAAAATCACACAGAGCAAGAGGTTTGCATCTCATCCTGGGCTGGGAGGCATCTCTGTCACTAACCTGGAGCCTTTATATTATTTCTAATATAAATGATTACATTTATAATTGAAACATTGATATTTAAATATAAAATTATAACATTGTATACTTTTTACCATTATAAAATTATAGTTTAATATAATTATTACTAGAATAATAATTTCTATTATTCTAAAATAATAGAAATCATTCTGGCACACCAAAACAATCCAGCTGTGACCTCAGTGAATCCAGCATGCAGAGGAATGCCAGGCTGGGGAGCTCTGTGCTCAGGGCTGCTGCAGATGGGCTGGGGAGGGTTTGCCCTGATAAGGCTCTCACGTGACGCTGCCTTTGGGTTGTCAGCGAAAGTCCTGCAGATTAGTGTCCCCTGAAATCTCCCTAAGCAGCTCTAATGCCCTCAAATGTGCTTGCTGTGGCTCACTGGGAAGGCTGCACGAGACCAAACATTAATTATTAGTGTAAAAATAGAATTTCTTTTGGTGATTCCCATCACCGTGCGCCGCTGAGAGCTTCGCTCCTTTCTCTCAAGTCTGGAAAGAAATTCAGGATGTGACCCTGCTGAAAACTGCAAAATTAAAATCAGAATCAAAAGATTTTTACCTTTCTGTGTAACTGAATCCAGCTGGCCTCCTCCTACCCTGCCTTGCAGTCATTTACAGATATGCAAATGGAGGGAAAGAAGTGGTGCTGTTTGCATCTGCATTACACACCAAAAAATCAGAAAATGCCTCTGTTCTCACAGCTTTGCAGAAGTTTTGCCATTCTGCTGCCTTTTTTTTTTTTTTTGACCCAGATCAACATTAAAATGTGGTTTAGTGGTATATTTAAAATGAAGGAATCATTCTCTACCTGGGCAATCCTGGTGTCACTCTAAAAACCTGAAAACTTTAACTTCTACAGGGTTTTCAGGATGCAGAAGAGCAAGGAGAGGTGGGAATGGAGCCCTGGCAGGGAGTTCCTGAGGGCCTCATCTCCCTTGTGTATTTAAGCTGGGAAATTGTTCAAGTTTGAGGGAGGGCCATCTTCAGTGGCCTTCATGTAAGGCTGGCCCCAAATGGCTCCATCAGGAATGGGTTCTTCCAAAAAAAACTACTGCTTAAATGGCAAAATAAAAGATAGCAGTTTAAACAGCACAGTGTCACAACTTATCAATGCTAACTTTGAATATTGAATAAGCAAGAAAAAAGATTTTGCACTAAACCCACCTAGAGTCCCAAAGAAGTTGCTGAAGGAAGGAGCTGGTTTAGCAGCTAAAACCCTAAAACCAGTTAGGGGATTATTTGGAACATCAAATATTGGATCTGCCTCTATGGCTTCTTCAGAAAAACAATGAAAATGGCCTGTTAAAATTAGTAACCTCTGGGAGAGCTATACTAACAATTGAGCTGAATTTATTAGGCCCTGATAAGGAGTTGTAGGTATGAAAAGGAACAATCACAGGCAGATTCACACACTCTGGTCACTGACTGGAAGCTTCTGTGTGTAAAGTTTTTGTTTCTCCAGTAGCCAGCATAGAGGGAATCCTTGTAATAATAATAATAATAATAATAATAATAATAATAATAATAATAAATAATCCTTATGTTAGAATATTTCCACCTTCAGAGTAACCTCAGTGGGAAAGTGCAAAATCTTGCTGGGAGGTGAAAACAGCTGCTGTAAACCTATTTTCATTGATTTTTTTTTTTTTTCCTAAAAGGGTTAACACAATAAAACACAATTAGCCTTGAATTATCCTGGATTTGTTGGATGTTTAGCTTGAAACATTAACATCCCCTTGGCTGCAGTGGCACCATTTCACTTCAGCCTTTCTCTTCACCCCTTGATATCACTCAACAAGGAGGGAAGGACAAATCAGACAGCACCAGCTCAAAAATATGCTCAGAATTCAGCAGCCTGATTGCTGCTGACCACCCAGAGGACAGGTGTGACACAAATTTATGGCCTTGATTGTAAACCAATATCTGCTCATTTCATTTATGAGCCCATTACATGTTTTATTTTGACAGTTCCACCGCCGTGTTCCCGCAGTCTTCTGGCCATAAACTGCTCGCAGTGGGATGTGGAGTTTATTATTTGGTGTGTGGGCACTGAGCACCCCACAAGCTGATGAACTATGGACAATTTATTCATTGGATTTTAAGCCCAGTTAAATCAAGAGCTAAAAGGGAGCCTCGCTCACACTCCCTGCAACTGCAAACATTTGAAACTGTGAAAGCGGGGAGGAAATTGTTATGGATTTTACATTCCAACGTTACACTCATGCCTAAGATTTTATCTCTATTCAGGAATTCCAGTGCTCAGAGCTCGCTGTAAATCTGCTGATTTGAGATATTTTTTCCCAAAGTTCTTGTTTCTGGAAGGTGACTTCCCAAGGAGATGGTAGGTCCCAGCTATGCAGCCAGCCAGGGGGAGATGGATGGTGCAGAAAGAGAGAAAATGAATGGAAAATAAAAACCCTAAACACAAGGACCTTGAAAACTTGAAGATGTGCACAAATAATCCAGGAATGCAGGTGTGCAGGCATGTGGGTGTTTGTGTATCCATATATCCATGTATATACTTCCAAGAAGATGATTTTAGCCAATTCCATGAATTCAGGGCCTGGATATGAAATGCCCAGAGCATGAGTTAACCATGTTGAACAAGAAACCTTCAATTCTTTCATGTTACATTTTTGATGTCATTGTTTCTATTGGAATCTGGTTCCAAATCTGCTTTTTACTGGATTTTCCTCCTGTTTTAATTGACAATGTATTTATTTTAAGGAGTGTAGTATATGGTCACAAACAATGTCAGTCAACATGAACAGCCACAGGATTGTGGGGTTCTGACCTCCTTAGTCAGTCTCTGCCATCCTCTCCATCAAATATATTTGATATCAATCTTTCTAGTTCCAAATTAAGACCAATTTCTTGTTCTCACTCTGATGTTATTTGAGAGAGCAAAATGTTCCCTTTACTTTTCAACATAATTTTGTATAATTCAAAAGTATTGTCATTTTCCTTCCACTCTTCCATTCAGAACCATCCTAATTTACTTTTTCCTGGATGAGTCTGACTTCCTAGACCTCTGATTCTATTTGTACATCCACAATGACTCCCTGGATGCAGTGACCAAAAACGACAGTTCCAAAGTTCCTGGTGAAAGAAATTTGGCCTTTTGTAAAATTGCCAAAAGCCTTGGAATTAGAAAAAGAAAACCAGCAATTTTCCTCTTCAACAAAATTAGAGAAGGAATCAGGGAACTCCTGCATGTAAAGTAGCCACGAAATTTGATTTCTGATGGCAATTTCCAGAAGGATTCCTGGCTGGTGGGAAAGAGGGAGAGCAGTTCTCTTCCAGAGGTCACTTAGAGCTGGAGGCTGAGCAGGACACTCAGCTCGTTCTGGCTCTCACCATTTCATAATTTTAGCATAAGAAAAATTATATCCTAAGTGCCTGCTAATGAGTTAATGCACCATGCACAGGAAACCCAAGCATTGCAGTGTTTGGTGTTAGGAGGGAGCCACAAGTTCAGGCCCCAGATCTCTTTGGCCATTTTTAGAGGTGCATTAGTCCACAGCTTCCATTAGGGATAAGTGAAATGGGAGTGAGTCAGCTCATCTTGAACTTCCCAGCTGAGCCTATTTTGGATGAAAGGTCACCTTCTGTCATTGGGAGCAAAGACAAAATTGGGGCAAGACTGGCAAGAGCAGAGCAGACATCATTGCCACCATCCCCTCCATTTCTGGTGAATTCCTTTTCCTATGAGATTAAAATGACTTCATCTCACTGCCTCTGAGCAATCAGCTCTGTCTCCATGTCCCAATTGTCCTCAAAGAGGAATCATGGAATCCCAGACTGGTTTGGGTTGGAAAGGACCTCAAAGCCCATCCAGTGCCACCCCTGCCATGGCAGGGACACCTCCCACTGTCCCAGGTGCTCCAAGCCCCAGTGTCCAACCTGGCCCTGGGCAATTCCAGGGATCCAGGGAGAAGCTTTGGGGTGAGCTCAGAGTGGCCTGAAGAACTGCAGGAAAGATGGAGAGAGACTTTGGGGAAGGGATGGAGGGACAGGACACAGGGAATGGCTTCCACTGACCCAGAGTAGGGATTAAAATGTAATAGAAAGCACCAAATTGCCACAGCTGCTCTGGGCACCCTGTGCCAGGGCCTGCCCGCCCTCACAGCCAGGAATTTCTTCCCAATATCCCATCAATCCCTATTCTGGGTCAGTGGAAGCCATTCCCTGTGTCCTGTCCCTCCATCCCTTCTCCAAAGTCTCTCTCCATGTTTCCTGCAGCTCCTCCAGGCCACTCTGAGCTCACCCCAAAGCTTCTCCTCTCCAGGCTGGACAACCCCAGTTCTCCAGCCTTTCCTCCCAGCAGAGCTGCTCCATCCCTCTGCTCATCCTGGAGCCTCCTAAGAACCATGCAAGGAGTGGTGCTGCCAGGGATCTCAGGAAAAGGAGAAGTAACAGCAGTAAACAGAAAATTCTGGCACCACTGGACTGAACGGAAGTGGCACCACTGACATCACTAAAAGTAGGCTCAAGTCTGATCTGAAAAGCAATTTAGCATATGAGCTTTTCTTTCCAAATGAGCAGTAAGTGCCTTCCTTCACCCAGAATTCGGTGCTTTCTATTACATTTTAAATTGATTGGCTTTATGGCCCAGTCCTGGGGAATTGCCCTAGCATGATCTTGTCTGGCTCGTGTTTCTAATTCTGGCAACTCTAAATCCAGATGCCCTGAAAATCCAGGCTGTTGCTTACAGCACATACTGGAGGTTAATCTCCATTTTTGTGTACCCAGGCAAAATCCAGGAATTGGGATGTATGGAAGATTAGCCCACAAGGTGAAAAGGAAATGAAGCCAAAAGAGAAATTGCAATAGAAAATATCCACATGCAGAGGGTGGAGGTGTCAAAATAAACCACAACCGTTATTCCACAACAAGAATTCAAACAGGTTTTTTTTTGCATTATCTAAGATTTTTCTAACGGGAACAATGAAGTTGCCATCTGAAGGTGTCTGTGGGCAGTGGATGGAGAGATTCAGAAAACACAGTTCCAGGTCCATGCTCTTCCTCTGTGTGGTCCTTGCTCAGCCTCATTTTGGACATTAAAACCTCCACTTGGGCTGCCAGGTGACAAGAAGCCTCTCTACTGAACAAAAAGGGTTAAAAAGGCTGCAGGAGGTTGTTGTGATGGAGGAAAGGAGGTTGTGGACTCTTCTCCAGGTGATAGAACAAGAAGAAACAGCTTTTGGTCGTGCTAGGAGAGGTTTAGATTGGGTATTACAGAAAATTTCTTCACCAAAAGGGTTCTCAAGCACTGGAAGAGGCTGCTCAGGGAAGTGGTGGCATCACCATGCCTGAAACTGAATAAAAAATGTCTTGATGTCCATTAGGGACGTGGTTTAGTCCTGGGTTAGTGGTTGGACTCGATGATCTTAGAGATCTTTCCCAAGCTGAGTGGCTCCATGATTCCAGGATGCGGCTGCAGAATTCTGTGCAGGATGGGAAGGGCTGGGGGAGCCCTCCCAGGGCTGGAGGGTGGCTCAGAACTCTCACTTTGGGTGGGACACATCACCCTGGGGCATTATTTTGCCTTGGATCCATGCATGAAATTCCAGCTGCTGCCAGAGGAAGCTGTGTGTGCCCACCCAGGGCTGTGAATCATCCCAGGAAAGGCTCATATATAAGTGGAGTGTGGAGGGTTTTTTGACATTGGCTATAATAAATATCAGCACATTTAGAAAAAAAAAAAATAAAATTGTGGGCTTAAAGGGAGGAAAAAAGCTACAGCTGAGTGTGGTTCACTAGAAGGAAATACCCAAGGCTGTTGAAACATTAGATAAAAAACTGATCTTGAAATGTCAGGAATCAGTGAGGATAACAACTGTCAATTTTGTCCAATAAAACCTCCCTTTTATTTTGCCTACTTTTCTCTTTTATTTTTAATAGCTATCCCTTAAAAATGCTGCACTCACAATTTGCTGGTATTTGCTGTTCTGTTTTAATGCTGTCTATTAGTTCTTCTCTCCTTTCCTTTTAATATTTACACATATCATCAAATGCTGGGCAAAATTTCTCTGCTGGAAAAAAAAAAAAAATCCCATGAGTGTAAACCAATTACAAATAACTTGCTACTGAGGGCATGGCTGGGCTTTCTGTGCTGCTCCAGTGTCCCATTGAGTTTCAAGTAGCTGAGGACACTTTTATATTAGAAATAATCCATGTTAATATCATTTGGTGCATTGTTATTTCTCAACATCATCAGAAAATAGCACAACTGTCCTAAATTAAAAAAAAAAAAATCAAGTTATGCTTTAATAAATAACTGATAATGAGGGCGCTGAGAAAAAATTGTGGCCAGGAACATCAGTTTGACATAAGCTACTCCAGCCTGAAGGATTCCAGCTGGAAAAGCCCAGTTTAAAATTCTAACACTTCCTCCATTTCATGTGCACTCAGCAATGCTCATGCAGCTCAGATAATCCGAGCCTGTATTTTGTATATGGTGTGGCAAATGCCAGCAGTGTATGGAAAATAGGATCCAGAGCAGCCAGAACGGGATGAAGGGAGCTCAGCAGCACCTGAGCCTTGGGCTGAGCTCTCCCAGTGCAAGCAGGACCCTCCAGCAGTCAGGGGAACCTCTGCAGGGGCTTGAGGGGGACAGGACAAACCCCCTGCATCCAATTTGGGACCCCTGGTAGCGAGGCTGAGCTGTTGATGCAGCAGCAAGAGAGGTCATGGTCCCTGAAACACCCCTGGGACAATGTGACAGAGATTTAATTGAAATAGTCTCTTCCAGAACAGGGCTAGAGGTAAATTCCAGCTGATGGTTCTGTTCCCCTGTCCGTGTTTGATAAATTAATTAAGGAACAGAGAGGGAATAAGAAAAGTGAAGCCTCATAAACTGCTTCACTAACTGCTGCACAGAGAAGACTCTCAATTCTTGATTTTTCCTCTATCAACATTTTCAAAAACACTAACATTTCTTCTTCTTCTTGAGTAATATCTAATATAGAATCCCAAGAATATTTGAAAGGGAGAGGGGAACCTCAATACTGAATATGAAGACACTGTGCAATATAGAAATCTCATGGGGACAAGGAGAGGGGTCATCAGGGCAGGGAGGGAGGTTAAGCTGAGCTTTGAGCCCAGTCTAATGGCATGAGCCTCTCATAGCCTGTGCAGCTGGGAGTGTTTCTGCCCAGGGCCACTCTCTGTGTGCTGGAGAGCTCAGCTCTGTGCTCTGCACAGCCCAGCACCCTGGCCTTCCCTAAATTCCAGGGTTCCCATGTTCCACTGAGGAGCATGGCAGGGAGAGCCATGGGATATTCCTTCTGAGCCCTCCTGGAGCATGGGCTGGCAGCTCTGGCACCCAGGAGATGCCAGCAGGCATCAATGATCCCATCAGGGATCAGCACACCCCGCTGGGGCCACCCTGGGCTCCCCACAGCTTCTCCTGCCCTGGAGGCCACCCCTGAGTGCCCAGCAGGGCTTTTGGGCAGAAATGCAGCTGGAGCTGTGTCCAAACCCTGCCCACACTCGGACCCGGCACCCCCAAACTGCTCCTGACCTTACCAAACCCAGCCAGCTGGGAAGCAGCTCCCATTTGCCATAATTACAGCAGAGCTGCCCTCCCCCTTGCACTATTTATTGCTTTTGCCCTTGCCGTGGATTGCTGGAGACAGAGACACTATTAAAGCTCAGAATATTTCTTTCTGGACAGTCAGGGCGAGCTTTGGGAGAAAACTCCCTGTTTTCTCTCCACCACTGCCCCTTCTGCTGGTAAGGGCAGGGCAGGGCAGGGGATGGTTCCCACTGCAGGCTGCCTGGAGCACTCCGTGCCTGCTGAGCAGCGACTGCAGCAGGGGAACGCTCTCCTCTGGTGGAACAGAACCGTGTAAGGATGTTTCTGCAAGGCACACTAATTGCCCAAGCACCCACCTCTAAGTTGGTTCTCCTCCCTTATTCTCACAATAAGAAGGGAAAGGTGCATTTCGGTGATGACAGCTGAGGCTGCCAAGAGGCAGCCAAAGGGCACCTGCCAGCTCCCACCCTGCTGACAGCATCCCCACAGCTCCAGGATGGGCTCTGGCAAGGAGATAGCTGGCTTGCCAATAATAATAATTATCATTAATAAGCGAGTGACGTCCTAATCTTGGTTACATCAGCCGTACCCTTCCCCGGAGCTGCTGCCAGTCACACTCACACCGAGCACGGCCAAGGGCCGGGAGCTGCTGAGGCTGGAGGGAGATGCAGGGGATGGCCCGCGGTGACTTCTGCCTCCTGGCTGAGGGGACAAGGGGACATGGCCTGGACAAACCCCGGGAGAGCCGCCTCTCTGTGTCCATTTGAGGCTCCTCAGCCCTCCGGGAAACCGCGGGGGCATAAAGGATGGGAAGGGAGGTGCGGGGCCGTCCCCTCCCTCCTCCTCCCCCGGGCATCCCGCGGGGCTGTGCCGTGTCACAGCCGGGCAGGGGGCACAGGGGTGTCCGTGTGTCCTGCGGGGCACCCGGCGGGATGTCCGTCCATCCCCGCAGCGCTCCGCGCTCCGCATTCCAGGGCCATCCCTGCCCTGTGCCAGCCCCTCCGCACAGCCCGACGGCAGCAGCTCTGGCGAGGAAAACGAGCGAAATTCGGGGCCGTTTGGCAAAGTTGCAAGGTCAGGGCTCCCCCCGCGCCCCCCGACCCTGCCCCACGGGCGGCATCCATGGGGAAGGGGGGGCTGCCCCCCAAACCCAGCGGGGTTTGCTGCCTTAGGTGCCTTTCCTGAGTTGCTGCCGAGCCCGCCAAGGTGCGAGCTTGTTGCGAGAACAAACTGTTGTGATTCCCCCTCCGGCCCTTTTTCCCCGCCTCCCCCCCGTTCCGAACGGGGGGTGTCGGTGCACGGAGCCTGCCGTACCCCATGTCGCTCCCGCGTCAGAAAATGAATGATGCAGCAATTTAATTAGGAGCGAGCGGTGCGTCCATATTGCACCGGCGGAGGAGAGCTCGGCAGCCGGGGGAAGATGCTGCGTGTCCGCGGGCGCGGAGGCTGCTCCCCTGCCCGCGCAGAGCGGCCCCGGGCCGGCGGGAGCCCGCGGAGCCCCCGGCACCTCCCGCCCGCTCCCGCGGCTCTGCCCCCGAACTTTTCGCTCCCGAGCCGCGGTTCCAGTTAAGTCTCTCCCGGCCGAGCCACCGCGGGGTGCGGGAGGGGGGTGCGGGATGCCCCGGGAGTTACGCGCGGATGAGTGCGCGGGTGCGGACAGCGGGGATGCGCGGAGCAGCGCGGGGCTCACCGCCCGCCCTGCCCGCAGCAATTCCCACCCGGCCGGGGGCAGGCAGAGCCCCCGCAGCCCCCCGAGCCCCCCGCGCATCTCCCGCACCAACTTTCGCCCCCCTCCGCGGATCCGCCGCGCCCCGCGCAGCCCCGTTACCTGCGGCGGCTCCCGGGGCGGGCGGGCACCGCGGGCGCGGCCCCTCCGCCTCCGCGCACACGCCGGGAGGACGCGGGAGGTGCGCGGTGTCTCCCCGAGGTGTTCGGCTCTGCGGGAAGCTGCGGGATCCCGGCGAGGCTCGGGGCGGGAGCGGCCCCGGGACGGGCGGGCAGCACCGGGCGGAGCAGGCGGTGATGCGGGGGCAGCGGGGCGGCCGGAGCGGGACCCCCGCGCTGCTCCCCGCCGCAGCCCTCGGCTGGCACTCGCAGTCAGAGCAGCTTTGATTTCCTCCAGACTTGGGCTTTTTGTTCCCTTTTTTTCCCCCTCTTTTTTTTTTTTTTTTTGGAAAGGGGGGTGGGTGCAAATTCTGCCCCATCCCGGCGGCTTTTTTTCCCCCCTCTCTGATTCTTCTCAGGTTTTTTTCCTCCCCCATCTGCCCGTTTCCCACTTCCCTTCCTATCCGCCAAGCAGCCCCCTCCTTCCCTCTTAAAAAAAAAAAAAAAAAAAAAAAAGGAGGAAAAAAAAAAAAGGATAGGGAAAAAAAAAAAAAAAGGCAAGGGAAAAAAAAACTGTGTAGTCAGGGCTTCCCAAATGCGCGCCCCCGACCTGGAGCCGAGCGCGCCCCCTCCGTTTGTTCCCCTTCTTGAAGCTGATTTTCATGACGTGGAGGAGCCTGATCCAGGGCAGGAGCGGCAGCGCACACACACACACACACGCACACACACTCGCACACACGCACACGGCCCCGCAGCGCCCCGCACCCGCGCACAGCCGCGCACCGCGCCCGGCGCCCGCTCCGCGCTGCCGCTGCTGCTGCTGCCCGGGGAAGGCGGCGGCGGCGCTGGAGCCTGCAGCAGCCCCTCTCCTCCCTCCTCCATTGAGTGTGCCAAACAGCAGCTCTGCATCCTAAAAAGGATCATTGAGGGGCTCATTGCATTCCCAGCACGTTTCAGGCTTGCTTCTTTTTTTTTTTTTTTCCTCTCCTTTTTTTTTTTAATCTTTTTTTTTTTTTTCCTTTTGCCTCAGCTTCAGCAGGAGTAGAGAGAGAGGGAGAGAGAGCCACAGAGAGGGAGAGGCAGAGACAAACCAGCAATCTTTAAACTCGAGCTTTCTTTTTTTCCCCCTTCCTTTCTTTTGCCTTTTTTTTTTTTTTTTTTTTTTTGGTAACGATGTGCTAAAATCTCTCCTGCAAACCGGTAAGTACAACCTTTCTGGATCCTTTTGTTTCCGCCTAGGGTCAAAGACACCCCCCTCTTCCAAAAAGAAGATATAATAATCCTCTTTATTTATTTTTTTATTTTTATTACAGCCCTTGCAGAAGAGAAAGAACTTAAGTGGCTAATATTTTGCAAAGGAGACAGAGAGATTGATACTGCAATATAGCTCTCGTCTCTCTCCCTTCTCCCCAATTAGATGCTGGTTTTAATTGCAGGGGGTATTTCTCTTTTCGTGCTTTCAACCATCTCCTCTTTCCCACAGGGGAGGGTTTCATTTGCAAGTTGATCCTAAGGATTTCTGTTCCTCTGGCATTTCTCTCCCCTAAATGCATCTTTCTGCTCTTAAGTTTACGGATGGGGGGCAATTTTTTCTAGTTCTTACACGAGGAAGGCAAAAAGGACCTTTTTATTGGGAGATTGAGACTAAAAGCAATGATCGCTCCGAATCATTCTAATGGGCATTTCAGGGATTCAAGGAAGGCTGCATCACCACTGGTATTATTCCCATCCTTAGCGTTTCCCTGTGCCCATACATTTAAAATATCTGGTGAAAGGAAGGGTGAAACCATATGTTGAAGGAGCTGCATCTCATTAGGGCAGTATTATTTTCATCTGATTGGAGAAGAATGGTGTCTTCATTCGGAATCGTGTATAGTAGGATAGAGAATTTATCGGCTGGTAAGTGTCAAGGTTTTTTTTTTTTTTTCTTCCACTTTCAGCTTTTTAACCGGGTCTCCTGCTTGGTCCTGGGGGCACAAAATGCCCTAATCCAAGGCAGGCTGAGCGTTTCAATCCTAGGTGCCTCTTCAGCTGTCACTTCCCTTTAGATCTGCTGATCGCATGGGCATGTGCTTTAGAAAGATTAATCATCTCTAAATGCTTTAATCAGCTAAAATGACTAATATGTGGTGTGTATTTATCTGATAATATACCGGTTGCATTAATTCACCGGGGCGCGTTCGCGAGGGGAAGATTTCCTTCCCAATCAGGGTCGTTAACCATTTACTCCGGTGAAGATGCTGTGGGGATTTCTGAGGGGAGCCGTTCTGCCAGGGACACCAGCACAGCTCGCACATTCCCTGCAACTCGCGTGTGGAACGCATCGAGCCGGGAGGGAGGGAGGGAGGGAGGGAGGAAGGAGATCTGAGGGTGGAGGTCCAATAACTTTGGGAGTTTGCATGGATGAAGGATGTGGTGCGACAATGGAGAAATGTGCCCGCACTTGGTGTGCTTCCCCCCCGGAGTCGAGGCGGGCTGTGATGGCTCCCGGGCTAAAACTGCAGCCGGGGATGAGATGCGGGCAGTTCCCAAGCCTGGGAAACGTGGAGAGACGCAACACGTTCGGTGTGCTCGTGGTGCCGTGCGGGGCTGCATGTGCTGTCCTCTTTATAGGTGGCATTTACCACGGGGAGGGGAGCGAGGCAGGCTGCTATCGCGTGATGCAGCCCTCTAACATCTCCCAAGTATAAATCAGGGCAAGGCTCACCCAGCCGACACCCCTGGAGTTGGTTGGGAACGTCTGCCCAACAATTGCTGAACTTTCCAGGAGCCCGACATGAGTCCAGAAGGTAGGGGCTTAGGGGAAGGAGAGGGGCAGGGCAGAAATACTGAAATCTGTGTTTCTCTTCCCGTTGCAGTTTTGTAAACACCAACAAATGATGAAACCTTCCACGGCAGAGAGGCTTCATAAAGGAAGGATGTTGTGGATAATTCTTCTAAGCACAATTGCTCTAGCATGGACTACACCTATTCCCTTGATAGAGGACTCGGAGGAACTGGATGAGCCCTGCTTTGATCCATGTTACTGTGAAGTGAAGGAGAGCCTTTTCCATATACATTGTGACAACAAGGGATTTATAAATATTAGTCAGATAACAGAGTCGTGGTCGAGACCTTTTAAACTTTATCTGCAGAGGAATTCCATGAGGAAATTGTACACCAACAGTTTTCTTCACTTGAACAATGCTGTATCTATTAACCTTGGGAACAATGCACTGCAGGACATTCAGACGGGGGCTTTTAACGGGCTCCGAGTTCTGAAGAGGTTGTATTTGCACGAAAACAAATTGGACATTTTCAGGAACGACACTTTCCTGGGTTTGGAAAGTCTGGAATATCTGCAGGCAGATTACAATGTCATTAAACGGATTGAAAGCGGGGCATTTCGAAACCTAAGTAAATTGAGGGTCCTTATCCTAAATGACAATCTTATCCCCATGCTTCCCACCAATTTATTTAAGTCTGTGTCCTTAACCCACTTGGACTTGCGGGGGAACCGCCTCAAAGTCCTTTCGTACCGCGGGATGTTGGACCACATTGGCAGGAGCCTGATGGAGATCCAGCTGGAGGAGAACCCGTGGAACTGTACGTGCGAGATCGTGCAGCTCAAGAGCTGGCTGGAGCGCATCCCCTACACCGCTCTGGTGGGGGACATCACCTGCGAGACCCCCTTCCACTTCCACGGGAAGGACCTGCGGGAGATCAAGAGGAGCAAGCTCTGCCCCATGCTGTCCGACTCCGAGGTGGAAGCCAGCCTGGGCATCCCTCAGCTGTCCTCCAGCAAGGAGAACGCGTGGCCTACCAAGCCTTCCTCCATGCTGTCCTCCTTCCATTTCACCGCTTCCTCTGTTGAGTACAAAACGTCCAACAAGCAGCCCAAGCCCACCAAGCAGCCCCGGGCACCCCGGCCTCCCCCGACCCCCCGTGGCCTGTACCCGGGGCCCAACCAACCTCCCGTGGCTGCCTACCAGACCCGGCCCCCCATCCCCATCATCTGCCCCACCGGCTGCTCTTGCAGTTTGCACATCAACGACCTGGGCCTGACGGTCAACTGCAAGGAGCGGGGATTCCACAACATCTCCGAGCTCCTGCCCAGGCCCTTGAACGCCAAGAAGCTGTACCTGAGCGGGAATTTGATCCAGAAAATCTACCGCTCCGATTTCTGGAATTTTTCCTCCTTGGATCTCTTACACCTGGGGAACAACCGGATCTCCTACGTGCAGGACGGGGCGTTCATCAACCTGCCGAACCTCAAGAGCCTGTACCTGAACGGGAACGACATCGAGCGGCTCACCCCGGGCATGTTCCGGGGCCTGCAGAGTTTGCATTACCTGTACTTCGAGTACAACCTTATCAGGGAAATCCAGCCGGCGGCCTTCAGCCTCATGCCCAACCTGAAGCTCCTCTTCCTCAACGACAACCTGCTCCGCACGCTGCCCACCGACGCCTTCGCCGGCACCTCCCTGGCGCGCCTCAACCTGCGCAACAACCACTTCTTGGCGCTGCCGGTGGCCGGGGTGCTGGAGCACCTGCACGCCATCGTGCAGATCGACCTGAAGCTCAACCCCTGGGACTGCACCTGCGACCTGGTGCCGCTCAAGCAGTGGCTGGAGGCGCTCAGCTCCGTCAGCGTGGTGGGCGAGGTGCTGTGCGCCAGCCCCGAGCCGCTGGCCCGCCGCGACCTGCGCTCGCTGGAGCTGGCCGCGCTGTGCCCCGCCGCCCTGCGCCCCGCCGCCGCCGCCTCGCCGCCCGCCGCCGCCCCGCCGCCGCCCGCCGCCACCGGCGCGGCCGCCTACGAGCTGCCCCCGGCCGCCGCGGCCGCGGCCGTGCCGCTCTCCGTGCTCATCCTCAGCCTCCTCGTCCTCTTCTTCTCCGCCGTGCTGGTGGCCGCCGGGCTCTTCGCCTTCGTGCTGCGCCGCCGCCGGCGGAAGCTGCCGTTCCGCGGCCCGCGGGCGGAGGCGGCGGACCTGGGCGCGGTGCCGCTGCGCTGCCCGCGCCTCTTCCCCGAGGGCGGCGGCGGCGGCGGCGGGGGCGGCGGCGGCGGCAGCGGGGGGGGCCCCGGGGAGCGCTCCCCGGAGAAGGCGCCCCCGGCGGGCCACGTCTACGACTACATCCCGCACCCGGTGACCCAGATGTGCAACAACCCCATCTACAAGCCGCGCGAGGAGGAAGAGGCGGCGGGCGGCGGCGGCGGCGGCGAGGCGGCCGAGCTGCTGCGGGGCGGCGGCGAGCGCGGCTTCGCCCACCCCGCCGCCCCCGCCGCCGCGCCGGAGCCGGGCAGCAGCTACCGCACCTTGCTGGAGAAGGAGCAGGAGTGGAGCCTGGCCGTGTCCAGCTCGCAGCTCAACACCATCGTGGCCGTGCACCCCCAGCACCCCGCGGGCGGAGGGCTGGCGGCGGGCGCGCTCGGGGCGGCGGCGGCGGGGGGAGCCCCGCGGGACCGCGACCGCCCGCCGCCCTGCGCCGTGGGGTTCGTGGACTGCCTCTACGGCACAGTGCCCAAGCTGAAGGAACTGCACGTCCACCCCCCCGGGATGCAATACCCGGACCTGCAGCAGGACGCCCGGCTGAAGGAGACCCTGCTCTTCGCGGCCGGCAAGGGCTTCCCGGACCACCAAACCCCCACAAGCGAATACCTCGAGTTAAGGGCCAAACTCCAAACCAAGCCGGATTACCTCGAAGTCCTGGAGAAGACCACGTACCGGTTCTGACCGCCGCCCCGCCGCCCGCCCGGCCCCGCCGCCCGCGAGCAGAGGATCCAGCTGTGCGCTCTGCCCCGCCAGATGTGCGCGCTGCGGGGCAGGGCCCTTCTCAGATCAGTAATCGACGAAGTGCCTTCGCAGACTTTTGCCAGCAGATGTTAATCAATCATTATTTTTTATACTGAAACTGAGACTTTGACTGTGCCATGTCTAAAGGTATATTATTATTATTATATTATTATTATTATTATCGGGGATCTTTGTATTGATCCTGATTAAGTAAATTCTATGTGTGTCTCTTTCTCTCTTTTTTCTTTTCCCTTTTCTTTTATTTTCTTTATTCTTGTTGTTTGTTTTGTTCGTTGGCTCTTTTTTTGTCCTTTTTTTTTTTTTCTTTTTCCGTTGGCAGTAAACTTCCTTGATATTTTCCCTTGGAGGGGAAGGGGAGGGAAGATGGCATTTTCTGGCCTGCTTTCTTCTTGCCCATCATGGCACAGATTCTGTACATTTATTTAAAAGAGAGAAAAAAAAATAATGCAAAGAAGCAAACGAGCGCAGTTTGCTGCATGCCTGGAAACTGCAAGAGGGAAGGGAGGGGAGGGTCTTGCTCGAATGTCTCACTCTTGTCTCTCTCCCTCCCTCGCACGCACACTCCTCACCCTCACCCTCCGCCAGCCCAGCCCCTCCAGGGGGGCTCGGGGGGAATCCCGGGGGCTGGGGGAAGCCACCCGGAGCCGAGCAGCCCAAAGGATGTCACCACGTGGCGCACACACCTAGGGGATGCTCAGTGACACTTCATCATGACGCCATGGGTTTTTTTTTTGTTTTTTTTTTTTTTTTGGAGGACATCCGCACTTTCCTAATAAAAGCGACATGCAAATATACAGAGAAAAAAAAAAAAAAAAGGAAAAAAAAAACCAAAAAACCAAAAGCTAATGGGCGCCTCTCACTAACAGCTTTGTAGGAAGCACTTTTAATGTTTTCTCTCCATGCACCCATACACACACACACGCACACACACACACAAAGGTACAACAATGTGCATATATTTATTCTGTAATTTCAAGTGAATATAAATTGTAAAGGTAATGTTAAATCATTGTACAGTGATGCGTCTGGTATAGCTTTCCTAATAAAACGTTTTGAAAAAAATTGCAGATATATATATATATATATATACACCCCCAAATATATATATATATATAGGAATACAAAGCTTGAACCTGAAACTTCAGCTTCCTCCACAGAGATTTCCTTCCCCCCATAACCTTGAGCGCTATTTTATTAATAACAGTTCGATGCACTGTGATGTTAACAGAGGAAAAAAAACCCTGTACAGCGTCTCTTGCCAAGATACCACCCGAGACTGTCACAAATCCGATTTGCGATCTGTATCCCTGCCGCACTGTCCTGACAGTTAAAAATATCGGGAAAATTGGGAGCGCATCCCGCCGGAGCGCTGCTTCCCGGCCTGCTGGAGGCACCGGGAGGCATCGCAGGGATGCTGCCGGTGCTGGCAGCGGGGTGAGCACTCAGAGAGCTCCCACCCCTCCGGATTAAACCGCATTTCCACTTTGGAATGGGGGGATGCGATCTGGGAAAGCAAAGCATCCATCCCAGCGGCCGCGCCGCCCTTCTCCCGCTGCTACCGCAGGGAGACCAAAGACCATGGCATTTCCCTGCCCGGGCGGGTCCCGGTTGGTATCTTGTCCGCGTTGGTGTCTTGTCGCCGGCGGTGTCCCTGTGTCCGGCGGTGTCCCTGTGTCCGGCCGTGTCCCTGTGTCCGGCCGTGTCCCTCTGTCCGGCGCTGTCCCCGCGGTCCCGGGCCGGGCGCGGAGCCCTCGCCGCCGCCAGGTGGCGCCCCAGCCCCAGCGCTGAGGGGCGGCGGCGCGGCCGGAGGGCCCGGGCTCGATCCCGGGGTGGATTCCGGGATTCATCCCGAGATTGATCCCAGGATTGATCCTGGACTCGATCCTGGATTCCATCCCGGCCTGGAGCAGCTCCCGACGCCGCTCCCTGTCCCCGTTCGCCCCGCCGAGTGAACCCGCGGGCGCCTTGTCCCGGGGCGGGCAGGGCCGCCATGGGCAGCCCCCACAGCCGGGCGCTGCCCCGAGGGCCTTCAGAGAGTGGGATTAATCCAGAAATACCCAACGTGTCCAGAGAGTGGGGTTAATCCAGAAATACCCAATGTGTCCAGAGAGTGGGGTTAATCCAGAAATACCCAACGTGTCCAGAGAGTGGGGTTAATCCAGAAATACCCAATGTGTCCAGAGAGTGGGGTTAATCCAGAAATACCCAACGTGTCCAGAGAGTGGGGTTAATCCAGAAATACCCAACGTGTCCAGAGAGTGGGGTTAATCCAGAAATACCCAACGTGTCCAGAGAGTGGGGTTAATCCAGAAATACCCAACGTGTCCAGAGAGTGGGGTTAATCCAGAAATACCCACTGTGTCCATCAGCACCATTTGTCTGGACAGAGGTCAGGGTGTTTTGTCCCGGTGAATCGAGGTTGCTCCCCCAAAGGTGCTGCTGGGACCAGGGTCTGTCACCTCCTGGCAGAGGGTCACAGTGCCAAGGTCGCTCTCCCCACCACTTGCCCTTTCCTTGGGGAGCAGCTCGGTTTCACCCCACACAACGTGTTTTAACAGAGATAAACCCATAAATACTTGCTCTCCCCACAATGTTGCTATTTACAGCTCTGGGCAGGATGCTCATGGTGAGCTTTACTCTTGGAGAGTCATTTCCCTGGCCTTGGTAGCAGCTGTGTGTGTCTGGAGATGGAGGGACAGCTCTGAACCCCTGTAAAGCTGGCATCACCCTCCATGCCATCAGTAAAAATATTACACATTGCAATTTCCTCTCTTGAGTTGAGATTGTGTTTCCTCACTGCTGCCTTCAGCTCTGACCCGTTGGGGTTTGCTCATTTGTTTGTTTTGCTGAGTTTTTAATAGATAGTGGAAGAGCATGCACGTGCTAAGAGTATTAAACATGCAAGTGCAAAGGCCAGATCCTTCTTATCATAATTGTAATAATTACATTGATAAGCCTACATGCAAGTGATGCGTGGAGCTGTATAAATCAGGTTAAAGTACAACCCCCAGTGAGAGTGGTGCTGTATACATTTGGCAATGTGCTCAAAGCCCCAATGTTCATACTTGTATCCAAATAGAGTAAAGCCAGTTGCAAATAATGTTTATATTTTAATTAAACTGCAGAAAGGCAAGAGAATTTCATCCTTACTATAGGCAGTAATCTCGCCCGTGGACGGTGAGCAGATCTATTTATTCAGTGGAAATAAATTTGTTCTATGAGAATGGAATTTTGTATTAAAAGAGATAATTTTTGGCTTACATTGAGTTATTTTTCTTTCCTTGCGTAGGAAACTTCCTTTCCCTTGTGTACTGAGATGATTTTGGGGATGATTTGCTCTGGAAGTGTTGACAGTGTCTAAGTGTGATATCTAAAGGGTGTTTTGATGACTTTTATTTTGCTTTTTCGTTGTGTTGAGCTGAGGCTGAGTGGGTAGCAGCATTCCTTTCCCACTGCAGGAAAAAAAGTGGATCCATCATATCTGACCTGCAGTGGGTGACACTCTGCATGCTCCAACCCAGGTTCCTCCTAATTAATAGGGAGTGTTAATGATAATTCTGTCTTTGTCAGCAGTAGCATTGGTAGCATTATGGTAGCATAATGCTACTGGGAAGGATTCAAATAAAATCAAATGATCTGCAGTTGCATTAGAGCTGTTTGATGGGATGCTATGTGAAATAAATAATTTTTTAGCTGATTTCATGGTTGTACAAGTACCTGCTGTCAGCCTGAGCAGCTCAACCTGTGGTAGTAAAGCCTTCAGCAAGTGTTTGGTTTATTCCCTCACTGACCATTGAAATTCTTCCTACAGGTGGAAAAGAACAGCAAGGCCAGGTAAGCCCCAGTCCCAGCCAACAGCTGCACACAGGGAAATGGAAAGGATGATCCTGGTGCTCAATTATTGGTGCTTTTTGTATTTTCTGGATGTTGTCGTTGATGTCACCATCACATTGTACCCTAGGTTAAAAAATTTGTTTGGAAATGGCTTCATGGAATCTCTTGAGTGTATCAACAGCGATAGAAAGTTGTTAAATGCTATGGTATGAGTGATAATGGGAATTTTGGAAAGCCTGTTGCCTACTGCTGTGATTAGAGTGTTATTGGAGAGTGAGAATCTCATTTCTTAGGAGCTTCAGTGAACATGAGTTAAGCTGTGGCAGCTCCAGATTTTGTCAGAGACCTTTCCAGACAAAAACCACCTTTGAGTGTGGCAGCGCAGCTGATTTGGTTTTAAGCTAGAAATGAGTGGGTTTGTCCAACTTGTTCTCTGAGAACTTTGAAAGGGGGGAAAGGTCTCTCCAAAATGTGAGGCTGTTCTCCTGAAGCACTTGGGTGTGCCAGCAGCACTTGATGATCTCTGTGCTGCCTCCACTTGCTTCAAGTACCCACTTCACATGAAGAAGACGTCATGGTTGGGGTTGAGGTTTAACAGAGATGTTCACGTGAAGAGCAGCATGTAGAATTTGGCTCTGAGTGTGGGAGTTCACTGCTCAGGACATTGCTTTACCACAGATACAACTCTTGGCAGAGCTCCAGCCACCCCAGGGTGAACTTGTTCCAGGATTGCCCTTCTTCCAAAGGCACTTGCTTTTACAACGTGGATTTATGGACACTGGGAAATCAGGCTCTGTGTGCTGCATGTTCCTATTTTCTGAGTTTTTCCAAGGCTTGGTTTTCAATCTGTGGCTGAGGTTCTCAGAGAATTTATGTATTTATGTATTTGTGTGTACACAGTTATGTATTTGTGTGTACACAGTTATGTATTGGTGTTGTACACGGTACAACACATTTTTTTCTCCATGGAAGAAATGCAAATCGACCCAGGATGTAGCTCACAACAGCTCTTTGTACAAAAATTCCTATTTTTTAATTCTGGTGTAAGTGGAAATACTTTTTTTTTTTTTCCAGTTCTAGAAATATTTCTGGTTTGATTGGGCAGTGGAAGAATTGGAACGTGCTTGGAACAAACCCTTGAGTGGGAATGGAGGGGAGGCCCAATTCTGCTCCCTTGAAGCCAATGTTGAGACACCACATTATGCTCAGTTTTAGTCAACAGACTTGAATGAAGAGCAAAATCTGATCTCAGAAAATTACAACATCTATTAAGTGGATTCAAGTATTTTGAGACAAGTACTCCATGGGACTGTTTCAGAATAAAATGAGTAACGGTACAGGGAAAATGGGTTTGCCATCAATTCAGTGATTCTCTGATTGACCTCACTCCCAAAATAACCAAACAATCTTTTAGGCTTTTGATTTTAAAGACAAATTTGTTTAGCTCTAATGGCATTGGTGACCAAGTATTCAAGAAGATTACTAATGTAACAATTGCAAATTATTTGGAAATACTTTATTAGTATTATCTTTTTTCTTTGAGAGCAAGAATATGGAGGTCCCTTCCAACCCAGGGCATCTGTGTTTCTGTGATTGACAGGCTCTGACAACTGTGTTTCCTACAACTTCTTTAAAATGTCTTTCCTCCATCTTTACAGTTTCCCAGTTGTGAAATTCTGTCATTATCTCATTTTTGTTCAGGTTCTTGGGGCAGTTTGGCAGATTTCTATGAAACCATTGACTGTGCTCAGAGAGCAAAGCACAGGGTTCCCCAGGAGGCTGCTGGGGTGACACCTGTAGGTTATTTTTGATCCCTGTGGAAGTATTTGGAAACACCTCCCTGTGGTGGCATTTCCTCTGCTAAATTGGTCAGTATTGTGGTGTTATCAGGATGGTGTCAGATGGATGATTTTTGTGAGAAAATGAGAGGAAAAGGCTCAAAGAGCAGAGCTGCAGGAAGGCTCTGTGCCACATTCATGCTGGGTGGTCTCTGGAGGATGGGTGGTGCATCAATCCTGATATTTTTGAAGGTTAAGGATGTTGATCTGGAGTGTGGGGTTATTTTTAGGCATTATTTAGAGGTGTGGACATGCAAGACTCAGCTGTTGGTTGCCTTAAAAAGAACAGATACTAACAGAGGGCAGAGCAAAAAATATTCACAACCAAGTCCTATGTCCTATCCTGAATCTTTAATGTCCATTTACTTTTCCTAATGTCTTTATTTTTCCACTAGAATTTTCTAAATCTCTCAAGAATATCCTATATATTCTGTGAATCCTGAAGAGATATTTCAGGTTAGCCAAGGAGTGACTCTCTCTGTTCTTGGGAATTCCAGCAAATGGAGGAACATCCTGCCCATGGCATGTGGCACAGCAATTTGGCTTGGCCTTGGAGCACGGTGCCAGGGAGGGAGGTTCTCTGCCCTGATCAGGTTTTGCAGTAGGGCGTGAATGATTCCAAGCAGGAATTCCTGAATTGTGATAAATCACTTTTGGAATGGGAAAGACTTCATTTGTGCTGCTGCCTCTGGTGGCACTGCCGTCCCTGCTGGTGGTGGTGGCACCCAGCACCATTCCTGAGGAGGGACTCCTGTGACAATTAATCTAAGAACCAAACAACCAACCAAAAAAAAAGCTGAAGAAAGGTTTGGGACTTTTTGTCCTACAGGGACCTTATCTGAATTTAATGACATTCCCCAAATGTTACAGTGGCATTAATATACTGCTTATGGGGGTTATATGCATTCTTTTTCTTGCTTTCCTTTGCTTTTCTAGAGACAGTAGGTGGATTACACCTTAAAGAATTACAGGAATGTATTTTTTGGTCATTTTTTCAGGCTGTACTTGTTTAAGACTAAGTCAGTCCCAACAGTAACTGTCCTAAACTGAGTTTTATAGAAAGATACATAAACCTTTGGGTTTGTACTTGGTCTCCAAATTATTTTACGTGTTTAAATATATATATAAAATGTCCATTATCTGAATAACCCTTGAACCAAAGTCCATCTTTGAACCTTGGAGGCTTTTGCTTTGCAAATCAAAGTTAATTAATGTTTTGGGTTTGTGCAGGTTTTTTTGACCTGCAATTGTTCAGTTTGATTTTTATCACTGCTATGACCAGAGAGAGGGAAACATTGCAGTGTGAAAATTCCCATGATGGGACTTTAATTCTTGTGCTTCTTTTCCTTGGAGAGTGAGGGATCTCTGCTCCAAAGAGCATAGGAATTGGCACTGAGAGCTGAAACGTCTTCACTCTGCTGTGTCCCGGGAGCGCCCAGCACGGTCTGACTCAAAGGGAGATGCCAGAAATCCCCATTCGTGAGATTTCAGGGTTGGATGGGACCAGCCAAGCTGCTCCACCTGAGAAATCCAGTCCTTGGGGTCCTGCACCACTGGAGCCACCAGCCCCGTGTGTGCTGGGAGCTCTGAGAAAATTCATGTTGTGGTGCTTTGGTGAAAAATGAGCTTTACAAAAATTAGGCCTTGGTTATGGATGCTGGTCAGTTAAGCTTGTCTGTCTTTTTTAGGGAACACATCCAGGTTTCTCTGGTGCTGTTAAACTGCCATGCAAGGGCAGGACTGATCAGTTGTCCCCAAAGCACTGCTGGAATAAATCTGTGGCTAAATGCATTCTTAATAATCAGAGAGACATTTCCTGTGGCATCACTTCTGTTATGTTTTCTTGCAGTGACCCAAAAACCTGGCTGCTTTGGAAAGTGGATAGTATTGGCAAGCAAAGAGATATGGCAAGTAAAAAGTCTTTTTTAGATCCAGTTGATGTCAGTGTTTTCTTCAAAAAAAAGGGCAAGTCCCAGCCCTGAGGGGTCCTGAGGAAGAGTCAAGGCACTGATTAAGGCAGAGAGTAATTGTTCAGTCCATGCTCAATTGTCCCCTTCAGTTTTAAACCAATGAAGAATTGTGGATGGATGTAATTTATGTAGATAAATATATATATATATATATATATATATATATATATATATATGTATGTATTTATTCCTGTTAGCAGTGGGGGGCTGTGGCACTGCAGCCAGGGAGGCTGATGGAAGGAATGGCAATGGCTAAGCTGTGACATGTGGGAATTTTGCCAAGGCTGACAGTGAGAACGGCACCTGAAAGTCAAGTGCCTCTCGCTGGCTTCGAGACAGCCAATAACTACATGAAATCCTTGTTGCAAACCCTTGTTTTAGAGCAGGTAACAAATAGCTCCCAGACCCTGTTTTTCCTGCCTTTAGCCCAAGCTCTCACCAGCCTGCAGGTCGCTGGCGTTCCCAGAATTGCTTTTACGTGTCTGCATGCACAGATCCTCCTTGGGCTGAGGACACACCCTGAGCCCTCTGTTTGTGCCTGGAGCGGAGACCAAGTGAAAACACAGTTCTCTCTGTTGGGTTTTTCTGTAGAGTGGTGTTTTGCACCTCGAGACTTCCCTCTGCCCCGCCTGGAGTGCCCTCAGCTTGCTGGCAGCCTGGCCAGGTTGGCCGTGGTGGTGTCACAGGCCTTTGCCAACCAGAGCCAACCAGAGTCTGTCCAAGCCTTCAGAGCACAAAGCCCTGATAAAGAAGGATCCCCAACAGGTACGCATCAGGGAGAAGGAGGAGATGTTCCTAAAATTAGTTGCTGTCAGCTCCAAGCAGGAGCAGTGCCTCGTGTGTCACGGAAACGCTGAGTATGTGCTGTATATACTGTGTGTAAATCTAAGTATGTACCTATAATTACACCAGTGAAGTGTAAAATTCAATCTTTGCAAACTTCTGGGAGATTCAGGACTGTGGCTTGCTTTGGACTGGAATTAAAAATATGGGCATTTTGGTTAAAAATAGCTCCTTTCCGACCTACATTCCCGATGTAGGTCAGTGGAGGCACTTCTCAGACATATTAGCATTTTGGACACTTAATCTTAGCAGCATATTGCATCTCCTAGAATAGGTTAGGAGAGGCAAGGCAGGAGGAATTGCTGCATCTCGAGTCACCCAGAGAGGTTGCCAAGTTTCTCAGGCACCAGAGAAGCAGAATAATGAGGATTATATTTAATTCGGGCTGGAGAGACAACCGTGGGGTGTTGAGCAGAGGCAGCTCAGATCATCCTGGCTCTGTGGGGGAGGGAGAATTTATAACTCTAGCTGGCTCCAAAGCAAGCTGTGTGTGCATTTGCGTGTGTATATATATTTATATATATGTATATACAAATCTGGATGTGTATATAACACCCTGTGTATATATGTATGTATGTATGTATATGCCTACGGTGTACAAAATGTGTATCTATAGAAATGTATACATTTATATGAATTTCTATTTCTCTATATAAATAGTCATGCAACTAGGGGAAATCACATTTCCACGGCGTGTCCTTTCCTGTAACACCCCCCCAAAAAAGAAGCTGCTTCCATTAATGTCACATTGGCACAAATGACTTAAATTTTCTTTTCTGTTTTGAAAGGAGTGGTGCTTAGTGGCTGAGCACAAGCCTGGAAGGTTTTTACTCTTCCAGAGGACTTCCAGTAAATCGTGAGCTGTTCCAGAGCTGTTCCACATTTGTGAAATAAAGCAGTGGCCAAAATGACCAGGGCTGGTTTTATAGGCAAAGGAAAGGGGTTGTTGAGTGTGCATTGGAAACCTCTGCTATGCTCTCAGAGTTCTGATGGTGAAATATCTGCACTGCTAATTACTCTGGTTGCTATTAATTTCCCAGCAATTGGCTTGAACAGGGGGAAAAAAATATCCTGCTCTAAAGTAAGGTATCTGAAGTCTGATTATGTTGCCTCAGTGATGTATGGATTTCCATTTAGGGTCAGGATGTTGGGCTGTAAATCAAGAATCTGAGCTCAGTGAACATCTAGTTTGGGATGTGTCTTTTCTGTTCTAATTGATTTGAAATCATTTCAATTCATCATCAGAACAAGCTATACCTTAATTCACGATAAGCTCAAAGAATTTCTCATGCATATCAGGGTGAATTTTGCACTTGACTTCGGTGGGGTTGAACGAGGTCAGAGCGTTTCATTCAGCACTGGCATAAAAACAATCTTGTACTTGTGCAACTATTAATTCAAATTGTAATTTTGTAATAAAAGCAGCCTAAAAATGACTTGCTAGTTATGTATTCTATGGTTATAGCACCTTTCTATGGATAAGATGTGTTGGTGTTGGTTTTGATTTTGTGTTGCTGATGCTTACTCTGGGTTTGGCCCCGGAGCTAGAAGCAGCTCAGGCCCTGGAATACCAGGCCATAACATGCTGCATTTGAAAGGAAGAGCTGCAAAGCACTGATCCCTCAGCATTCCTTGAGCTGTGTGCCCCGAGTGCTGCCTGATTGCTGAATTGCCACATGCATTGTGCAAATATTCCAGGAAATGTAGGTCACGGGAGTGTGGATTTGTCATGGGGATTTTGGCTCCCTGTGGCAGAGCCCTTGTCCAGTCCTGCAGAAAAACCTCCTTGTGCCTCCACCCTGACCTTTCCCAGGCTGTCCTGGTCCCTGGAGCAGGGTGGAAATGTCCTGCTGCCCTTCTGCCATCCTTTGGAAGCTGGGATGTGATTAGGAAAGAAAAAAAGGGAGAATGGATTATTCCTTCCTAAGCCCTGCACTTCTTTCGGGGAGAAGACAGAGAGACAAACATGAAATCATCGTGGAAATCAAAACAAACACCCAGAACATATGACATTGAGTGAAATGTTTCTCCTGAGCTTCTGGATTCTGCTTTGCCTTATTATTTCATCTGGGGAAAATCAGCACTTTATGGGAAAGTGCTTCCCAATCTCTTTTGCATAAACGTTACAGTGAAACTTCTGTGATGTATAGCTGCTGTTCAAGAAAATGGGTCATTTCCATACAAATGTCATATTTCTATGCAGAAAATATGCTGAATTCATACCCTATCTCCTAGTTAAAGCAATCCCTTTGCTGGTTTTGTGATTTCAGCATATTTGCCTGACTGGAGACAACCACAAGATGAGAAGAAAAAATTATTATTTTTTAATTAACTCATGCAGGCCTTATGTCAGACTAAGCACTTAAGAGTGCAGCATCTCTGGGGCACACACAGGAATATCATCCTCCAATGGCTAATTTTCTTTTTTTGAGCAGGGTGAGCCACAAAGCTCAGAGAGCTGCTGCTTTGCTCAGTCTGGAGACTTGGGGAAAGAAGTTTTTCTGATGTCAGTGTTAAAGAAGATGCCTGGATGTCCTCAGGGGAGCAGCCGTTCACACAGGAACCCACAGGCTGAAGGCAGCAGGGGAGTGATGAGCTCTGCAAATCTCCTCCTCGCAGGATGAATTTCAGCTAAAATGAACCTGGGCTCCTGGCACTGCTGCTCAAAAGAAACAACAAACCCACCCTGCCTCTGGAAAGATGAATTTTCCATGCCTCTTTGTGCTTGGGAAAGGAACAGTGGATTTTAGGATAGGAGTTACAGAGCAAGTGGATGCTAGGGATGGACAGCCAAAGAAATGCTGTGACCCAGAGGCTGCAGTGCTGGTGTAAATCCTCAGGTTCTCACTGCTCCCAGCACAGCAGTGCTGCTGGCCTTGCTGCTCAGGGGACACCAGATCTTTGGCACCTGCTGCTGCAGCTTTCCAAACAGCCACTAGAATTGCTTGAAATAATTCAGATGAATCTGCCCAACTCCTCAGCTGGTGTGAGCTTTAGCCAGCAAAGTTCTTGGGCTGCTCCACTCTGCTGGAGGCATTTTTCTGCCTTTCACCCACGGGAATGCAAAGAAGCCACTGCTGTGGGATGGCCTTTGGTGGCAGAAGTGTCCCCAGGCCCCTGGCCAGGCTGTTAATTCACAAGGGGTTTCCAGGCTCCTGTTCAACCTCTGCACGAGCTTCTGCACCCACCTAAAGGCTGCTCCTGTCCTTGTGCTCTGGATAAAAAAAATCTCTAAGGAAATCTCCCTTTACCAAATCCTGCTGGAACCAAATAAAGATACTTCACAGTGTCAATAAGGATAAAGCTCTGTATAACACATTTTATTAATAAATAAGCAGGTATTGACCACCAAGGCCTTGTCTGGAGCATAAGACACAGCTGCCAATTTTTCCTCTGACAAAATATTTTCCTCCTCCTCCCTCTGGAAATCTTTTTGGTGCAGACTCATCCAACTTTGATGAGATACAATTTGTTCCCAAAGTATGGGAACAAATGGGAAAGGGGATCCTCAGAGATTTGTGTCTCAAGGAGAGCAAAACATTCCCAGGAAGAGGCCTCTCCCACCCACTTATCCCACCTGCAGCTCTGGGGGATTGTGTTGTACCTAAACACCAAGATATTTAAAATTAATTAGAGTTTAATTGGAATTAAACTTCTGTTCCCAATTTCCTGTCTCCATGGGGAAGACAGTGAAAATTTCTTTTCTCATAAATATATTTTGAGTGTAGTGTGTGTTATTTAATGTCCAGATCCTCTATTAAATGGAACTTTGCAGATATACAAAAAAGGGGAAAGTTTGTTACTGGTATTTGTTTCCATAGGAAGGGTTTTAAGAATTAAGAAAAATTAAAAAAACAAGAAACTACATTATTAACATCCAAATAATAGCATAACAAAATAGTGCATTATGGTAATATATCACTGACAAATCTGGATAGAGATGTGTTAAGATTAAGTTCTAAACACTTAAAAGTGTGATTAAGTTCCTAAAGATTTTTCATCTTCAAAACTTCTCCATTGAAAAATGCCTGCTTTTAATCGGAAAACAAAATCCTCAGGCTGACTTTTTTTATGAATATTTGGTAGCTGAAAAAAATGTGACTCCTTGAATGTAACTTCAAACAAAAACCTTTTCAATGTTGTTTTCATCTTAAGAAAAACCCCACATTTTTCATCTGAAGGAAACTCACTTTTGAAGCATAGAGAAGCTTTCTGAAAATAATACTAATTTAGAAGAAAGTACGTTTTTAACAAAACTTTCTACTCACAGAAAGAGCAATTCTTTTTTTTTTCCTTCTTTTATTACCAAACTTCTGTTCTTTGGTTTGTGTCAGTTTTGTCTGTAGGGAAAAAATGGGACTGTGGAAAAGAAACCATCTCAGGGATACAAAGGTCTTGTTTTTGGACTCAAAAATGTTTTCTAAAAGATATTGCACATCTTAAACTTCAGTAATTGATTGTTTTAAGGGATAAATAAATGTTGTGTCCCTGGAAGAGTCCAGGGCCAGGTTGGACAGGGCTGGGAGCAGCCTGGGACAGTGGAAGGTGTCCCTGCCATGGCTGGGGTGGCACTGGATGGGCTTTAGGCTCCCTTCCAACCTAAACCATCCTGAGATTCCCTGCTATTAAGGATAATGTAATGAAGTAGTGAAAGGGAAGAATAATTAAAGTATTAGTGGTAAAGGGCTTAAAATGAAAAAAAACCAACAAAAAAAACCCTGGGCTTCCACTGCCAGTAATGTGGGTGTAATCCACGGGGGTTTGGGAATGCCTAATCCTTTGGAATTAATATCCAATAATTTTCTCACTTCTGATATTACATTAATCCAAATGCAAACTCTGACTGAGTTCATGATCTTTGTTGCTGCCACCTTGTCATTACTAAAAGTAATATTTGTAGCAGATGAATAACTGAGAACAGGAGAGCCCAGAGAAAAATTGCAATTACTTTTTCTTTTCAAGGAAAGGCAACACCTCACCCAACAGCTATTCTATATATAATCAAATTAATGAAGTAACTGTAAAATTGAATTATTAATTATGGAGAGAATGGGGAAAGAGGCCAACTGTGTGTCTTTAGTTGGCCCTGTAGCTGTGTATGGGCAGGCCCTTGACTGGTTAACACCAGAAATAAGATTTTTTTTCTGAAGTTTGACCCTTTTACACATCCTATTTTATTTCCACAGAAAAAAAGTCACTGCAACACAAGGAGGACAGTCTCAATGGCCTAATTTATATTTATTTTCTCTTTTGTGCTACAACTCTTGTCCTGAGTAACCCAATGGTCCTTGAAGGAGGGCAAACAAACAGGTTTTCATCTGTTTATTTGTGCGTGAAACAAGAATTGTGCAGAGAGGCTGCAGCTCTGTGTGTGCCTGGGACACGGCTGGCAGGACGATGTTCATGGAGAAAGGAATTCTCTCTGGCAATGTCAGAACGCTCAAATTAGCCCCCGGGAAGACAAAGGCTGTGCTGTACACACCTGCAGCTGTGGGTAAACGAGAGAACAATGGCCATTGTTCAGTTGTTAATGCACTGCGTTTCTGTCTTACCTCCATTATTGGCTTTCAGTCCCTGTAATTAATGTGCCTGGAGTGGGTGGATCTCTTTACATTCGCCTGTTTCTTTTCACAGCTTCATCAGAGCAGGAGAAAAACTTAAAAAATTAAGATTCTCTGTGTTTTCCAAGTTTCCCGGTGCTGTGGTGAGCTGGTTGGAGAGAGCCCAAACAGGGAGATGAACTTCTGGAGATGAATTGATATTTGATCCTGAAACTTTCCAGTTGCATGTGTTTCAGGCTGGTTTCCAGTTCATCACCTTGTAAGGCAGAAAGGAAACTCCAATATTCAGGAAGTCCCCAAACTGTGGAGCCATAGCTTGTCCATTTCCAAGGAAATTCTGCCAGGGCCTCTGAATAAAGAATTTCTTCTTAATATCAGAAACTGTAAGATCAGCCCTTGAGTTTTTATAGGGTCAGGTGAGGGTAATTTAAAGCAGAATTTGCCTACAATGATTTCCTGACATTAAAAAGCAACATTTTAAGTTCTGCTTTAAGAGTGAAAATAGATCACAGTCAGCAATACCAGAAGGGAAATGACAAAAGCTGTTTCTGCAGTGGTTTCACCAGTTCAAAAACCTACAGTGGCTGGTACCCCACAGGATTCCATCCACAAAAGCACCCTAACAGAAAAAATCAGGCTGGTTTTTAGTGCTCCTGTTTGGCTTTAGGCAGACAGGGAGGATGCCCAGACCAGTCTCAGAATCTGGTGAAAAATTGCTGTGGATGGAGACATTGAGTTCATATTTAGCAATGCATGAGAAACATCCACATTCCATGGGATCAGTCTCCTTGGATCACCTGGAGCTGCCTTAAGGACTGAAGACCTGATATTCTTTTATCCAGACAGAGCTCTTAGACTTTGTTGTAACAGAAGAATTAAAACATATTTCTTGTAGTGTTTTACCTCAGTAACAAGAAGGGAGGAGTCTTCAAAGAATCTGTGGGCCCTGTCCTTGATGCAGCTCCTTGCCTTCCTTGCAAGCAATCTCAGCATCCTCAGCAGAAGCAACCTTAGCCACTGTCATGTTTGTTATGGCTCTACATATTTCACATTAAGTGTTATTTACTGTAACTCTGCCCATAAAGGACTAACAGCATTATTGGGAGCTGTCCTTTGCATGCCTGATGTCAGCTGCAGCTGCAGATCACATTTACAACTCCAAACACATGCAATGGAGAGTCATAAATTATACAGGAAACAACACAGAGTAATGAGAGACGTGTCAGCTCGAGTTTCTCACTGCGGAGGCAGCGCTGTGGCAGGCAAGATTTATTTACTATTCCAGCCACTGGCTTTTTTGCAGTCAATAGCTCGTCACTTTTAGTCTGCAAATAGGAATAAAGATGTTGTGCAAGAAGGAAAACAAAAGGCAGCAGAGCTGCTTGGCCTCTGGGGTGAGTTACTGGAATTTTGGAGCTCCAGGCCTCACTCTGCACCAGCCGGTTGGGAAAACTGTAGTTTTTGCATGTCTCCCTCTCCTTATCTATTAGCACCAAAAAAGCACCAAATAATGTATGGAAAGCCTAATGTGGAAGCTGGGAATTAGTTCCATTTTCCCTGAAGGGGACACACTGGTCCCCAAGAGCCAGATCCAGGAATCCCATGGTCCTGAGTGCTGCCAAAGAGCAGGAACAGCAGTGGGAGCAGAGAGGGCTGAGGTGGCTCTGCAGAAATGCAGGAAAATGTCTCCCAGTGAAGGGGGTGAGAAAGAGGATGTGGAGTTCTATCCAAACCAGCTGGACTGGGAAATAAACAGGGAACAATGTTCTGGATGGAATTTTTTGCCTGTCTTTAGGGGTTTGCATTGTGTTGGGGTGCCATGGTCAGACATGAAAAATTCCAGCCTAAAATTAAATCAAGCTGAAAATATTTCCTCTCACCTCAGGTGCAGGATTTATTTGGGCCAATATTTCTGCATCAGCTTTCCCACATTTTCCCACCCTATGGGATTTATCTGGGCAGCAGCTGGGTGGGTTTTAGTGGTTAAAGAGAAGGGTTGGACCAGCACAGGCACGGGGACAAGGATGGACACAGGGATGTGCCCCATGGTTTGGGGACAAGGCTGGACATGGGGATGTGCCCCAGGGTTTGGGGACAAGGATGGACATGGGGATGTGCCCCAGGGTTTGGGGGCAAGCATGGACATGGGAATGTGCCCCAGGGTTTGGGGACAAGGCTGGACACAGGGATGTGCCCCAGGGTTTGGGGACAAGCATGGATATGGGACTGTGACCCATGGCCTGGGGACAAGGATGGACATGGGGATGTGCCCCAGGGTTTGGGGACATGCATGGACACAGGGATGTGCCCCAGGGTTTGGGGACAGGCATGGACATGGGAATGTGCCCCGGGGTTTGGGGACAAGGATGGACATGGGGATGTGACCCATGGTCTGGGGACAAGGATGGACATGGGGATGTGACCCATAGCCTGGGGACAAGGATGAACACGGGAATGTGCCCCAGGGTTTGGGGACAAGCATGGACACAGGGATGTGCCCCATGGCCTGGGGACATGCATGGACACAGGGATGTGACCCATGGTTTGGGGACAAGGCTGGACACAGGGATGTGACCCATGGTTTGGGGACAAGGATGGACACAGGGATGTGACCCATGGTTTGGGGACAACCTTGGACATGGGGATGTGCCCCAGGGTTTGGGGACAAGCATGGACATGGGGATGTGACCCAGGGTTTGCGGACATGCATGGACACAGGGATGTGCCCCATGGTTTGGGGACAACCTTGGACATGGGGATGTGCCCCATGGCCTGGGGACATGCATGGACACAGGGATGTGACCCATGGTTTGGGGACAAGGATGGACACAGGGATGTGCCCCATGGTTTGGGGACAACCTTGGACATGGGGATGTGACCCATGGCTGGACACAGAGACGTGTTCCATGGTCTGGGGACAAAGCTGGGCATGAGGATGTGCCCCATGGCCTGGGGATGCTCCACAGAGGATCTGCTGTGCCCCAGCATGGTGGAAGCTGCTGCTGCTGTGGGAGGGAGCAGATCCCCTCCCTGTGAGTCAGGGCAGATCCGTGTCTGCAGGGAACACTGCTCAAACCGAGTGCAACATGCTTGTTTGGAGGCTAAACTTAGTCCTCAGTTACTGGGAATGTCAGCTTGCATCATCAGTAAACTCGGAATGGAATTAGGCCAGAAGGGATTATGGATAATGTGTTTTATTTTGAATGTTTTATCCAGGCAAATCTGAACTGAAAAATCACAAAGAATAGCCTTTAACAAGAGGAACAAAACCACAATGCATTGCCTCTTTTTGTGTTTATTTGGGAAAAAATAACCACCTAAGGTTGGAAAAGAATTCTTCTGATTGCTTTTCCAGGGCATGGTTCCTCCCATGACTTTGTGTGGGCACATCCCTGTGGACACAGAGCCCAGCAAAGCGAGCTGGCTGCTGCATAGAAATTCATGGAAACAGAAAGATCCTTTCAATGAAAGAAGTTTCTTTCCAGACACTAAAGCAGTTTGCAACACTCAGAAAAAGCACTGAAATGATTTCCTGGCGGAGTCCCTCACCATTTTATCATGTTGTGTCAGATTGTGCATGCTGCTGAGGAAAAGCAGAAAAGCTCCCAAAAGTTATGTAGGCAAAAAATCCTTCAAATTCCTCGCTGTCTTTTAAAGGCTAAAAGACTGAAAAGTCAGGTTTCAGTCGGGTTTGTCTCTTTTGTAAGAGTATTTAGTATTATTCAATAGACTTTCCCATCTGCTGGGCTGGAAAATCTCAGTAGAGGAGGTGGATTTTGGTGTGATCAGAAATTCCAATGAGGGTAACTACAGTCAGAGGAAGGGCTGATGCTGCATCCATCCTGAAGGCTTTATCTTAGCAGCTAGAATAGAAAACATGCTGTGATTCGAGGCATGTATTCAACACAAAAATGTAATAAACACACACAAAATGGGGAAGAAAAATGAAATTTTAGTTCATGCAAAATCCCCATATTTGTTAATATTTTTATCTGAGTTTAAACAATAAATTGAGACAACTTGATTGACTAGAAAATCCAGAATAGTAAAGCTTCCAAGAAAATAATATCAAACGTAAAATCTATGGAGTCCTTTGGAGCATTTGGATGCTCTAACTGTGTACAAGCTGTTGGATGTCACGAGTTTGTGCATTATTAATAAAAGTTGGAGCTTTGCATCTTCCCAGTTATAATTACTTCTCTAAATATCTCCAGGAAACAGAAGCATAAACTAGTGAGCATTTAAAAACCCTTGGTAAGCATCTTTTGGAGAAAGTGCCTATAAAATGACTCATGCATCTGTTTACAGTTTGAAATTGGTTTTCAAATCATAAAATAAGTGCAAGGTTCCAAAACTGCCCAATTCAAGGCTGTGGCTGGGACGTCACAAGTCTGAGTTGAGAGGATTTTGCTGACCTAGGGATGAGAATCTCCACCAGGACTGATGAATAACTCTTGGTTATTGATGAAGCTCAACAGGAAAAGAAACACATAAACTCCATATCAGCAGCAGTTTTTAAACAAATAAAACGCCACCCCTTCAAAGTCACTCATTTTTACACGTGAACCATGTATAAAAGCCCCAGCGATTTCATTTCTATACACATGGCTATTATTGGATGTAAAACACACACATTGCAATCATTTGTGAGATGTCCTCAGGACTCCCAGAGATCTTGAACTCTCCTCCAGAATGATCAAAATCTGTTAAAAATATCGTCTGGCTCATGGTAACCACAGAGACACAAATTCTGCTCCTTGGCCTCTGATGGGATTTGTCATTGCTATGTGAACTCCCTGACTGAGGATTTTGTCTCCCTAAATAAAATCCTGGCTAGGGCTGATCATGTCCTGTTTTATTGCCTTCAGAACCATGCTGTGCACTCTGTATTTTTCCTTAAAGGAAAATACTAATGGTGGTTTGACTCTTTCCTAAATATCACAATAGGAAAGTCAAACCAACTTAATTTCTGTTTTAAATAGATTTAGTTTTAATTCCTTCAACACTTCTCTCCATTGGGTTGCATCATGTACAACAGAATGGTGATACAGTCAATAAAAAGTTGATAGCAGTAATTACTTTTTAATTTATAGAGATGTTGCAGACTTTGGTGAAACACCACCCTAACGAGCTGAGTTACTTTGATGTTCATTTTCAGGAGATGTGACTTTGATGCAGAGCTCTAAACTGTCAGGAGAAAATTCCCAATGTGCAGGTCTGGGTTATAAACAAGAATTTGTTCCATCAGATGCTCACTCCATTTACAACCTTGTATTGTTGTTTAACATTTTTCCTGGGAAATAAACAGATGTTCAGCTGTGGTTGGCCAGAAATAGAAAAGAGTTAGGAGGAAATCTGATCCCCCACTTGAAAATTATACTGAGGAAACACCCCCAAAACTCCACCTTTTATGCAAGATAAGCATGCCTAGAACAAACCAGAAAAAAAAATAAATCCCAGTTTTTTAATTAAAAATTGGTTTTAACACAGACTTAAAACATGGCAGGCATTTAGCCTTGAATTTGGGCACATGGATTTCAGTGCACTTGGTGGAAATATCTTGGTTTAATTACATGTTTAAAAAGTATGTTCTGCATTTAAGTACCAACAGTCATTTGCTTGAGAACTCTCTGAATTTTGTGTAAGTGCCACACAAGCACAAAAGTGAATGTAAATGAGGTTCTAAAGCACGAGGATCAGATATTTCATACAATAAGACACCCCAGGGGTGCAGAATTTGTGCAAGCACAGATGGATTGAGACAGGGGTCTGAGTGGGGCTTTTCCACCTGCAGTGATGACTTTTGGGGGACCCCAAAAACACACAAAGGCTGAGCCTAAGAGATTTCTACAGTTTCCAGTTTCAAACTGAAGATGTGGATCTGGACAGGGAGGTGTAAGATGTCAGGGCAGACACTGAAACTCTCCCAGAGTTGAATCTCCAGTGTCTCAGTCAGGGTTGGCTGTGCAGGGAGGACACAGGGAGGACATGGAATAATAACTGTATGATGCCTCCATATTGCAGACATTCCTTCTTCTTCCTTTTTAATCAGAAGATGAAATACAGAAAGTTTTTGAAGAGACACCAAGAACTTAATCCTTTTGGAGCTGACAATATTTTATTTTACTAACATTAGACCCAACTATTTGCATATTTCTCAATAATTTTATTTGTTCTGACAGGGGCAAACGTCCCTAATAGACACCCAGGAGTTATGGCACTTTACAGATCTCCAGCAATATTCCAGCTAAACTGAAGATGATTTTCTGAACACCAACAGTGCACACCTGAAAAACTGAACTGGCTCCTCATTTAGAGCAGGAGCTGACCAAGCAGCCACTTATTAAATCAACAGAAATAACTCTCCCACCCCGGGCTACAGACTGTGCTGCTCTGTTTGCATCTGCTGTTTTCCCTTGTTTCCAAACTCCTTAAATGCCAGTTGAGGAGCAGCCTTGATCCTGCTCCAAGCCTCCAAGCAGGGCTCAGTTCCTCGTCCTGCTCCCGGCAGGAATTCCTGCAGGGGAAGTGAGGAATCCTCTGAACCCCTCAGGGAAATCCCCATTGCCTTGCCATGGAAGAATAAACCAGAATCTCCATCTAGGCTGGAGGAAAAGCCTTCCTCATGGGGCCTCTCAACACTGATCCACCCCAGGTTGTGTTCCTTATATGTTCCTAATTCTCGTGGTTTCTCCTTTCCCCATTGTTTGTGGTATCCCTGGTGGCCAGCCCCATCTTCCCTGCAGGGCAGTGCCCTTTGTGCCACCCTGTGCCCTCAGACCATTGGCCACTGACCCCACACTCACCTTGTGCACCCCACACGGTTTGGGCTTTTGCCCCTGATCCCCTTGGGCGTGCTGGAATAAACCCTGGCTGGAATTTATCACACCAAACAAAGGCCCTGCTGCCTCTCTTGGCTGAGCTGGCCGTGCTGAGTGTGCTGTGTGCACTTGACTGCTTGGCCTGAGCACCTCCCCAAGCAGCTTTTCCACAGGAAACAAGGAGTTTTTCCACCATCTGAACCCCACTTTGCTACAGGGAGGAGCCGGGATGCTGGCGCAAACCACGCACATGAGGAAACCCTTCCAGGAACTGCTGGAGAACTGCTCCACCTGAGCTGGGCCAGGACAGGCAGCTCCTGGCTGTTGTGACAGCCACCACCCTCAGGAATATGTCTAGGGCCTGGCATATTCCTGATTAAGGAGAAAAGACACAATTTATAGGTAAGGGATGGGCAGGTGCGGATCGGGAGGATAAAAACCCCATCCCACCCTGTGTGGATGACAGCAGCTGCTTTAGGCAGGCGATGGAAACTTCAAGAGCAAGCTGAAGGAATGATTTCAGATATCTCCAAGACTTCTCTCAGTATTATTTGAGCTTTGAACAAAGCATCTGTGGCCACAAAATCCTGCTTAAGTGTGGGGAAAAGACAAAACCCCACCAAGAGGTTACCCCTGCTCAAACTGAAACTATCAGAGAATCCCAGGATGGTTTGGGTTGGAGGGACCTTAAAGCCCATCCAGCGCCACTCCTGCCATGGCAGGGACACCTCCCACTGTCCCAGCCTGGCCCTGGGCACTGCCAGGGATCCAGGGGCAGCCAAAGCTGCTCTGGGCACCTGTGCCAGGGCCTGCCCACCCTCCCAGGGAACAATTCCTGCCCAAAACTGAGTTGGACCAAGGGGAATGCCAATAAAAGAAAAGCAGCTAAAGCAGGAGTAGCTGAGGAAGAGTTTTGTTGTTGTCTCCTGGGTGTCACATGAGAAAAACAAGAGATTTTTTTGCCCATCATCCCAATGATTCTCCACCTCAGCTCTCGGAACATGGAGGGTAAATGAAATTAATTTAAATGAATCAGGCACAGTCCCTCTCCTCTCTGACAGTGCATCTAACCAGCTTTGACTTTCACTCTTGGGGTAGGATTTATTTTGGAAAACTACAAAAAAAAATGCCTGCATTATTCTTCAGACAGGAAAAATTACATGTTAAGAACCAACAGTTCATTATCTAAAAATAATTTACAATTGCATAATGCTTTCCTCTTTCAGATGAAGACTCATGGTAATTAGGCTTGTTAGCACTTTTTTTTTTTTTTTTTTTTAGTTTAAATTTAGCTTAGGATTGGTCAAAAAGTTGTTCTGGTTCTTTGTCTGTGTGATTTGAAGAGGTGGCCGGGATCAAACTCCTTCTATCCCAGTTCCTGGAATGTCATCATCTCTTGGAGGTACCTGATGCCTTTGGGGAGGGATTGCCCAGGCTGGAGGTGGAAGCCACACCTGAACTTTCCCTGCATTCCCAAACCCAAGGCAGGGGTCAGGCACCTGCTCCCTCTGCTGTGCTTTCTGTCACATTCTGCTCCATTAAAGTAGTTTTGGGACAAACTACTGAATATTCAGATGTTTTAAAATGTTTGTAATTCCCCTTGGAACTGATGAGGTTGTGCAGCTCCCCCAGCAGCAAGAGTGTTCAGGGAGGATGTCAGGACAGGCTACAAATCCCTTTAGTCCCAGGGCTAGACACAGTGTGGGGCTTGAGCTGAGCTAACCAGCAGGAAATTCCATGTGCTGATTTCCCCTCGCCCCGAGGAAGCCAATTTTTCACTTGTTCTCTTCACAGTGGATGGGAGAAAGGGAAGAGAAAGCAGCAACTGCAGCAAAAGAAGAGATCCATCAACGTCACCATGGCAGGGCCAGGTCACTGCACTCCAGAGTGTGACACCACAAACTGGGGCTGCTCCCTGGGGACTGAAAAGCAGCTCAGTGAAAGCTGCCAGACAGCTGGGAGCTCCAGCACTGAGAGATGGAAGTGTGAGCAACATCTGAGCCCTTACCTGGAGCAAATAGGAAATGTGAGCACGAGGCAGGGACAGGGACAGGCAGGAGGTCAGGGACATCTCTCATTTAGTCTGAGGCACAGCAGGAGGTTCCTGACACTGGGTTGTTCCTGCAGAGACCCAGCAGCGGCAGAAAGGCCACAGAAAGCTGAGACAGCAGCCTTTGAAAAGCCAGGTGTCTGCTAAGGAAGGCAGGAGCCTCCCTTGAAATGCAAAATGCAAACCCCCTCCTTCTGAATTATTATAAATTTTAAATTATGGGGCTCTCAGGCAAAGATATGGGAGTAGGAATAACAGTTCTTTATTGGGGAAAAAAAATTAAAATAAAAACACAGTAATACAAAAAAGCCACTGCCAGAGTGAGAGCAGGGTTATCCCTGTCCCCTGTGTGTCAGGGGGTGGCACAGCCCCATCCCATGGGGGCTCAGCCCTCCTGCAGTGCCAGCTGTGGCTCTGCTGGAGCAGGGATCCTGCACAAGGGGGGAGTTTTCCTCTGCAGCTCCAGGGCTGCTGGAGATGGGCCTGGGCTCCTCTGGCAATGCAGGGCAGCAGGAAGCTGCTCCTCTGGGAATGCAGGGCAGCAGAAGCTGCTCCTCTGGGAATGCAGGGCATCAGGAAGCTGCTCCTGTGGGAATGCAGGGCAGCAGAAGCTGCTCCTCTGGCAATGCAGGGGGCAGAGGCTGCTGTGCTGTCCCAAAGCTCAGATTGTACCCAGGTAGGAATGCTTGGCTCCTCCCCTGGGCGGAGCATCTCCCCATGGGATGATGGGATTGGATCAGCCATGCAGGGACACTCACTGGCCATGGACAGGAGATAATTAATAATGAATGGCCCATGGACAGCAGAGATCTCCTGGAGGGAGGATTGGCTGTGGGAGAGATAAAGAAAACTGCCCAAAGTACATCAGAGAACTGCCCCAGCTCTGACAGAGGGGGATAGAGCACATACCCCACCCACAGCTTCCATTTCCAGCCCAAGACACCTGAAAATCAAGAAATCAAGAACCCATGGAGCAAGGGCACCATGAACAAGCGGCAGTGCAGGTGACAGGAAGCACTCAGCTCATCATCCTCCCAGGAAGAGGGGAGATATAAGCACAGGAGCCCAAGAAATAATCCCATTTGTGATGAGATTTCCAGCCCAGGAGGCTGCAGCTCCTGGTTGCTGCCTTGAATGGAGTATTTTTATTCCCAGTAGTTTTTTCCAACAACAACTCAGTAAGTAGCCAAACTAAATGTTAAATATTTCCTTCTCCTTTCTCCTGTTTCTTGTTTAAGATCATAGAACAGTTTGGGTTGGAAGGGACCTTAAAACTCTTCATTTTCTGCCCTAACACTTTCCTAGGGTGCTCTAAGCCCCATCCAACCTGGTCTTGGATACTTCCAAGGATGCAGGAGGAGCCACAGCTTCTCTGGGCACAGACATTTCCACACTTTCTTAGCTAAAAAGAACCAATTTCTCTGTATTTAACTGTTTTATGAGGTTAAATGCCCTCAAATGCAGTGGTAGCTGCCAGTGTGTATTGATCTGGCTGCTGAGATTCGTTTTAATTAGTTTTAATTAGTTTTAATCAGTCTGATTGCTGGTGCACAGTTCAGTGTTGATGGCTCTGGGTTGTTCTCTGAGCCAGCACAGCCCCCTTGGCTCAGCACTCCTTGCTCCACTCTGCCTCACTGAAAAAAAAGGAATTTGGGAAAACCATGAGGTTTTCAGCAGTTTAAGGCTGGAGTCCATCTCAACACGCTCTCATATTTGAGCTGGGATTTCAGCAGCCACCAGTGGAGCTCTTGTGACAGTTCCTGCTGCTCTCTCTGAGCTGCACCTCAGGGCTTGTGCACAGGATCTGTTCTGCCACTGGACAAACAGGAAATTCAGCCTGTTACCTCTGCCTTGCCTTTTCACAGGTTCTGAGCATGGTAGAGAGCTCCTTCGAGGTTGTGGTAAATTCATTTTTAACAAATCAACAACCTCAGCTGGACATTACTTCTAAAAGAGGTAAAAAAATAATAAAAAAAAAAAAGCCCCCAATATCTTTTCCTTTTCAGGAATTTTAGTAACCTGTAGGAAACTCCATAGTTCATCTCAGGAGAAAATTGTTCTCTGTGTGTAAAGTGCTTTTCAAGGAATAAAAACCATTTCTCAGTGCTTGCCCACTGGTGTAATAATGCTGTAATCTGTGCTGGGTGAATTGTCCTGAACTAGAGATTTATTTCACAGTCCTTAAAGAGTGTTTGATTTAAACCCTGAGATTAGGGGACGTGATTTAAAGGCTGAATTATTTATAAGTGTTGATAATTGAATAAGTTGGTGACGTATTTTATGGAACTTTCAAAGCTGTCATTGTGCTTTCCTTTTGCCAGTGGGGTTTCTCTGGGTCTGGATGGAGAAGGCGAATTTAGAGGGTGGAGTTCACCCTGATCATCCTCTGCTGCCTGGTGACAGTCACAGGATGTGGCCTCTTGGATTTTAGCATCAGCACACCCCTGCACAAGGATCAGGAGGCTCTGGGAGCAGAAAAAACTGTGTGGAAAAACCCAACAACCATAAAAACATTTACTGGTACCTCAGAAACCACTGCCTTGCAGGGATGTGATGCAGAGCACCTGCTTTACTTCCAGTCCCATTTTGTGCAATTCCGTTCACACACAGGGACTGGAGTAAAAAGCTTGGAGGTAGAAATGACAGAAAAATAAAAATTATTGCTTATACAAGGCAAACACCTCGGTGTTTTAGTAAAACTGCCCATCCAGACTAATACCTGCATATTTTTTTCCCTGTTTCTGCCAAGAGCAGGAGTTTCCCTGAGCAAAAAGCACAAGTGCAGCTGATGCAAAGAGGCAAATCTGGGGGTGTGTGTCCATCTCAGCCCAGGGCACAGCCCTGCACTTCACAGTTCCAGCCTGAATCAGCTCCCAAATACATAAAGTAACTGCCACTGCAAGTGACTCTGTATGTAAAATATCGCATGGATTTATCCATTGAATTCTTTCACCACATTTAGGGGCTAAAAATTAAATAAATGAAGCCAAAGCCACCAACTCACAGGTGTCCAAGTGCCCTCAGAGCAGGGAAGTGCCAGATGAAGGTGCTCATTAAATCAGCCAGGAATGATTACCTGTCACAGGGCTGGGCCACTTGGATTAGCAAGGCTTCAAGTTTCATTAATTAAAGGTTGCTTTTTGCTCTTATTAGTATTGTTTTCTTGCTTGGAATCCTCTGTAATGATTGATTTGCAATTACAGAGGGCACAGAAGATGGGCTTGGCAGTCAGCAGTGCCTGACTGATTAAACAGGTACAGGGAGGGGGATGAGACACCTGGGGGACCACACTCAAACAATTCCCTGCAAGATTGTCTCTGGAAAATTTTCTTTAGGCCTTTGTTTAGTTTCATAAAAGTACATTGTGGTCTCTAGAGGAAAAAAAATTACAATGGTGCACCAAACTTCTTAATTATCCAGGTAATTAGAAAGCCTTCCATCAGTATTTGTCACACTTGAGCCCCCAAAAGAGAGTCAGTGTAATTCTCTGTGTTTATTTGTTTAAGGACCTCTTTAGGCATAAACATTTTAGTGGTGATGAGGTGATGCAGTGATTAGTATTTCTATAATGAACAAATAATCATCTATTATATAATTTTATATTAATAACTCTCTCAGGGTGATAAACACTCTCAAAATTAATGTCTGTTTGTGTAAAGTTGAGAAGAAGTTGTGCTGCTCTCCCTGTATGAGTATCATGCCTGTTAAATGTCACAAATGTCACACAAAAAGAGATACAAACAATTCCTCTTCCAAATAAAGATTATGGGGGGGGTTAAATATTTAGGCCAAGCTTAATTTCACTCTTGTTTTCCTTGGGGAAAGAGAAGCAGACTCTGGGCTGGCTTGGCCAGCAAAGTTTCAGGTGTGACTCCTCCTGTGGTCCCTGATGGTGCCCAAAGGCTTCCCTGGGCATCTCCTCCTGATGGATGGGGGGAAACATCCTCAGGGATCTTGTCCACAGGCAGGTGAGTGCCCACAGCACCACCAAAATGTGCCATTTTCTCTAATCTGTCCAAAATAATGGGATTTTCACTCTTTGTTTAGCAATAAAGATAAATAAGAAACCAACTGCACCAGAATGGTTGAACCACTTTGTGTTTCCTAAGCAGTCAAAGGGTCTCCCACAACCCAGGGAACCAAAATATTACCTTTCATTCCTTTTGTGGTTAATTAATAATGCTCGTTTTCCTCTTGGATTTTGAAAATTTCTACTTGGCAAATGCATCAGACTTGGAAGTGGCTTGAGTTTCCATCAGCCATCACTTTGAAAATGAAACAATCCTAAATAGGATGCAATTGTGAGTTAAAGCAGATTTAAAGCAGGGAGCAACTGCAATGAGGCTGATCCTGAGATTTGAAGGTTATTTTCAGCTTCATTAAACCCAGAGCTTACAGGGATCTGCAGGAACCCAGCCTTGCCCTGAAAGCACAGAAAATTGCTTACTTTGAGATGCCAGAATATCTCTGTGTTTATAAACACCACCCACAGTTCCAAAGGAATATCATTTTATCCACTCACTCCATGGAGTTTTAAGTAGAAACTCTTGGGTTTTTTTGGCCATATTTTCGTGTGATATTTGTGACATTTAGCAGACATGATTCTCACATAGGAAGAGCAGCACAACTTTTTCTCAACTTTACACAGACATTAATTTTGAGGGTGTTTATCACTTCAGATGCTATAACTGCAGATAGATATTAATATATAATATTATAATATATATAAATATAATATTATATATTATATAATATATATAAAATATATAATATATTATACATAATATATACTATATACTATATACTATATAATATATACTATATACTATATAATATATTATATATAATATAATATGGGATTATTTGTTCATTATGGAAATATCAATCACTACCTCATCTCCATCCCTGTGGATGTTTCCCACCATCCATCAGGAGGAGATGCCAAGGGAAACATTTTTGGCACCACAGGAGAAGTCACACCTGAAGTTTTGCTGGCCAAGCCAGTCCAGACTCTGCTCCTCTGTCACAGCTTTCCCCAGTGCTTCCCATAGAAAAAAGGAGTGAAATTAAGCTTGGCTTAAAGATTTGAAATCCCCATATTCTTTATTTGGAAGAGGAATTTTTTGTCTCTAATGAGCAGGAAAGGTTCAAAATAAAATTAACAGAAGGGATGTTATTAATGGAATTGACTTTTGCTGTGTGTTTTGCTAACAGCTGGAAAGAGGAATATTGATCTGTTCATGTTGATTTACCTTGTACAGATAAATGCACTCACCTCTGAATCTGTTTTCAACTCCAGCTTCCCATTCCTTGTAAATTTAGCTGTTGCTTGGTGCAGAATTTGCCTCTGGAGATGTGGCAGCCTTCAGATGGAATCTGCACCATGGTAAGGATCCCATTCACTTAAATCTGAGCTCACCTAAGCTTGCTTTACTCCACAGCTGCCACTCAGCCATAGTTTCTCTCCTCCTGAGGTGATGCCAGCAAAGGGCTCACACCAGGTTTTGTTCCTTTTCCCCAAAAGCTGATTTGCAAAATCTGATGGAACAGATTATTTCTGGATTGTCTCAGCCTGCTCAGAGCCCTGGGTGTAAGCAATAATTTGGAATTTGTGCCAGACCCATTTTCTGGGATTTTTTCTCCTGAGGGGAGCTTTGACCACTGGGTTGATGATGGGTGAGGGGTCTCTCTGATGAAGCTCCCTGGCAAGAGCTCTGTTTATATATGGAGTGAACGTCATTAGCAGCTAAATTGTTAATTAATTAAGCATTAAACGTGTGGGTGGACACTTCTGCTGGTGAGCCATGGGGATTTATGGCTCTTCAAGGTGTCCCTCTGTGTTCTGGTACCTCTTTGTCCCCCCAAAGCTGGCAAGGAGGGCTCACAGAAGAAGGTCTGTGCTGGAAGAGCAGGAATAGGATGAAAATTGCTGTGCTCAGCCTCCTCCTCTGGCAAATGGATATTCCTGGCTCTGCTGGTGGACTCTCCCCAGGATCTGAGCCTCTTGGTTCTTGTCTAGATGCAGCTGGAGGCAGGAAAATCGTGGTTCTAAATTAGCCCTGTGTGTGAGTGCACTAAACACACACATCCCACACACCCCACTCCTGCTCCTGGTGTCTCCTGAGCCTTCTACCTGCGCCTTGTTTTAGTTTTTATTTTCTTTGCAAATTTGATGGCTGTGGGGGAATTCGACTTGAGACACTAATTATGCACTGTCAGGATATAATTACTAAAGAAGGCAATGCAGAGCATGATTTGGCCCAGTGAAACATCATGAAGTTAATTTGGTTTGCAGGACTAAAATCTGAATTAGCTCACATTTTTCTCACGATAAACAAGGTCTGTTATAGAAATAATCACATTTATTTCCTGGCTTTACTAATTATTCCTCCTATAAACTGCTGCATCTTAACATTGAGGTTTGAAGACTTTAAAAATGCAAAGTTGAGTGCACAGCTTTACTCTGAAGCATTTCTTTTCCCAGCTTCAAGGCCAACATCATTGTCTGTCCCTCTGAGCTGTCCCCAGCCTGATTTAGATAACACCTGATCTGCTGATAACTGAGCTGGCTCTTTCATTTACACTTCAGCCACTGAGCAAGGAGCAGATTTTCTGGACAGCTCTTAACGACCTTAAAGCCCTGGGGAATTTTGATATTCCCATAAAGAGAGGGAATATCAGGGCAGTTTGGATTTGCGAGAGGATGCTCCAGTGGCAGCGTGCCAGGGCAGCCCTGCCAGGCAAGGCAGGGGTGAAATTGCTGCCAGGACAGGAGGGGATGGCTGATCCCTGTGCTGGCAGCCCAGTCTGATGGGATTTGGGCATTTCAAGTGGGAAATAATGAACCACTAGGAGGGATATTACCATCTTTGCTGCATGTGAACCGAAATGCAGAGACAAACCTCCTCCTGTTTGCAGAGGTGCCCTATCAGAAATCACTGTGATAAATTACACAGCTTGTGCAGATATCCTTGCACTTAAATTTTCGAGAAAAATGGGAGTTTTAAAAACTGTCTGTACATCAGCTCCCAAGTCATTCTTTGCTGCCAGCTGAAGAAGCACTTGTGCAAACGAAGACACGTTGTAATAATAATTTATTCTGGTAGTAAACCTTCCAAGCAGGAAGACCTTTTGCATGCAAAACACATAAAACTCTGTAACTGAAAAGTGAGCATCAATATTTTATGTAACCTGGTGTCACTTTGTTCCTCCATCCTTCAGGCACAGAAACTTGGGGATACTGCCTTGATGCTGTTCTTTTGTAATGAGGTTTTTGCACAGCCAGAGCTCTGAATGCAGGAACCTTTTGGAGGTAAATTCAAGCTTTTTAACATGAATAATTGCTTTCCATGGATATTTTGGGTATTCAGTGCTAGAGCAGAGAGCTGCCACCCCAACAGCAAAACTCTTGAGCTGTGCTCATCCCTGAGCAGTTCTACACGTGACATTTGCTGTCTTCACTTCTGCAATTTTGGCTGCCACTTCCAAAGCATTATTGACACAGGGAAAGCAAACAGAGGCTGGAAATGTTGGATGGCATCAAACAAAGGAATAAAGGAATCCTAGGAAAGTTTGTCTTGGAGGAAATAATTGTGGCACATTAGTCTGGTTTAATTGCTGCGGTAATTTAAGTGACTTGTGTATCTTTGCTGTAATTATGGTGTCACTAAAGCTGCAAATCCTATAGAAAAATAAGCAAATAGTGCCTTATTGAAGCAGCAGTTTGGGCAATTATGGGGCTCTTGTTGGAGAGCAGTGGGATTTAGTCAGGGCAAGTTTCTGACATGTTTTGTGTTTGGTTTTTGCTGTAGTGGTTCAGGGTGCAAGGGGATTGTTCCAAGGAAGTTAAGCAGAAATGCATCCACACCAGTCAGAGAAAAAAGTTTGTGTCTCTGGTTGCTGGTGGAGCAACTAAGGAGCATAAACTCCCATGAATTGAGTGATATATTTAACAATTTGGGGAAATGGAGTAAATTGTTGAATGTGCATTATCTATGTGACCATCAGGACACCAAAGAGAGGGAAAATGGAAGGAATTCTTTTTCCTTCTTGGTGTGAGTGAGTTCAGTCTCTCTGGAATATCTTATAAGCTAATAAGTTACTACCTTCCACTGATTTACCCTGATTCTGTACATGACTTATTCCAATCAGATAATTTTTAAACTTTCCGAAAGGAGTTGATATCTGTGTCTTCTTCAAAGACTCAGAGTATGAGCTGTGTCTTCCCTGGATGAGTTTTACCCATATTCCAGGAATCACAACCAGAAAGGACAAGGATGAGTCCCAGTTATGGTTTTGTACCCACAGAGGGGCTGCTCTGGGATTTGGGCACTTGAGGGAAGCCCCTTCTAACTTTGCTTTCACTGACTCTGAACTCTGCATATTTTCCCCTCTGTGCCATTTGGATTTCAATGAGCTACAGCAGGGCTAAAATGGAGATTTTATGGCAAACACACTTCAAGAAACAGAACTGACCTCAGTGCTCTCAGCCCTAATTGCCCATAATTATACAACAAATAAGAAAATGGGGCAGTGTAATAAGATGCTGCAGTGAGACTCAGGAATTTGTGTGCTCTGCCTGTTTGCCACCATCAGATATTGTATTTCTGCTGAAAGGAAAGGGAAATAATTGCCTAAATGAAGGCTAAGGAGTGGAGTGGAGAAAGCTGTAAAACAAGATAACTGAGAAAATGAAAAAAAGGGAAACAGCACTTGTGTTCCAGGGAAAGCTTCAGGTCCAGCAGAGTGGAGCTATTTAGATGGCAAATATCGAATGGATTAAAGTCTCCTTTTCAAAGCCACTGCTTTATCTCACAGCACACACCTTCCACGGGCCCTGAAAGCTTCAAAATGCAGATTCAGGGTTATCGTGGTGCTTCCAGTGCTACCCAATTTGCCAAGGTGTTGTTCCTACATTTAATAAAGACTTGAGGCTCTCCTGACACCGGTCCCTGGTGCCTCGGGCTCGTGCTGCGAGCAGAGGCTGATGGGTGACGTGCCCTGGGACGTGTCACACCTTGGGGACACTTTGCATTAAACATTTTTTCCAGGATTTCCCCTGAGTTTTTATCAGCTTTTCCCCTTTCTGGTTTCCTGATTACTGTTTTTTTAGTGTTGCTCCCTCCATGATCAAAACATAAATAGAGGGAGGTGTTTAAATAATTTGTTGAAGCGACATTTCAGTAGTCTCAGTTCTAAATCTGTGCATGGATTTCCATCCTCATGGTTTGAGCCTGACCAGGGCATCTCCATGATCAAGGACTCCTAAAGTCAGCTGAAATAAATGTATATAAGTGTGTTTATATAAATAAATGTGTGCAAATGTAAAGGAGGTGTCACTCCTATGGGGAATTTTCCAGTTAGGAGCAGAGCTGCCGAGGTGCGATGAGCACCCACGGTCTCACTGGTCCCTAGGCTTTGTTCAAAGCCTGACACTGTTTGATGCTTTCATTCCCACTCCCATTTGAATTACAAGAGACTGTAAAAATATCATTAAAAACCCCCATACAAATGCATCTTCCAGCTGTTGTGTTTGGAGAGAAAAGCTTGGAACCAGTATGATCAGAATCTGTAATGATTTGTGGCATCTAATGGCATGGTTGGACATTTTTTCATGGAGGATTGGAATCCTTCATCCCATTGGTACAAAAATTACCCCTGGGTGCAAGTTTAGAGGTCACTAAGTGTTGGAACCCTGGTTAATGAGAATTTTGGACTTTCTGTTCTGCCAGGCACTGACCCCCAAGAGAACACTGCACTGGCCTGAGCCTGTGGAGAAGCTTCCAGAATGGAATGATGGAACTGGGATTGTGGGTGTGCAGTTTGGATAGAGGTGTGTGATATCACAGGGTGGGAAAATTAGAATTTGGGGTTTTAGAATATAGTAATAGATATAAAGCTAGATGGAGGCTTTAGGGTGGAGGCTGGTCCTTGTTCTCCTTCTTTTTCTCCTTCTCCTTCTCCTTCTCCTCCTTCTTTTCCTCCTTCTTCTCCTTCTTCTTCTTCTTCTCCACCTTCTTCTCCATGGGTTTGGGTGGTTTTGTGTAATTGGATACCAAGTCCCTATTGTGAGCCATGGGTGGTTGGTTATTGGGTTAAAAGTAAAAATAATTTAGTTTTCATTTCTTAATTGGACAGTTTATCTTTAAAAGGCCTTGGAGAGAGAGAGATGGGCTCCATTTTTAGTTTGTTGGAGTGAAGTGCTGCAGAACTCAGGGTTTGTGAGACTGTGACATGGGTAAGAACTTACAAACATCTGAGTCCAAATAAGAAATACCTCACACATTTATTCCTAACCTTGGCAAAAAGAAGTTAAGACTCAACAACCAGGAGCTGAAATTCCATGGAGGTGACAAAGGCAACGAAGGTCAAAAGCTGTGAACTGGGAGTTTTCCCAATCTTGGATGGTGCTGGGATGAGCTGCTGGGTTCTGCCTCAGCAGCGACCCCTGCCCAGCCCAGCCCTCCTGGGCTGTGCTCCCTGAACTCCCACACAAAAACAGGTGTGAGGAAATCACTCTCTTGGCACTGATGTTGTGTGCATCTCTCGGTTGTTATTACAAATATCTGAATATTAAACATGCACCCAAAGCTCCTAAGCCTTTAATCCCTTTGTTTTCCTACAATAGCCATCTATTATTTTTCTACTGGTAAGAAATGCAAAGCCGAATAATATCCAGCAGTATCATGTCTAAATAAGCAAAAAGCTGGCGAGGAATCAAGAGATAATAACGGTGGCTTTGCTTTGTTTCCTGCTCAGGAGCAGCAAGGAACTCAGGAATTGGCTGTTGGACCATCTGCAGCAAGGACAGGGAAAGTCATGGGAGCAGCAGAAAAGCTCTGACAAAAAAAAAAAAAAAAAAACTGCAAAGGGTCAGAGCCCTGATTTCATTAAGCAGCTCCTTTCAGAATTATCTTTTCCTCTCTCCAAAAGCTGGGGCATAATCTGTCATTTCAGCTTTTGTTCAGTAAAAACATGAAAAATTCAGTGGAATAGGGTAGGAATGGCGGATAATGAGGTTAGGACTTTATAAGGTGTATTTTGAGTGTTATTTACTAACTGGAGGTTTTTATTCCTTTTAGGTTGTTGTCATTATTGCAGATCTGTAATTTCACCTTAAAATGCTTTATTTTAATTATTATTATTGTAATTATTAACCTAGATATTAACCTTCATTAAAAAAAAAAAAAAACCTAAAATTTTTGGTCTTTCTGGTCATAAAAATATGCATATTTACAAGCCAAGAAATTTTGAGTCCCCAATTTATTGGGTTTTTTTCCTGAACTAGCATTACAAAATCCATCCAGGGCTATTTTGGACCTGCCTGATGTATGACTCAAGGATCTTTGGAGCTGGCAGACTCCTCAGTGCCCTGGTGCTCTGTGCATATGTGTCCCCAAACTGGCACGAAGAGGTGCTTGTGTCAATATTTATTTTATGTTAGTCAGTCTTTGGACAGCCTAAATACAGAGGGGTGATTTGGCCTCTTAAATCCAACACTCTCATTTGTCCATATTTGAATTCTTGAAGAGTATCTGCTTTACTTAAGCACATCACATTTGAATTTATGCATTTCTAGAAGGCACAAAATTAATGACATGCCTTGGGAGGTTTAAGAATTTCCCATTTTTAAGGAATCAAAGGAGAAGGAAGGACATTTTTAAAGGGATTTGAGGCATGATGCATCCTTTCTTAACCAGTTCTTCAACTTTTCACCAATTAGGTTTCAGAGGAAGCAATACCTATATTTTTATTCAAAACTTTATTGGAATTTAACTTGAATATTAACCTTGATATGTCCCTGTGCAGAAACCATCTCTGCTGTTTCCAGGTCTGCCAGCAGGAGTGAAAATTCCTTTCTGCTGGTACATTCCAGGTAGGAAGGAACATGGAAAAAAAACAAAATCCCATGAAGCTGAAGCAGTTGAGAAAAGGATGATTTGAAAGTAAAACCCAACAGTTGTTCCCAGCCAAAGGACCCCAAAACCAGCACCCACAGGTCTGAAAAATCAACAAATAATTGTGAATTCAGATATTTGAGGAGGAATGATAATTACTAATTTCTTAAGCTTCTTTCTGCTTGTTTGGGATTTTTTTCAGCTTTTCTGTGGTTGATGTTGGATGAAAACAAATGAAGAATTCCTTTCTCTCCATTTTGCCCAAAGCAGAGCTGGGGGGATGCAGCTGAGAGTCACTTTCAGCTTGGTGCATTATCTGGAGCCAGCAATTAGCTGGAAACAAATATTAATTGTCCTTTTCCCCTTCATTTGCAGGCAGTGAACTCTATCCTGGAGTGAACATTGTCAGCTACAAATGCCAGGTTCAAATCTCTTGCTTGCAGGATATTTCCATTCTGGAATATCCCTGATGTTCTCTTATTACAGCTTTAAAAAAAATAATCAAAAAGCAGATGATAGATTTTGATCAAGTAATAATGCCAGGCACATTTTGATATTTCCACATATTTATGCATGAATAGCCAAAAGAAAAATATTCTCTTTTTTTTGTGCAATCTTGTAATTTCTTTGTCAGTTGAGAAGGTAGATAATAAATATTGGCAATACATAAGGCTTGGCTGTACTAAGAGCTACCCTTTGCTATCTTGAGCAGCAGCAGTTATTAATTTTCAGACATAATCAAGTGATTTATATTCATGATTATGGTTCAAACCATCCTGACACTTGTTCCTTCCACATCCGACGCCTTCTCGCTTCGTGCTTTCTGTGTTCAGCAGCAATTAAAAGAAGAATGAGAGGGTTTGGGGTTTTTAGGAGTATTGTTATAACATTCCTCCTCTGATTTCAGGTCTTACCCACTGAGTCATCACCTGAGCACTGTGTTCTGCACTGACTTCCAGTAATTATTTTTGTGTTTTAGAGACTCCCAGCAAGTCGTTTCCTCATTTGCACTGAGAACTGCAAAATTGATTCCTTTTTCTATGTGCCACAGATCCATTGGAATTCTTACCTTTGTCATCATTATCATGATCACTGATCTCTAATCATCACTGGCCTCTAATTTGACCTAATAAAAATTCATAAATACCACTGGCATTCAATTTTAATGTTCATCACCTCTGCCATACTTTGTTGAATCAAAAGTGGTATTGGCATGAGAATAAAGATCCATTGTTTAGACATAAAGAAACATATTTATCTAGAAAAATCATTTCTAAAGAATGTCTATTTGCATTTCTTTGAGAAGAAATGCACATACTTTGAAAATGAACTTCAAATATGTTCTGCTTTCCCACAGCAATGAAATGACTCAGTTGATATTATTTCTCCGTCTGTTTGGTAAACAAAATCAAAATATTTTGGTTGTCAATTACTATAAAATGAAAACTGCTTTTGTCTGAGTCGGAGCTCACAGCATCTGATCTTGAATTGTGATGTGCTTTGGGAAAATGACACAACATGGGATGAATCCAAATTCATTCTCTCCAGAGTCTCTTTGGGGGAAAATCTGTTTCCAGTGCCTTGGTGAGGCTTCCCAGCTCCTTGCCTTGCTCAGCTGAATGTCTGGAGGAGACTCTGGGCCTCTAAAAACAGCTCAGCCTTTTTCCTTGCTTGGACATGGCCAGAGCCAGCCTGGAGAGCTCCCAGCTTGGAGAAGTGGGAGTGCAGGGTGGGTTCAGCCACACAAAGGAGGAATGTGGAATTACAGGAGTGTGTTCCTGCTGGATCTGTGCCCCACATCCTTCCAGGGTGACAACTGTGCTCCTGGCTGGGCTGGAGATGAGCCAACAGATTCTTACAGAAATGAAGGGCTTTAACTCTAATTTATATTTAATATTTGACACCAAAACAGTGAAAAAACAGATCTTACTAAACTGTAGACAAAGCATGAGCCATTTCTATTTCCCTTATTAAACTGTAGACAAAGCATGAGCCATTTCTATTTCCTAGCATGGTCCTGTAGCTGGAACCCCAGTTTTTAGCCCTGCTGACTGAAGGAATGTCAGGGAGCTCACTCTGCCCAGCTAATGAGCTTTGCAAGTTCTGTGTGATTTAATTAAAAATGGACCTGTTCAAAGCAAAGAGATAAATGTCTCTTTTTAAATTACTGCATTTTTAACAGTACCTCATTTCCTAGATTGCTTTCCTGGGCCATTTTCTCCAGCCCAGCCTGTAGCCCTGGGTTTGCAACAATTCTTCTTCCCAGCTTTTTGTCAGAAAGGAATCAGCTCTGAATTCCTGGAAACCAAAGCAGGAGCCAGCAGAGCCCACGCTGCTCCAGCTCTTCACCTTTTGGAGTTCTTATTGTCTTTATGGCCCCTCAGTGTCCCTTCCCCATTCCTCCCCCTTGGAGCTTTATCTCACACCTTGCCCTGATCTCTTTTGTGGAGTTACAAAGCTCACTCAGCTGGGAAAGTGTCACTGTGATATTTTATGAAAAATCCCTTTGCTAGGATTTCTTCTCCTGGAAAGCTGGGAAGCTTCAGTTTCTCCCTGTTTTACTGCTCTGGAATGTGATTTGGAGGATTGTTTACCCAGCATGTGAAATTGTTTTAATTTAATGACCAATTCCAGTCCAGTTGTGTTGGGACTCTGGTCAGTCATGGGTTTTTTATTATCATTCTTTTCTAGCCTTGGGATGGATCCTTTCTCTTTCTTTAGTATATAATATAATATATGATATGACATGACGTGATATAATATAATATGAAATTATAATATAATGTAATATAATATAATATATAATATATAATATATAATATAATATAATATAATATAATATAATATAATATAATATAATATAATATAATATAATATATGACATGACATAATATAATATAATTAATATAATAATATGATATAATATGATATAACATAACATAACAATATAATATAATAATATAATATATCAGCTTTCTGAGAACATGGAGTTAAATTCTGATCTCTCACCTCATCCTGAGGACCTCACAGCAGCACAGAAAAGCTTCTGGGACCCCCTCCCTGGAGATCTGGGTGTTCCTGGGTGTGTGCTCTGGAGCAGAGGGAAGCGTTCCCTGGGTGATGGATAACTGAGCTTCGTGGCACTGCCAGCTCAGGGAGGCACTTAAGCAAATGGTTTTATTGATGGCAGGGAGATTGTTAAATGGAACCCCTGGAATATGCTGTGCTGGGCTTTCCTGGAACAGTCTAATGAAATAAATAAACTTTGGAGAACAAATATCCATCCAACAAACCCCTCAGGCTTCCCCAGCCGTTGTCATCCTCATAATCCACTCGAAACCTTTTTGGTGTTTTCATGGACACTCACAAAGCAGCATATCTGGCAGTTTTTAGCAATGTTTCCAGCTTTCTCTTGGGAGTTTTTCCCACGGAAAAGAGGAGTGAGGTTGGTTTGGAAACTCTGCCTGTTGTTCACCTGAGTCCCTGGGAGTGGTGGCATTGATCTGAGGGGAGATGGATGGATGGATGGATTGATGGATGGATGGATGATGGATGGATTGATGGATGGATGCAGGGATGGATGTTTGGATGGATGAGGGATGGATGGATGGATGGATGGATGGATGGATGGATGGATGATGGATGGATGGATGGATGGATGGATGGATGATGGATGGATGGATGCATGGATGGATGATGGATGGATGCAGGGATGGATGCAGGGATGGATGGATGGATGTTTGGATGGATGCAGGGATGGATGGACAGATGGATTGATGGACATACATGGATGGATGGAGCAACAGGGAGGGATAGAGGAAGGAAGGAAGGAAGGAAGGAAGGAAGGAAGGAAGGAAGGAAGGAAGGAAGGAAGGAAGGAAGGAAGGAAGGAAGGAAGGAAGGAAGGAAGGAAGGAAGGAAGGAAGGAAGGAAGGACTTCTCAGCCATTTCTTTATTATTGAAAATTCTCCTGTAAATATTCATAATAATATGAATTGAAAGCTTTCCTTTGGAAAATGCAGATCTAATGTTAGAATCCCACCTATCATTTGCAAAAAAAAAGACAAAAACCAGTTAGGTGTGAAGCATTCATATTAAGGTTATGATTGAAGCCTCTGGGCTATAAAATTTTAATATTTCTGTGTTAATCTTTCATCTTTTTCATCTGCTTTTGACATTTATTAGTAATATCCCCTGAAATCTGTTTATATTGATTTAAGATTAATCTTTTATAGTTAATTCCAATAAAAATTTTAATGGTCATAGATTAGATTCTCCCCTGCAACATGTTCAACAGCTCTTTCCCTCATTTGAGAATGTTTAATGACTTCTCGTGGTGATTAAGAAACATTACAAGAGGAACACGACAGTTCTGTGAAGGTTAAAGTAACAGAGATATGGGAGAAGAACAGATTAAAAAAAAACCCCAGTCATGCAGCTGGATGAGCTGTCTGGCACTTCATGGCTGCTTTTCACTCCTTTGCAGAGCCTGATGCTTCACACTGAGGTCCAAAGAGTGTTTAGTCCAAGGAGTGTCCGTAATCTGCCTGCAATTCTGGCTGTGCCTGCCATTGGCCCAGGGCTCTGCAAACACAGCTGAGAACTGATAACAGCAGCTCATAAAGCCCCAGGTTTGATGCTGAGCTTCACAGCCAGGAGCAGCAAATGAAGGAACCACAGAAGCGTTAAGGTAAGGCTTTCATTTTGTTGTTTCAATGTATGTTGTATTACATATCATTTATTCCAAGGTTCTGGAGAGCTTTGCCTCACTGATGAGCACTCATCGCATAACATAACTTAGATTTATAAATTATAAGGATTTATTTCCAATGTTTTAGGGTTTGGAGGGAGACCAGGAGAAGAAAGAACTGGAATTCAATGAGATAGGAGGCTTTAATGACAAGAACTTGAATAAAATCCTGATTTTCAGAAAAATGAGCGTGAGGGTTTTTAAGTTTTAGGATGATATCAGCTGGGGCAACAGAGCAAAAGGGGATTTTAGTTTGTGATGGGTTAAAAATGGCAACAGGTGCACACAATGATTTCAACTGTTATTTCACACAAAAAATAGTTCATTCTGAAGTATTTTTCCCTTCTGTGAGTTATGACTAAAACACATGAAAGTGTTCTGATGCAATGCACACCTGCTCCCACACGTTCTTAGCTAAAAAGAACCAATTTCTCTGAATTTAACTTTGTTTTATGAGGTTAAATGCCCTTAACCACAAGCTAAATGCAGTGGTAGCTGCCAGTGTGTATTGATCTGGCTGCTGAGATTCGTTTTAATTAGTTTTAATTAGTTTTAATCAGTCTGGTTGCTGGTGCACAGTTCAGTGTTGATGGCTCTGGGTTGTTTTCTGAGCCAGCACAGCCCCCTTGGCTCAGCACTCCTTTCTCACCAAAAATATTTTAAAAAAAAGCTGTGGAAAACATGAGGTTTTCCCAAATTCCTGAGGCACTGACTCCATTGAGTTATTTGCCATATTCCAGTTGTGATTCCAGCAGCAACCACTGTGCCATGAGCTTGTACACACTCTGTTCTGCCACTGCACAAAAAAAGCAATTTATCTCTGTCTTGCTTTCCCCACGTGTCCTGGACACGCCCTCAGGGTTTACTCCAGCTTTTCTCAGGTATATTTCTAACAAATCAAGTTCCTCCTTTTTAAATGAACAGCCTTGTGTTTGATCCATAGGAGAAAAGAAAGTTTAGAAAAGGAAAAAAAGGAAAGAAGATTTAATTTATTGTCTGTTTCAGGAATTTTAGTAACATGTGGCCAACTTCATGATTAATTTCAGGAGTAAATTGTTCTCTGTTCAGTGATTTGCAGGGACCAGAATACATTTCTGAGTGTAATAATTCCATAATCTGCACTGGGTGAATTATCCTGAACTGGAGACTTATTGCACATAGTATTTAAGTAGAGTTTTATTTAAACCTCGGGATTAGGTGATGTGGCTTACAACCGGACTTAAAATTATAATTTCAAATTAAATTTTTCATTTGAAATTATAACTTTAATTAAAAATTATTCAATTATTGTCGCAGACATCTTTTTATGAAAATCCTTTCTAAGGATTTTTTTTCTTCCTGAGAAGCTGAGAGGCCTCAGGAACAAAACATGCAAGCAATGGTTATCTGCTGCTGTGGAATGCATCAGGTGGATCTGGGATTGGTCTCGTGTAGATGTTTGGATTTAGTGACCAGTCACAGCAGAGCTGGCTCTCTCTCTCTGTCTGAGCCAGCTGCCTTTGTTATCATTATTTTCTATTCTATTCTTAGCTTAGCTACCCTCCTGAGATGAAGCTTTTCCTTCTATTTCTTTTAGTACAGTTATAATATAATATATATATATCATAAAATAATAAACCAAGCCTTGTGAAACATAGAGTCAACATTCTCGTCTCTTCCCTCCTCCAAGAACCCCTGTGAGCGCTGTCACAAATTATAACTGTTACTAGCAACGTTTATGAGCTGGAGATGTAATTCAGAGCCGTTCCTGGTGTTTCTCTTGGTCTGATGGGGTTTCTCTGGGTTTCCAGATGGGCAGGAAGTTCAGTGGGCTGGAGCTCACCCTGATTGCCCTCTTCACGGTGGTGACTGTCATTGCTTGTGTCCTCATTGGGCTGCTGGCCACAGGAGAGCCCGGAGTCAAATCTCCAGGTGAGAGCTTCCCCTGGCTGCTGGAGGAGCACAAACCCCGCTGGCGTCTGCCCCAGGGCTCCTGCTCTTATCGGTGCCCAAATGCTCTTATCATTACCCAAAGGTGAATCGTGGCCAGTCCTTGCTGTGGGTGATCCAGTCAAAGTTATCACTTGTGGGTGCAATAAATGGTGTGAGTCAGGGTTTATTGTCATGAAAAAATCTCTTATCTCTCCCTCCGCTGATTGGACTTTCTTTAGGAGCATAGAGCTCAGATAATTTCAATTTTTGGAGTATTAAAAAAAAAAATAACTCCCAAAAAAGTCTCCCTAAAATCCCCCAGTGTTTCTTGCTGAGGCACTGATAAATCAGGAAACCTTTGTGTTCCAGGGATGTGATGCAGAGCACCTGCTTTACTTCCAGTCCCATTTTGTGTAATTCCATTCACACACAGGGACGGGAGTAAAAAGCTTGGAGGTGAAAATGGCAGAAAAATAAAAATTATTGCTTATACAAGGCTAACAACTCTGTGTTTTAGTAAAACTGCCCATCCAGACTAATATCTGCATATTTTTTTTACTTGTTTCTGTCATGAGTAAGAGTTTTTTGGGCAAAAAGCACAAGTGCAGCTGATGCAAAGAGGCAAATCTGGGGGTGTGTGTCCATCTCAGCCCAGGGCACTTCACAGTCCTCCTTCCAGACACAAACAGTTCCCAAATACATAAAGGAACCTTCAGTGCTCCCTTTAATCAGCTAAAGCTGCCCACCTTAAATTCAGTCCCACAGTCCTGAAATCTAAAGGAGCATTTTAATGGAGGTGCTTTTCCCTGATGCTCCAATTCCAGTTAAAAACTCTGGCTCAGAGGAAGGAGCACCAGGACAGCCCAGCTGAAGAAGAGAAAAGTTCTTCCCATTTTTAGTTTTGCACATATTTTCAACGAAGCAGAGCACATTGACAGGAGTCACTGAAAAGTGGACTAATGAAATAAAATTATCAAAATTACCTGTATGCTCAAAAAATTCACAGTGAAGTTTTCATATCTGAAATAACTGTGTGCCATTTTCCAAAGGTAAAAATGAATCACAGAAGCCATGGTTGATAGAGATTTGGATCTCTGCTGCTGTTAGGGAAGCAGGCAGCAAAAGCAGAGGTGCTGAGTTCAGAGGGACTCAAGTTATTCCTGTGGTTTAGAGATGCTGCTATTAACCCATTCCTTTATTTCCTGCTATTATTAACCCATTCCTTTATTTCCTGCTATCATTAACCCATTCCTTTATTTCCCTGACAGAATTTTACCCACAATGTCAGGACACACCAGTAGCAGAGAGAATTGACTGCATCCCAGACCAATTTGCAACACTGGTAACGTTCTGGAAAATACTAGAAAAGAGATTTTGTCCTATAAAACCTCCTGCTTCTTTATAGAAATGTCATTTGTCTCTACTAGCTCAGGTGTTTCCTTAACCTGTTTAAATGTGTGATTTTCCCAGTGTTTGCAGGATTTCAGCCCACTGGCAGCAGGTCTGATTTCTCTGGTTTGGGCAGAGGTGGCAAAAATATTGGTCAGACACCAAGCACTTAAAAGAGTCACCCTTGGTTGTTAACAACTTTTTCTGAACGGTTTCATTAGGTGTGATGGTCAAAAAGTGGCATTTACAATAATTCAGAAATGATGGCCTTTGCTGAGAATGTGCCATTTTACAAGGTGTGCTCAGAGTTTCCTTTCAGACCCACTTTGGATCTCTGTTTGATTGGGGTGTCTGAGAGAGCAGAGTATGGAAAAGACCTTTTGGCTTAAGAATCTCGGAGTTAAAATTCCCATGGAAAGCATCATCTCAGGCTGGATGAGCCTGGGAGCAGCCTGGGATGGTGGAAAGTTCCCTGCCCATGGAAGGAATTGGAATGAGAGGAGATTTGAGGTCCCTTCCAACCCAAACCCTTCCATGATTTTATGATGCCCTTTATTTTTCAGTGCTTTCACATTGAGAAGGCTTTTGTAATAGTTACTCCTGAAAGACTATCGTTATTATAATTTTTATAATAAAAAATATTATTTAATATTTTTATATTATTTATATAATAATATATTTAATATATAATATAAATATATAAACAATATATATTATAAATATATGATATAAATATGTAGATATAAATATTATATATAAATATATAATATAAATATACAAATATAAACATATAATTTAAAGATAAGAAATAGTTATTAATATAAGTATTAATTATGATTAATATTTATAATTTAAATTATACATATATTTATATAATATATAAATATATTTATATATTATAGTTATCATTTTCATATTTATTATGAATTTTCTTGTTTTCTGGCGAATGCTTGGTATCTATCTTTGATCTGGGGAGGGGAAGCTTAGGAGAGAAAAAACCCCAGTGTGATGTGGGTTACTTCTGTCATTCACAGAGGTATAGAAATTGTTACCCAGCTGTTGGAACCTGGAGGAAACTCCCACCTAATTCCAGAGCTGGCTGTTGCTAAAGCCTCCCCTGCCATGGGTTTTGTTGTGATTTGTAGTTCAATAAAGTCCTGCAGGGATGGGTTAGGAAAGGTTCAAATCACAGCCTGTTCCTCGCCTCTTCAGGTTCCTTCCCTGCCCCAGGAAGAGGCAGAGCCCTGCAGGAGAAGCCATGCAGATCATTGAAATCTGCAATTACTGCCCCTGAAGGGGTCACCCCACGTGCAGGGCTGCACTCCTCAGTGCTCTGCTTGCAGCTGCAAGGCTGGGGCTGGGGGAGAATGAAAAACAATCAAATCACAGCTCCCAGCAGAAAGGTAGATGCAGGTTGCAATGCTGAGGGTGCCTGATCTGGAATAGGAGGTAAAAGAAATGATTTCTGAATATTAGTAAAGAGCAGGCAGCAGATTTGACAGGGTTAGAGATCAAGATCACCTTTGCTCCATGGGGAAAGCCAGAATCCCATCCCACTGATTCCATTCACTCCTGTGCTCACGTTGCCCTGGAAGTGATTGGGTTGTGCCAGGCTGCAATAATGCAGGAATCTGTGAAACTGCAGGTCCTGCATCACTCTTTGCAGTGGTTTGTGTTTGTGGTTTTCACAGTGAACAGCAGCTGGGAAAATGGTTTGGCTAAGCTGATCTGCAAGGGTTGGAGTCTGCCTTGAGTGCCCTGGTCACTGAAGATGGCCAGGGTGGAGCCAGAAAATGAGAGGGATTGCAGAAATGAGAAGTAAATAGGAGAAAGAAAATGAAAGGAAGGAAGGAAGAAGAAAAGAGAAGAGGAAGGCAGGAAGAAATAAAGAAAATACACATGAGGGAAGAACGGAAGAAAAGACAAATGAGAGAAGGAAGAAAAAGGAAGGGGAAGGAAGGAAGAAATGCATAAAAGAGAAAGAAAGGAAGACAGTAACAAAAGAAAATAAATAGATATTTTTTATTTGATCATATGGTTGGTGAAGATAGAGATGCTGGAAGAAGGAAGATTTTCAGGATCTGTTCACTGCTGTGGAAAATTGCCTGGAGGTCTGCTCAGACAAGCAGAACACAGCAGTAAAACAAGAATTCCACTGAGCAGAGCTGGTGTAGGCCAGGCTGACACCTCTGAAGGCTCAGGGAAGGGGGAATTGTTGCTTTGGGCTTGGTTTCTGTGCTTTTCCTCCCAAAATGCCCTGCTGGTGGAGGCCTGTGGATGCACATTTAAGTTCAGCACGTGGCCAGGCCCTTCTTGGAGCCCTTGTGCTCAGCTCATGCTGTTCCCCAGTGCACACAGCTTCCTTGTATCCAGGGTAATTCCTAATTAAGCTTTGGGTGCTGGTATCTATTGTGCTGCTTTTACAGCCCCCAGCCCGGGATCACATCTTTATTTATAGCAGATGATTGCTTTTACAACAGGCTCCCCAGTGTCTCTGGTGAACTCTGCTCCTTCCCCTGTGCCAGGCACAGCCAACCCTCAGCTCCTGTGTTTACTTCCTTGTGCAGAAAGCTCAATATAATGCCACAAAAATAGGAATCTGCCAGGATAAGATCCAGCTGGAAAAATATCACTGGACTGTGAAGGAACTGCTGAAAATAGTTGAGGAGTAATCAGGAGGAATAGCTGGGGAAAAGAAAAAGGTGCTTGGGAAGCTGGGAATGTGGATGCTTGAAGTGCCAGGTTTTAGGAAAATCAGTTTATTCTGCTTTTTATGGGAAGGGAGAAGAGGGTGGAAGTAGTGAATCTGTTCTTATATTTAGGATATTCCCCCATATATGAAGGAAATGAAGTGAGGGGATAAAGCTGAGATCTCTGCAGTCTTGGGGGGCTGTGTTCTTCCTCTCCTTTAGCCTGCAATGGTTTATACATGGGAAATGGGGAGTGCCCAGGTGGCATCTGGGGAGGTGGGAAGTGAGCCTGGGTTTTTCACAGCCTTGCAAAGGGCTTTGGGTGTCAAAAGGGGAAATTAGTCCCTACAGCTCTCCTCCAGCCCTTAATTTTGGCTTGGAACCTGATGGAAATGACAGCACATGTTTTCTGATGGGATGATTCTGTGACAGAGAGGAAAAGCATTCACCTGTTTGGCGAATCTGGGGTTTGTTTTTGGGTGGTTTTGAGTGATTTCTGTGCTCTGTAAAACCGCTATCAAATAAATGCCCCAAGATTGCCCAAGGCAGTGGCTTTATGAGCTCCCTCAGTGCTTCCTTCAGCACCTGCCTGATTGCTGGGCTGGAGCTGCCTTATCTTTTATCTGCCCAGAGCCTCTGAAAATAATTTCACCTGCACTGACTAGTCTGGGCTCTCCAATCCCAAAGAAAGGACAGCAGCAATGCAGGTTTGGGGTCATGTCCACCTATGTCAAGCTGCAGAATATTTTAAATATTTATTACAAGCACCAAAAGCATTTTTGCAGGATCAGATGGAGGCAGAAAGAGTTTCTGGGAGTGGAGAGGTGAAAGTGAGGTTTGGAAGGTGTCCCTTTTGGAGCTGGGTGCCTGAGATCACTGATGGAATCACCCTTTGCCCTCAGTGAGAGTTGTTTTGCCACCGTCCTTTGCCCTAAGTAATGAATGGGGGTTTAAGGGGAGACAATGGGTGGAAACTTCGTGATTCATTGCCCCAATCTTATCTCCAAACATAAACCTCACACACAGAGCGCATGGACAAGTTCATTTCTAACAGCAAAGCAAAGGAATTTCAGCTTTCTGGTGAATGTGTGTGTAAAGCATGGTGCCACTACACTGAGACAGAGGCTTGAAAAAATGTATTTATCTCAATTTGAGGTTATGCAGGAGCAGTCTGACTATTTCTGATACTGGGAAATTACATTAAAATGTAGATATTATACATAATGTTCAATTATGCATATATAGATATTTATTAGATGTTAATCCCATGATAAATTTCACCTCCTCTCCAGTGCGTGACTTTTGGTCAGACTCTGCTGTATCTGTCCCAGTGGAGAGATGTAGATTATTGAACATAATCAATAATTCAATATTATATTGAATAATATAATAATTCAATACTTATTTAATATTAATAATTAATAATTATTGAATGTTATTCATTATTCAGTAATAACTCAATAAAAAATAATTATTGAATCATTATTCAATAATAATTCAATAATAATAATATTGAACTATTATTTTAAAACATTTAAAATATTTAAATAATTCAATAAAAATTTAAAATATTTAAATAATTCAATAATTCTTTTAAAATATTTATTTTACCTGTGGATCTTGTGGTCTTAAGACTGCATCTCAATAAGCAAGTTTATTCTGAATCCATAAAAAACCCTCTTTAGTGCTTTCTGTGCTACCACTGAGTTCACTCTGTGGAGTTTTTCAAAGGAGGGCTTGACCTGAGTGCAGAAATCATTAAGGTTCCTGGTGTTTGGGGTGAAATGTGCCCTGAACTGGTTTGGTATGGGTGTATTTGTGTGCCCCCACTGATCTGTGTCCCTGCTGTCCTTGCTCAGAGCACCTGCTCCCTCCGTGGCTGCTGCTGGAGCCCCCAGAGCGACGCCAACGTGCCCTGGTGCTTTTTCTCCCCCAACCACGGCTACCAAGTGCGGGGCTCAGAGAGATCCACCGAGGCAGGTGAGCTCTGGCCTGGGCCCCAGCTCCCACCCTCTCGGAACCTCTGCTGCTCACGGTGACTCTGAGGTCCGTGCCAGCCTCTTTTCCCAGCCCAGCGGTTGAAGAAGGAGTCAGAATTGTTCTGTTCTTGTTCTCAAGGTTGTTTATTATTTCGTATTTGTAACGTTCATTCTCCGGCCCGACGAGGTCTGTCTGGCAAGTGGGGTTGAGGCACACTGGTGGTATCTTTTTATACTAAAAACTACATTTACAATATTTACAATAACTTCCCAGTACCTATCACCTACGTTAGACAGTGAATTCTACTCTAAACCAGTCTAAAAGTGCCAACATCACCCAGAGGATGGAGGCCAAGAAGAAGGGAAAAGGACAAAGCACACCCAAATTCCTCCATCTTGGGACCCTGAGCCCCCATTCTAAAACCTCAAAAAACTATTTTTCACCTTGTGACAAACTAACTATTATTCTACTTAAACATTCTTGACTTGTAATTCTTCATATAAAGTTGGTGGTTGTTTTTTCCAAGGGCTAAATCAAAGGCACAGGGGTTTGGGGCTCTGTGCCAAGGTCTCTGAGCCCCCCAGGTAGGGTCCCGAGTCCTCCAGGGCAGCCAGAGGAATTTCCTGGGTTCCAACACAGCCCCGTGTTTGTCTCCCAAGGGTTTGAGGCCACGTTGGACAGGCTGCCATCCCCTTCCCTCTTCGGGAACGACATCCAGACCGTGCTGCTCACAGCGGAGTATCAGACCAACAACCGCTTCCGATTCAAGGTCAGCTGTGTCCTCTGCTGCTCCAAGGCCTGTTTGCTCTGCAAGATGTGGGGCTGCCTGTGCAGGGAGTGTAGGATTGATGCCTCTGGAGCACTCTCATGATTCCCTGTGAAGTTCTTTCATTGTTCTCCCTGATGTTGCAATGCCTCAGGCTAACGGGGACTTGGCGCGGTGGGAATTCTGCATGAAAAATCACCCAGACCTCTGGAAAGCTCAGCTTTCCTATTATCCACCATTTGTCCTCACCTAGACCTCTGGAAAGCTCAGCTTTCCTATTATCCACCACTTGTCCTCACCTAGACCTCTGGAAAGCTCAGCTTTCCTATTATCCACCATTTGTCCTCACCCAGACCTCTGGAAAGCTCAGCTTTCCTATTATCCACCACTTGTCCTCATCACAGGAAGATTTGGGGGGGATAAATGTATTTAATTACTTTTTGTTGATGGCCCAATCACATCTCTCAATCCCTTTGACAGACAATATTAGCTTTTCCAATGGTTTGTGTTTTCCATGGAGAGCTCAAGAGTCTGTGCCATGGATGTGGGGTACCAGTGGCTTGTGGGGTTGAGAACCCTCTGTGGGAGACTTTGTCCTGTGGTGGGTTCCTGGTGAGCCAGGGAAACACAGAGTCAAATATTCCAAAGAAAATGGCTGAAAATGAGTAATTAAACTTGGAAGTGGACAACAATGAAAGCAGAGGAGGAGACTGGGATAAGGGTGGAAATACCCTGAGTCAAAACTGTGGATAATGCTGGAAAATATCTGTATTGGGGATTGATTTTATCAAGGCCCAACGCTTGTGTTGTGTCAATGTGTGCAGATCACTGACCCCAATGCTAAAAGGTTCGAGGTCCCTCACGAGCACGTGAAGCCCTTCCAGGGATCCAAGGCCTCCAACCCCAGCTACAACGTGGAGCTGAAGCACAACCCCTTCGGCCTCGTGGTGACCAGAGCCAGCAATGGCAAAGTGCTGTAAGTCCTGGTGGGCCTTCCTTGGTGACACAGCTGTCACTGGGGCTCCCTGAGAGCCACACCAGGTGCCACCTGAGAGGTGTCCTCGTGGACACAGGCTCAACTTCTTCCCTCTTCTTGACTGCTGGATGTCCCTCAAGGACTCTTGGGATGACTTTGGGAGTAAAGTCTGAGGTGGGAAGCTCTGTCTGAAGGGTTTCAGGTGTGGCTCTCTGATCACGTTCCCCCAGTGCTTGGGAAATCTCAATATGGGGAATTTTTATTGCCTGAGGGACTCTTTGCCAGTTCTTCAAACCATGTGGGAAAACTCCTGATTGCCTTTTATCTGCTTTACCTTTTCACCTTTTTTTTCCCTTCCTTTACCTTTTATCTTCTTTACTACACTCATGCTGAGGCCCTGAATCACCAAAATCAGGCTGCCCTTTGTGTCACCTCCAAAATCAGGCTGCCCTTTGTGTCACCACCAAAATCAGGCTGCCCTTTACACCTGTGATATCCAAGGACAGCTGGTTGAGCAAGGCTGTGTGTAAAATATTGAATGAACTTGAACATTGGATTGTCTCATCCCATTCATGTTCTAAAAATAAATGAATGAAGCCAAAGCCACCAACCCACAGGTGTCCAAGTGCCCTCAGAGCAGGGAAGTGCCAGATGAAGGTGCTCATTAAATCAGCCAGGAATGATTACCTGTCACAGGGCTGGGCCACTTGGATTAGCAAGGCTTCAAGTTTCATTAATTAAAGGTTGCTTTTTGCTCTTATTAGTATTGTTTTCTTGCTTGGAATCCTCTGTAATGATTGATTTGCAATTACAGAGGGCACAGAAGATGGGCTTGGCAGTCAGCAGTGCCTGACTGATTAAACAGGTACAGGGAGGGGGATGAGACACCTGGGGGACCATAATTCTCTGGAATATTGTGTAAATTTCCCTAGGCCTTTGTTTAATTTCATCAAAGTATTTGCATTTGGGTGTCTGAAGAAAAAATGACAGTGATGTTGGACTCTGAGTTTGAGGCTCTCAAAGAAAGCTGTTGCTACCATGGGATAAGGGCAGAGTTAAGTCCTTGATAAATTTCTTTGCACAAGGTTTGCACTGATTTTCCCCAGCTCTTAAATAGAGAGGCCTTTTTACAGAAGGAGACTATGTCATGACAATTCATTACCAAAATCTTGATTATTCTGATAAAGTCTGTGACCTTCCACCATCTTTTGTGGCCCCAAAATACTTCTGATTCCAACAACAGCTGGAAGAAAACTTGAAAAATCTGAGTGGAGACCTGACTGTGCCTCCCAGCTCCAGCTGAAATGACCAGAAACAATCCTTGCAACAACCCTTGGTAAAACTCCTCCTTTTTTCCTCATTTCTTTTTGCACTTTTCCACCAGGTTTGACACCACCATTGGGCCCCTGCAGTATGCTGACCAGTTCCTGCAGCTCTCCATCAGGCTGCCCAGCAGAAACATCTACGGCGTTGGGGAGCACGTGCACAAGCAGTACAGGCACGACGTCAACTGGAGAACCTGGCCCCTCTTCAGCAGGGACACTCCCCCAGCTGCAGTGAGTCTGGGCCCCTTTCCCCTCTGTCCTGGCAGTTCTGTCACCCAAACCTGGCTGTGAGCACATTCGTGCATCCACCAGGCTGAAATTAATTGTTGGGGATCAAGAGTTGATTCCGTGTTTGGGTGAGAATAAATTATTGTGGATTTGTGACGGTGTTCACAGGGGTTCTTGGATGAGGGAAGAGATGAGGATCTGACTCCGTGTTTCAGAAGGCTGATTTATTATTTTATGATATATATTACATTAAAACTCTACTAAAAGAATAGAAGAAAAGGTTTCATCAGAAGGCTAGCTCAGAATAGAATAGGAAAGAATGATAACAAAGGTTTGTGGCTCGGCCCTGTCCAAGCCAGCTGGGCTGTGATTGGCCATTAATTAAAAACAACCACATGAGACCAATCACAGATGCACCTGTTGCATTCCACAGCCGCAGATAACCATGGTTTGCATTTTGTTCCTGAGGCCTCTCAACTTCTCAGGAGGAAAAATCCTAAGGAAAGGATTTTTCATAAAAGATGTCTGTGACAATGGATTATTATGATTTAAAAGAAAACAGCTGAAGGAAAGGACAAAAAGGATTCAGCTAGTCTTGGGTTTGACAGAAGTTCCTGAAACAATAGAATTGGCACGAGAAATAAAACTTCCTTGTTACTTTATCAGTATCCTTCTTTCGTGAAAATTCCTGCATTTCTTGTGGATTTACTAGAGGCTGTTGCCATAAAAGAGAGGGATTGCATGGCAGTGCTGTCTTGAAGAATTGAATTTGAGACAAGGTCAAATTTCATCCATTTAATTCAGTTCAAGATATTGTTTTAATTCAGTTCATCCATTTAATTCAGCTCAAGATATTATTTTTGAGGGAGACATCTTATCTGCCTAAACATTTGGCACAAACATTTCATTTTATTTATTTAGTGTTATTTGAAAACAGGAAGGAGTTCAGGTCAAAAGAGGAGACATTTACACTTTTACAGACCTGGGTCACAAGCTTGTTCTCCTTCTGTTTCTTGTTCTAACATAATTTACATTTGAGTATAACTCAATAGCACTAAATTCAGCCCACTGAAGCCCTTCTGCCTGTGGAGTTTTCCATGAAGATTTTCCAGGCACTGTGTGTTGTTGCTAACAGCTCCATGGTAGTGATGGGTGTTCCCTGGTTTTTATGTTGGTGTGCAGTGGAAAACCAGTGGATAAACCTTAACAGATGAGTCCTCAACTTCTACAGATAATTAGAATAAATAACATACTAGTAAATAACAACAGGCTTTGCTGAGGGCAGGGTTCAGTTCAGATGGAGAGGCTGAACATCCTTGGAGCTCAAATTATGGAAAAATTCTCCCTAACAGCTGCTTCTTTCCAAGATAGAATATGTCTGTCAGCTGTTATTTGTTGCTATAGTTTTCTGGCCGTCCCTTTATGAAGCAATTTCTGTGACAACCGTTTTGTGGTAATTGTGAGATTATTTTCACCATTACCTCAGCTTCATAAAGCAACTCCCTCCTTTGAGAGAGAACTTTTGTTGTCCTGCCACAGGAGATAAATGGACTGAAACCTGAGGGTGAGATGGCTGCATGTAGTTAATTAATAATCTGGAATTTGTACCCGTTGCCTTGAGATTCCTCCTCACTCTTTGCTCTGGGTTGAAGATAGTTCTTAACTGAATGGCTTCACTCAGTGTAGACTCATTAAGCTAAAATGACACTGGACAGCACCAAGTGAGGCTGATTTCCAATTGCTCAGGCTCTGTTTCTTGTTCATTTGAACTGAATTTGCTTTTTCAGGAGAAAAAACACAACTATTGCAACAATTGTTAGCATCTCTCAGGGGTTATGTTGCTAATAATAACAGCAGAAATAAAAAAAGAATTAGAAAGGAAATGAAAAAGCAGCAAGGCACTCTCCTGTTTCCATAGATTAGGCATCAAAATTATTGCCTTGCAGGATGAATAGAAATATAGATTAGATGTAAAACCTAATCTGTGGTGAAAGGGAAGCACCTCTCAAGTTCTTGATGAGCACACTTATTCCCCAGAAATAGAGCTGCAATTTCTGCCAGCTTTCCTGGAGATCCATCAGATCTGTTACCTATTTATTAGGGAAATTCTTGTTTTAATGGAAAATAAAGGAGAATAACACCAGGAAAACCAGAACATATAAATCAGGGAAGTTTCAGGATTTAAATTTCTGCTGTTTGCTCCATTTTGAGACGTTTTGAGTTCTACCTGTGATATATTTTGGAATATTACCGAGCAGATCCTGTTATTAGATGTTAATCAGCTTGCCTGTTCCCTTTATTTTAGACAGTGGATAACTTGTATGGAACCCATACTTTCTTCCTGTGTTTGGAAGACAACACTGGAGCCTCCTTTGGTGTTTTCCTGATGAACAGCAATGCCATGGGTGAGAAACCTTTCTCTGGGGCTCTGAGAAGTGCAGCTGAGTTTCTTTTTTGAAATTATTGCAATAAAACTGAGCTGATGTAAGTGTCCCTTCTTAAAAACACCCCCAATATCTGAGGGCAGTCATACCCCGTGTCTAATAATATTTCAAATACAAGCAGTGAGTAGCTCCCTGCAGTTAACTTGAGGATTTTGATGGAAATCTGAGGGTCAGGAATTTATCCAAAAGCTGTACAGGTCTGCACTGGAATAAGAGAGTAAATTTGGAGTGAACAACACTTGGAAGTGAATGTCCTTTAAACCCTTCAGATAAGTGTATTTATGTTTACTGAGCTCTGCACATCTTTGGGCTGGAAGAAAGTTGTACTCAAAATTCAGAGATAAAAGGCTGAACCATTGGATTTCTTCTGATGCTCTTCTCTGTAGGACGAAAAGGAATGGAAATAGGGACACATAAAGAGTTGTCTGATTCCCCTTCTTTCCAAGTTCAATTAATGGTTTAGGGTTCTTTAGGCATTTTGTGGTTTTTACTTCAGTAAATTCTCTAATCATCAATTAGAAAAGTTAGTTTAGAATTTCCTGTCCTTCAGAACTGTTTTTTGCCCTCTTGCCTGGCAGAGTTTGTGGTGCAACCTGCTCCAGCAGTGACCTACAGAACCATTGGAGGCATCCTGGATTTCTACATCTTCGTGGGGAACACTCCAGAGCAAGTAGTCCAGGAGTACCTGCAGGTACCTTTACCTACAGGGATTATGCATTGGGCAGATGTTTTCAAAGGTGCTTGGGATTTATTTTATCATATTATTTTTCTCTGGGTGCTGGAGAGGAGACCATGCTCGAGGCCCAAGAGCTCCAAAATTCATAAATCTAATTTACACCGTGGCCTTTAGGGCTGGAGATGGTCTTTAGAATAATTTTTGTTTCCTTGCTCTTTTCATGAGGAAAAATTCCCGTTCATATGGCATTACTATGGGATAGAGAGTGTGTTTACAGGATGTCTGGAACTTATGATCACAAGATATCACCGAGTGTCTTTTGCACTTCTTGAGGTCTTCCGTGGTTCCAGTGACACCTGAAAGAATGGGCATTGTCCCAAAATAGCAGTATTTATTAAAATAAATAAATAATAGGAGAAAAATATTGTATTTAGGAGTGGGCTGTTGGAGTAGATTTGAGAAATGTGGTGATGCCTTTTGGGGCTCCCTAAAACCAGAGGGCAGACAGAGTTAAAGGAATAAAAGCAGTTCTGTTTATTGAAGCCCTTCAGGTACATCCAGGGCAGACCAACCCAAAATGCCCCACGGCTCACGGGTTTCACACTTTTATAACTTTGGGCCATTTGCATTTTGGGGTTCATCCTCCAATTCCAGCTTCAGGTCATGAAGTCATTGAGCCCCAGTTTGCTGCCCCAACTCACTTTGGTTTCCATCTCTGGGCCCTGAGGCGCTGAGGTGTCCTTGATTGCCAGGCCTGGAGAGGAATTGTTGTGTCTGCCCAAAATGGGAAAGCAGCAGCTGGCACTGGGTGTGGAGCTCAGAGTTACACACTAAAGAACTGCAGGGCTACAGAGAGATGGAAATAGAAAAGATAAAATCCTAAAGCATCACTGGGAGCAGGGAAAGGGAATGGGGTGACACAGGGTGTCCAGCAGCACGTGGGGTTTGTGTTTTCCCCTCCCAGCTTGTGGGACTGCCAGCACTGCCTGCCTACTGGAACCTGGGATTCCAGCTCTGCCGCTATGGGTACCTGTCCCTGGACGAGGTGAAGGAAGTGGTGGAGAGGAACAGGGCTGTTGGACTGCCCTACGTGAGTATGGGGCTGGGGAGCACTCTGAGATCCCACAGCTGGCTCGTTTTCCATGAGCTTGGGTTGGGAAACCTGTGGTGCCAAAGGTTTTTGGGCATTTTGATGTTAGACCCATCATCAGAATGTTGGATGAGGGGTGGAGCATTGAATTTTCTCATCTAGGGGTGTCCCATCTAACTGCAGTTAGATTTATTCAAACACTTTCTTGTAATAATTTTTCTTTTATTCTTTCCAACTCCATCCATTTTTCTTCTCGTGAAACATTTTTTATTTTCCTATGGACAGTTATGGAACCATATATTATTCTTAATTGACAGTCAAAGGCAAAGTACAATTAACTTTTAAAATTAGAATTTAGGGGACATGAACCTCATGTCTTCAATAGAATGAAAATAGCCTAATATTCAGCTAATATTTAGGAAGAAAAATAATAAAAATCCTTACCTATCACTTTTCATGGAAAAGCTGAACTCCCTTCTCTTTCAGGATATCCAAGTCATTGATATTGATTACATGGAGAAGAGGAAAGATTTTACTTATGACAAAGAGAAATTCAAAGACCTCCCTCAGTTTGCATCTTATTTGCATGACCGTGGACAAAAATACATCATCATATTGGTAAGCACTTCATTACTCCTTTTTTCCCTTGTGAACCCTTTCATTACAGTTATTTTTTATTACTATTCTTTACTTATTCTATGCAATTACTTCATTTACAGCCTGCAATAATGGATGGAATATCCTGATTTCTTCTTCTCTTTGTGGTTTTCTAATTTCTTTAGGATCCTGCTATTAGCACCCAAAAAATGGCTGATGGAAGTCCCTATGGAAGCTACGTCAGGGGATCGGAGAGGAACGTCTGGGTCAATGAGTCAGATGGAACAGCGCTGGTTGGGGAGGTAACTGTGGTTGTACACGCTTGGATTTCATCTGTTGTCACTGTTGTGATTTGCTTTAGCCCAGGGGACTTGGCTCTCAGGGAGAGCAAAGTTTGTAAGGTCTCTTGTAGACTGTGATAATTCTCAACCTTTCTTAGCTTTTTTTTTTTTTCCCAATTGTTTACATTTAAAAGGCATTTTTCATTGATTCTACATCAAAATTATATTTTTTTAATTTTAATTTTTTAAAGAAAAATAGAACTAAAATAGCAATTAAAGTTACACTTGCTCACATTAACCCTTTTTTTTTTACATTAACACTAACGTTTTTTTTACGTCAAAGGGTAGTTTGAAGGCTCAAGGGACATTTCATCAGCCAGCTCCTATTTATTTCCAGTAGCAATTGAAGAGCCAGATCCCACATTATCCTTTTAATTTATAAGCTTAACTTCTATTGAGAATCTTCTCAGCTGTGTATTGTTGACTCACAAGAAAAGCAATTGAAAAATTCAAAGTTAAGAAATTCATACTCTTTGTGTTCTTCAATCTCCCATCCAACCTGAGCAGTTCTATGATCCTTTGACAGTTTTTTTAATCTCATTCAAAGTTCCATTAATTATTTTCCTTTTGAATATTCCAGGTGTGGCCAGGGGAAACTGTGTTCCCAGACTACACCAGCGCTGAGGGCACAGACTGGTGGGTGAACGAGTGCAAATTGTTCTATGACATGGTGCCCTATGATGGAATATGGATTGTGAGTAATTCAAGATTTTTATTTTTATTTTTTAAAATATGGGTGATAGCAGGTGTTTATCACACTGAATTTTTATTGGATTGAAAAGTATTTTTTCAGTCAGGAAGGAGACATTGAAGAATAGCTACTAGTGGTTCCTTAAAGGATGACAGAATAGAGTGGAAGACTTTTTTAGGGAAATGTACTTAAGGCAACTTTATTTCATCCTGCATCTTTCCTTTCCAGGACATGAATGAAGTGTGCAGCTTTGTTCAAGGCTCAAAAAAAGGTTGTGCAGACAATGAGTTAAACTACCCTCCTTACACTCCCAGTAAGTACACTTACTTTAATCAGAATAATAAAATATCAAATAAAATGTTAATTTCCTTCAAGGATACAACATGGTTTTAGTGTAGTTCCTATGGGTGCGGTTTGGACATTCCTATTGACAGAAAACAATATTTATGTGCTTGTATTTGTATACTTCAGGTGTGGCTTATAGAACTGCCTCTTTTATCTCATCAAATAAATACTGGATATTGTCATTGCCTAAATTATGTCTAATAATGCTACGATCCTCTTGCACTGTCAATAGTTTTTCAGATATTTGCAGAACTAAAGTGGAGTTCATAGTTAGCATTAATAGTAGATTTAAGTAACCTTTGCCAGTGTGCTGTCCGATGGTGATTCAGGAATTTAGAGCACAGATCCCAGTGCCCTGGATGGGTGCAAAGCTCAGGAGTGGAAATATCACAGAACAAACCAACAGCCAAGAGCAGCATTTTGGTTTTGGAGTAATTAAACTGCCTGGGTGAAAGAATAAAGAGAAAAAAGGGGCTTGGATATCATAAATGTGCATTAGAGATTGGAAATATTAATAATAAAAATGTACCTTACCAGTGCTGTTTGTATTCCTTCCTTCCAGGGATCCTCGACAGACTCATGTACTCCAAGACACTTTGCCTGGATGCAGTGCAGAGATGGGGCAAGCAATATGATGTCCACAATCTTTATGGATATTCCATGACCCTATCCACCAGGAAGTAAGGAATGCAAGCTAAAATCCTGCAGAAAGGTTTCAGAACAGTCCATGACCTGTGTTTTCCAAAGCACCACGAAACGTGGCTGCTAAAGGAATGAGATTCCTGGAAAATGCTGTGTTGCCTTTGAGCTAATTTAGCCAAGGGAAAATCCACAGCCTGGAGTTGGTAGGAAAAACCACAAATTGGCTGCCAGAGCTGTGTAAAGATATTATTTCAAATTAATCTCTTGAACCTTGCTAAAACACACCTGCAAAGGGGCTCCCATCCTTGGGATGAATAATCAGTGCAAATCGGTGTGAATCTGCTTAGTTCAGAATTTTCAACATTTGAGCTGTGTTTTCCTCTGTGTGACCCCAGCCTCATTCCTTTCCAGAGCCATCGAGACATTGTTCCCAGGAAAGAGAAGCTTCCTCATCTCGAGGTCCACTTTTGCAGGATCAGGAAAGTTCGGGGGACACTGGCTGGGGGACAATGCAGCCACGTGGGACCAGCTGAGATGGGCAATCCCTGGAATGCTGGAGTTCAACCTCTTTGGAATTCCTTATGTAGGACATCAGTTCCTGCCATCCTTTCAAATCAGAGAACAGATTACCTAACCAAGCACTCTGAAATAACCACTTACACTGGCTCCTCAAAATCAACCCTTTTCAGGAATCTCTTTTGGACATTTCTTTTTCAATCATCGATTTTTGATTTAGGCTGTTTGATTTTTGTGGCTGTAGTGACATAAAACTGGGTAACAAACTTATTATCTTATATATCCCAATCTACCTCTTATTTTAGCAGTTTTTAACATCGGTGGGGGATGTGAAACAATTCCTGGTTTTCTTATAATTTCAAATTAGAGACATCAAATTAGAGACATTAGAGACTTAGAAGGGAAATAACCAAAATCCTTTTTGTGATTTAAATTTGGCTTTGAAGCTTTTTTCCCCGTGCATATGATCACCAAACAGGAAGGTAAAATTTGGAAGAAGCAGAATGATGGGCATTGTTAGTGAGGGGTCAGTTTAATTTTTTGGACAGCACAGCTGGATTCGGGAGAGGAAAGTTACAAATATGTTGCACGTTTTGAAGTGCACTGTATATCCAGCACATTCTGATTTTTAAAAATTTTTTTTTAAGGTTGGAGCAGATATTTGTGGTTTCTTTGAAGACACCACAGAAGAGCTTTGCAGACGATGGATGCAAGTGGGAGCATTTTACCCATTTTCCAGGAACCACAATAGTGAATACGTCATAGTAAGTTGTGCTTTCTGTTCAAAACTGCTTTGTGTTGCATAACATCATTTCCTTTAATGCCACTTCTAATCCTCATTCTCACTGAGTAGCTTGAAAACAAAACCTGAAGCTGTCTTTATGAAATTACAGATGGGAGAGGCTGTGTTCCATAAGGGTTAATTGAGAATGCAGTTGTTTGGTAACAGTTTTATGAATATTGGCTGCTCAAACCACCAAGGAACACTGAGGCCTGTGTGAGCCACCAGGCTGAGCCCTGGGAGCTCCTTGGCATGAACATGAGTGCCAGGATGAGTCCTGGAATAACCCTGATGGATAAGGAAGGACAGGACACCAGGTCACAGCACCAGAAAGGAGAGCCCAGTGCAGAGCTGCCCCACAAAACCCCAGCTGAAACAGCTTTTCACACGTTTGGCAAAGTGTTTCTGAAAACCTGGCAATAAAAACAGTGGATATTTGTTTGCAGCATCAAGATCCAGCTGTGTTTGGATCCAACTCCTTGCTGGTGAACAGCTCCAAGCACTACCTGAACATTCGCTACACTTTGCTGCCCTACCTGTACACGCTGCTCTACAAAGCTCACACCCGGGGGGACACGGTCACCAGGCCCCTGCTCCACGAGTGAGTCTGGGAGTGTGTAAGCAAGAGGGAAATCTGACTCATTTCATACTGCTGGGGGACTTCCTAAACCTCTATCCTGTGAAAATGCACATTGGGGAATCTGTAGGTGGCTTCCCAATCGGTGAAACCCCATTTTGGCCTAATCAGGAGGTGATTTTTGTATAGCATCCTTTAGTCATGACTGTGAACAATCAGTACCCTGAAACCTTGAGGTTGCTGCTGATATAAATCACAAAAAAAATCTCAATTTCTGCTTTATCTTTCACATTTATTCAGGTTCTACTCTGATGAAATAACCTGGGACATCGACAGGCAGTTCCTGTGGGGCCCTGGGCTGCTGATTTCCCCTGTTCTTGAGCCGGTAGGTTTGGCTGGTTTGGGATCTGTCTGGTGGTCACAGGCCATGTGGAGGCACCAGCTCCCTCTCCTTCATTTATTGCTTCCAGTGAGAGAGCCCACAGCACATTTTTACCCCTGCTGAAACAGAAAAATCTCTCCGTTAAATCCTGCTCCTGTTTTCCAGTCTTCTATGGAGTCAGGGATATCTGGTCTGATATTCTGCTTTACCTCATCTTCACATCACCTCTGGGATTCCTTCAGAATTCCTCTCTGAATTTCCTTTGGAGTCAGCTCCTCTTGCTGCATTTCAGCTTCCCTGTGGTACAAGAAGAAAACAAAAAGGTCGTGGCTTATTCTGTGGCAGAATCTTGTAAATAATGATTTTTCCTGCCAGCAACACATTTGCCATGGAGAAACATAAAACATTTGTTAAAGACAAAGGGAAAGCAAGAATCTGGAAGGTGCCAGCCCCAAAATAAATGGAAATAAAGAAGATAGAGATATCTGTGGATAGGATCTGGTTCACTGGGTTTGAAGCATTGTGGCTTTGGGTGGCTTTCAATGAGCTGCAGAGCAGCAGCTCAGTTACACCCCAGCAGTTTTGCAGAAATCTGCTTGGATTGTCCTTCCCCCTGTCTGGACCATCCTCAACACCAGGAAACAGCAAAGTGTAGGAATATCGTGATTTTCTTCTCACACTGGACTTCAGCTTTATTGGAAAATTGAGTTTATCTGATTAAGTTGAAATTTGCATGTTGTTTCTTTATTCACTTCTAGGGTGTGAATTTCACTCGTGTGTACTTTCCTGAGGCAGAGTGGTACGAGTATGACACGGTAAGGAAATGCAGGGATATTATGGGATATTACATCATTTTCTAAATGGGATTGTGATGACATAGAATTGGTAGCCCTGCTTTGGGGACAGAGACCTGAAGGAAAGACTTTGGGGTTACTTGGGAGGCAAGGGATGAAGGGTGGTGGGATAAGCACAAGAACTAACACCTCAAGAAAGGGCTCAGATTATGACATTAAATCAATTATATGCAATTAATTTACATATATGCAATTATATTATATTTTATAATATAATAATATATATTATAATATATAGTATATTCTATGTGCCCATTAGCCCATAGATATTTACATAACTTAAGCTTTTTTTATAAGGAACAGTTTGATGAAACTCAGGACTTAAGAAAACACTCCCAGCAGTAGATAATACAAAATCCTGCTCTCTTTTCAATCTCTGTCCATCAGGGTGAACCAGTGCAACTGAAGAAAGTGTGGTACAATATACCAACCCCAGGAGACAAAATGGGGCTGCACCTGAGAGGAGGATACATTTTCCCTACTCAGAAACCAAACACCACCACAGTGACAAGGTAGGATCCCAAACAGAACACTTTTAACATTTATTTTTCTTCCCCATAACGGGGCTGAGGACTTCTAGGCTACAAATTTAGGATTTTCACCTTGAAATGTGGGAATATCTGTGATCCAAACCTCACTTCCACACCTTCAGTGAGGAATTATTTGCATAGGAATTTTAAAATTCACCGAGTATTTTAATCCATTTCCATGAAAATGAAAGGAAACCAAGGATTAAACTTAATCAAGGCAATTCTCCAAGGATTTGTGACCCTGTTGGATGTTTCACTCTTGCATGAACATGGAGGAAGCACCAAGAATGTTCAGATGTTTATTACACACATAAATCTCTCTTTCCACAGCCGCAAGAATCCAATGGGACTCATAATTGCCCTGGATATCAACAATGAAGCTTCTGGGGATTTGTTCTGGGATGATGGAGAATCCACAGGTGAGCAGCCACCAACAGTGAAATAAATACGGTTAACAAAGATCTAATGTGCTCAAATTTCAATGTTCCTGCTGGAAAAGAAGATATTGCAACACACTGCTGCTACTTGCTCATAAATCAAATGGTTTTCATCACTTTGAAGCAGAAAACTGTGACTGTTATTAATGTAAGATTGAAGTCACGACTTAATTCTGCAGAAGTTAAGAAAAAAGACATGAGGCTCTATCTAAGAATAAACCTCTGGTTTTCAGGAGAAATCTTTAGATTGTCAGGAGGTGACAGGATGGGATTTTCCCATGGGATTTAGGCAAACCACTGCCCATCCAGGGAGGTATCTGAACATCAGTACTGGAAAACTTCATACACTCCACTTGGACATCTTTTCCTTGTGGCCTGTACCAATCGTATCTCCCAGGAAAACTCCCAAGCCTCTGCTTTTGGGAATTTAGTGAAAGCTGGGGCTGCTTTTAAGAAATAGAGCAGTGCTTCAGCTGATTATTGCTGCCATAAATCCAGCAGGCCTTGGGTGGCTGCTGTGCACGGGGGTGACAGCTCCACGTGCTCCTCTGGCCTAAAATAACAAAGCCATTACTGCCCTCCCCGCTGCTGCCAAACAGAGCAATAAAACATTTCATCATTTTATGGCCTGCCCAAAACTTACAGTTTTTGCAGTTTTACAGGGGGAACCATTTGCAATTTGCTCGTGATGGCAGGATTTGTCTTTTTGTATGTGGGGGGAAAAGAAAAGTGACTTTGACCACACTTTTGTATTTCTTTTTCCTGGTTATGTGTTATTTCCTCTCTTATGGTTCCATGGCATTTATCATTATCATCATCATCACCATGATCTTTATATGAAGAACCTTTATTTAGGTTACATTAAAGGATTAGTTTTGATCAAAACTTTTATATTTAAGACAAACTAAGAAGAAATAACGGTACAATAAAAAACCCACTACATTTTAGAAGAGCTGCTTTCACTGAATTTTCGTGGAAAAAATTAGGCCTCCTGGGAGGCTGGCCAAAGGAAAAAGGGACATTTCAGTTCCTCAAAGAAACATTAGTAAATATTTGAGTTTCTTAGTGCAGCTTTGAATGCTGTCCTGATAATTAACAGTTTTTTGGTCTCCAGCAGTGGCACAGCCCTACTTTAATTTTATTCTTTTCTGCACTCCAACTGTAACCTCTTTCTTTACCTTTTAGGTACAATTGACAAGAAAGCCTACATTTACTATGAGTTTAAAGTTTCCAACGTAAGTATTTGATTTTAATTTCTGATTTTTATCCAGAATCTTTTAAGAGCATTCTTTTCTCTCTTTATTCTCCTGTAAGATTTGCTGGAAAACAAAACATTTGCCAAAGCCAGGAGGAATCATATTCAAAATACTCCCATTTAATTGGGATGAAATCTGTGGTGTTTTTTTCTCCTATTTAATAGAAATATCTAAATGACTCCTATTTCCTTCCATGTAATAAACTCAGCAGCAATATTCACTGAACAAGAGAAGTCTAAAGCACAAGAGACATTGAAAGCAGAGTCAAAAAGGACAAGCATGGTGTGTTTGTGATTCTCAAAATAGTGGCACTGTAAAAAAAAATATATTTTTATACTGTGAAAATACAGCTGAATGTCTCCAAAGAGTGAGGGAGACCCACACCTTGTCTGAACCCTCAGAAACTACATCGGGATTAAGTTTTATTGTGTTATTATTACGTTTTATTGTGTTATTTTAAGCTGAAAGTGCCTTTGCAGGGTTCATGGACATCAGGGTGGAGTCCTGGTAGTGTTTCTATCTAACATTGACAGTAACTATCACAAAACAAGGATTGCCAACAACATGTTATGTAATAATGTCATAATTACATAACATATTATCTGTACAATGATAACAATAACATTAATCTTGGGTAAAGGTATTCATTCCTTTGCCATGATGAAAGAGCATAAACTGAGTGAGAGAATGCAGAGGAACATGAGTGAAGCACATGAACTAGTAATTTTTTAAATCATAACTAATCAAAGAATCGTTTGTAGATAAGACACCTCAGTTGCTGTTGGAGTTTGAGACTCCAGCAGCCAAATCATGGCTTGACTGTGATGACATTGAATTAGCAATTAACAATTAACCTCAACGTTCCCAGGGAGGGCAATTGGAAAGTTCCACACACGTGTCACAGCCATGGTGCACTTCCTCTGCTTGGACTCTCCATATAAAAATAATTACTGGCATGGAATAGGAACTGGTATTTTTATATATGGGTGGTATTTTTATATGAAGAGAAGTGAGAACCTTTGGATGTTGGAACCCAATGAGTCTGGAGTTTATCTGCCCTGTCACAGACCCACCCCAGCCTTTCTTTATTTCCCAAGCAAGGAAGAAAAGCTGAAGCACAACTCTGAATATTGTTTTATACATGGTAGAAAAGCCTTATTGTGATACCAACAAGCAGAGCAATAATTAATATATGTGGAAAAATATATTGTTTTTTTTATGCTACAATGTGAAAATATTCATAGAAAAAAAAAGTTAAATCAGGAGGACTTTTGGCAGATTTTTTAAAAGAAAAATATGACCACTGTATTATTTTTCAGAATGTTCTACAAATGACTGCTACACACAGCAATTATGCTGATCCAAACAACCTGAAATTCGAGGAAATCAAGATATTGGGATTGTCCCAGGAAATAGCATCAGTTTCTGTGTCTCAGAACAATGCTGTGCAGGATTATACCCCTGATATCACCTATGATCCTGTCACAAAGGTAAAGCAATAACAGGGAAATGGAAAGTAAACATATTTAAAATTGCACCAACTTTATTTTATATATTGCAAAGGACAGTACCCAGTGCCAATGTTGTTTCAATGAAATACAATGTGAATTTTATTACAGAATAAAAGTACAATTGCATTCAACTCTGCTGCATAAAAGTGCATCTAAGTCATGCTTGCAGTGCAGCAGACAGCTTGTTTCATTTATTTATTTCTGTTTGCTTCCAAGGAAGCTGTGGCATGAACTCCATATTTTTAGAGGTTTAATTCTTCAGATTTAATCTGTAAAAATATCAGTTGTGTGTCTTTGTAAAAGTGAGACTGTATCAAATCTTACAGGATGGGATTTTGTGAATTTTCAGTTTTTAAGTATATTATACTTAAGGACCAGCACCTCTTCTGACTGAAGGAAAGCTGGATGGGATGTAACATTTAATAACTGTTTATTGTTTCATATTTCTAAGGTTGCTGTTATAAAAGGGCTTCAGCTTGAACTGGGAAAATCTTACACAATCAAATGGACTCAAAATATGAATGTCAATGAAAGATTTGATTGTCATCCCAGCCCTAACGCAACAAAAGAAAAATGTCAACAACGCGGCTGTTCCTGGGAAGTAAGTCATTATTTCTCTAAACTAATTGGATAAAAAAAAATCCAGAATAAAAGGGTTTCCTTTGTGGTTGTTACAGAATAAAAGTGGTCTGGGAGATTTGTCAGGTTTAAATAAAATGGGCCTCAGCTGGACTGTACTGATGGATTTTATTTACCTCAGTAGCTGACAACCATTTCAATTCTACCACATTGTATCAGGAGTTGAGGAAAAATGATTTTCTGAGAGATGAACAGAAATAATATTAGAGTTAATTAAAAATCAGAAGAGCATCTTCAGCTGCCCCTTCTGCCTCAGTGGCACCATGGCCTGCAAGGCTCAGCCTCTTCGTGTCACTAAGGGACATTTTAAGTCAAATTAATTCCTCTGGATCTCAGTTTGACAGGGAATCCCTGAATCCCACAAAAATCTTGATTCGTTTGTGAACTTGTTTATATCTGCATCAAGGAGCTACTTTAACATGAAGTTCTTTTACACATGGTTTTATGTATTAATATTATCAATTATCAATAAACATGTGGGAGCAATATGGCCTGGCAGGGCTGAACTTCAGAGGGTGCCTCCAACTAAGTTACTGCCTGTTCTTCTAAATCTAAAATGCCCATTTTGGGCCTTTCCTATAGGAATGAAATCCAAAATTCAGTGCTGGCTGCTCCTGCACCAGCACCTGCTGAAGCAGTTGATGAGCTGCTCTGGTTTTGTTGCACTGCTAAAAGGATTTTTTGTGATTTTGGACATTTCCAAATGTCAGGAGATCTCAGATGAGTAGGATGTAATTTTCACTGGATATATTAAGGATAATTTGTGTGAATAAAGCCAGTGAAAGATCTGCTCTGATGCTGCCTGAGTATGAAGTGGGTTTTGGGCACATCTCCTTCGAGGCAGCCAGAGAGAAATGGGATTAAAAGGGACGAAGTTTAGGAATTCCCACAAGCCAAGATTAAACCACGTTGAGGGATTGATCTGAAGATCACAGAGATGGGGAAATTAAATCCTTCTTAATTGCACATGGATTCAGTTTCCTGACTGAACTATTTCCACAGCCTTCACTGGATGGCTTCATTACACCTGAGTCAGCATAGAGATTATTCTGTATTATTTCTTTATTCAGGTTTCCGTTAATTTTCCCCCCAATTCCACATTTGACACAGATCTGATTAAAAACAGGATTCCATGCTAACAGCTAATAAAAAATCCAGCTGATTTGCTAACCTGAAACTCCTTTCTGTTTGCACCAGGAGACATCAAATCCGAATATTCCTTCCTGCTACTACAGCTCCAGCAATCCTTACTTCATAGAGAATGTTCAGTATTCCCCCACTGGAATTGTGGCCACCCTCAGCCTGGATGACTCCAAGGTCAGGGCTAACGAGGCTTACACTGCCCCAATCAGCACCCTGCGCCTGGAGGTGAAATATCATCTCAACAACATGCTGCAGTTTAAGGTAAAGCCAGCCCAGAATTCCTCAAATGTTTTATTTATGGAAAGTCAAAGGGCTTTTTATGGCCAAATTTATATTTCACAGACAGAAGCAGCCTTGTGTGAATATGTCTCTCCTTCTAAGAAATTATTATTGCTCTTAGCTTGCATTTTTTTTGTCCTGAAATCCTAGCACTCAGTTTTACAAAGAAATTACATGAATCAAAGGTATAATGCCAGTGTATGTATGTAATGTCAAACAGGAACTTTGAAACTGAAAGTATTTTGTTAATATGCAGGTAATTTATCTGTAAGTGCTCTCATGATTCTATAGCTTATTTTTACATCCACCATTGCACTTCTATTCTAAAATTGTCCATGCACTGTTGTTTGACTGTAATTTATTGCCATATGTTTAACAATATTGAGCTAAGTGGTCAGACATCAAAAACTACCTTCTATCAACTTTCAAAATACAGAAAACCTGAAAAAGAATCCTAAAAGTTGAGTGAAAGAAGAACTAGAAAATTATTTATCATCCTTGCAAAGTATATACACCTATGTACAAAGCATATACAATGAAGTAGATATGCCAATATTGTAAATATAAGTATGTACTTTAAATTCATGTGGATCATTAGACGAGCCATTCATGATCCAAAACAAATCTTTGGTTGGTTGGTTGGGATACTTTTGCCCCCAACAAATTCCTGTGAAAGAAATGGCTCAAGACCATGCATTTGAAAGGAAATGCTCACCAGAGGAGGTGTTCAAAACCTGAATCTGATACAGATTTTGAAACAACTGGCTTGTTTAAATAAACTGATTTTTCTTCACAGATCTATGATTATCAAAACCCACGGTACGAGGTCCCTGTGCCCCTGAACCTGCCCAGCTCCCCCACGAGCTCGAGCCAGGAGCGGCTCTACGACGTCTCACTCCAGATCAAACCCTTCGGGATCCAAGTGCGCCGCAAGAGCACGGGGACGGTCATGTAAGCCACTGCCACCCTTTGGGATTTTGTGCCACACGGTTTTGGTGGCCTTTTTCATGCCAAACCTTCTCTCTGTGCACGTGCTGGAGCGAAGAACACATTGAAGTGTGGCTCTGAAGGCTGCTCCTTGTGCGCTCCCCGAGTTTCTGGGAGGAAAAGGATTTTCTACAGTTCCTAAAATATTCCTTAGGTGACCACAGCACTCATTAAGGATTGGCCTGACCACAGCTCATTAAGGATTGGCCATTTGGGTCAGTTTTGGGGAATGGTTAGTGTGGAGGTTCCAGTTGTCAGTTTCTCTGGGTCTGGAGTGAAGGCACTTGAGACGATAGTTCATGTTTGGACTCAAGTGTTTATTATTTCTTATCAGTAAAACAGTCTCGCTGCTGTGAGCTTAGCAGCTTTTTGTTAGAAGGCACAAGATGGCCAACAATCTCTTGGTACAAGGTCTTTTAAGACTAAACTGTCCAATTAAGAACTGACACCTGGATTATTTTCCCTTTTAACCCAATAACTGATCCCAAAGATCCCCCAATGCAGACTTTTCTGCCCAATTACAAAATACCACCATGAAGAAGAAGGAAGAGGCATGAAGAAGAAAACTCAGGACAACACCCTGTGCCCTCCATCTTGCTTCCATCCACTACATACTAGAAATCCCAAATCCTAAATTTCTCACCAAGTGACACACCTACATTACTCTCTATAATCTGTTCCACACTTTAGTGGTTTCCACTCCATCCTGAAGCCTGGGAACCTCTCTCCATGAATGAGGGTCAAAGTCAGTGCTCCCCTGGGGGTCAGGGCACCCCAGAGCAGACACAGAAATATTCCCAGTGCCCTGGGTTAGGGGATATATAGAAGGAAGTGGTGTCCCAGCTAACTCGAGATTTGTTTTGGTAACACAACAGATGAGTCTGGCAGGAGCTTCATTTTTCCTTGATTAAGTCAGAGTTAGAAAACAGAGAACAGTTGAGTGTGTTTTTTTTATTCAAAAAAACAATTTTATTTAATTTTTTTAAAGTACTCAAAACTTAATTGTGAATTGAGTTTCCTTTGCCAACTAGAATAATAATTCAACCTGCAATTGAAGCTCCTGGAACGATGAAATTCTCTGGCAGAGCCCACTGGGCTGCAGTTTGATTTCTAATTGGAAAGATGCTGATTTATAATAAATGTGACCTGTGAATGCAATTCCAGTGTAATCTGCACAGAAAGCCCAGTGAACTGTAAAAAGCATTTTGTTTACTATATTCCATGTGGCTCCAGTGCTCGGTCTGGGAGGAAAATAGGATTGCTGAAATGCAATTTTCTCTCTATATTTCCAAAATATGACCCACGTTGCCGTGCACGATGCCTGTGTGCTATTCCTCTCTGAGAGACACAGAGGATTTGGTGTCCCTAAACTCTTCAGCAATTCTTGCACACCCCCATTCCATGTCCTTTAAGTTTTTTTGATAACCACAGGAGTTTTAGCCCACTTTTACTGAAGAGTGAGATCTCCAGAGAAAAAGGGTGGCTCAAAAGGAATTGTCTGCCAGAAACACAGCCCTGAGGACGCTCTATTCTCATTTTCCCTTTCCTCTTCCCTCTTCAGCTGGAATTCAGCCCTGCCCACCTTCACCTTCAGTGACATGTTCATCCAGATTTCCACCCGCTTGGCATCCCAGTACATCTACGGGCTTGGAGAGGTGGAGCACCCCACCTTCCGACACAACATGAGCTGGAACACCTGGGGAATGTTCACCAGGGACCAGCCTCCAACTGTAAGTGGGCAAAGAAGAGGAAAATGTGATTTCTGAACCAACGAGTGCAGAACTGTTCGGCACGACTTTAAAATCCAGTGGATGTCTGCTGGTGTTGGGCACTGGCTCTGAGCATATTTATCAGTTTACAATTTTAGATGGTGTCTCCATGGCAAATGTCTTCTGTAAATCCCTTATTTGTGACCTGCAAGAACAATGTGAGGAGCTCAGACCCTCAGTCAGATGTTGGAAGGTGACAGATGGCTTAGGAGTAGCAGCACGTTCATCCTTTTTTTATTCTCCTCTCCTCATTGTTTTGAAAATTAGACATGAGTCAGAACAATTCCTGTTGCTTGGGGATTAATTTAGTACTTGCACAGGTAAAGCAGAAATCTTATCTCTGTTTATTTGTCTTATTTCCTACAAGATAGCAAATTTCCAATTATCAGGGAATGGCCAATGAAATAGCAGCAGCTAATTATATCTCTAATTTCCAGTTCAGGCTGAACACATTTTGAGAAAATTAAATATAATGTCATCAGCACCTCCTGAGCACGCAGACACCTGGTTCTGTTTGCAAAGAAGAGAAAGGTTTGTCCTGAGGAAGCACCTTCTCATTAGTGAAATTTAAGTGCAGCGATGCCTGTGCTTTCCTTCCTGCCTGAGCAGCCCAGACAAGCCTGACAAATTATGAAGCTCCAAGTGACCTTCTGCAGGTCTGTTTTGTGGTTAGGGAGGGTTCAGGTGCCTACATTTAAAGTTTATTTGCTATGTTTGGCAATTGTCTCATCTTTTATTAAATTTATTACTAAATGTTAATAAGCAAATGTTTGCAATGTTTTTCCAGTAAAATATATTTTATTTTATTTGCAGTACCTGTTGAATTCCTATGGTGTTCATCCATTTTATATGGGTCTTGAAGAAGATGGCAATGCCCACGGGGTTCTCTTGCTTAACAGCAATGCAATGGGTAAGAAAACCTTCATTTTATCTCATAAAATTGTGGAATAGTCTGGGTTGGAAGGGACATTAAAGCTCATCCTGTTCCACCCCCCTGCACAGACACCTCCTACTGTCCCAGGCTACTCCAAGCCCTGTCCAAGCTGGCCCTGGGCACTTCCAGGGATCCAGGGGCAGCCACAGCCTCTCTGGGCAACCTCAGGGCCTCATCCCCTCACACAGAACAACTTCTTCCCAATATCCCACCTAAGCCTCCTCTCTGCCAGTTGGAAGCCATCCCCCCTTCTCTGGTCCCTCCAGACCTTTGTGAATTGTCTCTCTCCATCCTCCTCCACGTGCTCCATTTTTACAGTCAGTGTTTTGCACCGGTGGCAAACCCAGACCTCCTTTTCTCCCTTCCTTCCCTCCACTTCCAGATGTGACCTTCCAGCCCACCCCTGCCCTGACCTACCGCACCATCGGAGGAATCCTCGACTTCTACATGGTGCTGGGCCCGACCCCCGAGCTCGTGGTCCAGGAATACACCCAGGTAGGAGCCTGGCTGCTGCTGGGCTCTGGTGGGTCGGGTTGGTTTCTCTTCCCCCTCCTCACCAGGAGCCTCCTTTCCTCTTTCCAGCTGATTGGGCGCCCAGTCATGCCACCCTACTGGTCCCTGGGATTCCAGCTGTGCCGCTACGGATACGCCAACGACGCGGAGGTTTCCCAGCTCGTGGAGCAGATGAAGGCGGCTCAGATTCCCCACGTACGTTGGCAGCAAATAACTTTGGGAGCAAATAACAAATAATTTGAGCTTTTGGCTTCGTAGCATCGACTAAATCCATTTAAACACTAAAGCAGTAACCCACCAAAAGCACCCCTGATGCGGTAGAGAAGAGCAGGTTTTGTGCCACGGACTCTGGGCTGTGTTAAAAGCTGTTTAATTTTCTTATTCGCACCAAAGAATGACAGGAAGGAGCAGTGATTAAGAAAAACCAGCAGGGAGAAAAAGGAAGAGCATAATTTCATTGCCATAATGCTCTGTGTCAAGTCAAGCTGTGATTTGGCCCAGGTTGTTGTTGGGGTAGTAGGAATAGCACTTAGTCCTAACAAAATTATGCTATAAATTGAATGTGGATTCATTTTAAATATAATAATATCAATGTTTCAATAGAGAACAGGTATTCCCATTGTTTCCTTATGGCTATGGAAATATAGGTGCAGTTTCTGTGTACATATGTACAGACAAATAATTTTTTTTTTCTATTTTGTATCAATTTCTCCCCTCAATTTAGATGCAGCAGTGAAAGGTTTATTTTGCTTATAGATTGTGTAATATTCATTTAACAACTGCAGCCTGAAGTTACCACTGCTTCCAATTTTACACATCGGAAGTTCAATGCTTTACTTATTTTGGCCAATTTTCAATATTTGGCAAAAAAGAGGAGAAAATAATTTAAAATTAATTCTTTTTTTTTTTTTTTTAACTTCAGGATGTCCAATTTGTAGATATTGACTACATGGAAAGGAACCTGGACTTCACCCTTTCCCCACGTTTTGCTGGATTACCGGCTCTGATCAACAAAATCAAAGCAGAAGGAATGAGATTTATCATTATCCTGGTCAGTATGGAATATTGTTTTTAAATTCCAATACAGCCTCAAAAAATGGAGAATATATTCAACGTGAGTTTTGAGCCTAAGGGTAAAAGTGTTTGTATTTGTAGGATCCAGCCATTTCTGGGAATGAAACCAATTATCCCGCCTTCACCAGAGGTGTGGCCAATAATATCTTCGTGCAGTGGCCTGATACCAAAGAAATTTTATATTCCAAGGTACTGTCCAGGGATGAGTATTTAACTGTGTGTTGTTGATGCTCAGTTTGTATTTAGTGTGGCTTGATTACTTAAAATATTCTTTGTCCCATTAGGTCTGGTCGTTTCTTCCCAATGTCCAAATCAATGAGTCACTGCCTCATGAAGACCAAGTAGAGGTAAATACTGACATGGTTTGGTTCTGGACTCAAATATAGATATTAATCAATTAAAATAGCAGCAAAATCATTGATAAATCTCATGGCAGGAATAAGTTGAAGAAACTGGTTAAGCCTTCCAAAAAAATTAGTGAACAAGCAATTATTTTTTGTTGTCTTTTTTTTTTTTTTTTTTTTTAAATTCCAGAGTTGTAACTATGGAATACCTTCAGTCCCCTCATCTGTCTTGTTTTCCTTTTGTTTTTACAGAAATACGTATCCCATTGTGCTTTCCCAGACTTCTTCCGCAATTCCACGGGGGAGTGGTACAAGAGGGAAATCCTGGAGGTCTACAACAATCCCGACCCCTTAAAAAGCCTCAAGTTTGATGGGCTGTGGACTGTAAGTGTGGAAACATATCTGATTTCTGGATTGCTTTTCTCTGCCTGACACTGGTGGAGGGGGCCCAAATTTCTGATTCCCAGTATCTGCACTGCTCTGGCAGAAGTATCCCGTGTTAAATTCCTATTAAGGAAATGTTGGACTTGATGATCTTGGAGGTTGTTCCCTCAAAACAAAGAATTGCTGAATCACAGAATTGATTCTGGAGGAGATCTTATAAATCTTCTATTCCCATTCCCTGCCATGGCAGGGACACCTCCCACTGTCCCAGGTGCTCCCAGCCCCAGTGTCCAGCCTGGCCTTGGGCACAGCTGGGGATCCAGGGGCAGCCACAGCTGCTCTGGGCACCTGTGCCAGGGCCTGCCCACCCTCACAGGGAACAATTCCTTTCCAAAACCCCATCTAATCTCCCTTTTTCTATCACTCCATGCCCTCATGGAAAGTCCTTTTCCTGCCTTTTTATGCAAGCCTCTTTATGGAACATGGGATGCCCAGCTGAGGCTCCTGAGGAACCCTGCAACGCTGCTTGTGTATAATTCAGAATTTATGGTGTTCTGTAGCAAACTAAGGGGTTTTACTCTGTTTTTAGGACATGAATGAACCAGCAGCTTTTATGAATGGCGCCATGGGTGGCTGTAAGAACGAGCTCCTGAATTATCCCCCCTACATGCCTCGTAAGTCTGATTCCTCCTTACAAGAGTTTTAGGTTTTTCTGGTTCCCAAATAAATTCTTATCTGGTATATGGGGAAGAAAAGCTGAAATAAAGATGGATTTATAAACCCACAGATCCTCACTGGCGTGGCCCTTTATTCCTGAGATTATGGGCACACTGCAAGCCCAGGTATTTCAGCAGGAGCTGTGCAGCACTTTGTAAAAAAAAGTTCTTTCCAGCTCCTTGCTGCATATGGATTTTGGTCCCTATTTTGTGTTTAAGTGCTTTGCTTGAGGCATGCCAGAGAATTGAGCTCTTGGTTTTTGCACTTTTCTCAGATGAATAATGCAATTAATTAAATATTTAGAAAATATCCATGTGTCTCCTCTCATTACCATTTATGCGAGCAGTCAAATGCTTGAAATGCTTCGCTTTCTTAGCTCGGCTTTCCTGAAGTACTGGTGTAAAGTAGTACTAATTAGGATTATTTATTAATGGTTTATTAGCATACTCTTGCTGCTTGCTGTTGTATTCAGGTTTCATGAGTGGTTTCTCGTGAATTTCCAGGAAATTAATATTCACATAGACAGATCATACCCCCACCACATCCATTTTTCTGTTTAAGTGATTAGTGTGACAGCATTCAAAAAGATTTGAAATATTTTCTGATATACTCTGTTTATTCTTTGAGCCTCTGTAGTAAGAGCATCTGTAACTGAACTATTAAAACATTCACAGGCTCAGATACCTGCATAGGAATACTGGAAATGTTCCATTTTGAAAATGCTATTTTTATAATTATTAATAAATGACAGTATAAAGAGACTGAATGCCTAACAGATTATGAAAATTAAGAAAAAGTAACTCAAATGATTAATACGTGATTATTTATAATAATAAATATATTTCTTCCCTTTTCACAAGATCTGGGATATAGGTCAACAGGATTAATCCACAAAACTCCATGCATGGAAGGTCTACACTACCTCCCAGACGGGACCCCAGCCAGACACTATGATGTCCACAGCCTGTACGGATGGTCCCAAGCCAGACCCAGCCTGGAGTAAGTGCTTTGCATGTTCCATGCTGCCTCCAGGATATGCTCTGATGCCTCAAGGGGCTGCAACAGAGGCTAGAAGGAGTTAGGAGGAATAAAAGTGGATATTTATTGAAGTGCCTTCAAAGGCCACAGCCATGGCTCTGCCCCAATAGCTCCAAGATATGGAAGCAAAAGAGGGTTTGGTGATGAGATCTCACATTTTTAGTCCATTTGCATATAGGAGTTGACTATCCAATTAACAGCTGCAAATTTTGAAGTTTCATCCTCCTTGCCTGCTTGCCCGCCCTCCTCCTCTCACATTGCTCATGCTTGGGGCCTGCAGTTTGAACAGCTCCAGTTGCTGTTGGGAGTTACATTTTCCCTTTCTTATTCCTGTTATCCCAAAGTCACTCAGTGATGGGCTCAGCCTGGGGCAGGTCCCTCTTGGCTCTGTCACAAATGAGGAAGCTCCAGAAGTTTCTCACCAGAGCCACCCCTGCCAGGACCTTGTTGTGCCCACACAGTGGAGCAGACAAGAATTTGATGGGAAAAGGAATATCACCATCGTTTCTGTGCTTTAAATGTGAACTGTTTTCCTCTGCTTTGTGAGGCACTGCAACAGAAATCACTACAATAAATCTCACAGCTCGCACAGATACTCTCACACTGGAAATTTATAGCGAATGTTATCTACAAAATATATACATATACATATATTTCAGTCCCAGATTTATTTTTTGGCAGTAACTGAAGGGGTACTTGTGAAACTGAAGAAATGCAATAATTTATTTTGATACTAAACCACCCAAACAGAAAGATTATTTGCACACAAAACTCACAAAAGACTGTACCTGAGAAGTGAGCATCAGTATTTTATGTAACCTGGTGTCATTTCAGTCCTCCATCCATTAGACACAGGAACTTTGGGATATGGCCTCGATGCTGTTCTTTTGTAATGAGGATTTTGCATAGCCAGAGTCCCTATTAGTGAATACAGGAACCTTGTGGAGGTAAATGCAGCCTTTGTGACCTGAATAATTGTTTTTCATGCATAGAACTACAGAGCTGAGGCTCCAGGCACTGAACACTCAGGTCCTGCTCATCCCTGAGCAGTTCTGCACGTGACATTTGCTGTCTTCACTTTTGCAATTTTGGCTGCCACCTCCAAAGCATTATTGACACAGGGAAAGCAAGCAGAGAATTAAAGTGTTGGACAATATGTTATAAAGGAATGAAGGATCCTAGGAAAGTTACTGTTTGTCTTGGAGGAAATAATTGTGGCAAATTAGTCTGGCTTAATTGCTGCAGTAATTTAAGTGACTTGTGTATCTTTACTGTAATTATGGTGTCACTAAAGCTGCAAATCCTATAGAAAAATAAGCAAATAGTGCCTTATTGAAGCAGCAGTTTAGGCAATTATGGGGCTCTCACACTGGAGAGCAGTGGGACTTAATCAGGGTGATTTTCTGACTAATATTCATATTGATGTACTGTCACCTTGGTCTTTCAGGAGGGACTAAAAGCCCCTGACACTTTTTTTAATTTCAGCTCCTTTTAATCAACTAAACTTATCCTGAGACGTACAATATTCCTGCTACCTCTGTTTGCACTCTTGTGAGCCTTTTGGTTTGATTCTTGCTAAATTATTTCCAACTGTTGCTTCAACTTTTTGGGTACTTTAAGAAAGGAATGACGTGCCCTCACACACATTGTGGAGCACCTAGAAAATGGGCTCAGAAAACTTTTCCCACAGAGGAGTTAGCCTGAGCTGGAAAACTCCTTTTTAATCCCTCACGTTTGCCAGTTCTCTTTGCAGCTGCAGGTTGGCCGCTTTGCTGGGATTGTGTCTGGATCATGCAGAGCTGCCCCAAAAACCCCGAAGGGACTGGATGTTTATGATTCAGCCCTTCACTAGGATAACACAAACCCAAAAGTTTCTTTTCAGAGGCTCTCCTGCAGTAACTTCTGGTGCAGTGTTTCTCCCTTAAGCTGTTTCTGTGGCTGTTCCCAACGCAGGGCTCTGCAAGCTGCCACCAAGGAGCGTGGGATCGTCATCAGCCGCTCCACGTACCCCAGCAGCGGGAGATGGGTGGGACACTGGCTGGGGGACAACACGGCAGCCTGGGACCAGCTGCACAAATCCATTATTGGTACGTGCCAGGGAAAGGGGCTGCGTGCCTGGGAACACCCAGTCACTGAATGGTTTGGGTTGGGAGGGACCTTGAAGCCCTAAATCCAGTTCTGCCCTGGCAGGGACACTGTACACAGGCCAGGCTCCTCCAAGCATTGTCCAACCTGGCTTTGCTTCTCCTTCACCTCCTTGCTTGTTGTATTCCTGGGGTTTTTAGCTGAAAAATATTGTTCAGCAACCAGAATTTGTGGTCAATTCCTTTTTCACTTTTTCTTCTTATTTCCTTCTGTACCAGGAGCTGGGAACTCCTTGAATTCCCTTGGGATCAGGCCCCTCCATGCCCTGTGTCCTGCCACTCATTTTTTTTTTTCTTTGCTCCTGTCCACCCACATCCCATCTCCTTCTGTAGCAGGAAAACACAACACATTAGAGAAATTGTGGGGCTTGGATTTGGTTTTTTCTCTTCTGAATCAGTAGTGTAATAAACACTGTCCATGTAACCATAAAGTAAAAAAAACCCAGCGAGTAACTCCAATTTATTTCTCTTTTCAGGCATGATGGAGTTCAGTCTCTTTGGAATATCTTATGTAAGCTAATGAGTTATTAACTTCTATTTAATTACCGTGATGCTGTACATGATAATACAGTTTTCCATTTGGGTTATTCTGAAAATTTCAGACAGGAGCTGATATCTGTGGCTTCTTCAAAGACTCCCAGTATGAGTTGTGTGCCCGCTGGATGCAGCTGGGTGCCTTTTACCCATTTTCCAGGAATCACAACGAGAAAGGAACACGGGTGAGTTGCAATTTTTTAATAGTTCAGAGCAGCTGGGCCTTTGCAACACACAGGCAAAAAGCAGACAGAACAATGCACAACTGCCCTGGCTCAAAAAAAAAGAAAAAAAATACATTCCATGTAAAATGGAGAAAACCAAAACACTTTTGGCTCTTTATCAAATGAAAATTGTCATCGTTTTCATGCTGGCTCTGCTGTGAGCCTCCCCATCACCTGGGAGGTTTTGTACCCACAGAGGGGCTGCTCTGGGATTTGGACACTTGAGGGAAGCCCCTTCTAACTTTGCTTTCACTGACTCTGAACTCTGCATATTTTCCCCTCTGTGCCATTTGGATTTCAATGAGCTACAGCAGGGCTAAAATGGAGATTTTATGGCAGCTGACCTCAGTGCTCTCAGCCCTAATTGCCCATAATTATACAACAAATGAGAAAATGGGGCAGTGTAATAAGATGCTGGAGTGAGACTCAGGAATTTGTGTGCTCTGCCTGTTTGCCACCATCAGATATTGTATTTCTGCTGAAAGGAAAGGGAAATAATTGCCTAAATGAAGGCTAAGGAGTGGAGTGGAGAAAGCTGTAAAACAAGATAACTGGGAAAATGAAAAAAAGGGAAACAGCACTTGTGTTCCAGGGAAAGCTTCAGGTCCAGCAGAGTGGAGCTATTTAGATGGCAAATATCGAATGGATTAAAGTCTCCTTTTCAAAGCCACTGCTTTATCTCACAGCACACACCTTCCACGGGCCCTGAAAGCTTCAAAATGCAGATTCAGGGTTATCGTGGTGCTTCCAGTGCTACCCAATTTGCCAAGGTGTTGTTCCTACATTTAATAAAGACTTGAGGCTCTCCTGACACCGGTCCCTGGTGCCTCGGGCTCGTGCTGCGAGCAGAGGCTGATGGGTGACGTGCCCTGGGACGTGTCACACCTTGGGGACACTTTGCATTAAACAGTTTTACTGTTTCCCCTGGGTTTTTATCAGCCTTCCTCTTCCTAGTTCCCCTCCTGGGGCTGACAGTGACAGCCACAGTTTTCACTTGCTCCTGAGGTGAAGAATAAACAAATGAAGATGCTTTGCTTCAGAGAGGGAATTTCCTCAGTTTGTTTTGCTGTGTTGATTTGCCCTTTTTTAACTTTCTCACACAGTCCAACCCAGCTTCTCTAACAACACTCTCTTTCAGAGGCAAGATCCTGCTTCCTGGGATAAAAAATTTGAAGAGATGTCCAGGGATGTGCTGAACATAAGATACACCCTGTTGCCTTACCTCTACACCTTGCTGCACGATGCCCATGCCCACGGCAGCACCGTGGTCCGCCCCGTTCTCCACGAGTATGTGCAATTCCCCTGCTCTCCCCACCAAGAATTCCCATTAAAAATCCTCTAGTTGTGACCCCCTAACAACAGAGTTGTCTCTTTGTTACAGCATTCCCCCCTATAATTAAGAAATACCAAGTTTTGGCTGGGAAAAAAAAATGAGCTTTTGGCATGTAGCAATTTGCTTTTTACAAAGAAGCTCTGAAAACAGTGGCTCAAATTAAAAATCTGTCCCAGTCTGTCCAAGACTTTATTAGTGTAAATAATAAGTGCAAGACTTTCAGAGTTTTGTCATCCCAATGTACTAAAAAGCAAAGGCAAAGAAATGGACCAAACCCCCTAAAGCTAAGCACTAAATTTCATTTCCCCGAGCGTCACATCAGGATCTTTGTGCAGCCGTTAATTGATCTCTGATAATTAACAGCAATAATGAGGAAACAGGTACTAGAAAGGGTAGGTGCAATTACTGACAGAAGGGTGTTCAAGGAGGAACATTTTTGGGAAAGCTCAGCTCTGGCTGTCTCCTCCTGGCAGGTTTGTGGGAGACAGGACCACGTGGGACATTGATGAGCAGTTCCTCTGGGGTCCTGCCCTGCTCATCAGCCCCGTGATGAAAAAGGTGAGCTCTCAAGCTTATTGATTACTGAAAGGCAGTTTAACTGAGCTTCACTTTTTGATCTGAGCTGCCTAAAATTTGTGTGTTTAACCGCAGAATGATCGGAGTGTGATCGCCTACTTCCCCGATGCCCGCTGGTATGATTACCACACAGTAAGTCATCCGAAAGAAATTGTATTTTAAAACCCTTTAAAACCCTTTAAAACCCTAAAACCCTTTATATTGCTGTGGGAATGGTTGGGCTCTGCCAAGTGAGGCTCCAGCCCTGGGGATATTCAAAGCCCAAATTTAAGCAGACAACACCAAACCCAAGGATGTGAACTGGGGAGAGAGGGAACAAACTCTGGGGTGTCCAAGGAGGAGCAGAGGGAAGGGGTGGACTTGGCCTTGGATTTTCTGTCTTTTCACAGTGCTGAGCATGGCAGAGAGGTGGGAACATTCTCCTGCCTAATTTGCGTTTAATATAAGTTCTTAGAAACATAAAAAGAAATTAAAAAAAATCCTCAATTCCTTTATAATAATGTATAATAACATGACTAGAGTTATGATAAATGAAAAGGCGAAGTTAATACCTTTAATTTAGAATTCTTCTCACTTTTTGTAACCCTCAAATGATACACAAAAGGTTTTTGTAGTGGAATGCTCTAATGAAGAAAGAAAAAACCAGATTTAGCTGCATAATTTTTCCTGGAAAATAATAAAAGATTTGGAAATAGGAAGAGCAGGATCAAAACTCCCTTCATTAATCACAGGTTTGTGTTTCACCTGCTTGGCCCCCTTGGTTCAGCTGCCATCACCCACGGTCAGGCCAGCCTTTTACAGACCCAAAATTTCAGGGTTTCTCTTATTAACAGTTACTCCTGTGGTAACAACTCCTAATTAACCTGTCTAGAGAAATATTGCATTTTGTTCTGAAGGAAAACCCTGTAAAAATTCATTTTTTTTTGTACTCAGAACTCAGACACTGGCTTTAGGAAACAGTTCCAAAATCTATCAGCTCCTTTGGAGCACATCAACCTGCACATCCGAGGTGGATACATCCTGCCTTGGCAAACACCTGCTAGAACAACTGCTTCCAGGTAGGAAGAAGTGAAAATTTTCAATTTAATTTGTCTTTTTGGTGGTTTTTTGGGGTTTTTTTTCCCTAATGGTTTTTAGGAGTATGGGATGGGAAGATGGCTGTGGGAGGTCGGTTGGGCAATTCATGACTTTTCTGGAAAGGAATCACCATTTGGGGAATATGGAATGTGAGCAGCTGAGGGAATTGAGAGAAAATTGTGTTTTGCACAGCCGGAAGAACCCGATGGGACTGACGGTGGCCCTGGATGATGCTCAGCTTGCAGCAGGACACCTCTACTGGGACGATGGGGTTCGCATCGGTACGGCCAGCCCTTCTGCCCTCCCTCAAACCCTTTTTATTGCTGTGGGAATGGTTGGGCTCTGCCAAGTGAGGCTCCAGCCCTGGGGATATTCAAAGCCCAAAATTAAGCAGACAACACCAAACCCAAGGATGTGAACTGAGGAGAGAGGGAACAAACTCTGGGGTGTCCAAGGAGGAGCAGAGGGAAGGGGTGGACTTGGCCAAGGCCATTTCTGGGGGACAGATCTGAACTCACCTTCAGAGGCAAAACTGAAATGAAACCTGCAGACCAACATTATAGAAACATGACTGAAGGCACACCATGCTGTGATTTACAGAATTAATGTGTTGCATAAATGAACTCGTGCCCTGGGCCTGAGGAAAGGCAGGCAGCAAAGACTCCTCCTCAAACCTGTGGGAACCACAACCACAGATCATGTGAGAGCTCTCACTGATTTCCTCAACATGGCTAAATTTAAATTATCTGCAGGTGAAAGACACTGGCATTTCTCCTCCCCACCTAGAGAACACTACCCTTGTAATAACAATGAATTCCCACCAGGAATGCAGGAAATGTGCCTTGCATGGGGACCTGGGGGGAGCCTGCAGGAGGCTGGAGGTGGATCTGGAGGTGCTTCACACCCTCTGCCAGCACTGGAATCCAGAACAGATGGCCAGATTTAGGGAAAGCTGATGACACATGGAATTTGGGTGGGGCATCTCCCAGGATAACGCTGCCAGGAGTGTGGGAAGGAAGGACAGGAGCCCCAGGGGCCAGGGACCAGCGCTGCTCTGAGGGCAGTGGCAGCTGAATCACAGCTGGGGAAGCACCAGCAGGGGCCTCAGAGAGGCAGCACCCGTCAGGTGTCACCTGGAATTGTCACCTGGCAATGGAGGGGGATGTGGAAATGACTCTTCATTTCTTCAGTGTTTCAAACAAATGTTTTTCTCCTCATCTAAACTCCCCCGATCTCCCTAGTGCTGTTTCTTTGCCTGCTTTTATATCTCACCCCTAAAATGTTCTCCTTTTATCCTCATTTCAGCTTTATATACGCTGAAAGTATTTTATGTCTAATAGCATTCATCTCCAGGAAATGCACAACTTCTCTTTATTTACATAGAAATACATCCCTTGTATTTGTAAGCTGACTGTGGACAGAAATTTTTGATAATGCATTAAATAAGGTGGCCAGCAAAAGACATTTCATTCAATTTCTTTCATTCTTTCTTTTTAACAGATGCATATGAAGATGGTGTTTACCTGCTGACATCATTTACTGCTAAGCAGGTAAGCACATTAGCTCATATTTATTTAATAGTCACTTCAGGTGATTTTTTTTTTATGTTTTTAACTGTGGGTATTTCAATTTGGGTATTCCTAATGTCTGTGCATCCCAACCTTACACTAAATTGTGCTCACAGATTATTAGGCTACAAGAAATGTGATTAAATTGTGTTAAGAATGAATTTAGGAGTGAATCTGAAGAGTATTGTTGAGCACAATTGTCAGATTTCATTTCCATAACCAGTGGAATATCTGGAAATAAATTAGGCTCTAATTACAGGGACGTTTGGCTTAAAAGAAAAGCTCTTTCTATTGTAGGAGAAAACACACTTTCTTATTTCATTATTTTCCAGTGTGCCACAATGTCTTCTAATTTTATCCACTCTGTTCTTTCTTCTCATCTAATTCTGTCTTTGTCAAATAAAAGGGTGTTAATTGCTAAGGAAAGGAGTTTGTTTTGCTAACACTCAATATTTGCAGTTGTAAGGAGATCATAAAATAAAAGCACCTTTCCCTGCTCTTACAAAAACCTCCTAAGGAAAAGCCTAATTAAAGAGGTCTTGAATTAACCAACAATGAGAAACACTCACCCTCTGAGCACCAAATACATGGAATTATGTCACAGCACCTTTGGGCACGTCCTAAAGAAATCCAAAATCGACTTAAAATCACATTAACTGAATGGGGGGTGGGGGCTGTGAGTGCTGAGGGAGGGGATGGGGAGGCAGGAGCTGTCCTGGGAGGGCAAAAAGCAGGGGGAGAAGAGGCTGGAGCAGCTCTCAGAGCCCTGGAAGGTGACACAGGGCAGGGAAGGAGGAGAAGAGGCTGGAGCAGCTCTCAGAGCCCTGGAAGGTGACACAGGGCATGGAAGGAGGGCTTTGTCCTGCAGCTCTTGCTGCCCAGCCAGGGGTTGAGAATTTCATGTTCCTCACTCCTCAAATCAATCAGCTGAGTGGCAATTAAAGCACAGCAGAGCCCAGGATTTGGCCAGGCTAACAAAGCGGAGAAAAGCTTTCAGCATCTGAAGAATAAATAACAACACACAGGTATTAGGAAATAAAAATTAAAAAAAAAAACAGGAGTGAGGACAGAAAAAGTGGAAGTGGACTTCCACTGAAAAGCTGAAATGGACTTCACAGAATGACAGAATGGTTTGGGTTGGGAGGGACACAAAAGTCATCTCATTCCATGGCAGGGACACCTTCCACTGTCCCAGCTGCTCCAGGGACCCGGGGACAGCTGCTCTGGACTTGCACCAGCCTAATGCCAACCTCTGATATTTGCCTTTCCCTCTTCCTTCCAGAACGTTCTGGAGATCACAGTTACTCACCAGAATTACACAGACCCAAACAACCTCGCGTTCACTGAGATCAGGGTCCTAGGGGTGCCCAGGAACGTCACTCAGGTGTCAGTGGCACAGAACGGGGCAGCAATCCCATCAAGCCACCAGTATGAATACAGCAAGAACAAGGTGAGATGCTGCTTGAAGGGTCAAAAACCTGCATTTGTGCTCTTAAACCGCTGGAGATTTAAAATATTTGAATTATTTTTACTTGCCATATTTAAAAATATATCTATATTTAGCATATTAAATGTTTATTAGCCTTTTAAAAATATTTATAAATTTACCAAATTTAAAATATTTTTACATACCATATTTAAAAATATATCTATATTTAGCATATTAAATTTTTATTAGCCTTTTAAAAATATTTATAAATTTATCAAATTTAAAATATTTCTACTTACCATATTTAAAAATATATATTTATCATATTAAAATTTTTATATTAGCCTATTTAAAATATATATTTATCACATTTAAAATATTTTACTTACCATATTTAAAAAAATATATATATCATATTAAAATTTTTATAATAGGCTATTTAAAATATATATTTATCATGTTTAAAATATTTTACTTACCATATTTTGAACATGTATATTTAGCATATTAAATTTTTTATATTAGCCTATTTAAAATATTTATATATTTACCATATTTAAAATATTTTACTTACCATATTTTAAATATTTATATATTTACTGTATTTAAAATAGTTATATATTTACCGTATTTAAAATATTTATATATTTATCGTATTTATAATATTTTTACTTACTATATTTTAAACATATATATTTAGCATATTTAAAAATTTTATGTTGGCCTATTTAAAATATTTATATATTTAGCATATTTAAAATATTTTACTTACCATATTTTAAATAGTTATATATTTAGCATATTTAAAATATTTTTATATTTAGCATATTTAAAATACCTATATACTTAGCATATTTAGAATTTTTATATTAGCACATTTAAAATATTTACTATATTTTAAAATGCACGTATTTACCATGTTTAAAATACACACATATTTACCATATTTAAAATAAACCATATTTCAGAAAGAGGCACAAGATGCCATCAGGTAATGATTCTTTAATACAATTCAATGCCACTTCTGGCAGTGGATTTTGTTCCCTAACTGCTTCCTTGCAACCTGGGAGATGTGACAGGAGAAAAACCTTCTCTGAGATTCTGCTGTTGACTTTTTGATGGAAAAAAAATTCATATCCACTGTTGAATTGCCATGTATTCAAAAAATTATTTAAAAAATAATATATTCAATGTATTTTAAAAAATTATTTTTAAAACAAAAGAAACCTCAGCTCTAAAAGAGCCCGTGGGTGAAGGGAGGGATCAGAGAGCCATGGTCAGACTCCCAAATCTGTGCTGGTTAAACTGTGTGTGTAGTGATATATAAACAAATGTAAATAAAAAAAGGGAAATAAATTCTTGCAGTATAAAATGAGAATCCAGTTTCTCCCAGGAACACAGAAAACACTGTGGATCTTCAGGGCCCGGTTACTAAATGTGGATTTTGTGTCTTTTATTCCCAGCTCCTGAAAATCACCAAACTCCAGCTGAAACTGGGCCAGAACTACACCCTGCAGTGGAGCTTGGAAGGACAATAAAATCGGCCACACCTCTGCATTTTCCCATATTTTTCAAACCACTTTTCAATTTCCAAAGTGCTTTTTTGTCACCCTGGAATGCTTTTGCCCTTCCCAACGCAGCAGAACAGTTCACAGCCAGGTGTTCTGTGTTCAAAGCAGTCACGAGCCAGCAGAGCCACCTGAGGATAAAGTTCATCTTTCAGAGTGAGGACTGAAGGGAAAAACTCTGTTTTTTTAGAGTAGAATTCCTGTCAGACTTCATATCTGATTAATTTTGTAAAAAAAGATGCAGCTGATGTTACCAAAGTGGATTTGAAGCTGTAATTTTACCTATATTTAACCTCCATCCTAATTTTAATTACACCCAGGCAGGCCATTATTATGGAGAATTTTAGGCCAGATAAAGTAGAATAAAACATTTTGAGATGACTGATTTAGCATGAAATAATGTTTCAAGATGTTGGTCCATAAAGTATTCAGATACTTGGAAAAATAATTTGAAGTTGGGGGGCTCGTATGACTTCAGCCAGATTTGTGTTCCCTGTGTTCAACTTGAAGCTGTAAAATAAAACCCGAAATTTGAAGGTTAATTAATGAATGTTGGTCTCTGTTTATTTCACTGAAGGAAATTGTTGTTATTGTGTGTTTACCTTAATAATAATTCACATTAAAGCCTCTTTTTATCCCAAGAGTGCAGCATATGAACTAAAGAGACTGGGAAAACACATTTACAATTAAATTTGATGGGAATAAATGCTGCAGGAGGTAGTGGCAATCTCCAGTGACTGTGCTTGACATGCATTTCAAGGATTGTTCTTTGCTTTAGAATTCTGGGGTACAAAACTCAATAACCAACATCTCATAGGTGGATTAATGCAATTATAGGGGGCGAATTTATTGAAATTTCACTGTGAAATGATAATGATGTTGGCAAAGCAAATGCTCATTTAGGAGTAATTTTATCCTTTATATTTGGACACATGAAACTTCCCTGTTTCTCACAGAGCTGATGCAGATGTGTCCCTTTGCTGCAGCGAGGGGTGAGGGGTACAGACCCTTCAGCCCCTCCCTCTCTCTTTGTCCCACCACTTTGCACCCTCTCATGTGACACTGGAGACATCAGGAACAGCCAAAGGCTTCCAAAACCCCAGTTTTTCCTTATTTATTTGGGGAACCTTGTTATTAGCTTTTTCTTTTTTTTTTTTCAGCTTTGAGACTCTTCCAAAAACCCAATTTTCCTTTATTTCTTGGGGAAACCTTGTTACTGGATTTTCTTTTAGCTTTGAGACCCTTCCAAATAAAAAAAGATTTTTTCTTTTTTTGTCCTATTTATTTGGAGAACCTCATTCTTGTCAGTTTTCCAGCACTGAGAGTCCCAGCAGATCAAATGAATCCTTTTGTTTCAGCCCCAGGGAAGGTTTCATTGAGTCCCCAGGGTAGGAATTCCTCAGGAACTCACCCAGGCTGAGAAATCCCAGCTTCAAACTCTCTTGGCCACCCCTGGGGTTGCCCCTTTGGAGTCTGTCCCACCCCCCAGAGACCCTGGATCCAGCCCCAACTGGAAAAAGGAAATCCCATGAAAATCCATCATCCTGAGCAAGGGGGAGTTTCCAACAGAATTCCACATCCTGCTTGTGCTTGGATGGGATTTTTTTTCCACTCTCCCTCTCCTCATACTTGGACTTTCCAGCTCTTGTAAAATAACAACAGCCAGAGTGACACAATCCTGCTGTACATCCCACCGGAAAATCCTCACTCAAGGCAAAAAGTCTTCCCTGAGACGAAGTTCTGCACTCCAAATCTTTTTTTCTGAGCTTCATTTTCCGGAACTCTTGGAATTTTGTTGGAATTCTTGAGGTTTGAGAGCAGCTGAAGAGAAATTCCCACTTTTGGCAGCTTAGAGGGAAGCCACCACTAATTGGTGCAGGCAGGAAATGATGGAAAATCAGCTCTCGTTCCAAAGGGTTCCCAAATGACCCCTGCACTGAAAAGGCTCCTCCTGGACCCAAATTTTGGGAGAGACTGGATGGGGTAGAAGAGGAGCAGATATTGCTGCACTGAAGAGCCACGGACAGCCCTGGAATTACAATTCCAGTCATGGAAAAGATAAAACCACGTCACACCTGGCTGTGCCTGTTCTAATGAAGCTGCCAGAAATGCACAGGTAATTGGATTTTTCCTTGGAGCTGGAAGGAGCAGCTGGATGGCAACATCTGGCAGCACAGCTGGAGCATGGTGGGCTAGGAAAAGAGAAGGTTCAGCACCTTTGGGGATTTTCCTTTCCTTTTTCCTTTCCCATTTCCCATTTCCTTTCCTCTTTCCCCCTTCCCACAAAAAATTCACTTTTTGTTCTCTCGGCTGAAGAACTTCTGGAGTTTTTTTTTTCACTAAACCAGGAAATCTTTGCTAAATGATGCAGAGTTAGAAGTTCCTCTTTACATTTCCTGGCAACACCAATCTCCTGTGATTGCAAGGATTCAGTCAAGCTTGGTCGGGTTTTCAATAACCAATACAAATATATTGCAATATGAGTTTTTGAGTTATGATTATTTGCAAGTAAAATGTTAAAAATTAATCCAATGCAGTGAACTTCAAATTAGCCCATGTGGAAAGTTTAAGTGTTTAAATACACATTTGGTATGGGCTGTATTTACATATATAATTCATAACTGCATGGTTAAGTGTGCACACTGAAACATACCCTATGTATATTAGATACATTATTAGTATCTTAAACTCTATTATGTAAAATAAGGGTTTTTTCCCATTATTATATGGTTGCTCTCACATTCAGAGCCATTTCAGTTGAATGTTTAATGCATATGAGGCATTATGCACATTATAATAATTATGGAATAAGAGATTCAGAAATGCCCCCTGAGCAGTGGGTGCCTTTTAATCATCGCAGGAGACCTTTCAGGTGGATGTAGAGCCCCATTTCCTCCCCTTGATACAAACCCCACACTCAGGGTCAGCCCAGAAAGCAGCTGATACTGAAATATCCCAGCCCTTTTTAAAAATGGATAAAATTTGCATCGAGTATCCAGTACAGGAAAGGCAAATAAAAAGACATTTAAGCAAAATGTCCAAAACTACCTCTTAAAAACATTATTAACTGAGCCTTGAAAGTACCACAGGCTTGGAGGAGAGCAAAGAACCTGATCAAGAGGATCCCTCCAGATCTGTGGGTTCCTTTGCCTGCACGGGAACAACTGGAAGAATCTTCTGTGTAAAAGAGAAAATACTCAAAAATGCAAACCACCTCATCAGGACACAGCCCCAGCAGCTGGCATGAAATCAGGTGAGCCCAGGAGCTGATGTAACAGCTTCCAATGCCCTGTATGCATGGATAAAAATATCCCCACAGCTGGTTTTCAAGCAACCATGGAATGGTTTGGGCTGGGAGGGAACTTAGAGTTCATTTTGTTTCACTTCCACCATCCCAGGGTGCTCCAAGCCCCATCCAACCTGGCCTTGGAATTTTGATTTGATAACTGGATAAAAGTCTAGGACTGAGGGGTTTTGGATTTGGGTGGAATGCAAAAGAGCTGCTGCCTAAAAATGACAGAACCTGGCAGGTTTGTGTTATTTTCTGCTGAATTTGAATGTACTGGTGAGTTACAAACTGCGATGTGTTTGAATCAAGTTAGCAAAGGGAAACCTGCAAAGAATTGGGCTCTGCTTCAAGTCCAACCTCTTGTTACTGCTTTCACTAATAGATTTAATTATATTGCTTATTATTTTTAACAGATTAATGAGAAATTAAAAGCAATTTTTATCAGTGTTTACACTGTCAGATAAATATTTCATAAGTGTTCTCTGTATTGACACTCCTCCTCAGAACAGCACAACTCTGGGCATCCCTTGAAGACAACAGCCACAAAATCTCCTTTCCTCTCTGTTTTGATCCACACAAATCCTCCCACATTTCTCTCATGTTCAATAATGAAAGAAAACAGAATATCCTGCTCTGCATACACAACCTCTCCAATAACTCTGTGCTCCCCAATATTCCCAGCCATGCTCCAGTGCAGGGATGCTGGGAAGGGCATTTTGTTGTTTTCTATGCAGGCAGATCCTGCTTCCTCCACAATATTCCACCTCCTTCCATGAAATCTCTCTCCCACTGCACTCCTCTTCCCCTCAGCACTCCCTTTCTCATTTTTTCCTGCCACCTTTGGCTCTGTTCAGTGCTCTGAGCTGTGACCAGGCTGGAGAAAATGCTTTTCCAGGCTCTGCTATTCCATCTCTACATTATAGCTCAGGTTTAGCTGGGTGTGTGCTCTATCCCCATCTGTCAGAGCTGGGGCAGTTCTCTGCTGTTCTTTGGGCAGTTTTCTTTATCTCTCCCACAGCCAATCCTCCCTCCAGGAGATCTCTGCTCTTCATGGGCCATTCATTATTAATTATCTCCTGTCCATGGCCAGTGAGTGTCCCTGCATGGCTGATCCAATCCCATCATCCCATGGGGAGATGCTCCGCCCAGGGGAGGAGCCAAGCATTCCTACCTGGGTACAATCTGAGCTTTGGGACAGCACAGCAGCCTCTGACCCCTGCATTGCCAGAGGAGCAGCTTCCTGTGCCCTGCATTGCCAGAGGAGCAGCTTCCTGTGCCCTGCATTGCCAGAGGAGCAGCTTCTGCTGCCCTGCATTGCCAGAGGGAGCCCAGGCCCATCTCCAGCAGCCCTGGAGCTGCAGAGTGTCTCTGGCAATGGTTTGTTGGGTTTTTTTTTGTACTACTGCATTTGTATTTTTCATTTTCCTAGTACAGAACTGTTATTCCTATTCCCATAGCTTTTCCTCAGAGCCCCTTAATTTCAAATTTATAATAATTCAGAGGGAGGGGGTTTACATTTTCCATTTCAAGAGAGGCTCCTGCCTTCCTTAGCAGACACCTGGCTTTTCAAACCAAAACACATTAGCACAGGAAATATTTCCTTGCCACCTCTGCATGCTGCAATCCTGAATGGACTCCATCAGTTCTGCCCTTTATAACCAGAACCATTTCAGAGGGAAAATGGAGATATCCCATCCTTTGGAGAGCCTAATCCCTTCCCACACATCTTTCCAAGCAAGAAAAACAAAGTTTGCCTGACTTTGAGAACTTCCCCTCAGCACAAAAGCCTTTTCCAAGGGTTTTAATTGAAGCCAAGCACCTATTTGGGTTACGATGTCCTATATTTAACTTGAATGGAATAATTTCTTTTCTTGTATTTAACCTTTGATCAGTTGCCTACCTTTGAACTCTGGATATCGATCCCCCTCCTTGTTATCCTTGTCCCACTTCTCCTGGAGCTCTTGCATAACCTCAGAAATCAAAATAAAATTCTCTCTTTGCTGAAATAACTTTTTTTTCCTTTTTTTTTGTTGTTCACAGGGATGGCTTCACTTTGTTCTTTTGTTTTTTAAAGTAAGCACCACGGAGATCTGGAATACAATAATGAAGATGTTTGTACAGTTTTAAATCAAATTCAGCACTGGGAGAATGTGTGGTTGCACAAACAATAAAAATTAAAGAAAAACTCAAAATTGGGGTAAATTTAAAAACTAACGTTAAAAATCTTGTCATGGTCTGAATTTTCCTTTTTTAGTATGACTTAGGATGCTCTAAATCATGTAATTACCTTGTTTCAAGTGCTTGCATTGAATTATTTGTTGCTTCAAAGTGATGCAGGTAAAAATCTTCCTCAGTGACATTTGTTCCTAAATGAATTCCAAAGAGAGAAGTGAATTTCTGCACTCAGGGTGCTCAGATAAACAAAATCTCACCAATCCCTTTGTCCCCAAATCATTTCAAAATACCCAGACCCAAGTGGTTTATAAATCCTGTGCCACTCTCAGGCTTGAGGCACATCCCAAAGTGTTTTTTCCCTTTTTTTTCCCTTTTCTTTGGAAATATACTTTTATCCCACATCCCACCCCACTTCTTTCACTGTCATATCCCAGATGGAAAGTGAACATTCTTCTTACCTAGGGACGCAGAGAAATAAAACTGGTTTTAGCAAAACCAGCAAAAAGCAAATCCTACACTGAGCAGGAGCAGCACCTCTGCATTTCCTCCGCATTCCTTGGAGCTGGATTTTCCCAAAATTCATGTCAGGCAGGTCATCCCCGAAACCTCTGGAATTACACAGATAAACCTATCAGGAGAGAATTTCCATTTCTTTTCCAAGCAAGAGATTATCCTGACTGTTTCTCAGCGTTTCCTGTGTCTCCTCTGTACCCCAAAAACTTAATTCAGTCCAACATTCCCATTCCTGGACATCACTCCAGCCCTTCTTGTGCTGACTTTCCCCAGACTGGAATTTTGGCTATTTCCTCACCTTTTTTTCTGCTTTCCTGCCATTCTAGAAGTGAGTGCTGCCATCAGTGTCCCATGCACCAAAGCCTTTCTGAGTCCCTTCCAAGTTCAGAAATTCCATGATTTAAATACCCAGGACCTAGAAAACAGAACCACTCATTAATATCTTATGAGAATAATTTTGGGTCAGGCTTTTTGCCTCTTACAATGCATTTTAATGCACTTCTGATTGAGTCTTCCATTAACGCTCTGCAGAGGTAATTCAGATTTCCCTTTTATTCACTATTTCCTCACAAGGGAATAACAAAAGCTGGAATTCTCCACATCCTGTGAGATAACTCCTTTGAGATTTTTGTATTTATTGCTTCTGGATGTCAGACAGGGAATTCACTTCCCACTGTGCCATAAAGCAGATTTATAGAATACAAATGCATATATGGGTCAAAATGAAATATTTTTTTTTTCCTTAAATAAAGGGGGAGCAAAACTAAAATAAGCTTTTAAAATAATGACAATGCAGTGAAAATGTCCAATTTCAGGTTATATATTTCCAACATTCAAATTCCATACTGAGGAATAAATCAGAACTTTTTTTTTTTTGTTGTTGTTCTGGTATAGAAAGAGCCCCTGAGAGAGGAAATATTTTCAGCTGCTGGAAATATTTTCAGCTGAGTGTGAGTGGCCTTCACACTCATCTACAGCATCAACCTATAGAGGATGTGCTTGTTATGATAAATATTTACATGTGCAGACATAAATTTCCATATCCTGCAGAACTGATTATGTCAAAGGAAAATATTTGGGTACTAGACAAAAAAAATCTCACTTTTGATTTTTCTTTCCTCTTTCTATTCTCTCATTTCTTTGCAAATGAAAGAAAAAATATCATGCATATTATATAAAATGTAATACATTTTAATATTCATGCTTCTTTCAAGGATAGAATCTTCATGCTATGGAGACACTGTAAAAAGTCACCACTTTCAGAGATTGTTTTTATTCAGACTTGCTTTTTAATCTGACTTTGGGGTTTTTTTTAATTTATATTTATTTATATTTATGTTTCATCTCCATGCCCTGTAGTCACAGATGTTCACTTGTGTAGGATGGATATAAGCAGTCTGCTTCCTTAATTTTTTTGAGAAAACTTTAAATAATAATGGCAATCCCTAAATCAAGTAGCATGTAAGACCACATCTAAAAATAAAATAAAATATAAAATAAAATAAAATAAAATAAAATAAAATAAAATAAAATAAAATAAAATAAAGTATGTAGCACACATGCAGTAGCAAGGTTAGAAATGCTACATTCTGAATATCTGGGTAATTATCTTCAAGAATGAGGACAAAACAAATGTTTATTTTCCTGCAGCCTGATTTTTTATAATTTTTTAACACATTTTTCATTTTTTTGTAATATTAAAAAAAAAACCCTGAAAGCCCTCAGTTGTATTCAGTACCCTGGAAAAGTAAAAAGAGCAGCTGTGGACTTATTACAAAGCAAGTATGAGAACATCTTACAGATGTTCTTATTACAAAATGAGTATGGGAGCATCTTGAGGTGCTCACTGAGGTAGCACTGAGGATCTGCTGCAACTGCAAACCTGATTGTGCTGCAGCAAATCCACAGAATTTTCCAACCAAACAGCAGCAAGAAATGTTTTACAGGGAGAGAAAAAGCAACGTGAGTCCCTCAGTGCCTCTCCTGCAAGGATCACTCTTCTGTTCTTATTTACTTTACCTTTATAATATTTGTATCTAATAAATATTTCATTTGAGCAGGGCCCATGGAACAAAACGAGCTCAGAGCACAAGGTGCCCCAGGGGTTTCACCTGCAGGGACAATTACAGGTTTATTGCCACCCTACTGGAAGAGCAGGGCCAGGAAATTTGGAATTCTAGACTTGGTAATGTTGGAAAAGACTTTTAAAATCATCAGGCCCAACCACAACCCAGCACCACCACCACTGCTCCCACTGAACCCTGACCCTGAGTGCCACATCCACAGATCTTCTGAACAATTTCAGGGATGGGGACTGGACAGCTCCAGGGATTGGGACTGGACAGCTCCAGGGATGGGGACTGAACAATTCCAGGGATTGGGACTGGACAGCTCCAGGGATGGGGACTGAACAATTCCAGGGATTGGGACTGGACAGCTCCAGGGATGGGGACTGAACAATTGCAGGGATTGGGACTGGACAGCTCCAGGGATGAGATTGAACAATTCCAGGGATGGCATCTCCACCACTGCCCTCCCAATGCTTTACAACCCTTCCCATGAAGGAATTTTCCTCAATATCCAATCTAAACCTGCCCTGGCCCAGCCTGAGGCCATTCCCTCTCCTCCTGTCCCTGTTCCCTGGGATAAGATCCCAAATCCCCCCGGCTGTCCCCTCCTGGCAGGAGCTGTGCAGAGCCACAAGGCCCTCCCTGATCCCCCTTTCCTCCAGGCTGAGCCCCATCCCAGCTCCCTCAGCCTCTCCTGGTGCCCCAAACCCTTCCCAGCTCCATTCCCTTCCCTGGATATGCTCCAGCATGAGAAGAGAGATAAGGAAGGACAGCCCAGGTCCTCCCAAAATCCCAACTCTACTCTATCCCTGAATGCCAAGGGCTCCCCACATCCCTAAATCCCTGCAGCTCCTCAGCAGGATGGGAGGGATGAGGCCACGAGCAGGGGAGCAGCACCAAGAGCTGCAAACGAAGGAGGAAAAAGTTTGCTTGTAGTATGTGAAAAACATAAAAACTGGGAAAACTTCTCCTGTCTTTTCTTCTTTTTTAAATGCTAAGTCACAGATTTTAACAACAAGGGGGGGGGGGGAAAGAACATTGTTGTTGAAACCAAAGAATTTCAAGTTCCCAGCCTTCTTTATTGTTGTCAACTTCAGAAATTTCCAAAGCCTAACAACATCACTTCAAAAGCACTTGGTCTAAACGAACACCAGATAATGAAAGAACATCTTTTAAGGATATTTCCAGAGACATAAAAAACCCCCAGCAAGCTTCCACCAGCGACACTTTGACAAATGACGCTCCCAAAAAAAAAAAACCCAAAAAAAACCCAACAAACCCAAAAAATCTGGGCACGGAACTGAAGGTGCTGGTGAGAGTGACACTTTCCCTCCTGCTAATTGACAACTTGGGGAAACAAAGCCACAAAAAGAGAGACGTTCTGCTGCTGCTCTGGTGCCTGGAGCCTGTCAGGAGCTGGAATCAGCTCGGGTTTGATCTCGGAGCCGAGAGGGGAAGCAGAAGGATCTGGCTGCCAGAGCACAAAGAGATGCAAGAGGCAACCCAGGTGTGTTTGAAGGCCCATAAGGAGCAGCCAGGGAGGCTGAAAAAGCAGAATTTTCAATATTTTTAGTGCTCTGTGGTTTCTTATTTAACAGCTTAGCGATGCTGCATGATTACAGCCGAGAGGGGAATAGCCACAAGGTGGGAAGCTGGGAGGGTGAGATGTTGGAGGCAGCACTCAGCCACTCTGGATTCAGGACACTGAAACACACCCAGGAGCTCTGTATGGGGAAAAATCCAGAGATTTTGGCTAAAAAAGTGTTGAAGGCCAGGCTGGCTGGAGCTCTGAGCACCCTGGGCTATGGAGAGTGCCCCTGGCCATGGCAGGGCTGGAACCAGGGGAGCTTCAAGGTCCCTTTGCAGCCCAAACCATCCCATGGTTCTGTGATTCTGCTGACTCATTGGTGTTAAATAAATCCCAAACTGTTTTTAGTAATAAATGCTACATTTAATCCTAAAAATGGGGATTTTCTTTTTATGCAGTATTCTGAGATCAGTAATTATTAGAGAGCTCTCTATGTATTATATAGATTTATAGATATAAATCCCACTATTGTAGCAGCCAATAGTTTTTGTCTTGTGCAAAAAATCTGAAAAATATTGAGCATTTTATTAACCCTTTTTTTAAATTCATTCTCTATGCAACCATGAACCAGCCTCGGGTTTTACACTGGAAATTTCAGCTGAAATGATTACAAATCACATGAAAATAAATTCAGGATTTAACAGTCTCTTATCAGATATTTTTATTATAATCAGAGATCCTATAGCATCCAGATTAGATGCTCTTCTGCTTTTTTTCCCTTTAACTTAGCAATAATCCTGTGTCTATCTGTACCAAGAGGGCTCTTAAAATTCTACCTTTACATGCAAGAACACTGCTCCAGTGGCTTTTTCCCCCCCAGTTTTTATTTCTGTCTCACATAAAAACCAATCCTCCATGAACTTACCACCAGTGAGGCCAATAATAGAAAACAAAATGCACTGATGGAGATTTTAGAGCCCAGTTTCATGCTACAACCCACTCTCACGGCCTGGTTAGAGGGGCAATAAAATCTGCCTTGTTTAGGGGAAAGCTGACACTTTCTTTTTATCTCTGAATCTCCAAAGGCTGGGCTGAGGAGTTTTGATGATTTTGCCATGGGAATCATGAAAAATCTTATGAAAAAAAGGCCAGCAGACGTCATATTTTGCATCAAAAAATAATGTATGGAGCATTCAGGTTTGTTATTTGGAATAGTGATCATGCAATTTAGCAAATTATTAAAAATAATGACAATTGCACACCAAATTCCGGGCACTTCCTCTGCAGGCTCAGCTGTGCTGTATTTTATTCCACTTTGCAGAGAATTGTGTTTGGTCTCCTGCAGAAAGATTAGCATCAAATATTAATAGTTTTTCCCTATGCAGAGTCAGAAGATGGGAAGTGTTTGACTGTTTTCCATCATTCTAATAAACTGTTCTGAAAAGAAAGAATTATGGAGTGTCTGAGGTGGTGAAAACATTGCACTGGCAGGTAAAAAATGAGTCCCAATTCCGAAAATCACAACAGAGAGCAAGTCCAGAGGAATGATGGGAGAATGTTGGGGCTCTCCAGGTACAAATGCACCTTGTCAATCTTTGTATTTCCCTCAACACAAGAGCACTTCAGACATTTTTTTCACCCATTTCTGAAGTTCTGTGGGAGGCAATGAACAGGAATGAAAGCCACCTTGAGGTTTGAGCACATTGTTTTGAAATGCCACCCACAGAAGTTCCCGTAGATCTCCAATAAATGAGGTGAATAAAATCCTGTTTTCCAAAAGGAGACAGGCAGAGCCTATCATTCACCAGGAACTTGTTTGCCTTCGCTGCAAATTCAGAATTTTGCTCTTTTAGCAGAAATTATTGACTCTGGGAAGGTGAACACATCAGTACAGACTCAATTCTCATGCATAATATGGGCAGGAAGGAACTCAGCCTCCAGTTCCACCCAGAACTCTGTGTCACCTCTGGATCTCATCACCTCTTTCCTTGCCTGGATGCATCTAGAGGCAACCAGAACAAAGCTCAAACAGCTCCAACTCCTCAGAAATGTGCATTTCCTTCCTGAGAGGCTTTTAAACAAGAGCTGACTGCAGGAGAAAACAGACAACGGCTCCGTTAAAAACGAAGCCGTTCCTCCCATAACATTTTAGATCAAATTAATGATTTAGTGAGTACAAGTATTGCTGCTATCAGGCTTCCATGGCACTTCCAAAAAAACAAGTAGATGGCTGGAAAAATCCTGTGGAGAATTATTGCTCACACAGACGTGGCAGAACAGAGTTACAGCTCTCGCCAGCGACGAGAGCAATAAAGTCTGACGAAGATAATGCAACAAACATAATGGTTTGCTTTGCATCTTAAATAGATAATGAAGCAACCAGAGGCAATAGATCCAGCAGTTACTGTGCTCAGGGCTCCATAAATAACAGCTCAGAGCAGCAGGATTTACTGTGCCAATAAAGTTAACAGACGGCCGGATGCCGGCGCTTCTACTCACCCCAATGGTGATGCTCTCCCAGGGAATGGGGGGTCACTCCCAGGAGGAAGGCAGCAGCAAAGTTTGGAACACTGGGGCCAAATATGAGTTAAAGTTATGTTTTGTGGACTGGAAGAGGTCATCTTCAGGGATTGTGAATCAAAAGTTCCCAGAGCAGGTCCCTTGGGAGCGTTCCTTCTCCCTCCTTGGCTCCAACCCCCAGGAGAAGGCTCCAGACTCTTTCTCCCTGTCCTGTTCCACACCAGCCTCAGGGATTCAGTGATTCCATTCTGTGTTCCTGTTGAAGGAACCCATTCTGGGGCTCTCCTCACCTCCTTTCAGCTGCTCACACAGCTTCAAGCTGAACAAAGCTCCCCAGCTTCTCCAGCCACAAGGAATCAGCCAGAATTGGAGCATTTAGAGTATTAGAGCAAAAGTAATTCCTCCTGATTTAGCAAAGTGTCTCAGGAGGAGAAGGGAAGCAGAAGGGTTGCCCAGAAGCTGCAGATTCATTATTCCAAGTGTCCCAGGCCAGGCTGGATGGGGCTTGGAGCAACCTGGGCTTGTGGAAGGTGTCCCTGCCCATGGCACTGGAGGATCCTTGAGATCCCTTCCAGCCCAAACCATTCTGGGATTCAGTCTGGAGAGGGATGAGCTCTGCCAGCAGCGAGGTGGAGATAAACCATCTCCCAACAGCACCTGAAGCTCTGGCTGAAATGAAGCAATCTTGTACCTAAATGTTCCCTTTCTATTCCCACCAAGAAAATCCTCTTGACATAATTTAATTACACCTAAGAGGACATTACACCTCAGCAGAGGCAGGGAATTCTGAGAATGCTGTGTCAGAGCTGAAGACATTATCTGAGCCACTTTTGATGGGATTAATGTTGTTTAAGAGGAGCTGAGGCGAATTTTGCTGCACGAGATAGAAAAGCAACAGAACAACAGGTCCAGAGGGTGAACACGGCTCTTCCAGGCAGCGGTGGATAATTATGAAATGTAATTATCCTTGGAGTTTCTCAGGGAAAAGAGCAAGGCTTGATAAACATTTTAGCACATTCTTGCTGTTAGCAGGGAAAGAAAGGGGAAAAAAAAAGGACATTTCAAGGAAATTAAAAACCTAAGGCAGCAGGTTTGAAATACTGAATGCTGGGATTTGACAGGTCATTTAAATACGTGAAAATGTTATTTAATTCATGTAACCTAAAACTGTAGAAATAAAAGTAAATAAGAGGGAAGAGGGTTATCTTACAGATGTGTGGGTGTGCGTGTAGGATGGGAATTTTAAAATCTAGAACTAGTCAGTGCCTAAACCCAACACAGAGTCCCCCTCTTCTTGCTGGTGGCTTCTCCCCATCCCTCAGTTCCATCCCATTCCAGCAGCTCTAGTATGGAGTAGATCCAACCCAGGTGCAATTTTCTAAACTTTTCATAATATTCTGAACAAAATTATATAAAAATCCCCACACGGGAAAGGAATAAGATAAAGAATCCTATTTGTTCTCTTCCCCTTTACTTCTGCACTGTACTGTGAGTAGCTCACGTTGATATTGCCCAAATGGATTTTAAATTCCTTTTCTATTATTAATTGGGAAAAAAAATAAAATACTAGAAGACATTTTGCTGCTTTATACACTTTGTTTGGTGATTTTGGCTATGACTGCCAAAACCACCAAACAAAGTGGATAAAGCAGCAAAATGTTTGTCCCCTCCTTACAATTTACATTGAAATAAATTTTTTGCACATAGCAAAGAATAAATATTATGAACAATGTGCTCCCTCTCTGTCCTCTCCATTTCTACATCCAGAAAATATGGGACAGGTTTTGCTGAGGACCCTGAAAACACAAACAAAGATGTAAAGGAAAATATTTTAAGGGAAATATTTTTTGAACAACTCTAGTTTAAAATATTTTTCAGTATTATTTCAAAATAACTACCATTTGGATACAGCTCAATTCCATAAAAGGTGGCTCCTCAAAATTGCAAGGTCTCAAATCCTAAAACTCTGCTCCTTGGCATCATCCCAGCCCTGGCACTCCACCTTATCCTGCTCCAGCTCAGGACAGGTGTGATGCTGCACAAACAGATGTGCTACAAAATGTGCAAATCTGGAGCTGCCTGAGCTGCCATCCCTTGCCTTTTGTCACTTCAAATCTACATTTCCACGTGTGCTTCTGCACGGCTGGGGCCGTCCCGATGAATCTGCTCCTGACAGGATTTTGCATATGTGCAAAGGAATTTACGGAATTTTGATTCCAGCGGATCAAAACCGCAACGCAGTCGAGGACAGATTAAAAATCCTCTCTGTGAGGTTGACCAGGAGTGACTGGGGGATACATCCAAGAGGGCATTTCTGCCATTTGGGGTCCCCCTGAACAATAAACCCTGCCAGCTGTCAGCGTGTCAAGGTGTGTTGGCTTCACAAGGAGCAAGGGAAGGCAAAGCCTTCTGGAGGAGCACGAGAATAGAAATGCTGCGAGAGGAAACTTTGGCTCAGCAGACATTTTTCAACATTTACTCAGATCAGGTCTCTAAAAATAAAGATGTCTGCCTTTCCCACTAAATTAGCCTCAGCCAGGGATTCTTGTCAGATACATACGTTACATAAAGCCAAAAAGAGCCTTAAAAATAGGAGAAAAATAAATAAACCAAAAAAGAGAAAGCCAGCAAATCTCTTGCTTTGAGAGGAGAGGTTTGCTTTCATATACATAAATACAAATGAGTCTTTTATCCTGGCATGTGTAGCCTTAATTAGAGCTGGAGGTACAGGAATTTCCAGGCACTACAGAGGAGGTGTCAATACAGATCACAAAGCACATCTGAATGGGTGCACAAAACCCCTGGGTGCAGCAATTCCTGCTGCAGAACAAATATCTGTTCCTTATTTATACTTGTTCTTCTTCAAAACAAATTGAAAAAATGAAAAATCAACCACTCCTGCACTGAGTATTTAATGGAGAGATCAAAATATCTTCTCTGTGTGGTGATTTTTTTTTTCCTATAAATTTATTTATTCTACTAAAAACAATTCTGCATTTTGTTCTTCCTACAAATTTAATTATTCTACTAAAAAAAATTCTGCATTTTGTTTTTCTTGTAAATTTATTCATTCTACTAAAAACAATTCTGCATTTTGTTTTTCTTGTAAATTTATTTATTCTACTAAATAAACAATTCTGCATTTTGTTCTTCCTACAAATTTAATTATTCTACTAAAAAAAATTCTGCATTTTGTTTTTCTTGTAAATTTATTCATTCTACTAAAAACAATTCTGCATTTTGTTTTTCTTGTAAATTTATTTATTCTACTAAATAAACAATTCTGCATTTTGTTTCTTCCTACAAATTTAATTATTCTACTAAAAACAATTCTGCATTTTGTTTTTCTTGTAAATTTATTCATTCTACTAAAAACAATTCTGCATTTTGTTTTTCTTGTAAATTTAATTATTCTACTAAAAACAATTCTGTTTCACTTTAGTGCAGCATCAAAGGGGAATTATTTTTACCATCCTGGAAGATTTCTACCCCCTGGTACATCCCTACCCTCGTTATCCATGGAACTGGTTGGTTCTTTTGTCCTGGGAAAACTCAGGCACAAATTGAATATCCTGGACTGATCTCCACAGGAATGGCAGAAGGGAAAGGGGGAAAAAGGAAGGACAGACAGACAGACAGAGGAACTGACACAGGAATTGAGTTCAGAACTGAAACCTTTCAGGAAGGAAATCCCCAGCAAAGGAAAAATTTGGGTGCAATATATCCTGGAAAATTATTAGAAATTTTTGGAATCCCAGCAGGGTTTTTTCATTAGTAAAAAGTGTTGTGAAAACAAAATTACCTCCCATACTGGTGATGGGAATAAAGAGCATTTTTTGGAATGTTCAAGAATTTTCAGAGATCTTACCCAAAAAAACTTCAAATTTAAAGCTTAAACAAATTTAAACCCAGTAGGAAACCCAATTCATGAGCAGTGAGCAGGAAGATTCAGTGTTTAAATATATTTAGATAATACAAACAAGGATTTAAAGACCTGGTTCATTAACAGCAACATTTGTAATCTCATGAACTCCTGTGCCATTCCCTCTGGGTGGGAAGGGATTTTTAACCCTGCTGAGCACAGACAAAATGCAGGTGTAAGAACACATTTGTACAAAAATGCAGATCCAGGTCACCAGAACTATTTATATCTAATTCACAAGATTGCCTCATCTGAGGGGAAAGAAGTTTTCAGCAAACATCAAAAGGCTTTTTTTTTTTTCTTGTTTCAACATTTCAAAGCAAAATTGTTGCTATTTTTTACTTCCCTTGTTTCATTTCAAAGTACTCCTTTCTTAAAGAGTAAAACATGAAGACATTTTGAAGATTTTTGTTTTGTTACAGGAGCTAATGAAAATAGTTTAGACTGACAGAGAACAAGGCAGGAGCTGTCTCAGGCATTTTGGGCTCACCTGGCAAAGCAAGCAGCATTTTGGGATTGATTTCAGAACTTCCCAAGTCAACTGAAATTATTAAATTTGAGAACATACTGCACATCACTTGATAATAATGTAAAATTAGTAAAATACACTCAAATGGTCATAAATTGTAATGTGTGCGACCTCTGTCCTCAAATTACATTTTAATGAAGTTTTGGTTTAATTTTCTTAGTTTTTATGGAGTTCATATCAAATAACAGGAATCCATGCAAACACCTGCTGGTCTATGCTGATACTTCAGATTCTGGTCTTAGGCATGAATATTAAAATTATATGTATATATAAGTTAAATATTTATTATGCACCTTTTAGTTTATATACTCATGTTAAACATTGTAATACAAATTTGCTATGCATGTTTATTTGTGTATAACTACAGACACACTTCATTAGGCATGGATATTAAAATTATATATATATATATATATATATGTTAAATATTTGTTATGCACCTTTTAGTTTATATACTCATGCTAAACATTGTAATACAAATTTGCTTTGCATGTTTATTTGTGTATAACTACAGACCCTTCACACCAACATCCTTACAGGACACCACTGAAGTGAGGAGAATAAATCTGCATTTTTGAAGTTCCCACTCACTTCTCTGCCTGGGCCACAGGGGTGGACATGGCACAGTTTGGAAGCTGAATGTGTTTTTTCTTTATGTTCCCTTTCCTTTCCAGATCTTTTTCCTTTTCAGCTTCCCTGACCCATTTGCTCAGGGGTTTGCTGTTTGTTGGGCAGGAGATGCCTGCCTGGCTGGCTCCAGCAAAGGCAGCTTGATCACAGCCAGAAAAACTCACCAAAATATCATTCCTCAGCAGCTTCCTTGGAGGCACAAACCCCAGCAATCCTGATTTTACCCACACACCACAAAACCGGGAATATTTGGGAATTCTGCCCCAGGGGTCCAGCATGGGAAGGACCTGGAGCAAATCCAGAGGAGGCACAAAGCTGATCAGAGGGATGGAGCAAACCCCAGGGTGGATTGCTTGGAAAAGCTAAAATGAAATAAAAATCCAGCTTACAGACTGCACTCCAGCAGAAAAGGGAAGGAACAGACTCCAAGTCTGTGGGAGTCAGCCTAATATGGGAATTGTTCCTGAAATAAGGAGCTGGGTTTTTACAGCAGGACAAAGATTCAAACTACACTTCAGGTATGGAGAGCTCCTTAAAGCTCACTGGGAGAAGCAGCTCCAAACCCAGGAGAAAGGAAATAAAACTGAATTTCTCAAGTGTACTTCCATTGAGAAGATAAAAGAGGCCAGCAGGAGGCTTCTCCTTTAGGATGAGTTTCCAGAGAGCACCAACCAGCACAAATCCTTCAAGAATTCCCAATCCCCATTCCAAACCAGGATCTCTGCGTTTTGATGCTGTTCTGACTCAGCATCTCAACTCCCTGGGACAGATTTCCTTGAGGATCTCACAAAGATAATTCTGTAAATTGCTGTGGGACTATTTTATGCAGATGACAGAGCTGAAAGCCACAAAATAAAGAATTAAAGAGGCTGGATTGTCCAGAGTGCAGTGTGCACACATGTGTGTACACAAAAATATCACACTTCAGCTCTCTCCCAAATGCTCTGAGAACCAAAATAATTACAGTTCACAGCTTTAATTTAAAAATCTGGGTTTGCTACTTTTCAACCTTTTTTAAATGTTGAGGGAAAAGTGGAGCAACTGATGTAGTGAACTCTTCCAACTTAGGCAGTTCTGGAAATCTCAAGAATTAATTTGAATTTGTGCTTTTTATGTTTTCTATAGCTTTCTTCAAGGCTGGTATTGAAAATCTGGCCCATGGATTGCACAGAAATCATTTTCCAAGGCAGTAAATCTCACTCCTGCAGAAATACAAGGAATTTTCCCTTCTTCAATACCCACCAGCAAAGCCAGTTGAATTTCTTTTACACCAAAAACTCAGCCCTTCAAATTTTAAACTTCTCTCAGAGATGCAGGGTGATACCACAACTCGTCCAGAAGCCTATTTGGATTTAGGAAATGAATTTTCTTGGGCTGCCCTCAAATCCAGGCCATCCACATTAGGCTTATGGAGAAAGCACAGAATTGTATTTAGCACACAGGTTATTCCTCCTCTGGGAAATGGATTTGTAAAGAATTTTTAAAATTTAATAGAAAGTTTATATAGCTTTGTATATTTGTATATAAATATTGAGATAAGGTGTGTTGATTTAAGAAAGTTATAAAATAGAGATGATATTGCTGAGAGAGATTGAATTAGAAATAAGTTTTAGTAAGTTTTAAAATATGGTTTATAAAAAGATCACGTGTTGTAGAGAATTAGAATTGTGAAAGATGTATTGTAGTAAGATTTGGAGAGAATAGAAGTGATTAGTGTTAGAAGTAATAGTAATATTGTGAAATAAAAATCAGTAAGTTGAAAAATAAAGTATTGTAATTAAGAAATTATTTTTGATAGAATGGCGCTGAGTTTTGTATTTTTTGTGTTTTATTATTTATTAAGATTAATAATAAAATAAAATCTTTTAAAATATGTTAAAAAATTATTTTATTACTCCTCAGTTATCTCCTCTCTATAGAAGCTACGAAAACCAACACCCCTTAAAAAGCAAGAGGAGAAAGAAAGACAGAAATTGTCTGAAGGAAATGTCTTTATAGGCACAGTCACACACAACATATTCCCACAATTAAAAGAAAGAAAAAAGGGATTGGGAAATTTCTCATCAGGATCCATTTCATGCCAGGGACTGTCACCAGTGTCCCATGGAATTATGCCATGTGCAAAGAAACAGAGGGAAAGAGCGTTTGGGAGACACTCCTGATCATGTTAAAAGCAATAAAAGCTGAATTTCAAAGGCCTGGAGCACCCTGAGGAGATTTTTATAGCACTGGAATTTCTGGGATTCCACACGTGCCCCCAGTTTGTTCATATTTATATTCCCTGGGCTGAGGGATTCCCACACCTGCAGGATTCCTGCCATGTCATTCCTTTATTATCCATGGGGAAATTCCTTTATTGTCCTCCAGCTGTGCCAGGAGAGGCTCAGGGTGGGTATCAGGGGAGATTTCTTCCCTCAAAGAAGAAATGTGTGTGTGTGAGTGCCCAAGCACTGGGAAAGGCTGCCCAGGGCAGGGGTGGAGCCGCCACCCTGGGGCTGCCCAAAAAACACCCAAGGGGGCACTTTGGGGTTTGCTTCACTGGCGATGCCCTGTGCAGGCTGCCCTAAAACAGAGCTCCAGAATAGAGCAGGGATTCATTCCAAGCATCTCCTCCATGGATCCACCTTGGGCAGCACCAGAGCCCAGCCAGGGCTGCACCCAAGATGAACCAAAATGGCCCCAAAATGCACCAGCGCTCCCGGGCTCTCTGCCTTGGATCAGTTCTGCTCCATTTGCATCTTGCAGTTCATTGTCCCATCCCAGCTTTAGCCCCTGCAGTCCCACCCTGCTTGTTTTTCTCTCTCCAGCCCACGGGGTTTGTGCTCCTGGGCTGAGATTTGGATCATTTGTCCTTGGTGCCCAGCTGGAGCAGGAATTGTTTTGTCTCCCTGCTCTGTGCACAGAGCTCAGCATCCCCTCATGTGAAGCTCAGAACTGCACACTAAAGCAGCACAGAATGGGAAACACAGAAAAGCCAAACCTGAGGCATCAGTGAGCAGGGTGGGGTTCAGCTGGAAGTTGGATTGGATAATCCTGGAGGTCTTTTCCTCCACAATTCTTTTCATTTAAAGTAAGAGCAGTGAAACAACCTCAGTGACACATTTAGGATTGTGACACAACCAACCCCACATTCCATACAGACTGAGCATCCTCATGGAATGTCAACACAGCCCCGGAGTGCTGTGCAATACCAGCCAATAAAATAATAGACAGGAATAAAAAAATCCTGGATTTTATTTACTTTGAAACAAACCAAGCCTTGCAACATCACAAATATTATCAGAGAAGTGTGGGGACTGGAACTTGGGACCAAACCAGGGAGTTTTTGACAGCACAGATTTATTTGCAAATTCAAACAACTCTGTTGTGTTTTTTTTCCCTTTTAAATTGGTTGTTTCCCTCTTGGTTCCAACCAGCAGCATCTCCTCTTAAAGAAAAAGGGAAAATATGCATAAATATCACATTTGAAAAATGTAATAAAGATCTATTTGCCACTTTTTCCCCCCAAAAGCAGCAAAGCATTTGCATAGCAATGCCCAGGCCGTGCTTCTTCTCCCCGCAGGCTCTGACTCTACAGAAACACAAAGAACAGAATAAAAATCAGTCCTTACTTCCATGGCATCCCCTGATTTCAGCTGAGGGCCATTTCCCTGAGATGGATTTCTTCAGCTGGGAATGCTCAGCACCAGTTCTCCTCCTCATCCTGGACATTCCACCCACTAAACCACCCCTCTCCTCTGAGGACAGGAGGAAACACAATTTGTTCTCACAGGGCACTGCCTGCTCCTGAAATGTGAAGAAGCTCATGGCAAATGGGCAGAACGTTAAGAATAAATAAGCAAAAATGGGGCAGCAGGAATAAATCTCCCACAATGACTTTTCTCATTCATTTCAAATGGGAAACAGCCTTTGCTGGGCTCCCAGGAATCCAGACACAGCAAATTTGCAAGTTGCAGGGGGAAAAAAATGGGTTATCTGCTGTTTGAAATATCAGCTGGGAAGCAAAATGTAAAGACAGAGGCTCCCACAAACAGCCAGCAATTTGAGGAAATTACATCAGCCAGGGGACAAGTGATGTTTGCTGCAGCCATTTAAACAATAAATTGCTTTAAATTTGTAAGTGAGCCAATGAAACACTAAATTTCACCCTGTTTTTCAGGAAGCTGCTGCTGCACCCCAGCAGGGATTAAATAACACACATTGTGCCTGATTTTACAAACAAGTTTAATCTCAGTGCCACTGTGTGAGTGCCTGAAACTCCACGTGCCCAGAGATTCACCTTTCCCAGGTGTCATTTTGTGCTCTCCCCTTGCCTGCAGCAGAGTTTTCTCTCTGCAGCTCCATCTGAGGCTCCTCAGGTGCCCAGGAGAGTTCAATGGAAGTGGCAATTCCTGACCTGGGGCCAAGCCTCTCTTGCTGCTCCTCGAGCCACCAGGAAGGCTCAGTGCAAGGGCAGGTGGCGAAGCTGCCCCAGCCCAGACTTCAGTGGGAATTTCCTGAGCAAAAGCAGAACAGATCTCACCTGCCTGAGTTATTTGTGGGTTTTTAGATCACACAGTGATCTAAACAGCTCTTCCCAGAAGAATTTCATCCTTGCTGGGACACCACAGAGAAGTTTCCATCACCACTGCAACAACCAAAGAAGGTGAATTAAACAAACAGAACTTGCATTGGAAGCACTTTCTGAGGTACTTCCACATTTTCACTTTTAGGAGGTGGGAACATAAATCTCTGACCTGAGTGAATGTCTTATCCAGAAAAGTCTTTTAATTCTGTTTTTTCCCATTTTTTCAGGCCAGAGAGGGATTCCAAGAAACTTTCACAACCAAAGAAGGTCCCTCAGAACTGTTTGATTTCGGTAACAAAAGTCCATGAGTTTGTTGAATAATTTCTTATTTGTTCTCCTCAACATTTCACCTCCTAATCAGCATTTTCATTCCCAGCCTGACAAGCTGATTGATTATTTTTGTTATCTGTCTCAGAGCTTCATCACTGAATTTTGAAGAGAAGTTATAGGGCAAATAAATGCAAAAGATGAAGTGGTTTAAATTAGAAATGTTCAGATTCAAGACCAAATTACAAAACTTCAGCTGTTTCTGTAACTTTAAACCATTGTACAGGAGCTGAAGTGCCAGGACTTGTATTTTGCAGAGCACAGCAAGGCCCAAGTGACATTAAAAAGAACCTATTTGAATTTCCAAAGCATTAAATGCCTGAGTATTAAATGCCTGAGCAACTCTGCCCCTCCCTTTTATCCCCAAGAAGAGTTAAACTGAGATTTTTTGGCCCAACAGGGCAAACAGGTGACTGGGAGTGTGGTTCTGCGTTGGTGAGGGTGAGTCCCCACCTCTCTGGGGAGGGAAGGTGAGATGGCAGGAGTTAGGAACTGCTTCTGCCTGGGTCCCCCTGAGCACAGACACATTCAGGAATTCACTCCATGGACATCACCTATTATCCAGTTAATTTCTCTGGTCAAGTCTGTGCCTGGCACCAGCTCCAGTAAATCTTTGTCATGGGAAGAGGAATGTCCCATCATCACTGCTCTGGAGTGGAGCCTTGTCACTAACAGAGCTGTGCAAACCCCCAGCATGGCAACACCCAAGGTTTTCCTGTCTCTGTGTATGAAAAATTTGCTTTTCTAGAATTTTACAGCCAGTAAAATGTCAGGACCAGCAGTGGTGCCCATGCACAGGAGGTCTCTGCACTGGGGGAAGGCACAGAGCAATTACCAGGTTATTCACCCACAGTCAGGACCCTGGACAGCAGCACCTCAAGGAACCCCCGGGAGACATCTGGGAGGAGATGGAGCAGGAGTGATGGAGAACACTGGTTCCCTAAACGTGAATAAATTCACTTTCCAAGTACTGCAGGCAGAGCACGACAGGATCCAATCAGCCTAAAATAAAACTTCATCTACACCTCTGTGCCAAGGCTTTAAACTGGTAAGAAGAGCAAGAGCAGCTCTGTGAAGGGATCCTGGCAGATGAGGGGTATGAGGCTGGAAGAGGTTGAAGCTTGGATGAACAATTTCCACCAAAAATCCCAGTGAGGCAGAGTTTGATGGTGCTCCAGACCGGGTGAGTTTGTGAAGCCACCCAGAGATGGCTTCAAACATTTAATTTTATCAATCCACCACCCCAAAATTTCCCAAAAAAAACTGCCAGGAAAGGCTGGTCTCACACTCAGCCTTGGGGCTGGGCTGGGCTCTCTCCTTCCTCCAGAGAGAGGTGCTCCTGTTCTGGTAACATTAATTTCTGCTATTCCCATACAGATGTTAGCACCAAAATGTTACCAAAACAATTATTTCATAAAGCTAAGATATAAAAATAAAAATATAAAATAAAAAAATAAATATATATATATAAAATAAAAAAAATTAATATATATAAATACATATATAATACAATTTAAAAATAAAATATATATTGAATATAAAAAATATAAAATACAAAAATAAAGCTAAAACTTCATCAACCTAAATGAAACAGCTAAGATGCTTTTGGCCAGAAAGAGGAAATCAGGTTGTTCAAACAAGGCAGAACCCCTTTAATATGAGAGGGTTTTCCTACCAAACAAAAAGCACTGAACAGAGGATGCATCAGACAAATGCAAGATGAACTGAGCTTCACAACAGATTTTTCCCTGCATGAATAAAATCTCTGTCCACACGGTGTTTGCAGTGTTTCACATTAACTCAGAGCACTCAGATCCAAGCTCAAAAATAGGTGCCTGTAAACTTTAATCTCCTCTCTGGAGTTCTGTTTTTATTAGCAGTGGTTTCCAAAGCTGTGTAGCCAAACAGGAATGGATTTTAGCCAGGGCTGTTCCTCAGGAATGCATGCTGCAAATGGTTTAATTTAAATGTCAGGGAGGGAGCGGATTTCACCTGAGCAATATTCAAAGGTTAGGACAATATGTCAGTGGAGATATTTCCTTAATGCCACCACAATGCCTGTGGAACCACCCACAGCTGAGAATCACCGAAAGCAGCTTTAATCAATTGAAAACTCTGTTAGAAGATGTTCATAAAATGCATTAAATTTCTCTGTGAGTTACTCAGCAGAGTGAGGGAATCTGCTGTTGGTGTTGTTGGAAACGGCTCTGTTGAAATCCCAGCCAACACTCGGGCTCCATGCAAAGCCTCTGCTACAGAAAATTCCTGTCTCCAGCATTAATTTTCATGCCTGAATAGTAGTCTTGCATATTTTCTCCTCATTTAGCACACCTGAGAACAATGAAGAGCCCAAAAAGGAAGGGAAGCTTTGTAAGTTCAGCCGAGGTGATGAATGCCCCAACTTCAGCACAACAATAGGACACGTCTGACCTGCCCCACTGAAAGGGATGATGAGCACACATGCAAATCTCCCTTAATTACCTCTCTTGGTAAAAAAATGGGCAAAAAATGGGTGGCAACTTGAGGGAGAAGCAATCAGTCAGTCAAACCACAGAGCAGTGGAAAGGTCAGGTTCTTACAGCCCAAACGTCGCGGATTACAAGAAATATTCAGCATTAGAATTCCAAATGGCTGCTTTTTGACAGAGGCTTTAATGAGAATGCAAAACGAGACAGCAATCTGTCCTCACGACAAAAATTGTAATGAGAATGTTGTCCTCTAAGTCTCTTCAGCAGGGAAAAGCTGTTTCTGTGCCAGGACCATGAAGGACTCAGCTCCTGTTTGCACATTACACAGCTCAGGAAACTCACGTGATCCATTGATTTGTCCTTCCCCCATTCCAAAATAAAAAAAAATGCTGAGAGGTCTGGCCTGGCTTCCAGCCACCCTCAGCCACGACTCCTGACTCCCACTGGGTTTGCAGAACATCCCAGCTCTCCAGTGGGCAAGGAGCAATCAGGAAAGATGCAGGAAAAATGACAATTAGAAGCTGAACAAGCCTGGTTCAGTGATGGTTTAACCCCTGTTAAACCACGCCTGTTGCAAGGCCAGAAGATGGACATGGCGTTATTATTTGTCCTCTGGAACACTCCAAGACCCCTTGGAGAAGCTCCCAGAGCTCAGCCCCATCATCCCCAGGCAGCACAGATGGGCTGTGCAGGGCTCTGCTGGCCCTGTCCTGCTCCACTGCCACTCCCTGCCCACTGCCCACCCAAAAGGGACTCCTGCAGCTCCCTGCTCCTTCCCTGAGCTCCTGCCAGAGTCCCAGCTGCTATTTCTGGACTCAAGAGCCCATGTTTGGGACGTGCCTGATGGTTTTCCCTCCATGGGGAAAGCAGCATTTTTACCCTTCCCAGCTGATGCGCCTCCAACACGCTCAGGAGAGCAGCAGCTCCCGAGTGTGGAAGGGTCTGACTCTGCTCCTGGCTCCTCTCCTGTGCCTTTCATCAAGGATTTCAGAGCCAGTCTGGCTTTTTCTAGGAAAAGAAAATAGATTTTTTTCAGGAGGGGTTTGGTTTGGATTTTTTTTTTTTTTTGTGGTTTTGTTTAGGTTTTTTTTGGGATTTTTTTGTCTGTTTTCCTTTAAATTTCTTTGTATTTTCAAAATCTATCACAATTACCACTTTTTGGCAAGAGGCAAATAAATAACATGCCTCGCTCCAAGGTGATTACACCTTTAATGACCCCATCATCACCACCACAAGCAGATATAACAAGTCCTCCTTTCCATCTTTAAAAATAATCAGGATTTCATGGTGTTTTACCATCACATTCCCTCTTTTTCCCCCCCTCTCTCACCGCCTCCAGCCCCACAGGAAGCAATCATTTCTATGCAAATGCTGGCTAATAGAAATATAACTTCTCCATACCCAGCCTTTCCTTGGGGAAACCAATCTGCTGGCTCTGTTTGGAGAGGCACAGAGAGCACTGAGCTGCAGAATTTATCTGATATTAACAATTTCTGCATCATTTACATATTCATGGCACTCCTCATTCTGCAGGAGCGGGACCCACCTCGTTTCCCCTGGCCAGAGGAATAATGGGAGGGGACTGGTGCAAGCCCAGCTCAGGTCAGAAACCACTCAGGAAACCTCTTGGAAAGCTCCTGGCAGCTGGGAGGGAGGAACATTTAATGGGAAATTGCTCCAAATTCCCTGCTCTCCATGGGCTGAAGCACTCGGTGACCATTTTGGGCTAAAACACCAGGACCTGGCCAGCTCACAGGCAGGCAGGAGGTCACTTGGCTGGTCCCCTGCTGCTCAGGAGTGCACACGTGGCAGATCTGGGTGATTATGAACAGGAATTATCAGCAGAGAGGGTTTCTGTCATCTTCATCACTCAGCAAGGCACCTGCTGATCCCTTGAGAAGGGCAAATCCTGCTGCTGCAGCAAATATCTCACATTCTGGACAGCGGGACAGGCTGCCAGCTTTAGGCTCCAAACTCCCATTTTCTTCCCTCTTTTGTCCCCTTTTTTCTGTGAGCCCAAATGTCCCTCTGGGGTTCTTGCTGTGGAAGGAAGAAGAGGCTCTGCCCAGCATCCCACGAAGCCTTCAATGCTCCTCCTGGATGCACGAGCCAGGCTGGGTTCATTTCAGACCAGATGGCAAAAACCTGCCTTTCTAAGACAGATTTTGAGTCTAAAAGAATTCTAAGATAATTCTAAAATTGACAATTCTAAAAGAATTCAACTTTCTGGGGAAACGATAAACAGGGGGGAAATTTATTTGTGAGAACCTTTGGATTAACACACAGGCTGCTAACCTCAGCTCACCCTCCAGAGTGTCAGACATTAAAACTTGAGCTGTACTTTGCAGTTTTTTCATATTTCTGCTCAAATACTGAAAGCAAAGAAAATAAATAACCAACCTGAACCTTCTGTGGAAGAACAAATGTCTCAATCACTGTTTCCAGGGAGTCTCAATGGTGATTTTCACATCCCACAGTAACACAGGTGCCTCCATCTCCTCTCATTTTCAAAGCTCAGCAAGAAGCAGCTCCAGGAGTTTTGTCTCTCTAAAAACCACTGGTATTGCAAATCCTCTTGGTGAAAAATTCTCTACTGGGAGGGTGGTGAGGCCCTGGAATAGAATTCCCAGAGCAGCTGTGGTGGCCCCTGGGTCCCTGGCAGTGCCCAAGGCCAGGTTGGACATTGGGGTTGGAGCAGCCTGGGACAGTGGGAGGTGGCCCTGCCATGGCAGGTTAAGTCAGAAATTAAAGAGTAAAATCCTTCACCTCTTACAATAATGAATAAAGGTAGAAAAACAAAATCTCTGTCTGAAAAATTAAATTTTTTCAAGCAGGAACTGCCCACAGCTATTTACACAGGAATTCCTACTTCCTATTGTTTCTACATGAAAACTGCTAACTGCATGCAAGTTAATAAGTTAGCAGATGTCTCCTAAAATAACTCCTAAAAATCTCAAAAAAACCTTTGCATTAAATTTAGCTGATTTTTTTTTCCTTTCTTTTCATCAAAGCCCTTGGTTGTACTTCACCTGAACTTGCTCATCTCTCTCATCTTCTCTGTGGGGAGTGAAATGAAATCCAACTCATTGTTTGGGGCTGATGAAACACCTCAGCCTCCCTCACATTCCCATTAATAACTCAGCCCTACCTCTAACAAAAGATCACATTTTCAAAAGAGAAAACAAAGAAGGGGGGAAAAAATCAATGCAGAGGTGTCATTATCTGAGGAAATAAATAGGAAAAAAAAATCCCTTTTTTGCAAATCAAGAAGAAATAAAGAGAAGCAATGCCTGAGTCAGCAGTTGGGAGCCAACCTCCCTCCTCCCCCTCTGCCTCCACAGGTGTCCCTTGGTTTTTATTCTTCCTCTCTTCATTGCTTTGGGTTCATTTTGGTGTCAGATGTGCTAAGTCAGCAAAATTTTCCACCAGCCTGGAAATTCCACTTTTCCTGCAGCTGGAGAACCACAACCTTTTATTTTTGGGACGAGCTGTGATCCCCGCCTGGTGCTGGGGTCCAACCCCTCATTCCAGCTGGGGATGTTGGGAATGGCTGCCAGTGCTCCTTGCTACCCTTGTGGGGATTCAGGAGCATCAGCCTAATTAAAATTGTTGTTGTGTTTGTTTTGCCAGGCTCTCCCTTTTATCTGCACCCGTAATGATTTTGCCTCATCACTTCAAGAAGCGTCTGTGGGTGGGAACAGTGAGGGATAGATTCAAATAATGAGGCTCTAAACGACTACAAAAGACTTTACACTGCTGTGAATCATCCATCTCCAGTGCTGCATTATTCAGAAATTAATGCAACCCTATAAATGAATAATGATTTAAATGTACTTTTTAAAATTGTTAATGCTCCAGCACTTTTTCCTTCTCTACATAATCAGAAAATTGATTATGACTACGACTAGACCTATGTTCTTAATTTAACTTATGTAATGGGGATGTAGAAAAGGCTTTGCAACAACAGTGGGAATGGAAAGATTTCCAGGAGACTGGAAATGGGTTTCTAACCTTGAGAATTCCCTAGCCAAACTCAGAGGGAATTAACACCAAAAAAAACCCTGCTGGAAGGCTGTAGGGTCTGGAAAAAACTGAATTATTGCCAAAGCTAAGGAAAAAGATCCAAAATAGACCAGAATAGTAAGGATAAAGGATCATAAGGATAATATGAGTACAGAGGATTTTTTGCTCATTTTCCCACATTTTCCTCTTTTTTTTTTTAAAAACAAAGATGTTAGGAGAATCCCAAGGCCAGGAGCTGTATGAACAGCAGAAACAGCACAACCTGATTGCCAAGTGTTTGTCTGAGGACGATTCCCATCGGGATTATCTGATGAACTACAGAGGGAGAACACAGCACAGTGGGATTGATAAAAGGATCTGTTCTCCAGAGCAGCTGTGGCTGCCTTGGATCCCTGCAAGTGTCCAAGGCCAGGCTGGATGAAGCTTGGAGCACCCTGGGATAATGGAAGGTGTCCCTGACCATGGATCACTTCAAGATCTTAAGGTCTTTCCCAACCCAAACCTTCCTGGGATTTTAAGATTTCACTCCTCTCTCTCTCTGGGTTTTCATTTTCAGCAACAACGATCCCTTCATCTCTCTTTGAAACCACCTTGATAAAGAGATTCCAAACTGGTGAGGCCAGGGAGCTCACAAAAACCACAGAGAATGGTCCAGGAATCAAGGGTGATGTGACAGCTTTGGGCTTACCCAGTTCATCTTATTAAAATCAGAATTATTCTGGTTTGAGGAGGGTGGAGGATGGGAGGGAAACTGGAACTGGGTCTGTGCATTTTTACAGAACACTATCTGAGCAATGCATCAGCTCTTCTTTAGGCACACGTTTTAAAATAGATATTATGTAAATTATTAAATGCTTTTCTGTTCAATTCACACTGGGAATTTTTCAGGAGCAGGCCAGAGATGAGAAATCGTTGTCTTCACACAAAAGCAAAGTGAAATGTGACAACTCCCTCCACCAAAAGACTGTTGAACAAGGTTTTCTTCTGTGCAGCAATAAAAGTATAATGGAGATGTTATTTAGAGTTCCATTCTAAGCAGACACTTCAAAGCCTCTTCAGCCTCAGAAGATGCTTTCAATAAAGGCATCTTCCACCAGGGCTGGTTTATACCTGCAGGTCCCCGTTAAATAATCATAAATTATTGATGCCATAAAGGACATGAACTCTGCTGAGGCTACAGCCACAGATGTCCCCTCATTACAGCCTTGTAAAAATAAAAATCACTGCCACTGGAGCTGCAGGGCTGTCCCGAAGCCTCAGTGAACACTGCCACCAACCCAGCAAAGCCCTGCTCCTTCCAATCACTTGGAGCTGGGTAAACTCCCCATTTGCACTGCTTTTAATGAAGGGATTTTCATTTTTCAAGCTAAGAATGAGCTCAGATAAACACCAGTCTCAGAGGCCCTGAGATTTCAGAGGAGCAGTCAGTTGGCCATAGCTCAGGAGTAGCAAGTTCTTTGCAAAAAGACAATATAGAACTTTTTAATCCAATAGACAGCTGCCACAGGGTTTATTTTGCTTTTCTAACCCATCCCCTTTACTCACTTCTACCACACTGCAGATACTTTTATCTAATGGGCTTCCACACACATTGCCTTCTCCTGCTCCTGCTTTAATACTGCACAAGTGAGGATTTGACAATATTCAGGCAAACAAATAATGGCCAAAGCTGTTCCTTTCTCTGTTAAATGCCAAGAAATATTTCCAAGTCTTAAACCTGACTGCTTGTATTGAGTCAGACACCTCTTAAGTTTAATTTAATTATGCCCAGATTCGATTTTTCAAAGGTGGTGAAGAAGAGAGGGTAAATTTTTATTTTTTTTTATAGCATGAAAGGCAGAAAAATTTGTGACTCTTAAGAGCTTACCCCCTTCCAAAGTTGAAAAATCTTGATCTTAAGATTCTTCCCACTTACAAGAAGAAAAATCTTGATCTCAATGATAAATATTGGCCAGATAATGGAAAACAAGGGTCTCATCTCAATGTTGGAGAGGATCTTTGGTGTCTCCTATCACAGCTGAGACAGATAAACAACACCACCAAATCCATGGTGCCTGCAATTTTCTAATTAATTCAAATTCAAATTTCCTGTGCCTTTTTTCCACCCCACAATGTTTCTTCATCTCTTTTTTAATGATCTGCAGTAATTTCTGATTCTCCTGAACAAGCTCATTGATTAGGAAAACATCAAATTCCTACCAATGCACGGGAATTGTTTGGGCCTTACTCCAAAATCAAAATGGAAACTGATTCCTGTGGCATTCAGTAAGAAGGAATTCAGGAAAAAAATCCTGAAGAACCTCTTATCTCCCAAATCCATGTGCATTATATTATATATATATATTATATACATCCTAAATAAAGCCAGTCCACGAAGGAAACCAGGGGATGTTCCATTTTACACAATTAAAGATTCATACCTCAAACATACAAAATCTTGTCCTCCTGTGTTTCCAGGATTAATGGGAACGTGGTTATAATTTTACAAACTCACACAGGAAGAACTGAGCAATAAACAACAAATCCAACTCACTGATGCCTCCTGGACAGCCACACCAATGGAATGGACTGTCCTGATCTTCCTCCCTGGAAAGTGCCAACCTTAAAATAACTTTGTGCTCCTGGTTTTTATCAGTTCCAGGTCTTAGTTCTGAAGATCTGATCTCAAAATGTGCAGGGAATGCTTTAGCTGAGCCTTGTACCATTAAACAGGGATTTCCAGAGTCATAAATTATTCTCTTTTCCATGCTCAGGACTGACAAAGGTGCCAACTTTTCAATTTAATTAGGCAACTTCTCTGTAAGAAATGTGTTTCAGTCAGGTTCTGTTCTCCCAGGTTTCATCCTTTCCATCAGCCAAACAAATGCTCTCAAGGTGCTCGCTCAGAAATCATCTCATGTAGATAAAACAAATTATTCCATTTTGCATACTTACATTTATCTTGAGAGATGCCTTCAAATCCTTCTCTGCCTGGATGGGACACCCACTGTTTTCCTGAATTTCCTAAAGGCAAAGTTTCCCAAAGCAGAGGAATTAAAGGACATCAACCCCATCCCCAACCACTTCATCTTCCACCCCAATTCCCCAAATTCTGCCACTACAGAAGGAAAAGCTGCTCAAAACAGGAGCAGAGAATTCCATCAGGGAGAAGCCAACAAATTCAAGACATTGAGGGCTTAAAGTAAAAAAAAAATCCATAGATAATTTCTGTATTAATCACAGGTTTTGACAAGAAACAGAAATTGTCTTCTCATTGGAAGGATTCAGACATTGAACTTTGATTATTTCTTCTCTGCATTTTTCTCCACCACTGGAGAAGTCACTGAAACCTTATGCAAGTTACACTCTTAACTATGGATTTGCTGCCATTGATTTGTAGGAGTGTAACTGAGGAGAAATACATCAACTTGATTAAAATGACCCATTTTTATTGACTTTGTAATGAATTTTCCTGCAGCTGAACAAAAAGCACATTTGTACAACCTGAACTCCTCCCATAGTGCAGAATCAGAAGCAGCAAAATGCACAAATAACTTTGAATTTAACAAGCTCTGTTCTAATCTCAGCCACAGCTGCAAAAATGATGTTTTTCCTAAATTATTTTTCCCTACTTCAAATGTAGGTATTGCTGTTACAGCAAAAATCCACACTGTGCACAATAAAGTAAATTAGAATATTATTTAAAATTATGAACCTTGCAGTTGTGGCTACACCTGGAGAGTGATTTTAGTGAGTTATGAAACAGGCAGGGCCTGGGATTCTTAGATTTGAAAAGTGGTGCTGAGGATTAGTTCAAGGATTGGAAAAAATCAGGACCTCCAGAAGTTATTAACACAGGAAAAGCATCATAATAGAATTCATAACATAGAATTCATAATACAGAACTCATAACACAGAATTCTATGAAAGGCTGTAAAGAATTTAAGAACAAACACACACAAATGCTATTGCTTTTCTTTTCTGTGTGAAATTAGACATATTCATTTCATTCTCAGGAACTGGACTATCCCAGAATTCCCCATTTCTTGTTTTTCATAATTTTTTTTTTTTAACCATTTGAGCAGTTTGAGTTTTCTAAAGCATAATGAGTGGATGTTACATTTGAATTTTGATTTATTGTACTCCTGAATGACACACACATTACTTTCCCAAAGACTGAATGAAGTTTTTGCCATGGGTTTGAGTTTAGCCAGGTGATCAGTGCCTTTTCTAGGACCTGTAACTTTTGGTGAAATTCTTTTGTGACAAGAACAGAATTCTGCACACTTCAAACACAATTAGCTGACTGACTATGCACATATGAGAAATCAGTCAAAACCAGAGCTTCTAAAAATCCTTCTGTTGAAGAAATGAATGAAATTCCTCAAAAATTACTCAAAGAAAACATCCCCAGCACTGAGGCAGACCTGGAGGCACAAAATGATGGGGTGGTTTGGGTTGGAAGAGCTCCATAAAACCCAGGAACTCTTCCAATAAAATCCGGGAACTCTCCATAAAATCCAGGAACTCTCCATAAAATCCAGGAACTCTTCTGCCCCCTGTGAATGCTGGGCAGCTCAGAGAAAACAGAGGGCACCTAAACTCATCCCCCATTCCTGAGCCAGGTGTCCTCAAATCCTACTCTGCCACTTAAGCATAGCTATTTCCCAGGAGTTTATAAAATAACAGGTTGTGCAAAAATAAAAGTGTGGTTCTCTGGCCCAAATCCTTGATCTGACTCCCACCAATTTTATCTTGATCTGACTCCCACCAATTTTATCTCAGTCATAAACATTTTCCTCCTAATGCTGTTATCCCTCCAGCAGTTTGAGAGATTGCTCTGTGATTGTTTCTTTTTTATTCTCACAAGCCTGTGAATTATCCTGAAGAGCCTCCTCTTTATTTCATTCTTTTTTTTGATCTCATTTTACAGTACCAGGGTTTATCAAGCTCATAACCACATCCTTGTGCTATTCCCCATCGAAAGGCAGCAGCAAAAGATGCAAAGAGGAACCTGAACTGTTTCAGTTTTCCAAAGCCAGGGGCTGAGGTAGAAGAGAAAGCAGCTTTTGCACAATTTTGTCCTGATAACTATTGATCCTGCCGGGGGATTTCTGCAGCAAGCAGCACGGAACTGCCAGAATATGCAGCAGGAAGGGATTACAGGTATCTAAAGAGATAATATAATCTCCACATCAATCAGTTTAATAGTCAATCAAGCACAAGACACAAATCCAGAGGAATCCTGGCTTCAGCAGTTCACACAGCTCCCTGGATTGTTTTAATGGTGCTTTAATCCTGTTAAGATTTCAGAGGCTGAGCTTGAATCTCTCCCTGCCTCTGCATCATTAAGCAAGTCCAGAGTGAATTAATCACACTGAGCACCCACCCAAGGCAGTGAGACCACACAAGGTGTGCCAGCATTGATTATTGGTGACAGGGCACCAGAAGCACAGCTCTGAATTCCACATCCAGGTGTCAGCCACAGATCTGAGGCTGAGCTGGCAGAGCTGCCTTTACTGAAATATCTCCTTTCAGCCCCTCAGCTGCTGCAGGTGAGGTGGGAAAATGGAACACTGAGTGCTGTGACATTATTTTCATTTTTTCAGTCGTTCTTGAGCGTGATGCTGCAATTTCACTGTGCTGCTTCAGGCCCCAGCTCAACTCCTGTCCTCAGGGTGCTAAAGAGAATCCAGGGCAGCATCCCAGGAGCCCAAATCCTCCTGGAGAATGATCCACAAAATTCCTTCTGGATAGGAGAGGCCTCAGTGACATTTGCTGCCACTGCACCCCACCCTCAGAGCCCAAACCTGAGGGGTAACTGCTGCTCTCTCCATCTCTGCACACATTCCTGGTGGAATTCACATTTTTTTAGCAGAAATAGACAATATTTAAATGAAATTTAACGACTGTCCTGGGCTGTAATTTGCATTAATACAGTCACTGCACACCTGCACAAAGACTACATGAGGTGGGCCTCACACAGTGACATCTCTATTTTACAAGCCCTCAGATGCAGCCACCTGATTCTCTTTTCTGTCAAGACTGGAACGTGAGCAGGAAAAATGATAATACAGCAATTCTGTCAGGGTGTCCCAACCTCTGCTACAGGGAGATATTTCAGGGTGGTTGGTGCTGGCAGAGCTCACACAGAGCAATTTCTCCCCCCAGCTGTCCTCACCTGGACCCAGCCCCTGCTGCCCGCGAGGATCTCCACAATCTGGGGAGAAATTGTTCTTTTCACAGACACAGCCACTCTTCGACACAAGAATATTCTGTGAAAAACAAAATATTCAGGCTTTAGCAAGTTCCTGTGTTAACATCTGTGACCCACTAAAAGATTGAACCCTCACCACTCCTTCCACCCAAACCAACTCAATTTATACAGAAAACCTACTCCACTTTTCAATAATTCTCCTGTATTCTGCCAAACCTTTTATAAAACACTGATATTCGCAACGTTTTTCTCAGCAATTAAGAAAATCTCTAAGAAAAAAAGCTCATTTTTTTAGCAGTTTCCTAGAATTAACAGATCCTTTTCCTTTCTTCCTCCCCATCTTGTCATAAATGAATTTTAACAAGCAGAGCTTGTTAAACATATTTAGCACAAGTACCTGAAGTAGATTTTAATAGTTCCAGTATTCCTAAAATATCTCTTCTGGAAACCACACAGCTAGAGGAACACATTGCTGTGTGCTGCAGGGATTTTTGGGTTGGTTTTTCAAGGAGCCATCACTCCAGATCATCTCTGTTGAGAGACATCATGGAAACCTTTGGAATTCTGTTCCAGAGGACACCTCACACCACATCCCTCTGTGCAAAACCCTCCAGGCCTCCCAAACCTCCCATTCCCCTTGTACAACTGATAGTTTGTTAGTTATATAGGAGTTATTTGGGGGAAGGATTATGATTATTCCACTGTGTCAATGCCCTAATTTAGATGGAATCAGCCAGGTTTGGCTTTTCCAAAATCCTGTGCACGCCCACATGGCCATCCTGGGTTTACAGCTCTGAATAGTGGAGGGGAATCTGTGGAATTTTGGAATTTTGGAATTTTCCCAGTGCTCTCACACATTCCCTGGTGTGAGAGCACTGGGAAAGATCCCCAAATGCACCTTCCAGGAGTCCCTGTCAGTGGCCACCTGAGCTTGGCTTTGAAATGTTCCTCCCTTTTAAAAATATCCTCCAAACCCTCTGTAAATAAAGCCCTTTCCCTTCTCCCTAGGCATGGTTTCCTGAGGTTTCCCAGCTCTAATTATTATGAGCAGTATCTCCATGGTCTCCTGCTACACTGCCTGAAAATATAACCCAGACAGCCCTGAGTGCTGCAGACTGGGAAAACCTCGGTGTCCTCCAGAAATTCCCTGGGATCATGGTGGGATTTTAGGGAAAATAAGGGATTTTAGGGAAAATAAGGGATAAGTCAAGCCAGACTCATGGATTGAAGTCAAAAAAGAGACAAATAAGAGACACACCCCTTAATCTAAGGCCTGCAGATCTGCTCTGCTCAATGCAGCAGAGGAATCCTTCAGCTCCTTTCCCCCAGGAATTCTTCAGCTCCTTTGCCCAGGAATTCTTCAGCTCCTCTTCCCAGGAATCCTTCAGCTCCTTCCCCAGGAATTCTTCACCTCCTTTACCCAGGAATTCTTCAGCTCCTTCCCCAGGAATCCTTCAGCTCCTTCCCCAGGAATTCTTCACCTCCTTTACCCAGGAATTCTTCAGCTCCTTCCCCAGGAATCCTTCAGCTCCTTAGCCCCAGGAATTCTTCAGCTCCTTCCCCAGGAATTCTTCAGCTCCTTTGCCCAGGAATTCTTCACCTCCTTTCCCCAGGAATTTTTTTTCACCTTCTTTCCCCTGGAATTCTTCAGCTTCTTTCCTCAGGAATTCTTCTCCTTTCCAGGAATTCTTCACCTCCTTCTCCAGGAATTCTTCAGCTCCTTTCCCCAGAATTCTTCAGCTCCTCTTCCCAGGATTCTTCACCTCTTTTCCCCAGGAGTTTTCTTCACCTTCTTTCCCCAGGAATTCTTCTCCTTTCCAGGAATTCTTCACCTCTTTTCCCCAGGAGTTTTCTTCACCTTCTTTCCCCAGGAATCCTTCACCTCCTTTCCCCTGGAATCCTTCGGCTCTTTCCCCAGGAATTTCTCCATCTGTTGCACTCCCAGTCCCAGGAGGACAGAATTAGTCACAGGTAGCCCAGTGCCATCTGTTCCCAGGCTGGGAGTGAGCAGCCAGCACAAAACTCCCTTCCCTGAGTGCATTTTCCTTCTGGAGGAGGCTGCACAGAGGGGAAAGCTGAGCCACAGGAATTGGGGAAGGTTCTGCCACTCCCAATGGGAAACTCTGCTTATTCTGCATTTTCCAGAAGCCCTCATTCATGGGTTTTTGTTGTTTGATTCTGTTTTGCCTGAAAAAAAAAATAAATTGGAAACTCAAAGCCAAAAGGGAAGAATTGTTTGATATCTCCTTTCCTTCTGAGGCCGGTCCCAACAGCTCAGGTTTATCTCAGGTCTGAAAAATTTGGCTTCTACACAAAAAAACTCATCCTGACCATGGTGAATTTGAATATGGCAAAAAAAAAAAAAAAAAAAAAGTTGCTTTTACTGTCTGGTATCTTCCAGCTGCCCCCAAACACCACGAATTATCCACCAGGAACAATGTGAGCACTCATCTGACACTTCTTAATTCTAGTCCTTGCTTCCACTATTGTCCTTTTGCAATTTAAGTCGCAGAACCTCACCTTCAGGTAAACTTATTAATACATAATTCAAGAAATAATCCTACAACACCCATAAAAGCAATTTTTTTTTTCATTTCTAGGCAAAGTTATGCAACAGCAGCAGAACAATAAGGCCAAATTCTAATATTATTGCGAGCAGATAACTGAAAGTAAACAAATAAATCCATAAACATTAACATTTTCATTACTTACATCCTAAACGCTACGATAACAACCAGATAAAAAGCACAGCAGAGATTTCTACAGCCTTGGCATTATGAGCTGCAAAAATTGCCACAGTAAGTCAACAGGCAAAGTTTTTATGGCTTAAATATGTAATTAAAAAAGAAAACATCCTTTCCACCCAGGAAAACCTGAGCTGATTCGAAACTGAACATCCTGGTTTGAATCAGCACTCTGGAACCCAAGAGGAAGCTCACATCACTGAAAACTCAAAATTTAGAGTTGTCTATTTTTTATTATTCCATAGTCCTTCCAGAGTGGAAAATTAGATTCATTTGAGCCAAAAGAGAGCAAAATTATTTGTGTGATAGTAGCTTTAAAAAAACCCCCAACACCTTAGGACTATCAGGTGTGGGATGAAACAGAAACTTGAAGTAACATAATTTTTTTGGCAGTTTTACAACATTTTGTGACTAAAATACTGCCCTACTTTCCAACATTTTTGCAAAGCTGGTGTAACTCCATCCAGTAATCCCTACACCAGAATTTCCAAAAACTCACGGCTTAAATGAACAATTCTTTTTAGAGGATTCTCAAATACCAAGGAAGCCTTTGTGACACTTTATGTTTTACCCAACTGGGACATCACTGGAATTTAATCCAGTTCTATAATCACAGTGAGGGACACTCATTACTAAGATACTTTAAGTCCGTTTTTTTCTCATTTCATGGCATCTTTTACACTCTCTTTTAGTAGATACCTCAAAATTAAAGCCATCAAATCTCCTTTAAGGTACTGAAGGGAGTGCTTTACTGGGAAAAAAACAAGGTAGGACAAGAAAATTAAAGAGGAAAAATAAATTTTGATGAAGTTTCCCTAATTAGCTGATCTTTATGAATGGTTTCTACCATTGCAGCTCATTTTCTCATGTCCTGAAAGTACCAATTTAGACATAATTGCATTATGCTACAATGACAGAGTTGCATTGATCACACATCAGGGACAGAATTCAGGCCCCCATCAGGGGGTGAGATCAAGAGATAAATTGCTTTCCTTATTGAAGGTTTAGGGCAATAATTAATATGGAAAAGATCCCATGGAAAGCTGTGTCAGCAAGCACCTATCACCTCTCCAGAACCAGGCCTGAATTTGGGGTGATTTGGAGTTTAACCTGTACCTGCACCACTGCAGACATTCATCTTCTCCCTGGAAAGCAGCAGCTGAGTGCCCAGCTCTAAAATGTTGCTTTCCTTACATTAAAAATATCACTGCTAACATTATTTTTGTATCAGGTCCTTGCCAGCCTGGGCTGAGATCCTTCCCCACCATCCCTGCTGGATAATTGTTTGCTGGATCTCTCCCTGCTGTGAAATTTGGTGGTTATTTGCTCACTTTGTATCGGATTCCGCTCCTTCCCTTCTCGTTTTGAGCTGTTTCTGGCTCTGCTCCCTCTCTGCTCTGCCCTGCTGAGGCACACCTGGAATATCCTTTTTAATTCCAGACTTCAGGAAAGACAAGGAGCTGCTGGAGAGGCTCCAGTGGAGGCCACAGAGATGATGTGGGGTCTGGAGCATCTCTGATGAGGACAGGCTGCAGGAGCTGAGCCTGGTGATCCTGGAGAAGGGAGGGTGGGAGGGAATCCCAGCAATCCATGGAAACATCTCTGAGGAATGGCAAGAGCATGGGACCAAGCTCTCTTCAGTGGTGTCCAGAAACAGGACAAGGAGCAACAGCCCTAAATTAAAGCACAAGTCCCACCTCATGATGGGGAAGAACCTTCCAGGGAATGTGGCAGAGCATGGAACAGCTGCCCAGGGAGGGCCTGGGGTCTCCCTCTCTGCAGATATCCCCAGCCCATCTGGACTCATTTCAGTGTCACCTGCTCAGGTGATGCCTTCTGGGGCTCCCTAAAACCAGAGGGCAGACAGAGTTAAAGGAATAAAAGCAGTTCTGTTTATTGAAGCCCTTCAGGTACATCCAGGGCAGACCAACCCAAAATGCCCCACAGCTCTCGGGTTTCACACTTTTATAACTTTGGGCCATTTGCATTTTGGGGGCTCATCCTCCAATTCCAGCTTCAGGTCATGAAGTCATTGAGCCCCAGTTTGCTGCCCCAAGTCACTTTGGTTTCCATCTCTGGGCCCTGAGGCACTGAGGTGTCCTTGATTGCCAGGCCTGGAGAGGAATTGTTGTGTCTGCCCAAAATGGGAAAGCAGCAGCTGGCACTGGGTGTGGAGCTCAGAGTTACACACTAAAGAACTGCAGGGCTACAGAGAGATGGAAATAGAAAAGATAAAACCCTAAAGCATCACAGGTGACCCTGCCTTTACAGTGGGGTTGGACTGGGTGATCTCCAGAGGTCCCTCCTAACTCAAATTATCTCAAGATTGTGCCCAGTGCCCATCCATGAGGATGCTGCATGCCCAGCCCCTCTCTCAGGGCCCTTCCCTGCCCATGGAGAGCCCAGAGCCATGCTCAGGAAAGGGCTGCTGGAAAGGAATGGGCTGCAAAGGCAGGAACCCGGCCGGAAAAGGATGTAAGAATAACATCCATGCACAAAGACTCATGAAAATACATGCAGGATTTCCCCTGGTATCCATTCAGCCCCAGATTGTGTTTACCTCGCTGAGATATGGAGCTGATTATTCATCAGCAGGATCTCATCAGGAGCAGAAGTCTCGGTTTCCACCCATAGAAATAATCCTGAGATCACATCAGCATATTTAATTACTGTGGTGACATCAACCCACCCTCCCCAGGTACGTGTAAACACCTTTTTGTTTGTTCCACTGAGACAGCTCGCTGGGTGGCCTCCTCACAAAGTAATGAGGAATAAAGGTGTTCAGAGAGATTTGTGTCAAAAACTACTCATCCATCCAAGAACAGAACAGAACAGCCTCTCTGCACACCTGTAATAAAAGCTGCATGGCTGTTTTGATAGCACCGAGTCCCTAATCAAATAAAAGGGAGCTTGCATCATTAAACAGCAGCATCCTGAGAGGCACTGATAGAACATCTTCACCCCCCGTTCAACCCTGGCAGATACAAACACGGCTTCACACAATATCAAACAGCACCTCAGCCTGTCCAACACTCAGCTTGAAAAGAGCCTGAGAAGCACCTTCAAAGCTGTGACAAAAATCAATAATTTGTGGGGTTTAACACAGTGAAGGAATCCTTTCCATGCTAATGACACAACCAACACTTGCAGCTCTTAGGTCGAGCCTAAACCATTCCTTTACAGTGATCCAAGACCCAGATGAGCCTGGAGGAGCAGAGCTGTGACAGGACTACGAACAAAGGAGGGGTTTAGGAGATTCTGAGGCTTAAAAAGGAGTCAGAGCAGCTCATTAAGGAACTGAAACCCACAAATCTGGAGTGCCCTGGAGCAGAAATTCAGACAGGTCCCACTGCCCCACAGAGCAAAACTGACTGCTCTGATAACCCTCAAAGCCCACGTTCCAAGCACTGCCTGTCCTGAACTGTCTCCCCAGTTAACATAACTGAGATTAAATCCCAGGACACCGCTCTGGAAGAAGCCAGCTCTGCTGCTGCTGCTGCTGCCTGGGGGATGCTTGCCTGGCTCTGACATCTCCAGTGCAGCAGCATCTTCACCCCTGTCAGTAAAACCATTCCCCATCGCTCACGCTCTGCTTTCGACGCCTCGCATCCTTCATATTCACCAAAAACTCTTTTTTTTTCCTGGAGAACTCCCTGCTCTCACTGCATTGTTGCCTGGTTTTATCCATCTGACAGCTGCTCTGCAACCTCCCCGGGACACGGCAGCCCTTGGAATGTGCATCCAAGGCAGGAAACTCCTTCTGCCTGTGGCCCTGTCAGTGTTCAGGAACACAAAATCATGGTGTGGTTATATGCAGATGCTTTTATTAAGAGCTCTGGGTGTCAGGGGTGACACAGACCCAAATCTGACCCGACAGTTTTTATATTCTATCATTGTATCACTTACATATTAATTATTAAGCTTACATTGTTCTATTGTAGACATTGATTTCATCCAAGCATGGGTTCCTCGTGATCCCCCTCAAACCCCTCACTTAAGTTTCTCATGATTCTTCTCATGACTAAACAATAATTACATCCAATAACTAAATAATCATCACATCTAACAATCACATTATTTATCATGCACTGATTACACAGGTGCAGTTTCACATGATCTAGCAAACACAAGGCCTAACATTTCCCAGGGCCTACCCTTAATATTTTCCAGGGTTTACCAAGCCTGAATTTCTTTCTAACTCCCTGAATTTTCTATGACTTTAAGATCTTTTACTATCACTTTCCATGCACTCCCCTGTGCGTGTGCACACACGCTTGGATGCACAGCCTGCAGAGGGAAAGGGGAGCAAACCCTGGATGGGGAGCATCTCCTTGTGCTCAGACCAAGAAAAGATTTCATTGTTGCCCTTCCAGATCGTTTGAAGAGCTCCAAAATGACCAAGCTCCCAAATTCTCCCATATCTGACAGAACCAAGCTCATTAAATGCTCAATGCTGTCACTTTCAAGCTCCACAACACAGAATTTTCTGTTTGCACAAGAACATCAACTCCACGATCTGCCATAAATATTATTTTTTCCCTCGTAAAATCTGTGATTTTTTTAATTATATGTCTGTATCCAAATGTAAATTCATTGTTACACCAGCTGTCATTCTAATACCAAAATCAAATAAATAAAGGTGGATTTTTTTACTCTGGAGCACTGTAAACTGCAGACTTGAAAATATTCTCCATCAATCAGGTAATAAAAACTTTCCTCTTCTACAGCAATTTAGATTTTCTGGGAATGACAGTTATTGGTAATTGAGTAAAGCTGCTAAAAAACAAAATGAGGAGTTGCTTTTGATTGATAGCAAGGACCTTTCACTGCCCAGTTATCTGAATCCTGAGTGCAAAATAACAATACATCACCCAAGCCATAAACTTCCATCAGACATTAAACCAGAATTAAGTCTTCAGCCCAATTTCTAAGCTGCTAATCCCATTTATTCCATTCTTTGTTTCCTTCCTTCAGCAGCTTCTGGGCCATGAAAGTTCATTATGACCTGCCCTGTAATTACTCCAAGTTTTCTTAACAGGCACTTGAGCTTTTTAAAACCCCAAATAAATTATTTGTATCACTTCTCAGTTATCTGTTATTTTGCTGACATCCCAGAGGAAAGAAAAATTTCCTTTTGGGACTGCTGCAATCCATCCTTAGAATATCATGCTCATTATTATCATTATCTCTATAGTTAATTTTCAGTTAATTTACTAAATACTGAGGTAAGAGCCATTGGCACTTAACTCCTGAGCTCCACCAGAATGCTCTAAAAATACAGAAAAACATCATTTTTCCCTCTAGTTGTCCAGCTTTTAACAATAAGATTTTAACAAAATATTTTGGAGTTATTTTTAAAATAAAAATGTTATTTAAAAAAATATTTTTAACAAAATATTTTCACTTCAGAAGATTTCTTCTTTAGTTTTGGAGATCCTTTGAATTGCCTCCATTTCAGAGAATCCACTTCAATAATCCCCCCAGTTGTCTTCTGTGATTTTAATCTACAGAATCCCTTGGTGTGCCCCCAGCTCAGATTCCTGGGAAGGAATGTGATTCTGACACAGTGATGGAAAATAGATTATCTGCATCTTTAATCAATAGTTTAAATGCATATGGAGTGTTGAAACATGGTGTTTACTGCACTATCCCTTGTGGAGTATAATTATGTTTTCTATACATGAAAGCAATTTAATTTGTTTGCATCGAGAGAGACACTCGTGTAATATTCAAAATAATAATGATGTGCACAATGATCCAGACAGGATTTAATTTTTTTGAACAATTCTGTACTAAACAACACAACCCTTTATTACTTCAGCAGACTATCTGCAGTCAGCATTAAAAAAGAGAATCAGAAGTGAGCCCAAGCAGAAATGAGAGATGGTTTGATTAAACCCTGGGTTGTTCCACTCTTCCTCTGGACTCAATCTGCTCATTTCACTGGGATAGAATAAATCAAAATAACTGACAAATTAACTTCGTGTCTCTCCCATGCTCTAAGAACAGCGTTTGAACTCCTCCTGAGCTAAAAGAAGGAACTGATTGTGTCTGCACCAAAACCTGACCCATTCTGCTGCTTCTGTGGTTATTTTATAGCAGTGGCACCTTTGGTTTGGGTGCAAGGAACAAGGAAATCAAACACCAGAGATCCAACTTCAGCCCTTGAACTCACGGGCTCTGAGGTTCTGAGCCTCAGATCTGCAGCAAAAATCTGATAGAATCCAAGAATCCTGGAATATCCTGAGTTGCAAGGGACCCCCAAGGATCATCCAGCCCAAATCCTGGCCCTGCACAGACACCCCAACAATCCCACCCTGTCCCAGCATTCCCGGAGCTCTGGCAGCCTCAGGGCTGTGCCCATTCCCTGGGGAGCCTGGGCAGTGCCAGCACCCTCTGGACAAGAACTTTTTCCTGATCTCCACCCAAACCTTCCATACTGGATGGCTGTAATGGGGTTAAGCCCACGGTTGGGGTTGTTTTTTAATGATCTTCTGATGCCTTGAGACAGAGCTCCAGAATAAAGCAGGGATTCATTCCAAGCATCTCCTCCATGGATCCACCTTGGGCAGCACCAGAGCCCAGCCAGGGCTGCACCCAAGATGAACCAAAATGGCCCCAAAATGCACCAGCGCTCCCGGGGTCTCTGCCTTGGGTCAGTTCTGCTCCATTTGCATCTTGCAGTTCATTGTCCCATCCCAGCTTTAGCCCCTGCAGTCCCACCCTGCTTGTTTTTCTCTCTCCAGCCCACGGGGTTTGTGCTCTTGGGGCTGAGATTTGGATCATTTGTCCTTGGTGCCCAGCTGGAGCAGGAATTGTTTTGTCTCCCTGCTCTGTGCACAGAGCTCAGCATCCCATAATATGGAGCTCAGACCCACACACTAAAGCAGCACAGAATGGGAAACATAGGAAAGCTCAAACCTGAGGCATCATTTCCCCCCTTTAGAGGCTCGACTGTTAAATTCTGTCAATTTTGTGGATCAGTTATAAATAGAAAATTAAATATCTTATGTTCATGTAATTGCCAAGAAAAGCAGAATTCAGTGCTGAACTGCTCTCTGTCCTTCTCCTCAGTGTCCCTGCTGCAGGACAGGCACTGCTTCCATCCCCCCTTCCCCTCCCTGGAGTCAGGTATGGAAAACCAGAGACTGGAAGCAGCCACTGTGTTTGTGGAATTTTGGTAACAGAGCTCTAACAGGAGTAAGTGATCAGTTTTGACGTGAGATGCAAATCTGAAGTTAAAAATATCGTTTTCCCTCAAAGTTAATCATGAATCATTAGGAAGACTGAAATAAAATCTTCTACCACGTTCCTTGCAGCTTTTCTGAGCAAATTTGGAAAACACAGATCACTTTGGAGGGCTGCTCCAAGGTAGCAGACACTTGGTAACTTTGGGGTTTATTTAAAACAGCTTCACATCTAAATCATGTGGTTTTGTTGTTGTGTCTGGAAGTGCTGTAATTAACAGATAAAGTCACCTCAGAGATAAAACTGGAGTGCATTAAAGTGAACAGGTACATGGACAGACATTCATGAGTGCTGAAATGTGATCCTCACACTGCAGAAGCACTGCTCAGTTACCACAAACCAAAAGAGAAACAGGAGCACTATTTCTGCCCAGAAAGCAGCCCTTGGTAAATTCAAATTCAACAGCTTTCTAAGCTCCATTCTCTCCTTGGGCCAGAGAGAGAATTACCAATTTTGCTGAAGCTGCAGAAATTCCATCATTTCATTGTCACATCTAGATTACTGTTCTCTTCTCCTCCCTTTTAGGTCACTCCAGACAGAAAGGTGTCTCAACAAAACCAGAGGTTGTTTTGGTGGTGATTTTTTGAAGGCAGAGCAGAAGAAGGCAGAAATAGCAATTCTTCCCTCTTTTCCTGGCACTACCTTGACCTCTGAGGAACCTTTCTGCCCTCAACCCCACCCCTAAAGCTTGAACATTTCAGTGGAATCTCACTGTGGGTGGGGAGGAGGGAGTGAGAGAACAAGGGGAAGAGAAATCAGAGGGATCTGAACAGCCAGAAGAAACTGATCCGTGTCTCTGCACACACCTGGGACAGCCTGAGCACAACCACCAGAGCCAGAGGAGCTCCAGGGACCAGAGGCAGGTCAGTAATTCAGGGGATGGGAGGGGGTGGCAGTGACAAATCCTGCCCCAAAGCCCAGCTGAGCCCAAGCCCCTCCCTCATGAGTTCATTGGACCATACATTTAAAAATAAATTATAATAATAACAATTACTGTATTATTTATTAATTTTTTTTAATTGTAAAAACAAAGAAATAATATATTTATGCTTCTAGTGCAGGCCTGCAGACTGCACCAACCAAACATTTCAAGTGAATGCAATGGAGGTGCAATTTGAGCAGTTCCAGAGAGCTGGGAGCTCTCACGTGCTGAGACACACTAAAAAGCTGATTTTCACAGAATCATGGAATTCTGGAGTGGCTTGGGTTGAAGGAACCTTGGAGATCACCACCACCACCATGGGACACCTTCCACCATCCCAGGCTGCTCCAGCCTGGCCTTGGTTGGGTGAGGCAGCCACAGCTGGTCCATTCCCAAATCAAACAAACTCCTGTTTTCCAGCATTTTCCTTCTTTCCTCACAGGATCAGAACTGTAATTGTCTGTTTTTTTGCAACTTTTCTTTCCCACTGTCATTGCAAGTTTACTATTTTCTAAGAAATAGTTTTTCATTATTTAAATGGAAATCACCTGCCTCAAAAAGCAGCTTCAGGGTGAGTTAAAAATCTGCTGTAGCTCCAGCAAAATCAAGATAATTTCATCTGCATTGTTGTTCCTGTGTATTTTCCCTTGATACTGTGGTCAAGTGCAGTTCTATTTAAAATAAGAAACCCCAAGCCCTGGAATACAGGAGTGGCCTGAAACTGGATTTTACAGAAATTTCACTTTATCATGTCCTAACACCACCTTTTTCTCTGGAGTAAATTACCTGCAAAGATTGTAGTGAAGAATTTCTGGGCACTGTATTGAAGAATAATAATGGCAATTTCATCGTGATTTCACAGGATTAACCACACACCACACAAGAAAACCATCCCAGCAAAATCCAATTTGTAACTTTTCCAACACTGAATTTTCCTTCTCTTTGGCTGGCAATTAGTTATTATAAAAGTTTAATCAAAGACTCAGTTTCTTTAAATGTAGCACAGTCAGAGTAAGACTTAACCAATAATTACGTAAATTGGACTTGGCTTAGTATACAGGAAACTGAGGATAATTCATAAACATTATCCATTAGCAACCTGTAAATTCACACAGTGCTTGAGATATTTTCTAGAACTGATAATATTTAAACATGCCATAAGAAAATAAAAGTATTTAGCAAGTCCATTAGAATGACAAATTGTTCTACCTGCCTGCAGAGAGGGAAGTTTCTGCTCAAATAAGGGGAGAGTGACCTGAAAGAGAGAAATGTAAATGGGGAAAACATTCCAAAATCCCAGCAGGAAAGGATGACACAGAGCCTTTCCAAAAGAAGAAAACACATCATGGATACAGGGAGAAGGAAAAAGAGAAATCCCTAAAAAAGCCCAAGGAAATTAAAGACAGATTTGGGCCTTGCAGATTGGAGAGAGAGAATAATAAGACTGAAAGGAATATTTTAAATAAAAACGATGTAGAGAATGCTCAGCAATGCCTGGCTGGTTGCAGTTCCAACCTTTTTGCAAAGAGGGTCAGCAGCCACAAATTGATGCTCTCAAGTGCTGTTCAGTCAATTCCAACCCTTCTCTGCATTAAACTGAGATGGAACTTTGAAATCTGTGAGACTTTTACCAACAGGAATGAGAGGTGGAGACACAGAGCGGCTGCTTGGGGGGTTCAGCCAGGAAAGGCGACAGAGTCTGAGCTGCTGCTCCCTTCTCAGGAACCTGGAATTCAGAAGGGAAACGTGGGACCTGCAAAGCTCTCCTGAGGATGGACACTGGCACAGGTCCTACAAGCTCAGCAGGCCCAACACTGTGACAGTTTTGATGGAAAGCAGAGAAGCAGAGCTGGGAGATTGCCCAGAGCACCTGGGGCTGCTCCTGGGTCCCTGAAGTGTCCAAGGCTGTGGAAGGGGTTAACAGTGGGCTTGTTAGTTAAAGGAGCAAGAAGAAGATGAAAAGTAAGAAGAAATTGATAAGGAGCTCTTTCTAAAGCTGTAACTAAGGAGGCTGAGAGAAGAAAGATAAAAGAACTTTGCAGCTGGACGAAGCATTTTTAGAAAGTTAGTTAAGTCACTATAACTTTTTACTAATAGTATTATGTTGATTTATTATAGTTAATAGTAAAGATGGAAGAAGCATAAACAATTAGAAAATGTATAAAAGTCAACTCTGTTCAATAATAAAGTGTTGCCAACTAAGAGTGCTTGTAGCCTCTGCTTTATGTCGTGAGCGCCTCGACAGCGGCACAAGGCCAGGCTGGACGGGGCTGGGAGCAGCCTGGGATGTTGGAAGGTGACCCTGCCCATGGAAAGGAATGATCTTTCAGACCTCCTCCAACCCAAACCATTCTGTGACTCCCAGAGCTGCAACTTCTCCCACTTCTCATCTTTTATTTAACAGTGCAAACCCGTGGTTGGAGCAGGACTGAGGAAATACAGGGCTCAGCTCCAAGACTTCCTCAACCACAGGAAGTGTGAAGGATTATGCCACAAAACCTCAAAGTCTCCACAAACCACTGAATCCCATCCACAGGTCCCAAACCACGAGGTATTTGGAGTATAAATGGGGACAGATCCCTTCTGGGGCCAGCAATTTTAGACTCGAACACTCCAATTCCACCTTAGCTCTGCTTTAGGTGTCAGGTTTTTCTGTTGACTGGAAATACACTGAACTGTGCTTCACAGAATGTTCAATCCATCACCACTGAGGAGTGGGGCCCTCTGTGGACAAACCCCAGAAATATTTCATTACCCTCTCCATGAAGAGTGTTTGGAATGCTCTGTCTTTGCTGCTCCTGCACTTAGAGCTGCTAAGTCTGTTTGCTCAATAAATATGAAAGCAGGCTGATCATTATGGAGTTCTGCTGTTTCAGTGCAGTTCATCCCCATTTTCTCTTTGATTTCTCCTCTTCCTTCAGTAGATTGGTTTTTAGCTGAACGAGTCTGAGCTGTCACTTGGAGTTTGGCTGCCACACCTTTGATTCCTGTGATAAAACAGCAAATGCAGCCAGCAGCATCAAGAACTGTCTGTGGAAATGCTGATTTACTATTGCATTGCTTTGTTCTGAGAAACATACTGAAATAATGAATCTGTGGCATAGAAAAAAATATCCCCGGACTGGATTTTCAAAATATCAAAGCTTGGTTTACAAGAGACTTAATGAAATTTCATCTTTAAGTACATGGGCACACAGGATGTCTTTAAAAAGAGTTAAATTCCAAGCTACTGCTGGCCAAAGTCTAATAAATGATGTTGTGGCTGTACTTCCCTGGATACTTTGCAAAAAACTGAGCACTGCAAACTAAATTCCTGCATCTGCCACTAAAACTATGAACTGGATTTTGAGCATTTGGTAAAGTTATAAAAATAACAAATTTCATCACTATGCCTATTATGTGTTATGATCATCTGTTTTAACATAAAAAATAGAATTTACTATTCATCCTCAATGCATGAGAGTTCCAGGACTATATTTAAGCCTCCACACATCAAACTTTAACAGCAGTGAGACAAAAATGAATTGTGCTGTGGCACAAAGTCACGGTCCCTTCACTGCATTAGCCATTTAGTCTAAGGGTAAAATTAATTAAGATGGCATTAGATACACAGCAAATACATGAAAAAATAAGTGGCCTGAGCAGATTTCATTAAGTCCTAATGTGGTTTAAAATTGCTTTAATAGGTAAGTTCATGACACAGCACTTTTAGTGCTGCTGAAAGGTCAAGGAGAGAAACCCAGCCAGGAGCCCACAATTTGAGTTTTGTAGCTTGTTGCAGTTTGGATGTTGATTTTTTTCAGATTTTTATGACACTGGCTATTCTTTCATTTCATGTGGAGAACACAGGTAGGATTTCATCATCAGGATTACCCAGGAAAGGGAATACTCACTAAAATAAGGAAATTGTTCTGGTTGGCTTGGTCAGCCAAGGAAAGGAGGATTCCAGGTCAATGCAATGGCAAACACTGAAGGGAGAGGGAAAGTCTCCAGTGTGAGTCCATGTCCTGCATAGCAGCTAAAGGGACATTAAAATGTGACACTGGATCACCTCAAAGCTGCTCTCAACACAACACCAAGGGTGTTTTTTCCCAGGAATTTCCTCTTTGCCTTGGAATCACAAATAGGCATTTTGACTTTTCCAGGCTAAAACCAACTTACTGAAATATCAGAGCTCCTCAAATGCCACTCTGATGGTTTGAGGGCTATTCTGCACAAAAATTGAACCGCTGGGTGTAAGAACCCAAACTGGTGGTGACAGTGACATCAGTACAATCAGCACATCTCATCTCTTGCCACTGGAATCCATAAAAAAGCAGGGAAATAAATGCTTTATCAGCTAACAGAGACTCTCTGGTTTTAATGTCTTCTTACACTGCTATAAAAAACCCTCCACAAATATTTGCTAACAGCAGTCTGCACCCACGGGATCCTGTGTTGACACAATGTAATGGGTGATCACTGGGGCACACGGTGTGGATTTTTATTTTGTGGGGTTTTTTTATTGCTCTACAGCAATACAACACTGAGTGTCCCTCAGTACGTGCATTTTCCAAGGAAATCTTTTCTGTTCACTGCCAAACAGCCCCCTCCATTTTACTGAGAATTGCTGCTGTCTCCTCCACTGTGGGGCACCAGCAGGAGGGGGAAAAAAGGAACAAAGTATCCCAATAAATAAGATTGCCAAGGGACGCCAAAAAAGCCATTTTCTCCTAAATGTGGATCATCACTCAAGTGACTCCGGGACTCCAGAATTTACGTGGACCAAATCTGGCTCTACACAAGCATTAAAAACCAAGTTACAGCCACTTGGAAAAGCTGTAAAGTTTAGGGTTTTTTTCAAGTTTCCAAACTTCAGCAGCAGTGAGTCAGAGCTGCAGAGGGGGACAGGGACACAGAGAGTGGCAGGAGCAGCACAAGGGGGAGGCAAGCACCAAGTGCCCTGGCACACGTGGGAGCTCAGCCTTTGAGACCAAACAAACTCATCCTGAGGCTCCTCTCTCCCTGCCAGCCCCTTGGATGCCTGGCTCTCAGGGAGGCTGAAAGCCTGACTGAAGCCAAGCTGACAGGACATTTTGGGAGGAGGCTGGGATTGTTCCCACCACCCCCAGGAATGGCAGCGCTCCCACTGCTGAGCCTTTGATCAACTCGTTGCCTGATCTTGGAGTGATTTGTCATTGATTTGTCATTCCTTTCCTGCCTGGAGATGCAGGGATCTCGGAGAGTGAGTTAGCAGCTTGTCAAAACTGTGACTGGGGAACAAAGGACTCTGAGAAGTGCCTGGATGAGTGAGGATCTTTTTCCTTGGCAGCTCTGCTGCAGCTGGGTGACTCTGGAGGTGTCCTGGTCCCTTCATTTCCTTCCCTCCCTGTGCAAAAAGGGACAGGGGCAGACCTGGATGGAGCAAGGCAGCCCAGGGACATACTCAGGTGTTGGGAAGGATGAAAGTTTGACAAGAAAGTCTCACAGATATGTGTGCTTGGCAGAAAGATTTTTAAATGTAGAGTCTGATGAAAGAATAGAGATGGAAGCAAGTTTTGATACAGAAGAAAAGAATTGCTGAGCCAGTCTCACTGGATAACCAAGGAGGCAAAGGGTCTGTTAGTTAGAAGGGGTTTTTATGGCTTAGAGCAAAGGATAAACCCACCCCAAACAAGAAGATGTTTTTACCAAGCAGAAAGAGAGCACAGGCAAACAAGGCAGCAAATGTGGCAAGCAGAAAAAAGGTCTCAGAATTTTCCACTGCAAGAAAACTGAAAAACAACTTCCAGCTTAAACTGTAATGTACTGACTGTTAGTGATTGGAGAACAGTAACATGAATATGGTAATTACAGTAGTTATGATGGGCTATAGATAATAGTTCAGGTATAGATTGGTTCTACTGTATGGAGATGCTCAGCAAAGCAAAGTCTATAATGCATTGTGACCAAAACCAAAGGGTCTGCAGGGCTGCCTGCAGCTGGAGCTGACAGCTGTGGGCACAGCTCTGTCACCCACCACCCTGGGCTGCTGTGACACCTTGGATGGAATAAACTGCATTCTGTATACAATAAACTGCATTTTGTATACAATAAACTGCATTTTGGATACAATAAACTACATTTTGGATACAATAAACTACATTTTGGATACAATGAACTGCATTTTGGAGAGCCCCTGGAGTCCCACATCTCTCATTTAGGCTCTTACACTCAGGGTTCTGCCTCTGCTTCAGGGATGAAACCTTAACCTAAGCTGTACCTGTGATTCACTTTCTGAAGTTACAGGTGTCCCCAACAATAAAGAAAATCGACCACAACAGAATAATACACCTAAACCTACAAAAATGACATGGAAAAAAATTTGGGAAGCAAAACCAGCTGGACAGCATCTGTGGCTGTGAGAAGAAACTGGTAACCAATGTCATGAAGCTGGAGCAGAAGCTGGAAATGGTGGAAGACTGGTAAGGAAGGGTCAGAGAATGAAGCTTTTCACCACCTGCTTTAAAAAAACCTTTGAGGTAGAGCTGCAGCATCTTTCCTGAAGTTCAGAAAGCTCAGTAATGCACAGCAGTTAACCCTGGAATCTTCAAATCAAACCTGGAATAGAGCTGCCAAAAAACCCTTCCTCATCCAAACTCTGAACCGTTTCTCTCTTGTCTCTGCTTTGTATGTTACGTCCCAGGATGGATCCTAACAATGGGAAAAATGAACCCAAATAAATTCACAATGCACTTACCTGATGTTTTGTCAAGAAACAAGTGGTTCAGTCTGTTCATAAGATGATGAGTCAAGTTTCTTTTCAAAAAGCAATTGAAGATGCCAAGCACAGCTATTAAATCATAAATGAGGGAGGTCAAAGCAGGCTCCTTCTGTAGGCTTCCAGCAAGTTTTTTATGGCCCTTGACTTTTCATGCCTCTTCAAGAGCCAGGAATTTTCTGGAATAGTAAAGAAATGGAATGTTTTGTCAACACAGGAAAGAGATAAACAGCAGACAAAGTAATTCTCTAATTATCAGGCTGACAATGATCCCAGGCCAAGGAACGGAACGACCGAGGCAGAGCTCATTAAGCACAGAACTTTAAAAAAGTGTAATTAATGCCAATCAAACTCAGGTTTGTAAAGATTAGATCATTGCCCAGCTAATGAGGTTTCTCTTTGTAAGATTAAGGATTGATTAATGAAAGGTGAAAAAATAAGAAACATTTAGTTTTGGGTCCTGGATGGTTCATTTTAAAAAGTTGGGGATGAACGTGGTAAAGGATGGGGTGAGCTGGGCTATGCCCCAAACTAAAAACCAAACTAAACCAAATCAAAACTAAAAACAGATGAAACAAGACCTTGGTGCAATTATCAACTTAAAATTACCAGATTTTAGACTTTTATTTCTTTGCAAATTATGGAATAAGAAAGCACCAAGCTTTCATATTAGAAGTGGAGAGAGACAGAATAGACAGTACCTTCTCTACACTCTTTTGGACAGGATGATAGATAACACCCTGAGGGTTTTTTGGGGATGGGATTGTCCAGGGTTTGTTTCTAAGAGGGTTTTTGTAGGCCATCACCTCACACAAGGCACTTTGAACCAGCCCTGTGTGCAACCAAGCAGAGCAAGAAGGAAATCCATGGGCACATTCCTAACCTGGTGAAAGGCAATTCCTTAGACCAAATAAACTGATCTATTCCCATCTCCCCTTCTTTAAGATCCACCCCAGTTTGTCTCCAACCCTGTCCCAGTTTATGGGATGTATCCACATGTTTACCCAGTGTGATTACCTGATAAAATCTTTCCATGTGCTTATTTTTAAATCCTTCATCCTTCAGTGCGTTCGCTGCACTCCATCCTCGCAGGTGTTAAACACTTGTGTGCTTTTCATTCCTCACATGTCACTCCAGAGCTTCTCTGTGCCATTGCCACCCTTCTCTTTTCCCCACAGATCCCATTTTTCCAACCACTTCCATCAGCATCCTCTCATTTTTCTCCCGAGGGCCAGAGAAAACATCAAATAAGAGCAGTTCTGAGATTGATTCTTCAGAAATTCCGGATTTGAGTTGCAGAGTTCCTTGCAGTGCAAATCAAAACAAACTTAAAAGCCTCCCAGAAACCACAGGGTGAACAGGACTGAAAATGCATTATTCAGGCCAGCTGAAAGAAATAACATCCAGTTTTTGGACAATGGGATGAAAAAATATACTTCAAACTGAAGGTATTTTTTAAAACAGTGACTAGAATTGATCACAATGTCTCAGTGATTATTTAAAGCAGAAAATATTCTAATCCAGGCCGTTTTTTCCTAAATGATTAAAAGAATTTTAAATATGAAACCAAAGCCGTGGCTGCTGGATTACATGGTAACAACAGGGGGTTTTTCACATCCTTCTGGCAGATATTTGTGGCTGAAAGTGCCACCCGTAGCTCTTGTCTTGATTTCACAACTGTTCAGATCATTCAGATGGAAATATTTTTTTGTAAAACTCTTTTTGCAGGAAAAACATGCATTGAAGCCTTATTTTCTTTTTTCATCACAGTAAGTTTATCCTGTAAATCACATTTTTTTTCCCCACATCAGAACCCTTGTTTAGAATCATAAAAATTATGGAATCATAAAATTATGGAATCATAAAATTATGGAATCATTAAGCCCAACCTTTAAGACATATTTGTATATATTCATTTACATTTGCATATAAACACAAGGCTTTAACAGGGAAGACACAAATATTTACCATAAACTGTAGAAAACTGCTATAAAATCCTACAAAAATCATCGTATGAACTTCAGAAATGCTGGATCTGGGATTATTTTTTGAAATTAAAATGAGCTAATTTTTTTCCTTTTATTCAAATTACAGAATCTAAAGAGAAGAACACATTTCCTCTTTTGTTTTACTTACAATAAATAACCTACTAAATGAGGAAGGAAAACAACCTTTTCCCTCAGCTTAAAATATGAGGTCACTAATATTTAAAAATAGGAGCTTTCCCACAGGTTTTTACCCATGGTGGCTTAACCCTGAATTTGGGTGGAATTTGCCATCTGTTTCCTCTTGCATCACACCCTGAGTCAAACTTCCGGGGCTTTCTTTTGGCAGATGATGCACAAAAATCAGATAAAAATAAAAAAAAAGCTCTGAATGGAGGCTGCCAACAATGCCTTTGACTTGTGCTCTCTCCCAGGGATAAATCCTATTTATAAAACATGTGTTATGCAAGGTGCCATCAGTTTTTAGTCCCATTTTGCTGACTCAGAGAGCTTCTGGCAGAGCCACCAGCTCAAGCCCAGCTGAAGACAACGTTTCACCACAGCCATGGCAACTGGAGAGCGGGAATAATTTGGGGAAAAAATGAACTTTTTATGCCTTTTGAATCTCTGGAGGAGCTTCTGATGGAGCAGCTGAGTGTGAGCCCTGCTCCAGAGATGCCTCAGCAGGGCTGGGGCATGGCAGAGCCGCCACCACGTCCCAGCAGGGCGGTCCAGAGCCGCCTCTGCCTGCCTTGAGCATCCCAAAAAACCCTCCCAAAAAAAAAATCTCAGAGCTCCAATTCCTGCATGGATGGATTGGATCTCAGAGACCCAATTCCTGGGTCACCTCCATGGGGCTGTGGGTTGATTTCAGCTAAGAAATAGTGACCACAGCTTCTTTCTGAATTTTAGGCGCACACATCGCTCCCTTCCTGAGGGCTGCATGGAGCACCAATCCCACCCTGCAGCCTTCACCAGCCAAAGCTTAGATCTGGGAGCCTAATTTAATAATTCTGTTAATTACAAGTGCTCTACCATTGGTTTTGTATCCACAAAATAGCCTTTTATGGGTACCTCAACACCAGCCCACGCACACTGCCGAAGGTTCCTTCTCCTTTTAGAAAGGCACTCATTAGTATTTAGAAACAAATCCTTTCTACCTTCACTGCTGGCCTTAAAATTGATCAAGGGAGGACACAAAAAATCTGAATTTTATTTTGAAGTAAAAAGGTCTTAGAAGCTCGTATACAAAAGCTATAAAAATCCCTAATTAAAACCCCAGAGAGTCCAGAGATCTCTAAAAAGCACTTATCTTCTCAGAAGGCACAGCTTTGTTCCCAGTCTATCTCATAAACTGAAAATAGGTGAACACACTTCTGGCTGGATAAATTATTGTCTAATATCCCATGCAACATGTACAGATTCATCTCATTACAAAGGGTTTTTGGTTTTTTTTTTCATTTTTAAGAATCATTTCCTGGCTCTCCAAAGAGAAATTTTTTTATGTTATCTTCTTTAAAAACATAAATATTTCCAGGATGCAAGAGATGCTTCATGGTGGCAAAAGCTATCAATATTTTTTCCATCTGTTTGCCACACTTGCTTTGAAACCAAATTAGTTGAAAATTCAATAAATAAACTTGCAGGTGAGAAAATCAAAGCAAAACCAGAACTCCTTTAAACAAAGGGAAAAAACCACAGGCTCCTGTTTACGGTGGAGATGCAAATCTCCTCCTACATCACAGGGACTTTTTGAACTCCATTTTCCAAGGATGCTGGTGGGAAGTCAGCTCATTTCTCCCGTGTATTAAAGAGAATAATTTATTTTCCACAAGGAAAAAAAAAATTAGGAGTGCATATGCAAATATAATTTCCAAATAAACCCATTCTATTCAAATTCTCATTTGTGAATGAGGGAAATGTTGTGTAGCAGGCAGTCAACAGCTTTTGTATCAGCAAAATGCAGAATGACAGGTTCCAAATGATCACTGCTTCATTCCATTCTGCCTTTTCTAGGATGGCAGCACAACAAAATCACGTATTTTTCTCAAATATGTCTATTTTGCCATTGTTTTATTTACTCTCAGGTCAGACTACACCGATTTCCTCATCTCTTTTGTTTCTTCAGAATTTTAGAACCAGATTAATGAATTTATTTCTGCCAAACCCTGCCAGCTTCCTTTTCACTCCATTTCTCCAAAGGCCACCATGAAATAAATATGAACTATGAGCCACCAGTTTAGCTATGAACTAAATCAGAAAGTGAAAATATGATTTAACTGAGACGTTTGTGTGGCACTTTTTTTGTTGGGATTTGGGGGATTTTTGGGTGTGTTTTTTGCTGGTTAGTGTGGAAATGCTGCTTGGCAACTCATCCCCATTCCTGGAGGCTTCCAAGATTCAACCAGCCAAAGACCTGAGCTTGGGATGGTCCAAGAAGTGTTCAGGGAGCAGGATGGGGTCATGGACTCAGCATTCCCATAATCTCTTTTAATTTAGACAACTGCAACATGATTATTACATGTTGCAGTTGTCTAAATTAAAACAGATTACATTGCTACCTAAAAAATCTGAATTTCCAGACTTTGTACAGCAAAGGCAAGAACAGGAGTTTAGCTGAACAATTCAAATGGAAATTCAGTCCTTCCTGACTGAATTCTGAGAGAGATTTTCAAGTTAAATTTCATCACCAGCACTTTATTTCCAAGCCCACGTTCCCCAGCAGCTCTGGGGTCACTGCTGATTTTCTCAGTGCCTCAGGCACAGGCTGTCCCATTCCCAGCCTCATCCCCAAACTGGGAAACTACTCCTTGCAGATGGCAATGGGAGGCCTGGATTACAGGGAATTATTTACAATAAAAAATTTTTATTAAAAAATCTGCACACCAACCCAGGTTTTTAATGCTTTGCCTAATTTACTTTCCAAACTTGCAGCGTGGCTACATTTATATTTCAGGTCTTGGGGGAAAAAAAAGAAAAAAAAAAAAAAAAGAAAAAAAGGTCAATTCAAGATCTGCGTTGACTGCAGTATTATTTCAGCATTTCCCTTGATAATATCTGCTGGAATTGTTTGTTCAGAGAGGAGCCAGCATGAACGTGCAGGATGAATAACCAGCATAAATATCCAGAAGGAATATCCAAGTAGGAATATCCAGAATGAATATCCAGAAGGAATATCCAGAAAGAATATCCAGGGTAAATATTCAGAAGGAATACTGAGCGTGAATATCCAGAAGGAATATCCAGTAGGAATATCCAGGGTAAATATTCAGAAGGAATACTGAGCATGGATATCCAGAAGGAATATCCAGTATGAATATTTACTGTGACTATCCAGCATTAATATCCAGAACAAATATCCAGTATCAATATCCACCATGAATATCCAATGTTATTCCACCTCAAATACCCAGCAGGAGCTCTGGGGTGATTTTTCAATCGCTGCCGCTCCTGAGGCAGAATTTTAAGTGTTGCCCCAGGTGTGTTCTCCTTGCAGGAGCTGCAGCTCCATCCAGGAATGTTCCAGAAGTGCCTGATGGCAATGGCTGGAAGGACCAAGAATGTTTATATTTGGGGGTTTGTGTCATGTAATTCAACCCTAATTAGGCAGCAGCTCTTATGGGGAGTTCTGGAGGGTGCAAACAGCTGAAGCTCTCGATAAAGCAGTGAAAATGAACTCAGAAGTTAACAGATAGAAAAAAATGTTGAACCCAAAAGGCAAACTTGATTAAATGCTGCAAATCCACCCAGTCCTTCAGAAAAGTAACGTTGAAACCAAAAGGCAAACTTGATTAATTACTGCAAATCCACCCAACCACTGCTGTGTAATCATCCAGGTAAGAAACTGTCAGATTTACAGAAATTAATTAACTAATTACATACACTAATACACGAATTAACTTTTAAACTCTAAATTATAGATGTGGACCAACCCTCCCTCTGGGAATTATTTTTTCATGTAACACCAACATTTTAAACAATTTCTTTTCTCACACAACACTGCAAGTAAAAAGTTTTACACAATAAAAGCATGCAAGTTCATTTTTAGCTCCTGCTGCCAGCTGGGTAAAAGTTCCCTTCCCAAAGCCTTTGGTAAATCCTCGCCTTTGCCACCACAGGAGGCTGCACCATTTGCATCCCTCAAGAAGTGAGACAGCCACCAGGATTATTAATGGCTTTCCCCTCAGCCAAATTTACAAATTGTCACAGAACTTCCACTTATTTTGCATGAAATTCCAAGCAAGCGAGCCGTGCGCTTTTTAAGACGCTCAAAATCCAATTTTACACTTGTCTTAATCACTGCAGATCAGCTCCTCACACGTTGGGAGCTGCCATCTGCTCAGGCATTTCTCAAATTCCCACCCAGAGCCTCCTCCTGCTGCTGCTGCACACAAGGAATTCCCACCTGAGCCCTCCAGGACGGGACCTTCATCCCAAAATCCCGGCCCTGCAAGGGGGACATGCCCAGAGTGGCTTCACAAAGGATGGGGACAAACAGCAGTGGCAGTGATGTTGTATCAGACCCTCTAAAGGCAAAGCCAAATTCCCGTTAATCCCATTTTTCCTAATCAACCCTTGTAAAATTCCTATTAAATCCTGCTTTTTTCACCTCTCACAAATCATCCCACAGCCCAGGGCCAGGGATTGACACGACTGGCATTAAAATCCAGATGAAGCTGCCTCCTCTCCAAGTGATGGAAACTCACACTGGGATGAAAGAAGAGATGGGAGTGAACATCTGGCCAGATGTTCAGTGGCAGAAGAAACCGCACCAGGCAAACATTTCTGCCAAATCATCCAAAATATGTGCATTTAGAAATGCCTGATTTCTGAGAATGGGGAAGTTCCTATCAGAACTGAAATGGCAGGAGATCACAATTCTATTCATCAGGTAAAAACTATTCTTAAATAATTTTTTTAAAATTATAAATAATGCATTACTGCTAACATTAACTTCTTTACACACTTTAAGTATTTCTGAAGGAGAGAAAAAGGAAAAAAAAAAAAGAGCAAAGCAAGAGCCTATTTTATCTTCTGGATCTGCTCTGGTACCAGATATTGAGACAGAAGATTCCTTAATCTTTGCAGAAAGTCAAGCATCGCCTTTGAGGATAAATCCACTCCCTTTTTTTGCCTGGTTTAGGATTAGGAAATAGATTTAGTTCCATTGCACGAGTTTGGAACAATTAAACAGAAAAATGATTGTTCATTTTAAACATATTCAGGCCCCAATTAGGCACTGAGCAGTAAAGTGAAGATGGAAAACTCAGATTTTTTTAAACTGTCTGTATAAAGTAACAGGTTTGTGTACATTTGGTCAGTATTTTAAATTGAGAAATGATTTTACCATGGAAGTTGCCCTTGTGGGGACACACATCTCCACATCCAGGCTGATTTTGTTTCCTAAAATAATATTAGGATTAAGCTTTCATTTTCTTTTTCCACCCAAAGTCTTTGGGTTCTAGATAACAAATTAAAATGCTTGACTGAAATGGGATGCCAGCGAGAAATGCCCAATTTATGCCTGTGTTAATATTTATAGCAGGGTTACACTCACCTCACCCCTGTTACTGTAGGATTGATCAATTTTACAGCACATTCCCCATTTTCCTGCTCCCTCCTGACTCCTGAGCTTTTTCCTGAGCTATTTTCAGAGGTTTAAAACTGGGAAGTGCAAGGACAAAAATACAGGAATTATCAGAGATGCTCATACCATTAACTAGACATTGGCAGAGCAATTCAGATAATTCTACCTTAAAGAAGGCCAAAGCTAAAAATACAAATGCCCAGCTCTGAAGGGCACTGCTGGCTTCAATTCTCCCCCAAAAAATTAGAAAATAGCCAATAGGATCAGAAATCCACAATGAATTTCATGGACCTCCATGACCAAACCTTTATTATTTGCTTGTTGACTGAAGTGCTAAAGGATCTGTCTGAAAAACTACAAAATATATTGAAATGAGGAAATTTAACAAAATAAAAATATGCAGAAAGTGAGAAAATGTCCCTAGGTCAGTCAGGGAATCCAAAACCACAATTTGTACCTGAGCTTTTGGGGCTGGGCAGGACCAGCAGGGAATAATCCTGCTTTGATTATTGCACTGAAATATTTCACACCTGTAGAAAACATTATGGACACCCCTAAGTGGGTTTTCTCCATGCAAACCCATAACTAAAGAGTTGAAAATACTTTTTAAAGAAGCAACAAGCTCAGAATGTTGTGGCACATCTTGGTGCTGGGCTTTCTTTGAATGGTGAATTGGTGTTTTTGATCCCAAATTCTGGTGTGAACACGTTTAAGATCTTTACAGGGAAGGGAGAAAGTGGAACTGATCTTTACAGAATGGATTTTCCAGAAGGTAAAATCAGCAGAGCTGCCTGTAATTATTAATTTAATAATTAGATGTGAACCATAAGGACGTAAGTGGAGGCAAGGGAAATCCCCCTCAGTTCTTACAAAAGGCTTGAAAAAAGATAATGGGACATCTAATATGGAAACAAGCTATTGGACATAATAAATTGAACTAGCAAAAATTCCAGTTGTAACACACTGTCACAGCTCAGAAACCCTGCACAGAGGATTTTCCAGCCAGTACCAAACTCAAAGCCAGAGAGTCTCTCTCTGAGGAACCCCATTAATGCCCTGCTGAAACAAATCTGAATTTAATTCCACCTCTGTGGGGAACAACGCTGGTTGCTTCCCTCTTTTACTGCCACGCCATAAAACCCCAGGAATTAGATTTAGGAGCAGCCACCTGCTTTCTCAACAGACTGCCAACACCTGAGACTTTTTTATTATCCTTCTTGAGGCTTGTTATGGTTGCAGACAGAATTTCCTGAAACTTTGGGGCTTGGCTGAAAGGCAGTGAATAACAACAGGTAAAACTCAACTTCTGTTCTTCTCCAGCTGTGATTTGCCCTCCAAAGCCACTTTTCAATTTATCAATCCAAACTATTTAGTCAGTGAAGACCAAAGGTGCTACAAATAAATGATGCCCCAAATTTTGAGTGGGATTAAAATGTGAGGGAGCAACACCAGACCAGACCAGATCCAGGAGAAATCAAAGAGGGATTTACTTTCCTTTTCCTTATCCCATGGTCATCAATCCCTCCCTCCCCCTGCTGCTGTTCCACCCACACTGCCCCCAAGACAGAGCTGAAGAAGCAGGTGGAAGCCATTCCAGATGTCATTTTGTTTTTTAAAAAAAACAGATAATGCTGGAATTAGCCTCAAAAGGAGAATTTTAGCAGGAAAGCAAGCTGCTAAATGAAAATTCAAAGTCAGCACCCAAAATCATGATGCTTTAGTACTCCACCTTTACTCAGTGGTAAGTAAAAAGTGCTAAAATTAAATTTTCTTTGGGCACTTCCATGAATCTGAAACACTTCTGCTACGCCAAACTCTTAATTAGTAACAAAAAACAACACCAACTATGTGTGCAAGCAGGAAAGCTGATTATATTAAGATTAGAGACATATTCAGATGGAGTAACAAAGCATCAAAATGTTTGTTCTGATTATCTGAGAGTCTCTGCCCACACTGCAGCTCAGGGCTTTAAAGCAGAATTTCCAAGACTTTTGGTGACTTTCTCCCTCCAATGTTATAAAAGAAAATGCTTTTCAGCATTCCTGAGAAGGACTTTCAGGATAAATCAGAGCTGAATTAACAGTAAACAGAGGTCCATCAGAAATATGCCATCTTACAGTGCGAAAGAAATTTTCAAGCACCGAAATGGCACCATCACAGGAAGATGAAATGCAGAAGATTTTAAAAAAATAATTATGCTTCATTTTGCAGCCAGGACTGAGGAAACCATGCCTTAACCCAATCCCATTCAACCATAACTTTGTTTGAGGTTGTATTTCTACTTGCTTAAAACTAAAAGTTACGCTTTTATTTCACATCTGCGTGGTTTAATATATGTCAGCCTTTCTAGAGGTTCCAATTCAAACCCAGCATTCTTTTCTCTCTCTGAGGGACTCAGAGAGGTTTTTATTTCATGCATTCCAACAATTCCATTCCAACAATTGCTTCTATTCCATTTAGCACCGCGTTGGCTCCACCTCAGAGGTGAGGAACTGACCAAATCCAGCTGTGATCCCACGTTCCAGCAGCTGAACTACAGATTTTTTCCCCTCAGGGTCAACAGGGCTGGGGAATGAATTCATAAATCAATGAGCCCCTTTCTGGTGAATCCCCACAGCATTCAGAGCCAGTGCAGCTCAGTGGATTCTCATTTCAGGAAACATTTCATTCCCTTATTATTTTGGGAAGATACAACTGGAGGAAGAGCAACGTCCACACCAACCTCCCAGTCTGACAGCACAGATTGCTCCACTCCTTCGCCTCAAATTTCAATTATTTGCTGATTTTGTCACCCTACCTGAAGGTTTCTACACCACCTCTTTTTTTCATGGAAATAAAGCTACTTTCCTATTCATGGGAAGCAGATAACCTCTGGCATTCACTCCATGACCAGTTTTTGCCTTCTTTTAAATGAATAGCCCGTACTAAAAAGAGGCTGTAAAATGTTGACTACAAAACAGCAAACAAATGGTTTGACTTGGCTGTGAAACTCTTGCAACACTTTCTACTGAAATAAAAAGCTGTGATTCTACCATGGCTACCTCCACTGTGATTTCTATTGAATTAAAATCTGGCTCAGGACTGCAAATCCTATTTGCAGGCAGGCAGAATTCATGCAAACAAAACTGAAATGATAATTGAGAGAGAGTTCTTGAATAAATGCTGGATTTGTCCTAGACAACATCCCTCTGCCTTTGATTGCCATTCTGTTTGTCCAAAGGGAGGAGGATTATTTCCTGAACATGGAGATTGTGCTGCATGTGAATGCTTACATGGGCATATGAACAAAGAAATTGTTTCTCTTCATTAAGAGACTATTTCACGATAATTCATTCTAAAATTCACTAAATTTCACTAAAATTCATTCCAAAATTCATTCACTAAAATTTCATTCTAAAAACATTCCTTACTAAAGCCCAGGTTGTTTGCACAAGCCACACAGATTTATTGGTAGAGAGCAGGGGGTGCTGCTTTCCTCAATCCACGCTCTCCCTGCATGGCTGAAATGGGAAGAAATTCAAAGAAATCTCCTTTTACACCCAGAATTGTGGCTGTCATTGCCCCAAATGTCCTGAGAAGTGACATTAATACAGCCAGGCTGCAGCTGGAGATGCACCCACACTGTCAGTGCTGCTGGAGCAGCTGAATCCTTCACTCTTGAATAGCATTTAGATATTGGTATCAAATTAGCCCAATTAATTTCAGTGGAATCTGTGACAAATCCAGTTCAGCTTCCTTAAATCACACCAACCAAGCTTTGCCTAAGTTCTGTCATTTTAAAGAATCAGGATCCAGCCTCCCATCACCCACCAGGTGTAACTATGCTGCTTTTATCAGTCCAGAGGAATGGGATGAAGCAAAATAAACTGCCAGAACACAATCCCTGCCTTCTTCACACTGCCCAAGCTATTGCAGAGACGGAGAATTTAAATCAGTGTGGTCACAAAGTGCCAGCAACACCAGGAAAAATGGAAAAGGAAATCAAACTAAAATGTAGCTGCTGAAATGGAGTCACTCTCTGAATGTGAGCTTGTGCTGCTTTCAATGTGTTCCTCTTTATGCTCACAATGATTCACACTGCTGCTATTTTTTATCTTATTTAAACAAAAAGCCACACATATCTCCTTCCTAAGGTGAATTTAGCTAGGATAGCATGAAGGGCAGTAGTTTGAAAATGTTCTTGATAGTTAGAAGTGGAAGAAAAGGACTTTCCACATCCAGAGCTGTGGTGATGCCTCAGGTTTGAGCTCTTCTGTGTTTCACATTCTGTGCTGCTTTAGTGTGCAGTTCTGAGCTTCACATGAGGGGATGGTGAGCTCTGTGCACAGAGCAGGGAGACAAAACAATTCCTGCTCCAGCTGGGCACCAAGGACAAATGATCCAAATCTCAGCCCAGGAGCACAAACCCCGTGGGCTGGAGAGAGAAAAACAAGCAGGGTGGGACTGCAGGGGCTAAAGCTGGGATGGGACAATGAACTGCAAGATGCAAATGGAGCAGAACTGATCCAAGGCAGAGAGCCCGGGAGCGCTGGTGCATTTTGGGGCCATTTTGGTTCATCTTGGGTGCAGCCCTGGCTGGGCTCTGGTGCTGCCCAAGGTGGATCCATGGAGGAGATGCTTGGAATGAATCCCTGCTTTATTCTGGAGCTCTGCCCAGCCTCTGCTCCAGGGCAGCCTGCACAGAGGGGGCATCAGAGGGGTGAAGGATGCTGAGGCTTTCCTGAAGGAGCTGCTGAAGAACAAAGAGCAGCTCATGCAGAATCCCTCTGCCTGAACTGAGCTGTCACCTGGAAAGCTGTTGATAAATAATTACAGAACTTTAACAAGAGTTTTCCTGTTCACAGAATCCAGGATTCACATTCTGGGCTTGCAGGATTCGATGTCCAGGGAAGGGAACTTTTGATCTTGCTCAGCTTTATCACAAAAGCCAAGGCAGGACTCCTAGCAGAGCCTCACACCATGCTCCTGGATTCTGACATTCCACTCAGCCACAGGGATGGGCAAACCAGTGAGGAAAAGGAGCCCAGCAGCAGAAACTGAACTTCTGAAGGCTGAAAATATTGACAGAGTTGATTCCTGGGGTATCTACACAGCCTCATCCAGCCCTGTGCTGGAAGTTGGAGGATAAGCTAATGAAAAAAGGGATTTTCTTGAAGGCTGCTTACAAGTCTGAGCAGAAAGTGAAGCTTCCATGAGGCTGGGAATGTGTAAATCCCTGATATCACACAGTGGGGAATGCCTGTATTCTTTGGAAAAACCAAGTTCTCCAGTCTCATTTTTAGGCTAAGAATTAAAGGCCGAGTTTCACCCCAGAGATTAAATGCAGGAGAAAAACAAGTTCTGTCCTAAAGATTTCATGCATTTAGGCACTTTATACCTCAACAAATTGCAAACAATTAAACAAGAGCCCACAAACTGCAGGCAGTTTGTAATTCACCATGCTCTGAAGTCTTGGTGAGACTGGATCATTATTCAGTAAAAGAATACCCCCAGAAGTGGTAAATACACAATCAAACAGAAGCAGGTTCCCTTCCTGGCTGTTCCCTCAGAGCAGCAGTGCTCCTGCAAGCCATCAGATCCTTCTGATTAGATAAAAAAACCCCAGCAGAGAACTGGGAGGCACAAGAGAAAATCACAATTAAACAAAAGCAGGAAGAAATGGGGAGATTGTGTGGAGCAGACAACACAGAGCAAAATAAAGCACACAAAATAATGCAGCACCTTTGAAATGAGGGGAGTATGGTGATAAGATTCAAGTGAAAAACCTGGGAAATCTCTCATAAAAAGTAATATCTGAGCCATTTATCTCACAGTCAAGGCTGGCAAAATCTTTTGCTTTGCCCTGAGACAAGAAAAGCATTAAGTGAAGTTTCAAAGAGCTGCCTAGCTGGAAACCTGACCAGTGTGGAAGAGGCTGTTAAACCAAGATTACAATAAGCTGGGCTTCAAACTGTGTGGAATCATAGGAGGTAATCAAAGCATTGATTCCACAAAGAACCCACAGGAAGAAATTCCTCTCCACAAAGAGAAATTCCACAGAGATCCCTGCTGGAATGATGAGTGCACAGAGAAGAAAAGCAGGAGCTGCCCCGTGGCTACAAAACCATCGATTGCCAAGCATCTGCTCCAAAAGCAACATTCTGCCTCCAAAAACTGGTCCTAGCACTGCTGTTTTTAACTGGGAGACTGATCCCTGTGGAACCCCAGCAGATCTGATGCCCTGCTCAGCCCAGGGCAGTGGGATCAGTGCAGCACCCCCAAGATCATCAATCAGTATCAAAATATCATCATCAATATCAAAATCATGGCTGATTTTATGTCATGTTAAAATATTATTACCCACTATTATCAACCTGACAGATTTAAAAACTGGGAAAGAAATCCAGCTCTCAAATTTATTCCTCCAACCACAGGATTCAGAGAGAGCTTTCCATTTACTCAAAAAAAAAAAAAAAAAAATCAGACCAAGCTCAGTGTCGTTAATCTAGAGGAAAATCTAACCAGGAGGATGAGCACTGCAAAATTGTAGAGCACAGAAAATCTTTCAGGAGAAATTACAGTGCAGGAAAACAGCAGAATAATGGTATTGAACACAGGCTTTTATTTTAAAGTGTAAATAATAATGTTTGTCTTGGGATTGGTTTTCAATTTAAGTCCCCATCCAGCCACGTTGTTTGTTATGTATTTAGCCTTCAGTATGAATTGTAGGTAATTATGAGTTTGGATTAAATGAAGAATTTGGGAATGCTCTGCACTACTGGGCACGCCATTGCTCTTGAATCCCCACTAACAAAAAAAATCAAATTAAAGAGCTGTAGCTACACCGTGATTAACACTGAAATGGAACTTTTTGGCTCTCTGAGATAATCTTAATGCTGACCTAGTTAATTAACTTAAGGTGTGTTTTAAATCAGCCAGGCTGGGTACTAAAATGGACACTAAATGTAAGAACTGGTGTGCAACACCCCGAGTGGACCCTGCCCTCACTGGAAATGGAGTTATAACTCAGCAGTTACAGCAAACACTGACAAAGCTGCAATGCAACCTGGGCCTTAACACTCCTGATTTATTTTTATTATCCCATAACAATCCAGGCTTTCTCACCAACAGTAACTTTCCCTATATTTTAGTGGGAAATAGAGAGCACTATTATTTTTTTTTTAACATATACAATGAGTGCTCTGAGTTTCCTCAGTGATATTTAACAGTCTCTTCATCAGTTTAATTTCATTTCTACTTATGCTTTCAGCAAAATATGTTGGGCTTTTCCACCACAGGGCTTGGGATGCTGAGGAACATTTTCCCTCAAGGAAATACAATATCTGTCTGTAAGTGCCATGCTTTCCAATCCCACCTTCCTCCTGCATTATCCCCGTGTGGAATTATGTAAAAAGTTCCCTGTTCTTCCTGCCCTCCAGCCTCTCTGAAGGAATTGAGGTAAAACATCTCAATCTCAGGGTTTTCCTGCTGTCCTCTTCCAAAAACTTCTATCTGATTTTAAAGGAATTGTTTTGTGTTGATGCTTACAATTGTGCTTACTTAGCTGAACAGTTTAATGTTGACATTTATTTTGCCCCCATATGCATATGATCACAATTTGATAATATATATAAAAAAGGATTAATTTTTTCCATTCCCATGCTACTATTTTTTAAAGCAGTGCTTCATGCAGAGCTTCCTTTATGGAAAACAAGAAGCAAGGATCATCCTCAAGTAGAAATTCTGGGCATCAAACCATCGCTCACCACTATGAAAATTCATCTTGTGTGAAAATTGCTCCTGCCCCCAGTATTTGCAGTAAATGAAGTGAGGGTATCAACATCCAATAGTGGCCAAATGTTACATAATGGGGTAAATAAAATCCCTTAATATTCACAGATATTGGTTCTCCTTAGCATAACAGTTTGAAAGGAATGGTAGCTCTGTAATTATATTTTTTGTCACTTTGGGGGATAGATTTTCTAAGGAAAAACTCTCTCTCTATATATATGTGTATATATATATTTATATATGTATATACATACATGTATATGCATATAAAAATGTATATACATGTATATAAAATATATATAAAACTCTCTATATATGTGTGTATATATATTTATATATGTATATACATACATGTATATGCACATATAAATGTATATACATGTATATAAAATAGATATAAAACTCTCTCTATATATATGTGTATATATATATTTATATATGTATATACATACATGTATATACACATATAAATGTATATACATGTATATAAAATATATATAAAACTCTCTCTATAGATGTGTATATATATTTATATATGTATATACATACATGTATATACATATATAAATGTATATACACATATATAAAATATATATAAAACTCTATATATATATGTGTGTATATATATTTATATATGTATATACATACATGTATATACATATGTATATACACATATATATAGAGAGAGAGTTTTTTACACATATGAATTTTATTTGTATATGGAATTAAAATGGATTTGCAGAGGAAACCCAAAGGAGGAAGGACTAGAAAGGAGTGGCCACACTTGGATATCTCTGTTTCTACTCCCAAACCCCAAGGATCAAGCTCCAAGCAGACAAAACCTAAGGACTCAAATGAGCTGTAAATCCACTCAACTCCCTGGTGAAAATGAGGTTCTTTTCCAGCCTGAAAAATCCAGGGAAACTTTGCTGCTCCTCCTCCTCCTCGTGCCCTCCCTGTCCTGTCAGTGGGGTTGCAGCTTCTGAGGAAGTTACAACCCGAGCTCCTGAGGATTGTAATCAGCTCTAATCCTCACAGTTCCCCAGGATTTATCCCCATTGCCAGCCTGGCTCCTCTGCCCTCTCTTTGGTGTGAATCTCTGCAGAAAATGAACTCCTTGGAAAGCAGCTCTGGCTCAGCACTACAAAGCTTTTCCTGCCCTCCTGACACCGAGCTCTTCACGCTCACCCCGCAACTCCTGCAAACTGTTGCAATCCTAAGAAAAGGGAAAGAAGAAAGAAGCTTATCTGCAAGAATAAATAGCACGCAGGACTAATGGGTAAGAGGAGCAGCTTTTAGACACAAAAGGTCCTTGAACCTTGAGCTGAAAGCCCAGCTCCACTCTGTTTATGCCCATGGCGAGTGCTGGGATAAAAAAGTGAGATCAGCAGCAACTGTAAAGCACTTCAGCTGATCACACCTAAAACACCAAATACACTTAAAAACTCGGTGTGAATAAAGGAAATAAAAGTTGCAGTCCTCTTCTGCTCCTTGTAGGGCCCACAGAAGGACTGATTTCTGCGTTTGGTGCAATGAGGGTGACTGCAGTGATACAGTAAATACAGAAATTATTCACAGCCCTGTCAAGGGGACAGCAAAAAACAGAAGGGCAAAAAACATAACCCAAGTGGTGCAGAGGATGGATGGAAACCAAAATCCTGCTTTTTTCAGAGAATTACAGAATGGCCTGGGTTGGAAGGGGTCTGAGAGATTGTCTAGTTCCAAACCCCTGCCATGGGGACCCTTCCACTGTTCCAGGCTGCTCCAAGCCCTGTCCAACCCGGCCTTGGGGCTCACTCCATCCCCAGTGCTCCCCTCAAGCCCTTGCATTTTCCTCTCCCCATCCATATCATTTCCCTGTTTATGCACAGAATTCTCCCTGACATTTGTCACCAAACGAGTCCAGGGTGTGGAAGGCAGCACATTGCAGATGCAGAGATAAAAAGGGAAACGCTGCTGTAGGGACACAGCTCAGCCTGCCCACAATTAAAAATCACAATTCTTCCCAAGCACAGCCTAAAATACTGCTCCATTATAACATAAACCAAACCACAAGCTCTTTTGTTTGCTTGTTTGCTGCTTTTTAAAAGTATATTATCCCATTTTTTTCCACTATGAAAATCCTTTTTTTTTTTTTTTGTACAGATAATAAAATTTAAGTGCTGCTCCATTAAAACTTCAGGTCACATTCCCTTCACCACACCTCTCTGCATTAGGAAGGAAGAGATAAATTTTTAATCTTTTATTTTTAATGAAGATTAAAGAACAAGTTCTGCTCGGCTTGCCTTGGCTCCCCATACATTTTAATGTATATTGATTTGTATAAATGTCTCATTTAGAGCATATTTTTGTGAGTATTAATGGGCCTTGGACAGGTAAGATTATTCCTCCTGTCCCATTGCCAATCTCTTTGGTCAAAGTTGAAGAACACAATACTTTGTTCTGAGATGAAAAAGGGAGACAAAGAGATGGGAATATCAAAGGATCAATGTCCCCAGCAGGAACAGACCCTGTGGGCACTGGAGCCAGCTCAAAACTCTGCCTTGGATTGACTACAAGGCGAAATTCGGGCTTATTTTTGCTAATCGCTTTCCATTTTCCCATTGATTTTCATGAATTCTGGGTTGATTTTATCAGGAAAGGATTTCTGAAGGTGAGCTGGAACCCAGTAGAGTTTTCCTGCTCTCCAGGTGGATGGATGCAGTCAGGCTGCCTTTGCTGTGTGCTTACAGGAGGAAACACCAGCTCACATCTTCAAGTGCAGCTCTGAAATTACTTCTTAAGTCCCCCCCATCATAAAAATTATCAAAATTTTGGAACAAAAATTATCAAAATAATGGAATAAAACAATGCCAGACATTTGGCAGAAGGACTACAGAAATCAAACATTTAATGTCTTTTGAGAAAAAAAATAATTGGTGTATTTAAAGCAAATTTTGCAGTCTCACACAAATCAACCTGAGGTTATTTTTTTACTGTTTCTGTCACCTACCCCACTGAGACATTGCAGTTTTGTAATGTCTCACAAGTGGAAATTCAAGCTGTGGGAATATGTAATTTCTCATGAAATCCAAATAAAACTCAGAAACTTTTCGTAAGTTATCAAACCCTTCTTATATAGTTCAATGACAGAAGAAAAGAAAATCCAAATAAACCACCTAATCCAGGTCACACCACCTGCCTCTTTGGCTACTCTTTACTCATATTAAACTATTTCCTACTTTCTCCTCTTGAGCATCCACCTTTTAATTCATGCTGGTTATTAAATAGATTTCAACAATCCCACAGTCCTGTCGACCATGGATATAACTTCCAATAGACTGACACTTCTGAAAACTGTGCTTGATATTTCTCCAATATTTACAGTTGCCATGAAAGCTGAAGGTTTTCCTTGCTGACCACAAACTATTTTGATTTTTCGCTTCAGACTGCAAAGTCTTCGGCACACAATAATGAAATCGAGGTCTGGATATCCTACAAATTATGGAAATTCCAGATCTCCCCCTTTTTCTTTCTCCAGCAGACAAAATCCAGCAACTCCTTCAGATTTGCCTGGACAACTCAGGGGATTGTGCTGCTCACAAATGAAACTGGACCAAGTTTTCCAAAGCAATCATCCTCCTCCCAGAAGGATTCCGACCCACTCAGGCTGCAGCAAAGACATCCTGGCCCATCAAGTGCCATCAGCCTGTGACCCCAGTGAAATCATTTCATGGGCAAATCCTCCACCTGCACCTTGAGCTGCATCTTGTGTTTCCCTTTCCAGCCCTGCAACACAATTAAAAATCAATTTTGCTGCTTTTCTGAACATCGGACCATTTTAAAACGGACATCAGGGTCCAAAATCTGACTGGGTGTCCCCTGAAAGGCACTTTGGCATCTTTGGAAACAGCAAATCCAGAGCAGGAGCACAGGGGGTGGAAGCACAAAGGGAGGACAAGCCTCTCCTACAACGTCCTGGAAAGGAGAGAGAAAATCAAGGAAACTGAGATGTGGCAACACTGGAATTTTCCAAAGCACAAAGAAGTCAAAATTAGATCTGTAATGAGAACAGAGGCTTTGGAAATTATTCATCTGCAGTGAGAAAGGTAACAAAGAAACTTAAGTGAATGGCAATGTAAATAAGACTTTTCTGAGCTCACAAACTTGTCTCACAGATGTGAGACAAGCCTTCCTCATTCCCTGCTCTCCTGCACATATCCCACCACCAAAGGGTTGGAAAAACCACGGAAAACTGGTCCCAGAATTCAGGCTGGCATTACTAGCCCACGATTTTTGATTATTGATCTTTCAAAATACTGGCAAATAGACGTAAGTCATTAGAAGAGGTGTAAAAACCTGTTGGTGAGGCAAAAACCAGCACATGAAGTAGATAATGGTGAGATGTTTCTGCAGGACTATGGAAAAGCTGCAACAGTGTTTTAATCTGTTTACTACAAGGAAAAAGAAAAGATGCAGCACGCACATTTTGTTGGCTTGTGTCTCTAAAGGCTGATAATTCAGTGTATTAACGTGATTGCCACCTGGAGAGTCAAAGGATACAAAGGAAAACAAGGCTTTGGGGAAAAGCCTCCTCTCAACCACGTGGAAAGATGACAAAAGAGTCCTGGAAATGGTGACAACATTTCGTTTGTGAGCGGAACAAGTGAATTTCTTATGTTTAATCCTTGGTGGTGCACAGACAGAAACTGTTCACTGATGTTAATGACAAAGGTAAAGGTCAGCTCAGCTTTGGGGAACAGTCCAGTCAAGCAAAGCCTGGGAACATATGCCTAATTCCAAGTATAATTGACTAAAGTGGCTAAAATTGAGCACCTGCTTAAGTGCTTTGATGGCTTGGTGCCTAATGAAATATTAATCACAAATGGCAGCGAGCCATTACACCAAGAAGGTCTTATTTATCCTGAATTGATTTATATAATAATTAAGGTCTAGATAATCAGCCATAGTAGGAAGGCTGACAATGTTCTCATCTGAATCAGCACATTCCAGCAGTGCTGAACCCACAGTGAAACATTCCTGGTTCTAATTAACCTTGTCAGGGGTTTTATTTTGGAAAGGAGCTTGCAAAGCAGTGGTGCCACCCCAGCACTGCTGTGCATTGAGCCTTGACTCTTAACACTGCTCCCAGCTCTTCCATACATCTCTTTTTCCAACAGAAAAGAGGAATTTGGGCAAGACTTTGCCTGTGCATTCTTTACAATGTTCTATAAATCAAGGTGCTAACAGCTTCAATAAATGAGGCGAAATGTTACAATGACAGGCAATAACAAAAATGGCATTTTTGTCACAAGATCAGTGTCACAAAATGAGGGTAACTTGATATTACTATTCCTCTTAAATTTTCCCCTACACTTTTCAGAAGCAAATTAAATATATTCAGATTAGCACCAAAGCAAAGAGATTAGGATAGAAAATGCACTCACATTTTTTTTTTTCTTTACGCAGCATTGCAACAATTTCTACTTCTGCAGAATCAGATTAAAACAGGGCTGACTGCTCTGGCTCCTTGGTTTATCAGATTCCAATTAAAGAAGGCTGATGTTTTCCAAGGTATTTTAGTAAGTCAAAAATATTTTTTAATTAGGTCTGAACATCTTGCAAATAAAATATTGCACTACAATCCGATCAAACGGAATTAATATTTGTCAAATGCCATTTGGCACTTCCCAGCAAATGGGGACAGTCCTGCTGCCTGTGATGGTTTCAGATGTGTGGAACCACTGCCTGCCAAAGGCAGGACTGAGCAGAACTTGTACGTGTGCTGGATTTTCATCATTTACTCATCCATCTCAATCTGGCAGAACATTTTCATTTTAAAAGATGAGAGTTTGGACAATGTAACCTTATTAAAACAAGCTTTCACTGAGCTGCAAAAAAAACCCTAACTCCTGCCTAAGGACAGTTGTTGATGTTACTATTGCGGAGTGCTGACTTTTTTTAGGAAAAGGAACAATTCTGGAGGAATACCTGCTTTTAACCACTCTCCCACAGCAGCACCGTCTCAGGGCAGGAGCAGCTGCATTTCCATAATGTGGTACAAGAGCCCTGGGCAGTAAATCCAGCCCAGACAATGATGTGGATCTGCAGCAGCAGCTGTGCAGCCCTGACCAGCCAGGCCCAGCCCCATGCTGGGCTGGACTGGGAAAGCTGGGCCCAGGTGCACAATGCCCAGTGCAGGGGCTCCTGAATGGGAAATTTCCAGCTGGACTCAACAGTGATTCCCACCAGATGAGGCAAATCCAAGGAACACCTGTTAGCTTTGGGAAGAAGGGGAACAAACTGGCACCATAATGTGGGATGAATCATCAGAATATAAAGGCAGGAACAGCATTAAAGGGAAAGAACGGATTTGCTTTCAGATCTGCGAGCGACACAAGAATATTTAATATTTGTCACATTCTTTCTAGAGGGACGGTGACTCATTTAGATCAGGATCCTTTCATAATTCAGCTTCAACTAAATTACAAAGGGAGCTCTCAAACAAAGAGCACATTAAAGATGGGTTTGAAGAAGACAATGCTCCAAAGGAGCTCTGAGCCCTGCACGCTCCCTCAGACAGCGTCAGGCCACAATAAATAGAACCCATCACGGGGAGGTGCTCTGGCAGCTCTGAACCAGAACCCCCTGGAGTTTAAAGGCACCTATTCCAGACATGGTGATGCCTTCTGGGGCTACCTAAAACCAGTAAAACCAGAGGGCAGACAGAGTTAAAGGAATAAAAGCAGTTCTGTTTATTGAAGGCCCTTCAGGTACATCCAGGGCAGACCAACCCAAAATGCCCCACGGCTCACGGGTTTCACACTTTTATAACTTTGGGCCATTTGCACTTTGGGGGTTCATCCTCCAATTCCAGCTTCAGGTCATGAAGTCATTGAGCCCCAGTTTGCTGCCCCAAGTCACTTTGGTTTCCATCTCTGGGCCCTGAGGCACTGAGGTGTCCTTGATTGCCAGGCCTGGAGAGGAATTGTTGTGTCTGCCCAAAATGGGAAAGCAGCAGCTGGCACTGGGTGTGCAGCTCAGAGTTACACACTAAAGAACTGCAGGGTCACAGAGAGATGGAAATAGAAAAGCTCAAATCCTAAAGCATCACTCTCCTTTAGAGGCTTGACAAGGCCTCTACCTTGTTGAGTCTCTACACTAAATATCTACTAACAGTCTGTATCTAACAACAGTATACTCCAACAACAGTAAATATCTAACAACAGTGGTGTTTATATCCCCCTGCAATGGGGAATGCAAAGGGGGCCCAGTCCAGGCAGGATGAGGGTGGGCACCTCCCTGGAGAGAGGATGGAGACCCAGCACAGCAAGAACCTTCTGTGCTGGGAAGGCCCTCACAGGCTCTGTTCCAATGTCTCACATGCACAGGTCAGAAACGAGAAGTATGGAAGGAGTTTTCACTAAGTTTTCCTTATCACGCCTAAAATCAAGACATTTCAAGCTCAGGGAAAGCTTTTAGCTCCAAAAAAATCTTGTTTCTAACTACCCTAACACTCTGAACCATAACGACAAACCCTGCAGAATAAAATCAAGACTATTTTAAACTTATGACTCAGATTTTGTCTTCATTTCCACCACAGAAGTAATTTGTTACTTCAAGTTAAGACATTTGCTTTACAGAACCTGCTGTTATTCAGGCACTGTGTTACCTGAGGAGTAACACAAATTGCAGTGCAGACTTGCAGCAGTGGGGCAGCTCCTGATCTACTTCAGATCATTTCTGTCATGTCTCAGAGCTTTCAAACATCACCTGGAATGAAGCAGGTCAGTGAGAAATGGGCTGGGAAACGTTTAAGGTTGCCACAGAATCAATTGAGTGTGAATGAGAAGCCTTTTGGGACGTCTCTCTGTGCTGAGGTGGAATTCCTGCTTTGATCTTAAAAAATCCTTCTCAGACAAGTGGGGTAATGAAGACCATCAATAAAGAGGCCAAAACACCGCGGGCACCTTCTGGCAGAGATTCTGGAAAGGTTAATGGATGAAATGGAAATCCACCTCCAGCCTGCCTCGTGTCTGCTGCATTCCCTCAACATCTGGGTTTGGAGGGAACAATTCCCTGCATGGGCTGCATGGAGAGCTTTTGGGAAGCTGGATTGGATAAAGCTGGTATTAGCAAAGGGGAAAATAGGCTAAATAATAAATACTAAATAAGTAATATAGTAAATAATAATAAATAGTATTAAATAATAAATAGTAAATAAGTAAATAGGTTAATAATATAATATAATACAATACAATATAATATTATATTATATTATAATATATAACATATAGTATTATATATGTAATATATAATGTAAATATATAAGTAATATTATATTTAACAATATATAATATGATATTTAATGTTATATTTAATAATATAATATAACATTGTATAAATATATATACTAAATAAATTAATTAAATAAATTAATAATATAATAATAAGTAAGTAAATAGGCTAAATAATATAATAAATAAAAATGTCATGTGGGTCAGCCATATCCTTGGTCTCCCCAGAACACTTGGCAGAGACCCTGACAAGCAAAGTAAAAGTGCTTTATTTTATTAAACCAATGAACTGTGGACAATGTATGTCTGCAGAAATTGTGTTATGGCAGGATTTCAAACATTAACCCCTCAGAAGGAGTGGGAACACTGAAACACTGGACGGGCAAACCAGCAGGGACAGGGACTGAGCACTGCTGCCACCTCGCAGCTCCCATCACCCCCACAGAGTCACTGGGTTGGAAGAGACCTTCAAGACCCTTGAGTCCAACCTGTTCCCTGACACCTCAACGGAACCCTGGCACCCAGTGCCACATCCAGGCTTTGTTAAACACACCCAGGCATGGGGACTCCACCACCTCCCCGGGCAGAACATTCCAGAACTTTATCACCTTTCTGTGAAAAATTTTTTCCTGATACCTAACCTATATATAACCCCACCTCAGCAGACTTGCAAAACTCACCTGCTTCCCCCAAAGTTGAATTCTATTTATTTAGTTATTCTGCCTTTCTTTAGGAATGCTGGGATAACAAGTGCACAGGACAGAAAACACTTGGTTTGCTCTGGGTGTGTTTCCCCCTGATGTTCAAACCTCTTTTCTTGGCTTGGTTGGGGTAAAACAAGCACAGGAGTGTCACTGTCCCAGCACATCTCTTCCCAAAATAAGAGGCACAGTGCCATTTACCTGAGTGAAATGATCAGTTACAGGAGCTCCTCCCTCCTAAGCCAGGTTTGTGCTGCCAGTGCCATTTTCCTCCCTGTCCCTGTCCCTGCAGTCCCTTCACTCTTCCCACCCCATCCAACACGACTCCAGATGTTCCCATGACCCACAGAAACCCCTAATCCTCTCCTGGACCCCACAGAGCTCTTGGCTTCACTCCACTCCTGCAGGAATTCACTCCACAGGTTCATTATGCATTTGCATAAATATTTATTTTCTTTAAGGGCTTCCATTCTGCTGCCTTCCTCTTTCATTACAGGTCCCCTGGTTCTTGTGTTATAAGAGAAGCTAAGTGCAAGTGCCAGATTTACTTTTTGTGTGTGGCAATTCATTACTGGGATATGTCCATCGTGTGCCCTCTTTATGTCCCCTCTCTGCACTAAACCCTCCCAGAGTTTTAATTCTTCCCTCACACAGAAGCCATTCAAGCCATTTGCCATAATTAAAACAATTAATTTCAGGAAGGATCCAGGCTGCTACACAGAGAATTCAGAAAGGAGAGAGGAATAAGTTGAGAGAATCACTGAGCATCCTCCACCTACTGGGACTTTTTGGAAGCTTTTCCCTGCACACATTTCCATGCAGAGAAGCCCACTGCTCTCAGGCAACCCAGCTAATAATATTTAAGTGTTTTAATAATCTGGTAAAGTGCAATGAATGTGTTTAATTTATTAAGAGCTTCTGCAGCAGCACTGCTGGGTTTGAATTCCTGCTTACAAGAATTTAAATTTATTGCTACAGCACTAACTTATGGGCCTGCTTTTCCCAGGAGCAGCAACTTGAGAGGAAGAAAACTAAAAGGAATTTTTTTTTTTTATCCACGAGAATCTCTAGGACACAGCACTAAAAATGTATTTACAATGAAACCGAGATAAAGGCTTTTTGTAGCTGAACTTTAGTCTATTAATATTTAACAGCACCAACATCTAATTAACATTTCAGCAGAGATGACCTTTCCAAGAAACAGGTATGTCTACATAAATATATATAATTTTTTTTGGCTGATATGATGGTATGGATGACATGTCCTTTAGGAGGGACTGAACTACAAGGAACATTTTTTAAATCTTGTAAGGTTTAAAAAACTTCTGGTTAGTTCCTTACTAGATTGTAAACAACTGAGGTTGGACATCAATTCAATGACAGCCAGTTCTTTCTCTTCTTCTCTCCAAGAATTTTGGAAAAGCCAGTTTGTGACACAATTCTGAGTGAAACACTCCTGGCTGCTCAATCTTCAGGCCCTTTCCTGCTGCAATTCTGTGTCCCTTAATCCTCCTGTGTTCTTACAACAGACCCGAGTTTCTGAAGTGACATTTGTGTAACTGTTTGGTTTGGAGCTGCTTGGAATCACATTTAGGAAGGTTAGTGAAAATGAACAGTGGATTGGCAGGGGCAGCAGCAGAGAGGTGAGGGAATTTCCTGCACATGGAAGGGACAGACCACCCAAACCAGGACACGCCTCATTTCCACCTACCTTAATTCAGCAAAAAGCCAAAAAATAAAACAACCAAAGGTCCTCTGCTGATCTGCCTTGATAAATATGATCAGTGAAGTCTCAGGCCATGCCACAAAGAGCTGCACTCTGGTTAATTAGCCTGGCAGCCAGGGGAAATGCCCAGAAGGCTTTGATACCTCCCCTTTATTGCACTGAAAGGGAAGCAAGATGTTATTCACAAACCACATCTAAAGGACAAGCAAAGCTTGTTTATCAGCCTCAGAGCCTCCCACCACTGTGCAGGGCCCTGATGATTCCCTTTATTAAACTCAGCTCTTCACCAAAGCCCTGCAGAGGGCTTGGATGGACCCTTAAATCAAATCCACGAGAGGTCCTGAAGCTTCTGAACAAAGCCGTGTTTCAGCTGGAGGATGTATTTATTTGTCTTGCTTTGTAACAGCTTCTCACAAAACAGCAAAGCCTTTGTTGGACCCTTTACTGAGATAAACTCCAGTGAATTAGTTATTCTTTGGTCTGAAGAAAACTAATTACTCGACATGCATCCAGGACAAGAGACACTCTCTCCTTCCAAGGGCAAGCAGAGCCCACCCTGCTCAGCCAAGCCTCCTTTTGAAATGTTTCACACAGAACAAGGAGCTGAGCTCCATCATTCACTCCCTTCCCACCCGGCTGCACGAGGAGCAGCAGCTCTGAACCAGCCCTGCAGAGCTTTGGGTGCCCACAAGCAACTCCCCAGAGAGGGGGGGAACACTCACAACCACATCCTCTCTTCAAAGTATTGTCATTTCCACCAGCTTTCCCTAAAGGACACAACTGAGGTAGAAAAAAGGGGAGAAAACAGTCTCCAAAAGCAAATCTGCATAATTTGTTATCTAACGTGACTGTTGTGCAGTCAGGTAAGAAATGCAGAATTTATGTTTTATAAAATGCTGTGATTTAACTGCCTGCAGAAATAACGTGTTGCTTTTCCCTTATTTTTTCTGGCTGGTTTGTTTTTGGGGTGGTCTGGGTGGTTTTTGTTGTTCTGGGATTTGTTTTGTTGTATTTTTTTTGCAGAATGCAGGATGGTTGAATTAAATGTTCCACATGATAGATGAATAATGTCTGTTCCTCATGGAATAAAACCACATCTGCACTTTGCACCTCCAGATTCCTCCACCCTCACACACAGCAGGATCAGGATCTCCATCTCCAGCAGGAATCCAGCCTGGATTCCCTCTGGGATCAGCACTTTGCCTTGCATTTCTATAAGCAGCCAACTTTTCTCCCCCCTGTTTTGATGACAATGGTTGTTTGGCTGTCCAGCCTCAGTTCCAGCTACAATAACCTTCTGGACAAAACATTTCATACCATTGCTCCTGCCAAAAATTTAATTGCATCCAACGATGCATCAGAAACAAAAGTGTTACCTAATGATTTTTTTTTTCCTTAACTGTGGCTTTATCTTTCCTTCTTCACTAATTTCTCAAGGTTGCTGGAAGGCAGATCCTACCCCTGCATGAGAAGGCACCAATACCTTGACTGCTGGTTTTGAGGGCTGCATCTCCTGATCAGCAGTAAAATTCTCCAGGTTGTTCCCTGATTTGTTTTTTTGAATGATTATTAAAAGTTTGAGATGGTTCACACACAAAGATGGGCACCAGGCCAAGTTTCAGCCCAGATGAAGCAAAGATCTGCTGGTAGACAGGGAAGTGCTTCCCTGGAAAATTAAACCCAATGAAGTGCAGCAACTCTGGTGGCACCTGGGGACTGATGAGCACAGGAGCTGGACACCTGCCCAGATTTAACATCAGCCTGCCTGAGGTTACAAATACACTTAAGTATCTTTTTACATCAAATCTCCTTTTTTTTTTCTTAAAAACAGAATACCAGTATAAAGTGCTGGCCCAACTGAATGTGGCTCTGAAGCCCTTCTTAAAGCAAATGGATGCATTTTGTACATTTTGTGTTGACACCAAAGTGAGGTGTGCAGCCAGCTGAGAGCTCCCTCAGTTTGTCATTCCTGACCAAGGTAAGGAACCTGGTTAAGATCTAACACTGAGATTTGTAAGGAGCACAGAATCATAGAAAATTGCTGGCATGGAGGGACCTTAGAGCTCATCCAGTGCCACCCCTGCCATGGCCAGGGACACCTCCCACTGCTCCAAGCCCCATCCAGCCTGGCCTTGGGCACTTCCAGGGATCCAGGGGCAGCCACAGCTGCTCTGGGCACCCTGTGCCAGGGCCTGCCCACCCTCACAGGGACAGATTTAAGTGGGTTTGGAAGGAAATTCCAGAGCAGATGACATGCTTCATCAGGAAGGTTTTGAGAGTGCCGTTTGTGGGCTTGGCCCTTTGAGCCGCGTTGAGCACCCGAGGTGTGAGACTGAACTTCCCCTGGCATTGTGTGAGGTCACACAGGGAGCAGGTGAGAACCTGACCTTCCCAAAGCCCAGAATTCCAGCTGTGACATTTCCACAGATGAAACATCCCTGCTCTAAGCAAGACTTTTCCATTTATCCAACTGCCAAGTGTCAGGGCCTGACGTGGAGCATTCTCCACCGCTGGCAGATGAGCAATTCCCTGCCCAGCACAAGGGCTTGGAATGCTCTGTTTGCCATGAACTTTAACAGGATGGCAACCCAGGAGGCCTGGGGTATGTAAAACAACACAAGAACCCTACAACAAACATTAAATTCCTGTCATTTCTGCCCTCACTGGAATCAGGGTCAGGCCACTGACATGATTTTTCAGTATGCTGCCTTGGAGCTCTCCATGGGCAGGACAGCAGAATCCTGCTACAAATCCATCCATGTTACACTGCCAGGTAAATTCCTGCCTCTTTCTTCTCCCTTCCACTCTAATATGCACCTCTATTATGTTTAAAAACAAAATAAAAGTGTTCTCAGCAGCACTAAACAGCTGATGTGATACTTACAGAGCTCCCCTGAGAATTTCCTTTCCAGAACGTTTTGCAGCACGACTCTAACATTGATCCCCAATGACAGCTATTTTAGTTTTTCAGCATAATGCTGGGGTTTTTTTAAATACCAGAGTGATTTCTGGTCTGGGGAAAATATCATTAAGTATTGCCCTTTCCTACTCACCTCTGATGAGATCAGAATGGGCACAGGCAAAACCCTCGCTGCTCCTGCCCACAAATCAATAGTTACTGCAGCACAGAAGGAGGAGACAGAGGAGAAAAGACAAAAACCCCCTCAATTTCTAATAACAATTTTCCCTCCTCACCCCTGTTCTTCCAGGTGCTGTTTATTAAGAGTGAGTGAACGACTCCTGATGGTTCAGCTGTGCTGCCAGGAGAACTGCAGCAAACTGAACACTCTCATTTGTTACCCAGCTCACCTTCACCACGGCCCCTCTGCTTTCCTCCACTTTGGATTTGCAGCCACCTCCAACACCGCTTCAGGCACCCAGCAGAGGAAGAGTTGTTGGCATTGTTTTTACAATTGTTCCACACTCCTCTACAGCTGGATCCCAGCTACACCTCAAGGAGACCAAAACAAACACAGTGAGAGGCACCCAGCAGAGGAAGAGTTGTTAGCATTGTTTTTACAATTGTTCCACACTCCTCTACAGCTGGATCCCAGCTACACCTCAAGGAGACCAAAACAAACGCAGTGAGAGGGTCAGCAATGGCTCCTGGGCTCCAGAAGTCAAGAGCTCAACTCGGAGGAGGGAACTCCTCTGGTCTTCCTTGGAAGTTGGTGGTTTAAACATGTTACACTGAAATTGTGGCTGCAAAGTCTTCTGAACACCTGTCATTTCCTCCTAGCATCTTTTCTTTGGGTTCTGATGGAAAATTCATTAAATCCCACAAATTTTATGACCCACAGGTGATTTTGAGCCCTGAAAGCTCACTGCTGCTCTGGACAAATTATTGAGGTCTAGACATTGCAACCTGTGCAATTTCTCCATTTAATTTATTTTTGATAAACCTTTACTGTGCTACCTCAATTCTCATATTCTTGCAGACAATTCAACAGAGTCACCCTGAAACAGCAATGCTGATTTTCTGACTGGAATCCCAAAGAAATACATAATATTCCCTTTTTAAAAGAGAGCTCCAACTACTCCCTGTGAGATCATTTTGCTATGTGAATACTTCAGTAATTTTTTTCTTTCATTCCATTTTTCATTTAGGCCATTTACCTTTTTGTTTTCCTTTTAATAATGTTTTAAGCCATTTAAGCTTTTTCTCTTTCTTTTGTATTGACTACTGTAAATCCCCAACTCTACTACTTATAATCTGCATTTTTAAAAATTATTGCTTGCCTTGTTTTGCATTTGTCAACCAATTATTCAAATGAAGGCCAAGCTCCCTTTATCTTCCATTATCATTCTAGAATCAGCCTTGCTGTCAGCACCAGGAATAATTCCATTACTCCTCCCAAAAACAGCCCTGAACCCAGAAAAACCAGTACATCAGAAACCCCTGCAAGACAGTTCTAATACCCATTTTTTTTCTGTCCAGTTTCTCCATGGATCACCTCTGTTTTGGGCTTGAACACATTGAAATCACCTGGATATAAAAATACAACGACAAAAAGCTTAGCACAAACAAATGATTCAATTTTGCCTAAAACTGACCCACAGTAATGACAGATGGACCTTATGTTCTTTATTAGTGATTTTCATGGTCCAGCCCTTGTGCTATGGAAATCTTTTTTCACTTCAGAATTTGAGTGGTTCTAAGCCTTTCCTCACTAAGTATTGCAATTTCAGAAAGAATCATGGAGTCATTGACGCTGGGGAAGACCTTGGAGTCTTCAAGTCCACCACCAAGCCGCACGCACGCGTCCTTCTGAACATTTCAAGGGTGGCAACTCCACCACTCCCCTGAGCAACCTGCTCCAATGCTTGGCAACCTCTCCACAAGGAAACTTTCCCTAATATCTGCTTTTCCTGCTGCAACTGAGCCCATTTCACACACACACATACACAGGGAGAGAAGCACAGCATTGCCATTACCAGAGTGCTCACATTCACATTTTTGTGGCTCTTAAGCAAAATCTTGTATTTAAGGTGAAAGTCCTGCACGTTCACCTCGCCCACCATCAAGACAGAATCTGAGGAATCTGCCCTCAGCTCCACAAATGGGATTTCTGACACTGGCACTACCCAGAGCCCACAAAGAAAAGCCCCTCAATCCCAAATATCAGAGTAGCTGAAAACAACTCCCAAAAGAAGAAACAATTTATAGGGCTGCTGCAAGTATTAACTCATTTTCTCGCATGAGGTAATCAGCTTGTCTAAAATATTTCATCCCTACCCACAGAATCTATTTTTTTTCTTGGCCTTTCCAGTGCCTACCATGGCAGCAGGGTAATTTAATGCTGCTTCAAATCTTCTGTGACCTGGGGCTCCAGCACCAGCTGAGCAGCTGCTTTGTGTGATTCCAAAGTTTTGCTAAATTTACAGCACCAATATTGAGGATTTACCTTCATTATCCTTTTTTTTCCTTTAATTTTGCAGTGTACCTCTAATAAAAATACTTTAGCCAGTAAATCACCCTGTGCTGCACCATGTGTAGGTTTGAAACATTAAAAAAAACCCCCAGAAATTAGGAAAAAGTCTGTGCTGTTCCCAATTCCTTCACACCCCTCATGTCCTGGTTCTCACCTCTGCACATTACCAGCCTTGAAACACTTGGGTGTGTGTGTGTGTTTTCTTTTTCTGGCAGCTAAACAAACAAACCACACACATTAATTTTAATGAGCACCTCAAGGTTTTTCTCTAAAAGAACTCTGAAGAATATTTAATAGCTGAGATAAACACTCCATTAAGGTAAGGAGGTTGTTGAACATAACAATTCCTTAAATATTGTCCCCGTGGAGATCACAGTGATCATTAAAAAATTGTACCCACGGAAAAGAGAGAGGAACAGCTGAGTGCAGCTGCTGGGGGAGAAGATGTGAGTGAAAAATTTGTGTTGGGGCACTGGGGTCAGGCCAGAATTTCACTGCACAGGAAGAAAAACTGGGGTTTTTTGGGAATCTCCAGCCATTACTGCCCCAGCCCCAGCCCCCTCTGAAGTTAATTCTTATCAAATTTTGCCTTTTAGAAGGGCCACTATGACTATTTAACGCTGGTTAAAAGGTGTTGAGACAGAATTATTTTAAAGCAGCAAATTCTTATCACAGCCTTTTTAGGGAAAGTGACTTAATAATGAAAGGAGAAAAAACATCCCAAGCCAAAAATATTAATTTCATCAGAAATTCCACAGATATTCCATTACTTTTAACTCCCCTTCTGTGGGTCAGCTCTCACTTTTGAGCTCCTACACAGAATAAACTGTGCACCGTTAGAAGTTGAAAAAACTTCTAAAAACATTCAATTTTATGTGCTAGGCAAAGATGCAAAAGTGAGGCAAAATGCCAAAGCAGAAATGGCATAAAAATAGCCAACAATTTTTTAATCTGCAGAGCCTTTTACCTCCACTACCAGCTGAACCATCTGTTCTGCAGTTGTTCAGGTCTGCAGGAAGAAGGGTGTAAAAGCTCAAATGTTGTGTTGTTTAAAGCTTTGACAATCTGCTGGGTAATGAAGTTGCATAATAAATAAGTAATAATAACAATAATGATTTCTTTTTAACAGTGCGACCAAAATAAATCTGCAAAACAAATTTAAGATGAAAAGAAAAGATTTGATGGCTGAGTATGAGTTCAAAACAAGTCTGATATCCTCCAGCTCCTGGGCAGGTAATCCTGACCCATTAATGAGCCCTCACTCACCTGCTGACCCTTATCCACAGGAATTCCTCATGGGAGAGGAAGCCAGGGCAGTGACTGCAGCATTTATTTTACACCTTGAGACTTTGGTTTTGCCTTTCCCCAATAAAAACTTCCTCAAGAACCCCCCAAAACTCATTTACTCCTGCTGTGCCTCGATGTCCCTGATGCCTCAGGTTTGAGCTTTTCTGTGTTTCACATTCTGTGCTGCTTTAGTGTGTGGGGCTGGGCTCACATGAGGGGATGCTGAGCTCTGTGCACAGAGCAGGGAGACAAAACAATTCCTGCTCCAGCTGGGCACCAAGGACAAATGACCCAAATCTCAGCCCCAGAGCACAAACCCCGTGGGCTGGAGAGAGAAAAACAAGCAGGGTGGGACTGCAGGGGCTAAAGCTGGAATGGGACAATGAACTGCAAGGTGCAAATGGAGCAGAACTGATCCAAGGCAGAGAGCCCGGGAGCGCTGGTGCATTTTGGGGCCATTTTGGTTCATCTTGGGTGCAGCCCTGGCTGGGCTCTGGTGCTGCCCAAGGTGGATCCATGGAGGAGATGCTTGGAATGAATCCCTGCTTTATTCTGGAGCTCTGCCCAGCCTCTGCTCCAGGGCAGCCTGCACAAGGCATCACCACCAGGCAGAGGGAATAAAAGCATGGGAAGCTGGGAGGATCCACAAGGATGGATCATCTCCTCTGGGACCACAGACATGGGAAGAAAGGTCACAAGGTCAGCTAACGACACATTCACCCTCAAATAATCCTTTTAGCAGGCCAACAGAAGCAGCTGGCAGGCTCAGGGGGGGTCACAGCAGCTGGAGCAGGGCCAGGGCAGAGCCCAGCTCAGCAGATCCTGCTGCTGCTCCAGGTGTGGGAATGTTCCACCTGAGCAGGAATAACCACAGGGATCCCTCCATGCAGCACCTGCTCAGATGCTTTCCAGCCATGTACCCAGGGATTTCATTGTAAACAAAACAACCACTTGAAAAAATTGCTTTATACACCTCCTGCCACTTTTAGGCTTCCAAACACCCCACCAAATCTGGGCTGGAAGAACTCCCAGACTAAAGATTCAATAAAATAAGTAGCAATTCTTTTGTTATTCAATAAAATAAATAGATTGGCAGACTGGATATTCAATCAAAACCCTACAGCTTGTTAGACCACGACAATAAGTTAGGCTTGGTCTATGGAGTACATCTGATAATGTCCTCAAATCCTTTAAAAGGGCCTTAAATGTGGATCATACTTTATGAAATTGGCTCAGTGGCCTGAAACCAGGAGATTCTGTCCCATGAAATGCATCTCATTTGAGCAGCAGATTTGACAGAGATCAGAGTTTCAGTGGCTTTGCCTGGAGCTCTTGGGTTGAGGTCTCTGCACCTCCAAAGATGAAGCAAAAAGGACATTTGGGAATGTTTGTTTCTGCTTTCCAGCTAAAGCCAAAGGCTCTCCTGAAAAGCAAAAGTAAGAACTGATGAAGGATGAAGTCCAGCTGGGACATCACCCACCCTTCATCTTCTGCATCACCTTCCATACCTATTTTCCTGCATCATGTCATAAAGAGAGGGCAAAATGTGAATGCACAGTTTGTGTCCCCTTCTTTCCTCTTCCAGCAAATCCATCCCCGATCCCAAGGATTCCCCTTGGACCCTTCTTGGCCCTTCCTCACTGTGGCACAAACAGGAACTTGCACTGAGTCCAACCCATTTCCCAAGAGGATTCTGGAATTCCCCAAGCCAGGTAAAGCACATTCCTGATTTCCTTCTGTCCATTGATTCTGCACCAAGCCTGCCACAGACACTCTGCAGTTCCTGGAATTCTCTTCCTGGGGATTTCATTTAATACAAATAATATGCATTAACAATGCATATTTTGCCTTTCTTGGGGGATGATTTTCCATCACTCATTCATTATTTATGTTCTTTTAATATGCTGGAGATGGCTGCTCTGCACACCCCAGCTTCACCACTCAAAACTCTCCTCAAAGAAAGGCTGAAACCTCTCAGATCCCTTTAAGGGATTTTGGGTAGAATTAATAATACACATTAATAATTCAAGTTTTCTTTTTGCCTGGTGGTGGACGAGCAGTTTTCACAGTGGCTGAGCAGTTTTCACACCGCAACACCAATCTGCATTAATAATGCAATTTTTCCCCCCCCTCTTTCTAAGTGGCTGATGGGCAGGTTGCTTATGAAATAATCAGTTTGATAATAGGTAGTTTTGCTTTGCAGTGACTCAAAACCCAGAGAGACTCACTAAGTGTTGCAAATATTCACTGAAGACAGAATCCATCTGCTTTTGCTATGAGGAGCACTGGAAGGATTCACCCATCAACCACTTCCTCCAAGCCTCTGCAGCAGCAGAGTTTAAATAAATACTGGAAACTCTTCCTCTCCTCGTGACCAGCACTGGGGATTTCCACTCCCACCTGCCGCCAGGAATAAAATTTAAAATCATTTCACCTTGTCATGAAAGGGAAAATGAAGAAAAAAATCAAGATAATCACAGAATCACTGAGGATGGGAAAGCCCTGGGGACACTCAGGGGTTATTCTGCAAGGAAGGCCTTAAAACTCCTAAAAATCCCTCCTAGCCTTAAAACATTTCTTTGCAATTCTAGCAACAATCCCTTTCCATCCTTCATCCCCTCTGACCCTTTCCTCTGCTTTATGAGAAACCAGTTTGGAAGAATTTCCTGCCCTTAATGGTTTCCTGGCTATTTTTTTGTACAGGATATTGTTATAAAAGCAGGTGATAGATTCAGGTATTGATTCCCTTTAAAGCTGGTTTATCAGATGGGAGAGAGATTTGTATCTCCCTGCCACCTCAGGGCCCAGAGCTTTTAGTAGCTGGACAATTATGAGTTTGAAACTGTCCATTTAAAGGAGATATCAATATATCATTCTGTGTTTATAAAATACAGGAAGCTTAAAAGCCACTGAATTGCATAATCTTTACAGCTGCTGGAAATGTTCACAATATTTAAATGCATAAAACCAATCGTTTCAACACAACAAAACAAGAATAAACAAGAAAGGGAAGGAAATAGGAAAAGAAATGGTTTTATCTGCCTTTGCAGTTTCACTGGAATTTATTTTTAGTTAATGATAACAGACTCAAAAAGTATCCAAGCACTGAGCAATGGCAGAAGTGTCATTTGGAGCAGAGTTAAACACACTTTCACTGTCATTAATCATGGCAAAAGTGACAGAAGAAAAATGAGCTGGCTCTGTATATCTAATGTATTAATTCTCCCTCAGATTGGCTCAATGCATGAGCAAGTAAAAACAGGTAAACCTCTGGAAAAGGAGAGGAATGGCGCTCTCAGGCTTTCTATTAGGAAGAAACAGAATTATTTTTTCCTCAAAGAAAGATTTGAGAAGTTCAAAAAAACCAAAGACTTTTCTTAAGTATGGCTGAATAATTACAGTGAAAAAATAACTAAACTACAGCAGCTAAACTTCCTTTTTATAGAGCACATTTTCCTTCTTTCCCCCTACTTCCTGCAGTTTCTGCTAAGGATTGATTCCTGTAAATTTGCTGGATATCTGGCTGACTTTCATTTTCAGAGCCACCCCAAAGCTGTGACTTTGCCCCCAAATTATTTAGTTTTATTCCTGCTTCTAAGTTATCTAATTACAAAACCAAACCTAATTTGTTGCTTTCCCAGTTTGGGTAAAATTTCAGCTCCTGAGGATGTCCCTGGTGAAGCACACACAGGGTGAGCAGACGCAACGAGAGGTGAAGGAAACTTTTTTCCCTGAATCCTGCTGGAATTCCAGGCTGGTAATTTCAGCTGTGAACTTCAGCTTCCTCCTGAATTCCTGAGATGTTCTTGCAGCTCCCTGGCACATATGGAGCCCTTCCTAAAAATACCCACCACAGCCCTGCTTGCAGAGCTGGTGACTTTGCTGGCACCACAGAGAAACGTGGCCAGAAACCCCCCAAAAAAGCCAATTAAAATCTCCAGCACCCAGTCCAAAGCTGACCAGAACCAAAAGCAAAGTGGGGGAACTCAAATCCCAGCTCAGGATGGAGTTCTGCCTGCTGGGAACAGAGTCCTCAAGAGTCTGAGGGGAGTTATTATATGGAGGGAAGTTTTCCCTCCCTGGAACAGCTCATGGAATGATGAGCTCCTGGCAAAAGGAGGAGATGGATAATTCTATAACTCACAGCCTGTTCTGGCCCCAGTTATTCGTGTCATCCATCTGCAGCTCACATCTTCCTTCCCCAGCCTATTTTTTTACAGCCTGAAGGTCATGGAAGGGGTTTCCTGCTGTAGAGACAGTGCTAAAAAAGAGGGTGACAAAAAAAGGGCCTTAGAAAGGCAATAAAAACATTGCAAGCAGCAGCTTTATAAATAACTGAAGGTAGAATTGTAGCTGCACCTTGAGATTTGTGGGTGCTGTGCCGTCATCTGGAAGAGCAGAGAATTCCCTGACTTATTTGGGACAGCAGCTGCCTGGAATTTCCTGATTTCTTTGGGATAGCAGCTGTTTCCTACCTGGAATGGGAGCAGCTGCTTGGTGGGAGTGAGGGAGAACCAGAAGAGCTTCAGGTAAAGGCACAATGAGAGGTAAGAGGTGAGAGGGAAAAATGAGCTGGCTCTGTACATCCTAATTAATAAATTAATTAATTAATTAATGCTCCCTCAGATTGGCTCAATGCATGAGCAAGTAAAAACAGGTAAACCTCTGGAAAAGGAGAGGAATGGCACTCTCAGGCTTTTTATCAGGAAGAAATAGAATTATTTTTTCCTCCAAGAAAGATTTTAAAAGTTCCAAAAATCCAGAGACTTCTCTTAAATGTGGCTGAATAATTACAATGAAAAAAAAAATAACTAAACTACAGCAGCTAAACCCCATTTTTATAGTGGCTGGGCACATTTTCCTTCCTTTCCCCCAGTTCCCACATTTTCTGCTAAGGATTGACTGACTCCTGTTAATTTGTTTGAGATCTGGTTAACTTTTCTCCTTTAGAGCCAACCAAAGCTGTAACTTTCCCCCCCAAATTATTTCATTTTATACACTGCAGCATTGAAAGGGTGTGCTGAGCACATTTTCTTTTCTTTCTCTTCCCCTAGTTCCCACATTTTGTGCTAAGGATTGATTCCTGGTAATTTCCTGAAGATCTGGCTAACTTTCTCCTTTAGAGCCACCCCAAAGCTGTAACTTTCCCCCCCCAAATTATTTCATTTTATACACTGCAGCATTGAAAGGGTGTGCTGAGCACGTTTTCTTTTCTTTCCCTTCCCCTAGTTCCCACATTTTGTGCTAAGGATTGATTCCTATTAATTTGCTGAAGATCTGGCTAACCTTCTCCTTTAGAGCCAACCAAAGCTGTAACTTTCCCCCCCAAATTATTTCATTTTATACACTGCAACAGCGAAGGGATGTGCAAGGATAGAAAATATTTAGCAAACAACATAAAAACACTTATTTAGTTCTCAGGAAAAGCAAACTAAGGCACTTTGGCATTGTGGCAATGTGGAAAAATAAAGAAACACCAGCAAAAGTGGGCAAGGTGCAGTGTGGGCTCCAGCAGCACCTACATTTTTTAGCCTGAGGCATTAAGAGACAGCTCCTTTGAGGGTGATTTACAGCAAGCCTACAGCCCATCTGCTTTGGAGAGCCAAGACACTAAAGATAATCTCCAAATTAAACAGCAAGATAAACACTGAGCAGGGACACAGCCTTCTCTCCTAACCTGATGAAATTGCGCTTTGCATCTCGTCTGCTAAATGGGAAATAAACCAGGGAAAAGGAGATGGAAAGAATTTAATTCGGCTCCAAAATGATTTAAGCTCTCGGGTGGGTAATTAATAGAGGGCAAATTAAGTTTTGGCGAAATTAATTTCATTATTCTTGGGCAAAGCTGGAGTGGTTCGGGTTCACCACTGTGGTGAAGGCGCTTTTTGCAAAGGGCTGAGCTGGAGCAGGAATCTCCATCCTCAGGGGCAGCTGCACCACATCTCCAGCGCATCTCCCTCACTCAGGATTTCCCTCCTCCTGCCCTCCTGCTCAGGGAAAAGCATCCAAAAGCTCATGCCTGGGGTTCTGAGCTCCTGCAAACACAGAAAACGCTGGTGTGGCCAGGCCAGGCCTCCTGAGCAATGACAATTCTGACAAATTCCTCAGCATCACCCCTGAAGTGACATTTCAGGTTGGGAACTGCAGGAATTGCAGCAAGCACAAGGGGGAAAAGGCAATGGCAGCAGCTCCTGGACAAATGAAGCAAGATATTCACAGGACTTAAAGAGATTTATTTGGTTTTCTGTCTCGGTTTTTTTTTTTGGTCATTTCAGTCATTCCTTCTGCTGGAGGTTTGTTATGGATTTCTGCATTCAGGAGGTGGTAATTCAAGGGGATTTTGGGAAAATCACAGAACCATAAAGGGAGATTTGCTGAGGAGTTTGCCTTGGGTTCTCAAAACACGGAGACCAAATGGAAAAGTAAAGGAACATTTGGGATTCCAGACTAAACAGATCTGCTGGGAAAAATCTGCAAAGTTAAAATGTCTTCATTATGTCAGAATTTGGCAGATTATGCAGATTATTAATCTTAATATTATCATATTATGCAGATTATTAATATTATCATATTATGCAGATTATTAATCTTTTTCTTGCTCCTGTTTTCAGAGGATCAGTCCTGGTTCCCCCTCTATTCCCATGGAATGGAAAGGACCACATCAGCTGAATCCACCCAAAACTGCTTTAAGATCATGAAATTCCCTGTGGCCAAACTACAAATAAATATTGCTGTCAGCTTCTGAGGTTCCCTTTAACCACAGAAATTTATTCTTCTCTTTCTATGGTTCACTTTAACAACAAAAGTTTATTCTTCTCTTTCTGTTTTTTCTTGACTGCATCATTTCACTGAAATTTGTGTATTCAGTCAGCAGCAGAACACAGTTTATTGTAAATGTTCCCTTTCTGGCTGAAATACCAAATATCAATCCTCTAAAATGGAAAAGCTGAATAATTATGAAGGATTTCCCACTTCCAAATGGTTTTAACAGTAGAGGGATCACTGCAGTTTAGCTCTGGATTTTCCCTTTCCTGCCTGTGACAAGGATGGATCCTAGGATGAGGCTGAGGTTCACCTAGTGAAGAATGAGTAAAATAAAATAAAATAAAATTAAATTAAATTAAAAAATAAAATAAATTTTAAAATTTTAAAAATTAAAAATAAAAATTAAAAATGATGAAAAATAAAAATAAAATAATAATAAAATAATAAAATAAAAATAAAATAAAATTTTAAAAATGTTTAAAAAATATAAAATAAAATAAAGAAAGAATAAATAAAAATAAAACAAAATAAAATAAAATAAAATAAAATCCACTTCTCCAGCCTAAATACCTGTTCTACACAACCCAAAGGTCTTAACAGTGAAAAATAAATATGCAGATATAGTCACAGCTCATTTTTTTCTCTTACTAAAATTATGAGGGTCAAAATCCAGAGAATTTTCATGCCTTTCAAATTGAGACCAAGTAATGTAACTTTACACCACAATCTCCAAATCCTGAACTTTGCCACTGGTGTGGGACTTGACCCAACTCACAGAAGGAGCTCAGCACCACAAAAAGTTGAACAAAATTTGCTTTACAAAGCCTCATCCAGAGCTCCCAAACCACTGTAAAAACGCTGCCTTAAAAAATCCCAAATAAATGTTGATTTAACCTTTTGGCACTTCAGAAATATTTCAAATTTCATTTTTCACCATTTACAGCTATAACCCAATTTAGGGACCAAAAAAAAAAGACCCAAACATATAAACATATTTGCCAATTATGAAACCAATTTGAAAAATAGCTCACTAGAAGAGATTTTAGTCCAAGATGAGATTAGTCATGTCCTAAGCTATTTATTTCCCTGCATAACCACAGAGGAACAATAATTTTATTGTCTTTTTTTTTTTTAATAGTGTTTCTTTAAAGAGCCAAGAATGGAAGCAAAGCACTTTGTTTTAATAAGGTCATGCTGGTTATTAAATAATTTGCATATTGAAGGTTAAATCCTTATTTCTAGACAGTCAAAAAGTATTTTTGTCTAACCTTGGGGATTGGAAAAAGCAGGCAGGAGGGCGTCCTGAATGACAAACAAAAGGGGGTTTGTGCTTTTTGCCACTTGCAATTGTTCCCATCCACACCCACTCGAAGGGAGGGAACTCTGCTGAAAATTCAAGCTCATTTATCACTGATTCTCCCAAAAGCTGCAGCCACAGCTCCAGGGATTGCCTTGGTGAGGGACAAGGCTGTGCCACAGCCCAGAACTGTCCCCAGCACTGCCTGGAGACAAAGGGACAGGTGGTGGCAGCAAGGGCAGTTTCCTTCTCCTCAAGAATCACTTCTATAGAAAACTAAAGGGTGGTGGCACTGTGATACAGATTTCAAGGCTAAATCCTGCAAGGATTTTCCAGCACACCAGACACCTGAATTTGGCCGGCAAAATCAAATTTGTGAGGGACCCCCCTGCTCTTTTCCCAGCTGAGGAAAGGCAGATGCTTTCCTCTCCTTCTGCTATTGATGCCTCAGGTTTTGGCTCTTCTATTTTTCCACATTCTGTGCTGCTTTAGTGTGTGGGTCTGGGCTTCACATTTTGGGATGGTGAGCTCTGTGCATAGAGCAGGGAGACAAAACAATTCCTGCTCCAGCTGGGCACCAAGGACAAATGATCCAAATCTCAGCCCCAAGAGCACAAACCCCGTGGGCTGGAGAGAGAAAAACAAGCAGGGTGGGACTGCAGGGGCTAAAGCTGGGATGGGACAATGAACTGCAAGGTGCAAATGGAGCAGAACTGATCCAAGGCAGAGACCCTGGGAGCGCTGGTGCATTTTGGGGCCATTTTGGTTCATCTTGGGTGCAGCCCTGGCTGGGCTCTGGTGCTGCCCAAGGTGGATCCATGGAGGAGATGCTTGGAATGAATCCCTGCTTTATTCTGGAGCTCTGCCCAGCCCCTGCTCCAGGGCAGCCTGCACAAGGCATCACAATTGCCTTATATTCCCTCTCCTGGTCCCTTATATTCCTATTTATCCCAGAGCCTGTGGTCAGGAAAATCAGGCGCTGCTGGTTCCACAAATCCCCGGAGAACAAAAACCACCACACACACAGAGAACACAGAACTTGAGCTGTCAATACCTTCCACTTACACTGCACTTATGGACCATTTCAGAAATCAGATTCTGGAGTCTGATTTCTCCAAATATTTCCCTCCTCAGGACTGTTATTGACTAATCTATCAAAGGCTACAGTTCCCTAACGATGCATCAGTGCAATGCATCACCACAAACGCAGCCCCAGCCTGATGATAGATTGCTCAATAACGTGGGAGCAGCTGGCAAGAACTTCCAGGGAATCATGTGATCCAGGTTTTATTCTGCTTTTTGCTGTTGTTGTTTCGTTTACATAGCTCAGAATAAGCAGGATGAGCTGTTCACAGGTTGAGAGCAGGTTCACCACACCAAAAGGTTTTTGGTTGTGTTAATAGAAATTGAAGGCTGTGGTATCTTAATTTGGAAAGGCAGATGTTGCTGTTTAAATTTCCAACAGTTTTCAATAAATCTGTATCATAATTCCACACCATTCTTTCTGATTTTTGCACTCCCAGGTCACTTCAGCACCTTTATCAGAGCTGCAGGTGATAAGCAGGGCCCACACTTGCACGGCTCTCATTGCAGAGGTGCCTTTGCCCAGGGGTTACAGGAGTGTGGGGCTTTACCATCCTTAAATCTCATCCTTTATCCTGGAAAAATTAACCCAAACACCCACAAAGTGGCACAAAATCATTTAGCTTGGAAAAAACCCTCGAAGGTGATGGAGTCCAACCAGCAGCACCATGTTCACCCCCACATTCCCTTCTCCTGCAGAGCTTCCTGAACTGCACAAAGGGAAGTTTCAACAACAAAAACTTCTCAAGGCTTTCCCAGATGTGAATTTTTCCTTGCAGGACAGACTTGCTGCTATTAATCCATCTCTATTTCCTTTGCCCTTCCCTTTTAATGGTTTATTAACTCTTTATTAGCTTCCTGTTGCCATGTTCCCTGTCTCCACTTAGCACCGTGACATCATTTAACACCATGAAGTCAGGAAATAAAATATAAACTGAAAACCCTCCATCCTGATCACCCTGCCTGTTAGTTGTGAAGGGAAGTTTAAATAACTGGGATTAGTGCTTAATCTCAAAGCAAAGCAGCTCTGCCTGGGTGTTACAGCACATTTTGCCATTGGAAAAAAAGGCATTTCCACTGTTAAGATGGGATCTCTCCTGGATTGCAGTTTATCTCTGAAAAGGCAAACTGGTCACACTGGTTATAAAGAAGAGAGAGAGGGAAGCAAAGGAAGAAAAAGGCTCATAAATCAAAAATGGGGTTGTGGTTCAGAAGAGGAGTTGTGAGAGGATATTGAGATTTTCCACAGAGAAATGCAGCATGCTCATGGAAAAGGTGGAAACTTTCATCAAAAGGAGTGGGGATGATGGATGGATAACCTGGGCAGACTGAGGAAGCTCCAGGGGAACAGTGGGAGCCAGAAGTGCAGATCAGCTGGGTAAAACACATCAGAGGCAGCTGCAGACGAGTTAAAGACACACAAGATTTCTGGGTTTAGAGGAACTTCCTGCAGAGGCACCTCAGAGGCAGGAGGAACTGGAGGTTCTTAGCCTCAAAATGAAGCACAGGAAGGAGACAAATCAAACAGCAGATCTGCTTCACTTCTTTGATCTTTTCCAGTTTGAATTTTAATCCCACATCCTTCCCAATTAGCAGTAATTTCTAGGTTATCCACAAACCCCATGGTTTCATATTTGATTCACAGAGGCCTCTTCTGCCAGACAAGGGCAGTGCTGGATTCCTGTGCTCCAAGCCAAAGCCATTCCCGCTCCATGCAGAACACAGCACACGCATGGAATGAGGCAGCAGCCCTCAGCAGGTTTATTTCTGAGCCTAGGAGGACTTGTAAAGGCTGCTAATAGAAAACTTCCCGAGGATTTGCAGGAGCAAACAAGCAGTTTATGGATGTTTATCTGATAGAGCCCAGCAGCTGTGGCAGCCTCAGCCCTGGGGTCAGCAGTGCTGCACAACAAACCCTCCCCACCTGAGCTCCACGAGGCTGGGATTGTGCAAATGCTCTGCAGCTGAGGTGTAACTAAACCACATTTTAACCACGGTGCCTAATCAGGCCTACTTTTATGTCTAAAATGCAACTTGACTCGGGGGCAGTGTTGTAACATGGCCCCAATCAGCAGGAATAAAATAAATCCCATTATCTGCTTCAAGTGAGGGCCGTGCTCTAACTGGATTTTCTACTACAGAAGAACCCCAAATATTAAGAGAGAAATCAGTATTCAAAGAGAAGATGTTTGTGTGAACACAAATATTGAGGGAATAAAAAGGGAGTATTTTCTCTAGTCCAGGGAATCGGTTTATTATTCAAAAGGAAAAAAAAAGGTGTTGGGCCATCAGCTGAGCCCTACTTGTACTTTAAAGAAAGCTGTAGAAAGCAGAAAAATATGAATTCCCACGGATACATTAAAATATTCTTGGATTTAGGCAAGGCCAGGGGTACTGGCAAACAGCAGGATGGCAGAGAGAAAATGAGCATCTAAAGGAAAGCTACTGGGTCAGCACATTGGAATTATGCAGGATAAAAACAAGGCATGGAGTGCTCACTTTCTAAAATGAAAACAATGCTTTTAACTATTAAACCAAAAGAACAGAATACCACAGAGCCAGCAGCTCCTCAGTGATTGAGCAGATTTGGTTCCTGGGTGGATGCAGGAGGCCTAGTGCTGGCAAAAACAAAAAAAAAAAAAAAGGCAAGGCAATAATCTGGGCCCAAAAATAAACATGGCAATGGCTGCTGAAGGCAGAAATCATCGGGGAGATTTTGTGGGGATTGCAAATCATCCAGCCATCTGTCCTGGAGGATGAGGCACTCTCTGGGCACACAGGGAACGAGGAATAAATCACACAGGCAGCCTGGCACTGGCAAAGATGCTCCTGGAAGCTCATCTGGAAAATGATTCTCCCATCAAGGCACTGCAGGAATGGAGCAGGTGCAGGTCAGAGCTATTAATTCCCCCAGATTTCAGATCCATGCACAGATTTGCCAGATTTGGTCTCTCAATCTTGGGACAATGGGGCCTAAATGGGATTTTTTGCCAGCATTTGTGAGGGTTTGATGCCAGCAGGAATGTTTAAAAGCAAACAATGAAACCTGTCTCAGAAGGTGAAGGACAGGAGCAGAAAAGAGAATTTCACAGGAATTAAAACCTGTCCTGATGTTGACACAAAGGCTGGGCCTAAACTTGCATGGAGATCTTCCCCACCCTTTATCTGAGCTCCTAGAAAACATTCCCAAGAGCATTCCACACCAAAAATCCATGTGATTCTAGAGATTGGCACAGGGGGAGATGGATTACCAGAGACAGCTTTCAGGGACTGAGCCCCCGGCTGATTTGATTTTATTTAGAAAATTCAGGTTCTAATGGATAGAAACTGCTCTGCTGCAAATCCCTCCTGGTGTGAAGAATTCAGGAGCTGTGCCAGGGTCCCTCTCCCTGATGAACCCTCCCTGCCTGGCCCAGGGCAGGCAGGGATGGGATAATCCAGCCCATGAAGCCTCATCCCCTGCTTTACACAGATTAATGTGTGATGGGACTGGAATGTGGGAAGAGCTGAGGATTGCGCTGTCTGCATCCTGGCCAGGAGGGATTTTTATACAAGAGCTGCTCCAGATCTTCTTAAACTTTAATGTAAAAAATGGAATTTACGTGCACAAAATACTGCTGGGAGCAGATTTCTGCTCACGTTTTCTGGAATTTTAAGGCTGAATCACTGGTTTCTGTCAATTTATTGCTGCTTTCTATTTCCAGCAAGGGCTGTGGCCTTGGAACAGCCACAAACCTTGGAGCTGGATTCTGCCTGGTAAAAACAATTTATCAGTTTTATCCATCACTTCTGAAATCTGCCCTCATCTGCCTGCTTAGAGATGTCTTCACCTTTGCAATAACACATCTGAAATCAAAAATAAGATGCACAACTCCAGAAGAGAGCCACAACATCAATTAGGAGAGAAGGGGAAAAAAAAAAAGAGTGCTGCTGATTTTTCCTTTTGTATTTTTGTATTTCTGTTTGTTATTTATGCAGAGACTCCTGAGAAGATGGAACAGCTGAAAGAATTTTAAAGGAGAGAAGTGAAAAGGAAAAATGCAGCTTTTTTTTTCCCTTTATTTCTGGGAGTGTTTGTACTTCTATTAATAATTTTATCCCTGTTAAAGCACACAGATGCCACCTAAAGCATTTGGAACAATTAACACCGTGCTATGATAAATAATGGGGTTTAAATCAGTGTAGTGAAATAAAATAAAAAAATAACAAGATATAATCTTGCTATCATACCTTAATAAATTGCAGCATTTGGACTGATTTTCAATAAATTTGACTTTTACCAGTGTAAAGAAGCAATTCTGACCTCACCTGGCTGGGAAACAAGGAAGATCCAAGAAGCTATAAAAGAGAAGCTACTGAAAGTGGGACCTTTTTATTTCCTATAAAGAATGAAGTTTATCTGTGAATGATCCTGGATGAAGATTTACAAGTCTGTAAAATGTCACTAAGAGCAACCTGGAAATTGAACCTTTGAGAGAAGTTCACAAGATTTTTGCTCTGCAGAGCTAAAAAACAAAAATAAAAAAGAATGTGGGAGTCAAATTGGCCAAAAGGCACAGCTTCAGAACGTACCAGAGCTGACAGGAAAGTTAAAAGTGCATAAAAAAATCACGTCAGAAAAACAATTGTCACTATTTCTTGCCTGATTATAAAGCACTGGAATCTAAAGAGAGTCTGGAATGACAAAGATTTCCACAAGAATCAATGGATGAGAAGAGGGTAAATTCCATTCTCTCCATCAGGAGGTGATGGATTTGGACTCCATGGGACAGCTCTGCAATCCAGCTGGCACAAGGCAACACATCACTGGAGATGGAAATGCAGCTCCAAAATTAGTAGGTGGGTTACTTCATTTTTTTTAAATCAACTTTATTTAAGTTGCCTAAATTTCTGACATCAAGTTTTTAAGTGGGAAGCATAAAAATAACTCTATTTTTTCTCCCTATAAGATTGATTTTCAATTTATAAAGTGTAAAGGATTCCTCCATTCTCACTCCAGTTTGAGCAGAGAATCTGCCCATATTTCAGGGCCACAAGGTGGATTCACAACAGTTTGACAGAGAAATTCAAATTCAAGTGGAAACTCAAGATTTACTGTAGAATAACAGCAAAGTGTGAAGATGGAAACCCTTAAATAATGCCCAGAGCCCAAGCCAGAGTTCCAGCTCACAGGAGCTTTGATTTTTTTGGGAAATAAACCAAAATTCTCTGCCTAAATCCAGCACATCACAACTTATTTATACTCACAGAGCAAGAAGGAAAGGGGAAAAGGAGGAGGAAAAGGAGGAGGAAAAGGAGAAATGCTGGTGCCTGAGCTCTGGCAGGTGTTCAATTCCTGGCATGGAAGGATTCCCAGTACAAACCAGCTGGAAATACATCCCAAACTTTATAAATATCTCTGGCTTTTTCATGTTATGTAAAATTAAATGGAATTAGGTGATGACAGGAACAAAGGCACTGGGAGAACACAGCCATGCCATAACAAGCATTAGGGTTTTGTTCCAGACTCAGGAAGCCTCAAAATGCAAATTATCAGCAGGGCTTGCTGACATTTGCACTCTGTGGGGAGAGGAGATGAGGGCAGATATGGAAGGGAAAGATCAGAGTGGTTCAGAAAGCAAAATCCTACAGAAATGAAGGCAGAGCTGCTATGGGAAAGCTTGGGAGTTTAGGAATTGTAATGTACAAGGCACAGACAATGTAAAGGCACTGTCAACACTTCTGTTTCAGCTTTGTCCTTTGGTTTTGTGTTTTTAGGGAAAATCTGTTGAAGGCACAGACCCCAAGCAGCCCCAAATTTAAGAGCTGTACCCCTCCAATTCACATTTCTCTCCAAAGACCAAAAAGGATTTAAGCAAGACACAAAGGCTGAAGGGGAGGCGAGGATTGAACCCCACTCTTCTACAATCCTTTAAAATAATTAAAAATAAAAACTCTGAACCCAAGTCCAAGTTCTTCCTGTGTGACCTCCTCAGCTCCAGCAGAGCCCTGCATTAATAATGGAATCAGACAATTTTATGCCTCTTTAATAATGGATGCCAAATATATTTGGGGTTAGGGAGGACAGTGTTCATTTATCGATCATCATGCATTATCTCCAACCTGGAAACTCCTAAGCAGCTTTCATCTCCTGTGCCCTCCTAAATAATTCAGAATGTAATTTCACTTGGGTTATTTTGTTTGTATCTTTTCTGATTAAATTTGTATTTTTTAATCAGAAGAAAAGCTGACAGACCTGTAGCAAAGGGTCAAAATTTCATCTCACGTTACTCAAAAAAAGTCCCAAGGAAATCATCTTGAGGAGCCCCCCAAATGAGGGTATTTCTGTCTAATTCCTGGTTTTTAGAACCCAGACCTCTCTATTTGTACAGTGTTAGATGTATATTTAATAATTCCTGTAATAACAGTAAAAAGTAACTTTGAGCTTTTCTTCAAAGGACACAGTCACAGCAGAATTTCCTGAAAGTTCTTTGTTCATTTCACCCTAAGTTTGGAGCAGTCCATCCCTGCCAATTCTCAGCATGAAAGCAGAGATTTTGCTCAGGTTTGTGAGTCGAAAATGAAATTTAAATATGCAAGGAACAGTTACTAATTTGTGCTGCAGATCTGCATTCACTCCAAAGGTGAATTCCTGAGTAGAGCACCAACAAACTGCAGCACAGAGATTTACAGGCTCATCTGGGGAATATTTTAATATTAACGAATTTCCAGCAAGGTTAGGATTTTACTTCCCCTGCCTATAATTAGAGGGGAGAAGAAAGGCTGAGAACAAACAGATGCCATGGTGACACTGCAAAAGAAGAAAGAAAAAAGACAAATGGAATAAACAGTGCCTCAGACAAGTTAATTAGAAGAACTCTGCAGTTCCTTAGGCCTTTAAATGGTCAGCTCAAGAGACAACGCTGTCATAAAGGGATTATTGTGGATTTCACAGATCAGTGATCAAGGCCTGAGTCAGATTTTAAGGAGAAAAGTTGTGCTAGGAGAAACAAATTAAGAAGAGTTTGTTTTCATCAGTGCAGGGACAAATTCCAAAGCTATCCAGCAGTGGATGCAAATTAATCACCTCATAATAAATAATAGTCTCCTTTGGGAATTGTCAGCTCATCACCTGAAGTGATGCTTTGAGTGCTTCTTCGATGAGAGAGGATTTAACAAGATGCAGATCATAAAACAGGCATCCAAGGAGTTGCTGGACTGTACAGCCCTGTGATTAAAAACTGCTTTATTCCCTAATTTGTGCCCACCCTTTACTTAACTGGTGCTTCCTCCCACCTCCCCACAAAGGCACTGGCAGCAATTCTGCCCCTGTGCCCCAGGGCAGCTGATGTGGTTCAGTTTTCAGGAACTTGTTAAATGTTGATACCATCACTCAAGGCGTGTCTGCATTGTCTGATCTCCCAGGTGATGGAAGGAGAGGCAACGGCCCCAAGCTGTGCCAGGGGAGGTTTGGAGAGCAGGGAAAATCTGGATTTCAGGGAAAATTCATGGAAGGAATGGTCAGGAATTGGAACGGGCTGGAATCAAGGCACAAATATTTTCACAATTCCAAGCTTTCCCAGGCCTGGGCTCAGAGGTACCTTTGAGGGCACAGACCCTGCAGGGTCACAACCACTTCAACCTGCGATTCCAGAAAATTCCTGCCACCACTCAGAACAGCTCTGCCCAGCCAAGAGAGAAGGGGCAGGCAGCAAAGACACGGAGCTCCAACCCAACAGATTTACCTTGGCTTGGATAATTAGCAACAGATGAAACTAATATTTAATAAAATTCTGTGGGGAGCCAAAAAAAAGCATTCACAGGACAAACTGCTGCCAGTGTGGTCCAGCTGGCACTGAGCAATGCCTGGTGCCAGGAGCCACCTTTGGGAGGATATTCAGATATTGAGTCACCTTTGGGAGGACATTTAGAGGTTTCTCTCCCCTTTGCATCAAGCCCTGCAGGTATTGGATGCTTTCCTGAGTTCCTCCAGTCTCCTTTCCTCCCATTCAAGCCCTGGAGTTAGTGGGAAAGCAAAGTGGGCAATCCTTTCAGAGAGAGTGTGGGGACTGTGGAGGGGACAGGGAAAGGAAGGGGAAAAGGAAGAAGGGGAAAGGAAGGGGAAAGGAAAGGGGAAAGGAAAGGGGAAAGGAAGGGGGAAAGGAAGGGGGAAAGGAAGGGGGAAAAGGAAAGGGGAAAAGGAAAGGGGAAAAGGAAAGGGGAAAAGGAAAGGGGAAAAGGAAAGGGGAAAGGAAGGGGAAAAGGAAGGGGAAGGAAAAAGGGGAAGGAAAAAGGGGAAGGGGAGAGGAAAGCAGCGAGGAGAAGGGGAAGGGGAGAACAGAAAGGGAAAAGGAGGAGAAAAAGGGAAAAGGGAAAAAGGAAAGAAAAGGAAAAGCAGAATGCTGGTGCCTGAAGTGTGGCAGGTGTTGAGAACACAGCTTGCAGCCCCCACTTTGCCACAGCACAAAAGGAAACAATCATTCCAAGCAATGCTGCTGCACAATAAAACACAATGAGCAGGACGGGCTTTAATGGAGAGCCTCTGTGATTTGTGCTAGACTGAGCTAAGCAGAACAGCCTCAGATGTAATCATCTTTTAAGATGTTATTTCTTCAGAAGAAACTATGCAATTATTTACAAGGAATCATAAACACACCATAAAAGTCAGGTTTGAAATTGGCCCTGCACATGCCATCTGTCAAAATAATTTTTACAAACAAATCAAAGTTTGGAAATTGATTTGGCTGCTGCTGGCGTGTGCAGGAGGACTGGGACCAGCCTATCTACAACACCCCCTTCAATTTTAATTTCTCACTCAGTGCCTGGCCCTCCCAGACTGAAGATGAATAAAGTAATCATCCTTAAAGAGCTTTGCTGTTTAAAAGGAAATAATTTCAAGAGGACAATTTAGCAGTTACCAAAAAAAACCAAACATTAAAACTATCCTACTGTATTGTGTCTCACTAATTAAAATGCTTCAAAAATCAACAAAGGTTTTTAAAATGGGTCACAGTGTTTCTTTCTAGAAGCTCTTGTTATCTCAGTGAACTTCTTATTGGTTCATATATTAAAGTCTCAGGAATTCAAAAGGAATCTGACTGCGGATTTCTACGGAATGAAGGAATTACTGGGATTTGCAATGAATTAAAAACCCGGGCTTCAATACAGGCAGTGGAAAATCCCTTCTGCCTCCCCATACTGCCCTCATGGACATGGGGACTTCCATCTCTGCTCCTCCCAGCACCAGAGGTCCTGAACCCCAAAAGCTACAGATCACGAGTGGGACCTTCAGCTCCATGGAAAACGTGGGGATCCCAACAAAAATCCCATGGAAGTGGCATCTGAGGGTTCAGTGCAGGCCCTGGCACCTCTGGGACTCCATGGCTTTTCCAAATTTCATGGAGCTATAATCTGGATATTAATTTAAGCTTTCCTTTCTATTAGGGCCTAATGAATAGTCATTTATTGGTAATATTTAACATCCATGAGGCTCCCTTCTCCCAGCCCAACACAGCCTTCTCCTGGCGGGGCATGGGTTCAAGAATTGTATCCACACTGTTTGAGAAATGCAGATTGCACTGCCAGGAGGGATTCAGGGATGGAATTCCAGCCTTTCCCACTGCCTCTCACCCCAACTGCACCCCCAAGAAACCCCATGGAATTTCATCCCCTCGGAGACCCTGCATTCTTCCATGCCTTGGCTGGGATTTACACCCCAAGTGGTGATAACACACAAACAAAAAAGAACATCAATAAATGCATCAAGCTCCAGCTGGAACTCCAAACACCAAAGCATTCTCCTTAAAAGTCATAAATGGGGATAATAAAGAGTTCAAAGTATTGCTCCATCCCTTCATTAAGAGCTGCAGTGCAAAACAACTGTGAGTTCCTTCCTCGCCAGGAAAATCCAGAGACTCCATTTTATATTCAACAGCAGCTGACAATGCCATGAAGCTGCTCCTTTAATGTCTGACCAAAGAAAATCCACCTTCAGTAGTTAAAATGTAATTAAAAAATAGAATTTCGGCCTGTTTGAAGTTCCATCTCCAGGTGAAAAGTCAGTTTAGCTGCTCCACTCAAAAATATTTTCATTGTCAGTGTGTCAGAACAGAGCTCCAGCCAGCATGAAAATAACCAATACCAGAAATTTTCAAAATTGAACTGTATAGATTTTTAATAGCACAGAAATGGGATTTTTAATAACACAAAAATGGGATCAAGCAGAAGGTGAAATTATTTCTATGATCTGGTTCTGACACTAATTTCCCTTGGGAATTTCATTCCTAACTTTTTGCTAATTAGTGGAAGCAGGTGGTCACGCACACAAACACAGCTCTGAGGACAGTTTTGGGAGAGCACTGCCCAATGACTGAGAGCAGAATCCCACACCAGAGGACAATTCCTTCCCAGCTCATCTCACACCAGAGGACAGTTCCTTCCCAAGCCCAGCCTAGCAAGGCTTCCATGTGCAGAAAGCAGGGATTGTGTTCCTGTGGGCACACTGAGCCCAGCTCTGCTGGGAGGAGGAAGCCCGAGGAAAATGCCAACGATATCAAATATTCCAAAACAATATCAAATATTCCTTTGATATTCTTCCACATAAGCAGAGGCCAGCTTTGGAAGTTCTTGGCATGGAAACACTGGAAACATGGAGAGACACATGGAGCTGCTTCAGGAATGGGATTTACCCCCAGGAAAGCTCAACTGCACCATCCTGCTCCCTCTTTTTGCCACTGACCACTGCACAAAGAAAGACCAGGATTCCAGCCACAGAAACCTTCCCCCCGTGGAGAAGGGGAATTCTGCACCTGCTCTGCACTCCCTCCCCTATTCCCACCCCAGGGATAATACTGGGAAAATGCTGGATGGATGAGCTCTCCTGGAATCACAGATTGGTTTGTGCTGGCAGGGGCTGTCACTACAGGACACGAAGGAGCTCAAGCACAAACTGCTGCTCTAAAGGTGAAGAAAAAAGAGAAGTTTATTCTCTGACCCCAACATTTATGGTTTTCCCAAAGTGGCAGCGGATTGGGGGGTGACAGCGCCACCCCTCCAATGACACTGGACAGACCAACAGTCCATCCAATTTCTCCTCCTCCATAAAAGGATGTGAAACAGTAAGTTATTTATATAAAGTGTGTGAGAAAGTTTGTTACAAGAATGTAAACATCAGAAGGCTTAGAAAATCTTAAAAAATCAGGGCGACAAGGGACCTTCAAAAGGTTCATCCTTGCTCTGGCCCAGGCTGCTCCCAGCCCTGTCCAACCCATTCCAGGCACATCTGGAGCCCCTTTATCCACACAGTTCCTTCCTTGAGGACACCACCACAACCTCAAACTCTAAATTCCTCATTTTGTAGGTGTGGAGTGTTTTATTTCTGGTCCAGCTCCATTCCAGCTGCAGGAGACCTTTTAGAGAGAGAGCACCCAAGATCAGTGGATGGATCACAGAAGTGCTGCTTGCTCCTCCTGTGCCCAATTTAAATAAATAGATAAAAATGATAATTAAAGCACCCAAACTAAACCAAACCACAAATCCTGTATGTGCTCCATGGATCTCCTCATCAGGATTTGTTAATCCAGACACTTCCCATGATGCTGGGAGTTCTCTTGCTGGCTGTACCACCCACAGAAAACAACTCCATATATTTAATACTTCATATTTTATTTTTTATTTTAGCAATTGAACACTAGTTCCATCCATCACATCAGGGAATTAGAAATCTTGCACGGTATGACTGAGCCAAGATGAATTTTTTTTTTCCTTGCCAATATATTAACTATTCTGGAATCAGTATATATAGACATTTCTTTGAATATTCACTCCATGTGTCTCTGGAGGCTTCATTAGAAATTCCACTGCATTTGATTTAAAACATATATTTTCTCCAAACTATTTGAATAAGTAATGAATGAAAGAAGTTCCATCCATTTCATTAATGAAGCCATAAATCAAGGGGCTGAGTTAAGAAATTGTATTTACTGCTCACCTTGCATTATGAACGTAGGGGAAACTACTGAGCAGTTCCTTCCTCCTGTCAATACCCTAAATAATTCAGGAAGGAATCTCAGACTGACTTCTCATCTGTTCATCCCATTCCCAAGTATCTGCGTTTCTATTTTCACTAGAACAGCACCAAACTAACTGGAGCAGTTTGCTCCAATTAACAATTTATATTCCCAAAATATTGGATGAAAATATCCTGTGGTCTGAGGAAATTTTTTTTTTTGGCTGGATCCCTTAAAATTCCTGTTAACCACACTGGGCACTAAAACTGCCCCCTGTGACACCTCCATGATTCCCTGCCCCATAACTCTCACCGAGAGAGCTCAGGAGCCGCTTCTTGCTCCTGATGAACAACTTTGGGGGTGAACTTTTAACTCAGAGTTCTGGAAGCTCTCCTGTAATGACTTTTCCGTGCCAAGCAGACAAAATGGGAGCACAGAAGCTGCCCCTGCCTGTGCTCCCAGCCCAGCACTTTCCTCAGGAACAGGAGCCAAAGGGCACAGTCCTGAAATACTTGGGTAATATAAAATTTTAAGCACAAAACTCATTAGGATGTGCTTTGATATATTTGAACCTCTGGACGAGCTGAAATTGGGATTGTTTTCTTGGCCCCCACCAGTATCAGAGTGGGGAGCATCGCTCTAAAGAGGGGGAAAATAAAAGACCCTTGCAAATAATTAAATACAGCAGTCAGGACCATAATTTATTAATGCAGACAGAGCTGCCTATGGCCAGGACCCTGAAATCCTCATTTATGATTATGACAAAGCTGATTCTTTAATTGCACCAACCAAAGCCTCTTTGTCTCCTTTAGCTCACAGCAACATTTACTGCCTTCCCTGCAAAACTCTGACAAGAAATGTGCAGAGCCAGGCTCTGGTTTTAGCAAAACTCTTTTACAGCCTCTGTGAGGATTAAAGGGGAGGAGTTAAGCCTGGCACTAAAGGCTGCTTAATTGCATTACAACAAAAATGGAATTATTTTACATTTCAAGCTTCACTTTGCATTATTTACTGTCAGTTGTCATGAATCCATATGTCTGTACCACCTCCCCGTGCATTAATCACATGAATTCTCAAATCCCAAACACTGAAATACCACAAAAAAAGCCCTAGCAAGTCATCTGAGCTTGTATTTCTACTCATTAGATAATTGTGCTCATTTTTGCACAACACGTAGTAATTATGAGCTGAGTAGAACTTACACCCATCCTCCTGTTCAATGGATTAGCATACACAAATAATATTTTTCATTATTTCCTTTGAGAATGCATTTTAGTTTGAATTGCCAACTCTTTCTCCATTATATAAGGAACCAATAGGTTCTTCCAGAGGGAAGGGGATTCTTTGAGATTCCCTCAATCTTTGCAATTGAAATTGCTCAGCATATTTAGCACCAAGGATTGCTCAGTTCATCACCTCCTGTGCAGCTGCAAATTCCAGTCAGCTCCAGAGCAACCTGAACATTCCCACGTCCCACAAAGTGGGGCAGCAGGAGAGACACAAAAATGAGTTCATTTTTTTCCATCTGGTGATAAAAACCAACTGTAAGTCACAAACCCACTGCCGGTGTGGGTCTTTACACCTTAACCCACTGCAATTTCAACACAGTCACGGTAAAATCCACAATGCCAAATTTAAAAAGGTAAGGAATTGTTTGAGGAAAACTCCCTGGAAGTGTTGGAGGCCAGGCTGGATGGGACCTGGAGCAACCTGGTCCAAAGGAAGGTGGAGAGTGGAAAAAGATGGTCATGGATATCCCCTCCAACCCAAACCAAACCAAACCAAACCAAACCAAAGCATTCCATAATTTTATGAACAAAGAATTTCCTGAACAATGTCCCAGATCTCTTCCTTAGAATCCACAGCCCACAGTCCTTGTGGAGGATTCCCTCTCTCTGTGGAGGAGCACCAGGGCAGGACCCACAGAGCCAGCAAAAGGCCAAAAAGCTCTTTTTAAACTGAGCACAGCCCACAGCCACCACAGAAGATGACAAACTGCAGGGGAAGTGCTGACCCAAGAACAGGCAACAAACTCTCTGGAGTGGGAAAATGAAGACAAATCTTCCTGCTTTAGGCAGTTTTTTCCAGGCAAACAGCTGCCCTGACAAAGAGCTTGGTGCATCCCCAAGGAGCTCTGTGGGAACAGCCACCTCCACCTGCTCCACCTGCTCGCTCAGGGCACATGAAACAACTCCAGGAGCTGGAATATTCCATCTGCAGCTTGATTTCCAAGAGGATTCATCTCCATGCAGGTGGGGGTGTCCACCAGCACGGGTCCCACTGGGAGCTGCAGAGTCACAGGGACACTGCAGTGACCCCGGGGTCACCACCACAGCAGCCAGTGAGAAATTCACTCTGTCACCCCCCTGACCTTGGGCTTTCTGGTTCATGTTCTCCCTGCACAGCACCTGTGCAGATTACGGCTCACTGCCCTAAATCATGGAATGGTTGGGACATGGAAGTTGTAATTCCAACCCAGGGTGCTCCCAGCCCTGTCCAGCCTGGCCTTGGACATAGCCACAGCTGCCCTGGAAATTCTATTCCAGAATTCCACCCTCACAGTCAGGAATTTTTCCCAATATCCACCTAACCCCACACTATTCCAGTTTAAATCACTTTACTTAATAGCAACTCTTTATCCAGAACAATGCAAACAGAACTCTCTTCTCTCTGGCTCAGAAGCACCTTTGGGATGAGGATCTCCTGCTTTTGCTGATGTTATGTGGCCCCAACAGTCCCAGTTAACCAAGTGATGTTGCTTTTCCTCTCTTCTTTCTGCAGGGACAAGACTGAGGTTTCTACATCTCTCTCACCACTCACAAAACCTTTTACTGCATTTTGCCAAGCACTTCTGCTGTATTTTCCCAATTTAAGCTGAGTACATTTCTCCCTGTCCTAAGAGCCTGCTGTCCCTCATTTTGTTTGATACTTTCATGGACACTCCAAGCTCATTATGAAATGGAAGTTCCCCTCCTGTGCTGTTCTGGAAAGTACCATGACTTTATTATCAGCAAAGAGCTGGATGTGGGGCTGCCACCACTTGAGGTCTGTGTTTGAGCAGCACCTGAGCCCACAGACAATGAAAGTGCTGCTCAGCTTTGCTGCCACCCTGTCACCAGAGCTGTCACTGAGCACGTCCCTGGCAAGGACTGCACAGCATGAGCAGCCTGGAAATGGTGAAGTGCAGCTCTGCAGATCTGTCTGAAATGAGCAAAAGCAAAAATAACCGAGATTCAGAACGCCTGGGTAGCACAAATGTTCTGTTTACCCAGGCACCCATCAAATAAGTGCTGAATAGGGCTCCTTTTAGGGAAACTTCTGCTTCAGCTTGCAAGTGTTTTAACAAGCCCTTTGAGCCTCCCCTTCTGGTGTAGATTCCCTTATTTTTAGAAAAGACAATTAGTCTTGGACTTGCTTGTGACTAAGCACCTACAGGCACGTCCAAATCTGCAGGAAAAACTACAGATATCTGCATATTTTAAAGCCTCTCCAGCCTGGTACAACAGAACTTTAGGGAACACATCATGTGGGAAGTAGGAAATCAAGCAAGCACAGCTGGGTAAGCAATACCAGTATTTCTCTGAGTCACTGGCTTATTTTATACATCTAATATCTAAAAAAGACAGGTTCATTCCAGTGCACTGGACACATCCCTCTGGCTTCAGGTGAGCAGAAATTGGCAGCTGTAAATACCCTGGAATTCTCTAGCGTTTTACAGGGCGTGTGAATGAGCTCAGAATTTTTATTTTTTTTTTTCAAGTTTTTCCCTGACCTCTTGTGCCAAACATTGTGATTTTAAGACCCCTGCTGCGTTGCATTAAGCTGAACTTAATGTCCACTGAGAAAGACAGCTTTATTCTTCTGGTGCCCACATCAAAGCTGGTAATAGGCACAACTATTAAATGCTGATCTTTCCAAATCTCAGCCACAGGCTCCCATTGGCTCCCACCTCAGAACACTCATTTCAGCCCAGATTTTATAATATCAGTTGAAAGGTTTAGGACCCGGCATAAAGAAAAGAAATGCAAGAGACCAAAGATGAATTAAACATGGAAAAGTTACAGAGAGGCTTGAGATTTTTTATGGAAGTTTCCCAATGTGACCTTCTCAGGAAATTCAGGAGCAGCCCTGAGAAATCTGAGCTAATTCCTCCCCCATTCCCCAGGGATCCATGGAATTATTTCTGTGTCCCACCCCAAGGGCTCTGAGGGTGGGTTTTTTGCACATTCTCCTCTTTTGAAACAGTTTCTTGTGACCAAAATAGAGTGATGCAAGGATGCATTACTCAAGAAATCGATGCCATCCCCATTATTTTATTCCTTGCCTTCCCACTATTAATTTGCTCTTCCTAGGATAGGCTGAGGGTTCTTACAAATCAGTATTTCAAATTACTTCATCAGATCAAGTGACTATGAAGAGAAGGAAAAGGACCAAAGGAAATTTCACTCCTGATTTTACATTTTTGGGACAGGATGTAAATTTCTGCATCTTTACCAGCCATAAAAAGTGATTTAGTGAACCAAGGAAAGAAAAAAAAAAAAAAAAAAAAAAAGAAGAGAAGATTCAACAATTAAAGAACTTGGCTTGTGTAATCTATTTACTTTTCTAGCAGCTTCCACTTAGACCTTCAGCTTGTTACTCATCTGGAGTTTTAAAAAGTGCAGATTTAGCCCTGCCTAGGAAGTGAAACTCTAAAACTAAATCTTTAACTTTCTTTTTGGTTTTTTTTGTTTGGGTTTCTTTGTGAGCTGGTTTGGTGTTTTGTTTTGTTTTGTTATTTTGGGGTTTTTTTTGCTGATGCTGTTTTTGCTGTTGTTTTTAAGTCACTTAAGGTAATAAGAAGATAAATCAGCAATGAGACTCAGTTACAATAACAGAACTCCTATTTTAGGGCTCCAGTAAGAAGTTTTTTTAACTTTCTTTTTGTTAACACAGTTTGGGATTTTTTTTTCTTCTTTTTTTAATTGAAGCTCTCCACACCCAAAGTGCCTGAAGCAATAACTGACCAGGCATTAAACTCAGCTTTAGGTGCTGCTATAAACCATGAGCATTCCAAATTCAGTGGATTTGTTATTAAAGCTTAGAACAATTTAACTGAGTATTAATTGAGAAGAGGGTGAGTTTTGAAGTTGATTTAACCCCAAGTATTTGGGGTTCTTCATGTGAAAGAATTACATCAAACCCCCTATGAAATCTATGGATTTCAAGTAAAATTGATAAATTAAACATCTATTATTCCAAAGGCTACAAATACCTTAAGCCCAACAAAATAAAAGATAAAAGCACTGTTTTTCCAGAAACCAAATGCTGGTGCTTTCACATTTTATCTTGGCACAACAGCAAAAAAATCTTTGAAAGGTTTCCTGAGTGAACTTTGGGAGAAAGTTAAACTCCAGCTATTGATTTAGAAGCTGGCATGCTAATCTGTTTTTATTTCAAGGGAGAAATAACTCTGCATGGCTGATAATCTACTTCCCTTATATTCTACATCTCCTGCAAGATTTCTCTTGCTCATGCATAGATTGTGTCTTATCTAGTCCTGACTGAAGTCAATAGTGAGCTGCTTGTTTGTTTTTTAAATAGCAGCTGCACTGGGTATCTCCAGGGAATGGAAAAATGAAAGGATTACAGTTTTGACCCGTTAAAATTGATTTATTAGAGGGATTTTTTTTTTCCTCCTATTATGTCCAAGTGATGAATTGGTCTCTCAAGTTAAGGCTCTGTGAAAAACTGATTTGTCAATTGCAGGCTGACCAAAAAAAATTGGAAAATTACCCACTTCAGTTAAAATATGCAATGATTTGTGTGGTTTGGTCTTTCCTTCACAGACACGAGGAAAATATGTATTTGCAGGATGTTTCCTGGTGGGAAAGAAGGGAATGTAGGGATTGAAGGAGCAGCAGAGGGCTTTGGGTGTGCCACTCACCCTGACAGGAGAGCTGGGTGCCCTCTCTGCCTTGGAAGGACCCAAAAGACACCAGGAATTAGAAACAAGAGACAGCAAAGCCCAAAAGCGATGGATCTATCTCAAACACACACTATAAAAAATAAAATCCAGTTCTTGCCAGTACCTTCCCCCAACTCTCACATCTCCCTCGGAGGGTGTTTGTGCCTGATCAAGGAATTTCAGGCAATAACAACAAAGGGCAGGAGGAGAGCAGCAAGGAGGGTTCCAGCAAGGCGGGAAAGGAACTGGGCTGCAGGAGCTGGGAATGCTTCAGAGCCCGAGGGGATCTGTCCTTGGGCTGGGACAGGGAGGGACTCCCCTGACAGGGGCTCTGCCACCGCAGGCTCTGAGCTGGTGGAGCCCTGGTCACTGAGAATTTGGGACTTTCTGTGCTGGCAGGCACTGACCCCCAAGAGAACACTGCACTGGCCTGAGAAGGCTCCCAAAACTGAGTGACAGCACTGGGATTGTGGGTGTGGAGTTTGAACAGAAATGTGTAACATCACATGGTGGGAAACTCAAGGGTTTAAGGTTTTAGAATGTAGTAATATATATAGAGAGAGCAAGATGGAGGTTTTAGGGCAGCAGCTAGTCCTTATTCTTCACCTTCTTCTTCATGGCTTTAGGTAATGTTATATAATTAGATTTAAAAATCCACATTAGGAGCCACAGGTAGTTATTAAGCTAGTTATTCATTCAAACCAGCAGAGAGTGGCACAGCTGGGATCCCAACGCTGAAAATTTGGGTTAGCCCAGGGTGTGCAGAGCAGCCTTGGGCCAGGGCATGGATGATGCCAGCATGGAGCCCTTGTGCCACCACCCCTGGCATCCCAGCAGCACAGGATGAGCCTGTGGGGTGCTCTGGGATTGTGTGGGGTGCCTGGGGAGGCTCACAGCAGCTTTCTGTGCTGCTCCCCACCAAAGCCAGGGCCCTCTGCGCTTGGGCTCTCGCAGGGAGGATGGTGCCACTGGGATCTCTCCAGCCAAGGCCAAGAGAAAGGGCCCACGGTGCCCTCTCCCAGCCAGGGGGTTTGGACACCCCGAACCACGAGTCCTGCACACCTCAGGCAGCCCCGTGGAACTGCCACTGCCACCTCCCATCCCAAACTCCCCCTGCTCCGGGCTCACCCACACCCCCAAGCCACCTCAATTCCCACTGCTCCAACTTCTGAGGTGGGATTTCACTCCCTGCATGTTCTTCTTTCTCCCCCTTGTGATAGATCTCATTGCAATAAAGAGGAATAATCTGAAAATTGGTCCTCTCATCTTTACCAACAACAACTACTTAGAGGCGCGTTGAGAGGATTAATTCCGAAGTAGTCTGAAAATGTCAAGTGCTTATTAATTAGAGTTAATTGGAGTTAGAATTACATTATGGTAAATAATAATAAATTAACATCGCTGACGGGCAAGTGGGAAGAAGAAGCAGATTTTGAGCAGCATTGTGCAGGCTCTGAACAAGGCTTTTGAAGCAACAAAGTCTGGCTGATGGCATTCAGTGAGTTCACTTCTACAGAGAATTGCTACAGATGTGGAGAATGGGAAATTATTTCTTCTCACCTGTCAGCTTTGATTCACTGCTGGTTTTCTCTGATCTCTGGCCTGGAGCAAAAGGCCTCCCTGACTTTTAGGAGAAGTACAAGCTTCAGCATCAATTCCTCTCAGCTGAGAGCCTCTCAGGGAGCACCACGGAGGATAAAGTGTACATGGAAAATGCCTGAGAATAACAGGAGCCTCAGCCTCTGAGATGTGTGCAATAATCCAGGTGAGGGGGAACAGCTGGCTGGATTTGAAAAAGTGAAACCTTTCCTCTGCAGCTGAATCCCAGCCTTGAACTTCATCTGTGCCCAGAGGCTCCAGGCAGGAGAGGCCCCATCGTGCCCAGGATCACAAATGAGTCCGTCATGAGTCCAAAACCACACAACAGATGAGTCTGTGCTGCCAGCCCAGCCCCAGCTGGTGGAATCCCACACCAGCCACAGGTCCCTCCTCAAGCCCCACATTGCCCTCCATCCCTCCTGGAATTCTGTGCAGTGCCTGTGTCAGGCCAGAGCAGGAGCGGAGCCAGGGGATTCTGAGGGATCCCCAGCTCAGCCAGGCATTCAGAAGCCTGGCTCAGATTCAGAGCATGGTATCCTTCCCTGCTTGGATCTGAACCCCCTGTTCGAGCCTGGGAGAAGAGCTTGAGAAGAGCAAGTAATGAGATGTGAGAGGGGTTCAGGAGCTGCTGCCCACCAACCCTGCATTTCAGCACCCCCCTTTTCCTTCTCTACAGTTCCATGGAGATGGCACAGAGGATTGTGCATTTATCATTTGGGGCAATGAAGATTAAGTTCCTTTTCCTATCTAAGCAAGCTCGTGGGAAATTACTTCAGAAATTGGGCTACCATAATTCTGGAGAAAACCAACTTTTTAAATCCCTCTTGGCCTTTAAAATCACCCTTTAGCAAGACAGGATTTTTATGTTCTTTCAGAACATAAAACATTCTTTCAGAAGTTCATACCTTAAACTTGCCAGCAGTTAAGCCTCTTAACAAAAACAAATGAAAAAAAACTTCATATAGATCAGAAAGGTTGTTGACATCAATATTCTAAATCACATTTTGAGACAGTATGAACTAAGTAAAAGTTCCAACTGAGCCAGACAGCACATTTACATTTAATATTATGAGAGGAAATATTGTGCTTATTTCAAAGGTGGTAATATATAAATATAATATATAAATATTATATATATATTAATATATATAATAAAATATATATTTATATATGTTTATATATATTATATATTTATGATACACGTATAATTATACAATATATATTAATATATAATATATATAATAAAATATATATTTTTATGATACATGTATAATTATACAATATATATTAATATATATAATATATAATAAAATATATATTTATATATATGTTTTATATATTATATATTTATGATAAATTTAGAATTATAAATATATATTAATATAATATAAATTGTTATATACACATATATATATATATATATATATATATATATATATATATATATATATATATAAAAGATAGTCTGAATGAGTCCTGAAGTGACTGAAGAGTGCAGCTCATTTAAAAAACAGTTAAACAAAACATATCACTGATATTCCAGGATTTCCCTTCTCTTTTGTTTAACTCAGGCCTGAAAAAGAAAAGAGCCTTTCACTCTAACTCTTTCAGTTGGAGCAATAATAACAATAATCCCCTTGTTTCTGGAGCATTACCAGCAGATTAATCCTGAGTGCCTTTGGAGGGCCACAGGAACTGTGCTGCAGGGAAAGGCAGCAAACTCCCCCTGGAGCACTCTGAGATTCCAGGTTATTTCATATTCCTTAACACAGCCATTATTTTCACATTATTTTCATGGAATCCCAGAATATCCTGAGTTGGAAGGGAACCCACAAGGATCATCCACAGCCCTGTCCCTGCACAGACACCCCAACAAAGCCACTCTGGGCATCCTTGGGAGTGTTGTCCAAACCCTCCTGGAGCTGCCCATGGGCGTTTCCCCAGGATTTGGATGATTCCTGCAGGAATGTGAGTGGGTCACACTTGCACAGCCACAGGGAGCTTTTTACTCCAGTAACTTCATTACTGCTCCCAGCAGCTCCTGTGCTGCAGACAAGCACAAGTCACATTTCTTATCGCCTTATCAAGGCTCTTCTGCGTTATTTTCTGAGCATCCTGTCCAAGACCAGTGCCAGGCTGGTGGAATTCATGATCTAATCAGAGCAGAGCCATGACACACCAGCCCATTCCCTGGGTGACACATAAACCACGTGGGGATGGGGGACAAGAATAAACACACCGGGTTTAACAAAGCTGGAGTGACACAGGGGATTAAAACTTTACTATTAACACACAGTGTCCTCACCTCAGGGCTGGGAAAACAAAGACAATGTCATGAGGGACATGGAGCTGAGTATGACAAATATTGTCTGCTGGAACTGACTGCCAGGGGAAGGAAAGGCTCCCCAGGGAATGGAACAGGGTCCCTAGGGAATGGAAAAGGGTCCCCAGGGAATGAAAAAGGGTCCCCAGGGAATGGTCCCAGCCCCGAGGCTGCCAGAGCTCCAGGAGGGTTTGGACAACAATCCCAGGGATGCCCAGGGTGGCATTGTTGGGGTGTCTGTGCAGGGACAGGAGCTGGGCTGGATGATCCCTGTGGGTCCCCTTCCACCTCAGGATATTCTGGGATTCCATGCAAATGATGGCTGTGTTAAAGAATGTGGAATTAACCTGGGAGAAAACTCACTGGCACTTCACATCCAACAGCCACAGCCTAATTTAGAAATTTCTGGGCTTTAGCTGTACAGGGTAGGAGGAGGGAAAAATCATTCTGCAACCAACTTCTCAGATCATCTGTCTCCAGCCTTGAAAGAAATGCCATAATATGTCAGTCTGTGCAATGATTGGCACTTGACAAGTTTCACCCAACCCTCTGTCGTGCTCACTAACTTCATTACTGGAGCTGCCTAATTAGAGGCCAAACAGCCCAATGGCACCCAAGGGGTGCAGGTTACCCAGGGACAAAGTGGACAAGGGCCTCATGACATGAAGAATTTTCTTTCTGGGAAGGAAAAAAAAAGGCAAAACAAAAAAGGGGTGAAAAATCAGAACATGATGATTTTGAAATAACAGGAATTTAGCCCAGACTTCCCACTGAGCATATTTGTCCCAATTTATATTCAAAAGATGCACAGAATTGCACAATGATTTGCGTTGGAAGGGACATTAAAGATCTTTTTTTAACCATTACATGGCAGGGACACCTTCCATTATCCCAGGCTGCTCCAAGGCCCATTGTCCAACCTGGCCTTGGACACTTCCAGGGATCCAGGGGCAGCCACAGCTGCTCTGGAAAACCTGGGCTGGTGCCCTGTAATGAGAACCACTTTTTATCCATTGTTACAAAAAACTGCAAAAGGCACAGATGCTTTTGTACCTTTGAGACAGAACACACTGAAGGCCCAAGTCCTATTCCAGATAATTTTTTTCCTATTTTAAATTAAAATATGAACACCAGGCTTGGCAAAATGCCCTCCAACTTTACTGGCATTCAAAAGAAAACCCAAAAGAACAGCGAAAGCCAAACCACAGGTACCAAACCAGTTCCCCAAAGCTTAAAACCAGCAACAAAAATCAACAGCAGGCAAACAAATCCTCTGCTTAAAGCAGCTCTGCAATGCTCCTGAGACACCACAGGGGAGTTGTTACAGTGGGGAAGAGTCCCAGGGCACAAAGAGAGGGTGCTGGGGACACTGGGGTTGGGCTGTCACACGTCCACACTGTCACACAGCAAGGCTGGCTGTCATTTAGGAAGAGGAAATCTCTCTCTGGGGCAGCCCGGCACTGTTTTAACATCCCTGTTAAGGGATGATGGAACATCATGACAAGGACAAGGGGGAATGGCTTCAAACTGACAGCCTGGGATGGGACATTGGGAAGGAATTGTTCCCTGGCAGAGGGGGCTTGGCCCTGGAATAGCATTCCCAGAGCAGCTGTGGCTGCCCCTGGATCCCTGCAAGTGTCCAAGGCCAGGCTGGACAGGGCTTGGAGCCACCTGGAATGGTGGAAGTGTCCCTGCCCATGGAGCAGCCTGGGATGGTGGAAGTGTCCCTGCCCATGGAGCAGTCTGGAATGGTGGAAGTGTCCCTGCCCATGGAACAGTCTGGAATGGTGGAAGTGTCCCTGCCCATGGAGCAGCCTGGGATGGTGGAAGTGTCCCTGCCCATGGAACAGTCTGGAATGGTGGAAGTGTCCCTGCCCATGGAACAGTCTGGGATGGTGGAAGTGTCCCTGCCCATGGAACAGTCTGGGATGGTGGAAGTGTCCCTGCCCATGGAACAGTCTGGGATGGTGGAAGTGTCCCTGCCCATGGAGCAGTCTGGAATGGTGGAAGTGTCCCTGTCCATGATTTTTAAGCTCTCTTCCCACCCTAACCACTGTGGTATTCTCTGATGCCAACTCAGAGGGCTCTGTCTCTCTCAGACCTGCAGCAGGAACACCAGGATCCCCAGAGTATTATTTTAATCAATGTTTCTTTTCACTGATCTCCCCAGCAAAATTACAGCCTCAGTTTGTTCTTCCTGAGCTGACAACACTTGGAATTCTACAACCACAACCGGTGGCGTTCCATCCACGCCCGTGCAAATAAAAACACTCGACTCATCAGCGCTCTTTGTTCGCACTGACTCATCCCATTCATCTCTCCCATCTGCTGCAGGAGTTCTTCAAGGAGAAGAATGAATCCCTCCCCCTCCCTCAGCAGGCTGGGGTTTGCTGCCAGCAGGAGCTGCCCACCCCAAGGTGAGGGTGGCAGCTGCCAGTGGCACTGCTGGGGACGCCAGGCTGTGACAAAGCCCAGCGGGCACCAAACAGCCTCAGGAGCATGACTTCTGTTTGTGAAACTCAGTTATCAAACAGGAAAAGCTCCACCAGAAAGATAAACAATATCCATGGCAGACAACTCCCTGACAAAGTGATCACTCAGGCAGAAACTTTCTCAAAGGCAGCCCAGTTTTCCATTTTAACCCCTCCCCATTGTCTCAAAGCACCCAGAATGGTGCCATCCTCCAAGACCTCTGATTCTGCTGCTTCTGAGGAAAAGAATCCCTCAACACTCACCTGCTCCCACAACCATAAACCCGAATATTCTCTGCATTTCTGTGCACGTTTATGTCCTCAAACAGCCTCATGATTACCTCATGAAGCACCAGGAGCCTGCTTTAGAACTCCTGCTGAAGTCAATGGCCACTCTTACACAAATGCTAATGGCTTGCTCCATGGATATTTCCTTGTAATATCACAGCAGCTGCATGGAATTAAAAAAAAAAAAAAAAAAAAATCACTCCTACTGGGGCTGATGGAACCATTTAGATAAAGAGTGGAAAGTGCTGAGGTGGCTTTTTGGGGTTTGTTGCGAATGCTTTTTACGGGAAGAGAGAAGAGAAGGTTCCTTGAGGTCACTGCACTCCAGCTGCCATTTCCAAAGGCTAAATACCTCCAACCCCTAGAGCCTGGCTGAAATCCTACCTGGGACAGGCAGCTTAAAAAGAAAAAAAAAAAAAAACAGAAATGGATTTTTTTCCCTTTTTTTTTGATGAATTAAATGTATTTCTCAGAGTTAAAAATAGCTGTGCTGCTCCAGCCCGAGCTGCTGGATGCTCACCCAGCTCAGAGCTCCTTCTGCTCCCCGCAGCACCCACCCCCTCCTTCCCTGCTGCTCTCCCCAGCTGCTGCTCCAGGAGCGAGGAAGAGGAGGAGTGGGGAGCAACGGCCGTGGCACAACCCCTGCCTCCCCCCCCAGCTCTGCATCTTTATTTTAGACTGGGGGGAAAAGCGCTGCAAACGCTAAAATAAGGAATAACTGCATCCGTGGTTTCTGGTGATACAAAGTTGATCTAACAGGGCATTAAAAAGGGTTAAAAATGGTTAAAATGGTTTAGTGCAGGACATGGTGGGTACTGGACTTGATCTTCAAGGTCTTCTCCAACCCTGACAATTTATGGATATTATGGTGGTGCTGGACTTGATCCTAAAGTCTTCTCCAACCCTGACAATTTATGGATATTATGGTGGGTGCTGGACTTGATCCTAAAGGTCTTCTCTAACCCTGACAATTTATGGACATGGTGGGTGCTGGACTTGATCCTAAAGTCTTCTCCAACCCTGACAATTTATGGACATGGTGGTGCTGGATTTGACCCTAAGGTCTTCTCCAACCCTGACAATTTATGATTACCTGATCTCTAACGCTTTTTTCCCCCCTCCTCATCTCTTCAGTAAATCAACAGAGAACAGAGTAAAGTAACGGGTTTGTGAGCAGGAACATTTTGTTGAGTTCTTCAGTTGCAGTTTTGGAGTTCTGGGTTTGGTTGGTTTTAATTTTTAGGCCTTTTTCTGTAACTATAGGGTTTGGTACATGACAGTGGATTTACCAACCCAAACTGGACCAATCTTAAAATCAGGGTTTTGGAGTCTCAAGATCTTCAGTGTCGGCACAAATTCTTTTTTTCCACTCTGGAAATCTGCTAAAAAAGATACCAGAAAGACTTTCAACCACTGCTTCAACTTTTTTTATTGTGGTCAAGTCACCAAAGATCTTTAAGGTGTTTGGTGAAAGTGATTTCCCTCAATTTCTCTCAATTTAGTTGAAAAATTTTTGCAAGTAACAACTAAGAAAGTTGGGAGTAAAAATCTGAGGAAATGGGATTTGGCTATTTGGCAGGAAAATCTGCTTTTCCAGCTCAGTAAATTTGAATGTAACACAAAAAAAACTTTGACTTACTTGGCTAAAATGACTGGAATATTTCTGCAACTTGCTCAAAATTTACCACCCTGTGGTTTTGTTTTCAATATAAACCAAGAGTATGGATTATAATTCAAGTTAAAATATTTAATCTAATCTGCTTTGTCCTTCCCTCATAATTTACACAAACTGAAAATCTGCATGAATCTGCAAACTGAAGGGCAGAAGCCCAGCGGATTTTTAAGCACTATTTTAACACGAAATCACTGTGTAAATCAGTATTTCCAGCTTTGCAGGATGCACAATTGCTCTGCTTGTGAGGGGAACAGCAGCAAGATTACAGATGCTGATTCTCCCCCCCATCCAAATTCTTTTCAGTGAAAAATTAAATAAAAAATTAATTTAATACTTCCAACAAAAACCAACACTTGCATATGAAACCAGCCCCGCCGCATTTAGGTTAAAAAGTGTGCAAATATGAGGAAAAGCTGAAGTTCTGGTGAGTGCTACATTGATTTTTCTAAAGAATTAGATGCTAATTCACGTACAGAAGTGGCACAATCATAGTGATGATCCTGAATAAACCACACATCTTTAAAGCCAAACATTTCAGGATTCTCTCCCCTGGGGAGAAGCGACAGCACGCAGAAAATCAAGGAATTCTGATCTGATTTTCTTTCCTCCCTGCTAGAAGTGGAATTTACTCTCCTTACCACTAAAGACGAGTAACAGCCAAAGGCGTCGCCTGCCACGAGGCACAATTGCAGCAACAAAAGCATCAGGAGAAGCTTCCCTTGCTTTTGTCACCAGCACGGCACAGAGGGAGACAGGAGGTGACACTCGGGGACAAATGATGCGCTTTGAACTTCCAGAGCATTCCCATTCCCTCCTTGTAAATGATGATTTTCTACTGGCACTGTCACGACACCACCAAGTCAAGTTGTGCAGCTCCACCTGCACACAAACATGACGCTGTACCAAGATTTTGTCAACAAAAATGAGCATTTCAAAAGCTGTGACTGTTAACAGGAATCATCCTCAGAGGATCAAGAGTCAGAGCCACACACCATGAGTAACTTATGAGGCTGGAAAAGCCAAAATAAAAAGAAATCCAAAAGCCAAAACAAACAAAAAACCTGATAGCAAAACAAAAACAAGAGCAAAAAAAAAAACCAAAAACAAAAGCAAAAAATAAATCCAAGAGAAAAAAAATACAAAAAAAGCTCAAAAAAAACCCAACAGCCAAAAAAAGCAACAGCCAAAAAAACCTCCCCACCAAAAAAAAAAACCAACCAAAAAAAACCAAAAAAAAAAAAAAAAAAAACCAAAACCCCAACCCCACCATATAGACATCATTCAAAATATCTCATAATATCTAGAAAGATATAAAAAAAAAGAACTTTGGAATTCCTCATTCTTGATCATGTCTCCCACACAGTCAATGGAAATTTTCCAGTGTTGACCCAACCAGTGCTTTACATGACAAGTGTAAAAATCCACCCTGGTGCTTGTGTCTCACACAAACTATTCAGCTTTTCCTTGTTACTGGTGAACCTTTCTGAACCACAGCCTGATCTGTGGATTTCAACATTTTAGTAAAAGTCAATTTTGATAATGCATCATAACAATAAAGTGAGACCCAAAAATCCCTTCTAAACGCTGATATTACCAAAAAAAACCACACCAAACAAACCAGAGATGTTCCTAATCTGGTTAGAAATGCAAAACTTTTGCAACTCTTTATCAGAAGTTATGAGAATATTTAATTATTAATGGCCTCACTTAGATGTGGCACTGAGGGACGTGGTTTAGTGCTGCACTTGGCAAGGCTGGGTTTTGGTTGGACTCAATCTTAAGGGTCCTTTCCAACCTAAACGATCCCATGAATCTGTGATAATTACATTAATGCATCTTGGCAGTCCTCAGTGCAAAGAAAAGGCAGCAGAAGGACCTTAAACTGGAATAAGTTGGAATAAAATAAACCTCCTGCACTTCCCAAACTCTGAACAGCCTCTTCACATCCCCAAAGATCTGCTTTAAAAACAAAGATTCCCTTTCTTCCAGTAGGATCCATCTTGGTTTCACTCTAAGAGAAAGAAAAGCAACACATCCATAGGATATTTTCCTCTTTCAACACAATTAAATGTTCGTTTTGTAGTAGGAATATAAAAGGATAGCTGCACGTTTTACCAACCAGGTGAAGTGAAAATATCAACACCCACTTGAAGGGTTTTTCCTTTATCAACAATCTTGAAGGGTTTTTCCTGGACTTGAGCTCCCCTCCAAGTGTCATAATAACCCATTTATTAAAATTTCTTTAATTTACTGCTTCAGTAAACACCCTAAAATCTTACTTTTTAATAATCACAGAAATCAGCCCAGAGCCGAGACATTTGGTTTTCTACATTTTAGCAGCTGCAAAACGTGAGAGAGTCCAGTCAAATTGGAGAACATCACCCTAAGAGGCTCAGTGATGAACCAATCCCTCCTTCCCTACACAGCCTGAAGAGGGAAAACCACAAAATTCCACACCTGTGGTTCCAGTCATGGCAGCAGAAAAGCAAATTTGGGTCAAACAGAGCAGGTGGTGAAGACAGGAGAAAGAATTTCCTCTTCCATCCTTCTCAATTCCTTTCTTTCTCATGACAGAGGAGGAAAAACTTCCCAACTTTCAGCAAGAGGGCACTTGGGAAAGTTTTAAAAATTGCCAGTTGTCACCATGACATTGACTTTTAAACCAATCCCTACATCCAATTAATTTGCTGCTTCAGATCTTGCAAATGAAACTTGAAAAAAGAGCAAATGATTCATGGTTTTGTTATTATAAACATCCAAATATTCAGAGATGCCAACAAAGCCAGGGAGTTCCAGTGCAGGAACTTTAAAGGAGAGTAAATCCCCATACACAGAGATTACAACAGCTTTGATGTGCCTCAAATAATCTGTATTTTTCCTTACAAGTTGAAAAGAATCTGCTTTAGAGAATAGGCATCCTTTGACAAACAGCAATCTCCCCAAAATTTTGATTGTGCATGTGTCTGTAATGCAAATTATGCTAATAATTTAATAGCTAAAACATTGCTATTATTGCCAGTGCCAGATAAGTGAAAATAATATTTATAATCGAAGCTCACACAGAGACAGAACTTATAAATATTCCAGTTAATTGGTCCAAGTCATCTTTTGTGACCATTAACCTCTGATTTTCAAATTAGTTCCAGATGGGTACGGCCTGACAATGATGTGAGGAAAATGCTAATGGAAATGTCCAAATGTAAAAACAGATTTACAAATCTGCCAAGGCACAGCCTGTGTGATTGACTGAGATTTTCCACCCATCTGGCATTTGGGATGTTGGACTACCCAGCCAGGGAAAACTTGTGGGAATAAAACATTCCCACCTGCCTGCTTTGATGTGTTCTTCTCATTTATCACGCCAGAACTGCTGGGAGCTCTCAGAGCCACATTAAAGCTCACAAGGTGTTCCCAGACACCACCTTTGTAACCACAGGGGAGCCTGCATTAAAATATTGCATTTTCCTCTTTTTTCAGGTCCTGAAACAAGGCTGAATCCACCCCTTGGAGATCATCCTGAAGGGAAAAATCAAGTTTGAAGCCCCTCCTCCCCCTCATAGGGAATGGTTCATTGTGTGAATTTTGGGGCTGCCTAAAAACCAGAGCCCAGACAGAGTTAAGGGAATTAAAAGCAGTTCTATTTATTGAAGAGTGATAAAGTACTGGAACAGAGTGCTAAAGTTCCTTCCTAAGTTAAATCTTATTAGGACAAAAGTATTAAGAAAATCTACCCAGTCATACAAGACCTAGTGGAAATTTAGGGCAAGGCAAATATTGGCCCCCCCTGCCTTTTATTCACCTTATTATGGAGTTAAATTCTCCTGATCTGCCTGGGAGCTGAACCAGATTATTCCCCCAGCACTACTGGGGGCACAGCAGGGACAGGTACATCCTTTTCCCTTGATTTGGCCCAAGGAATTCTGATTTTCCTCCCAATAACAGAAGTGCAGGACGTGAGTTCTCTGTTCCAAACCAGCCCCACAGAAACACAGAATTTCCTCACACAAGTTCACGTTCTCTGAACAAAGTTGCAACATCAATTTTCCAATTTTATGGTCTGCTGCCTCCCAAAAATTATATTTTGTGGGACCTCAGCGAGCCAATTCACGTACACACACAGCTTTCCTCATTCCAGCAATACATTGATCCAAACTCCAAACTAAACACTTGGACAGTTTTGACTGTTGGATTCTTCAGGCCCCTTTTTCACTTCCTAAAATCCATCAGGGTTTAACCACCTGGCTTCTGATTCCTCCCCTAGAGGTTTAATTTGCTGCTTCCACGTTACATAATCCTTCCATCATTTTGAAATCCGGCTTAATATTTGCAATATTGAATCTTGCACCTCCTTCATGCTGCATTACTGACCCCAACGTTTTACACCATGAATCAACACCTGAAAAATCTTACACCAGGAATTACACCTGACAAATTTTACACCAGGAATTAAACCTGATAATCATTGAACACCAGGAATAACACCTGACAAATCAGGTTGGTTTCAAGTTTTTCTGAGAAGTGGAGATGTTGCCTTGGAGAAAAGAACAATCTTCTTATTTGGATGTGTCAGATCCCAATTCTGATGAGTAAATCACAGTCAGTGTTATACTCTGCACTTAATGATCACCTCAGTACTCAGTATTTAACACCAGCATCCTTGAATTCTACAGGAACGTTCCCATTTTAGTTGCTGAGATGTTTTTCCCCACCTCTCAATGGAATGTTTTATTAGGACTGATTTTTCCATATCAGCAGCTTGGACTGGGTTGTTTTTTTATTTTTTTTTTTTTTGGCAGAGCCATCATATTCCACCTGGCTGCAAAACCTGGAGAACAAATCCCACCTGGCTGTTTGGTTTGGCTTTTAGAGCAGCATCATTTTCCTCTGTTTGTTCTTCCTCAGGTTTGTTCTCAGCTTAACATTTCCTCATCTCTCCTCTTATGACAAATTCCCAGGTCTGAATAAATCCCTGGACTTTCAGGGGTGAGACTGCCCTGGGGTTCCACAGCTCCTGAGCCAGCATTTCTCAATCTTGTTCTGCATTAGCAGAACAAATCCCCATGGAACTCCTCCTGCAGCCTCCTCCTTCTCCTGTGCTCCGGGGAATACATCAGAAAAATCAGGAACACAAAAAATGAACAAGGTGCCTTTGTGTTACATGAACTCAAATCCTGCTGTGGTGCCAATTCCTTCCTCAGCTTCCCCAAACTCATCCTCTCCCACCAACAGACAAAACCAAACCTTCCATCATCCAATGGCCCATTCCTGCCTCATTCCCCCCAAAATCCATTTCCTTTGGCAGGAGGTAAGAACAGGGTTCAGCACCCTGTGTAGAAGCACAGGGCCACCTCCACAAGGAAACTTTTCAGAGTGTCTGTAAAGGGCTGATTTCCCTCTAGAGACCCTCAGCACCCAGAGTCCAAATTGTTTTGATGTAACAAAGATGAGATAAGCTGAACACTGCAAATCATGGTGCATATCCACCATAAAAGTGCTTTGCACATGGTACAAACCCATGGCAACTACAGCCCGTAAATACTGAGAAAAAGCACTTAGGTTTTCCCTCCTCTCTCCTTGCTCCCCACTTCAACAGAATTCCAAAGGACAAGCGCCCAGAACTCCAGGTGTCTCTTGAACATTCCATAGCAATAAAATTAAAGTAAGCAATGAAATTACTGTTCATTCCCTTCCCCTGTTCCCACCTCCCACTTCTCTGACATTTGCAATCCAGTCTCTTGTCCACTTCCTCTTTTTCCCAGTCCAACACAGTTTTAGAAGCAACAATCTTCCCTCCCAAATCCCAGCCACTGTTCTACTTCTATCAGACAACTACTTCTAGAACTACTGAATTTCTTCCATCATGATCCACTTCCACTCAAAAAAAAAAAAAAAAACCAACCCTTTTATCCTAAACTAATTATTTACCTACTCAAGAAGTTCTACTCCTTCCCCTATTTATCAGCCATGTGACAATTCCACAATCCTGGGATAATTTTGTCACATTCAGGTAAAGCAGGTAAAGGACTCAGCACCTGGCAGTTGCTGGCGGTTATTTTAGAAAGGTTTGGCCCAGTTCTGAATACATTGCTGGACGTTCAGGCATTCACAGCTTTGGGGAGAATCCTCTTCCTCAGCCTTTTGGTGCTGGAGCCTTCCCAGCTGAGGCCTCAAGATGAGAAGTTCAGAGTTCACTGGAACACCCTGAATGTGCTCCTCCCTCACCTGCTGATTGCAGACCCTTCCCTTAAATCCACTGCCTCCACCAAAGTATTATCAAATTTCACCAATAATTCCGTAATTTTGTGCTGCTTTCATCTTGGATCCCCTTTCCCATCACGATCTCATTTCTGTTTCAACTTGTGCTATCCATTCACCTTCAGAAAGGCAGATTTAGTGGTGCCTTCTGATGCTTGCCTTTAAAGAGACAGAAAATGAGGGGTTTTTAAGCAATGTCCACGTTCTCTGAAGAAGAACCATTCTATTTTTAAAGGTCTGACTCTTCCCTCTGCCAGTTTGTTTATGGACATAAGACATAATCTCTTTTAAGCTCTCTCTTTGCTTGTTTTCTGTGGTTTTATGTTTCCTGCCATCTGGCCTCCCAGTTCTTCTCCACCCCTGCCAGATTTCAACTCCTCTTCTGTACCTGGATGATGGGTTTGAATTAAAACTGCCATAAAACCTCTCAGCTGCACAAAACAAACAGAAGCAAGGAGGGGAGAAAAGCCCTGGAAGGATTTTTGAGTGGCTCTGTTTGTGATTTTTTCTGAAATTATCACCTGCATTTGCTGCAAGTTGACTTCAATCCTGAAGATCATTAGATTCCTTAACAGCAAACAAAATATTCTCTCACCACCTCAAACAAAACCCTCTGTGCTGGGGGTTGGGGTTCCCTTGTGTTTGGTGCAATTTTGGTTTTAAGAGCAGCACTGTCTCATCCTTTAGCACCTTATAGTTAAAATAAAGTGACCAATTCCAGAATTCTGTACTTGCCATCCAATATCCTCCCCATCCTTCTGAAGGATGGGCAGCAGCAGGCCTGGAACAGAATTAATTCCCTTTAGTAAAGGGATTTCTCTTAAAAGAATCCTTCAGATGACATCCAAGGAGTTTCTGCTTCATAATGCTGAGTCAGCCACCAATATATTTAACTTTTTTGTTAATTTTAGGAATTTTTTCCAAAAACTAACTTAAAGCAAGATGAGGAGCTTGCCTCAGAGACAGAGGCTAATTGAACCTTTTGTGGCTCAAACCCTACATTGAAGTTTGTTATTTATTTCAGCTTTTTGCTTTTCTCAACACCCATTTGCTAAACATAAGAATGACGATAACAGGGAATTACTAAAAAATCCACAGCTCCTTGTAGAAACCCACGACAAAGCTCCAATTCAAACAGAGTGGGAGGAGAGCTGCACTTAAGATCTCTAGTCTTACACTATTTCTCTTCTTCAAACAACAAAGCACTTCTTCTCCCGAGTCTTTGCTTTCTTATCTCCTCAAGCAAACAAACAGCAATGGAGGGAAAGGAAAATAAAGCAGCCAGCTTGGAGCTAAGAAATAACACTGACCCATTTCAGCAGCTCTGTTATAATTTTTATATATATAAATATTATAAATTTTTTCCTGCAATTTTTTCCTATACCATTTCTGTTCATGTCTCCTGTTTTAGTTTCCAAATGCAAGCTGTGGCTGGGGTGTGTGCTCTACTCCCACCTGTCAGAGCTGGGGCAGTTCTCTGCTGCTCTTTGGGCAGTTTTCTTTATCTCTCCCACAGCCAATCCTCCCTCCAGGAGATCTCTGCTGTTCATGGGCCATTCATGATTAATTATCTCCTGTCCATGGCCAGTGAGTGTCCCTGCAGGGCTGATCCAATCCCATCATCCCATGGGGAGATGCTCCGCCCAGGGGAGGAGCCAAGCATTCCTACCTGGGTACAATCTGAGCTTTGGGACAGCACAGCAGCCTCTGCCCCCTGCATTGCCAGAGGAGCAGCTTCTGCTGCCCTGCATTCCCACAGGAGCAGCTTCCTGCTGCCCTGCATTCCCAGAGGAGCAGCTTCTGCTGCCCTGCATTCCCAGAGGAGCAGCTTCCTGCTGCCCTGCATTCCCAGAGGAGCAGCTTCTGCTGCCCTGCATTCCCAGAGGAGCAGCTTCTGCTGCCCTGCATTGCCAGAGGGAGCCCAGGCCCATCTCCAGCAGCCCTGGAGCTGCAGAGGAAAACTCCCCCCTTGTGCAGGATCCCTGCTCCAGCAGAGCCACAGCTGGCACTGCAGGAGGGCTGAGCCCCCATGGGATGGGGCTGTGCCACCCCCTGACACACAGGGGACAGGGCCTGCTCTCACTCTGGCAGGGGTTTGTTTTCTATTACTGCATTTTTATTTATTATTTTTATTTTTCCTAATAATGAACTGTTATCCCTAGTCCCATATCTTTGCCTGAGAGCCCCTTAATTTCAAATTTATAATAATTTGGAGGGAGGGGGTTTATTTTCTAAGGAGAATATTGACTGGAATGATGCAAGAGGAAGTTTTCTGGAAGTCCTTTTGGTGTGATATCCCCAGACACTTCTGCACTCATCTCTTTTCCTACAGAACACCTCACCTTAATACTCTGAATTGTTACCTTTCCCTTCCAAAAGCAACATCCCTTCTAGTTTTCTTGAAGATATTGTTGTCCTTTTGGAGAGAGGTGGAAGAATCTTCAAAATATGAAAGACAGTTTGGCAACGAAATAACTCCCCCACCTGCAGAGCCTTCACTCTGCCCCTCCTACTCACCCAGCCTCATTGTGCTCCCTCGGAAATTTATTCCCCAGGAAAATTTCAAGCAAGAACTGAAGCATTAGCATTGGAAATAGGCAGGAGTATTTTAGCATCCAGATTGTAGGAGCAAGTTTTCCTCCAATGTGAACAATGAAGTCGTGGAACTTGTGCAGATAGATCAGCAGCTGAGTGATGCTCATTTGGAAGAGGGCTAAAACCTGCCTGAGTCACGGAGCCCTGAGATTCCCCAAACCTGGAGCAGATGATCTTTGCTTGCTCCAACAGCTCAAAGCCTTCAAGGTGGGGTTTGACTGCTGCCTACTCATCCCACAGGGAAAAGGGCTCTCATCCATCAGGCCATAAAGCAGGAATCCCAGAATGGGGGTTGGGAGGGAGGTTAAATCTCATCCCATCCCACCCCTGCCATGGCAGGGACACCTTCCCCTCTCCCAGGTGGCTCCAAGCCCCGTCCAGCCTGGCCTTGGGCACTGCCAGGCATGGGGAGCCCACACTCCTCTCCAGTGCAATGGGCTTCCATGAAACATTGACCTCTTCCTTCTTTAAACACCTTCATGATGTCGCTGCCCAAAACCCCTCTGTTGCACGTACACTCTGTCTTCTAAACCCTTTGCTTCTGAACTGGATATGAGACACAGTCCCAGCAGGGATGCATTTTCCTGTAAAGAACATTCTTAAAGAACTCTCTCCTGGAATGAGCTGTCAAACACTGCAGCTTGCACATCCCCACCCTCTGGTCAGAGTCAATGGCACTGCAGCTTCCAAATCCCCTGCAAAGACCTGGATTCCTTCACCTGCTCCAGTTGCTGAGGGAAGGATTTACTCAGTAATAGAGGATAAGTGATTTGGGATTCAGGAGGGCTAAGGAGAGAGCTCTGCAGAGCAGCATGACCCCAGAAATACCTCAGATTTCTCTGGTCAGGATCCAGCCCTTGGCCTGGCTGGGGAGCAGGATCACAGGGACAATGCCTCAAAGCATCTCAGAAAATCAAAGAGTGATTTGGGCTGGAAGGGACCTTAGAACCCATCCCATTCCCACCCATTCCATGGCCAAGGACACCTTCCACTGTCCCAGGCTGCTCCAAGCCCTGTCCTTGGAAACTTCCAGGGATCCAGGGGCAGCCAGAGCTGCTCTGGGAGTTCCATCCCCACCCTCGCAGGGAGGAATTCCATCTCAATATCCCACCTAAACCTCCTCTCTGCCAGTCTGAAGCCATTCCCTGTGTCCTGTCATCCCAGGCCTTGTCCCAAGTTCCTCCCCAGCCCCTTTAGGCAAACAAAGCTGAAAACTGACCACACAGGAAAAGCCTTTGCAAAATCCTTTCACCATCACAAATTTCTGCCATTATAAAGCCAAGGATTTTTTGTGCTCGCTGTTTTTCCTTCTACATTCCACAAGGGCCACAAATAAGGGGAATAAACCCTCGTTTTGACATCTACCACTCAAGTGTGAAAGTAACCTTTAGCTTTAATAGTTTACTCAGGAACTATCCCCATGTTTTTAATTAGCTAATGCCTCACTAAGATCTGCAGGCCCCAAAAGAACATAATAGTTCTATCAGACAGCTCTGGTTTAATTTCTCTGGTTTTAATGTAGCACACCATCTCCCAGCCCACATCCCAACTGTAATTAGCATGGCTAATTACTGAAGCTGGATGAAGCATGGTTGCAGTTGCTATAATAAGTATATTTACTGTATCTCCAAGTACATTACTGATATTACAGAATTTATGATGAAGGCACAGCAAGGAAAACGCCAGTGCCATTGAATACTCATGGGACTGGCAGGGAAGGGGGAGAAAAAAGGGATTTTTATGGAAATAGCAGATCTCTCCAATGAATTAGGTGATTTCCACGATCCCAAGCGCTTATGAAATTTGTGTTACATAAAAATCTGTTCACTGGGGGGGGAGAAGGGAGGGAGAACACAAAAAACCTCCTCAAACAGCTGGTAAATCACCACTCTAAAACAACTGTCATAAAAGGGGAAGAAAATGTACTTCACAAGCTTTAAACCACATCACAATATTATTCCCTTACAGAGAGCCTATAAAGTTCAAAACCTATTAAAAATGGGTTTCACATCTTTGAGATGCAATAATAAATTCCAAAGATGTGAAATCCCTTTTTAATAGGCTTTGGATATTAACAGCAACATTTCCCCATGGGAAGATTAGAGCTGAATTTACAGATCTCCAACGATTTCAGAGCAAGTCAAGCAGGCAGAACTCTCCTCACCCCGATCTGCACCAGGGATAAAGACACTGAACTCCCTGAATTTGTCTTTCATTGATAAATATTAATTCCTGTCAAAGATCACGTCCATAAATAGAGGGATATTCACTCTTGGCAGCTGGATCATGCTCTCCTGGGAGAAGCAAATGTGGCCATGTAGGTTAACTGGAAATAAACCCAAATTAAGAGTTTAGCAGGTGGTGCTACAATATCTCAGACATCCTCCTGTGATGTTCACCAAGCACAATGAATGCCTTTATTTAAAATAGTGAGCAAGTCAAACATAACTTTGGCAAGAAGCACGAGCTCACCCACCAGTGTTTAGTGAAAATAAAATTTAGGGTTTATTGGAGAATCCTTGGGTTTTATGTATGGAAAAAACTGCAGGAATGAGCTTGAAAATGGCAGCATTTAGGGTTATGAAGCTAAGCTTAATTAACATTAATTTTTTAACATTATTATTCCAACAGGAATTCCTTGGAATTCTCAGCCTCACAGAGGGTAGGTAGGGTGTGATCACTGAGTCTTTGCTGATCTTCCTGCAGGTCACTGCCCCAGCTCAGCTCCTGTGCTCAGGAAATTCCCCCTGTGTGCTGCATTCCCAGCCCCTCAGCTGCTCCCAAGCCCCCGAACACAAAGCTCACACCAGGAATAAGGAACAAGGCATAATAAAATAAAAATAAAATTTTAAAAAAAGCAAAAATAAAATAAAAATTTAAAAAATAAAATAAAAATAAGATAAAATAAAAATTAAAAATTAAAAATTAAAAATTAAAAAATAGAAATAAAATAGAAATACAATAGAAATACAATAGAAATACAATAGAAATACAATAGAAATACAATAGAAATACAATAGAAATACAATAGAAATACAATAGAAATACAATAGAAATAGAAATAGAATTTTAAAAAATAAAAAATAAAATAAAAAATAATATAAAAAATAATATAAAAAATAATATAAAAAATAAAATCCCCACCTTCTGCTGATCCATTTGCACAGGACAAAAATGCCTCATTTTGCCAGTGTGATTTTTTTTTCCCTGATCAGACAAGTTAGATCCTATTCCAGCTGGCAGAAGAAGGCCTCACCTTTTCATGATTTCTAAAATAAAGCCCAGTATGAGCAGCTGACAGTGTGAATTTCAAAGCCACAGCGAACACTGGCAGCACTTAAACCTCACTATTCTTGAAAATCACCCATTTGTTTGGTGGAAGCAAATGCAAGCAGATTTGCCAGCTGTGCGATTCCACAGAGTTTTCGTGTCCATTGGGGATTTTTTTAGGTTGTTTTAGTCATGAAGCCCAGGCTTGAGTTGTTATGGAGCCTGCCCAGGTCAAAGAGAATTTCTGCAATGGCTTCAATAGGCAGTGGATTAGGCTCCAAATGAACTGAGCCTGATTAACAGCAGTGCTGCACTTGAACCTGATCTTGAGCTGCTGTTGGCACTTAAGCAGGCACTTCTTCAACGAGAAGAGCAGCTGCTGAAGAGGGCAAAAATCAAAGAGCAATTTCCTCCACAATACAACTCATCAGGAAAAAAAAAAAAAAAAAAAAGGAGAAAAAACAACCCTGGAAGCGATCAGCTTTCAGTGAATTCATTCAGCCTTCACTGCAACAGGCACAGGAGAGGTGATTGAGAGTTTAAGCTCTGTATCCACACACCTACGAGCATTTGTTGCCTTAAAACTCCTACAGTTTCATGGGAAATATGGATATATAGAAATATGGATATTGGCCTCCTCTGATTGGGAGGACTCTACACTTAAAATGCAATTTCATTAATTTAAAGCTACCAAACACCTTTTCATTTTAGGCACGCAACTTCACTTAGATTTGGCAAATAATTTAAGCCGCCAATTTTTTTTTTTTTTTTTTTTATTAACAATCAGTGTTGCAGCCAGCATCTGAGGAGCTGCTCATCCCACCACCCTGCCAGGTTCCAATCTGGCAGAGGTCTCTGAACGGCCCTGCGTGCGGGATGAGTGATTTCCCTGCCTCACAAGGGTGGCTCAGACAATATTGCGGAGCAGATGCACACATTTGGGGCCCTCCAAATACACATGTCCCTCTGACAGCTCAGACACACCCCGAGCCTGCTCACAGCCTGAATGGTTCAGAGGGGAAACTTTGCCAAAATCGCTGGAATTCCTGAGGAAAACACGCCTGGGGTTCAGACTCGCCTGGAGCCCAGGCACTCCCTGGGCGCAGTGAGCCCATCACGTCCCTCTCTGCTGCTCTGTCACACCGCTTTCCTGACTAAAACCCCCAGCATTTGGTAAAATCCCCAAAAATGGCCGAAATTCCCCCTCCATCCTCCTGGTGGGGCCGTATCAGGGATGGGTTTTCACTGGGAGAAGCAGAGCTGTGCCTCTCATTGTCACAGACCTCCTGCCTACCCTTGGAATTAATGCTCAGCCTCTCCTGCTCGTTCCCACCTCATTTTCCCCTCATGATAAACTTTTCCAAGATAGCCCACAGCAGGGTAAGTCCTGGGCCCTAATGGCCTTAAGGTGAAGGAGGGAAGGTTTGGATGAGGTTTTCGGAAGAAATTCTTCCGGCACACAGATTCCCAGAGAAGCTGTGGCTGCCCCTGGATGTGCCAAGGACAGGGCTTGGAGCTGCCTGGGACAGTGAAAGGTCCCATGGAATGGGTGGGATTGTATGGGCTTCAAGGTCCCTTCCAACCCACAGCACTCTGTGGTTCCAAGTGTGCCCTGGACACCTGGTAATTCCATTTACGACACAGAAAATAAAACTGTATAATGAATATTATTTCTGAGAGTATCCTTTTTTACTTAATCTCTTCAAACCTACTTTTTCAGAAGGAGCTGATGCAGCAAACACATTCCATAAAAAACCTCTTACCTCATGAGTTCATGTAACACCACCCAAATAAATCATGACATGAACATTTCAATAACCCACCCAATGCTAATAACTGCTTCTAAAGAAACACCTTTCTGTATTATTATTATTTCATCTGGTTCATCATTTGTAGTCATGAGTCATAATTCTGGAATTGTCAAAGTTAGTCTAATTTTTTTTTTTTTTCTGAAAGATATAAAATTCAAGTTATTTGCTAAAGGAACCAAATAGAAATAATGACTGATTAATACAAGTCTGGGAGGGAAGCAAATAGCACAAGATCTCTCTCCACGCCTCTGGATTCAAATTTTGACTTCATTTGCTTCACTGAGAGGTTCTCTCATAATAAACAGCAAACAGCCAAGTTCACTTGGAAGGAGAATTTCAATATATGTGTTTGCTGAAGAGTGTAATCGCATCAGAGGCTGAACTACATGAGAGGGAATACTTCCATGGGTCACAGACCATTCTGCAGCTGTGGTACTCCACGAAATTCAGTTTATGAAACACCTCCCCCGGGGCTGAAGCAGCCAGACTCTGACGAGGACAGAGTCCATAACCCTGAGGGCATTTGATGCACAACCTGCAGAGATACAGCAAGCTCTGATAAGCTCAGGAAATCCTTCATGGCCAGCAGAACCCTTTATCTTTCTCTTTCTGACTGCAAATGGTTCCAGTCACCACAGAATCTGTGCTGGACTTGTTAAAAATATCAGGAAAAATCTCACAGCGACCATCTTGAGTTTTGCCTTATCCAGTAAAGAGTTAATTCCCTCCAATCCACAACAGAAGAGTTTGCAATGAGAGATAACTGAGCTAAAGAAAACCCCTCCAATCTAGAGGGTTACTGGTATCAACAAAAGGGTAAAACGAAGCCCCAGACTACAGAATTAACATTTCAAAGCATCACACATCTTCCCCATCCCTGGAAGCATCCAAGGCCAGGTTGGACGGGGCATGGAGCAACCTGGGGTTGTGGAGGGGTCCCTGCCCATGGCAGGGGTGAATGGGACCAGCCTGAGGTCCTTCCCAACCCAAACAAGTCAGCAATCCTCTGACCTTCCCACCATAAGGATTTGCAGCGTTTCAGTTCACACATCTTCCCCATCCCTGGAAGCGTCCAAGGCCAGGTTGGACGGGGCATGGAGCAACCTGGGGTTGTGGAGGAGTCCCTGCCCATGGCAGGGGTGAATAGGACAAGTCTAAGGTCCTTCCCAACCCAAACAAGTCAGCAATCCTCTGACCTTCCCACCATAAGGATTTGCAGCGTTTCAGTTCCAGTTCTCACCTCCTCATTAAGGCTGATGTTCCCTCACCTTGGCACAGAAGGGTTAACCCCAGAGCTCGGGCTGCAGACTTGGAAGGGAGCTCTGTGTTCTGCAGGGAGGCCAGGGGAAGCACATAGTTCATTAAATAATGTGAGTAGCAATGAGGGTTTACACAAATCAAACAGGGGGTTAGGTAATTGTGATGTTGCTTTGTGCTGAACCACCTGTCAGGAAGCACTTCCAGCCGAAGACTCAATCTGCTGCAGAGCCTCCAGATGATTTCTAATTAGTGTAAACTTCAGCTGTGCCACAAACCAACGGATTGGAAAGGGATCTGGGGGGGTTTTTTCCTGTCAATTCTTCCACTCTCCTCCTCCTCCTCCCCCCAGCATTGTGAAAATAGCTTTTTGTTCTGCAAGAGGTTCTGCAGAAAGCTCCACCTTCACCAGGAGGGCCAAGGGAAGCGTCAGCTCCTCATGGAAATGAGGAAAACCCAGCTCTGAAATAAAAAAGAACAGTCCTAAAAAGCCTCCAGTTTGTCACCAATTGAATGCAGAAAAGGTTAAGGCAGTGCACACCTCTGCAGTAGCATGAAAGGACTGCAGGCACCACTCAAGGATTTGGGGGGTTTTGTTTAAAAAAATCAAACATATTTTTAATGGTTACCACAGGTAGTGATGGATGCTTAAGAACAGAACAGCCCCAAATCAAAATTTCCATTCCCCCTAAAAAAAACCAAACTATTCCAAGGTGCAAAGCTGAGGAACTCAGGGTGGTCCTGATAAAAGATGACCCCAGTAACTCATTTCACAGCAGCAGCATTTCCACAGCTCCTCATGAGCCACTGATCAACGAAATCTGTGCTATATCCTCTGCATTTTCTATTCCTTCATTGGTTTGTGAAGGAATTCCAGGAGTCTGGGGCACCCTGACACATTGAAAATGAGTAAATCACTCCCCCAAATCTATTCCACAGCAACAAGAAACCAAAAGGGCACAAAGAGTTGAGCAGCTGGAATAAGAAGGTCCAACAGATCCCAGAAAATGGCTTTTGTCCCTGACTCTAAAGGCCACAGAAGGCACATCAGACAATGTTCAGAAAATGAGTGGATGGGGCACTTGGGGACACAGCTTAATGGAGACTGTGCTGGGCTCAAGGCTGGACTTGATGACCTCAGATCTCTTCCAACCTTCCTAATTCTACCACTCTGTGGAGATTCAAGACTTTTTTTCAATTTAAAGAAAACATACAGAGACAATATTCCTTGCCTTGAAGCTCAGAGGAGAGGTTTAAAACACTGGGTAGAGCTTAATTTTTTTTTTTTTTTAAGTAGCTGAAAACACCCCTAGAAATACAACCCAAAGCTGTTTGGATAAAAGAGAATCCTCGCTGCCCATTCATCCATGTCTGAAGCCAACTGTGTGCTGTGCTGCTGAAGCATCCCTAACACTTCTGCTGCACTCCCTTCTTCCTTATTAAAAATAAAATAATAATAATAAAAGGATTAACAGCCAGGCTTGAGAACAGCTGTTCTAATGAAACTTCTGGCCACTAGAAAATGGGAGACAGCACAAGCCTCAAAGCATCAATATTGTCATGTGTACTTCTCTGCCATTGTTAAAGGAAGGTTAGCGTGAATTTCAGTGTTTGAGTTTAATCAGTGGGGCAAGGAAAATCATTTTACTCACAGAGTTACCCATTCCAGCAGGAAATCATTTGACAGAACAACAATCAGATGCCATCTTGTGATGGTGTTCACAGGGGACCCAGGATGAGGGAAGAGACAAGGATGTGACTCCATGTTTCACAAGGCTGATTTATTATTTTATGATATATATTATATTAAAACTATATTAAAAGAATAGAAGAAAGGATTTCATCAGAAGGCTGCCTAAGAATAGAAAAAGGAATGATAACAAAGGATTGTGGCTGAGACAGTTCAGACAGCTGACTGTGATTGGCCATTAATTAGAAACAACCACATGAGACCAATCACAGCTCCACCTGTTGCATTCCACAGCAGCAGATAACCATTGGTTACATTTTGTTCCTGAGGCCTCTCAGCTTCTCAGGAGAAAAAAATCCCAAGGAAAGGATTTTTCAGAAAATATCATAGCTACACCATCCGACGCTGGCTATTCAAGTACTACTCTTTTTAAGGATAAAAAGCCCAAATTCCTGAAATCAGTGTGATTTGTCTCACCCAGGAGCACGCAGAGCAGCAGCAGGAACCAAACTGGGGCACTGTGCAAACCCAGGGCACTGGGAATATTCCTCTGTCTGCTCTGGGGTGCCCTGACCCCCAGGGCAGCACTGACTCTGACCCTCATCCATGGAGAAAGGTTCCCAGACTTCAGGATGGAGTGGAAACCACTAAAGTGTGGAACAGATTATAGAGAGCAGTGTAGGTCTGTCACTGGGTGAGAAATTCAGGTTTTGGGATTTTTTAGTATGTTGTGGATGGAAGCAAGATGGAGGGCACAGGGTGTCATCTTGGGTTTCTTCTTCATGCTGCTTCTTCCTTCTTCTCCATGGGTTTGGGTGGCATTTTGTAATTGGGCAGAAAAGTCTGCATTGGCATCAGTTATTGGGTTAAAAAGGGAAAATAATCTAGGTGGCAGTTCTTAACTGGGTAGTTTAGTCTTAAAAGACCTTGGAACAAGAGACTGTGGCCATTTTGTGCCTTGCTGCCGAACTCATGGTCGTGAGGCTGTTTTACTGATAAGAAATAATAAACACCCGAGTCTGAACATGAAACTACCATCTCAAGTGCCTTCAATCCAGACCCAGAGAAACTGATAGGGCACCCCAAAAGCCCCCTGGAAGGTTATCAGGGTGTGTGTGTGTGCTCCCAGCTCCCTGGGAGGATTGCTCGTGTTCATTAACTCCAGCTGCACCCAGACCTTTCACTCAATTCCTCTCCAGGAGCAGCACCTGGGAGTCATCTCCCCATCTCCCACTGCCTGGCCATGAGAATTCCATGCTCCATGCCTGCTCAGAGCAGTGAGAGGGGTGAGGAGCTGCAGCAACTCTCATTATGGCTATTTTGGCCATCTCCTGACAACCTACAATAGGGGCTTTCTCATCAAAGCAGAGTGAAGCTCCTCTGGTAATAACAGATGTTTTGTGCTCTGCTGAGTGGGGAAATTTGCTCCAAGTGAAGTTCAAAGCTGCCTTTCCCAGAAAACAGACTGGGAAATGATTTCACAGGTCAGTGTGGAAGCTCCCACATCCCCAGAGAGCTCCCTGGGAGAATCTGCCTGGAGTCTGAGCTGGGCTCTGGCCCATCCAGCAGGGAATGGAAAGGGAACACCTGTGCTGAGCAGAAAATGCAGCAGCAGCAGCAGGTGGAGGCTGACCCCTGGGTCCTGAAGGGGGAGAGCTGTCATCAGGGGCCAAAGGAAGAGCACAGCTCCTGACTGTGCAGAAGCTGTCCCAGAGATCAGCTGGAAGCTCCTTGCCCCACATTCCAGCAGCTCTCCTCGGCCAGGAGGCAAACTCATCCCAAAAGACTGGGGCAGGAAAGGGGAGCTCAGCACAGAAATAACACAGGTAAGTGCAAAACAGCCATCTACTTAGAGTTCAAGAAAATAAGAACAAAATACAAGTCCTACCCTCAGCCTCTTTTTTTTTTTCTCCCCATGAAGTTGGAAACAAATTAATTACAAAGTTTGAGATATTTTCCTTTTTCCCAAGCCGTATTTTCCTTTTTCCCAAGCCAGGTGCTGATCTGGTCAAGTTTGACTTCAGAACACAAGAACTGCCAGAGAAGGGTCAGTCCACAAGCCCTAATAAAAAGCCTCTATATCATCCCACAAAAAAACAGCTTCACACAATTTGTAATTAGAAAAACTCCTCTGTGATTATTTTCAGGCTGCTGACTGATAGCATCCCGGTAATTCTTGCTTTGTGACAAAACAATTCTGAATTTTCCAAAAGTCCTTTATTTTAAAAAATCTAGCCTTAAAACCACACAAAATGATGCTCAGCAGATCCAAATTTCAGCTGTACCAATGAGTTACAGCTACTGGAATTAGCTCAAGGAGGTCTGGAGTTCCTGGAACAAACCAGTTGTGCTCAGTCTTTATCTCCCATTTCACTCCCAACAAGGTATCATAGTCCAAATACATCGAGGTGGGAGTAGAAACACAGATATTAGAAAAGGAGAATAGTAGAAATAAAGATGACAGTTGCTGATCTCTTCAAGAAAGCTTTTAAATGGGCTCTTACAAGAAATTATTCCACCTACCACATAAAGGAGCACAAGCTTGACTGTAAGAAGCAGCTGATGCTGAATTTTAATCATTTCCAACCTGGGTAATTATTAGAGAAAATGATTTACAAGCTTCATAAATTAATCAACCCAAGCAGCAGCTTGCCATTTTCAGCTGTTCCCAGGCAATCCTCCTGTTTTATCTGGGAAGGGCAGGACAGGCAGGAACACAGGGGGTGACACCAGCTCAGAGCTTTGGGGCTGATGGCACCATTGGCATTCCCGGTGTGGTGGCACCAGAGCAGCTTTGGGATGTCCCTGTGCACATCCCAGCCTCCCCAGGCAGCTCCAGGAATCCATCCTTAAATAATGCTGGAATTCCGTGCCAGGATACTGCCACAATCCCAGCAGGAACAGCTCTCAGCTCCTCCACCCCTGCACACAGGGCACTTTCCAGATGTAAATCAGGTTTCCTCACTGCAGGAGCCAACTCTTTCCCTCAGCCACAGATCAGGGAAACTCTGGAGTTCCTGGAGATTGTTTCTGAGATTCCCCCATCCTCTCACTGCCAGTGAGAGGAGGAATGAGCCAAACCACAGCTTGACAAGGACAGCTGGAAACTGAGGCTGCGTTACAGAACTTGTACCAGCACCACTTTGGTTAAGGATGAGGCAGATCAGAGCCCAGCTCCTCACCTGGCACAAACCTCCCTGAACCACTGGATTCAAACCCTGCATTTCCACACCTCCTTTCTTTGGGGGCTGGGAGAATTTTGAGTAATTTTGCTACCACAAGTAAGGAAGATCCCTGCCTTGCAGAAGACAATCACCAGGAGTGACAGTAATCTTTTCCCACCACATTTCAGCTGCCAAATTACACAGGAAACACTGCTATGATATCACAAGGTAAGAAAACGGTACTGAAAACTATTCAACAGGTTGTAGCACCAACTCTTTGCTGAGGGAGATACTGCCCAGCACCAAGATTAAAACCTCCTCTGGTTCTGGGAAACTTAATGCCTTTATATCCTTTGTATTCTCTATTCCCAGTGTCCAGGAAAAATAATAACCTCTGCAGCAGATCATGATCTCAAACATCTGCAGTGCTTCATCTACACACAGGAATCAGCAGGAGATAAAGGAAACTTGTGTCAGATTTGCTGCACTGGGGAAAAGCTAGACAAGCAAGGGTAAAAGGATAAAAAACTTTCACGCTCACAGAGGCACGAGATGATACCTGCATCAAAAGTTACCATCATTTTTCTTCAAGACAACATATCAAGCACTGCTGGAGAGGACAGGGAGAAGGAGGAGGGACCCTTATCCAAAATCTCAAATCCTCCATTAAATAAATTAATAAAACACATCCTGGCCCATGCTGCCTCAGAAATGCAGCTGGTTAAGGCTCGAAACACAGAGAGCACAAGGAAAAGATGATTTGCAAAGAGTGATAAAGTGATAAAAATGAGGAGAATCAGAAAAGATCCCCGTGGTCCTGGCTCCCTTCTGCTGCCAAATTGGTGCAGAGGGAGAGAGAAAATGTGCAACATCCAGAGGGAGAAAGGAAGGGCAGGGAAACAGGGAATGTGAGGATGAGGAATCCTCCTGAAGCCCTCAAGTTAGAGGGCAGAACTTCAGCAAACTGTTGCTCAACTAATTAAAAACACAACCAAAGGGGGGCAAAAAACAACCAAAACAAGAAACACCAAGGTTTTCTGTAAGCACAAGCCAAGCTCTCATTTTCTCCACAGAAACCACAGCTTCCCACCACTGATACAGGGGAGGAGTAATGCACATTTTTTTAAATCTCAGTCTCAAATTAAAGTGCATTTTGTGCCTGAAAATGAGGTTATTCATCAGGCTTTTTTTTTTTTTCTCCTCCAAATCTGCATACATTAAATAACAACACATTCTATTCCACAGCAGGTAGCAATTATCCAGTTAATGCCTACCCAAACTGAACCTACAACTTTTAAGGCAGAGTTGACATCTATTGTGCTTTTTTGTACCATCCAGCACAGAACTGAGCCCTTGGAAAGAAGGATTTGTTTCCAAAGTAGCAAGAAAATCTGAGTTCAGGTCAGAGCTGCCATAAAACCAACAAACCGTATTTAACATCAGATTTGGGAAGGAACCATGAGAAATATCAAAAAACTCGCACAGAGATGAGGAAATTCTTCAGTCTCTTAGCTCTTGTGATAAAGAACCCTGCACAGATTTGCTTCTTTCCAGCCAGGAAGCCAAATTTTTATTCATTTCTTATATTTTGGTTGAACTACAATCGATCCTGAATGCTGAAGTAAAGAAATACTGAAACTACATGACCAACGTGGTATAAACGAGTCCCCACTCACATTATCAACAGGTTTCTCTCTAGAAATGTAAGAGGAATTTAGTGACAAGCACCAGTTTTTTCTCTCCTCACTTTTCTCCCCTTAATTCTTGTCCTGCTGGGGATAAGCAAGAGAAATAAGAGTATAAAAAGCATGCATAAGCTTGGAAAAAAAATAAAGGTACATTCTCAGCTACTGAAAATAAGAACTACCATCAACAAAATTTCTTTTATCCTAGGATTGGATCCCTCCAGTATTTGCTTTGTCAAACACCACTTGTCCTGGACCTAAATTTTCTGATATATTAATGTATTTCACTGTTTTCAATGGTCACAATTTATAAGTTCTGTACCAACTTAACTTGCCAGGCTTTTTTTTTTTTGTACCTCTCAGAGAAACATACTCTGCCTAAAAATGTGTGGCAGAACACACACACAAAAAAAAAAAAAACCCAAAACATTCAGTGCTTACAAAACAACCTCAAAGCCCAACTCTGCTTTGCCCAGTTAGTTAATTTGCTCTGAATTAAGTGAATTCATTAGGAGCAACAGATTCTCACAGTCCATTTGAGATGCTGAGCTCCTCCACAAAGACCTCCCAATTTGTTAACAAAACATTTCTGCAAATGAAACCACATTCCATTTTTCCCACTATTCTCAAAAAACCTGAATGTGGGAATTGTGGCCTGTAAGATTTTTGCTGTAGCACAATTCATCACACACCACCAGGAAGAAGGGGTTTGTTGTTTTTTTTAAGTTAGCAGCAGTGAGAACCTGAAAAGCCCTGCATCAATTCCGAAGCGTTTTGGTCACGTTTTGGTGAAATCCTCACACTCCACTTGTGCACTTTACATTGCCCACGCCTCGTTGCTCCCCAAGCAGTGAATTTGCACCCCAAGACCTCCTCAGCATCTCTGTTCAACCTCAGACCCAATTCAGGCTCCAGGTTTCAGTCTGCCTTCCAGACTGAGGAGTTAATTCAATTAACTCCTGTAGCTGCATTCCACGGAGCAAGAGACAGCCCCAGTAAAAATGCACTGCAACATCTTCCTGTTGTGACAGATTTATCTTTCATCCAACACACACCTTCTGAGAAGGCCCAGCCCTGACAGTCTGGGGCTTGCATCACCTCACAGCACTGAAAATCCCTCCTGACTTCTGCAGTGCTGTGATTTATACAGGATATTCATTCTTATCTACAGAGAAAAGCTTATAAATTATCCACACCTCCCACCCCACTCTGTCTTTATTCTGCCAGGGGAAGGTCACCTCGCTTGTTTACATCAGAGGGAGCAAAGTCACAAGGAGGAACAGACAAACCTGTGTGTACACACAGCCTTAATCCCCCCTCAAAACCCCAGATCCACTTAAACCACTTTTTATTAATTTCTATTTTTATATTCTTTAGGGAATAACAGGGGACATCCTGAATAATGTATATAATTCCACGTCCTCTGGAATGCCAACAAAATTTCAAGATACATTAAGTAGCTTAGTACCAAGGCATGGAAAACACATCAGCAAAGCCATTCCACTGAACAATGTGGGAAAATCGTGGAATAAAGAGAAGGAACTGGAAAATTCTTCCCCACAGTGATTGTTCAGGTCATTTAAAAATGACTGGCAAAGCTGGAGTATGCTGGTGGGGTTTTTGTGGGATGCACAGCTGGGAGCTGGCTGGTCAGAAGAGGCAGCTAAGCCATGGAAGACCCTCCTGGACATGAGCTGAAGAAGCCTGGAGAACCTTCCCATCTGAGTCTGCTTGGTAAAGCCCAGACAGAACGAGCTCTGCAGGGCTGGGACTGAACCAAGAACCCAACAGAGCTGAAGGCAGCTGCTCCCTCCTATGTTTGTTTACCCAAATTCTGTTTTGCTCTGCTGCTCCCTCCCTCTCAGTGCTCACATCCAACACATTGACCATTCCCAAACCACCTCCAAAGCTATTAAGCCTCTTCAAAACCCACTATTTCTTCCCCAACAGTCAAAAGCACAGATTGGCTAAAAAAAAATAAATTGTTTTGAAAAGTGTTCCTTCCCCTGGACTGCTCCAACCTGGACACCTCACTTAAAAAGACATTCCATAAACCTTGTCCATCTGATGCAGCACAGCCAAAAGGATCATTATTTCCAAAAGCAGGGGGAGGAATGGCTGTGCCATGTGTTTAATGGGCAGCTCCACAAGGACAGCAGGGGCATTACCTGGTGGATGAATCACCTCATTAAACAAAACAAAATGCACCAGGAATTGGACAGCAAGGCCCAGAGTTGCTTTCACCAGCCCCAAGTTTTGCAAGAACAGCATTAAAATCCAATGCAATCAGAATGACTCCAGCAAGGTTTGTGTTTTAAATACTGATGCACGGTTGAATTAAATATATTAATGTATGTATAATATATTATCAACTCTCATCCAAACAAAGTTTATGCTCACAGTGCACCAAGCTGTTCACTCTTTCACTTGGTCTATCGTAAAGCTTAGGTAAAAGCAAAGGGTAAATTAATTCTTGGAGTGAAAGCACAGTTTCATTGCATTCCTTAGGACTGAACTTTCTGCCATCCCAACAATAAACACTGAATTTTCCTACCAGCTGCAAACCACAGAGCTCAGATCCTGTTCTTACATAAAAATCCACCCCTGACTAAAATGCAACCACCCATAACTTAAAAACACACAGATTGTGCAGCTTTCCTCAATACCAGACTAACACCTGGACCAAAACCAACATAACTCCCCTCACAAAATTCCTTGGACTTTGTAATGAACTCTTTTCTTTTCCCCCGTGCAAGGTAAGATCCCCTTTCTCTCTCCTTAATGTGCATTTCAATTTCCTCTTAAAATTCATGAGGTTCCCATTTCTGAAGGGCCACCTTGTTAGGTCTGTGTTCCACCTGTTTTGACAGCAAAAAGAGAAACCCCACCAGTCTCTTCTATTAACAGTTTTCATCACATTATATTCAAATTAGAAACTAAGATGGCTTATGAATATTTCCTTTTGAATTAGAAGACCAGTTTCTGATGTGAAATGGAGTTTATGATAATTCAGAGCTTATCTGCACAGCTTGGTGTCTTTGTCCTCCTTAGATAAACAGTGTGTGTATCACACACCTGATAACTGCCCTGGGACTTAATCTGCAACTCAACTAACTTCATTTTTAAAGTTTTCTCCACACAGTGTTTGATTGTTAATCTCTCCTCAAATTTTCATGCCAGATGGAGGAGATATTTTAGAGGTATTGAACCAGAGGAGGAAAAAAAATTATTTCCCTCCTTTCAAAGAAACATTTTTTTTAAAAGGGAAGCAATTCTCCCCATAACTTTTGCACACTTGAACTCACAGCCCATTCAACTCCATGGATCCCCCTTTCCACTGGCATTTGGGACAAGCCACGTGTGCACTCCCTCCCACACAGCACATTCCCACCAAACCTGGACCAAGTCTCCTGTTTCAAAGGGAGGGCTCAGCAGGAAAAAGCTCAAGCTCAAAATCCCCATCCCCTTGAAGCACAGGAGCATCAGCACCTCCCCTGGCCATTTTCATGGATGGAACAGCATCAACCCTGCTGACCTGGGCCATGGCTCAGCCTCAGGGAATTCCCAATTCCCTTTCCTGGCTTTGGGGCTGATCTCCATCTCCTCGAGACAGACTCTTCCTTTACACACAAATTCACCATTTTACCATTACAGGGTTCCTAAGAACAATTCAACAATGAAACAAGAACACACATTAACAACTTTAACGTCCCTCACTCTTGCATTCTCCCTGGATCCAAAAGCAGTCAGTGCTGTCTGAAATGAGAAGTCCCAGGCACACCTTTTGTGCCAGAACAAAACTGCTCTTCTCTTCACACAGGCTTCATGCATCCATCTCTTAATATCCACAGCTCAGAGAGCCACAAGTCCTTCTTTAACCTCCAAAAGCATCACCCTGCTCCCTGTGCTAAGGCAATCCCTCCTCTGAGCCTCAGTGCTTCCTGCTGCACACCACACAACTCCTGCCACACCTCCTCAGGACACCAGCAATCCACACCATTCCTGACCCAGCTTTTTCTCTACTTTATGAAAGTGCTCTGTAAAAAACACAGCCATGCTCTGTAAAAAACACAACCATGCACTCACCCTTCTGTCTCAGCTGAACTTCCCCAGCAGCACAACATCTCCTCTCCATGGGTTCTGGCCATGCTACTCCCCATTAACCTTATTTATCTGATTAATCCTCTGGAGGCTCTTCATTACCTGATTGACAGCAATCAAAGGCTCATCACTACCACCTCATCTCCTGGTTACACACACAAAGGCCACAGAGAAAATAATGGAGGAAAAATATCAGGACTGCTCTTGGTTTAGATTTATCACCTACCACTTGGGTGTTGACTTACACTTGTCCATATAAAATTGAACAAAATTTTCCCCCCTTTCTTTTGAAACATTTGAAATATCCCTGTTCCTCCAGGTTCTCTCAGGCAGCTGACAAGCATTTAAATAATGTCTCACGAGCAAATTGAAAAGCTGGGAGGAGCAACATGTGTAGGGATTTGAGGAACTGAAACAAGGAGCAGCTCTGCAGGAAAATGAATTTAATTAAAGTTACTCATGCAGGCTCTCAGCCTTAGAAATCTATAAATCTGGAAAATCATTTCCCTTTCAATTAAGTTTGTATTTGTCATTTTGGGAGAGATAAAAACAAATCCCCATTGATCAGGTTTTCCAATAGTGAAAACTTAGGAGAAATTCATAACATGGAACTGTGAAATGTTTAACACAAGAAAAATTCAGAAAAGCCAGTGAGGATCTCCAGACCTCCAAGTCCCACCAGAGCCAAATGATTCCTTTTTCAAGTTGCAAGTACAGCTGTACCAACTGGAGATGTTTCAAGGCAGTGTCTGTGTTCTGACTAATACTCTGAGGAGGACTCATCACCTCACTCCCACTTCCTATGCAAGCACTGCCAAAAAAAAAAAAAATTATCTTCTCTCAGAGGGTTTTCTAGAACATCTGAATTGAACACCTGAGCTGAGCTGTGCTCTCAGCCCCCTCTTTCCAGCACTGTCTGGAGCCTGCAGAGACCCTCCTCCCACAGCCAATATCCAGAGTCAAATATATCAAAGGGCCAGGATGAGTGACTGTGATGCTGCTGATGCAAAGTCATTGATTTTAGAACAAGCTCTGGACAAGCCCATTCAGCTCCCTCCTGATACCCACACAAGGAATCCTGACTGAGATTCCTTCAGTGCTGCAAACTGGGGGGAAAGGCTCTCCCAGGAGTGCCAGGTTAACTCTGCTATAACCAAACAGAGAATCTGCTGATGCTGACCCCATCCCTGAACTCCATAAATTCCTCTCTCCTCACCCACACAGAAACCTGAACTCATCATTTTCAGAGTTTGTTTACAGTCCAGATATTTCCCCTCCACAGCACGGAGAGCAGCAAGTAATGATCAGCTGTTCTGCATGTGCTCTAAAACCCAGCACTAATTCCAGCGAGGGAGATCAAGGGCTCCAACTCTCTCCTGTTCAGATCTTCCCCAGCTGTTCTGCGGTGATCACACACAGGAGAAGCAGCCCTCAGCACTCCCGGATGGGGCATTCACGGTGTTCTGGGGGATTTTCAAAAACCAGCCTGAATGAAATCAAAGGCAAAGCGAAGGTTCTCAGCTTTCCCCCCAGGCAGAATTCCCACTGAGCTCGGCAAGGGCTGAAGCAAACTCCTGAAGAGCTGATTTGAAAGCAGGGATCCAAGGCTGGGATTTATCTGTGCACACACACACAGAACCCCACACTCTGCCTGACCTGGCAGTGAGTTATTCATTCAGAAGGAATCCAAGGCTGTCACTAAAAAAAGCTTCAAAGGGTGGAGAGGAATAGATATTTCACCTCATTCACCTCGGGAACAGTGGGAAGAGTAGCTGGGAGTGAGAGCTGCAGGAGTTTCAGTGAACCACAGGCAGAGCCAGCCTTCCCTGCAGGACATTTGAAACCTTTCAGAAATCTCACTTTGCCACAAGCGAGGGCCACTTGTAAAACAAACAGGGCAGCAAGTGGAATATTTGGGATTTTATTCCCTCTTCCATATCCTCTGGTCAGAAGAATGGCTACAGAAATCCGTGAGGGGATGAAGTCTGTAAATTTAATCAGATCTGTACAACTGTGGCACCCTCACTGAGCATGAAAATCCGTGCTGGAGTTCTTAAGAGCAGATCCTTAATAAATTTTGGGGCAGTGTCCTAATCCTTGGCTCAAAAGAGACTGAGAAAGGAGCTAGGGGGACACTTTGTCCAAGTTATTGACTGAAATGAGGAAAAAAACAGCAACATTCTTTTCCCTCTTGAATTTAATGAAAATAAAACAGGACTCTGAAAGTAAGGCTAGAGGTAGAAACTTCTCTTTACATTTATTTCTGTCGTAGCATCATATCCTGCAATACTCCAGAAACTCAGATTTCATCTGATTTCCACCTGGCACACAGAAAATTCCTCACATTGTCTCCTCTAAAAGGTGTTAGCACTGCACTGGAGGGTTATAAAATCAGAGGAGACATCATTTGCTCCTTTGGCTCATTGTCTGTCTCTCTGGGGTACAAATCTCTCCCAGAGCTGCTGGAATGAGCAGGGCATGGTGGGCAGTCTGTAACACCCAAGCTCCCCAAATATGGGGTGAAGTTCCAAAATCCCATTTTATTTGCAGCAGAACTCATCAAACACCATGAGGAGGGAGAGGTAACTGCTCCAGCCAGGAATTCCAGGGGGGAATAAGGATGTCAAACAGGGGGGGCTGCTGGTCCCAACAGCCTCAGAGAGTGATTCATGGCCCTCTGTCCGTGCCCTGACACAGCCCCCAGCCACCCTACATGCTCCAAGTTACCTTGGAGTTATTTGCCTCAGAAGGCTGCAGAGACATCCTTGGAATGGGAATTCAGTCCTTCCCATGCTCCAGCACCAGCAGCACAATAACCACATTGTCCTCTCCCAGCCCTCGAGCAGCCAGCTTGAAACAAACACTCAATTTCATATATGGACATTACTCTATAAAATGCTTGGCCTGACCCCCTGAGATGCTCACTGTGACCATCAGAGAACAGCTGATCAAGTTATGCTCTCCCCTGAGCATTTTTACACTCTCAGGCTTTGTCTGGACTGTTGGGAGCAGCTCACTCTCATCCCAAGATGCCCAGGATCCCTCCATGCCCAGCCAGAGGGATTCTGACAAACAATTAATCAGGACTCAGGACTGCATCTGCCTCGTGTTTACAGCCAAGCAACGAAGTGGGCTGAAAAAGCATCTGAAAGGATAATACTTCAAACCTGATGACTTTGTGCTTGGGCTCTGTTTTCCTGGAAGGAGTCTGCTCACAGATCATGTTTGAGAGACCCAGCAGACACAGGGAATTGATGAGCTTTTAGGTAAACCAAACATATGGTGCTTGCTACGTTCCATCTATCTGGTAATCAGTCATTTAGCAATAAAGGCACAAGAAAATTTGGCCAGCTCCTCAAGACCCGACATCTGAGGAGATCAATTACAGCCTTAATTTAGACAAATTTTTCACAGCAATTTTATTCTTATTACATTGTCTTTCCTGTTCCATGGAGTTTTCACTAGCTCCTGTGGAAAATGAGACCTGGATTCTTCAAACTGTACTGTGGACATAAACCATCAGTGAGTTTAGGGAATGAAATGCTGGATTAATCAAGGCACTGGCCAGTAACAGCTCCAAGCTGTTCTGTTTTGCCAGCTGGATTAAAAAATTCACACTGAATATTGTTATTTTAGTATTCTTAACTGAAGCTTCTCCAATGTTTTCCCTCTTCCCAGGCCTCCATCCCATAGGAAAAAGGCCCACTCTAGATGCACAATTCCAGAAGAGAGGTCAGGGTTGTTTTCTGCCAACAGGACCACACTCAGGTAATAGCTCCAAACACCGAGATCTGCCAGAGCAGGGGGACCTGGAAAAGGCCAAACTTTGGCCAAACCTGTTGAAGGAGCTCTTCCTCTCACACTCCCTGCAGGATTTAATGTTTCACTGAAAGTAAATGTAGAACTGAAACCCAGGAATAAGGTTGAGGACATGGCAGCCATGGAGAGTCAAGTAGGTATTGACAGGCAAAAAAAAAAAAATACCCCAAATTCCTATTAAATATCTTGCCTCTATTTCACTCCCCAGCCCTCTCCGAATCCCCCTGGTGCTGACACTCTCAGAGGGCTCCAGGAGATCCAGGCAGCATTTCCCCAGCTGGCCTGCATTAGAAGAACAGCTTTAAAATGACATTTTAACCTCAGTGTGCCACATAAAACCAGCTAGTGCCTGTCTGCCACCATCCTGCCCTGTGTGCACATCCCTGCTCCCACTCCCAGCACAAAACCAGATTTCTTCATGTCCCTTCCATTCAATACTGAGATGCAGAACAGTGAGAAATTATTAAAGACTTGAAAAATCAATTTGGGCATTTTAACTCCGAGCTCAGACTCCTCAGCTCCTGCAATTTGTGTAACAGAGGACGCTGCTAAGACGGCTTCATAAAGTGAATTAGAGCAAATAATTTCTTTGTTCAGCTCCAATATGCTCCAAAGATGGATTCTATATTATATTACATCAAGGGGATTTAAGCATTAATACTTCAATACCAAAGAGCTGGGAATGCAGGCAAAACTGTGGCAAACTGAACAAATCAGGATTTGCTTGTTTGACTGCAATACACTTTCTTTAGAAGAGCATTTGACTGAGAAGCATTTTTAAAAATGAGTATTTAATTTGATTTCCCATATGGTGTTTAGGAGGTTGGGGGTATGGGATTACCATTAAATATTGTGTTAGATGTACAAAAACCGCAGGCAGACAAGAAAACTGAGGGTTTATACATCAAGTGTGGGTGGGTTTTGTTTGTCTGTTTGTTTTTATTTCAAACATTCCTCGGTTCATTTACAGCATCCTCCATTCTGAAGAGATGATATTTTAAAAGGAGGTTCAGTGCTGTAACACAGAACCCAATCTATAGCTCAATATCTGCAGTCTGGGAGCCTGACATAAAAGATAAGAAACAGATGTAGGGTGAGATGAAGAAATGTGTCTATTGAGGAGTTTCAGCGCGATTTGGCACAAAAATAATTGAAGTCAATATGCAGAAAGCAAAGCTGTCAGCAAATTGCAATGCTCGACTGGAGCACAAATGTATTTACAAAAAGGAATTCTACAGAGGCCAGACGTGGTCTACCAGTTGAAATAGATTAGGAGCACATCAGGATTCATCTGCTTTGCTCCAGCCAAAGTGTTCACCCTGAATACTCAAAGAAAAACATTTATTAAATTTGAACCATGAATCTCCCACCAGAAACTTCCAGTTATGGAGCTGCTGGACCAAGGCTTCCCAGTAAGAGCACTGGGAGCAGATCCTGCAGAGCCCCTTTGTCCTGGGCTGTAAGATGGGTGAATTCTATCCCCGCCTGTCAGAGCTGGGGCAGTTCTCTGCTGCTCTTTGGGCAGTTTTCTTTATCTCTCCCACAGCCAATCCTCCCTCCAGGAGATCTCTGCTGTTCATGGGCCATTCATTATTAATTATCTCCTGTCCATGGCCAGGGAGTGTCCCTGCAGGGCTGATCCAATCCCATCATCCCATGGGGAGATGCTCCGCCCAGGGGAGGAGCCAAGCATTCCTACCTGGGTACAATCTGAGCTTTGGGACAGCACAGCAGCCTCTGCCCCCTGCATTGCCAGAGGAGCAGCTTCTTCTGCCCTGCATTCCCAGAGGAGCAGCTTCTGCTGCCCTGCATTGCCAGAGGGAGCCCAGGCCCATCTGCAGCAGCCCTGGAGCTGCAGAGGAAAACTCCCCCCTTGTGCAGGATCCCTGCTCCAGCAGAGCCACAGCTGGCACTGCAGGAGGGCTGAGCCCCCATGGGATGGGGCTGTGCCACCCCCTGACACACAGGGGACAGGGGCTGCTCTCACTCTGGCAGTGGTTTGTTTTGTATTGCTGCATTTTTATTTTAATTTTATTTTTCCCTAATAACTGTTATTCCTACTCCCATATCTGTGCCTGAGAGCCCCTTAATTTCGAATTTATAACAATTTTCCATTTCAAGGGAGGCTCCTGCCTTCCTTAGCAGACACTTGGCTTTTCAAACCAAGACACCTTTCTATGGAATTCACTAACACGCAAAAACATCTCCTCATAGTTCTGCCCAAAAATGGGAATCCAAACATTTTCAGCACAGAAAACCTTGAATTGTCCAAAATTTTGCCTTGAAGAAGTCACATTTCATTCGCATTTATTCCAAGTTTGAATCTGTAGTGCCTTTCTAGAGTTTGGACTAAGTCCCCCATCCCAGTTTATCATTTCACCAAATTTTCACAGTTTATTCCCAGTTCATTTTACCAATCCCACTCTGCTTCTTTTAAGGACATTTAATAGTGGTTTTAAAGAACTCTTCCAGCAGCACTGCTGTATTTGCAGGGGGTGACACCACAAATAGCAAACATCGATTCTGATTCCCTTGATTCTTTTGGCCTAATTCCATTTACACAGGGATGGGAGAGGAACAGCTCAGCCTCCCAGTATCCATTCCTGCTTCTGGAATAAATTCCACTATTATTATTATTATTATTATTATTATTATTATTATTATTATATTCCACCTTCCCATTGATACTGGAGTTTTTTAAAGACATTTAAAACCTGACTATAGATTTAAAGAGCCCATTTGAAAACTGAAAAAAAGAAACCAAATATTTTAAAAGCAAATTTGATCCTTTCCATTCTTTTCTCACCTCTTCCTTGAAAACAGAAGTCAGCCTTTGCTGCTTCACACAGATTTGCCTTTTTTTTTTTTCTAATTTAATTTAATATCAGTTCACTAGGAACTGTGGATCACTCCCTGCTGCTTGAGGCAGTATCAAACAAGCTCACACACTTTTCTCATTTGCTTTGTTCTTCTGAGTGGTGAACTTGTTCCAGGCCCATTACAGACATGTTAATTGTTATCTTAACAAAGAAGAATGGATTTGCAAAAGTAACGCTTGTCTGCCATGTATTCAACACACCCTTTAAGCCTCACACTGCTCTAAAAAGTCATTTGAAGATTATTTTGGAATTGATTTTACTTACCATTCTTATGTTTTGTTTATTATTTGTTCAACTGACAATAACTGCACCTCACAGGCTGCAGTGCTGCCACTGCTTGTTATTATTTATTTATTTGAAATTAATTTTCCTCTTGGAAAAGTGGAACCTGGCAGTTCAGCAGCCTCAATAGTTTAGCAGCCTGCAAGTTAATTTTCTAACTCCTGAGGAAACAAGAAAGGCCTAAAGATATTTAAAACTTCAGAAGTTTGGGAGGGATCTCCTAACTCAGAGCCCGTCCAGCCCCACTCAGCAAGGGTCATTTATGAGGCATCGCTGTGGAAAAATCTGATTTAATGACCTGTGCCTCAATGATTCTGTGGTTCTTAGTCAAGATATTTTCACTGGCAGATACTGGTATTACCAAGATATTTTACTGGTAGAGCTTCTGAAACAGAGCCCCTCCAGTCCACCCATCAAAAATGGTCATTTATGAGGCACTGCTGAGGAAAAACCCAATTGAATGGCCTGTACCTCAGTGATTCTATGGTTCTATCAGAAGTCACAATATTTTTACTGGGAGATACCAAGGTATTTCTGTGACAGTCACTGGATGAGCAATTATTCACCAGTTTTGCTCTCCCCCAAGGAGTTGCAGCATCATCAACTTTAAAAAACAAAGACAGGATTGCAGGACTCCCGAACACACAGCACCCAGAAAAGAAACGTTTCTGAATTCCTCAGGATTTCACTGGATCCTAGAAGCAATCCCAAAGTCTCAGTATTTGACAGTGCTCTCAGCAGCTGTGGTGACAGCACAGCAGAAGAGCGTGCTTTAAGCAAAGAGAATTAAATGTGAAAAACACAAGAGCTGAGGAGTTCAGAGCTCGCCCCTAACAGGAGCTCCTTTTGCTATAATTAGGCAAGCACAGAAAGAACAATTACATTTGCCTGAACCAATCTGGGTGAAGCTGACCTGATTTAAGCACATAAAATAAAAGGAAAACTGGATTTATGATGCTCACATTTTCTAGGAAGCAATTCTCATTTCTGCTTTAATTCACTCCAAAGCCTTGGGTCTCAATACAGCCAATAAACTCAGGTTTTCACATTCAATATTCATGAAAGAGACATAATAGAAAAATTAATATTGTGTTCATTTCTCTTCAAATGATTGGAAAATCAGCATTTAATTCCTACTTGGGTACCAATAAAAAAAACTGAATTACAAGAGTGACTAAGCCTAACAAGTGTGAGCACAAATGTTGCCTCTCACCCCAAAATGAAGTCGTTTGTTTGGCTGAGCTTTGGGAATTTCTGGTTGAATAAAAGTTGTGTTGCAGCTTTCACATCCCACCTGCCCAACAGCAAATAAAGATCTACAGGGTTTAATTAGTGACCATGTTAATGAAGCTCCTTTGGTATTATTACCAATCCCGCAGCAGAACTTGGATTTCCATCATTCCTGGAACTTTAGGAAGTTTGTCCTCTTCCTCCAGCTCTCAATCACAGAAACTAAAGAGAAACTCCAAAATATGGTTAAAAATCCCCCAAATTTACATAAAAGTACATTAAAATAACTTAATTTTGGAAGATATAGCAACCTTAGCCCAGTTCAATCAGAACAAGGAAAATAGGAGGGGACTTTAGTTAATTTTCAGTTAATTACAAAGTCCCTCTGAATTCACTGAAATGCTTTTGGTGAGAAGAGGAGGAGAGTGGGGTTAAATTTCTATAAACACCCAGTTGCTCTCTGCAAAACACTTGGGGATGTCGTCTCTTCAGATGCCACAAATTCTTAAAAAGTTGCAGAGAAAAAAATTCCCCCAACCTCTGGAAGGGTTTGAGGACTGAGGTGGTGAGAAGGAGTTGATGGATTTCTGTATATCAGAATAAAATACAAGTGCCTGGTAACATAAACCAGAAATTTGATTTGTTTTGTATGAAGCAAAGAAAGAATCATAATAAAAATCTGTATATTCACCTTCCTGTTAATTCATAGATGTAGGAACCACAACACCAAAATAATACCCCATTGGAGATTTGAAAAAGGAGAAAAAAAAAAATAATTAGGCTGAGTCTCAATAGAAAGAAAATATTCCAAAAATCCCAACTCATTGAGGTTTTCAAAATTAGATCAAAACAAGCAAGACATGAAATGCCCTGCTTTTGATTTTTCACAGCTGTATCCCCCACTGAGCCACCTTTGCAGGGAAACATCATCTGCATTTTATATTCCAATTAGTGCATTAATCTTTCCCTGATTATTTATTCACATTTAAAAGAGTTTCCTTGTTCCATTTTGTAGCTTGCAGAGGGATGGGGAGAATGTTGCTGGCTATTTCCAAAGGAGATGCAAGCACCTCTGTTCTCCTTCAGACATATCAACTTCCTGAAATTAAGATTAATAATCACATGTGTCATGAGAAAAATAATTGGTTTAGACTTCATTATTCATAAAAAATGGGGCAAATCCTGCTTTTTTTGGTTTCCCTTAATGCTACTTTCTCCCTTGGCAGAGATTCCTGAGTCCTGTAAAGAATATGGATCTTCTAATTCTATCATTAGGAAAAAAATATCTTTAGTACAAATTTTACCTAAATTCTTCTCTGAAATCATCAATAGTAATTCACTTCCTCCAAGATTTTTAGCATTTTACACAAAAAGTAAGGCTCTGGTGTTTAGAAATTGCATCACAATAAACAACTTTTCTGTAAAAAAAAAAAAAAATCTGGATTGATTTCTTCTCAATTAGGGTGGTCAGGCATTGCAAGGGAGTTTTGGAGTCCCCATCCCTGGAGCTGTCCAAGGAATGCCTGGATGCTGGTCTGGTGGAACTGGTGTTGATCAAATGTTGGACTTGATGATCTTGGGGGTCTTTTCCAACCTCAGTGATCCTGTGTTTCTGTGAAATCCATTCAAAATCCACCCAAAATCCACTGAGCACCTGGAAACAGGCAACCCTAAAAGCACAGCAGCTGAGCACATAATTTATTCCATAGCTCTCCTCTTCCTATCTGGATATTATCTGGAGACAGATGGGGAAGACAATCAAACAATCATTAATTGCATCATTTCTGCCACGTCCAGGTGAGAAACGACAAGTGTGAGGCAGCTTTGGCTGAGTTTCTTGATCAAACAGCTCAGGTCAGTTGTGACCAGAAGGATTTGGATGTCCTTGGGAATACTCCCAGTCTAAAAAGATTTTTATCAATGCCCATTTATTCTATCAGCAGAAAAATATTTGTGTTTTCCTTCAAATGAGGCTTTTTTCCAGCACTTTCCCAGATGAGTGATTAAAATAAAAAACAGAAATCTTACCACGACACTCCAACAACTTCTCTGTGAAAACAAAAAAATAAAAAGGGCATCAGATTTCTGTCGGTTGTGAGCAGCTGAGGTGATTTGTCATCTGTAAAGCACGGTGATAAAACACCATGATCACACGGGGCTTCAAAAAACAACTTTCAAAGCGCTCTTCAGAGCGTGCTTTGATCAAAATGTTTACAAAGCAGCAGCTTTACAAGAGGTTCCTGAGCATCAATCTTGATTAGGGTTATTTACCAACACAGCAGCAGCAGGGGAGGCACCTCTGGAGCTGCACTTCTCACCCACAAATCCAGGAGCCGAGCTCCTTTCCTTGCCCTCGGAAAAAGGAAGTTTTCATTAAGCTCAGAAGACAAAAGACAACAATGGGGCTTCTGAAGTGATTCAGGATTCAAGTGATTCCAGGAAAACCTGGAATTATAAATAGTGCCAGAAAAAGGACTGCTGGAAAAGAGTGTGCAACTCTACTTTTAGTGCAAAAATACCAGAAAAAGAGTAAAACTCAATGCCAAGAGCACAGGGAACATGATTTAATGTTGAATTTGCTGGCAACCACAACATGGGAAGAGATGAGAATCTTGACTCCATGTTTCAGAAGGCTGATTTATTTTTTTAATATATATATTATATTAAAACTATACCAAAAGAAGAAAGGATTTCATCAGAAGGCTAGCAAGGAATAGAAATGAATGATAATAAAATTCTGTGACTGACCAGAGAGTCCAAGCCAGCTGGACTGTGATTGGCCATTAATTAGAAACAACCACATGAGACCAATCCCAGATGCATTCCACAGCATCAGATAACCATTGGTTACATTTCATTTCTGAGGCCTCTCAGCTTCTGAAAAAATCCCAGCAAAAGGATTTTTCATAAAATTTGTCCGTGACAATTTATCGTAACTGTGGCTGATTGTGGCAGCAAATCATGGAATCCTCCAGGGCTCCTCAGGAATCATGGAATCCTCAGGGCTTCTCCAGGAACCTTCACAATCACCAAGTCCAACATTCAACTAAATACCCCCAAACCCCTAAATCATATCCCAAAAAGCCAAATTTGCACATTGTGTGAAATCTTCCAGGAATGGTTTAAACATTTCCACTCCCACCAGCCCCCTCCAGTGTTTAACCACTCCTTCACTGAAAAAATTCTTCCTAATATCCAACCTGAACCCCCCTGGAGTGACTTGAGGCCAAAATATTGATCAGATTTATGCTCCTCACTCTGATTCCAAATAGTGCAGAAGAATTCCAGGCCAAAACTAACCCTGACCAACCAACCAACACCAAAGCTTCCCCAAAAACCCCAGCCAGTTTAATTTAACCAAAATTCAGCTGGGAGGCACCAAAATATGCACAGCAGAGCACATCAAGAGGCTGGGAGGAAACCACCAGGAACACAAAGAGTGAGTCAGAAGGAGAGACCTGATCCCAAAAACCCTTCCTGTTCTCCCAAGGAGGCACCATCAAGGGGTAATCCAAGATGTCCAAATCTCCACAAGGGGATTGAGCTGAGGGAGGTTCCTTTCCTCACATTCCTGAACCATTAAGGCCAGCAGAAGTTTGCTCCACACAAATATGGCAGGCAGGAAAACACAAATATGAAACCAAAAATGGCTCACACACCACCTCTCTCCTAATTCAGAAGGTAATTCTGATTTTCTTCTCCTCCCTCACCCATCAGTGCACTCCAGCAAAGCTGCACACACATAAAATGAGGGCAGAGAGGGTTTATTTAAAACACTGAGCATCCATTCCCTTCTTCAGGTTGTGTTTTACGGGCTTGCATGAATTTTGGTAGCAGAACACCAAGATAAAAGCCCATAATTCAGTTTTCTCTTGACTCTCTCTGTTTGCCTACTGCAAATCTCTGTTGACAGCCTTCTCCCCTCAGCTGGGGCTGATTTAATACAGCTGCAGCCTCTCTCCCTCCACCTCTCCTGGAATCTTTTCTTGCTTTTCACAACCCCAAACCTTCCTTTCCACTTCCACTGGTTATTTAATTCCATGTGCACCACGTTCGGGGTACTCAGTGTAGTAAATATCACACAAAACGTGCCACACCAAGAGGAAAAGAGCTTTGTGAGCCCCTGAGATGAAGCCAATTAAAGGAGTAACTTTATCTGTGAGTATTATGAATTAACAAAAGGAAAAAATGGCTGGATTCCCCAGCCTGGACTGAGAGGATCTGCTCTCTGATAAAGAAATACAGAAATTAAAATATGAACACTTCTGATGGTTCAGATTTGATTAGATGGAGGAGGTTATGCCTTAAGAGGTTACAGATTTCACTGTCTTGCTTTGGATTATGTCCATTTTTTGTAAATAACACACTACCCAGAGATTATGAGGGGATGAAAAACCCCCCAGTGCCCCCAAACCACCCCACTGCCAAGGTCACCTGTGCTCCATTCCCTCAGGTCACTGGACTGGGGTTCTGAGCTGGAAAACGAAGCTGAGTCACTGAGGGGACAGAAGCCACGAGCCCTTCTGCCCCTTCACCTGGACAGCTGAAAAACTCTCAAAGCAGCACAGGAAAAAAGGGAAAAGAGCACAGGAGATGCAGAATGGGAACATCCTGGCCCCTCCTGCCACCCCATGTAACTCCAGTGGCTGCCTCAGGGCAGCACCTGATGAGAAATTCAGGTATTTAATGTTTATTCTGAGTTTCTTTTTCAAAAGTACTCAGTAATTTCACACACTTCACCCTTTTTTATTGTGATGCTCTGGGCTGGCCTTGCTGGAGCCCCTGGGGTCCCTTCCACCCTGACCCACTCTGGGGTTCTGTCACTCCAGACCCTTCAGAATTCACTCCCAACCAAGATTTTTGCCATCAGAGGTTTGGGTTCTGCACCCTGATATATGGAACTTGACATTTCTGCGTTTCTCTACGTTCACTGTTTGGTCATAAAGGTGTCAAAGACAGCAAGAAAAATTATCTGCACCTGCCCAATCCTATTTTATAAAAAAATCAGAGCAAAGGAACCTCTCACAAAGTCACACAAACATAAAAAGTTGCAGTTCTTCTGTGAATAAAGCCAAGTTTGATGGAGCAAAGTGAGCTGTGAAGTTGAAGTCAGGAGTTCTTTCCAGAGTTTGAATTTCAGCTGGGTGCAGGACTAAGCTGCACATCACTAAGCTGGAAAATTTTAGGCATCAGGATTTGCTTTTGTCTATCTGGTACTTTTCTAGCAAGCAATGAACTTTTCTTGTGTAAACCAAGTTCACAAGGGCAAGGCCAGGCTTGGAAAAATCTATTCCTGGCTTTGCACCAATAATCCACCATTTTTCTGGTTTAACTTCATGACCTTCTTCTCCCAAGTCAGCAGAGGCTGCCAGAAAGCAACTTGGCCTTATAATGAAGATGTTAGGAACGAGTGAAAGGAGATACTAAAAGCAAAAATATTTAGAAAAAATCATTACTTCTGAATATTTGGAGGTTAAAAGGACTATTTCTTTACTATTTAAGCTGATTCAAAACTTTTTAAGTAATAGTCATGATCATTTTTAAGTAATAGTCCCATCACCACTTGGAAAACTGTCCCTGCTGCTTTCAGTCAGGCCACACAAAAATTGCACATTTTAATCTGTGAAGTCAAAAAAAAAGTTATAATTGATATGGGAAAAACACAGAAATATTTCCCCCTCTTCTCTACACAGGATGCTAAACAAGTTCAAGTGTTTCAAGATGAATTATGCTTCCAAGAATTTAACCTTCTATATTTAACTGTTTTCAGGGAAAACAGAAAGGCATTTCAAATACAAGAAGTAGTAAAAATGATCTGCCTCATTGCAGGATTTGTGGGTTGCAGGCTGTGGCTCCCCACACCTCAGAGCAGCAGGGGAGAAGCTCTTGCACTGCTGCAGCACCCCAGAAATGCAGCAGCACTGAGGGGAAACTCCTCTGCAGAGCTGGAGGAGCCAGTGCAGACTCTAGAGGGAGTTCTAACTTTGCCAGATTTTTCCCCTTACAGAATTTTTATCACTCATTCACAACAAAACAAAGAAATAACAGGAAAAGGTGAATTTTCTGCAGGGCTTCTTCCCCTGCCCTCTGTCCCTGGTACAAGAATCCTGCTGATACTCAGATCTCTGCTTTCCTTCTTACTTGATCATGATGGAGAGGAAATGTGAATTTTCAGCTGGTTTTGATGACTCTGGTGTTCCTTCAGTCTGAACACTTCCCCAGGTCTGGGAGATTGGTGGTGTTCAATGAGGATGAACCCCACCAGAGAGAGGTGGAGAAAACAGAGAGCTCACAAATGCAGCACTGACTGTTGGATATCAAGAAGCCAAAAAAAACCAAAAAGGACAAATTTTCAGTATTTCTGTGTATTGAAGGTGAGTTTAAACATTCTAAAACTGCAGAATTCTTCTGCTTCAAGGCACAGCATCGTGGCAGCTCCTCTGGGCTGAGGAAATCCATGAAAACTGGAATAAAGGCAGGTAACCCTTCATTACTGTGGGGCCCTGTTCATCCAACATCTCCTTTCACTTCTGTTATTAATAAGTCTCACAAAAACAGATTAAAACTTTCCTCTTCCAGTAAAGACAGCAATTTACAGTGAGGGGAAAACAGCAAAAGCTACAAACACACACAGTCCTCAGGGATGTTTTCCACCTGTCTAAATATTCTTTAACACACACAAAAATATATTAGCATTTATATTTTTTCCTCAGAGGATAATGTGGCAAATTGCAGGGACATAAACTATCTGCAGATAAACTCTCAAGAATTCAATACATGGAGTTTAGGAGTTATCCTATGTTACCAGGGAAGGAAAAACACTTCAGACAGCTGTCTGCCTCTCAGCCTTTATCTCTCACTTCTGCAGGGTTTTCTGTTGCCACAGCAGCACCAGAACCCACAAAAAATTCATCTGTAACATCTCTGAACCACAGCTGCCCCCCAACCAGGCACTGGTTTCATTTTGAGGAGTAAAACCACTCAACACTTACTCACTGGAGGGGGAAAAAAAGCAAACTGCACTTAAAGTGATTTCTGAAGGAGCAAAAAGAAGTGTGCTGAGACAGATACTCCTTATTTTTCAAGTGCTCTTTCATCCTGTTTCCCAAACTTGACTCTTTTTCAAGTCAGTGCTGGGGATGGAGCTCAGCTGAGCTTGGGAGAGCTTTCCAGGCACCAGGAACACTCTGCTGTCAGCACTCACTGCTGAGCCACTGGCCCAGGGCTTCCCCGTTCCTGCTCCACTTTGTGGAGCTGTGGATAACCAAAAAAAGCCTGCAATCCAATTTTCAGAGGCATTTTGGGGGTGATACGACAGGCAGCACAGAAGTCTGGAGGAGGAGCTCCAGCCCTCCCATCTTTTTGCTCTTTCCCTGTTTTCAAACCCTCTCCTCATCACGCAGAAATTGAGCCTTTGCACAAAGTGCATTTCTTTCTCCTCAATATTGATTTAAAACCATTTTTCGTAATAGGCTCGGAACAACGGGGGGAAAAAACACAAACCACATTTTCCTCCTGTCCAAAGGAAGCAATGGGATAATGGACTGGCTGAGAAAGTGTTTTCCCCAAAGGCTGCAGCTGCTGGCCAAAGTCACTCCCTCTCGAGCCATGAAGGAAATTGCCTGTTGGTGTAAATATGCCAAATGCTACTTAGACACTCCATGGCTGCTCACAAGCTGAAATATTCCTTCCTAACTCTGGATCACAAGCTTTTTATTGCTGCTGGCACAGCCTGTGACAGCAGGGAAGAGTTTTTTTGGGTACTGCAATGCTGAGAATCAGCAGGATGTTGCTGGAGCAGAGGGATGTTGGCCTGAGCAAGGGTCACAGGGCTGGTAGGGACAGCAGGAACACAAACCAGGCCTTTGCTGTAATTCAAATCAGAAAGAAACCAGTGAAACAATTGAACAGAATATATTAGGGCTTTATTTTTTGAGGGAGAGGTGTGCTGTGTGCTATCTTTGCCAGGCACCCAGGCCTGTACTTTCTGCTTTATGTGTACCTATCCCTTATTAGCACTTATTAAATTCTTAAACACGTAAGAAGAGTGGGCTGCATCTCCCCCAGCACCCACCCTCAAACAACTGCACCAGGACATTCTGAGCTCTCACAGCGCTGAGGGAAAAGCCAGCTTGAATTTCCAAACAATTTTTCCAGTCATCACAAAGTAAATGACACCTGCATTTGAATTATTTGACAGTCATAAGCCAGTGCATTTCAGTGCCCACTGATGGATGACTTGTTATGAGACACTGATGGCTGGGTAATATGTCCTGAACCTAACCTTGAGACAACAGGAGCTCAAAGCATCCCATAATTACACTCCTCAGCAGGAAGCAAGCTCCACAGCTGACATATGGAAAGGCCAAACCATCCTTCCGTTCAAAAGAAACAAAAATATTCCCATTATTCCAACTGTTGACTGTTGAGTATTTCAACTTCTTCACGGTAAAGCACTCGGTGAGTTTCTCAAGAGCGCTTTGGAATTCCTTCCTCTTTAGGAAGCACAGAACTACAAGAAGGAAAACCTCAGCATCCTAAAGAAGGAAAACCTTGGCATCCTAAAGACACCTGTAACTTATAATTAACCTCACAATTACCATCGTTAAAGCATGGTAAAAATGGAGTAAATAATTCTGATGGGAACGCGATGAGCTTTATCATCATCCCCCAGCCACAACCTTCCTGAAACCCCCTCAGTTCAATCCTCCAAATGATTTCAGCACGCAGGGACCCTAAAAACCTCCAAAAACCTCTCCTCTAAAACCCACCTGGCTGCTTTGTCATGCAGATCTAGCGAGCTGCTCGCAAAGGTTTCATGAATAAATGGAGACTTGCGGCTCAAGCAGCATAAAGGACAAATCTCGACAGCTCAGCAGAGAAATACCAACACTCGCATGTGCTCGGACAGCCATAAATCAGCGAGATCGCCTCCAGCTTCTCTTCAAACATGGTACTCAGATTCACAGGTTGTCCTTTGCAGGAGAACAGGGAAAAAAAAAATCCTAAGCGCAGGAAAGGAGCTGTAGAAGCGCAGCAGATTTATGGAGCCAGCTGTCAGTGGAGAAGTCGTCAGCTTATTCGTTAGTCTGCCTCCACACAGGAGAAATAAAGAAAAAAATAAAGAAACACCAAAATCCAGCCGCTGTGACAACGTTTTAACAGCGGTGGTTAAGATTAAAGGTAACCTCCAGACCCTCCCGGCCTCTAAAATACAAATACACCCTTTTATTCCAAGGGGCGCTTTCATCCTATTTCCCGTGCTTTGCTGTTGTTCAAATCAGCATTGCAAAGGACATCTCTGAGGAACTTAAGAGGATTTGGGGGACATCAGAAATACTCTGCACATCCGCCTTAGGCTGCTAAAACCGCTCCAAGTGCGGGGGATTTCTTGGCTGCTTTTCTGTGCAAAAGCCGAGGTGATGGGTCAGGAGCATTTAGCACCTGAGTCCCAGTCAACGAGCTGGTAAAGCGCGGCTTAAACTCCTCTCAATAGCACAGATCCCAAAGCCTTTGAGAAGTGGAAATCCCCAGGGAATTGCTGAAAAATGAAGTCTGAGCAGGTCATTTTCTGAGCGTCAAACAGTCTGAGGGGCGACGCCCAAAAAGGTCTGGAAAAGTTGCTTTTAATTTAAGAGTCAAGTAAGAGAGAAAAGAGGTGTTCAAATCATTTTTCAAAAGACAGGAGAAATTCTGGAAGGTCCCTTCCAACTTGGGATATTCCATAATTTCCAGCCCTTTGGTAAAAGGACAGAAAACACAGAAGTTGAGAAGGAGGAGATGCAAACAAGACACAGAAGTCAAAGCTGTCCTCTGCACCTACGGCTGCCATCTCACCACACGGACACAGCACCATGTCCGACTGCAGATTTAGATTTCTCCAAGAACTCAGGAAATCCAAGGAAATCCAAGCTTTTTCCCTGAGGGATTCACTTTCCCAACCCTTCCAGGCATTATTTTCGTAATGTTTACGCAAACGCAAAAAACTGCCCAAAAAAACCCTCCGCAAACCCAACCACATACATTAATAAACAACCAAACATGGGGAAAAAGGTAAAATATCAATATTTTTGTGAATTTCTAGGCAAAGGAGAAACCTCAGCCCAAGTCCAGCATGTACCTCTTCACACCCTCCCGCACGATGTAGTTTAAATTATGAAGCAGAACACTAATGATAACTTTATCCTCCCGCTGATCACCTCTCTTGGGCAGCTCCACATTAACATGAGCTTGTTCTTCCCAGCTCGTTTAGCGAGCAGCTCATTGAAATCAGCATTTCCTTCAGGAACAATCCCTGTGAATAATGAGCCCAGGCTCGTTTTCGTACCGCAGTGATTTATTCTGCGGTTCGGGGTTTCTAAAAGCACAAGGTTAAGTTTCCTGACTGGGACCAGCGTGGCAGTGCCAGCCCCTCCTGTTTGGGGGGGTTTTGGTGGCTTTTTGTGCACTCCTTGCCCGACACGCGTGGGAGGGAGCCCAGCCAGCCAGAGAATGCCTGAACATCTTCCTACTCAGGCCTCCTCGGAGAGCTTTCCCCTCCTTTGTCCTTCTCACACGAACAAATGTTCTTTTTATTCGCTGCTCTGCAGGCGAGACCCCTGGAGAGGCAGGGGCTGCGATGGGAACGTGCCAAGGGCGCTGCTCCCACCCTCAGCATTTATCGTGGGTTTGTACTAATCCTGACCTTAACACCATCAGATTACCGTGTTCTTGCACTAATCCTGACCTTAACACCATCAGATTACCGTGTTCTTGCACTAATCCTGACCTTAACACCATCAGATTCCTCAGCAAACCCCAAAACAGGAGAGAACTGACCCTCACCGGTGCTCCCACCCTCAGCATTTATCGTGTTCTTGTACTAATCCTGAGCTTAACACCATCAGCAAACCCCAAAACAGAAGGGGACTGACCCTCACCGGTGCTCCCACCCTCAGCATTTCTCATATTTTTGTACTAATCCTAAACTGAACACCATCAGATTCCTCAGCAAACTCCAAAACAGGAAAGGATTTACCCTCACGGGTTGGTCGCACTTCTCCCACCTTCAGAATTTATTTAACATTCTGTTGTTTTAATCCTTTTAGAGATCAGCGCTGAACACTCTCAGATTCCTCAGCAATCCCCAAACAGGAGAGGAGTGACCCTCACAGGTGCTCCCACTTCTCCCACCTTCATTTTTTCATCATTCTTTTGCACCGATCCTGTTGAGGCTCAGTGCTCAACCATGAGATTCCTCAGGAACCCCAAAACTGACCCCCACCAGTGCTCCCACTTCTCCCACCTTCAAAATTACAAAACTGTAATTTATTTACAATTTTGTTGTTGCAATCCCGTTGAGTTCAGCATCAGATTCCTCAGGAGCCCCAAAACAAAGAAGGGACTGACCCCCACCAGTGCTCCCACTTCTCCCACCTTCAGCATTTATTTATCATTTTGTTTATCATTTACCATCTCATGTATTTATCATTTACCTAATCCCGTTGAGTTCAGCGCTGAACACCATCAGATTCCTCAGGAACCCCAAAGCAGGAGGGGGCTGACCCTCACCGCTGCTCCCAGCTCAGCCTACCTGGATTCCTGGGCACAGCTCCCACCGTGGAATGTGCATTTTGTGCTTCAGGAACAGCCCTCCACAGCTCCCTCCTGCAGCACCTGGAATGGGAATGGCCCTCAACGAGCTCATCAAGGGCTCCCACCCCTCACTCAACCCCTGCGGGCTCCGGACCAGCCCCTTCCGTTTGTCCTTCCTCCCCCAGCCCATCCTGCTCTTTGCCAGCCTTTTCTCCTGGCAGTGTTTCCTTTTAACTCCCTCAGGAGCCAAGGTTAAGGACGCCTTTTCTGTTGTCCCCATTTTCCCCAGGGAGCTGGAGAGGGATCTTCACCAAGGGAATGCGGTTCCAGGACCAGGGGGAATGGCCCCACAGTGACAGAGATTAGGTTTAGATGGGATTTTGGGAGGGAATTGTTCCCTGTTAGGGTGGGGAGGTTGCCCAGAGAAGCTGCCCCATCCCTAGAAAGTGTCTAAAGCCAAGTGGGACAGGGCTTGGAGCAACCAAAAGTTTAATATTCCTCCAAATCCCTTCAAGATCTATTTTACATCACAGCTCCTCTAGCAAAAGATCATGGAAGCTCCTCTAGCAAAATATCTATGCAATTTCCATAGAAATTCCAATTTTCCCCAATTTTCTTCCTAGCAAAAAATTAGCAAATCCATCCATGATGTTTTTTCCCATTTGTAGTTTGCTAGGGGCTCCAGCCTGTGTAAATAATGTCAGGGGCCCATTTTGTACCACCATCCATAAACTGTACCAGCAGCAGAGATCCCGTGGGCACAAACAGTTGCTGCACTGAGAGGTTCCATAAAGCCAAACCCTTGGGATGTGCAATCTGCCCGGAGCACTTTGCATTAGCTCTGTGACTTGTTCCAAACATAATGACCTTGGTCATTATTTAAATGATGCTGCTCAGATTTCCATCTCCCCCGTTCCAGCAGCAGTTTTGAAGTGATGTTTCTGTATTTTCAGAAATACATTTTCAGACTCCCGCTGCGTCTCTGGAAGGGGTTTTTCATCCCTGTGAGCAGCAGTTGATGACAGAATGGACAGGTGAGGTGACACCAAGCCCTGCCTGAACATCCCAGGCGCTGTGAGAGAAAAGCTCTGGACATTAGTCTGGTCTGGGATGTGTTTTAATGATCTGCCTGACCTTCTGTGCTTCTTCTCCAGACTCTGTGCCCAGAGTGCTGGGCTGCTGTCACCACCTCCCTCCCCAGCTGAAGAGCCCAGCATCTCCTGGTGCTTCCAGGGCTCTCCAAGATGTTTCAGTCCACCCTAGCTGGGCCAGCCAAGGGTTTTAAAGCCTTTCTGCTAATTCAGATTGTATCACCACCCTTCACACAGCCATCAGTGGCACCATGGATGGAGAGAGGGAACCCCTGTGCTCAGCTCTGGAACCCCAAAGATCAGGACAAGGAGCTGCTGGACCGAGGCCAGAAGAGGCTCTGCAGATGATCAGGGGGTTGAAAATAGCCTGAGAATGTTTGGGTTATTCACCCTGAAGAAGAGAAGGCTCCAGGGAGGGCTCAGAGCCCTTTCTGGATCCTAAAGAGGCTCTAGGAGAGCTGGAGAGGGACTTGGGGAAAGGGATGGAGGGACAGGACACAGGGAATGGCTTCCATTGCAGAGGGCAGGGCCAGGTGGGATTTTGGGAAGGAGTTCTTCCCTGGGAGTTCTCCTGACATTTTTTTTTCAGTTGCTCAAGGTTCAAAGCCCTTTCCCAGTCCAGCTGTGCCAGCTGCAGACCCCACCACTCACCCTGGCATCTTTCTTCCAGTGCCCAGCTTGGGATGAGGAGCTCCCAGGGCAGACTCTTCCACACCATGGTGCCCAAATCCTAAATTGTTTTGCCTCTAGGCTGGCCTAGGAGTGGCTCCAAGACTCTTTCCTCTGTCTCATTCCCTTCCAGCTTCACATACAGTGCAACCGAGCACTGAAGTTTGCTTGGGGAACACTTCAGGAATATTCTGTAAAAAGAAGGGCTGGACAGATGGAAGGAAATACAGAATATTTCCCTTTTTTCCTGTGCGTTCAATGCAATATTGTGATCAAATGATTTCTGCTTCTTGTTAGATCCCAAATAATATGGAAAAAAGGTCAGAATCCACACCCTAAAGCAGCCCTGTCCCATAGAATCATGGAATCATTAAAGGTGGGAAAGCCTTCCAAGAAAGCCACCAAACCATGTCCCCAAGCAGCACATCCACACATTTTGAACACTTCCAGGATGGTGATTCCACCCCTGCTCTGGAAGCCACTTCCAATGTTTTACACCCTTCCAGTGAAGAATTTTCCCCCAATATCCAATCTACAAACAATGATTAATTTCTCACAACTTTTCAGTGCCCAGGCTCAACCTAGAACTGGGTTCAACTCCCCAGTGAGAAAAGCCAAATCCTCAGGCAGCACCTTGGGAAGCTTTGAAGGCTTTTCCAGGAACTGTGGATTTGGGTTCAGTGTCAGAAAAACTGCTCAGCATCCCTTGGTGCCCTGGGTTAAATGAGTAAATAAAGACTTTTTACCACTCTGGTTGTTAAACCCCTCCTGGAAACCTGGCCACAAGTGCAGAAGTGAGCGTGAGACTGAAGCTTTGTGTTTTGCTCCTTCAAAAGATTGGAAGCAGCTGGATTTTCATCTGGTAGCCCTGGTGCAATCCCAAGGAGGACAATGCAATTATCCACCTGAGTGCTAATTGCAGGAGTCAGCCAGTTGTGCACAATTGGGATATTTATTATCCATAATAGATGGGTCTGGAGCCTCAGCTCCTGCCAAGCAGCTGTTTGTTTTCCTGGAGACAGCTGTTCTTGGGATTCAATTCCTGGTTTTTCCAAATGTCACAGGAAGAAACGTGGCATGTTAGCTCACAGTTGCATAAAGTGCTCCCTGGAATGAATAGCATTTCAGAAAGCCACACACAAATTTGCATTATTAATGAAGATTACTCATTGCCATCGCCATGTTTTACACTGTGACCTGACAAAAACTACATTCAGAAATGACTCTGAGCCAGCACAGAGCTATTTTTTACTCTTCATTTTCATAGGAAGTCTCGATTATAAGTTAGATTTCTGCCTCATTCAAAGTATCTTTAATTCCAAACAGGTACTACTTGCTCAGTGTTGCAGCAATAAAAGTTTAACTGGGGTAAGAACCTCATTTTACAAGGTCCAAAGACAAAGAGATAGAGATAAATAAATTAAATTAAAATGCCAGCCTAGAGCAAGGGCAGGTAGCACTTTCTACATGGCAAATAAATAAATAAAAATAGAAAAAAAGGTATTTTTTCAAAATGCAAGTCTTTTCTTTCTCATTGAAAGAAGTGATAAATGCCTTTGAAAGCACCATGGCACAACTTTGCCAAACCAAAGTCTGAGATTTTCAGAAAAGAGGTGAAAATTTGGGCTCTAAATCATCTTAGCTTGGCCCAGGTCAGAGGAGATCATTAAAAGATCAAGTCCCTTTTTCAGTGTCTCAGGAATGAGCTTTTCTACTCTGCCTGGTCCTCATTTTGTTTGTACAATTCAAGCTGAATTTTCAAATTTGAACTGCATGATCTCTTGGAGCAGCAGTTTTAAACTTATGTGGCTTTACAATTCTTTCATAATCCCCCAAGAGAACAGAATTTTCTTGCCATTATGCCAAGCCTGCCTTCTAAAAAAATAATATTTGTCTTAATAAAAAATAATTAAATGAGAGCACATAAATAGCAGAGGGGACACCTTCCACTGTCCCAGGGTGCTCCAAGCCCCAGTGTCCAACCTGGCCTTGGACACTTCAGGGCTCCAGGGGCAGCCACAGCTGCTCTGGGCCCCTGTGCCAGGGCCTGCCCACCCTCACAGGGAACAGCTCCTTCCCCAAATCCCATCTAAACCCATTTTCTCTCATTTTGAAGCCATCCCTCGTTGTTTCATCACCACAGACCCTGTTCAGCTTCCCTGGAGGCCCCTTCCAGCGCTGCTCTGAGGTTTCCACACAGCCTCCTCTCCTCCAGGCTGAGCATCCCCAGCTCTCTGAGCCTGGGAGAGCCACCAGCCATGGATCATCCAATGGAACCACCTGTGGCAAAGAGCAAAGGTGAGAAGATTTTCAGAAAGCTGTACAAGCAGGCTTTAAAACAGAAAGAAAACTTAAAACTAGCTGCAGCTGCAAAGTCTGAAAGTAGAAAAGGTTACAATACAGAAAGCAAGGACAGGAACCAATAGCTTGAGTTTTAGGCTTGGCTAAGACAGACCTGAGGACTGCAGAAAAATGTGCTCAGCAAGACAGGAGAAGGTTTTAACTTAATAATGGAGAATTGTGTGTTAATAGAGAGCAAACAAGCATTGTGTGAAGCAGGTGTAGGTGTGCTTTTAGTGATTGGCTAGAACAATTGTCTCTGAGCTTTAGCAATGTGGTTTTGGCTTGAAAGTTTCAAAAATGCTCTGGAACAAAGAAACCTTTACCTGCTGCTGGCAGGACGTGAGCTTTGCCATCTTGCGGTTGTCTCAACCCTGTCACGAGGCTGATGCTGCAACAAAGCTCAAAGAACACATCCCAGCAGTCCTGTCCTGGCAGTGAAAAACCCCAAGACACCAGCCTGGGAGAGTGGGGCAGGAATCCTCCTGTGGGAATGGGAATCTGAAATCAGCCCAGGAGGAAAGGCTGCCCGGGCTGGGATCAAGGGAAGGTGGAGCAAGGGGAAAGAATTTCCATTGTATATTTTACAGCAGCTTGGAAATAAGTAGCTGCTGTAAAATATACAATAGGAGTTCTTAAAATGACTTTAGGACACTTTAAATATCCTGTTGGCTCATCCATTAAAATAACATAATTTCTTGAGCCTGTTCCAATGAACTATGAACTTGAAGCATTTTTACTTCTGGCTACAGCTCTTTCCTTCAGCATAAAAAATGACAGATCTGGGATTTCTATTTTTAGCCAGAGTTTTAACTTTAAAATAGCAAAAATACAAGCAGTGAAAAGAGGTTTTCTGCTTCCATCCTGCTCACTCTTAATGGGTTAATTCTTCATTAGTATCAGTGCTGAAGGGGAAATCAGCAGCACAAGGAGGATAGAAATATTAATGTCTCCATTTGGGAGCATTTAAACATGATTTCTTTTAAGTGCTATTGCTCTAAAGGGTCACTTAAATGCATGTATTTACATATATAATTGAGATAATATTTTGGCATGGATTTCCGTGGCATTAATGCACAATATTTTTGCTGCCCTATGAAGTTGTGGTTCAAACAGAGAGTGGGAAGTTAAATGTTGGCAAAAGCTGTGGCAGCAGCTTTATTTAGTGTGTGATGCAGTCAGATCTTCCTACAGGGCAACCTTTGAGCCTTGGGCAGGCAGGAATATAGATCTGATCCTGGATATGCACTTACTAATGGGATAAGCTGGAACTTAATTACCTGCTTGTACTTTCAATTATCTGACTGAGCGTGTGAGCGTGGGATTTTATGCACCCAGGACCTCAGGGAGCCCTGGGAAGGATGCAAACACACATTCACACACTGCTCTGGCCAATTTCTCCTTCTAGTTCCCCAAAATCAAATCATTTCAACAACAACAACAACAACAAGCATTTAATACTTCTTCCAATTTTCCTGGCTCGTATTTTACAGGATGATTTTGGGATTCAAGCACTAAACTGAGAGGAAAATTAGTTCAGTTCAGCTCTTGGTTTTGCTCCAGATTGCTCGTGTCACATCAGGGAAGTCATTTAACCTCATGGTACCTCAGGTCCCATCTGTGCTGTGGGAGAGACACAAAAAAACCTGAGGAGAGTGTCAGACACAACAGCAATCTGGCCTGGAGAAATACCCACGCTGAAAACAGCTTAAATTCTCCTCTCCTTATCATTCACAGGTGGCTACTTCATCACCTTTAGCTCTGAAGGATAATTCACATCAGCACGAGGAGGAATTAGACATCAGCACCTTCATTCTGAAGCATTTTATACACGGTGCTTTGAGATGCTCTTGGTCTAAAAAGCCACAAAAATGCAAAGCAACGGGGAAGAAGAGCCTTTGCTTTTAATTCAATAGAAATGCTTAATTCCTAGCAATTCTAAGGGCCATTTTCTTCTTGAATCCACTGCTTTTAGCTTTAAAGCCTGGTAAAACATGCAAAGTAAATAGCTAATAGCATGTCTGGGCTGCTTTCACTGCTGGGATCACTCAGGAGAGCATGGGGCTTTCTGAGGGAGTTTTTAACTTGCAGACCATGCTGGAAACCCTCCATGCCTGGCTTTTGTGGAGTGGTTCATTGTTGCAGTCAGGTAGAAAAATTATAGAGAAGTGTTAAAGAAAGGCCTCATAAAATCAGGCCTGCTCTGCTGGATTAGTGGCTGGCCTTGTCAAGGTAGCACTTTGCAAGTTGCCATGTGAAAGCAACCCTGGTGTGAACAGTTTGTTAACATAACAATCTATTCCTGGGTAAAAACAACAACTAGCACTTACATAAACATTACATCTACCAGTGAAGAAAATATGTAAACAATATAAGAATAGAGAGATTTGATGGACAAGTAAAATACCTTTTACTAAGCAATAAAGTAATTGGCAATAGAGCTTCTACCCAATTGGAGTCGCACATGAGGTCTGTAAAACTGTAAAAAAAATGAGTTATGGCTCAAAAATGAGTATGGAATCTCATGTGATTCATTCATAGTCCATCTTCCCTGATAACCCAGCAGTGCCTTGGCCTGTGCAGCACCTGATCCAACCCAGGCAGGGATAATGCAATAATTAGAGGTGAATGGGTGAATGGTTTCCCTATTTCCCTGCACTGAAATAGGGAGAACTAAAGGGAATGCACAGACCTGGTCAGTCCATGGCCAGCCCAGCCATCCAGCTGCCCCCATGCTGGAATTGTTAAGGTTGGAAACCATCTCCAATGTCATCCAGTCCAAGCACTCCCCCAGCACTGCCACACAACCATGGCCCCAAGTGCCACTCCCAGCCTTTGGGGCACTTCAGGGATGGCAGCTCCACCACTGCCCTGGCAGCTGTGCCAGTGCCTGATCATATTTTTAAGGGGAGAATTTTTCACCAAAATCCACCCTGAGCCTGCCCTGGCCCAGCCTGAGGCCGTTCCCTCTCCTCCCGTCCCTGTTCCCTGGGATAGGATCCCAAATCCCCCCGGCTGTCCCCTCCTGTCAGGAGCTGTGCAGAGCCACAAGGCCCTCCCTGATCCCCCTTTTCTCCAGGCTCAGCCCCTTCCCAGCTCCCTCAGGATTCTCCAGCCCCTTCCCCAGCTCCATTCCCTTCTCTGGACACGCTCCAGCCCCTCATGGAGGTGCAATAATTAGAGGTGTGTAAAACTGTACAAAAATGGCCAAATGACTCAAAAATGAGTATGGAATCTCATGTGATTCATTCATAGTCCATCTTCCCTGATAACCCAGCAGTGCCTTGGCCTGTGCAGCACCTGATCCAACCCAACAAAGCAGAGGCAGGGGTGCAATAATTAGAGGTGAATGGGTGAATCTGCCCTGCACTGAAATAAAGGGAATGTACAGACCTGGTTAGTGGCTTCAGGTCCATCCTTTGTGGCTACAGACCATCCTTTGGCCATTAACAGGTGAAATTCATCTTGGCAGTGCCCAGGACCAGGTGAAGAAGAGCCACAGATGTCTCCAACCCTCACAAGGAAACATCAACCCCCACCATGGACCCTGATGAACACAGGACAGATTCCCATGGGTGTGATGGAGCAGATTTGTCCATGGGGCTCCTTTTTGTGGTGGGAACTTCTGATGAAATGAGAAATGGGGATGGACAGGACAGCCTTGGGCTGTCACCTCAGGCTGCCTCTCCTACCCCTCCCAAATGCTGCTTGGAAAGAATGGATGGGCCCAGATGGGAAAGAGGAAAAAATTGGGGGGCTGAGAGTTTGGTTTAATAATTAATTATTAATTAATATATTTATATCATTACATAATTAATTAATAATTTAATAATATTAAATTATTAAATTGCATATTGTGGGGGGTTTTCAACCCAGAAACCAAAAATAAGTAAAAATAGGCCTGGGAAAAGAAGTGAAAATGCCGATTTTTCTCCGTGGTGCTGGAGCCACAGCTCCTTCTGCAGAAGCCACAGGGAGACTCAGGGTGGTGCTTCCAGAGCTGCAGCCTGGATTGAAATGAAAGCCCAAACATCAGCATCAAAAACAGTCTAACAAATACCTGCCTCAAACTGGGAGATGTAATGAGGCATCCTTTGTAACACACACAGAGCCCTGCAGGAACTTGTGTTTCTGGAGCTCTGGAAGAATGTTGTGATTTAAATTTTATACATTGCTTGGGTTTTTTTGCATTTATCTCCGAGTGCAAACAGCAGCGCTTTGGACTTTGTTCCTGTCTTCATACAAAATGCACATTGGATTTCTGCTTCTGATGAATTATTCTAATTAAAGCCATTGTTTTTATTTGTTAGCCTGGGTTGCTGTCACTTCTTCGGGTTTTGGCTTTGTTGAAATAACAAAAAATCCTTGAGCTGATCCAATTTATCGTTCTTAAAATTTAATCACAGTTACTCAGAACTTACAACAACAACTAACAAGAGAGAAACTTTTCCCATATTCCAGCCTGCACAAATATTTTGCCTCGATGTCACCAGAACATTTTTCAAGAGCAGAGCAATTTTAAGCTGGAATATCTGAATTTTAAGAGGATTTTTCCTGAAGAAAAGTCACACTGAAATACTGAGGGGTGAAAATTGTGAGGAAGGAAAAGGAGTGGTAGGGAGAGACTGGAGCAGGGGTGGAGAGGTGGAAAAGGAGATGGGAGAGGGCAGCCAGCAGTGAAATTCTGGAGAGAACCACAGAAGAGGCTGCAGGATTTGCTGGCACAACCTGACCAAAAGAAATGTTTGTGATTTAAACAGAGGAGTGGAGATAATTTATTGTTATTGTTGTATTTAATAAGTGCACTGTGGAAGGAGCCAGAGGAAAGAGGAATGGAGACAGCTGCAGGGCTGATTTACAGTGACATTTGAGGACGAGAGAATGCTGAGAAAACAGCAATTCTTTTGAGGGGGGGAAAAGGAAAGACAGAAAGTGAAAAAAAAACAGATTTGAGGGTTATGATCAAGAATTCTTGTACCTTATAACTAAAGCAGAGGAGATTCATGACCTCAAGTACCTGCTCTGTAGTAAACCAGAGAGAATTATCTTTGCTATTCATGAGTTTTAAAAGATAACATGGAATAAATTAACAATTTAACTCTGGATTCAGCAACTCCTTAAATGCATTGCATGTACAATTTGAATCTCCAGTACAGGCACCTTTTTCCCCATTTTTTTATCCTTTCTAAGAAAAATCCATATTTTTCTTGCAGCACTTTCCCTCTTTTTTATCTTTTCTATGCCAAACACAGAGTTCTAGAACAAAAATTGGTATTTATCATTGTAATCCAAAACCTCTGTGCTATTTTAACCTTTATTTAAGTTTTTTCCACTAAGTTTATGAGGTTTTCATATTTTATATGAAATATTTCATATTTTAGGCTGCTACTGGTGTTTCTCTGATTGCTAATAAAAATAAGTACCCAAAAGACAATTACATGCAGTAAAGAAGGAATGTAATTACATCTAACAATGGCAAAAAAATGGATTTTTTAAATGGATCTCTACCACCTTGGATATTTTAGTCAGAATTCACCTCGTTAACTGCAAATACAAAGGTTGGACTTAATGATCTTGAAAGTCTTTTCCAGCCTTAATGATTCTCTGATTCTAAAGACGTGTGGTCAGCTGTGACTCAAATCCTCATTCTTCAGCCCACAAATTCCAACTTAATCTCCAGGGGTTTTCTTCTGACAGTTTTACCTTTCCTGGACCCTAAAAGGGAGAAAAAAATCATTTCTATAATATCACTGACACAACTACTGCAATATATTCCCCCAGAGAAATAAATTCTTTCTTGTCTTCACTAATGATATGGGGGGAAAAAAAAAAGGCAAAAAGAGAAAAATCAGCAAATTTCACCCAAATGAAATTAGGAAATCAAATACAGCAAATAGAGACATTAGAGATGTGGATGAGAATGAACTCAAATGCTTCAAAATAATATAGTTTTGGAAAAAAAAAAAAAGATTGGAAGCAGGGTAATGGGAGGAAGGGAATGAGAATGTGGATGTGCTGGAGTGATGAGCACTGACTGATGGAATATCCCTGAGCTGGGGCAGCAAACACGAGGCTCTGCCAGCAAAGGGGCACCAGGCTCAGCTAAATGAGCCAAAACCCAAAATGCTGGGCCACAGAAATCAAGTTTTCACTCGATCCTCAGAGCTCTGTTCTGTGTTCTGCACGCAGAGGTTGTGACGGCAGTAAAAAGTGAGGGTGAGCATCATTTTGCTTGGAACCATTTACAGCAACACTGAGGAATTCAGGATTCCTTTCATTAGCACAGGGTAATAAAGGATGGCATCGGGTGGGGATTGATGCACTGCCTCTTTTGAGATAAGCAATGCTTAGGGTACAAACTGTGCCTTGGTCAAAATCAGGTGACCACAGAGTACCCAAACTATTTGCAGGTTACAAAAATGATTACAGAAAATCCTTGGTTTTGTGTCTATACATGGTTGGCCAGCTCCTTAAAACAGAGAATTATTAATATTAATATTAAATTTTACATTAAATGTATCATTAAAATTAATTTATTATTGCATTTATAAAAATATTTATTATGAAATTTATTAATAAATATTAAATTATTAAATTTCTAACCTTTAGAATTTGCTCCCACCTCAGTGTTTGTTTTCCTCAGCCTCCTTTGAACCACCTCAGCCACGAGATTTGTCTCGCACTTGGAAGCTTCTGCAAAAAAAAATTGCTTTTTGTTTCATCCTAAGGAGTTGCTGGGGCTGCCACAAGTTGGTGTTGTGCTAATATTTGATTTATGGGATGGGAAATATTTCAGGAGACACAAGAAGCAAGTTGTTGGTAGGAATTCAGCGTTGTGGGTTTGAGGCACCGATGATTTGTGTTATTTGGAGGAACATCACTTTGATTCCTCTCCAAACAAGCTGGCAGCAGTGATTATTCAGCACAGCAGTGAAAATAGATATTTACTGACACAGAACTAGATATGTTCATTAGAAAAGTCATCTAACTGAATGATATTTTTGCAGTCGGAGGGTTGGAGATTGAAAATTAATTAAGGGCAGCATCAGTCATTACTTCACTAGCAGGGAGATCAAGATTTTGGGAGAGGATTAAAGAAACATAAAAACTTGGTAAATTTGAGTGAAAATCAAATTTCAAATCTCCTGGACAGTCATCAGGATCTGCCAGGCTTGACAACAGGGCCATGGAATTGCAAAAGGGAAAAATGGAAATATGAAACGAGGGAAATTCTGCCCCATCTCCCTTTGAACTCCCACATTTACTCATTTACAGATCTGTGTCCTCTCCTCATTTGTCACTAAATTTTATTACAGTGCAAATGTAACAAATAAAAATCAGATGTGTTCTGGTTTATGGGTCAGAAATTTCCCTCAGAGCTCAGAAGAACCTTCAACATGACCCCAACTGCTGCATGATGATGATTTTAGCCACGGTTCAATAGGCAAGACTAAATTTAAGATGTTTTGTGGGGCTTTTTTTTAATAAACAGATCCTAACTGCAACAACATGAAACTCACAATACTCATTAAAATGACAACCTTAAATAGCAGTGTTTAACTTGCAATGAATTAGACCTTGAAGAGCTGGAATTTGAAATGTAAGCAACTCCTATAATTTTGGGCTTGTGAGCTAAAGTTTAGGATTAAACATAAGATTTAAGACTGTAGAAAAGGTTTCTAAACTTAAGTGTTAGAAGTGAGAATGTGGATTTATAGTTTAAAGTGGAGGCATGTTAAATGAGGTAAAAGAAAGTTTAGTTTTAGAGTTTAAGATTAAAAAAAAATAAAAGTAGTTATAGAAGTAAATCAGAAGTTTGGAATATAGTGCTATAAATTTGTGTGTCATAACACGATTAACTAAGAAAGCTTACACTGTAACATAAGTCTGTAAGACAAAATATGTAAAGGTTAGGTTAAAAACATGAATATCTTGATTAGTAGTGTTTTATTATTCAGTGACTCCTTAAAAGGTTTGTAACTAAGGGCTTTGTGACTTTCCAAACTGTGCTATAGAGATGTGACCTGAACTCACCCTTCTCACTTATGTAGAAGATAAGAAAAATAAACTATTCCATCAAAAACAATTCACAAGTCCCATCTCAAATTCCTTCAAAATCCCTCCCATTGAAGGAGACCAAAATCCAAGCAGGAGCCTCAGCAAACAATGAAATGTTCCCTGACCAGGCTGGGTTTGGGGTGAGAAGGGCTGGGAGCTCGCTGGGACGTGCAGCCCCTGCAATCTGACACACCGAGGAGCTGAAATCTCTGTGTTATAAATCACAGTACGATGTTGGCCTTCACATTTAGGTATTGGCTTTAGCACGTTGTTATTGACCTCAAAGAGTTTGGTGTGGTACAATTTTTAAACCCTTTTAGCTGCTCTTTGGTACAGTATAACCCGTCAGCTTTATGTATGCATTGTATACATAAATAATATATGTATACAGTGTATAAAATATAAATAGTATATAGATTATATAAATAGTAGTGTATATAAATATAAATACTAGTGTTTATTATAAATAGTAGTGTATATGCATAAATATAAATATATAAAATATATTAATATATATAAAATATTATATATTTATATGAATAATACATATTATATTTGTATATAATATAAATTTTATACAATTTTATATAATATAAATATATATACTTACATAAATAGTAGTGTATATGCATAATATAAATATATATACTATATTAATATATATAAAATTATATATATGTTAATATATTATATTTATACATAATAATATAAAATTTATATAATATAATTTATATATAATAATATAAATATATATACTTATATAAATAGTGTATATGCATAAATATAAATATATATAATATATTATATATATAAAATAATATATATGTTACTATATAATATATTATACATATGCAATTAAATATATTCTATATATGCTATTATATATTTTAATATATATGCAATAGTATATATTTTACCATATAATATATTTCTATATCATCATTATATTATTACATGCATATCATTACATTTATAATATTTATTATATATATAATGTTTACAGTATAGAAATATGTATTTTATATACTACACAATTAAAAGCATTTACACATTACATAGTTTCTATTTTGATATTATGCTAAGGCCTAAGATATAACAAACATATATATATATATATATAAGATAGATATTTCTATATATTATATAATTGCTGGATATTTATTATAAACTTTTGTTAATTATTATCAGTATTTGCTCCCCAAATGAACAAGTTTCATGAGATAGGGCAATGATTTGCACTGGAAAAGGTCAATATTTCACTGAAAAAAAGGATTCTCTGCAAGCTGCAGACCTGAGAGCTGGACAGGTTTTCCTCTTGGTTTGGGACAGGTGACATTTCTGTATTATTCTAAATGTGGTCCTATTGCTCTTTTATGTGTTTTGCTGATTTTTTTTTTCCCCAGTTGGTTTGATTTTTAATATGATTTTTTCCCTCAGGATAAGATGTTTCCCACCTGGTATTTTTGAACAGAATTTTGAATTAAATAGAATTCAAACAGAATCACAGAATGGTTTGGGAAGGATGAGACCTCAAAAAAAAGAGATTTTTTCCATATTGCCAGAAGGGCAAGCCCCTCAATTCAGATTATTAAATACCTTTAAAGTCCAAAAATTCTATTTTAATTTCATTTCTGTCAGCACACTGTTCCCAACTGAGGGGGCCACATTTTTTCCAAAGCACCAGCAGGAATTTGGGATAACACTGGGATTGCACATGGAAACAGCTCATGAAAAAAGAATGTTAATAACTAAAATTTAGGTTTAGGAGATTCAAAATTTGAAAGATAACTCAGCAAGTCACCATTACTCACTGTTAATTACCATAAAACACTGATTCAAGAGAAATCTAGAGATAAATATTATGATTATAAGCACTTTTCAAGATTCATAGCGCAGCAAATCTCTGCATTTTGTGTATCTCATTAATAATAAAAAATATTTTGGCAAGGCTCAGCTATTATTTCAAGGGCTCTCCTTATGTTTTTTTAAATGTTCCATAAATATGCTAAAAAAATAAATTTAAAATGAACTGAAACAAGAAGAGAATAATGACTTGGTTTCTGCATGAACACAGAACCTGAAGAGTCACAAGGACATTGGGAAGAGTTGTAAAAATCAATATTTTTCAACATATATGGGAAGACCTATCAATAACAGGGATTAAAAGATCAATGCAATAAAAATCTGCCTCTAATTAAATGTTTCATGTTAAAAATGCATTTTTTAAAGTCTATTATTTATCAAATTGGAAGATCTGTCACCTAATCTTCAAAACATCAAGAGCAGACAAAGATGAAAGCATAGAGTAATAGATTTTAGTATTATTTAGGTTTAGTGTTTGGCCAGATAAAATAAAATATAAAATCAAAAGATTTGGCTTCAGTAAAGGGTACGAGGGACTATGACCAGCTTAAATGAAGGCCTGGAAAAATCAGAACAAATGTCTAAAAAATGGCATCTGAGGAACTGCAAATTTAGGGAGGAAAATGAGCAGAAAGGAAATGAGGGGAAAAAAAGTCCAGGAAAGCAAGCAAGGAAAAGGATTGGAAAAAAGACAGGGGGAAATGCAGCTTCAAAGATTTATGCAAATACAGACAGAGGTGAAACCATCAACATTAAAGCTGAAGGAATAAACAAGGTGGGGAAAATCCTGGAAGGTGGAAATTTACCTCTTGAAAGCCAGTTGGTGTTATGGCCTTATCTGATAATGAAACTTAATCCATGAAAAATTGACAGTGGTAACCTTTTAATGTATTCCTGTAAGGATTTCACCATTAATTTCTGAGTTTTTCCAATTAGAAGTCGGATTAATTTTTAATCACAGCTTAGTGCAATTTCATATTCCAACAGCAGCTCTTTCTTTCCTTCTTTCTGCTGAGCAGCTCCTGGTGAAAGCCCCACAACTGCAACCCCAACCTGGGCCTGGTTTTCCTGGTGATGGGAATGTTTCCTCAGCAGTCGGATTTTAAGCCAATGGAATCGTTTTTGTGGCCCCGGTGGAGTGAAGTGTGGCTAATTAGTTATCTAAATGATCTTGGGGAGGTGATAATTGCACTGATTGTGTGTCAGCTTCAAGCTAGCCTCTGAAAATGGCCTGCAGGAGATACAGGATTCCATAGGAAATATTCCATAGGAAATATTCCATTTGAGCATTGCCTGGAGCTGCTCTGTGCTTTGGTGGCTGCTGGGATCACCCTGTGCTGGGGTGGGGAGCTGCACTCACTGCACCCTGCTTAAAAACCTCATTTCATTAACAAAGCTCCTCCATGCTCTGATTTCTTGGTGTCCTTAATGAAGCTAATTGTATTTCTGTATATTGAAACGTTTTCATGCTTTATCTGAATAGAAATTCCTATTTTCAAATTGTTACTTGCTCCTCAGAATAAGATCCACAGCAGCCTCTGAACAAGGAAATAAACCATGAAGAGTTCATTCATGCCTCAGAATAAGATCATCCCCGAGCTCATCCCTGGAAGATTGGAAGGGAAAGGAAAGGATGGAGGAGTCTCCCTTGCACTGCCCCATCTTTGACCAAGTCAAAAAGCAGGACCAGGACCAAGAGCAATGACCCCACCACCCTGGGGATGCCCTGTGCAGGCTGCCCTGGAGCAGAGGCTGGGCAGAGCTCCAGAATAAAGCAGGGATTCATTCCAAGCATCTCCTCCATGGATCCACCTTGGGCAGCACCAGAGCCCAGCCAGGGCTGCACCCAAGATGAACCAAAATGGCCCCAAAATGCACCAGCGCTCCCGGGCTCTCTGCCTTGGATCAGTTCTGCTCCATTTGCACCTTGCAGTTCATTGTCCCATCCCAGCTTTAGCCCCTGCAGTCCCACCCTGCTTGTTTTTCTCTCTGCAATTCACCATTGTTTGTGGTGCTTGTAACAGTTGGATAAGCCAGATAAGGATTCATCTGTCTACCCACCCAGTGAAGAGAACTTGCTAACACTAAACATGAAGCTCAGACCCACACACTAAAGCAGCACAGAACCTGAAAAATAAAAAAAGCTCAAAGTTAAGGCATCCCTGACACTCAGGTAAGGGGGAGAGGCACCCCAAGGACCGACCTTACCCCTGCCCAGCTGACCCACAGACTCCACCTCTGTGTGTTCACATGAATCAGATCTGCAGAGCATGAATCCAGCAGGATAATCTCTGCAGAAACAGGAATTTACATACAAAATCAGAGCTGTTGCCACAAACATCTGGAGTTTCAGTCCTCTGCTGCCTGGCTTCCCAGTCAAAGCTGAAAAGATTAAATCCATGTTTTAGATAAGGATCAAAGTTGAACTTTAGTATTCTCAGCGAGGAAGGGCAATCCCAAGGTGCTGCAGGGTTATTTTGCAGTGGCAATTAAACATCCCTGCACTTGGAAACAGCTGGGCACAGCTTAGAAATAGTTAAAAAAACCACATGCTTTCCTAAAATTGGGAATGAAGCAGGCACTAAGGCTGCCACAGCTGAAGGAATATTTGGATCAAGTTCTCAGGCAGAGGGTGGGGTTGTTGGGGTGTCTGTGGGTCCCTTCCAGCTCAGGATATTCCTTAATCCCCTGATTTGAGGTGCAGGATATTATAAATGCACAGCTCCATGCACATCCCACAGCAAGCTGGCGTGGAGGGCCAGAATATATATTTAGTCCTTATCTTGTGGAGTGACTTTTAATGACATTTTGAAGTGCTAAGGCACTTGGAGGCTCAGATTCTTTATTGGTCCCAGTGTTTCCCTGCAAGCAGTTGCTCAGATATTAAACATCCCCTCTGCCAGGGCTCACAAAGCAAACACTGAGCCCCCTTGATATGAGGCAAATGTTTGATGTAATTCTGTTTCAATTAGTTTATTCTTGGCACCTTTACATGTTTATCTGCATCCAGACCTTCACACTGCAGCAATTATTGACTTCACCTTCTAATTAGTAATTGCTGAGTCTTGAGGAACTGGTTCAGTTTCTGTCCTACCTCTGTTCTGGGAGAGCTGGGGGTGTTTACCTGGGGAAGAGAAGGTTCCAAGGAGACTTTAGAGCCCCTTCCAGTGCTTAAAAGGGCTCTGAGAGAGCTGGAGAGGGACTTTGGAAAAGGGTCTGGAATGTGCTTTCAGCTTCCCTACCAAGGCACAGGCTTAAGAAGAAGAACCCAAAATTCTTCATCCCCTCAGGTTCAGTAATAAAAAGAGAGTTGGTGGTTTACTGTCAAATCTCCAAAAGCCACAGTAAGTGCTTCTGCTTCAAAAATGAAACCTTAAATGACTTCCCAGAGCATTTTTCTTACAGAAAATGTTTGTCTTAGCCCATCTCCCTGAGAAGCCAAGAAAGCCTCCCAAATCTACCCTGTCCTCCACTGGCACCATCCAGGCTGCAGCTCTCAGCTCATCTCGAGCAGCTCTGCCCCAGCCAGGGACAGGATCATTTCAATATTTGCCCATCACTTTCTTCTCTAAAAAACTTCAAGTTCTGAGACAATTGAGGCACTTTTAAAAGGACAAAGTGCTCATCCTGCTGTGGTGTGAAGATTTCTCTCCACCACTGCCACCCTTGGTGGCTTTGCCACTGAGAGGACTTTGGTGTTTTGCTTAGCAATGAGCCAAAGGAAAAAAATGTGACAGCAGTGCCTTCTTCCAGCAGGGGAAACTTCACATGGACATCTTTACTACTCTATTCTTCAAGATGTGATTTTATTCCTGAAAGAGCTGATAAATTCCCAGCTAACTGAATATCCCTTCTGCCCATAAAGTCAGCTTTTAACACCAAGGAAATTCAGTATTTGTCCTGAATACTGCAGCCTAAACACAGAACCTGGAAAGGTTCAAATCTGCTGTGTGGAGAAGCCAATTTTTTTCCTCTTGCAAGCTGATTTATATTATAATTCAAAATACAAACACAATAATTCCAGCACTGTTTCTTCCAGAGGAAATACAGATAACAAGATAATGCAGGGAGGATTCATTTCCTACAAGCTGCCTTTGTGTTGTTTATGGAGCTAAATAAACATGAGGGATGTGTGATAATCAAACATCTTCCTGTGGCAAGATAACTGATAGTGACGGGGGTTTTGCTTTAGTTTTAAAACAAGGATTAGAGAAAAACAGGACAAAACCCAACTTGGAATCGTTCCTTAATTTGGCAGCACCGAAGTTTCCCCAGCAGTTTTGCAGGGCAGGCTGTGCCCAGGTGCCTCTCAGCAGAGATTAAATCAGTGTTTCTCAATTTGGGGATGCTCAGAGCTGTGGCTGATAATTTGCCTTTCATTGTTATTCATGCCAGCCACGCTCTCCCTCTGCCTATCAACAGTTAATGTGTTTAGACAATTAATTAGCCATTAGTAAAGTCCCCACTGTAACCAGCCTGCGTCCCCAGGCATTTCCCACTGGAAATTCACAATTTAAAGCGGGATTTGCTGAGCTCTGCGGGTCCCAAACATGTGGAACCAGAGGGCTCCAGATGTGAAGACAATCCTCAGACACTGCTGTTAGAAAATCCCAGTGAAACCAGTGCTGCTGGATCCCACTGGATCCTGAGCATCCTCAGCCTTTGTTCCCTTCCACCTGCTGCTCTCTTGCCACTGCCTGGGGTGGAAACAGAAGGATTTGGGGTTGGTCTGAGCTGGATGATGATTTTCTTGTCTTTCTGAATGCTCCAACAAGCAATTCCCAACTCAGGCCAGGAGTAAAGCAAATGTGTTAGAAAATGAAGATATTTCCCTTAACATGGATGATGAAATGTCATTTCTGAGGACAGAGGATAAAACAGGAGTACAGGAGGAATTTACAAGCAGGGGGGTTTGGTATCTATCTCCTTCTTAGCTTTGCAGGGAAATGAGCACTGTAAAGTTCATGCTGAAGAGAAAGATCAGCACTCAGGGTGCAGAAGAGGCTGCTCCTGGAACAGAATCATCAAGCAAACATTCTGAGCAGCTACAACTGCACATGGGATTTCACAGCTGCTTTGTAGTAACATTTTTCTCCATTTTCACTACATTTCCTGGAGAAGGGTCTATAAATACTACAGCAGGACTGAGAAATAATTATCCATTCTTTCCACGAGCGTCCATAAATATTCTGCTGCTGTGCTTGGGACTGAAGCATGGCCTGACCTATAGCAGGGCTCAGGAGAGACTGGCAGAGGAGATGTTTATTATTTTCCTGCTGGCTCCCAGCTGTGGGATCAATGCAAGGAGAAAAACCTCCCTGACCGGCCCTTGCCCTTCTCATGCATGGACAGGAGCAGCCATTTCCAGCATTTCCACATCTATCAGCACCCTCAGAGATCTGACATGAGCCCTCAGCCATGGTTTTCTCCCTCATGGTGTGTTCTTTGGGCACTGCAAAGGTTTGATTTGCACAGGAGTTCATGGCCCAGGCTGAGCCTTCTTCACCTGAGCTCCCCAAACCAGCAGAGATGGCAGAGGAGACAAGGCCCTTGCATGAGGAGCACTTGGAAAGAAAAAAATCAGAATTTTTTCTGTATTGAGCGTTATTATCAATAAACCAGACCATATTTTAATATGTGAGCTACTGCATGACACAAAACCAAACAGAATTTAACATCACCTTGAATCAGGCACTCTTCAACCCTTTAAAATACACTCAAGGCTCACTTTTTACATAGCTCCGTGCAGCTGGTTCAGCTTTAAAACCTCCTTTTCAGCATCTCTGGATGACCTGAAATTGCCAGGAATGCAGGACCTCCCAAAGCAGTTTCTAATACCTTTCCTAGAGGGTGGCAGCTGCCCTGACCCTCTGCAGCAGCTGGATTTTGGTGTTTTTCTGGAACATTCTCCCCTGCTGGACTGATTTACTCCCTGTAGTAAACAGAAGCTTTAAAGCTGACATTGCTAATTGTTTCAGCTCTGTTTACTCCAAAGTGTTAACACCAGCAGTGTTTTCTGACCAGGCCCTTTGGAGCTCCCTCACAGAGGAGAGTTTGCTCTGTGAAAGTGAAAATAAACAGAGCCCAGAACTGCTGTTGGAAACTGAGGTGCTCAGAATGAACCTTTTCCTCAAGAAGAACCAGAATTGACTAGATTGCAGCCAGCTTCTTGCTGATAGGAGGGAAAGAAGAGGATTTTAGTTCCTTGTGGAGCACAACCTTGCCAGGGCCACCATTGTCCCCCTCTCGTAGTGAGGGACACGAGGGATTGGGAAATCATCAGATTCCAGCTGGGCCACAAGGAAGTTGGGAATCACTGTGTGGATTTTCAGGCATTCTCAGCATCTCCAGCAAGGCCTTGATCTGGTGTAAAGCAAACCCTAAAATAAACCCATGTTTGTGTTCTGTAACAAAGGTTATCAGCACACACCGCTCAGTCAGGGCCTAGCGATCACCCAGCACCGCTCCTGCTTCCCTTCCCACCTCCAGCTCTGGAGTTTGTACCTGCTCTCAGTTCTCATTCTCACCCTGGAAACCTCAATGAGTCTTTTTTTATCCCTAATAGAAAGATTTGGGTTGGAAGGGACATTAAAGCCCGTCCAGTGCCACCCTGTGCCCTGGCAGGGACACCTTCACCATCCCAGGTGCAGCAAACCCCATCCAGCCCGGCCTTGGGCACTGCCAGGGAAATCTTTTGCTATAAATGGGATCTCTGTTCATGGGATCTCTGTTCATGGGATCTCTGTTCATTTGCTCTGCCCAGGCCAGGAGCAGCAGCAGCAACACAACCTGCACAGCCAAGCTGCACTACCCAAACAACACCCAAATATTTGCCTGCCCATTTTTGTCTCTCCATTTCTATTGCAGCTGCAGTCTCTCATTGAAACACAACTTTCTGAAGCATTCCATGTTGAGACACTTTACTTCAGCTTCTCTTTTTTCAGGTCACTTTTTCAGTCCATTTCCCTTTGTAGTAAAACTCTGCCAGCCAAACCTCCCTATTGATTGATATATGGGAGACTTCTCTCCAAGTCAATAATAGCCCAGAGCAAGAATCAGTGGCTCTTTGCTGTTATTTATCCATAAAGAGCTTTATTGAGCTAAACTGGTGTTCAGTTTACCTCTCACAGTTCATCATTTTATTTTTTTACCAGTTGTCCTTCTTAACTCTGTTGGAATCTGATGCCAGCTAAATCAGGCCAGAGAAAGCTTAACAAGTGAATGACAACCATAATTCAGTGTTTGCTGCTTCAAACCTTGATCTTGCCATTCTAGCAGCAAAATTCCTGATATATTTTGAAATTAGTTTTTCTTGCAAAAAGCAATGTGCAAGGAGTGGAGTAAAGGGAGCAGGGAGTTTAGGATGTGCCCAGCAGAAATCTACCTGCTGTGATTGGGGTGCAAATGTCATTTCACACCATGCTGCAGCAGTGTCCCCCCAGCTTCATCAATTGCCTCCCAGGACAATGTAACATTGAAGGAAATAAACAGAGCTAAATCATTGAAGAGATGATTATTTGTTCATTACTTAAGACTGTGTGTTTCAATTGGAAAAAAACAGGGCTAAAAGCAAATACTCCCTGCTCACTAATTAAGTCTGCATCTTAGCTGGCATTTTGTTATTGGTTTACCTCAGAATCCTAGAATTAAAACTAAAAAATCACAGAATTAGAACTCCAAAAAACTAACTGGACTTGGAGGGTCATGCTTGTATCAGTTCCCTATAAAATCTTTGGTTTCTGGGATATTTCTCCCCTTTTTCCAGTCTTGGTAGTGATTCACAAGGTAAAGATTCCACTGTTTTTTTCCCCCTCTAAGATTTCACTGTGCTTTCACTTATTCTTGATTTTAATATACATATAATGTTTAGATATAATTCTGAAGGATATTATGATGAATAATAATGATCCACAACTAAAAAACTCCAAAATGGTGTGAAACTGTGGCAGTTACCTGGTGTTTAGGAGCCAAAGTGCTCAGACACATTCCCACATTTCCAAGCCAGGAGTGAGCCCAATACCTTTTGCAGAAAAACCCAGACCTCCCCAAAAGATGAATTTTTCTTCCTTAAAAGGTTGCCCCTCAATTCTACTGCCCATTTAAAAGCCTTCAGAAAGCCTTGGCAGTGTTGTAAACACTTCCAAAACTGTGCCCAGAACAACTCTTTGCTCTTAAAAGCTGCCAGGGATTTAAAAATTCTCAATCTCAAACCCTACCTGGGGCAGTGGTAACACGTGTAGCAATAAGAACTTTCCAAAAGGGTGTAAAAAAACCTTTTTAAAATTAATGGTGAACACCCTGCCTTGAGGGCAGTTCCTACCTGCTGCTGTCAGCTCACGTTGGTGATCCTGGCAGTTTAAATCCTAAAAACAGGATGATTTTTCCTCTGCATTGTGATTTTCACTAATAAATCCTGATCTTCTCATTATCACCAGGAATATCATGTAATCCCCTTTTTATCCTTCTGAGTACTTGGTTTTAAAGTTATCTGGCAGTACAAAGCTCCCAGGTGTTAATTGCACCTTGTGTGGGATAACTCTTGCTGCTCTTTCCATGTTCCCTTTCCATTAAATTCCATGTTCCCATCCAAAGGCATAGCAGGAGCAGCTGATAGAGTTCCCTGCACTATTAATTATTTTGTAGGATCTGCTGTTCCTTCTCTTAATTGTCCAACCTGCTCTCTTCCCAGGCATTATTCTTCCTTGGGAGCAGGGAGAAGCTGCCCCATCCCTGAAAATATTCAGGGAGAAGTTGGATAAGGCTTGGAGTGGGACTGTGGAAGGTGTCCCTGCATCAATATTCCTGTTTGTTTATTTATTTTAAACATTAATCCTAAGTCCTGGTTTAAAACACCCAAACAGTGTGGCTAGGGTTGTCTATTCCCAATAAAAACGTGTCCAAGGCACAGGCAATGAGCAGTGCCAGGTGGGTTGCAAAGTCTATATTTCATTTTCTCCTCTGCAGCGAGTGCTGGTGGTTCCTGCAGTGAATAATTGGCTGCACCTTGTAAAACACGAAGTGAAACATGTACAGAGAGTCTGTTCTGTCCACCCAGATGTGGCTGTGGAATAATAAAGACCTAAAGACTGCAGCTGGCCTTGGCAGACTCCAAAATCCGGGCTTGTAAAGGCACTGGGATCATCTTTGTGGATTCATCCGGGGTAAGCAAACCTAATTAAAGGATGGAGACACCAAGACCTGCCTGTGCTGACAGCCTCAGACCCGGGATCCACTCTCAATTTAACGAGCCAATTAAGGGAAATTAACAGAGTTATGCCCTGCTCCAGTGCCCAGAAGGTAAAATCCCAAAGGGATAAACAGCAGTCCCAGGGAACTCGCGCTGCCCAGGAGATGATTCAGGCACTGGTGGCTGCTGGCCTGGAAGAAAAGAGCTGAGCCCTCCTGGTTTCACACAGCAGGGTTCTCTTTCTGAGACACAAGAGTCAGAAATTGCATCCCAAGCCCCCAGGGAAGGGGGGATGTTTTTCCCCCCAGTTCTCTCGCTGCAGCTCCTCGTGGTGTGCATCATTTCAGCTCCACCGAGCCCACCCCTGCAGCGCATCTTGGCAAAGACATTTTGAAATGGGAAATAAACTCTGTTACACACCAAAAGCACCCTCAGAAGCATCATACTTGTTTGTCAGAACACTTCAGCACAGGGCTGGGACTCCCTGGTGCAGAATCTTTTGCTAAATATGAGGATTAAATCAGTGTACTAATTGATTTTGTTACAGGTTTTTTAAAGCTCTACTTTCCAATCCCCTTAGTGGTGGATGCACTCACCTTATGTCCAGGTTTTATGGGTTTTGGTGCTCCAATAGCTGCACAATCAATATTTAAATTGAACTTACATGGAACAATGCACTACTAATGCTCAAGAAGTTCCTACCTTTGATCTGTTGGTATAAGGCCTGCAGTTTCCATTGATCAAAATACACATTCTCTTTAAACCACAGTAATCATGGGTGGGGAAAGAAAAAACCTGCCTGAATGAAGCATTTAAAGAGCTAAACCTTCCAAGATTCCAGCTTGATTTGGAATGAAAGGGGTGATGGGAAAGGCAGTGCCTAACAAAGTGTGGATTCCTGCTCCTTGCTGGATCCCAAGGCTGGCAGCTCTCACTGCTCATTCCCTGAGCTCCCAGGAATCCTTGGAGAGCAGCCCATCCATCTCCCAGCTCCTGGTTATTGCCCCCTCCCACACAGGGGCTCGAGGTTTTGAGGAGAATTAATTCCTTTTATTAAATTAATACAATTAATTGTTCTACTGAAGGCCATCTATTCCTAATAAACAAGGCAGTAAGAGCCAGCATTTTGTTGAGTCAATATTTTCCTTTAACAGTTCAAAGCAAAGAAAAACCCTACATTTTTGATTAGTTGGTGAAATGGGGTGGTTTTAAAATTCTCTTTCATCGAGCAGAAAAATATAAAGAAAGCTACATGAATGCCTCCAGAGGAAAAGCAATAAATTAATAAAGCTTCTGGTTGGCTTAAGTGTAGTCCTAGAAAGTGATTTCTGTCCCACAGATGTAGTTTTTTGGCTAGAACACATAAATAGGTCTGACTAATTTAGGAAGATATTTGGATATCAATAACACAAAGCAGCCCACTTGAAAAATCAGGAATTTCTCTTCAGAACGAGGCACCTCCCAAAGCAGCACTGGGATAAACAAACTCCTTGGGATTGCTGGGAGAGCTGCAGCTGATGGAGCACCAAGAGGGTGAATTCCCTGCCTCTGGGGCTTTGTTCTACCCAGCTCTCCCCATCTAGAGCCTCTTTCCTTTGTCCTTGCCAGGAATGTTTGATTTCAGTGGGACAATTGGAACTTCCTCTGCTGCACCTCCAGCCAGAGTCAAAAGGAGCAGAGAAAAGGATGAACCCAGAGCCTTGAGAGCTGTGCAACCTCTAAGCAGCAGAGTTGTAGGGCCTTGGCAAGAATGAAGTGAGCATTTTGTTGCTGGAGAAAATTCTTCAGGAGCCAAATGCAGCATCTGCCTTGTCTGGTAATTGCTCATTGCCTGTGCCTGCCTCGTTCTTGTTATGCTCTTGTTTACTTAGAGGCAAAAGTTGCACCCTGAAATTATTTAGGACTCTGAGAATTAAATATTAGCAGGCCTGACAAGAGAAGTGGATGAATTAAATAAGCAAAAAAAAATTTAAAAAAAAGAGCGTGGATTAGATTTTTCAAAGCCTGAATAAAAACACTTGGAAGACAATTTATGTGTCAGATTTCTAACATCAGCTCTCCAACAGCCACACATCATAAAAGCAAGAGCTTTAAGAAGTCAAAGATTTGCAACAGCTAACATCCAAACAACAAAAGCCCCAACTTCTGTGAGTTGCTTATACCCCCTTTGGATAAAGGGAAAAGAAGTAAATTTTCCCTATAGTCTCTAACATTTTCCTAGGATTTTCCAACATCAGCCCTATAGAACCAAAGCGCATCCTTGGGGTGAGCCTTACCTCTTGGGCAGTGGACAGAAGATTTCTTTCCTTGGTTCCTGCAGTTGGATGGGCTGGAGAAGAGAAGGTGAACAGCTGGATTCCTCACTCCTAGCAGGAAGCACTTTCTCTCCTTTGGGATAAGGAAACCCCCACCCTCTGCTCCTGCTTTTATAAACCCCAGCAGCTGCTTCCCCCTGAGTGCTTTCCCTCCTCCCACCACTTCCAGCTGCTCAGGGATGGAGGCCCTGGATTTGCTCTGTTAAAATATTGACTGTGAGCCCGTGGGTTGATTGGGGACATCTGCTCCAGGTCACCTCCAGCAGGACCAGTGGTGGGGAAATAAAATTGTTCAGATTGGAAGTTGGAAAGAGGATTGATAATGATGAATGAGCTGAACTGGAGGTAATGAGGTTGGATGTGAGGAAGGAATTCCTCCCTGTGAGGGTGGGGAGGGGCTGGGGTGGAAATCAAGTAAAATTAATAAACACATGAGAACTACAGCTAGCGTGATGTGCATTTTTAATGGTACCTTGGCCTTGGTCCCCATTCCCAAATTTCAGGATCCCAAATCTCAAGGTAACTTTATTCTCTATATTTATATTATTTATATATTTATGGTCTCAACTCTTGATGATCTCAGAGGATTTTTCCAATTTTAATGATTCTATAATATAAATATAAATTCCTATGGAGTGTGAGCAACATCCTGGTTTTTCACATCAAAAACAACTTCAGGAAAATATCAGTGACTGTTGTGTACCAACTTTAGCAGCTGAACCTTTGTGAGTGTGATGTGAATGTGACATTAAAATGCTCCCAAACCCTGCGTAGGGAAGTGTTTCATGAGTAACTGCTAATATTGCACAGCCACAGCTGTCAAGATGAAACAGGACAAAAATGGCAGGAAAATCGTGTTCTCATCTTTTAAGAGATTAAAAAAGCCAGCCTGAGGAAAAGCAGATTAACCAGTGCAAAAAGCACTTGGCAGTGGCCACCCTGGTTCATTCTCAGATTTGCCTGAATGATTTCCAGACTGCTATTTGGTGTGAAGGGGTTTCAACACGTTCAGCAAATCCAAAGATGCGTTTTCACTCCATGATCTTCAAAGGTGACAAATTTGAAAGGAGCCTGAATGTCATCACCTCTTTCTGATAAAGCAGGAGAAAAACACGTGTTTGTAAAGGCTTGGGATTTATCCTGGATAAATCAGGAGCAGAGGGGGGAACAGCAACAGGAAAGCAAATCCTGGGTGTCCCTGGTGATGCTGCTGTGACTCCTCCATGCTCTGAACACCTCAACAAACCTGGAGCATCACATTTTAGGAAAAAGTTTTTACAGAAAGAGTGATAAAGTGGAGTCCCCATCCCTGGGTGTGTTTAACAAAGCCTGGATGTGGCACTGGGTGCCAGGGTTCAGTTGAGGGGTTGGGGCTGGGTTGGACTCGATGGTCTTGAGGTCTCTTCCAACCCAGTGACTCTGGGAATGCTGTGATTTCCCTTCCTTGGAGCTCTCTGACCACTTTATAAATCTGATTTTCTGCAAATATTTGGGAGCACGTTAGCTGATGGCAGGACAGAGGTGGAATGCTAATGGCTCCTGGCTGCAAGTGCAGCAGATGAGAACTCCTTGGATGCCAGGCGAGGTGTCAGCTCTAATAAAGCAATGTCATGCCAGGCCTCCCCCGTCGCTGGCCTGTGGTGACATGAAAAATTATAATGGGGGAAAAGCAGAACTTTGCAGATATAAATAACTGGAGACTCGGAGAGAAAATTTCCAAACGGGGCAGTGGAAAAGTGTAAACATTTCTGAAGGAGCTGCAGGGAAGGAGATTATTGCCACCTATTGACAACAGCACTGAAATAATCCAGCCTGTTTGCTCGTGGTGAGGAGGAATTCCTCCCTGGGAGCTTTGCAGCAGGCTGTTCCTGTTGGATTTGTGTGGCAGGGGATACAGAGATTGGGAATCAGACCCCATCTGAGGGGAAATTTTAAATAATACAAGTCTTTAGAGAGGTGGTTTAACAGTAACCGAACACTTGGCAAAGCAGGCCAGAGCGTGTGGTGCTGCTGGATCCAGAGGGATGGAGCAGGCACAGAGGAGGGGGAATGAGGTAAATCCATGGAGGGAAGGCTGGAGGGAAGGCTCATCTCACAGGAGCAGTGGTGTTTCTTCCATGGGGTTTGTTTCTGAAGCTCCTGGGTGGATCCCACTGCTGCCCGTGGCTCCTGCTCAGGGAGTGCTCAGCTCAGACACTGCCTGGAATGTCCTTAAAACCTGGATTGGAGAATGAACACAACTGAAGTCAAATCAAAAGTTAGCAGCATTCAGCCACACAAGGTCTAAAATCTGGGTAATCCTTTACCAGGAATGCCAGTCCTGTCCTCAGGCTGATTTCAGCTCCTCAGATCAGTCTCTGTGTGATGATCTCCCTCCTTCCCTGTGTCCTTTTAGCATTTCACATCTGAACCTGATGCCTCAGGATTTGAGCTTTTCTATTTCCATCTCTCTGTAGCCCTGCAGTTCTTTAGTGTGTAACTCTGAGCTCCACACCCAGTGCCAGCTGCTGCTTTCCCATTTTGGGCAGACACAACAATTCCTCTCCAGGCCTGGCAATCAAGGACACCTCAGTGCCTCAGGGCCCAGAGATGGAAACCAAAGTGACTTGGGGCAGCAAACTGGGGCTCAATGACTTCATGACCTGAAGCTGGCATTGGAAGATGAGCCCCCAATGTGTCCTGCAGAGCTCCCCTGCACCTCCTCAGGAACCGCGGCCTTGCCTGGCACTGCTGTCACCCCTGAGCCCTGCAGGGACCGGGGGCAGCTCGGTGACATTGCCCAGGTCATCCCTCATGCCTTAGGGCTCTGCTTTTTATATTTTTTCATCTATTTGTAGCCCTGCAATTCTTTAGTGTGTGACTCTAAACTCCATGTACAGTGTGAGCTGCTGCTTTCCCATTTTGGGCAGACACAACAATTCCTCTCCAGGCCTGGCAATCAAGGACACCTCAGTGCCTCAGGGCCCAGAGATGGAAACCAAAGTGACTTGGGGCAGCAAACTGGGGCTCAATGACTTCATGACCTGAAGCTGGCATTGGAGGATGAACCCCCAAAATGCAAATGGCCCAAAGTTATAAAAGTGTGAAACCCGTGAGCCGTGGGGCATTTTGGGTTGGTCTGCCCTGGATGTACCTGAAGGGCCTTCAATAAACAGAACTGCTTTTTATTCCTTTAACTCTGTCTGCCCTCTGGTTTTAGGTAACCCCAGAAAAAAGGCATCAAAACCCTCTCCCCCTCTGCCAGTCAGGACTCAGTTTATTATTAGGTACCTCCAGTGTGATTCACTCCTGACAGCCCACTGATTTCTGCTCTAATTTGGGTCAGACAGTGCAGATGGAGACCAGTTCCCTGCCCCATTTTATCCAGCCCCCAAATTCATTTGCTATTCAGTGGAAATCCAAGCCCAGAAATTTTTATCTTTCACTTGTCTCAAGAATTCCCTCTCTGAACCATTTGCACTTAACTCTGTCGGACAGATTGGTGAAAACAAAAACTCCAAGAGGTTGGAACACTTTCCTGCCATACAGCAATATCTACACAACCTTTGCTGTGGTTATTAAAAAAAATTAATATTATTTTTAAATATTATTTTTAAATTTATTGGTTTGAAATATTGTATTATTTAATCCTTATTATTTTGGTATCCCTTAGGAGTTCAATTCCTGGAACAAGTTAAAATGAATGTTGTTTGAATAATCTGTGTTGTGGGATGCACTTTTGTTGAATGGGACCCTGACTAAATGCTAACTGGAATTTAAGATAAAATTTTAGATTTTGGTCCGGAGTGGGATTAGAGAATCTTGGAATTGTTAAGGTGGGAAAAAACCTCCAAGATCATCCAGTCCAGCCTTTGACCAAATATGACCCTGCCCACTGAACACACCAGAAAGTGCCACATCCACTCATTCCATGATGGCAGATATCTGATGAAAAGAGGTATAAAAAAGGCTAAACACAGTAAAATCTAAACTTTTACAGCTGGATATTTCGGAGAAGTAATTTTAAACTGAGAACTCAGCAAGGTTTGATTCTGAATCCACTCATTTCCAGACTGCTTTTTGGTATTTCCAACTTTGTGTGCTAAATTTGAAAGGAAGAACTCTCAAAAAAAAGGGATTTCCTTGAAGAGCAATGCAGATGGCAGCAACGAGAGCAAAAACAAAGCAGACGAACAAATCAAAGTCACACACAGCAAATCCCGAGCCCAAAGTCCACAGGAAGGGGATCTGCACTTGTGTGCAATCCTCCAACTTCTTAATTGGCCTCCAAGATTTGCCTGGAAATTTCTGGTCAACAGAAAATCAAAGGGAAAGGCGAAATAATTGCGGCGCTCGTGTGGCGGCGCAGCCTAATTAATTGACTTTCCTGGTGGCTATAAAATGCTCCCAAAGTTTCCCAAGCAGGATTTCAGAGCCGCTAATAAGTGATGGCAGGTGCTGAAGGTGACATTGACAAGCATTTGTCTGCAGCCAGCAAAGAAATACGGCCACACACGCTGGCATTATTGGGTATTAGAGGTTCTGCCTTCCAAATGTCATATTTTAAATGTCATTGGGTTTGCAGAGAGGGGAGAAAAAAATAAAATTTTAATGCTATTTTAGTCGTGTAGCTCTCGTTGAGTCTTAAAATAATGTCAATTTTTACGAACACTTTTAATAGTATGCAAAAGTAATTATCTGCAGTCTCTGAGGTTCAGTATCCTTTAATAATGAACTGAGTCATTCCATATCCCAAATTTATTAATGGCTATTTGCAGACTGGAGGAGAGCAATGCAGGAAGAGTCAAGCACCACAAAATTCTGAGAAAAGCAGCAGATTCAGATTAATTTATCTGTGTGTTATTAGGAGCATTTAGCAGTCCTGAAGCCAGATTTGACCAAAAGACCCATTCTGGTCCCAAACATCCATTCTGGGTTCAGTAACATTTAATAGTGGGTTTGGTGGGGTTTAAGCAACCACATAACTGATTTCACAGCCAGCTTTAATTTCACTGTGTCAAAACCAGTTAGGTGAAGACATTAGGGATGGTTTGGTCTTTACTGTAAATATTTAAGATGTAAGATAAGCGTTGTTTATCTCTGCAGGTCGCACAGAGGGTGGTGGTTCAAAGTGGGTGATTCAAACCTTCCTGAACCGACTCTCCAGGGGTCATTGCTGATCATTTCATACACCCAGCAATTTCAAACAACACCCAGACAATTATTTCCTACTCAACATCTAAAGAATAACTATCGATTCTTGGGAAGCACAAGGAGTGAAATCGAATCTCAGGCTGGAAAGGCTGCAAAAATTAATACTCCATCTTCAAAAGTGAGAGGGTTCTCATCAGAATCCCCTCATCACACATTTTGCCCTTTCCATGAGTTGTGATTCAGGCAAAAGATGATGATCTGAGGGTTGGAGCATCCTCTGAAACAGCAGCAGCAGCTCCAAGGCAACTTTTGGGAGGGGAAAAGGGAGTTTTGCCCAGTTCCTCATCCCCACCCTGTGCTCCAGGGTGCTCCTTGGATCATCCCTGTTTGAGCCTCACCTCCAGTCATGGCTTGGTGCCTTCCCTCTCATAATTTGCTGCAGGTTCCCTCGTGGCAAAGCCCTGCTTACAAAACCATCCCCTGCTGCTCTGCTTTTCCAGGACGCTTTGACCCCCATGTGATCCAGGCTGAGATTCCAAGCAGGAGCTGAAGGCAGGAGCAGCACAGAATTCAGCTGTGCAGCCCAAACACAGCAATGGGAGCCGGCTGGGAGAACAATTAGGGAGCAGAATGAATGGAGATGGCTTTTGAGAAAAGACAATGAGCCAATTGGTGTTATTATCCTGCTCTGGCAGCATTCAGGTTCTTTGGCAGCAAGCCAGAGGGATGGGTTTGGTTCCTTTCTCTCTCTGATTGCCTTCAGACTTCGGGCTCAATAAAACAATTTCACTTATTCCACCAGCATTGCCAAACCAACGTGTTCCAGCCCCTCTGGATTTCCTTAACCCCTTTGTAAGGGGTGAGCCCACAGCATCATCCCATGTCTGACCATGTTTATGACGAAAAAAATAATTCCTAGAACGATTCCAGTTTAAATTCCTGTGTTCTACCTCTGGCTGTCACCTCTTGTCACAGCACTGGGTCCATCCTTTCCCCACCCTCACCACAGTTCCATGAGGCTCTGTAACTTCCCTGCAGAGCTTTGGGAATCCCCCTTTCCCTGAACCATGAACAGAGTGAAACTCTTACATTCTATTAAATCTTATTTTACCCTTTTAATCACTGGTAAATTACTATAATAATTTACTGTAGTAATCACTGATTACTCAGTGCAGATTTTAGCTTCCCACACCAGATCTCACTTCCTTTCCAGAACCATCCCACTGCCCAATAAAATTCTGCCAAGGTGGAATTTTTTTCCTCCTGCTATGAAGTTAATTATTTAACCCCTCTATTATGGGGTTTGTTTGTTTTTTTTTTTTTTTTGCTCACATCAACTCTTCTTGGAATATCTCAGCTGTGAAAATTATTCTGAATCTTCAGACTTCATGAATACACAGAAATTTTGGGTGTTGTTCTGTTAAATCTCTTCCACAAGCAAATACAGGAAAAGTATCCCAGCCTGTCCAAGCCCAGACTCGACCTCAAGGAAAACTCCTGGAAGAAATTAGGGAAGTACTGCTTGAGATAGACAGGGAACATTCAGATGTTATAAACTCCCTGTCCCTAGGAATAAAAATCAATCAAAAACTGTTAACAGTATTATCAATGCTACACCCTGTTGCACAATTCAGGTTACAGCACTTTTCTAAAATGCAAAGGAGCTTTGCAAATATAAAAGCCTTTCATTCCCTCCTCTCCAAAACCTACAGTTAAAACAATTTCTTACTTAATTCCTTTCCTCCACCATATTCTATTCTATTCTATTCTATTCTATTCTATTCTATTCTATTCTATTCTATTCTATTCCATTCCATTCCATTCCATTCCATTCCATTCCAACCTCCATTAATGATGTTTATTTATCAAGGAATGGTTGGATTTGATGATCTTGTTCTTTTCCAACCTTCATGATTCTCTCATTCTGTGAAGTTCTGTGTGTGGCTCTGTGGTGAGATGGGACCACCATGGACCTCTTGACCTTTTGAGACCTTCCTGGCCACATTTGTGTGGCTCTGGACTCTCCTCCCTGGTTGCTGAGCCAAAGAAAAACCTCATTGCACCTCTCTCAAAGCTGTGCCATGCAGGAGAGGTTTTCTCCCTTCTCCTGCTGTACACTGGAGACCTTGAGGTCTTTTCTCCATCACCTGCACTTCAGTTCTGTACAGCAATGCTGCCTGGCAGTGCAAAAAGCAGCTTCTCCCCCTCCCTGTTCCTTTGGAGCACGCACAAAAGAGCTGTCTTTAAAATTCCTTGAAGGATTGTGTAATCTCAGCAATAGCAGGGAGCACTTGGGAGCTGAGTGCATTACAAAGTCTAATAACAGCAGCAATAATAACAGGGAGGCACTGAGAGCTCAAGGATGCTGTGACTTTGAGCACGCTCTGCCGTGGCTCTGAGAGGCTCTGCTGCAGCTCTGGCACCAGCCAGGTTCCATGAGGGGCAGGAACACAAATTTAGGGGTTTTATTCCCAGAGGGTGGGCCTGGCTGAGGCCTGTGTGGAGTGCAATAAAGGTGTTTGCAAACTGAAGGCTCTTCAATCAACTCAAGGAGCTTCTGCACCTTCTCCCAGATCCAGGTGCTGGTTTCAGTAGGCTTTACATGCTTTGGGTGTGACCTCACCTTGGGAGGAGTAATCAGGTCAGCTAAAAGGAAGCCAAAGGGTCTCCCCTTCAGGCCAAGTGGAGCTGATACCTGTAGTGCAGCAGGACTCAAGGATTTGGTGTTTGATAGCTGTCTGATAAGACATTTCTGATCTGTGCACAGAAAGTGATCACAGGATGCACAGGAGAGCACAGCCAGGCTAATGGGCTGGGAGAACCACTGGAAAAACAGAATCACAAAATGAATCACAGAATGAACCAGGCTGGAAAAGATCTTTGGGATCATCAAGTCCAACCTATGACCTCACACCTCCAAGAGTGGCTCCAGGTTGGCCTGGAGAAGGAGGAAAGGCTCCAGTGACAACCAAAACTTCTTCCATTCAGGGTCAGCCTGAAGTGCCTGAAGGGAAGCCAAAGTCACTTGGAAGTTGAGAGATGAGTTTTACAGGACACTGATGGAATGTGAAACCAAAGGCTTGATCTCAAAGCTTTGGCCAAAAAAAGTCCTGTGTGATGAATGACAAAAGCTGAGATCAAACGTGCTGCTTTTCATCCCCATCCTTAAGGCCCTGAAATTAGTACATTTTCAACGGGAAGCTGAGTCTGAAATATCAAACCCAGCTCCAGAATCTCCCTCTACAGAGAAGATTCACTACAGGAAGGTCCCGTGGGACAGATAGAAGCTGACAATTGAATAAATGAAGATGGAAGCAGAACAAGCTGACATCTTAATCAGCTCCTCTTCTGGAAACAAAGGCGCTGCACAATTTCCTTCCTTATCCACCTCTTTCTCAACACCAGTTGATCATATCTGGCCACAGAAATTACTCTTTGACCTCTCTGGCAGCTGCTTCTGTTTGCAGCAATTTGTTTTTGCTACAGCCCATGTTTCCAGGGAGGCGAAAAAAAAAAAAAAAAAAAAGAAAAAGAAAACCAGCAGCACTTCACAGCTCTACATAAAATTGTCACTGACCCAAATGTATGAATATCACTCCCTTTAGTAAGTCTCTGCTCAAATAAACAGCTCTCAGCATGTTTGCAACCTGCAACAACCAGGAGCAGGAGCTCTGAGCAGCAGCCTCTCCTCTAATTGCTTTCCCCTCCACCAGCAAGCAGCAGCTCTGCTCCCACTGGTGGGCCAGAACATTTCCAGGCAGAAATTTTTAATGTTCCCATCCAAATCGTGCTCCGTGGTGAGCTGGTCCTTGAATTCCTGACACTCTGTAATCGGGAATTCATAAAGCTCCCAAAATTCAGAGGAGTGGGGGGAGTCAGCACAAAGCCTGGTTGGAAGGGGGGGATGATTCACTTTGGAGAGGCTCCTGAAGCTCACATCAAATTTTAATAAGACTTTGACTCTCTTTTGGAAATGTCATCTCCTAATGGCACCGTGCAAAGATGCTGCTTCTCCTGTTAAAATGCTCCCTTTAAAATGCTCAGATGCCTGATAAGGTGTCAGAGAAGAGCTGAAAGCACCAGGGAGGAGCACTCTGCTGCTGGGATGGTGTTGGGATATTCAGCACCTGCTCCCGCTTTCTGCGCCCACAGGAAGGGTTCCCCTGACTTCGGGGTCAGATGGAAAACCCAAACATTTGTGGAGCTGAATTATTCTCGTCAAAGCTGGGGAAGAGACTCTTCAGTTCATCTAAAAAATGGCTGTGTGCTCAGCAAAGCCCTCCTGCACCTTTCAAGCCTCAAAATCCACCTGGAAACCCAATTTTGCACGTACCAGGTGGGTGTTGAAGGGCAGGGCAGAAGGGTGGAGCTGGCAGGTGGGGATGAGGCCATGACAGAATCTTGAAGGCTGGAAAAGACCCCCAAGGTCACCAAGCACACAGCCCAGCCCCCCTGGTTTGGGATCTAACCCACATTTACTGTCCTGGCCACCCCTCCAGGATTGCTTTTACACAAATGCAGCCACACCAAACCAGCCCCAAATTACAAACCCACGACACTTTCAAGTTGGAAATATAAAAGTCTTTCATTCCCTCCTCTCCAAAACCTGCAATTAAAACAATTTCTTATTTAATTCCTTTCCTCCACCACTTTCTATTCTCTTCTATCCCCTTTCCAACCTCCATTAATGATTTGTGTTTATCAAGGAATGATCCCCCCCCACTTTTTGTCGTGGAAGAACCCAAGCAGCAGAGTGGAGGAGGTGACTTTGGGGAACAGCTGAATTAATAAAGGAATGTCTGCAGGAAGATGGGATTATTTGCAGAGGGAAACAGCAACAAAAAGTCTTTCTGTGCCAATCTCAATCAGGTCTCAGCCTGAAGCAGCCCCAGGCTGCAGGGATTTCCATGCTCCTGGAAGGATAAATAATGCAGGGAGTGTATGCACACCTGGCTGGGAATCACAGCACTCCTGTGACAGGAAAACAAGGCTTTTATGGCCCAGGGGTGCCCCAGAACGTGATACAGCAGGAAAACCTAAATTAGGAACAAGGGACTAAAGCAAACTCAGTTTGTAGGTGCAGAGTGCCAAATGGAATCTTATTTGTCACCCCTTGCCATGGGCAGGGACATCTCCCACTAGAGCAAGTTGTCCAACCTGGCCTTGGACATTATTCCAAGAGAAAATTGTTGTTTTTTTTTTTTCCCATGGGAAGGACACTGTGCTAGAGGTACTAAATTAATAAAAAAACCTATTTTTGCTGTCCCCCAAATCAGATACAAATTAATTGTCATCCTGTCACCTGTTGGTAGAAGAGACCAGCCTTAGCTGAAGCCTGATCTTCCTCCCCTCCCCTTGTTAAATCTCACTAATTGCACAGGAATTTTTATGTTTAAATTGATGCAAAACACGGATGAACTTCTAATATTTCACCCTACGGGCCCAATTCACCCCAAATTTGCTTTCTGCAGGGCTTTGAGTGGCTGCAGGGAGCACAGCAATGGGAGCAGGAATCACTGGCCACACAATTTCCTTCTAAGACCCTTTCATCTGTGGTTTCACATCTATTCCATTTCCAGGCTCCCTTTGTAAGGGAAATAATTTCCTATTTTCCAGTTTTACAGGGCTAGTGAGAGGCAAACGAAGAACATTTCCAGAATAAGGAAATGTTTACATGTAAAATTAGTATTCAGGAGCAAGAGGAGCTGCACAATCTGCTCTGCACGCTTCAAGCCAAGAAATTTCATGTGAACATTGAATTTTTTATTTTTAGTTGTAGCATTGTGCTTGAAGAATTGACAGCTGAGCTCCCTTTTGGGGATTCAGCTTTGTGTACCAATTTAGTAATAAAATTAACTTTCACAGCACATTTCATGTGCTAACACTTCTAACAAAGTATCAGTCTGGTTTTGCTGCTGGATCATGAAATTCTATCTTCTTGTGCCGCATCAATCCCCACTTTTTAGGTCAGAGGTTAAATATTGTATCTAGAATGTAAATCCATTAAAATGCCAATAATTAGAGAGGTACCATTTATAAAGCTCTGGGTGTAACATTTTCCTCACAGTGCGTTGGGAAGAATTAATTCAGTTCAATTAACATCCCAAACTGAAAAAGCTGATAAAACACTGATAGGGAAATATGAAAAATGATCCCCAGCTGCAGTTGGTTGTACAGAAAAATCTGAATGAGGAACTGAGCTTCTAAAAATAGATTTAATTTTTTTTTTTTTTTTGGAGTAGTATTGAATTATTGAATTGGATTCCACGAGTGCAGCTTGAATAATGGATTCAGGAGATTCAGCCCTGAAGGATTTACCAGAGGATCAGATAAATACAGGCAGAGACATGAGGAGAAATATTCAGATACCACCAAGAGCTTCCAAGCAAAACCTTGGGTTTAAAACCAGCTGGGCAGGGGACAAACTGAATGTTTGGCTTAATTAGACAAAGCCTTAATTATAATGAACTTCCCAGAATGACAAGTATTAAAGACCACAGCAATTTCCACCAGCCAGGACCTGATGATGAGAATTGGTGAGAATTTTGCCTACAGCTCTAAAGCCTCTGAGCATTCCCACCCTGCAGAAACCCATTCCAAACCTTCCCAGAGAGCTGATTTTGAACCCTTGGGCTTTTCCCTCTCCTCTGTAACAATTCATGCCCTCAGTGATTATTTCTCCCATTCCCTCATGCTCCAGACATTGCCCGGCAGGGTCGGAAATGTGGAGGAAATGGAGGATTTCTTTTCCTGGTAACACAGCCCTTTTAATTGCATATTCACCTGGATTTAGATGAAGATGAATAAAGGGATGTCACCCATTTCCTATTCAGTGAGAGTAACTTATTCCACCAAGGAGTGAGCTCTGCCTGCACAGCCCAGCCCAGCGAGCAGCAGAGATGGAACGGGGAGAGCAGCACCTGGGAGAGCTCCAATCATGAATTTGCCATCAGAAATGCAGCTCTGTGTCTGACAGGACCACTGCATCCTGATTTTTATCAACTGGGAGACCCCTGTGGTAACCTGGGTTAACCAGTGGCTGAGCAGCTCCCATAAATGGAATTTTGAGTATTTTTGAGCAGGTGGAAACTTCCAAGGAGACACGGATAATGGAGGAACTGCACTCACTGTTAAAATGTGCTGTTGTCCAGAATCTGCTGAATTTTGCAGATTTAAACCCAATCCTCAACATTTTCACACCCCACAAAATGTTATTTTATAACACATTTGTGTTCTACTCAGTGATGCTTCCTCCTTCCACACAGCACCATTAACAGAGGGATTGTGGTGAGAATCAGATGAATTACTGAGAAATAGAGGCTTTAGATTAATAGAGAAATAGATGTAGGTTTTATACCTCTGATAATGATTTTTCCAATTAATTTTTCCATCACAGTTATTACTTTTGATCAATTAGATCCAGACACCCAGGGCATATTACCATATTATTCATAAGGCTGCATTTCAGTGAAATTGCAGGTTTACCACAGAAAAAGAGGCTTCTCCAGTTGCTGTTCCAGGAAATTGAGGCAGAGAGAGGCAAAAATTCTCCTGGGAGATCCCAGCTCCTCCTCATCCATGCTCAGGAGGGACTCAGGTGTCCATTCCCACTCTGGCCATACAAAACAAGGATTTGTTCCTCACCACAGCCACCCCAGCCTTGCTGATTTTGCTTCTCCCTCCTGTATTTCCTCCTTCTTTAAAGGCTGTTTTACAGAGGTTTGAATATCATCAAGAAGAAAGTTTACATTTCAACACTCTTAAATACTTGACTCAAATCCCCAAAGCCAAGGAAATTCAGCTTTAGGAATGGCAATCCAGACTGACACTCCAACCCCGCTGCCACAGCCCCACACTCCTTCCTTTTGTGCATTAAGCCAGACCTCTCACTTCACTAAATACTGATTTTTTTTTTTTGTGGCAAAATTATAGTAACGAGTGCTCCAGTTTCACTAAACCCCAGTACCTACAAGATTTGGATTACTAAAATGTAACCTAAATCCTTTCTGCTGCTGGTGTGTGCATTTGAAGATAAGTAGCAGGGTGAGCAGGCTAATAATGGCTTGGAATCTCCTATGGATAGTTCAGCACATCTCTAATTTCATTGCAACTCTTTTTCTCATTAAATTTAGATGAAAGACCAAGACATCTATTTCTTGCTTGCTATTTCTTTTTTTTTATTATTATTATTATTTTTTTTTTAATTTCCTTGAAGGTATGATGAGAGTTGTGTTATATAAACTCTGAAGTACAAGGGAAAAAGCTACTGTAGCAGATTAATTTGTGTCGTATTTCCAATTTTGATTGATTATTATGGGAACAATGCTGGGCTATAATAATTAAAGGCACAGTAATGTAGGAATTAACATTAAACTGGGCTTCTAACTCACCCTGCTGTAAATATGGGATTAAAAGAGGTCCTTACTATTTGTTTAGGATAATTTTAAAGGCATTTCTGCCACTCAGCTGCTAATTAAAACAGTCTTTAAGTGGAAAAAACTCAATTCCAGTCTTTTGTGGCAGTGGAAAAAAATCCCCATTTTCTCTTTCCCACACACCCAGCCAATCCTACCTGAAAGCAAAGACCAGAGTGAGCATAGGAGGTGATGTTTGACCCCTTCCCTTTTGGATTCATCCAGCAAAATGGAAAAAACCTGGAAAAGAAAAAGGGAATGAAACAGAAGGGTTTGAGTAGGGCTGAGACTGGGAGGGGAATTTCCATGGTGAACAAACAGTTCCAGCACTCTGTAACTTTCTGGCTACACCTTCATTGTCTCAACCGTGTCTTGGCTCAGCTCTCACCAGGGTTTGGGAATGTTCCTGGCATGAATTTTCCAGGAAAAAAAAATACATTTTTTGGGAGAAAAGATGGCTGATGGAGATGAAAATACAGAAATGCAATTTTAAAGTGTAAGAAAAGCTTTCTAATGAGCAGATGAAATAGGGGAAAATGCTTTTTGTGGGTCTTGGCTTGCCTTAACAAGATAGGAACTCAAAAGGATTCCTGGTGAGGATCTGTTTGTGTCAATAGAGAAGGTAAATTAAATCTTGCCCAAATTGAAAATTGGGCAAAACTCAATTGAAATTGCCCAATGAAAAATGGAATCTTGCCCCAAATGGCAGTGATTTAACCCAGGGGTGGAACCTCAGCACAGAGAGCTCCAGGGCTCGCTTTGCCTCTCCCCGGCTGTTGCTCATTAATGCTCGACTCAATTTCCCAGTCTGGCACCTTCCTCCCTCTATTGGAGGGATTTGCCTTCGAAGTCATTTCAATATTCAAGTGCCAGAGGTGTTTGCTGCCTCTGGCTCTGCTGACATTTACCTGTGAGAGACTCAGCTGAAGCCATTGGTAATTTCTGTGAGGTGTTGGCATTAATTTTCTCACTCTCCTGCCTCGTTGCTCCAGTTTGTAAATCCCAACATTGCCCAATTCCCCCCCCCTTTTACTTACATTTGACAGGTTTATTGACTGTGGCAAGTTTACTCTGTGGTATTTCTTTCCTTGGCTCTGGTATCCAGCAAAAAGACTTAATTTAGCTCAAAAAGACTAAATTTAGCTCAAAAGGACTTCATTTAGCTCGTGTTGAGTGTTTATCTGAGCCTAAATCCATTTATTCCAAGTTAAACTTCCAAAGAAATAATTGTAACCTTCACTACTTGGGTGTTAACAACCTCTGTACACTTTCATTTCTGATTAGAAGGGATGAAGGAAATGTAATAATATAATAATTTGCTGAGAACTGTCTAAAAAAATGTTCAGTCTCCTCTTTTATTCCTGTGCTAGAAGATGAGGCAAATTCTATTTCCTGGAAAAATCAATGCTGATGAATGCTAGGCTTAATAATTTATGTTTTAAATACGTATTCCACATTTAAAAACAATGGCCAAAGTTTATTATTACAAGTATCTTCTCCAAGGCTATCATCATCTACCAGCTGAACAAAGAATAAAATCACAATAATGGAAGAGCAACAGTGCTTGTAAAAGAATTACTCATAAATACATTAAGATCCAGCTGAAGACTTGTGTCAATAATTCCCTTCATACAACAGCACTCAGAGCTGATGTGATGCTGCTCTCCTCATGCAGACAGATATTAACACTCAATTCTTTCCACATTTATGGGGCCTGGAGGAATCACAGGCTGTAAACAGAGCTGCCAGCTTTGACTGGTGGTAAATTTATTTCCTGGGAGATGTGCTGGATCTGAATGGGTGGGAGAAAGTCAGGAAAGGCCTGAGCTCTTCTCCACATATCTTTTTTTTACTTGATGGTAGAATCAGAATGGTTTGGGTTGAAAAGAGCATTAATGATCATTTTGAGCCTTTATTGCTGTAGCAGAGACACTTTCCACTGTCCCTGGGTGCTCCAGTCCCAATCCAGCCTGGCCTTGGGCCCTTCAGGGGTCCAGGGGCAGCCACAGCTGCTCTGGGAATTCTATCCCAGCTCCCCACAGCCCTCCCAGCCAGGAATTCCTTCCCAAGATCCCTGATCCCTGTTGGGCAGTGTGAAGCCATTCCCTGTGTGCTGTCCCCCCATTCTCTCAGAAATTGTCTCTTTCCATCTTTCTCACAGCCTCCCTTAGGTTTCCCCCTTCCCATTCTTTGCTGCCTCCCAGTCAAGGCACAGAAGAGAATTTTCCTCACCTACAGTGGGAAAATCACCCCCAGTTTTGCTGTGATTCCAGCAAAGCCTCATTCTCCCCTTCCTGCCAATAACAGGGAGCTTTTTCCCCTCAACCCCCAGTCTTAGTGGTCTCAAACCTTCCTGTAGGAAAATCCCTCCCTTCTTTGGGAGTTTTTCCTTCTGCCAAGTCCCATCCATGAGCAGATATTGGGTGTTCTGCTGCAGGAAGCAGCTCAGGGCTGTTCTTCAGCTCAGTTTGAGTCAAGCAGAGCTTGCCCAGCTGTGGAAATGCCAAAGGAATTTCCACAAGAGCTCGGAAAAGACAAAACTGGGGTGTGGTAACACCTCCCCTTCCTTTGGGACTTTGAGATTGTGGCACGTGGGTGAGGAATTCAGGCACTGCTTTTGGAAGGAGCCAGCTTTGGTTCAGCTCCTGGCATTAGCAGAAAAAGAAAAGAAAGGAGATAGGATGGGATCACCAGAAAACATCCCAGCTCTGTGCTTCCTGCAGGAGAGTGCAGTTCCCTGGATTTGACAGAGCAGATCAATGAAGAAAATATAAAAAGAAAATATAACGAAAATGTATTTTAAAAAAAAGAGAATAAAGAATATATAAAATAAATATAGAAAGAATAGATAAACTATATATATATATATATATATATATATATATATATATATATATATATATATATAAAGAATAGATGAAATAAAGAATATATAAAGAAAATATAAACCCTGGATTTCTATAGCAGCACTCACCTGAAATCCAGCAGAATCCTGTTCAGAACTGCCTGTCTGGGGTGGGTCAATACCAAAGCTGCATGTTTTTCTGGAAATAAAAAGCAAATATGAAAAACTGGTAAATGAGGAGATCTCCGTGGTCTGATTTTGTCTTTCCAAGACAAAATTCCACGGCTTGTGTGATCCACCTGGAGAAACAGAGGGGATCAGAGCTGATTTAAAAATTCTGGCTCTGCAGAGGCTTTGGGAAGGCAGTGAAGGCAGTTCTTCAATTTCAGATGTTCATGTGGGTAAAGATTTCCCTTTCACCTCCAAGAACAAATAAAACAAGGGTTAAAGTCCCAAAATAACAGAATTAAGGTCAGGAAAGAACTTTAAGATGGAGAGAAACCTTTTACAAAGACATGAAGGGGACAAGGGGGATGGTTTCAAACTGCCAGAGGGCAGGGATAGATGGGATTTTGGGAAGGAATTCTTGGCTCCAAGGGCAGGGATAGATGGGATTTTGGGAAGGAATTCTTGGCTGTAAAGGCAGGCATAAATGGGATATTGGGAAAGAGGATAAATGGGATTTCAGGAAGGAATTCTTAGCTGTAAAGGCAGGCATAAATGGGATATTGGGAAGGAGGATAAATGGGATATTGGGAAGGAATTCTTGGCTGTGAGGGCAGGGATAAATGGGATTTCAGGAAGGAATTTTTGTGGGGGTAGGGATAAATTGGATATTGGGAGGAAGGATAAATGGGATTTTGGGAGGGAAGTCTTCACTGTGAGGAGCAGAGATAAATGGAATATTGGGAAGGAATTCTTGACTGTGAGGGCAGGAATAAATGGGATATTGGGAAGGAATTCTTGGCTGTAGGAGGATAAATGGGATTTCAGGAAGGAATTCTAGGCTGTAAAGGCAGGCATAAATGGCGTATTGGGAAGGAGGATAAATGGGATTTTGGGAAGGAATTCTTGGCTGTGAGGGCAGGGATAAATGGGATTTCAGGAAGGAATTTTTGTCTGTGGGGGTAGGGATAAATGGGATATTGGGAAGGAATTCTTGGCTATGAAAGCAGGGATAAATGGGATATTGGGAAGGAGGATAAATAGGATTTTGGGAAGGAATTCTTGGCTATGAGGATGGGAAGGCCCTGACACATCATCCCCTGTCCTTCATCTCTTTCAGAACCCAAAAGTTTGGTTTCCCTGAGTGCTGATAAGCACTGAGACCTTTTGTGACTCTCAGAGAATTTTCCCACTTCCTTTTAATCTCCACCAAGCCCGAAGTTTCGTGTAACCCATTTTAAATGTGTCACCAGAGAGTTTATTTGGCTACAGGCAGCGTTTTCATGACGGGGTTTGGTTTTTCTTCCAAGCTGATAAAAATGGAATTAGCAGGTATTAGCAACTAAATTAGTCAGGAGGCATTCATGACAAAGGAACCTGCTCAGGTTCACTGAAGCAGATATAATTCTCATCACAGGTAAAGTTGTTTTTTTTTTTTTCAATAAGTTGTTTGTTTGCATTGCTTTTCAGGTGTTATTTCTTAAGAAATTAATTCTTCTTAAGCACAGCTCAATGAACTCAAGAACCTGCCTCAGACTTTTGTTCCTCCCCATCCTCTCCCTTGACTCCCAGGTAAAATGTCTGCATTCCCTGGAGAGTTTTCAGTTCAGCCTCCAGAACAGCATCGTTCCCAAAGCCTCCAGAGAAAAAGGAGTTACGGAGCAGCAGCTGTGGATAGAGCAGGTTCAGGCTGGTGGAATTTGTGCTCTGCTGAATTTCGTACAAATTCTGGGAAAACAGCGACTTTGCACATCACAGCACTGCAGCAGGAGTTGTAAAAAACTGGTGCTGAACCGGGGTATAAATTGGTTTTCCCAAAAGCTGTGCTTGGTCTCAGCTTTGCTGGTTCAGCTATCCCCAGATGAAGCAGCATTCAAATAATCCGTAGTCAGGATGGGAAAATGCACAGAATTCCACCCAAATTTAAGGACAGAGATAATGAATTCCTTTGGTTGTGACATTTCTATCTTCAAATCTTCTGTACAGTACCATGAAAGTGAGACCATCTTAAGAGTAAATGAGCTGGAGGGCAACTCTAAACTGGGAATGACACATTCATATTTCTCCTTCAAGCTTTTAAGCATCTCCACTAATAACTAAAATATTTCTGAAATGGGCTGACCTTTACATTCTGTTGGGGGAAAAAAAAGCTTCTTTTCTTTTGGGAAATGCCTCCCTCCACTGAATCATTTCCAAGGCTCCAGGCAACTCTCAGTATCAAATATTCTGTTGTTACAACTGTTTCTAACATCATTTTCTAAGTGGACTCTGAGAGAAATTAGCCCTAATGTCTAAAATTAAAATATTCCGAGAAACTCTTGCAATTTATGTAATGAAACACAAGTAGAATTTGTGAGTTATTTGATCCAGGCCTTCAGCTTTGAGTGATTTCTGTCATGGGACTGAAAAAAGCTCAATGGGAAGGTCCCAAGCCCTGAGTGATTGGGTTATGAACACCCTCAGAGAAATTATTTGAGGGTTTTTATCTGCATTTCAGCAGCAGTCATTGAAATATTTGTCCAAGATAGCTGAGAATGATGATTAAAATAGACAGAACGTTCATCAATGTTTACCAGATAAATATTTCTCAGAAGATCAACAAAACTGAAATGTCAAATTCTGACAGATCTGTTCTTTTCAGTGCAGTATCTTGGATTTGACCTAATGAAAGGATGTGACAATTCAGTGAATGAGGATGATAACAAATTAATGTATTTATTGTCATTATTAGTGAAAAATGTGGGAATGAAAACAAGAACTTCCTTTGATTTAATTACATTTCACTGCATTAACTGTGAAATCATCAGCCCATTGGTTCTCTGAGTGAAATACTTTAGTTCATTTGAGTCTGGCTAAGTGTTGGAGATAAAATATTCTATTTTAAATGCTGTCTTTGGCCTCTATAATCCGGAGGGTTGATTAGTGGCAATCAATAATGAGTTACCTGATTATGGTCTGAATGCTCAGGGTGATCCCTGGAACCTGGAAGACAAATGAAATAATTCCATGAGTTAGAGAAAGCTGTGAAAAGTTTGTCTTTACAAAACAAAAGAGGACATAGATAGAGCACTGAATTCTTGGATAAACAGAAGCAAAGCAGCAGAAAATGTGTTTTAAAAAATAATAATCAACAGGATATTTGGACTGAGATCTTCAGCCTCTCTGAGGAGCACCAGAGGCTGGACCAAGCCCAGTTCATCCAACAAGGCTGCTCCAGTCTGAGCACTGGAAATTGGGCTCCAGAGTTTGTTCATTCTTCCCATGAACAGGGATGTGTTCATTCTTCCCATGAACAGGGATGTGTTCATTCATTCTTCCCATGAACAGGGATTTCCCATGAACAGGGATGTGTGCATTCTTCCCATGAACAGGGATGTGTTCATTCTTCCCATGAACAGGGATGTGTTCATTCATTCTTCCCATGAACAGGGATGTGTGCATTCTTCCCATGAACAGGGGTGTGTTCATTCATTCTTCCCATGAACAGGGATGTGTTCATTCTTCCCATGAACAGGGATATGTGCATTCTTTCCATAAACATGGATGTGTTCATTCTTCCCATGAACAGGGATGTGTTCATTCTTCCCATGAACAGGGATGTGTTCATTCATTCTTCCCATGAACAGGGATGTGTTCATTCTTCCCATGACCATGGATTTCTGAACCAGCCTGAACACACAAGTGCAGCATTTCGTGCCTGCTCTGGGATACCGTGGCAGCTGAGACTTGCCCGTGGTTTTGTGCACCAGAGCTGCTTCCCTGCCTTTCACACCAGTGGCTTATTCATATTTATCTATTTTTATCTCTCCACTTCACTTCTCCCCTTGCTTCCCAGATTAAATTGTGACTAAACTCTTAAAGCACGATCAGAACCTGCCTTTATCACCAAGATTCCCCATGCAGGTTCTTCTCTGTGACCATCCCCAGTCTCTACACAATCTACAAAGGAGAGATTTTATTCCAGGTGTTTAACCCCTGATTTTTAATACCACAGTGCCTGCTTAATAGAGCAAAACCAGAACCATCCAGTGACAATCTGGGTCTGCCAGCCAGGCCTCCTAAAACCTCGTTAGCTTCTCTCCCAGGAAATCTGGGAGCTGGCACCTGCTGCAGGAGCAGCTGTTCCCCCCTGTCCTACAGATGGCTGTGGAAAAGGAAATCAAATCCCCGCTGCCCTCAGACCTTTCATGGAAACTCTGCAAAATCCTGAGCTGCCGGGGAGCCTCTCCAGGACCAGGCTGGCCTTTGTGGGGACACCAAATTTCCAGGAGGGGACAAATCCCAGCTATGGGTCACAGGTGGCATCCACAGCTCCTGCCCTGGAGCCAAACCCAACCTTCCTGAGGGCCAGAACATCCCAAAAATAGAAATAAAAATAATCTTACAAACAAAAATAAAAATAATCTTAAAAATAAAAATAATCCTAAAAAAAAGAAAAATAAAATTATTTAAAAAATCCCAAAAATAAAAAGAATTTAAAAATAAAATAATTAAAATATTAAAATAATTAAAAAAAAAATTAAACCCCCCAAAATAAAAATAATTTAAAAAATTAAAATAATTTTAAAAATAAAAATAAAATTATTTAAAAACCAAAAAATAATAAAAAAATAATAAATCAAAAAAATTAAAATAATTTAAAAACTAAAAATATTAAAAACCCAGAAATAAAAATAGTCTTAAAAATAAAAATAATCTTAAAAATAAAAATAATCCTAAAAAAATCAAAAATAAAATTATTAAAAAAAACAAAAAATAAAAATAATTTTAAAATAAAAATAATTTAAAAAATAAAAATATTAAAAACCCAAAAATAAAAATAAAAATAATCTTAAAAAAACAAAAATTAAAATAATTTTAGAAATAAAAATAAGGACATTAAAACCCCCCCAAAAATTAAAATAATTTTAAAAAATAAAAATAATTAAAAATAAAAATAATTTTAAAAATTATTTAAAACATAAAAATAATTTTTAAAAAACAAAAATAAAATTAAAAACTAAATTAAATTTAAATTAAAAAAATAAATTTAAAAATCATAAGAATAAAAATAAAAAGTATCATCTATATGATATCACCTATTTCTTCACATAGCACATAGATATAACTCTTTAAATTGAGTTCATATTCTCCATATGAAATAATTTATACAAACAGAGGATATCTGTGTAAACTATCTATAGAAATAGTTTTTATAAGGACAGAATTTCTGTGTAAACTATAAAAATAGTTTCTATAAAGAGAGAAACACTAAACTATTTAGGTTGTATAAGTGTGTATATAGATATATAAATAGAATAAACTATATTTAGATTGTGTAGAGAGAACTTTCTAAATATACACTGAATTTAAGTATGTGAGAATAGAAGACTTAAGCAGGAAAGCTGGTTTATAAAAAGAATTCCACAGTAAAGCACTTCAGTGAGCCAGCAGCAGCTCAGGGGTACCTGGGAGTGTGAGGCTGCTGCAAGTTCAGTGCTGAGAAAAGCAGCGTGGGCAGGTTGGGATCTGGGGATTCATGGAGCAGCGCAGCACAGGCTGGTTTAACCCCAGCTGCAAGGTTCTGCATGCACTGCACCTCCAAAAGAGCCAGGATTGTCAGGTTCCTGTGATGGATCTAAGCGCCAAAAATCCATCATTGATGGACTCATCTGTTCAGAGATCCGTTCCACCCCAGATTACAGGCACCAAAGTGACCACACCAGGAGATTCTGCTCAGCCTCTGGCAGATTCCTCTTTTAAAGAGCTGGGAAAACAAGTGGTGGCTGCTGCTGTGCTGGGAGCAGATGTCTGCCATGCACCCCTGCACATCCTAACAGGAAAACCTGGATTTGTCAGCAGTGATGGATCATCCCTGTGCTGCTCCCCAAATGTGCCTCTCTCACAGCTCTGGAAGAGTGGCCTTGAAACTCAGAAACCTTTAGCAGCTGAGACCATTCCGTGCATGATGGAGTGGCTTTTTCCCAAGATGATCTTCTTCCAGGTGAGGGAATAGGAGCTGCCTGTCCCTGCTCCTCCCATATCAAGACAATTTCCCCTTGCCAAAGTTCAGACACTACAGGACAGACTCAGTCTCTCAATACCCTTGTCCATCTCCTTGTCACTCCTACTTTTAAATCCTAGAAAAATTATGCAGCGGGACAAAGGGTGGATAAGAAGGGGAGAAACAAATAAAATAAGCATGCAAAATAGGAATTATTGAAGCAAAATAAAATCACAGAGCCACAGACTGGTTTGGGTTGGGAGGGATTTTAAAGCTCATGCAGTTCATTAAAGCTGATTAAATCAAGGTCTCCATAACTAAATAGAGCTGGGCTAAGTGTGGATATGAGCTAAATTACTTGGGGAGATAGAAGAAATCCAGGACATCCCCAGGGACACCTTCCACTGTCTTAAGGTGCCCCAAACCCTGTCCAACGTGGCCTTGGCCACTTCCAGGCATGGGACAGCCACAGTTTCCCTGGGAATTCCATTCCAGGGCCTCCCCACCCTCCCAGGGAACAACTTCCTCCAAACATCCCATCTAATTAAGCTCCAAAATTAACACCCAGAACTTCAGATTTCCATGAAGAACTCCTTAAAGGCTTCCCAAAAGCCAGGATCTCATTGACCAGAGCAGCATTTGGTTCATGCTCAGCACTGTTAAGCCTCAGCAATTCCTTTGTCCTTGCCTGGGCAGCTCAGCACTCATTAAACCAAGGTCTCCATAACTAAATGGACCTGGGCTAAGTGTGGATATGAGCTAAATTACTTGGGGGAGATAGAAGAAATCCAGGAAAAAGCAGATAATTGGACCTAAGTCCCACATGGATGTATTACAGCCCTAAACATTCAGATCCTTCCTTCTCCTTTAAAAAAAAACAAACAAAAAACCCAAAAAACCCCAAATTGGACATCCAAAGCTGTTTATTCCATTTCTGTATAGATTTTTTTGTGGTGGGAGAATTCTCAGCTGTATTTAACCCAGCTTTTCCAAGGTCATGACGCTGCCTTACAATTATTAGGTTGGAGGTGGTGTTTGTTTTTATTTAAAGTGGTTTAAATAATCGGAATAAACCTGAGTGGGGATGTGGAACATCCTCTCCAAAGCCCTGTCCTGTGTGACAGAGAGCATCCTGCTGCCACCTGGGTGCAGGACAGAGATTGCAAGGTGAATTTCCAGTGGATTTTTATAGGAAACCCAGTTTATATTGGTCCATGTTGCCTATATCTCACCCAGCTCTTCCTTCCTGGGTTAAATTGGAGCCATTCCAAATGAAGCAATAAAAAGAGCCACTTTTCCCCAAGAATCAGAAATTAAGAGCCAGATGAAACAACAGACAGTGTTTTTATCAAAATGTGCATTTTCCAATCAAGCTGGCAATTGGAGAGGGGCACTGGAGTGTTCAACACTAACGAGGCTGAATGAAAGAAGGAAAAAAATCCAATTTCTGAAGGTCCCATAATATTTTGCCCACTTGCCTTATCCCTCCCTTGGAAATAAGAGCAGAATTGATGCAATTTTGCCAAACAAATGCTCTCCACACTGGGCAGAAATGCTTCCCTACAGAAACAGAGGCCATGCTTGTCCGTACAATGCAATTTTAATTTCACTTCTAGTGAAATTCCAGATGGATGGATGGGGCTCCAGCCCCTCTCTGTGGATGTGGCACCTGGGGACAAGGTTTGATTTGGTGTTAATTTGTCCAGCTGCTCATTGATGGTTGGATTTGATGATCTTAAAGCTCTTTTCCAACCTGAATATTTCCATAATTCTATATTTTCGTACCTTAAATTGTCCTAAAATTATCCAGAACAAGAGTTAATCCCTAAAGATTAAGAAAATGTCCTAGAAATGGATGAAAAAAGAAGAAAAATAATCAGAAGAAAAATAATCCCATAGAATAAACTCCAAACCTCCAGCAATTTCTGAGTGGGAGAACTCCTGAAAAATTCTGTATTGAATATTAGCAGGTGAGTGATGTTGATTATAAGAGAAAAAAACCAAAAACCTTTTGATATCTTTTATGAAGTTTTCAACCTGTGTGCATTTTTTAACTCGAGTAAAAATACATTATTTTAAAATATACATACAGACAAAAAAAAATCAGGCTGGAATTTAAATAAAATCTCAACTTAGGGAGCAATAATTCAGGTGAAGCAGAAAAGTTTCCAGCTAAAATCAGCTGCCCTTTCCTCCAGGCAGAGCCTTCCATGCCCATGGAGTTTCACATCAGCTGGAGTCCTTTGGCAGCTCTTCCCCCACAATTACAGATCTGAGGCTCTGGCCATGGCCAGGGACAGCCATGGCAGGCTCCTGGTGTTATTCCTGTGTCATTCCAGCCATTCTGCAGATATTTTTAGTCTCAAATTTGTCACAGTCCTTCACCTGCAGGAAGAAAATGCCCTAAATGTAGTACAACCTAAATAGTGTCAAAGGCACCCGTTTTTTTTGAGTTGTTGGTGATCCTAAAATAACCTTGTGCAAATATAAAATGGAATTAGTTTTCCATATTGGGAAGGCAATGAAAAGGTGGCTGAGCCAAATTTGTAGATTTTCCCAGAAGTTCATCTTTGTATTCTAATTAAGTCTGAGGTGCCACATAATACAAAGATTTTTAAAATTTGATTCTAGAGATTTAGAACATCAGGACTTCTGCAAACTTTGAAACAAGCTCTGATGGCATCTCCTGGGACAGAAAAGACAATAAGTTTGTGGCTTTGAGTATTTAGGACCAAATTATTCTGGAGTAATTGTATTTGGGAATTAGGACAGAATCCTCCCATTTTAAGGGAGATTTCCCAACAATTCAATATCAGGTGCATTTTACAGTTACTCCTCATGTCCAAAGATAATGCCAGCAGAAATTCAGGAGGATGCTCAGCTGAACCCTGACAGGGAGGAGCAGGAGAGGCCTTGCCATTGGATTTTCTAATCTCCTTCCCTCCCTTTCTGACAGCCAATCCAGCTCCTTTTTGTCCTGATCAAGGTGCTCAAGACTTTGTCTTTGCCAGCTCTCTCTCCCCTGACCCATTTCTTTTATCTGCAGGAGCAGCTTTCCATCACTGCTGACTTCCTTGGTCATGCACCTGTATTTTATATTGCAAATTTTATATTTTATACTTCTTCTATTATCTTCTATTATCTATATTTTAAATTATTTAATATTTTATTTTTATATTTTCTATTTAGTATTATTTTCTATTTTATATATTTTATTTTGTGATTCCTCACTAAATTCTCACTCCTGCTGAATCCACTACTTGCACAAGATTTGATTTTAATTCCCTGAAATAAAAAAAATTCCCTGAAATCCTCCAGCTGCATTCAAACACAGGGCATGGAAAAGAATCATAAAAATCAGAGGAAAGAAACCAAATATTCCTCCTGACATCTCAGGCCCATCCTGACTGCACAAGCAAACAGTTCATGCCCCAAGACTTCAGCTTTGTCTCTAAGCCAGGGTGGAGGCTGGAGCTTGTTCCCTTGTCCATCAATCCTGATTTCCACAGACACACTTGGACCTGGCAATTTGTGTCCTTTCAAGGGCTTGGAGTAACCATTGAACAGAAACCTTCCCTAAAAATCCCCAAACAAAGCAAAAAAAAAAAAAACCCAAACAAATATTTCTGCAGAACAAAAAGAAAGTCAGGGCAAAGGTATCACCAAAACAAACCTCACTTAGAAGATGTGCATCCATGGGAACCATTTAAATGGAATTTCCTGTAGCCTCTTCAAAGAACAGCTTCTAAATTTGTTTCTGTGTTGGACATGGGCTGTGAGGTCTCTTGGTTCTGTTGGTTTCTATAAAAGAAGGGAATTTATTTTAACTATTTTAATTTTAAAAGAAGGGAATCTATTTTGGCTATTTTAATTTTAAAAGAAGGGAATCTATTTTGACTATTTTAATTTTAAAAGAAGGGAATTTATTTTAACCTCTGGGCCTTGCAGGTCTGGTCAAGCAATGTCAAAACTGAGGCACAAAAGTCCTTGATTTTTTCATGTGCCAACAAGTTTTCCCATGATGCCCAATGTTATCAAAATCCTCATTTCTTATCAGTATTCCTCCTCAGATCCCTTTTGATTGTAATTACATTATTAATTATAATAAAAGTGAGTAGTGAACTACAGCAGTATCATCCTGAAGAAATCCTTCAAATTAGGCTTGTAACAAATTCCCCTCTTTTTAATTATGAAGGGATTTACCAGGAGTTCAGAAACCCTTTACCTGTTTTATTTCAAACCTGATCAGAGTAAGACTTAATCCTCCAAAAATTCTGCTGCAAGCTGGCATCTGCTGTGATTCTGGATGTGCTTCATCAAAGAACAAAGCCAGAACTACAATGGAATGGCAAATGTAACAACTCTGGAATTATTTCTGATGCTTCACGTTGCTTCCCAAGCCCCAGCAAAGACAAACAGATGTTTCCCCACAACTGGAATTAAATCAGCAACCTCACAATGAATATTTTGGAGCATTTCTTTGTGCTTATTGATGATTTGTACCAAATCTCTCCATTCTGCCGTCTCTGGTTTTGCTGCTTTGGGAGATGTCTCCAGGGATGCTCCAAGGAGGAAATTTCTTGTCCCTTTCAGGAGCAAATCTCAGTGAAACTGAATTCCCTTGGCTCACTCATGGCTGCCCTTACAGGCCCTCCATCCTAGGCTGTCCATCTGTCCGTCCATCCTCTGCTGTCCATAGGCCAACCCTCCAACTTTCATTAAATGGATCCAACTTGGGAGGCTTTGCCAAGAAGAAAAATGGCTTTTTCTTTTCCTTTCAAGATTCATCACCTCAAACAGAAATGCTCTATTGCAGAGCCTGACATCCACTTTTGTACCAAATTCAAAGTAAAAGGCTTTTTATGGGGTTTCTTAGGGGATTAAAAGACACACAATGCTCCTCTGTCTGTAGCCTCCCCATCATTTGGATCTTATCTCTCCCATCCCAGTATGAAAAGACTTCCCAAGTGGATGAAGAGCAGATGGCAGATGATTCTCCCAATTGGAGATGCCTGGATTTGATTTGTCACTCACTGAACAAAGCCCTTCTGTGCCCCCGTGAATAACCTGTGTGGTTTGGAGATTTTCTGGTGGTGTTTGGGCAACAGCTGCTGGTAAACAGAGTAAAAGCTTTGATCAAATATAGTTGGGGTTGTTTGGGGTTTATTTTAGTCATCAATGACTTCACTCCTGTGCTGCTGCTGTCCCCAAGGTGTGTTCTGGTGCACAGCTCCACTGCAGCTGGGAAATCTTGGCTGGACACTGTCACAGACACATTTTATGAAAAATCCTTTCCTTAGGATTTTTTCTCCTGAGAAGTTGAGAGGCCTCAGGAACCAAATGTAAACATTGGTTATCTGCTGCTGTGGAATGCAACAGGTGCAGCTGGGATTGGGCTCATGTGGTTGTTTCTAATTAATGGCCAATCACAGCCCAGCTGGCTCGGACACTCTGTCCAAGACAGAAGCTTTTGTTATCATTCTTTCCTTTTTCTATTCTTAGCCAGCCTTCTGAGGAAATCCTTTATTCTATTCTTTTAGTATAGTTTTAATGTAATATATATCATAAAATAATAAATCAAGCCTTCTGAAACATGGAGTCAGCTCCTCGTCTCTTCCCTCATCCTGGGATCCCTGAGAACACGGTCACAGTTTCCCATTTCTAGCACCTTCCTGAATTCCATTTTCCTTGTTCCATTAGGAAATGTCTGAAACCAGCACCCTGTGGGTTGAGAACCTCCTGCTGTGTTCCCTCATGATACAGAGGTCATAAATCCTGGAGTATCCTGAACTGGAAGGGACTCACAAGGATCATTTATGTCCAGCTCCTGGCCCTGCACAGGACAATCCCAAAATCCCACCCTGTGCCTGAGGGCCTTGTCCAAACCCTTCCTGAACCCCCATTCTCAGTGCAGCACTGCCCATTTATACATCTGTTAATTTAATTTATAGATCTGATAATAAATCTACCCATTATTATCTGATGATAATGCAGTGAATGCACAGGGAGATTTATCTGTCACTCTCTGTATGTATCAAGATAAGAAATCCGGAAACCATCAAGACACCAGGAACTCAACTCACAGCCTGTGCATGGTGCAACTGTAGTTCCATCACAAATTTCCTGCCATTTCAAAGCTCCTGGGATGACAAAATTAACAATTTTTTTTGTAAGTAACTTCTCAAGCAGCACATTTTGGGGTGTTGAAGTTGGTGGTCATGAGAATTATCCCTTTTCCCCCCAGATTGTTCTACTCTTTCCAACTTAGCAAAATATTCATTGTCACAAGTGCTCCACTCTGAGCAAAAACTTTGCAAATCCTTGACACAGCATCGATCACTTCTCCAGGCTTTTCTGCCATCAGAGCAGATGTCTAAAGCACAGAATCCATGCAGGGAGCCCTCAGAAGTTTCTATTGTTTCCACTGCCTGAGGGGCAGATATTTAAATTTTCTTAATATTGAGCCAACTCCATTCTTATCACAGTCACACAAAACCACCACCATCATTCAATAGATGTTGTCTGATCTAATTAATTCCATAAAAAGGCAGATTCTATTAGGAAAAAAAAAATACAAATCTAGCCTTAATAGATGGCCAAATGGCTACAAACCACATTAGGCTGAAGGAATCTGATCCCATCTGTGATGGGAGGTGTGTGGAATAACACAGCCTGGATGCAAAGCATATTGAACAGAGCAAAACCCAGCCCAGAAGAGATTTACAGCCTCTAATCCACGCAAAAATCTGCTAAAATAGATCAGCTCTATCACATAACACCACTTTCATCTGGTGGCCAGGAGCCCTGCACCGCTTGGGCTCATTTAGCAGATCAGCCCCGTTCTGTTCCTGATTTCATGCAGGGATGATTAAGGATGAAAACTATCACAGGCACTTGGCAACAGCAAGAAATAAATAAATAAAAAAGCTTTGCTCCCTTTGGCTTTACCTATTTGCTCCAGAATTTAAAAACCAACAGGATTGAATTAGTCATGGACGATAATTGTTTTCTGGGGAAAAGAGAAAAAGGGAAAAAAATCCTCTGTGAGAGCTTTGGGGGTTTAGATTTTAGAAGTATTCCAAGACAGGAAAGTAAATTAAGCTTTAAGAGGCTGTGAGGGACCCACTGTCAGGAGATGTCACGTCCACACTAAAATTAGTTTCTATTGAGACTTCTTATTTGAGAATGGTCCAAAGCTGCAAGTGGAGCAACGGGGAGAAGAAGTGCATTAATCAAACAGGATTTGGCACAATTACCTAAGCCACTTAAGGTATTTTTTATATATTCTATTGCAGCCAAAGCACCAGAGAGCCCCATCAGATGGAGTAAACAGCTGCTGGGCTGAGGATTATGGACTGCATTTTCTAAATTTACACAGCTCAGACACCAGTGTGAGTCACCAGGGCTTGACTTTGAGCTTAAACCAAAGCCTCACCTGTCCCCAAAAATGAACCCAGAGCCCCCCTAGGGAACGGTGCTGCACAAGGAGCTCCTGCCAAACTCCAAACAGAGAGAGGCTGGACAGGGAGGCAAAAACAGACAAAGCACCAGGATTGCTTTGAATTCTGTGAGTTAATAAACAGCAGAGGAGGTTTATTCCAGATATTTGGAGCTGGATGTGCCCAGGTGTGAGCAAAGGAGCCTGAGAGGGGGTGAGCGTCTAAAACTGCCTGGGTGGAGGCTGGAGCTGAGTGGGGTCAGGCTCTTGAACAAGGGACAGGATGAGGGGAAATGGCCTCAGGTTGCACCAGGGGAGGTTTAGTTTGGATATTTGGAAAAATCTATTCAGCAGAAGGGCTGGGACAGGGCAGTGGTGGAGGGAAATGTGGTGGCGTTCACAGGGGTCCGAGGATGAGGGAAGAGACGAGGATCTGACTCCATGGTTCAGAAGGATGATTTATTATTTCATGATATATATTATATTAAAAATATACTAAAAGAATAGAAGAAAGGATTTCATCAGAAGGCTAGCAAAGGAACAGAAGTGGAATGGAATGATAATAAAATCTTGTGACTGGTCAGAGAGTCCAAGCCAACTGGGCTGTGATTGGCCATTAATTACAAACAACCACACGAGACCAATCCCAGATGCATCTGTTGCATTCCACAGCAGCAGATAACCATTGGTTACATTTGGTTCCTGAGGCCTCTCAGCTTCTCAGGAAGAAAAATCCTAAGGAAAGGATTTTTCAGAAAATCTCATGGCTACAGGGAAATCCCTGGAGATTTCAGAGCTGGTGGATGTGGCACCTGGGGACGTGGGGCAGGGCTGGGGGATGGCTGGACTTGATCTTAGAGGGCTTTTCCAACCTAAATTACCCCTTATTTATTACTTATTACCCCTAAACTACCCCAAATCTACCCCTTAGGGTAATGGGGTAGATTTGCTGTCTTACAGCACCTTGGATTCACCCCCAGCTCCCACTCAAAACCATCCCAAAGTTTCAGGCCCTGGCATCACCCAGCCCTGATGCCGAGGTGGAATAATGAAATATTCATCCCAGGCCCATTGTATCGCACATTTCTAGTGTGAAACAAACTGCAATATTTACAATAGTTTTCAAATCTGGATCTCTGGCATCCTTCTGTCTCGCTGTTTAATCAGAACATTTCAGAGAGGAGAAAATCAGAAGGCTCTAAGGTCTCATGCCTGTGTAGTTTCATTTATTTAAAAATTAATCATAGACTGAAGGAAAGAACAGTAGTCCATTCCCACAAGAACTGACTTCAATTCTGCTGCCTTAAAATTACTTTGTTGCAATCTTTCCTTTTAATAAAATATTCACAGTGATTTAAGTGTGACTGATGGCAGTGAGAGAGATTTATTACTATTATTTTTATTATTATTATTATTATTTCATTGTTATCAAATTAAAGGCCACTTTCAGAGAGAAAAGTTCTTATTCAGCTGTGCTACTGCAGGTTTCCTGTTTATTTAGAAAACACAAGCTATAAACTCTGCAACCAGAGTATTTTAATTTATTTAATATCTATTCTCCCTGAACTATGAATAACAAACCCTGCAAACAGCAAAAACAAGAATTCAATGAGCAAAAAAACCATTTTTCAACAGCTTTTGTGCACAGGGACACTGGTTCTGATGGAAAGCCTTCAGAGATGACTTCCATAAAAACAAAAGTCCTGCTATGTGCAGAGCTCTTGTGTTTGGGAGCATCATCCCATCCTGGATTCACATCCTTCTCCCTAAATTTGTGCTCTGAGAACTGCAGTGCACAGAAATGTCTCCTCTGGATGTATTTTGGGTAGGGTGGAAGGATGTGCTGCTTTCCCCCCCGACCCGTTTGCAATTTTTTAAGCCATCCTGGAGAATATAAACAGCAAGAAATCCTAAAATGACATCAGCTTTGCCAAGGAAAAATGAAAATAAATAAATGAAGGGTTCCAAATGTCCCCTCCCAGCTCCTGAAGTTACAGAGACTCACTGAAATCTTTGCTGCTTAGAAAACTTTCTCCTTTTCACGACTGTGAGGAAAAAACTGGGAAGCTTCTACTGCAAAAGAGCTGCAGAGACATTGCCTGGACCCTTGAAAACAGGAATAGTCCCAGAATTATAAATATAAGCCAGGTTCTTGTAGTCTGACCTACCTAAAGCTTCACTTGGAGGATGTCAGGGTACAAGTGGAAGCAAAATGAAGTTTTCCAAGAGAGATTCAGGAGCAGCAGCTGATCCCTGCTGTTATCCCAAGGAGGAAGAGGAAAAGGTCATGACAAACCCTGGGGTAGCTCCAGAAGGGCCTCACTCAGCTCCAGACAGCAAAAATCTGCTTAAAATTGGGAATATTTGTGGTTTTAAGTAGTAATACCTCATAATACCTTACAGATTTTTACATCCATATCTTCCCTTTTTCCCAAAGACCCCAGTCCATCATTTTGATAAAAATTCACCCCCAGTAGCTTCTCCTGAACTTCTCCACACATGTGGCCATAAATAAGGCAAACTTCCCCCAGCCTCTTCAGATGGCCTTGCAGTGCAAGCTGGAGATTGCTGAAAGCTGCTTTACATTATAACAATTATGTCATTAAAGATGGGAATTCATAGCTCTTAATTGCTCTTAAAACCAGAAGAGCTGAAATCAGAATTTTCTGAAACATTTCTTCTACAGATGCCAAGTGTGTTCCAGTTCATGGGTTTATTTTTCCACAGTCAAAATGTTGGATCAGGAGCAGTAAATAATGAGGTTTTCCAAAGAACCTAAAATTCTCTGTGCTCCCTAAATAAAGGTGGGCACCACCCATTGACCCATTGGCTTGACTAACAGGTAAAATAAAAAATAATGACTTTTTTTTAGAAAATTATATTTTTTAGAAATGCTCCATGGCTCAAATGTGCCCAGAATCAGAAGTCAGCAGCCCCACAACGAGCACTAGAAATGCTTTCCCCACCTAACAGACAATTCAAATATAAAACATGCACATGATGAGCTCTCAGCACGGAGTGAAAGGAATTTCCAGAGACATCTCCTGAAGAATAATTTGAAGAACACTTTCTTATGCGAGCAACACGCTGTTGGAAGGAATTATTTATGCAAGGCAGGATGTGAGACTGACATATTATTATTAAACAAAAAGTTGCCGTCAAAATAAATGTATTAAAGCCTCTTGAAATGCAAGAACAGCAGGCACAGATCAGATGGGCCCATAAAACCCATTTATAAATCAGCAGCCAGGGATGAGGGGGGAATTCTACATTGTTCTAACAAATTGTGATCAATCCCTGGACGTGCAAACACGACCTGCTCCAAGGCTGGAAGCTGGAATGGATTAGGAGAGGTGGAAGCTGGAGAATAAAGAGCTTCTCTTTATCTTCCCACATTGTGGAGAAATTAATTAGGCATTGATAAGAACAGTCCTGAGTACCAAATAAATTCACATTGCATCTGTATTGAGGGTGAAGTGAATGCTGCTCCTTCCTCAAATGTCAATTTTTTAACAAAATGTTCAATTATCCCCTGGAAAGGATTGTAAGGCAAAGCTTGAGGTGACCTTACCCTTCCTATCTATTGAACTGGATAAGAAAAAAAGCATTTAAGTAATGTACAATTGCATTAGGAGGAGGTGTGGATAACTAAAATCCACAAGGGGCAAGTGGCACATACACAGCTGCAAAATAATTCCAAGTAGACCCTTCCATGCCTGGACTGAGCAGCAATCCATGATTTCTGCTGAGGGATACATTATTTGCCATCACCCATGAGTGACTTTGGGGTTATTTGAACCCAAAGTACAATTAACTTACACTGAATTCAAGTGACTCATTGTTTTTAATTCATTTCATTTTGTCAGAAAGGCTGGGACATGGCTTTAAGCAGTTTTTTCTGTCCCCTTACATGAAACATCTTCCACTTGTCTTGACTTTCCTTCCCTTTCTGGCTTGCTTTCTGTCACTGGGGATTGTTGGGTAGATCCAGGGAGCTTTGAACCCTAATATTAAATGTTAATAATAATCCTAATAATAAACAAATAAAGTGTTGCACCTCTAAATTGAAATCCTACTTTATATAGGGAAAGATAAACAACTGTGAGGGTGGATTAGGTGTGTTCTAAGGTGACTGTAGGTCAAACTCATGTCAGAAATGAGTAGATTGGGTACTAGGTGGAATATTAGGAAGGAATTGTTCTCTGGAGGGTGGGGAGGGCTGGGATGGGATCCCCAGAGCAGCTGGGGCTGCCCCTGGATCCCTGGCAGTGCCCAAGGCCAGGCTGGACACTGGGGCTGGGAGCCCCTGGGACAGTGGGAGGTGTCCCTGCCATGGCAGGGGTGGGGCTGGGTGGGATCTGGGGTCCCTTCCAACCCAAACCATTCTGTGATTCTATGAAAATTCTGCTTTTACTCCATCTGTTTAAGTTTAGGTTCTATTTTGATGTTTCTCCCAGTTATTTCTGCATAGGAAGGCTGAAGTTTTCAACCAAATCCTGGTTAAAATAACCAATGACCGCCTCTTCAAATAGTCCCAATTCCAGAGGGGAACGCAGAGGGAGGGGGAAGAAGCTCTGGGGCCGTTTTGCATTTCAGTCACATCCCCACCACCCTCTCTGCTCTGCCTGTGGAACAAGATCCTCTCTGCCTTTCCCACCCCCAGGGCTCCCAGAGCCACCGTTTGGGTTTCCAGCAAACCCAGACTCAGCAGCCTGAGCGATCTCATCTCTGAGCAGCACAGAAAAGAGCAGCTATGTCTGCATTTATTTTTGTTTGCTCATCCCACCATCTCTTCATTGCAGACTTGTCACCACAACTTGTCACTTCCTTCCTTTCAGTTCCTTGGGACACGACAAGTGACACATGGTAAATGATGGCAAACCTAGACACAAATATCCTCCAGCAGCAGACTATTCAAATTTCTGGAGCTCTCCAGATTTGATTTTTATTTTTTTTTTTTTTTTTTGAGTTAAAGGTCAATTCTGAACTTAAAGATACATCCCAGTTGGATAAATGTGATCTTAAAAAAACCAAAAGCATTATTTCAGGAGCATAAACCTACATGCCGGAATGCCTAAAACTGCCCACTGTTTAATCTGGTCTTGTTTGTAAAATACATTTAGGAAAAGATGTGGCCAAAAAAACAACCCACCTCCTTAACAACAAATTACTCAAGAAACTTTAGCTAATTGTTAGTTTTGAGGATGTGAGTGTTAATTACAGGTTTTATAGATGTGAATGGTGCAAGGAACAAACAGGGCCGTGCTCACCATGCTCATGGAAATACAGACAAGTAATAAATAAAAATAGAACCTTTTTCTAATGGAGAAATCCTCACTCTCCCATTTCCACAGGAAAGGAACTTTCCAAATAAACACCCCCAGCACATCAACATCCACCCAACATCATCCTTGTTACACTCCTTACTCTGAAAATGCAAAGTCAGTGTGTTTAATTATAAATATTTAGCCTATCAGACTGTTGCTCAATTAAATATTTGAAAAAAAATTAAATATTCAAAAATTAAAGCTGAACTTGTTGTTTTATTCCCTTCTCACTGCATGACAAAATGCACTTTATAATTATACCACAACTGTAATTTTTCTGTGCTTTCCCAGAACACCATTAGGAGTTTATCCATGGGTATGACACAGGGAATTTATCATCGAAAAAAAAAAGAAGAAAAAAAAGGAAAAAAAAAGGAAAGGAAAAAAAAAGGAAATAAAGGAAATAAAGGAAAGGAAAGGAAAGGAAAGGAAAGGAAAGGAAAGGAAAGGAAAGGAAAGGAAAGGAAAGGAAAGGAAAGGAAAGGAAAGGAAAGGAAAGGAAAGGAATAAAAAGGAAAAAAATGGGAAAAAAAGGAAAAAAAGGAAAAAAAAAGGAAAAAAAGGAAAAAAGGGAAAAAATGGGAAAAAAGGAAAAAAAAGGAAAAAAATAATGGAAAAAAAGGAAAAAAAAAGGAAAAAAAAAGGAAAAAAAAAAACCAAATCAGATTTACTTGCACAAAAAAGAGGATTCCTCAGAGAGCTGGTTAGAAAAAACAAACAACAAATACTTTTGAGTGCCTGTTTCTCACCTTTCCCCCCCTTTTTTTATGGGATACACAACACAAGGAAAATACAGGGAGGAGCAGTGCAGAAATTGAGATTATTTCCCTGTTCATGTTGAAGAAGTGCTCCAAAATGACCTCTGGACTGTGCCTAAAGGGAGCAAAGCTCTCCTGTGCCCTGAGCTGATGTGCCAAGCAAAGGAGCAGGGTCAATCTCTGCTGGCAAGGGCCCATTCCAGCCCCTGAGGTTCCCATTGCCAGGGACAGCTCTGCAGACATTTAATCCCTTTGAGAACAGCTAAAAGCAAAGTCTCCTTACCTTGCTGAGTGCTGCACACCAGCTCTGCTAATCCTTTACCAAAGTGAAACCTGTAGAGGCCAAATTATAAATTAGCAGAACACAGCAATTTGTTGTCTTATTATCAAAAAGTAATGGCAGGATTAAAAAAAAAAATCAATTTTGAGAGGGCTCTTTTCTGTGTCTGACTTGCCAATATTGCAAAACTGTAATTTCTCTTGTGGAAAATCTATTTATTGTGAAAATGCTACTGTATGCATTGGCTGCTTTTCCAGGAATTATATCCAGTCTTTTGCATAAACTGCTGTCATTTTGCAGAAGCAACAGTGTCTAGTGGTGAATCAAACCTGGTGAAACCTCTTCCTCCCCATCCTTTAACACCTAAGCGCTTTAATAAGTTAATTAATACAGTCAGTTATTTAAAATAATGATGTATTACAGTCCTACAGAGAGAGTTTGTACCTAAACCCAAGGATTTAACAACTTCTAAATATGTAGATGAACAATCTGACCCACAAAATCCCCACACTGCCCGTAAATATTTGAACTTTTAAGGCCACTCCAGTTTTCTTTCTGAGCCCTTGTCTTTATTTCAGGGTTGCTTTTCTCTGCAGAAGAGGAAAGTGAAGTTCACTTGGAGAAAATCTCTCTCCTGGGGGTGCTCTATAATGAATGACTTGGCTTCTCTCTGCAAGTGCTTGTACTATTTTGAGACATGGAGATCTATTGGGGTGGTTACCAGCAGTTCCTTTTGTTGCAATTTCTGAAATGAAGCTTCTCATGTTTCAGGGAATAATTGATTTTTTTTTTTTAATAGCTTTCCTGTAGCTGTATAACTAGTTTTATTCTGGCTTTTTTTTTTTTTTTTCCCCTTTGGTTCCTTTTTTCCTCCTCTTAGATGCTTAATTATCTTTTGGAATAGTACACAAAATCAAATTACCCAGCTGCTAGAGAGGTGGTTTCCTGGTATCCATCAGCATTCACAGAAGAAAAGAATGTTTTCATAATTTTCTCACAGACACTCCAGTCATCTTTGTTTTTCTCCATTATCTTATTATTAAAATTTTCCTTTCACAAACTGCAAAATCTTAGATTTATACAACATAAAATATTAGTTTTATCAGGATTAAAACTTTGTCTGCATTACCTTCCTTTGTGATCAGGTCCTTGCCAGGCCTCAGTGCTGTAATGTAGATTAATATAAATAATATTATTTCTATTCCTCTGAAGCACAGGAGGCTTCAGAGTGACTTGATAAAACCTCCAGACATCAAACCCATAATTTTGTGTCTTCACTGCAAATCTTCAGGCTGATGTTGCTGGATGTTGCTGTACACACCAATGAGCTCTAACATACATTTAATATCAATTCAAATAATGCATTCACAGCACTCAGCACCTCCCAGAGCTCTTCCCTTTCAACAAAAAGCTGCAAAAACCCCCAAGCAGGACTTTAAAGCAACACATACCTTGTTTCTGCAGGTATTTTGAGCAGGACACAGGAGTGGGTATAGAAACCTGCCCACACTCCTCTCTGCTGATTCTTGTCCCTCCCAGGGAGGGTTTTTATCAGCATCATCTGCTGGGGAATTGGTTTAAAATGTGACCAACTGTGCAGGGGCTGTCCCGGATGTCACCAGCAGGGTCTCGGTGTGGTGCTGTTCCAGAGGGAGCCATTCCAGAGGGAATTGGGGTTTACAACAAGCATGGAGGCGTTGAGGCTGGGAAAGAGCTCCAAGGCCACCCTGAACATCCCCAGTGCCACAACCCCGTGGCTCTGAGACCCCTCCAGGGCTGGTGACCCCTCCAGGGCCCTGGGCAGCTGTGCCAGTGCTCAGCATTCCTTTCCATGAAGAATTTTCCCCCAGTATCCAGTCTGACCCTCCCCATGCCCCGGTTTCCATTCCCCCACACATGGATAACAAACAAGCAGAGAAATCACCACCTCAGTGCTTTAAAACAAAACCCTGGGGCTGAGCCAAATCCCAGACATGAGGGTGCAGATTGACACAGCCATGCCCCAAACTCTCCAAATGAAAGCACAGTTGATGGCTGAAATCCCCCTGGACTACCAGAGGCAGATTTTGGGTAATATTCCTGACATCACTCCTATTGTTTCTCCCTATAATGCACTGACCTAGATCTGTTGGTGTAATTTTTCAGCTCCTAATACTGCTAATATTACTTTTAGACAGTGGTTTCAGGGCCCTTTGGAGATGAGTTCTTCAAAGCTGGAGCTTAATCCATTCTTTATTAGCTTCTGTAAAGTGATTACTTCTTCAGGGCTGCATGGAAGCACTTAAAGGAAATGAGCATCCTGCTCCCAAACATCACTGCCCCACTTCCGAGGCATTTACTGGAATTTTAACACTTTGGGCTTGACTGATGGGCACATAAAACAAGAGGAGACACGAGCAGAGAGGTTTGCCATGGTAAATGTGTTGACACTGTGACATTTTTCCAGCGCAGTCCCGGGATGTGACAGGTGCTCAGGGACTGATGGCCCATGACGGGCGAGCTGGAGGTCACTGCAGCTGCTGAGATGTCATTTTATTGTTTGCTTCCAAATGAAAAATCACTCCCTGCATGCACTTCATGGAGCCCTGGTGCAAGGAGGGGCTGGGGAAAAGCCACATCCCAGTTTGCCTCCCAATGCTCCTTCCACAGACAAAAAAAAAAGAGGGAGATCCAAATTTGCCAGGCTGCAATTGATGGGGAATTTTTCCTGTGTCCACGTGAATTGATTCTGCTAATTCCATGAAAACTGTGCTTATTAACAGCAGGATGGTTTCAAGAAATACTTCTTTAAATAGCTACAGGAAACAAGAACTCTCTGTTGTCATGGAGAAGTGGCTGAGCCTGGCTGCCAACCTGACCACAGCTCTGTCATTTCACACGGCAGACCCAGAATAATAAAGCAAACAGGTTAAAAAAAAAAAAAAAAAGGAAAAAATCCAATTAATTTCCAAGCCAAAAAATGTGAATAAAACAATGAAATAACTCCTGGATGTTAAATGTTATCAATATCTGTGTATCAGTCCAAAGCAATGGAAAATCGTGGCATTATTTGGGTTGGGAGGGAGCTTAAAAATCATCCAGGGACACCTCCCACTGTCCCAGGCAGCTCCAAGCCCTGTCCAGCCTGGCCTTGGGCACTGCCAGGGATCCAGGGGCAGCCACAGCTTCTCTGGGAATCTGTGCCAGGGCCTGTGAACAGCAGAAAACTGAGATTTATAAAAGCAGTTTTAAAGCTGGACAAACTTTTGAACCCATTTATCAAAGTTTTTGTAGTTCCCATCCCAAGGTGAGACAATAATAAATAGATAAAAAGTTAATTGCCTTCCCTTTAGCTTTTTTTGAGGAAAAAACCAAAATTATAGAGAATTTTTAAAGGAAAAGTTGGCATTGGGCAATCACTCTTGCAAAACCTTTCTAATTAATCATTCCAGCCTCCCATTCTTCACAGGAACGGGGAATATCCACGTACAGAGGCAAGACATTCATTTTAATAAAAGAAAATACCACATGCACAGGAATGCAGGGAGCTGGGTCTCTAAATCCTTTCATTTTAGGATAAAAACAGGGGACAAAGCTGCTGGGGAGCTGACAACAGCTTTGTGGGGACAGGGACGTGGGCAGGGTGACTGGGGCTCACCCCATGCGGAAGGCAGAGCTCACCTGAGCTCTGAAAAATTGAAAAGAATTTAAAAATTAAAGAATTAAATTAATTTCTTCAAAATTATTATTTAAAAATTAAAAAATATTTAAAAAAAATTTAAAATTTAACAATTATTTCAAAATTAAAGAATTAAATAATTAAAAAATCCCTCTGGGATTTTTTTCATTCAATATCTTTGAAATTGAACTTGCACAGTTCAGCAAACTCTCTGCTCTTGCCCTCTGTGGCTCCAGTTTTGTGTGGCTCTGACTCTAAAATAATAATTGCAATCCCACACAGAAGTACTGTCTAATCTGGCAATCACAAAACAGAACCCAAACATTTTCCACTTCCAGCTTGACCAGAAATAATTTAAAGTTCTGTGAGAAATTCATTTCACTTCCACAGGCCTCAGTTTGGGACAGCATCACATTTATCCCTCAAATGTCAAATTCCCTCTCTGTATCTTCTGCTGACTATAACAAAAAAAAAAAAACAAAAAAACAAAAAAACCAAAAACAACCCAACAAAAACCATCAAGGAGAAGGAAATCCTAATTGAAAATCCAACATTGTTGGTAATTTTTATGAATTTCCTCTGTTTTGGCAGCAAAGCCAAATAACACATCATTTAATTTTAAACAACCTACTTGATTTTGGGGTAATTTGGGGGAGTTTTACCAGCAGGGACAACACCCCATTCCCTAGGACACAGCCTGAATGATGGCACAAAGGAGGAAAAGAAGGATTTTGCTGCTGCTGAATGCCTCAGGAGGGATGGGGAGCTTCCATCTCAATTAAACTGCATTCCCACCTCCTCCTGCCTCACCAGGGAGTTCCACAGTGGAAAACTGGGAAGTTTTCCCCACCAGCCACTGAGGGACAGCACTGGTGGATGAGCTGGGTGAGCCCTGGATTTATTTCCTTTTGGAAGGAAGCAGCACTTGTCCCTGCTCCAAGTTTCTCTCTCCAAAACATTTTGTTCCTCACCAAAGCCCTTGGGGGGACTGGAGGCAACATCCATCAAAGCCTGACAATCCTACAACACCCAAACCTGGTCAGAATTGATGGAGAAGAGCAGCTTTTGTCTGTGCTAAGGCGACAATCGCCTTCAGCCCCAGAGCAGCGTCTGCTTTGAGCGCTCCTGAGCATCCGCTTGGGGTGAAATCTGAATATTTGAAACCTCAACAATTCCACGCCCCTGCCAGAAGATGAGGTTGGCTCCACTGAGAGCTTCCATGCTGGGAGCAAATCTGGTGGAAATAAAACAAGCTCTAAGCAGAGGAGGCTTTGTGCTAACAGCAACTTCTTCATCTAAAAATACAGTAAAAATCAGTGATATTTAGCCAGGGTTTGCCACGCTGTGCCTGCACGTTCCTTTCCATCTCTCCCAGCTGGATGTGGCTTTTCTGGTGCATTGTGTCAATCTTAACCTCACAAAAAGCACATCTCACAGAGGATCTAAAACTTCATTACAGAAATGGTGACTTCTCTGAGTCCTGTCACGAACTCTGTGCCACCAGAAAAAGGCAAAGCACTCACAACATGAGGCAGTGCATCCAAGGATGTATTACCTGATTAACAAATGCATGGATGTTCCATTAATATCTACTAACATCTATGAATATCTATGAATATCTACTAATATAATCTATGAATATCTATGAATATCTATGAATATCTATGAATATCTATGAATATCTATGTAGATATTCAAATATCGACCAATATCTACCAATATCTAATCTACCAATATCTAATCTACCAATATCTAATCTACCAATATCTACCAATAAATATCGACCAATATCATCTATTGATATCTGCTAATATAATCTAATAATATCTAATAATATCTACTAATATCATTCATTAATGTCTACTAATATCTATTGATATCTACTAATATCTATTGATATCATCTATTAATATCTACTAATATCTATTGATATCTACTAGTATCTATTAATATCTACTTTTGACAACAAAGTTAAGCCTAAAGAACTACATTTTAGATGAGTTTGGTTCACAAGGCTGAAGCCCTTCCCGTGCCACATCATAAACCCCAAAGTGCAAATTTTATTGAATGTATCAACCCCGTAACAAAACCTAAAACCCATTGCCAGCAAATACCCATGCACAGCAAATCCAGCCCCATGTGTGGAACAGGCTGAGCCAGAAAATGGGGGCTTTTATAGGATCAGAGAGTGTTCTAAATGAGACAACACACTGATGAAAAGAGATGGTGTTTCCCCTGAAGTATTCCAATTCAATTTAAAATGGATTAGAGAGCACTCTGGGTGTAAGTGCTGCGCTTTGGGTGGCAATGATATTTCAGCTTTGTATACAAAATATTCCATCCCATCTCCTCGTGTGTATAAAGGCTCCAGAGCAGCCTCTGCTATCCACACTGCTATTAAAGCTGCTTCTTCTGACACATTAAAGAGTGGAAATGCTCTTTGGGGATAATCCTTCGTGTGCTCTTTGCCCCTTCAAAGTGCAGACAGAACCAGAGACAGACAAGAGCTCCAGGAAACACAAAGGATGTGGCTGCAATGGGCATCTACCAAAAATTAGTGCAAGAATTTTACTTAACAACTTATTTGGCATCTCAAAGAAGCCAAACTCCTCTTGCACGGATTCCGGATAATTTGTGAGGCTGTAATTTTGTTTTCCTTTACATAATCATGTGTATCCACGTATCCAGCCATTTCTTACTAAAAAAGGTTTTTGACTGAACATGGAGAAAAGAGAGATCCCAATGGAGATCCAGATTTCCTCAGTCCCCAGCACAGCAGGTCCTGTCCCAAGAAAATCTTATCAACCCTCCCAAAGAGAGCAATGCTGGCTTTGCCACCTAATGCATATAAACCTTAATTAATAGAATCCTGGAATGGTTTGGGTTGGAAGGGACCTTAAAGCTCATCCTGTTCCACCTCTGCCATGGCAGGGACACCTTCCCTATCCCAGGCTGCTCCAAGCCCCAGTTCCAGCCTGGCCTTGGGCACTGCCAGGGATGGAGCAGCCACAGCTGCTCTGGGAATTCTATTCCAGGGCCTCACCAACCTCAGCAGGAAGCAATTCCTTCCAAAATTCACTGTCTTTTTCATCACCCTATTAATTTAAAAAAATGTAGAAACTGAGCTTAAACCAAATTTTGGTCCCTCACGCACGAGTCTTGATTTATGTTTACTGATTATTAGAAAGCACCATCTCTTCAGCAGGTCTTTATCAAATAAAATCAAATTCCTGATACTTTATTGCACCCTAACTGTCAGGAAAGAAAAAAAAAGAAAAGAATAAAAGTTTAAAATAGCAAGTCAGGAAGATCAATGGAAAACTAAATGATATGCTGAAAATAGGACAGTGAGGTTTAGTTTTATTTTAAATTATCACACTGGGATTGAGAAGATGGAGTGCACATATTTAATGGCTTTTGACTGACAGTTTCCAGGTGGGGAAGCTCCAAGCACCTTAAGAAATAATTCAATGATTCAGTCACTGAACTACTGCAGTCAAGACATCCCTTTAGTAGAGAAAATTTTATGTTAAGTTCTAAAAAAAATCACAGAGCAAAAGGAAAAGTTTCATTCTTCCAGGAGATTTGTTTCAAGCATCCTTCATCTCTTCTGACCTGGGGCAAACCCATTTTTTTCCTGGGATGCTGCAGCGCTCAGTCTAAAGAACTTCCAGGAATGCTCAGATGTTGGGAATTCCTGTGGTTTGGTTGGAAAAGGTTTGGTGCATGATGGTAACTGGGCCCCTACTGACTGTTCTGGTTGGTGTTTGTGGGGATTTTTATTTTAGAAAATGAGAAATCAAACAGCCAGAAATGCTGGCTTTGATTGCTCCTTTTCCCCTTTTTAATTTTTATAACTGGAATTAAGAACACTTTTAGCTCCTCCACTGAACAGTTTAAACATGGTCACTCATCCATTTCCCTTCTGTGCTTTCACAGAACTCTGCTGGGTAGGAAAGGACCTTGTAAAGTATTTTATTATATCTAGAGAATTAACAGGGACTGAAACAAATTTTTCCAAGGAAAGAGGGAACGATGATGTCATAAACACTAAAATACAGGTCAGAAATGTGTTTAAAAGTGGATTTGTTGAGGAAAATATCACCCTTAGCATGGAAACCAGAACATCAGCATTAAATAACATCCCTACTCAATATATTTTACATCCCTTGTCTCTTCCCCACAACAATCTAAAGTCCTGACAGCTCCAATCTTTTATTTAATTTGCTCCTGACCTTTCTGATAATGCTGCCTGTTATTTCCTGTATTTGTTCCATGAATATACAACAACATTGTCCTGAAAAAATTGTGTTTGGCCCTCTCGGAGGTGCGAACATTGAATTGAGACAGAACTCCTCCAAGGGGTTTTCCTAGCAATGATTGGGCTGCATTTTCTAGTTACAGATTTCTGCATTCAGCTCCAAAATGGGATTTTCATTGAAAAAAAAAAAGACTTACAGGTGGATCCCTGCAATCAAGCCTTCCCAAATCCTCCCTCTGCTGGCACCATGAGCATGGCCATTCTCACCTCAATCCCAGCCCTTCTGCCCAGAGGGAATGATGCCTCCGGCTTGAGCTTTTCTATTTTTCAGGTTCTGTGCTGCTTTAGTGTGTGGGTCTGAGCTTCACATGAGGGGATGCTGAGCTCTGTGCACAGAGCAGGGAGACAAAACAATTCCTGCTCCAGCTGGGCACCAAGGACAAATGATCCAAATCTCAGCCCCAGAGCACAAACCCCGTGGGCTGGAGAGAGAAAAACAAGCAGGGTGGGACTGCAGGGGCTAAAGCTGGGATGGGACAATGAACTGCAAGATGCAAATGGAGCAGAACTGACCCAAGGCAGAGAGCCCGGGAGCGCTGGTGCATTTTGGGGCCATTTTGGTTCATCTTGGGTGCAGCCCTGGCTGGGCTCTGGTGCTGCCCAAGGTGGATCCATGGAGGAGATGCTTGGAATGAATCCCTGCTTTATTCTGGAGCTCTGCCCAGCCTCTGCTCCAGGGCAGCCTGCACAGGGCATCAGGAGCACAACTCACACTTCCCACAGATCTGGGAGTTTTCATTATATTTCATTTTCATGCTCAAGTCCTCATTAATCTCCTTGTTCCCTCTCAGCACATCCCACCTGTAACTCCATTCCCCTGTCTCCAAAAATTGCTGATGTCTCAAACCTCACCTCCACTTCCACGTCATTTTTAAGCTCTCAATTTTATCTTTGGAAGGATGCCAAACTTCAGCCAGAACATGCATTTCTTACCAATCCCGAGTGGTAAGAAACTTCCTCAATTTTTCCCAGCCACACTTTTTAAAATTGACTTATTTTAAAATCACTTTTTATTTCAAACATAGCAGGAAAACAGAATTGAGGGAACACAAGTAACCCTGTCCATGGCTGAAGGGGTGAACCATGACACATAACAAAAAAGATCTTTAAATGCAAACATTCCTCTCTCTTAAGGACTTATTTGGGGCTGATTCTGTCATAATGGCAGAATTTTAAGTGCAGAGACAGCAGAGATAGACCAGGAAAAAGCAATCTTCCAACCCTGTGTCATATTTTAACATGTTTTGTGGTGTTTTTATTAAATATAATCATTCTTATAAGACAAGTCATGGCTCAAGCCTCATCCAAAGGGATGCTGCCCTTCCTATTTCCATCAGTTTTGTCAGGGAACAAAAGGTTTGGTTCCAGACAACCCTCACTGGCTGCTCCTCTATTCAATAATGGTCTTTTCCCTGGTCAGCTTTAATTAAATGGACACAAAAGAAGGGTCAGGATTGACTTAAGAAAGCAGAAATATTCACCTGAAAGGAACTTGAGAATGAAAAGTGCATTAAAAAGTTGGGTATGAAACATGAAACAGGCTTTGTCGCTCCTTTCATTGCTCCTCGTTCCCCTCAAAGTGTTTGATAGAAGTTGGTTTTTCACAGCCTCCTTCAGAAGAGGATTTCACTGAAGGGTCTGACCACAGACGTTTCTAATGGAAAACTAAACTATTTTCACTTTTCCTGATTTCTGCAGCTGGGCTTTATAACTTTTTTATAAAGACATCTCAGGAAGAAATATTAAAAAAAAACTCCCAACACTACGCAAGTAAAAGTTTTCAGAAGTATTTTCTACTGAACTTGTTCAAGTAATAAATAAATGATATAGAGATGTGGATTTTTTTTTCAACTTTTTCTGATCCCCCATAAGATATTTAGGGTTTTTTGACTGATTATTTACTGTGGAGAGTGGGATGAAATGGTTCAGCTTTTCTTTTCTCTTTAAAGCATCTTCTCCCGACTCCAGATAAATATTTGCTCCACCAAGACATCCAGAGATCTCCAGGATATTGGTTGGTATTAGTGGGATCTCCATGAAAGAAACTTTGTGGAGGATAAGGATGCAGAGCAACGAATCCATAGATTTAGGGAAAAAATTAAACAATTTGGAAAGGATTACCACAATGGACCAGCTGATGAAAAGCCCAGCACAGCTCTGAAAAGTAAAAACGTGCCTGATTTACATTTATATTGGGCTTTTTCTTTGCAATTGTTTTTGTATTCCTCCTCATCCATTCCAGGGCTGTATTTTATTACTCTCTATAAAGAAATAATAAAATATGGTGACTACTTTATATTAAAAAAAAAGAGAAAGAAATACATAGGGTCTGGCAAGACAATCTGTTTGCTTAAAGTGGTGAGGAAATAAATAAAATCTTAAAACTGAAAATCTCAGCTAGCTTCAAAATCTTGCCAAGTCCTTGCCCAGAGTGGGATTGTAGGAAAACAACACTGAATTCCAGCAGAGTGGGACAAATTGGGATTTGTTTTTAAAGAACTCTCCTGGTCCCTTGGGATGGGGATGTGCTGGACCCTACAATCCAAGGGACACACTGGAGGCACTGCCCAGGCAGGAAAAAGAGAATATAATTTAATATTGATATATTAAAATACATTTATATATATAAAATATATATAAAATATATAAATATAAATATGTAATATAATGATAAAATATATTTATATTATATACAGATGAAAATAAACATATATAAGACATTTATATATATTTTTATGTTATATAAATATATATAAAAATAAACACATCTATAGAGAGCATATATATGTGTATATATACACATATATTGTATATATTTTATATACAATATAATAGACAAGATATTGTATGTATATATATACACACATTGTATATATTGTCTGTATATATATTTTATATATTTTTATAATTTTTTAAAATATTTTTTATATAACAAAGACATTTCTCAATTTTAGAACCATATTAGAAATATTCCCAAAATCTCTCCTCCTCCCTGTCATCCCTCATTTACCAGGCAGCTCCTGCAAGTGTGGGACACCCTGGATGCCCAAGTGCCTGCAGTGGGATATTTCCTGCTGGAATGAAACCTGGATGGGATTAAATCTGCCATCATTAAATCTTAGGAAAAGCTCTCTCACAGGAAACCAACTCACAGGTCCCCAAATTTTGGGGTAATTTTAAAACCAGCCTCCTTTAAAGCCTCCCCTTATCATGGCAACACCTGTGTTAACCCCACAACCATTGCTGAGCAAAGGATGACTGCAAGAAACGTTTTATGTTTAAATTTAATATTTCACAGGTTGTTTTCAAGGTGGAAAGCATCATCTACAAGATGGAGCAAAAACCAGCTTTTCAGGCTTGATTTCCTCTGTCACACTTAAGGGCTTTGCTGGTGTTAAGTATCACAAGGGCTTGAAAAAAGCCCAGCTCCTGCTGCCAACACCACATTAAGTGTTCAAGCAAGCTGGAATTTACTGCTTTGGAACATATGGCTGTGAAAATAGGAGGGTGAAAAGGGCTTCCAATGTTTAGGAAAAGCAGTTTTATGTCATAACACGAGGAAATAAATACAGGCCAAAATTCCTAGAGGAAAAGAAATCCCCAAATATTTATGGGAGCTCTGTGACTTAGGTGGTTACATATGCAAAATGTCTCTTGTTTCTTAAAGAAAACTAAAATTAAGCCTTCCAACCTGTGGGAAGGCAACTGAGTTTTGTTATGTGATCACTAAAAGGACAGCATTTCCTTGGGGAATTCCACTACAACAGAGCTCAGCTCACAAAACTCCAGGTGAATTCCAGCAAAGCTTGGATCACATCAGCAGGTTGATGTGGGGCTCCCAATTATTCATCTCTGATAGTGACAGCTTGGTATTTATTTTGCAGAAGGGTTTGAGGGAGGACTTTGCCAGGGGCTGCACGGACAGGCTGGGAAATGCAAATGGATCTTGGAATGTAATTATTGCAGTTGGAGCCCCTCTCACTCTGCATTGTTCACAAATTAGCTGCAGTGCCACAACTTTTAATGACCTCTTCACTTGCGTGGGAATAATTCCTGCAGCAGCCCTTTTTAGTTGCTGTAATTAAAGTAATTTAAAAGTTTTAACTAGAAAGTGCACTCAAGGCACAGGAACTGATAAAGGGAAATGTGGCTTCAAGAGCTCTTTTTTCCCCACCCCGTGCAGAGCTCCCACTGTGTCAGAAAATTACAGAATGTCCATCTTTCTGTTTGGCTCCACAACAAAGCATTTCCACCTCCTCACTCCTTGCTTTTCATATTTTTATTTTTGAATCCGGATGCTTTAATGGGGGAAGAAATGAAATCTGTTGCTGTGACCATGTGCCAGTATTAAATGGGAACAGAGGGCTGGAAGAAAGTTTGGAGCACAAGGAAGCCAAGAAACCACAGAGGGCCCTTCCCCTGCCTCAAAACCTGCAGCGTTTGTGGCCTCCAAAGTTATTTTTGCCTTTTGAGCCTTATGCATCTCTAATTAGTTTTTAATGCTGTGTTTGTTAACAGCCCATTCCTGCTGTTAATTTGCATATTGATTTTTTCTATATAAAGATTATTCCAAGATTCCATGGATGAGCTTTACTCTCATATTTGTTCGATTGGGCCATGGAAAACATGAAAAGTGCTAAGTTTTAAAGATACTGAAGCAAAGGAAAAGACAAGAGCCAGGAATGATTCTCCAAGTCTAATTCTTTACACACACTATGGGAATGGGATATTCCTGAATCCTGACATTGGTACAGAAATCACACAGCCTGAATATCCTGACAGAACCACTCCAAAAAAACTAAATTTTGATTTTTTGTGATGCTCCCTGTGGTCACTGACCACCCTCCAAACGATATTGATCAATTCCAACCACAAACCACTCTGAAACACTTTCGAGACACAAACTCAACTTAATAAACAAACAAAACACCAATATCCTAAAGGAGTTCTAGCACTGGGTATGCCTATTGAAAAATATAAATTCAAACTCTTAATAAAATATTTACCAGCATAAATCACTATAAAATAATAAATTCATGACATTCCACTGCAGCCTACCTAAAATCCACGGGCAGTTATTGTTCCCAAGGAGAGCAGGAGGTGAGGCTGGGCTGACTTTTTGGCTTTTCAGTGTGTGCCTGTGAATAATCCCTCCAGTTTCAGTATTCTGCAGGTGCAGAGACACCGCCAGCATCGCTTTTAATAAAACATTCCATTGTAAATCAAGAAACACTCATACACACGCCATAAACTGGGGGGGAAAAGGAAGAATAACATTTCAAAAGCCAAAGAGGCCATAAAAACTGGGTTTTACTGCAGGTGGTTGACCCTGGTTCAAGTTTAATTCACTCCAGAGAGGAACTTCTTTGGGAAGCAGCGTTTCACCCTGTTCTGTCTGGGCCTTGGCAATTCAGGGCTTGTTCTGCACTTTAAATAACAATTCCTCAGCCTCTCCATATAGACAATTAAAGTGCATTCATTAGGAGATTACTGCCCTATTAAAGCCATCAACCTCTGGCTGATAAATAATCAGTCTAACTAGTGCACTCGCCTTGTGGTTATAATTAAATCAGTTTGCAGTTGGTGGCGACCATTAAAGAAAGTTAATGATGATATTCTTTTATTGGTTGGAGGCAATAATATATAACAAACATCAGGCAAGAGGGTATTTGGCCCTGCAATCAGAATTTGGGTAATTTTACTTTTGATTTTAAAAATTTCAGTACTAAGACTTAGCCTAGGTTGGCAGAGATAGAAGAGGCAGAGACTCCTAGAATTTTTTTGGGTTTAAAGGGAGCTTAAAGATCACCTCATGCCACCCACCCCCCTGCCAGGGTCAGGGACACCTTCAACTACCCACAGTTTAAATTTGGAAACATCAGACAATTTATCAATCAACAAAAATTGCTGTGCCAACAAAAAGCTGCTCTATTGATCCACAGCCTGTCCTCTAAATCACCTCAAGAAAATCACGTAATGGGGAGAGAGTTCCTTGTTTCCATGGTGGTTTGAATTTCTAATTTTTGTGTTAAAAATCAATTAAAAAAATTCAAGTTAACCTCATGGTTGGGGTTCCATTCCAGCTGGACCACAGCCCCACATCCCATATTAACTTGGGATTTTCCTCCACTTGTTGTCTGCAGGACTTTTGTCACTTGCAGGGAACACCTCCCTGTGCACCTGCCACATGAACAACTCCATTTTCCCCTTAAACTCCTGTTAACTAAAACCTGTCAAAGAAAGCACCTGCATGCAGAAATATGGATTGGTTTGCCAAAAAAAAAAAAAAAAAACAGCCTCAAAATCCTGTTTCTTTTGGATTAAATGTTTTTTTTCAAGCTGAACAAAAAGCATCTTTCTTTTTGAGCGATATTTCTGTGTTGGGTAATTCTGCCTTTTGATTTTCAATAATATTGATTGAGCCATGGCACAAAAGAAGGTTCTGAAAGCTTTTCATTGCTCCTATTCCCATTCCATGGATTAAACTGCCTGTCCCACACCACACTCAAATATCTTCTGTATTTCAGAGCACAGTTTATGAGATTTCTCATATTTATTGCTCCAATTATCTCAGGCAGTAAACAGAGATGGTGCAGAATTCTGAAACTCAAAACTTAGGGACTCATGGAATTATTTAGGCTGGAAAAGACCTTCAAGATCAAGAAGTCCCAGCATAAACTGTGTCCCCAAGGACCACATCCAAATATTTTTAAAATTCCTCCGGGGATGGTGGCTCCACCTCTGCCCTGCATAGCCTGTTCCAAGCCTTAACAACATTTTCAGGGAAGAAGGTTTTCCTAGTAATTCCCTAATTTCAGTGATTTCACCTCTTCCCAAGGCTGTGATCTCTATTTTTAAAGCTGTTCCTCTGTCACCACCTACAGAGATATTTTAGGGTGAAGAACCACAGCAGTTTTGATAAGAGCCATCACATGAATCAACACCCAAGGAAAGGAAAACTCAGACTATCAATATTTACAGCTCTTGAAAGGCCACTGTCAGGTTTTTATTTGGGAATTTGATGCATGCTGGAGGAAATAATAAACAAGAGAGAGCAACAATAAAGAAAAGGAGAAGTTAAAGTGCTTGGAGAGATCAATTCTCAAAGCAAGACAATGAAGTGGATGCAACATGAAATTAAAGTGGTAGCAAATCTCTCTGAGATTAGAAAGGAGCCTGGTGGACAGATGGATTGGGCAATCATTTGATAGGAATCAGTTTAGAACAAGATAAAACAGAAAAGGAGGAAAGGAAAGGGATGTTTTGAGTCTGACAGGAGCAGGTTTAGGGACAGGGAGGTACCTGGTGTTCATTTGGTGGCAATTGTTTCACCAGAGTGACACAGGCACAGAAAAGAGATGAAAAAAGAGCTTGAAAAGGCAGGAAAAGAGGTGAAATTCAGAAGATGTAGGAGAAATCAATGCCCTGCTCCATGAGGAGCCATTTAAAAGGCAAACAGGGAAATCAGATGGTGAAAGAGTTGAAGCAGAGAAAGGGGAACCTGCAGAAAAATGGGAAGCAAAGGAAGTGAGAAACTTTTTTCCCTACACAAGCCAAACCAAATAGAACTCATCTGCAATTAATAAATAATCAATTAATCTGTGCTCCCCCCAGATCTGGCAGATGTGAACTTCCCTATGGAAGCAGCCACAATTCATACAAACCACCACGTGCCTCATTTAGGATCAGCTGGGAATCTGGGACTGGGAAATTTGCAGGCAGTGCCTTGCTGCAGGTTTGGGGTTGGGGATTTCAGTACCAAGTGCTGACATTTCCAAAAGCAAGGAGTTCAGGATAATACTGAGTTTGCATCTACCAACTGGAGGAGTGTATTCCCAGTTGCACTTGCAGTGCTCAACCCCACAGCTCTTCCCAGTGAACAGAATATTCCAGGGGCAAATCCATGTTCCAATTTCATTCCTTTATCAACATATACATCATCAAGCAGTAACTGATGCACTATCAATGTTGATGAACTTTTGCAGTAATTGATGCACTAACCCGTTTTCTAATTATATTTTTAAAATAATGACCTGACTTTTTTCCCTTTGGAGACAAAATACCAAAGCCACATCTCCACTTGCACTGCTCTTAATTTCAAAGCAAAACTCTTTTCCATGTCACCTAAATATATCCATCATTTCTCTGCAAGCCTCCATAATCCCTTGCCAATAACACCTCCAATTTCATTTAGTACATCCTTCCCAGAAACTCCTGATGTTCTAAATCCCCAATCACTTTTCTCACTCAGCCATGTCTCCCTTATTCCAATAATTTCATACTTATGCTAAAACATCTGTAACTCCCATTCAGCAACTCGTTGTAGAAGATAGGCAGCTTTTCCCTCTTAGCTCTGCTTTGATTTACATCCTTTGCAGAGGTATTTTCCTCTGAACATTGTTAACCACTGGATAAATTACCTTGGGATTTAGGCAGCGACATCCAAATCTCTCTCTACCCTCATTACTCCAGCTAACAGAAGATGGGGAGTCATTTTTCAGTTTAGAATGCAACTGATTTTTCCCCTGAGCTTGTGAAAGGCAGGCCCTTCATAAATATTATTCTGATTTTTCAGCTTGGTTCTTTTCCTGGATTTTTTTTCCCTGAAATCCCTGAAATGGCTGGAGGAACATCTACAGCATCTCCTTGGTGCTTCCATGAACACCATTCCTAACAATCTCACAGGGAGCCCCAGGGAAAATCTCAGGGTCTCTTGTGCTGAGCTGAAATTGGAGAAAAGTCCCAGGAACCTGAGAGTATTTTCCAGCTCTGCTCTTCCTGGGCATCCACTGCTCCATGTAGGAATCACACTCTGATTCTGGAACTTCTGGCAGGAATTTCCAGCTGCACTCCCCACAAGCACTGCTGAACACATCCTGCTTTCACAGCCAATGACGTGAGGTTTTACAGATTTAATACACATCTTATTTTATATCTGGCTACTTTGCAACATTAGAACAAATTCAATTATAAATAAAAGCTTTCAAACATGTTTTAGGACATGATTAGCAAACAACCTTACCTAGTGCAGGGTTTCAGCTGAAAAACGTGGCAAGGAGATATCTTGGACGTATATTCTTGTTTGCTTTGTTTCCACTGGATTTATTTCCCTTTTCTCTACAGCTCTGAAAGGGCTGGAAAGGAACCTCAAGTACTCAGCCACTGAGGAAAAAAAAAAGTCTAAAGCTTAACACAGTTATCCACTTAAAAATAGAAACTCCAGGCTAAGAGGAGCCCTTTTTATGCCTTCCCGGGTCACTCCCTCCTAAACTTTTGGTGATGCTCAGGCCCCTTTTCCTCAGGTGAACCAGCCCAGAGGGATTTTCTTGATTGCAGATTAGTGCCAGCCTGAGAGGCAGGCTCTTACTCACAGGAGCAGTGAGTTATGTTGTGAGTAAGCCAAGAGCCCTGGGGGTAACAGAGCAATTTTGGAGAACTCACCTCCTGGTGGGTGCACAGGACTTCTCACCTTCCCAACAGCATATTTAATGTCCATGGAGAAGATAAAAAAAAATGTATAATGGGCAAACTCCCCCCAGAACCCCCCAAAACTTTCAGTAATTTAAATTCTGATTTTAATTTCAAATGTGGAGAAGGTCAACTCACTAATTTGGAAGTTACAGTGGGATTTGAATAAGGAAACTATGGCAGGTAACCTGCCAGGAATGGGAGCTCGCACATAATGGGTTACATATTAAATTGAATTTTAAAATAATATCAAGGATACTATCATCCAATGTGTCACTGTAGAGTCAAGTCTAAAAATAACATTGCTTTAAAGAAATGCAGTAATTCTTTAATACTCCCAGTAATAATTATGTCATTATAAAAGTTATCAATTTTATCCTGCTGGATTAAAACTCACACTGTGCTTTTGAAGCTGGTGGTGTCAGAGGCACCAAAAATTGATGTAAGTGCACACGAGCAAAACACTTTGGGCAGCAGGAATGGGAAACACTGATCAAAATTTGGTACCAACATGATCAAAACATTCCCACTTCTGATAAAGGACTCTGCTCCAACGTGGAAAACCTAACACTCCAATCCTGCTTTAAAGCATGGAATGAAAATACTGTACAAGGATTTTTCTGGTCTTGCTGACCTTTTTCAAGTCTTTTGGACTCCTAAAAATTTCCTGCTGCTGCTGCTGCGTCATGACATGATCACAATGTCCTTCCTCTCCTCTGAGCATCTCCTGTGGGGTTTGGACTTCTGTCCCACACAAACAGCAGAGCTTTTGGAGAGCACTTTCTGGCCTGGAGGATCTTTAACCATAAACAGAGGAGATTCTGTGGACTTTCCATGGGCTCAGTGAACATTCCCCAGCTGCTGCAAATACTGAGTGCATCACAACTCAACGTGCAAGCTGGTCCTGAATCCTTTTTCCCCGTTAGGAATCCCACAGAGCTGGGATGGCACTGCAGGAAAAGCAGCTGAAAAGAGTCACAAAGACGTCCAATGTTTGTTTCAACACCAGGGGAAAGCAAAACCCTTCAAAGGAGCTGGAGGATTTCAAATGAGTGGTCAAAATGCTGGAAGTGTTTGAAGAGAGAACTGAGCAAACATTGACTCTTCTGTGAGCTAACACCGAAATCCTGCTGGGGTTTGGAGCTGCCTGTTTAGAGCCAGGCAAAAATGATTCCTGTAACACATAAGGCACACGGGCTTTTTGTTAATTTGGTCTTCTCCTTCTCACCTAATTTTTGACACAATAATAAAATACAGATGCCAACAGAGACTGTGCTTTCTGACTTAGAGTAGATTGAAATGGTTCAAAAGTCTTGTTTGCTTGTGGCTTTTGCAGAAAATTGAAGTGCTCACAGCAAAAATAAACCTCAGAAGATTTTGTCACTGTTATGGTTGGGTTTTTTTCTTGGCTGATTGTACAGCTAATCAAAGTGTTCTCATAACACCAGAAACTTCTTATTTTCCATGATGTGATTGAATGAATTCGTTGCTCAGTTTTTTATGGACAAACCCCAGAGAGATTTTTCCATCCTGAGTGAGTTTGACTTGAGTGGATGGAAAGTCCTTGACTTGGGAGAAGCACAAAGCCCAAAAGGTCACCCCTGCCCACTGTAAGGTCTGACCATCACCAAATGACCACATTTGAGCTCCACATTTCCTAAAAGACTTCTGTGGGATGAAGTTAGGATCAATTAGGATCATCCCTCAGGAAGCAGCACTCTTCATTCCAGTCATGACACAGAGTTCTGTTCCCCAAGGCCACCCCACATCCAATCCCAACTCATCCCTGTGAGGGCACTGCAGGGCACACAGTGGGGACAGGTATTTCAGGAAGTAAATATGGAAGCTGAACAAGATGCCCTCACTGCTCCTCTTGTCCACACCCATCAGTTGGTTTATGCAAATCCTATGGAAAACCTGGAGGAGGGAGGACAAAATCAAAAGTGCTGACTCAGCGAACAGGCTTGTAAAAGGCACCCAGCTCGTAAAAACTGAAATTTGATTGTTGGAGTGCTCTTTTTGTGTCCATGATTTTAAACATATGGGATTTTGTCAGTATGTGCTCTGATTGGGTTCTTGGAAGGCTTCAGAAAATTCAATTTTATTGCCACGTATTTGAAAAAAGATTAAATAGTCTTGAACACCCTGCTATAAAACAGAGAGCTCTGGATATTTCCTGGGGCTATTTTGAACGGGTTAGTTAAGAACCATAATGCAGAGATTTTGTTCTTTGCTCAAACATCATCCATCTAGCTGGAAAATGGAAGGGAACTTGGCATTTCTTGCCTTGTGGCCATTGACATTGGCTCTCAAGATACCTGTGCCATTGGCTCTATTGTCATGGAGCTGCTGACATGGCAGGAAAACCCCGTTATGCAGGATTTAGCAAGGGAACATTGGCAATCGTCAGGGGGAGATGTATTTTCTGCTCCTAGGGTTATGTAAGGCCTTTTATCTCTCTGTATGTAAATGTTCATCCCAAGACACTCTTATCCCATCAGATGTGTTGCTGATAAGATCTGTTTGAAGAGAGGGATGGAGATGGCCCAGTTAATGAACTGTTGTCAGAGGTAGGTGGGTTATTTTTGGGGACCACTCTGGAAAGAAAGTCTTAATCCGCCTCTTACCCACATATAGTCAATATATTCAGGAAAACTTTGCCTTGACAGCTCATGCTTTGCTTGAACTTTCTGTTTGGCACTCATGAAATGATCCTGACTCTTTTCAAAGTGTTTGAGCTCCAGGAAAAACCAAGAGTGAACCCCAAACCAAGAATGAAAGCACAAACCAAGAGTGAAAGCCAAACCAAGAGAGAAACCCAAACCAAGATTGAAGCCCAAACCAAAAGTGAAGCCCAAACCAAGTCCCCTCCTTTCTCATGGCCTTGTTGAGTGCTGCAAGGTTCCATTCAGTGTTGTCCAGTGATGGGACCAGGGGGAATGGCTTTGAGCTGGGTGGTGGATTTAGATGGGATTTTGGGAAGGAATTCCTCCCCGTGAAGGTGGGAAGGCCCTGGCCCTGCCCAGAGAAGCTGTGGCTGCTCCTGGATCCCTGGAAGTGTCCAAGGCCAGGTTGGACAGGGCGTGGAGCAGCCTGGGATAGTGGAAAGTGTCCCTGCACATGGCAGGGTGTTGGAATTAGATGACCCAAACCATTCTATAATTCTCTGTAGGGGATAATGACATTTCTCCAGTTATTTTAAATTATTATTTTCTTCCTGCTTTACACCAAACATAAAAGTGCTGTCTGTAGTGTCAGTTCATCCTTTCTGATGCTGCCTCTCTCACAGCACCTTCACCCCACAGCAGATCCCAGAGTGGCTGTGGCACTGACATGATTGGTGAACTGTATCACCAGTCACTGGGTAATATTTAACATATTTCAGAACATCTGTCCAGTTAATGTGGTTTGCAAGAGAGCTTTCTGTCTTCTCCACAATGCAGTGACTCCCCAATTAATAAAAGGGAGCTAATTTTGGAATGCTTGAAATGAACAATTAGAAGCTCCATAAAGGCGTTTCTCTGTATGGCATTAAATATAGCAAGAATTAATTTGCTGGAGTGGTTAAAATGTACGTGACAGGATTTTAGTGGGAAAAAAAAACATTCATGTAATGCAAATAAAAATCTAATCTGAAGAGTGGGAATAAAGCAGAATTTATGGTTGGGGACTGTGCTCACCACACACAAACAGTGTACTTGCAAAAGGGGTCTCAATTAAATACACTATATAAAATTAGACCAGCAGGGGGTTTGCTGTAAGCCACATAAAGCACGTTTAAATGCATCAAAACTCATTAAAAAGCTGTATAATTACAGTTAACTAGCAGGGGAAAAAAATTTTAAAAAGAGAGTCTAGACAGAAAGAATAGGATGTTAAAACAAGGAGATGAAGTGGCTGTGACTGGACAGAAAGGAAAAAATAGGTCATGGGAGCAGAAAAACGAGCCTACAGAGGATCAGAATAATGGAAAATACCTGAGTGTCTCAGAGGTGGGAAGCACACCCAAATGGGACAGTGACACATCTGGGATTTTTCTCAAGGTGTCACTGCATTATTCTGGTCTCCCTCAGTGTTTTATTGATCCCTCTGGGCACAGTGACAAGAGCAGCCCCACCAATAGCAGTGAGAGCTCACAGTACCCGGCAGGAGCTGAGCCCAGGGACCTCCTGAGCTCCCTTCCACCCTTGGTTATTTTATGGTCCTGCACATCCCAGCAGGATCCTTCCCCAGCTGGTTCATCTCAGCTGGGCTGGGGGAACACCCTCCAGAGGAGCTCAGCCGTCTGGTGGGACCCAGAACAGCCTTGGGCTGTTGAATTCATCCTCCCTCCATGGGAGGACTTTCCCAACCTCAGTGATGGTGTGAGTCTGTGATGGGACCTAGGTCAGTAGGGATGAAACCAGTGGTGGCAGTTTTAGGGTCTCTGGATCAATAGATGAGTAAGTTACTGCTATGTCATGCCCGGGGGCTGTCCTAAAGCTCTTGTGCTTTCGGTCGTAAACTGAAGAATTCAATTTACGACAATTCATCTCCCATGGAGGGAGGATGAATTCTTCAGTTTACGACCGAAAGCACAAGAGCTTTAGGACAGCCCCCGGGCATGACATAGCAGTAACTTACTCATCTATTGATCCAGAGACCCTAAAACTGTCACCACCTGTTTCATCCCTAGGTCCCATCACAGACTCACACCATCACTGAGGTTGGGAAAGCCCTCCCAGACCATCAAATCCAGCCTGTGACCGACCCCTGCCTCATCACCAGTCCAGAGCACTGAGTGCCAGGTCCAGGCATTCCTTGCACACCTCTAGGGGTGGGAACTCCAAACCTCCCTGGGTTGCCCCTTCCCGTGTTTAACAACATTTTTCCATGAAGAAATGCTTCCCGATGGCCAGGAAGAATCCCTCTACTTGCAAAAAACACACCTAAATCAAGGCTGTCACCTGCTGACCTACATCTGATGGCCCATCCAGTTCTGCACCGTGAAGAGACTGAGGCTACTTCAGATATAAAACCACCCTGGCCTCAGGAGCCTGAGTTTCCCTGCCAGTTCCTTGGTTTTCCTGCAGGCTGAGTTATAGACTTGTCACAGATTGTGCATGGAAGCTCTGTGTTAAATGCACCAGAATAAAAACCAGAGCTGCCTTTGTGCAGGGCCCTCTCGTGCTGCCGTGGGGCTCGCACGTGCACGGCGCTCACAGCAGCTCTCAAGGTCACTCCAGCCTCCTGCCTCACTGGCAAAGATGAATTTGAGTTCTGTTCCTGCTCCAAACTCATTTTTCCCTTAGTTAACTCCATGCTTTTACTTAGTTCTATCTTTCTGGTCCAACAGCCGATTCCAAATTTAATCAAACCTCTCATGTAGATCTCATTTTCTTCTATTTATCTACATTACTGAATTGCTCTCCCTTTTCTTCCCTTTTGCCCGAGACCCAGCACCAACATCTCGAGATTCTTAGTGCACAATTTGAAATTCACATCTTCAGGCAAAATGTTTCTCAATGATGTAAAAAATTATTCCAGAGAGCATTCCCAAGGCAAACTGTCACATTTCCTCTGATCGGCAGTGCAGAGTCAAACACTCTCAAAGACACTCGATTTTCCTGGAGATTCCAGCAGGCAACAGCAATTCCTGGGTTAAAAGAACCTTCTAGTTCTGCCTCCAAGGCTCTCACCCTGCAATCCATGGATATCTCCATCAATAATTCCCCAGTGCTGCTTGGGATCTAATGAGAAGAGCTGTGCAGGACAACTCATCTTCCCGATTGGATTGCAGGGAGGGCAGGACTTGGCCATTCATTTTTGGGGATTTCAGGCCTGAGCTGTAAGCAGTTCTCTGCCCGCAGTGATTTTCCCCTCCTCACTGCCTGCATTATTAAATAACCCAGAGCAATCCATGTGTTTTCCCCGGTGGATGGACTCGGAGTCGCATGGCACTTCAGGAGAGGACATCAGTTAAGTGGGATGCACCAGGACTTACTCTGAATTTATGAAACTGAGAGTCTATTCCTCATTACAGCTCTCAGTAAATCATCCTCCTCTTGCTTTTCCTTGGAAACTGCTTCAGCTGCTGCCTGTATTTCCATTCTTTTATGTGCATAAAACCTTTTAGAAGGCACTGCACCAGTAAAAACACAATAAACCAAAAGAAGTCGCGCCTCAAAAATACATGAAATAGAAAAGATTCACAAGAGACTCTGAGATCTTTGTATGTGGATCACAAGATGCAGTTTTCCACAAGATTTGCCTAAAAATTTTCAAATTTATTTATTTTTCTTTAGGAAGATGGTTTGCAAAAGTTGGTGACTCTGATGGTCTATTACATAAGAAGATATTTTCACACTTGAGGGAAAGATCTCTCTGACCTAGCAGAGCTTCTAATCACATTTCACAGTTAGCAGAGCTGGTCTGAGACTGGGTCCTTGAGAGGGAAACTGAGGTAATGGGGACATCAGATTCCCTGCTGTTATCACAATGAATAGAAAGGAACCCACCTGTTCTGCAGGACAAACTGATTTTTAACAGTTTTACACAACCTGGAAGCAGAAACCTGTGATTTTCAGAAATCAAAATATCTTTGAATTATAACTGCTGCTTTAATTCCCTTTTGCCAAAGGGAAACTTGGGTGGGGATGTGTCCAGGCAAATCTTGCTCCCTCCTCTTTACCTGCTGTGCCTTCCTCAGCACTGCCAGGCTGGAAATCTGTAATTCCCCAGGTTTAATGCTGAGCCAGGCTGGTTCCTTTCCTTCCTGTGTGTTTTCCTGAAGCCAGAGCAGTTCGTACCAGTCATGCACTCACCTCTTTTGGGCTGGAGCAAACACACATGGAAAAAGGGAAAAGGCAGTTGAGCACTCATTATTCATGGATGTGCTGGTCCTACAGTGTCACAGACATGTTTTATGAAAAATCCTTTTGCTAGGATCTTTTCTCCTGAGATGCTGAGAGGCCTCAGAAACAAAATGTAACCAATGGTTATCTGCTGCTGTGGAATGCAACAGGTGCATCTGGGATTGGTCTCATGTGGTTGTTTCTAATTAATGGCCAATCACAGTCCAGCTGGCTCAGACTCTCTGGTCAGTCACAAGATTTTATTATCATTCCATTCCTTTTCTTTCTTTGCAAGCCTTCTGATGAAATCTTTTTCTTCTATTCTTTTAGTATAGTTTTAATATATCATTTTCTTTTGTTATAATATATATCATAAATAATAAATCAGCCTTCTGAGACATGGTGGAGTCAAGATTCTCATCTCTTCCCTTGTCCTGGGACCCCTGTGAACACCATCACACTACAGGAGCACCTCTGCACTTGGATGGGAGCTGCCACCCAGAGCCCGAGATGTGCACAGGTTTAAACCTTGTTTCACATGCACAATTGGCCTCAGAAATTATTCCCTGAGCATCCCTTTGCACAGGGGTCCTGCCCTCAACTTTTAGACCTTGTTTGTTCTAAATGATGAGGGAAGCACCTGCTTACCTTGGACTCCTTCCTCTCCAGCAGCTGGCACACCCCTCTCCACCTGGATTTTAATGGCTCTCCATTTTCAGCCTTTCTTGCACCTTGGGTGGGGAAAAGCAGGCTGGCTAGGACAGTTCCAGTGGCACCAGCACGAGCCTTTGTAGAAACAGCGCTAAGAGGAAATTGGGAAAGTAAAGCTGGAGAGAACAATCCTATTTAAAAAGTATTTTAGAATCTCTGGGTCAAAAAAAAAAAAAAAAAAAAGAGGAAAAGAGAAAGAAAAACTTCACAGATTCTTTCTATTTTATCTGAAAAAAAAGAGACCTACTAGTTTTCATTTCAGTTCTGTGTCTTTTAAGCACATTAAGAAGTAATAATTTGCTCATGTCCTAAAGACATTTTGACAGTTCCTTGGCTTCCTCCTCACTGTTCTCTCCAACTGTCTGTCCTTCTTTTCTTCTCCATGCAATGGGGAGTGACCTCTTGGCCAGAGGAGGGTCACCCTCACAAAGGACTCCAGCTTCAGCAGAGACTGTTCCAGCAGGGCTGGTGTTATTTAAAACCTCAGCCCTGGTCAGCAAACGTCTCACCTGCCCTTGCTCAGTGAAGGCTGCACATGGCCAAGGTCTGACAGGCTCAGGTTGCCACCGGGTCACAGAACATTGTCCTTCACATCTCACTGGGCTGGAGGAGCTGTTGGGAAGTTTTCCAAATGTAACTGAGATGCAGCATGAATAATAAAGGGAAAAGGAGTTAAAGTAAATTATAATAGAGAGGTACCCAAAACAGAAAAGGAAGAAATCCCCACCCTGGCCAGCACTGAAAGTCCTTTCCCCATCCCTCTTCACAAAGTCTGGAGCTGTGGACACTTGGACCCAGAAGGATGTTGGGGGAGCATGACACCAAATAAAATAAAGTTTTCTTATAAATTAACTTGGAGTGTTTTGTTGATAAGGATTTCCTGTCTCAATTTTGAAGTTTTGGCATTATTAGAACTGGACTAATAGCTGTGTCTTGAAATATAAAAGGGACGTAATATCATCGGTAAAGTCAACACTGCCCTCCAGCCACCTCTGCAAATAACAACAGAGAGATGAAAAGCACTTTTTGAGTTTAATTATTTACCCCTTGACAATAAATATCTACTACACCAAATCACCTCCGCCACGGAGCAGATAAGGGGAGATGTAATGTGACAAAATGACAGGACAAAAATCATATTGGACACAAACCAAATAAATTATTCAGGCTATCCTAGAGAAAATGAGGATGGCAGGTTAGCCACGGGATATCGACCACCCTTGGCAGGTGATGGCTTTTATTGGCTGTGATAAAGGAGAGGCTACGGGTGAAGAGCCGCAGGACGAGCGATTCCCTGATCGTCCTGAAAATTGACAGAGAGATTCCTCATGTCTCAGCTGCAGAATGGGGTACTTAACATTTGGAGGGCCATTTGATGACATTCATGAGATGATAACGACTCTGTGGCAGAATTGACCTAGACTGGATTTGGAGTGCTGACCTAGAAGTACAAAACTTTAGAAGGCATTGCTGTCACCTCAGCCATTGCCACCAAACTTCAGCGCCACTTAAACTCCTTCCCCTGATTTCCACATGAGGAGGGTCCTGCTCTCCACAGTTTGCAAAAGAGGCCAGAATTAGTCTCCCTGTGTTAAAACTTTGATTTAAAGAGGAGCAGATCTAAGCCAATATGAGAGTATCCATCATTGCCTCCTCCTCTGTGCCCATTTTCCATGACCTTGCTCTGTGCCCTGTGTGGCAGAGCTGATGGAGTGACCCCCCTAAGCTGACAAATTTTATGATCTGCTCTCCTTGCACCTTTTGTTGCTGACAGGATGGGAAGTAAAATAAAATATGTGGTCTAATTAAATCTCAGTATTATTATATTAATAAAGAGGGACAATCTCTGGCAAGAGCAAATCAAGAACAATCTCCAGTGATCTGCTGGATAGAATGAAAGAGATAAAATGAGATGAGGCCTCTTGCTCCAGAAAAACCTCATTTTACCCAGATTTTTGGGACTCCGCAACACTTCCTTGGTACAATAAAATTAAAGCTGGCAATTTGGAAGGAAAGGACTGTATGGGACACCCAAAAAATTCCTAATAATGTGAAACCACAATCACTTGGGTTTACTCCTTTTTGGGATATCCTTAATCCTTATTCCAGTTCCAGGGACTGCCTGGGCAGTTATGAACTGGTTTGCATTACTGGCCTAACTGGTTTAACTGGAGCTGGGGCTGCTTTGCTGGTGGCAGCACTTGGGAACTTTTTTTCTGAAGCAAAAAGTCTGGAAAACCCCACATCCACAGAACTTTTCCTGCACTTTTGGCACAGGACAGAGCTGCCAAGCACAGACCACGTCCCTTCAACCCAACATAAAAAGCCAATACTAAAATACTCATTACTAAAGAATTGAATAATTAATAATATTTATGTTTCTGTAGTATATAAATACTTCCCTCTGTCACACAAAACATCAATTTCCATGTGCCTTTCACTGAAAACCACTAATGCAATTTTAAGGAATACCCAAAGCAGAGTTTTTGGCACAAGATTCTTTTTTCCTATCTTTTGAAAATGGTCGTGGAATTATTGTCACAGCCTGTATTTGTTTTTGGATAAGTATTTTGATCAGACTGCTGATTTAATTTACATGCTACACATTATTTGGCCATCTGGCCTCTTCCAGAATAACATCAGAACAGATTTTTAAATCATTAGGAATATTAAAATCATAAAAGCAGTAAAAATATTTATTATTGTCAAGGACAAGTCTTGAGTCATTCTTATTCCCCATCTTATTTTTTTTGCAATGTACTAAAAATTAAAATCAGGGTTTTAAAAATGTTATTAGTTGTTTATAATATATAAATTAATTGTTATTTATTATAATGTATAATTTTAATGTTAGATGTTATTGGATCTACAATTTTAAGCAAATGTAAGAATTTTTAGATAATATTCTAAGAAAAATTAATTAAAGAAATAACAAAAAAATGCTGCCATATCATCTTTTAGGATTTAAAAACTCACATAACTATCACATCATGCTTTACATGACCTTCTGTGTTAAACACGAGCTGAAAGTGCAGCTGTGAGGGCATTTTTGGGGGTATTAATCCCCTGTAGATCCCTGGATTGCACAGAATTGCTGCCACAAACTCCTTCAGGGCAGGTGTGACTCCATCCATGCCATTGTGAGAAACGTCTCAACAGCAAAATCACTTGTGAAAGAAGAAAATTATCCATATTTTTTTGAAGTGAACCAAAACAGGGAGATTTTCCTCATTTCTCAATGGAAACTCCTCACACAATTGCTGTGGCAGCAGAATTATTTCTGCTTTAATAGACTGTGAAGGTCTTGCTTAATTTAGTGTAAATATTTATTGCGTTTAAATGAGAAGTGCACCCTAATATTTTACAATTTGTGATTTTTCTGAAATGACAGTTTATAAAAAATGGATAGGAATGTTTCATTTGCTGAAGAAAATCAATCTATGAGTTCATTTGAATATTAAAAATTCATATTTACCCCTCCTCTTGACAAAAAGTGGCTTTTCCCATTTGCGTTTTAGCAGGAGCCGTTCTGTTCCAAGCACAAAATCTTCCCAGGCACAGCTTGATAAGTGAGGCATTATTTCAGTGAGGATGGTGGGGTTATATCCATCTGAAAATCCCTCTGAGGGAGGGGAAAATCAGGACTCTGGGCACAGCTCAGTGGTTGCTCAGTCAGCTGGAGCTCATCAAGCCATGACTTTCCCTCCCTCACTTATTCCCCCTCTGAGCCAGGGCTGGGACACGTTTTCCTCTCCTGCCTTACCAGGGCTGGGTTTGATATCAGTTGGCTTTGGAGTGTTACAGCAAGCAGGAGGGCTCCTTCCAGTGAGGTCAAAAAGGGACTTTTCTGAGATGCTTTTTTGGGTTGTTTTTAATGCTTCCAATTCCAGCGGCAATCTACATGAGGAGGGATGTTTGCTGAGAGGAAGATTTTAGAGGAGGCATTGAAAATTCCAGATTCACCTCTAAAAATGTTGTCAAATCTTATTTTTTTTTCCCTTACAAAAAGTAGTTTTTCAGTTTGAAAAATTTAGAAAAGTCTTAGTCAATGCAAAGTTGGTTGATGACCTTCACCAATACTCCATCCTTGCACGCAGAGTAGATTTTAGTTAATTTAGGATATTGATGAAGAAATTCTTTAGCAAGACAGTGATGAAACCTCATCATAGATTATCAGGAGAAGTTGTGGCTGCCCCTGGATTCCTGGAAGTATCCAAGCCCAGGCTGCACAGGGCTTGGAGCAGGGATAGAGGAAAATGTGGAATGGGATGAGCTTTGAACCCTTTGACCCAAACCAATCTGTGATGATTGTATTTCAATAAGAATCACAAGTTAAACAAGTGGGTGGATAAACTAATCCCAATTCACTTGAGAAAGATATTAAATTTGGGAAAAGCTGACTTCTGATTTAATTTGTTTCCTCATTACCAGCCCTTCCAGCTCTGTAAGGTCTTTCAGTGCCAAGAGCTTCTTTTCAATTAAAACCCAGGCAGTGGTGGGACAACACGCTGCCAGGTACACAGTCACTATCAGAATTATCTGATTAGTTATTTTGTTACTAATTTAATTCAGGTTTTAATTCTTTGACACTGCATCAGAATGCTCAAGCACCTCCAGTCTAAAAGTATTAATATATATAATAATAATATATACATTAATATATATATATAATATATAAAATAATTATGACCCTTGTTTTGTATTAGGTTCATTTTTAAAGATGCCATCAGATTTTTCTCCAGAGCAGCTCTTATTTTTTTCTGTCACTTTAAACCTTTGTTGGTTGAAACAGGTTTTCTGCATTAAGCAGTGCTAAACAGCTACTAAATAACTATTAGTTATATTAAATGAGACTATTAATTTTATTAAATAGGTTAAAGCTAGTTTAACTAAATAACTATTAGTTATTTAATATAACTAAATAACTATTAGTTATTTAATATAACTAAATAACAATTAGTTATATTAAATGAGACTATTAATTTTATTAAATAGGTTAAAGGTAGTTTAACTAAATAACTATTACTTATTTAATATAAGTAAATAACTATTAGTTATATTAAATTAGACTATTAATTTTATTAAATAGGTTAATGGTAGTTTAACTGAGTCACTCAGTAAAGAAATCCTTATGAGGAGTGAGCTGAACAGTGAGGGACAAAGCTGCAGGAATGGCACATCCATAGCAAGAACCAAAATTCTTTGTCACTTAAAAGCAACATGTCAATTAAAAAAACTACTCCAATGAGTACCACCCAGGCTCAACTTCCAGTACATCCTCAACAAGGATGCAAAGTTCTGTGAGTCTCATTCTTTCCTCATCATCAGCCCCAAGCCAAGACACGCTTGAAAGGGGGCAATTTTAGAGTCACAGTGCAGAAAGAAATCAAGAAAAACCCTCCACAATCCACTTTCCTCCTGCCCTGGAGGGAACCTGTGTGGCTGGAGGGGTTTATTCCCTAATCCCCTGGCCCTGCTGATGCTCTCCTAGATCCTGGGGGGATCAGCAACTTCACCCCAGCTCTCAGCTGTGCCCAGCCCTGGAGCTGCCAGCCCTGCTCAGGTGAGGAGCAGAACTGCCATTCCTGACAGCAGAGCTCTTCCAAGCTCCTTTGTGTCCCCCTGGCTGGCTGTCAGTGCTGTCTGTACCCAGTCCTGACTGATGACAGACAGCTGGAACCACACAATCAGCAAGGGGGGGTTCTGGAGGATGGATGTTGCCTCAAAAGCTTGTGACAGTGTCTGCAGGGACACAGGTGACAAGCATGTCCTCACTTTCCCCCTCTATCACTGCATAATTATTAATTTTCAATCATTAACCTCTTGTCCACCTCTGGACCACCAATTTTAAAGAAGGATTAGAAGCAGAGATCCCAATTTCTGACACTTCTTTGCTGCTGCAAAGGCTGTAACCACGGCTCTGGGTAATTTTTATAGCAAACAAGTTCAGCCCTCAGCTGGCACAGACACAACCCTGTTGTACTTGCCAGTGGTTTACTGCATTCCAGCAGCTCAGCCCCTCTCCCACACACCAAATTCCAAGATATTACCTGGAAAACAACCTGCTTGTAATGTTTTGGAGCACTTTAGAGCAGGGTGCAGTGACCCTGCTGGGATGGGAACTCAAAGCCACGTTTCCAAAGGCAAATGGAGCATGAGAGCCTGTGTAAGAGAGGCTGGTGGGAAAGGTCCTGCAGGGGAACAGTGATCCTTCTAACCTTGTTAAACCTGTGATCCCTTCACAAGGATCTGCCCAGAGCAGGCATCCAGATTTTGGCACGCTCTGCAGCATGTGGAACAGTGGAGTCATGCCTCAGATGGGAAAAGCAGCAGGAAGCATCAGGGGCGTGTTCAGGAGTCATTTTTGGCTTCAGAGGATTCCTTTGGGCTGCTCCACGTGGATGATCTCCTCCATGGCCTGCAGGTCCCCCACAGAGCAGAGCCCAAGCAGCTTTTTTGTGCAGTTAACCCTCCTGGCTGCAGCCACCTGAGGCTCTCACTCCTCCCCCTTTCACCCACAGCTCTCCAGCTAAACTCACCTGAAAAAACACAACACAAAGCTTAGAATCAACAAAACAGAGACAAAATGTTGTGTCCTGTGCTTTACCACATTCCAAAACCTGAAATATGATCTGCTTTTATTGAAATCTTTAGGAGCAACACGTTGCTCTGGAGGTTTAATTTGATTTACTGCTGGCTATTCCAAACTAGGGTCATCCAGCACGACCACAGAAATTCCAGCTTCCAGTTCCTGGGGAAGAATCCCAGCCCTGGAGCTGGATCAATGACCTCATCTCCCTTCATTACAGATTGATCTTGGCCCTCTGTTATTGATGCAGCTGACAAGGCAATGGCATTATGGAGCTGACACAATGGAGCCTCCACATCTAAATTCACAAGTGTCCTGCCTTGTCAGTTGTCCCATTACAAATCTTCTTTGGCAGGGGATAAGGGGAAAGGGCTATTTATAATTTAGCCATGAAATTTTAATTATGGGCTGAAATCAGCTGGGGTTAGAAATCAGGTTTGGTTGTGGATTGCATGTGAGAGAGAGGCTGAAAGCAGAAGGGGCTTGACATTGAAGAGGCATTGGTTTATCTGGTTAATAAATCAGGTAATTATTGGATTTTCAAATAAACACTTCTTTGTGGGGATAAGCCTCGTTTAAAGAACATCTGAGATAGGTCAGCAAGGTTTCACCTTTCCCACACCCATAAAAATTACTGGCATTTGCTTTATGGTTAATCAAAAATAAATCAGCTGGAAATCATTCCACACCTCAGTTTTGCATTGTCACTTGTGCAAAGGTCACACAAATCCTGATGAAATGAAGGAAAATATTTACTCCACTTGCCCACTCTCCCCTGGGCACAGCAAACTCCACCCAAGGAGCCTCCCTTGCAGTCCAGGTGCCTGAACAGAACCCCTTCCCTTGGGAATTCAGGACTTTAATCTCAATTGTACATTCTCAAGACCTTCACACGAATTTCAATATGAATTTCAAACTACTTGAAGACAGACCCTTCAAACCAGCAGGCAGCTCTGAGTAACTGTGTTAGACATAAATAGGTTCTTTTAAGCAGAGGATATAGGAGCATTTTGTGTTATAGATTCTGAGCAATTTGAAGGCAGGATTAAAGCAATAATACAGGCCACAGATCGTTAATGCAAATGCCCAAGTTTGCAATTCTGGACACAGCCCTGGGCTCAGACATCAGTATTCACAAAGAGGACTTCACAAACAGAGCAGCATACTAATAAAAAAAAGAAAAAAAGGAAAAAAAATCACTCTGCAGAACCACAGCTGCTCAATATAGATCATCTTTCCATTTGAATTTGTATCATCATCTTTCCAAGTCAAATTGACTAATACCAGGGTGCCTTATCCAAGGGCCATGTGGTCCAATCAAAGATCAATTTAAAGTGTGTTGGAAGAGATTGATTCATTTAATTCATGGACATCAGAAGCTTTAAGCTCCTCTCCCCTCGCCAAGGCATGACTGCAGCCTCATCCCAGCCACAGAGACACACAGACAGTGCCCAGAGGATGCAGATTAACTGCAATGAGCCTTTATGAACTCACCTGGAAGCAGAAGGCAGAGATAAATCACCCAGAGCTCATCCTCCCTTCAGTATCTCACTGTGCCAGCCAGGCTGAGACACTGGGGCCTCCCAACCTTTCTGGGGATGAGATTCCCCAGATTTGCAGGTGCCTGCTGATAAATTCACCTGCAGTTCTGGTTTATCATCACTTTACGGGTGCTCACACCCAGCTCAAAGCACCAAAAAGGGTTTTGATTCTTCGTGTTCTGCTCAGCCCCAAGGAATTGGATCCACCAAGGCCCAAACCAGACGCTCTGGTCAGGAGAACAAATTGAGGCACAAAATGAAAACAAGAGCTTCCAACCAGTTGTATGCAGATTGATTCGCCTTCATGCCCAGAGGATGCAGATTAACTGCAATGAACCTTTATGAACTCACCTGGAAGCAGAAGGCAGAGATAAATCACCCAGAGCTCATCCTCCCTTCAGTGTCTCACTGTGCCAGCCAGGCTGAAACCTCCCCGAGACACTGGGGCCTCCCAACCTTTCTGGGGAGGAGATTCCCCAGATTTGCAGGTGCCTGCTGATAAATTCACCTGCAGTTCTGGTTTATCATCACTTTACAGGTGCTCACACCCAGCTCAAAGCACCAAAAAGGGTTTTGGTTGTTCATGTCCTGCTCAGCCCCAAGGAATTGGATCCACCAAGGCCCAAACCAGACGCTCTGGTCAGGAGAACAAACTGAGGCACAAAATGAAAACAAGAGTTTCCAACCTGTTGAATGCAGATTGAATCACCTCCAGATTATTAAATCAGGTGCATTTTCTTACCCTGATGGCCTGCCAGCATCATGGATTGTCACAAATCCCTCAGGAAAGGTTATGGATCTCCATCCTGCAAAGTAAAGGAGAACTTCCATTTGGGCAGGCCAGCTTCTCTCTTGTTTATGGTCTGCAAAAAGGTTAGAAAACTGTCTGAAAAATGAAGGATATGAATGAAGGATAGAAAAATGTCTGAAAATACATGTATAGGTGATTTATAGCACATCAGAAATGCTCTCAGCTGAGACCTGAAAGGACAGAGGTGCAGCAGCACAATCAGTGAACACCTCTGACAATGCCAAGAGCTTGGGTCACGTTAGAGCACCATAAAGACACCTCTGTCCCATGAAACTCATAAAAACACAGAGATTTTAACAAATAAATATGTTAAAAGACACATGGGCACATCCTTCACCTTCAGAATCCCCAGGTGTCTGTGTCCAGAGGGCCTGGAGAAGAGCTGTTCTCCCTCTTTCCCCTCTGGTGTCTCCTGTTCACCTCCTGCACAGAAATAAAACCCAAACCAACCAAGGACAAAGGCAGAACCAGGAGAGAGAGGAATTTCCAGCTTGATTGAAAATTCCAGTCGAGCCAAACCAGAACACAGATTGCCTTTGGGTCCCTGAGCCATCCAATGGCCTCAGGTACCCCTTATATCAGGATTTTACTCCCACTTGCTGGATTTTAAGCTGAAATTAAAGTATTCTGCAAATGGATCTCTTCCTGATTTTGTTTAGGATGGGTTTTTTTTCCCAGAGTTTGCATTTTTCAAGTGTTTCATGCAGAAATTTGACTCTGATACCAACCCAAGGGCTCCTCTGGGCCAAGTTGGTCTTTCCCTTTCCGGTTCCACTGTTTCAGAAGAATTAAAACTCTTACAAATGTACTTTCAAAATCTTAAAACATAATTTCAGGTTATTTTTATCCACCTTCATAATGCAAAAAATTCCCTCCAGAGGAAAATCTAATAAAAAATGGAAAAATAAACATTAGGATTACTCAATACTCTCAGAGCAATGCTTTGGCTGAAAAGCTGATTTAAAAACCCAAATTAGTTAATGTTTGATTATGAAATCAATAATATAATCATATCTTTCTGGCACTGCATTTAGCTGAGATTTTTCTTATTGCTTTGTTTATTTTTCCACTCCAATACCTTTTGCAAATTAGTTATAATTAAGATAAAGCAGTGATGGCAGAAGCACCACAGAATGTGGTGATTCCATTAATTTGGGCAGCACAAATCAGATTGTGGAGAAACTCATCTAAACAACCTGCAAAATCCCTAAACTCTTACATTTTCCTTTTCAGGGGTGTTTGCAGGGCAATGCATTCTGATTTAGTGAAATTTAGTATTTCTGCACCTTCTATTCAGACACCTGAACACACTGTGCACAGTTCTATTTCATTTTTGGTAGGAAATTCAGACTTCTTTACATATAAATATATTTACAGTGATTGACTAGAACAGCCTAAGTGCCTAAATTCCCCTGAGATTTCATTTCCTGTCATAATAAAGTGAGGGCAGACCAATCCAGTCTCTGAAGGTATGCCAGGATATAAAAAAACCCAGATTTTCTCAATGTGGGGAGCACAATTCTGGGTTTGTAATGAGTGGGAGATGTAACAGTCCCTACAAAACACCTTTCTCAGCAGTTTTCCCAGCTTATTTTGCTCTCTGATTTACCTTTTGGCCAGAATTCCAACCTCACCTCTCCAGTTTCCTGAGCTGGAGGTGGGTTTCCAACAGAAAAATATCATCTCACCTTGATTATGTGGGACTAAATGTCCCACTTGGGAGTAGAGTGAGGATTTTCATCTTGGATTTATGGCCAAACCAGGCTTAGGTGGGCTCAGGCTTTTGAACAAACAAAGAGATTTTTGTAATCTGAAAAGAGGGGGAAAAGATAACCAAGAATTGAGCGATGACTGCACTGTTTTCAGTGGGGTTCTGTGAAGCTTTTATTTAGACAACAGATATCAAAATGCTTCAAAGAAATCCCCAGCAAAGGGAGCAGAAATTGGCTTTCTAACGGCTGATTTTCTCCACCCTGAGAAGGTAAAATATCACCCAGCAAAACAAACAAGACAAGCATTTTATGAAACAGAGCAGAGGTTTCCCCTAATGCAGGAATCAGGGATTAAATTTCCTGCCTGGCAATACACAGGAGGTCAGGAAAGATGTTTATAATGGCATTTTCTTGCTTAAAAATCTATGAGAACAACGTATTGCTGTGTCAGGTTCAGCCTCTACTCTGCTCTGTTTCTTTCCAGTTTGACCTCTTAATCCCATCCATCTCAGCACTGAGTTAATATCTTCCTAAATCCACTGGAGTTCTCCTTCAAGTGTGCTGAAATCTGGGAGAATTTTTGCTTCAGGTACAAGCTGGACCTAAGGCTTTCATTTAAAAAAACCCAAAACATAGATTGGTTTTTTTTTTTTTAGAATATGTATATTTAAATGTATAATATTTAAGTACTTCAGTTTGAGAACCCTAATTCCCAGTAAATAAGATGATTTACCTTGCTATTAATCTTTTTTTGGTCTTGTAATACTGACAGTAAACATAACCAATGATCAAAACCCAATCAGTTTTCAAAATGAAGCAAATTAATTCATGCACACAGGACCTAATACCATGAATAAACCCCAGCAGTAGGGGGACTGGATGCAGAATTTAGTAGGACAAAATTTAGTAGGATCCCGATGCAATCATCAGGATCTCTCCTTTATTTGGGGTTTTTTAAGCTTTGTTCTGTCCCCAAAGCTAAATTTCCTTGGTATTTTTGGAGAAGGGAAAGATTTTGCTGTCTCCATGTCCCAGTAAAAGAAATTTCTCTTCAAGCAAAAGGTCTCTGAGCTCGTTTGGTTTAACTGAGCCCCACACCTGGACCAGGAGGACACCCTTGTACAAACAACAGTGAATCCAAAGAAAACCCCACTGGGAAGATGAAGATGCTAGAATAGAAAACACCAAAAGCCTTTGCAGTGGGATAGGAACTGTCAGAAAACATTGCTGACTATCCCGAGTCCTACATTTGAAACACAAAAGTAAATATTGGCCGAGTTACATTTTAAAATATTTATCTCAATTATTATTTGCAGATTAAAAAAAAAAAAAAGATAAAAAGTGAAAGCCCAGCTAAGCACCACGAGCAGCAGTGGATCTCAAACCTAATCATGAGTGAGTTGTTAGCAGATGACATTAATTGTGGATCCTCTTTGTGAATTCCTAATCACCTTGCAGCATTTTTCCTAATGCTGGGAAGCACATTAGGATGGGCTAGGCTTTCTAATAATCCACATTATTTATTGATGCTCTATTTGTGCTCCTAAATACTTGGAGACATTTCAAGCCAGCCAGAATCTTTGCAAAGCCTGATCAACTGACACAAGCCCAGGGAAGCTCTCCAGCCTTTAATTATCATTAAGGCTGGAAGAGACCTCCAAGATCATCAAATCCAACCTTTGACTGAATATCCCCATTCCCACTAAATCATATCTCAGACAGCTACAATGCATTTTCTGAACACTTCCAGGGATGGTGATTCCAGCACTGCTCCAGGCAGCCTCTTCCAGTGCTTAACCACTCCTCCAGGGACGAGATTTTCCCTAAAATCCAATTTGAACCTCCCCAGCCCAACTTGAGGCCATTTGTTTTGCTGTGTTTTCAAAAGGGAATATAATACATCAAAAAAAAAACCCCCAAAAAACAAAAAAAAAAACCAAAAAACCACCAACCAAAACCAAAACAAAACCCAACCTGAACAAATTCCATATTATTTATCCAGGTATGTGATATCAATTCAGAATTCTGTATTTCAGGCTCTGTTAAAAGAAGTAAAAATAGCCACCTTGGCAGAATTTAGAAGAATAAAGAGATAAATAAAGAAAGACAAATGTGAATATTATTCAATGACACTGATAAGATCCTGGGCAGTTCTATTATTGCACTTACAAAATTAGAAGCCCATAAAATGTTTATTTAGCATGAATTCTGTGCTGTGGACTCTGATGGAGGTGAAATTCTATGAGCAGTTAATAACCTTAAATTAATGTTAGTGAGTGAGGATTTGGGAATTTTTAGTGGTCAACATTCAAAGGGCTTGAAAAAACCACAGAGGAATTGTTACATTTTATGAGGATGATGAAGGCCAAATTTAAAGGTCAGGTTCAATTTGCTGCTCAGTGAGAAGTTTCTTTGTAAGGCCCAGAATTTTGGGGTTGGACACCTAATGCCTCATAAAATCAGAAACTTCCCTGTCCTCTTCATCTCTAGAAATGAAGAATGGACTAAAAGTGGAATCTGGGTAAGGAAGCTGAACAGAAATGTTTTGTATGTCATAAAGAACCCAAACTCTTCAGCAATGATGATCATTGCTAGAAATGTGACTTCCACGAGCCTGAAACGTCCCAAATTTTGACAAAAAGCACAAGGCTGGCAAGACAACAGCTGCTGGTTCACAATTTGCTATTTTAGAGCCAGACTCAAATCTTGGTAAATGCATTCCCTGTTTCTCTCTGCTAGGATTCATTAATTTTGGGGGGAAATATCGTGGCTTGTAATATTATTATAAATCACACATTTTACTCACCCAGCACTGAGACAGAAGCAGAGCTTGCTAATTATGTGCCACAACAAAGATTATAATGAATGCTCTCATTAACTATTCCTTTATGTTCGATGAACTAATAAATAATTCCTTCCCCAGCCATTATAAAATCATTTGTCACAAAGCCCCTTCATGCACTCACAAGCCCCTCCAGGTAAGTTTTCATTCTGTATTTTTAATCATCTCTGGGTCATGATGGGCTTCTCCCGACTCAGACATGTTTGCTCCTTTTTCCATTGCCATTCTGCACCAGGAGCTGCAGCTGCAACTGGACTATTTGGATTTTGTTGGGAGTTTTGGGGCATTCTCACTGCCCAGAGAGAGCCAGCTGCTCATCCCCTTTTTCTCCTGGGGGAGTCCCCTCTCTCCTGCCAGGTGTGGAGATGCTCCAGAGGTGTCCCAGCGCAGTAGCCAGGCTGAGAGTAGACACCAGGCCCAGGATATGGCTGATGTTCCTTTTGTCTGATGGGGGAGCTGGGAAGGGGCTCAGCCTGGAGAAAAGGGGGACCAGGGAGGGTCCTGTGGCTCTGCACAGCTCCTGCCAGGAGGGGACAGCCGGGGGGATTTGGGATCTTATCCCAGGGAACAGGGACGGGAGGAGAGGGAACAGCCTCAGGCTGGGCCAGGGGAGCTCAGTTGGACATCAGCAGGAATTTCTCCATGGAAAGGGTGAATAAACATTGGAACAGACTGTCCAGGGAGGTCTGGAGTGCCCATGCCTGGAGGCGTCCAAGGAAGGACTGGATGTGGCAGTCAGAGCTCTGGGATGGGGCAAGGTGGGGATGGGTTACAGGTTGGACTCCATGATCCTGGAGGGCTTTTCCACCCTCAGTGATCTGGGGATTCTTGCTCTCTGCAATCCCTGAAGGGAGACTGGAGCCAGGTGAGGTTGGTCTTTTCTCCCAAGGAACAAGCAACAGGACAAGAGGAAATGGCTTCAAGCTGCACCAGGGAAGGTTTTTTTATAGTTCAGAAAATGTCTTCACTGAAGGGGCTGCCCAGCTCTGGCACAGCTGCCAGGCCAGTGGGGGAGTCTCCATCCCTGGGGGGATTTAAAGCCGTGTGGATGTGGCACTTGGGGACGTGGGTTAGTGGTGGCTTTGAGGAATGGTTGGACTCAATGATCTTATGGGTCTTTTCCAACTTACACCATCCTGTGGTTCCTCCTCCCGGCAGCAGCCCCTTCCCTCAGCTCCCTCCCATTCCAGGGAGGGGCAGGGGCCACGGGGAAGAGCCCCAGATGCCACCCCAGCTGTCCCCTGAGCCATCCCCACCCTGTCACCCAGCCGGGAGCCACCGTCACCCCAAGAGCCGCCGCTGCTGCTTGCAGGGATTTCACCCAGAGCTCAAAGAAAGATGGAGAAATTTCCTTCCCATTCTGCTTCCTTTTCATTTCAGACAGGAGCAAATGTGACAAATGCACTGCAGGAGAACAACAGGATCTGCCTCATTCGAATGCCTCTCCTCCCTGCAAGAGCAAAGATAGCTCAGCCCAAGCACCAAGGCTGGTGTGAAATCAATCCCAGCCACCGTGTACAGGGGAAATTTGAAATACAAATAGCAATGTTCTCCAGCTATTATAAAAGTTGGGGTTTTCCTACAAGCAGTGCTGGCTTATCTGTATTATTACCACAAAGCTTTTTGGAGTTATGTTGTAACAGCAGCCACAACAACTCATTCCTTTAAAAAAAAAAAAAATAAAACAAACAGTGATGCAGCACCGTGAGAGCAGCTTAAACAGCAAAATTACAAATGAATCCACTTCTCATGTGTGTTACAGGAGCCATCAGGGTCTGAGCATGCCTCAGAGCTGAGGGCTGGGTAAGCAAAGCAGAAAATCCATGATGATAGGAGTGATGATTGTGTTTATTTGCACGTGGGTAGCAGGTGAGATTCCCTTTCATGCTCCAGGAAGCAGGAATGCAAAGCACTGCCTAACCTGTGGATATTTAAATAGGCTGCATCCCCAGAGCTTGCACAGTGCATGAAACACCTTAACAGCACAGCAATGCTGCTTTGGCAAGCACCTCAGTAGAGTTTTGAATGCCTCAGACAGGTCATGCCAGTCTAGATCCATGATCCAGGCCAGAAATCTGCCAAAAAATTATAATTAAGGGAGCTCTGACTCTGAACACAGCCACCCTAGAGAAGCTTATCCAGTATAATGGGATTAAGCACTCACCACTTTTCTTTCTAGGAGTTCCACCCGTAGCTTGCAGGGCTTCCTCAGGAGGGTTTGAGTCTAATGATGTGATGTTCATTAAATCAGTCACAATCTGAGCAATGCCCCCACCAGAGTCAGTACAGAGACAAACAAATGGTGTCATTTAGCCTGAGAGAAGGAGGGAAAATGTGGAGATTGAGGTAGACTCATCATTTTAGCCATAATAAATCCCAGAAAAAGCTGAGTTGGAAGGGATCCTCAAGGATCATCGAGTCCAACTCCTGGCCCTCACAGACAAAACCAAAGAAAATGTTATATGGGAAATGGCTAAGTCCCTCTTCCTAAATCACAGCCATGGACTGCAAATGGGACAGGGATAAAATACAGAAATACAGCTTTTACCAGCTCTCAATCAACCCAAATTTCCTTGCAAAAGGAAAAAAATGCATTTGTATTTTGTACCAGAATTTTGTTCAATAAAAGTTACATTTCCACCATGGGCTTGATACAAATCCTGGTGAAGTCACTGACAATGAGCCCCTTGGCCTGCCTGGACTTTGGATGAGCTGGTCAGTAAGGATGATGATGATGATGATGATGATGATGATGATATCATCATTGGACTGATGACAGTCACTCCAGTGACCTGACTGGATTTTGGGATTTTTGACCAACAACTACAGCAACTCTTTTCCCTGGCAAACAGCTCCACCAGTTTTCCTGCCATTTTCCTAAGTACAAATTTCCTTTGGGAGTTTGAACTCCAGAATTCAACACCCTTGAGTAACTGCAGCTCCCAAATGCAAGGCAGTCGCCACGCAGAATTGCAGGGCCTGGATTTTCTCCTTTCGTTCCAATGGTTTAATGGTGCCCACCCTCCCCTTGGGCTCTCGACCCTTAGAGATATTTTTTATCACAGATCCCTTCCTTGTGTGGAGTTTGCCAAGGTCACAAATCCCACTGCCCAGCTTTTCATGGTGCACAATCCAGATTTAAACCTCTAACCATGGACCAAGTGTTAAATCTGAAAAGGGTGTGAAATATCCTGAACGAGCTCCTAAATACAGAAACCACACCATCAGAGGGTGGGAATGCAGCCATGAGGGAATGGTATCGGAGAACATTCAGTTCTACATTGTTAAACATTGAGCATTTAACAATTTAACATTGTTAAACATTGAACATTTTTAAAATAACTTGTCCCAAAGAAAAATACATTTGTTATAGCCAAGAACAAAAAGCTTTACCAGATTGTAGATTTTTGATTGTAGATTGAAGATGTAGATTGAAGAATTTACCAATACTTAAAAACAAACCCCCAAATTAATTAAAATCTCAACCTAGAGCTTAAAGACTGTGCTCCTCCTTAATTATACACACAAAAAATCCAAGGGAGGCTGATAAAAGCAAAATATTCCTCACCTTTTCACTCCAGCTTCCCCAGCCACAGGGCAAGCCCTGACTCCTCTCAGAAGCTGAATTTCAGTCCTGACCATCCCATTTCCAAGGACACTTTGCAGCCTTGTCCAGCTTTTTTCCTCTCATCCTGTGGTGATTTACTGGGATAAACTGCAATTTATACACTTGAATATCAGGGGCTTTCACAGGCAAACTTCAAGGTCCTTTAGTGGCCACCTCAGGGCCTGGAGGCTTCTTTAGGCTGGTTTAGTGTCCTCAGCCTGGCTGAATATTTCTCCTTCTCACCCAGCAGAGCTGTGGACTGGAAGTGAAAAGAGATGTACTTGTGAAGATTAAAATCTCCTTTACAAATTGAGTGTATTAAGCATCTGTGCTACTTGGCCGCCTGGTGCATCAATTCCAACATAAAATAGTGTTCACTGCTCTACAAGCTTTTTATCTCTCCCAGCTCCCTGTGCTCTGGGTGAATCACATGGGCAAGAATTGGAACTGGCCTTTCAGACAGGGAGTAAAGCAGCTCTTAAATCAGACAAGCACGATGGCCAGGCAAGGCAATTTACCTTTTTTATGTCATTTTAAGCAACAAAACCAATTCTGCTCTTCGAGGAGCGCCTCTGGATCTGGGCATTATGGATCTGATCATGGTTCCTGTCCCAGCCCTGCAGTGCTGTGGGTATTTATTTGCTCTGGTTTCATATTTGTGCCACTTTTGTGGGTTCATTCCCACCTCCTGAGGCTGAGCTGTGATCCCTTGGAGGTTCTGACCTTTAGACAGGTGAAGGGGAGGACTCTGCTCCAGGACAATTCTGATTGGGCTGAAATAGATGAGAAGCTGGATTTTCACACTTCATTAGCGACCGCTGTTCTTCTCTTTCAGTTACAGCACCACAAATTTGCCCATTTTTTGGAAGTTCAAACATAGCTCAAAGCTAATAAATGATCTTAGAGCGATGCACATATTGAACAACTCTGTTGTGAACATCCACTGTATGTTGAGGAGCCAAATTCTTCCCTGAAACACTGATAATAACTGAATTTACCTTCACAGGCTGATCATGGTGGTTACAAATTTCAATTTTAAATCCCTTCATTCCACTGAAAAGTAAGAGTCAGATGCAATATGTGACATTGGAATAGAGGTGTTGTGACTAAAGTGTTCTACAAGAGAGTATTAGAAAAGTCAAGATCCCTTAAAGGGCTTCAGGTAAATAAAAATATATGAACTTACATGATTTGAATAGTAGAATCACAGGATGGTCTGGGTTGGAAGGGACCTTAAAAATCATCCAGTTCCACCCCTGCCATGGCAGGGACACCTTCCACCATCCTAGGTTGCTTCAAGCCTTTTCCAACCTGGCCTTGGGCACTGCCAGGGATCCAGGGATCCAGCCACAGCTGCTCTGGGAATTCTGTCCCAGCTCCTCACCACCCTCCCAGGGAGGAATTGCTTCCCAAATATCCCATCTAAACGTGCTCCCTTTCAATGTAAATCCATTTCCTCTTGTGCAGTCACTCCAGGCCCTTGTGGTGTGCCATGATCACAACAAACTGGGAAAGAGAAGATGAATGAATCACCAAACTTCAATAATATTTAATAATAAACCAAATACTTTTCACAAAAAAATTATTAACTGCAACACATTTCTGTAGATCAATAAACTGCTGCCACTCAGTGAAGAATTTAATTTTGTATTAGAACCTTCATGTCTTCTGCAAATGAAAGCATCAACAGAACCCTCCAGAATTTCAGTGCTGCACCACAACAAACCCCTCTGGACCAAACTCTAGCATCACAGTCAAGGAGATTAAATTTTTCCAGGCCATGGGAATGGCTCCTGCTGGTTTGCCCTTTTTTAATCAAAGCTGCTGCTGTGCAAGGTGAGGCTGTGGAGTGCAGCTGACCCTGGAGACAGAATTCTCCCTGCCCTGGGCACTGAGCTGATATTTTGCTGTTTCTGTTGGAGGGAGGAGGAGGAATCCCCATCCTCCCCGTGTGAACCTGACTAAAACCAAGGAGTGCAGCTTGTGTTATGAGAAACATCACCTCAGGAGAGACTTGTTCTACCTCAACATTAACACAAGAAAATGAACAAGTTCAGTGGGGGTTTCTCACCAAAAACAACTCTCCATAAATCCCTGGGAGGTCAGTGCAACCCAAAAGCCTGGCTCCAGCATTCCCTGCCTGAGGATCTGCTCCCATGGCCAAATTACTCCAAAACAGGTTTAAAATCTGGGGTCGCCTCAGTTCTGCACCACAGTTAAGCTCCTGTTTCTCCTGTTCTATCAGTCTCCCCAAATATTCAGTGACCCTCAATTTTACTGTTTTCTCTTTCTTACAATACTCTGCTTCCAATTTCTTTTGTTTTCTGCCTCACCATTAGGTCTCTTCAGCAATTTATAGCCCTAAAGTTCACTATATATTACAAAGAAATGACCTTTCATTGTAGTGGTTGCTCCCTGTTCCATTTACACCTCTGCTTCCAGCTGCCTTAGGATTCAGAATTTTCCTCCTTTTATTGCTTGGGTGACTCCTGTGTGTCTCTATCACTCTTAAGAAAATAATAATCTGTTTTATAACCTTGCTTCAGCAAAGCTTTATTTATTACAGCACACTGAACCACAGGTATCCACAATTCCACAGGGAAAAGAAGCTTACCTGGTATGACAGCACAGTGTCTCCCTGTATTCTGATGCAAGTAAAATTCAGAGTAAATAAAATAAACTTATTTTAGGCTGCACAGAAGGAGATTAAAAGGAAGAGAAGTGCAGTGTGGACCATGCCAAAATCAAACTGGCAAACATGTTGAAGTCATGATCACATCAATGCAATCAGACTTAAAGAACTTTTAAATTAAGGTTCTAGATATAGTCATGCTTTTATTCCTGAGGCATCAATGGCAGGGAATGATCCCTCAGTGCTCCTACAGGAGATGGGCAGGTGAGTTTTCCCCAGATGTGGTTGCAGGGGTAAACACAACACAGCAAAGCAGCTGAATAACTTCATTTTTAGCATCACTGAAAACATATTTGATAATACAGCTGAGTATCCACTCAAACATTTTGCAGCCTAGCCTCTGCTCACTGGGATTTCCAATTTCAAAAATGCAATCAAATTAAAAAAAAAAAGGACCCAAGAAATTGACTTTATACCTGCAGACAGAAACACATCTTCCAGTTCCTTTTACCATGGAATATAGGAGCTCCATACACTTTTTTTTTTTTTCCTTAATATCCCTCCTCCCTAAGTTCCAGATTTGTGGGATTAAACATATGACAGCCTTTGCTTGGAGTTTACATCACTAGGAAAGATTTTCCAAGGCTGTGGAGAAAATGGAGATTAGTCCTGCCTTGCTCTGCTTTTGTTCCAGACACATTTGGAGCACACAGGGGAGGAGGAAGCGCTCCAAGGCAGCGCCAGGAAGGCTTAGCCCCATTTCACACCACTTAATCACAGATTACAAATGGCAGGGGACAAGAAATCAACTCTTTTCCCATTCCCAAACATTCTGGAGTTTGTTTCTAAGCGTGTTTTTCTCTGAGGAGGAAATAGCTAATTTAACATGCTTATTAAGACAAAGGGATGAGCTCTATCCTGTTTTTAATTGGGTTATATCAAACCTAGATGGAAGGGATGTGTTTGTGTGGTTTTTACTGCAGAGCAATTAATTTAATTTACCATTTCCATTCTGCTCGTTATTAAATCCACTACAATTTAATACCTAAATTAATTAATACCTAAACAACCGTGCAACAAAAAGTAAAAAGTCCACGAAGTTCAAGAGTAAATAGCAGGGATGTGGACTCCACTAATCATGGAATTCTTGTGGCATTAGCTGCTGTTCCACTGCAAGAGTGCACAAACACAACATATGGGCCATAGAGTGCTGCACATCTCAGTGCAGAGCTCCCAGGGGCAGGCAAAGAGGAATTTAAATCTTCACAGCCAATCTAAAAATCATGGAATGGTGAGGACTGGGAGGGACCTTAAAGCTCATCCAGCTGCCATGGCAGGGACACCTCCCACTGTGCCAGGTGCTCCCAGTCCCAGTGTCCAACCTGGCCTTGGGATGCAGGAACAGCCACAGCTGCCCTGGGAAACGTCTCCAACCACCCCCCAGCACCTCTCAGGAAGGTGCAGAACTTCTCAGCACCTGTCCTAAAACTACTTTCCACCTTCTGCTAATGCTGCACATCCAGATTGCGTAAAAGTTGAGGAATGGAAAATAAATTCTGATTTTTTTCATACCTTTACGGATGGAATTAGGTTTGAACACAGGCAAGGAAATGTAGTTCTTTGAATTCTGGCAGTTCCTGGCACTCAGTGAAATGCAGAATGCTGAAGAGAAGGAATGGGAACAATTCCTTACAGAGAGTGAGGTTCAGAGCTGAGTTACGGGTCAAGGTAAAATTGCTGCCTCACAAAAGCTCCATTCACCAGGAGCAGAGCGTGAGAAATTGCTGCTGTGAGATGAATGCATTCCTCCCATCAGATGATTAATAAAAAGATAATGACTCCTTCAAAAAGGCAACGGTTTGATATTATTATTTTTGCCTGTGTCACGCCAGAGCAAGTGGGCAAAGAAAAAAAATCCTTACCAAGGCAGAACACTGAATTCTTCCCCCGAATAAAAGTTCAAATACCATTAAGTAACCCATTGTACAGATGAAAAAGGCCCAATTGAGACTAAGAATAAATACCTGGAATTCCCTCTCCTGCTCTTCATTTTGGAGACATGAAAAGCCATCACACTCGAGGCAAAGTAATGAGTTGCTGTCGCTTTTTTGTGCAGTTTAAATGCTCGAAGCACTTCATGGATTTTATGGTGCCATAATACAAAATTTGCAAATACATAGAACACTATTACCATTGGGAAGAGATTTTAAATGCTAAAATTTAAGCTTAGTTCAGAAGTCCTAGGAACAAGTGCAACAACTTGTGAATGGCAAGAGATAAATTTTACAGCAGAATAAATACAGGTTTTGATAATTAATAACTTCCTAATTTGTTTTAGAGAAGATTAATGTTAAATAATCCATAATTTTTCTTTTTAGGGGGGATGTACACCTGTTTGGATTAGCCTGCTTGATTTATTTTTAGCCCATAATGGATTTATTTGCATTACCTATAAATAAAATAACACAGCCACATCTGTAGGAGATAGATTGTCACTAAGTTACGATGTGACAGTGGCACTTCCAAAAATGTCCCCACCTCCTGCAAGCTTTACTGGCGTGCCACAGCGAAAGGTTAAAAATACCAATAAATAATGATTCCAGAATCATCACAGCACTGAAAACACATCACTTTGGCATGACAAAACCATAACTCATGGCAAAATTACTCTGGTGAGCAGGAGGTGAGCACCCTTTGGTTCAGGTTGTTTTTTCTATTCCCAAAGGTTTCTCTGCTGTCCCCTCTTGCAGATTTGTCTCAGTCTTTTGGGCAGAGCCAAGCTGAGACCTTGGATTAAAGCCAAGCTGCCCAATTTCATGGCACCTGATGCCTCAGGATTTGAGCTTTTTTATTTCCATCTCTCTGTAGCCCTGCAGTTCTTTAGTGTGTAACTCTGAGCTCCACACCCAGTGCCAGCTGCTGCTTTCCCATTTTGGGCAGACACAACAATTCCTCTCCAGGCCTGGCAATCAAGGACACCTCAGTGCCTCAGGGCCCAGAGATGGAAACCAAAGTGACTTGGGGCAGCAAACTGGGGCTCAATGACTTCATGACCTGAAGCTGGAATTGGAGGATGAACCCCAAAATGCAAATGGCCCAAAGTTATAAAAGTGTGAAACCCGTGAGCCGTGGGGCATTTTGGGTTGGTCTGCCCTGCATGTACCTGAAGGGCCTTCAATAAACAGAACTGTTTTTTATTCCTTTAACTCTGTCTGCCCTCTGGTTTTAGGGAGCCCCAAAAGGCATCAATCCCACCCCTGTAGGCAGGGACACATTTGGAGGTTGGATTCCCTGGGATTGGATCTCTGGCAGCCCCGGCGCTCCCAACGTTTGCATTTCCCTCCCCATTATTTGCTACAAACCCAGCCAAGAGCTCACACAACAAAAATCCATCAGAGTAACTTCTCCAGCAGCCATTCCCACTGCCAGCTTCACCAGCAGTGCTCCAACTTGTGCTTTGATGCTTTTTCCATCTTATCTCTCATATATATATTTATATATACATACATTTGTTTTTCCCCAGGATCTATCAAAACTCCCTTTACAGCCAGAGGAAATATTCCTCTAAACTCCCAGCTAAATTTTAAAAAGCCTTAAAGTAGCAATTAGACTGAACCTAAATCAATTGGCAGTTTATCACTTGTATATAAAGTGGCCTCCCCATGATTTTTTTATGCAAAGACATTGCTCTGTTTAGAACTTTGCTGTGGCTGCTCTGAAAATCTTCACTACAGATCTACAAGTGTGGGCTTTTAAAATTTTCTGTCTTATCAAAAAGAAGATGGAGGTGGCATTAGTAACACAATTAGCACTCAACTTGTTTCAAGCTGTTAATGCTCAGCTTATTTTTAAGTTCTTTTTATTCTCACCTCACCTGCAGCTACGTAAATAAAATCCAGACAATTTCCACAACACAGACACTGAAATGTGAGCTCTGCTTTCAGCAGGATTGGAGATAATTAAAAACAACTCAGCTCTCAGCACTTTCAAGTTCAGCTTGGGAAGGGATGCTCTTCCAGCTCGAGGTTTGCTGCTGATTTTAAAACACTGAACCATCAAACTCCAATTTAACTCCAACAACAAAATAATGAGTGGGGGGGCGGGCCAGGGAGCTCTGAGGTGGAACTCAAAGCAGCAGTGCCTTTGGAGATGGGATGAAATGGAACTGAGTCCCTGGCTGTGCCATGGTTCACAAAACAAAATCATGGGGAGCCTTTTTGTCGGAGTGAAAAAGAGAAGAAAGAGCCTTTTTCCCTCCCAATTAAATTATTGCCAGAAAATATTTCCTTGCTGACAAAGTGTGTCCTTCGAAAGAAAAGAAAAGCTCTGTGCCAGTAACAAATGAGATTCTATATGGAATTTCTGATACAGAACAAATTCTCTTAACCTGGAGGAAGAAGGGTTTCTAATAGACAATCAGCATATTCATAAAGGAACTGGGGTACTTTTAAAATAACCCTAAATGCCAACAAATCTCAGAGCAGGAATGCTGTGTGTTGAAATAAAAGTCTGGTTTGGGGAACTGATATTAATTGGGGGTGATTTTTCTTGATATTAATTGGGGGTGATTTTTCTTGATATTAATTGGGGTTTTTTCTTCCTTTTAATTATGGGGTAAAGTTTGGACACACAGAGATTGAACATTTGCCTAAACCTTATCATTCCACAGTAATTCTTGAGGAAGTTTATATTGCCCTGTGTTAGAGGGCATTAAATGAATGCCTTAATTAGAGGACTGGTTAATAGGATGGACATCAACAACAACAAAATCAGCACCACCAGGGCACAAACCATTAATACAAACAAGAAGAATCAATCTGTCTGTGTGATACATCCATCCTTGTGCCCACCAAAATGGAAATCTGGCCCTGAATTAAAGATGAGGTCGGGAGAGTCAGAGAGTCCTGACAGATTCTGGAGCATTAACTCTTGCTATAAATGCAGCTGTCATGCCTGACAGCCATTTAACCAGGCAGAAATTCCCAAATAAATTGGTGCCCGTGCTGGGAGCTGCTCCCCCTCTCCCACAGCTGAGGGCTGACCTTTGCAGAGCACCACAAATTACCAGGAATATTCAACACTCAGTTTTATGATGCTGTTACTGACACACCATCCCCAATAAAGATTCATGTCCTACACACCAGAAGCTGAATAAAGTTTACCTGGAAAAAGCTGAAGTGCCTCGAGGAGTGCAGCTCTGGAGAAATCAACAACATCCCACCTCCTGATGTTCCATTCATTACAAGTATAATATAGATGATAATTATAAAAGAGGATTTTCTTTTGTACTCCTGTACTCCTTTTAATTAGGGGCCATAACCCTCTTCCTGCTGTATTCACGCCTTGTGTTTTTCTGTCACCAATATTAATTATTTCATTATAAAAAAGAGCAGCCCAAGCTTTGAAGGCAATGAGGTAGAGATCCAAAGGTGGACTGTGGGACAGGATGCACAAATCATCAAAAGCTGAATAAACTCAACTGTAAAAACTGTGGCATCCAGCATGCAGCACTTGTTAGACCTGAAAGGGTACATTAAAACAGCTTCATGCTTGAAAAAATGCTGCCTAATTAATCAGGAGCACATCAAGCTAAGGCAGTGAGCAAAGTCAGTAATTGTGGTTGCTGTTAGGAAAGCAGTGCATTGTTTGCTGGGCCTTACTCAGTCATTGGGGACCAGTCCTTTGTTCCCCACATGAGAAAGGTGACACAGGACAAGGGAAATGAAGGAAGCAAAAGGTGGAAGCAGGATGGATTTAGGGTTTACCTTTGTGAGCTGGAGTGGGAATGAGCCCTGAGAATCAGAGAAGGGGGAAATGAGGAGGTTCTTTGGACTCCAGACGGGGGCAGAGACATGAACCAACAATCCTGGCCCTAAATCATCATTTTCATCCATACATTTCCCTTCAGGGGAATCCCATCACCTTCAGGTGATGCCTCAAGTTTGAGCTTTTCTGTGTTTCCCATTCTGTGCTGCTTTAGTGTGTGGGTCTGAGCTTCACATGAGGGGATGCTGAGCTCTGTGCACAGAGCAGGGAGACAAAACAATTCCTGCTCCAGCTGGGCACCAAGGACAAATGATCCAAATCTCAGCCCCAAGAGCACAAACCCCGTGGGCTGGAGAGAGAAAAACAAGCAGGGTGGGACTGCAGGGGCTAAAGCTGGAATGGGACAATGAACTGCAAGGTGCAAATGGAGCAGAACTGATCCAAGGCAGAGAGCCCGGGAGCGCTGGTGCATTTTGGGGCCATTTTGGTTCATCTTGGGGGCAGCCCTGGCTGGGCTCTGGTGCTGCCCAAGGTGGATCCATGGAGGAGATGCTTGGAATGAATCCCTGCTTTATTCTGGAGCTCTGCCCAGCCTCTGCTCCAGGGCAGCCTGCACAGGGCATCAGAGGCTCACAGAGAATCCCAAAAGGATTTTCTTCCCCAGCACTGCTGTCTCTGCACTGAAACACTTGCACCAACACCCTGCTTTGTAATTTAATGATTAATATTATTTCTATGGTGCGTTATCATTAAAGAGGACGTTGGAGGAATGAAATTTTCCAGTTAGGATTGGGATTTTTTTCCTAGTGTTTATATGTTCAACTGAGCAGGCAACAAAGCAAAGTCACTTAGGATACATCCAACACTACTCAGTAGAAATACGCAGGAGCAAATACTTTAACTGTGACTGCACAAATCCTACACCTTATCCTTATTTATCTGACTGGCAGATGACCCAAACATGAAACTTCACAGCATTTGTGCATAGAAAGTTCATTGAAAAGTCATTTTTCTGTCTTTATCTGTTATTTATAAGTGACTTCCAGTGTTGGGAACCACAGTGTGGGCAGTGTTCCACAGATCAGCCCCCCAGCTGATTTAATGCACTCAAAAGTGCAAACAAACAAGCAGAATCCTGGTTTTGCAGATTTAAGTCTTTGAGTAATGCCTTTGGCTTGCTGAAAATCCTTTTTTATTGGAAATTGAATATGTCAGCTCAGCCATCACTTTAATTTGTTTTAAAAGATTTATTAGGGTTTGATGGTTTTCCTCTTGCTTGATTTTCATGTGTTTTCCTGATGAAATTAAAATCATTGGAGCTTCCACGAGAGAAGAACTTCATCAATGTGTCAGGAGGAGCACGATTTTAATAAAGCACTTTGGGAAAGTTTCCTGAGGAAACATTTTTTAAACTTCTGAGGAGGCCCAGGGAGCTCATGGGGCTGCAGAAAGGCAAAGCACAGCACTAAGAAGCCACAGAGCTGAGCTTTGCACTCTGCATTTACTGGAGAGCTGTTCTGAGCTCTGCTTCTCTTTAGCAGCGCGGTCACAGCTCTCCCCTGCTCCTCGTGCACAGGCAGGCCCTGGTGTGAAATCTGAGCATTAACAGCTTCTCCTGACAGCCTTCAGGAGGCTGCTTCAGCCCTCCCTGTCACTGAAATATTCAGGCACCTGCAATAATCCTGTGACTCATCCCTGATGCTGCTGTTCAGGACAGGAACACAGGGCAGCCTCCAGCTGCGTCTTTTTCAGGAGACTTTTCCAGCTGTGGCACCTGGATGTCACCCAGATGGGGATGGGGGACCTTGAGCTCCCTGTGCCAGAGGTTGGGTGTCAAATTTTCCTTTCCAGCTTTTTTTAGGAGTAATTTTAGCATGTCCCTTATCTTTTAAGGTGTTTTTTAATCTTTCAGCTGCACCCACCGTCATCATTTCAGCCCCGAGAGCCAGCACAGGTCTCTCATGGAACTCTCAACATTCAGCACCATGGAGAGTTAACAGAGCACCCTGAAAAATCCCAGGGAATGCCAATTAAATATTGGGAAGGAATTCTGCCCTGGATCCCTGGAAGTGTTGGGATGGGGCTTGGAGCAACCTGGGACAGTGGAAAATGTCCCTGCCCATGGTAGGAGGTGGAACAAGAGCCTTTAGGTCCCTTCCAACTTTCAAGAACATCAAGTCCAACCGTGCTTCAAAATATAATTTTCATAAATCTAAATGGAGAACAGCTAAAAATATCTAGAAATTAAAGGGATTTTAATAACCCCAGAAATCAAAGTTTGTGATCATCTTTCATGAAGCTTGACATAAAATGCACTCTATGTAAATATATAAATAGCCCTATAAATACACCCTATATAAATGTATAAATAACCCTATAAATACACACCATATAAATATAAAAATATATGCACCCTATATAAATATATAAATAACCCTATAATACACATCATATAAATATATAAATAAATACACCCTATATAAATGCATAAATAACCCTATAAATACACCCTATATAAATATATAAATAAATACACCCTATGTAATTATATAAATAACCCTATAAATACACATCATATAAATATATAAATATATACAACCTATATAAATATATAAATATATACAACCTATATAAATATATAAATAAATACACCCTATATAAATATATAAAAACCCTATAAATACACCCTATATAAATATATAAATAACCCTATATATACACCCTATATAAATATATAAATAAATACACCCTATATTAATATATAAATAAACACACCCTATATAAATCTAGAAATAACCCTATAAATACACCCTATATAAATATGTATATGTTTCAAAATGTTCTACTTTGGTGCTCAGCTGTAATAAAATACAACTCCATGCGCTCTCCAGGTACCACAGGAAATAAAATCTGTACCTGCAAAGGAATTCCACTTTGATTTAGAAAATTGTCTGCCCCTCACAAATTACACTCTGCCAGCAGAAACATTTAAAAAATAAATTTGAAATATTCTCCCAGTCAGTTAAAATAATTTAAAGTGAACATTTGGGAAAAGCTGTGGGACAGGCACAGGAAAACACTACAAGGGAGCCCCATCCAACATGGAAATGAGACACCAAAAAGCAAATTCTGTCAGGTCTGCATTGCCCAGCTTTCCTCAGAAGATCCAGCCCAAATTAATATTCAGGAAGAGGGAAAAAGGAGCTAAGAAATACAAAGTGATGGATTTAGGGGAGGAGAGTCTGAACCATCCAGGTCCCTTTTGAGTTTCAATGTGAATTGTAGCAAAGCAGGAAAGTTATGGGAATCATTTCCAGCAGCTGAAGCAGAGCTCTGTTTGCTGGAAAAGCAGTTGAAACTTTAGGATATTTAAGTAGGATGAAAACTAATACAGAAAATATTAGAATACATTAAATAAAGCCCTGATTCTGTCCTGAAACCTCGTGCTCAGGAGCATCCCATTGGACTGGTGCCTTTTGGAAAGAGGCAATAAGAACCATTATTGACATGGAAAACTTTCTAAAGCAGCACTGTTTGCCTTGGACACAAGGGAAATAAGAAATAAATAAAAAGCCCAGATTTACAACAGCCAAGGGGTGGTGGAATCCTGTTCTCCAGTGTCCTGATGTAAAAACTCAGGAACAGCATGAGGGTACAAAGCAGGCAAGAGGATTTCTTCCATACAGGACTGAGTTAGGTACCTGAAATCCCCACCACAAAGGTTTCACAGGGGCTGGGAAAAAAAAACAAACAGTATTCCAGCTGTTAAAAATAGCTGTATTCCTTTACAGACCATGAGGGCAGGCAAAGCTACAGTGTTAATAAAAAAAACAAAAACCAGATATTAAAATTAATTTCTAACCTGTTAGAAGCAGCTGTTTCTGATAGCACAAATGATGTCATCTTGCTGAATAGCTGGGATGTGTGACAGGAATTTGGGGCTTTCTCCATGTCAGGGCAAAGAGGGGACAGGGTCTGGAGCCCTGCAGGGCAGGGGCTGAGGCTCACTCAGTGCTCCCTGCCAGGCCCTCAGTTCAACAGCTCCTCAGCTGGGGTTATCTGAGAAAAAAACAACAACAACACAGTATTCCAGCTGTTAAAAACACCTGTATTCCTTTACAGACCACGAGGGCAGGCAAAGCTACAGTGTTAATTAAAAAAAATAAAAACCAGATATTAAAATTAATTTCTAACCTGTTAGAAGCAGCTATTTCTGAGAGCACAAATGATGTCATCTTGCTGAATAGCTGGGATGTGTGACAGGAATTTGGGGCTTTCTCCATGTCAGGGCAGAGAGGGGACAGGGTCTGGAGCCCTGCAGGGCAGGGGCTGAGGCTCACTCAGTGCTCCCTGCCAGCCCCTCAGCTGGGGTTAGTGGTTTGGAAGCTTCTGGTTGTAGTTCAGATCCCAGGTTTGGTGCTGCTCCTTTCTGAAGCAGCCTGTGGGCACCAGAAATCGATTTTCACCCATCTGAGGCCACCCCGGGGTGAGCTGTGGTGAGGATGAACAACCCTGGGGGCAACAGGAGCTGTAGGAGAGAAAATTCAGCCCAAGGCTCACATGGACCAACACGGGGAACCAATCTCTGAATTTAAACTCCCCAGATTTAAACCAGGGGTTCTGGAAAGGAAGAAAGAGCAGCTTCAAAAGGCCCAAGGTGCAGAATGAGCAGAGGGACACGGAGAAGCCACCAGGGAGGGCTGGGGTGGAGAAGGGAAGAACAACAGGTACTGGGATTGGAGTTTTAAAAGAGCTTCAAACCCCTGTGGACACTACAGGTTTTGGCCCATTGCTCTCTCCAAAAGGGATTTCACTAACCTTAAATCAGTCCCAAATATTAATGAAAAATTTGGTTGTTAGGCTGGCTCTGGGCTCTGCCTAAACCCTGTGAGCAACACCTGCATCTCTGCATTGCTGGAGCCACCAGCAGGGTCCTGGCACAATCTTTAGGTCTCTCCTTCCTCCCTTTCCAGTTCAATTCCCATTCCAGTTCTGTTCATCCCCTCACTTTTCCTGTTCCCTGTGCTATGACCATGCCCTGCCTCCACACAGGAGCTCAGGTCTCCCTCCAGATAAAAAATAAAAAGCTCATTTATCCATTCTGCCCATTTTTAAAAGTCTGAAAGTATTTAACATTTATAAGAACATTCTTAGCTGCAAATAAGATAAGGAAACACATGAATTTGGTGTAAATGCTGATCACTTTGTGATAAGGAAAAGATGGAATAGACTACAAAATTATTTTCTCTGTTATTGGATCAATGTGCAATTGATTAATTTGGAGGCACGGATTGAGATTTCTCTTATCTCTTATTGATGTGGTAGCTGCAGTATTTCAAATGAACAAACTAGACTTCCAATTCACATGAAAAAAAAAAAGTGGATTTTTTAACCATCTCATGCATGATACTGTGCATTTGTACCTCCATTTCTGGCTGGATATGAAAATTGGCAACTTGTCCTCTTTTCAGCTTCTCTGGTGGACAAAAGGATGAATTTTCTTCTCCAGCACAGCCAAATCCAAATGTGCAGGCTGGGATTTTGCCAGATGACAATGAACTCCCAGCTTGTGTTGAACAGAGCTCCCAGATTGATTATTAAATGATTTCTGAAAGGCAAAGGGATGCTGTTGGGACTGACCTAAATAGGAAGTGTCAGTGTTGATAAATTCTTCAGCAAATGTAGAACAGGTGAAGGCTCACATTTCAGTAATGATGTGCATTCCCAGCCACCACAAATAATTGGGAGCTGCTTTTCGTGTTTGTGCCCTGCTCAGAGCAATTGCTGGAACAGCAGTTAAGGTGTGAACATATTTTATATTAATTTAGCTCCCTGTCCCACTCCCCTGCATCCTGCCAAAGCTGTGGTTCCTCCATTCCCTTGATCTTCAGTCCTAAAGATGCAGCAGCAGCTCTGACATTGATCAAAGTTTCTGGATTCCCATCCAAGCCAGCCCAAATGCAATAAGCAAAGTCCAGCCAGGATCTGGGAGATGGAGACATTCTTGAATTTTGAGGTGAAATAACTTATGGAAAGCTTGGTGTCCTTTCACACATTCTGCATTTTTCTATGGTTTGAATGTCCTGTCCACTGGCTCAACACATTGTAATGGCAATAACCCAGAATATAAAAGGGTTTCAATAAAAAAAAGGATAGAAAGAAAACATTTTTAAAGCTTTTCCTGTTAAGGAATAGTTTTCCATCAGGTGCTTTTCCCTTTTTCTGGACACAAAGGGAGATACTCATCCCTGCCTCTAAAACACCATTTACAAGAGCTTGCAGTGCCAGGACAAGAGGGATTGGCTTCCAACTGCCAGAGGGCAGGGATGGCTGGGAATTTGGGAAGGAATTCCTCCCTGGCAGGGTGGGCAGGGCTGGCACAGGTGCCCAGAGCAGCTGGGGCTGCCCCTGGATCCCTGGCAGTGCCCAAGGCCAGGCTGGACACTGGGAATTGGAGCAGCTGGGAGGGTGGGAGGGGTCCCAACAAGGTGATCCTGAATGTCCCTTCAAACCATTCCATGGTTCTGTGATCCCCATTTGTGATCCCCAAGGACAGCAGCAGTTTATTCCTGATACTCTCAGCCTGCCTAAATCTCTCTCATTCAGCAGTGAATTCATTCCTAGAGCTTTTTTAAGGAAAAATAAACTTCTATGAACATAAATCCTGCACCAATGTTGCAAAGGATGGGGGGGTGGGGGGGATTTAAGGTTAATCATTATTAATACGATCTCCCCATTATCCAAAATTAAGTTTTATCCCAGCTAATCTAAAGGAGGGTGAAATTAGAGCGGCTTGAGTAGGCTCAGGAGCTGCTGCAGCCTCACCTGGCAGGTCTCTGTCCCACCTTTCCCATCTCTCCAGGGGAAATTTCCCATTTAACCCATGATTAAGCCCCTGGGCAGCCTCCTTGTTGATCACAGGGACAGTGACACTGAGAGGACTCAAGATTACACCCTAGAGCAGCACAGCTTGCACTCTCCTGTCAAAAGGCCCCTCCCAGGGCGCTCTGAGCACTCAGAGGTGATGATGGGAATCAACAAATTCCAGGAGAACTCCTGAGCCTCCCCTCAGAGCCCTGGCCCTGTTTTAAGTTGCCAAGTGCTCCTCAGCATTTTGTGCAGTTACACACCTACCTCTGAGCTCCAGAAAATTCACTCAGAGCCTTTCTGCTTTCAGCCCTGTTCATGCTGTGGCTGCAACAGGAATCCAAGAGCTGGGATTTGTAATCTCATTTTGGAGCTGGAATCCCTGGACCAGAATGCAAAATATCCTCTGTTAGACCTTACCTCTACTACTGTATATACTACTACCTATTATATTGATAAATAGAAATATATTCATATTTATAAATATAAATTTATATTTAAATATAAATATATTTATTGTGATATTTTTAAGAGATCATCCATCTCTCTGCATCAGAATTTCCATGGTGATTTTTTTCCTGGATATAAATATTTTTTTTCTGCCAGTCTTCTTCAATGCACACTCATAATTCTTACCTTTATGATGTTGCTGTTACATGAACATTAATTTGATTATATCAGGCTAATAAACAGCATTATTGGCTGCACAGTTCCTCATGTTATTCTGATAAATTAAGCTCTAGCTCATTAGGACAATAATTTCTAAAAATCAATATTTGGATGGTTTACAGACAAGGAGCTCTGAATTGACTTAGTTGCCTCAATAAATAATTTATCACCAAATATTTCTAATAAACTACACTCCCAACTCTCCTGAAGTACATTATCCAGGCTGCCATTTAAATATATGCAAAATATTAACCCAAATATCCAGACATTCAAATCTCAACCTCGTCAGAAATGAGCTGGACACTTCTGCTGTCACCTGCAAAGCTTGGCCTCAGAGCTCACAAAACATCTCTGTGAGTTCAAAATATTTGGATTTATTTGTCTTTCACTGAGAAGGGTGAAAAAGAACAGCCTGGGTGATAAAGAACAGCCCCTGAATCAGCTCTGTGCTTGATGTAATCCAGATTTATGAAAAATTCCATCCAACCAAGGGGACATGAGGGGCTGAAGAGTTGCTGTGGTGGAGGAAAGGTTTCTCCAGAAAAACCATTTCCATCCCAGCTCTCACTTTGCCTGGGCTCTGGGCACAAGGATTAAAGCAGCATGGCAATGCTCCAGATAAACTTTCTGGGAAAATTCGGAGCTCTTTCCATCAATATTGGATTTTTTTCTCTCATATTTTAGCTTGGACTCGGTTCTGTTAATTTTGCTACACACGCTCGCAGCCCTTGATTTGGGCAGCCCGTGTACAGATGCCAAAAACCAGGAGAAAATCCTCTGCAATCCTCAAATGACAAAAGCCAGTGGTGCAGGACAGCACTAAACAGCAGCACTTGGCTTTTGGCTCTGCCTTCTCAAACAAGATCCAAAACACAAACAGGAATTTGGAGCAAAACTCCAAAACTCAGACACCGCCCTCAAAAGCGCCCAGAGACACGAAAGATGACTTTGACATTGACAACCAACAAAGAACTCTTTCATTTTCTTTTTCTTTTTTTTTTTTTCATGATTCTCCCCAAAATTAAAGCTATTTTTTCCAGCAGGGTGTCAGCTGTAAGCATGAAATCCATGGCATGAGGGATGGTTTGCTCAGTGCTGAGATTGCTCAAGAAGAGCTCGGAATGACCCTCCTGGTGGCGGCAAAGTCGGTGTCAGCTTGAATTACAAGTTACATAAATCCCAGTTACACAAGTTATAACCCTTCAGAGCTGCTCCAACTCGTGCACTGAATTATTTGGCCAAGTTTCCCTTTCTGTTTGCAAATCAGACTGGGTTCATTCCATGCTTTTTTTTTATTTTTGCCCACTCTGCCAAGTTTCCCACTTTTCCCCTCTCTGTTTCCAGGAAGAAGCACTGACCAAAAATCCAGCCCAGAAATTCTCCATGAATATTCCTACCCTGGAGAATTAGAAATTCTTTTCCTCCCAGAAATTCTCCATGAATATTCCTAGTCTACAGAAAACAGGATGAGGCTGAAAGAAAATATCTAGGATAACACTGGGTGGGTTAATTTGGTCAAATAACTAATTTAACCCTCCATATGCAACCATTTCTTCTAAAATCCAATCCCATTTTCTGGGAAAAAAAACCCTCATTAAACTACTCCTTAAATCTGTGTTCAATGTATATTTAACTACAAGAGGGCAGGAGTTTTAGCAGAGCATCTCCACATAAGTTGGCCTAAATACCTCTGATATTGGCATTTTACTCAGTAATTAACATAATTTACACTACGGAGCTTATTTGCTTTCCAAAAATCAACCCCTCTGCTCTGATATGTTCCCGAGGAAAAAAGTAAAAAAAAAAGAAAAAAAAAAAGATAAAATCTATTTCCAAAGACTTTTATAGAGTAAAATCATTTGGTTGCTGGATGGATTTAGCTGCCCTGCTGTGAGGTCAAACCGAGGAGGCAGATAATGTCCTGATGGGTTTACAGCTCCTTTCTTTAAGCATTCTCCTCCACTGCCCTTATTTCACCATGAAAAGAGAATTTAATTTAACTACTCCCAACCTCAGCCTCTGGGCACGCAGGTTTGCTTTAAAGAGAAAAATTACATGTACAGTTTATAAAGAAAACGTGCAAAATAGGAAAATACGGAAAGGTGACGTGTTTTAAAATCTAGACACAGAGAAATAATAATAATAATAATAATGATAATAATAATAATAATAATAATAATATTGATAATAATGATAATGAAAATAAATACTAATACTAATACTAATACTAATACTACTACTACTAATAATAAAAATAATAGGAATGAAGTGCAATCTGTTGAAAATTCCTGGGTTTGTAACTGAGTCACAGCGCTCAGGTTTCTCCTCTCAAAGCAAAGCCTCACATCCCTGCCACGCCCTCTCCCCAGCCTTCAATCACTGCTGTCACCTTCCTTCTGTGACTTCTGTCGCCTTCCCTGGTGCCTCCCTGCCCTTCCCAGGTGCAGGGATGGAGAGAGCCCAGGCTGCTCCAGCTGTGGGCACAGCCAGGTTTGGAGAGTGACAAATGATGTTCTGTGCCTTGTTCCCACTGACTTCTCCCGATTCAGTTCTGTGGAAAGGTCAATTTTTGTGTAAGACACCAGAATTTCACAGCAGATCCCTGTTTTCTACACGACTCTGGCACATGTCTTCACCTCAATGCCTCAGAGCAGGTAAAGAAATAACCTGCTCATCCCTGCAGGGTGACAAAGCTCCTTTCCTGGGGGTTGGAATGACATTCAGCTCCCACAGCAGCCAAAACCCCAACCAGGAAACAAAACAAGATGCAATTTTGTTTTGTTCAATAATATTTTTCATCATCATCATCATTTAATTTCAATTAATTCAGTATTGTAATATTTTCAGTAATTCAATATTTAAATTCAATTAATTTTGATTAATTAATCAATTCTTATTATTAAAATAATATTTAAATTCAATTAATTCAGTATTTTAATATATTCAGTAATTCAATCTTTTTATTCAATTAATTTTGATTAATTAATCAATTATTATTATTAAAATAATAATATTTTCATTCAATTATTTTAATATTTTAAGTAATTCAATTATTTTAATATTTTCAGTAATTCAATATTTTTATTCAATTAATTTTTATTAATTAATCAATTATTATTAAAATAATTATAATATTTTCATTCAGTATTTTAATATTTTCAGCAATTTAATATTTTAATTCAATTAATTTTTATTAGTAGTAATAATAATAATAATAATAATAATAATAATAATAATAATAAGAATTTCAAGGCCATCAATTCAGTTACAGCCAGTTTAAAAGAGGGGCTCCAAATTAATGAACACATCACATTTCGCTCTATCTAGCACATGGCTGCATTTGCTTGTAGGGAAAAATATTCTGATTATTTTCCAGCAGTGTGAATCCCTTTGTCACCTCTAATAAACAAGTACAATTTGAAGTTCCACAGGTTGTCAAGGAGGGGCTGTATCTGCATCAGGGAGATAACACACCTTGACTCCAGCAGAGCAAGGGGGTGCCCAGCCCTCCATGGCACATTTGTGAGGGGAAATAGAGCATGCAACTAATCCTCCAGAGTGCCTGTATTTTATTTGAGGAGATTTACTCCATGCTCTGTTTCACCCATCCAAAACCAGTTATTTTAATTCAAGACATTTGTGCCTGAGCTTTTTTTTTTTTTTTTCCCTATTAGGATTTGGTGCTTTTAATTTGGAAAAAAAAAAAGATTTTTTTTTCTGTTTTTTCTTGTGCCTAATTGGGATGGCTGAAATGCAAGGATTTTTGTGTACAAACTGCAACTGTCAATGAGTTTTTGGGGTTAAATTAAAACAATACAGAGCGTCCTCTGAAGGCAGAGTCAGAGGGTTCACAAGAGCCCAGAAGAAATCTGTCTCCTCGTTGCTAACAAACTCTATTTTATTGTTTAGGGGCAAGGAAAGGAGGGCTCAGCAGTTTGAGTCACCACTGATGTGATATTAACATCCTGTCTATCCTGGGCCTGAGGCAAAATCCACTAAAATCAGAAGAAATTCCATCAGCTCCAAGAGGTTTTCTATCAGACCCTACCTCAGCAATTCTCAGGGTGAGATCTGGGCTGTGGATAATGGGAAAGCTCTCATTGACTTCAAGGGAAGTAGAATTGCTCCTGCTGCAGTTAATGGGCAAAAATAAAAAAAAAAGGTTCTGTTCTGTTTTCCTGCTTATTGTGTGAGGAGAAATTCTGGGAATGACACCTCTGATCCATTATTTACCTTCTGTGATGTTTTATATTAAAAGGACACGGGAAAACAAGAAAAGCAGGAGAATTCCTGAGCGCATCTTAAAAGCATCAGTTGCATTTTCAAAATAATCAATCTCATAATCTGTTCTCTATTCTCTGTGTTTTTGAGGGTATGAGAACAGTGTTACCTTTGAACTGGTTCAGATTTGGGGTGGGTTTTTTCCCTGCTTTTCTTTTAGCAATGCCATTCACCAGTGGCCTGCACCCAGGAGCTCACAGCTAATAATGTACAGCTCCTGCCACAAAGGTTTATTTGCTCTTCAGCTCCATTTGTTGAACAAGATCAGAGTTCTTGCTTTGTTAGGACTTTTTTTTTTTGGGATGTGTTGTGAGGAGCCAGATGTCAAAAAATCCAACCTGAGAATTAAGTCCCGTCGCTGTCAGAGCTAAAATATGTTATTATGCCTGTACTGCATGTGTCTGTGACTGATTTAAATGATGCCTTCCACAGACTGCTTAAACCAAATTTAAATCTCTATTTATAGTGTGTAATCAGCTGTCTGGCACAAGCCTCCCTGTGGAGACATTCCCATCTTTTCTGGTGCTTCTATGGCTATTCCCAGAATGTCACCACATCCAAAACACGCTCCATGAGTGAAGCTGCAGCCAAAGGAAATTCAATTTCCCTTCAGTACACACTGCAGAAGTATTTAGGCAAAATGCTCTTCAGAGACCATTTCCCCTGTCGTCTGAAAAACCCTTGAGTGGCATCTGACACTCGAGAAAGCAAACAGAGCCAGGCAGGACAAAGCCAGATCTTCCCAAAATGAGCCCTTTTGGCCAAGAGCTTTCTCAAGAGATGGGCTAGGGAAAGGGAAAATTGCTTCAGACTCACAGGGACGGGCTGGGATCAGTTATTGGGAAGGAATTGTTCCCTGGGAGGGTGGGGAGGGCTGGGAAGGGATTCCCAGTGACTGCCCCTGGATCCCTGGAACTGTCCATGGCCAGGTTGGACACTGGGGCTTGGAGCACCTGGGACAGTGGGAGGTGTCCCTGCCGTGGCAGGGGTGGGATGGGATTTAAGCTCCCTTCCAACCCAAAAAACTCCATTATTCTATGACCAAATGTATTTGGTCTGTGTGACCTAATGAGATTTTTATTTCAGCCCACACCAGCACTTTTTAGCTGTTCCTACTCACCCAATACCTTTATACCACACAAAAACAGCCATGGAAAGACTTCCTAAAAGCTTCAGAAAAACTTCCTAAAAGCTTCAAAACCTGCTGCTTTTTGCTTGCTCTCACCTCCAGCAGCAGAAGCTCCTCTGCCTTCCCACCCCAAGAATTTGCCAGGTTTATGGCTCCAGATTGTCCAAGAACAGGACATTTCCAATAATGACAGCAGCCTGAATGACTCTGATGTGCTGCCTCAGATTGCACCAAAATCCAAAAAAGAAAAAAAAAAAAGTGAGGAACCTCTTTGGAGACACTTCTCCCAATAACCCCAAGTGCAGGACTTGGACTTGCTCAAACACCAAACTAAAAAACACCAAACTAAGAACTCAGCTCATACTAAAGCTTCATAATATCACCACCAAGGACATGTTTGTACCTCATCCTGGCTACAAAATCACGTTCTGTTCTTCTACTGCACTTCACAACAAATGCAGCCTTCAGAAAGTTCAAAAGCAAACCCCAACTTCCTTTCTAATTTGAATCCTGCTGTCACAGAGCAGGAGCAGATGTGCAAATGTTTGTTTACTCGGTTCTTGATAGTAGGCATTTGCCAGCAGATGCATGAAATTAATTTCTGCCCTAGTATTAAAAATCATTTCCTCCATTTAAATGTCTCCTTGATAAAGAAACAGGATCATGAAGTGGTTCAGTTGATGAAGCAGCACAAATAGAAACAATAGTTCCTATTTTAGAAGTGCTATTTCTATTTGCTTAGATTGCACAGGGTGTCTTGCAGGAAAACAAATAATTATTTTTCTAGTCTTCCATCCAAACATTTTCCTTTGGAATGTGCTTTCAAGACCAGCATAGAAAAAGATGCATTTTTAACTGCAAGAAAAGGAATTTTCATGTCAGGTGGGTTTCACACAGTCAAAGGAAAAGGTAGGAATTCATGTCCTTGTTTTTCCCTCGTTTTTCATTTTTGGGGAGCACAGGGAAGTTGCAAAAGAACATTTTATTCCCAGAGTATTTTTATTTCGGGCTCAAGGACGTGTCCACAGGAAGCCTTTGAGGCTGACAGGGAGAAAGTGAGGGGAGTTTGTGCTGGAACCAATGCCCCTCTTGGGCTCCTGGTTGTTCTTTTGGAATTTCCAATTCTGCAATGGGATTCCAGAGAATTCCTGATGCTCACATGCTTGTACTCCATGCATTGCCAAATTCCTGATCCTACACCTTCTGCATTTCATCATGAAGCTCAATAAATGAATAAGTAAATAAAGTAAATAAATAAAGGGCTACACCATGGCATTACCTCCTATAAATCCAATATGCTCACATGCCTGTACTCCATGCATTGCCAAATTCCTGATCCTACACCTTCTGCATTTCATCATGAAGCTCAATAAACGAATAAGTAAATAAATAAAGGGCTACACCATGGTGTTACCTCCTATAAATCCAATATTTTTAAGCAGAGCTGCCCCAGAAACTGAGAAATAAAAAAAGTGGATTTAATCTTCACACATGCCTGACTCATCCAGCCTCTGGATTGTCCCTGGGCACAGGCAGAGGTGTCACCTGTGGGCAGGTGGCCTCGTTGCAGCCACCAGCCCAGTAATTCCCATGGAAGCTGTTCCCAGAGCAGGAGGGGAGCACCAGGCTGGACAATTATTTCATGGCTTAAACATGGACTAGGATCAGCATGAAAAAAACTCCTGGAATTTCTGAAATAATAGATCAAATTTGGTTAATTTTATCGTTACAAGCCTGTAATAACTTTACTATTATAAATAATAAGTAAATAAATAATTGAAATGTTTTGTTTTCTGCAATCATCCTTTAATCCTCAGTAAAGTGTTATTTCATAAGTGGCTCAAGGAGGTAGGAATTGCAGAACTGGAGCAAACAGGATAATTGGAAAATGATGGTCTGAGCTGCACTCTAAATTGGTTACTTTTAATTTTTGCAAAGCCCCCACACCTCTGTTTGGGAATGCACCTCCCATCCCAGCTGCATTTCACTCCACACAGAAGCTGGAGCTCATTTATTTGCTTAATTTCAAGTGGCAGAGGAGCAGTAACCCATCAGTCAGAGGAATGCTCCCATCTGGGAGAGTCACCTGCAAATCCATCGATTGTCCCTGAGCTGGCACCGAGGCAGTGACGCTGACATATGGCCGTGTCACCCAGGCATGGGACCACTGAGCAGGAATGTTGTAAAACAGGAGAGCTCTGGGACAGCCTGAGCCTGCTTTTCACAGTCTCTGGGTTCACTGTGCCCAAAACAACCAAAATAATCCAAAACAACCAAAATAACCCAAAACAACAAGCTAAGAACCCAAAAAACAACAACCAGACCAAACTACAGCACAACAAAGCAAACCACACCACCACAAACTAAACGACAACAAAGCAAACCACAACAAATCAAACCACCACAAACCAAAACCACCACAAACCACAACAAATCACACCACAACAAATCAAACCACCACAAACCAAACCACCACAAACCAAAACCACCACAAACCAAAACCACCACAAACCAAACCACCACAAACCAAAACCACCACAAACCAAAACCACCACAAACCACGCCAAACCACACCAAACCACGCCACAACAAATCAAACCACAACAAATCAAACCACCACAAACCACAACAAACCAAAGCACCACAAAGCACCACAAACCAAAGCACCACAAACCAAACCCCCACAAACACAAGAAAAGGAAAATTAAAGTATAACTTGTTGCACAGCTTTTCCAAGTTGTGATCACAAAATTATTCCAGTTGGAAAAGACTTCTAAAATCATCAGGTTCCCCACTAACCTGCGTTCCTAAACACCACATCCACAGATTTTGTGAACCCTTCCAGGAATGGTGACTCCAACCCTCCCTGGGCAGCCTGTTCCAAATTCTTGACCCTTTTAGTGAAGGAATTTTTCCTAATATCCAATATAAACCTCCTCTGGAGCAAACTTTAGGCTGTTTCCTCTGCTTACCTGGGAGAAAAAACCAATTCCCACCTGGCCACAATTTCTTTTCAGGGAGTTTTAAGGAGCAAATAACTTTGTGAGATTCCACCTCAATTCCATAAATACAACCAGAGCCCCACCACACAGAGCTCCTTTAATTAATTACTGAATTAATTTAAGCTCCACATTTGAAGACACGTGTTATCTGGGTCCCATTTCTGGTGTCTGTTCCTGCATCACTGGGTCCATCCTGGATCACTGGATGCCATCCTATGGTGACACCATGGAGTAATAAATAAATATTCCCCTAAAAATATCCCTGCTGCTCCATGCTGATGCTTTTACTCTTCCAGACAAATACCCTGGGAGGGTGGCAGCTCAGAAATCCAGAATATTCTGGCTTGTCCTGCCCTGTGATGGCTGGAATCAGGAGCCAAAGCTGGTCCTTGCAATGACAGCTGCAGGAAAGGCTGACACAAATCTGCTGTAAACAAATTAAAAATTACTTCACTTGCCTACGTTTTATCTCAGGTGAATCTCTGCAGTGCTTATATTAAAATCCTGCTTCGGAATCCAGCGTTAATTAAGGAATTAAGGATGGCAAGGCTGATTTTATGGCATGGTTTACTCCTGGGTGATTGTGCTGGGAGGTGAGCTCCACCTGCCACGTTTTATGGCCTTGTGAAAGGCTGCCTTCCTTTCCTCATTGCTTTTACAACAAGATCATAATGAATTCTTCTTTATGTATTTCAAATTATTTGCTTGATAACAAAGTGGTTTTATTATTTGCCACATTAGCATAAGGTGCTGTCAGCTGGAGTTCAGCTGTGGTTAGGGACAAATTTGCACTGGTAGCAAATTAAAGAACTCCAGATAAAAAAAAATACAACAACCTACCAAAGTACAGCAGCAACATTCATCACAAATTTCGAGACAGAGAGGATTTTGGAATGCAGAAAATTCAGCTTGGGGAAGGAGGATGTGGATTGGTGAGCACTGCTTATGAGATCCACGGGGTACAGAGGCACCGGGGGAGGCAGGGGGGTCAAAATGATGGATTTTAGGCAGAAAATGTAATTTGGACAATGCTCCAGGCACAGGGTGGGATTGTTGGGGTGTCCTGGGCAGGCCCAGCAGCTGGACTGGATGATTCCTGGGCTCCCTTCCTTGATTCTGTGAATTTTGGGAATTCGGGGACCAAATCTGTGTGATATTTCTTATTATGAGCACTTTGTCCTGAAGAACCAAAGAGAAACACTCATTAATGGAATGAAATGAGCTCCAAGAAGACTCAGTTCCCAGTTAAATCCCAATCCCAGCTGAACTGTGCAAGGACATTCTCAAAATTAGTGATAAAGGCAAAGGAGGAAGAACATAAAATAATATTGCTTTTACTAAAAACATGATTCACTCTACTGGTATGCCTGTACATGGGCATAATAAATACATTAAACATGAATAATTTATCAGGATGTGTTTGCAGTAATGTGCATGCCTGGGAATATTGGCAATATTTTTAAATTCCTGTGATGCATTTGAAGCACAACAGGACAAATGCAGCCATTACCCATCTCACACAGCACAGAAACATCTGAACTCACCTTCCTCTTCTAAAAATAGACAGAGAGAGCAGGAGTGACAGCAGGTGAGTTCTGGAAGGGAGCAAGAGGCGGCAGTGGCACAGGGAGGGCAGGAATTACAGACTCTCCTGGGACAGGGCATGGGCTGAACTGGAGGATGAGAGGAATGAGGTTGTACAAATGATCCCCTGCACAAACTGAGCCAAGCTTGTGGCAAGGACTGTTTAATCTTCCTTTTGTAGCTCCATCCTTGAGCAGAACGTGTGCTGGGGGTGATGTCCCAGAGGTCCACACAACCAGAGACTCCTGGGATCATTGAAGTTGGAAAATATCTCCAGGAGCATCAATTCCAACCTTTGACCGAATACAATCCCAAAGTGCCACATCCACTCACTCTTGGAACACTTCCAGGGATTCCACTATGGGAATAAATTAATAAAATACAAAAATAAATAAAAATCCCATTCTTTACTCACATAACTCCTTTTTTATCCAGTTTTACAGCCCTGGGTGTGACTCCCATTGGCCAGGAGCTCTCTTGCCAATCCCTTTATTGGTCAGTAACAAGTTGTTTTTCTGTATTTATTGGTCACTCAAACCCCAGTGTGTACATGCTGAAAAGTTGTTTGTGAGAGATAGTTTTCATTTTTCTAAGGGTGCACAAACAGTTTATCCAGGTGCTGGTTGTTTTTTTCCCCAGGAATGGATTGTTGTGTCAATGAACTGCTCACACCAGGATTGCTTCCACATGGGAATTGCACAGGGGCCACCTTGGCTTAGCAGAAATGACAGACCAGCCAGAGCAGGCCTGATTTTATAATTTTCTTTGTAATTTTTCTACCTTGCTGCAACATTCCACCATCACCACATGGACGTGCCCAGCCTTGCATTAACTGGAAATGGTGCCCATGTCCAGTGCCAGGCTGGATTAGCTCAGGCTGTGCCTGTGGCCTCTCAGTGCCACCTCAGCAGGAGGAACATTAACAGGAACATCGCTCCTAATGCCTCGAACAAACCTCCAGCCTCGTGTGCCACGGGCTGAGCAATCACAGGGGAGCAGCAAATGGATCTGCTGGATATCAGCTCAGAGAGGGGCAGAGATGGCTGGGAAGGGCTGGGGATGCTGCAGAGCCTGCAAAGACAATCAGAGGATTGGTGGTGAACGTTAATTAGTCACAAGCTGGAGATGAGCATTCCCATCAGTCTCAGGGAGCCATTTCCTTCCCTTCAAGTGCTGCTGCCTGCCCTTCACAGAAACCCCTTTCCACAGGGAGCAGGACTAGAGATGCCCTTTCAGATCTGTGCTCTTGCTGCTCCTTGTTTAGCTTTGTTAGGGTGAGCCTGTGCCCACAAATTTGGCCATCCAAGAGGGGGTTCTCTTGTGCATTCCCACTCTGCCCACTGCAACCATCAGCACCTCAGGACAGGGATGGCTTCTTCCACCACACTGATCTAAACTGTGATTTTAGGGGTATAACTTTCAGGAAGAGCCTCCATGGAGCTGCTGGAGAGAGGCCAGAGGAGGCCAAGGAGCTGCTGCAGGGCTGGAGCCCCTCTGGAGCCAGGCTGGCAGAGCTGGGGGGGGCTCACCTGGAGAGGAGCAGCTCCAGGGAGAGCTCAGAGCCCCTGGCAGGGCCTGAAGGGGCTCCAGGAGAGCTGCAGAGGGACTGGGGACAAGGATGGAGGGACAGGAGCCAGGGAATGGCTCCCAGTGCCAGAGGGCAGGGATGGGTGGGACATTGGGAATTGGGAATTGTTCCCTGGGAGGGTGAGGAGCCACCAGCACCAGTTTCTGACTTAAGTGGGCCTGTAAGACAAATTTCCAGTGTAAGTGGACCTGCAAGACAATTTTTTGGTGTAGTCATGCCATCAGCTGCTGAGGGTAAGATATGAGAGCCCTGCCAGCACCTCACCCTGGCATGGAATAGGAATAAGATCCCACATTTGCTCTAAAGCACTGGAAATGCACATTCTGATTGTCCCTGCAGCCAGGGCAGGGAAGGAGCCGTGTGCAGGGGGAAATCCCAGCCGTGGATTTATCTCTGAGCTGAATTCCCGGGGCAGGGGGATGCCAGAACTCCTGAGACTCTTTCAGGACTCACTGCAGCCGTAGCTCACCCTTGTGAAGCTGATGGTGCTGAGGAGGCACCACAGACACCAACCTTCAGAACTGCTTACCCAGTTCTGCCAATCCCCTCGGTGACATCCACTGGCAGCTCCTCTTTAGCACAATGTTTTTTTGAACAAAATCCAATTCCATCCCCTAAACAGCCCTCATCCTCTTCTTTTAGGCACATCACTTCATTAGACTCTAAATATCATCATTCAAAGGTCACAAAGAAAACCCAAATCCCATTTCTAGGGGTGTTATAAGAAGCATATTGTTAAAAAAAATAAAATTAAAATTGTGATCTGGACAGATTTCAGCCTGAAGTTCATAGAGGGAAAAGTCTTCTCCCATTTACAAGATCAAGTACAAAGAGGTGTTCCCATTTTAAAAGAGCAAGATCCATACATTCTTTATATAGCACAAATCAATGCCTCATGACTAGATAATGGTCCAATAACTTTGTCTCCTGAAGGACTGCTGAGGATCAAATGGATACAATTAAGTGGAAAATATAAGTACTTACAGGAAGGGTTGAAAATGGATTAAATCATAAAGCTCCCCTAATGGCTGGTGAAACACTCTGAGCAAACCCACCGAGGTCACAGCAGTTTCCTTCTTGGAAATCTCCTGTAGCTGCTTGGGGAAAGCAGTAATTTAAATTTATGGGAAGATAAAACATCCCACAGTCGCTGCAACTCTCAAAAGACAGAAAAATCAAACAATGATGCATCTCAGAGCAGGAACTCTCAACACCAACCCAAATCCTCAGCTCAGAGGATGCAAAACTATCCAGAAAAACCTTTCCCAGAACCACCTTCACCTGTCCTGGCTGTCACCTCTGTGTCCTTGCAAAAACCAGCTTGGGGGAATGATGGACAGGTCTGATTACTGAAATATTAATAATAATAATAATAACAACAGCAGAAGGATGAATGGTGGAAAGGCCTGGTTCTTATATTATTATTATTATTATTATTAGCACAAAAATGAATGGTGGAAAGGCCAGGTTCTCATATTATTAATAATAATAATAATAATAGCGCAAGAATGAAATGGTGGAAAGGCCTGGTTCTTAAAAGTTCTTAAATTATTATTATTATTATTATTATTATTATTATTATTATTATTATTAACAATAACAATAACAATAACAATAACAATAACAATAACAATAACAATAACAGCATGAGGATGAATGTTAGAAAGGCCTGGTTGTTAAAGGAAAATTCTAATTAAAAACTACCAGCTACTTAATAGGGAAGGAATTTTCCAGAAATAAATGAGGCATGAGCATTCTTCATTAGATAAAACACTATTGAACTTTTTCAAAGATTATTGGGGGTTTTTTTCCTCTAGTATTAATGAGGGGGAAAAAAAGTTGATGAATTTCAACAATTCTGCACTTTGCATTTATAAGGTAAAATTGCTCAGGTACCGGATTGATTGGACTTCCCTGATCCAATCTGTCTTCATGTAATGCCAAAAAAAACCCCAGCAAATAAAATTATTACAGGAACAACTTCACCTCCTGCAGCATAAATTCCTCTTAAATATTTTAAGATCAGAATTTCTTCAATTAGCAAAATATTTGGAGGGGACAAGGGAGATGCATCTGCTGCCACCGAGTTTCCTGTCACAACACAAAACACGCCAGAAAAGAAAATAGAAATTTTGGGTCACTTTTTAGTTTTTCAGCTTCTCTCTGACAAAGCCTTTCCCCAGCTGTGGAACAGATTCTGTGTCTACAAGGAAATCTCAGGTGTTATTTTCGTTAATCATCATCTTCCTGTGCCATCTTTGCATCTGAACCACCTCCTTTCAAGGATTCCTCTGGAACCTCAAGTCTAACCCAAATTTTCCCCATTCAGCCGACTGGGAAACCTCTCAATGAGGTCAGATGGGAGAGAAACACAGCCAGGAAAAAAGAAAAAGAAAAAAACCAAACCCAAACCCAGCTCACCACCATCTGTTTGCAATTGGATTAATAAACAAATCACTGAAGAACCCTCGCAAATAAAAAAAAAAAGTCTCAATTATTAGGTTGAGGGCATGTTTTTCAAATTAACCTTGCAAATTGAAGCAGTAATAAAACACTGAGATGCATGTAAAGCCTCTCTAGTTCCTCAGTCAGGAGACGTGTTTAAATTGATTTTAGGATATACATCAGCTCCAGTAAGCATAAGCTGAACAATTCTTTCTCTTCCCAGCAATAGGTGTGAAATGTTCCATCAGAAAACCTGCAAAATGGCTCTGAATTCCTCCCCTCCCTGCAGCTCTGCCAGGAAAATAACCTCACTCAGGAGGATCTCTCAAGCATCTTCTTCACTTGCCCTGGATCCCACCCAGCTGCACACTCAGAAATAAGTGTCCTTTCAGCCTCTAAATATTTGGGGTGTTTAATGAAATTATTAACAAACAGAACTGAAAGGAGAAACCACGCCGTTCACGCCAGAGGGATTTTTATATATATATATATATATATATTTTTTTTTTTTTTACACAATAGACTGAATGAAAGGACTAAATAAAACCTGGAAATTGAACCTCGGCAAATCTTCCAGCACACCTAAAAATTACTTCTTTCCAATATAAAGGCACTGTGAGCCTGGAGTTGCTAAGGCTCGTGATTGGTTTCTTATATATTTCCTTACATATTTCTGGTTTCCAGAAGCACTTTTACCTCAGCAATCACAGAACCATTTGCTCTTCCCATAAAGCAGTTGCCTACCTGTGCTCACCCGCTGGTTCAATTTTCCAGCTCGGAATCAGAGATAATGTTTTCCACTCCAGCCATTTGGAGCTGTTGCCTCAGCTCTGAGAGCAGCCTGGAAGGTTGCAGAACAGATGTAAAAACAGAATTAAAACCCATGCTGAACAAACACCTGGAGGTGTCTGAGCCTGCTTTTTTACTGGCTGCAGGTATCCCAGACTCCCAGCTCTGAACTTCTCGTTGCTCTGCAGTGAAACCCTTTTATGGCAGTGTTTTTGGGAAATCTAATCATTATTTCATAAGGAAATTACTGATTCTGCCTTGGAGTTTCCCGACTTTCTCTGCCCCTCTATTTATCAATATAAACCATCACATATTTCAACAGGAGTTGGGTTGACATGCACACACTCATCCATTGCCTTCCCTTCTGTGGAATAAACTCGTTTTCTTAGCAACAATTACTGGAAGGGAAAATCAATGTCTTACACTCAATTCTTGGGTTTCGAGTGCCTGGAATATCAGAACACTCTTCCAGTTATTTCTATTTTCTAATCCAGCAAGTAGAATTCGATATCCTAATTTTTTTTTTTTTTTGTAACTTATTTGCATTAGAAAAGAGATCAGATCTGCTCCTCAGTGAATTTGTGGCACTCTGGCTCAAAAGGAAATTTCATAGGTTTGGGTGCTTTGCAGCCTACACAATTCCATAGCTCATATAGCCCAAATCATAATTACTGTCTTCTACAGAATTCACACCACACATCCCCCCTTAAAAAAAAAGGTCAAATAATCATTTCCTTATCCTTATTATTCAACTCTTTGTTTCTTCCTTAGTTTTATATACACAGCCCAACTCTTGGATGCATGGTTCTAACCATCCCCCAATAACAAACTGATTTTAAACTTGTCTCAAATTTCCAAATTAGTTTTTTATTCAAAGTATTTGATCTAAAATTTACACAAAAAATATTAGAAACACCATTCTCTGAGATAGATTTATATTATAATAATATAAGAAATTCAAAGATACTTCAAAAAGTCACAACTGGCAGAAAGTATCCACCAATGGCTCCAAGAGGCTCTGGAGGAGCACACTGATTTTATTTTAGCAGGAATTTAAGTGTGGTTAAGAATCTGGAATAGAATTCTGAAGTTTTTTTTAATGTCCCCAGAATAAGGCTGTGATAATCCCTTTATCTAAATCAGATCTGCCTTTGCTCTCTTTGATGCCAGCCCCAGTCTGTCCCACTGGGGGTTAGCTCCAGACACTGCTCCTTAACTCCCATTTATCCATAACAGAACTCAGGTAGGAATTAATAATTATTACAACTGCAGGGTTCCAGACACAGGAATGGTACAAGTCACTCTGCATTTGGGAAGATGATGATAGAAAAGTACCTGCCAAGTACTCCCCAGGAATCAGGTGGCAAAACTCAACTCAAAAATGGGGTTGGGCAAAAGATTTTCCTCCCATTCCTTAGAGAAATCAAGGAGAGGGAGGGCTCACAGGACATTGTTTTCCTGCAAAGTTTGTTTCCACAAGAGGAGAGTGACATTTCATTGAAAGGGAGACTTCAGGGTTCAATTTTTATTAAAAAAAAAATGTTTGTTTCCATGGACAGTAAAATCCAGAGCATTGTCAACAACTCTACAGATCCCCACACAGATATTTGATATTTTGCTCGTTCTCAATGTACTGATTTCATGAATTTTTTTGTTTCACCTCTCTTAAAATGACCAGAGGTCTTGCATTTGACACCAGTGACAAACAGCTTTTTCTCCTCCCGTGGCTAAAACACATTGGGTTTAAATTCACTTTGAATGAGGCAAACAAATACTTTTAATTTACTCAGTGTTCATTACATTTCTTGTCTGCTTAGCCATCATACACCATTGGAAGGAAAATTATTTATAAATTCCTTGGACACTGTTTTGTCTTTTAGGCAAAGGCTTCTCCTTTTCTTTCAGACCTCACCTGTGTAGTTTTTTGGCTGGAACAAATTCCAGTTTTGAAAACCACAGTATCTAATTCTGCCAAGATGTTGCTGAGTTATACAGGAAGTGAATAAAGCTCAGCAAGACTTAAGGAAATCCTGGCTAAGCTGTTCAAACTGAAACCCAACTTTTCCAGTCAGCAGCGAGTTTAGGACTATCTGTAGGAGATAATTATAAAATTACAGAGTTCTGCCTGGGTCACCCCTGTGGCACTTGGGGGCATATCAGGGGTTAAATAGGGTTTCCTTGAAATCAACAGTAATTTTATGACTGAAGAGAGAACACTGAGATTTTTATCTCCATTTTATCTACAATTATTAAACTGTGGTCTTGTCCATGTCTGAAACCCAATAAATGGTAAAGGGGAGGAAGAGCAGTGACAGGAAGGGCAATCTTGGCTTTATCAAACTCCAGAATTCCTTTCCTTTGCAATTTTATTTGTGTGTTCTTAACCTGTGGGTTATAGCAAGAAAGGGCTAAAAGGAAAATGTGGGACTATGGAAATGTAATAATTGGGAAAGCAGAGCAAGAGAGATGGCAAAAGCTGAGGAAATAACATCATTAGGATCATTTTGGCTCTAACTTTATAAAGCCAAAGCAGGCACAAGAACTTGTGCCATCCTAATAAAACCAGAAATACCCAGTTTGTAATTCCCCTGATGCCTCAGGTTTGAGCTTTTCTGTGTTTCACATTCTGTGCTGCTTTAGTGTGCAGTGCTGGGCTTCACGTGAGGGGATGCTGAGCTCTGTGCACAGAGCAGGGAGACAAAACAATTCCTGCTCCAGCTGGGCACCAAGGACAAATGATCCAAATCTCAGCCCAAGAGCACAAACCCCGTGGGCTGGAGAGAGAAAAACAAGGATGGGACTGCAGGGGCTAAAGCTGGGATGGGACAATGAACTGCAAGATGCAAATGGAGCAGAACTGATCCAAGGCAGAGACCCCGGGAGCGCTGGTGCATTTTGGGGCCATTTTGGTTCATCTTGGGTGCAGCCCTGGCTGGGCTCTGGTGCTGCCCAAGGTGGATCCATGGAGGAGATGCTTGGAATGAATCCCTGCTTTATTCTGGAGCTCTGCCCAGCCTCTGCTCCAGGGCAGCCTGCACAAGGCATCACCAGGAGCCTCTCATGCACCAACACCCCCCTATTCCTCCATCAGAACCTTTTCAGCATCAGGATATTTTGTCAAATTGGGGTGAATCAGAAATTTTTGTGCCACTGAACCATTCTCACCTTTACTCTTTAACTCTGCCCAGCCTCTGTTCCAGGTCAGCTTCCTCAAGGCATCACCCCATGGCCTCCCTTGGAAGCCAGCAGCAAATGCCACTCAAAGCTCTCCTCACATCCCATCCCAGTGTCTCTCTGCAGAGCAGGAAGCTCTGCTAATAAGTCATGAAGGTTCTGTAATTCATTATGTTGTCATTATCATTTGTAATCTTGTCCCTAATTAGGTATCAGTGGGTTTCCTTGGAGAACATATGATTGAGCCTGAAATTGCTGCATATTCTCAGCAGCATATGCCTGCAACTGGAGCACTGCTCGGTCGTGTTTCTCAAGTGTATATTTAATATATGGAGGGGTTTGGGGCTGGTTTTTTTCTGTGCAGGAGTGTCTGCCAGGGAGGGTGTGCTTATTACTGAGTGTGGGCTTAATGTCTGACAGGTCTGGGGTTATTAATATCCAGCTGGATCCTTCCTTGCATCAACTGGCACATGGAGATGGGCCCAGCTGCTGGTCAGACCTGGGCAGGAGGGAGCCCAGAGCAAGGCTGGCGAGGAAAACCATTCTTTAGTCTCAGGCTTTAATTAAACTGACCTCTGCTGCAGCTTAATCCATGCATAAATCAGTCTGTAAAACCATGGAATATCCTGAGGGGAAAGGGACATCACCCAGAGATGATCCCAGCTCCTGGCCCTGCACAGACCCAGCAACCCCACCCTGGACATTCCCTAGGGATGGGGTCCCAGCTCTCCTGGAACTCTGGGACATTCCCTGGGCAGTGCCCACCACCCTCTGGGCAAAGAACATCTCCTGATACCCAAACCTCCCTGGTATTTAAGCAGAGGGACCAGCAGACATTTCCATCATGGCACAGCCCAGGTGGGTTCAGTGCTGCCTTCCATGCGTGTATTTCTATTTATTTGCATCCCCTCTCCTGTACAAACACTGTCACCTCTCAACAAAATCAGGGATTAACACCCTCTCCATGTTTTCCACAGCTGCTGCATGAAAAAAAAATGAAAAGTGAAATGAGAATTGAATTAATTTTCACTTAAATGAAAGTGTCCCACTGGCCAGCGGCCAGCAGCCACCAGCAGCTCCAGTGGCCCCACTGGAGCACACAAATTTATTTTTAGCAGAAATTTAAGTAAAAAGTGAATAAAACTCCCTGTGATATTGATAATTTTCACACTAATGGCAATGGTTTATCTGTCGTCCTTAAAACAGCGACAAAAACCCAGTCAAAAGTGCTCAGTGAGTATTCCCAGGGGAGGATTTAGAGGGAAAACAGTCCCTTCCCAAAGCCCAGAACCAGCTGACACCAAGGGCATGTCCTCAATAGAAGTGAGCAGTGAAGGATCCCTTCTCTCCCTGCTCTTCTTCCAGGGGAGCCACGAGATGGCAGAACTGAAGTGGGGTGCAAAAAAAATTTATATTTTTCTCATATTGGAGCAAGAATTGCTGAAATAATTAATACTCTAATTACCTGCATATTTATATTTTATTGATATTTATATTTATATTATATTATATTTGTATTTTATTGGTATTTATTTTTATTTATATTTTATTTGTGTTTATTTATATTTATATTTATATGTTTATTTATATTTTATTTATAATTATATTTTTATTTATATTTATTTATATTTATATTATCAGTTCCTGGCATGACACTGGCTCATTCTCCCACTTGCACTCAGACCCTTTATCTCATCCATCTCCCAGGCAGAGTTTCTAAAAGTTTCCACATCCTTTCTGTCTTATCTTTCCTTTCAGACAGTCGTGATAAAGTTTTTAAAAATAACTTGAAACGTCTTCTAAAATTCAAATGAAACCAAGAGATACATCTCATTACCCAGGATTGCTATTGACAAAAATAACCCTCTATCACAGGGCTTCTATCTCCCATCTCAGAGCCTGATCCTGAGCCACCAAAGCAAAAAAAAAGGAGTTGCATAAAAAGGAAATATCAGACTCCTACTCGTGAAATGAGAGTTCTCAACAGTTATGATAACGGTCCCTAAAGAGATCCATTGTAGACAGAAATTCAAAAGACTCTAAATCTCTGAATTTTAAGTATATTTAACCTTTTGCAACTTTAAATATATTTGACTTAGTGGTGTCTTTTTGCCATGGAAGTTGCTAAATTAAAAATGCTGCCCTTAAAATCACAAACCCTAAAAGTTGCCTGGGCCTGGATGCTGAAAATCAGCAAATTTCTCCAGGATTTTGAAAGTTGCTTTGGTTTTTTTGTTGCACCAAAACGCAGAAGCCTAAAGAGACCTTTGCAAAAAAAAAAATCCCCCCCAAAAATACCTCCAATCCTAATGTTTATGAAAGTTGGACCTTGATATTTTGCTACTGCAAATCTTGAGCAATAAAGAAAAAGAGAGCAGCAAAAAGTTATGCTGGAGAATTTTAAGCTTTCTTTTTATGGTCACAGGGGCCAGCAGTAGATATTTGTAATAAAGGAGCATGTTTGAAGAGATATGGATTAAATTAAAACTTTGGCTCAAAAGTGAAGTTCTCAGCTTCATTACCAGGACTCAGAAATATTGATTAATAGAAGTTTGAGCTCCCCTGAGTTTCCTGTCATGAGACAAAACACCTGCTTTTTTCCCCCTCCAAAATTATGTCTGTCCAGCTGTTTTCCTTCTACCTCCAAGGAAGCTGCTTTTGATGATGGGAGCTATAATTTGATAATTCATAGAGATTTTACAGTACTCCTGAGGCCCTTGAATTCCTGTTGGAGACATTTGACAAATTATGCCATACCCGATGTGAGTTCCTTGTCAGGAAAATGCATAAAAAATAAAAATACTAATACAACACCCACAGCTGATCCATCTAATTGGCCATTTGGTGGAACTTCTTTTATGTTTGCATAATCTTATAAAGTTCAGCATTTAAACAATGTAAGATCACCATTTTATATATAATTAGTGGTGAATAAACAATGCATACACACAATACCATGGAGTGGATTGGGTTGGAAGGGACCTTCAAGTTCAACTTTTCCAAGGGTGCCTTGGGTTGGAAATGCAAGCTGTGGTTTGGGGGTGTGTGTTCAATTCCCACCTGTCAGAGCTGGGGCAGTTCTCTGCTGTTCTTTGGGCAGTTTTCTTTATCCCTCCCACAGCCAATCCTCCCTCCAGGAGATCTCTGCTGTTCATGGGCCATTCATTATGAATTATCTCCTGTCCATGGCCAGTGAGTGTCCCTGCAGGGCTGATCCAATCCCATCATCCCATGGGGAGATGCTCCGCCCAGGGGAGGAGCCAAGCATTCCTACCTGGGTACAATCTGAGCTTTGGGACAGCACAGCAGCCTCTGCCCCCTGCATTCCCAGAGGAGCAGCTTCTGCTGCCCTGCATTGCCAGAGGGAGCCCAGGCCCATCTCCAGCAGCCCTGGAGCTGCAGAGGAAAACTCCCCCCTTGTGCAGGATCCCTGCTCCAGCAGAGCCACAGCTGGCACTGCAGGAGGGCTGAGCCCCCATGGGATGGGGCTGTGCCACCCCCTGACCCACAGGGGACAGGGACTGCTCTCACTCTGGTAGGGGTTTGTTTTCTATTACTGCGTTATTTTATTAATTTTCCTAACAAAAAACTGTTATCCCTACCTCCATATCTTTGCCTGAGAGCCCCTTAATTTCAAAATTGTAATAATTCAGAGGGAGGGAGGGGGTTTACATTTTCCATTTCAGGAGAGGCTCCTGCCTTCCTTAGCAGCCACCTGGCTTTTCAAACCAAGACACAGGGACACTTTCCACTAACCCAGGTTGCTCCAAGCCCCTGGAAGGGCCAGGAATAATCACATTTCCTTGTGGACACACAACACCAAGCTGCCTTCTCTACAGAGTACCTGAAATCAGGATTTAGTCCTCCCAGGCTCTGGGATTTTTCCCAGAGGGGCACATGGGAGAAGCCTCTGGAACACGTGAGGCTGCTCTGCTCTGTAACAGAGAGATCTTGGGTACGTTCTATCAAGAAATCAATAGAGCTGATAAAACACACTAAAAGGGTAAACACATTTTGTTCTCCGTGTTCACTGCCGGTGTTGGCACATCAGAGCGTTTTTGTCAGCTACGAAATGCCAGCAGACAGGGATGGGAGGTTGTGTGAGTTCACCATGTGCTGCCACAGAGCTCTCAGCTGTGGAAAGATGAAAATTCCCTCTGTGGAAGGAAAAAAACTAAAAAAAAACCCACCCCAAACACGTTCCAGCAGCTGTGTTAAGCACTGCCCATCATCAGCCACAGAGACGAGCAGCAACTCCTTCCCAAGGTACATTTAAGAGCTGCCTCTTGGAAGGAAATTTGCTTTTGACAGCCAGCCAAAGGATTCCCACTTAACCTCTGCATCCCAGCATGGATGGAATTACAGGGGCTCGTCCAGAGGCCACCGCTCCATCCAGAGGGGAGGGATGAGGGGCAGAGGGGATCAGCAGTGCTGGAAGCAGGACAGGGACGTGGCAGGTGAGTGACAAGCATTAGCAGCAGGCAATATTGCCCTTTTCCCCACTCACAGGGGATAAACCAAAAAGATTTTCAGGCTGAATTTGCTCAATTCTACCTGAATTCTACCTGAATTCTACCTGAATTCTACCTGGCACTGCTGCTCCAAAAATGGCTGAGGCCCTTCCCAGCTTCCAACACACTCCAGGAATAGGCTCTTCCTAACCTATAGGGGCAAAGGAGAGAAAAACCCTTTTCTAATTCAAAACTAATTTTCACCCAAGCCAGGAAAATTAACCAAAGCCAAGATAAGTTTTAAATTCAGCATTTCTGAAGCCAGGTCTCTTGACTCAGGGAGCATGTTGGTTTAATCCAAATTGCTGCTGATAAAAACCCAGGTGTAATGAGATGATGAGATAAACCACCCTGCACTGCTGTGCTCTGGGGAATCCCATCAAAACTGGCGAATGGCACCATTTCTTTCCCCCTGTGAATGCATTATAAAAACAATTTAATAACACGTATAACAAACAAAGGACTATTGGTGACTGTTTGACACAACATTTTAACCCAACTTTGTAAGCACCCCAGTTTTGCACTCTCTGGGGCAGGAACAATGAACTCCCTGGAGTTTTGTGGAATTGCAGAAATTCCTCTGACACATTTTTGAGGAATTTTTTACAACAGATAGAGAACAGTCCTCTTATCCTACCATTCAACTTCTCAGTTGATTCCCACAAATTGCCAAAGATTACAAACAGTGCCATGTGCTGATGACAAAGAGCAAAAAATCTCTAGCAGATACACCCATGAGTAACCTCCTACTCATCCCAAATATTACTCCCAGTTGCACTGGAAAACCATTTGGAAATCACCATATTTCCTCTTTTTATTATGGATTTCATTGTCCAAATGTTTAGGGATTTTCACACCTGAAATAATAACAATAAAAGGCTGCAGAGACACAACAGCAAAATTCAACTTCAGCTAAAAATAAACTTAGTAGGGGATAAAAATAGGCCAGGATGGAGATCCCAGCATTCTTCCAAGTGCTCAGCTTGAACTGGTCAATAGAGTTTTCCATTCTCACAAATCAAGTTAAAAGTGATGTCTCTAAACTTTCCAGGAGAAAGTTTGTGCTCCTTTTCATTTCCTTTGGATGGAAAGGGTTATGAATGATTTTGAAAGACTGATTTTTCTTACTCTGTGTCTTAAAATAAGGGATTTAAATGTTCTTTTTTTCCTCCCCCTAAAATACAACAACCAAGAGCAAATTCTGTCTAATTGGGACAGAGCTGCTTTTCACTTGTGACTGCCTTGTGACATTTCTGAGAAGTTAATTTGAACCCAGAAAGCCAATTTACATTGATAAATCCCTGGCATTATCTTGCTCTACTGGGGGTTTGTTTTTTCTTTTTTTTTTCTTTTTTTTTTTTTTTTAGGAAAGCATTTAAAATACTGTCAAAAAGCCCATTAGTGGAAGTGTGACTAACCTTAACTCCCTCAGCTTTAAAAATGGAGAAGGAAAATAGAGATTTTGTGTCAGACAAAGAAAAATGGAGAAGGAAAATAGAGATTTTTAGTTAGATCCGGGCCCTTAAAATCATGGAATCACAGAATGGTTTGGAAGGGACCTTAAAGCTCATTCAGTTCCTGCTCCAGGGACACTTTTCACCATCCCAGGCTGCTCCAAGCCCCATCCAACCTGGCCTTGGGCACTGCCAGGGATCCAGGGGCAGCCCCAGCTGCTCTGGGCACCTGTGCCAGGGCCTGCCCAGGGGGGAATTCCTTCCCAAATTCCCACCCATCCCTGCCCTCTGGCATTGGGAAGCCACTCCCTGTGTCCTGTCACACTCTGATGTCCCATATTTCCACACACAACAGTGACATATCTCATATGAACAAAACCTAGAGTGGAAACTGCTGATTAAATACAAACCATCCCTCTGATGTGCAACAAATTCCATTCCCTTGGAGAAATCTCGTGAGGATAAAACGGGTTTGAAAAGTGCCCTAAATCTTTCACAAAAAGGACAAAAATTTGCTCCTTCTTTTCACCATCCCCAATTCTGAACGTGGAGATGTTCTCCATGGAATACAAAAGCCAAGCATCCCTCTCTGCACAGCATTAGTGAGATGCATCAAAAAAAGGAAGCATTAACATAATTAAAAATAAGCACCCGTCCCATTTGTGTTTATTAAGGCAAAATGCAATTATCAGAGGCAGGCTGTGCTGGAAGCTGCCTTTGCACAGAGACGAGCCCAGCATTGCAAAGAGCCCAGCTCCACACCAGATTTATGTGCCCATTTGTAAACATTTTGTCGAGATCATTTCCAGCCGTCGTCACTTTCCGCGGCGCTGAAACGCGGTTTAATTAAATTCCAGGGATTTACAAACAATTGCCATCGGTTTGGAATCTGCTTAGCAGCCAAGTGTTTGGCGTGTCATTGTCATTTTTTGGGAGCCATGGAGTGTAAATTCATGAGGGGTGAAGATTGAGGGGGGATAACTTATCTCAGAGAAGGGAAGGTGTTAAGCACACTGGTGGAGTAATTGATACAGAGGTGAAGGGAAGGAATTTTGTCACCATCTGGGGAGATTTCCACTCCTACAGCTGCCCAAACCAACCAGAAGTGGCTTAATTGTTGTACATTTGGACAGGTGGCCAATGTCCACTCCAAAAGGATGAAAGCTGGATCATGGAAATCATGGAATCACAGAATGGCTGGGGTTGGAAAGGACTTGAAAACCCACCCAGTGCCACCCCTGCCATGGCAGGGACACCTCCCACTGTCCCAGGGTGCTCCAGCCTGGCCTTGGGCACTGCCAGGGATCCAGGGGCAGCCACAGCTGCTCTGGGCACCTGTGCCAGGCCCTCCCCACCCTCCCAGCCAGGAATTCCTCCCCAAATCCCATTTAAATCTCTCCTTTTTCACTTGAAAACCATTGCTCCTTTCCCCATCACTATCTGCCCAAGTCAAAAGTCCCTTTCCCTTTGTCCCTGCAGCAACAGCTCCCGAGCAGTGACATTCACTGGAGGAATAAAAGCTTTTCTGTGGCTATTTCCAGGCCTGAAGAGGTTTCCCTCTGCCCTCAGGTTTTCAGGAGGATAACAAGGTCAGTTCTTGCAGGGCACAGCTCCTGCCCTCCAGCTCTCCTCAGATGAACAGGATTAAACCACCCTGAACTCCTGCTTCTCAAGCCTGACTCCTTTCCCCTCTAAACTCTTAATTTTAAGCATAATTCTTGGAGCAATAAAGGTATCTGATATTGATTAGAAGCTGCTTTTCTGATTGTGTTCAAATACCATAAAGCCTGGATAGTCCTGAGCTTGGATGTTCAGAAGCACAATGGAAGCCTGAGAAGTGTTCCAAAAGGAGCTGGGTGTTAATCCCAGAGCTGGGAAGCCAAAGAGGAGCCCCAGAAGGAGCAAATTACTATGGAAGCAAAGGGTATAAACATTGGATCAAGCTTTTCTTCTCAGAAGTCACAGCACAGAGAGGGGGTGATGAGATAAGGAATTCTGTTACAGCCTGGAGAGACAGAGGAGAGAGCAGCAGAGGAGATAAGGGTAAAGACTGAAGCAAAGGTGAAAAATGTAAAGAAAACTTGTTTTAACCACACAGGAAATCATCAAATAGGACTTGGATTTAATCACCTCAGCATTACAAACTAAATCCGTGGAGTTTTTAAAAGAATAATAGTTTAGAAAGGAACATTCCAGTTCTCAGTCTTTCTGAATGACTGTGCATGAATTCCCAAAAACCAGATCCTGTCATTCCCTAAAGCCTCCCAGAACAGTCATTTCCACTCATTTTTATGGATCCTGGGCTTATTGGTCAGTGCTTTGGATTTCCAGCAATACAATTCCAAACGAGATGTTCTCTGCAGGCAGCTCAGGTGTTTCCTGGATTTTCAGGAATTTCTGAGGGTGCCACTTCTCTTTTGGGTCCCAGCTGCCCAGGGGGATGTGGCACACACAGAATCTGCTGGGCAGGCAGATTTGGGGGCTTGGTTCATGTGCCCATAAAGATTTCCTGGATTTTATTATTTAAAGTTTTATGTTGAACTGCCTTTCAAAACAGACATACATTTTTAACAGGTCAACATCCTTGGCCACTGAAGAAATTCCAGTTGCTTATATTCATTAATTTGAGCATTGCAAGTTTATGAAGCACTAATTGCTATTAAGAGACTTCCATGATGAAACACTAACAATTTATTGATATTAGATACAGATCTTAGAGGAAATCATGAGAGATTTTGCATCCACCAAAGTCAATGGAAAAAAAGAGATTTTAGATATAAAAGTAATACTGAGACAGCTCTTTAAGCTCCAACTCAACCTGAGAAAGTTTGATGGCATCAGTTCAGACCAGAAATGTCAAGAAGGCAATCAGGCACAGCAAAGGGAGAGCCAGGACAGGGTCAGTGGGTACAGATAGAAAAACAGATTTGGGAGTTGTCAGCAAAAATGCGACACTAAAACCTGTGAGCATCAACAATAGTGCCCTAAAGAAGGAATAAATACAGGAGGGAAGAGCAAGCAAAGTGATATCTCTATGGCTATGAGCAATTTGGGACACTCTGGAAACAAAGGGACAGATATCAGTGTCAGGGTAAGAACCTGAGGAAGGCCAACATATTACAGACTTAATAAAAAAAATAAAAATCAGAAAATGCATCAATCTCAGTGCCCACAGCAGTGAATGGACTAGAAAAAAACCACAAGGTGCAATTCACAGCTGTGGCAATATTGAAGAGGGAGCAGCCTGTAACCTGCAGACAATATCCGGAAAGAGTTGCCGTGTATTTGAACAAAATAAAATTCATCTACAAATATGACACACACTTCGAGATTTTTTTTTCCCTTTTCATGGCTGTGGGGCTGTTGCCAAATTCCCCCAGCAGCTCTGAGAGAGAGCAGTTGTGCAGTTTTGGGCATGAAGGAAACTGGAATGAGGTTTCATTATTCACTGTGAGAGACATTGGAGAGCCACAGGGCTCTGGGCTTGCTGTGACACTGCCCCAGCTGCACTCAAGAAATGTGGTTTAGTCTGGACTAAACCTCCTGCACCCACTGGGTTTTCCAAGGAAAACCATCTTTTTCCACAGCAAGAAGGACTGGACAGGACTGGGGACCCTGGGCTGGGCTGGCTGCCCCCAAAGTTCTGCAGGTGACTGGAGCTGGTAATGAATAATCAGGTTTTTCACTAAGGAAGGAATTAGGTTTTAGTACTGAGCCTGAGGATTTCTTCCTTATCAAAAGTAATTAAAATGCTATCTTTAAAAAAGAATGAATTTATAGCAAGCTGGAGATGTTTTAAAGCTGCAGAAACTTAAGGGTGGGGGGGAAGAAAGCAAATGGAAGATGAATGTTTTGAATTAAAAATTGGTAACTTTTGAAGCTGTCTGCACTTCCAAAATCAATAATTACCAAAAGAGTGAGATTGTGATAAACTCAGAGTGTCTCTTTTGTTTACGGAGGGGCTGAAATAGAAGCCAGAGCCTTTGGAGCAGCAACCTGCTGCTTTCCTGCCCCTGGGAGTGGCTGCACCAGGCTCTGGAGAGGGAACCCGAGCTGGAGTCTGGTGCTGAGTGTGGACACAGCATGGTAAATGGAATAAAATCCATTCCATGCTAAATGGACACATGCAACCAAACCAAAACGTTTATCCCAAGTCGTTTTTACTGCAGACAAGGGTTATCACAGCCTGCCCAGGCCTGCTCCAGCACAAACCTCAAGCACCCCAATCCTACCCCAAATTTCATTTCTCTTCCAATGGCTCCCACAGCCTTGAGACGCCACCAGACTTCTCCACAACTTGGATTCATTTAACTGACTGAAAATCCATGGATTATTATGGAATTACAAAGCAGAACAAGTTGTAACTCTGATCCTGGAAGGGACACGAAACGTTGCACAAAGATTTCCCATAAAACCAACATATATTTTACTCTTTTAGGAACGCAGTTAAGAGGTTGCACAAAGTTAACAGAATCTCCTCAATTTTCCAGCTGAATTCCAACCTGTTCTGGAGTGATTTGGAGCACAGCATATGATTTCTAGCAGATATGATTAGCTTTGAAACTCTGCATAAACTGTCAGAAGGTCAGAGAAGGATAAAAGCTGACAGTAAGAGGCCCAAGGAAATGAAGGTAGATACATCAAACAATCTGTTTAACACCAATGAGGCAGAGGTGTCGCCTCTTCTTTGCAGTGGAAGTTCATTCTACACAGGAAAACACCAATTTTTGAGACTCAAGGGCAGCAAATTTTGCTCAGATGGAAAATGGGGAAAGGAGGAAAAGAAGGCACTAAAGCAGTTGGGAGTAATTATAGCGGCAATTACAGTAATTCTGCAACATGCAGAGCACTCCCAGCTCCACCATCCCCATCTCAGGAATCCCAGGATTTCTGGCCATGGAATAAACACATCTGCAGTGAAAACCCTAAAAATTCCTCCTCAAATTTATCAGGTCATAAATCACTCCCATTCCCAGGCCACAGCTCTCTGTTTAGGCTTTGTTAACACAGGGACTGAAAGTCAAATATCTCCCGGTCAAAAGTCCTCAAGAATTCCCAAAAAAACCTTCTCTAGCTCTTAATCTATTCCAAACTTGAACTGTTTCCATAAAATCCAGAATTGCCATGACATCTTTAAGTTTGCAGCTGAAGGCTGAGGTGCAAAGCCACAGTGGGACCTTCTCAGACTGGTCCAGCAGCTCTGGAGATTTCACCCCTCACTCTGCCCTGCCTTTTGCTCTGTAGCACCTTCTCCTATAAAACAAATTTTACTGAGAAATCCGTCACAGATGTGATGCTACCATGAGGAGTCCTGGGGATGTTACTCATTTCCTACAATTTCTGTAACATTTGAGGCCTTTAGAGAAGAAACTGCTTAAAGAACCATGAAGGTTTGGGAAAAAACCTCTGATATCATGAAGTTCCAACTTTGACCATCATACCCACAAAACCCTATCATGAGTGTCACATCTACTCAGTTTTTTGACACTTATTCAGACAACAAAAGAAGTTACCTTCAGGCCAAGCTGCCTTCAGAATTTTCCCCTTTACTCTGGAGAGTGTTGTTGAGTCCACTACAAGTTCATGTCACAAATCTTGTGTATTATTCTCTTCCATCACCAAGTCCTTCACAACAACACGCATTGTTATGAAATGAGAGGAGGCAGAAGATCCTGCCACAAAAATCTCCCCCAGGTCAGGGTAAAGAGGCACACCCAGACAGAAGTTGGGATGCAGAGAAGACTCAGAGTCCCACTTTGCTCTGACAAGTCAAAACCGAACAGAAAAACCCAGATGAAGAATAATTTCTGTTGGCAAAACACTCGTATTTATTCCATTGTTAATACATAAGGAGGGATTTATTTGCTAGATTTGAATTTGATTTGAGAGCATTCAAAGCAAAGCACGCTGAATAATTTAAACCTTAATGTATTTCCCTGAATGGAACATGCTCTCATGAGAGGGGAGCAAAGGAATCAGTTTACATTGCACAAATGGACACTGGTAAAGAAAGATTTCCCTAAACACTGCACGTCAATACAATTTACCATCGCTGGCTTTATAGGAACTACTATAAATCTGCTTTTCATATTTTGGCTAATGTAAAACTCTTGTAGCTGAGCCATAATGGTGTTCAATTCTTATGCCTGAATGATTTGAATGGTTGGAAGGAAACAAGGAGCATCCAACATATGGATGGGGAAAGGGAAGACGAGTTCAAACAACAAATCAAAACTAGGAGAGAATCTTAAAGTAGTTCTCAGATACTCTGAGATTTTGAATTTAGTCCTAAAGTTCTTCAAATCTAATCAATAGCATCAGCATGCAAATGAAAATACTGTCACTATTGATGAGGGTGATGGCTAACAAGCAATATTCTCCTTGGGTCCTCACTGCATGAAAACTGAAGCCAGAAATTACACAGACAAAGGCCTGCTAGTCTGAAATGACAGAAATGTTGGCTTCTGGAGTCTTTATGTAAAACTAGAGGGGCATCAGGGCAAGAGATGAATTTTACATGTCAGGACAGTAAATAAAGTTCAGCCAAAGGAAAGAAAACCCTTTGCTCTGGTTAGCAAGTCTGAAGTTTGGCAGGGCTGACACGATGGGAGGGGGAGTCAAAAGCATCAGTGAGTCTCTGCTGGAGATTTGAGGGCTCTCAGGTTTGATTTCCCAGATGCCAGAGCTCAGGAGTGGGGCACAGCCAGCATTTCTAACGTGCAGCACAATCTCTCTCACCTGGAGGAGCACAGTTTGATTTGGGAACGAAAGCACTCAGACATTTCATTATTCCAAATAATATAATTGATGTGAGATGCAAATTAGTTCATTTGTGGCTTCCATTGAAGCAAAAGTGCAGCCAAGTGTTTGGACAAGGAGCCAGGGGACAGCAGCAGCACAGCTGTCATAACAAAACCTTCCTTGGTTCAGGACACCCCTGGGGGGCAGCCAAATTAGGGGCCAGTGGTCAAAGAAGATGCAAAAGAGAGCAAAAACTGACAAGGCCTGGATCAAATCTCCTCAAGTTCCCTGCAGGGAACCTGCTTGGAAAGGGTTGCTGGAAATGTCATCTGCCTTATTAGAATGAAATGAGTCTTTGTGAGCAGCTCTGGGAAAGGGCAGGGAGGTGGGGGATCCTCGGTGTGAGCCCGACACGGCCGGGATGCCTGGGAAACAGGGCAGGAACGGGCTCTGCACCAGGGAATGTCCCACAGGGAACCCCAAACCTGCTACCCACAGGGGATGCACACAGGGACAAAAGGGCAGCACCGAATTCCATCCCCTGGCAGGACCACGGGGAAAATTAAAGTTGTAAAGAGAGAAAATCCTCCTGGAGGAAATGGCTTGGGATGGCTCAGCTGGGAGGGTGTTGAGGGGAGCTGCTCTGTCACACACAGATTTTTTTCTCCTGAGAAGCTGAGAGGCCTCAGAAATGAAATGTAACCAATGGTTATCTGCTGCTGTGGAATGCAACAGGTGCAGCTGGGATTGGGCTCATGTGGTTGTTTCTAACTAATGGCCAATCACAGTCCAGCTGGCTCAGACTCTCTGGTCAGTCACAAGATTTTATTATCATTCCTTTCTATTCCTTGCCAGCCTTCTGATGAAATCCTTCCTTCTATTCTTTTGGTATAGTTTTAGTATATAACTTTCTTCTAATATAATATATACCATAAAATAATAAATCAGCCTTCTGAAACACAGAGTCAAGATTCTCCTCTCTTCCCTTGTCCTGGGACCCCTGTGAACACCACCACACTGCTCCTCATCAGCTGTAAATTTAGGATATTCCTTTGTAGCAGTTATATCCCTAAAGTGCACAGGTAAATCCTACAAATTTAGGATTTCAGTTATATCCCTAAAGCACGCAGGTAAATCCTACAAATTTAGGATAAAAAATTAGCTGAAAATTTAGGATACTCCTTCATAGCAGTTATATCCCTAAAACACACAGGTAAATCCTACAAATGCCTCGCTCATCGCACAGATATCCTTAAAACACCCAAACCCTGATTTATTACAGGATAGCTTAATTCCAGGAGAAACTTTGCATTTATTGATGGAAACCACAAAGAGAAATAAGACAGAGAAGACCAACAGCAACTAAAAGAAAAAGCAGATTTTTATCACCCAACAAGTTCTTATGTTCTATCCCATGCACTCACCGCCAAAAATTCAGAATATCCCAAGGTTAAAAGGAGGCACTTAAAGCCCTTCTCCCTCCTGTCACAAGAATTCAGCTTTTCTTCCAGATAAATCAAAAGGACATAAACCCACAGGGGAGGTTCCCTCTCTCATCTTTTTTTCTTTTATTTATTTTTAATTCTGCCTTTCAAGTAGCTTTTGGTATTGTTTCTTGAAACATCCATTACCCTTCAGGTCTAAAAGTGATAAGAAAACTTTTCAACATCCTGATTTATCATTCATGGTTGAAGTTCCTCCAAAGGGAAAGAGTGGGAAATCAAAGAGGTCTTTTAAATAAATTAAATGCAGGTATGTATTTTGAAAGAAGATAAAAAGCATTCCTTGGGGAAATGCTGGAGTTAAGTGTATTATTTTCCTTTTAAAATTCACTTTTTAAAAATTTTCTTAGGGATCTTCTATTGTTTCTCTGTAAAGAAATTATGGAAATTTTACTTTGCTTTCAAAGGAGACAAATTAAGAGCACGTTGGTCTTTCCATGCAAATTGGATATTTTACCTATATCACCTCTTTTGGCCAAAATTGCTCTTGCAAATCAAGGGCAGATATGGCAGTTCTGGTTAAACTCCACCAATAATAATTAAAACTTTGGTGAGGTTGGAATCAGTGGTGTCTGCATGCACATATTTTCAATTTTAGTAATTTGATAGTAAAATTTCTGACAGATTTTTTTAATTAGAAGCAGGCCTCAGAAACCAAATTTCGTGAACAGGACAAATAAATTTTATAGGAAAATTGTGAATGAAAGTGATGCAATCCAAACCTCAATGTGCAAGGCCATTCTATGACTTTATGCAGCAATTGATCTGCATCCAACCCCATTTCTTATAGAACATTCTCATCTAAGAAATAGAAACCAAAGATTCACCACAAACGACCCAAACCCTCACACAAACAATGCATATTCTCAGACATTTTAATATCTAATTTTAAGAAGCTCTGCTTAAAATTTCAATTTTTACCAAATTCCCAGTCTTATTTAGACTGCCCATTTACGCACAAGGAGGTAATTCTCATATTTTTGGAGGCACACACACTCCATTATCCCATTTAAAAATGAAATTACAATTACTTTCTACCCAACGCCTGCCAGTCCGCTTTCTGCTTAGAAAACATCCTTCATGTTTGCTGTGTTTTGTTTCGTTTTTCGACCACCCAAAGCAGTTTATTTCCCAGGCACAGGGTGCTCTGGGCTCTGATTGGCATCGTTTGCCATTTGTGGCTGTCAGTCCATCCCTCTGCTCCCTCCTGGGCTGCTCTAACACCTCTTCCCTCCTTCCTCCTGCTGCCCACGCGGCACCAGCCCAACGTTGACTTGAAATGAGGAAAAACAGAAGGAAAATCAAGATTTCCAACTGCTGAGGGAAGCTGTGTCCAAGCTGAGACACAGCCAGGTGGGGTTGGTCTTTCCTGCCAGGGAATGAGAAGTAAAACAAGAGGAAAAGTTGTTCCAGGAGAGCTTTGGGTTGGGTATTAAGGGAAATTTCTGCACTGAAAGGGGTGTCAGGCATTGGAAGGGCTGCCCAGGGCAGTGGTGGGGTCACCATCCCTGGGAGGGCTCAGAAATGTGTGGGGTTAATGCAGGAGCTGGAAATGTTTGGGTTGGACTCGATCTGAGAGGGTTTTTGCAGCCTAAACAATCCATGATTCTCTTTGCTGACTGTTGTCCATCTCAATTTGCCCCCTCACCGTTCTCACTTTTCATTTTCCAGCTTTGCAAAATGACCTTTTCATACATTTTGTCAGAGGTCACAGATATAAAATTGTCAAAGCAATCCAAGAGCTGAAAAATCAGACCAGCACATTACCTCACAGAGCTGCAGCTGCAAATTCCTCCTGTACCTGCAAAGCCCAAAACCTCCTTTCCCCTCTGTTTATATTTGGTGAGCAGCATCTGAGCAGTTTCATCTCCATTGGTACCCCCTTCAGGCAAATAAATATGTGCATATACATGTATTTGTCTGTCTATATGCATTTATTCATACAGATCCATATTTTAATAGCATTATTTCCCGTTTTACATCACAACCACAATGCTAAGCTGCATTTTAGTTGCTTTTCCACAATTTCCCAGGGTCACAACACACTAAACATGTCCTGGAGAAAAGCTATTTTTCTCTCACCAGGGCACCATCTCCTGCTCTGTCCTTTCAACCTTTTCACTTCTCCAGATAACTACTAAAACTTCCAGCTTTATTACCGCTCCTGATGCTCTGTGAGCCTGTCTGTCTTCAAGGCTAAAACAGATGGAGATTTTTTATTTTTGTTCTTTTAGATATCACTTCTATCCGAAGGTGCTTAAAATATATTGCCCCAAGGTGAGTGCAGAACTTATCCAGACCCTTCAGGGTTTTCCCTCAAGGCTTGAGGTAGTTTTGCCCCACAGTAGAAAAAGAGCAGGATTTCACTTTATTTTTGTACTGATAAGAAAAAGGAAACTGCCCTCAAAGTAGGAGAAATCAATCTGAAACTTTTCAGCTGTTGGAAAGAGGTACAGCCAACACAGCTGAATAAACTGAGCATTGCTATCAGGTGCTATCACCTCGTTTATTTTAATCATAAAATCCCAAAATGCTTTGGGTTGGAAGGACCTTAAAGATCATCTATTCCCAGCCCCCTGCCATGGCAGGGACACCTCCCACTGTCCCAGGTGCTCCCAGCCCATCCAGCCTGGCCTTGGGCACTGCCAGGGATCCAGGGGCAGCCCCAGCTGCTCTGGGAATCTGTGCTGCCATCACAGGGAACAATTCCATCCCTATCTCCAACCTAAATTACTCCTCTTTTGGTTAAATCCACTCCCCCTTTCCCCATAACGTGTTTCTGATGAACAGCCCCTCTCCAGCTTCCCTCTCAGCCCCTTCAGACCCTGGAAGGTTGCTCTGCAATTCCACACAACCTCCTCTTCTCCAGGCAGGTAAAAACCACAAATTCCTAAGTGAAGGTGGTCAGCAGAGCTAACTCCACAAACTCCCATGTGAAAGAAGCTCCACAAAAAACTGTGAGTGCTTGTGATGGTGTTCACAGGGGTTTTTGGGATTGGGGAAGAGACGAGAATGTTGACTCCATGTTTCAGAAGGCTTGATTTATTATTTTATTATATGCATTACATTAAAACTATACTAAAAGAATAGAAGAAAAGTTTCATCGGAAGGCTGGCTAAGAATAGAAAGGAATGATAACAAAAGCTTCTGTCTTGGACAGAGAGTCCAAGCCAGCTGGGCTGTGATTGGCCATTAATTAGAAACAACCACATGAGCCCAATCCCAGGTGCCCCTGTTGCATTCCACAGCAGCAGATAACCATTGGTTACATTTTGTTCCTGAGGCCTCTCAGCTTCTCAGGAGGAAAAATCCTAAGGAAAGGATTTTCCATAAAAGTTGTCTGCGACAAGTACTGAATTGCCATGAACTGTGCTTTAAAAAACAGCTTTAAGCACCCATTTACAAACAAATCTTTTAGTCACTGACTTGGAGTTGTTCTAGGAGCGATAATGGAGCGACAGAGGACACGGCTTTGGGGCTGGGAGAGTGATAGGGGAGGAAATGGAAGAGCAGGTCCTGTGTTATTCCCCAAACTAAATGAGATCAGTAATGATAAACCCTGCCTTGGAGCAGAGAGGTGCCAGGACAGAGAGAAGAGGGGAATGAGAGAAATGTGATTGGGGTCACCTCCACTTAACCTCTGCCAGGGAGGAAAACACAAGTGGAACAGAAAGCTGTTAAAAAGCAGCAGCAAATCAGGAGAGTGATTCCACTTGATAAAGTTGCCTAAAGGTCAATGCTCGGAGCCAAAATAAATCAGATGGGAGCAAAAGCTTTTCCAGTGAGCTCAGACACATCCAGATGTGACAGAAGGGGCTGCCCTGGTGCTGGGTGTTTGTGCTGCCATCCCTGCAGAGCAGCAGCTCTGCCATTCCCCTGTCCTTTGGGACTGGCAGGAGGAGAATGGGAATGGCTGGTGGCATCCCTGGGGCTTGGAAGGGATTTGCACCTGCACTGCACCACTGAGGTCTTCACACCAATCATCGTTATTAGACAAAGCCATAATATTTCAAAAGAAATAAAAAATAAACACTCATCCTAATTTCCTTCCAGAGCATAAGATTTTGCCAGGAATGGGGGGGAGTTGGTATCAATCTAGGACACCCAAAGAGTTTTCCCTGCCTTTAAAGAAAGGTGGATGAGTCAGAAAGTAAAGTCTCACCCAGCCTAACTGTTCCTGGCATTACTAAATATAAGTACGTGGATAAACTTTATTTTAAAATTAGTCCTCATTCCAGGAGAGGAGGAACTCCTCTAGAAAGGATATTCATGCCCTGAGAAAAATAATCACTATCAGTTTGAACAGAAGGATTATTGGAAGATTTAGTCTTTTAAAAAATGGACATGTTAGAATTAAAAAAATAAATTGTGAGCATGGGCTTTAATCTGTTCCCATGGAAAAATTACTATTACAGTCAATAATATAAAAAAAATCCAAATTAAGTCCAGATTTCAATATGCCATTAAAAAACCCCCATGCAACCATCTCTGAACCCATCAGCCCTTCTCCCAAATCCCTGAGCAATCCCATCACCCAGAGCCACTGCACTGGGATGTTGAGAAGTCAGTTCCAGGCAGATTCCTGGTTTTGTTTAACTGGATTGTGCCAAATTGTTTAGAAAAATTTGATAGCAATTCATTAAATTGGAGCAGCTTCATTTTGAGAGTGGGTTTTATAGCACAATATTGCATTGGACTGCAAAGATAGATTAGCTTGAAATTTGTTCTGTAATTAATTCCCTGGAGAGAAATCCATTTGCATGCAAAAAGAAGGGGACTTAATTAATGGCCAAATATATTTAAATTGATATATCAGCTCCTCACAGACAATTGGAGCTTCATTCCTTATTGAAAGCCAGCACAGCACTGAGGAGCTTTTGTACAATGGCAAAGGAAGAAAAGTGAGTAAAGACTGATCCTTTTGTTGGGATTCCAGTAATTCCCTGGATGTGGAATAATTGAGATTGATACTGATTATAATGGAAATTAGATTGGATGGGGCTTGGAGCAACCTGGTCCATTGAAAATTTCCCTGCCCATGGAGGGACTTGGATCAAGGTGATCTTTAAGGTCCCTTCCAACCCAAACCATTCCATGATTCCATGATTTTCAGTAATTACCCAGTCACAAAAGGAAGGCAGAAGTTAAAAATTAATAATAATTAATGTTAAAGACACAAAAGGTAAATTCGGGTAGGTGGAGTTGAACTGTGTACTACTGGAGCTCCTAAACACAAGGAATCAGCAATCCAACCAGGGAATGTTCTCATCTCCCACAGAAATTCTGTACAAAGTTGAATTTTTGGGGATTTAGGGGTACAAGGAATCAGCAATCCAACCAGGGAATGTTCTCATCTCCCACAGAAATTCTGTACAAACTCAAATTTGGGGATTTAGGGGTACAAGGAATCAGCAATCCAGCCAGGGAATGTTCTCATCTCCCACAGAAATTCTGTACAAAGTTGAATTTTTGGGGATTTAGAGATGTCCTAAGATGTCCATTCCCACAGCTGGGAATGTCCCCTTGGAGACTCCACTAAAATTGGCATTCACAGAATGCCCAGGAATTGTAAAAGTTTTAGGACTGACAAACGTGGGATTTGGGGACATCATAAAAATATGGAATCCTTTCCATGAATGATGTTCCAAACACACAGAGACCTCCCTGAAATTGAGCTAAAATTCCTGACAGAGCCCAAGCGCACACAGCAGCTTCCAACCCATGGAACGATTGGTGTGAAGAAAGGTTTTCCTGGCACAATCTGTGCTCATGGATGAGAAAATCCAGCATTTCCTTCTCCTGGGTCAGCCTGGGTCCTTTGGGAAACCTTATTTTGATTGAAATAAATGAAAAGCATCACCTCGAAACCCACAAGATTTCTGTGGCCATAACAAATCTCTCACATCGTCTAAAATTCCTCTGGAGAGCAGGAACCAGGGTATGTTCCACCACTTCAGCCTAAATGGGTCCTAATTTTTAAATATCTCCAAACCCTGCACCTGTTTTTCATGTTTTCATGTTTTTCATGTTTTTCCTGGATATCTACAAATAAATATCACTAGGCCAGGTAGCAGAAAAGATAACACTGGCCTCACACTTCCCCAAAAATTATCAGTGTGGGAAGCTGCAAACATATTTTTAATGAACATTTTTATTGCCTCCACAAGTGCAATAAAATATCAACAATGGATGCCCAGGAGATCAAACATCTGGGTTTGTTCCCTTTTTTAAAGAGCCAGTGATTAAAAAAGTGCATTTGAGTCATAAACACGTAGAATTTCTATTTAGGGATGTAGAAACACAGACATTTTCAAGAATGAAGAGTGAAGGAACTTCAATTCCTTGAGAAACTCTAAAGAAATCAAATTATCAGGTTGCTTTTAGAGAGAAAAACCACACAAATTCAGGCACTTCCACTAGTGGGCTTATATAAATATATAAATATATATATATATATATATATATATATATATATATATATATATATATATATATATATATATTTATAGCTCCTTGGACAATCAAAAATATTCATTTTGTTCTAATATTCAGGAAGAAAATTCAGGAAGAAAAACTGACAGTGAATCTTGATAAAAATTTTCTGTGGAGGAATTTTTCATTGCTTTCATTCAGCAATGAAAACTGCTTAATTAGAAAACACAAAGTAAATATTCAGGCTAATTTTGTACAGCCCCATCCCTCAATCAATTTTCCAGATAAATCTTATAGAATTTACATTATTATCACACACCCCACTATCTTTTGAGTGGTCTTGATGACGATATTGATGTTTATCACTGAGCACCAGCAGATAAAAGAAGTTATATTTTGAAATTAAAGCAGAAAATTACTTGACATGGCCTCAATATTTCTACAATTGTTGAGAACCAGGCTTCAAACCACAACAAGCACATAACAAATCAAATTAGGGGAACAAATTCACTCAAAGCACCGAGGCAGAAAAGAAATAAGTTTGAAAATCACATTCCCTATGGCATCTCCCCCTGTTCCTGATATTGTTGTATTCCTACAAAAGCCTGAAAGTGTTCTCATGTCCAGTGGATGTTTCCTTCCCTGGAAGACACAATTTTGAGCAGGATGACACAAAAGATGCTGCAGATTGTGTCAGGGAGGAGCTATAGTGGTGAAAGGGAGATTTTCGAATAAGTTCAACAAAAAAGGAGCTGTGAGAGCTGGAAATTTTGCCATGGGAGATATCCCTGCTTTGATTTTTTTATTATTTCTGGGAATATTGCAGCCTGCTGGAATTAAAAAAGGAACAAAACTTAAACAGCATAGTAGCACATAGAATTATTTGTAAAGAATTTTAATAGCAGCTAATAAGACCTTTGAAACAAAAGCTTCTTCCTTTACCATGGCACAAATTTGGAAAGGACTGGGGAGGTTTGTTCACTTCTATGTTTCCATGAGGATTCTCATTGAAATGTGGTGATAAACACCCTCAGAGCAGCTGGAAGGAGAGGCCAAACTCCAGAATTTATAAATATAGCACAGAGCCCATGGACTGACAGCAATGACCTTAGTGGGGGGATTTTTTTAGGCCTGGAGAAAGGCTGGGAGAGAGAGCTGGGATTGTCCAGCCTGGAAAAGAGAAGAATCCAAGGATCTCTTAGTGTGGCCTCCAAGACCTGAACAGAGCTTGTAAAAAAGAGAGAGACTTTCCCATGAGGAGATAGTGACAGGAAAGAGGAACATTTTCACACTAAATGAGGATTTGGGTTGGATATTTTGTAGGAATTCTTCCCTGTGAGAGTGGTGAGGGGCTGGGATGGGATTCCCAGAGCAGCTGAGGCCACCCTGGATCCCTGGAAGTGTCCAAGGCCAGGCTGGACAGGGCTTGGAACAGCCTGGGAAGGTGGGACCACAGCAGGGGGGTTGGAATGAGTCCAACTTCCAGAGTTAAACATTTCCCTGAGCTTCCCCTAAGTCTCCTTTTCCCTAACACAAGGCCGGAGCCATTCATCCACTCTGTCGCTTGGAATGTCTCTCCTCAATAATTAACACAAATACTTAACTTTCAAAGATGTTTGCATGTCATTCCTTGTCACATGAATTGTAGAGTGAGGTGCTTGCAGGGGTGTGTTTGAAGGCTGCTGCTGAGCAGCCATGAATAAGAGATGGGAGCTTTCATATTTCATTAAATACAGGCAGGGTTTGTGGCCCTGGCAAGGGAGGGTGCACTGGGGCTGCTCCTGCAGTCAATGCTCACTTTGAACAGGACTTGAAGCCAATTGGGCTGAGACAGCAGAGCCCAGGGTCTGTCTGGGCAGCCTCATCCATAGAGAGGGAGCACAGAGAAATATCCAGCTTGGAGAAGACTGAGTCCAAGCTGCGATCGATCCCCACCGCAGCACTGAGTGCCCTGTCCAGGGATGGGCACTCCAAACCTCCCTGGACAGTCTGTTCCAATGTTTATTCACCCTTTCCATGGGGAAATTCCTGCTGCTGTCCACCCTGAGGCCGTTCCCTCTCCCCCTGTCCCTGTTCCCTGGGCTCAGATCCCAAATCCCTCCGGCTGTCCCCTCCTGGCAGGGGCTGTGCAGAGCCACAGGGTCCCCCCTGATCCCCCTTTTCTCCAGGCTCAGCCCCTTCCCAGCTCCCTCAGCCCCTTCCCCAGCTCCATTCCCTTCCCTGGACACTCTCTAACACATAATAACCACCTAAATTATAAAGCTCTTTTTTTTGTGTGTTAATCTAAGCTGAAGGCCTTTGTTGACCTAGAGTTAGAAATAAGCCCTGCCTGTGGTCTGCTACTGAGTAAACCAACTTAAAACTAGACTAGTGTAGAAAGTTTTATCACATCTACTTCCTTTACCAGCAGCTATAAAATTAGTATTTGTTGGCAGACCAGTGGGCTGACTTTAATCTGCTCACATCAATGCACTTTGCATCTCCCTTCCCGTTCTCCAAGGAGCCATTGCCTGGTTTACATCCCAGTAAACCCCTGCATTACACAAGGCCTGCAAAACTCAGTGCTGTGGGCTCTGTCCATCTTCCCTGCAGCCCCAGAGCTCCTGGGTGCCCACCTGGATGTGACTGGCTCTGTAATTCCACATCCTCTCTGCTTCAGGGTGGGTTTTATTCACTTGGTACCTCTGGTGTTTACGAGCTGGCATTTGGCCACTCCTTGCACTTCCAGCTTGAGCTAAATGAGAAAAGTTTTCCAGCACTTTTAGCAGTTCCAGCTTGACCTAAATGGGAAAAGTTTCCCTTCCACAGAGACTGCTGTGGGGTTTGATCTCCTTGGAAAATGCGAGTTTCCAGTCTCAGATGGAAAATGGTACCAGGATTCTGTAAAATCTAGAGACTCAACACATCCACAGTCTGTACCAGGGGCGTGTCACAGCACAGCAGGGACATTTGGAAAGGACAAAGGGAGTTTTCAGGAATGTTTGCGTTGACATACCACCTAATTTCTCCATCAGTGAGCACACAGTAAGCTCAGGTGTGTAGAAACAGTGTGAGGAGAAAATGCCTGCACTGAACACAGCATGAGGACACTGGGAGGAGGGAGGTGGATACTCCAGGATGCTGTGCTTGCATCCATGGATACAGCACTCTCCAAAGGTCCTCCTGAGGACGTAAGTATTAGTTTTTCTGTGTTTCCCATTCTGTGCTGCTTTAGTGTGTGGGTCTGAGCTTCCCATGAGGGGATGCTGAGCTCTGTGCACAGAGCAGGGAGACAAAACAATTCCTGCTCCAGCTGGGCACCAAGGACAAATGATCCAAATCTCAGCCCAGGAGCACAAACCCCGTGGGCTGGAGAGAGAAAAACAAGCAGGGTGGGACTGCAGGGGCTAAAGCTGGGATGGGACAATGAACTGCAAGATGCAAATGGAGCAGAACTGACCCAAGGCAGAGACCCCGGGAGCGCTGGTGCATTTTGGGGCCATTTTGGTTCATCTTGGATGCAGCCCTGGCTGGGCTCTGGTGCTGCCCAAGGTGGATCCATGGAGGAGATGCTTGGAATGAATCCCTGCTTTATTCTGGAGCTCTGCCCAGCCTCTGCTCCAGGGCAGCCTGCATAAGGTATCCCTGCCATTCCTTCCCTCAATCCCTCAGCTTCCAGACATCACCTCAAACTGGGATCTGCAGTGGGATCACCCAGAGCTGGCCCCCGCTATCCCTAAAGAATCCCATCCCAGTTCTCACATCCCTCTCCCACTTCCCAGAAAAGCTTTTTTGTCTTCTCATGACCCTTCTAACCAGCATTTGGTTACCTTTAAATAGAAAATGCCCAGAGCACGCAGCTCAGCTTTTCCTCCAGGCACATCTGCCCTGGAAATTGCAGAGTAAAAGAAGTGCAAAGCTGGAAAGATGCAATTATTCACCAGGGAAGTGTTTGAAGCCAAAAAGATCTGGATGCACGTTGGTTTGATATCACTAAATGACGAGGCAATTTTTAATATGAATTGTGAATCATCCTCACATGGGCCTCCTGACTTAATTTCCCTTTTGTTTAAGCAGTGCTCATTTCAAGCAAGTGAGTCATGAGGTGAGGTCTGGCTTTGAGGCAGGAGAAAATTCCCCACTGCAGCTCCTATCCTCAGGATCAAAGGGAAGGATCTGCTTTCCTGGTTAAATCAAGGCTGAACAGAATTTTCTTGTATGCAATTAAGTGGATGATAAATTGCTACTGATCTGTGAAGAGGCAAAAGACAAAGGTCTATTATCATAATTGACAGCAGAAGAAACTAGTTTTGATTCCTAAGTCTTAGCTGCCCAATCAAAGCTTGAAATGGAGGGGAAATGCCTCCTATTAATTGATGGACATGGGAATTATCATTTATCTGCATGATTTACCTGCATCAGTGCCCTGTGCCTGGCTAGGCCATGCTCCACCTGCTTTACCCTAAAAAAAAAAACCCCACTAATGTTTCTCAACGCCTTCATTTCCATCTGATACAGCCTAACAGAGGATCCACTGGAATGAAATGTAGCATCCAGGTGTGGAATTCTGCATGTTCTCATACAGAAAAGAAAAAACACTTCCATCAGTACAAGGTGAGGTTTCCCTTTAGGGGTTTTAAAACAGAACGTGCAACTGTACGTTAAGAAAAGGAAACACAACTTCCTCTTTCATCCAAAATAATAATAATAATAATAATAATAATAAGAAGAAGAAGAAGAAGTAGTAGTAGTAGTAGTAGTAGTAGTAGTAGATAATAAATAATCGTTAATAATAAATAATCGAAATAAATCTATTAAATAATAAAATAAATAACAAAAATAATAAAAAATCAATAATAAAAATAAGTAAATAATAAAAACCCAAATATTCCAGAGCAGCTGGTGAAAAACTCAAAATAAAACCTGCTGCCTTAAAAAAAAAAAAAAAAAACAACAAACCAAATAAATAAATAAATAAACCCCTGGTTAGCACAGAAAGCAGCTCTGCAAAGTCCATTTTCCACACACAGTCCCACATCCACTCCTCAGCCCCTCCAGCTGCCAGTTCTCAGGTCTTTGCCTTCTTTCCCTGCTCTTAGGAGACAGCAGCCAGATGGCCAGAAGTGAATCTGGGAGGGGGGATGGCAGTGCCAGCCCAGCCTGAGCTCCAGGCTGGCAGCAGATGCTGCCTGTCACAGAGCTGGGGGCCCAACCAGCACAAATCTTGCAGGAAAGCACGGGGTAACCGGGAAAAGATGGCATTTTGTGGAAGAAAATGCAAAGGCACCCTGTTTTTCTTGCACTCTCCTGATAGCGCCATGAAATCAAACCCAGGCACATCAAGATTTGGCTCATAAGGCAGAGCTAAAGGGGAAATTAAGAATGGGAATTACAGTTTTAGGTCAAATTCCACAGGAAAAAATATAAATGGGGCAGGACAATATTTTTAATTGACACAAGTCACACATATCTGCTTCCAGCTGCTCTTCACTCTGGAATAACTCACGGCTTTAGGCTGGGCTTAATTTTCCCACTTCTCCCAGGCAAGTGACAGGATGAGAGGACAATTCCTTTAGTTTTACCTCCAATACTTCATTTCTGTAACATTCCCCATGCTCTTCATGGAATCACAGAATGGTTTGGGTTGGAAGGGACGTTAAAGTTCATCTCATTCCATCCCCACCTTCCACTGTCCCATCCCCATCCAAGCTGGAATATTCACAGGAAAGATCCAAGCAGGTAGAAATTACTAAAGAAAATAGAATAGGATTCAGAAATCCCTAAAGAGAGATTTCCTTCATAATTTTTCCCATTAAAAAACCCCAAAACTTAAACCATACTTGAACCCAGACAAATTATTCTGGGAATAGCATCTGATCCACACTTAATTATGAATCAATTAAGATTCACAAGCCTCACTCCTTCCTTTTGAAGGCTGTTTTCCAGAATTACCAGTATTACCCATAGAAGGACATGATAAATAGTGTCAGCAGAAATTCACCTGGCAAGTTATTCAAATAAAAAGGAAGTCACCAGACCATGGTTACAACCTGCCAGGAAATGACAGGATTTAATAATAATAATAATAATAATAATAATAATAATAATAATAATAATAAAAATAAATTTACAATCTCCTCCTTCAGGGACAGTGCTCCCAGAGCCCTTCCCTCATGACACTCCCCTATCCAAATCAGAGCTAAATTCCCATTTTCAGGGAATTCACCCGCAATTCCTGCAAAGAGGAATCCTTGAAGAAACAATTTAGGAGCTGATAACAGAACAGGAATGTGTTTGCCAAGGCATTTCTCCTGCTAAAAGAGGCAGAATCCATCATAATTCCAGAGTTTCCACCAGCTCCATCCATCCCTGCTCCTGCTAAAAATCCCGTTTTCCCCCAAGGTCTTTCACTACAGGTGGCAAAAGGGCTGGGTGGGGGTAAAATGAGTTCCCAGCACCAGCAGGGCTGGAAGTTCCCCCTCTCCATGGAAATTCATGGCTGCTCTATCCACAAGGAAGGGATTCAGTGGCACAAATGTCCCTGAATTGGTACCAAAAAGCCCAGATTGGTTTAATCCTGCACTTTTGCACACTTCAGTGGCGTCTGTTGGGCTGCCAGGCTCCCAAACCTCCTCCTGCCCTCGTTCCTCACAGTCAGGTGCGTGCTTTAAAGCTGAATATTTCATCTGAAGCTTTAATAGCCAAACCCTGCTCCAGATGTTAATGTTTTCCTTGGGAACACCCCCAGAATTTTGGAGCCATTTCATGGAGAAAGGTCTCTCTGCATCTGCACACCAGCCAGAGCAATTAGGGACGCAGAGCCAGCGCCGTATTAAAACGAAAGATTGTAATTAAACAAATGGATTTCAGCCCTCAGGAAACTAAATTACCATGGAGACAGACAACAGGAAAACAAACCTCCACAGCCCCTTTTGCAGATGGGCACTGGTATTTTATCAGTTGGTGCAAAATGCTGTGGAGGCTCTCAGCAACGTTACTTTTGTTTCAATAATGACATTATCATGTAGGCTTGTCACCCCCAAGGTTTTCCTTCTCCATCCATCATTAATGTTTGAACCCTCCCCATCACTTTCCTTCTCTGATATAACCCCAAACCTCTGCCCTTTCTCCAGCACCACTTTGATTTCTGCAGCCTTTGGTGCCCAAAGCCACCAAGGCTTTGTAGTTATGCAGTTATGTGTTGTGTGGTAGTTATTTGTAGTTAATTAACTTTGTAATAACGATGTTCTGTTCTGATGTTCTGTTTTCCCTCCTGTCCCCACTGAAACCACAGCCACCAGCACTGAGATTTTCCTTGAAAAGGCTTGGAAGAGCCACCCTCAGCCTCCCCATCCTTTGGAATCATCCCCTGTGGGTGTTTGGAGTCAGCAACTCCATTGTGCCTCAGCACTGAACCAAAATACAGGAAAAACCCCTAAATTTGGGATATACAAGACAACACCTGCTAGGCAGTGACAACCAACTTTGGAGGAGCACTTTGAGATCATTCACCCCTTCTCTAGAGGAAAACCTGCTCAGATCCCCTCACAACGTTATTACAAAGTTAATTAACTACAAATATCTGCCACACAACACATAACTACATAAATATTCCAAACCTGAACGCTTGGGGCAAAACACTGACCTGCCAAACCCCTCAGCACAGCCACTCTTTCCACTCCAGCCTGTTGTCATGGGCTGATTAACTTTTCAAGGAGGTATTAATGGTCCAGCCTCTTGATTTTTCACTTTTCAGCTCTGTTGCCTCTCAGCCTTGTAAGCCTATTATTGGATTGCTTCAAAACCTATTTACCTCTGAAGCCTCAAAATCCCAGCTGTCAGGCAGGAAAAGACATTTAGCAATTAATTTAATCCTGGCCAAGACATCTGTCGAGGCAAAGGGCAGGATATAGAGATGTTTAATATTCCCATTCCAGCATTATCAGAAATATAAAACACAGGTTGCAACACTGCTGAAGTTATCAGTCTAAATACATTTAGAATTTAATGAAGGCTGTGCCAGGCACAGCTTCCAAAGGTTCTCCTCCACTCTATTAAAAACAGTGCTTTTTTACCCAGAGGGAAATACCTTGTTTGATACATGGGTGTACAGAAGAGGCCACAGCCCAAACCACCATTTTCTGGTGTTGTTTTTACCAGTAACACTCAGACTTGCAGTGCTCTTTGACAAAGAACCAAAATGCTGTGGCTTTGCAGCATTTCCAGGCTCTGAAATAACTCACTTTCATCACTTCCCCAATTTTAAGCAATTCCAACAAACCCTAGCACTGGCAGCCATCAGAGCAAGAGGCAAGGCCACCTCGCTGGAATTTTTAGCATTGAACTGGACTTCCCTCTCCATCCTTTGAAATTTCAAGGCTGGAAATTCACAGCAATTCCCTTGCAACTGTCCTGAAAGCATCATATCCCAGCTCTGTGTTGGGAATTCTTGGATTTCTGTCTTCCGTCCCAGCCCTGGAGCTGGTGAGCTCTGTCAGATCTGTTATTCCTGATCTCATTTTAAATACAAATACAAATCATCTGGACTTCCCTGGCTCCAGACAGGACTGAGGCAGAGCAGGTGGTCCCTCCACGCTCCTGCCTGTCCTTTTCCAGCTCCAATGTGCATTTGACCATGCCCTGCATGAAACTCAGCTTGGGAAAGGAGTTTGGAGAAAGCCTATTTAATTTCCCAGGCAGCACTGCAGGAATAACCCAGTGTTCCAGAGAGGAATCACAGCTTCCCTCTGATACACTTGGAGGGGCAGAGCAGAAATGAAACGTAGGGTCTGGCTTAAACCTGTATTAAAACTTTGGTCAGTATTTGCTTTAAACATCTTTTTGTGTTGTAAAAACCCTGGTATTACATAATTAATGTGTATATATATATATATATATATATATATATATATATACACACGTATATATATGTACACACGTATATATATACATATATATAAAAATGTGTATATATATATAAAACATATATATATACGTATATATATAACATTTATATCTATATATATAAAACATATATGTTTATATATACATATATATGTAACTTATGTTTTATATATATGTAACTTATGTTTTTATATATATAACTTATGTTTTATATATATAACTTATTTTATATATATTTATATATACATATATATCTATATATACATATATATATGTAACTTATTTTATATATATTTTTATATATATATATATATATAAACTTATTAAATGGCCTTGGGATGTTATATTTGTGAATATCATCACCTTTTAAAGTGAGAGATTGACTGAGAAGTGTCCCTGCCTCCACCAGGTGACTTTGCTCTTTGGTGACACTGTTGAGGACAGAAGAGGGCTCCACACTCATCAGCTTGAAAAAAATTGAGGAGTTCCACTGTGGTATTTTCTGAGACCCCCACTGAAGGGAGGGAATGATGAATCTGACTCCATGTTCTTAGAAGGCTTTACACTGGAGATATGAGCTGGCCTTACAGTGGAATTAATCTGGATTTTTCACTAAAAATAAAACACTTCCCATTCCTACACTACCCAGGAAAGAAATATGCTCACCTGCAAATCCACCAGATGCAGAGGAAAGAGAGATAAGGCACGACTCAATCTTAATTTTGATGAAAGATTCAGATTTGCTCTGCATTTCATAAACAGAAGGCCCTGGGAAATCCTAGCAGTGCTCCAGGTTAGGGAGGAGAGGAGCAGAGGGGAAAGTATGAGCTCAGACTGGGCTCTGAAAATATGAACATCAAAATCAAATTCTCTCACAGAAAGTGATGCTTCAAGGATGACAGAGAATCTTCAAAAGCCATCGAATTGCTCCACAAAATTACACCAAGCAAAGTCATTCTTTGTTCACTGTTCATTTTCCACACACAAAATTCTCTCCCTGGCACCAAGAGCAACAAATCTCACTTGTCCAACCACAGCAGAGCTCAAAAACTGGAAGGGCAACAAACCCCTTGTGTTTGGTCAGAATGAACAGGCACAAGGATTTACAAATCAGTGTTAGAAAGGTTTTTAGTTCTGCATTTCCAGATGTATTTGCTGCCAGGATAGGTTGGTATTCACAGTGCTCAGCCCTGACCCGGCTGGGAAAGGGAATATCATTTATTATAAGAAATCTAAGTGCAGAAATATGTAGAAAAGTGCAACATTTTCATTCTCACCCACTATTTCCTCACTTGGACTTTCGCCCTGTACATTTTTCTGGCTGGCTCCACAGGTTCATGTTCCTTTTTTGCTGTAGGAGATGCAACACCCACAGGCTTCACTATTCCCACACTCCAAACCAGCAACACTTTCACAAATGACTCCATCTGGGAGATCATTTCTTATTTTGAAACCAATTCTGAAGCCAGTGTTGGAAAAATCTTTCAAGAGGGGATTCTGTCGAGGCATTTATTGGTGAAATTAAATAATGATACTCTGTTCATCTCACAGTGTTTTGATTAATTGTGTACCTGGGTAATTGCATGTTTAGATGATTGATATCAATCATGATTGAAAAGACTAAAAGTATTTTCCTGTCTCCATCAAACCTACAGAAAATACATTGCTACCAATGAAGCATTTCCACCCCAGCTTCTATTATCCATAATAGGGATTATTTTATCTCTTTCTGTCCTAAAAACAAAGCACATATATTTTATTTATATCTCTCTGAATTATTTTTACATCTTTAAAAGGCAAAAAGGAGAATTTTATTTCCCTGTGCCCTAACTGGTGAATCCAGCTCTGCTTTCCTGCCTCAAAAACTCACACAGCTCATCCTGCTCTGTACATGGGTGTGGGTCAGGCACTGTAAACTCAGTTTTCCGTCTTATTTCACCCCCAAATTAATTGTAAATACCCCACATCAACTCCTGCTATGTCCCTGCCTGCACGTGGATCCTCAGGAGAGGGGCTCAGAGGGATTCACAGCATCCATTCCCACCCAAGGATCTCCCTGGGGCTACTGAGATGCACAAACAAAAGGCTCCGGGTGATCTGAATTCTCCTCTCTTGGCTGGGATTTACACTGGCTCGGGGAGTGCTAAAAACCACAGGAATTTACAAGCCAAATTAGTATTCCTGTGATCGTGGTGTGCAGCATTTTTAATGGACTGCCTGATTTCCCCAAAATGAGACCAATTATTTTCACAGGTATCTTTCATCACAATCTACCCAAGCTAATAAATCCCCACTTCCCAACTAAACCAACCTTTCATTTACCACAGCTTCTGAAGGGCTCTCTATCTGTTTTTATTTGAAACTATGATTTCTATTTTCAAGAGCCATCATTTGTTTTAGGCGTTTTCCTTTCAGGCAATTATTGCAATTTGATCCTGGATGTAAAATGTTAACATTCAATAAGACCTTTCCTAAATGGGTAATTTATGCTGCTTTAATCAGTTTGTAAAACTGTACAGAAGCTGAGGAACAAGTCATTTATGTAAAGTGGTAAAATTTAGGCTGCTGTTAGCAGGAGGTTATGGAGCAAATAAATCTTTAAAAAAATAATCTAAAAACCACATTTCTGGAATTCACAGAGATCAAGAGGCTGGATTTAAAAGAAAAATTCCAGATGTAATCTTGTAATTCTCCAAGAAATTTCTAGTGAGCAGGACTATGAAACAGCATAAAGTTCATTAAAAAGGGTGGGAATTACTCTGCTGTCCCAAATTTTTGGAAAAATCAACAAAATCTGAGCTATCTGCTGGGCTGTGGAACTTTTTGTGGCTTGTTTCCTTCTGGCTTTCCAATCCTACCAAGAAATCCCCAGGGAGAGGAGGATAAATGTGACACCCCGACAACTCCATCCAGGAGAGGATCCTTCAACAAGGAATATTCTGATTTACCAGCACAGCCCCAAAATCCTCCAGCTTCCGTGTGCAGCTGGCAGGAACACAAATATTGCAGTTGTCACGTTTGGAAACATACCCGTGTTTTGGGAGAGTAAATTGGGCATAATTAGCATTAAAAATAACGTGAGGTGATGCTAACATCAGGCAATTATCCCTTTGAACAGCTGTTAAATAGTGTTAATTGGCTGCTATGGACTCCAGCTTCCCAGGTTTTCCAAACCAACGCTTCCATAAACACGCAGCAATTACCCAAAAACTGACACAGGGAGGAACAGAAATGTCAGAAGCGCTGCTTGGAACCAGGGGCTTGAATTAAGATTTCAGGCTGCAGCTGTAAAACCGATTTGGTTTGGCCAGCTGAGCCAAGGTAAGGGGGGAACATAATAACACTAATAGGGAAGCACGTCCCCGTTACACTAAAAAATCCTTGGAAAGCCTCAGGATGGCTGGCAGGTCCTTGCATCCCATAAATCTGTCATCACCACTGACACATATTTGAGCAAAAAGTCACGAACACAAAGAAAAATTGATTTGTGGAACACAGAGGCACCACAGATTGTTTAAGTGTTGAAGTTTCTGGAATAATGGCTAAAAAAAAAACCACAACAGGGAGAATCAAGACCAGAGGTTGGTGCTCGTAGGTGGTTCCCAGTTCTGCTCATTCCCATGGAATTTCCTCCACTTCCTACCCCCAAACTTTCCCTTCACAGATATTTAGATACCAATTACAAACCCTGAGTGTAGCTGAGCATTTAAAATCAAATCAAGCTGCATTAAGACTTTCCAGGTCTCCAAAAAGCAACTAGAATTTGAATATTTTTTATAGGAAAAAGCAAGTGGAAAAGCAGGAAAAATTTGCAAAGAAAAAGAAAAGGAGCAAAAGGAGCTTGACTGTAAAAACCCATTTTTGTCTGGCTCATTTAAGGTAATTTCAGTACAATCAGCATTTCTGTTGCAATTCAGACACTTCCAGCAAATTAATCCTCCAAAGCCCAAATGAAATAACACACAGAGAAATAATATCACTCCAATTAATAGCAAGGGGATTTAAAAAATAATTTCTATGTGGACTTTATGACTCATTATTGCAGTCAGGTGTGGAACCCCAATCTTACAGGCAAAACCTCTTTTTAGTGCTACCAAAACCTGCACGGTGACCACAAAAAAGTAAATACATAAAAATCTGAGGAGACTCTTGAATTTTAACCAGATATCCCAAGAAATTATAATGTAAAAGGAGAAAAACAATTAAATCTTCCTTCATAAACTTATTTTTCTCGCTTTGTTTTTTGCCTAAAACCATTAAACATTAGCCGGAACAAGCTACAGGCCCAGAGGAAAGCTCCTGGGCTTGTCTTCAGCGATGCCATTGGTGAATTGATTTTTTGATGAAGTTTTATTGTTCATGGAGTGACAGGACACAGGGAATGGCTCCCACTGCCAGAGGGAAGGGATTGATGGGATATTGGGAAGAAATTCCCCCCTCTGAGGGTGGGGAGGTCCTGGCAGAGGGTGCCCAGAGAAGCTGTGGCCGCCCCATCCTTGGAAGAGTCCAAGTGTCCAACTTCCTGATTTATTCCCCCTGAAATCCCCATCAGATCAAGGAGTTAAGCACCCAGAGACGAGCTTTGCAGGTAAATTCTGCAAATTCTGTGATCTCTATTTACAAACGATTCCTCCATGATTTTTGCGGAGCCGGTGCCCTCTCACAAATATTTGCAGCATCTCCCCCGAACCCCTGCTCCTATCAGGTCCTTACAGCTACTGATGGGTTTGGGATTGCTTTTCCAGCAGCCAGAGCTGAATTTTAAGCAGGAATTAGTGGAAAAAGCCACAAACAAAGCCACAGCAATAAAGGCTTGTGTATATTCATTTTTCACCCGCGTGTCTCTGATTTATGACCAACCAAGGTGATTTAGCCTAATACCAATTTTGCAAGGCAGTATCAGACAATAAAGCTTTGCCATTTCACTCTGCCCTGATGTATAATCCAGTAACAATCACTGGAGACTTGAAATCACCTTTTCACCCAGCAATTTCAATACAAGCCAGGAGATTTGCCTGTGACTGATGTCCCACACAGCAGGAATTCCTCACGAGGACACTCTTAATAGCTGGGTGAACATATTTGGTTGGAAATAAGCCTTCAGTCCCTGACTGATTCAGTCGTGGTGCCATTTGAGTAAAGCACTTCATTTCTCCCCCCTCCATTGATGGATTTCTTCTCACATTCTGCTTTCTCCCCTCGTTTCCAAAAAGAGCTTTTCCATCACCACGAAATCTGCATGAACATCTTCACCTCTGCTGGTCATTTCTGCGACCCTTGTTGAAGGTTTCGCGGAGATGAACGACTTGTGCAAGGGAAATGTTTTATTCATGTTTGAAAATGACCCAGATGAAACCTAAAATAATAATTCAGCCCTCTCTGTTTTTAAAGGAGGAGGTTATAGCTTGGATTTAACTGGAAAGTTTTTAATAATTGCTGGTGACAAATCCTTTGCTCATTGTAGCCTATTTATAACTTGTCTATAGATAGGGCTGGACTCAAATGCTCTTATTTTAATAGCCATGAAGGTGTAAGAAATGTCATTTTTGAGCTTTCTCCTGAAGTCTTCATTGTCCTTGAATCTATATGCATATAAAATCTACATGTACATAAGGCAGGGAAACGGATTAACAGTTTCTCTGCTGTAAAATCAGTGATTATTTCTCCTGGGAGGCACCCAAATATTTGAGTGACATCAGCCAGACTGGCCCAAGGAGGAATCTCCACAATGCCAACCATGGGAAGGACTTAAAGACATCCCCAAGATCCTTTTCTTTCCAGTCATTCCATTATCTTTTCCAGCTTTTAATGTACAGCTGCCCTGTACAATGAAAACCTGACACCCTTGCTGCAGAACTAGAAAATAATTACAAAATATTAACAAGGCGTCTCTTTTCCTTCTGTTAGCAGCACATTCCAGAGCAAAGCTAAGCAGGAAAACAAAACTTCTTCCCACATTTTTAGTGGAGGAATTTACCTGGGGTTCCCAAAACTCTCTTCCCTTTAAAGCAAATATTAACATAAATATTACTGGTCGTTTTGGGCCAGTACTTTCTTAGTCACAAGAGATTCAGATTCTAAATTTAATCTAGGATTATTGGGTTTTTTTTTTAACCAAAAAAGCTCTTATTTAATAATTGTTTTGGTGTAAAAATATAACATGAGACACACAAGACTCAGACCACAGAGAAGAAGAGCCCCCTCCTAAAGCCATTTAGTAAGAAAACATTTCTAACACATGTATTGGCAAAATGGGACAAAATATGTCATTCACACTTCATTTCCCTTTGGAAGGAAACAAAAATATTAAGGCTTTTTGATTGCTGCTTGCATTATGATGAAAAACTGCATTTTCTTACATTCCTGGTGATAGGGGCAAAGAAGGAGCTCCCTACCTATGGAAAAGCTGCTGGGATCACATCAAATTTGAGTTTCTGTTACCCTCACAGGCACTTCCCCACTTAGGGAAGATGCTGGGCAGTTTTCATAATGCCCAGTTATTGTACTATCAATAAAGTCACTCCTATACATTCACACATAAAAGACTAAGCTGATGTTCCAGCTCCTTCAGAGTAGCATAATTATCCCAAGATTGATTTCATTGTGACATCCAAAAAGCCCCCAGAAGTCCCTCTATTTATAGCAGAGCATCCATTACCACCAGACACGGGGCCTATTTTCAGACTCATCTTTTATTGTGACTTCCCTTGGAGAAAAACAAACAACAACCGAAAAAAAAAAAAAAGGCACCACAGAAATGCAGCAAATAACTCAATCAGAGCAGCCTCACTGTAAATGATCTCTCCAGAAACATTTGCTACTCACTCATAAAAATATCTCTGCAATCAACGGCTCAGTATTTGTCAGAAGTCTGTAAACATCCCCATTCCAGCGTTTTTAGAGCTCCTGGTTGATGTGCTTCAGTTTGGATAAGCTACATAAAAAATCAGGCTAAATCCTACTCGCTAATGAAGTTTATTATGTGGGAAAAAAAAGGCTAAGAATTGAAGTAAAAATATAGTGGGGTGAGAAGGAATTCCAATATAATATCAAAAAAGTGGCACTAATTAATGAAAGGGTAACAACTAAATCTTCTAAAACCTTCTAAACCCTAAAATACACTAAAAATCTTCTAAAGAATATCAATACCCAGCAATTCTTGAGCCATAGCTGTTTCTTTCATGCCATTATACAGTAACACTTGTTTTAGCTGACATTTAATTTTGTTCAGGCAGTAGCAGCTCAGTTACTCAGGTGCTAACAGCAGTTGGAAATATTTAAGATGTGAAGTTTATTCCAAGGTATTGGAGTCCTGTTTGTCTCAATTTAGGAAAATTGCCAAATTCGTCACACCTTAAGGGGCTGTGCCAAAGTCAAACAGCTTCATCCTGAAATTTCCACAAATTCATCTTGAGCTGCAAAAATATTTGACCCTGAATTTTCTCTTCTCATGATCAATGGTGGAGAACAGAGCTCCCAAACTCTTCCACTGAAGAGATGTTGGAATTTCAAAGGAATAAAAGAGCCAGCCAGACCCACAGGAGCCATCTCACATCCTTGAGCTCCCTTGCCTCCCTTCCACGTGAAACCCAGGGAAAATAGCACTTCCCAATTTATCCCCAAAGATCAAGTGGGAAGATGATTGGCAAGATTTTCTAGGGCACCCAGCTGATATGCCAGGGTGGAAACGTCACTTGGATAAATCTGAACATGTGCTGCTCACCAGGGGAGGAAAAACGTCCCTCAAAGTGCTTTTATAGGAGTTCAAGTGTGAGACAGCCCTTCCCTCTCAATATCCCACCTAATTTGATGGCAAATTGTCTTCAGAACTCAGTGATTATTGAGTAGTTAACTTTTACTGACTTGGGTTTCTTAATGAAGTGAGAAATCTTTAAGCAGAAGGTCTTTGGATCCCCAGTGAGCCATTCCGGATCTTTCCGAGCTCATTCCATCACCTTGGCCATCTCCACAGAAACACAAACGGGGCAGCTCGTCCCCATGGATCATCCTCTGTCACAGAGCCCAGCAAGCCCACGAGCCCTGCTTGGCTCCAAATCTGTTCCTGAGAGAACTTTGAGCGTCAGAGCTCCCGGCGAGCCCCGGCGCCTCAGGCAGGTTGGATAAATAAACGGCAATGTCAAAACAATGACAAAATCATTAAATGCCACCCAGGACGCGCCTCTGCTCTTCCTGAACGGGCTCAGACCCAGGCACCAGCACCAGCTGAGCTTTTCTCTCCAGCTTTTTAGCCCATGCCTCTCCAGCAGAGGGATTTTTTAAAAGGTGTTTGTAAATTGTTTCTCAAGGTGCGTTATTTATAAAGTTCTGTCAATTGTTTCTCCGGGGATGTTTGTAAAGTTTTGCACGTGAGGTAATCTCTGAATGTCCAAAGCCACGTTTTTAAATTAAAAAACGTTCAAGGTTCCCAGTAAAATTTCATAATTTTGGATTTTGCCTGACAAAAGGTAAGGCTCGGTCCAAAGAAAAGAAAAATTTTCAAGAACATCCCTGAAAAATCAATTAATTAGAAATTAGCAATTAAAATTAGTCATCCAAATATTTGCCTTGTCACAATTCCAGCAAGAGGGAAAACCCCCTGGATTTCAGAAAAGTGGTACCATTCCATTGAGATGCACAACAAAATTCCACTTTATCCCTACAAAAAGCTCATTTTAACATGGGTTTTATATCAGGGTTTGTCAGCACAGAGACACTGAGATATAAATCCAAATTAACTGGAAATATCAAGTTAAAGGGGATTAGTTAAAATTGTCTTAACAGCTATGAAGCCTCTCAGACATTCAGAATTAACAAAGCTTTATTTCAGTTTTGCTTAATTCATCTCTAAGGCCAATTTAAGACTCGAATTCTCAAGCTCTGGTTGTCTACAATTCAAAACTCAATTCAAATAACCCATTTGAAAAATCCACTTGGATTATTTTTCCCAGCTATGCCCACAAAACAAAGCCTAAGAAGCCATGATAAATTCCTTGGAAGACTGCTAAATAGGAATCACTGCCCCTCATTTCAGGAGCAATCCCCTCAGTCTCACCATCACTGAAAAAATTCGTTATTATAATTAGATTTAGCACTAAAATTCCATGGTAAAATACACCAAATGCCCTCTGACAGCTCTTATGTCTCCTCTACTGCTTCACAGGAACAGATAATTACCTTTTTTAATGTAAAAATCATAGTTTCTGTGAATACAGCACTAATACCAGACTCAACTGCTGTAATTTCTGTTAATTAGATTTCCCTTGACCTAAATGAAACCACAGCAGAAATCCATCTGTTCCAATGCCACAGAATTCCCATTTTAGCCTTTTTACCTTTCTAAATATTTATTGACATCCAAATGCCAGTGTGAGCTCCCCCCTACAGCCCAGTTTGGTGACTTCAGGTGGTGACAGCTTTTTATCAGACAGATCTAAACTGATATCAAAAGTAAGGGGGAAGGAGAGATAAGGATGTTCCCTCTCCCTGTGTCCTTGGGGAGTCATCACCTGGAGCACCGAGCTGCATTTTGGACATCCCAGTTTGTTAAAATACAGAGTGGATGGAGAAAAACCTGAAGAAAGCCACCAAAACTGGGTAGAAATGAGTGGTGGCAGTGGGGACACAGGCTGGCAGTGCTGGGCTAAGGGCTGGACTCAAGAGGGCTTTTCCAGCCTAAAGAGTTCCGTAATTCCAGGACTTTTGGCTCTAGAGAGCAGAGACCTGAATGGAAACACAGGAGTTTCCAAAAAGGCAAAGAGCTGCAAGGATGGTGACAGAAAAAAATACAATTTAAAACCTCAAATAAAATTAAAAAAAAAAATTAAAAGGTAAAAAAAAAACCCAAAACAAAAGGAAAGTAACCTAAACCATCTCCTTTGCATCCTGTGGTTGAGAGAAGAATTTTGTATGGCTCAGTTTGGAAAACAAATTCAAATTCCCTTTTGCCACACAGAGGACCTGGACTTTACTTTCTTTTACATACCCAAATCTGAATTGCTACTCCAAGCATTTAAATATCCTTTCCCTCCAAAATTCTTCCTTTCCCAACATCCCTGGTGGGATTTCAGAGCCGTGTGGATGTGTCACTCGGGGGCACTGGTGGGATTGGCAGGGCTGGGGAATGGTTCAGCTCCAAAATCTTGGAGGGCTTTTCCAGCCTGAATGATTCCATGATTCAGGAATCAAGTAGAAGTTTCTGGTGGCCCAGCAAGGCCCTAAGCTGACCCCAAGAATTTCTCCCAGCCTGGAAGGAAGATCCCAGCCTCCAGCAGCTGCTGCCTTTCACTGCTGTGATTTCTCTTCCGCACATCTGGCAAATTCTTCACCCCCTGCCCAGATTTTTCCTTGGTTCTATCTGCTTTTTTTAGTTTTATTTTTTTTAGATATATCATTTTGCCGTCATTCTTTAAATTTATGGAGAGCACCAAGGGCTCACATCTGTGTTCACAGAAGGCACCCAATGAATTACAGCAGGAACTGCAGTTACTCTATGCAAATTCTCCAATAGAAGCAAAATCTCTAATTTTTGACATCTTTTGGTTTTCTGGGAGCGTTCCAGGAAAGGAAATGGGGATCATGTGGACCATTTTTGGGGGAATATGTATTCTACCCAGTCAAACAAGTTCCCCCCAGGTAAAACAATCTGTTTTTTTCTCCCCATTTAAAAGCCACACATGTCCAAGTGTGCAGTGTGTTTGCACATCCCAGTTCTGGCTGCTGGAAAAACCAGCTTGTTCCTCCCTCAGAAAAGCCCTCTCCAGTACTTTTATCCCATTTGATCACAAGGAAATGATTAACACGTTCAAAGCCTCCTGCAAACACACAAATCTCATCTTTTACCTGAACAGAAGTGTTACAGAAAACATGTAACAACCTTTCTTTAATGTTTCCCAGAACCATGGAATCATTAAGGTTGGAAAAGGGCCTCCAAGACGAAATCCAACCATTAAACCAGCACTGCTAAATTATGTCCAAAATCACCACATACACACATTTTTTTGGACACTTCCAGGGATGGTGACTCCACTGCAAGAAATATTCCCTAATATCCAATGTATCCAAGAAATACAAGGAAGATGCATTCCCTGGATGGGATTGGGTCTTTTTTACTTCACTGCTATCACAGAATTCCAGAAACATTTTGGTTGGAAAAGCCCTCCAGGACCATCAAGTCCAACCTGTTCCCCATCCCCACTTTGTCCCAGAGCCCTCAGTGCCACCTCCAGGGATGGGCACTCCAAACTCCTTCCCATGTTTAACAACCCTTTCCATGCAGAAATTCCTCCTGAACACCATGACCTGGTCTAGTGGAAGGTGTACCTACCTATGGCCAGGTGTTGGAAGGAGATGAATTTGCAGGTCCCATTCCAACCCAAATTATTCTACTGCAATTCTGTGAATTCTAGGATGAAATCTCACATAAAAATGTTTATAACATATTACAATAACATATTTGATTACAAACATATAAATGTTTGTAATCAAAATGTTACTTTGACCTACAGAAACAAAATTTGAAGAAAAATATAGGAAATAAATTAATTTCTGAATATTTTCCCACTCAATCCCGTTTTTCCAGCTGTGAAACCCTGGTTCCACTGAACATATTTCAGTCAGAGTTTGTTCTGTCCAAACACCTTCAGAAGAAAATGTTCAATCCAGTGTTCCCACCACCACACAGGGGGGATTTTGTTGGAGTTTTAATGAATCCAGGGAGGTTTTCTGGGAGGGAAGCAAACACACACCACATCCAGCTGCGCTTTGGGGGGATTTCAGGACTCTTTCACCTACAAACACTGGTCTGGCTGACAAGGTGAGGATCAGCCACAGGTTGGGCTCAGCTTTGGAGATCTTTCCCAACCTTTGTTCTTCCATGATAGAAATGAGACAAAGACACAGATCAAAGACACAGAGCTTCCCCTGGAAGAGCTGCAGATGAGCACAAGTTCCAGTGAAATCCACGCTCCTCTTCCATCAACAGGAGCCTGCTTGACCGCAGCTCCTTCAGTCCTGAGTGACTGCCCCGAAACCATTCCCTGTGTCCTCATAAAACCCCAAAAGGTGCAAGACTGACACATGACATCATAAATCTTCTGTTTAAAAAGTCCCCATAGCTCAGGGACTTGAAGCTTATTGTGTTTCCTTCACCAGCACAAAGCAAAACCCCATCTTCCATCTTAACATTCAAAATCTATTCCCAGCGAGAAAACAACTTATTAGTAAACAACCAACATTTCCCACAGTGAAAACAATTTATTTCCCACCGAGAAAACAACTTGTGAGCAGAAAGCAGACTGGAAAGGCAATCTGGGCTCTGCAGAGCTGCAGCTCATCAATAACCCCACTTCCAAAACAGGCATTATAACGACCCCTATTAGAGCGAGCATGGGATGGGGCCTTGCATCAAATGCCTAAAATTGCTGTGACTCCCATCCTGGCAGGAAAAACATTTTAAACCTCCTAATGCTCCATGTGTAATCCTGACACACCTGGAAGTCTGGCTTTAGAACCTGGGAAGTGAAGCCTGGCGTGTTTACATCTCCCCGGGAAATGGAGCCATCAAGGACAAATAACAATTTCCATTTTTTATTCCACCAAGATTGCCTGAATAATAGAAAGGCTGCTCTCAGTGCATGATTAAAATTAAGGTGTGGAGCAAAGAGGCGTCCCAAGGTGTGCTATAAAAAGGAGAAATGAAAAGGAGAAAATTAAAGGTGTCGTGCTAACCACGAGTTTACCTTTTGGTGGGGTAAAAATGACTGAAATGAATCTTATAAAACAAATAAAAACATGAAAAAAAAAGGATCAAAGCAGGCGTGGGTTTAAGTTAGATGTCTAGAATTCAATGTTAGAAACTAAAAAATGTTTTGAAATTTAAAAATGACTTAAACTGCCTTTTTGTTGACAGGAGCTTGGCTCACACATACACACCTTGCATTGCTCCTGGTTCTCCTCCATCGAGGCAATCCATGAGTGTTCCCATGTTTGTGCACCACCATCAGGGATGTTTGCAGAACCATTCATCATTTCATTCCATCCTGTCCAGACTCACTGAGTGCTCCTTGAAGCAAAACAGCTTCAAGAAAGATTTCGAACCAGAGGAGTTTTAAACTTGCAATGCACTGGTACCTTTAAGTAAAGTCACTCAAGAGAGGGGTTGTGATTCATCAAACACAGCATGTTTTCAAAACTCCATGTCTGTTTTCTTCTATTTTTTTTTATTTTTTAGGAGGAAGGGAAGGGCTCCTCTTCCTCCCTTAATTTACATTTTGTAAGTCTTGTACCATTGACTTTCTGATGTCCAACAACTGCAAAAGCGCTACCAACAAATTTGAATTATTTTCCATGGTTTTGTTTACTACCTTTCATAACCACATTAAGCAGTGTTCCCTTCATTAGGCATCCCAGTCATCAGCAAACTAAATTACCACCTCCAAATTTAATCCCAGAAATCCCACCATGGCACAGAAACCTTGGTATTCCTTAATCAGGGAAAGGGAAATATTAATGTAATTCTCTGGATGTGGATCACACACAATGACATGGAATCTCAGTTTTCAATGAGTTTTCAATGGTTTTCTTGGAAGCAGTCAATAAAAATAAATAAAATAATGAAATCAATATTTCCACTTTTTTTCCAAATGCCTGTGGATGCCTGTGGACAACATTAATGTAATTCTCTGGATGTGGATCACATGCAATGACATGGAATCTCAGTTTTCAATGAGTTTTCAATGGTTTTCTTGGAAGCAGTTAATAAAAATAAATAATAAAATCAATACTGCCACTTTTTTCCAGATGCCCGGGGGTGGGCACCTTCCAGCCCTGAATTCCCAGCTGGCACAGGGATGACCCAACAACACAAGGCATTGCACCTCCATGGTCTGAGCAGACCCAGATCCCACAGCCCCACCATTCCCAGCCTGTTTGGCAGGGAAAAGCCAAAAAGAAGTCTCAGCACTAAAGCCAAGCTCCTTCTAGAGCCATACCAAGAGCTGGAAGCTTCATTAGGCATCCCGGTCATCAGCAAACTAAATTAGGACCTCCAAATTTAATATGAACACAGCACAGAAACCCTGGTATTCCTTAATCAGGGAAAGGGAAACATTCATGCCATTCACTGGTTGTGGATCATTCCATGTCATACAACGACATGGAACCTGTTTTCCCACTTGGAAGCAGTTAATAAAAATAAATAACAAAATCAATACTGCCTCCATGGTCTGAGCAGACCCAGATCCCACAGCCCCACCATTCCCAGCCTGTTTGGCAGGGAAAAGCCAAAAAGAAGGCTCAGCACTGAAGCCAAGCTCCTTCCAGAGCCATGCCAGGAGCTGGGAAGCTCTCAGGCAGGGGTGAGGCAGGAGTGAGGAGCTGGTGCTGCTCAGAGCTGTGATTTATTTCAGGCTGGCAGCTCCTGTTTGCCTCCAACCTGTGCCCTTGATGGATGGGGCCTGGCAGCAGCGGCCAGGGGAGCTCTGGAGGTGACAGCAGCCTGGCCTCAGGGCACGGCTGGGGGATGAACCACAAGGACCCCAGCAGCCTCTGAGCAGAGGCAGGCAGGGAGGCTGGCTGCAGGAAACGGAAAGAAATCCAAGAAACAAACTGCTTTTACCACAGAGTGTGAATCTACGGCAATTTCCCGCTCCCCATCGCCTTCAAATTGATGCTGGGCAAGATCAGGAGGAGGCCCTTTACAATTTCACCTTTTTCCCCATTGCATTTTGTGTTGTGGAGGCTGAGTTTTGTTCTGTGGAATCTCTCAGTGGGACCTCATGCAGGCACAGCTGCCATTTGTGTCACAAGGGGTTCCTGTGCTGCTGCTTGTGGAGAGCAGAGCAGCTCCCCTGGCACAGGGCATCTTTCAAAGGAAAACCTCCCAGAACCATCCAGCAAAATTACTTGGAATTTTAAAGCCCTCCAGGCAATGATTATAGCCCTGCTGGTCCTTCAGAGGAGCACAAAGGGCTCCATTCTATAAAATAATATTAGTATTTGATAGCTGGCAGTGAGGCAAAGCATTTGTGAACGAGAGGAGACCCAAGTTCCACTTCAAACGAGAGCAGGAGCAGGTGGCTCCTTGGCTGGGCTGTCTCTGGCTTGCAGGGCCAGAAATATTTGTTTTGAAAAGCCTGGAGCTCTCCATTTCCACCCACGCTGAGTGCCTGTGTGCTGAGGGCTTTTATCCCCCCAGCAGGACCATTCCTGGGGCTGCTCCCAGCACCGAGGCTCTCACTGCTAAGTGCAACACTTGACCCAGGCCAGCTTGGAGCAGCAGCAGCAGTGAAGGAGAGCTCTGCACTAAAAATCCCCTTTCCAGCACTATTTTGGCCACAGCTCAGCTTTTCCCAGTTGGATGGGGCAGGTTTCTCTTCCAGGGGTGGGAGGGTGGCAGGGTGGGCAGCAGAGGGATGGAGAGGTCACCTCGTGACAGGGACACGAGGTAAAACTCCTCTTTTTCCACAGAGAACAAGTAACCACAACTCCCAGTGGCCCTGGAGAGGTGCTGACACCACCTCCTGGGTAAATCACAGCCTGGCCTGTTGTCATGAAAACATTTCCATACAGATAATTGTGGGTTTCAGTACTGAAAGCTGAAGGGGTGAGTTAAAATACATTCAAGCATTAGAAACCAATTTCCCTACACTACAAACTACATGATCAGTGGTGGGAAGAACTTTTCCCCTCCCCTGAAAAAGAAAACAAATCATGTCCCAGCCAATCCAACACAACCATCTAATAAACTTGGCAGCAGCACTTACTTACCCTCCATTTCCATTGTCCCTGTTTTCCCTTCTCTCCCAGCACTACTGGAGTTTTTTTCCTCTACAGCACACAAACATCAATCTCTGTCCCAGCCAGAGTGGGAGCTGTCATTTTGGCCAGTTGTGCTGCCAGGGAGAACAGGCTTTGCTCTGTTTCATTAACCCAGAACTTAAATTCTAAGGAGATTGCTGAGAGCAGAGCGATCAGGGCCGGGAGCAGCAGCAGGAGGCACAGCAGCATCCCTGGCAGAGCCTGTCCTAGCAGGTGAATGATGAAACACTGGAAGAATTTGTGCTGGAGCCTTATGGAAGAGACACAAATGTGTGTTTGGACAGCTCTTGTGTAATTACAGCCGAGCTCACACACCCAAACCACACCCAGGATCCAACCCCTGCTCCAAGCACTGCACAGCAACAGCTGGAGGCAACTCCAGCCTCGAGGAGACCCCAGCCCTTCAATCTGAGACCCCAGGTGCTCACAGACAAAAGGCAAGAGGAGCAGGTGATGTGGAAAAACTCTGAAATGTGACACAAGCACATCTGAAAAGAAATGCAGAGATTTTGATGGCTGCTGGCTCTGACAGGCCTGGCAGGCCTCTCCCCCCACAAGTGCTCAGACCCAGTGAGTGTCCCCAAACCTGGGCTGGAAAAGCAGGAGCTAAACGGAGCAGAGAGGCCAGGGCTCAAATTCACTCGTGGAAAGGCAGAGGACAGGTTTGCAGGCAGGGAGGCACGGGGAGAGATGTTCTGGGCTGTGTATTACAACGCAAATAGATGGCAAACAACTTCCCAATCTCGGCACGGTTCAGAATAAACCTGAGTTAATTAAAGCTGGCAGGACCTCTGAAAGAAATACAGCAGTCACCATCAACAAGTATTTGCTGCAGTCACACATACAGAAATCTTGTTTGTTATTCTGCAAGTCTGCCTGCTGAAGCAGACCATGACAGTTTTGGCCAGTGACACAAAGCAGCGTCTGCTCGCTGAGATAGACGCACTGAGCACTGAAAGAATTGTCCTGGAATAACACACTCCTGCTTTTTGCTTGTGGATCCCTCCCACCAGAGTCCAGTTAACCAGTTCTGGCCATTGATTTGGAGATCATTTTTTTATAAAAAAATCCTAGCTATTGCTGTGCCTCAAAGTTGTCTAGCAGAGTGCATGGAATGCATCTGATGCTTTGCAAGGGAGAGGAGGGAATATTTCCCCTATTTTCTTGCCATACAACTGCTCAGAGTCAAGACTTAAGTCAGTGTGTTCCATGTTGGATTATAAACCTGTCCTAGAAGTGGTTAACTGTTGTCCTTGAAAACTGCTTCTTTTTAAGAATATTTTCCTTAGGAATTTGCACAGTGTGGTTACTGCACCACACATCAACTTGCACACATTTGGTAGCTCCCAATTCAGCATCATTTCTTCTCCAGCTCATTTTAACCCCTTTCCTTACCACCACACAGACACTGATCTAGGCAATCATGGAATATCCTGAGCTGGGACCCACAAGGTTCAAACTCCGACTCCCGATCCTGCTCAGGGCACCTTGAAAACCACACCCCATGCCTGAGAGTGTTGTAGAAATGAATCTAGGGACTTTTGTGCACCCAGATCACAGCCAAAAAACGCCAAATCCATCATTCCTGAGCCCTTTCTGTGTGGTGGGACTGAGGAGCAGAGGAAAAGCAGGTCCTCCCTCTTCCCACACAGCACCCACAATTCTCAACCCACACACGAGCAGCACTGTGGGGCAGAATAAAGATCTATAAAATCTTTTCATCCCACACTAGATGGTTGCAGTGAGTTCTTGAGAGCTGTTTCCACACCAGCCTGGACACATAGAAACTCTTGACCCTGATTTAGCCCATTTATTTTTAGCTGAAAACAAAAAAAAGCACCTTAAGAAACAAGGACAATTCAGTTCCCCAGCAGCTTATTTCAAAGTTTCCCACCTGCTGCACACAGACCAAAATCTTGACCATGGCCCTCCAGGCTCTTCTCTCAGGAAGCCACGATATGAAATATATTTGCTATTTTACTCAATGTTATAATTGAATTATAAAACCCTGCCCAGTTCTCTATTCAATAACAAGAGAGTTCACAGGTGATTTTGAGCTCTGAAAATCCCTGGGTGCTTGGTTTAGTAGCAGTTCAGTTCCCAGAGGTGCCTTTCTCCTCTTGGACAAGGTGGAAAAGGAAGAATATCTGACATTGCCAGGGAGGAAAATGTTTTGAATATGTGGACAAGCACCAAGCTGATGTAAAAACACCTTTTATTAACCTGGAGAATAATGAGAAGCAGGGTAAGAGTCCGTCCTTTGTTGTTAGCCCCCACCCATGCTTTCTGAGAAATGCTATTGATGTGCTTTAATTACTTTTTTTGTGTTAACCATGCACTAGTGAAAGGACCAGGCTTGTTTATACGAACTCCAGCTCAAATATGAATGTAATTGACATTTCTCCTGATCAAAGGAACCGAATTATTGCTGTGCTGAATTCAAAAGGAGCTTTCCTGTAACAACAATGCAGCTCCCAAAACTCTCATTACCATCATGTAATCAGGCCTTTACAGGAATGGCATCAAATGCACCTTTGCACACTCAGATATCCAGGGGGTGGGAATTATCCAATGCCTTTTAGGCCATGATGGTTTTGGGAAGCTGTGTGGGGTTTTTTGGACAAACCAGATTGCTCATTTAGGTGTTACCCTCAGCTATTGCAAACAGCTGTTTGCCCTTGGAACGGGGTTAAGAAATTGGGAATGTTTAGAGGGAAATTGTCCCCTAAATATCTTCCCCAGGGTGTGCTGGAGAAAGCAAAAAGTGTCTTGAGTGTGAGCAGTGAAAATAAGAGGATTCTTCCCCAAGGAGAGGTTTATGCTGAGCCCACAGGGAGTGAGGCACAAAGACATCAAAAGGGTCAGGAACCAAAAGGGTTCAGCACTTTGCCAGGCTTCAGATTTCAAATTCTGCATCAGTCTGGGATTGCTCTCAGACAGCAGAGATGAAGTCAGTCTTTCCATTGGAATAAACAGCTGTTTTGGGGTTTAAGTGAGATGAGAAGTGAAGAAACTTTTAACCACACTCACAACAGCAAATTCACCAGAAATAAAGGACTGAGAGGCCTGTGCAACAAAACCAGCAATGAGATAGTGACAAAATCCAACTTCAGCTCACAAACCAAGGCTCACAGAGCAGACTGGCTGCATTCCTGGGCAGCAGGAATCTCCATCCTCCCAGCACCTGCCTGGGAAAGGCAGCATTCCCTACACCACCAAGCTTTCCTTGGCATTTCCCATGCTCTTGCAGAGGATGACACTCCCTAAATGTGCCAGGGGAGAGTCTTGATGGGACTCTGAGTCCCCCAGTACATGCCCTCGGGCTGGAAAGGCGAGTGGCTGCCTGTGATCACTTTGGTGAGGGCTAAACCAAGCTGGTCAACCTTAACCACTGCATTTTTATAATCTTAACCAAGCTCCAGCCCCTGCAGAGCAGGGAAGGGCAGAGGACAGGAAACTGTGCCTGAAACAAGGAAGGGTGGACTCAGGAGCCCGTGCCAAGGGTCTGGAACCATCCACACGAACAGAGACGGCAGCAAGGGGACAACGTGGCAGGAGCTGACACCAAAGAGAAAACAAAGAGAATGTCTTCAGAAATGAAAATAAAAGTTTATCTTGATGCAGGAGGAAGAAAAGGGACCAGTGAAGGGATGGAGAATTGATGGGGCTGTCAGTGCCAGAGACAGCAGCAACGATCCAGCAGCTTCCAAGAGGACTGGAAGGGATAAGAGATAAAGGATGGGAGATGAAGCCCCAACAGCCTTGATAGCAGATAAGATGCTGGGCATTTGTTTAGAAAGGACAGGATTTCAGAAATACTGCTGGAGAAGAATTGAGAAACTTAGGACACAACAACAGAACAAAATCTCCAAGATCAGTCCAAGGAGCTGGGCTAAGGAAGGACAGAGTCTCTAAACTTGAGTTAATCAGTGTTTCTTCTTGATGGTTATGACACCACAGAGTCACTGCAAAAATAATTTTAAAAAATATTTCCTCTGAAGTTTAGGGCTTTCAAAGAGAAAAGTATCTTCCTGAGCTCCTTTGAAAATCCAGGGCTGAGCAGTGACATCCATTTGTTCTAGTTAAGGTATGCAAATATAGATGTGTTCATGTCCAAATGCAGAACCTTTCAATGCCTGCTGCCTCCAATTAATAAATTAAACCCATTCCTGCTGGAGCTCAGCCTGTCACAGACAGGGGCTGGCTCAAGAAGCTGCACAAGGAAATGAAATTTGAAAACATTGGTTCCTAATTCTGGAATAAACTCCGAGATAATGAAATAGCTACCATGCTGTTCCACTTGAAATTTAATTCCAGAGCAATTGAAATGCACAGTGCTGATTACTCTTGTCATTTTTGGGGAAAAGCCCCAAACCCAGGGGGTTTCAACTCCAACAAAACTGAAAACTGCATCTGTATCCCTACCAAAAGCAGAGGAAGGGAAATATCTTTAATAATACCAATTCTTGAGTTTCCAGACACGGCAGCCTTGTACATAAATACCCCAAAATAAAATCTGTAATGTTCCAGATCCAAGAGACACAAAGGCTGGAGGCGCTCGAATGCACCGCAGGCACCAGCCCTGCATCAGCAGGAGCAGTTTCTGATACAGCCATCAAGCATCTGAAGCAGCTTTGAAACAGCATTCCTGTCTCCAGCTCCTCAAGCAGAAGCCTGAGGGTATCTGTTTTTAGAAAACTGCACTTTTAAACTCCTTAAACATTTTAATGTACGGAAATCCACATCGCGAGCGACTCCGAACCGCTCTTACCCCGAGGCGTGTGACAACATTTGACTGTGGGGAGGGGTGGCAGGAGAGCAAAAACCTCCTGGGCTGCAAAACTTTGCTGTGGGAGGCCCCTGGGCAGAGTCCTGTGGGCTGCAGGAGCTGTGGAGATCCCTTTGCCCATCACATCCAGATCCCTGTTCAGCCATCAACACCTCAGCGAGGAACTGCCCTACACCTCCCTGGAAAATTCACTCCAGTGGTTAATGGCTCTTTCCTTCTCCTTTTTCCCTTTTCTCCTCCTTCTTCCAAGCACTCAGATTTTGCTCTGAACCAGGCTGTACCTGGTGCCTCTGATTCAAATCCTTACTGAGGAACAAACTTCGTTCCCCCCTCAGTTACTGCAAAGATAAACTTCTTGAGCCAACTCATAAATCTTTGTTCATATGTCAAGTTCCCAAGCTCTCTAATCATCCTGATGTCCCTCTTCTGGCTCTCCTGCAGATTTTCCTCTTGAACAGCAGAGGAGCAAAACTGGACACAGTATCCTGGTATGGACAGGACAAGGGGAATGGCTTTGAACAGACAGAGGAGAGGTTTGGGTGGGATTTTGGGAGGGAATTGTTCCCTGTGAGGGTGGGCAGGCCCTGGCACAGATTCCCAGAGCAGCTGTGGCTGCCCCTGAATCCTGGCAGTGCCCAAGGCCAGGCTGGACAGGGCTTGGAGCACCTGTGGAAGGTGTCCCTGCCATGGTGGGATGGTGTTGAAGGCTCCCTCCATCCCAAACCATTCTGGGATCCTAAACAGATACTTAGGATCATCCTGCTAACAGGTTCCCTTCCAGGTTACTTTCCCAAAACTGGGAATAGGAGTCCCTGCTCCTTTCCCTGTCTTTACAGTGAAGTTTATCCCATTCCCAGTCATTCCCCATCACTCTGCTCCTTTAAATTCATCTTTAACCCTTACAGTAGGAGCAACCCTTCAAATCCTATTCCTCTGCACCTTCCCCAAGCACCTCCACCATCCCCAGACCCACAACTGGCCTAAACCAAAACAAAACTAACAGTACCTCACATCTATAATGAAAACAATAAAACAGACTTGCAAAGGGGAGGAAGGAAGAGTTTTTTTTACTTTCTGAGAGATGCAATTCTTCTATCGAAGGAGTTTTATGGCAAAATTTTATGTGAAGCAGTGCCTACAGAACAGATATTTCCATATGTTTTTTTCCACTGGAAAGTCCTTCCAGTCTGCTTGAATTCCTCCCTCCATCCTGCATTTCCTTGGAGCCAGTGATAAGCAGAGCCATCTGTAAGGATCATGCTTTTCCATTTCAGCTGAGAGCCGTCTGAAGGTCGCAGCATAAATTACATTTCCTACATCAACTTTTGATGGGCTGAATCAATAGCCATGATCAAGTACCCCAGGCTGGCTCCCAACAAGGACAGATCCCCATTCCTGTCAGGAATTCCTGCTCTTCTTTAAATCATGGCTATCTCCATTATTCCTCTGTCAAAATAACCCTGGGTTTGGGACAATACAACGAAACATATCCTGCAAAGGGTGACACTCCTCTCCTAACTCAGTTTAATGAATTTTGCCACAAAGGTGACAGCAAATAAAAAGCTGTAGAGAAATTACCAAATTCAAATCTATTTAAAAAAAAAATCATTGCTCTGTTAGGGACTTCTAGAATTAATTTGTTTAAATGTACAACTACATTCACAGTCCTGTGATGGAATGCCAACACTCCATGAAGTGCTCTTCATGGATGTTTAGGGGATTACAAATACATGGAACAAACCCACACAAATTCATGTTCCTCTAGGAGGCACCACTTCAAATAATCAGGCTTAAATGTTCTTATTTTTCCAAATGGGTTTGGATTTTCGTGGCTATAGAAGGTGCATTTCAAGCTCTCCATCGTCCACCTGGAGGGGGGGTTTAGTTTTTCACTTTCCAGGTCATTCCTGGGGGGGATTTACTCAACGTCAGGAGTTTGAAATCACATTTCTGGAGAGTAGCTCCCATTTACCACTGGCTGTGGGAAAAATGCTCCATGCACTGGCAGGTGACTGCTACAAAAGACTCAAAACTCACTCATCCCCAAAACCCCAACCATTTATTGAAATGTGGGGAAAAACTCCCCAAAAACAACCAAAACCACCAAGAGAAAAACTGCAAACCCCCACAAATAAACCAAAACCAAACCACCCAACCCCATCACCAAGGAATCCTTTCAAAAATACCTAAAATAAGTAAATGTAACATTTTTCATTGGAATTTTTGTCCAGGTTGTGTTCAGTCTCACCACCACTGGTCAAGGAAAAGAGATTTCCTCTGGAGAAATGCCCTAAATTTTCCTTTTATTTCTCCCTAACAACCTCCCCTTTCAATTAAGCACCTGACTTCAAGAATACAGAATATTTCTGCAAAAAACCCCACTTAATAAATTGTCCAAGCACACATGTATAGCCCTGGATTTGATTGAAGTGTTTTCCTGAGCGTGTGTGCATCATTCCAAAATTGATTCCAAGAGCTCTGAATAATTAACCTGAAGCTGGACATGGGATTAAAGATTATGATTAAAGATCTGGCACTTCATTTATCAACAGGAGCTGGCTCCACAACTGCCTGCACATCCACATTTGCTCTCCAAAGGCCTCCTGGTGATCCCTGTGTCTGCCAAGGGATTCAGAATCTATTTGGAATTTATGGCATCACACCTTTCCTGGGGTATGGATCTGGATTGGTCCAGAGAACTCCAAGAAGGGATTTTGCCACAGCCATGGGCTGGAAAATGCTCAAAAAACCCGGAGAGCAAGGTAAGGGCAGATGCCTTGTACCATAATTCTGATATTGGCCTGAGATATTTAGAAGTCACAACAGACATTACTGAAATACAATTCAAGGGCAAAATCTCCTCCTTAAGTCACTAAAATAAATTGGATTTTTAGGATTGGTCTTGAGGACACCTTGTCTAACACTGGGACATGGGAAGATGAAAGTTTCAAGGCATAGAATTATTGTTAATAGAGTGTTTCCTTGATATATCAATAATTTTACTACAAGTGTAATTATAGTTGGAAAAATAACACCAAATCAGTCCCTTCCATCCCATCCAAACCATCCTGGGATTCTATGATGACCCTATGAAAACACAGAGTTGTTTCACAGTTTTTTGGCATTGCACTGATCCCATCAGGGAAAATCAAACAAGATGAGAGCACTGAACAGGGTCTGGACCACAGCAAAAATAAACACAACCCCACCAGAATCCAGCAGGACCCACCCCAACCCAGCACTCCAAATCTCCCTCAGCTGAAAACCAAATTGTTCTCTCCTCAAGTGAAAAGAACTGCTTGAAAGTTAAAGAATCAGCCGGGAGAGCATGGAATTAACTGCAAGAGGAGACAGAACAAAAGATTTCAGCACTGTTTTGGGTTAATACAGCTGAGTTTGGGAGATCTCGTGGCTCTGCAGCCAGGCAGGACTGAGAGAACTTTGAGGAGTGGAGAGAAAAAAAAGCCAGGAGTGTCCATGTCAGCTCAAGAACTGAAAATATATCTTAAAAAATATTAAAAATTATTTTAAAATATGAAAATATATAAAAATTTAAAAATAGAAAAAATAGATAATGTTAAAATATATAAATATTTTAAAATTTAAATAATTTTAATAATAATATTTTAATAAAATAATAATAATTTTAAAATGAAAAACCTTTAAAATTTAAAACATATAAAATATATGAATATATAATATATAAAAATAATAAAAATAGAAAAACTATTAAAATATTTTAAAAATAAAAACAATAAAAAATACTTTTAAAATACCTGGTCAAAAGCCATTTGAAAAAGGAGCTGTTTCTTTCCTGGAGATGTAGGTGCATATTTCAAAGATGAACTGGAGCTAAATAATTTAATTGCCAGCAGTCCCAGTTCACAACACTCGATCACTGACCATTTATCCCCCTCTCCCAGCCAGCACAGGCACCAGAGGACTGGGAAAACATCCATGCAAGGATCAGCTTCCACCACCCTGCCCTCCAAACAATTACTCCGGAGTGACCTAAATTATTCCTCACACAATAAAGTGACCTCTCCTAATTACACAAGATCAGGGAAGCTACACTGAAAAACCCTCAGGGCTCCTGTTCTGACTCTTGCTGCCACCCAGCTTCACCTTTCCCTCCCTTAATTCTCTTATCTATAACAAAGGGGTGAAAAAAAAAACTCCCATTGCCTTGAGGTGCCTCCATATGAGCTGCGGGATCAGAGCTGGCCGTGGTACTGAGGGTTATTAAATAAAACTCAACAGGCCCTAACCCACTGCTCAAGAATCATTGCAGCTCACCCAGGGCTTTAAAAGAAGCAGTGCCAGGTAAATCTCATCTCTCCTCTACTTCTGGAACGTGAGGTTTTCACCCTGGGCTTTTGGGGGGTTTTTCAGTGGTGTGGGATTTTGGGGAGTTAGTTTTTATTTTTTATTTTTTGGGGGTTTTGATGGGTTTTTTCAGGTTTTTTTTTTTTGGTTGGTTGTTTTTTTGTTGTTGTTTTTTCCTCCCCACTGTGAAATCTCTGTAGTAAATTCCACCCTTCCCTTCCTCTTTTTTTCCTTGAGTGGAATGCCAGTTGTCTCTCAGCATTCAGCCTGATCTCCCAGGCTCTGTGTTCCAGAATGTGGAGTTGTTGTGGTGTGTTTTATGCTTGTTCAGTTTTCCCTCCATTGTTCTCTCAGAAAGTCCTGTCCTGTTACCAGTTTGTGTCAATCCCCAAACCCCTCCCCAGTTGTCTTGGATACCAAATGTATCTTTCTTGTTCCCCACCCCTGGCAGCCTGCCTGTCACTCGACACCCCTGCCTCTTTTTCTAGAGAGTTCGGGCCAGGGTGTCGAGTGATTGGGTTAGGGGCCAGGGTCCCTCCCGCAACTGTGTTTGATGGGTTCTCCGATCATGCCAATCCTTAATGTATCCCTCTCTGATTTGCTATCTTTCACCCCTCCCACCCTCTGTAAAACCGAGGCTTTCCCTGCCTCGGGGCTCTCAGCTTCTTCCACCGAACCTGCACGTTTCCCTACCAATAAAACCACCCCCCCGAAGAAACTGAGGGTCGCCTCTTCATTTCATCCTGCGACTTCGGAGCTCTTTACTGCGGCCACACGTCCGCAAGGCCTGACATCGCCTTGGGCACAAGCCCCTGACTCCGGGTTGGGGAAGTGCCTGACTGGCTGGAGGTTGGCTGGACACTTATCTAGCCTGGGCGTTTCACTTTTCACCGGCCACTGCTCCATGGAGTGATAAATGATTCTGCCTCACCCCCAGGAATTTCAGCTGTTTGTCTTTGGGGTTTGCAGGGATGAGTGACTGAAGGAAAGAATGCATTTTTCTTCCCAGCTTTGCATTGTATAAAAAGATTCTGAGATAAAAGTGGCACTGATAGCAGCAATACTTCTCAATAAAAGAGCTGCTCACAGGAATTATACAGGAGATGATACAGCTTCAAATGAGGGTATAAATTATGTGTTAAACCCCAAGTTAAAATGATCACTCGTTTCTTCCTTTTATTCTTCATTTTTCAATATAGACATCATTTTTCAGGAAAAAAACCCAATTGTCTGAATTGCAGATCTAAAACAAAATCACTGCCCGCTCTACCATCTTCTATTTCACTTAGAGATATCCATACCAAAAGGAAATATTTTCCAGTTGCAGGTATCCCACTTTGTGGAGATAATTCCTCAGCCTTTAACACCAAGGAGCAATGAGTGCTCCAGGGATGAGCTCCCTGACTTTGGAATATGCATCCATCCAGAAGAGGCCAGCACAGAGAAAGTTGTATTTCTGTGTGATTTTCCACCAGAATCACCTTTTGTGCTCTGTCCAAGATCATCTAGCACCAAAACCAAAATACATTGCTGTACTGATATGCAAATATCTCATGGGATAGACATGAAATAAGTTATGGTCAGAGTAAAGCATCCACACTGAAATCCACATGGGGCTTTCCCCAACATTTCACTCATTTAGGACAGATCAATATTTAAAAAAACATAAATTCTTCTTTTTCAGCAGTGCTGCAGGAGAAAAGCCAAGGTGTATTCTGTGTACTGTGAGGGATGCACACAGGATCCTTCCTGCTGGGATGCACAGCTCGTGGAGAAAAGGTTGGGAACATGAAAGACATGAGATTAAAGTGTCTTTATTCCAGTTTTTATGTGTAATGATCAATAACAGCTCACCCCAGCACGGCACCATATTTATGATGATATGCACTGTCCCCACTGAATATATTGGGAGGGAAAGTCTGCGTGTTTCCCAACAAACTAAAATCTTAAATAAATTAAGATTTTTATTTATTTATAATTAATATCCTTTTTCACTATTTCCTTTTCCCCACATCCTCACAATAAGGGTTATGAACCCGGAATTAAGAAATTACAGGGCCAATTTGAGCACATCAGAAGCTGAATTCCAAACCAAAAAAAAATCCCCAGTTACCCCCAGCAGCCAGACTGCCACTGTCCTGGTGATAAAATCCAGGATTAAACAAACACACCTGACCTCACCTGAGAGGCTTCACAAGCAGGGGAAGCAGTGGCTCCATAACCACATTCAGTGTTCACATTTCAACATCAGCTCTGGAAGGTTAAAGCAATAAAGTGATGGATTGCAGCTGGAGCTCTCCAGTGCACCCAGTTGAGCAGGAATTTGGAATTGCCAGGGACATAATGAAGTCTCTCATTTAAGGAATATTCTCCTGACTCTGCAGGTCAGCACTCCTGGAGCAGCAGCAGCAGCAGCAGGAGGAGTTGCTGTGCCAACACACACTTGATTATTTTTAATATTGAAAAAAAAACCCCTTACTGGATATGGATAGATCTTGATCCCTGTTTAGAATTAAGCATTTAATTAAAAAGCAGGATTTCCTTCATGGTCCAAGGGGGGAGATCACTGGCAGAGAGAAAATACTCCAGTATATGATAAACATGAAGATGCACAGTGACAGAAAAAACCCAAATTAAAGTAAACCCAATCCTTATTTTTACACCTTTTCAAAATCCAGCTCAAAAACCGCTCTGAAAGAGCTTCTATGATGATCAAAGCATGGTAAAATTGGAGGGGAAACAGGAAAATAAAAAATCTCCTCAGTTTTTCCAGGCTATGCAGAGCTCAGATGGACGGTCCATGTGCATGGAATGGATTAGGGGATATGGATGAGGGAATGGCTTCCAACTGAAAGAATCTGAATTTAGATTAGATGTTAAGAGAAAACTTCCCTGTGAGGGAGGTGAAGCCCTGGCACAGGCTGGATATGGTCCCTAAAGCCTCTCCCAACCCAAATCATTCCAACGTGATCACCCTTTATTTTATCCAGTGGTGTGATGTCATTTCAAACCTCCCACAATAAAACCCAGCCAGCATGTTTGAACATTGTTTTAATATTATTCCCTTTAAAAACACCCCTGAAGCTTTATTAGTATTAATGTTATTAATAGGAGTCTGATAGGGGCAGAAAGGAGAGTTGGATCTCAGCTTTTTCCTGCAGAAACTCTTTGCTTCTCTAAAATACATTGGAATTTGAAGACATTCATGCAGCACCCTCCTAAAAGGGTGAACTGGCTTTTTCTTGTCCCTCTGCCCTCACACAAAAGCTGTATTCCCAGATTTTCTGGGGAATTTTGAACAACTAACTCCCTGAAAGGAAGTAACACTTCAGAGGAGCGTCACGTTGATACAAATAAGTTTGATTTTTTCTCTCCTTATTCCAAAAATCTGGATTTTATAGCATTCAAGGCAATCTGGGGTTTTGCTTGCTCCTTTGTTAACTCCAGAGCTGGGGTTTCCTTCCAAGATTTGGTGATCAAACTCCCCAAGCCTGTCAGAAGTCCCACGGATACCGTGGATATATTTTTCAAAGGATTTGTTGATCCAGCTGCCTACAACAGAGACAAGATCTGATGCCTTTTTGGAGCTCTTAGTGGCATCTGCAGTGGAGGGCATCCCGCTGTTCTCGTGACAAGTGTGCACAGAAACAGCCCAACTCCAAAGTTGCCTCCTGTCCCTTGATCTTCCTGTGATATTGGAGTTTAGGATTGTCACTGAGTTGCCTGAAGCATATCCAGCAGCAGGAAAATAGAAAATATCAATGAAATTGGGTCTCTACCAAAGATTTGTCTGAATCACCTCGGGGGGATTGCAGGCATTTGGCCAAACTGGGAGCTGTCACATTGTTGGAACAACACAGCAACTCCTTCCCCACCTTTAAGCTGAAGATATCACAAATATCCTCACTCTGAGAAACAGCAGCCACTGACACATGGATCAGTGCTCCTTTCACCACCCAGTTTGCTCCTCCTGAGGGCAATTAGCCAAGATTTCCTCATTTCCCCACCACAGCATCCAAAAAAATGGCAGGGGCAGTCAGTGCAGCCATCACTTGCAGCTCTCAGAGGGGTTTGAACCCAAAACACAAAAATGGTGTCAGTGAGGGTGCAAGAATTCATCAAACACAGGTGGGGAGAGCATCGTGGAAACCATGGAGGGAGTTTGTGATCACTCCTCGAGAGATCAGATTGAAACAGTGAGGTTTAAATCCCAGTTTGCTGAAATTCCCATTGCTCTGGGTTATCCCTGCATAACTGTATTAACCCTCATATTTATAATTAAAGAGGAGATGGAACAGGATATTGGATAGGGCAGAAGGGAATGGCTCCAAACTGGGAAAAAATTTCATGGCATGACGGTGGGCAGGCCCTGGCACAGGTGCCCAGAGCAGCTGGGGCTGCCCCTGGATCCCTGGAATTGTCCAAAGCCAGGTTGGACACTGGGGCTTGGAGCAGCCTGGGACAGTGGGAGGTGTCCCTGCCATGGCAGGGGTGGGAATTTGATGATTTTTAAGATCTCTTCCAACCCCAAATCAACAACTCCATAACTGCACTTTCTGTGAATGAGCGTGGGCTGGCCACAGGATTCAATTTCTTTGGATTGGGTTTCTTTTTTCCTCTTTTTTTTTTCTTTTCTTCCCAGTGGCAGCCAACACCAGCTGAGGACAGCACTGATTGCAGAGGCAGCAGCCAGAGCAGCTTCCCATGGGAGCAGCAAAATTGGGGCATGCAGGAGAGGGGGATCAACGAGCAGCACCCCCAGAAGGGACAGTAAAACCAGCAGATCCTAAAATTGTGGTGGGATTGTACAGGCAGGAATTCCCCCTTGGCATAAGGCAGAGCAGGTCTCTGTTGCCACTGGGGACAGGGAGAGCAGGAGCTTGGCTGCTGCCACTCCAAACTCTCCAAGAGCTCCTTTTGTGTCTCATTCTAAGTGGAATGCTTAGATTTATACAGTATAAATCATATAAGGTGCCACTAGGAAGGCATCTGTGAGAGTGAACAAAAAAATGGAATTTCACTGATGTTTGAGAGCTGTTAGGTGGCAGTAACACCCATATTAAATATAAGTGATATAAAAACAATAATAAAAAAAAAACCAACGAGATTCCCTTCACTTTTAACAGCAAATATCCCACCCAGCCAGGAGCTGTGCCACACACCCTTGATTGCCTGCTCAGCCTTTGTCCCTTGCACCGGGGCTCTGTCACTGCTCTGTTCCTGAGGTCTGCAGGAATTAACCCAGCCCAGGCACATTCCCACTCCCAGCATGCCATCTAGTGATGGATGGGAGCTGCAGACTCCATCCCCTGCTTTTGGCTCAGCTCCCTCCTCACACGCAGCCCAAAGGCACCACCCGAGCATCCAGGGCAACGTTTGGTCCCTGTCTCACATCCTGAGCCTCTGAATTAAAGCTGCTCCCCAAGGATGTCTCCTCCAGGCAAAGCCATGGGTAAAAATGGATGGCAAAGGCAGAAATGCATGCAGAAAAATAAGCAACAAATCAAAACTGAACCGTGGCAGTGATTTTCTGGGAGTTTAATGACAAAAGAGGCACCGGGGGCCAGCACAGGTTTTGGGCTTTGCTCACAAGGTGCCACAGCCTGTGGTGGCACTGCTGAGGAGGGATGGGAGATGGAGTCAGCAGGAAAACAGGGCTCCCAGAGGATTTAAAAATTATGTGAACACATGCACAAATGCATTTCAATTCCCTTAGGATTGACAGTTCCCTGGAATCACGCAGAGTAGCCAGCAATTTCCATTTCTTTGCAGAAAACTGCAATGGGAACAAATGTGATTGCAACCCATCCCAAACAAGCCCTGCCAGCAGCCCAGGTTAGTCTTCAGCCTAAACTCTGCTTTATTCTCATTTATGAACAAGGATTAGCACTTGCATATGGCTTGGAGTAACATCCTGGATGAGTCTGAGGAGGAATTCTGAACCAAACTGAATTTCCAGGCAATACTCCTGAAACCACACGGACCCAAACACCTCCAGCCCCAACAGCGAAAGGAAAATAATTTATTAAAGCCATAAAGCTTTAATAACCTCCTAATGACAGCTTTCATTTGTGTTGCTATCAAGAGAAAATAAGGGATTTTTTTTTTTTTGTCTTGGAGCCAACTTTGCACCTAAAACATTCTGCGTGTCTGCCATAGAAACAGCCTGTCCTTATTAATGGTGTCATAGTAACCAACACCCAGGCAGAGGGTTATTAATACCCTCATCTCCAGAGAGAACCACCAAAAATCCCAGAAAAACCCAACCTTCCACACCAGTTAACTCCTAATTAACATTCCTGGAAACAGGGAGCACAGGGAACAAGTTTTAGTTGACTTCAAAGCTGTCACAACTCCATTGCAGTGGCCATATTTTGGAATTATTTCCCTTAAAAATATCAGAATTCCGTGCTTATCAGCATTATAGCACCAAGATTGCTCCAGAAATCCTCAGCTTCTGCTTTGCTGCCTGATATAGTTTTTTTTCTGTCCCTTTTAGTGGTGCCTGGGCACAGAAAACCAAGTCCTTGAACCATCCCAGTGCTGAGCAAACCTCTCCCATGGATGCTCATGTCTACTGAAAGTTATTTCCCCTCATTTTCCAACAGATTTGAGACCAAGGAATGCAAATCCCATCTTTTCTCTGTACAAAAAGCCCCACTAATTACTGTGCAGGCAGGGAGGTCAAGCCCTGGGGTGGAATTACCCCCAAACAGGTTCACCCAAAGAGAGCTGAGTCTCATGCTCACGTATCACAAACATTTACAGCCCAACCACCTCCTGCACCACTCAATCCAGTCCCACAATTCATTAATCCAGCAGGTTCTGGCTGAACACACAACACTGATTTTTAACTATTTTTAGCAGCTTTGTTTGAACTTACTCACCCTGAATTTTACACCAAAGCCAGACATTCAACTTTTTTTTTTCTATGAAACAATAAATTGAATCTGACAAATTAATTATCAAAGGACACTTCATTAGACAGAGTACCTAATAAACAGCTCCTCTGAACAGATTTGGGCCAAAACACAGTTAAAAACACAAATTCTGCTGGTTTTTAACACCTTAAAGGACATTGCCAAAGCTGAGGCTTCTACCCAGAATCTCTGTGACACAAAAGGGGACAAATGCTCATTAACACAAATACAAAGAAGGACAAAAAGCCATAAAAAGCATTATTTTAACCATCATGAATATGACAATCAAGAACGCCTCCTTCCCTACCTTCTCCAGGAGATGTGGCACTTGGGGACATGGTTGAGTGGAGGGCTCAGCGGTACCAGAATTGTTGGACTGGAATATTTTAGAGGTCTTTTCCAACCTACATGGTTCTGAGAAAGCAAAACCCAAACTGCTCCTCCTCCCTCTTAAATTTAAGCCTAAACCTAAACACACCCTAAACCCAGCTGGGGCTGGACCCCTGCCTCTGGCCCTCACAGCCACACCAGGACTGGGTTATCCCATGACTGACCTCAGCTCTTGTCTTGCAGATTGGCACCATGCCCACTAAATTGTTGGGAACCCCATCAGTGCCAGTGATACCTCAGGTTTGAGCTTTTATATTTTCACATTCTGTGCTGCTTTAGTGTGTGGGTCTGAGTTTCACATCAGGGGATGGTGAGCTCTGTGCACAGAGCAGGGAGACAAAACAATTCCTGCTCCAGCTGGGCACCAAGGACAAATGATCCAAATCTCAGCCCAGGAGCACAAACCCCGTGGGCTGGAGAGAGAAAAACAAGCAGGGTGGGACTGCAGGGGCTAAAGCTGGAATGGGACAATGAACTGCAAGATGCAAATGGAGCAGAACTGATCCAAGGCAGAGAGCCCGGGAGCGCTGGTGCATTTTGGGGCCATTTTGGTTCATCTTGGGTGCAGCCCTGGCTGGGCTCTGGTGCTGCCCAAGGTGGATCCATGGAGGAGATGCTTGGAATGAATCCCTGCTTTATTCTGGAGCTCTGCCCAGCCTCTGCTCCAGGGCAGCCTGCACAGGGCATCGCCAGGAGCCCCTCCTGAGCCAACAGCCCCCTATTCCTCCACCAGAACCTTATCAGGATATTTTGTAAAATTGTGGTGAATCAGAACCTCTTGTGCCACTGAATCATTCTCACCTCAAAGCTTGGGTTCAGCTGCTCTAGACAGAAATGAGAAATTGTTTGTTGTCCAACCTCCAGATTCCCTGATCAATCTGCCAGTCCCCAGTGTATCAAACTTTTAGTGTGCTCTAAAAATGAAGAACTGGATGTGTGTCTGCATTTTAACGGGTGTTTGTCATCCCCTAGAGAACAATTATTTCAGTATTTGTCTGCTGACAGCAAAGCATTTCTTTAAACATGAACCCTCCAGAATTTAAAAGACTAGGCTGGAAGATTTCTGGTTTATATCACACAATACTTTTGCTCAAAAAACTCCACTTTTCAGTCCAAGGCCTGACCCAAAGTTCCCCTAAAGTTCGAGGCTGGCAGATATGAGGATGTTGACGTGCAAATTCGTTCCTCTAAGACTTGTCTCTAGCATTATTTCGCTATTTCAAAACTAAAAATTAGGTTTCCCAATGGAAAGCTCTGACAGGATCATGACTATCTGTCATTTAAAATGAAAATGTACTATTAGATTTTATTGTAGGATAGATCAAGAACTCTCAAAAAAGGAACAGATCATCTGTGTTTAATAAATCCCTGGGGAGGAGCTTCCCAAAGCAGTGTGGGTGCCTGATCCCCCCCTAGATGTGGGGTCCTTTGAAATCCTCATTGAACTCAAATTCCAGCCTAGATCTGAAAAGGTTTGAGGCTCAGTGTGGTTATTAAAACACTGCATTGTTTCATAATTTCTATATACTTTGAATAATTTACTCAGAGAGATTTTTCTACTGCAATATTTTTGCAGCCTCTTCAGATGCTCCACTTACCCTTCATATGTTCATGTGCTTTTAAGCAAATTTCTCTATGAAACATTAATGTACCATCATGTAGCCATAGTCTGGCCAGAATGAAAATCAATTTTGATTTAATGTGATCACTTTTTTTTTTTTTTCCCCTTCAAGAACCATTTTTTTATTTGACTTCTTGACTGCCAGGATATTTCCAAGCTGCTGAGATCCAGTGTGAAAAATCCCAGGTCAATACCACCACCAAACCCACATTCCCTGCTCCAGCTTTCCAGTAATTATCTCTATTTGAAGTAGTGAAAAATTCACTCTGCATCTTTTTCATTTTCTATCAGGTCTTCACCTGCTTTTTTTTTTCTGTTTATTTGATCAAATATAATCTGGAGGAGTTTTTTGTTTGTTCTTAATTCGTTAACTCAGGCTGAGTAGCAGCTTAACCACTCCACTTTTAATTTTCTTGCTGTACCCTCCTGCCCACCTGAGCTGCTGGAATTTTAAGTGAGGAAATAACTTCCAGGCAGCAAACATCTCAGTCTTCCACAGAACTTTATTTTTCCTAATCACCTCTAATGTCTCATGGGCCATTACTTCTCCTGCTTTACACAACGGGCTCTGAGCAGGCAATTAGCTCGTGGTAAAACCTGCAGCAATTAGGAGCAGCAGCCATCTGCAGCCAGGTGGATTTTGGGGACAGCAGCATCCAAGGAGAGCTCAGCAGAATTTGGAACAGCATTTTTTCCCTTCTCGGTGGAGCTCTGAAATCTGGATGCTCTAATGGACGCCTTTATTCGGATGAGAGGAGCGAATCGTGCTCGGGGAATGTTCTGGACTTTGGAAAGGAGAAAAGCTTTGACATCACCAAGATGGAGCAACCTGCTCTGGTGGAAGTGTCCTTGCCCTTGCAGGGGGTTGGAACTGGAGGAACTTTTAAGTTCTTTCCCAACCCAAACCATTCCATGATTCCCTGATGGAATTGTCAAAGCAAATAGCCCCAAAAAGCTGAGTTTGGGATGGGTCCACCAGGAGCAGAAATGGAGCAGGACAGTTCTTCTCTCTGCAGCCTGCAAGGCTGCGATCTACAGAAGGGAATTTTGCCAGATATTTTTAAAACCAGGAAATTCCTCACTTTTCAAACAAAAGGAAAGCTGAACAAGAAAACCATGGGACAGAGCAGGCTGTGGGGTATTTGGTGAACCATTAATTTTACCCAGTTCCACTAATGGATCCCATTGAAGAAATCCCTCTTGATAAAAATAACCTTTCAGTGGGCAGAAATAAATGCCATAATGAACTTAAATATATTTTTCCCTAAAATCTTTTTATTTTCTTTGCAGCTTCAAACAACGCAGGGAGGAGTTGGGGACAAAGGAAAAATCAAGGAAATAAAATTCCTCTCTCTGAGAAAAAGTGTCTTTCAGAGTATCCCCCTTGACTTTCTTCTAATTAAGCCTTAATTAGAACAGTCACCGTGATGACAAGAGAGTTATTTTTATTGCTACTTAAAATTGTGTATGACAACTTTATTTTCAATGGGGAAGAAGGGAAAGGTGGAGACTTCAGCCCAGGACAGTATTTCCAGCTGTACCTTCCCATCTTCAGGATGGAAGAGAGATGTGTTGGGTGTCTTTATTTGCTTGAAAAATGTCCCGAACTTGTGTGACCAAGGCTCTGAGCAGCCTGGCCCGGCTCTGAAGTTAAATCTGACTTTGTTTCAGTCCTGGCTTGAGCAGAAGGTTTGGCCAGATGTTCTCCAGAGGTGCCTTCAGCAGAAGTTTTCTGAGCTTCAAGGAGCAGTTACAGCATCAAGGCTTGAGCCGTTAATGGCTTTTGTTGGTTTTATTGAGTTAAATCAGTGTTACTATGACGGAATGAGATTGTTTAGCTGAATAAACTAAAACCCAGAGCTCAGGTTTTGTTCTCTGCTCTTCTTTGTTTCTTTTTTGATGCAGCCCCAGCATTTCCAGAAGAGGAAACACCAGCAAGTCAAAGATTACCAGAGCCCCTTACAACCTTTCCACAAAAGGACTACACCAAAATATAAACTGTGCCAAGGAAATGTTAATGAGTGGGATCTGGAAAGTTTAAATATAAATACTTAAAATTACAGCTTGCTGCTGACAAGAAATTGTGACCTCTCATCCTCTGAAACACTAAACTGAAATAAAAGCAGATATTCAGTCCTGCAAACACAATAGGACCTGGACAGCTGTGATTGTATCAACCAGTAGTAAGTTGAATGCAGTTCTGCATTCCTTCAGTTGGTTCTGTATTCCTCCCTTCTGGGTGAATGGATAGACATTAGTCAGAAACGTGCTGGGAAAACTGGAATTTCATAATTCCATTAAAAAAATGCTTCATTTCCACTGAAAAAATCTAAGCTGAAAATTGAAGGAAAAAAAAAAAAACCCTTAAAAATTGAGCACAAAGAATAAATCTCTGTTTTCATTCACAGGCAGGACTGAAAAATGTGTTTGGGAAAAGAATTATTTAAATGCTCTAGATTACATTTGATTGGAGGGGAAAAATTCATTTCTTCCCCTGAAGGGAAAAAACTAATATGCTCCAAAGTGCAGTAAAAACAGAGCCATTCCGAGCTGTCATTTGCAATTAAAAAGAGAAAATATTTAATGGGAGCTGGTGAATACTTTGCAATGGCAAAATTGCTTTTAGCCCTTAGAAAATTTCCCTTTTATTAGAACTTCCACAGTGTTTGTGTTGCATGTAAAGTGAACACTGGGAAATAAGGATGGACTGGCCTAAGTAGAGTTTGAAGATCCTGGAATTTGGCAAGGAATGGATTTTCCAGAGCAGCTGTGGCTGTCCCTGGAGTGGCAGGGCCAGCTTGGATGGGGCTTGGAGCACCTGGGACAGTGGAAGGAGTCCCTGCCCATGACAGGGGGTGGTTATTTATTCAGATTATGGGGGGTTTTTTTCTGCTTAAATGTATAATTAATGATTTTTAAAATTACTACAGCTTCTACATTTGTGTCCTCACAACAGCCTCGTGAACTTCAACTGAGCACACAAGTGTAGGAGGAAAACAGGGCATGAAAAGTGGAAAAATAATCTATGGAACTATTTAAAATTTGAGTAAATCTTAATGAGGGATGAAAACCTGAATGGATTTCACAACCTCTGTTCAGCAGAATATGAACGAGTTCATCAGAAACAGGAAACCAGGTGAAACAAACCCCACTCTGCCTGTAGGGCAGTGATGTATTTGGGTTTGTTTTTTCCCTAAAGGGGTGGCAAACATGGAAACCCACCATTATTTATTCACTTTTTAAATTTTTCTCTCTCCTTTTCCATTTTGGTACCACCATAAATCTTCGTCAACCCCCTTTATTGAACTCCCCGTGTCCTGATTAACAATCTAATGGTTCTGAGAGATGAAACTCATTAATTTTGATTATAGGCCCTCAAAGCAGGCACTAACTCTTCCTTTAATTCTGATGGAATTGCCTTAATGAAGCAAAGGAGGCTGAAAACTGAGGCCACCACAGTGCAAGCTGCTCATGCTCAGGGTGGTTGTAGTAACTCCTACTCCTGCTGCTACTCAGAGCAGTAACTCCTCACTCTGCTGCTCCTCAGAGCAGGAATTCCTCATTTCTGCTGCTTTTCAGAGCAGGAATTCCCAGCTCCTGCTGCTTTCCAGAGCTGGGTGCCCCTCGAGGACTCCCCAGGTCATGCTGGTGGCAGGAGGGGGACAGGGCAGCACGACTGATGGATATTCCTGAAAATCCAGATTAACAGGAGGAGTAAAAAAATACTTAAAAAGGACCCCAAAAAACAAAACAAAGCAAAAACCCCAACCAACCAAACAAAAAAAGCCCAAAAAACAAACAAAATCTAAACCAACCAACCAACCAACAAAAAATCCTAACCCAAAAACAAAAAAGCCCAAACAAAACCAAAAAAAACCCAACAAAACAAAAACAAAAAAAAATCCCCCCAAAAAACCCCAGAAAACCCAAAAACACCCAAAAAAACCCAAAATCAAAACAAAAGAGTATATGAAAACTTAAGAACAATTTTATTGAGCTAAGAAAAATGTATTTACTATGGTGATGAGGCTCAGAGATGCAGATCCACTGGCTGGAACCTGGCAGAACTCCCCTGGCCACTCCTGTGCATTCCCACTCCACCACTTCTCTTCCTATACACAATAAAACAGGATTTTAATAAAATGTCAGGCCAGTAATAAAAGACCATTTTTATCTGACCTTTCAGGAGAAGGTAACTGAATTTGTAGTGAAATAAATCTGCAGGTTGAGTAGAGCTGGGCAAGAAATGGGTTTATTGTAGTGATATTTGGGATATTGTAGTGATATTGTAGTGTAGGGATATTTTTCCTCCCAAATTAGGATTAAGAGTAAAAATCTATCAATTTCTCATGAAATTATTATCAATAAACATATTTTCAGCATTTTGGCAAAATATTTCCTTCTCTTCAAAACTGATTCAGCGTTGAGCTGTCTGAAGGAAAAACTAAAGTTCGAAAGAAATTAAACTTTGAAGGAAAACCAAAAGTTTTCCTTTGAGACACATGAAAAGAATCCCAGGATAAGTGAGGTTGGAAAAGCCCTCCAAGATCATGGAGTCCAATCCCCACCTTGTCCCCAGCCCAGAGCACTGAGAGACATCCAGGAATTCCTGGGACACCTCCAGGCATGGGCACTCCAAACCTCTCTGGGAGCCCCTCCCAACACCTGAGCACCCCTTCCATGGAGGAATTCCTGCTGATCTCCATCCTGAAGCACCCCTGGAATTAAGAAGACCAAGGCTACCATTTTCCCCTCATGTTATTGCTAAAGGAGGAGCCACAACTGTTATGGTGAGACCAGGAACGGCCAAGGAGCTGGTCTGAACTTTTAAACCCCAACACCATGTTTTCCAGGAGTTGGTTTCAACTTTTAAACCCCAATTCCACGTTTCCCAGGAGCTGGTTTGAACTTTTAAACAAACTCAATTTCATGTTTTCCAGGAGTAGCTCAGGAGCTGGTCTGAACTTGTAAACCCCAATTCCACGTTTTCCAGGAGTTGATTTGAACTTTTAAACCCCAATTCCACATTTTCTAGAAGTTAATTTGAACTTTTAAACCCCAACTCCACATTTTCCAGGAGCTGGTCTGAACTTTTAAACCCCAATTCCACGTTTTCCCGTTGGATGGGGGCATTCAGACCCTGGATGCCAGCAGATCCATGGAGTGCAGCTCCTCCAGCAGCTGACAGATGTGACAAGAGGGCTCCCAACACCACACAAAAGCCACACGTGATCTGGCTCTGCCACTTTGGCCTCCCAGATCTACAACCCCAAGCCAAGAAATGGGTAAAGGCCTCATTTGATCCTGAAATATTCCCCATTTTCATGGTAATTCGTGAGTCAGAGATTTGAAATGTTAACCGAGTCACAGTATTTATATAATTTCTAGCATTGTGTGCAACACCAGCAGCAATTTGCGAGGTCACAATATGAGTCTTTTAAATATTCCTGATTCCAAGGCCTGTTTAAATCTTCTGCTTTGAAACTGTAATTAAAGCTTTCAGGGAAATCCTGTCTTACTCCCTTTATATTACCCAAGCCCTCCTCTCACTCCTCAGTTGCCTACACCAGATCCCACATAGGAACCTGAAATATGGATTTGTCTCCTACACCTGCCACGGAATATGGGCCTGGTAATTGAATTAAAGTTCTCCAAAATAAATTAATTTCACGTAGCAGATGGCCAGCATGGATTTCAGCTTGCTGTGTGGCAGCCAAATTGATTTAAATCAACTCGAGGAGAGGTAGGCTTTAATCAGGTCAGCTGACAGCTATTAGAGCAAACCTGATTGAAATTCAGAAATTTAGGGAAAAATAAATCCACCACCAACCCAACATCCCCCTCCCACAGGGACCCAACAGATAAAACTTTTAAAACATTCAAATGATTCTGGTTTGGGTAATAAGATTTAGTAGAGCATGGCAGGCTTTTATTTTGCTGTTTAGTCTCCTCTGTGCCTTTTTAGTGGAAAAGGTGCCACATAAAACCAAGCACCACGGAACAAGAGAAGAGGGAAAAGGTCCAATTCTTGGCTGCCTTCAATCAATTTTTAAAACCGTTCAAACGAGACGTGAAATACTACAAAGTCAAAGTAGCTGTGGTTTATACTCAGCTTGCATGGCTGTAAATGAAAATAAAGCTGAAAGCAGAGAATTTGTGCAGCAAATATTTCCTTTTTTTCCTGTCTTAACATTGCTTTTAACAATTCTTTCCAGAAAAAAATCTCTTTGCTATGCATAGAGATAAGATACAGGTGAGTTTGTTGTGCCACCTGAGATGCCTCATTAGTGGTTTTTAATAATTGTATTTCTCATGGCTCTGGAACAGCTGGGCTTTATCCTCCAGGTAGGAATGAAGTCTCCATCCTGCTTTCTCTCTTATTTTGAGCATCTTGTACGCAAAGCTGGTTCAGAAACTGATTTTCCAGCTTGTTGGCCAGCTCCAAACCCTTAATATTTATTTTCCCCTCAAAATCCTGATGAAAGGAACACTTCACAAGTGTTTTGGGGAAATACATATTCAAGAAAGAGACTGACTAGGAAATAATGAATTTTTTTCAACCAAATGGGATATTTTAACACTTTCCATAATAAAAAAGAACAGCCTGAGACTCAACTTCATGTCCCCACCAGCAAATTCTCAATGTGGCATGGAAGGTGTGTGTGGCATGGATAAATACATCTGAAAACCAGGAAATCATTAAAAGCCACCAAGAAATGATAAGCTGATAACAGATTGAACTGGACCAACCTTGTTCTAGTCCCAAACAAGACAGAAAACACCTGCAGTATTGTTTTAATTTAGTGGCAGGATTGTTTTTAAAATTCGTTTTTTACCTGCAGCCTTTGTTTCATAAATCACAGAATACCTCAAGCTGGAATGGACACGTGGGATCATCAAGTTCCACTTCCATATATTTGTATGTAGGATATTCTGTGCATTTTTCCTGTAGGAAGTTGTTAAAAAATCAAGTGAGGTTGGAATGGATTCACTCATTAGTTCTGGAGGTGAATCTGCCACTTCTCTTGAGGCAGATTAGGCTAAAAAAAAAAAAAGTTGTTTACATTTGATTTGGCTCATTCTTGCATGCCCTTATTAAAAATACTTTCCTATGATCAGTTTCTGTTTCAGGCTGCCATCAAACCACACTTCCAAGCCTCCCTGTCTAGACAGAAAAGATGAAAAAAAAATATAAAATATGTGGGGTGTGGCATTGATCAGGAGGAGATTTTTCTCTTTTTATTTTATTATCAGCACCAAGCAAGGACCTGTGTGTGCTCCTCATGCTCTTCAAGGTCACCTCACCTCACCTTGCTCTGCATGGATGGACATTGCTGGATTTGGATGAGCCACAAAATTCGGGATGCAAACAGAGGGTGCATCTGTGGATGCAGGTGCTGGGGTCAAACTCTGCCCCAAACAACCCAAAACCCCTGAGAATGGAGCACCCAAAACCTACAACAGCAGCATTTGGCAAGCCTGAGTTACCCTACAAACTCACATCCAAAATATCAGCGGATTGTTGGAAACCCCAACGCTTTCCCCGCCTGTTCCTCCAGTCAGGAGTTGCCATTGCGTGCCCAGAGCTGGGATGGGGGAGAGAGAATCCAACGCTCTTTTCTGCTTTATCCATTTGCTTCTCTTTCCCCATTTAGCTGCTCCCCCACTTGTGATTCACAACGTTCCAGCCACTTGGGAGTCAAAGGGAGCCGGAGGCACAAAAAAAAAAAACCCCAACTTGCACAATCAAATGCTTCGAGTGGGTCTTGATCATCAGATCACATTGAACTTCAGGCTATTCATATGCAGAAAAGATTGCAAAATCCCAGCTTCAGATGGCTTTGCTTCATTAATGGCATGAGCAGCCACAATTATCAGGCTGTTGTTTCCAACAACGAGCTTAGAAATACGGGGAAACGGCCACAATATCTTGATTTATTGGGTTGGATCTTTGAAATGTCATCTCTGAGGCAACCTTTTTTCCAGGCAGCTCAAAAAATCTGTTCTCAAGTTTTTGGGGGAGAAAAATAAAAGTCACACCAAAAAAATCGAGCTATTTTTGTACTGACATGAATGACAAATACATATCCAGAAAAATTCAGCAAGTGGGTTATTTTTATATTTCCTTAATTCAATAAGGCTGAATAAGGTGAATAGGAATAAAGTGAGCCAAGAGATTATTTGTTAGAATTGATATCTCTGTGTGAATGGGATTTCCAAGTCCTAGAAAGTCCAATTTCAGGTTGACAGTGCTGTAATAATGTAAAATTCCTTCTGGGATGTTTGTTTTGAACCATTCTCTGTCCTGGAACACAACAGGCAGCCACTTTTCCTGTCAAAGGTGCAAATTAAATCCAGAGATATCCATCCACAATGCATCATTTTCATGATGAGTTTACTCAGAAAAGTTCCTGAAAATAAATCTGCTCAGACATTTTTGCGCTGAATATTCCTTCTGTGCCATCCAAAATCACAGAATCAATCAGGTTGGAAAAACCTTCTGAGGTCATCAAGTTTAACCCTGAACCTCAGTTTTTAATATCAGAATCTGAAACAACCCCTTAAAACAACCCCAAAACTCCAAGCCAGGGGCCTCCCGCAGTGGGGATCTCTGGCTCTGCAGAGTTTCTTTGGCAGCTCCAGGAATTCTTTGATTTCCTGTCAATTCCATTGCTTACAGGGTGTTTTCAGTGTCGAGGATTTGCATACATCTGCATATATAAATAAACCCCTTATATAAAGAAACGAGGTTGGCAGGAGGGTATCAGCTGTTCTGGTCCGCCCAAAATGGTTGCTCATTTTTTTCATGGATTTATAAAAAAACCCTCAGCACTTCCATTTTTCCTGGAAAGTTGTGATCCCCACAAATCCCCGTGCAGGGAATCATCCTTCCTAATGGATCTTTTTTGTGAGACCTTTCAGGTTCTTTACAAAGAGCACAGGAGAAATATTTTGTCCCAGCTCTGATTTTTCATGTATTTAATATTTCTGTTGGAAGGGGGAAAACTGATTTTTCTCATTTTTACTTTTCAAGTCCTGCTTATAAAAAAAAAAAAGAAAGATGGTTTTAACTTATTAAATGGTTTAAAAATTAATTGCATCAAATACATAAAGTATCATAGGATGGATTTCCCTGTGCACACCACAAAAAGATCCTCAAAGATATTTCTCTGTCCCCACCACCCAAAAAAGTTCCTCAAATATTCTGCTTTGCCTATGAATCAGAATCTCTACATTTTACAAATATTTCTTTGCACAGAAATAATTTTTTATCTTTTAATCAAAGCAATTTCAAGGTGGAAGTAAGATGAAATCTCACCTTTGCATTGTATTGTGAATCCATAAAAATCACTCTTCTTATCCTTTAATTTAATTTTCCACTGGCTGGAAAAAAAAATGAAAGTTAAGAGGAAAGATTCTTTCACCCCAAAATCCTTAAAAAAATCTTTAAAAATACACCAGTAGACCAACAAACTAAAGAAATCAATGTGATTTGGTGTTCTAGAAATTATCAATTACAGGCAAAATTTAGTCAAGCAGAAACAAAAGCAAGCAGGAGGATATCATTGCCCAAATTTAATTGCTTAAATTCCTTAAATTTCTGGAGTGAAAGGAAGCTAATTAGATATTGATTTAAATAAATGCAGCCTCCTGGTGGCTAAGCACTGGTTATTAAGGGTTCTTGTATAAATTAAAGGCTACAAGGAAAAAAACCAAATATTTTTGTAGCCCTGGTTCTAAGAAAGGCTAAAATCAAAGCCTCATTCAGCCAGAAGTTGCATTATTTGGAAACCTGCTCCTGTTATTGCACCGAGACCCTCATGGAATTCAGAAGGAAAGAACTGGCTGAAAACATGGAGCCAGGGGTTGTAAACATCCAGGCTGGAGTCTAATTATCAGTTACACAATTTCATAGCATCAAATCCACCAAATTTAAGAATTTACACTTCCCTGAAATGGTGGCAATGAAATCCAAGAGCGCTGAAAGAGTGAAGTGCAATTTCCTGGGGATGAGAGGAAAGATTCTGCATTTCTGATGGCTGGGAATTTGGAATACCGCTGGCAAAAGGGTCCAGCTCCCACCCATCCCTGGCACAGGGACCACGAGCATTCACTCATCCTCAGGGCTGAGGGGTGAAGCTGTTATTTAGAGCAATGAGGAAGGACTAGGAATGTTAATCTGAAATTCAGAGCAGCCTTTGGGTTGACTTCCAGCAGTCATCAGCAGCGCTCTTCCCTGATTTAAGCTCCCCACAGACCTTAGCCAATGTTTTGGTCCCTGCTGACACCGCTCTGTGAACTACCACTCATTAAATTAGACAGGAGTTTGGGGGAGATTAATTATCTTGGGAGGTGTTTGACATTCCCCATCTGGAGCAGAGCTTCTGGATGGATCCATTCCATCCGTGGAAAGGCCCTTCATTCCCTTCATTCCCAGGTTTAGCTGCTCCAGCAAGGACTCAGTGATGACCCTGGATTGCATCCTGTGCACGTCCCTGGAGGAGAGGGGGATGAACCATTCCACCCATGGAAAACCACTTCATTCCCTGAACACATCGTTCCATTTAACAGGAGTTAAATGATGCTCCTGGATTGCATCCCATGCTGTCCCCAGAAGGGCAGAGGGATGAACCATTCCATCCATGGAAAACCACTTTAATCCCAGAACACATCACTCCCAGATTTACTTGTTCCCAGAAGAGTTAAACAATGCCCCTGGATTGCATCCTGGGCACCAAAGTTTCCCTGAAGGTCAGGGGGATGGATGAACCAGTCCATCCATGGAAAAGCACTTCATTCCTGAACAAAACATTCCCAGATTTGGTTTCTTCCACAAGGGCTAAATGATGGCCCTGGATTGGATCCTGTGCACTCCCCTGAAGGACAGGGGGATGAACCATTCCACCCATGGAAAACCATTTCCAGAACACATCATTCCCAGACTGAGCTTTTCCTGTAAGGGCTAAAGGATGCTCCTGCATCCTGTGCACTCCCAAATTCCACTGGACAGGGGATGAACCAGTCTATCTATTGAAAGACACTTCATTCCCTGAACACATCACTCCCAGATTTACTTGTTCCCACAAGGGTTAAACGATGCTCCTGGATTGCATCCTGGGCACCAAAGTTTCCCTGAAGGTCAGGGGGATGGATGAACCATTCCACCCATGGAAAACCATTTCCAGAACACATCATTCCCAGATTTACCTCTTCCCACAAGGGTTAAATGGTGCTCCTCTGCACCCCTAAATTTCACTGAAGGACAGGGAAGGGCAGGATGGCCATGACATGGATCTGTGGCAGCATCTGAGGGGCATTTGAACTCTGTTGTTTCCTCCCCTTATGTTAAAAGTGAATCCTCAAAATCCCATAAAAATGATCTAAAACTCCCTACAAACACCTGGGATCTACAGCCAGGAATTCCTTGCTGATGTGATCAACGAGCACCACATTAACACGGTGAAATCAGAAAATATAAAGTACAGATTGGTCCTTTTTATCTGTCATCTTCAAAAGAACAAATAAAAAATTTTAAAAAAGAAGCCCACAAAGCCAATATCATTCTATGGTCTCGGCAATGTGTTAATTTTTAAACCCGATTATACTCACATTTCACGTTAGAAGAACAATTAGATTTTCTCCTGGTGGATTTTTCCAGAATCAGACATTCCAGGGCCATCAGAAATATTGTGAACATTTCTCCTGTGCCACAGATTGGGATTTTATTTCTTGGTGCCTTCATCTAACCCAATAACTCGTGCTGAAATTAGATCAGGCATTTTAGGAAGGGATTCAATCTTATTTTAAGGCTCCTCATATCTGATGCTGCATGAACCACATCCATTAATAATCTGTTCCAGTGCTTAATTACCCTTGTTAAGAATACAATTAAGAAATTGTCTGCTTTTTGTTTGACCTTTTTCTGTGTTCAATTTTCCTTCTAGTTCTATCAAAATTTTCTGCTCCTGTTTCTCCCAGATTCTCTCATAAATAGCCCTGCTCATACATAAATCTATTTAAAATACAAGCTCTCCTCTTCCTTGTCTAGAGTAAAAGTAGCTTATGTAGATAAAAAAAAATAAAAAAGGAAGAACAGAAAGAAGAAACATAAAATAAATTATTTTTAAAAGTGGGTGATTTATTAAAAATAAAATGAGTGGCTCATCTTGCACCATGGCTATTTTTAGACGAAAAGTTCAGCATTTAAGGTTCAAATCCAAGATGTTTGCTGATGCTCAGAATTTATTGTGGCAGCTCAAGTGCTAAATCCATCATCCCTTGGATATGATGCTCTCCATGGAAATATGGGGAGGAATAAAGGGGTTAGAGCTGGGGAAGGGCCTGGAGCACCAGGAGGGGCTGAGGGAGCTGGGAAGGGTTTGGGGCACCAGGAGAGGCTGAGGGAGCTGGGAAGGGCCTGGAGCACCAGGAGGGGCTGAGGGAGCTGGGAAGGGTTTGGGGCACCAGGAGGGGCTGAGGGAGCTGGGAAGGGCCTGGAGCACCAGGAAGGGCTGGGGGAGCTGGGATGGGGCTCAGCCTGGAGAAAAGGGGGATCAGGGAGGGTCCTGTGGCTCTGCACAGCTCCTGACAGGAGGGGACAGCCGGGGGGATTTGGGATCTTATCCCAGGGAACAGGGACGGGAGGAGAGGGAATGGCCTCAGGCTGGGCCAGGGCAGGCTCAGGGTGGACAGCAGCAGGAATTTCCCCATGGAAAGGGAGAATAAACATTGGAACAGACTGTCCAGGGAGGTTTGGAGTGCCCATCCCTGGAGGTGTCCCAGGAAGGGCTGGAGGTGGCACTCAGAGCTCTGGGCTGGGGACAAGGTGGGCATTGGGCACTTGATGGCCTTGGAGGCCTTTTCCATCCTCACTGGAATTCCTCAGTGATTCTGGGATTCTCTGATCCCATAAGAGCCTGTGGGGCCACCCACAGCTCTCTGGGATCCCTCCAGCTGCCCTTCAAGCCCAGAGCAGAGCCCTGAGGAATTGCTGCTGATCCAGCTGAGGGCCGGGCAGGGCTCCTGCCAGAGCTGTGGCGTTATTTGGGATTATTGACCCCTCCCAGCCTCACATTCACACAACAACCCCAAAGCCTTTCTGACAGCACACAGGTGACAGCCAGAGCACCCTTTTTTGGGTGTGTTTGTATCCCCCTGACTCCCACACAGAGTTTCCATGGGAAAACTGCAGAATGCCTCCACGTGGGAATTTTTAGTGCAGCTCCCAAACCTATCATCTCCCCAAAAATGTCCCTTTATAGCCCTGTCAATCAGTGTATAATTAGCTGGATTTACATGCAGAACAGATGGGAATTTTGGAAATGTAGCTTTTACTAAATGCATGTGAGGAGTTAAAAAAAAAAAAAAAAGAAGTACCATGACTTAGGGATTTAATATATTTGTATTCCTAAAGTGAGGCTGAGTTAAATTCAGTTCTATAAATATAGCCAGTAAAATGTGCAGCAAAAATGCCAAGAATTATTAATTACAAACAGCAACAACAAAGTTCTCTGGTATTCAGAGGAGAAAGTAAGAAAATACCACATTTCATTGTGAAAAATAAACATCAGGTCCATGCAGATGACTTCAGATGTCCTCTTTAAGGAGAATTTCCCAAGTTTTAGGGACATGAAATTCTGTCATTTTGGGCTAAGAATTTCCCTACCCCCTTCATGATGCCACCACAATTCACCAGCACTCGACAATTAAATATTTCTGATTGACTGTATCAAATATATATATATATAACTTTAGTCTTATCCCCCAAAATATCACATTTCATAGCTATTTACTCTTTCTTTTCCTGTGTTGTTCTTTAAATGTATTTTCTCCCTGTTGAAGTCCTGGGTCAGACTGAGTCTCCTGGTAAATTGAGGAGATAAAAGAACAGAGAAATGTGACTTTTTTCCCTTCTCCCTGCACACTTCCCAGACACTACACTGCTTTTTCACAGCTCACTTTAGAACAGGAAGAGAAAATAGAATGCCAAATTCAAAAGGAATAAAATGAATAAAAATCTCTGGATGAAAATGAGACCAATATTCAACATTTTGAAAAAAACCCCATCCTTTTAGTCCCTGTAAGACTAAAATTACTCACCAACTTACCTGGAATTGCTAAAGTAGAGCAGACAGTTAAAACAGGAGCTGCTGGCAATGGGATTTTTGCTCTGCCACTGCTCACAAGGGTTGAGGCTCTCAGATAAGGAGCTGAAATTCAGGTTCCCAAGCAAGTAAAAAAGTGTGGCATGAACTGGACCAAGAATTGTGCAGATTTTCTTGCCCTGTGCAGAAATTCTGCATCACAAAGCACTTTAAAACACATAAAATTGAGGTTTTCTTTTAGAACAGAGTCAATTTCTGGGCATTATATTTTGTATTTTACTATTTCAGTGGATACCCACCTCCCTCCCAACCAGCCACATTGGGAGCACCAAAATCAGGCCCTTTTTAGTCAGAATTACCATCATAAAAAGTGGTTGTAATATGATTAGTGCCAGAATTAGATTTATTATGTTCAAGAAGGAAATGAAGGGCAAAGAATCCAGGTTTGTTTGCCATGGGTATTGGAATAAACACAATAAGATGCCCAAAAATAATGCACTGAAGTGCCTGAACATCACACTGATGAGTGCTCAGTTTTTCCTCCTTGGGGCACAAACCATAAATTAATTATACCTTGGAAGGCAGCTTGGCTGCAGGGGCTGGGGAGATGAGGGGAAATAGATGGAAAAGACTTTCTTGGCTGTTCGGAAAATCCAAGGATGACAGAGGGATTTTTTTTACTTCCAATATAAACAAGTAGCCCAGAGTTAAAATAAAAAAAAAAAACCAAAAGATAATTAAGACAAATTATCAGGAAAACTGGACCTCCTGGCTTATCACATCTAATGATTTGTTCTTCTGGGCATATTTCTCAGGTTTTTTCCCTCAGAAAGGCATCAAGCTCCATCAGGCTAATTGTGAAAAATAGTCTCAGATTTTAACAGGTTTAGGTAATTCCTAAAGATAGAGAGCAGGACATATTGCCTTCCAAGCAATATCTTGTTGTTGAAATAAATTGGATCAGATCTATAGAATATAACCATGAACTTATCTGGGGAGTTGAACACAAGGGAATGTGAAGGACGCAGGAACTTTTCAAGTCAATAACACTGCCAAAGCCTGGGTATCACAAAACTTCAGGTACTGCCACGACAGGCAGAATGGAGAGATAATATTCAATAAATAGAGGGAGAGAAAAAGGATCTGTCAATTGGAAACAACCAAACATGCAACGTTAAACTCTTGAGTCTATTTCCAGAAATGACAGAAATTTCTGCTTCAAGCCTAAACTTTTGGTTTATCGCTTCAGACAGGAGCTGAAGTTTTATCTCAGGGAATCACGGAATCCCAGAACGGTTTGGGTGGAAGGGATCTTAAATCCCATCCCAGCCCTGCCATGGCAGGGACACCTCCCACTGTCCCCGGTGCTCCCAGCCCCAGTGTCCAGCCTGGCCTTGGGCACTGCCAGGGATCCAGGGGCAGCCCCAGCTGCTCTGGGGATCCCATCCCAGCCCCTGCCCACCCTCCAGGGAACAATTCCATCCCAAGATCCCATCCAGGGCATTCCCATGGAAGCCATTCCCCCTTGTCCCGTTCCTCCAGCCCTTGTATGAATTCCATGAGCCAGTTTAAGGTGATGTGTGTACTCACAGGGATGAACCTTCAGAATATAACTCAAGTTCCATTTCTGCTCAAACTCAGCTGTGGTTTCCCACATGGAAAAATGAGATTAGCAGGTAAATCCTGGTCGGAAAGCAGAGTCTGTATTCCATCAATACAGACTCTCATAAAATTCAATTGTATTTATATTTCTTTGAATTACCAAAACTCAACAACATGAGCTTTCAATAATAGCTGAGAGATTAATCTTTGTAGCATGTTAAATCATAACTTTCAAATGAATCTAGCATTTCTTTTCCTGAAGAGATGGTAGCAGTATGAGGCTTAAGACTTTGATTCAAAAAATTATCATATCTTTATTGAGACAGAGGGAAAAAAATTAAACTTTCTGTATGAATTACTCTGTACATATTTAATTTGTCTAAGTCAACAGGCTTTCCTCTACTTGTTCACATTTTTTTGTATTTAAACAGACCAAAGCAAAGAAAAAAAAAAACCTATCCAAAATGAGCAGAAATGTTATTTTGTGTCTAATGAAAAATATGGGATTATGAGGGAAATGCACTTGTGAAATGTAATTAAAGTTTACACCACTCATCCCCAGAATTCAGGTGCCTATTTAAAATGGAATATTTATGTCTGCATTACAGGGAGTTATTGTATCTGTAAGGACAAATGTTAATTATGGAGGCATTACCAAGACAGCCACAGAATTATTATTGTGACTTGCTCGGAGTTCTTTCCACTCTTGAATTCTGGAGAGGAATTGCAGTGAGAGTGGAACAACAAAGTGGAGATGAACAAATGTTCTTCACATCCTGGCAAAGCTTTGCTGAGGTGCTGGAGAAGCCTGGGAGGAAATATCCAATTCCAGAATTCAGCACCTGGTCCTGCCCTGAGGGGTTTCAGGAGGAGTCCTCGTGTCTGTCACATCCTCACACACCTCTCCTGTCCCTCTCCAGGGATGCTGTGACAGCTTGTCAGGGTGGGATGCCCTCAAAGCTGCAGCAGACCAGGACATCTCAGGGCTATCAGAGAGCACTTGGTGTTCCAGACGAGCGGCACTGGAGACTGAACATTGACAGGGATCCAGCCTGGCACATCCCATATTGCACAGCCAGCTCTGCCCAGGCCAAACAACAAGGCAGAAACACTGGCAATGATCTACCCTTGGAGTTTAACAAACAGCCAGCTCTGTGCAGTCAGCAGAAAAACCAGCTCCACTCTTCCCCTCCAACTTGTTAACCCAGCTTCAGATTGAAAATCAATGTCAGCATCATGCCCTTTGGCTTCTGATGGCTAAAAGTTGGCTTCTGAGGGTTCAAGGTTGGCTTCTGATAGTTAGAAGTTGTTTTCTGATGGTTAAAAGTTGTCTTCAAGTTGTACCACACAGAACCCCTGTCTCCTGTCTATTTTTGCAGGAACAGAACATATTTCTCCGTTCTTTCCGCCCTCCAATTTGTTAAACCAGCTTCAGACTGAAAATCAACATCAGCATGGTGTCCTTTGGCTTCTGATGGCTAAATAGTTGGCTTCTGATAATTAAAAGTTGTTTTCTGATGGTTAAAAGTTGTCTTCAAGTTGTACACAACAGAACCCATGTCTATTCTAGGTCTATTTTTCCAGGAACAGAACGTGTATCCAATTCTGCTGGGGGTCAGGCACGCTGACAGCAGCTGAACACTCTTTAAAAAAGTGTTTTACTGTAATTATGCTCATTTGTACCACAGAGAGATGCAGGTTTTTTGTTAGCACTAAGTTTTGTTTATAAAAATTGCCTTTTCACTCACCAGGTAAAGTGAGACTATAAAAACGACGTATGTGCTCATGAAATCAGATTTAAAAGACCACAGCATGGCAGAAGAGTGGAAAAGAAATAATAAAGAGTGTTTTGCTATAAACACTTATTTTTACATGGAACATTTACCCATCCAGACCCACACAGAGAGTGCTTTGCACAGCTCAGGTTTGAACAGTGGAGGATCAGCACCAAGAGTTACTTTAGCTCGGAGCACACCTCCAAAATGAAGAGCTCCTTTTAATCTGTCAGCTTCTATTTCTGTTAATGTTGTCTGGAAACACCTTTAACTAAATGGCTGAGCATGGAAAATTAAATGTTCTCCAGGTAAAGAAGGTTTATGGGTCTTCATGTGAAGCCTGCAACAGCTGGGGAAAGGCAGAGGCACCTCTGGCCTGGGCTCCTCAATGGATGTGGAGATTTTCTGTTGGTATTGGACCAGCAGGTACAGTGCTGCAGAGTTCCCTACTCTCCTTTAGAAATGAGAAGGGGAAGAAAAGTGCCAAAGTATTCCTGTCATACTTCTCTGGACATGCCCCAGCACAGCAAGTGGAGTTCTCTGTTATACTTGGCACATGCCCTCGTCTACCAAGGAAAACTCTGATTTTTGTCCATGCCCTTCTTTTGGCTTTATGAACCCCTACCCACACAGATACCCAGAGAGGTTCCAGACCTGCAGGTGTTCCTGCACAATCAGACATTTAATCCTTTCAAACAGAACCCAGAGTTTGAAAGAATCATTCCTGCTTCATTTTGGGTCCTGTGCATGCTGAAGTCCTCCGAAGAGGCTCAGTAATTCCCGAGGAGGTGGGGAGGAGATGGGAGGCCATGGTTCTAATGGGAAACCTTCAGGCTATCAAAGTGCTCCGTGAAATCACCAGGGATGAAATCCATATTTCCCCACTGAGTTAAACACGACCTGACAATGCCAATGAACTTTCAGAGAACTGACAGACAAATTACAGCGTGCGTGTGCTAAGCCACGTCGAAACCTTCATTCCTAAAAGCCATCCTGTCAGGAGCTGTAAACACTGATAGCACCCAGCATTCTCTTTCTCCCTCCCATGGCACGTCCTTCCTGCATACAGACTGCTTCCAGACCCTGCAGATGATTCAGTTAATTGCTAATTAAAGTCGTTTTGACCTGGAAGAAAGTGAGGAACACCGAGGTGTTTCTGGTCACAGTCAGGAAAGATTTGTTGTTCGTGTCTAAAGATCTCCACCAAGAATCCGTCCCTTCCCACGCTGTCCTAAATTATTCCTCCACATTTGAGGATTTGGTTTGTGGAGTTCTGTGCATTTATTTATTTATTGCTTTTATTCCCTGAAAGTTATGAGCAAACAAAGGCAGCCCACAACCTACGTGTTCATACACACATCAGGAGGAATTTCTCCATGGAACAAAAAAGGTGGTCAGGCATTGGAATGGGCTCCCCAAGGAGGTTTGGAGTCCTCACCCCTGGAGGTGTCCATGGAAGGCCTGGATGTGGCACTCAGGGCTCTGGGCTGGTGATAAGGTGGGGATCAGTCACAGGGCTTTTCCAACCTGAACAATTCCAGGATTGTGGATAGACAACACTGGGATAGGATGCATGACTACAACAGGATTTGGTTGGATGCCTCTTAAGCTGAAGCTGCAGGGCTGGGTTTTACTAACTCCTTCTACACCTTTAACCACAGTCCAAGGCTCTCCCTGGAGGGAGAAGAACTGAGGAGAAATGTTGGTCACCAATCTCCAAAACACCTTTTAAGATCTGTATCACCCCTTTTCCTGCCAACATTCATCCTCCCTGCCCAGCTCCTGTCCCTATTTGCCATCCTATCATTGCCCATTTCACCTCCTGCTGAAACTCCCCAATCTCAAGTGGGAACACTTGAAATTTGGAATTCCCAGCCCTGAGCCAGCTCCAAGACAACTCACTTCAGCCAATGCTGCAAAATGAGCGTGAAATTGCAAAATGAACAATATTTGCCCTCTTATTTATTTTATTTATTCCTGCTTCAAACCAGTTCTGTGCAGATCAGATTCTGCAATCATTACTCATGTCCCAGGATATTTTATTCACGTGCCAAGCTCCTGTCAGACCAAATCAGATCATTCCAAGGAAAAAAATGCCTTTTTGGGGGAACAAAGAGCAGGGAACTGGGCTCACAGTAACTCGTGCAATGTTTGTCCTGGCTGGCTGACACAGCATTTGGCTGGGAAGCATCAGAAGTGGGTTTGGTTTTTTGGAGAAAGTTTCATAGATTCATTGTTTCTCCAGGAAAGTGAGAAATCCTGCTGGGAAAAATAACAATCACCCAAAGTGAACAAGGAAAATGTGATGATTTTCTGCAAGAAAAAAAAGGGATTTAATTTCAGATCAAATATTTTGCTGTTGTTGCTGTACTTTCGGTGGCGAGAAAGCTTTATTTAGTCACCAACCCAATTTCCAGGGTGTTTCAAAAAAGACCTCTGGTTTGGCTGTCCCTCTTGCCTTTTCCCTCCTTTCACCATATGCTGATCTGACATTCCAATCCATCACAGAGCAAGGCTGTCAGATCCTCCCTCTGGAGTTCTTACTAAACACTCCTGAAAACAACCGCACAGCTCTATCGATCTTACAGCAAATAATTTAAAAAAAATTAAAAATAGGAACTGCAGCCAAGCCAACAAGATTCCAGGGGAGACCTTGCAAGCTTTTCTCTTTAATGTTCCAGTAACCTGGGTTATTAACAGCACTGATATCAGTATCACATCACTGATATATTGAGGTCAGCTCAAATTTGGGCCTGACAGAGGAGGAGTCAAACATCTGCAGGGAAAATTTCATGCTTGAGGTGGGAATGAATGTGTGCAATTCCGTGGCCTGTGTTCTGCAGGAGATCACACAAGATGATCATAGTGCTGCCATCTGGCCTTGAAAATCTATGAATCTGCACGGAAATTCTCACTTGAACTTAGCTGACCTCTCTCCGAGCCCATCTGTAGGTTGAATATTCCCATTAAAATGCAAGCCAGGCACACTTCACCAGCCTCAATCAGCTCCATTTGATGGAGCCACTGATGCTGGATTTTGGCAATGAAAAACCCAAGAAAACACAAGGAAAAAAAATGCAAGCATTTCTATCTATAAATGCAAACAGCAGAAAAAACTATAAATTAGCAGCCCCTACTGCCACCAGAACATTTTAGGGACTGCCTCCCCAAGGAACTGCTGGCACTGAGTTCTGAAGAACAACCTGGATAACCCAGTGCTGATGTTTGCATGGGAAATATCCCAGGAATTAACTTGGCTGAGGTGGTAGAGGAAGGCTTGCACAGAAAGTGGTTGGGACCACAGGAAGCTCAGGAAGGGCAATCACACAGGTTTTAAGTGAGAAAAGTGTAAAGGAACACACAAGGGTAAAAATCTTCTGCTTCAAGTTGCAAAGATTTCTCTTTTTTTTTTTTTTTTTTCTGTAATAATCGTTCACCCAAGGCCTGGCTTGAAATCTGGAATTAAAAATCCAGCAGAATGGGGTTTTTAAAGAGTTGGAGTAGCAGAGTGAGGTGGAAATCCTCCTCCAAGGCTGGGCAGATTCCTGGTGTAGGCTCCCCTCTCCTGGGGCCAACCAGACTTCCAAAAACTTCTCCTGTGTTTCACTCTTAATAACCTACAACTAACTACCCTGCAAAAATTTTGGAACAAATATTTTTGGTGGTTCTACAGGAACAGTGGGAGCCTGCTCCGGATTTATTGCTGCCTATTTTGCATTTAGATGTAACTAAGAGTGAAGGGAAGGAAAAAAGGGAAAAACTGGGTATCAGCAGGAATTTTTATTCCTGAGGGTTGGGTTTGCTGGGGGGGAGGTTGCTTTTTAGTTTATTTGGTTTTTATAAATATATATTTTGGATCCAATGTTCTTCATTCAGCTGGATCTCGGTCCCCATGAAAGCATCTTGTGTAGGATCAAATGTGGGCTATTTCCAGCAAGTTACTTGGGGAAATATATTCAGAAAGAGACTGGATCCTGCTGATGGAAAACAAAAACAAACAAAGAGACAGGCCAGGAAGGAGATCTGAAGAGAAGGAAGTAATGAAAGGAGCATTTGGGGCCCTGCTATTATTACAGTGTGTCCATCCCCTTCTCCCTCACTCCCAGCACTGTGGGTTTTAATTGTCCCCTGAAGAAACAGTTCTGTGGAGAAACCCACAGGGAGCAAAGGCTCTGTCAGGGACAACCAAATTAATTTCTCTGTTGGAAGCATGATTGTGACTTCAAACCCCAGAACAATGTATTTTTAGCAGTTTGGACCATCTTTCTTTACAGCAACTCATGTCCTTTATCCTTTGGAGGCTGAGCCCTGGTAGCAAACACCTATTTAGGGACACCCCAGACGTGAGGATTGGGAGGTCTGGCTGCAACATTGCCTCAGCTTTGTCAAATCAGGACAAATCTCATTTGAATGCTTTGGAGGTGGCCCAACCAGCATGAAAAAGGAAGGGATTTCTGCTCATTCAAACCATGCCATCCCACTGTGCAAGGGGATAACAAGGCAGATTTTGCAGCAATAAGGCCCACTGAGGCCTGTTAGAGGCTGTGATGTAGCTGCCACCACCAGAAAATCCTTAACCAGCAGATTATTGGAGAGGATATCCAGAAGAATTCTCTCTCAGAGTTGTTAAATTCTGGCCCTGGACATCTTCTCGTGGCCACTGCCAGGGGAGGGACACGATGGCAGATGGTCTCAGGGCTGTCCCCCACTCTGCCCTGAGTGCTGCCACTGGGCCTGAGAGGGCTCACTGCTGCTCTGGCCCTTTTGGAGCAATAAAGCTTGGAAAAACACAAAAATCCCCCCCAGTGTTGTATATTAATATGTGTTCAGCAAAAAACAAAATCCTCTGAGAACTCCCTCCTCTCACAGCTGAATACAGAAAAGCACCAAAGAGGCAGAGGAGGCCTCACGTCTTCGGCCTCACTTCTTCAACCTCACTGTCCCATATCAGCCTCACTTCTTCAGCCTCACTGTCCCATATCAAGGATGTTCCTCTTAGATCAGGCAAACTTGCTCTTTTTCCAAAAAACTCCCTCATAAACCCTCACTTTTTACAGAAATTTCCCTGCAAAGGGCAAGGCCTGGCTCAGCCCTATGGACAAGGGTCCCCACCCCAAACTTTCCTGGGTTACACAGCAGCTGAGGTTCCCAGGGGTGTTAGAGATCCCTTTCCCATGACATCAAAAGCCCCCAAACTGGTAAATGTCCAAATATTCTCTGGAAGAAAACTGCAGGAAGAGATGTGAAGTATCCTTAGTGATACTTCCATCAAAAAAGAGCTGAAACCACCTTTCTTGTCAGAAGAAATACTTGCACCTCTATAGGATTCTTTCTCATAAAAGATCCTTTCCCAAAAATATTAGTGAGAAAACACAGCAAGGCAAGTCCAGCTGCCTGGCATCTGAATCTATTTTCTTCTTAGTTCTATATATTTCTTAATTATGAACATGTTCTCCTTTGTACTGATACGTGGGACTAATTAACATTTTCAACAGCATTTTAGATGCATCACACTGATTCCCAAAAGACCCTACATTTGTACCACACATTTTTCAAAAGCTGTTTTGTGCATGTTCTGTTTATTCTACTTTAAATTGTATTCTTAAAAAAAAAATATATATATATATATGAAATCCCTCACAAAAATGAGGGGGAAAATAATCCTTCATGCCCTCAGCTTTTGCTGAATTGTCCAGTGCAATTTGTGAAGTCAGAGAACAAAGTTTGGCTTTGCCTGTCACCCACATGTCTAAAAAGCTCTTATGTTTAAAACAATATCAGCGACTTCAGGGCACTCAGAAAATCACAATTCCTGACAAAAGTTTCTGTTTGGTTGGCACAAACCTATTAACTGTGCTGAAAAGAGTGACAGTAATTGCAACTGGCTAAGGGTTGATAAGAAAACTCGGGCTGCTAATTTGAAAGAAAATTTACAGACTGGCAAAGCCGTGTCAGACAAGGGAACCAAAGATAGCTGCACTTGGTGGGTTTTAATTCAAGGCAAAAAAAAAAAAGGAATGAATTCATAATACTTGTATTCTAACAAGAGACTTTTTCAAAGTGATAACTTTATCACCTTTTGTATCTCAGTCCATCAAAGTCTGCTCACAGAAAAATGACCTTTGCCACAGACCAAACCTGACCCTTCTTGCTCAGTTATAAAATAAACATAAATAGAGGACAGCAGATCTGACCTAGTAACACTGGCAGAGATTCTGTGCTGCAGGCCCTGAAGCTGTGGCTCATAAAAGAATCGAGGTTTGCGATTCAAGAGAGAGAAGAACTGAACTCTGCAAACAGAAAATAAAACTCTCCTCCTTGGCCTCAGGGGGTTCAAGCAGGAGAAGGCACCAAGTGCCCCCTCCCACCAGGGCTGGCAGAGCTTCACTGCTTAAATTAACCAAAAATAAATAAAATCTCAAGTCTATAAAGCTGCAATTGCCTTCAGGTGAGGTTTTGGATCACCCTGGAATGGGATGTCCTTTCTCAGCCTCTCCATGTCCACACAGTCTGCCCCATCATCACCATCTCATCCCTTTTCTCTTGTGCCCTTCTCCTGCGGCTCAAAAACTTCCTGAGGGCAGGGAAGGCTCCACTGTGGACTCCCCTGGTTTGTAGGATTAAATTAAAGCATCTGTGGCTCCTCTGTAATGGGATTACCAGTGTTCTTTTATCTGAGTTTCAAAGCAGCTCAGCAGAGTGACCTTTCCTCAAGTATTTCCCTCTGATTCTTTCTGATCTGCATTTTTTTTTTTTCTTTGTTAGAGGAAGAACTAAAAGATACAGCAGAAACCCCTGGATGTGGCAGGGGTTTCTGGATCCCTGACAGTGTCCAAGGCCAGGTGGAACACAGGGACAGTGGAAGGTGTCCCTGCCCTTGGCAGGGGTGGCACTGGATGGGCTTTAAATTCCCTTCCAACCCAAACAATTCTGGGATTCTAAATCCCTGTAGGTGACCACAGCACAGGAGAGCTGCAGCTCCTATAAAATCTTCTGGAAATTTCTGGGAGTTATCTCTGCCATGAATATGAAACACAGCCTCTGCTTATCCTTGACCAGACACAACTCTGCATTTTAATGCTCCCGGAGCGTTCGGTGGCTCGCGGAGAAGAGCACTTTTGTAATAAGGTTTGATAAAACATCACCCTTGGGAGAGCTCGTACATAAACACCTCCAAAGAGTTATGCAAGCCTAGCGTGCAGCTCTCATGACAACACATCCATCCAGCATCAACCTAGGGCTTAAAAAGGTTCCACCTCTGCATAGCAATGAGCTTTTCCTCGGAGTAATCCTCGCTCTCAACAAGGAAAGCAAAGGGAAGCACAGAAGGGCCCCTCCCTCTCCTAAATCTTGACTTGAAATTATTGTTTTTGGGATGAGGATTAAAGCCAGGAGTTTTGCCAGCAATAGCAAACACGTTGTTTGCACAAGAATCACCTCCCCCAAAAGCCAGCTCGGTGTCATCTCAGATTTTTATGATGCCAGCTGACAGCCAGGGTTTCTAAGGAAACACCGATATTGGGGGAGCTGCAAGGAGAGAAAGAAAAGGACAGAACCTAAAAATAAGTGTCACACGCCTCTTCCAGACATGAGAACCACCTGATAAAGAAATTGTAAACATCTTGGGACGGTAACATTTCTAAGACACCCACAAGGCTCCACCCAAGCAGGATCATCTTGCACGGAACAATATTTTGCTCAGAGGGAGTTTTGCTTTAGAAATCACCTTCTTTTAAATATATTTAAATATGCTGACTGCATTATTTCTGAAATTATCTAGAATAAATGGGATAATTTTTGTTCTGGGACAGTGCAGCTCCCATTAGGACTTGAAGTTTTAAGTGGAGCATGAATAGGAATTTCCTGATTTTGAGTGTCGATGGTTTTCATGCTGGAAGTATAATCTGGTTTTCTTTAATTAAACTGGAATGGGTTTGGGGAGCAAAAAGAATACCCCTCTCCTGGAGCATTGACAGGCCATGCTGGAATCAGACATCCAGAACACTCCAAACTGCACTAAAAATTCCAAAAGAAATGACACTTCAGCACAGCAAGTTAAACACTTTTTATGTCAAGCTCTGGAAGTAAAATATCCTCAGAATATTTTTGGAATGGCCAAACCCTCCAATTTTTCAAAATGTCATTGTTTGTCCAATTAACCCAGGAAATCTCCTCTCAGAGGGGGATGATCAGAGAGATTTCTTCCTTTCTGCTGAAATGAGAGCTGTGCTCTAAAAAGGGGCTCCAGCCGGGTCTGTAACAACACCAAAGACAAATTCCTGCTGAAATAACTTTGACACAAAGCTCACTAGAAGCACTTAAGTATTTCACCATCCCTCCCAATTACGTGGGCAACCACAACCAGCGCACAGTTACGAGATGATTTCACTGAATGTGACTACTGGGCTTTAGGCTATGCATAAATATTCAAGGTTTTACTCCCAGACAGTCACTAATGAACTCCATGTACACATCAGGAGAGAAATATTTGTAGAACTGAAGTCAGAATGTTTCAGTGGGTTTTTAGAAACAGCAGCCAGACAGATATTTGGGGGTATAACTTTGATGTTTTGTGCTGATAGTGTTTAGGCTGAGATGCAGAGGACGTTGGTCTTTAACCCTTCACTCTGAGCACCATGATTTACCCTGAAATCTCTCTCTGCATTGGGGTTCCAATAATTCTTGTACTGGTATTTCAGGTTTCCCAGAGCAGCTGTGGCTGCCCCTGGGTCCCTGGAAGTGCCCAAGGCCAGGTTGGACAGGGCTTGGAGCACCCTGAGGAAGAGGAAGATGTGCCTGCCATGGAAGGAGTGGGATGGGATGAAGTTTAAGGTCTCTTCCAACCCAAACCATTCTGGATTCTGTGAAATCAGAGAAGAAAAGCCTGTGGAATCACCAAAAGTTATTCTCAGAGGAGTACAGGGATCTACCCCAAGGAGCTGCTGTAGGGAGGAGATTGGTGGCTCCTTTTCCAGCCTGCCTGCCTGCCTGCCTTTCTGACTTTATTCAGGCTCTTCCACCAGGCTGGAAGAGTGTTCTAACATGTGGAAACTCATTTGTAAGTGCTCCCATGGATCGTGTGCAATGAAAGGACTCATCTGCTGTCTGAGGCAGGTTAAAGCTTTACAAATCCGAGCAGACATTACCTTGGCTCCCCCTGCTCCTGTCTGGAACAGCTCCAGCTGGAGCCCAGAGATGGGTTTCAATTAGCAGCACACACTCAGCTGAAATGGAAAGCAGGATAAAAAAGCCCCCCTTGCTTTTTGTCTCTCTCATTACAGCCAGAACCACACAAATTGATTTGTGCCGTCCCCGAGTTTGGGCTTTTCCAGGTTTGATTCATTATGATAAAGCAACAGAAAATAAATCCTCATGCCTGATTTAGCAAGTGGGCAGGGCATCCCCCAGCCTGACTAGCCACCCTGAACTTTGAAATGCTGGATTCCCATCACCATTCCCCTCCTTCCAGGCTGCTGAGGATGCAGGAGGGGAGAATCTCCAGTCCACCCCACCACAGAACGCTCCAAAGGCCGAGGAGATGGAGTGGCTGCCATTTGAAATGTGATTATGGCGGATTAAACTCTTCATTTCTGTGACAAAATCTTAATAAGGGCCGGAAACTACTCTGAGGAAGCTTAGAAATATCTGCAATTGCTCAGGGATTCTTGGCGAATAAAAAGGGGAGGAGAAAACATGAGAGGATGAAAAAGAGGAAAGTTTTCACTCATGTTATGAAGCACTCACCAGATTTCCAAACCTTCTCCAGGACACTCCTTCCAGGGACCTTTTGGGACCTTGGACAGCAAACAGGACAAGTTCCACAGCAGTTCATGTCAATGCCTCTTGGTTCCAGGAGCGCCTTCGGCCTCTCATGGTGCTCCTCACTTCATAGAATCGTTAACTCTAAGATCATCAATTCCAATCATTAATCATGAGACTCTTCATTAGGAACCCAGAATGCCTTTAAAATTAAAATACAGTAGACCAATAAATATGAAATCTTGCCCTAATTTCTAAATAACCTTTTTTTTTTTTTGTAATTGATGTACATATTTCACTTTAAATTCTAATATTTAAAATTTCCCAGTTACCATTCTAAAGATTTTTCCCATTATTTAATTCTAAATAATGGGAAAAATCTCTAGAATGGTAACTGGGAAATTTTAGAATTAGAATTCACATTCTCTTCTCCCTTCTCATTTTCCTGGTAAATTTTTTGCATATCTCCAGGTCTCTAAAATTCCCTTCCATGTTTCTCCACACAAAATAAGAAATATGACTCCTTTTATCTCTGAGCACATTTCCCAGTGGAGCAGTTTCAGCTCCAGGCTCAGCTCGCTGGCCACAGTGCCTGCAAATTGATTTATTCCTCATAATGGTCAAACTTTGTCATCCAAATGCTGGGAAACGCCGTAATTCAATCTTTGCATGTCCTTTAACTTTCTTTTATCTCTCTGGCTGTTTTAACAACTGCTAAAATGTTCAAGGCAAGCTTTTATGTATTTATGAAGCAGCCAAAAGCAAGGCAAGAGATTAGAAGGAAGCTGGATGTGTTACTTAAAGCAGCAGATATGAAAAACAATATTTTTATTTGAGTTTTGAAGATTACAATGAAGCAGCAACAGAATCCCTCAAAATATCACTAAAAAAAACCCCTTTGGTTAAAACCATGGTCCAACTAAAGGCTTTAAAACCCCAAAAAATCAGTGTTTATTTCTCTTTTATCTGTCTAATAAGTTGAATTTGGGAGTTTTTTTGTCCTTATACAAATGTACTTGTGCATGGATGTAACAAATACATAAATTTCTTGCCCATCTGTGCTGCAGATTTCCAAATGCACAGGGACAGACATCCCTGACCTGTACATGCTCAACAAAATCCCTCTTTTTAACTGTAAAATGTTGCTAAGCATTTGTTCATGTTTTATGGAACACACCAACTTGTCTTGCACTTTTTTCTATTCCCAGCTCTCCTCACTTATATTTATTTAATGTTCTGCTCTCCACTTGTGGCTTCGTTTCTTCCACTGAAAATCATATTCAGCAAAACCTGCTTTTCTTGAAGCTTTGTCATTATTTCCTGAATTTTAAGATCACTAATCAACTTCTCCACTTTGATTCTGACTATTAGAACTCAAGTTTTAATCTGTCATTCCCCTGCCTTATAGGGGTGATAATGTCTGGTTTTATAGGGTTTTTTTTTGTTATGTTGTCATGGAAAAACTTTTTTTTACTGAGATTTAAGGAGGGAATGGATTTGGTATTGTTGGCTTAAATAAAATATAAATTCCTATTTCTGTTTTCATTTAGTATAGTTTTACTGTCTGAACCAGCTATTGGAATATCTATATTTTCCACACACAAGTAATTATATTATAATTTAATACACAGAGTTTACTAAGTAAGATCCACTCCCAAAGAGTCCAAGTGTAATTTCTCTTGTTTATTCCTTTCTGAAAAATATCAGATTACCAAAAAGACCATCTGGATTGATTCTGGGCTTTTATTATTTAATTAGGCTTTAGTGACAGGGATAGAGGTTTCAGAAGCACTTCAGGACAAATTATATTTCATAAATTATTTTCCTGAATAGGGACTTTTAGTCTGGGCTCGAGACAGGGCCTAACTTAAGGGTATAAGCTCAGTTTTGATTCATTCAGTAGCACCTCTGTGAGAGGAATATTAGAGCAGCCTTAAAGCATCTAAGTGTTCCAGGGCAGAGATGTTTATTAGGGATTTCATAGCCCATCCTTCAAACCAGACCTTAACCAAATTCCCCAAGCTGACAGAAATAATAAAGTTCCAGGGATTCTTACTGAAACACTTTAATATCTAAAGATGAGCCTACCTCTCCTTTCTAAGATCATTTCAGTAAATTAGTATTGAGTTATACAACCTAATGAGGGAAATTAATTTCCTTAAATTACCTTCCGTGAGTGAAAACAGGCATAAGGAATATAATCAGATTTTTTTTTTTTTTTTTTGCAGAGGAAAGAACCACAGTGAACGGAACAAACTGGGATGTCTGGGATGGAAAAGCACTTCATTTTCCTTCCAAAACAATTTTACATAATAATTCTATTTTTATCCTCCCTCTGACTTCTATCCAATCTCTCTCCACTTCAAAAAGATTTGATGATTGCTTTTTAGCAATAAGATAAAGATGAAGCTTTTTAATTTCTTAGGTATCAATTGCACACAACCAACAGTAAATCTAAATATTACCTATTTATGATTTCTTCCAGGATCTTTGAATTTCCTCAGAAATATTTCTTTGGATAGGAACTTTCGATATAAATAAAGTGGGACAGATTTTACTCCTTCTGTATTATTAACAACTCTTCCAAAAGTGCAGTTTTCTGGTTTTATTTTAGGAGGCATCTCCAAATCCAGGCTTAAGCATTAATATTAACAGCCAGAATATGACCCTGTTGCGTTCAATTCCTGAAGCATGCTTCTGTGAATTCATGAAAAGAGATTTTATGGTTTTGAGAGAAAAGAGACAGTTTGAAATTATAAAAAAAAAAAGAAAAAAAAAGAAAAAAAAAGAAAAAAAAAGCAAACAATGACAACAACAATGCCCCAAAATCCAAATAAAGCAACCCCCAAACCCAGTGGAATGTCTTTCCCACTGGACAAGTCTGTCCTGACAACTTCTTTCCCAACAAAGAGTGGGAAGTGCTGTGGGATGGATGCCATGCTGGGCATCCCTCCATGGAGATGGATCAGCTCAGCTCCTCTGGACTCTCCTCTGCCCCAAAGGACATCCCAGATTTCTCAGGTCACCATGGAATCACCTCCCATAGACTGAGATGTTCCAATCTCATCGGGGCAGGGATGGGGCAGCCACAGCTCCTCTGGGCACCCCCTGTGCCGGGCTCCCACCACCCTCACAGGGAAGAATTCCCTCCTGGTGTCCCATGTGAACCTCCCCTCTGTCAGCACGAGGCCATCCCTGTGTCCTGGCATTGCAGACTCTGTAAATCACCTGCAGCAGGTCCCACAGAGCTCCAGGGAGGGTGGGGAGGGCCACAGCTCCCAGCATTCCTGGAAGGACACGGCAGTCCTGAGTCAATGACACATTTTATGAAAAATCCTTTCCTTAGGATCTTTTCTCCTGAGAAGCTGAGAGGCCTCAGGAACAACATGTAAGCAATGGTTATCTGCTGCTGTGGAATGCAACAGGGGCATCTGGGATTGGTCTCATGTGGTTGTTTCTAATTAATGGCCAATCACAGCCCAGCTGGCTCAGACTCTCTGGTCAGTCACAAGATTTTATTATCATTCCTTTCCTTTCTAATCCTTGCTTGCCTTCTGATGAAATCCTTTCTTCTATTCTTTTAGTATAGTTTTAATATATCATTTTCTTTTAATATAATATATATCATAAAATAATAAATCAGCCTTCTGAGACATGGAGTCAACATTCTCCTCTCTTCCCTCATCCTGGGACCCCTGTGAGCACCACCACAGCCCTGGAGCCTCATTCCATGGGTTTTAGCAGCTCAGCAAAGACCTCAGGCAGTGCAATCCCTGCTCCTTTCCTGGGGAAGCCTGCCAGCTGTGTTTCCAGGCCAATTATTGCTTCCACAAAGCGCTCTAAATCTGTCAGCAAGCACAAGTGTGAAGTGCAGAATGAAAACACCGTGAGGATTGCGAGCCACTTGTTACGAGAGGAGTTTCTTCTTGCAGAGGGAGCACTGAGAGTTGGCTTCCCAACAGCAGCACCGCTGCCAAACTCAGGTGTTAAATGCTATTAACACACACCAATATGTTTGTACTCTTTTTTTTTTTTTTAATTGGAAAATAGATGTTTATTCTCTGACATCTGTGGGATAAATGCTTTGCAAGCTACTGTGGGAAATCCAGGAAGGTTCCAAGGATTTCTCCCTGGGAGTATGAGGAAAGGGAGATAATGCATTTTATCTACAGGAGTTGCCGTGGATATGGACACATTTTCATAAAATAAAAGTAAATTAATGAAAGAGTTGCAATGATTTTCCCAAATGCACAAATCCCCACATCTTCTCACATCTTCAGCATTATTGCTGGGTACAGAATTATGGAATTATTTAGGCTGGGAAAGGCCTCCAGGATCATGGAGTCCAACCTGTGACTGATCCCAGAGCACTGAGCGCCACGTCCAGGCATTCCTTGGACATCTCCAGGGATGGAGACTGCAACCCCCCCTTCCAATGCCTGACCACCCTTTCCATGAATAAATCCTTCCTGATCTCTAGCCTGAAGCCTCCCCTGGCACAGCTTGGGGCCGTCTTCTCTTATCTTGCCAATACTGAGTTGCTTTGCTGAAAGGTGGGAAAGCTTCTTCGTTTGGATTCTTCATGTGAGGAATCTCCCATGTCAAAGCTTCTCATCCAAGGTGATTTCTTCTCCTCAGACCTGTGATTAAAGGCTGAAGTGTGATGTCACCCCCAGAGCTGCTCAAACACTGCAGGTGCTTTGGCTGGGCTCCTCAGGAGAGACTGATTTCCACCTGAAGCTTCCAGGTTTAACTCTCCTACAAAACCAGCCCTGACCCAGGCTGAAAGCTCTCCCAGACTGTCAATATTCTCAATATTCCCCACATTCTGGCTCCAGGCTCAGTCTCAGGGCTGCGTGCTCACCCTCAGTGGCTGGAGAGCTGCAATTGCCAAAGATTTGCTTGGAGACCCCTCAGGAACCTCCTGTTTCATGGGGTGCAACTTGGGAAGATATTGTGTGGGAAAAGGAGACACGATTTTATAATCAGCTGAAAAAAAACGACAGGATTGATGGTGACTGTCAAGCTAATTATGGAATGAATCATGTCTGGCTCTGCAGTTATTAGTCAAAGTAATTCATTATTTGCTTAAAAATAACATTAAAATTTAACCAATAAAACCATTTATTGATGGCTGGTCTGATTTTTTTTTTTCCTTTCCCTTGTCTAAATGTCATCCTGGTTAAGAAAACCTGAAAGAAAAAGTCATTAAATCATCTTAGTCACAAAAAATCCATCTTTCATCATTTAAATAAATAGAAAAGTGAGACATTATCTGACAGACATTTGGGCTTATCAGTTATGCAATGAAATATTAGAGGTTTTCTGCAGGGGACTCACAATTAAATAAAACATTATTTTTACTAAAATACTGTCATTATTTAAAGGTAAATAACATAAATAAAGGTAAATAAATATCTGGAAATGTGAACTCTCCCCATGTTTTTTCCATTTCCATACCTCAGCCTTCTCTCTCTATCCCAGTAACAATTCCTACCCAGACAAAAGTTCCTGGATTTTTTTCCTGTTGAACTGCCTTGGTTGTTTGGTAATTTCTGCCTTTCCTGAAGAAGTGAGCAGGATTCCAGGGCACCTGGCATGGGATACAGGAGGGTGACCCCAATCCCCCAAAACTTGCACCTATTGCTGTGTCTCACCTTGGCTTCTCCTCAGCAAATCTGCCAGGAGTCTTGAACAAAACATCTGGATTTGGAGCAGGTGGAGAAAATAACAGAAGGGGAAGCCAGAAAAACAATGGGAAAGGCAATCAGAAAGTTTGGCATTCCTTCCAGCCTGGATCTATCGGGATTTGCGCTGCAGTATTGATTATGGCAGTGTCCTGAAACACAAGGTTAGGAAGGGAAACAGATTTTTTTGCTCCAAAGTTAAACTGGGAAAATAAACCAGAAGAGAAGGACAAAACCCAGGCAGGTGCATGGTGGCCCAGAAGATCCCGGTTTCAGGGCTGGAGCTCGGTGTGGTTGGATGGATTTTGGCTCCATTTTCACTCATCTGACCGATGCCTTTACGCAGGAACGAGCAGAGCTCTTCGATTGCTCCTCAGAAAATAAATAAACTCTGCCTCCAAATGAGTTAAATGGCTTGAAAACTGAGCTCCTCAGATTTTATTAGGGCTTGAAGAGCTCCAGGTGTTCCTAAGCCGAAATCAATGGGAAGATTAGCTGCAGGAGTCTGCCAGGAGATTAGGGACAAGGCGGGCATCGAACGGGGGCCGATGGATCCAGAGCCTGAGCACTGTCCCTCGGGATGGGAATGAGCTGCACAGGAGCTCCTTCCCACCTTCCACCCACCTGGAATTCCGCACAGAGCACCACCAGCCACCCACGGCGCAGGGCTGGAATGAGATGAACTTTAAGGTCCCCTCAAACCCCAATTTTTCCATGGTTCTGTAGGAGAAATTCATTATTCTAAAGCTTTTTCATTAGGGATCCCTTTGTCACACTCCAGATCATTTAAACCTGATAAATTTCCTAAGAACTTCACAAAATCTTATCACAAATCCCAGACAAAATCTTATCACAAACCCGCAAATCCTTGGGTTTGAAGGAACTTAAATCCCACCCGGTTCCACCCCTGCCATGGGACCTTCCACAGACCAGGCTGCTCCAAGCCCCGTCCATCCTGGCCTCAAACACTTTCAGCAGGATTTCCAAAAATATAATTCCTGACAAAATCCATTGAGGAACACCTTTGCCAAGGCTGCATTTTCACCCTTGCTGTAGCTTTGGGCACGAGCAAACCTGCAGCCTCTACACCTCTGTCTCCCTAAGGGGATTTTTGTGCACCTCCATTGAAATACTTCTACAGTTCCCACAAGAAATTCAATTACAATTCCCACGGATGGCAGAAGTTACAGCCTGCCATTCCATTTGATTTAATATTGATATTTTTCCTTTGCTTGCGTGTCAGTCAATGCCCCACATTAGGATGCAAAACTCCCTGAGCATTTTTAGCAATGTAACAGCTTTTTGATGTATTTTTCAGCACATTACAAGTCTCGTATTTTCAGATGAAATTGAATTTTTGCCTGTTTTTAATGATCTCATTAATGGCTTGTCAGGTATCTGTGTTTCCACCAGCAGTTTTGCACCTCTCCAGTCCCATCATCCCAGACATTTCCTGTTGATATTGTTTTGTGAAGGCTAATGAGGCTTCACCTCGGAGCAGGAACGATGTGATTCCACACAAACTGAGAAGAGCTTGAGCTGACAGATTTGGATGTAGCAGGAAGATGCAGAAAATGGTTATTTGTAAATGTGTCTGAACATTGTGTGAAAGGAGTTAAAGCTTCTGTGCTGGCTTTTCCCTCTCTTTCAGGGTCACTTCAGCTGCATCACTGCTGTCCTGGACCTCGGCCTCTCCAGCAGAGATTAAATTCAAATATTCATACAGCAACAATTAAACTCAAAAAATTAAAAACATCATTTTAAAGCCAGTTCCATGTGAAAATGAATCTTTAAAACTTAATATAAGTTTTGACTTAATATAAAGGAAAAATGTCAATCTGTTCTTTCTCCCCATGATTAGACACATTTAAAATAAAATATAAGAAATTCATTAATCATTTCTGCATACTCATAAAGCATTTATCTGCTTGTTAAATGTAACAGAACTGCACCTTTGTTTTATCTTTGTTTTATCTAGAAATTCACACAAGGAATTTCTAAGATGATTTCAAAAAATACTTTGCATTAGATAAAAGGAAATAAATAGAGAAACCAACTTACTGTCAGTGAAATCAGTTTGTGCTTAGAGTAACCATCAACATTACTGTAAAGAATCCTAGGTAAAGTCAAGATTTCAAATTAAATTCCAGAGATGGCACAGCCTGACCCATGTAAGGCTCCTGGATGAGTATCCTTGCATTATCCACAGGTTATTTCACCAACACCCTCGTGTTCAGTCTATGATCAGACTATAATTTAATCATGATTCAAAGATAAAATATTTGAAAAAACCTCAAACTTCTTCTTGCAATGATGGACTCCAGAAAAAAAAAAAAAAAGGCATTTTGGAGCTGCATCATCTTTGGGCACTCACAGCATCCCTGCTTTTATCAAACATCTGAGATGTGGAATTCTGTGACAAGAACCCTCCACTGTGGGGGGTGTAAAAGTGAAGCATCTCCACAGCAATATTCCAGGGAAGGATTTCTGTTCACCCATCAAGGATCTGAGAACTCCCCAAATTAACTCCTCAAAGCAATGTGCCCTGTCAGGGCTCTGCTTTGTTTTCAGCATTTAAAACAATGTCCCAAGGTTTTGTTTGAAGGATTCACACTTCCAAAGGGAGCAGCTCTGCTCCTGTGCCTCCCCCAGAATTCCACAGACATCAAAGGCAAGGTGGCTTTGTTCAGAATGGAGGTGTTTTCACAGGGTTAAAGAGAGAGAACAAACTCCTCGTGTGCTGATCCTCTCCAAAGATTCCATCCACTCTGAAGATAACACTTAAAAAAGGAAGGAATAACAAGATGGAAAAGGAACATTCAGCACCCTTCTTCAATGGCTTCTCTGAAACATTATGGTGGCCATATCCCCATAGATCCATATGGAAATTCAAACATCCCAATCCTAAAAATTGGAGCCTGACATGGCTCCTTCTCCAACACAGATCCATCCCTCATGCAGTTCCATCCCTGCTCCATCCCCATCCCTGTCCCATCCCTCATGCAGTTCCATCTCTGACTCGGCTTCCATTCCTGTCATGGCCCCCTCCCTGCCCCTGCCCCATCCCTGCCCCTGAGCCATCCCTGCCCCATCCCTGTCCCTGCTCCATCCCTGTCCCAGCCCCATCCCTGCTCCATTCCTGTCCCCATCCCTGTCCCAGCCCCATCCCTGTCCCATTCCCATCCCTGTCCCTGCTCCATCCCTATCCCTGCCCCATCCCTGTCCCAGCCCCATCCCTGTCCCAGCCCCATCCCTGCTCCATCCCATCCCTGTCCCTGCCCCATCCCTGTCCCATCCCATTCCCGTCCTGCCCCATCCCTGCCCCATCCCTGTCCCAGCCCCATCCCTGCTGGCTGAGGATTGTTTTCCCCTCTCCAAGGCCCTCTCTCTGCTGCAGTGCCCTACTTTCCTCTTCTGCTTTGCTAAAGTTTAGATAAAAAAACCCACCCAGCCAAAACCCCCAAGTGCCTCAACAACAAACCCATGAACAAAGCAGCAAGTGACTACTCTTTAATACGGGATTGAATGTTCTTAAGCAGTTCTGGAAAATAAATAAGACTCAAATCCTGTAATTCATTCTTCTGTATCTGAGGCAGTACAATGTGCATTTTTTGTAGGTTGGCTTTTTGCTTCCAATAGCTTTGTAATAGTCTTATCCAAAAGATGAACTGCAAATGATTTTTCTTTTTTTCCTTGGGTTTTTTGGGGTTTTTTTTTTGGCATAAGGTTCTTTTCTCTCTTGGAAACAAAGATTTAAAGAACAGAGATTTTGTTTTAAGATCTACAGCAAATAGGCCTTAGGTTTGATTATTTACATTTGAATATTAGAAGACTTTAAGTAATCTGCCTGTGAAAGACAAATAAATTAAGTCTTCAGAACTGAGAGAACAGAGTTTTAATCGTGTTTTCTGAGAGGAAAAGGATAAACTCTAAAATGTAGGTTATTACTGCTCTCTGAAATATCATTGCAGTTGCAGAGTGAGAAGATAGAATGATCTGAAAACTGTTCAGGTACTTGAAAAAAAAAAAGGAAAAAATATTTAAAGTACCAGAGAAACCAAAGGTTTGTAATAAGCACAGCATGCTCTGGAGAGGAAGGATGAAATAATTGTTGGGATGAGTCCCATAATTATAGGGCATGGCCATAATAGACAACTGAGGGAGTAAAACCAGTTTAACACAGATTATTTGGATTATACTGGTTTAATATACACATATATACTGGGTTTATACATGGTCCTAAACTAGTAAAAAACTGCAGGCCAAAAACCAGTTCATCCTTTGAATCCAAATTTCAATGCTGACTATCCAAGCAGTTGGTTTAGCTCAGTGGTTATGGATATTGCTCTACCACAGGTCTAATTCCCACATCCCACATGGAGAACTTCACCACTTTCAGTGGCTTTGCATGAGCGTAGGACGAAAATCCACCCACAAAACAAGGCAGTGGGAGCAGTTCCAATCACAGGACATCTGGATCATCTCTGCATAACAACATTTCCCGCTGTCTTAGTGCTGACCAGCTGCACAGAGGGGCTTTTGGGCATGTCAGTGCTCCAGGATTCACTCCTGCTCTCCACTCTCACTCCTGTGCTTCGTCAGCCTGGCTGGGATTTAATGGGAGCTCTGACTGCAGCACCAGAAAAAACAATTATGCAAAATGAAGCTGGTGATAACTGGGCCATTCCTCCATGGGAAGCCTCGATTTTATGGACTGGAAATGGAGATGGAGGAATGGTAAAATCTTATTTACAGAGCAGATCCCTCCCTGGGCAGTTAGAGCAGCAGAGTCTTCCAAGAGTGGCTGCAAACTGATTATCCCAACAGTTGTCCAAGGATTTATTAATTATTTCAATCAGGGAGTCCAATATTCTGTCAAAATAACTTTTTGCTGTTGCATTGACCATCATGGCTTTGCTTTAAAAACCATTTTTTTCTCCTGAAATAACTGACAAAACTATTTGTGGCAAGGACAGCCTGAGATATCCAAGATTTCAATGCACTCAAGAGTTCAAAATTAGTTATCTTCTATCCCTACTTAACAAAATCTCCCTGAGTTTGTTAATAAGGAAAGATTTCAGGACAAAGTATCCAAAACTCCAAACACTCGTAATGCTCTCAGTTGTGACCAGAAAAGGAGATGTAAAAACTTGACAAATCCTACCTCAGAGGAATCCATCATGTTCCAGGAGAAACAATACCCAGTGATCAGAAAAGTAGTTTGACATTATTCCGTGAAGAAAAGAACATTTGTAAAGGGATTCATGAGAATTGGAACCAAAATCTGAAAAACAAATAGGATTTGATGACGAAGCTCCCATACAGAAGTTACAAAATGCTCCCCCAGCTTAAATCTGTTAGAATGCATTATATAAGGACATATAAAATCAGCCATAATCTGTATAAATACAGTGCCTGCAGCTTTGTTCATGGAGTAGGGACGTGAGGAATTACATCTCCTCCTAGGGAAGTTCCCCAGCCAGGAATTTGCCTGCAAAATTGAAGACAAAATACGTGATGGGAGTACAGAAAGCAAGAAAATAAAGACCAGAAGGATGATGAAGTGCTCAGAGAGCATCAGCACCCTGGCTCCTATTTTACATGTAAATATTGTAGCAAAACCAGACTTTAAGAGTTTTGGGAGAAGTTGAAAAAGTGGATTTGCACATGAGCAAAGATGACTGATTTATTGACTGAGTATTTTTTAGCTGCACACGGGAGATGTTGTCCCAGTGTGATCCCGGCAGGACTCAGCCCTGGAAGAATAAATGGCAAAAATAAGATTTCAGAGATGTACCAGCTGTTAACAGCACTGGAAACAAATCAACCAATAGCTGAAACAATTTAAAATAGAAAACCTGGCTGAGAAATCCATAGGACTAAATTCCATGCTCCGTAAAATGGACTGGGAGAGGCATTATCAGCTGGTTTTTCAGCGGGCAAGATAGCCCTTATCACAAAAGATGTGATATGGACAGGACTTATGTGTGGAAGCAGATATCAGACACCTACCATGGAAACAGCAAGTGAAGCCTGAATATCAGAAAAGTTTTATTAATGCCTCTTTTTACTGTTCCTCCATCTTTGCATTCAATTTCTGAATTACAACATTTTGATTTCCGCCAGCACTGACACCGTGCTCAACTTCACCTTGCAAGAAATCTCTGCGGCTCGAGCGTGTCCCAACGAATCCTTCTAGCACATTCCCACTTTCCCTGGAAACTCCAGGAATTGTTCCATTGGTTCTGAGAGCACCCAGATCAGCCCTGTGGGACTGGGAGATAAACATGTTACATATTCCAGAGCCAATCCTCAAAAAGAGGCTGCAGGAAGATGAATGCCCTCACAGCCATGGTTTCCATAGTGCCAATAAAAAATGGGAAGGAGAGGGGATTTCAACTCCTGACAATCTATCCTTAAAAAAAAAAATATCTCTGGGGAAGTGCTGCACTCTCTTAATGGCATGTGTGGAAGAGGCTTTACAGTGACCTCTGTGAGCCAGAGAGAAGTTTGATAAGGGGAACCATGTTTGATAAGAGGATCCACATTTGATAAGAGGATCCATGTTTACCCCTGAAAGAATTTTTCTACCAAGGGTTTTGACACAGAAACCAAGAAAGAAAGAAGGAAAAATAAGAGAAACCTGCAACTACTGCAATGAGCACTTTGCTTGTCTCCTGTGACCAATGAGTAAAGTGTAACCTGAAGAGTTTTGTAAGAATGAATAAAAAGCATGCATGCTAAAATAAAAACAGTTTGAAGCCTTCTGAAAATGGAGTGTGTTGCTTTGTATTGTCTCCATCTGCACTAGGACAGGTGTGGATATTTCTTCCACTCAAGGAAATGTGTGTGGATCAGGGAAGCTGTGGCTACCCCAACCCTGGAAGTGTCCAAGGCCAGCTTGGAGCAACCTGGTCTCTGGAAGGTGTCCCTGCCCATGGCAGGGATGGATTTTAATCTTCCTTCCAACCCAAACCAGTCTGGAATTCTGTTTTTTCAAGGGTTTTTCACCAAGGTTTTGCTGCTGATCCAATCAGGCAGCACAAGGTGACTCAGAGCTGGCAGCTCACAAAGAAGCAGCAGAGCACAAACAGCAACTGCTTATTTCAAATTAGTTCTGGTCAATATAAGGACTTAAAGATTTACCCAAGACAATTGTCAGATCATTTCAAATAATGGGGGTATCTGAGAAAACTGGTCTCTGCTGGTGGACGTTCTCTGAAATCACATTGATCCAAGGACTTATGAATTATTTATTCAGCTGTGCCCTTAACCTGAAAAGTGGGAATTATTGATTTTGCTTCATATATCATATCATGGAATCCAAATAAAGGGGAAAATACCATGAGAAAATGGCAGGGAAACAGCCCCTGAGCCTGTGTTTATCTGTCCTGTAACAGAGAAAGGTGGAGAGTTTGCAACAGCAAATTTAGGGAGTGATTCTGATTTGGTGGCATCTGCAAAACATCATAAAGAGGATTTTTCTTTAGACTTTGAATAGCACAAAAATACTTTTTGATTCAGATTGAAAAAAAAAATTGACTCTGATTTGAAACAGAACCATTGTTCTTAAACTAAAATTTCAACATGAAGGGTTCGTGTCACTGGATTAACAGGCACGGTCTGGGAAAAAGCAACCAAACTTTAAAGAGAATTTCTGAGGAAGAGCTGCAAATATTTGTTTGGTTTTAGCACTGGCTTCCACAGGGAACATTAGAAAAGGACAGGAAGAAACAACAATATCATAAATTACAGTCCAAAAAAAATTAATATGAATTCCTTCTCAATAATACATAATTACAAAGTTGTGTCATTAAAAAAACCAAAAAAATGCCAAAAAAATCTGATTTAAAAGCTGTATTCCCATGTCCCACAAAGGAAAATACTGACTTTTAAATATTATATTTTTAAATAAGATATTTTAAATAAAGTACTCACTAGTTAGGTGACTTCTTTTGACTCCAGAGAGAATCACAAAACCTATGAGAAACACTTGGACTTATATTTTTCATGGCTTCATGCAGCAAAATTTGGGAATCACCACTCCAAAAGTGTCTCCAGCTGTTGGAAAATACAGGAAAAAGGTATTAAGGAAAAGGTTTATTCAATATTTTGAGTGGTTTTTGTCAAATATTTTCACTGTGTTGTAAATTAATATCTTTATTAATTCAAATAAACCCTCAAAGTACTGAAAGGAGGAGTCAGCTTTGAGGACACCTTGCCAAAATTTGCTAAATTCCTCTTAAATTTATTAAAAGATAGATTATAACCTACAATATAATACAGGGCTTAAAAAAAAATCATTTGGGGGTGCATGGGGATGTCACAGCTATGGAATGGAACATCTCTTCCTACAGGGAATTTCAATGAGCTGTGGAGGAAGAGTTGAGTATTTTATTCTCTGTCCCCTTCCCTGCTCTGGAGTAAAATCCATCCTGTGAGGGCCAAAACCAGGAAAAAAATCAATATATATATTTCTTCTTTCAAATCACTGTTGGCAAATGAGATCCACATTTCTTTGGGAGAAATTGCTTTAGCACAAATCACCTCTATCAAATGAGATTTCAAATATCTTGTGTTTCCAAGGTTCTCGTGGCTGCTTATATAATACAGTTACTCTATAGGAAGAGTTATCTCTGTCCTGGAGTTGTTGACACAATCTTAGCATCACATTTCACATTCTGGGAGATATTTTGGCTACATGTGCTTAGCTGGTGCACTTTGGGGACTTCTGAGGTTGGATTTGCCATGGAAACACCATTAATTGATGGCCAAATTTTCCAACCAGGGGCACAAAGATAATTCCATTTTCCACAGCTGATGGACAGCAGGACAGGAGGAATTTGAACTGATCTCATTGTGGAGGTGGCCACATCAGGAAAGCATGGGGGAAATGCTGATGATTTCACCTGTTGAGTGGGAATTGCCTCACAGAGAACACTGGGTGCTGCCAGGGTCACCTGGGAAGTGCCAGGGCGACAGAGCAGGGAGGCAGCACAGGCTGAGGTCACAGACAATGGGATCATGCAGGAGAGGATGGATAATTTAATATCAGGTGCTGTTTGGAATGTGTTGTCCTGCTGTGTGACATCATTTCCAGCAGGACTGGGAGCACACAGCATTTTATAGGTCTACATCTCAAACACTCTTCTTTTTCTCCTGCCAAGTGGGCAGGAAGGCGCTGCCCAGGACAATCAAACTTCAAAATGCTTTTGGCAATTGATAACATTTGATTATTGATTTTTGAGACCCCCACCTGCAGAGCTGGGCTCCCCAGCACAGGAGGGACCTGGAGCTGCTGGGAGAGCCCAAAGGAGGCTCCAGGATGAGCAGAGGGATGGAAGGGAGGAAAGGCTGGCACAGCTGGGATTGTTCACCTGCACAGGAGAAGCTTTGGGCTGAGCTCAGCGTGGCCTTGCAGGGCCTGCAGGAGCCCCAGGAAAGATGGAGAGAGACAATTGACAGGGGATGGAGGGACAGGACACAGGGGATGGCTTCACACTGACCCAGAGCAGGGATTGATGGGATATTGGGAATTAGGAATTGTTCCCTGTGAGGGTGGGCAGGCCCTGGCACAGCTGTGGCTGGCCCTGGATCCCTGGCAGTGCCCAAGGCCAGGCTGGACACTGGGGACAGTGGGAGGTGTCCCTGCCCTGGCAGGGGTGAAAGGAGGTGACATTTAATGTCCCCTCCCACCCAAACCATTCTGGGACTCTATGCAGAAAACCACAAACTCTGCAGTTTCGGCCCCACTCCAGTTTGTGGATCCCTCTGGGCTCTGCCAGAGCTGCTCACTTCCAGTTTTTTCCCCTCAAAGATCTGGAATATCCAAGTGCCAGCTGAAGGCTCCATAACCATGTGCTGCTGGGACAAAGCAGCAGGAGAGGCACTGAAATTTAAAATTTTAATATTTTACCACTTATTTTCTTTTTGTGAAGAAATGAAATTTCACAGAATTGCAAATTAATGGAATTTTGTCTGCCAAAAGACAGCAGGATTTGATTTTTTTTCCCCCCAGATTGTCAGAAATATAAAAGAAAGCCTTTTTCTCCTAAAACAGGAATTATCACTGAGTAGAAATAAACACATTTTACAATTTATGATGCACCAGTGTTCAAGCTTCTGAATCAAAACATTGCTGTTTGGAACTGTGCCTTCCTTCACCTCCTTTTAAATCTCTTTTGTAGCACAAATTCCTTTCTTTTCTCTCTTACAGGTGGAACAGGGGCTGATGGCAAAAAATTAATCTATTCAACAGCAGCAGCATTTGTCAAAGCTTGATCTATGGCTCACTCTGCCTCCAAAAAACAGCTTTTCATAGAAAGTTGATGTGTTTTTTTCATTACTGAGGCAGCTCTCTATTTCATAACAGCGTTCCAACACGTGCTATTGATCCATGTATTGGAACAATTCTTACAGTTCAGGCTGGCCTGTGGGTTTATTAAACATTTACTGGCATTTTCTCCAAGGTCAAGGCCATGCACGTGCCTGGATAAAGCCAATAAAATGTGAGGGGCACTGTATGGTCCTATATTATTTAAAATTGAGAAATACTTGAGTCACAAAAAATACAGATTTAGAGAGAAAATGGATTCACTTAAAACGCATTTCGTTTGGGATGTGTCTGTGCAATGAATCTGGACTTAAATTCAAATTTAGAATTTGAAGATCAAATAAATCTGAAATATCTGATTGGCTTCAGCCTGGCTGCTCTGGATGCAGCCACACTGCTGAGAGAGAATCTCCCCAGCTGAAGACAGTTCCACACCCAGGGAAAGATTGAAGGGTCTCAGTTTTGAACAAATTGACACTAAATCTGATGGGAGCTCTGGGAACCAAAACTACTCCCTGAAGGACAGAGAATCACAAAATCAGAGAAGGTTTGGGCTGGAAGGGACCTTAAAATCATTCAATTCTACCTCCTACCATTGCAGGGACAATTTCCACTGTCCCAGGCTGCTCCAAGGCCTGTCCAGCCTGGCCTTGGGCCCTGCCAGGGATCCAGGGGCAGCCACAGCTGCTCTGGGCACCTCCCCACTCCCACAAGCTGGAATTTCTTCCCAATATCCCATCAAAACCTCCCCTCTTTTATCTTAAGGCCATTTCCCCTTGTCCCATCATCCTCTGGAGCACCTTCTGTGTCCTCTCCTGTGAGCTCTGGATGTTCCTGGGCTCATTTCTGGTGATCTCATTGCCTGCTGAGCATTCCAGTCCTGTCCTGGGCAGTGCAGTCAGTCCATAAATCTGGCCTGGTTTTATTGACAGCACCTGCAAAGCAGGAACACAGAGATTGTTCAAAGCCACCTTCCGCCCACCCCGTCCTGAATATGGAATTATTTTCACGGGAAGAAAAACTCCTCAGGATTTCACCGAGCAGCCCGGCAGTGGTTCCTTGTTCTTGTAAACAATTCTTGAGGCGTGTGAGGAGCTGCAAATGGCTCTGCTGTGAATCGATGCCTCTCAGGTATAAAAGGGTGCATTGTCACAGGATAATATCTCTGCTTTTCCCCTGCTTTTTTCAATACTGGCAAAACAAACGCTCGGCTTGAAAATAAATTCTCACAATATTTTGGATTGCCGCTTGCTCAACAAATGTGAGCAAGTCAAAATGAGAGGGGGGATTTGTCATGGCAGAAGCAGCTCCAGAACTAAACACGAGCCACGTCCTTCCCAGTGCTTTCTGTGCTGGGCAATTAGCTCCTAAGCTGGGAAAAATTGCCAGTGTGGAGATGTTCCAGGTGCCAGACTGGATTTAAACATTCAGGTTGGAAACTATGACAGCATCCTGCTCAGTGAGAAAACCCCTCGGTTTGGGAAGGATGTTGAGATGCTCAGGTGTGCCCAGGGTGGACAAGGAGGCTGGAGAGGGGCTGGGAACACAAACCCTGTGAGTGAGGAAGCCCTGAGGGAGCTGGGGGTGCTCAGCCTGGAGAAAAGGAGACTCAGGGCTGCCCCCATCCCTCTCACAGCTCCTGAAAGGGGCCTGTGCTCAGCTGGGGCTGGGCTCTGTCTCCAGCAGCACTGGCACAACCAGAGCACACAGCCTCGAGCTGCACCAAGGGAAATACAGGTTGGAGAGCAGGAAAGAGTTTTTTACAGAAAGGTGATAAAGTTCTGGAATGGCTGCCCAGGGAGGTGGTGGAGTCCCCATCCCTGGGTGTGTTTAACAAAGCCTGGATGTGGCACTGGGTGCCAGGGTTCAGTTGAGGTGTCAGGGAACAGGTTGGACTCAAGGGTCTTGAAGGTCTCTTCCAACCCAGTGACTCTGGGAATTCTGTGAAAACATCTTGTGATGTTTATGGAACTTCAGAGGGATCAATATCCCAAAGCTTTGTTACAGGACTGCATTTCCTGTAAGGACTCAAAGTCCCTCCCACCAATTTCCAGGCAGTCTGGAGCATATTGTCCCTTTGGCATGGCTCTTCCAGAGGGAATTTACAGGCTCTGCTCCTTCCACTGCTTTTTTTCCCCCAAAATTTATGTTTAATTTGGGTCTATCAGTTTTCCTGGTTCTGTAACCCCTTCCAAAAGGGAACAGATTTCTTCAAAATCAAAGTGCAATCAAAGAGTTCAGTCTGGTGCACTAAATGACATTTCCCATAAGGAAAGCTGACAGCCTTTCATGATTAATAAAATAATTGGGAAAACAAACAAACAAACAAACAAACAAAAAACCAAAAAAAAACCCAAACCAAACCAAACAAAAAAAAAAAAAAAAGCCAAGGAAAATGGATGCAAGTCTCAGAGTTTAGATTATTTAACCGTGAGGGGTAACAAGGAATCAAAGCAGGAACCGTAATACTGTAGAAAATAGGAATTATATTTCTGTAAGAAGTCTCAGATATTAAAATGTTTTTTAGTTGTCCTTTAGTGCAAAAGCAACTTAAAGAAAATGCTTAACCAAATTCATCTGCACAGGGTCATTTTTAAAAATGGTTTTAAAATGTTAATAAAACAGACAAACCCAAGCACAAAAGAATGTCTGTGATTTTAGCAGATGATTACTAACTGCACTAATTAAGTAGCTTTAATTGACTCAATCCAAGTCAAGAGACAATTCATGTGAATATTGCTGCAAGACTCAGCAATCATCATTTCCACAAAGTAACTTTTAAATGAGTTATCCTGCAGCTTTTATTGCTCCCAGCCCATGATTTACAGATCCCCAGGGCCATGGATCACTGCTGAGGCACTGGAGGCAATCAGGAAAAGTTTGGTCACTGTTCCTACACCTTCCCTGGAAACTTTGGAGGGTCCCAAGATTGTGGAAAATAAAGAAAATAAATGGGAACAGAGGGAATATATTTTTCTGCTTTATTACTTCATTAAGCTTTCTAAATTTTTGAGCACTTTTAAAATATCAAACCATATCTCCTGGCTTTCCCCTGAAGAATTCCTTTTTTTTTCTCTGCCCTTCTTAATTAAGAGATGGAATATTAAAAATTCATTTAAAGGCACAAAACCAAAATATTTTAATTTCTGCAACCATTGCTTCTAAAAAATAATTTCTATACCTTGAAATGTAACCTAATCTTATTACTGAAAGTGAGCAGCTTAAAGCCATGGAATAGATGGGATTGGAAGGGACATTAAGGAACACCCAGTGTCACCCCTGCCATGGCAGGGACACCCTCCCCTGTCCCAGGTTTCTCCAAGCCCTGTCCAGCCTGGCCTTGGGCACTGCCAGGGATCCAGGGGCAGCCCCAGCTGCTCTGGGAATTTTATTCCAAGGCCTCTCCACCCTCACAGGGAGGGATTTCTTCCCAATATCCAGTCAATCCCTCTGGCAGTGGGAAGCCATTCCCACTTGTCCATGAACAATAAAACTCCATCCAAAAATCCATTAACCACCAGCATCCCCACACACCAAACTCGGGTAAGTGGAGACACAGATCTAGAACAGGGAGCATCAAGGTCTCTCGTTTTCTGCTGTCTCATGGTCTAGTGGGATTCCCTGGGATATTGGGAAGGAATTCCTGGTTGGGAGGGTGGGGAGGTGCCCAGAGCAGCTGGGGCTGCCCCTGGATCCCTGGCAGTGCCCAAGGCCAGCTTGGATTGGGATTGGAGCAACCTGGGGCAGTGGAAGGAGTCCCTGCCATGGCAAGGGTGGAATTTGATGAGCTTTAAAGTCCCTCCCAGCCCCAACCAGTCTGGGATCCATCCCCACAACACCTTCATTTGCATTTGAAGCCTGACAAGAACAATTAGTCCCTGTACTTGCCATGAAATCCCTGCATGGATTTGCAGCCTGGTGTTTTATTGTTGTTCCTTCCCTCCAACCTGAATGCATCAGCATTCCTGGCAGCCAGCAGCATAAACCTCTCACTCTTTTATTTGCACTCCCCAGCTCTCTTATTTATCTTTCTTTTTAGAAATTTCAGGCTCAAAAGTTTAACAGAGCATTATAAAGTTCCCTTCCCAGGTCACCATTGAAAGGATCATATTTTCTCATTTATAGCCAGTGTTTTACAAGGGATCAAAACCTCCAAATTGAGAAGATAAAGATCTTACCTAAAGACATATAAAAAAAGCTTTGTACTAAAGGAACAACTTTCAGGCTATTTTAACTCAAACAAATGAAAAATCTGGACTAAAAGTGCAAATATGTAAAAGTAGCTCAGTTATTTCTGAATCTTTGAACTGTAACTGTGACTGCCTTAGAATTGTTTAAACATATTTATTTCTGGTGCAGTCTTCTCTAAAAGATAGAAAAACTAAACTTTTGCTATAATTTGTTCTCACTTACTTTTAAAATTCTTTTCTTTTTTTTCCTGAAGATATCCCAGAAAAATGTTTGTGGCCAACATTCTGTGGTAGGTTTAATTCATCCTCTTCTAAATAAATAAAATGAATAAAATAAAATAAATTAATCTGAAATCTCCTTGCCCATCTCTGAAGAATGTTCTTCAGGTCAGCCCCACAATGTTCTTTGTCCTCAACTTTCTCTGTGGGGGAAAACAAAAATATGAAATTAAACTCACAATTTTTAAAATAAAGACCTGCATCTCTCTTGCTTTTTCCTTTAAATATGGTGGTAAAATTTATAAGGGACAAGACTGACAGTGCTGACACCACATTCTCCTTTTTATTTACTGGTTCTGGGAAGGGAAAGTCACAGTTTTAGTCAGCTGGGAGCTTGGCAGGGCAGTTTCTGGTTGGAAAATCAACACATAAATAAGTAAATAAATCGAAGCACTGGCCAGATTTGAAATCCAGCTGTCAGGGGTGATGTTTTAGTACCACAACTGTGAAGTTTTACAACCTTTCCCTTTTTTTAACCTGATTTCTCCCCTTCCAGCCCAGGTGAGGGAGCACAGAGCAGCAGGTGATGCTTTTCTCAGCACGAGGAGCTGCACAGAAAAGAGAAGAAAAAACCCCAAAACCACAGGGAACAACTGCAACACAAAACTGAGCTGAGCCAGCCAGGAAAAGCACTGAAACAACAGGAATGTATAACATTGGCAAGGAGGAATAAAGAGGGATAAATAAATACAGGTAGCACAATGCCAGAGTTTTAGAGTTCTAATGAGGGCAGTCATTGTAAATTGATTTTCCCCTCTGTGCTGTTTTTGATGTGAATTCCAGCCATTTTTCCCTCTGTCGTTTATGGAAGGAAATCTTTATATTTGAGGAGAAGGTCAGTGCCTTTGCTTGGAGGGGTGGGTTTGGCACCTTGGGGATGGTGACAAACCCAAAAGTCTTGGGCTGCTGCAGGGTTTGAAAGGTGCCAAGAGGAACTGGAGGCTGGAAAAGGCTCCCAAAAAAAGTGGAATAATACTCGTGGGAAGGGCAACCCAGCAGAGACAGCACCTGTGGGAGAAAGCGTCTCCCTTTGCCTGAAAAATTAAGATGTTATATGGCCCCATCGTGCACTTTCCAGCTCTTTCTACCAGATATTCTTGGGGAAATACTAAAACTGTCTCATGCATGAAAAAATAGGATTTAAAAATCAGAAAGAACTGACAGAAGCTCCCTCCCTTCATCCCCAGAGACTCAGGCTGGGGTTTCAGCAGCACACCCAACACTGGCCCACACACCACTCCCCCCAAACACTTGCTCCCAGCCAGGAATAAAGATTCACAGAGCTCCAAAGAAATCACATTTTCCCTTTCCTGGGCGAACCCCAGCCCACCAGGGCAGAGGGCTGGACATGCCTCCTTCAGCAGCCAGCTGCACAGGAGTCCCTCTGCTTCAAGAGCATGAATGATATCAATAAACTGGGCTGCTCAGCATGAATAATATCAATAAACTGGGCTGCTCAGCACGGCCCTGTGGCAGCTCACACGCTGCTGGGGTCAATAACAAAGATTTCCTCTAATAGGGCTGGGACAGGGCAGGAGCACAGAGCCAGAGCAGAGGATTCACACCAGCAGAGCCCTTTGAGCAGCTCTAAAGTAACAAAATGCAAAACAGGTCTGCTTTCCAAAGAGAACCAAAAGGAACGCAGAAATGTCAATTCAAGGATGTGAAAAACACTGATTATTGTTATTTTCTGGTTGGCCTTGACTCATTCTCTCAAATGAGTCTCTCTCAGCACCAGTTCTCTTTACCATCCACATGTCCACACACATCTGTACTCAGAAATTCATATTTATGAACTTTTTGGGTTCTGCAACACAGACCTAAATTATTCCTCTGCCTCTCCAATAATCAGAGTACAAAGAAGGGAAACAGGATTTTGCCAAGGCACAGCAATTCTGGCCCGCTGCTCTTTGCTGCTTTTCAGCTGGATGTCACTTCAGATTAGCAACTTCTGCCCAAAGTGCAACACAAGCCCAACAGACCGATTTCTGTACTTTTTTTCATAATTCTCCATGCACTGACACTGGATAAATAAGACAGGTAATGTTCTAATACAGTTACGGTGACATAAATCAAGAAAAATTAATCTTTCTTCTTCACTAGCAATCAAATCTCATTCTGAGCTGCAATAAAGCTTTAGGGTAAATACTTAAAGACTGAAGGATGAGTTAAGGGTGTAAAATTGGGCTAAGTAATGAGTAAATAGGTGCATAAACTGCATATAAATGTTTGATGAATGAGTTGAAGAAGGGGGAAATTATGTAGGGTAACGAAAGGGAGCACAGCTTAAAGGGAAATATCTCTCTGACAGTGACATATTAGATTGTAAAATTAGATTATAATATGAGATTGTCTCTCAAAGGAAGAAAGAAAAACATTATCATTTAGATAACTGAAGATATGGTTGGAGAAAATCCCCAAAAGCTCAAACATGCAGTAAATATCCCAGGATTTGAGGGGACAATCTAGAAAATAAATGATGGCAGAGTCCTGTCTCTTGTTTCCCAGTTTTCCCGCCATGGACACCAAGGGGATGATACAAATAGATGAGATGTCTCCATTTAAAATATAAAATTTATACAATAATCTATATATTCACATTGTATAAATAACTCTGTAGAGGAAAGGCTCCTCAAGCCAAGCTTATTGAGATTCCAAGAACACCAGACCTCGTTCTCCTCACAGGAACAAGAATATTTTGAGGCCAATTTGCATTTCATGGCCAGGGGCATCATTTGCAGGTGACTGAACAATCAAATAAAACAGCTTGAGTAGGTTTTTCTGTACAATTTTTTTTTTTCTTTTTTCATAGAACCAGGTCATTGCTGCTCATTCACATGGTTTGGGGCATTTCAGACATTATTAACACCAAGTTCTCCTCAAGATTTCTGGTGTTGACGTACGAATTTACATTTTATTTTCCCCAAGCTGGTGGGGAACTGAACCCACCCCTTCCACCAGCCCCAGACATCGATCAGCCTCAGCAGGGTCATGGATCTGGGCTGCTGCAACTGCTCTTAACTCCACTAATTAAAATTTGTCATTTCAGTGCAGACCAGAAAGCCATCACTAAAAGCACCAGTGGTGACTCCATTGCCTTGGCTTTGGATAAAATAAAACCTGAGTCTTTGAGGGTGGGAAAAAACCTTCCTGGTTTGTGCAGAAAGGGAAGGGATGCCCCAATCCTGGAAATATTCAAGGCCAGGCTGGATGGGGCTTGGAGCAGCCTGGGCCCTGCCCAAGGAGGGAATGGAATGGGATGGGATGGGCTTTAACATCCCCTCCCAGCCCAAGCCATTCCAGGATACCGAGGCGGTGAACAGAATGGGTTTGGAAGTCTGAATGGATTTTGGGATAACCCTGTTTACCTGGTTCCAAAGCAAACAGCTCTTGGTCCACGTGTTCTTTATAAAAATTTTCACAATTTCTCTCAGTTCTGCGTTTTGATCAAGTCCAGCCTCATTCCAGGAACATGCTGTCAGCCTTCAGAATTTTGTAATGCAGATACTCTGCTTTATTGATTTGAATTTAACAATTAAATTTAATTTGAATTTAATAATTAAAGCCTCATCCTTGCATTTACAAAATATAAACATTTAAAGCCTCATTATTTAATTATGTCATCTATTGCTCTGGTAGAGCAATCAAGGCAATCATTGCCCACTCAGATATGTAAGGAATGTCCAAAACTACTCCTTTTACAGTTCATGAGGGAAAAAAAGCTGGAACTGAGAACATTTTGCAAATCAAACATCTCAGTTAAAAATGTCACTCTGTATCAACTGATACATTTTATTCTGGATCTGACAGGTTTAAGTAAGATTTGTATGTCTGTTGAGTCATGTTTGAAACCCAAATCAATTTGGAAGCAGCAAAAAATCCAATTGCTGTCCTTTGCAGAATGTCAGAGTATCACCCTTCTGCAACCGTGCTGCCAAGAAAAATAAGGCAGAAAAGGTAAAGAAATGGAAATTGCCAATGGTCCACAGATATTTTTTTTTTTTTACATGACAGGATAAGTAAGAATGGTTTCAAGCCAGAAGAGAGCAGGGCTGGATGGGATATTAGGATGAAATTGTTCCCTGTGAGGGTGGGGAGGGACTGGCACAAGGTGCCCATCCCTGGAAGTGCCCAAGGCCAGCTTGGATGGGGCTTGGAGCAGCCTGGAGGGTGGGAGCTGTCCCTGCCCTTAGCAGGGGGTGGTTATTTATTCAGATTATGGGGGGCTTTTCTGCTTAAAATGTATAATTAATGATTTTTAAAATTTCTACAGCTTCTACACTTGTATCCTCACAACAGCCTCATGAACTTCAACTGAGCACACAAGCCTAGGAGAAAACAGAGCATGAAAGGGGAACAAAATCTATAAAAGTATTTAAAATTTGAGCAAACCTAAATGAGGGCTGAAAACCTGAATGCATTTCAGAACCTCTGTTCACCAGAATATGAACGAGTTCACCAGAAACAGGAAACCAGGTGAAACAAATCCTGGCAGGGGGTTGGAACGAGACCTTTAACATCCCTTCCAACCCAAACCATTCCATGATTTCAATTTTTAAATCAAAAGAGGGACTGTTTGGTGTGTTTCTCCAGATCCATCATGTTATTTATAAAGATTCCAAGTGCTGCTGCTTCCCTGTGTGCCGTGGAGTCCCCTCAGGTGCCCAGCTCAAGGAAAACCTCACCTCTCCACATTTTCTGTGCTCAGAGCACCGTGTGGAGCTCCACAAAGTGAAAACCAACCAAAATGAGGGCTCTGAGGTGTTCCAGGCAGCTCCACCTCAGCCTTCCCTGGGTGGAAGGAAGGAAGGAAGGAAGGAAGGGGCGGAAGGAAGGGGCGGAAGGAAGGGGCGGAAGGAAGTGGCGGAAGGAAGTGGCGGAAGTGGCGGAAGTGGCGGAAGTGGCGGAAGTGGCGGAAGTGGCGGAAGTGGCGGAAGGAAGGAAGGAAGGAAGGAAGGAAGGAAGGAAGGAAGGAAGGAAGGAAGTGGCGGAAATCTTCAGAGGCGAAGCTTTAATTTTGATTTTTCATAATTAATTTTCTGTGTGTGCACTTTACCCACACAGTCAATTTGTCATTGAAGGGGATAATTTACTCTCCTCTCCACAGGCTTCTGAGCAGCCAAATAAAAGGCTGGGGCTATTGCAGAGTGTGCAATCCTGATGAGAAAGCGGAAAAATCAGCGCCGCTGCAAACCCTGCCCTCACTCCCAGCCCTTTCTTCCAGCTGAGCTCCAAAAGAACTTTCCATCAAAGCCAGGAGAAAGCCATACACAATTTGAAAGCTTCACCTGACCTCTTGTTTCCAAAGGGCTGTGCCTTGGACCTCGGGGTCCTCCCAGCTGCCTTTGTTCCCCTCTGAAGTTCCCTTGCAGGCGCCCTCGCGGCAGCTCCCTCCCGCTCTGCTGGGACACCGGCGGCTCCCTGACCTTCCCTTCAAACAAAAACACACAAAAGGGAAAGGATGAAACCAACTGGAGCAAGAGAAACTCTGGGAGCGGGCAGGGAACGTGTCGGAGCTCCAGCAGAACTCCCTGGTTTGAAGCGTTTTAAGCCTGGCTCTGCAGAGGAGGTTCAGTCCTTGCTTGCACATATATATATAAAATAAAAATTTTTATTATTTAACTCCATCTACAAAATATTTCTGCTTGGAATTGAACCAGAAAGCAGGGATGTAAAATATCCCCCTGTATCTGGGGGAAACTCTGTGTCCTGAGGAAGCCTTGGGGCCGTTCAGCCTCCAGTGCACTGAGTCCTTGCTGTGCCTTAGAATGGATTTTGGATCCTCAGGTGGGTAAAACCCAGGCCAAACCATGCTGGGGCAGAGAGAAAAGCAAACAAAACCCCACATCAGGGTCTGCTAACAAGGTTTGGGTGTCTAAATAAGGAGGGAAACCACCTTGAAGAGACAGATTTGCAACAAGTGCTGCTGGGAAAAAAAAATCAGGAGGAGAATTTTCATATCTATTCAGCATTATTGCAGCAGCCAGATGACACATTTCTGAGCTGCTCTTTAAAAGACAAAGCTTGGGAAAAAGGGCAAAATTTAAGTATCAACTGTTATATTAAAGGTGAGGTAATTTTTGACATGGAAGCATCTCAGAAAATACAGGAAAAATAAAAGTGCTGTGAATAAAACTCTTAGTAATAATATTTAAGCATAATAAGAGGGTTAGTTAGTCGTTGTGGGGATACAGACATTGCAGTGTCTCCTAAAATGAATCCATTTTAAGAGCACAGGCTTCTGGAGATGTTCAGAAATCACATTTTGTGTCTTACGCCTTGCTAATGTTCAAATCTGAGCATAATAACCAGCTCCCAGTGCTGTGTTCTCCCTGCTGCTGCCTTTTCATTTTACAGCCCCAGTTAAGCACCATCTCTTGGAGCTGAATGGAGCTCAGTGCCTCCTCTGCAGAGATTCTTTTCACAGCAATAATCCACATTTTTCATTTGCAACATCAGCCTATTGCTGATGGGGGAATATAACCAAAAAATAGCATTTGTGAGGGGGAATTTTAGTTTCACATCAATTTGTTTGCTTTTAATTTCTCAGACATTTGTCAGGAGAGAAGATTGCTGAGGGGGAACAGGTTTTTCCTGTCGTGTAAGAGTTTTGAATGGAGTTACTTTGAGTTCTGCAATTTTCACCCCATCCTTTGAATCCTCACAGCCATAATTTGATGTCCAGAGTCACTCTGGTTTATTTTTTATCTCCTATGACTTGAATTGGCGGTAGCACCAGGTTTGGGTTGGATGGTGCCAGAAGAACAAACATTGGCATCGTGAGGAGCCCTGAGAAGGGTGAAAGGTCTTTTTAAACCAACAGGAGCCTTGTTTTGAGCTAATATTAGGACTTAAAACTACATCTTCTCCTTTTAGAGCTTTTATTGAAAAGTACGAGACCGTTCAGGGAGAAAAAGAGCCCAAGACCAACCAAATAAACTCATCAGAGGGAGAGGAATGTTCAGTGAAAGTTTTCCAAGCTCCTCGAACGCTGACCTTGGAACTTCCACAGAACCATCTGCTCCTGGAATCTGGATCACCTCAGGATCAGGGAATCTGAATTTCCTAAGGGTTGGAGTCTTGAGGGAAGCAGAGCCAGGGAAGCATGGCCAACAACATCCCAGCCTGGAAATCTCTGGAGTTATCAGCACGGATAGCGAGGGGAGGCTTTATGATGTGCAGGGCAGAGCTGATTACAAAACTCACTTTAAATGGATGATAAAACAGGGAGAGACGGAGCTTGGCTGGCACTCAAAATTTAAATAGAGCATAAAAAGCTGTTACTTTATTATTTCACGAGGAACTAAAGGAAAGTAATCAAGAATACTTGTATACAACTTATTGTAGTAAAAAAAAAAGAGAGGGACTGTAATTCAGATTTTGGAATCCAGCAGCTTTATGAACTAAAGCGGCAATAAATCGAAAAATAACAAAATGAAATAGAATTTAGGAAGCTATTTAAGGACAATTTGAATTAAACAGTGTATTAGTGAGCATTTGAGTGAATCTATGTATTTTTATATCACTCCAGCTCTTGGTTGGGTATAAACAGCAGGATAAAATAGGAAAGTTAAACTCCTGGAAATCACAATTACTGCATTTTATAATGGCAATCTATATTTACAGTGTTCACTGCTCAAAGCTGAAATTGTGGCAGCTCTGTCTCTTTGAAACCTGTTTACTACCAGGCACATTTTCTGAAGGTTTCAGGAAAACTCAGTCTCCCATAAACAAATTCCACATGGATGGCCCCAAGGCTTCCTCAGGACACAGAGTTTTCCCCAGATACAGGGGCATGTTTTACATCCCTGCTTCTGGTTCAATTCCAAGCCAGAAATATTTTGTAGATGAGTTATTATTTGTGATTTCACAGAAGACCAGAGTGGTTCAATGAAAGGCCCCTCCTGGAGGAATGGATGAGCTGGAATCCCAAGGTTCCTGGACCTTTAATCCAGCTGGGCACCAAGGACAAATGATCCAAATCTCAGCCCAGGAGCACAAACCCCGTGGGCTGGAGAGAGAAAAACAAGCAGGGTGGGACTGCAGGGGCTAAAGCTGGGATGGGACAATGAACTGCAAGGTGCGAATGGAGCAGAGGGAGAGGGAATTTCAGTGACCACTGTGCCAGCAACACCAGGATTGTGAGTTCTCAAAAGAAACAGATCATGGAATCATAACATTAAATGAAATTAAAGTTGGAAAAGACCTCCAAGATCAAGTCCAACCTTGGACTGATCACCACCCTGCCCTAAACCAGACTGAAACATTGCAACCTCTTGAACTTTTCCAGGGATGGGATCTTCCAAAGCTTAACCACTCTTCCAGTGCAAAAAAAATCTTCCTAATATCCAGCCTGAACTTCCCCTGACACAACGTGAGGCCATTATCCAGTCACTGGTTTACTGGGAGAAGAGGCTGAGCCCCTCCTCACCACCACCTCCTTTCAGGGTGATCACTGCAGAATTTTTATAGAACATAATATTTTCTTTTTTAATTAGTGAAAAAATTATGACGTTTACCTTAAGCATCAAGGTTTTCTCTTCCATGAGAATAAAAAGATCGATCAGAGCTGTTATTGAACTAAAATTGCAAAACGCCTTTAAGGAAAAGCTGTGCGTGCATCTGACCTCAGGTCAGAGGTGACTTGGAACAGGACAAAATGTACAAACCTTATAAAAGCAGCACCTCAAAGCAAGGAGGGTATTGATGCCTTGTGTAGGCTGCCCTGGAGCAGAGCTCCAGAATAAAGCAGGGATTCATTCCAAGCATCTCCTCCATGGATCCACCTTGGGCAGCACCAGAGCCCAGCCAGGGCTGCACCCAAGATGAACCAAAATGGCCCCAAAATGCACCAGCGCTCCCGGGGTCTCTGCCTTGGATCAGTTCTGCTCCATTTGCATCTTGCAGTTCATTGTCCCATCCCAGCTTTAGCCCCTGCAGTCCCACCCTGCTTGTTTTTCTCTCTCCAGCCCACGGGGTTTGTGCTCCTGGGCTGAGATTTGGGTCATTTGTCCTTGGTGCCCAGCTGGAGCAGGAATTGTTTTGTCTCCCTGCTCTGTGCACAGAGCTCACCATCCTCTCACGTGAAGCTCAGCACTGCACACTGAAGCAGCACAGAATTTGGAAAATATAAAAGCTCAAACCTGGCATCAGTACCCCCAGCACTGCTTCACTCCCATGTTTTACCTGGAAAGCTTCCCAGAGATAAACAGGCAGGAAGAGAGGGAGGGATTAGGACGTCTTGCACCTCTGGCAGCCACTTCAGTCAGGCAGGGAAGGTGTGAGACATCAAAGCAAACTCTCCAATGATGGTGGTGGTGGCAGCCCACACCTCGTTTGACATCTGTAATTAGTGTCTGCAGGTGCCAGGGAGTGAGGACTCTCAGCTGCAGCCTTTGTCAGAGACAACAAAGAGCCGCAGAGACGCTTCTGTTTAGCCTTGATGTACTTTGGGTTTTTAAAGCAAGCACAAGTGTTAAATACAGAGCTATGAATAGGCTGGGGAGAGGCGAGGCCAAGCAGAGCTAAGGCTGGAGCCAAAGGACTGCAAGAGAGACTGAGAAATTCCTTTTGTGCTTTGATTTCTTCCCCCTCCCTCTCCCAGTGCTCGTTAACCTGTTCCTGCCCCAGAGCAGCCACATCTCCATGGCTCTGGTGGCTTCCCATCCCCATCATCTCTGCTCCTTCCCAGAGGGGCTCAGCTGGAAGCTGAGGGCCTTTCCTGCAGCTCCCTTTGGCAGAGGATCAGTGCTGGTCCCTCCCAGCCCGGTCAGGACCTTTGGTTTGACAGGTTTGGTTTGTCTCTGTGGGTTTGACAGCTGCCAGCCCCAGGAGTGACACTGAGAGGATCGAGCAGAACTGCCCAAAACACTTCTGCACTTCTGCCTTATCACATCATGGAACTTGCTGAAACTGCAGCGACAGCAAATGTTTGTCACACACAACCAAAAAAAAAAAATCCCAACCCTACAAAACCCACAGAGAAGCCAACAGTTGTCAGATGGATTTCCCTCCCATTCCTCAGCCAGAGACTGCCTCAGAGCAATTCAAGGGCCACCAGGAGCATCAGCCTGCTCTTTTCTCCAGCAATCTTGTTTCCTACCCAGATTTATCCTGTCTAAAGATCTAGAAGTAAAAATTTACACAAAGTTTCCTCAGTTTGTTATTTTCACAGAACGATTCTTCTCTGTGAGTGTTAAAGGTGTGTCATTCTCTACTTTTGAGCTGCAAGAAACTGGAAATAGGAGGAGGGAGGAAAAAAATGAGCTAAGGAGAACAAAAATTTAGGATGGATAACAGGAGAAATTTCTATTTCCTAACAGACAGATACAATAAACTTCAAAATAACAAATTGGTCAAACCACCAGAAATAAACTACAGAGAACAGCTCCTGCCCTGGTAAGATATGAGCTTTTTAGCGAGTTCATCTCCTGGACAAGAGTAGCTTTTATCCATCTCCAACTTTAGATTGCACCAATAGAAGGAGAAGAGGGTATGGACACCAAAGGAAATAGCTTTTGGGAATTCAGGCTCACTATTGGCTCTCTGTCCTCAGGGATGTGGTTATGAAATGAAAAACATCTCCTCGAGCTGCCATGATGGCAAAATGAAAGAGAAATTCCTGTTTGGGAGATAATGTTTGTGAGAGAGGAGGAGACAAAGACAGAGGAAAGTCAGATTGTCCCAGCTGGAAATGGCTCTGCTGTGTCAGGGCCAGCAGGAGCCTGGGACAAGCAAGAAATCTTTGTTTAAGGATTAATTGGCACCTTTCAGCAGCACAGGCTCCCAACAGTGGGGAGCCTGAAAAAAAAAGAGATTTTTTGAAGGTAACTTTACCCTCATGATGTCCCAGTGCCTTCAGAAAGGGATTTGAGGCTTCTTAAAAGAGAATGATCCTCCCCAAATGCCACTGTATTTATCCACTTCTGTTGAAGGGTTGTCATTAGGATATAGGGATATTTATTTTATACAGAAAATCAAAATGAGGCTTCTAAGAGCTTAACTGGGGGAAAAAAAAAGGAGCTCAGTTTTTCTGGAGGGGAAAAGCAGTGTTAAAGTGCATCCTAAAATATGCTGGTGTTTGGGGAAATGCAGGAAATTGCTGAGGAGATGTTCTGAACATCTTTGGGGTGTTCTGCTTTCCTTCTCTTTCTCAGAATTAGTTTGTACTCCCTGGGGACAGGTCTTAGTCAGGGATGACATGAATTTTCCCAGATTTCCAATAAAGTCTCACAACACCAACGCCTCTGCAACAACAGCCAGGTCTCCTCACTGTGTCAGCACAATTTTCCATGTCTGTGTTCCTGGGGAAACAGATCCTGAAGTGGCAGAACAGCAGGAACAACCTTTCCTGCAAAATGGAAAACCAAGAAAAATACTGCTTTCCCTCATAATCCCCCAGTTTTAAGGAACAGAGCTCCCAGAGAGGTGGTGCAGACAACAGGAGCTTCAAAGGTAATTTCCCAAAGCCAGAAACCTCAAAGTGAAAGAACCCACCAGAGAGGAAATGTATTTTTAGCACTTTGCAGATGGATCATTTCATTTAGAATATCCCCTCCTGAAACATCGCCGAGGTTTCTCCTAAGAAGTGAAGTCGCTTGGGCATCCAGGGAGTTTCACATCAATAAAACAAGTCATGCCTCTCCTGCAACTTTCATGACTACAACCATCTCCTTTCCCCCTTCTTCTTTATTCCTTCCTGCTCCTCCAGCCACCTCAGCTCTGTAATTACTTAAGGAAGAAGGAAAAAAAAAAATGAAGATTATTGAGGTCTGAGCTGCACAAACTGCTCTTCCTTCTCCCACTCCCCCAATATTCCTGACACTGGGATCTCCACTCCTCAGAATATTCTTTGGATGGAATCTAAGGGTCAATTGTGTCAAATTTCCAGACTTCCAACCAAAAGAGGGCGGGGTTAGATGGGGAATTGGGAAGGAATTCCTGGCTGTGAGGGTGGGGAGGGCTGGGATGGGATTCCCAGAGCAGCTGTGGCTGCCCCTGGACCCTGGCAGTGCCCAAGGCCAGGCTGGACAGGGCTGGGAGCACCTGGGGCAGTGGAAGTGTCCCTGCCAGGGCAGGGGTGGCACTGGATGGTTTCAATGTCCCTCCAGCCCAAACCATGCCAAGACCCTGTCTGTGGGGCTGGGATCAATCAGATCCCACTCACCCTTTCCCATTTCGATTCCCTTTCCCCACACATCCCTGCTGGAATGAAGGACAGGATAAAAGGCACAGAGCTGATGTGTGGTCTGGGGACTCCTGCCAAGAGCTGGGAACTGCTCCAGGGCCACAAACCCGTCCCACAGCCCCACCTGGGCAGGGTCACCTCACAAGGACAGCAGAGCTGCAGAGAGCCGTGGCCTTCAGGTGATTTATTTGGTTTTAGAGCCCCTTATGCAGATCCAGAACCGATTTAAAGCCCAGAATTCAATACCTCCCTCAATTTCCTGTTTCCCAGGCCCACAAGGATCAGATGTGCAGCTCATACTCCAGGAGCTCATTCTGTGACCCAGTTTGAGGAGTTTTACACAGGCCCAAATTGAACCAAAGGCTGAAACCCGATGGCTTTTCTCATCCTGTTGCCTGTGAAGCTGAACTTTTCCACTAACATAATCCCAAATGGAAATCCTATATTTTAAGGTGATATGCATTTATATAAATAGGGAAATATTAAAAGCCAATTTGTTCAGCACATTGAAATCCTGCTTTTAGCAGTCAGAGGTAATCAGTTTGTCATTCCACAAAAAGCCAATGTGCCTGGAATGAAGGAGCTATTCCATTCTTCTCCTTTCCCATATAAAAAAAACATTCTAGGATCATGCATGAGGGCTCCTGGTACAAGTGATGGGATTCTTCCAAGCATTACATGGCATTTCAAGAAGCATTAAACTCTTACCCTCCCATTTTTAGTTCTTACATGTTTCATCAAAATCCTGATTTAGAGCGAAGCAGTGAAACAACAGGGTTCTAACAAAAGGAAGTTTTCAAAAATAGGCAGTGAAAAATCCAAAGTAGAAGACATAAACCACGAAAACTCTGAAATATTGATTGTGTTTTAAAAAAATGGAGCAATGAGGCAGTAATTTACAATTAAATACCACATTTAGCATGCTGGGTGTTCAGAATACAATTCAATAATATAATTCATTAATAACTCAATAATATAATAACCAATATTCCTGGGAAATTAATGTTAATATTTAGCCTGTTTATTAATGGCTAAAAATGAAGCTGCTATAAATTTGCACCGGGGTAGTCAGTAATGATGCATTACTCTTATTATTTCCCATTTAAAAATTCATTTTTTTGTGCATTGTACCTGAAGTTCCCTGAGGTACAGTTGTATTCTCAAATGTATGGATAGAAATTTCTGGCAAAATAAACCAAACTAAACAAATAACCAAGGAAAGCCACCAATCATTGCTGTGTTCTGAATTCACACTCTGCAATGATTTGTTTCAGGAAGAAATTATTTCCAGAGCTGTTCATCATTTCCATGTGAGTCAATTATTCAAAATAATTCTCTTTCTGCTCCCACCTCCCAAAGCCTCACTGGGCCCATACTGGGGACGAAATTCCCAAAAAGTCCTTTGGAAATCATTTTATTAAAGGGTTTAAATTTCTGTTGCTGTTTTATATCCTCACAACTGTCAAAAAGAGATTTTACTCACGCCTGGAATCTGTCCAGGGCTGTTTCACCTCACAGAATGGGAATCATTAAGGTCAGAAAAGCCCTCTAGGATCCTCAAGTGAACCAGAACTGCCAAGGCCACCCCTAACCCACATTTCCACAACTTTTAAATCCCTCCAGGGATGGGGACTCCATCCCCACCCTGGGCTTGATAATTTTTCCTGAACAAATTCCTGCAGGATTTTCTCCTGAAATTTCAATCTAAAAAACCTCTCCACGTGGGAATCTTTGTTTCCACAGCTTGTGGCAGCTGCGATATTTGTGGAGTTTGGTGTGGAGTCTGTGTTTTGGTCTGAGAGGAGCAACTGTTGGGTTTTGCAGTCATTTCCCAGCCCTGTTTCTCCGTGTGGATGTTTCACATCCCATTTCCTGCAGCTCTCCCTGCCCACTCCCATCCAACTGCAAACACATTGACTCATCCAGCCCAGGGCGGAGAGAAATCCTATAAAAGATCCCACTGATGGAAAGGCTGCAACTGGGAGGAAATTCACACCCAAAAGGCTTTTCCGACCATGGAATACAAATTATTTGCAAGGTACAATGACACTCTCATTCATACTGAAATTACTCCTGAGGAAAACAAAGTTTTCCAAGTCTAGTTTTTGTCTGTTGGAGAGTTTAAGGGATGTTTTGAGGGGGCAGGGAGGGATAATGTGGATTTAGTTTTTTTACACCTGATGTTTTCACCTTTGCTATTCTAATTTTTATTCTAATTTTTTTCCTAAATTTTGGAGATGAATTGTCTTCTTAAACTCCTGAAGGGTGCAGTGGGGATTAAAAGCACAGGTGCAGAACTGAAGGAAATATTCTGTGGCACCAGCAAGGGATCCACTGCAAATTTCAAGATATCCTTTGTGCCCATTTAATAAATGGGAATTTCACAAAAGCCTCCTCTTTGAACCAAGCAGGGTGAACACCTCTCCTCCCATTCCTTGTCCGCATCAGATTAGGGACTGCCACAAACAATTTGGCATTAAAAAAAATAGTTGGAATTTTACACCCTGGGCATTTTGGAATAGAAAGGATCCAAGTGCTCATTCCTGGGTTATCCCTGCTTTGAGTTTGCTCCAGATCACCTCGTGCCCTTCAGCTGAGACCTGTGAGAATCAGGCACGAGGCTGCCCTGCCACATTTCCTCCAGCTCCTGGGAATTAAAACCTTTCCTCTGGTGTTGTTGGTTTAGTTTTTGTGCAGCTGTAAATTTACTCCTTAGGCAGGAACTGGAATTGAACCTGAAAGCAGAATTTTTGGCCTCTAGACTGATTCATTCCATCAAAACATAAAAACCACAGGCTGCAGCTAACAGGGGAAACACCTGTACCACCAAAATGAGGAGTTTTCCACAATATGAGGTGCTGGGTGTAAAATGCTCAAAGTGGAGCAAATCCTAAATTGAATTTGTACAGAGACATTAAGTTCAACAGAAGCTGCCGACAAGAGCACTTTTTCTGTTATTATATTGTATCCTGAAATTACATGAAATGAATAAATACAAGGATATCAAGAACTACAATTGAAAAGATAATATCTACAGAAAGCCTGGCTTCTTTTGCTTGATCCAAGATGAAATTGAAGAGCTGATTGTAAAGATGAACACAACTACTTATTTCAGCCAGTAGGAATGAAACCCTTACCTTTGCTTTCAATCCAAGCTTCTTCTTTCCCCGATCCTCTCCCCTCCAGGCTTTTTCTTCCCAATTAATGATGAAGGAGATCTTCATGGATATCCAGTTATTCCCAGAGCCAGGTCCTGTGGGACAAAGGCCTCGTGGTGCCAGGAAAAGGAATAGGGAACAAAGGAACACAAAATTTAGGGAAGGTTGGGATTGTGGCTGGGACGACACACGCAGGGAAGAGAAAGCTTCCAAGGAATGTTTTTAGGTGTATGTGGAGGTCACAGCAACCTCAAAACATAAACCAACAAACAGAAAAGGAAACCAAAGGACCTTGTTTGATATATGGCAGCTCTTGATTTGTCACAGCACAACAATTTCTCGCCTCTTTCTGAAAAATGACTCCAAAGAGAGAAAAAATACATGAAATAACTGTCCTGAAAATAAAAATTTATTTGTTTTAACACAAGTTTCTCAGAGTTCTGAACCATTGGCCTCAGTCAGATCACAATCATGACCTGCAAGTGACTCCCTTGCCTTGGCCATGGCACCTTGTGTTGCAGCAAGGTAGAAAAATTATAAAGGAAAAAAAATTATAAAATTATAAAATCAGGCCTGCTCTGGCTGGTCTGTCATTTCTGCTAAGTCAAGGTAGCCCCTCTGCAATTCCCATGTGGAAGCAATCCTGGTGTGAGCAGTTCATTGACACAACAATCCATTCCTGGGGAAAAGAACAACCAGCACCTGGATAAACTGTTTGTGCACCCTTAGAAAAATGAAAACTATCTCTCACAAACAACTTTTTCTGCATGTACACACTGGGGTTGGAGTGACCAATAAATACAGAAAAACAACTTGTTACTGACCAATAAAGGGATTGGCAAGAGAGCTCCTGGCCAATGGGAGTCACACACAGGGCTGTAAAACTGGATAAAATTGTGAATAAAGAATGGGCTTCTTCCACCCTGAAGAAAATGGAGTCTGTGTGATTCATTCCTATAACCTTGAGCTCACTCCCCTCCCTGCCAGTGTCACCCCCAGAAGGCCGCGTCCGCCGTGTCCTTTACCAGCCAAGGGCTGCATTTGGTATTTCTGCAAGCACCTGGGCTGAAACCACCCCCATTTCCCACAAGTTTCTGCAGCAGAAATCCCAATTTATTTCCATGAGCCCGTTCAAATTCCACTTCATGGCCTCTCTTGAAATAAACCCCTCAGATTATTCCACTGCAACAGCCTCACCCTTCCCACTCCATCCCTCGCCTCCCTTCTGCACAGAGGGGAGCAGTTGGAATCCAACCTTTACGTTTTTATTGCCACAAACACTTTTTCCTTTGCTGAGCGTGTCACTCCAGCCCTCCCAGCTCCCTGCAATATCCACCTTTTTCAATAAGGGATACAATAACTCATACAGGGCATGGCTCCTGTACAAATAACCAAGCACAGCCTCAAAGATAACGATGTTTTCCTCCTGCCATTTCCCACTGGGGTGAAGGTGAGCATGTAAACCAGATGTTTCGGGCAAAAAAAGCAAATTCCCAAACTCATGACCCAGAAAAAGCCTTTTCTGGGTGTCTCAGGAGCTGGAGGAACATCCTGCATGATTTATAGCAGCAGGCACAGAACAAAAAACAGAACATTAGACAAGAAAACAGGGTACTGCCCATTTAATATTATTATTATTTATTAATATCTATGCAAGATTCACAAGTGTTTCTCCATCTACTTAAAATAACACCTCTAACTGCTCCATTTTTTTTTTTTAATTCAGGCATGCTTTAAAATTCAGTTTGGTTTTAGGAGTCGAGGAGGGGAGAAGGCAAACAGATAAAGAGGGATTTTTAATGTGTTATTTATTCAAATACATGGGGCTGAGCAATAGATCTGCTGTTCCCAGACAATGCCTGATTCTTGCTGTAAGAATGGAGGGAAAATGCTGGGAAATGCTTGTTTATCCCTCTCTTATCTGCAAGTCAGATCAAAGCATCAGCTGTTTAAAGAAGTTGACTTCACTCCACCAAAGGAATGAGCTCTGGTGTTCCTGAGCCCTGCTAAAATATTGGGGATTTTTATAGGGAAGTAAAATTTCAGTGGCAGGAAAAACACTGTCTGTTACAGGATTGGGGTAATCTCTTCCAATATGCCCTGGGATTAGAAGGGAAAATATTAAAATCCCCTCAAGTCCTCCCTTTCCCACAGAGCAAAGTAGGGAAGCATCACTGTCAGGGACAGTACACAAGTCCTGGGGGCTCAGATTTGTGCTTGGCCAAAATAATTTTTTTTTTATTTTCCTTTCATTTCTTTTTTTTTTTTTTTTCCCAGCACAATTCTGTCTCTTGTTTAGGCCACTTAGAGAATTTAGTTCTATTTTTTCAGGACATTTTAAAGAATGGAAGAGATCCAGCCCCGCACAGTTTAGCAAATATTCCAAAAGTTTTGTCCCCTATTCTCTGATTTCTGATTTTACCCAAATGGGGCAAGGAACAGCTTCCCAATAATTAAACCGCACTAAACCGCACTAAACTTGGAGGCTTTAAACTCTGTTTTCCACACTTCAGAGAAGATGAAGTGTTTCCTCCCTTCTGTGGCTCCAGAAAAGGGATGAGGAACTTTTTTACAAGCATCTTTTATCGGCTGAGTCCTGGCACCTCCAACAACAAAGGTTATTTAGGAGCATCTGACAATGACAACATGGGACAATTAAATTCAGCTTTTTGTCAGGTGTGTTCCTTCACCATGGACAGGATAAATGACTGACACATGAAAGGGTCAAAACGCTTCTTTTTACACAGCTAAATATTTGCCTTCACCCTCTGGGCTCCTCTCCCTCAGCCTGCTGATGTCCCCATGTGGGTGACAAGCCCTCAGAGTCCCCGGTTTCCTGTCATGTTCTCAGGGTTACAGGAATACAATGAGTAATGCACATTTTAAAGGAGCCTTTCAGAGACAATGTGCACGCAGCTGGAAAATCCAGAGGAGAGGTTTATGCTTTCCCCTGCTTCTTGCTGCGTCGTGCCTGACTGTATTTATAGCAATTTTCAAGAGTTTATGGAGCCAGAGAGCACAAAACCCAACAAACTGCATTCAGGGCATCAGTTTTCATCATTGCCAAGCCCCCCTGAAAGCCCAGACAGATCCGATCCCGAGTTGAGGAGCATCACACTCTGCTAAATATAACTCAGTGAGTTGATTTAGCTGGGAGGAGACACCACAATGAAATTTCCTCCACAATTTTACATCCCTCCCGAAACACGGGATGTCTTTGAATGGAAACTCAGAGATTCAGTGGAATAAATCGGATTAATCCCTTCGGAAAGGCAGCTCAAGAGCAAAGACTCTCAGTTTTTTATGTCGTGGATATCTTAGAGGTTGGATGGGCAAGTGAAATTCAACCTGTCATTATTTCATTGTTTATATTATGTTTTTAAATCCTCCAAGGGGATAAAAGACTTAGATTTGCTCCACTACACAATATAAACCCTCTGAATCCACCCCCACAGTCAGAACCCTGCAGGTGGAGTCATATTCCCAAGGGATCTGCTGGGATACAGGACCCAAATACCACCCAAATTTTTAATGCATTGATTGAAAATCCTTGGAATTTGGTTGGCCAAAAATAGGAGACAAGAGGCCAAGAAGAACATAATCAGTGGCAGAAGTTTTAGTGTTTATCCATTTCCTTTCTCTTATTCTAAAATCAGATGATTCTGCAAAAAAGAATTAAAGCCACCAAGAGAAAACTCCACATAACAATCAAGTTTTTATAACAGCTGCTCCCTTAGGAAAAATACCAGGGATGTGTAAAACAACCTAAAATTTCACCCAAATTAAAGACTATTCACTCAACCCAGTCAAAATTACAACAAAATGATCTGAACAAGAGCTGTCACTGAGAAACAAATCTTACCCAGTGTATGAAATGTAGCTTTTCCTGATGCTGACAGATAAACTTTGGGGTTTGAAACACTTCTAGTCTACACTTATAAAGAGCACAGTGGCATTTTCCACATTTGCTTTACCAAGTCTCTAGGGAGGGTTCAGGATGAAGCATAAAAACTTTGAGAAGAGACTGAAAATAGCAGCTGAAGGCACTGTCACGTCTCAGCCTGCTGCATCTCAGAAAAAGCATTTTCCACTTGGAGTTCAAACCTTATTTCTTTCAAGGGCTGATCTTAAATAGCGACGTTCAACCCCAACCACTCCAAGAAGTGGCTTTGGAAAAAGCCAATTTTTAAATGCAGCCTGAGAAATGACAGCTTTGAAAGAGCAGAAAATACCCAGACACGAGCCAGGACTTATTGATTGGTAAGTCTGGAAGCCAGGTAAGCAAAACCACACAGCGTTGTGCACAAGAGCTGTTAGGGAGACCTCAGAAATCATGGAGTCTCCTTTTCCAGTATTGCCAGCTCACCAGAGGAGCAATCCCACCACAGCAGCCATCCCCATCCCTGGATCAAAGAGCAGGAATAGATGGAGCAGCTCAAGAAATGTGATCTCTCTGCTTTCTCATCAAAATAAACATTTTTTTAAGAAAGATAGGATAAATTGGGTACAAAAATACCCACACCTGCAGCAGACATAACCACGTGACTTCATGGAGGGGCTTGATCCAATGGGGATCTCTCCCAAATCAGCTCTAGACTGAGCTGAGGAGTTTAAATTAAATATCAGGAAAAATTTCTCCACTGGAAGGCTGCTCAAGTGTTGGAGCAGGTGGAATGCCCATGCCTGGAGCTGTTCAGGATGTGGCTCCTGGGGACAGGGTTTGGTGGTGAGCTCAGCCAGTGGCTGGGCTTGGTTTCGGGGCCCTTCTCCAACCTTTCATGAACTGTACTCCAAAAACACCTGGTGCAGGTGGAAATCACGGGTCAGGATGCTGAGGAAGCTCCTGGAGGAGATGGATGAGACCAGAAAATGAAGAGAAATTTCTTTCCTGACTCTTTGTGATCCCAAGAATATTTGCGGCTTCGAGATTCAAGGGTGGGTTTTAGACACTGGAATTCCAAATCTGTTTCCAACCTAAATCTGGGAAATCTGCCACAAGGATATCCTTGAATCAATTCTACTTTTGCTGATTCCTAAAATATGGAACACAACAAATACAAGAAACTTCCCTTCTTTGTACCACAGACACCACTAAAATCAATTTTTCAGTTATTCTGGATTTCAACAGCTCCTCTCATGGATTCCCAAATTCCCAAATAATAATTGAGGTATTACTTCCATCCTCTAATTTAAAGCCACTTAATCCTTTGTTTGTTTTTTCCAAGCAGCACTAAAATAGGCAAAAAAATCCTTGTTTGGTTTTGTACCCAGCACTATAAAATAATTTTTTCCTTTCCAAATCCATTAACTCTTTGCTAACCTCAATAATCCTGCCTGTTTTAACTTCTTATCCTACCATTTCATGTAATTCCTGTAGATCAAGCCAACAAATTTTCCTGTTCAGCCAAGAAACCAGAATTAATTTATAAAATCTGCCTCTTATTATTTTTGCCCCTGAATAATTTTATAAAATCTGCCTCTTTTTACCCCAAAATTTTACAAAATCTCCCTCTTTTTGCTCTTAAATCTCATAAAATCTGCTCTTTTTCGTGCTATTGTTTAGCCCTTCCCTTGACTCATTAAAAATCCATTTCAACCCAGCCACCCTGGAACAAAACTGGTGGCTGAGAAACCTTCACCATGCAGAAAAATGATCTCTTTATCCCAAACTTGTTCTGTCTTTCAGCAGTTTTGGAATCAATAATGTTCCTTAACCACCTCTGACACTTTGCAGTGCTCAACTGAAACCTTGGCTGAAAACAACAAATAAATGAGGCAGAACAAAAAGAAAAACAGATTTTCGAGTGCTCCAAGCATGCTTTTGCTTGGAGAAAAGAAAAACCATTGGAAAAACATGGATTTTGTTTTTTATAATCAACCCAAATGGATATTTAAGGAGAGTTGAATCACATAATAATATTTTCTGTGAGTAATTTGAAATAAATAGCTTTTAATATGAAAAATATGAAATATTGCTTACATTTGCTTGGTTGTGGTGGTGATTTTCATCTTTAATTCCTTTTTCTGTTTTGGGGTTTGGCGTTTTTTATGTATTCCAACATTTATCTTTTTTAACCTTTCCTTCATTATTGTCAATGAAAAAGACATCAATTACCTGTCCAGGTCAAGGTTTAATTGACTTAAATGTGGCTTTACCTCAGTTGTCTGTGGCTGACACCACATTCCTCATTCCCTGTTTTACCTGGACCTGGCTTGAAAACTTGGAGCTGAAAATGAAAAAATGCAGGGAAAATTATTGTACAAAGAATGTAATCCTGATCTGGTGAATAGAGCAGATTGTCTGCTCAGAATTAATAATAATGAGAATAATTAGAACTATGACAGTAGAATAATAATAGAATAATAATGAAAAATAGGAAAAATTATTAATAAAATTAAATTTAGTAGTGGTAACAATAAAAAAAATAATTTAAAAGACAACAGCATTGGGTCCAAATAAAATCCAGCAGCATTTTTTTCACAGAGCTTGATTTGTGCCACTCACCAAATTAATCCCATTTTTCCTGGTCTCTTGTGGTACTTCCCAAGGTTGGAGCCTCAAAACCTGTAGGAAAAACTGGACCACTTTAAAACCAGCCAAAAACTGTCATTTAGGACGTAAGAGTCCCTATCATTTATTCAGCCATGGAAAGTACCCATAAAATAAACATGAAATGGAGGAGAAGACAATTTTCCCGCTATTCCTCCACGGATTCTCGTGGCTTTTTCAACTTTCAGTGGTTTAAAAGAGGCATTTTTCCATCTCAGGGTAGCCAGAAGTTTGGATAAATCCCTTCTGTTTGCTCCTTCTTCCCCAGTTGCTTTAAGGCTAAGAGTGAGCTTAATTATCTCTCGAAGCACAGGTCAGAGTTTGGGGTGAAAATCTGAAATATCCTATAAAAACTTACATGCTGTGATTAGAAAGTACTTCTGAAATTAAGATTTTCACTGAGAACCTTTTCCTCTGAGCCAGCAGATGCTGAAAGTCCTCAAGAGCAGAATTTGATGAAGAAAAGCTGCTTAATTGGAAAGCTTGCAAAACAAGCATCACTTCCCAGGCCACGGATATTGCCAAAAGCTTCAGAGGTAAAATAAAAAACCAGGCTGGAGGCAAACAAAACTCTCTATATTTTTTAACTTAATAGTTGTAAGTTTTTTACCACATTCCTCACAGAGAGGGAAGTGAAATTACTTTCCAGAAAAGAGAAAGGAGTTTACAGCACAATAAAATCAGATTAAAAAAAGCTAAACTAGCAATAGCAGCTGCAAAAAGAAGTTTAACACAGGCACATATGCTCACAAATCCAAGCTGGACAGACAAGGCAAAACTTTCCAGGAATTTTATGGGGTGAGTTCAGCACAGAATATTATGGGCTAAGTTCAGCACTTCCATGCACAGATCCAGCCCTGTAAATCTTGCTTTAATTGAATGAGTATTTATTTGAGTAGGCCCATGTTGAAACCCTGGTTACTGAGAATTTTGGATTTCTGTGCTGCCAGGCACTGACCCCCATGAGAACACTGCATTGACCTGAGGAGAAACTTCCAAAATGGAATGATGGAGCTGGGATTGTGGGTGTGGGGTTTGAATAGAAGCGTGTGATATCACAGGGTGGGAAATTTAGAGTTTAAGGGTTTAGAATGTAGTAATAGAAATAAAGCAAGATGGAGGTTTTAGGATGGTGGCTGGTTCTTGCTCTCCTCCTTGGGTTTGGGTGGTTTTGTGTAATTGGCTACAAAGTCCCCATGGTGGGCCATGGGTGGTTGGGTATTGGGTTAAAAGTAAAAATAATTGAGGTGTCATTTCTTAATTGGACAGTTTATCCTTAAAAGGCCTTGTAGAGAGAGAGATGGGGCTCCATTTTTAGCCTGTTAAAGTCAAATACTACAGAACTCACAACTGTAACATAGTCTGTAACATAAATAAAAACTAATCTACATCTGAGCCTGAACATTTAATTGCTTTTCATCCCGACCCTGGCAAAAAAGGAGCAAAGACTCCACAGGCCCAAACTTTTATCCATTCCCTGTACATCAGCACACGCAGCACTTGCACAGATGTTAGAGGTAAATTCCCATCTCACCTGGACTGATGTATAAATTTTTTCAATGGTAGAGCAGCAGCCAGGGTTTCCTGCTCTTGGAAAAGGAGGAGAGGAAGAGCTGTTGAGATAAAGCAAATTCCACAAGATAAAAGTCCATCAATTGAGGCAGGCAGAGCTGAGCTGGTGACTGACAAACACAAGGTGTGCAGGGTACCACAATCTCAACACCAGAACGTGCTAAAATATCGAGCAGGAAGTTGCTATCTGGTGGAATATGACAAAGCTGGTGAGACTTGGAAATTGTGCAATAATCAGAAAGAAATAGTGAAGCCACGAGCTGGAGGAAGTGCTGGTATCTGAGCTGGCTTTGCTGATAAAGCAGAAAATATCTGGATATCAAACTCAGCATCAGAGGCCTCGTAAAGGAATTCAGTGTTTTATCAGGAGCGTGGAAGGCACCATGTGGAATCAGCACCAGTGGGAAAGATCCAGCATGGATACAGGCCCTGAGTAACCAGGAGGGTACTGGGAATTACTGGGAAGCCATGCAGCAGAAATTCATGTGACAGTTATACTCAAGGAAAACTTTCTCATCCACCTTCATTGCCTCTGGACAGGATTTCCCCTGCACTCAGGAAAATCCCTCAGGAGAGCTCTGTTGCTCTGTTGAGGCTCCCTCTCCCCTTACAGTCACAACCCCTGTCTGCAGATCACATCAATCACAATGGTTTTTAGTGTAATTCCCATAGTTTTTAGTGCAATTCCCAACATCATGAGTCCCAAACTATGAATTTCTGCAGGTGGGGGAGATCACTGGTGCAGAGGAGCTGATTCCCAGCTCGTTTCCAGCTCCCTGCTCTGCTGCTCTAATTAGCAGACCTGTCCACGCCTCATTTCAGCCTTCATGCTATGCTTGTTCTTTAAGAGATCCTAAAGCCTATGCTCAGCTGCACATTGTGGATTGACACGAGGGCTGGAGGCATTCCAAACTCCAGGCCTGACCAAGTTGTCTGGGGGAAAAAGGCACTGCATTGAAGCTACACAGATAATTAAGCCGAGTGTCAACTGGAGGAGCTCCTTCCCCCAGAGCTGAAGCTCAGCCAGGATCTGCTGTGAGAGGACACTGGAACCTCCCTGAAACCAAGGAGAGAAATGGGATCTACTCCATTTCCATGGGGAAAAGGGTCTCAGGGATTGCTGGGATTTTCACTGGTGTCAGAGGAAAGCACATCCCATAGATTTGAGGTTAAATCATTCTGATCTGCTCAGAAACGAGAAGTGTTTTTATCGGGTTCCAAATTATGTCACTGTTAATGCCAGAGCTGTGTAAAACTTCCCAGACTATTCCCATTTCACAACTCTCAGGCACAGGGTGGGATTTTTGGGGTGTCCTGTGCAAGGCTAGAACTCGGTTTGGATGATCCTCCCTTCCCACTCAGCATATTCTGTGGTTTGTGATTCTTGCTGAGGGAGCAGCTACTCGTATGTGCAGGATTACTCAGTGGATACTCACAGCCATTATCAACTCATTAATCAGAAACATTTTACAGAATGAAAATCAGCTATTGTTTTCTATTGTCTTTCAGGCATTCAGTTATCAATTCCCTCACTGCAGCCAACCACCAACAAATTGTTTGGGTTTTCTTTTTCTTTTTTGGATTATGATCCTCAGGCCTGCCCTAAGAGGCCAATTAGCTGTTTGTAATTAATGACTGGTTGCTGCTTGTCAGAGCAATGTGCCTTGTCCTGAGAGGAGCACCTGGGTGCTCCCCGTGCTCTGCAGACACTTCCCTGCTCATTTCGATGCCTTTCAAAACCTGGCATAGACACTGATACCGTTTTCTGTCCTGGTAAAATTAGAATTCACGGTCCAGTTGTCAAAGGACAAAATGGGAATCTGTGCAAAGACCTGTCACTGTGGGAATTCCCTGTGACTGGCACAGATGACAAGTGTTAATTATTTTTTTTTTTTTTTCTGAAGGGACTGTCATGAATGAACCCTTTTCCTGTCAGCTGTGAAAGAAAACCCTTTTCACTCCCGACAGGGCACTCAGAGACTTCAGCTCCTTCTTGGGTTCCTGGAGTCCTCAAGCTCCATCTTCTAAGAGAAATTACTTTTTTTTTTTTTTTTTTTTTAAAAAAAAGCAATTCATTGTCTCTCTGTGAGAGATACTGGCAGGGAAACAGAATTCCCATGACCAGTCCAATGGGATGTGTAAGAGTTCCAAGGACTTAGAACATTGCAATTACAAGGATGTGCTGATTCCACCTAAAAGGGTCTGATCCCAGCTGTCCAACTGATTCCAAGTCCAGCTGAACTGCAGGAGCAGAGAACCTGTACAGGACCCTCTTCACAAATAACAGCCCCCTCAAAAATGCAGGAGGGCTGCTTGAGCCATGGGTATCAAATATAAAGAGGAAAACTGACTCTGCACAACTGAATTTACACGCCTTCAATTCCTGCAGGGTCAAAATTCCAGCAGCAGGGAATTCAGGGCCAAAAAAAGATGTATCAGAGGAAAAATTAGAGAGAAATGCTATGAAAAAGGGCCTGCACACTCTCTAATATTGGAAGCGGACGATACAAAATTCATGAGCAAAATTGGCAGAGAAGCTTGAAACCCACTGAAGACAAGAAGCAACAAAAACAAGATGCTGTCTTAACAAGATGCCCTTAAATAAAAGGATTTGTCATGGTAATAAAAAGTATCAGCAAAAAATAGATGCAGCCTCAAACTGCAGCCAAAAGGAGCAATTCTTCCCCAGCAAAATGAGATCAATGCGGGCTTGGAAGTAAAGACACACACAATGAGTCTAAATGGCAAAGAGAACAACAAAATGAAGGAAAACAAGGAGATTAGCTCAGGAAAACAATAGGCAAGAAAATAAAACCAGATATAACAACTCTCTTGGGGAAAAGAATATAAAATAATATAAAATCCAAACAAAGGGAAGAGCCTGACCAAGTACAAACAAATGACAATGGATGCAAGAAAAATATAATTACGAAAAGGGACTCAAAATGTTGAAACACTACAGATTTAAATAACCACCCAGTCAATATCACTCCAAGAGAAGATGTGATTTTGCAGGAATAAATACAAGAACAGAGCATGCCCCTCTCTGACAATAGAAAAGTTACCCAGTTCCTGTTGTCCTTTCCCAAACTTTCTAAGGAGATTTGAATGCATGGTTTTACTTCCCAGACATCATCATTTGCTCTGGGTTCCCATCAATACCATTACTCACAAGGCTTTTGTGTTTTCCCCAGCATTTTGTGAGTCAGCCAAGGCAGGCCAGGGATAATTGACAGGAGTCGTTCAGAAGGAACATTCCAGACCCAAAGCAGAGCAGGGAGATGAGTGCAGACGTTCTGTTCTACCCCTTGAAATGACATCACGACAAGACTGGCTTTGTATTTAAGAACAGGTCATTGTTTTTTTGTCTGAAACAACTGGGAGAGTTGGTTTCTGATAGGAAAGGCTGAGTTAAATCCACTATCTACTGAAATCAACAGGAAAAAAATGGCAAGTAGCATTTTTGTGTTGATTTCAGACCTGGGAATCCCTTTCCAACACAGAAAACCCAACATAAATGAGGTTTCTGTGCGGTGTTAATAGTTGTAAAGAGCCAAACAAGAAGCTGAGTTCCAACATAAGCTTGAAAAAATGTTTCTCCCTTGCCCTAACCAAAAACATGGCTCATGAATTAGTGGAGGTGACCAAAACCAAATCATGCTTGGTGCCAATCCTTATTTCTTGAGTAAAAACTGATTTTTTTTTTTTTTTCAATGCTAGATCTGAAATATTTTCATAGAATTGTAAAATCACAGAATTGGTAATTTTGGACAAGATCTTTAAGATCTTTAAGCCCAACCACCAGCCCACCACCACAGTGGCCACCACTAAACCATGCCCTCAAGTGCCACATCCCTGTGTTTTTGGAATATATCCAGGGATGGTGACTCCACCATTCCCTGGGCAGCCTGAGCCAATGTTTTACAGCCCTTTCCACAAAGAGATTTTTCCTGGATTTCCAAGATTTTGCCCACATGGAGCCATCCATGGAAGTGGCTGCTGGCAGAGGATGAGCCCTTTGTTCCTCTCTGCAGCCACTTCTGCTCCTTCCACTCTCTGTGCAAATATTGGGGTTTTCTGGATTTTCCTCCTGCTGGCTACAAAGGCTAAAAGTAGAAGTCTCCAAAACTTTAAACATTTGCAGGAGTTGAATTGAGGTGTAATAAATTAATCAATAAAAATACCAAACCCAAAAAAAAGAACTCTGAGAGCGGGTGAAAACCTCTCTTGACTCTCTAGATAGTTTTGAATTTTGACTGTTACTTGGGAGAGGAAAAAGGACATAGTTTGGGGAAGAGATATGTTGAACCCTTCATTCCCCTTCTGACCCTTGGATGGGGAAGGAGATGGTCGAATATTCCTCCTGGGAATGGGGCTCTGAGGGACGCCCCAACTGCCTCATGCTTTGTTTTAACTCTTAATCCTTGTTTGCAGTACACACTTATGGCTACCAGGCCAGGTTTTTTGGTGTGTTTGGCATGTTTTGATGTTTTTTATATCCAAAGTGTGTATTATTTAAAGATACTTACAGGGCACAGGTTTTGCTGACATCCAACAAGTCCATCTCTTTAAAATTCAGGAGTTATTTACTCCTCACTCACAGTTCTCTCTTCCCCCTTTGCAAAAGACATAAAAACACACTGAAAACTCCCCATTCTTTCTGGTTATTGATTGAGTGGGTTCTGTGTGGAGTAGATGCAGATCCCACGTGTGCAGTCCACTGGGATTGTCTCTTTTCTGTTACATGGTTAAAAATATATCAATTTTTCAAAGACCAATGCTTCTGAAAGTGGTTTAGGCCATAAAAAGAAACGTGCACTTATCAGAACTAACATCAGGAAAGAGATAGGGAGGAGCTGGGTTATCTTTGGAGTGATAACAGCAATGGGAGAGCAGTATCTGCTGAATTTCCAAACTGCATCAGGCATTCTCCATGCACTGGAAAAGCCTCAGGCACTTCTAAATATGCTGGGTTTATTCTGTCCCATGCTGGTCTCAGAGGCTGAGCTAAAATTAGCCTTTTCTTGCCTTTTTCTTCTCTTTTTTTCCAATTTAGTTGTTCAGGATCTTTCTCAGGTGTGGTGAGGACAGGTTTGCTGTGACTGGGTGTTTCAGGGTTTAAGCCTCCAGCAGATCCATGGGAACATCTCCCAGTCCAGACAATTCTCTCCCTGCTCTCTTACAGGGGGAGAGAATATCTGTCTTGGCAAACAGCCCTGGTTTAATGGTTATCGCTGCCATAACCTCAATTCTCTCCTCACCTACTCTGCAGTTCCCCAGAATCCATCCTAACAGCCAAACCCCTCTTTGGCAGTAACAATTTTGTTGATGGCGCCCAGTTCCTTGCATTGCCCCAAATCGCAGCTCCCAACGACAGCAATTCCAAGTGTCTTCATTCCCAAACCCTTTTAAAGGCTGCCCAAAACAAGGAAATTAAAAACCTGCTGGTTGACCTAATTGGGTACTGCCAGGTTGTGCCTCTGCTCCACCTCCCATGACCCATTAAGCTACAGGGCATCATTTCCTGTTAATTAATAGGCTCAATTAGAATATTTTGAGGTGAGCCTCCCTTTAACTGTGTTACAACCAAGCAAAACCCACAGACAGCCCCAAAACCACTTGGCAAAACCATGATCATCAATTTAACCTCCTCTATAACCTCTTCTTGTTTCTGGGGGTCTGCTTCTCACCTTGGGATTTCCTTCCACAAAAAACGAGCACAGAACTGCTCGGTCAACACATTTCTTACTTCCCACAGCACCAATTCCTCATTAAATTAATGAAGCAATTAAACAGCCAGCCAGAAACCGGAAATACAAACAGTAGAATAAATCCTAAAAGACTGTTAAGCAAACTATATTGAAGATTTACTTTGATGTGTCTTCATTTTGATGACCATGAGGGCTAAGTTGAGGGCTACCTGAATTTAGTTGTTATTGACGGCACTGAGACAACCTTAAAAAAAAAAACAATCAAAAACCAGTTCCTTCAGCAGAGCTTTCACTTTCAGAGTGGTTTTGGGTACTCTTGTCTCTGCAGGCACAGCCTTGATTTGTCTCCTTTCCCTGGTATCCCCTTTCCTTCAATCCAAAGCAGAAGAGCTGTTGAGCCAGGCCTAAGAACAAGCTGCAATTAAACCCTGAGGATGCTCTACCCAAACACAATTCTTCAGGACAAAGAGGAGGCTGCCACATTCCAGGGACAGCACTCTCAGGGGAAATTACACGTCAGTGAATCAGTGCAAGAGCAGGTGCTCACTCTTTGCCATGGAAACAGGTGAGGGGACACATTACAGAAGGAATTGTTTCAGTGGAGAGGTTTCAAGAGCAGCAGCCTGGTTGGGAAACTGAAGGTGAGAAAAGTGGCTTGTTTTGAATTAGTGCCATGCAGCAGGCAGAAGATGCCACCCTCCTGAGTAGCTCTTGTCTGAAGCACCCACAGATGCTCAGGCCACACCATTGTTTGCAGAAATCAAAGTGTGAGGTCCTTTGCTGAAACAAAACAGCGTGGTGAAGAATGGAGCAGTGAGCAGCCTGATCCCAACAGGTTTTTATCCTTGGCTTGAGCTTCACAGGCAGAAGAACCATCCCTGAGATCAGAAGTGTGTTCAACAAACCTTCAAATGCTTGTGGTCCATCCCACCATGGTGTTCTTGAGAGCTTTGATGGGTTTGATCCCTGCATCCACAGCCATCCCCAGCTGGAGCTGCTGGGCACTGCCATCGGTCCCACTGACTGATGTCCATGCACACAACACCTGGAGAAAGGAATCAGAAGGAAAGAGCACCCCTGGAATAATTCAGTCTGCAGAAAACACCTTTCCTGCAACTGCACTATTCCCACTTGTCGTTAATTATGAAATTTCCAGCAATTTCTTAATTGATTTGAAGGAGGGCGTCGTGCATTTGGGGTTCTCAATCAATTCTTCTCCTCTCGGTACATTTAACTGCTGCAGAGTTTTCCACAGCTATTTTGCTCTTCACAGCTCCTTGAAAAACACCTCAGCCTCCAATTTATTTCCAGTCATTAAAGCAAAATCTTTCAAATGGACAATATGATTTATAAAGTGGGAGAGATACTTTTATGCACTGCTTTATGAATTCTAAGCCTTCAATATTTGTTACAGCTCTTTATTCATTTGGTCTGAAAAGCAAGGAAAAAAAAAAAAAGCTCACCGCTGAATAAAGAGGAAAACGATTCTCAGCTTTCAAACAATGAGCACATCAAATTAAAAAATCATTTCTTTCAGTGCCTGCTCCGTCGCAACGGCACAGAATTGTGGAGCCTTCAGCTGGCACATGGATATTCCGTGCCTGTGAGGGAAAAACTGGAAGTGAGAGACTCTGGCAGAGCCAGAGGGATCCACAAACTCTGGAGAGGGATTGAAGCTGTAAAGTTCATGGTTTTTGTCCTAGAATCATAAATGGTTTGGGGTGGAAGTGTCCTTAAAGATCCTTTTTATCCATCACCCTGCTATGGGCAGGGACACCTTCCACCATCCCAGGCTGCTCCAGCCCCAATGTCCAACCTGGCCTTGGGCACTGCCAGGGATCCAGGGGCAGCCCCAGCTGCTCTGGGCACCTGTGCCAGGGCCTCCCCACCCTCACAGGGAACAATTCCTTCCTCATATTTTATCCAAACCTACTCTCTGCCAATTTGAAGCCATTCCCTCTTTCCCTGTCATTACCTGCTTGTCCAAAGTCTCTCTCCATCTTTCTTGTAGCTCCCTTCAGGCCACAACTATTAGTTCACCATGAAACCTTCTCCTCTCCAGGCTGGACAATCCCAGTTCTCCAGCAGAGAGAGTTTCCCCACAGCAGAGCTGTTCCATCCCTCTGATCATCCCGGTGCCTCCTCTGGACTCGCTCCCACAAGTCCATGGCTCTGGGGTCAAGGTATTCCAACATCTCCAAAATGCTGAACCACGTCCGCCTTCTCTGGGACAGGGAGCACAGTTTGTGCTGCTCTGGTGCACAAACCCATCTCTTCACAGCCCCAAACACCCCAGCCACATCCACATTTCTCCAGAGAGCTGGAACAACTTGTTCAGCTGTCCCAGGCTGAAGCTCTTCATCCTCCCCTCCTCCTGGGCAGTGCCCCTGCTGCTGTGTGAGCCTCATGCCCAGTCCAGGAGGATCTTTCCCATTCATCCTGAATCCTGTTCCTGCCCTTTCATTTCCCACATGACTCTCACTCATCCCTTTTCATCCATCCATGCCTTTTCCAGTGTTTTCTGTCTCAGCTGATTTAATCTAATCTTTCCTGCTGGCTCAGGATGGCTCTGCTTTCAGCCCTCATTTATCACATAACCCCATGGCAGCTTTACCTGATTTCTGGGAACTATTTAAATTTTCTCTTTATTGTTTTAAAAATCTATTACAAACCTCTTGACTCCACTGCATTGTGCAAAGAAAAATAATTATAAAAATACCCACTCTCTTTAATACCAATAATTTGTCATCTACTGAGAATTTTTTTCTAGGTATAATAGTAGTTTAACTCATTAACTTTATGCTAAGTACAGCAATTTTGCTGTCTCCTACCCAAATATTTCTAATATTAATGATACAGCTTAGATAAAGTGATTTAAGTAGTTGTACATATGGTGAGCTTATGCAACTATAATTAATTACCTCCAAGATTGAACTCCAATCTTTCACTTCCAATTATGCTTTCATATTTCTGATGATCACCCTGCAAGACTTCTTCAATTCCATAATCCAGTTTGACATTAAACCACAACTGACTGGGAGGGAGGAGGAAAGAATCATGTGCCTGTGTGATGCCTTTTGGGGCTACCTAAGAACAAAGGGCAGACAAGATTAAGGGAATAGAAAGCAGTTCTGTTTATGGAAGGCCCTTCAGGTACATCCAGGGCAGACCAACCCAAAATGCCCCACGGCTCACAGGTTTCACACTTTTATAACTTTGGGCCATTTGCATTTTGGGGGTTCATCCTCCAAATCCAGCTGCAGGTCATGAAGTCATTGAGCCCCAGTTTGCTGCCCCAAGTCACTTTGGTTTCCATCTCTGGGCCCTGAGGCACTGAGGTGTCCTTGATTGCCAGGCCTGGAGAGGAATTGTTGTGTCTGCCCAAAATGGGAAAGCAGCAGCTGGCACTGGGTGTGCAGCTCAGAGTTACACACTAAAGAACTGCAGGGCTACAGAGAGATGGAAATAGAAAAGATAAAATCCTAAAGCATCACTGGGAGCAGGAGGCCAGAGCAGCAGGGATGTGATGTGGGAATAGGTGACAATGCTCTGCCTCCACAGGGGGTGCCAGGAGGAAAAAATCTCCTTTTATTTGTACAAGCTGGAATTGGACAATCAACCCAACATGGAAATGGACCAAAACTCGCGCAAAAGTGTGAAAACTCATGACCAGGAGTCCATCTTGGGTTCATCTTGGGCAGAGCCATGGCCAGGCTCTTGTGCTGCCAAAGGTGTATCCTTTGAGGTATTTTAATAAATCTCTACTTTATTCCCTTGACACTGCCCAGCCTCTGTTCCAGGTATGCCCTCCAGGCATCACCCCCTTCCCAGCTCCTTGGAGTGTGCAGCTGGGAAAGGCCCAGGAGAGCTCTGCTCCTCTTGGGAAGGTTGAGCACAATACAAACCTTCTCCACAGTCCAAAACTTCAGGGCTTTAAGGTTTTTTATCCATAGGGTAATACCTATAGAATTCTACGTTATAATCCATCCCTGGGAGTGTCCAAGGCCAGGCTTGGAGCAACCTGGGATAGTGAAATGGGCTGGGCTTTAAAATCCCTTCCAAGCCAAACCATTCTGATTATAAAAAATAAGAAACAAGGCCTGCTCGTGGTGTGATTCCAACACAGCTAAAACTAGGACTGGAACTGAAAACTGGTCAGGAACTTGTGCAGCTTTTCCTTCTTTACTGAAACTGTGGGAGCCTTCCTTGAAAAGATGAGTCTGGAGCTGTTTGCTCACATGGGAAGGGTGTGAGAAGCACCTGGACATGATCATCTTTACCTCAGTCAGGAAAAGCTGCTTTGACTTCTTTGCAAAATCTTTATGGCCATCTTCATAGCAACAAGAAAAAACGGCTCCAAAATCTCTGCCAACTTGTTCTCCTGAAAAAAAAAAAAAAAAAAAAAAGGCAAAAGAAATTTTTAAACTTGTATTAATACATTGTGCTTAAATTCCCTGAAATTGTCTTAAACACACACAAAATTAAAACTTTCAGGAGAAAATCACCACAGATACAACTCCAAGCAGTGCTGTCTCCAATAACTTTCCCATGCATATTCCCAACAGCTGAAACAAACCAGGACAACTGCACAATATTCAGAAGTTATTCCAAACTTGACTCTGTGGATTCTTTTTAAAACAATCCATTTTGCAAATGAATTAAAATTTTAAAAGCACTAATAAGTGCAGATGATGAGCACTAATCTTGGTCCTCAGCATCCGTGGAAGTCTTTCCCTCCTGCCTGAGCACCACATGTTCAGAATAGATCCAATTTTTCCATCTTTTATTTGCACAGGTAGGGATTATTCAGTTTTTTCAAGCCAATTATCTCAGCGTGATTCATCATCATGATGCTCCAAAATAAAAGCAATCATGTTAGATTGGTGCAATTAAAAAGGTATTTTTATTTTTGGAGGAAAAAAATTACCTGTTGCACTGGGAACTTTTCTCCAAACAACATCAGGGTACTTGTTGAACTTGTGTGAAACATTTTTTGCCTCTCCCTCTCAAATGCAGAGCTCTGAGCTTTCCCTCGGTTAAATATCTGCAAAAATAAAGCTCTGCTTTGTAGACTGAGCTAAAATAAAATTTTACTGGCCCTTTTTAATCACTAGAAATCTCCTGTTTAGCAGGAGCAGCAAGCAGAGCTCGCATGCAGCACTGCAGGGAAGGCACTGAAGGAATCAGGGACCCAGAAATCACCCCAGGGAAGGACAAGGGAAAAGCTTTCATTCCAGGAGGTTTTTCTCTCAGTCCTGCACTTCCATCTGCTAATTAAATATCATTTAATTGACATGCCCAGCTTCTCTGGGCAACCTGTTCCACTCTTTGAGCACCCTCAGTAAAGGATTCCTTCCTCACATTTAATCTGCCTCTCTTCATTTTCAAATCCTGTCTGTATCAGAAGTCCTTTTTACAAGCATCCTAAAGGTACTGAAAGGATTCAAATCTTGCACAAGTAATATAAAGATTTAACTGATAACTGCCAATCCTTGATCAGAGTATACAGAAATAATGATAAAGGAACCACAGAAATTAGGGATAGCAAGGTTTAGAGCTTACAGTCATTGCAATTCACCTCATCTTCACTCTTAGGGATGGGAAAGGGATTCTCTGGATATAAAATCATTTATTAGCTAACCCAGCTGCCTGACCAAAAGTTAAAGCCTAATAAGGGCATTTTCCAAACCCTTTTGGAACACCAACAGACTGGGGGTATCCACTGTCCTTCTGGGCAGCCTGATCTGGGTTAACATTTCTCAGTAAAGGTCTCAGTTTAGGGTTTCTCAGTAAAGAAATGCTTCCTACTGCCCATTGTAAACCTTCAGAAGAGTTCTGAACCATTCCCACCAGTCTGTCACTGGATCCCAGGGGAAAAAAGTTCAGTTTAGGTGGTTTTGTGCACATATAAATACACGCACATGTGTCAGTAGCTCTGCATTCCTCACAGGAAAACCTTTGCAAGTGCAAAAGTCACAGAGAGGGCCAGAAACCTCGAGGAGGTAAACAGACAAAGAAAATTCATTGCTTCAGTCCCCCTTTGATTTCCAGGGAAAGCAATTTGTGGAGGCAGTGGGCAGAAGGAAATGCAGAGGGGAGCTTGCCCGAGCTGGAACAGGAGCCTCTGAGTGCAGAGCAGCACAAAAACCCAGCAAATCTGGCAAATTCCCTGCATGGCAAACACATTTCTGGGGCAGACAAGGGCTTTCAAACAGGAATTGATGCTCTGCTCACAACCAGACGGGGCTGTGGCTGAAACACACAGCACTGCATCATCTGGAAATACCTGGAATGTTCAGAGATCTGATTTTTTTTTAAATTCTCTCTCCACCTTTGATGGTGGCAGAATCTGAAACTCGTTATTGTCCCCACAGCTGATTCTCCCTGTTTGCCTTCTGTAAAAGTCCTGTGCTCTGGCAGAGCTGAAAGAGCTTTGAGAACAGATAAAAGCCTGGATTTTTCAGGCTGCTGGATTGTGACAGAGCAGCTCCAGCAATGCCCTGTTTGGCATTGGGTTTTAGGGGCAGATTGAGAGGGGCTGGGGTTTGGAGCCTAAAACCAGTCTGGGGCCCCAGCCTCAAATCCTCATCCTGACACTGAGGTCAGAATTTAGCTCAACTGGTCTGGAGGCGTTTGCCTGGCTGCCAACCCCATAAAACCATAAAACTTTCCATGGGGTGGGCTCTTTTCCCATATTCCCCCTTGGAATGTGTGGAGATTCCTCCCTTTGGTTTTGGGGATGCTCACCAAGGGTATCCCTCGAGGCCCAGCCCTTAATCTGGGTGAATTCCTTCAATTCCTAATAATTGTTTCTTTGGTTTAATATCATGAACTATCCTATCTTATACTATAATAATGATTTTAGCTTTTATACCCTTCCATCAACCTCAAAAATTGTTTCTTTTTGCTAAGCAATATCATTGCATTAATATTATTATTAACTATAATTAATTTACATTGTTTTTATATTATTTTTAACTAAAGCAATATTATTGCTTCAATAATATTAAGGATAATTCATTAGCATTGCTTTAAAGTTATTATTTTTAACTACAGCAATATCATTGCTTTAATATTATTTAGGATAGTGCACTATCCTATCTAATAGCATAACAATAATTTTCACTTTTATACCCTTCCATCAACCTCTAATAATTGTTTCTTTTTGCTAAGCAATATCATTGCTTTAATATTAATATTAACTATAATTAACATTGCTTTAAAATTATTATTTTTAACTAAAGCAATATCATGGCTTTAATATTAATATATTAAATATATTTCTATTTGTGACAGAGTTAACAATAATAAATTACCTTTAAAAGTTTTAACAAGGTTCCAGAAATCACTTCGTTGTGACTTGAGCACAGGAAGGACAGGAATAACTTCCCAATTTTTCAGTGGCTGCAAAGATGGTTTGCAGTCATTATTGACTGCATTAATTGATTATTTATTGATTGGTTCCTTATGGCAGAGGTGAAAAGACCAATATCCCTGCTCTAATCATTCCAAATCACAGGAATTTGTCTGGATGCCCGAAATTTTCTCAGGAAATTTACCTGACCCTGCCTTTCCACCCCCTGTTCCAGGAGAATTCCATTTCAAACCCTCCTTTAATTGCCTGGATCTCATTTGAAATCAATCCCTGCGCTTCCCCCTTCCGTGTTTCTAATATTGTTGCCGAAGGATTGGGACAATTTGGAATAATTATCTTTTAATTAAGGCTGATTTTCAGTGGAAGTCAGGCACAGCCATTTAACAACTTCCCCATCAGTCCCCAAATAAGTTCCCTGTGATTATCTGGAGCCTCAAAAGCAGCAAGAAGGAGGCAGTGGTGTCACCTCTGGTGAGTTCTTCACAAAAAGAGTGAAGAACTCATTTCTGAGTCACTGAAATGAGGAAACTCAGGACAGGCAGCAAGAAAAACCAAACAACCCAAACACTAGAATTCACCACAGTCTAAACCAGCTGTTTTAAATATATTTTATCTTTTTTGGTGGGAAATAACAGCTTTTTACAGGGTGACAAAATACAGTCTAGCAAATAATTCAGTTCTCTCTGCAAATATCCATTTAAGGGTGCTGGTTAAGGCTCAATTTTCATTCCCCAGTAGTTATTCCAAGGATTTACCTGTTCAATACCTTCTTTTTTGACCTTTTAACTATTTTTTTTTGCGTATCAGCTGTTGGGGTCTAAAGCACAGTGAGGTTCCTCGCTGAGGCAGAGCTGGGACACCCAAAAAAGCAGAGTCTGGAACGATGAGTGGCTCCAAGGAAACACCAGCACTGCCAGATTTTCTGGAGATCACGCTGAAAATTCAGGAAATACTCCTGGAAATCCTTTTCCTACCTCCTGTGGGTGCCCCAAGTCTCCAGCCAAGAGGCACAGCCATTCCCAGCAGTTGGATTCCTCAAAAACCAGGATTTCCAGCCCCAAATCCCATTGCTTTGCTCCCTTGAAGTGTTTTTGAGGAGGGATGCCAAAGATCCCTTATAAAGACCCCATTTTTTTCTTTCCTTGGATATCTCTCCACTCATTTCATGGATGCAGAGGTGCTGAGATTCACTGGAATGAAAATCAAACATCTTAATGAGCCCCACAACCCACTAATCACCTGATTATCTGCATTTCCTGAAGCCAAAATCATTTCATTTCAAGTTTTGGGGTTATTTGTGTCCAGCAGGACATCAGCTTGAATTAGAACATAGAGTTCCAGAGGAGGAACACAGATTTTCCTGGAAAAACTTTTTGTTTGGAATACAACAATGTAAAAACCCCATGTCCCGAATTATGGAAGTGCTCTTGCACCCAAAAGGAAGAACATTCCTGTTGCTCCTGGGCCAAAATTGCCAGTAATCCCTAATTTTTGAAGCAGCAGTGGGGTTTTGAGGGACGTGGCACTATTCCTGAAGGGAATATTCCTGGAAGCAGCGGGCCAAGGTTTGGAACAGTGCTTGGCACAAAGACAGAGCGTGTGGCATTGAACGCAAGCAAATCAAACAGCTCTTCTTGGAGACACCCTACTGCAGCCACCCCAAGAATTCCCTCTGGATTTGCCCCTGGAAGAAGTGGCTTAAATTTCATGCTACATTTCAGCCAGGGGCATTGGAATGATGGATTCCAGGTAAAATCTGCATGGAATATTTCACTAATTCAGAGTTTCTGTTCCCAACCTCAGTGCGTCCATCTTCCACATGTGGTCACTCGTCCCCTTTCCCATCATCACTGGGGTTTCTATTATTTTTTTAATCTCAGTTCTACAGGTTTGAATTATTAGTTATAATACTATTTATTAGTTAATAAATATTAAATATTCATATATAAACATCCAGGCAATTTCTGCCTGAATCCAGAAGGGTTTCCAGATGTTCCAAAGCTCTTTTATCCTGGAGAGCATTCCCACCTTGTGCTGCCCGTGCCCCCGATAGAAAAGTTCTCCAAATAGGGTTCCCAAATAAATAACAAATAAATAAATAATATTAAATCATACTAATTATTGTTAATTTGAATCATCCTCTTTCAAATGTACCAGGAAGTACCTACAGAGCAGAATTTACAATGAGAAGTTTAGGAAAGGGTTGGGGAACTTAAGGTCCCTTCCAACCTAAACCATTCCAGGACTCAAAGATCCTCTTCCATCATGGCTTGGATCCCATCAAAGTCAAGGTTTTCCCTGAGTTCCCAGTCAGTCCTGCTGGAATTTCCTGGGAGTCCAAGCACTGCAGGCCCTGCTCCACAGCTGGGAGGGTTTTCCATGCCCTGGACACCTCCCAATTCCAGGCATGGGATGCTTTGCTCTGAGCACTGCCCAGCTCTGCTTCCAGCAACATCCCCATCCTGCAGCTTCACTGCTTCCCCCTCTAAAACAACAACAAAAAAAATTAATTACCCTGTAATATTCAACCTCTGGATTTCCTTCACCTCTTTATTCCAGCTCCACCTTGCTAAAATCCACCAGGCAGAGCCAACAACCCAAACTGAATTTCCTGTGCAACGATGTTGGGATCTCCGAACCTTCAGCCCCACCATATTTGTCAGATCTGGCTCCTCTTCCAGGATGAAACCCAAAAAATCCCAGCTCAGCAGCCTGAACAGGGAGATCATTTTGCTTCACCTCCAGAAACATTGAAATTATTCTGAAACTCTTCCTGCAGTCCTTGCCAATGAAGGAAATGATCCAAAAATCAACATTTTTGGCTTCTAGCACAGAATTCAAACATCTCCATGGACTGTAATTCACCTTCAGACCTATAAACACCCAGCCCTTTGGTGGAAGTTTAAATTAGGATTTTCCTTTTAGCTCATCCTTGATGCAACAAGCAAAGTTTCACCTTCCAATTTGCAGAGAATTCAGGGTTAATTATTTCAAATTAGAGATAAATTCATATTACAACATTCCTTTCAACTCATCTTTGATTTAACAAGATAAGTTCCGTTTCCAATTTGTGGAGAAGTTGCCTTTAATTATCTTAAATTAGAGACAAATTGTTTTACCTTCCCATATTTTATCCCATGGTTTTTTTGGTTGGAATGAGGGATTTATTTCCATACTTCAGCTTAAAAGAGAGATGTTATGAACCACGGGCTGGGAATCAGTGTCAAAATGTTTCAGCTATTTTTATGCTAAACATCATCGCTATGGAAACGCCACAGTTAAATTTAATGTGAATTTTCAGGGATTTTTCTTGCAGTACAGAACAGTAGTAGAGTCCAGACTGGGTTTAATGGGGAAAAAAAAATCGGATTTTAGGTGCCTGCATTGACTCAGAAAATATTTAACCAAAATAACTTTTATTTTTATTATTGTGGTTTTAACCACACCCAGACAAGTCACTCCCATCACCCCAGTAAAAATTATGGTAAAATGGACAACACACACTGAAATTCCCTTAAAATTAAAACACCAGCCAGGTCCAGCTTTTTCCAGAAGAATTTTTGATTTTTTTTTTGGCCCTTATTTTGATAGAATGACTTGAATTTCAAGGCTTTGTTCTTACAGAGCACAGGGGAAACAGGTGAGCTCAGCATCTCCTGCCCATCCTGGGGGAATTTCTATTTTTCCAGGATAATCAAAGTCTTCCCTGCCCTGACTGGATCCCTGGGAATATTCTACAGGGCCAGTCAGCACCTCTGTGTCAGGACTGAGAGCAAATCAAATCAAGGAACTCAAGATTAGGAAGATCTGCCCAGGTTTTTGCTGCCAGGAACAAAATTCCAGCAGTGACAGCAAAAGTTTTGTAGGTTGCCAAAGTATTAACCGTGTGGGTCAGGGGAATAAAATAAAATTTTTAAAAATCAATTAAAACTAAAAATGAAAATAAATTTTTAAATGTTAAAAAATAAAATAAAAAATAAATTTAAATGTAAAATACATAAAATAAAAAATAGAATAAAATAAATTTAAAAATACAAATAAAAATTTTAAAAATTAAAAACTTTTAAAATTAAAAAATTAAAAAATTAAATTAAAAATTTAAATAACATAGAAATAAAATAAAGTAAAATTTAAAAAATAAAATAATGAAAAAACAAAATAATGAAAAAACAAAATAATGAAAAAATAAATCAAAATAAAATAATGAAAAAACAAAATAAAAGCTGGGAATTGGAAAGATACTGTATGGACCATCGTATTTTACACCCTGAGACAAAGCAAACAGCTCAATATAGACAAAGTTCTAACATGATTTTTCTATCACAAGCAACAGTAAATTCCACAGAAACTCCTGTGCTTTGCTAATAAATCACATTTGTGGAAAGAACCTAAAAATCCCCATCGTCCACCTGAAAACTTTCTGTTCTGATAATTCTTGCCACTCAATAAACAACATTTAAATCAAGGATCAGCAATCCTGACAAAACCAAAGCACATTTTAAACCATGACAAAAACCCTAAAACCTCATCCCAAAACCTGCACCTCTGCAGAGCAAGCCTGGAGAAAAGAAGGGGGAAAAGGCAGGATGTGGATGACATTTAATGGAATTTTTCCCTGTTTTCCCATGGGGCATCCCAGTAGCAGCTCCCAGGCCTGGAGTGGTTTGATGGGAAGCATCCATCAAGTGAATTACTGAAATTATTTCCTTGCTCCCCAGGAGGGCTGCAGGGAGCCCCAGGTGAGGGTGACCAAGCATCACCTTCAGCTGCAGGGCCAAAAAGTCAGAATTTTCCTGAAAAACCTGGAGCTGGCTGATCTTTTAATTTTAAGAGCGTTTCAATGTGTTTTGTACATTTTGGCACAATTTTAATGTGATGGGCGTGGCTTGTCTGGGTGTGGCCAATTAAAAGCACAGAGATAAAATTGGTTACGGTTAAGATATTTCCTAAGTTGGTGCAGACACTTAAAATCCTATTTATTTTCCCATTAACTCCCCAGGATGAGAGAGCATTTGGAACATCTGGAAACTCTTCTGGATCCAGGCAGAAATTGCAGGGAAATCTTCATTAATTGAGGCAAAAAGACCTCAGAGCCCTTTCCAGTGCCCAACTGGACCCCAGGAGAGCTGGAGAGGGATTGGGGACAAGGGGATGGAGGGGCAGGACACAGGGAATGTGTCAAGTGGAGAGCACTGAGCATTTCCTCCCTGAAAATCAGAATTCTCCACATTTGCTGTTGTTACAAGATAAAAAACAACCAACAAACAGGTGGAAAACCACTCCAGCTTCCTGAAATCTTGTACTCATATCAACTACATGCTCTGGCAAATATTTTATGCAGTTTAGGGGCTTGGTTGGTGTGGAAAAAAATAAAAAAAGCAACTTTCCTCCCTCTAGGACCATTCTTTGGAGATGTTATTTTTAAAATCTCTGTTCCTACTCACCTAAGACAACACCTACACCCCCAGCTCATGCCTGGTGACACGAGATTATCACATTTTCATACAAGGCTCCTCATGTTTCATTTATAGGAGCTGTGCTTCCTGCTGGTTTTTGCATCCTGGGAGCTCAGCTCCAGCTGATCCTTTTGTCTTTTTTCCAATCTCACTGGTGAAGGTCAAAGCAATCCCAATATTCCTTCCACAACCCCAGCCTTGGAGTGGGGTGAGCCCAATTCCCCTCAAAACTAGAAAATCAAGGATTCCCCAGATTGGAATTGAGGATCAAGTGGGAGGTGGGAATCAGCTCCCCTCCCTTATTCCTCAGCCCTTCCATGCTTTTCCTTCCCTTGGAAAAGGAAAATATGATTTTTCCAGGCTCAAGGGCAAAGCTGAGGTGCCACAGGATGAGACCTTCCCCATAAACTGCAGCCTGCCTGGGTGTGCCATAAAATTCCTCATCTTCCCTTGATTTCATTGCTTTTTTTCCCTACCCATGGCAGTATTTGGAGTACAAATTCAATATTAAAGATCTTGATGATTTTTTCAGAGGGAAAAATTTCCTCCCTGCTTATGTTCTCACTCACAGCTGAGAAAGCTGGTGAGGTGAAGGATCAAAGTCGTTAAGATTCCAAAAGTTCCCTCCAAGTGCTGCTTTCAGTTTGCAGCCTGTGGCTACAATGGCTCATGTGGAAAACAGAGGGAAAGGAGCCCCTTGGGCACTGCCAGGGATCCAGGGGCAGCCACAGCAAGCCTGGGAATCCCATCCCAGCCAGGAATTCCTTCCCAAGATCCCACCCCAATCTCCCCTTTCCCAGTTCAAAGCCATTCCCTGTGTCCTGTCCCTCCATCCCTTGTCCCCAGTCCCTCTCCTGGAGCCCCTTCAGGCCCTGCAAGGGCTCTGAGCTCTCCTTGCCTGCATCACACTTCCATTCATGAACATTTTCCTGCATTTTCTGAAGGGTTTCCAGATGTTGCAAATCTCTCTCCTCTTGGAGATCATCCCCAGGTTGTGCTGCCCATGCCCCCTGAGACAAAAGTTCTCCAAGAACTCCAAGAAAAGTTCTTGAAGAAATTTTATCACAAACCATTACCTGAAAATGAAAGGAAATGTATTTCCTTTTCCTCTTATATAAAATATAACATAAGGGACAAGGATTCACCTATTTATCTTGGGCAATCCTAAAAAGAATTCCCATCATGCCACATTTCCAGCTCTCCTGTATTTTGTGTCCCTTAAAAGTTCTTAATATCATTGATAATAAGAAAATTTTGCCAAGTTCTTTGCACAAAATATCTCAGGAGCAAACAGAGCTTAGAAAAACCATTGTGCTTTCCAGTAATTTTTTTTTCTTTCAATTTTCACTCTTTTTCAGCATCTGGACAAGATAAATAATTCCTAAGCATCCCAAGGACATCCATTTAGCAAAAAGAAAGGGGGTTGGGGTTTTTTTTCTCTCTCTTTTTTAACCCAGGTGTTCTTAAGAGAGCATTTGTACAAACTGGTGTTAGACACAGTACTGTAGGAGGCCTGGAAGAAAGTTTCTATTTGGAAATGCACTTTGCATATCAGCAATGAATAAAACATAGCCCTTTGTGTGCACATAATATCATGGAGCATGACTAATCCGGGGATACATTCTGCCTTCTCTCAATTCCAAAAAAGAAAAAAAATCAGCAGATTAGCCGGAGTTGCCATTAATAAAAGCTAGATTGTCACCTTAAGACTCAGTTAAAAATGAAATAAAACACTGGGGCTGCTGAAGGCTGTTCCTGTTGGCTGCCCAGCCTGTCAGGATTAATATTTCTGTAAACCTGAGGCCTTCATTCTACCTGACTTTTTTTCTTTTTTTTTTTCCATTATCATTTATCATTATCCTCATTGGTAGGCAAAGAAAAAAGTCATCCAGACCTTCCTGAAGACTTTTTAAAAATTCCTTAAATAATGATGATAATGCTTAGCTTAAAAAGGATCATTTTTAAAGGGTATGGGCTTGGTGCTTTCACTTCTAATTGGAAATGTTAAGGCCAGGTTAGCTGGAGCTTTGGATGATCTGGGGTAGTGGAAATTGTCCCTGTCCATGGCACGGGGTGGAATGAGGTGAATTTAAGATCCCTCCCAACCCAAACCTGTGATTCCATGACTCAGACACAGTTTTGCTTTAGCACCTTCAAAGGTTGAGAATTCCACCAAAAGCAGTTTGCAAAGCCCTGAGAAGGGGCAGGAATTTCCAGGAGTCTCCCTCAGGGTCTAGGGAATGACAGAACAGGCTGGAGGAGCAGCACCACGTCCTGTGTGAGCAACAAACGAAAAACCAGAGAAAACTCTGCTCTCCCAGCAGCTACCAGTGCAAACACTGCAGTTTAGTTGCCAAGCAACCCACTCATCCTCCAAAATTCCTGTTCAAGTAGCAATAAAATCACTTGTTCAAAGGGACTGGAAAACAAAAGCAAGTTGTGGCTCTGCCGCCCTGATTTGCTCGGTAAAGCGAAGGAGAAGCAGAATCTCAGCCCCATCCAAGGTTTATCTGAACACAAATAGAAACCACATTATGAAATTCCAGATGCCAAAGACCTGATTTCCTCAGTACACAAGGGAGAAGTGCAGGGCTGCAGGGATTGATGTTCCAAACCCTGCTTTGGAAAGGGGGAGAGCTCCCACAGCAGCCCTGAGGAGGGCCCAGCTCTGCTCCGGCAGACCAGGCCCTTCTGACGAGCTCCTGAACTGTGGGGCAGAAATTGCAGGAAATTTTGCCAAAGTGATCAAAGCTGAGCGATTACATCAGACATCTAAAGGTGTTTCTGATCCCAGAATGGGAAGGGACATGAAAAACCACCCAGGGCCACCCTTGCTACAGCAGGGACACTTCCACCATCCCGGGAGCTCCAACCCCAATGTCCAACCTGGCCTTGGACGCTTCAGGGATCCAGGGGCAGCCACAGCTGCTCTGGGAATCCCATTCCAGCCAGGAATTCCTCCCAGAATCCCATCCATCCCTAATTTCTGTTCATCTGAAGCCATTCCCTGTGTCTGTCCCTCCATCCCCTGTCAATTGTCTCTCTCTATCTCCTCAGCTCCCTCAGGCACTGCAAGGACAGAAATTTCTCTTTTCCAGGCTTGGAGCACCCTGGGATAGTGAGAGGTGTCCCTGCCCATGGCAGGGGCTGGAATGGGATGGTTTTTAATGTCCCTTCCAACCCAAACCACTCCATGCAAGTAATGAATCCTCCTCAAGGTTTTAATGAGCATTTTTTCCACAGGAAAAATTCAGTTGTTGCTATTTCTGTCCATGTCTGTGACCCTCCCAACTCATCCTCGTGTGGTGGAACTCACAGATGGAAAATAAATTTGGCATTAACCTGCATTTTCTGGATGGCAGAAGTTCTCTCTGGTGCTCCCCACCACCATTTGCTGAGAGCAAGGATCATCAAGGATGTCCAAAATCCCAAATGTCTCCAGCACAATGTTGGGAACCATATGGCACAATCAGATTTCTTGTCAGCTCCTTGCTCCACATGCCTGACAATTATCTCTGGAAAACATGGAGCAGAGCATATGTTAGACAAAGAAATAGGGAATAAATAATAATAAATAATAATCCCACATTATAGACATTTCAAGAAAACCATGAAGAAAACAGACCAAGAATTTTGCCACACAAGACAAATTAGGAAAATAAAGTCCCCTCCATAACTCCACAGGATGTCAGCAAAATGTTCTTGGTTATTCTGTTTATTTGTTCTGATTGGTGGAGATTCAGGACTTTTAAAAAAAGACATAACTATAAAGGTTTGGATGCAACCTTTTCATAGCAAAAATAAGATTTTGAGGAAATGAATAAATCTTTATCAAATGCTACATTAAGGAAAAACAAACAGCAAAACCTAATAGAACCAAATAATGCAAAAATCAATGGAAATTCGGTGCCTGGTTGAAAAATCTGATTTTTTTTAAAATATAAAAAAGGTCAGTTAATATTTCCCAGCATTTCACAAACACATGAAGGGCTGAAAACAGAGAAAGGGGAATCACATTCCAGACTTGGGGATGTTTTCAGGGGCACCCGAGAAAAATACCAAGAATTCTGCTTTGATTTTCACAATTTGCACCTCTCTGTGGTATCAACTTCAGAACTGAACCATGCACACACACAGGAATTATTTAAATCCTGGGACAGGGATTACCAAACACACACAGCAGTTACTCAAACCCTGGGATAGGGATTAAAAGGGCCCAAAATGACAGGTTTAAAAAACCCAAAAAAAAAAAAAAAATCAACAACCCAACTTATCAAAGCACTGAAATTCTCTAAGTCATTATTCAAAATTAAAAAGTAGATGAAAGAAATTCTTCAATTAAATCTCCTTTAATTTGGGACAAAATTTCTCAATCTGCTGGAGCAATTTGGAGCTTTTCAGGCCCAGATCCGCACTTAGCCAGGATTGTAGCCAGAGAAGGAAAATAATCCCTAGAAATTCTCCAGGAAAAAACAAAGAATTCCAGTGCTCCTTTTGCTGTCTGGATCCTTCATTCTTCATGATCTAATCAAATGTTTATCCTGACATCACCTGGTAAAAATTGAACTTAAGCAAGGTTTAAACCAATTTAAATGTCAATTCCTTTGATTTAGCAGAGGGAGCAGATGCATGAGAAAGCAGAATTACCAAATCCCCTCCACCTCAGAGCCAGGTTTAAAGCTAAAAATACAATTGTATTTTTGTGTCGAGAGTTGAGAAAAAAAAATAAAAACTAAGGAAAAAAAAATAGAAAAAAATTAAGAAAAATATTAAATTTAAAAAAAAAGAAAATTAAGTTCTTAATTTTTGGTTAAGAGCTGAGACAAAGCTCTTTCTTGCTATCCAAAGGAGGTCCAGCCCTTCCTGGGGATCCCATCTGGATATTTGGATTATTTGCTGACCTACCTGAAGCATCAGGTCTGTAGCAAAGGGATTTCTGGTTGCCAGGGCTCAGGAAAGGCATTCAAATACAATAAAATGAAAATGAATTCACAGGTAAAATAAGGAAAAGCCTAAGATAGATCAGGAAATGAGTATGGGAAAAAATGTTAATATGCATCCTGTGCCATGGTGAGGCTGAATTATATTTTGTGTATAAATATAAATTATAATAAATCTTTATTTAGATTAACACTGCTTCTAAAATCACCTGATTTATTCTGAAAATGAAGGAAAAGTGCCTGAAAAACATGGGAAACAAATCCAATCCAAGAGTTTTTGAGCTACAGTTCCCTGTTTTCCCATCAAACTCTTCATGGAGTTGGATGTCTCTAAGAAATCTAAATGGTGCAGTTAAGCATTGTTAATTATTTTTCAATCAATTTTCTGTGGTCTGTATCTGCCCCAAGTGATCCAGGGGAGATTTACCCACATGAGGGATTGGAATTTAGGTGAGGAACAGGGAGAGGAGGGACATGAGGAAAAGGAGCAATAGAAATATTAAGTAAGGGAAATAATATAAATAATAAGTAAGGGCAGGGACATTTTCCATTATCTCAGATCATCCAAAGCTCCAGCCAACCTGGCCTCGAAATTTTCCATCAGAAAAGAAAGCTACAAGCCCATATCCATTAAAAATGATACTTTTTTTAGCTAAGCATTATTATCATTAATTAAGGAGGTTTTAAAAAGTCTTCAGGAAGGTCTGAATGAATTTTTCCTTTGTCTACCAATGAGGATAATGGTAAATGATAATGGAAAAATAAAAAAGATAGAATGAAGGCCTTGAGTTTACAGAAATATTAATCCTGATGGGCTGGGCAGCCAACAGGAACAGCCTGTTGGAGCAATATAAATATTAAGTAAGGGAAAATATAAAGATTAAGTAAGGGAATTGAAATTCTTTATTTCAATTAAGAAACTGGGATTTATTACAGCTTTTCCAGCACCTGCAGCTCAACTTCCACCTGCCCAAGGAATTCCCAATCCCATGAAGAGCCCAAGGGACCTGGCCAGCCCCATCTGGCTCCACGCAGAGCAAACACCTGGACAGAGCCAGGGATTGGCAGGAATAGATCTTCTAAAGGGCTCAGAATATCCAGCGTTGTCCACAGGAGGGAAAAGCAAGAGTTTTCCTTCTCCTTCAGGTGTTTCCTGGGACAAACCCTCTGCAAGCCATAAAATATCCCCAAGGCAAAGAGAGGAACAAAACCTGGGTCTTCAATAATCTGGAAGACCATCCCAGAAGTTATTTCATACCTGAACTCACAAAGAAAATGACAAAGTTATTGGAATATCCCAACTTGACCCCAGCAAATTGGGATATTCCAAGAATTCCAAGTTGGGTTATTCCAAAGGTGTCCCAGCACCTTACTGGGACATGGGAACAGTCCCAGTCCCAGAAGCGCTTTAAATCAAAATTATGTAAGAAATAATAAAATTCAGATAAAATAAGGGATAATTTTGTCCATTTAAAAATAGCAATAAGAGCAATTTTAGCACCTCGCTGACCTAAATCATTTTAGGGAACGTTCAGGATGTGAAAGGAAAATGAAGATTTACAACCTCACTCCTATCTCTGCTTGTCATTCCGGGGTTGGGGTGGAGTTAAAAGCTGTGGTCATATTTAGAAGCCCTTTTCCAGGGATGTCAGGAATGTTTATTCCCCGGGAAAAGGAAAGGGGGATTGAGGCAGGAGGCACCGAGTGGGATTTTTGGGAGCTGGACCGAAAGTGAGGGAGGAGAAAAACTCATCTGTGAGGCAGAAGTGCCACCTTGTGATTGAACACTGCAGTCCAGGAGGGGGCTGGGGACACAATATTTGAATTATCTCTCCCTCCCAAAACATCTTCAACCTCTGGGAAAAAAATATTTGAAGGAAATCAGTTGAAAATCCACGGATTTTCGCAAGTGGGTGGCACAAGCTCAAAAATCAAACAAAAATCCCATAAATGTTTCTGGCCCTCAGGATTTCTGCATTTAATCCAACTTCTAAATGAGAATTAAATTTCCTACTTCACTGTCCAATCATTCATCAAATAGCTGTTAATTATCAGATATAAAAAATTTACATCTTCCAGAAAATTACTTTCCTTAAAGAATTTCTGTGATTATCCACAAACATCAAGTGGGAAGGAATATTGCACTTCTAAATGGGAGCATTAAGAGGATGTTGATGGGGTCAAATGTAAAATTAAATATTATATTCCTTGCACAGATTATGAGAGATCTTACCAAAAATTTAGGAAAGTTCTCTTCGTATATTGGAAAGTTTTCTTCGTTTATTTCCTTTTCACATGCAGGTCATGAAATCCCCAAAATGCATTAAATTGTGAGATCCTGAAGAGTTTCTCATTAATTTTTTTTTTTTACTAAAGATTTTCATGAGAATATGCTCAGCACATCTCAATTTCCCATTTGTTGTAGACACGTCAAGTCAACCATTCCTGTTGCCCGATTTCAAATACATTCAAATATTGCACTCTGGATGTGATCAATCTATACAAAAATAATAATAATGTGGCTAGAGGATTAATATAAATAGTAAAAAAATGTGATGAAAAAAAATTATTGAAAGTTATGTTCCTATTTTTAATGCATTTTTTCCTTACCCATCCAAGAAATATTCACCTGTTAAGATTTTTATAATAAGATAATAAAAAAGTAAATTTAGGGTGATAGGAGAACAGTTAGTATGAAATAATAAATGCACCAAGAGGCCGCCATACAACAAAGGAGAAGTAAAAAAATGGGTTAAAAATACAAGTTAAATTTACTAAAAGTTACATTATTTTAATAAATTTGCTCATTCAACCCACCTGAACCTTCTGGTTGGTGAATACAGGATTTGGTTTGATTTATCTCAGTAAAAAGAGATATTTTTGGTGAAAAGTCTTAATTTAAGGTCATGAAACCTTGACCAACCTTTCAATGAAGAAATTTTCCCTAATATCCACCCTAAACCTCCCCTGGTGCAACTTGAGGCTCTTTCCTCTCATCCTGTCCCTTGCTGCTGGGGAAAAAAGATCCAAACAGGCTCAGAAGTGGATCCAAAATCAACTTTTCCCAAAGGAAGAACCAAAGAACAAGGAGCACCACGACCTCAGTGGTGAAACTTGGTGGTAAATCACGTGGGTGCTTTAAAAAGTAAAATATTGAAGGTTATTTCTATCAAATAAAGTCATTGCTAATTTGATCCATCAGCTCTGTGGAATCCAAATTACAGACCTGTCCCAGCCCAGGAAAATTCAAAGTAATGCAATTATCCTTTTAGACTATATAAAGCTTCCCATCACCATGGCATCCAGATTTATCCTTTCTTAAATAGACACCTTCACCTCAGATGTGCATCAGAGAGAAACTTCTGCACTTGACTTTCTCAAAATTACTCCCTGGAAATATTTATGAAATTTCACGTGTGGCTGGGTAGGTCTCGTTGGCACCTTCATTTTTAAAAGATTAAAAAAATCCAAAATGAACAAACCCCAAAGGAATTTTACCTGGTTTTGAGGGCTTTTAGAAGCAGAAGAAGCAGGAATTTTAGAAGCAGGAATTGCATGACAAAACCTACACCGAAAGTGAAGAAATTTTCCCTGATGTCCAATCTAAATCTCCCCTGGCACAATTTCCTCTCATCCAGTCACTTTTACCTGGGAGAAGGGGTCAGCCCCCAGCTGGCTACAGCCTCCTTTGGAGAACTGTAGAGAGAAAACATCAGTAGAAATATATTGAAAACAGTCACACAGCCTTCTGTAGCCAAGGAAATGTTAGAGTTCCAAAAAAAAAATTATTCTATATTTATATATTTATAAATATCCTATATTTATAAATATTATATTAGAATTATATATATTATATATAATATGCATAATATATTATCTATAATATAATAAAATAATATATTATTATATAATGTAGTATATATAATATTATATAATAATATTATATATTATATTATAATATAGTCTATGTATTATATAATATATATTCCATATAATTCTAATATATTATTAGAATTATATATATTAATATATATAATGCAATTTTAAAATAATTTTAATAAATTTTAATAAAATTTATAAATATATCAATTTGGGCTCCATTATCAGCACCATTCTCTAAATTATGTCAACAGTTTAAGCTGCTTTTATGAAAATATTTTTAAAAAATCCATTGCACAGCACAATTCCAACTCAGGAATGGACACGTGGATACTTTGGAATAGAATATAGAATCCCATATGTGGACATTTTTGTTCAGGGATTCAGAACAATAATAAAGATATATTTTGATATTTGAAAACAGCAAGATCATAGAGTGGCTTGGGATTGGAAGAGATCTTAAAGGACCACTTAATTCCAACCCATTCCATGGGCAGGGACACCATCCCAGAGTGCTCCAAGCTCCATCCAGCCTGGCCTTGGTTGGAAAAAATATTGTTTTCATTCAACAAAGACATCCTGAAACCCAAAAAGGACATTTAAGTACCAAACATGATATAATTAACCAGGGTACAGATGGAAAAATATTAATCCTTTCCTCATCCCACGCATCCACAATAATTTTCCTTAATCCCTGGACTAAACCAGGTTTTAATGCAGATATTCAGGTGTGGCTGGTAAGAACAACAGCCATCAAAAACACTTCCATGTGCTATTCAGAGCTAAACAGTTTATGGTCAAAAAATACTGAGAATGAAGACAACAATTGTCCCAAAGATCCAACTGGAAACGAAGTTCCCTAAAAACCCAGAGGTGGCAGTTTGCTCTTGCTGATAAGAGTGGAGCACGTGCCTGGAAAAACTCTGCAGTGCAAAAGCCACATAACAACGAGAGAGGTTTCTGGCAGAGGATGAGAATCCTCTTCCCCCCACCTGGAAAAAAAAAATTAACAAGCAAAACATTCCCAAAAATATCCTCTTGTGATTTGTGCCTGGTCTGGATTGCTGAGTGCAGCTACAGCACCATGAGGCTCAATTTTGACAAGAAAAATTAAAAAAAAAAAAATACTAATACAGGCAAATTTTATTTTTATACCTGTGCAAGTTTAGGCCACCTCAGAACTCCATGGTTAAAAGGCACAAATGAGCTGCTAATTTAATAATGGGTCCATGGGATCCAGACAGCCCCAGAACCACAGCTCCTCTCAGGCTGGGTTTAAGAATAAATCAGCAACTCTTCTTAACCTTCAGTATTTATTTGCAAAGCTTGCTGGAGTGTAAAATGGATAAAGATGAAGCTCCCATAAAACTTGTGAGTTGAAGAAAGGAAGAATCAGGAAAATAATTGGCTATAAATATGCCATATGGATTTTTTCCTCTTTTCTTGAGGATTTTTATGGGCTCGGATGAGCTCTCGACAGATAAAATTGAGAAATATTCCCCTCACACTTACTTGAGGGGAAAAAAAAAAAAATCAGCCCAAAAAATTGTTCAAGGAGTAAATAGAAGCAATCCCCAAAAGCCATAACAGCAGAAGGATTGCTTAATAACCTCCATGGATTTTAGATCTTTCCACATCACTTTGCCAGGCAGCACAATTCCCAGCCTTGCTGAGATTTCAGGATGCATCTCCTCAGTGGAGCCAGGGGTTTAGAGGAAATTTTGGGGGCAGGAGAGGTTTGGGTGCCCAGTTTGCCTGTGCAGGGGAGGCACAGCTGGAGGAAATCCCTGCTCCTCATGAGCCAGCATTGCCCCAGCTCCTCACCTGCTGCACCCCAAGGGGAATTTCAATAAATTAAAACAACCTCAGTGGTGAAACTTGGTGGCAAATCACGTGGATACTTTAAAAAGTAAAATATTGAAGGTTATTTCTATCAAATAAAGTCGTTGCTAATTTGAGCCATCAGCTCTGTGGAATCCAAATTACAGACACATGTCCCAGCCCAGGAAAAAACATAACTGCATTGTTTTGAATTAATTTAAACAGTTAAAAATCCTAATTTCAAGGAAATATCATTTTTAATTCAATCTAACCCTGCTGATTTGAGTGATTCTAGGTTTAAACCTAGGAAATCCTCATCAATCAACCCTCTGGGAAAGTGAAGAATTTCCACACAGAGAAATGTCCCAAATCCTCTGTCAGCACCACAGAGGAGATGCCAGGTGCTGAAGAGGTTGGGAGTGGCAGCATAAAGAAATTCCCAAAATCTTCCAGCCTCGTGCAATATCCAATAAGGAAACACATCATAAACCCAGCATCATGTTCAATTAGCAGCCAGATTAATCTGTAATTGTTTCATCCAATTAGATCATTGTAAAGAGGAAAAAAAAAGTTACATTTCTGCAATTACTAGAAATTATTAGGAAAAAAAGTGTTAAATTCCTGCAAGTCAAAGAGTAAAGGCAAAAATTCTTGCAGGATTTCCAGTCCCCTAAAAAGATGCTAAAAATATCTGATTTTCAATTAACAATTTTACAGGAATCCAATCCAAGGTCCAAGACCTTGGGAGAGATGATTGCTCCTGGTTTTCACTGAGGCTCATTAAATAATCCTCTCAAAAATAAACCAAAATGGGGCTATAAGAAAAATTATTATAATAATAAAGCTGGGATAATTTGGAATTCCATCATTTGAATGCAGCAGTTACCACTTCAGCAGGTCCAATATTAAACTCCCATGTTAAATAAATAAGGGGGAAATTCCCTCCCAGATTTATCCCCATCCCAACCAGCTTTGAGAATGGCAAACTGGGGAAACTGGTGGAGATTCAAACACTGGAGGATCATGGAATTCCAGGATGGATTGGGTTGGAAGGGACCTTAAAGCTCTTCTCATCCCAACTCCTGAACGTCTCCTTGTCAATCCACAAAAATTTCTGCAAGAGTAGCCAGGAAAAGGTTGGAATATCAGGGTTTCCACTGAAAAGAGGGAAAATAGAATTAAAAATTAGCAACAGCTAAAAAAATTGTCAGATTATTTCATTTCATAGAGGTTTTTCCCTTTTTTTTCATGGTAAATTAAATATTTTCACTCTCTAAAGTTGCAGTTCCCTTTATTCCAGCATGAGGGGTTTTTTCCCTGCTTTTCCTACTTTGATTGTCTTTTTTGGCTCAGAAAATTAAATTTCATGGAGTTGGTCCTTATAGATTGAATGCTTTGTGCTAAACAAATGGTTCTAGTATTTGCTGGTGCTTTCAATAAATTAGAATTTGATGCTCAAGCCAATATTGAGCTGACACAAATTAGATTTACCAAGCAAATTTTTCCCCCAAATATCATCTTATCGAACAAGGGCTGTATTTTGCACCTGTCAGAAAATGTTTATTGCTTTATTTCATTAGCATGGCCTGTCAAGCTTTAATTTTAAATTGCCTGGCAAAACAGAAAAGACATTTTGCTAAGAGAGAACTCACTTTTCACAGTAAGAAACATCAGTTAATATGGAATGAAGCATCACTGGGTCTTCAGGGTAAATTCTCTTTTTTTAGCCACTTGGACCGTTATTTTTCCCAATTATTTAAGTGGTTAAAATCCAAGTGGGGGCAGGTTTGTGTAACAGAACTTGTCAAGTCTAAATCATAATAATAAAATTAATAATTATTATCACCTATTTTAAACCAAATGGATTTTTCTTGCTCTGTTGGGAATATTTCCCTTCAGAAGCTGAGGGTTTGCTGATATAAAGGAATGATCAAAACAACATGGAAACAAATTTGTAGATGCTGCTGCTACGGGGGAGTTTTCATTTTAATGGATGAACTAAAATCCCTTTAAATAAATCAAAACTAGCAAAATTTCCACAACATATCTAGAGAAGTCATCACATCCAAGAGGGGACACCAGATTTTCCCAGTGCTCAAGAATCCTGCTTTTGGGAAGGACACTCAAACTTCTCACTCCTGCTGCCTGAAATCCACTTTTCCCATGATTTTTGCTGTTTTCAGCAAAGACCAGAGCAAAGGGATTATTCAGGAGGGAGCATCTCACCAGGTCAGGAGCCCCCTGGGAGCTTTGCCACCTGTAGGGGACTTTTGGCACCAAGGCCACCACCAACACCTCCACAGGCTGCAAGCTGAGCCTAAAGTGTCCCTGTAACACCCCAAGGGGCTGAAAACTTAATTTGACTTTTAGCATTCGGGTCAAATTCATCCCCATGTGTGCCCTAGAAGGGAAATGCAGCTCTCCAGCATGGCATCGTCAACTTTGGGAATTTACACTGGCAAAAAATCACAGCTCCCCTCGGGGTGTAAAAATAGAAAAAATTGGGTTTCAGCAACAAAAATACCTGAAATTTTGCGTATTTTACACCACAAGGTCTCATTTCTCTGAATTGCTGACCACTAAAAAACAAAATCTAATCTCCACAAATGTTACACTTGATGAAAACAGCACCAAAAGCCATCATTAACTCCTGGGGGTTTGGTTTCACCCACAACACCACGCCAGGCGAGTTTGACTTTTTGCTGCTAATTTTAATTTCTGCCTGTTTGCATTTCTTTAAAGCCCAGCCAGATCTGCCTCAGACACTGCATTCTCCAGGCTGCCATTCGTTCCCTGCTCCTGAAGCTAATTGGCAGCACTTTTTGGAAGAGAACTGCTCCTCAGAAACACCCCTCAGATATTTGTTCTTCAGAGCTTATCACCAGCTTTATACTCATCAAGTACCAGAGATTTGGGTATAAATTAAATGAAATTGCAACCCTAAAAGGCTGCTTAGGCCACACAGTGCTCACATGCAAAAATCAAATCATATCATGCTCTTCCTGTGTTTTCCAGCCTTGAAAACCCAAAATCTGGTTAAAACTTTCAGGGGAGAGGGGAAAAGGATAAAAATATTCCTCGAGCTAAGGAAATATGGCCAAATTCCTCCTCCAAGATATTTGACCTCCTTGTTATTTCTCTTAAAATTCATCCACACACAAACACCAATGCCCAAAATCAGGACCCTCTCAGCCCCATTGCATTGTTATGTAAAATTTATTATGAAAATAATCTGTTTTGGATCCTGCACATCCCAATGTGCAAAAACCTCTTCTTAAAATGTACATCCATGTTACTAACATTTGGAAAGTTTAATCAACCAACCAGCAAACAGTGGTGTTCACATTTTAATAATTAAGGCAAATAATTCCTTTCTACTCCTAAACCCTTAAGGATCCCCAGCTCCCAGGCTGTGCCCCCCTTCTGCTGTCCACATATTTTTATTTTTTTGCTAAACCCAAGATTTTCATTAGATCTGCATGCAGGGAGGCAGGGCGGGAAAGAAAAGGATATTTACAAGGAGCACAAGCATTTTATCATTTTTATGATCCCACATTTCATATTAAATTCTAATGCTGGGCTTGCCCTGCCAGGCGAGCTGGAGCGTTTTGCTGCGGCAGCGTTGGAGGCGATAAGAGAACCCTGGGGTTTAATCTGGATCTGATCCCCACCCCTCTCCTGGCAGTGTCCAGGCTGATAAGGACTGATAGGAGAATGAGGTTTCAGCAGGATCTCCTGGCTGTTGACTGCGTTTGCCCCCAGCCTTCATCAAATCCCATCAAATTCCCCGTTAGCGCCGTCAAACCGTGACCGCCCGAGGCGGGAGCCGCCACCTCCTCACCAAGTGCCACCGTTTATCCCAAGACCTGTGACACAGAGCTAACTTCACCTGCAGGAACAACATCCTCCTAAATCTGTCACTTTACTGTGGATGCGCCCGTGGCCAAGTGGCCAATGATGGAGTGGGGAACCAACAGCAAAGGCAAAGGCGCTTCCCTCCAGAGGGAGCAGAAGATTCGCTGCCGGCCCCTTCCAACGCTCCTCAGAGCTCTGGGGAGGGGAGATTGCTTAATTTAATGTTCAAACAAGTGATCCCATTGGAAAGGGCTCCCTGTGCTCAGATAAGACTTTCCCAGAAATTTAATTCCCTAATTTCATCAGGTGGCGCCTGGGCCGCCGCGGTTTTCAGGGACGGATTTGGAGGGCACCTCGTTTGAGGGCAATTTGAGAGAAGCAGAGTTGACACGGTGTCAATCTCTTGCCAGGCTGAGTGGCATCTCCCAGGAAAACAATTGAATTTAGGGATGCAGCCTGCTTGTTTTAATCTCCTCTCTCTCACCAGGCTAAAATGCTCTTTTACATAAGCAGCAAATACATTCAATATTTGATGATGTGCAACTGAAAATTTGTCCTTCCCCAAGGAAAATAACTCCAGGCTTTTTAAAGAATGAGGACTGGAAGCTCAACCATTTTCCCCAAATGAAAGGTCATAGCAGACACTGCTATCCTAAATTTGATTTATCTCCTTGATTTTATAAAAACCCTTAACTTACTAAACATTTTGGGGTGGGACACAGATTAGAACAGAGAGATTCCTCAGAAACAGAAAATCCCTCAGTTTCAGATGCTTCCCACAGGAAGAATGGTCAGTGCCATGTTCTCTCCTGATGAGCTTTGTAAATTGTGCAGTCAGTGCTTCAGGAGACTTTCAGAGTAGAAATTAACTCCTAAAATTAGTTGGATAGATATATTTATTAAAGTTTCAATCTTTATACAGCTGCAAGGATTGACTAAAAGAACAGAGTCCCATTATTTTATATATATTATATCTATATATAGATATATATATATATATAGATGGATAGATATATACATTTGAATGTGACTTACAGAAATAATCCAAGCCTATGGGAAGGATATATAGGAACACTGAATTTCCAAATTTCCTGATGTCCAAACAGCTTAAGCATATTTATTTAACATCCTAGTCATGATGTGTAAATCACAGCTGAATATCTTGTGCTGTAGCACAACACCTACTAGAATTCATTCATTAACTTTATAGAAGGTGCAAAAAATATTAAATAAATTTCCTTTTTCTAGGCTGAGCTGTTATATAAGGACTACAGCCTGCCCTGACTAAAATAAATTATACATCTAGCAGGAAATGACTGTCCATACCATGAAGGATTTTGCTCTCTCTGAAGAGCCTGGGCTGAGCAGCCTGTGATGTTAAATGTTCAGACAGACTGATGGGACAGTTTGTGGCTCATCATTCCCATGTCAGGGGACATGTCCAAGTGCAGGTGTGGAGACAAGTGACACTTGGAGCTCCCAGCAGAGAGGCCACACCGTGTCCTTGAGGAGTCAGACAAGGAAGCCGAGGTGTCGCCAGTTTGCTGCTTCTAGAAGGAGTTTCTAGTTTAAACATCAAAAATCCCCATGGCTCCTACAAAATTCCTGGAGAAGTTGTGATTATCTCCAGGAAAAAAAATGAAATATTCCTTTGCAGAAGGCGCATTTGGGTAGTTTCAGGAGGCTGAGGGTGGCACTGAGGAAGCTTCCAAGGTGTTTTTCAGGCATTGGACACCTGGACACTGATATGAATATGTGGAGGAGAAAGGCAAAAATCAGTGAAAAGCAACCTCTGCCTACATTTTTCCACAGAGCAGCTTTGAGCTGGATTTGGAAAGTTGGTAAAAGTAATTTTTTACTTGTTTTTCTCTCCCTTTTTAAGCAGCAAGGAGGCCAGGCCCATTTAAATTCTACTTCTGGCTTGCAGCGTGTCTGAACACAGAGAGGTCATGGCTTGATGCTGCTACTTTGATGATGGAAGAGAATTTTATATTTTGCTCCTCCAGGTTTTCTTCCATCTTCTGCCTCTGCAAGTCGATGAGTTGATATTTCTAAGTGCACAAACACACGATTAGCATCACTTTTCTGTTCTCAGAGGCCTTTGATGTGTCAAAAATAAGGAATTTTGTACAAAGTTCAGCACCCGGGATCCTGCCTGACAAAACCTTCATGCCTGGCTCAGTCACACAGAGGGCTCGCAGGAGCAAGGAGTGGCTGGAGAGGGTGGTCAAAGGTCCTTGTTCACTTCTTCCAGCTCCTTGGAAAATAAGTTTTCCAGCACCTGGGGAGTTCTACAGCAGAAGTTTAACTTTGGCCAAGCATTTAATTGAAGGTTGGATTTCAGGCCCTCTAATACAGACTGGTTCATCTGACAAGGAGTTGTGTTACCAGCCTGAAAAGGTTAAGAGAGAACTTCTCAGACTTTCAGCTCCTTCCCTCCTTACTCCCCTTATTGTTAATATTATCTTGTCATATTTAGGAACTGTGACTCAGCCTTCCCAGAATGAAGCAGCATCCCTGAGGCTGCTCAGGAGCCACGTGGTTTGTGTCCTAAACTCAAAAATCTTCACAGAAAATATGTGGATTCTATTCAAAAAGGACCCCTGAGCTTTTATTCCAGCACTGAGGGTGCAGAACTCCAGCAAAGCCTCCCCTGGGTGTGCCATCCACCACAGAGTTCCTCCCTCAGAGGAGCAGAGAGCCCCTGATGCTGTCAGATGTCCTTGGAAGAGGCAGGGATGACCTTTCCCGAGTGCTGGAGCAGAGCCAAGCTGAGCTGGTGGCACAGAGTGACAGGGGACCAGCAGCAGGGCTGGGACAGAAGGGACAAGGCTCCTCCATCTGCTCCAGCTCGTGCTGTGCTGCTGGAAATGGATGAGGGGAGAGGAGATATTAATGCCAAGAGCCCTGGGAGACAGGGTGCATCCCAAAGCCCCTCACCACAGCACACATCACACGTTGTTTCCAGCACTGTAATTATCTGATAAAGCTGTTAAGCAGCCCCCTGAGGTGCCATGAAGAATTCATACTCCCCACCAAAGCACGGCCAGATATTAGTCAGCAACAGGATGCTACTTTGTGGGGGGGGGGGAAATTATATCAGGAGAGTCATTTCCTTTTATTTCTGAGAAACTTAAGGTTTGTGATGGGAGGATGAGCTGGCTGCACTCAGCTCTGCTTGAGAAATACAGAAATACACAACTTTTCTTAGCACAAAGAGGGAAGACTAAATATTTAATATGTGCACAAGGGTAGGGGTCTCACATCTGCCTCCACCCCACACTGAAATCTTATTAAGTGAAAGATAACCAAACTTCTATGGATTGACCCCAAAAGTGAATTTAGAGTCAAGGCCAGGCTGGACAGGGCTTGGAGCAACCTGGGATGGTGGAAGGTGTCCCTGCCCATGGCAGGGGTGGCACTGGATGGGCTTTAAGATCCTTCCAACCCAAACCATTCCATGACTCTGTGATTAAAGAAGGCCAGGTATAGACACAAGATCCCCAAACCTCGATTGCTTTGTCAGTTAAAAAAATAATGGGAAATTGATAACAAGACAAAAGAAAAATTGCAATTACAGCCACTTCAGATTGGAGCAAAGCCACCCTAGAAAATAAACCAGCTGCACTTTGAGAAAATTCCTGTCTGAAGGAGTTTCCAGGCACCATCCAGGCACCGCTCATGGAGGATGCTGCTGATGGCCAGGTCTGCAGCACCTTGCTGACCTGCTTTGTCCAAGCAGCAGCACAGCTCCAAGCAGAGCTTCCCTGGGGCTGCTGCCTGGGAAAACAGGGATTTGACTGCTTCAAACCTGGATCTGGAACAGATCCCAGGTGAGGGATGGGTGTCTGGACCAAATTTCTCCCTGAAGCACACTATGAACCTCAAAAATTAGAAATTTTTGACCCAGGAAAATCAAATATTAAAAAAATCATTTTCACTGAGACAAAGATTTCCAATTCTTGAGGTCAGCACAGAAAGTCTGAAGTTCTCAGCACCCAGGGTTCCAACAGCCAGGTTGCACCTCTGCCCCTGTGCCCATGATGAGGCTGCTCCAGGAGATGTTGGGAGCACACTCGTGGATCTGCACTGGGATCACTGCTGTGAGCCAGGGAAACACCCACAGGTGAGCCCTTCCCAAAACTGCTCAGCAGCACTTTAGACCCAGAGGGAAACGCCCCCAGCTCAGCTCTGGTTTATCATCTTCCATTTTTAAAGTGCCAATATTGACACAGCTACAAAGGCCCATCTCCCTGCTCACCTTCAGCAGGCAGCAAATACAGGGGTGACTTTGAGCCTTGTTTACCAGGGAGACCAATTTCAATCCTCCTCTCCACTCGCCTTTTATCTCCGTTTCTTCCCTCATATCCATATTTACCCTCTGCTCTGGCATGACAGAAATGTGTTAATGTATAATTAATGTGCATTAAGCACTGCTCTGCAGGTGCCTTACAACCCACACTGACCCAAAAGGAGCCTTGCTCCCCCTATTTCCAACACCCCCATTGGAATAATAAACCTGGGTTTGATCTTCCTTTCTTATTTTTCTTTTTTTTTTGGGACTGTTTTGATCATTCCAGCAGTCTCTGGTTGTTTTAAAGTGGTTCCTGCACCCAAACACTGTTTTGGCCCCAGCAGAGTCACTGCAGCGTGCTGCAAAAACAGAGCTGCAAAGCAGCACTAAAACATTCTGAGCTATAACATTTACACTTGTATTTTATCATTTCACATATGGAGACATCACCTAATTGTCAATAGACTCACAACAATTCTCATCAAGGGCCTCACCCATAGCTCCTCAGAGTCAGTGAGACCATTCTATTGCCTCCAAATGGCTTTGGATCGCCCCCAAAAGGAAAAAAAAACACACCAAGATAAATTGCAAATTGTCTCATTAACTCCTCCAAATGTCTTTTGAACCATTTCCAGAAAAATAAATGAAGGGGAAAAAAAAAAGTAGTCAAGCACTCCAAGAACACGACTGGAGTAAAAGGAGAAATAAAAATAAAAATGCAGCGCCCAGAGTAGTTTCAAAGTTCTACGAGAGAAAATATAATCACACATTGCAACTGACTCCTAAAAGCCAGGGAGAACAAACCCTGCCACGAGGCTGCCCCTCAACCCTTTCTGTCTCATCCCTCAGCCTCTGCTCGCTGTTGTTGGGGGCAGGACCCACAGAGCCATTATCAGGAATAAACCACACCTCTCCCCATCTGCACCCGCTCCCAGCTGAGCGGGGAAATAAAACAGGGAAAACCCAAAAAAACCCCACACAAGTGACAAAACACTTCCATCAACAGATGTGGGGTCTCATTTAAACTGCCATTTTTCTGTCCCTAGAAGTCTTGGTTTTACTGAGAGCATGTGGACTCACAAAGTTTTCTTTCACTCAAGTACTTAAAAAAATTTCTTGCAAGCCAGAAAGCACAAAAACAACAACAATCTGTATTAAGTTCCCAATTCCAAAAGTTTTCAGATGGAAGAAGCCTAAATAAAAAGGACTGGATGTGGCACTAGGTGCCAGGGTTTGGTTGAGGTGTTGGGGCTGGGTTGGACTCAATGATCTTGAAGGTCTCTTCCAACCCAGTGATTCTGTGAAATATCTGTACGAATCCTACCATGAGCTTAGAATTCATCATCTGGGGTGCAGCAAATGCTCAATGCTCTGGGTATCTGTGATTTTCACTTTCTCCTATGCCTAGAATTGGTTAATTTGAACGTGTCTCAAAGCAAAAATATTAATGCCACAGTCCAGAACATTTCCCGTTCAGTGCTGAAATAAAAGGCTCTGCTGGGTGGTGATTATGAAGCCTGCTTGCACTGGTAATTCCAATGTCTGCTCCCCTTAATTTCCAACTCTCCCACCAAACAAAGCCCAGGATGAGGGAGAAGATTCATTAGCATTACTAAATTAAAATTATTCCAACAATCCACAGCCGCATCCTGCTGGATTTCCCATCAAACCAAGCTTTGTTCTCCAGCTTCTCCCTGTTTGAGGAACAGATTGTGCCAACCCCACGCCGTGGCTCAGCAGAAGGGGAGTTCAGAGAGAGGATCAGTCTTCATTTGTGACTTCAGTGGTTCTCACAGAAAATTGAGCTTTGTGATTTTGAGAGGGGAGAATTCTCATAAACACAGCCAAAAAAAAAAAAACCAAAAACAACCAACTATTCTTAGTTTTCTATATCTTAAAAAGTCTGTGATGTTAAAAATATTGCAGAACAAAAGCGTGGAATAGGAAATGCAGCTGTTTACAAAATACAGAGCAATTTCTGATTGCTTGTATTCCATCAAAAAACAAGATATTGTGATGAAAAATACCTCAGCTTAATCACACATCCTGAGGTGATATCCCTGCATTTTCTGCTGTGTCAGGGTGAATAATTCAATTCCATCCAGATAAGATTTGCAATACAGTTTGAATTTCTCAGTGCATTATTCCCTTCTCTCCACAATACATTAGAGCCCAAAAATAGACATTTACCACAGAGGGCCAAAAAAAGCAGAAAAATTCACACCAAGCTGACCAATTTTGGAAATTAAGCCAAGATATTTGTTATTTTCACCTCTTCAAAAATTTATTCCAACATCTGTCACCCACAAAAATACACATCCAAGTTTCATTCCACCAAAACAATAAATAAAGGGAGAATTTTTACATGATGATTAATTCATGCCACAAAAAACTCAGAAATACTCAGGAGGTTCTGGTGTTTCCTTCTCTTCCTGAATAACTGGAGACTTGACCTAATGCATTTCCAAAGGACAGGCTTAGCTCCCAATCCAAGATTCCTCACCAATTCCCATTTCTCCTCCAAGAATTTAGGAAGAAAATCCCATTTTCAAAATTATCCTAGAGAAGGATTTCAGCCATTAGAGAACATAATTACTCCTTTTTTTTTTAACCCTGTTCCTTGCATGGAACTTGGCCACAGGCTGGAATTCATAAATTAAATGTTCATCACCACCATAACCGCACAAAAATAATAATTTTTTTTTTCCCCTGAGGTGCAGCCAGCTGTCCCTGAGGAAGGGACACAGAGCAAAACCACAGCATCATTTAGAAAACTTGGATAAAATCTCCAAGACCATAAAATCCAACCATTCCCAGGGCTGCCAAGGCCACCACAGCCCCATGTCCCAAGTGCCCCATCCTGGTGGCTTTTAGATCCCTCCAGGAATGGGAACACTGTCAGTTCTTTATCTTCTTTTCCTGCCTAAGTCAGGGTAGGGATGAAAAGTGCTCAAGATGGTATTTCATGTTCAGAGTCAGGTGTTTATTATTTCTTATCTTTATTACAGTCTTACAGGTTGTGAGTTCTACAGCACTTCACTCCAACAAACTAAAAATGGAGCCCCATCTCTCTCTCTACAAGGCCTTTTAAGGATAAACTGTCCAATTAAGAAATGACACCTCAATTATTTTTACTTTTAACCCAATAACCAACCACCCATGGCCCACAATGGGGACTTTGTATCCAATTACACAAAACCACCCAAACCGGTGGAGGAGAAGGTGGAGGAGAAAGACCAGCATCCACCCTAAAACCTCCATCTGGCTTTATACATATTACCACATTCCAAACCCTTAAACTCTGAGTTCTCCACCCTGTGGTATCACACACTTCTATCCAAACTCCACCCCCACAATCCCAGTTCCATCATTCCATTTTAGGATCCTTCTCCACGGCCTCAGGCCAGTGCAGTGTTCTCCTGGGGGTCAGTGCCTGGCAGCACAGAAATCTGAAATTCCCAGCAACCAGGGTTCCACCAGAACACCTCTGCCCTGGGCAGCTGGGCCAATGTTCGACACCACTTTTGGTGAGGAAAGCCCATAAAAAAGTTCATCTCTCTGCCACACATTGAGGCCATGCTTGGCACCTCAGCCGTCTTTCCAAACCAAGCGTTTTGTGTGTTTTCCTTTTCTGTGTAAAAGCAGAAAACCCCAGAAATGCAGCAAATATAAATGGCCAAATAAAAAAAGGAAACCTGTTCAGAGTCTGCACTGAACCACACTCCAGGGAACTTGTAACTGCTTCTCAGGAGAGCTGGCTAAAATATCTGTATGGAGCACATCAGGAGGAATTACCAGCGCTTATTTATGGCTATGTCACCCAATCCTAACATTTATCCACTTTATGTCACAGCTTCACTTTTAATTTGATCATCCTCCTGATTTTCTCCACATCCCAAAGGCCCTGGGGGCTCTTTAAAAATAACACATTTATCGAGCCCAATTCACAGGGAAACACCCCAGATAAATCCAGGCCAGCAGTAAATAACCATCGGCTTCTTCCCTCAGATGCTGCAACTGCGTTTATCCCACTCCCAAAAGTCCCAGGCTGCCTGTCCATTATCTCCATTTTCCACTCCTCAGCCCCAGTGGCTGCATTCCCTTCTAATGGGCTTTATTTTTTGCACTATTTTTGCACTAAAATGGCTCAATTCTAAGGCAGGATAATTTGTGCTTCATCAGAATCCCAAAGAACATCAGTTTAAATTTAAAAAAAATAAAATCAGTTTTGCCAGTGACAAAGAACAGATGTTCTTCAAAATTTTATCAAAGATCACTCCTGTTTGGAGCAGCTGAGAGAAGTTTTAACAAATAATTTCTGACATCAAATTCCTTGTCAGCACAGGCAATCCAAAAACATGTTTGAGACACTGAGGTAAGGATAAAGATTTGCAAAGTACTCAATCCTCAATTCTTCTCCTTCCTCACACAACAGGATGTGGGTTTGGGGGCCTTTTTATAGCAGGAAAAAATAAAATTAAAAATAAAAAATATCAAACAAGACCAAAAATCTGGCACCAGCTTATTAAATATTCAACCAGTCTGGCCCAGCTGCATGTGTCTAACTCAGTCTGGCAAGTTTGCTACTCTCTGAAGAGAGATTTATTTTTGCATTAAACATGCATTCAAAAAATTAAGTTCAAGGGTTTGACAGGCGAGTTTGGGGAGTTTAGCAGGGGATTTATTGGCCTGAAGTTGTTGCCACCTGACTTCCATGGACATTTCTCACCCATCCTCTCCAGAGGGATTTTTCCACACCTGACCTCCAGTCCCCAGGAACAGAGGTTCTCTTTTTTTTTTTTTTTTTGGCAACAAATCTGCCACTGGATTAAAGATATTTTTAGGAAAAAAAGAGAAAATTGTATTTTAATGGATTCATTTCCTTCAACAAGACACGTAAAAATAGTTACCTTGAGCATTAAGTGACTATAAAAGCAGCTGCCATCATTTCATTTGCTTTTAGAACCTTTCTCCACACGTGATGTCACATTTAGCATGTTAAAATAAAACCTGGTTGTTTTAATAGGTGAAACTTCTCAGACACCAGGGTTGTGTTCCTGGGACAGGGCTGGCTCCCCACATTCCCAAACCCTTGTTTTCTTTGATTTCCAAAGTGCAGCAGAGGCCCTACAATCTCATCATAAAAACCACATAATGGAGCCAGAATAATAGGAAAAGAATTTTAAATTAAAAATAGTGTTCAGCTGGGATCTTTTTCCTTGGGTGTATTGAGGGATTTTGATTTTTTAGTAGGTTTTTCCAATTTTTATTTTAAATTGAGAATGAGGTGCAAAGAGCTGCTGGTAATTTATTTACACATCTACACTATAAACATTAATTTCTCAAAAGCCAGCACAAACCCAACAAATACCATTAAATTAAGCCTTAATTAAATGACCAAATCAGGCCACCTGGGTCAGCAAAGTGACCCTGAGTCCCCACTCAGCACCAACAGCCCTGGGACAGCACTGACTCTCCCCAGCAGGAAAAGGCCTCATTCCCACTGGATTTTGCCCAGCAGATGTGGAGTCCTTCCCTTGCCAGGAAAATCAGCTTTTCCCCAACAGCTCTGCACAGGGAGAGCAGCATCAAAACAGACCCCAGCATGGCCATGGAGGTCCCAAAGAGGAGCTCTCCCAACTCAGAAATGTCAAGGAAGTCCAAAAAGTTGTCATTCAACACCTCAAAGCTGTGTCATTACCATGACATCAGAAATAACTTGATTGTTTACCATCCATCCACAGCAGCTTCACTGAGACAAATTCATTTCCGAGGCTAGAGTGAGATAGTCTTCCAAAATTTTGGATTTATTCCTAAATAGCCTCATATTAAGTGGTTTACAGCAGTTTATTTGTAGTTGTTCTATTAATTTTATTCCTGAATCTTAGTTTTTAAATATACTTATATATATATTATATATAAACACAGATATACTTCTATATATATTAACATACTGAAGATGAAGATTCAGACATTGCTTTCCTGAGCTTATTCAAATTATGATTTCAAGATTTGCAAGAAATCACCCAAAATTAAGTTCTTTTCTTTCCTAACCTGTATCAAACCATACAAGTCATTGCCCAGTAACTTCCAAACCTACTGACTTCAAATTGCTCTCCAAAGCTCTGCATGTTGCATGATTTCACTTTAAAAAGTGACTTTAAATTTAAATTGCTCTCCAGTGCTCTGGATGTTTTGCGGTTTCACTGAAGACATGACAAAGATGATTTGTTTCCATATATAAAGAAAATCCTTTAAATTATAAAGGGGAATTGTCACTAAGGGCCAAATGCTTTGGAAATGCTTTACTCTTCCTTTTCTTGCTTTACTTTCTTCTTGACTTTATCCTGATGCTTCCTTTCTCTGTACCTGCCAGAACTTTGGGGTTTCTTGTGTTAGTGACAATATATTTAAGCTCAAGTTTAACAAGAGTTAAGTGTTAATTTGGTAATGGAGACAAAGACTCACTGAGGCCCAACCTTGATGAAAGAAGCTGTTGGTGACCAGGGAGGATGAGAGCCCTCAGGGCAGTGGGAATTGATGATTTTTGGCCAAGACAGGTCATCTCCACCTCACCAAATTCTGAAACTAAGGTGGAAGGAAATAAAGTATCCGCCTGTGACAGAAATGCTTTATGCCCTGCTCTGCACATCTCCTGCAGCCCAAAACTGAGCATAATCCAGCTGGAATTAAGCATTCCTTGGAGCAAAATTCTGGTTTGCTGAGGTAATCACAGATTCTTTTGGGTGGGAAAAGCCCTCCACAATCACCAAGCCCAAACACCAACCCCTGTCCCCAGGTGCCACATCCTGGTGGCTTTTCCATCCCTCCAGGGATGGGGATTCTACCACTGCAGCTGTGCCAGGGCTGGACAAGTGTTGCAGGAAGGTAGAAAAATTATTTTAAAATGATAAAAAATTATAATAAAAAAATTATTTTAAAAAATCAGAAAATCAGGGCTGCTCTCCTGGAATCACTGGCTGGCCTTGTCAAGGTGGCCCCTGTGCAATTCCCATGTGGAAGCAATCCTGGTGTGAGGAGTTCATTGACACAACAATCCATTCCTGGGGAAAAACAACCAGCACCTGGATAAACTGTTTGTGCACCCTTAGAAAAATGAAAACTGTCTCTCACAAACAACTTTTCAGCAGGTACACACCGGGGTTTGAGTGACCAATAAAAACAGGATAACAACTTGTTACTGACCAATAAAGGGATTGGCAAGAGAGCTCCTGGCCAATGGGAGTCACACACAGGTCTGTAAAACCGGATAAAAACGTGAATAAAGAATGGGACTTATCTCCAGTATGAAGAAAATGGACTCCATGTGATTTATTCCAACAGACAAGAGGAATTTTTCCTTCTATCCAACTTCATCTGGTGCAACCTGAGGCTGCTTCCTCTCCTCAGGTGCTTCCATGTGCTCAGGAGTCAGGATCAAGGTGCAAACTGTGGCTCCTCCACTCGACCACGAGTCCAGCCCGTAAATCATTGCAGGAACATCTCCAAGCCCCCATTCCCAGCAAAGGCTGCAGCTGCTGCCTCCTCTGGAATCCCCATTCCAGCAATAATGGATCATTGAATTACAGAGGCAGCAGAAAAGGACAATTTGTTACTGCCACCCTGATTTTTTAGTTCAGATCATCCTGGCAGGTCTCACCAGCCGCTGTTGGATGTTCCACAGGGCCACACAAACCCCACAATCATTTCAAACAGCATTTTTCTCCCTCTTGCTTTTCTGTGCATAATTGCCAGGTATAAAACCCAGCTCATCTTGAGCCAGCAAACCCCAGCACAGGGCTGCAGCTCCATTTATTTCTTCTATAAATAGCATTTCATAGAGTGCTCACCGTGGAATTTATACCACTTTAGCAATAAAATGAAAGTGGCGTTTTGGAAACAGCATAAAAATGCATTTTTAATAACGAAACCTTGTAAACCTCGCCTAGAATAGTGTTAGAGACAACTTTTCCTTGCAAAAACATTGGAGGGATAAATGCTGACCAAGTCATGGGGCAGATGTTGGAATGATTTGGATTCAGAGAGTGGCTCCAGACACATTGAGCTGCCTCAGCATTTTGGGGTTGAAGTTAAAAACACAAAGCAATGAATTTTGAATGTGATTATTCCACACATGTTTCTGGGCACTGCTGGAGAAAAAAAAAAAAAGGGGCCTGGTACAGGAGGCTGATGAATGTAATTCCAGGATTTGGGATGAGGAAACCAGTGCATTTCAAAGGTGGAGATGGCCTGGTAGAACCTGTCTTGGCCAAAAATCATCAATTCCCACTGCCCAGAGGGCCCTGATCCTCCCTGGTCACCAACAGCTTCTTTCATCAAGGCTGGGCCTCAGTGAGTCTTTGTCTCCATTACCAAATTAACACTTAACTCTTGTTAAACTTGAGCCTAAATATGTAGGCACTAACACAAGAAACCCCAAAGTTCTGGCAGGTACAGAGAAAGGAAGCATCAGGATAAAGTCAAAAAAAGTAAAGCAAAAAAAGGAAGAGTAAAAACCCAAACACATCAACCTCTTCCTATTTATCCATGGAAAAAGAAGAAATTCCTTGTCCTAAAGCCTATTTACTACCCATTTCCCACAGTTTTCAAGAATCAACAGAAAAACGGGAAGCTGGTTTTCTCCTTTTCCTAACAAGTGAAATAAAACCCAAGGAAAGGACTGAAATGGTGATTAAAGTCAAGGAAATTAGTGGGGAATATGACAGGGACAAAAGGGAAACAGGATGTAATCCTTGGCTTCCAGAGTGCATCGAAACTTGAATTCATTGTCTTCATGGGAAGATTGAACAAACATGATTTTAAATGAAATTCTAAACACCAATGAACCCCTTTGGCCCAGACGCTTTCACTTAATGGATGTATTTTTTTTAAGGGGGAAAAAAACCCCTTGAAACCCAAGAAATTCCCATGAGGCAACTTGCAGCTCTTTCCTTTGGAAAAGCAGAAAATCCAGCAGGAAGGCTCAGTGAGGGGTTATCTCCATCCCAGGGTTTGGCTCCAGGGGAGCACTGAAGGACAGACATCCCAGTTCCAGAATTCCCACCACACAGATTCCCAGCAGCTCTGCAGTGATTCCTGAGTGCTGGAGGCTGGCCTGGCCCAAAAAGGGCTGCTATAAATAATTCCATGGTTAATTCAATGGAAGGGCTTTGGGACAGAGGCAAGGCAATGATGACCCAAGAGGAGCCGTTCCTCGAACTTCCTCAGGGCTCTCGGCGCGCCAGACGCAGGAGGTGCTGATCCCACACAAAATCCAAAGGGCAATGCATATTTTAAAGGAGAATCCACTGCAAGCACCAAGGGAAGGCTGGCACTGACTCAGGGAGCTGTGCCTGGAGCACAAAAACCAGGAGAAGCCTCACGGAGCCCGCTGAAGCCGAAGGAATCAGACATGGCCTGGGGAAGGCGACAGGGACATCAAATATTCCAGCTATAAATACCCTGCCTGCCTCTGGCAGCGACCTGGGCCACGCGGGGATAAACAGGACAAACATGGGAAGGCTTCTGGGCCTCCCTCCGTGCCACTGACCACACTGCAGAGACACAGAGCCACCACACACAGGAGGAGCGGCCACCGCGGCCTTCCCATGGGCGGGGTGGCAACGTCCATGCTCCACGGATCCCAAATTCATGGGGAATTGAACTGCCCTAAACACATCACCCCAGTGCTGCAGCAGTAACGGGGAAGGTGTTGGTCTAGAAAAGAATTCTGGGTTTGGATGAGATTAAAATGCCCTTTTTTTTTTTGTTGCACACAGGAGGAAAAGTACAAGTGGGAGCCCGTCAGCATTTCCCTTGCACTTTCAATCGTGATTCACCTCCCATTTCATTAGCAATTGGAGCTGTACTTTAAAATATGCTGCATTTTGCTCAACCACTGGAATTTCCTGACCTTTCAGGAAGGGCCAAAAGCAGATCTGCACACCTTGGAAAAGTGAGGGAAACCACTTATGCAAAACTGGGCAGAGCCAAGGAATACAGACCTGAGAGCCAAGGAACACACACCTGACCACCACAGCTCTGAAATCATCAAAAACTCCTCCCAGAAATTTATAAATTAATGAAAAAAATATCTCAGTATCACCACAAGGACTAACAGGAGTTTGGTGAATTATTTACTCGGGGAGCAGGAGACAAGGGAAAGCTTGCAGCAACATCAATACTTGACACATTAGCGAGTCTTTCACTTCTGCTTTATCAGCCTGCTCATGTGCTCTCAAGTCTGCTGACCCATATTCTGGGGCTCCCTGAAAAGAGCAGCCTTGAAAAGATGTGACAATTTTGTCCGTGTGGAATCAAATCTGGAAAGCTGAGATCTCTTTTTAACCAATCTCTTCTGCAGCCACCACAAAGGTGACTCAAAGAACAGCTGGGATTTCATTTTGGGTCTTCCAAGACACAAAGCTGTTCACTCATTCTGGGTATTAGCCCCAGATAAATGCACGTTTCAGGAAAATATTCGAGTTTTGACATTGTTTCCACTCTATTTTTTTTAATTTATCAATGTTTCATTAACTTTCAGACAGAGAATGTCACACACCTCTCATCTCTTCCACAAAGGTTGGTGAATAACTACAGGAGCCAAACTCATCCCCGCTCTCCCAGCAAGGAAAGAAACAAAGGAAATAAATCAAACATCTTCCCTCCTCTCCATTCTGCAACACAGGAGGGAAGAGGCCACACCAGAGCTTCCATGAAATCAGAAAAAGCTGAAAATGTACAATTTTTCCACTATTTCCTTACTGAAAAGAAACCCCTCCCAGCCAGAATTTAGAAGTCCAGAGGGATAAAACACTGAAAATGGCAAAGCTCCCATGGATAACCAACAACCACAGGATATTTTTCTTCATACCTTTAAATATGGACAGCACCTCCTTCCAGACCAGCCTTGCTTCAAAGGGACAAAACCTCATTTCACGAAATGTAATGGTTTTGTTTGAATTTTTCATGTCTATAGAGAGACAAATGAAAACCAGACTTTGGAGGCAGGAAGAGGAAAAAAATCCCGCATTTTCCTTGAGTCTTTGTCACTCTTTCCTGATTAAACAACTGTCAGGCCCAGCAGGGTTGAACAGTGACCACATCCCCGGTTCAGAGGGAAAAACCCCCACTAAAAAAGGCTTGGAAGGAGGTTTTTGGCCCATGGATATTTCCTGGAGTAGTTACAGAAAGGAGCCTGTTTGAGCATCTCAGGTCACCAGCAGACAATTGAGGCACAGATGTAGAAAGAACATCGAGCTTTGGGGGATAATCAGATTTATTTTTTTCAATAAGTAGAGCGTATTATTTTCAAGTGGTTAACTGAGAATAACTCTTGCAGAAGTACAATATAACAGTAATTATTCCAAAATCAATGGCACAAAAGGGTTCATTTCAAATCACGTTATGATTGCTGGATTAAAGTAGTTATTATATAATAGGATAGCAATTACTCCACCTTAATAATTTCTGGGTTTCTGAGGGTGAAAGTGATAATACAAGCTACAGCAGGTGTCAAATTTTAGATGTTGTGGAATGAATATTCCAAAGGCTGGAAAGAAACAAACAGATTAGCATATAAAAACCACAGGCATGGAAAAGAGCTAAAAATACCCAACTACTTCACCCCTCTCCCCCTGAGCAGACATCCAGAAGCTGCTCCCTCCTGACAAAGGGCTCTGAGCACGCAGCTGAAATCACAAGGAGGCTGAAGGTCCTCATCACCCTTCTCTGAAGGAGCTTCGTGGCTCCTGGGGAAATCAAATTCATGGTCTGAGCAGACAGGTGGGACAGCCTGAGCTCCCAGATCTGCAGGGAACCCTAAAGACACGGCCCACAGCTCCAGCACAGCTGGGTTTGCTCTGTTTGGGGTTTGAGATATTCCACAGCTCCAGCACAGCTGGGTTTGCTCTGTTTGGGGTTTGATATTCCACAGCTCCAGCACAGCTGGGTTTGCTCTGCTTTGGGGTTCACATCCCTCCAGCACAGCTGGGTTTGCTCTCCTTTGGGGTTTGATATTCCACAGCTCCAGCACAGCTGGGTTTGCTCTGTTTGGGGTTTGATATTCCACAGCTCCAGCACAGCTGGGTTTGCTCTGCTTTGGGGTTTCACATCCCACCAACACAGCTGGGTTTGCTCTGCTTTGGGTTTCACATCCCACAGCTCCAGCACAGCTGGGTTTGCTCTGCTTTGGGGTTTTATATTCCAGAGCTCCAGCACTGCTGGGGTTGCTCTGCTTTGGGGTTTTGGCAGCTCATTTAAGGCTCTAACTCATGGAATCTCCCTCCCTGGGGATGTCCCACAGCCCTCTGGACACAATCCTGGGCCATAGCCCTGCCTGAGCAGGGAGGTGCCACCAGGGCATCACCGTGGGCCCTTCCAACCTGACCCATCCTGGGATTTGCTGCAAAAGCACCCCCAAACACAAGGTTATTCCTGGTTTCTCGTTCCCAAACACAAGGTTATTCCTGGCTTCTTGCTCCTCAAACACATTTTTTGCTCCTTTACCTCACTTCTTTTTAATCCCAAGCTCCGTTTTTGGGGGGTTTTTTTGTGTTTTTTTTTTTAATACCAGGTGCAAACTGCTTTTTAATCACATTGTGAGAGCAGCACTCTTTCAGATGCCACCCTAAATCCTGCTTGCAAAACTTGGAAAGTCTTCCTCCCTTCAACCCTCTTGACAAGCTTTTCCAATTCCTCTCTGTTCTGTGGTAGCTTTTCCTTTATTCCCAGTTCCTAAAAGAAATCTGTGCTTTTAGACCCAAAAATGGGGTTTTTTACAGATTCAAGACCCCAGAAAGAAGAACTGGGTTGATTTTTTTTTTCCTATTTCCCTTAGAGGAAAGATCCCATCTGTGCCTCAGGGCACCATCAACCCCTAACAGCTGCAGCAGCAAGGTAGAACTAAATACACAACTGCCTGATTAGTCCTGAAAATCGAGTTCTCTTGGTATTACAAACTAAATGGCAAGTCCAAATGAAGTCCACCTAATTCCTAAAGAACAAATATTTGAGCCCTGTCAAGGAATGCAAAGTCCCTTCGGCAAGGGAAGCAGGCACTGAGGTTCAGTGCAGGTAAATGTGCAGAGTTTAATAGAGTTACAGCAAGGAAAAAGGAAACTCTCTTAAAAAAGGTGAGTTTGTATCGATTGTAAATTCACTAAACCTGGGTCAACACAGGAGTTTTTGCCCAGGCCTGTCAAAATAGGGAAACACAGAAGAAAAGCAGCCCTGGAAACACAACCAGGCACATAAAACACTCAAACACAGGGGTTTGAGTGACCAATTAATACAGGGTAACAACTCGTTATTAACCATAAAGTGATTGGCAACAAAGCTGCTGACCAATGGGAGTCACACACAGGGCTGTAAAACTGGATAAAAAGGAGTAATGTGAGTAAAGAATGGGCTTTTCCCACCATGAAGAAAATGGAGTCTGTGTGATTTACTCCAATGGAGCCCCTTGCAGGGCAGCAAAAGCCACCCCAAGCCTGTGATTAATTTGTGATCCAGACTTGCCCCTGCTCCCTGCACGATCCCAGGAGCTGGGATGATCCCCCCAATGCCCAGGAGCACAGCAGGGCTGCACAGAGGTGCCCAATCCCACCCCAAAGCTCTCCCCAGGCTCAGGAAAAGCTGCCCTGTCCCTCCCAGCACAGCAAAAACCTCTGTGCTAAAAAGGGTTTCTCAGTGCTTTCAGCAGGGAGATTAAACATTAAAGCAGACAGCGGTGGTACAAAATACTAATGCAGCATAAATAAGCCCCTTATTATCACAAAAGCATATTAACCATTCACCTCAGCAAAATTCTTCTCTCATCTCTCTGCCTGCCTTCATCACAGCAGCTGCTCTGGCTGATATAGGCCAAGTCCTCCTAACTTCATGTGGAATCTCCTCGTGCTGGAACGCTGAAAACATGACACAGAGATCTCCAAAGAAACCTGCAAAGTGCTACACAAAGCTGGCAAGCAAAGTGTATTACAGATTATTTCCCCCAGCTTAAACTGAGGTAAAACATCTGCCTAAACAAAAGGACAGAAATCAGAAGGACACCCAGATAAATATTTCCTGCATTACCACTCTCAGAGAAAAGCATCACAACACATCCAGTTACTGGACAGCTTGAGGAAATGCATTTAAAATGGTATAGAAACAGCCACTCTACTGAAATGGGTTCATAGGGCAAGAGATTTTAGCAGGTTACTCCCAAAAAATAAACCCCAAAGATCAATGGCAGCAAGATGCCACAAATTACCAGTGGCTTTTGAAACACTGAGCCAGGAGCCTTAAACAAGTCCTCATATATTCCTCAGAAATTCAAAATACCAAGTAACACTATTTTTCCCCCTCCTTCTACACTGTTTATAATTAGCAAATTCTTCAATTTGTGGGGAGAAGAGGCTGATCCTCCAGCAGCTGAGAGGCCAAGGGAGCTCAGTCCACCTCTGAGCAGAACACTTCATCTCTGCCCCATCTCCTCCTCATCAGAGGAATCCTCCATTCATCAGGGATTCTCCTAGGGCAGAGATGATTTCTGTGATGCCACCAGATGGTCCAGTCCCACTGAAACCAGGAAGAGCAAATGTTTCCCCAAACATCAGAGGGAGGAGTTGGATGCTGAGGTGTGCAGCCAGGAGAACTCCCAAGCTGAACTTCTGCTTTGAAGCCTCCAAAAGGCTGCTCCGCCAGGACTCATGAGGAGCCATTATTTCTCAATTTTGGGGACCTAAAGGAAGGAAATTGTATTGGGAAGGAGTTGATTCTTCTGATTTTCACTGCATATGCAGTGCCTGAAAGCTCCCATCCGGGGAAAAAGTGCAGAAGAAAAATAAAAGCAGTGGTTTTGCTGTTATAGGCATTTTTCCATGAGAAAGCATCCAGCAAGAGGTTGTTCTGCACCTTCCTGTGTCCACATGGGGCTTTTTACATATCCTGGTCGTGTTTTTCTCCCCCTCATTTTCCTTCCATTGCCTCATCACAAAGCTGAGAGACAAGAACACTGCACTTGCAGGTAACCCCTTTTATCACCAGGCCACTGCTCCACCTCAGCCCCCTCCAACCCAGGAAAGGCAAAATTTGGTGGGAGCCACAAAAGGGAAACCTCCTTCCTACAGCAGAGGAGAAAGCAGCCCCCAGCTCCTGTCTGAGAGCTCACACAGGGACCCAGGAGGCTCCAGGACCTCCTGGCACAGACCCTGGGAATGCTGAGAGCCACTGGAATAACTGAATTTAGCAGCCCCAGGCTGGGCATCCCTCCTGCAGCAGCCACCAGACAGAAACATCACAGGGGGGGCAGGGGAAATACATCCTCAAGCTCTCAATCTCCTGCTCAGAGAAAGATTTTTCCAGAAAAAAAACACCAAACAACCCAAACAAACAAAAACAAACTAACAAAACCACCAAAAACCAACCAAACAAAAAACCTAAAAAAACCCAAACAAATGAACAAAAAAAACCCAAAAACAAGAAAAAAAAAACCACAAAACCGAATTAAAAGAAACCACAAAAGCCAATCCAACCTTACCTTGAAAGCAGCAATTGTCCCATTCCCAGGAACAGACCAGCAGGACCAGCCAATCCTTCTGTATCCAATAACCAATGGCTTCCACACCCCAATAAATAACTCTGCTCCACCTTTCCCCCCTCCCTCCCTTCCTCCTCTGCTAAATTCCCTTCCCAGAGCCCCCCTCCCCAAGGGGCATCAGCTGTTCCTGGTCTCAGCACAGACCCCACGGCTGGGAGGGATCACAGAGGGAATTCCTGCAGAGTTTGGGAGCCCCTGGCACCCCCAGCCCTCCTGGCACTCTGCAGGGCGTGTTTTGGGATAAAAGCCTGGATCTGCAGGGTGTGTTTTGGGATAAAAGCCTGGATCTAAGTGGAGTGACAGGGAATTCCATGGGGTTCCAGGAGGGTGAGCAGGAGCTGTGTCCTGGGCTGGGTTCCCACAGGAGGGACATGGCCCTGGTGGAGGAGGCCACCAGTGTTCCAGCAATGTTCCGATATTCCAGTAGATCACGGTTTAAAAATTGTCTGTCTGTGCTCCTGGTGTTTTTTCTCTGTCTCTAAATTTTGCTGTGTTAGAGAATGGCTTTAAAATTTGATTATTTCCTTTCCCTCTCTTGCCCCGAACCCCTGATATTTGTGATATTGATCCACACTTGTGCTCAGCCTCACACCCAACACCTTTTCCTCAGCGCAAAACCTCTCTCATTTACTGAGGTCTCCAGTTTCAAACCATTGCCAAGCACATCCCAGAGAGCTGATTCCTTAAATAGCACCATTGCAGGGGGAAAAAAATTGAATTAATTCCCTTTACAAAGCCCTACATGCAAGGCATGTTGAGTCTTTTGAAGGATCCATGACCTGAATCGGCTGCAAATTCCAAAGGTCTTGGGGGCACTGGAAATGCTGATTCCTCTCCCAGAGCAGGAGTGGCTATTGCTAAAGTTGGGTCTAAATTTGGAGGGGTTTTCATCTCTCCTCAGCTTCTTCTTTTTCAGATCCTTCCTTTTTTTCATTGTCATGCAGGGAAGTCAAACTCCTGTGCTGTGAAATTGCAAACTGTTTCCATGGAGATGATTAATATGTTCATAAGTCCCCAATAATTCATTCACTGCGGGACAACTGAGGGTGAAATGTTGGCTGGCAAAAGAAGATGCCTTTGAAAACTGATTTTTTCCCCCTCCTTTTGTAATAACCCAAATAAAGAAAAAAAAACACAATTAAATATAAGTGCAATGTGAACAATGTGAATATTTTCAACTATTTTGTCTCATCCCAACAATTTTAACTTTAGTAAATGTTAAGGAATATCTTACCATCAAACCTTTCAATAATTAAAAGGTGAAGCAATGACAATTAAAGCACGTAGATGGTGGATTATTGTTATTTCCATAATTCCCCTTCAGGAATCATCTCCTGCTTGTGGAACTGCTCAGCTCCAAGGGGAACTCGTGGCAAACTCTGATTTTTGGTGGACACTGGATTGAGCCTTTCCAAAAAGTTTAATGGGAACTGGAGTAGCTGACAGTCCTTTGGAACAGCCCTATTTTTAAATAATCAGAGTTTTACTCAGACTCAAGCACAAATAGAGATACAAATTAAACCTATTGGGTTTTCACTCCATTTGACCTCAAATTAACAACAAAACTGTTAACAGAAGAAAAAAATAAAGAGTCAATGGTCATATTAGAACAGTCATTGAAGAGGAAAGTAAAAATACCTGAGAGCTTTCACACATTTTGCCTTTTTTATTGCATCTCCTCGTTAATGAATCATTTTCTACTAAAGCTGTGATGCTAAAACTCAGCCAAACATCCTGGGATGTGAGAGACAAGCAGAGCTTCTCCACTTACTTAATATAGACCTCTCAGCTGATGGCAGAGCTGGAAAAACTCACTTCAAAGCACACGGGCAGAGATGAAGGGCTGCATGTGGAAGATGGAAATGCTTATCCTGGTCCAGACTCTCCAAAGAAGCAGAAGCAATTAATTTTAATTAGATTAATTAAAAGTTATTTGAAATTTCGCGCTGCACTTTTGACACCCCGGTTCCTGGTTACCTGGCTTGACCCCGGGAGATCTCAGGGGTTGGGGCAAAACTCAGGACTGAAGTGGCAGGAAATAAAAATATTTGTTTCCTCACTTTGGAGATGGCAAAAAGCATCACAGGGTGATCTCACAGGTCCATTTTGCAAGCTGGGTCTGCACAAAAATCTTGTGGTGCCTGTCTTGTTTTGAAAAGCCAGGTGTCTGCTAAGGAAGGCAGGAGCCTCCCCTGAAATGGAAAATGTAAATCACATCTCTCTGGATTATTATAAATTTGAAATTAAGGGGCTCTCAGGAAAAGATATGGGAATAACAGTTTTTTATTGGGGAAAAAATAAAATTAAGATTAAAATGCAGCAATACAAAACAAACCCCTTCCAGAGTGAGAGCAGGCCCTGTCCCCTGTGTGTCAGGGGGTGGCACAGCCCCATCCCATGGGGGCTCAGCCCTCCTGCAGTGCCAGCTGTGGCTCTGCTGGAGCAGGGATCCTGCACAAGGGGGGAGTTTTCCTCTGCAGCTCCAGGGCTGCTGGAGATGGGCCTGGGCTCCCTCTGGCAATGCAGGGCAGCAGAAGCTGCTCCTCTGGGAATGCAGGGCACAGGAAGCTGCTCCTCTGGCAATGCAGGGCAGCAGAAGCTGCTCCTCTGGCAATGCAGGGCAGCAGAAGCTGCTCCTCTGGCAATGCAGGGCAGCAGAAGCTGCTCCTCTGGCAATGCACTGGGCAGAGGCTGCTGTGCTGTCCCAAAACTCAGATTGTACCCAGGTAGGAATGCTTGGCTCCTCCCCTGGGCGGAGCATCTCCCCATGGGATGATGGGATTGGATCAGCCCTGCAGGGACACTCACTGGCCATGGACAGGAGATAATTCATAATGAATGGCCCATGAACAGCAGAGATCTCCTGGAGGGAGGATTGGCTGTGGGAGAGATAAAGAAAACTGCCCAAAGAACAGCAGAGAACTGCCCCAGCTCTGACAGGTGGGAATTGAACACACAGAATTCCTTTGCATTTCCAACCCCAGACAGTGCCTCCCCATGGAAGGTTTAAGGGAGACACTCCAGGCCAGGATGGAGCAAATCCCATTCCCTGTCAGAAGAAAAGGCTGGAACCAGCACCTCGGATCCTCTGGATCCAAATCCATCCTGTTTTCTGCAAGTCTGAGAGACTTTGGGAAATGTATGGTTGCAGCAGAGCTGGGAGATATTTCTGGGAGAAATTTTGGTATTCTCTGGGAGAAATATGGTGAACAGCTGAAGGTGTGTTTTTATTTTACAAATCAAAGTTCTGGAATTCTGAGGACTGGCTGGCAAAGCTACACAAACTCTGCCATTCAAATTCTACAGGAATAAACTCCCGCAGAAATTCCCAAATAACATTGACACAGCTCCATAGAGCTGCAGCAGTGCAGGATTTCCCTCCTATTGGAGTAAATGGAGATTTTTTTACAAAAGTAAAATCATTCTGGAGTTTCAGTGCCCTTCCTCTAACAGTGCACATATAAATACATTGCCAGTATAAGGGCAATGTAATCAAATTGAAATATATTTCTGTTTGACACTTTCATCTGCTTTCTCCTGTTTCTTTCCACTGGAAAAGGACTTTTTACAAGGGCACACAGTCGTAGGATGAGGGGAAAGGGCTTTAAGATGAAGCAGGGTAGATTTAAATGAAATATTAGGAAGAAATTCTTCCCTGTGAGGGTGGGAAGGGGCTGGAATGGAATTCCCAGGGCTGCCCGTGGATCCCTGGCAGTGCCCAAGGCCAGGCTGGATAAAGCTTGGAGCATCCTGGGACAGTGGGAGGTGTCTCTGCCATGGCAGGGGTGAAATTGGATGAGCTTTAAGGCCCTTCCATTCTGTGACTCAATGATCCCTTCAAACCACTGATTCCATGGAATTTCAAGCCCCACAGGAAAAGAGAGTTCACACTTGGCACCTTCTCTCTAGCCCTGGGAGCAGATTCCCTATTTCCAAATCTGTTTTCATGTTCCTGCACAGCATTGGCAGCCCCGGCACGGAGCTGCCTGTTCACACAGAAGTTTTGGGAATAATGGGTGGGGAGAGGGATAAATTCAGTGCTGCCCCAAAGTCAGCCAGGCCAGCAGCTGCTCTGGCTCCAGCCCTGATCCTGCTGCAGAGGAGCAGGGCCAGGGAGACTCCTGCTCTGCCCATGGGCTCTCATCCATGAGGTTTGGATGGGAGCTCCTGGCTCATGGGTGAGAGGCAAATCCAAGCTCCAGCTGCAGTTAAATGCTGTGCTGGGTGATCCAGCTGCCATGCCAGGAGCAGGGAGCAGCCTCCAAAAGCCCAGGAGCCTCCAAAGCCCAGCTCAGATGGGGCTGCACCTGGGCCAGGCTCATTTGGGAGCATCCCATTGACTGCACGGACAGGGAACGGGGCCCTCTGCGAGCACAGGCTTCCAAAATCCAAAGGACATCGATTAAACAGCCTGACCTTCTCTCTTTACAAAGCCTTTAAACTTCTCTCTTCTTTAATCCTTCAAATTTCTCTCTTTTTAAAGGCTTTTTATTTCCCTCTTCTTTATTCCTTCAAATTTCTCTTCTTTAAGGCTTTTAATTTCTCTCTCTTTAGGTTTAAAATTTCTTTGTTGAGGCTTTTCATTTCTCCACCTAGAACCTGACCTCAGCTGAGTCTATCAGATTTAAGTTTTCCTGCCTAAAAATGTTGGGAATCTACCCTTTATCCTGGGATCACGTTCCGAAAACCTCCCATTTGGGTGTGATAAGGATACCCAAATTCCTGATATTATTATTAAGGATACTCCCAATTAACCAGCACTTTTAAAGCAACATTAAAGGTGTTCATTAAAATCCTTTAATTCCCAGAAGTTCCTGATCTCCATCCCTCATTGACAGGGCTGAGCTATGGCACAAACCACAAATGGGAATCCAATTCCTGGCCCTGCTCAGCTGACCTTGGATCATGGAACCACCTCAATGCCATGGAATTAACAGCAATAAATGCAATTTCTGCTGGGCATTGTTTCCAGGTTCAGGCCTGGGTTATCCACTGCAGTTCTCCTGAAATGGGCTCAATGAAGAGGGAAAGCTTTGAAAATCCCAGTTTGGATTGATCCTTAATTCAACAGCTTTGTGTTCTTCTCCATGAGCTGGGTTGTTTTGTAACTCAAAGTCTTCATTCTCTCAGCTTCAAATGACTTCTTTAAATGTAATTTTAATTGGGCAGGTTGTCTAAGATCTCCTGTTCTGCCTAAATGTGATTTTTGTTGCTAATTCTTTTTTTTTTTTTTTTTTTGTGGCCTGGTTTTGCAGCTTTTTTCTTGCCTATATTAAAGATCAGCAGCAAACAAACTCAGCTTTAATAGCATGTAAAATTTGGCTTTAATCAAGAGAGACAAGCATGCTGTTGAACCCTTCCAGAAAAAAAAAAGGGGCTGAGTTCCCTCCTTAAGTTTCTCAGCAAAACTTAATCAAACCCACGAGGGAAAAACAGAAAAAAGTTTCATAGCATTAAAGAAAAAAAAGAAATTCACAGAATCCAGGTAATTTTCCACCTCTTCTCCAGCCCAGTTTCATTTAGGTAGATGGGATTTGCAGGGCCTCCTGCAAAATAGAATACTTCAAGCAATTTTTTATGACAAGATGAAATTCATCCTTAGTGGTACCTCAGCACTTCCTGAGCTGTGGAGAAGTTGTCACTCAGAGAGAGAATTTCAGGTCTAATTACCTCCATTTTCCAAGAGGAAAATGTGTCCTTACAAGCATAAAGTGAGCAGCAAATACATTTATTATAACAAATCACCCAATAACGCCGCCAGCACGAGGAGATTGGGTGCTGGGATGACATGATATCATTTCAAAGAGAAAATACAATTCTTATCAACCACCCAGCAGCTTTTAAAACAGATTTACTGATGGGGACAAGCTGTGTGTAAAACAAGGAGCTCGTAGTTGGCTGCTCCTTCCATATTTTATTTATAGACTCCCCAATTTGCCAGTTAACCACACAATCTGTCTTGGAAATGTTTAATAAAACTGCTGCTCTCTCCTAGTTCATTCTGCTGGCTGAAGTTCCTTGAATTGTTGCTCCCAAAATTGGACACTTGGTGATTTATGAGAGTAATGACTGCTCGCTGCTCCCCTCAAATGGGCAGGGAAAATAATTGTTACTCATTTTTATGCTTTCATTTATTTTTCCTCTCTTCAAGCACTGTCTCCTAATGTGCCTTAAAAATATGAAATTTTAGGAATGGAAGGAGTTACAGTCTCCTGTCCAAGGGCTGATGTTGAAATGTTCTTGATGGTCGCAGGTTCCAGGGGGAGCAAAGGGAATTAAGGATCTGGATCAGCCCTGGATCCTGGGCATGATGGAATTATCCTCTCTGATGGTTTTTGAAAGACTAAATGAGGCTGCACCAAAAAAAAAAAAAAATTAAAAAAAAAAATCTTTTTAATCAATGTTTGTCTTTAATGCAGCAGTTCACACTCTCCTTTTACTGATAAGGAAGGGAATGAAGACACCAACACTGGCAGCTCTTCCTGGATCTCCAGGAGTCATTAAAATCCCACATTTAATCCCTTTGATTAAATTAAATCAAAGGAAAAGATTGACCCCCCAATTGTAAAATAAGCTACCCAAGGCAGGGAGAGGACTGTGATTAGTAGGAGTGGGTTTCTATTTGTGCTCCCACCCCTAAAACCTTATAGGCCAATCCTAGATGAGGTTATTTGTTCCCAGAAAATTCCCAGCTACTGCACTGATCTGCAAAAGGTGGATGAGTTCCCTGCATCAAATTCCTGTGAACATTTTCACAGGAAATGGGGAAAATGGGCCTGTAAAAATCTTGGAATTCATTTAAATTTTTTTCCCCCAGAAATCTTTACGGAAGAGTTGGATTGACACAAGATCAGGAGTTGGAAGAGAAAGTAAAATAGAAAATGAGGGCCTGAACAGGGTTTCAGAGACCCTAAGCCAGAGAAAACAGGGAAAACCATCCCCACAAATCTTCTGGTGTGATTCATGATCATTTTGAAGGCTTTATTCATCCTGGCAAAGCCACATTTTGTAGACAGTTATATATTGGATTCCTCGTCAGGGTAAGCTACCAAATATCCTGTGCCTGGGATTCCTAAAAAGAATCTTAAATATTGATAAAGAATGTCAATATCTGAGAGTATGAGAAGGTTTCAAATTTGGTTTGATGGGTTTGGCATTTCAACTTATCTCCTTCCTGCATGATGCATTTGCTTTTTGGAAAATGCCTCACAAAGATCCAATTTTCAGTGGTACTGTTAATAATGGGAACTGCCGTGATGGAGATGAGGCAAGGATTTGATTTCATCACTATATAAAATATATAAAATATAAATTCGAGACAGTAAACATTCTTGGATAAAACTGAGCTTGGGATACTCAAAATATTTTAATTCCAAGTAGCAAAAAATGCTGTAGTGGAGGAAAGAAAAGGGAGAGAAAGGGGAAAAGAGTTCAAAAAATAAAAGAGACTCTTTAAACACCAAAGTATTTTAAAAAAAAATCAAACCCAAACTGAGTCAATTAGTGCCATCCATGCCATTCATATTAATTAAGAAATGCTTATCACCAGATTATATTGCTTGTTTGTACCGTCCTTACTTCATTAGCGCTAATTGGAAGTAATTACGACTGATATGTGAAATATTTAATTAAAAGATTTATCTGCTCCTATTGTCATGTTTCTGGAGCATCTGCAGTGCTGACAGGACTCCAGTTCTACCTCTGGACCTTCTGGGAGCCTCCCCTGTCTGTTTTCATCCTGGGCTGGAGCCTGACCGCCCGGGAAAGGATCCCAGCCTCAGGCCTCACCTTCCCCTCAAGAAATCCAAACTCTGGGGGGAGAACTGATGGCTTCTTACCCTGATTGCTGAGAAACTGAGAAGCAGGCAGTCCCATAGATATTCCCAGTCTCCCTCCAGTACTCTCCTCTTCCCTTTGGATTCATCCACCGGATTAAGCCAAGTTTGACTGAACGGAAAACTCAATTTCCTTCCTCCTGGTTTCACGTGTGAACACAGAAAAGGGCTGTGCATTGATGCCCTCCCTCCTGAGGCCTCAAAATGGGATTCCTGCTTTTACTCCTCAGACCTCTGAATCAAAAATCCCTGGGAGATCCAAGAGCTTCACCCACAGCCCCAGGAGGGGAAGGCAGATGTTTTGCGGAGAGAGACAAAAACTCCACAGCTTTGTGCAAGTTGTAAAGCCGGTATGTTTATTATTATTTTATTATTACAGCGCCAGACGCATGCAGAGATTGCTCTCCTTAAAAGACATGAGTACCTCTGGGAACTTCAGGTCCCTTTTTATCCCCCTCTCAAATAATAATAATAAGCATACAATTTCACAATAGGCTCAGACATATTCATTTTTATGAATTTCGCCTGACATTTGCCGCTAGTTCTTCTTTATCAGGAAGAATTCTTAGGTCAGGCTGACCTGCTCTCACAGCAGTCTCTCTGTCTCGCTCTATCACCTTCTGTCTGTCCCCCCTTATCTCTGTCCTTCACTGAATCAGTTTCCCTGAGCCTAGGCCTTGCAGTCAGGCTACAGAGCTCTGTTTTCTAGCCACAGACTCAAAGATGTACATTTCACCTAAATCAAAATGGATTTCTGCTCTGGAGAATTTCTGCTCTGCCTCACGGTGGCTCCAGAGTCAGGCTCTGCTCTTTCCCAGCTCTTTCCCTCTCGGTAGCACCAAGGACTGACAGGGGCAGTGACAAACAGGTTCTGCTCCATGACCTCCCCAGTCACTGCTGTTCTCCTCGTGCTCCCAGGAATGTCTGCTGGGAATGCTGGCCCAGCTGCTGAGGGTGGGGACAGCGAGGGGACAGAGCTGGCCCTGTGCCCCTCATGCCCAGCCCGGGCATGGTGAGGGCTCCTCTGCTCTGCACCCACACCTCTGGCTGCAAGGAGCTCCCAGGCTCTGAGAACTCATGGAATCACTAAGGTTGGAAAAGATCTCCAAGATCAAGTCCGGACTTGGACAAACACCACCTTGTCAATCAGTCCAAGGCACCAAGTGCCACATCTGCTCATTGTTGAACCCTTTCCAGGACTGGTGGTTCCACCACGGCCCCTTCCAATGCTTAATCACCCTTTCAGTGAAGAAATCTTTTCCTAAACTCCAACCTGAGCCTTCCCTTGAGGCCAATTGCCCTTCTTCTATCACCTGGGAGAAGAGGCTGACCCCCAAATTCCATTGTGCTCCATTAAAAGGCTCATTGTATGTAACAAACTTCTGCTTTCTGTCCCAATACCCTACAAACTCCATTATTTTATATTAAATGCAGCCTAGTGATTACTCTTGCCATGCTCCTGTCACCCTGTAACCACCAGGACTGTTTTATGGGTGTATTTTGAAAGCTACACCCCGAAAAGATCCTTTTCATTGTGTTACAATGATTCCTATAAAATTGGCTCTTTTTTTGCAAACCACACCACATAACTTGGTCACAAGGCACTGCCAGGCTTCAGGATCTCTCTCAGGCACAAAATGAATGTTCTGAATCATCCACTGCAGCTTGGCTAAACCCAGCTCTTCGCACTGGTGAGGGAAAAGTGCCTTTTATAATCTCATAAACTGGGAGGCTGAAATTATCACTGCAGTTGTCAAGAGCTTTATAGAGATTAAATCTCCTCCATGATAGACTGGTAGCAAAGCTGAGGGTTGGTTTATGAGGGGAAAAAAGCAACCATAAAGAGAGAATTGGCCTCGCTCGCCCTCCCCAAACCTTGTTTGAAAACTCTTCCTGGCAGTCCTACAACAACAACAACAAAAAAAGCACAAAAGCACAAAGAAATGAATGGTTTCTCCCCGATTTTGTCCTTCCTTATCAAACAAGGAAGGTGATGCAAGGAGCATCACCTCCTGCAGGATTATGTGGCTTCCATGGGAATTGGGAACATTTTCAGGGAAAGAAGTGCACGTTCAGTAGGGGGGTAGTCCTGAGATTAAATCCTTTCGCCTTGGCTCAAGCGTGAGGCAGTGCTTTGGTGGGGGGGGTCCCTTCAGGTGCCACATTTTTAAACAAAAAGCTCATGAGGAAATCAATTTTAGGGCAGAGAATGCAGTTTGGACCACACAACCACAGGGAAGCGGTTGCTGGAAGGAGAAACCTTGGGAGTAGCACAATAGGTGCTGCAAGATTTGTTGGTCAAGGTTCTGCTTTGATCCAGCTCACTCCACATGGGGAATTACGTTTATTTATTCAGATAATCACTTGGAATTTGTTTTTTATCACTCCCTGGATAAATCCATCAGAAATCAGTCTGACATCCAGCTGAAGACAAGGGAGCATTGTCCAGTTGGAATTCTTCATCCACATCGTGGGGATCAATAAAGGGGGCTTGCAATTAACTCAAGGTAAAGAGGATGAAAAGCCTTCCCCAAACTCACAGGATACTTTTAATGGAAAGTTGTGGTTGATTATTTTTGTTAAAGGATGGGGAGATAGTCAAGTAGCCCAAATCCATATCTCAGGAATTATTTAATGGCAGAAATTCCCAACAGATGCTGAACGCAGCTCTTCCAGAGATAATGAAAGAAAACTAATCAAAGCAAAGCTTTAAAAATGAGAAAAACAGACCTCCCAAACTCCATTCTCAACATCCTTACCCTGTAACACAACTTCCTAAATCAAAGAAACTGAGACTTTTTTGACAGAATCGACCCCATCTGTAAATTCATGCAAAAAAAATATCCAGTCACTTTCCACCAAAAAGTTCACATTTGGATTACTTTTCCTTCATGTTAACTTTCAAATAAGCCTTCCTCCTGCATCCAGCCAAAGCCTTTACTCTGACATTGCCTTGAGATGCTCTGGCTGTTAGTAATAATAAGGACAAGTGAGAAATTATTAAAAGAGATTTATTGAAAGTGACTGAATGCTCCAGGGTACCATAGGAGGAGGTTCGATCCTCAGAACAATTTTATACAGCATATTGAGGCTCTTCAGACTTTCAACTTACAAAAAAAAAATAAAATGGAAAGTTTCTCCTGATTCAGAGCTACTTTGACACAGCTTCAAAGCAGCAGCATCTCAAAGCAGCGTTGAAGGAAAAATGGAAGTATTTTACAATGACAGCTCTAATATCTGAACTCAGCCTAAAAGCTGTCAAATAAATTAATAGTGATCTAGCAGCTCTGGTAGGGAACCTTCTCATGTACAAATGGCCTTGGGTTTTAGCCTACTTTTTTAGGACAAGGTATTTGTAGAGGAATTTGGGAAATTTTTGCTTGTGCTACTGGTTTGTGGCACTTGACCACAACAAAGCCACTCAGTAATTGTTGACTACAATGTGACATGCTACAGACATTTAAAAAATATGATTATCCAACTTATCTGAGGAGCCTGGTGTAGTGAAAGGTGCCAAGCCTTTACATGTGTAATAATTAACACAGGTAAGTCTAAAATCAACTTGCACAAGGGAAAAAATAATTGAAACATTTGGAAAATTATCTCCAAAATATCTTCTGTCCATTTTGCATCCAAAAAGACAGAAGGAGAAAATCCCTGCAATTACAGCCTGCAGAAATTCTCTGTTCCTTGGATTTCTGTTCCAGGACTGCCCTGGATTTAATGCAACTACAAATCAGTTCCTGGGCTTTGACATCCAGTGTGAATTTTGTTATAGCAAGAATCTGGGGGCTCTGCAGTGAGAAGATTTTTGGATTATTTGGACATTTTGAAGTTTGTTTTTACCTTCCAACTGCGTTCAAGTGGGACAGGCCCAGGGAGGCAGATTTCCAAAAGTTCCTGGTGTTTGTTGGGTTCATGTGGACGTTTCCCAGCAGAGAAAATTCTCCCAGTGATTTCCACTCAATTCCCACAGCCCAGAGCTCGCTGAACCTCTCAGGAGAAGCTCAGTAATGCCACAGCCAGCAATTCATTTTCTTGGATGCAAATTTTTCCACACTTGGGATGCTTCTCCCACGAACCAGAGTCAGATGGGTTCCTGCAGAGGTGTTGGAGCTCAGGTGGGATCTGGAGCTCCCAGCCAAACCAGCAGCCCCATAAATCTACATCTGTCTCTATGCTCTCCATTACCTTAACTTTTATGGGTCACACCAGAGGATTTGGTTTGGTTTTTTAATATTAGAAAAAAATTAATTATTTGAGGATGAAAACATAGAGAACTGGTTTGGCTTTCAGCAAAAACAACCTCCATCCATGCTAATAACTCATTCCTTGAGGGCTGGATTTTCCTTGGACCTTCATGTCCACACTCCTTTAGCTTTAGCTTCACTTACCTTACCTGTCTGAGCTCAGCCCAATTCCTGGGCCAGGGCTTGGAGAGCACAACCATCATCCTCCAGGTGCAACCACAGCTCCTCCTTTTCCAATAAAACCTGTGGAGATAACACCTTCAAACAGGCTTCAGTGAGACAAATGAAATCTCCTTGGGTTGTGTTTCACCTCAGTTTAAAAGGAAATTATTCCCCAATAATTTACTGGAGTGACTCTCTGCAAACAATATTAGCTGAAAGAACTGCACTTCATTATCTTTATAATAACAACACACAGAATTCAGGGTGCCTTAAAAGTCTGTTGGACAGCACGACCCTGTGTTGATAATAGGATGTGAAACCAATGTTTTGGGACTCTAGGGAGGAAAATGATTTATTTATAAAGCGCCTTTTCTCTCTTAAGCGACACTGAATCACTCCAGGTCACAGGTAATTAAAGCACAGGAAATGAAGGATGGGATTTAAGAGCTGGAGTTCCTTTACTTAGCAAAGAGCCCCACAGTTCTCAAACTCACAGAGTTATTTAGGCTGGAAAAGACCTCAGAAATCATCAAGTCCAACCTCATCAAAGGTCATGAATCAACTGTGCAAATACAGTCCAAAACTGTCAAATCACTGCAAAAGGCACAAAACTGGGTTATTTTTTAGAAATCCTCCCTGAAAGCTTTTTCTTTTTTTTTAATAAATACACTCTATTTTTTCATAAAGACAAATAAACAAATAAAAAAAAATGCTTCATAAATTAAAATGTACCAGTGAACATCCTGGGAGCACTGCAGCTCTACCAAGTCATAACTCCCAGCAAAAAGAAATGTGGATGTCTTATCTAGACCTGCTTGTTATCACTGATCCTGGGAGTGCCAGAACAGCACAGGCAGTGATCTGAAAACACAGGGAAAAAAAGAAAAGCCCACAAAGAACCTGAAGCACTTTTCAGCTGGATTTGAAAAAGATGCAGACAATGAAGTTTTTTCCCCCTTTACCTAGCGAGGGATGATATTTCAACTATTTGATCTGAGGAAAGGAGGCATCTGCTTGAAAATCCAGCAGCCAACGAGGCTTGTTATACAAGCAGGGTTGTTTTCTTCAGTGGTTTTTGAGAGCAAACTTTCCCCCAACGAAGGCTGATGACAAACGAGCTCCGTGCTTTGACATCTGCTGCACGAGCTGAGTTGGCTAAATTGAATCCCCTTCTGTCTCCTCAAACTGCCTTGATTTGGGAGCAAACAGGGAAAAGAGCCTTTCCTCTGCCTCTTTCAAAGCTTTCCCAAAGAGAGCCACGAACTGATGGGAAATGCAGTTTGCGAGTTAAAGAGGAAAAGCGGGAGTGGGGAATTAACACGCGGAATTTGGGAGGTGAGGCCTCCTCTGGAAATGTTTTTGTATGTATTTCCAGATCAATTTGGAGCTTTCCCAGGCCTTTTCTTTGCCTTTCCCCTTTGCTACACAAGAAAAAAGCTGAAATTAAGGGCCACTGCTCATCTACAGCAGATTTGGAGGGGACAGGTGACAGAAAAGTGAGGACACCATGAAGAAGTCCCAGGTGAGAAAGGTTCCCTGCAGAAAAGACAGGACACAAGGAATTAATGCCATCTGCTCGCTTCCACAATTCTAAGGGGTTGTGTTGTTTTCTAAGCTGTTTTAATTGGGTTTTTTTCTCCTTCAAGGACTGCCTAGAGAGGTTTGGAGTTCCCATCCCTGGAGGTGTCCAACGAGTGACTGGACTGGGCAGGGTGACAAGGTGGGAGCTGGGCACAGCTTTGATGATCCTGGAGGGTTTTTCCAACCAAAATCACCCTGTGATTTCCCAGTTTGTCTTTTGCCACTTTCCACCTCTCAGACTTTTGATCAAATCTGCTCCTATTTCCCTGCCAAAGCATTTTAAGCCTCCAGGAGTGTGGGGGGCACTAAATATTTTTGGTTTATGCTCTCGTAAGAAACCCCATGCCCTCCCTGTGTTCCTTTTCCAGCCTTGTCTCCCAGTTTGAGCTGCACTACTGCTATTTTCCCTGAGCTGCTCTGTCAGGACTTTGGCTCATCGTTTTTGGCAATCAGAAAGGATTGTGGAGGATTTCCTCCCCAGCTGGGGCAAGATCTGGAGCCCAGGAATGAGCCCAAGCCAGCTGGGCTGTGTGAAACCTCCTGTGCACATGAGAGTGAATCTCCTCAAGTTGATTTTTCAATTATTGGAAAATGGGTTTAAATACCAAACAAGGAGCCTGAGATTGTATTAAAAAAGATCTATTTTGTCCCTTTGGAAATCAATTTATTGCTCAGAGCTGCTATTTAAGCTGATGTTTGCTTTTCAATCCCATCAAGCCGCTCCAGGATACTCGGTGTCCTATCACCCTCAATATCTGTGGGATTTTAGGGATGCTGGGAGGGAGGATTGGAGGGATGCTCCGAGGGAGAATCTGCCCTGCAAGATTAAGAATCATATTTAAAAAAAAAAAAAAAAAAAAAAGAGTAATTTGAAGTGTTTGGGAGGGGCAGGCTTTGCACAAAACCTGTCCCAATAATTCCAGCCAGCAGCAATTGAGTCCCCCCAGCTCACACCCGGCCACTTTCTGCTTCTGGTGCCTTTTACGGGGCTGACAAAATCCAGAGGCAATTCCAGATTTTCCATGGGAATTTGGTGTCACAACGTGGACATTCTGTCCGTTCATTCAGTGTGGTTTCAGGTGAATTTAGATCAGCCCTGGGCACCCAGGCCAGGCAGGATCAATCCAGCCCTGTTTGTGTCAAAGGCACCGACCGCAGCTTGAAAAGGGCTCAATAAACAACTTCTCTCTGAAAGACAAAGTCAGCCCTCAAAGGCAAAGTTTCGCAGGCAGTTCCTTAAGAAAGTTGGCCAGGAAAAACTGACTTTATTAATTATTCAGCTTGTCTATTTGACTCCCAGTTAAATAGCTCCATGCATTCTCTAAGTAGGCAAAAAATCACCTGAAAATTCCTTTTAAATTCTGCTTTTCTGCTCAGGAGTGGGGTGTGCTTGATCAACACCTGAAATATAAAAATACATTTTTGAACTAAAAGAATCCAAATACCATGAAGTCATCTGCAATAAAAATGGCTTTACCTATGATACATGAAATTAAACAGCAAGAAATATGGATTGAGAATCCAAATTAGTTCTTTATAAAGAAATGGGGTTGGACCAAACAAATTTATCAGCATTTCCAGTCAAGTGACATTCAGATTTTTATATGAACAATATTTGCTTAGCAGGCTGAGATATATTTTATGCAAAATTAATGTAATTAATCCAAATTTAAGTAATTTCCATTACAAATACTCACCCACCACAAAGTGGTGTAATAAAACAGGTTCTGGTTTATTCCTTTCAATCCCTCCCTGTGCTCATCTCCCAGCTCTCCCTGTCCCCTTCCATTGCTTCCCACAATGTTTTTATCCACTAAAACAATTTTATGCCTATGAAAACATTTAAATAACTCTCTAATTTCCAATTTCAGCCAAGTTTTGCTGTCCCTTTCCCCTTTCCTGAATACAATCCCTGCCTTCCAGGTGTGCATCCCTCCTTCCATCTGCAGCAGAGCCCCAGACATGGATTTGTTCCCTGCTCAGACACTCCACAATCACCAAACAGAGCAGCCACCTCCTATCGACAAAAAATCTCCACTTGCAACTAAGAATGTCAATTATTCAATATTTCAGGATTCTGTCTTAAGCTCTGCCAGAAGTGTTACTTCCACAAGTGACAGGATCTGGCTTCTCCCCAGCTCCACAAGAGGCAAACACCAAAGGCCACTTTTTGCTGATGCTGTTGGAAGGATTTGGAGCATAATTAAAAAGCCAAAAGGATTTGCAGAAAGTTGGAAGGAAAGGTAAGGAGGGTAAAAGCAAAAAAATTCAAAAATATAAACCTGGGGGAGGAGGGGAGGGGGGAAAATGCAATGCTTTATATTCTAATTTTTTTTTTTTAATTTTAGTTTTACCATTAATACAATTTTCCTCCTCAGACGCTCTCTGGGCATGGATGATCCTGACCAAGGGTTACTGGAATGAGGTGGCTGCTCTCATCCCAAGGCAGGGATTTAACACAATCTGGGGTGGTTTCCATGTTTTATTGGAAGAGACCAGGAGAGTTCGTGTGCTGGGTTAACACTGCACAGAAATTTCCAATGAGGAGTCTCAGCTCTCCTGCCTGGGAGAGCTTCTCTGTTCTGCCCTGGACCTGGGAAAGCTCTCCCAGCTAACCTGGAATGGAGAGCAGCACTTCAGGAAATGCTGTTCAGTGCATTTTGGGCCTTATCTCTTGGTCTTTCCTGGTTTTCTGTGGAAAGGTGCAATATTCCTTTTCAAAGGATTATTAAAAAATCCTACAGGTGGGTAAGAATATTGGGATGAACATCTGAAATTGCCTGTGGTGGGAACAGACCTTGGTGTCCTGTTGGGAATGCGCAAGCACCTCACTTGTGGAGAGCTGGCATTGATCAGCATGGGGGAGAAAAGGCTCCAGGGAGAGCCCAGAGCCCCTGGCAGGGCCTGAGGGGGCTCCAGGAGAGCTGCAGAGGGACTGGGGACAAGGATGGAGGGACAGGAGCCAGGGAATGGCTCCCAGTGCCAGAGGGCAGGGATGGGTGGGAGATTGGGAATTGGGAATTGTTCCCTGTGAGGGTGGGGAGGGGCTGGCACAGGGTGCCCAGAGCAGCTGAGGCTGCCCCTGGCAGTGCCCCAAGCCCAGGTGGGATCAGGCTGGGAACAACCTGGGATAGTGGAAGACCATCTCATTCCATCTCTGGAATGAGATGGTCTTGAAGGTCTCTCCCAACCCAAACCACTCTACAATTCTCTCACTCAGCAAAAAGAGAATTGTATTATTATTCTCCCCATATTTTGCTTTTAGAATTCAGTTCTTTAACTGGTGCTGGAGATTATCCACAGAAAATCTTAGCCTGATTTTTTAGATAATTTTTTTGAAGCGAGAAATTTGAGAGTTGAGCTGGGTTTTGGTGCCATTGGCGTCAATCTGGTTGTGCCATAATCACTCTTCACCTTCCCCAGGAGGTGCATGGAACAAAACAAACACAAGAAAACCCCCAAAAGAAACCAGAAACAATCAAAAAACACAATATTGAAACCTGGGCTCTAAGTGCTGTTTGGGAACTGGTACAAAACTGCACAGCACTGATTTGGGAAGCCACAAAAGGCTTGGACACCTTTGGAGAGCACAGGGAAGAGCTTCTCCAATGCCACACCCCTACAGAAGCAGCCAGCCAGGAGACAGCCATGGTCTGATTGATCTGAGCCCCAAACAATCTGATTTTCTGCCCAAGGAATCAAGCAGGAGCAGGAGGATTGATGGCTCTGCTCAGAAAGCTCCTCCTCAGCAGCATCCCTGCACCATTCCTTCCATCCCAGAGGGAATCCCCTGCCTCCTGCTGCATCCTTGGAACACTTGGAGATGTTCACCAGAGCCACTGCCACCTTCAGAGGGGACAAGTGAGAGCCTCAGGGGCTTTGGAGAGGGAGTTTGGGCAGCTGTGCTCACCAAAAGCAGCATTTCCATGACCAGGAGCATGCAAAGATCTGTCACTAAAAGCCATCATTTCTCCCAGCCTCCCAAAGGTGACACTGAGTGACTTTGGAGCTGGAATCTGTCTCTGATATAACAAATTCAGGCTGTCAGCTCCCTTTGAATTCCAATTCTAGCATTAACTCAAAAAAAAAAAAAATTATAATCAATTACCCCTTCAATTTTTTAGGAAACCTGGGAATTCTCTGCATTTAACAGAAGGTGACTGCAGTACCTCAAACTCCTTTTGCATCAACTGCAAGGAATTGTGATTTTTCCCTGGCAAGGCTGAATTGTTGAAGGTATCTTTTATTTTGGGAACTTCAGGCACCTCTCAGACATTGATTCAGGAGGGCTGGCACCAGCTCCACCTTGGAGAGAAGCGCTGCTGTCCCTTTTTCAGGTGAGCCATGGACACTTTAAGTGCTTTGCTTGAGGCCAGGAGTGAGTCACTGGGAGAACCAGAACATTTCTCACATTGCTGCCAACACCAGCTCAGGAAAATAACTGCAATAATTCATGGAAACCTCAGAATTTATGGCAGAATTTAAGGAGTTCGTGGTCTGAGCCCACTGGGCTAAGAATCCTTCAGCTGTAATTGATGTGGTTAATGTTCATAGCCATTCTCACCTGACTACTTGGGAAAGAATCCCACAAACTGATCCTTTCTAATGCTCAAATAACCAGATTTCCCCAAAAGACACAAGTGCTGAATTCATTAAAAACAACCCAAATGCCACGAAAAACCCTCCAAGACCCAAGTCACAGTTTGGGGCACCACACCAGCCACTTTCCATCCCTAAAAGGAAATTGCAAACAGGAAAGGAAATTTACTCACAAAAGGGAACAAGGACCAGGACTTTTCCAGGGGCCTTCACCAAGCTGGGATTTGTTTTTCATTCTCCTAAATGAAAATTTCCAATGTACAGCTGTCATTTGTAGGAGAGAGCTGTTTATGGATCATTTCCTAATATTTTGTGCGTTCTCCTCTCCTTTCAGCTATAAAAAGGAAATTGTTGGTTATGATTCATTGGTCAGACCAATGCAAATGCTGCCCTTTAAATATGGCGTGATTAATTTAATACTTTACTTCTGCTGCAGGAAATTATCCCCTGGATAGAAACAAATAATCCAATTCCTGAGGAATTTCACATTGTTTTTACAACACTTCCAGCAATGGTATAAACAACTCAGAAGTCTCTCAGAAACGTTTTGAGTGGTAATTGCCATATGTCACCATAAAAAATTACCTTAATTCTTGCTCAATTACAATAAAGTGAAATATTTCCACGGAAATAACACTGGAGTGTTTACCTGGTGGTTTCGCAGCCTTTGGATGTTGTGATTCCCAGAGTGATTGGGTTTTTAAATGGCTTTAGAAAGGGGAGGCTGAAATATGCAAATAAGTCCAAGGCACAGAAAGCAGCTCAGTTAATTCTCAGGAGGTGCTGAATGGGAGGATTTTGAATAGAACTTGGTTGTAGGGGGAGAAAAAAACCCCAGCATTGCCCAAATCCATCAATCTTCTCACAGGACCAAAACACTCTGTTGTAGCACTCCATATTCATCATCTTTTTGGGGACAAGCCACTCTTTTTGTTCAGTGAGAGGTATAAAACACCTCGACTGCTGAGCACGGCTTTGTGATGTTCCCAGGGCAGGGATGGCAATTTTTTACATGGGATTGCAATGTTGGAGACATTTGGAGTGTGCAATTAGCCACAGCACTCTGCAATTTGGCTGTCAGCAGGGAGGAGGAGATTCCTCCTCCGAATCCCTCAGGATTTTCCTGCAGTGCCATGAAAATGTCACCACGTGCTGGTGTTGCAGGTGCCTGATGTGACAAATTCCTGTCCCCACAACCCATCTGCAACTCTGTTTTGGGGCTGGGAAAAGGCTGGAATTTTCCCAAGGTGGCTCCAACTAAACCAAATGTGCTTCAAAACCACGCTGGAGGTGACAAACTACATCTAAAGCACTTCAGACTCGATTTATTTGGACAAGGAAGGGCTGGGTGGGGTTTGATCCATACCAAGAGCAGCCCCAAGTGTCACAGTGAGTTCTCCAAGGCCAGACCTTAAGAAGATACCATGGACAGCCCCATAAAGTCACACCAGCCACCCCTTTTTGCCAAGATCCCCAGTTCTGTCAAGGCATGCAGGGGATCACTTGCAGAACACCAGGCTCACTCAGCCCTTTGCCATGGAAAGCACCAGGAAAAGCCCAAAAAGTGCTGGAGGTGGTGGGTCTGTGTCTGAAATGGAAGGAATCTCTGCAGGAAGACCTGGATTGGCAACATGCCATGAGCCTACAATCCCTGGAAGTCCAAGCAGAGGCCCAATAACACATTCCCATGCCAAGGAGATTCTGACTGACCACATCCATCTTTAATGATGGAGGACACAGGAAGATCCTCTTGGATTTACCAGCTTGGGCTGTTGCTTTTCATTTCAAGTGAGCTCAGTTTTTTGAAGAGTAGGAACAGGTACAGCAGCAGCCTAAAAAAATAATCAGTGGGGTTTGCCTCCTCAGCCTGTGATAAGAGGCAAAAAACCAAACCTGAGTGTCCTTGTTCCCATCTCCTCTTGGAAAAATGAGGAAGAAATGACAAAGGAGCAAAATGCCAGAGCCTGGACTCATCCTGGTGCTTGAAGTCAAACATCTCAACACTGTCATGTTCATCCAGAGCCAGCCTGAGCTTCAGCGTGTCCCCAGGGTCTCCAACACATGGAAGTGCTAGAGAAGGTCCCCTGGCCTGAAAAGGAGGTCACATTAATATTTCAGACCACATTTAAGCACAAGTCCTTCAAGAGAGTTTCCAGCACACTTCTCTGCGTACCTGGAAATCCTCTGTTAAGCTGCTTTCTTACCCAGGCTGTGTCCAGCTGTGCTCTGCAGCTGCAAACATCTGCCTGCAGCTCTGCCACCTGCCTGGGCCAGCTGTGACCGCACATTCTGTCACCACTGAGATGATGAATGACACTGAGGAATGTTTTGTGGAGGACATCAGTGACCAGCTGGCAGCACAAGGGGACAGAGCCTCCAGCTGTTCCAGGGGAGGCTCAGGTTGGATGCCAGCTGGAATTTCTCCATGGAAAGGGTGGTCAGGCTTTGGCAGGAGCTGCCCAGGGAGGTTTGGAGTGCCCATCCCTAATTCCTGGAGGTGGCACTCAGAGCTCTGGGCTGGGCACAAGGTGGGAATCTGGCACATCTTGGCCTCAATGGTCTTGGAAATCTTTACAACCTTAATGACTCTGTAATTAAGCTAAAAAATTAAACCAGCTGAATTTCTTAATGGAAATTATTCACCCCTTCCCAATCACCTGAGCCCAAAGCCATCCATCCCCTTTATCAACACTACAGCACAGCAGGGGAGCAGAGTTCATAGGGAGACCCAGAATCAGCTCTGCAATTGTCTCCAACAATTATGGAAATTGGCCATTTCCATAGATTTTAAACTTCTCAGCATTCCCTGAAGATCTTCCCAAGAAATAAACCTTTTTATGTGATCAATTTATCCAGCACAAACTAGAAATACAGATCTGTATTACACACATCTCCTAGTCCAGGCAGCTTTCCAAAATACCTTTGCCATGAATTTCAACTAATTAAGTCATTTCCAAGGTACAGTATTGCCTGGAAGAAGAAGTTAATGAAATGAGTATATGATCCTTTAGCTAAGCTTCATAGTTTAGGAAAGAATTTGAACCTGTCATCAGGTCAGTCTGAAATTATTCATGTTTAAGGCAAAAATGATTCTGAATTAGCCTTAAGTTAATAATATGCTTGATAAAGGTTTTTGTGGAAGGAAACCTTAGGAAAACTCTTGTGGAATTTTTAGTTTAGCTTTTTTTTTATGATGGAATTTCCCAGAGGAAAGACAAGCCATTCAAACAGTGCCTTTGATCTGCTAAATTTCATATAAAAATTTGTCATTAGCACTCACAAAAATTAATCTTTCTGCATCCAGTGTGATTTAAGCCATGCATGCTTATGAGATGTACATCTCCACACTATATATGATAAAAAGTGAATTTGATCAACTCCACTCATCCTTCAGCAGCTCTGATCACTTCTGAAGGTACTTTGCCCTCACCAGTTCGTTTTCATCTGAACTATTTCTTATAATCCCCATCTTTGTGCTCCCAGCAGCTGCATAAGAACAAAGCCCTGCTCAAGAAACATTTCCTTGCAGGACATGTAATTATTAAATTGGGTTCTAATTACAGATCAGAAATTACAGACACTTCTTTAGCGAGAAAATACCCAGAATGCCACAGAGAAATTCAATGCCCATTTGGAAGTTAAACTAAGATCATTTTAGTTCAAAAAAAAGAAAAAAAAAAAGAAGATATTTAGGGCTCAACTCATGCCTCCTGTATGAATTACATGTGATGATATTTCAGATGCTGCTAGGCATTATTGTACACAAATATTACTTCCTATTAAAACATCTAAAAACATATGTCACTTCTGTGTGGCAGCAGCAGCAGAAGAGTCGTTCAGTCGGCATTTTCTGTGGGAACAGAAAGGGAAGGTGCCTCTGGATATGTTCTTTCTATAGAAAGACAGACATCAGCGTGCTGCCAAAGCCCTCCAGGAAAGCCTGAGCTCCAACAGGAGCACTCAGCTCCCAAAAAGCAACTGGGAGCCAAGGGAAGATTAAAGAGATTAAAGCAACCAGCAAACGCTTGGTGCAGGCTCCAGCTGAACCTCAGCTCCTCAGCGGGGCCTTGGCAGCACCCAAAACCTGAGAGGACAGACACCCAAGTGCAAAATTCAGCACTGTTGGAGCAAAGCAAAGGTTGGTGGCTGGAAAGCAGAGGCAATGTGGAGGTAAAACCTGAGGTTTGGCTCCAGAGCTCCTGGCAGGGAGCCCAGCACTCAGCAGGGGCGATGGCAGGGACAGGCGAACACCCACACCCCACAAGTGGTCATCCCACAGACACTCCCACAGGAAAAGTCCATCCCAAGTGATCCCAGCAAAGAGAGATCACCCAAAACACAAAGTTCTTGCAGTAACTCAGAATTTGGCTGGTGCAGCCAAGTGACACAAACCGGAGCTGGGCCTTCCCCCCATGGCCAAGGACGTTGCCCTCAGGATGTCAGAGAGGGCCTTGGCCATGGCTGGGGAACCCAGAGTGGAGCCCTCCCAGCTGCACCAGTCCCCCCAGTTGGGTGAGATGAGCTTCCAGATATCACAGATATCCCAGATTTGAGATGGGAATCTGGAACCCCTGGATGGGTCAGGCTAGAAGGGTCCACAGGTTGTCACTGGTGCCACCTCCCCGCTCCAGCAGGGCCATCCCAGAGCAGAGGGCACAGGGTTGTGTCCAGAGGTGGTGCCACAGTTTTAGCTTTTATATTTTTTGCATTCTGTGCTGCTTTAGTGTGTGGGTCTGGGCTTCACATGAGGGGATGCTGAGCTCTGTGCACAGAGCAGGGAGACAAAACAATTCCTGCTCCAGCTGGGCACCAAGGACAAATGATCCAAATCTCAGCCCAAGAGCACAAACCCCGTGGGCTGGAGAGAGAAAAACAAGCAGGGTGGGACTGCAGGGGCTAAAGCTGGGATGGGACAATGAACTGCAAGGTGCAAATGGAGCAGAACTGATCCAAGGCAGAGACCCCGGGAGCGCTGGTGCATTTTGGGGCCATTTTGGTTCATCTTGGGTGCAGCCCTGGCTGGGCTCTGGTGCTGCCCAAGGTGGATCCATGGAGGAGATGCTTGGAATGAATCCCTGCTTTATTCTGGGACTCTGCCCAGCCTCTGCTCCAGGGCAGCCTGCACAGGGCATCAGGGGGTCTGGAACATCCCAGTGAGGGACACTCCACACCCTCTCTGGCCAGTCTGTGCCAGTCACCCCCACAATAAAGATATTTTTCCTCATGTTCTGGTGGAATTCCCTGTGTAATTTCTGCCCATTGCCTCTCCTCCTACTGCTGGGCCCCACAGAGCAGAGCCTGGCTCCAGGCTAAGGAGGTTTTTGGGATCTGTTTTTCCCATCCAGCACAAAGAGAGTGGCTGTGGAAGCACCTTTCTAGCAGCTGAAATGTGAATCCTCCCTGTGAAATCCCTCCCTGTGAGATGAAGGGAGGAGAGGATCCAGCCCATCTGATCTACCTCATCAGGCTCTGTCTAGGGTGGCTGGAGAAGGAAATGGGGTCAAAGCTGGCTCCAGCAGACCCTGCCCAGCATCCCACAGTCCCTGACGATGGAAATGTGTGAGGAGAGCCAGAGATGCAGTTAACAAGATTTTGCTGCCATCTTCTGATGAAAAGACATCACAGGGGGAGAAATGCAGCTACTGGGCAGCACCACATCCCCTGTGCCCTGCAATGATCCCATGGGAAACCTGGCTCCTTTGGCTCCCAGCAACCTCCTGGGATTGTTTGAATAAATTAATTAAATTCCTGCTCCAAAACTCAGAAAACAACCCTGAGTATGCTGCAGTACCTCCATCACTACTCAGCAGTTAAATACCATCATATTGTGTTTAATAGCAAATATTTTATCATTGAAAACCCCTCCATGCTTCAATTTCCAAAAATCAAAGGTTACATCAAAATTACAGCTTTAAATCAGAGGCACGAATGAATTTTCTTCCAACAGTTAATGGATTTTCTTCAAATTTTACTTTGTTCTCTAAAAATGGGTTAAATATTTCAGTCTCTCACTTCATGGAATGTTTCCACATTGGTAGTTCTTGAAAATAAAAAAAGGGACTTTATATAACATGCAGAAAAATCAACCTAGCATTAAAATAAACTTCTTCTGAGGATAATAACGAACAGCCTACTTCTCTTTTGCATTCCAGAGGCACAAGCCCTGCTCCTTTCTCAAAAGTACCACACACAACTTCAGCTAAAACACACAAAACAGTGAAACTGGAGCAAGAACGGTTCCCTTGCAGTGCCTTAAGCTGCAAAGTTTCTGCAGTAACTCAGAATTTGGGTTTTTCTGTGCCACAATGAAAACCAATCCATGAATTTCTGTTCTGGTGCTGTTTATCCTCATTACAGACGAACTGAAAGATTCCTTTGAAAGCCTCCCTCTCCTGCTCAGTGGAATGTCACAATAAAAACACTTCAGACTATGGAATTGAGCCACTGAGGGGCTTTTCTTCCTTCCTGGAATCACAACATGGTTTGGGTTGGAATGGACCTTAAAGCCCATTCAGTGCCACCCCTGCCATGGCAGGGACACCTCCCACTGTCCCAGGTGCTCCCAGCCCCAATGTCCAGCCTGGCCTTGGGCACTGCCAGGGATCCAGGGGCAGCCACAGCTGCTCTGGGAATCCCATCCCAGCCCCTCACAAGGAGGAAATCCTCCCAATATCCCATCCCATTAAAGCCATTCCCTGGGTCCTGTCCATCTGTCCATCCCTTGTCCCCAGTCCCTCTCCAGCTCTCTCCCCTTCCTGCACTTCACTGCACTTGGGATAATCTTGTAGATACTCCAAAATTCTTAATATTGTGCCTAAATATGTAGTTAAATAGTACAATTTAAAAAATCATCTGTTTGTATTTTTTTTCCTCCACTATTCCTCAGCTTCTGTGGCCTCCTACATTTACCCCAGGGGCAAACACTGGACAGAGCTGGGGAAAGTTCTCTAATCATGGAAGAGAGTTACTGACCTCAATTATAAATTTGGGCAGGAGAAAAGCTCTCTCCCAGCCCCATTTCCTGCCAGCCTTTGGAGAGGAGCAGTTCAAGGTGGGTGAGTGTCAGATTGAATCAATCCACCATGTTCTCTGGAAATTGGCACGAATTCCAGGTGTATTTGAGTCCCACGCTTTGTGCCTAGCAGGAACACGTCCAGTTTGTCCTGATTTCCTCACCAGATCCTCTCTAGGATGGACCAGGGATTTATCCCAAACTCAGATAACCTCTCATGGAATAAATCCCCAATTTCTCTTCAGCAATGAGCTCCACAGCATCAGACTAAATTTAAATGATGGCAATAATCAGAAATCCATAATATCCCGTGATTATTGCCGAGCTTTGTTTACTTCTGCAAACCTAATGCCATCTGATTAAATTTCACCATGTTTACACATCACACCCTGGAGTTCCTCAAACAGCAGAAAATGAGATTGACTCTTCAACAGAAAGTGATAATGGGATGCAAATCCATCCATTCCCAATGTAGCAGATTGCATTGTTTGTCATGGATGTGGATCTCCAACACTGGCACCAAACACGTCCTTAACTGGCTCACAGCTCGTCCAAAGAACTTTCATTTAATATATTTATCCTCATGCATAATTGATTGAGATTTCTTGCATAATTGTGCCTTTTTTATGAGTTTAATGGTTTTAGTTCATCAGTTGGGAATGGTGTGGGAATTGAGGCAGGAAAAGTCACGACCACACAGACACAGAATTGACTGCCAAAAAACCCCATGTTCAGCAGAAGAGATTCACTTTCCATGAATTGTGTTCATCTTTAACCAATCTGCTGAGAAAGGTCACATCCAGAACATGGATCAGAATTTTAAAAATAATATATTTCTATTCTCTTCCTGCTGCCTTTCAGGAACACAAATAATCAACAATACCAAAGTGTCCTCCTTAGGGACAATTCCCCTTATCCTTGATCAAACAGCTCTTAAGCTGAGTTTTCCATCACAGGGTATTTCAATCTCTGCCTGCGCTGTCTTAAAGTACACAAAAACTTCTGTCTAGGCTTCCAAAGAAGCCTAAATCAAGATTCACTGAATAATACAAAGCTGATCAAATCTCCTGCAGTGAATAAATGAGAAGCAGAAATGTTTGCTTCGTTTTCTGGAATAAAGCATGGAAAAGGCCCAATCCAACAGCTCTGTCCCTAAACCCTCCTTTTTCCTGTGATGCCTTCAGAGTTAGAATCCTGGTAGAAAATTCCATGACACCTAAATCCACCCCTATTTAGGATTCCTACAGTCTTAAATCACCCTAAGCACATATTATGATAAAAATTAGGACTCCCCTAACAGTGCTGAACTATACCCAACACAACATTTCTCCTAAATTCACAGTTGGCTACTAGAGCCTTCCAGGTCCTCAAAATCCATTTCAAAGACCTATTTTTCTTATTTTTTCCCCCTAAGTTCAGAAACAGAAGCCTTTCCTAAAATTGCAGTGATACCACCACGGTGATGATATCACAGTGAAGAAAAACAAGAGACAGAATAAACAGCAGCCAGAGGCTACAGTAGAATTTTTCATGACTATTCAATGCTGGGCTGTAGAATTATCCCCTCACACAGAGGATTTATAATTTCAGGCAGAAATTCAGGTAATTATGGTTACAGAGAACACTGAGTCTATTGAAAGTTTATAAGACCATAGAAAAATGGCAAACCTGGGGAGAAATCACCCTGGTGACTCACAGAAATGTGTGCATTTATCAACACCATGTTCAGAAGTTACCAAAATGGTCTTATTTGCCCAATTTCCTCTCTATTTTCCTGTTATCCATGAGGATCATCACATCCTATTCACTGAGTCAGGCAATGCCAACATTCCTGGTGAATTTAGTTCACCTGATGTTTATTTTGCTGAAAAATACCTTTTTTTCATATTAGAAAAAGTATTAATGCATAGGAAATGTAATGATCTTCTAATAGCACAGCTAATTACTGATATTTTTTCCTATTAGTGAAATGTCATTAATGCCTCCCAACAATGAGCTCAGACAAATATTAGGAGACATTTTTAGATGTCTTGTCCAGAATGTTGCGAAGATAATGATAAATAGACATTCTCAAGTGTGGAAAAGATAAAAATCTCTTAGTCCTTACTGTTTAGTCCTTAACTATAAGGAGAAAACAAACTCCTAATGGATTTTGACAGATAATGAAGTTGCAGGGATGAAAAAAACAAAGTGTGCTGGTTGTCTTTGATGTATTGTTTCTTGAGGTGGTACCACAGCCTAATTTTGCTGCTAAAATTCCTCCCTGATAAATCACTCGGTCGTGACATTTAAATGAAGGCAAAAGAAGAGGCTTAAAATTAAGAAGTCTTTATGAATATGTTGTTGCAGTGGATAAATGGATTTATAGCAACAGCACAAAGATCAATAATTCTATTAAAATGGAAAAGTGATTTTCTCCCTCACCCCACAGCCAGTGGGATGCAAGTTACTCTGAAAATACAGAAATGGGATAAATTGAAAAAAATATCAGAATTAGGGCACTAAAAGTGGGAGTATTTGGGCTTAGGACACTTTTAATGAGTGCAGCAGTTTCTTCTTAGAGTATCAGCAATCCAGCTAAACTAAAGTTGGGGTTTTGCGGTCTGATGTTAAATCAATTCCCAAAAAGGGGAATGAAAATGAAGCCAGCTCCTCCACGGAGCTGCTTCGAGCCAGAGCAGCCAAAATCAATGGGATGGAGGTTTGGAACTGTGCCACAGCCCAGCTCCCCACACCACAAACCAGTCCAGACAATCCATGGGCACAGGAAAAGTTTGTGTTCCCTGCTGTGAGGAGCCACTGGAGGGACACATCCCCAAAACCACGGGAGCCACTGGGGGAAAATGGGAATTCAAGTGACAGAATTGGTCCCACACCGACTTACACTTGTGGGGTTTTCTCCTCTGGCGTTTGGCAGGGCTGTGGAGTCAAGGAGGAACCAGAGAGGAGAGCTGGATGTGAGCCCATCAAACGTGGGCCTTCATTTCAGCTGCCACAATTGTAGGGAAGGACACTGAGCCCACGGGATGAGGGGTGTGGAGGATGTTCTTGCCCTCCACCCAAGGTGGCTCATCCCCCTGTGAGAGCTTTGGAAGAGCCTCTCTGCTTAAATGTGGCTCCAGGGGACATGGAAATGAAATCTTTATCCCAACCTGGCTTATTATCCTGCTTCCCACCCCTATGGATAACACCTGCTCGTTACCTGCACCAGAGGCCTGCAGTGGAAGTTCTAACCCAATAAAACCATAGAAAGGATTTAAAAATTAAAACTCCCCCTCTGAACCTGAGCAGAGCAGCAAAGGACTGGGCAGTGGGGGTAAATCCCTTTTCCTGACTGAACTTCTAGAAAATAATCCTTTATTTCCCTGTTGTACAGCTCCGATTGCCACAGGGCTCCTTCTCCTGGTTCTCCCTGTCTCCACATCTCCCATCTCCAAGTCCTTTCCCACTTCCTCCACCTGCAGTTTCCCAATAAGTCCCTTCTCCCTCACAGTTCCACTCCACAAGGGTCTGGAGTGATAGGACAAGAGGAGCGGCCCTGAACTGCCAGAGGGCAGGGCTAGATGGGATTTTGGGAAGAAATTCCTGTCTGGGAGAGTTTTTTGGGAAGAAATTCCTGCCTGGGAGGGTGATGAGGACTGGCACAGGCTGCAGCCAGCAAGGATCACCCCTGACAGCATCATCCAACTGCTTCTGCTGTGACAAAATAAACTTAACTAGACCTACATTTATTTCTTGGATGTAGAGCTCACAGCTAAAAATCCTGATCCAGGAAAGTCCATAAATAAGTTTCCCTTAAGTACAAAGGAGCTCGTTCCTTTCCATGAGGTCACCCAAGCGTTGAATAATCAGATATTTAGTCCTTGCAGAAGGGATGTGAGAGCCTCCAGGACAAACAGGAGCCCTGAGGGAGCACTGCACCCCCATGAACACGATATTTATCTGTACCTGATGCCTTGAGAAGCTCAGTCACACATAAATAATCAGGGCTAGAGCAGTGTTGAGAGGAGACAACTGCTTTTAACCAGCACAGAGCTGCTAGAAAAATACTTTCAGCAACAATTTTCTTCATTTGTCCTGCTGATAAATTCTCTGGGCAACAACTTTCACCATTTTTCCTGCAATCAAGCACATCGGTTTCCTTTCTATTTTAATTTTTGATATTGAGAAGCAGACTCTTTTGTATTATTTAAGTCCCCAGCCTAGCCCTGGCTTTCAGAGAAGTCTGATTTTTGTGTCTGAAGCTCCCAGCCCCATCCACTTGTGCCACCAGTGGAAATCTGAAAGGGAAAGTTCAGCTGCTGACGATCCAAATTAAAATGGTTCCCTCCATTTGAAAGGATGTGGAATTTTCTCCTAGATTGAGTTTGACACTGTATCACTAAAGTGAATATAATTCACTGTGATCTCCTTACCATTTAGAGCCAATGGCCCATTCATGTGTAAATGCACAGTTAAAGGGGGAAAAAAGTACAGCAAAGACAGACCATAATGTCATCTGTATCCAAGCAATCACTTCCATTGTGGTCCTGGGATAAAAGGAGAGGTAAATATTAAACAGAAAAAAGGATTGTGGTTTCACAGGCATTCAGCAATGTCCATTTTAGAACAAAATCCAGTCACTCACTGTATTTCTGTTTTAGCCTACAGACTCGGGGATTAAATTCTGTTTAATACTGAATCCCACCTACTCTGCAGCCGGAAATTAAACAACCCTGCAGGCAATAATAATCCTGGATAATTTCCCACCAAAAGATCCCAGAGCAGGAACCCTTCGATGGGAGATGACCACCACAGTGAAGCAGCATCCTCAGCTGTGGATTCCAGGTGTGTTCTGAACACCAGGGCATGGAAAATGCCTGAAAGGCACTTCCTTACCCATTCACTAAGCCAGAAGCCAAGCCTAGAATCAAGTGGGTCCTACAGCACTAAGGGAATAAGGAGTGACAGATAGAAAGTGTAATTTTAGAATGATAAAGTAGGAAAATAATGAAGGCCAGTCCTCAAATGAAATAATCATCAGGGCACAAAAAAGGGGAAATGCCATCCAAGAGACAAAGGCAGAAGCCTCCCCTCTGCCATGATTTTCATGTAAAAGTCCATGATTTGGTTACAGACCCAGGTCCAAAGGTTTTTAGACACCACAGTTTCAACCCTCAATGCTCCTGGGTGAGAACCCTGAGGCACTTCCTGCAGTGCAAAACCTTCCACAGTGTTGCACTGGTTTGAAAAGTAAAATAGAAGCAAATAAATAAGCAGAGGAATCACTAAAACGGGCTGTAAATAATCTTTCCCTTTCTTCAGCGGTCTTTAGGTGAGGGCCCAATCCTGCAAGTCCTTCCCAAACTGAGGAACTCAGGAAGGGACTGGGTAAAAAACTCCATAGGATTTTTTACTGAGGGAAAATAAAAACAACAGTCTGAGCTCATCTCGTTTCCAATCTCTCCTTCCCTGTCACCATTTCTAATCCAGATCTGATTTAATGGAAAAGACTGCACTCTCTAAAGGGTCCAAATTGTGGGAATTCACTGCTGGAGGGTTTTGTTCCTGTCCAGCCCAGCCTGGCTCCGACTGCTGCCCGCTTTGGTACAGTTGTAGATGATTACAGGAGTCATTAAGCAGCATAAAATCATGCATGCTGGTTAATTAATGTGGAATTGATTCTCCTTTTAGTTTCATATTTTATGCCTGTTGAACTCCACTGGAATCAATAATGGCAGGCTCAGTAAAGATTGCAGTAAAATTGATGTAAGTGAAGGACGTCAGCTTGGAGTTTAATGAGTTATAAAATCCAGAGAAACAAAGAGAAAATCAAACTTGCAGCTCCGTCCATGTATTTATTGTATTTGTACGTGATCAGGAGCGTTTGGGAAATTTCCCTCAATATCAGAGTCCAAGTGATGCACTGCAGGCTCAGTAGAGCAGAAATGAAAGCTCTCAGAGTGATGTAAAAAGGGCTGAAAACCCCAAAAAGTTCAAGCTGAGGCTCTGGAAGTTTCCATTCTTTATTCCCACCTCAAACCCTCTCCAGATTTACAAAGAATCTTCCCAAACTTTCCTTTCATTTGCCAAGGGTTGCTATCTTCATCTCCTTTCACTGCCCACCCTCAGTGTTCAACCCAGTCTCTGTCCTTACAGATCTCAAGTCTAAGTTAGGAAGTTCTAACCCAATTTAAACCACAGAAAGAATTAAAAAAAAAAAATTCACCTCTGCATCCTGGTACTACAACTTGAGCCAAGCAACATTTCTTTGGTTTCCTTTCTCCCTCATCTCACACTGCCCCTCTCAGAGCACAGTTTCCCCAACTTTGGTTAAATACAGCATTTTCAGGAGTGTCACCATGTTGTGACACGCGAAGTGGGGCTGTCATGTCACATTATGGGATGTGACACAACACAATTTGATGGGCAAACCTGATCTGACACTGATGCCTCAGGTTTGAGCTTTTCTGTGTTTCCCATTCTGTGCTGCTTTAGTGTGTGGGTCTGAGCTTCACATGAGGGGATGGTGAGCTCTGTGCACAGAGCAGGGAGACAAAACAATTCCTGCTCCAGCTGGGCACCAAGGACAAATGATCCAAATCTCAGCCCCAGAGCACAAACCCCGTGGGCTGGAGAGAGAAAAACAAGCAGGGTGGGACTGCAGGGGCTAAAGCTGGGATGGGACAATGAACTGCAAGGTGCAAATGGAGCAGAACTGATCCAAGGCAGAGAGCCCGGGAGCGCTGGTGCATTTTGGGGCCATTTTGGTTCATCTTGGGTGCAGCCCTGGCTGGGCTCTGGTGCTGCCCAAGGTGGATCCATGGAGGAGATGCTTGGAATGAATCCCTGCTTTATTCTGGAGCTCTGCCCAGCCTCTGCTCCAGGGCAGCCTGCACAGGGCATCACCAGCACAACTCCCAGAGATTTGTGTTTATCCAACCATGAGCTCGTGTCACCCTCTCTGTGAGAGATACACACTAAATATTTGCTATTTATCTGTTTCTTTTTTAGCTGTAGATTCAGCCCTTGACCTTTCAGGGCTGGCTGGAAATGAGCAGTGCCAGATTCGCCTGCCGTGAATGTTTTGACAACAATTTTGCTGATGAGAGGATCAAGTTGTCGCCGTGCTCAAAACCAACCTGCTCTGTGCAAAAAAATGAAGAGCTTGCTTCAAAAATAGTTGTATTTAACAGCCTTAATTATATTAGAGCTGGATGGAGCACAGCTTTCATGCCCATTCCTTCACAATTTTGGGAAACCAAATTAGAAAAACGAAAGAACTTCAGAAATTGTTGATTCGTAACAGAAAACAAATAAATAAATAGTCAAATTTCTACAATCTGTGTTTAGGTTTTTTGCCCTCTGAGGCATTTTCTATGGATATTTCATGGCATCTTTGGCTCAGATTCCCATCAAAAGTTAGCTCCAGCAATTAGGCAGAAATACAGGAATATTTCTGTCAGACACATTCCATGATAACCACAGCAACACATCCAGGCAGCCTCTCCTCAGGGCACATCTATTTTTTAAATGGAAATAGACCCAGAATGAGCTGAATTTCCTTCAAATTCCAAGCCCAGAGAAGGTGCAGGAAGGGGTTTTTAATCCAGCCTCACTCATCTATTACAGCTCCATAAACTGCATTTGTCCTAAGGAGTCATCTGGAATTTGTAACAGGCTAAAAATGGTGCCTGGGTAATTGGTCTAAAGAGGTTTCTTATTTATCCTCCCCATTTTTATGTTTAATATGAATTATCCAATGCCAATCTCCCCAAATCACAGAGGAGATGTTTAAAAATCATTTTTCCCTCATCCCTGGTAATCAGTGGGATTATTTTACCTTTGATGGTCATTTTATCAGGGGGGTTTGAACCAGAGTCCTGCTGATTCCTCCAGACAAAGGACACAGATTCATCCCACTGGAACATCTGCAGCACCAAGGAGTGCCTAAATCACCCACCAAGGTGTGTGCACAGCTCAGCATTCCCTAAATTCTGCTGTAGGACCTTATTCCCTGGGATGTACCCACTGTCTGCTTGCATCAATGGGGAATTCCTCAGTACAAGCAGCTGGATTTGCATCCATCAGAACAATACCCACTCTTTCCACACATTCTTCAGATCAGATCAAGAGTTTTGCCCAAAAAAACCACAAAAATTGCCTCAAGCTTTAGGCTTTAGATTTACTCCATGTGGGAAAATGGCCAGAATTAATTCTAATATATTTTTAAAATCACGATCCAAGTCAGTGTTCAAAGGGGGTTCTCTCAGAGGGGTTTTTTTTCCTCCCCAAGAGCAGCTGCTGACTCACTCAGCTCTTAGTTGCTAAAGTTTATGACAACAATAAATGTTGAAGTCAACCTTCCTTGGAGAATGGAGCTTGGGCTGGAGAGCATTCAGTGAAAATCCAGGGAGGTGGCGCAGGGAGAGGGGTCCTGGGATGGTCCCAACCATTCATCCCAACCAAATCTGTCTGCATTATTCCTCCTGGCATGCTCCAGACGGTGTCAGGTTCAGGGAGCTGAATCCCAAGGGATTTGGGCTCATCTGCAGCTCTGGCACGTGCTGAGGGGAGAACAGACTGAGCAGGAACCAGGAAAGGGCTCCTGGAATTGCAGGACATCCTGAATTCCAAGGGATCCACATGGATCATTGAGTCCAACTCCTGACCCTGCCCAGGTGACTGGGGTGGGAGTGGGGGCTGGAAATTGGGGCAGGGCTGCTCTTCACTGCAGTCACCAAACTCAGGAAAACCACATTTTCCCTGGAAAACCCTATGGAATCTGAGTTTGGTTCAAGCATCTCCAACAAACTGAGTCCAGAACCACTCACAATACTTGGGTGGTTCATCCACCCTCTTCACAGCCCTTCCTGTCTCTGGCCTCCTCATGTGTGATTAATTTGATTTACACTGATTGCATTGGTTGTTAGGCAAAAAAAGTGTGAGCTGAATAAATATAATAATAAAAATATAGTAATGATAAATTTATTGAAAAAATGAATAATGATAAATAAAGTAATAATAAATAGAATAATAAAATAATAATTGTAATGTGATAATAAAAATAATGATTGTAAAAAATATGATTGTAAAAAATATAATGATAAAAATAAATATAATAATAAAAATAAATATAATGATAAAAAATATAATGATGAAAAATATAATGATAAAAAATATAATGATAAAAAATATAATGATAAAAAATATAATGATAAAAAATATAATGATAAAAAATATAATGAGAACCCTGCACTCAGCAGGTCAAGCACCACAGACCAAGCTTATCCCTACCAGTAAATTAAAATTAAATAGCAACCATTTGGTGAGAGATTTAGATTAAACATTGGGAAGGAATGCTTCCCTGTGAGGGAGGTGAGGCCCTGGCACAAGTGCCCAGAGCAGCTGTGGCTGCCCCTGGATCCCTGGCAGCGCCCAAGGCCAGGCTGGAACAGCCTGGGACAGCGGAAGGGGTGGAATTTGATGAGTTGTAAAGGTCTCTATTAATCCAAACCTTTTGGATTTTGTGGAAACGGTCCCCACTCTGTCAGTGGAGAGCAAGAAGAAAGGAACAATTTAAGGGCAGCTTGCCCAGGAGGCAGAGAGGGTTGGGATGGAAGGACTGACCCCTGGATATTTCACTGTCGGATGGGTCAGACAGCAGCAGTGACTCAGGCTCTGAGTCAGCCCTGCTGCTGCTGGGGCCTGCAAGAGCCCCCTCACGCAAGCTGGAAATTTCACTTCATTAAGCAACCCACACACCCTAATTGGTGCTGGTTTATGCTGTGCCTCAGCCTCTCTGGGTCACCTCATGCCCTGCAAAGCATCTAAAAACAAAAATCATAGTCATTCTATCCTCCAGGAGCAAACATTGCAGGGCTGGGTTTACTGCACATTTCCAGGGGAGTGGGACATCACTGAGGTGTTTAATTAACTCCAAGTTACTTTTCTGACTGTTTAGTCAGCCTGGGAGGAATTTCCAGTGCTGTGGAATTATCCAAAGGAGCAGCAACAGGAAAATTGGGATTTCTATTTCAGGAAGCCAATCCCCAATGTGCAGGAGAGTGCCTGAGCTGTTCTTCCTTTAATGAAGACACATTGATCATCTGCAGGAGCTTCTGAGAAACAGTTCTGTGTTCTCATGGCATCAGACTGGGAAAATCTGCCTGGAAAGTGGTGGAGTCCCCATTCCTGGAGGGATGGAAAAGCCATGGAGATGCTGCACCTGGGGACAGGATTTAGTGGGGAAGATGCCAGAGCTGGGTCAGAGGTTGGACCCACTCCTAGAGTGTCACAGACATATTTTATGAAAAATCCTTACATTAGAGAAAGGATTCTCATTCTTCTGAGAAGCTGAGAAGCTTCAGCTTCTCCATGTTTTGCTGCTTTGGAATGTGATTTGGAGAATTGTTTACCCAGCATGTGAATTGTTTTTACTCAGTGACCAATGACAGCCACCTGTGTCAAGGCTGTGAGCAGTCACAAGATTTTATTATCATTCCTTTCTATTCCTTTCAAGCCTTCTGATGAAATCCTTTCTCTCTATTCTTTTAGTACTGTTCTGATACATCATTTTCTTTTCATATAATATATATAATAAAATAATAAATCAGCCTTCTCAAACATGGAGTCAACATTCTCATCTCCTCCCTCATCCTGGGCCCCCTGTGAACACCACCACACTAGAGGACTTTTCCAACCTGGAATTCCACAGTTCTGGGACTCCTGGGACTGCAGGACACAGCACACTGGGAAACACTTCTGGAGGAGTTTCTGCTCCCCATTCCCAGCCCTGGGATCCCCTGGGACACTGGAAGCAGCTCCCAAGGCAGGAATCCCCAGCATTAATCCAAATCCACACTCCTGGCTCCTTTAGCTGCCCCCAACTGTTGATACAAGCCCAATAATCTTGTTTAGGTATTTGTAAAGCATTAATAAATCATTAAACACTAATTATATTTCCTTTCTTTCCCCTTCCATTCAAGCTGCTCCTCTTGCTGGCCCTTACTGCTATGAATATTTCCAGTCCCCATTCCAAGGAACTATTCCATCAAGGATGGCTTTTAAATCATTTACCACTAACAAATGCTCTCAGCCATCCTAGCAGACAGCATCTGTTTATTTAAACGATCTGAGAGGACTCATTAATCCAGAGCACACAATAAAATTGGCACTTTGGGTCAGGAAATGCTGTTTCCAGCCTTGACAAGGCCCAAGGAAGATCATATCTTGTGCTCTTAAGGATTTATCCAGAGAAGTTGGATCAAAGCAAGGCAGACACAAAACCCTCCCCACCTCTCAGAGCCAGACAAGCCCCAGCTCCTGCCCTGCTGAACTGTGAATTTCCAGCATGTTTAACTCAGTGAAACCCACACCCAGCATGGAATAAAACCCATAACTTTTACTCCTATCCATAATTTAGAACAACCTTCAGGCGTTTGCAATGGCTGAAATTAAATAGGAAATTAAACTATTCCCCCAAGGTGGTGGGGTGGAGGCCAAAAATGCGTTTAGAAATAAGCACACAAGTAGTTCATGCTGCTTTTGTGGGGATTACTCAGCACAACTCCTTAGCAGTCCCCTGACACGTTTTTTAGTATATTCCCTGAAGCTCCCTGATTTTAAGCTGCCTTAATGCCTCCAGCATGCTCCCAGCTGCCCCTTCCAAGGGCATTCTCAGCCTGGAAAATTAGTTTTCACCCATTGTAAATCCATAACAACCACACCAGGCCTCTGCAAGGGCTGAAGGCCAGGTTAAAGTGCATGCTCCCTCCTTTTTGGGGGGTTTTAAATGAGTACAGAAATGAAATTTGCTGTTATTGTGGAGTATAAATGAAGATATTTCCCTTTCCATCGGGCCCTGCCTTAGGTAACCCTCAGACTTTTAAAAGTGCTGATGCTCTCAAATCTCAGCCTGAGCTGAGACAAACATTTCCTTTTGCAAAGAAATAAAACCTGGAAAACATTAAACTTGGAGTCACAAAAGGACAGGGCACCTGTGGGATGTTGAGAATGCCCCAAATTTTTCATCCCACAAAAGCGACAAAATGGGAATTCAAGAAATGGAAAAAATTCCAATTCCTGTGGAAGGTTTATAATCCTTCCCTTCCTGCTGGAATAAACTGACATTTTAGGAGTGCTGCATTTATTTAAATGCCACCCTGGCATGTAAATATTTGATTCCATAATGATTATTGGCAGTCATGATAAAATAGCTCACGAGTTCACCCCGTGAGTTTGTTTATTGCATGAAAGGATTTGCCCAGAAGCAAATTTTGGTGGTGATGAGAGCTTGTATTGACACAGAAAAAATTAAATGGGAATTTTATTGTCATAAAATATCAGGATTAAGCTAATCATACCCCAGCTGTCAGTGACAGAGAGAGGTTTATCAAAATATTGCAAAATTACAAGGTTGTGGAGCAGGGTTGGGTTTGGGGTTTTTTTTCTGTATCATTTTGATATTGGATTAGACAAGAGCCTATCTCAACAGTGCACTCAGTTGCAATCCTTAACAGTTAACTGGGAAAATTCAGCTTTATGAACAGGAGAATATCAGTCATTAATCATTAATTATAAAACCTGAAGAGACAATACCATCAGGCTGATATTTAATACTGAGAGGAGAGCCATGAAACCACAGTGTGCACAATAAGAGGCCCTAATTATTGAAGGAGCTGCTCCATGGGGTGGTTGATCTGTTCAGGCAGTGCCACAGGAATCAGATTTGGGCCTGGTTTGAAGGAAAATGGGGCTCTGACAGCAGGAGGGTAGGAAGGAGCTGGAGTGTGGGGCACAACATCCCAAAGCCACAGTCCCACGAACGTTTGGGTTGCAAGGACCTTAAATCCCATCCCATTCTGATGCCTCAGGATTTGAGCTTTTCTATTTCCATCTCTCTGTAGCCCTGCAGTTCTTTAGTGTGTAACTCTGAGCTCCACACCCAGTGCCAGCTGCTGCTTTCCCATTTTGGGCAGACACAACAATTCCTCTCCAGGCCTGGCAATCAAGGACACCTCAGTGCCTCAGGGCCCAGAGATGGAAACCAAAGTGACTTGGGGCAGCAAACTGGGGCTCAATGACTTCATGACCTGAAGCTGGAATTGGAGGATGAACCCCAAAATGCAAATGGCCCAAAGTTATAAAAGTGTGAAACCCGTGAGCCGTGGGGCATTTTGGGTTGGTCTGCCCTGGATGTACCTGAAGGGCCTTCAATAAATAGAACTGCTTTTATTGCTTTAACTCTGTCTGCCCTCTGGTTTTAGGGAGCCCCAATAAGGCATCAATCCCACCCCATCCATGGCAGGGACACCTCCCACTGTCCCAGGGAGCTCCCAGCCCCAGTGTCCAGCCTGGCCTTGGGCACTGCCAGGGATCCAGGGGCAGCCCCAGCTGCTCTGGGAATCCCATCCCGGCTCCTCCTCATCCTCCAAGCCTGGAATCCCTTCCCAAATCCCATCTAACCCTGCTCTCTGTCCATTTGCAGCCATTCCCTGTGTCCTGTCCCTCCATCCCTTCTCCAGAGTCTCTCTCCATCTTTCCTGCAGCTCCTCCAGGCCACTCTGAGCTCACCCCAAAGCTTCTCCTCTCTGGGCTGGACAACCCCAATTCTCCAGCCTTTCCTCCCAGCAGAGCTCCTCCACCCCTCTGACCATCCTGGTGCCTCTCTGGAGTCATTCTTCAACTATTTCCATGAAAAACTCCAAAAAGTCCCATTTTCTCATGGAAACCATGTTGCAGTTGGTCACTTTTAAAGCGATTCCCACTTGTCCTAAGCCACAACATTCCCAACACTTCCCTGCCCTCGTACCACATGGTTATAACACACAAAGTTCCTGGGAAAGGTCCTGCCCCACCTCCCTCCTTAATCCTCATCCAGAACCTTCCTTTCTGTCCCACCCATACCAAAGGCAAGGCTTGTCCTTTGAAGGAGAAAAAATAAATTAAGGAAACAGAAGGGAAAAAAACCACCCTCAGATAGGAAAATGTCTTTCATGCTCTGGAAGCAGAATTTAGAGACTTCCTTTATCTGGGGTTTTTGTCCATCCCAAAGTCTCAATTTGTTCTTCCCTGATTGTTTTCTAACTTTTCCAATTATCTCAGGGGGGCATCAATTTGTTTTCAAAGTCAGGCATTAATTTAAAACAACACTTTGAGCAATCCTGCTTGTTTCTTTCTGAAGGTCTTTTTAATGGCACAAGCATCTGCATAGCCCATCAATCTTCCCTCCTGGATATCTGGAGAGCCATCTCTGTCCTTACAGAAAGGCTGCTCCAGGAGTATTTATTAATTCCAAAAGATTCTGATATCTCATTATGCCTTACCTGGAGAGCCTCTTGCTGGCTGGGGACACATGGGGAATGTTTTGCTGCAATTGTCTCCAATTTGACTTTTTTCTCCCTCCAAAATTACCCCAGAAAGCCACAGATTTAATGGAAATAATTGTAAATAATGCTGATTAACAGTAATATCACTTTAGTGGGCCTGAGGTGTCTTGGGAGGGAATATAGAGCTGGGCTCTCCTTCAGGGATAAGGAGAATAATTTCTTTGTATTTGTACCTTGTGAAATCTTACAGCGCTTATTTCAGATATTAATTAGGATTATCCAGGCAATTCTCCATACTGGCCTTAACTGTTGATAACTGAGTTTGTTCCTGAAAAAAGATTTGCTGGGATGAGTGGAAAACGGGATCAACAGCTTTTAACCCTCTCCAAGGGATCGACTTGGCTCCTCATTCCCTTCTCTCTGCCCAGAAATGATCCAGTATTTCCACAACTTTTCTATCCTTTCTTACCAAAATTTGAGAATTGAGACTTAAAATCAGCAGGAAATCAGCACCCTGAACAACCCAAAGTTTTCCAAATGCTTCCAGGGAGACTCTTCTGTTTCCCTGAAGAAAATCCACTGTATTTTTCTTGAATTAATCTTTTAAAGAACAACTTCCTAAAAAAAAAAAAAATAATAAAATCACTGAATGCTTGGGATATTTTGGATCTGCAATGAATCTCACCAGAAATTACAGACAACTCCTTAAAATTATTGTGGAAAAGGAATCCCAGAGCTTGCAGAGTCCACCCCACCCACACCATCTCCTCAAGCCCTAAATGAAACAGCTCATTACTAACTCAATAATTAATTACAGTCTCTTCTAAGACTTTCCCCTTTTAGCATGAAGGAAATTAAACAGAACGAGAAAGAGGAGAGAGAAATCATTTCCACCATCCCCTTATTAAAGTTTCTACTGCAACACTGCAGGTGTTATTAAAATACAATAAAAATGCAAAAGGTCAGATGTGAGAAGGAAATATGGAAGGATTGTACTTGAAAAACCCAAATATTAAGCAGCTGATGCAGGAGATGAGTCAGAACCCTGAATAAACTTAAACTGTGTATTGGGAGGGCAATACCCCCATTTTTTAGCATACTTGAGCCTCAGGATTATTATTTAAATTTGGGGTGCTTTTCTTTATGATAAAAGTACTGAAACACCCCATTTTCCATGGTAACTATGCAGAGTATTGCCAGGAAATCAAAGGGACATTTCCTGCTTGGTTTCCCACATGGGTTTCTCTGTTTCAGGTCAATAACTGAGCTCCAAACTGAAAACGAACATTCAAAATCTGTTAACAATCGTATTTTAATTAAAGAAAGCCCCTTACAGATAATTAAATGTAATTAATCACAATTTGTGGTTCCAAGGAAATCCTCACTCAGGACAAACCAGTGAGCTTTGTATGTTTTATAAAAGGTTCCAGATTCCTCTTTAAGCGAGGTCCAGAGTTGAACCCCAATTTTGTGGCCTGCCCACAAAAGTCATTATCCCTCAGAACAGAATTCCTGTGTTAATAAGGCACCAGATTTGGGATAGAAGGATTAATGTTGTGCTTCCCATGGGATAGGCGGGATTTTAGAACCTCAACGTTTTCAAATGGCACATTTAAATAATAGTTGAAATATAAACAAGAGGCTTAAATCAACATCACTTTGAAAAAGCAATAAATATACGCATTAATATAATATAAAATATTATTTTTAAATATTTCTTTTATAATATAATTTCTTATAAAAATTATATTAGATATTATTTCTATATATACTACCTATACTTAATATTTATATTAATAAATTCATATTCACAATTTTTATTATATCATTATCTAAAATAAAGCATATCTAATTTATTTATATGTCATAATATAAACATTATAATTTTAAAAAATATTAAATAATATAGATATATTAGAGAAGTAATAAATATACACATGCTAATAACTATACACATTAACCAAGTTTATCATGGAATACTCCAAAAGTGCTGGAAAATTTTCACAACTTACCCTCCTGGACCAGGCCAAAAGCTGGCATTTCTCTAAGTGAAATAATTCACTTTTCACATCTCTGCCACTTTTTAACCCTGAAACACCAACTGAGCTGATGCTCCAAACCCTTTACCTCAAACCCCACCTCATCCCAAAAGCCACTCATGAGGCTTCCCTTTAATTTCTGGCTGCATTAAAGAAATTTAATTAGGCCACAATTGCAGGCAGCTGAAAATGCAGAGCCTTTCTCACCAGTTCTGTTGCATTAATGGTGAATGATCGCTGAGTTGCATTTATTGGCTAAATCAGCCCAGGGACCAGATTAATTTCAGCTAATTTGGGGGAAAATTCTGCTCTCCATGACAGGGTGGTGACTGCAGGAGAGCAGTGCAGTTTCCCTGGATTTCTCTGGGAATCTTGCTCTCATTCCTGGATGTGAAATGCCACCACTGAAACACAGAGCAAGTTAGAGAGGCTCAAACTTCCTCAGAAATCTGAGTGGTTTTCCTGTCTCAGGGAAATAGTCTCATTTCTGATGATGAATTTAAACCAATCTCAGAAAAATCGTTAATTAAACATGCAGGGGGGATAAGCATGGTGAGCTTAATCAGAGAATTTGTCCTGATTGTTTGAAAAGCTGCTTTTTTTTTGTTTGCTTCTTTGCAACTGTTACGCTTCGAAAGAAAAGTACTGCAGCTTCAAGGGGGAGAAATCTTTCCAATGGGAGATCTCCAAAACCAGATTTGAATCGGATCTTGGGAAGGAACTGAGGAGGGGCTGGGATGGGATTCCCAGAGCAGTTGGGGCTGCCCCTGGATCCCTGGCAATGCCCAGGGCCAGGTTGGACACTGGGTTTGGAGCACCTGGGACAGTGAGAGGTGTCCCTGCCATGGCAGGGGTGGCCCTGGATGAGCTTTCAGATCCCTTCCAACCCAAACCATTCCATAAAATGTAGAAATATCAGAGAAAGTATGAACCTGCTCTTGTAGAAACCAACATAATAAGAAATCTTATTATTATTTTGATTTATCTAAGCACATGGATGGCTCCTGACCCAAATTACTTCTTGGAACAAAATAAAATACAACTTCCCATGGCATTAAGAACAACCATCATAAAGATAAGAAGAGAAAAAGTTATTTTTTCTTGTTAAAATGCGGATGTAATTTTTCATTCTCTCATAACTGAAGCCTGAGTCCATTTCCTAGGAATATTTTTTATTCCATTAAAGCTCTCCCTATGCCTGCACACACTGATGCATGAAAACAGTGGTTTGGGATGTTATTACATTCCAACAGCTGCTTGCTACTTTTCATTAAAAAGGAACAGACAGTGGAAATAACATTTTTAGGGGGAAAAAAACCCCAAACCTTGAGAATATTTTGATGACCGTGGTTATCAGGTATTTTACCTCTGGAAGTGAAAGGGGTTTTGACAAAGCAGCGCAGGGGAATTGTGAGGGCATCACCATGGGAAATTCAACTTTTGTACGGGCAGGAGGGTTGGGAAAAAAATCCAATTCAAGGGCTCCAGTTCTGCAAGATATTGAGAATGACCTAAAATTAGGGACTGGAAGCTCTGCAGCTTCCCAGGCACATCATGTGCCAAAGAAGATGTCACAGTCAGCAAAAACCTGCCCAAACTGCAACGAGAGCCTGAATGGAACTGTTGAAGGCAGAATTCCATCCACACCACCCTCCAGCTTCAGGTGAACTCAAGGATTCCAGCATCCCAGGAAGTACCCAAGGCCACGTTGGAAGGTTTGGAGCAACCTGGGATAGTGGAAGGTGTCCCTGCTCGTGAACTGGATGAGCTTTGAGGGCCCTCCCACCCCAAACCCTTCTGGTTTCCACGATTCCATGGTTCTTCCATGATTCCATGGTCCTTGTACTGCCCCATGCCTGATCCCATCGCAGCTGTAACATCAGATATCCTGGCACAACATCCCTCTCCCACCTGGATTTGGTATTTTTAAGGGACACCCCTGCAATCCACACACGTGGAGTTGAATATTCATTTTATTTACGTTGTGGATTTGAGGGTAGAATGGCAAAGTTAGAAGGAGAAGCCTGGACTGATTCCAGGGCTGTATTTTCCTGTTACCAGTATGAGCTCCTTACTCCTCATCCATAATTCCAGCAGGAGGGATAAGGTAGGAAGCACAAGAAAAATCCTGCAAAGTTTCTCTCTGTGAGGAGAATCCATTTTCCCTCCTCTCACACAGAAAATGTTTGTTCCACAGAAGGCTGAAGGCACTGGCTAAGCAGAAAAAGCTCCTGCTCATCCCAGCAATTGGAGTGATGCAAAATGTGGTGTCAGGAAGAAAATTTGCTGGTGTTCTCCTAATTATGCAAAAATGCTTCCTCATCAATGTGTGAACTCTTTTAAAAGTCAGTTTGCAGCTCTAATTGTTCCTTTGGGCTCCCCAGAGGTGGGGATGCTGCTCCCTCCGTGCCGTCCCAGCTCAGATCCCAGTGTCTGCAGGGAGTGGGAATGTTCCTCACTCGGGGTCACCACTTGTGGTGGTGTTCTCAGGGCTCCCAGGATGAGGGAGGAGATGAGAATGTTGATTCCACGTTTCAGAAGGCTGATTTATTATTTTATTTTATATATTATTATTTTATTTTATATATTATATTAAAAGAAAATTATATATTAGAGCTATACTAAAAGAAGAGAGAGAAAGGATTTCATCAGAAGGCTTGAAAGGAATAGAAAGGAATGGAATGATAATAAAATCTTGTGACTGCTCACAGCCTCGACACAGGTGGCTGTCATTGGTCACCGAGTAAAAACAATTCACGTGCTGGGTAAACAATTCTCCAAATCACATTCCAAAGCAGCAAAACATGGAGAAGCTGAAGCTTCCCAGCTTCTCAAGAGAAAAAGATCCTAATGAAAGGATTTTTCATGAAATATGTGACATGCAGAGGAAATTCCAGGCTGTTCTGCAGTCAGGGAAGGGGGAAGTGGGGAGGAGCTCTACCCTTGGTCCCCACACCTCACTCTCCTCCATATTCCTGGGAAGAAGCAGCAGCACAAAGGGAATGATCATTTTCTAAATCAGGCTTGAAAGGGGGGGATAAACAAATCTAAATTTGGAATTTTTCAGTGAGAGGAAGGAAAGTTGTAAAAGACACTGAATTACCAGAGCATCTGAGGATGGACAACAACAGATAAAACAAACTGAGAGCCCAGCCCCAGCCTGGCGCCCATTCCCTGACCCCCAGCATGGATTGTGCTGCCTGATTGGGACACTGGAATAAATCAGGACATTTTTATCCATGTGCTCCCGTCATGAATTTGGAGCCTTGTGGAGGAAACCTCTTGTCCATGACAAACACAGGGAGCTGGGCTGGCTGAGGGCTGGCCATGGAAAGAAATGTATTTTTACCCTGCTGTTGGCTCAGGCTCAGGCTTTGCCATCTGGAGCAGCAAATATTTCATGTGAAGAGGGCTCTTGACCAGGCTTGGATCATCCAGGATTAGACTGGAAAGGTTTGGCAGCAAATCTCCACGAGGCTGCTCCCAGGAATGACTTCAGCGGGCCTGGGGAGAAGGGATGGGGACTCAGCACCCCTGGGACTCCCAATCTGCCAGGGATACCCGTGGCCAGAGAGAGGGAAAAGTGCTGATATTCCAGCTAAATTTGGGGAGTTTGAAATGGAGGCTGTAATTGACAGAACAGCTCTTTAGATTCCTGATAATATCGGTGGCACCCAGCTCGGGGCTGGAATAAAAGAGCTGCAGTTTACCCAGGGAGGGCCCTGCTCAGCATTCCCTGCTGCCAGAAATCCCCATTTTCTCCAGCAGGAGCTTTGCCTGCCTCAGACAAAGGGAATTCTGAATAGGGACAGAAATAACCCAGCACAATCCCAGGCTCTCCATCATTCCCCTCTCCCTGAGGCCACGGGGCACAACCCGCCCTGTTCCCAGGGATTCCTGCAGATATCCCACCTGTATCCTGGCATTCCCAACCACCATCACCTCCAGCTCCAAGGGAACACCCAAGGGGAACCATCTGGGACCCCAGTTTGGGCTGGAATTATTGTTATTTAATATAATATTATTATTGAAGTGTCCAAGACCAGGTTGAAGGGGCTTGGAGCAACCCGGGACAGTGGAAAGTTCCTGCCCATGGAACTGGAATTTTTAAAGGCCTTTTTCTTTGCAGTAAGGTAGAAAAATTATCAAGAAAAGCCTTATAAAATCAGGGCTGCTCTGGCTGGTCTGCCATTTCTGCTAAGCCAAGGTAGCCCTCTGCAATTCCCATGTGGAAGCAATCCTGGTGTGAGCAGTTCATTGACACAACAATCCATTCCTGGGGAAAAAAACAAGCAGCACCTGGATAAACTGTTTGTGCACCCTTAGAAAAATGAAAACTATCTCTCACAAACAACTTTTCAGCATGTACACACTGGGGTTTGAGTGACCAATAAATACAGAAAAACAACTTGTTACTGACCAATAAAGGGATTGGCAAGAGAGCTCCTGGCCAATGGGAGTCTGTAAAACTGACAGACAGGTCTGTAAGACTGGACAAAAAGGAGTTATGTGAATAAAGAATGGGTTTGTTTGTTTTTTTTTTTTTCCACCCTGAAGAAAATGGAGTCTGTGTGATTTATTCCCATACTTTCCAACCCAAACTATTCCATGGTTCCATATAATAATGACACATTCCAATGAGAATAAAGTTGGTGAGGAGAAGAGGATGAAAAGCTGGAGAGGGAAAGGATGGCAGGGTTTGCCTTTCCCTGTGTCAGCAGCTGCAGTGTGCACAAATCCCAAGGGAATTTTTTTAAAAAATGAAAAGGAAAACTGCTAGCAGTAAGATCATAATCTGGAAACATCTCTGAGTTGAGAACAATCCACACAAATGTTGTGTTTAATCAAGCAGCCAGAGCTCCCTCTCTTTATGGAAATCATCCCCAAACTGGGGCTGGGTCATCCCAGCTGCTCCAGTTCTCCCAGGGAAAATCCCAGTGGGGATTTCTCATCCTCATCCACGTGGCACACAAACAGGGGTGCTTTTAGTGTCTGCTCCCCAAACTGGGGTGGGATTTCTTTGGAAGGTGCAGATGAGAACAGGATTCAGTTATCCCCTGGGAGTGGAGGAAACAAGAAAAACTATTTAAAAATAACTCCCTGATTCCCCCAGGATTTGTCTTTCTTTTCTTTAAGCCATTCTAAGACTTAAAAAATTCCATATTCTATAAAAAGTCATTCCATGAGTCTTTATCTTGTTGTTTTGAGTCATTCTCTTTAAAAGCACCATTTCTATTAAAGCCAAATGTTCTGGTTTCAATTCGAGGGCCCATTTAAAAAAAAAGGGGGTTTTTATTCTTTTTAAATAGAAAAGAGAGAAGGAGAAAAGGAAAAGGAAAAGGAGAAGGAGAAAAGGAAAAGGAAAAGGAGAAGGAAAAAAGGAGAAGGAAAAAAGGAGAAGGAGAAGAAAAGGAAAAAGGAAAGGAAAAGGAAAAGGAAAAGGAAAAGGAAAAGGAAAAGGAAAAGGAAAAGGAAAAGGAAAAGGAAAAGGAAAATGAAGTTTTCTTCCCCTTCCCCCCAATTCCCTAATTTTTATCATTGTAAATGAATGTTTAGGTCTTACAAGGAATATCAAGGTAGGACTTAATGCAGAATTAATGGGATTTATGGTCAACTTTCTGCCTTCAGGAAAAAAATTCCCAATTCTTTGCCTATTTTTTTACTTCTCATTCATTTTAATTTTGCCATCCTGGAATTATAAAATGAGTGCTGAGATTTGTGACAATTTTGGGAATGAATTAATAGACTTGGGATTTGAATTTTTGTGGGGGTGCTGATAATTGAATATATATACTTTTTATATATATAATATTATATAAATAGTTTTAAATATATAGAATACATTGGAATACATTGCATAATATAATAATATATTACATGATATATATAAGTATACATATATAGAGTGTATTGCATAATATAATTATATATAATCATAATTTCACATCAGATTTTCACCCTGACAAGAAGAGCTTTTGTAGTAGAAACCATTCCTTTTTTAATTTTTTCCCCTTTTTTCCTCCTTTCCCCCCTTTCTCCTCATTTTTTCCTTTTTTCTTTCCCTTTTGTCCAGGACATTAATTAGGATAATCACTGTTTTCCCCTATGGTGAGAAGTTTCAGGATCTTTACCATGCTTCCTTCTCCCTCATAACTCAGCAGTAAATCCTTCCATCACTGACAAGGCCCAATAAAAATGCAGAACTCTTTTCATAATTTTTGGAAGTTAAAGCCCAATTAAATTTCCAGCACAGCCCCAGCAATTTTGGAACTGGAATTTCCTTTTTTTTTTTCCATTTCCCATCATTTCCTGTCTTTTTATTGTAATGGGTGTGCATGGCATAACACTCAATGCTGATGTGAAAGCATCACCATTCACTTTTCCTCTTTTATTGGGAGTTAAATTTTAGTTTGAGATTGAATAACTACTTTATTATTGAAATCCCACTACTTTAAATGGGAAGAGATGAATATTTGCCTTTTTTGTCCTACATTTTGCAGGAAATTTAGGATTTTCCCATGTTAACTTCCCAGAGTTTTCCCTTGTTCATTTTCAAGTCGAGAGATTCTAAATTTATCTTTAAAAAAATATTCTGGAGCTGCATTTCCCCTTCCAAGCAGTTTCAGTTCCCAGCTCACACAGGTTCTGCAGTTTTATATTAAATCCTTCAACTCAGACAAGATGAGCCTTTGTTTCTGGATGGTTTCCACTGCTTTTTCAAAAATAAATATAAATAAAATGCGGCTGTGGGGTCGGGAATGTCCCAGGCTGTCGGTCCTTGGGGTCCAAGTGCCATCTTGTGTTCACACACTGCATTTCAGGAATTTTTTGCCCTGAAACTCCTCAAAACCTCAGCTCCTGCTCACCATGGAAATGCTGGGAGAGGTGTTTGCATCGTTCCACACCGAATTATGGGCAAATTGAAACAGCAGCAAAGCCACTTCGTAATAAATGAAGCTGAAGATTTAGAAATATGAGCTGTTCACACAATGAATTCTTGGGGTGTGGTATTTTCAGGGTCCCCAGGACGAAGGAGGAATTGAGAATCTGACTCCACGTTCTTAGAAAGATATTATAATATGTGTTATATATAAATATTGTTATGTTATGTTATATATTATATATTGTATTATATTATATTATATTATATTATATTATATTATATTATATTATATTATATTATATTATATTATATTATATTATATTATATTATATTATGCTATACTGAAGAAATAATAAAGAAAGGATTCTTCCAGAAGGCTTAACAAGATACTAATGAAAAACTCGTGACTCTCCAGAGTCCTGACACAGCCTGACTGTGATTGGTCATTAAGTTAAAACAATTCACCTGTTGGATAAACAATCTCCAGCCACATTCCAAAGCAGCAAAACACAGGAGGAGCAATGAGATAATATAATTTTCTTTTTCTCTGAGGCTTCTCGGCTTCCCAGGAGAAGAAATCCTGGCAAAGGGATTTTTCCAGAAAATACGACAGTGACATTGAGGTTTGCTGTAAAATCACTTCCAGCTCCTCCAGTGGGGTGCAGGTCTGGCTGTGCCATTGTCCCTCTCCCAGCAGGATGAATCTCAGGGGAACTGGAGATGCTCAAATTGAGCAACTGCTCCAGCAGAGCCACAGCTGGCACTGCAGGAGGGCTGAGCCCCCTGGGATGGGGCTGTGCCACCCCCTGACACACAGGGGACAGGGGCTGCTCTCACTCTGGCAGGGCTTTTTTGTATTACTGCATTTTAATTTGAATTTTCCTAATAAAGAACTGTTAATCCTACTCCCATATCTTTACCTAAGAGCCCCTTAAAAATTCAAAATTATAATAATTCAGAGGGAGGGGATCTACATTCTCCATTCCAAGGGAGGCTCCTCCCTTCCTTAGCAGCCACCTGGCTTTTCAAAGCAAAACACCCAGATTTGTTCCATCCCCTTTTCCTGCTCAGTGCTGCCAAAATGCAGCTCCACATTCCCTGAGCTGCAGTGACAGACTGACAGGGGCTGGCAGCGAGGGGCCAGGGACAGCAGGACAGCCTTGGCTTTCCATGGAAGTCAGGAAGGCACAAAAGCAAGGCAAAGCAGCAGCACGTGCAGCTCCAGGAGGCCCTTGGCAAAGCAGCCTTGAAAATGCACAATTCCAGAATGTTTGATTAGGAAATAAAGAGATTTGTCCAAAGAGTTGGTTGTAATTTGCTGTCACAGATATTCTCTGTGGGAAATATCTGTGGGACATTTCCCACAGAAAATATCTGCTTGGGAAATTGGTGCTACCAAACCTTCACCTTGTGGTTCATGTAGGTTTAGGGTTTATTGTGAGTTTGTGGTTTATTGTGAAGTTTGGAGTTTATTGTGAATTTGTGAGATTTGGAGTTTATTGTGAGTTTGTGAAGTTTGGAGTTTATTGTGAGTTTGTGGTTTATTATGAGGTTTGGAGTTTATTGTGAGTCGTGGTTTATTGTGAGTTTGTGGTTTATTGTGAGGTTTGGGGTTTATTGTGAGTTTGTGGTTTACTGTGAGGTTTGAAGTCTATTGTGAGGTTTGGAGTTTATTGTGAGTTTGGGGTTTATTATGAGGTTTGGAGTTTATTGTGAGGTTTGTGGTTGATTGTGAGTTTCTGGTTTATTGTGAGGTTTGGAGTTTATTGTGAGTTTGTGAGGTTTGGAGTTTATTGTGAGTTTGTGGTTTACTGTGAGGTTTGGAGTTTATTGTGAGTTTGTGGTTTACTGTGAGGTTTGGAGTTTATTGTGAGTTTGTGGTTTACTGTGAGGTTTGAAGTCTATTGTGAGGTTTGTGGTTGATTGTGAGTTTCTGGTTTACTGTGAGTTTCTGGTTTATTGTGAGGTTTGGGGTTTATTGTGAGTTTGTGAGGTTTGGAGTTTATCGTGAGTTTGTGGATTACTGTGAGGTTTGGAGTTTATTGTGAGGTTTGTGGTTGATTGTGAGTTTCTGGTTTATTGTGAGTTTCTGGTTTATTGTGAGGTTTGGAGTTTATTGTGAGTTTGTGGTTGATTGTGCTCAGCAATCTGAACCCTACAACCTCCTGCAGGTTAAAATGTGGTAAAAAACTAATTTAGCCACTTTAGCACAAAGCTGTGCCTTAGCATCTACTGCCACTTCATTTAAGTGTTTGTTTGCATGCAGAAAATGCTGATTAAAAGGCAATAACTCCTTCCATGAGCTCAGAGAAACCTTGTGGGGTTGAACTGGGAGGGACCTCACAGCCCATCCATTGCCACCCTGCCATGGCAGGGACACCTCCCACTGTCCCAGGTGCTCCAACCCCAATGTCCAGCCTGGCCTTGGGCACTGCCAGGGATGCAGGGGCAGCCCCAGCTGCTCTGGGAATCCCACTCCAGTCCCTCCCCACCCTCCCAGGGGGGAATTCTTCCTTTTTCTCTTCCAGCCCTGTCCTGTGCCAGTCTGCAGCCATTCCCCTTGTCCTGTCACTCCGTCCCTTGTCCAAAGTCCCTCTGTGTCAGCCAAGCTGTGGAACACCAATGCTGGAACCCTCCCTGGCTGAATCCTGTTGGGATTCACTGCTCCTGAGCTTGGAGGAGCTAATCCTTGAATATTATCCAGCTTTCCTCCCTGCAGGCCTTAATCCCAGGCTGCTGAACCAAGCAGATCAGTTTATCAGCTCAGTTATTATCAAAAGCAATAAGCAATGCTGTTTGCACTGTAAATAAAATAGGAAAGCAGCAGATAACAAAATCTCCTGCTTGAAAATAAGAGAAAACTGAATTACAATTGTTCCTGCACAGTCCTAATCCTCTCAGGACTAATGAAGCCCCAGCCATTCCTCACCCCTGCAGGAACAACCCAAAAGTGCCAATGTCCAGCAGAGATTCCCATGCCTGGAGCTCAGCCATGCAGGCAGAGGTTCAGGATATCGTGGCACAAGCATTTAACAGCACATTTCCCCCTTATCTGTTGCTTTTTATGTCTTTTTTTTTCCCATAAAATTCACATTTCAACTCCAGCCATCAGCAGCTTCTCCCTGAGGGGCGAGGAGGAATCAGCAGCCTCGTGAAGGGAACCTGTTCCCTGGGAAATCAGCATATTCTCCGAGGGGGAAAATGGATGAAAAGAAGAAATCCTTACAAGAGATGGCAAAGAAAATCCTTGTTATTCCTCATACGTTGCAGTCCTTGCTCAGTCTCTCCTGGATGAAAAGTTAAACTTGACCTTTGTGTTCCTGCCAAGGTCAGCAAGTGCTGCTCCTGCAGCTCAGACTTGCCTGGGGCCTGCTTTACCTCACACAGAAAAAAAAAGATATAATATAACAAGTCTCAAAAGTTCAAGAAAAGGAGGACAAATTGAAAAGTTTGGGCCTGTTCTCCATAATTTCCATTTTTCCCTGCTCTTCCATCCATCTGCAGGGAATCCTTAGTTTGCAGTGGTGGGAATGTGGGTTTGGAGAGGCTGTGGTGGATGTTTCCCAAGGATTCTGCTCCAAACCAGCCCTGTCCTCCATCGCCCTCCAGAATTTATCCCTCTGGATGTGTTATCCTTGTTATTTTTTTGTCCAAAACACAGAAAATTGGGTTACATCCCATCCTCCAAAGCAGCTTCCAACGGGTTACATCAGCCAGTCCATGCCTGAGTCTAAAAGTGAATTTCTGTAGCCAAAGCAGGACACAAAAACATTCCCATGCTGAGCTGCATGCAGGAAAAACACAGCCCAAGGAACTTTAATAAAGAGCTGCGCTCCAAAACCATTATTTTTATATTTAACTAGGGCTTCATAATGTCATTAAAAATTTAGGTCAAGCACACGATGTCTAAAGGTTCTCAAGGAACACGAGGATAAAATTATCTGCCAGGAATTGATGTCCACTGTTGGGCAGCAGCAGGTAGCAGTTAATTGAAAAGTGCCTTATCTCTAATTATTCTGCTCCATCCTCCTTAGCAGCCCCATTAGAGTGAATACACAAGAAACAGCCTTAAATACTCTTGAGCCTGATGTAAAAATGAATATTGGGAATGGTGATACTCTTATTTTAATCCATGTTTTCCAGAGGCTGCTCTGCAAAGCCCTTTTTTTAGGCTGTATCCCTGATGTTTTCTGAAGCAGGCCTACACATTCCACGATGTTGCTGCCACAAATATAAAATTTAATTTCACTTTAGCTTGGTTTTTTTTTGTTGTTGTTTTTTTTTTTTTTTTTTTTTTTTTTTTTTTTTTTTTTTTTTTGCTTTTGGGTCTCCCATGTGGGTCTCCCATGTGGGTCTGCAGGTCTCCCATCCTTGGGAATTCCACCTGGAATAAATAAAATAAAACAAATTTTTATTTTATTTATTCCAGCAGAATAAACAGATTTTTCCAATCTATCCACCATCTATAAGTGCTTCTCAGGACCTCTTTTGATTCATATCCTGATATGGATTGAGAGCTGAGGATAAAACAGCCCCAGCCATTTAAAGGGAGATTATACTGAAATTAAAACCCCACTTTAATACAGGGATCATTCTCCCAGCTCTGCCCTAACAAAACTTTGTGGCAGTGACAGAGAGGGAAAACTTGGAGGCTGGAAAACAAGATCATGGAATGATGCTGAGTTAGCAGGAGCCTAAAGCAAAGCACGATAACTGATTTTCCAATTGCATTTAATTTGGGGAGTTTAAGACTTAAATAAAAAGAAAATCGTGGAAACTTCTTGGAGCCAGAAGCCATTAGCAGGCTCTAACTCTGTATTAGTTTAAAGGGATTCTGTCAAGTGCATTTTGAACCTTTTAAATTTTTTTTCCATGTAATTAATGTCCTTGCAACATTAGTTCCAGTGGCTTTGAAGCTGGAAAATGGTGTTTGCTTCCTCCTCTTCCCTGACATTGCACCTCCCCTCACAGCTCCTGTGGAGACTCCTTCCAGCTCTAGTTTGATTTATTCATTTGGCCCCAGTGATATTCCTGATTCCTGCTTTCCCAGACATCCTCTCCTGGGCTTTGGGACACTGACAAATTCATCTGGCGCCATTTAGAAATGTGAAACAACATTTTGGGGCTCTGTTTGGGCCAAATCTCTTCTAGAACTGTTGGGAAAAGTAAAAACTATGGATTGATTGATTGATTGATTGATTGATCCTTATTTTCCTCTCATTAAGCTGACCAGCACTGCAGTTGGTGGGATACAGAGAATTAAGGAGCAGCTTCAGGTGCCTGAGTTCCATAAGTTCCCAGGCAAAATTCCTTCATCTGGGGAAATCCTGATTTATTAAATCCAGGAAAACCTGCTGAAATTCCAACTGATGGACTCGGGTGTGTCCAAGCAGCAAACCCAGCTCCTTTTCCAGAGTTAAGGACCAAGCTTGGAAGTTAAACCTGGATAGAAATAAGTTTTGCAGTAATTAGCATTCCAAATGTTCTGTGGCAATTCTGCCTGGAACATTGTGTTATCACTCTCCTGCTCTTAACATGGCTTCGGGGGAAAATAAACACCTCCAAAATGTGTGTGGAGACTAAGCTCCAATTCCTTATTTTTGCCATGGATTTGGAGGTCCCTTCAGTAGAGGATTTTGCTGTCTCTGTGAGAAAAGTCCAAAATTGTGTTAAGAGAAGTTTTCCTCTGCTGAGCATCTTCCCATCAGGAATATTCCAGTTCTTGTTCCACACTGGGACACTCTGGGATCAGTGCAGATTCCAGCTGCCAGGAAACACAGGAATAACCTGTGTTTACATCATCAAATTGAATTATTCAGACAGAAAAACAACCTGGAAAAGCCACGAAAAGCAGAAATTCCTTGGTGCCCTGGGGATGCTGCTCCCTTTGGAAGGAGAATGGCCCAGTTAGATTATCCAAATATCAAGAATGATCCAGGAAAATTATAATCTTATTTAGACTTCTGATGCTTTTATGGTACTTAAAGAATCAGAAAAATGCTGTGCCCTAAGTTAGCACAATTTATCTGCCACAGATTTCATATAATTTATTTTATAACATCAATTCACACGGAAATCTCTCTCAAGCAAAATTGCTCGGAATAATTTTAAACCTCTTGATTTTTCTGGTAATAGTTTATTAACCACAGCACCTTTTTTTTTTTTTTTAAAGCCTCCTCAATTACAGCTTGTTTTATGTGAAATACTTGCAATATTTTTGAAGATCTTACAGAAGCAGCCCCGCTGCAGCCACTTTTTCCATCCATGCAGGAACCACTGGGCTCCAGATGGGCTCTGACCTAAATCCCTCAGTGGTCAAACTCCCAGGGCTTCTTCTGAGTCCTTCTCAAAGTCACTTTGTAAACACTGGTGCTTTGAGGAGCATTTTAAGGGACATTTTCCACAGGGTCACAAGTGGCCTGAGCCTTTGCTTCCAGCTAGAACTTGGCATGTGAGATATCTTCAGCAGAGAAGATTTTTTTCCCCAGCAAAACTCCGACTCCCTCTTTCCCCTGGTGTCCAAAATTGATGTTGGCAGTTTTGTGCTCTGAGTAAGAAGCAGAGTTTATCAGTTTAAGTGACTTCAAAAAGCTGGGATGAGCATCTTTGATAACACACAGAAATTACCAGGCTGCTCAGCACTGACAGGCTCAAATTTGCAGCCACGCAGAGAAAATTCTCAGCTCTTTCCAGTTCATATTTTATTCCTCCCCGAGCCTGGAGCCTCCTGAACCTTTCCTAAAATTCCTGCTCCACCTAGGAGCAGCAATTCCCACAGCACATTCCAGGTGCTGCAGGGATTTGCAGGGAATAAAAGCCCCAAACTGACAACCCTGAGCTGGTTTTGATGTCAAAGCCAAGCAAGGAGCAGCTCCAAAGATAAAATTCCCAAAAGTAATAAAATAAAATAAAAAATATAAATAAAATAAAAATATATCAAAATATATTTTATTTAGAGTATATATAATATATCTTGTATATCATAAATATTATACATATATCTTGTATAATATAATAATAATAATAATAATAATAATAATAATAATAATAATATATTTATAAATATAAATAAATAAAATTAAAAATCAGATCTTTGGCAAAGAGAAGGCACCAAGTCCCACCTGTCTCTGAGGGAAAGATCTGCTCCCAAGCATTTAAATTACCTTAATGATAATCTCAATGCAAATTCACTGCTGCTGAGCTGTTCTGCACCAGGCAGAAAAGACTCATTTGTTTAAAACTAATCTGCAGTTTCTTTCTGAAAGTTCCTAAGCTGTTGGGCTGGTAAACCTTCAAATAAAAATAAAAATTCAGTAAAATTCAGCTGCATCAGCCCATGTGGGCTGTTGAGAGCCTGGCAACTCCAGGGCATCTCAAGCCTGAGCGTGCATTAAAGGAAGTGACTGGAAAAGTTGGAAGAAAATAAACAATTTTTAAAAAACAGCTGTTTTGTCATTTTTTTTTTCAGTCTTGGGTAAACACAGAAGGTGCCAAACTGCAGCAGATTGCAAATACCCAAAGCTTGGCTTTTTCTGCACCATTGCCACCCGAGCTGATCATGGGAAAGAATTAATAATTAAGGGTAATTATCTGAGTGGACACTTTTTAATATGCTGAACTCAGGCTCGTGTTGGTTATGGGAAGGGGAGGAAAGAGGCAAGGGAATTCTGGAAATGCCAACCTCATCATCTGGAATTATTTTGACTGGATATTTCATCTCCCCTCTCATGACCACCACGTTCTTCTTCTCCCCATCCCCTTTCCCTCGAGTGCCAGAGGTGACAGGAATGGGAAAAACCCTTCCGAATTCAAGGATCAAATTGTGCTGGAATTTCACTGCCCTGCTTCTTTCCTTCCTCTGCCTAGAAGGAGTTTTGCTAAGGAAAAGCTCAACAAAGGAATGACAAAGCTGTTAAAATACAATTTTGATTTGCAATCTTTATACTGAAAAAATTCCGTCTCTTTCCAGCTTAGCTGTTAAAAAATATGGGCTGGGAAAGGTTGATTGGAATAGAGAAATATCTCAGGATGAGCTAGTGAGGATCAAGGAGTGCCTAGTGCAGGGCTTCTCACAAACTCTCAGCACCATGGAATTATGGAATCATGGAATTATTTAGGTTGGAAAAGTCCTCTAAGATCATCAAATCCAACCATTAACCAGCACTGCCAAGGCCACCTCTGACCCATGTCCCCAGCTGCCACAACCACAGGGCTGTGAAATCCTTCCAGGGCTGGACACCCCATTCCACAAGAATTTTTCCTTATTTTCCAGCCTGAGGCCGTTCCCTCTCCTTCTGCCCCTGTTCCCTGGGATAAGATCCCAAATCCCCCTGGCTGTCCCCTCCTGGCAGGAGCTGTGCAGAGCCACAAGGTCCCCCCTGATCCCCCTTTTCTCCAGGCTCAGCCCCTTCCCAGCTCCCTCAGGATTCCCCAGCCCCTTTCCCAACCCCATTCCCTTCCCTGGCCACGCTCCAGCCCCTCCAGGTCGTTGTGAGGAACCCAGAAGTGCCCCAGGGCTGGGGGAGCCCCAGCAGTGCCAGCACATCCACTAATTCCTGACAGAGATCCCTGATTCCTGACAGAGATCCCTGATTCCTGACACAGGTTCCTCATTCCTGACACAGGTTCCTCATTCCCAACACAGATCCCTCATTCCTGACACATTCCTAACACAGATCCCTCATTCCTGACACAGATCCCTCATTCCTTACACAGGTTCCTAATTCCTGACAAGAGATCCCTCATTCCTGACAGAGATTCCTCATTGCTAATTGCTAATACAGATCCCTGATTCCCAACACAGATTCCTCATTCCTGACACATTCCTGAACAGGTTCCTAATTCCTGACACAGATCCCTCATTCCTGACACAGATCCCTCATTCCTGACACTATTTTCCACACCAGGTTTTTCAGAGCTGCTGTAACTTCGTGGCTGTCACTGCCAAAATCCCAAATTCCCCTCTCCTGAATTCCCACCCAGCTTTAGCAGCACCCAGGCCTTTGCCACTGCCTCTCAGGCCTCACTTTCCTCATCCTGAGCTACAAAACCCCATGAAAATACCCAGGTGAAAATCTGTGTGCTCCTGGCACTGCAGCTGCACCTTTGTGGGCAAATCTTTCTGTGCATTCCTAAAACATGGATGGGATATGGGAATGTTTGAGAGCTGAGCCCTGACAAAACCCTTTCCACCCATCACGTGCTGCCTAAATCCCTTCTCTGCCTCCTCTCACTTTCCTGACTATTTTTCTCTTCATCTTTGTAGCCAATCAATTTAAATGTGACACTTCTGTCTCTTGCCCAGCCTGGATTTTGCTGTCTGTTAAAGGGTTTGTACATATCAAAATAAAATCCGTTATTATTTTTAAAGTACCTTTAAACATGGAAAATACAATCAAACATTATATTGCTACAAGTCACAAAACCCAGCTTCAATTTCATTTACTTACATATGTCATTTATACTCTCTATTAAAGAACAAGTCTTTTAAAGAACAAAGATTTTAAATAACAAATCTTTTAAATAACAAATCTTTTAAATAAAGAGGAAGAGCAAGAACTGAAGGAAAAACAACTTCAGCTCTTCTTGCCACTCTACTTTGCTTCCTGCACGGAGAATTTCCAAAATCCAAGCAATAATTCCAGACCAAATGGGAGCAGTGGGGTCACCAATCCTCTTTAAGAGGCACCTTTCCCCAGGAGGGGGCAGCAGGTTTTTATTCCTGTGTCTCTGCCTAAACGTCGGATAAATAATGTGCTAAAAGCAGATGGTAAAACTCTTCCTAGATATGGTTGGGAAAATTGGACTTGCTCGGAGTAGTCCCAGGGGCCTTTTCTCAGAGCGTTCCTGTACAAGGAGAAACAATTATTTTCCTTTTGGCTGCTGCTGTGTCCTGCTGAGGGAGTGCTGCACTGGAATGATGAACTCTGTCAAGGGTGAAATGAGGGCTGCTGCTGTTTCCTATCTTCAGTGCTGAAGAGTTTGGGCTCCCACGGACCTGGCAGGACTTTTCTGGCTGCAATCACTCCAGTTTTGCTCAAAGTGGTGTTTTCTGGTGTCACCTGGCTGGGGGGGACCAGGGCAAGGAGCTGCTGCTGGGGGTGAGGCCTTCAAGGGGGGGTGTGGAGCACGTTGCTGTGACGCATTAAGTTTTAGCTTTATATTTTCCAGATTCTGCACTGAATTCTAACCCTGAGCTCCACACACAGTGCCAGCAGCTCTGCTCACAGCCCAGGCACACAGAACAATCCCTGTCCAGCCCCAGAGCCAAGGACAGCGCTGCAGCTTCAGCCCAAACACTGCAAACAGCAGGGAATGGAGGGGAGAAACTGGGAGGGTGGGACTGCACAACCTGGGGCTGGAATTGGACAATGAACCCACCATGGAAAGGGACCAAAACTCATAAAATGTGAAAACTTGTGACTTGGGGTCCATCTGGCATTCATCTTGGATCCATCTTGGGTCCATCTTGGGCAGAGCCTCAGTCAGGCCCTGGTGCTGCCCAAGGTGTATCTTTCAAAGGCCTTTCAATAAATCCCTGCTTTATCCCTTTAACACGGCCCAGCCTCTGTTCCAGGTATCCTCTTTAAGCATCAGCTTCCCCTCACAATTAATTCCCTACCCTTTACCAATAAATTGGTTTTTCTGGAGCTGAGCTAATTTATGAACCCTCAGGCCCCACTAAGTGAGTTCAGCACCACATCTTCCCAGCCTACCCATGGATTTGCCCATCAATTTTCCAGTAACAACCTTGTGTCCTCAACATGCACAGGATGGAGGAAAGACCTAAAAAACCACAGCACAGAAAGCATCCACCTCCCAAAAATAACTCAGCTTCCTGGGAATGAGAAAAATAAGGCTGGCATCCCTAAAACCCTGCTTAAGCTTTTGTCAGGCACGCCCTGATCTCAACTGCCAGGAAAACAAATCCTTTCTGAGCTCATAGCCCTCAGTTACCATCTCAGTGATTTAATTAAAAAGGAAAAGTTTCCTCCTACAGCCAGCAGGCACCTGCAAGTATTGGACAGTGGGAAAGAAGAGCAAAACAGCTCAGGGATATTGTTGAAAACATCTGGGTATGAAAAAAATCTTCATAATTTAACAAGTTGTGCTGACCAAATGCTGAATTTTAAACTAGGCCCAAACCAGAAACTCATTTCCTTGAATTTAACCTGGGCTTTAGAGGCTGCAATCCCCACCTCCAAAACAGCATTTTCAGCAGCCCTGTGTGCAAAATGTGCATTATTCTTAGGAGAAACAGCCCATCCTTGTGGATCCAAAGCCAGGATTTTGGGCTCACCCAGCTCAAACCACCCAGACTTATCAGGAGCAAACAGAACCTGGAGCCTCTCACAAAGGTAAACAAAATCCAACTTATATCCCTGAGCTTTTGTCCTTCTCACTGCACCAGGGGGAAATGGAGTTGACAGCTCTGCTGGAGAATTCCAGAGAAATGTCCCGAGCCAAATTCCAGTGGGAGAGCCCTCCCTGAGCCTCTCCCCTGCTCCTTTGTCAAACAGGGACCTCTTCTCCTCACCCAAATGGGAAATAAAGAGCTCAGCTCCAGCTGGGATCCAGCTGAAGGAATGAACACTTGTTTTCTCTGGAGCTGGGGAAGTTGTCTTTGTGTTGGGGTGAATTCAGAACACCAATTAAGCCTGGAGTACACTCATTACTCTTCATGAATGCTCAAAAAACACAGAAGAAAATCTGCTTTTTACCTTTGGTAGTGACAGCCTCGTTTCACCAGTGACTTCTCCAAAAGCCTAAAGGAAAGAGATTTTCATGGATTCAGGAAAGAGACCTTGGAAACTGCTCCATTCCTGAATTCACTCATTTATTTTCAACCCCAAATGCTAATAACAAATCATCATTATTCAGATTCGTGGGTAGTTTTTTCTAGAAATCATTGGAAGCCTTCCAGCTCCAGAGCAGATTCCTTAAGGAGAATGGAAGCAAAAAACATTTCTCTCAAACAGAGCTTTTATACAAAGAGCTTTTTTTTTTTGGTAAAACATCATTTTCTTAAGCATCAGCACACAAGTTTTTCTCACAGTCATTTTGTACCTTTTTAACTTACAGCACTTTTAGAGAATTCATTCCTATTTTCACCTTGGATGTCCCAAGAAGCCTCTTTTTGGCTGGAATGGCTCCTGCTTTTTCTACCCTGAGAAAAATACCTCAAGCTCGATTATTTTTTTAATGTCATTTTTATTCAGCCCTCGCGCCGGTGCCAAACCCCAGAACGCTGCAGAATTTTACTTTTAAAGAGGTGTTTTTATCAAGCAGCCATTCTCATCCTCCTGTAATATCTCATTTTCCCAGCAGTTGATTAAAATCCATCCCGTTTCACTGGGATACACCCAGTGACACTCCCCTGCTACAGAGATACACAGAGGAGATAAAAGAAAATAATATATCACTGGCAGTGCTCAGAACATTGGTAAAAGCAGATATTCAGCACCTACTTATCTTTTATGTATACAGATATCCGTGGTGACAAATAGCCTATTATGGTCTGTGATTGACTGAAAATTGGGAGCAGAAGCTGGAAAAGAATCCTGAATAACTCTGAGGAGCAGTTCCCGCTGATATTTCACATTATGCACTCGCAGATTGCCCGCAGGGAAAGGGAAATAGGAAAGAAAACAATTTAGTTTGAGTGCGGCTCCAGCTAAAACTGGAGATGGTTGTGGATTCTTCCAGTAATTAATCCAATTTACAGGGTTTGGGTTTGGCACTGGGTGAAATTCCAGCATCTCCAGGTATTTCTCCAGCAGGACCAGGAGGCCTTGACCCTACAGGACTCATCAGGAAAGAGGGTGAGGACTGCAGCAGAACTCGTTAAATAATTAAAAAGTCATAAACACATCAGAAGTTTTTGTCTCTGAGCTCAAGGACGCTTCTGCCCACCACCTTCAGTCAGATTCTCACAGCTGGCAGGGAAAAATCCTTGAGCTCCTTCTTGGTTTTCTTAGTTTTTATAGAGACAGAGTAACTGAGAAGTGTTTTAAAAGATTTGATTTTATTATCAGTCTCGAAGAATAGTGAGACACAAGAGATGTAAAACTTAATGCTATTCCATCAGAAGTTAACTTATTTCTTGGTTATAATACTTTATAGATGGTTCTCAGGTTATTAGCTGGAAAAAAATCCATTTCCCACGTTCCTTCTTGGCTTTCTGCTCACTTTCCACTTGGGCAAATTCCCATTTTATTTTTCAGGGAATACAGCCCTCAGTGGTGTCCCTGGGAGTTTTGATGTTGACTTCTAAGGATCCAAATGTCACAATTCAGAGACGGAAACTGAAACTTTGGCACCCAGAATCCATTTTGGTGCGAATCCCACCCAGGCTGTGGTTTCACTCTGTACTGGAATGTTTTACAGCAAATTTCCAGCAGCTCTATCCCAAATCTGTCAGAGCTGGCCACCAAAAAATTCCCAGTTAGATCTGGTGCCTTAACCAAGGATTCTGCAGCCATACAAATTAGCAAACCTTTTATAAAAGTTCCTTTTGTCCTAATTACTTTCCACCTTCCCATCCATAGACGTAAAGCTATAAACTCCTCTCCTCAGACAGATAAATCCATAATTATCCAACAGAGATTTCTTTGCCTTGGTTTTTTTGTGAGCATCAGCTGCCAGAGAGGAGATGCAGCTCCCATCCTGCTGATCTCACCCAGAATCACTGCTCCTGCTGCCCCAGCAGATCATCACTCTTTTCATCCTCCTCCTTCGTGCCTCCCAATCCATCACTGACTCAGGAGAGCTCCTGGAATGTTTGGGATCCGTCATTTACATGGGCAAGAAATTCAGATGTAAGCTCCCTTAATAATTCTTCACCCATCAAGCCATCAATCTCTTTAGTCCTTCCATCGTTTTTGTTGCTCTGCTGGGAATGCCTTCCTGCTTTTCCCAAACTTTCCAGTCTGGAGTGCTCAGCTGAGAATGCAGCGTTTCACCTGCCCTCCCACAGGAGATCCATCCACAAAAACAAACTCCTCCTCTTTTACCAAGTATCCAAAATCAGAATTGTTTTATTTGCCACTTTTTTAGTTCAAATTCTGGCACTTAAAGTTTCAAAATCACTGAATCAGCTTTGCAGATGGTTAGGGATTATTTTCTTCTCAATTAATTTCTAATTTCTTTTTTTCAGGGAGTTCAGGTTTGAAAAAAGCTGGAAACACCAAACTTCATTAAATTGGCTGCATTTTGTCTCAAAAAAAAAGATGACAAAAGCAATTTGGTTGCCATACAGACAACAAAAATCATTATTTGCTTTCTGATTCCTGTTGAATATTTTTGCTAAGCTCCTTGAACTTCTCATTTCACCAAAATGCTCCAAGGACTCCTCTTTCAGGCTGTGACCAGATCCAAAGCAGTTTTCTCATGGACACAAACTGATTTAGGCTCATCTGAAGCTTTCAAAAACATTTTTGGAGGGAAGCTCTGGAGTTCCCTTCTGTCTTTTTGATTCTCCTGAATCTTTCTTCTTTCCAGGCCTGGGTTTTTCCATGGGAACACTGAATTTCGAGGTGAAAAGCCACCTTTAAAAGGCTCACAAGGGAGGTCAGGAGCAGCTTAGATGCTTTTCAAGCTGAATAAACACCAACAACCCCCAGAAACCCAACTTTCCCCAGCACGGAGCGAAGTTCCTGAAACAACACTTTGAACCCTGCGCTCATTTCAGGCTGTTAAAAATCACCTCATCCCTTCCACTCAATAATTTTCTGATTTATTACAGAAAGGTGAGAGGTCCTCCCTGCCCTCACCAATTACCTGATCCCTGGGTGCTCTCTGATGTGTCTTTGCATGAATAACTTTGTTTTCAGACTTCCTCGTCCTTCTCTAACTTGAATTATTTGTCAAACAGGAGCAATTTTCCCCTGGCAGAAGGCAGCTAATTAGCGTGGCAGGCTGTCACTTTGTCACACCGTGGTGACAAACAATGCAGGAGATTAAAGAGTTGCTAATTGGCTGATACTTTTAGTAGCAATTTCAGCCCGTTAATGCAGCAAGAAAACATCGAAAAGTTGTTTTGATCAGGCTACGGGAAAAAAAAAAAAAATCAACAAAATCAGCTTTTTCAAGAGGAAGAGTGTTGTCCCACAGGAGAAATCCCAAAGGCAGGAAGCCCTTCCAATATGGGATTAAGGAAAATTATTGTAGGAACGTTCTGCCAGAAGAAAGTTTATTATAAATTATTCTTGGATTTAGGGCCTTTATTAAAGACCTGCATTTCCAGACCACAGAGTGCTTTCTAAATGGACATTCAACAATAAAGACTAGAGGGTTTGGGGATTTTTTGGGTGGGTTTTTTTGCATGTTAAAAGGATGATGGAATCACAGAATGATTTGGGTTGGAAGGGACCTTAAAATTATTTTATTCCACCCCAGCCATGGCAGGGACACTTCCCCTGTCCCAGGCTGCTCCAATCCCTGTCCAGCCTGGCCTTGGACACTTCCAGGGATCCAGGGGCAGCCACAGCTGCTCTGGGAATTCCATCCCAGCCCTCCCCACCCTCACAGGGAGGAATCACTTCCATATTTAACCTAAATTTCCTTTCTGCCCGTTTGAACCCTTTCCCCCTTGTCCTGTCTCTCCAGTTCCTCTCCGCCTTCCTCAGAGTTTCCTTCAGATCCGAGGAATTCTGACCTACTCCAACGTGAAACTCTGACCAAAAAACTGCTCAGATTGCCCCCAAAATAATTCAAAACTTCTCTGCAGCCACCGAGGATGAGTTAGAAAAGCCTGAGATAGGATAAAATGGCCTTTCAGTTACCAGCAATTAGGCAGCACAAGACAAGATAATCAGGGTAATTAACAGCATGTAGACAAAGGCAGAGCTATAAAACCCAACAGCATTAATTCGGTGGCTCTTGGTAAAGGCAGAGATTTGCAGAGGGTGGGAGCAGTGAGGTCCGTGCTCAAGGCTCATCCCCACACCTGCCAGAGCCCTGAGGAAAACCAAACTTGAGCAGCTGCAAACACATCAGAGAATTGTTCTGAACCACCCCGGATCTCCCCCTTCCTCTGGGGAGCAAAACCAGGGAGACAGAAACATTTAGAAATGCAAACAGTACTCACAGTTTGGGAATATTGGGATGCCAAAGCCTGGGTGAGCTTCAGTCCTGTTTTTCATTGCCAAGGCCTTGCTAAATCTTCTTATTTCTTAAGAAGTCCCGGAATGGAGCTGGTAAATAACCCCACTTGGGGAGATGCTGCCTCCTACCCTGGCCTGGGCAGTTCAAATGAGCCAGAGCTGCTCCTTCACTTCAGCTGCTTTCACCTGGGATTCCCTGGTTCCTGCAAGGAAAACAAGGAAAGGAGATAAACCGTGAGAGGAAATAAAAGCACCTCCACCCCGTGATAAACAATGCAGAGGTGGAGGCAGCCTCCCCGAAATGCAAAAATTCAGAATTTTTTAGATGTCCTAAAGGGCTCAGGCAGGGATCTGTCATCCTCTGGAGAGTATTTTTAATTAGGAAAACATCCTGGCAAAAATGGGCAAGTGTGGATGTCAAACCTAATGGAAAATTCAAAAAAATGCCAGTTATTGCTGGGGAGCAGAGCTGGGAGCTCATTTTTAACAACAGAATCATTGAAAGGCAAATGAAAACCCACAGGAAATAATGGAAATTTCTTCCCTGGCTTTCTGCTCCAAGCTCTCCCCTTCAGGAGCTGAGCACTCCACAATGGAAGAAGAGAGAATTTGGAAATGTGGCAGACCCAGGGTCCCACCTGGCTCAGCCATTCCCTGGATAATCAGCAAGGACAGGACACCTTGGCCAGGAAAAAAAAAGAAGAAATTAATGAGGTTTCTGCTGGCAAAGTGTTGCTTTTTGGCACCTTCAGCTCAAGACCAGGCCACTGCTAGTTTTATTCCCCCTTAAAAAGCCCAGAACCTTCTCCTCAAGACATCCAGGAAAAAATAAATAGGAAAGTTTATATGTTTTGGGGGATCCAAATGTTCCCATTCTATATTTGCCCTCTATTTTCCTGATTAAGCTCAACACAACCAGTGACACATCATCATTGCTCATTAAAGGAGGAACAGAATCCCACAAAAGAATCATTAAAGGAGGAAAAGAATCTCACAAAAAGGATCCCCCAGAACGAATTCCAGCTCCAAGCAAAGCTCCCAATTTCTTTCCAGGTCCTTCCCAATGTAAGGCACTAATTAAAACCACTCTGCTCCTTGCATCAACAAATGCAGGGTAATTATGTTGTTCCCTCAACCTTGTGCTCACAGATTGCATTGATCTTCATTATATTAATAAGTCAAATGCTTCCTTCCTTTCTGCTGGCTGTGGAAGCAGGGAATTACCCAGGAATGGATAAACTGGGATGCTGGGCATTGAATAAATCCCTTTTTCCCCCTCTTGCTTGTTTACCATTAATGGTTGTACTTCATCTGCTGCTTAACACCATTAGTGCCTAAATGGGGTGATATTAATTCAGGATAATTACAGAATCTCCAAGGCAAAACCACGGGAATGGCTGCAGAATTCTGACCAAATTCCAGAGGATAAATAATTCCTGCAGCCTGGGGGGTGCAGATTCCACTCCTTGCTCCACACCTTACCAGGGAAGGGAGCCATGGAAATGCAATAAAAACTGACAATTCCCACTTGAGTGAAATATCTGGGAATTCTCAAGCATCCCTACTTCTTGCTAAATCCTCCTGAGTACCCATAACCAATCTGTCTGGAAAACAGGAGAATATTTCAGGAAGAATTCACTGCCTGTATTTAACTCAGTGCCCTCCCGACCTGGAATTGATCACTTTTTACCTTCCTCCATTTCTCAAAAATTTTCCAGGGGAGAGAGAGAGAGCAGAGAGCTCAAAAATATAACTGTGAAGAAGCAGAGGGGGAAAAAAAAGCATTTAAACTTTGCTCCATCCTCATGCAGCAATTTTAGATGCTGCATGTGCAAGAAATTCTGGACAAAATTGGCTTTTCCCTTGTGCTAGGAACTAATTTTGTTTTAAAAATGTAAATTTATAAAATCCTCCTTCTTCTAAGCAAATTTAAAAAGTCACCTGCGAGCCTGCAATGTTTTAGAAACACAAGTTACAACAACAAAGGAGGAATTAATCCAACAGGATATGAATTCTATATGAAGAAAAATCTTGCTTTATACATAGTTTTATTTCTTTCATGTTCAAATCTCATTTTTAGGGTGGTTGAATAACCAGAAAAGAAGTGGAGAAAAACAACTAGTGGTTAAATAACCAGAAAAAAAGTGGGGGAAAAAGAACTTACAGAGCACAAAGCAGTTTTTTAAGCATTCCACCCATGATAATCCAATGTAATCTGCTGGAAATTTAACCTCTTATTAATAGGAAGGAGAAGCATGAGAAGAGTCTAAGAAAGCTGCTAATGAGGTTAATTTAGCACAGATTTTAATTACACCAACCCAGCCATTCCAAGCTGTTCTGCTGAGATCTGAGCAGAGTTTAGCTCCCAATGCACAACCTAAAGGGTAAAAAATGAGAAATAAAACAATGTGCCATCTTCTTAAATGACAAACAAGACATTTTCAAGACACATTGAACATTAAATAATGAATCTTGCAGAATGTTAAATCCTTCAAGTCCCATTTGAGACCCTCAGGGCTGGGCCAACCACCCTGGGAATGTCCCTCACGGAGGAGAGTTTGACCAATCCATGAGACCTTTAATTCTCAGCCATTAACTCTTTCTCAATGCCATTTTTCCCTGTACAATAATGAAGTTTGATGGGTTTATTTTTCCTTTTTTTTTTTTTAATATTTCTAAGCAGCTTTACTAGAATAAATCACAGCTTTGTTTTCAGAAGCAGCAAATGAGATCCATTTATTTTCCCAGATTCCACATCAGGCAGGATCAGGCACCTCCCTCTGAGGGGTGGGCACAGCCAAACCCATTCTTCTGAATCTGTTTCCCTGTTTATTTTTTCAAGGAAATTTCAACCTTTTGGTTAACCCAAGCTATCACACTTTTCTATTTGATTTTTCACATAATTTATAAGAAATGCTGAGACACTGTTGGGTCAAGCCAGCAGCTCTGCAGCCAAGGACATCAAGCATGATTTGTGCTGAATAATTCATTGTCAGAGACTTCTGCCTTGGCATCCCAGCCTGGAAAAGTCTGAAGGAACCTGGAAAAGCCTAAAGGAACCTGGAAAAGCCTGAAGGAACCTGGAAAAACCTGAAGGAACCTGGAAAAATTTGAAGGAAACCTGGAAAAGCCTGAAGGAAACTGGAAGAACTTGAAGGAACATGGAAAAACCTGAAGGAACCTGGAAAAGCCTGAAGGAAAAGCCTGAAGGAACATGAAAAAAACTAAAGGAAACTGGAAAAACTTGAAGGAACCTGGAAAAACCTGAAGGAACCTGGAAAAGCCTGGAGGAACCTGGAAAAAATTGAAGGAACCTGGAAAAGCCTGAAGGAAAAGCCTGAAGGAACATGGAAAAACCTGAAGGAACCTGGAAAAAATTAAAGGAACCTGGAAAAGCCTGAAGGAAACTGGAAGAACTTGAAGGAACATGGAAAAAACTGAAGGAAGCTGGAAAAACTTGAAGGAACCTGGAAAAACCTGAAGGAACCTGGAAAAATTTAAAGGAACCTGTAAAAGCCTGAAGGAACCTGGAAAAACCTGAAGGAACATGGAAAAACCTGAAGGAACGTGGAAAAACCTGAAGGAACCTGGAAAAACCTGAAGGAAAAGCCTGGAGGAACCTGGAAAAGCCTGAAGGAACCTGGAAAAACTTAAAGGAACCTGGAAAAGCCTGAAGGAGCCTGGAAAAACCTGAAGGAAAAACCTGAAGGAACCCAGAAAAGCCTGAAGGAAGCACAAACTCTGCATCCCAAGAGAAAAGGCGGCTCAGAAGGGAATTTATTTCTCTCTACCACCACCTGAAGGGAGGTTGGGGTCAGTTTTTCCCCAGGAATAGGAAAAGGACAAGAGGAAACAAGGACAAGAGGAAACGACCTCCAGTTCGTTGGGAGGTTCCAACCTGGAACTTGGTCCCCCTGCCAGGGGAAGTTTAGGTTGGATGTGATGGAAAATTTCTCCCCAGAAAGGGTTGTCCAAGCCTGGCACAGCTGTCCAGGGCAAGGGGGGAGTCCCCATTCCTGCAGGGATTTAAAAGCCCCGAGGATGTGGCATCCCAGAGATCCTTTCCAACCTAAAGAATTCTGTGACTCCACAAAAAAAGAAACCAACTTTGCTCTCCCAGACAGATTCCAAGGAAGAAGGAGGGTGCTGCATCCCAGCTTGGCTCCCACCACAGTGCCTGACCTTGCAGGCTGCAAAATCCAAATTCCTTGGGAGTGTGTGGTGAATAAACTGCTCCAGGCTGCCACGGTGGGGATGGGAGCAGGGATATTCATAGAGCATCAAGCTGTCATTCCCACAAAATCATGTTTTTTTAAACTAGAGGCGCTTCAGAAAGTGCCTTAAAACACAGCAATCTTTCAGACAATTTTCTCATGTTATAACATCCCGAAGGAGAAGGGATGAGGGCTGTGCTTGAGCTCTAAAGGACAGAGAAAAGGGCATTTGGAAAATCTGCAGTGCTGAAATCACCAACGTGGCAATTGCTGTTGGTAAAAGCTTGGAAACAAAGGAATAGGAAGCAAAGGAGTGGGGAATTTTGGAGCTCCGTGAATGTTTACTGCATTGAAGTGGGGAACTGGAGTGGGGAATTTTGGAGCTCTGTGAATGTTTACTGCATTGAAACCTCCCCATTAAACTCGGAGCACTCAAAGCTTTGGTTCATTTGCTCTCAAGTTTTATTCATTTAAACAACCCTTAAACCAAAATGGGATAGAACATAGTGAAGCACTGATGAAACTGGAGCCTGCCAAGTGGGAATTCTTCTTATCAGAGAATCACAGAATGGTTTGGGATGGAAGGGACCTGAAATCCCACCCAATCCCACCCCATCCATGGCAGGGACACCTCCCACTGTCCCAGGTGCTCCAGCCCCAGTGTCCAACCTGGCCTTGGGCACTGCCAGGGATCCAGGGGCAGCCCCAGCTGCTCTGGGAATCCCATCCCGGCTCCTCCTCATCCTCCAAGCCTGGAATCCCTTCCCAAATCCCATCTAACCCTGCCCTCTGTCCATTTGCAGCCATTCCCTGTGTCCTGTCCCTCCATCCCTTCTCCAGAGTCTCTCTCCATCTTTCCTGCAGCTCCTCCAGGCCACTCTGAGCTCACCCCAAAGCTTCTCCTCTCCAGGCTGGACAATCCCAATTCTCCAGCCTTTCCTCCCAGCAGAGCTCCTCCACCCCTCTGACCATCCTGGTGCCTCTCTGGAGTCATTCTTCAAACATTTCCATGAAAAACTCCAAAAAGTCCCATTTTCTCATGGAAGCCATGTTGCAGTTGGCACCTGCCTGTCCCTACCCTCAGCAGGGCACAGACACTCCTGAGCACCTCAGGTAACCCCAAATCCCATTTTCCAGGGAGGGAATAAATTCCTACCTAGCCTTGAAATCTGTTCTCTATTCTCCTAATCCCCACCTGATTTCTGGGATTGTTGCACCTAAAGCTCACCATGCAAATATTTCATTGAACTCCAAAGAAGCTGAAAAAGAAGAAGGAAGTGTTGTTCTTATTTCAGCCCCAGTGCCAAATTTCTTGCTTTATTAGTGATTGAAAGTATCAATTTTAATAGCACAATTATTGGTGATATAACTGCGGTTTATTATCTGTGGGTAGGACTTCAGCACCACTTTTAAAAATTATGCTTGTGCCTGGAAAATCTTCATAATTTCCTAATTAACATGCAGGATATTAAACAAATTTAAGCTTTTCAAGCTAATATTTTATGAAAGAGCAAGAGTGTCCCACAAAATAGCAATTAATTATTTAAATTACACCATTCATTTTAAGTAAAATAAATCTGGAAGATTCAATGGGAAATCAGAGAATATCCTGAAAAAATCATTTTAATAGAAGATGAAAGCAATTAAAACTATCTTTTAGCATTATTATGTTACACCAATTTACTTGCAGCTTGTACTAATTACTCCAGTCAGTGCATTCAGTAATGCAACAATATTATCACCAAAATCATTATAAATATTCACTTATTTTAAAGCTTTATTGACTCATTTTACCTCTTGTCTCTCCTACACTGATTTTCGCATTTCTTAATTTAAAATATTTTTAAATGCCATTAGTCCCTCATGAAAAAAAAAAAAAAACAAAAAAAAACAATAATTAGGGCAAAGCAAGGAGATTTCAAGAAAAAAACCCAAAAATGTCCCGAGGGCTGTCTGGTCAGTGCTGCTGCTCCTCTTTATCTCAACCCAGCAAGGAACAAACCCCTGGCACTGTGATTTTCCACACATTTTCTCTGTGTGTTCCTTGCAGCTCCAGCCTCATCCCCTGGCCCGGAGCAATCCTGGCTGTGAGTGATACAGGAACACCCAGAATGGGAGGCAAACTCCTGGAAAACTCCAAATATTCCATGGATGAGTGTGGGAATCAATCACATGGAGTCCATTTTCTTCATACTGGAGAAAAGTCCCATTCTTTATTCACATTTTTATCCGGTTTTACAGCCCTGGGTGTGACTCCCATTGGCCAGGAGCTCTCTTGCCAATCCCTTTATTGGGCAGTAACAAGTTGTTATCCTGTTTTTATTGGTCACTCCAACCCCAGTGTGTACATGCTGAAAAGTTGTTTGTGAGAGATAGTTTTCATTTTTCTAAGGGTGCACAAACAGTTTATCCAGGTGCTGCTTGTTTTTCCCCAGGAATGGATTGTTGTGTCAATGAACTGCTCACACCAGGATTGCTCCCACATGGGAACTTGAAAAATGCTGGATTTGACAAGCCCAGCCTCTGATTCCTTGATTTTATGACGCCTTTTTTTATGATTTTCCTACCTTACTGCAACAGGCAAGGATCCCACGGGGTTTGTTTGCTCTACAAACCCCTCTGGAGGTGTCCTGAGGGCTTCAGAGGATGCTCTGCTGCATCCACAGCCACTCCCTGCAGGGTTCTCACTTCCCTTTCCTCCCAGAACAGCCCAAGTTTAAGGTGAAAATGCAGAAATGGTTTGAGCACACAAAAGTGCAGAAAGTTTTCCAACGCTCAAAATCAAAAATTTTCAATTGAAATAATTAACTGGTTTGGGGATGCTCTTTTCTCCTGCTCCTTCGGGAAATTTTAGCTTTAAAAGGTTCCATTTGTTTCAGATCCTGCCTATTAATTAGAAAATTATGAAGATTGTTCATGGCCTTCCCCCCCCTTTTTTTACAAGCTGTTATTGGAACTGACCTCACACATCACTGAACATTAATTCATTTAAAATTTTAGCAATAACAGATCCATTTCCCAAAGTTTTGGGGTTAATGGTTTTTATTTTAGTGGATGCAGGCACATAATGCAGCTGGGAGTAGCTAATCCAATTGTCTTCCCCTCCAAGGTTTAATATTCCCCACATATTTTGGGAGATGTGGAATAACTGAGGAGTGAGCTGCACACACAACCACCAACCTCATCCCATCACAATTCCCTTCCCAGAAAACCACAACATCTCCAGGTAGGACTCAGCAAAAGAGCAGAATTTGTGGTTTTTGGGGACATTTACCCCAAATGTTGGTAAAGGATCTGATCCCTCCAAACTGAAATACTCCAACAGAAAAGTTGCCTTGATGATTTTCACCACCCCCAAAAAAGGCCACTTCCAACTGCTCAGGAAAAATGGGAGCAGGACATTTGGCACACCAGGAATGTGCCACCTTTCCCAGCTGAAACATCAAGTTGAATTCACCACTGGCAACCCCTATAAACAAAATAATTTCACATGGGGAATAAAACGCTGCAGCAGAACAAAACAAAACTGGAGCCTGACCCAATTTCACGTTCCCTCGGTGAAGTTTAGAGGGTAAAAAACAAAGAAACTTCTTTTAAGCCAAAAAAATAATGCAGAAAGTTAACAGGGAAACATTTAAATGGAAGTGGAATTAAATGGGAGATTTGGAACCATGCAAAAAAGCAGCTCAGCTCTTTAGGGTAATGGTGAAACATTGTCCCTCCAGGTGCTCTTAAAGGAATAAAGGCAGGAATGGAGCCATGAATCACCCACTAAAACATCCCAGCTCCAGAGCAGGGACAGCAGGGATGGAAAAGCAGCCAGATCCCAAAAACTCAATCATGCACGGGCTTTGTATTCATTAATTTTTTATGGTTAATTATTTATTAAATTTAGGGGCGGGAAATGGAGGTAGAATTTCATCAAAGAAATAACTTTAAGACATTTTGCTGTCTATACTGTGCCCCCCAAAAGGCAAAATCCTGGGGGAAGGAAGGAGGGAAGAGAAAAGGCAAAAGGGAGAAGGGAGAAGGGAAAAGGGAGAAGGGAAAAGGGAAAAGGGAAAAGGGAAAAGGGAAAAGGGAAAAGGGAAAAGGGAAAAGGGAAAAGGGAAAAGGGAAAAGGATCATAAACAAATTCCTTTGACATATCTACCAAACTGGGCCCTAAAGAGAAATATTCTTCAAAGTTTGACTGAAATTCATTCAGAAGAGAAGAAAACCTACCAGAGCAGGTGCACAAACCCTTGTAAGGCAAACACAGCCTCAGTTTCTTTGCTGTTCTTTGCAGTTCAAAATGTGAGGAGCTGAGTAAGCAGAACAAAAAATAAATAGTTAGTGAAATGCAGGAGGAAATGTGGTCAGCAGATCACTAAAGCAGCATTATTCACCTGGACTGACTATTTAGCTCAGTTAAATTCATGATCCATAAAATAGAGAGCAATAAAATCCATTTTTTTGTTGTTGTTGCAGTGTTGAATTAAAGTATCACTAATGCTTGAGAAAACATTGCTCTCACCCCGCCAGTGTTGTGGGTTTTTTAATCAGGAAGCTGAGCAATTGCAGGCTGTTATTTCCCCTTGACAAGTTTCAACCCAAGCCTCTTTCAATGCCCTGCTCCCTTAAAGACTCCCCTGAGTGCAGGAGGCCGAGCTCCAGCACCGAGACAGAGCTCCAAACTATGACACCACGAATTTGCAGGGTTTTTAAGCAAAGTTTTTTGGGTTTCAGCCCAAAGATGGGGCTGCAAATGGTGAAGGCAATCCCTGCCCCATTCCTGCCCTCCAGGACTGGGACATGGGCACAGATCCCTGGGGAAACTCCGAGCTGAGCGTGGTCTGTGGGGAGGAGAAGCAGCAGGACGGGGACCCTGGTGTCCCCTGTGCTCTCCTGCTGCTGGGGGACACGGCCCAGGGCTGGCCTTGGCTGGGATAATGCTTGGGCTCACTCCTGCAGAGCTTTTCTAACCCAAACCACTCCATGGGTGCTGCTCCTCAGCCCCTCTGAGGCTCCTCAGCCTCCCTGAGCTTGGCTCTGCAGCCAGGTCTGCAATTGTTTTCCAGGACATTCTGTGCTGACATTTCTGCTGGTATTTCCCCCCCTGCTCCCCCATTATCCAGAAAAATGCTGGAGATTCCCACTGGGAACCTTCAGCTGTGCCTCTGGAGCTGCCCCTGGAGCTGAGGAGATCCCACTGTGGGGCCAGATGCAGGCCTTTAAACTCTGAGTGGATTTATGGTGGATATTGGGATGAAATTCCTCCCTGGAAGATGAGGAGGGGCTGGATGGAATTCCCAGAGCAGCTGGGGCTGCCCCTGGATCCCTGGAAATGTCCAAGGCCAGGCTGGATGGGGCTGGGAGCAGCCTGGGACAGTGGAGGGTGTCCCTGCACATGGCAGGGGTGGAATGGGATGAGCTTTAAGGTCCCTTCCTGGCTAAAATCATTCTGTGATTCCATGATCCTTTCAACATGCAAAAAACTCACCCAGAAAAGTCCCAAAATTTCTCTAATCTTCACTGCTCAATGCCCTTTAACAAGCAGAGATCACTCTGTGATCTGGAAATGCAGGTATTTAATAAAGGCCCAATTCCTCCCAATAAATATCCTTTAAATCTGATTCTGGCCTCCTGCCTTTCCATCTCCAAAGCTGCTCCTGCAGCTCCATTAACCCCTGCACTCATTTCTGCATTAACTCCAGCGATCCTCTGAGCTGACTCCAGCCTTTCCTGAGAGCCCCCTGTGGAGCCCAAATGGAAGGAAACTCCTTATCCCTGAGAGCTGAATTGCAAATGAGGATGATTTAGGCAGAGCCAGGCCACGTGAAGAGGCTTTGAACTACAGGTGTCTGACGAGAGTTCTTTCGCTTTTCCTCCCACAGCTTCCAAGTCAAAATTCATCCATTTCTTCCCCCAGTAAAATTTACCTGACTGCTTCAGTCCTGGAGCTTTGGGAAGTGCTCCCACCTGCAGGCTGGGAAGGGTTTCCAAAGCAAATATCTGGGAAAAAATAGAAATAAAAATCAGTTTTTACCCAGCCTCTCCAACAGAACTTTGTTATAGCAACAACTCCACCACGTACAGGAGCAATTTGGTGCTGATGAGGTTTTGCTGTCTGCTCTCCATGGGTTTTTATTGGAAATTCCCTCTCTGGAGTCATTCCAATCCCACCTGGATGTGCTCCTGTGTAAGATGCTCTGGATGCAGAGGGGTTGGAGCCGACCAACCTCCAGAGGCCAATTCTTCAAACTCTGATTCCATGGCTGGAATTGGATTGACCCAGCATTCCTTGTTCCCAGATCCATCAGCTGCCAGCCTGGAATGAAACCTTTAAGGTCCCTTTCCCACCCAGACCAGTCTGGGATCCCACAAAAACCCCATTATTTCGTTAATAAGACAAACAGGGAATTTTCAGAGCACAACTACTGCCAAAATACATTAATTTTATCCCTTAGGTTGCAGCTGGATTTAGAAACTTGATGTTTGCCATCAGGATCCTGATGGATTCTACAGGTGGAAGAAACTTTGCATCCACCAAATGAGAAACTTCAGTGGCACAGAGGTTCCATAAACAAATATCACCCTGGTCACTAGCTAGGAGTGTCTGTTAGCTTTAATGCCTACCTGGCCCTTTACTGAAAACCACAGTAAAACAGGCAAAAATATCATTAAAATAAATACTTTCAGAATGAATAAAAAATGACTCAGCCACTTCAGCATCCCAATGAGGACAAATGACCTGTAAGTGTCATCTGCTGGCTGATAAAAGCAATTGAGCCAAAGTCAACAGAGCAAAGTGAGATGTAATTTAGTTTTTAGCATTTTTAGCATTCCTAGACCATCACAGCAGCAAGGAAAACACACAAATAAGGCTGTCATATCTCAAAAGCCAAAGAAATTAATTAATTAATGTCCTTAAAAGACACCTTGAGATCATTTTTAAAGGATTTCTTATCGTTAAATCCACTTAAATGGAAATGAAACAGCAAAGCCATGAAAATGGATAAACTTCAAACTATTTAATCCAGATATCATTTCAAAATGAATCTAAAACTTACCCCAAATGTCTTGAACAATAAACCAAAAATTCACTCTGGAAATTCGCTGTGAATCAGATTAATTCTGAGATTTCCACCTTTTAGTACAAGGAAAGAGAATGTCAGGCAAGCTCCCCTGTCCCAAAGTCCCAAAGGAACCCAACATTCCCCATAAATTTCTCCTCTTAACCATAACACTTGAGGATTTTATTACAGCCCAGCACAGGAGCCATTACTGTGTGGATTCCCTGTTAGGATCATATTTTAAATAACATTTTGTTCAGAGGGATTCAGACAGAGAATTCCTGATGAGCTCATCCACAGGCCCCAGGGATGCTGGATTTGGGCTGGATCAGCTCATCCCAGCAGGAGCCACTTCAGGTGCTCAGCCCATCCTTACCCAGAGCTCCCTGAGTGCTGGCACTTCAATGTTTTACAGGATAATGTTTTATTAGATGAGAGCTGCAAGAGCTGTAGAATCATTTCCCTTTTTTTTTTTTTTTTAATTTTATTTATTTTCCTCCTTGAATATTGAAGGAAATGTTAAATAACCAAGGAACCCTGTGGGCAGTGGAGCCCTGCCCTGACAGATGAACTCATTAAGGGGGAAGTTTATTTTAATGAACAAGAAGAGATTTTCAGGATAATTTTTAGGATAATTCGGGTATTTAAGAGGCAGCATCTCTGCTGAAGTGTTTTCCAAAAGTGTTTTCCAATAGGGTTTGGAAATCAGAGAGTCAGAGCTCCTTTTTCTGCACACCAACACTTCAGGAAGAGGCATTTGCTGTTTCCCAGCTCCCATTTAGCTCCAGCATATGTTCAGGTATTCCCTGTTGTGTTTTTACAGCCACAAACAGTAAACTACCCAAAGCCCTGAGGAGCAGAGGAACAGCCTGTGGGTTGTGTTTCATCCCAGAAATCACAGGGAACATAAATTAGTGAAGTCATCTGTGCCATTTATCCCCCTAATTGGCCTTCCCAAAAGGAAGCATTTTCCCTTTCCTCCTTTTAAGCTCCCCCAGCACCTCCTGGGTTTGGATGCAGACACACCATCCCTTAAAGAGGAATAATAAACCCCATAAATCAGATCTGCTCTAAAATGTCAGGAATTTGCACCCTGGTGCAAACCTGATCGTCAATGGTTTGTCCTTTCAGGCTGAGGAGCCAACATCCACATGCCCAGATTCCCATCTGGATATGCAAAATAAACCACGCTTCAGCCAATCCCTTTGGATCCTTCCCTGGCACTCTGAGCGCGGCCTCAGACCTCGCCGGGGTTGTGCAGGCTTGGCTCAAGATCCCAAAAAACCACCGAGAGCTCTTGGAATCACTTCCCTGAGCATCTGTCAAAGGGAAGGGAAAGCCTTTGCCATGATCTCTCAAAATTGCCCAGTCCAGCCTCTCTCAGGTTCCTGCAGCAAAAGATCCCAGGAAACCGCTGCAGAATGATTCCATGGCAGCTCAGAGGCTGCACTGCAACACTTTGTAAAGTATAAAGATTTTTATTTAATATTTTCTCTTTTTTTTTTTTTTAATTTCTGCCAATGCAGAACCAGGCCCACAGAGGTCTGCGAGTTTGTTTAAGCACCACTGCTTTTGCAATAAAGCTTTAACAGGCCCCATACCCCGGCTCTGACAAGGCAGACTTGGATTATTTGGAGCTGAGTGGTTTCTTTGTTCTCTCTTAGTAAGAGGTGTCACAGCCATCACAGCCTGGCTTGCATTAAACAGAGGGGAAATTTTGCACTTTTTATTCAGCTATTTAGAAAGATTTTCGATGGATGGAGGATTGGGAATGAAATAGAAAGAACAGTAAAATAAAAATAAGAGATAAGCCAGTAATTAAGACAGATACAAAAGAGGATTTCTTTACAGAAGTTATTAAAAATGTATTTCTACACCAACCATAAAATCATTCCAGAATGACCAGGAGGAGGGATCTGAAAATACAATTGCATAAATTCCTTTTTTCTCAATAATTAAGAAACCTGTTCAGGTGAAATAGGATCCTGTTCTTCCCTCATTTTAAACAAAATAAATAATTCCAAAGGACATCCAGAAGAAGCAAATTCACCCAAGGAGGTAACAGTGAGTAAGCCAGAGGAGGATGAGCAGGGCTGGACGTTTCATCAAACAAAAAGCTGCCAATTTGTGAGGTGTGGGCTCAAAACTCTGGAACTCCAGGCACCCACAACCGCTGCAAAATGAAGCTTTGTTCAATGGAAATTTGTAGAATTTAAACTACTAAAACTGGGGTTTAACACTGTGATCCAGCCTAGGAGCCAAGGAGGAGCCCATGGCCCCCAGAACAAAATTAAAACAAAACTGAAAAACGGTCATGGAAGTTAAAAACAGCCTCAGAAAGAAAATATCATCCCTGGAAATGCCATTTTCCACTGAATATTCAGGAAGTCTCCTCATGGTGCACGGGAGCTGTATCAGATCCAGCCCAAGAGGCTGCAATCAGAATTATTTTTACATGGAAAAAGTTTCTCCTTTGATATTTTTGAGGAGCACTGATAAAACACTTCAAAGAGCCACAGACTGTCCTGCTTGCCCTCCCTCCTCAACACCACAGTATTCCAAGAGCTGGAGAAGGGCAGGAAATCCCAATATTTTTTTTTTTTTTTTTCATTTTTATTTTTATTTTTATTTTCATTTTTAGCTGTCACTTCTATCTCTGCCTGGGATTAAGAAAATTTCTCCTTCTTCTTAGAAAAATGAAAGTAGCAGGAATAAAACTGCAGAATCAACAATCAGCACCAGCTCAGGGAATATTACAGAGAGAATCCATTTCCCAGAGGGATTAACAACAAAAAAAAGCAGGGATCAATATTGCCAGAGCCAAATTATCCAGTTGCATGCATTCACTCATTTGCTGCTCCTGCAGATAAATTTTAAAACTTAATTAATACAATTCCTCATTCCCAAATGTCTGCTGTGGATGGGCATCTTTCTAACTTCATCAAGAAAGGAATTTGAATGTGGCTCCTCCAAGCTTTAAAATCTTATTTTCAAGGATATTGTGGGAGATTTAGCAAATTATTTTGAAATTTGATTTTGTGTTTCTGAATGTATCAACAATCTTCATGGACTGGGAAATCAAAAAAAATCAAATTTATTAAAATCTGGCAACACTTATTTAAAAAACAACACATTCAAATCTCAAAGTCAAAAACATAAATCACAACGGTTCCATTTTTGTCACAATCAGGTCTCTCAACTAGAAAGAAGTTTATGTTCCAGGACAATCTTAATTTAAGGATTTTCCTACCACTTTTTCCCCTCACAAACTACTTTAAAAATACCGTGGAATTTATGGGTTGTTGATTGCACTTCTATTTACCTGAGGATGGTGATGCTTCCCAATTTAAAGAGCAAATTAACTACAGAGGAACAAAGTTTGCACCTAAATTAACTAAATTTTGTTCCCCAGATTTTTTTTGCTCCCATTTAATTATAGCTAGATTGTATCATTACTAAATTAAAGCCAAGCCAAATTACTTCTCCAATTCTTGCTCCAGGAATTAATATTCTTTGCCTTCCAGGAGCATTAAAATACAGAAAGTACTTGAAATTAAAGCTTTTTTAAAGTGCTCTTTACCTACTTCTAATTAAAACCATTCATCACTGGAATAACTTTTGGGTTTTCTTGGATTTGGGGGGCTGGTTTGGTTATTATTCTAATAAACATTCTAGGCTAAGCCTAATCTACTTAATTTTCAGCAAATCAGGGCCTTGTTTTCCTGGGATGAACCCTGAATCTTTGTAGGATCACGGAGTGGTTTGGGTGGGAATGGACCTGAAATCCCAATTCCATCTCAGCCCAGCCATGGCAGGGACACTTCCACCATCCCAGGTGCTCCAGCCCCAGTGTCCAGCCTGGCCCTGGGCCCTGCCAGGGATCCAGGGCAGCCCCAGCTGCTCTGGGGATCCCATCCCAGCCCCTGCCCACCCTCACAGGGAGGAATTCCCCCACAATACAGGGCTAATCATAATTATTGCATAATGACATCATTATACAGCGCAGAGTGTAACATTTCATACCAGGCCAGGCAGAGAGGAGGAGAAGAACTTTGAGAGAAACCAAATTCCACCAGGCTGGACCCTCCCAACTCCACTTCTGCTCTCCAGCACTGCAGCATTTCCACAAGAATGTGGGGGGGACTGGTGAGAAATATGGATTAAACTGCAAACTTCAATCCCACGGTTTGTGTCGGGTCTGTCTGTCTGTCTCTGCCCCGACACGGGCACGGTGGTTCTTGGGTGGCACGCGTTTCAAAGGACGAGTCTGGACTCTTCAGCTTTTCCATCTTCAGATTGTTTATTGTTTCTTATCTACAAAATTTTCTGTCTGCCCAACAGAGGTCTGATCTGCAAGGCAGCCAAGGGCACTCTGACCACCCACGGGGTGGTTGTGTCTTTTTATACTAAAATCTACGTACATAATATTTACCTTTATTTTCCAATGCTTTTCACCCGTGTTAGCAAGTGCACCCTCACCATAAACCAATCCCCAAGTGCCAACATCACCACAGAAGATGGAGGACAAGAAGAAGAAAGAAGAAGGACAAGACACGCCCTGATCCCTCCATCTTGTCTCCATAACCCCCCTGTACCAAAAACCTTAAAGTCTATATTTCACCCTCTAAATGTGTCCTTTTCACACCTTTCACTCTAAAGTGATTCTCATGCCCTCAAATTCTTGTCACTTCTGTGGATGGATCAAAATCAAGCCACCAAACACTCTTGGCAACATTCCAGGATTTCCGAGACCCCCAAGGGTTCTCCTGGCATCTCTGGACATCGGGAACGATGTGCTGAGATCCCACAGGTTTGCACCTGTGTTAAAACAGCCTCGATGGCACAACCCAGTGGGTTAAAATGCCACTAAAACCTGTTGGAAGCGTGCCCACGGGGGCTGAGTGCCACTGCTGTGCCACACCGTGTGCAGGGAGAGCTCCAAAGGCAGGGAGGGAATCCGTGGGAACCCTCAGCTGAAAACAAACAATATTGCTCACCAAATTATCATCTGCTTGGGAAGCTGCAGCCATTAATTGCTGCTGTGGCTTTGTGGGTTTAGGTTTTTAAACACAGCACCGGAGTGCTTAAAGATCCTCCTGATTAAATAATTCAAAATGTTTGCACTATATAACATGGTTGAAGGGGAGAGAAAATTCTGCTAAACACTTTGAATTCACAAGCAAGCACCTCATTAACATGCCCTGAAATCAAATATTTATTACCTTCTCCACTGTAATGAGCTCATTTAAGACAAATGTGAGAAAACCCCATCCTGTATTAAAGTTGGCAATGTTTTATTTATGGGCACTCTAATATTCACTTTAGGCCACACCAAAATATAAACACGTAATTAATATTTCATTAATGAGAAAACAAAATCTATTTCTCCAGCTTGTGCAGGCCCAGAAGAGGACAAAGCAGTTTTTGTGTGCTGTGATGCTGCACCCACGTTGCTCTGAGCTGGGAACAATCAACAATCAATTATTAAAATGATCTTTTCCCTCCCCTGAAAGGAACGCTGGGTGTTCCAGTGCCTGAACACCCTCTAGGGGAAGAATCTTTCCCTGATACCCAACCTAAACCTCCCCTGGCATAGCTCCAGCCATTCCAGAGGAGAACTCAGAGCCTGTCCCTGCTCCTCCCCTCTCGAGGAAGCTGCAGATACCAGCAAGTTTCCCCCTTGGAACTGAACATTCCAAGGGCCCTCAGCTGCTCCTCATCCTGCTGCCCCTCAGGACCCTTGGCCATCTTCAGTGACTCCTCTGGACACTCTCTAACAGTTGAACCTCTTTATTCTATTGCAGTGCCCAAAACTGCTCACAAGATTCCAGATGAGGTCACCCCAGTGCCCCCTATCCAGGACTCTCCTCCAGACAAAACCTTGGGTTTGCTTTTTCCCACATGGAGAAATGGGAGTGGGTTTGGGGCAGAGGGTGTGAGCTGCAGGGTTCATCACACATAAGGCTCTATTTCCCAAACTGGGCAGCAGATGAGCTGAAAGTTGTTCCCAAAGGCAGCGTCCCAAATTCACACAAGGGATGTTCACACACCCCAAATTCCTGCAGTTTTCCTACACTTATTTTTCCTTCCAGCAGCAATATCAGTAACTCCTCACTCTGGACAGTGGCCAGATAAACACTCACCACCACTTATCTACCCAGAATTGCTGGGTAATGCATTCATGAACAGGAAACCTCATGTAAATGCAAATTTTTCACCCCTCTCCTCCCGAGGATGTTGCCAGCAGCAGCAGCAGAGTTTGGGGTCAAGGAGCCTTTTCCCATTATTCCACCAGTCTTGGCGGGTGCATCTCAAACCCAGAGAATGAAATCCTCTCAGCTGCTGGGGTGTGATCCAAGCCCCTCTGGAGCAAGCTGTGATCCTGGAGCTGACTGCAACAAGCTCTGCTGGGCATCCCAGCCTCAGTGAGACCCCGAGTGCCCTCAGAATCCCTGAACGAGGAGCAGGACCAGGCCCTGGGTGCCACCTCCATCCCAGGCTGCTGGCACCCCTGGAACAGCCAAAGCTCTGGAGTGTGAGGATTTCTGAAGGAATTTTGAATGAGTTAGAGAGGGGATTTCTGAGCTGGTTTAGATGATGAGATTTGTTTTTCTTATTTTTTATATAGTATGAATCACATCTTCACTACATGGTTCAGAAGGTCTTAAGATTTTTAGTTATAAGATTTTCTTAAAGGATTAATTATCTAATTAAATACTGTTAATAAGGATATTTATGGTTTTGGCTTAATCTTTAAATATTTTGTTCAAGTGTCTCTCATTTCTGATTTTTTTTTGGGCCCAATCTCAGGGCTGTCCTTTTCCATCACAATTGGAATAAATAAATCTTGGAAGATTTGCAATGGGCAGGGACAACTTCTACTGTCCCAAGCTGCTCCAACCCCAATGTCCAACCTGGCCTTGGGCATTTCCAGGCATCCAGGGGCAGCCCCAGCTGCTCTGGGAATTCCATCCCAGCCCCTCCTCATCCTCCAGAGAGGAATTTCATCCCAATATCCACCATAAATCCACTCAGAGTTTAAAGCCCTGCATCTGGCCCCACAGTGGGATCTCCTCAGCTCCAGGGGCAGCTCCAGAGGCACAGCTGAAGGTTCCCAGTGGGAATCTCCAGCATTTTTCTGGATAATGGGGGAGCATGGGGGAAACACCAGCAGAAATGTCAGCACAGAATGTCCTGGAAAACAATTGCAGACCTGGCTGCAGAGCCAAGCTCAGCAAGGCTGAGGAGCCTCAGAGGGGCTGAGGAGCAGCACCCATGGAGTGGTTTGGGTTAGAAAAGCTCTCCAGGAGTGAGCCCAAGCATTATCCCAGCCAAGGCCAGCCCTGGGCCGTGTCCCCCAGGAGCAGGAGAGCACAGGGGACACCAGGGTCCCCGTCCTGCTGCTTCTCCTCCCCACAGACCGCGCTCAGCTCGGAGTTTCCCCAGGGATCTGTGCCCATGTCCCAGTCCTGGAGGGCAGGAATGGGGCAGGGATTGCCTTCACCATTTGCAGCCCCATCTTTGGGCTGAAACCCAAAAAACTTTGCTTAAAAACCCTGGAATTACACAAAATTCTTTGTGGATTCCTTCCCAGTATTCCACCCAACCCTGCCCTCTCTCCATGGGAACCCATTCCCCCTGCATGGAAATCTGAGCAGCCCTTGCAGCAGGAATCTTGCTGTGATTCCCAGATTTCTGAAGAAATGGTTGCATCTTCCATTCCTACAATGTGAATCTGATCTTTGACCCCACCAGGGCACAGCTTTTCAGCAAGACAAAAACCTGCAGCACCATTAAAGCAAAATGTCAGAATTCTGCCCATCACTCACTTGGTGAGAGATGCAGGTAAAGGGGGGAAAAATAAGGAAAAAAATCCTATAGACAGTTTGGACAGGATAAAAGCCTCTTGGCTTTGGAAATAAATGTCTGTGCTTCACCTCAATGCTTATTTGTGATAAATGTCCCAGCTTTGCCCCCACAGCATCCAGGGCAGGGCCATTATCCCCTGACAGGGTCCCATTCCATTGGCATTATCTTAGCAGGGACAATCTGATCCATCTGAAAAAAAAAAACCAAAATGCACAATTTTTCCATGAAGGTGACAAATACATGACAAAAGCACCACCCCCAGTGCAGCCCAGGGTGCAGTTTAACAATTCAGTGTACAAGGCTCACAAAACAGGGTGTAATTAGCTGCAATATTTGTGATGAGGTTCTTGCACACAAACAAGCGCTGCCACAATTCTTTGAAATGGATTTTTTCCCCTCAGGTTCCTCAAATCAAACCAGTGGCTTTACACCCATTATATTAACATAATGGTTTTTAATCACAATTATGCATAATCACAGAGTTTCTATTGCCTGGGAAAACATTTAGCACAGGTCTGCATCAGCTTTTGGCAAGAGAGGAAGGAAATGCATTTAGTGTAGCAAATGCAGCTAAAAATGCAATTTTATGCATGAATCAGTCCAACAGGATGCATGGTTTGGTGATCAGGCATGGTTTTAAGCTGGAGAAAAAAAAAAAAAAAAACAAAAAACAACATTTTAAACCCAATGAAAAATTCATTGTCCTTCAGGGTACATTTGACCATGGAACAATCTTCCAGAGGAGAGCTGGCAATTCAAGCTCTCAGGTCCTGAGAAAACCCTGGGAAGGATCTCTCTGAGCAAGTTCTAAGCAAGGTATTTATTATTATGATTTTCCCTTTTTATTCAAACCATTGGTGTTAGATATATATATATATTATTTGTATGTATATATATATATATTCTATATATATATATATTTTATATTCTTTATATTCTAACACCAAGCCATTGTTCCTAATAGAAAAAAAGCGCCCTTTTTGACCTAAAAAATATAAGGAGGGTGGGGAGGAAGCTAAAAATTCCATAAAATCCTCTGGACCCTCAGATATTGCCGCAGATTTATATAAAAAGTTCATAAATAGGAAAAAATATTAAATCCTTAAACTAATTAGAGAAGTGCCCTGCAGTTCATCTCCATCTCAACACCCACCACGCTGCCTCTTTCATCTTCTCCCAATTCTCCTCACAAGCTCTCAAGGTCTTCCTTCAAAAGCTGATGGGATCTGTTCACTTCTTTGAGCTCAGTTTTGTTCAGGAAGGTGTGAATTAAAATCAAAAGCCTCCAGGTAAGCAGGTTGCACATTGCCACACCTGCTGGAGCTGCTGGGATAACCCTCAAATTCATTTCTGAGTCTGCATCCAAATCCATCCGGAGCCATCAAACCCCCAAACCCATCAGATATAAAAGGTGGAGAATTCCTCTAACTTTAATTGTGGAGGTTTTTGGAAGACAAAAATCCCTCTTTTCTGGCCACAGCAAACATCCCCTGTGGTGGTGTTCACAGGGACCTGAGGATGAGGGAAGGGATGAGGATCTGACTCCATGTTTCAGAAGGTTTGATTTATTATTTTATGATATATATTATATTTAAACTATACTAAAAGAATAGAAGAAAGGATTTCATCAGAAGGCTGGCTAAGAATAGAAAAAGAATGATAACAAAAGCTTGTGACTGACTGTGACAGTCTGGACTGTGATTGGCCATTAATTAGAAACAACCACACGAGACCAATCCCAGATGCACCTGTTGCATTCCACAGCAGCAGATAATCATTGTTTGCATTTTGTTCCTGAGGCCTCTCAGCTTCTCACGAGAAAAAATCCTAAGGGAAGGATTTTTCATAAAATATCATGGCTTCATTCCCCCTCTGGAGAAGGCTGAGGGTCACAACCCAAGGGTGTCGAGTGAAGAACAGCCACAAACAACCCCAAATCCATCTGGCCTGGAAAGAATCTCTAATTCCTGCCCCACCAAGAATCATCACCAGAACCAAAGCAGGCTCCAAGTCCAAAAGCACCAGCCACCCTGATCTTCCTCAGGAGAAAGTGAGGAACACAACAGCAAAGAGTGGGATTGGGAACAGCCCAGGCCCGTGAAGGAGCGGGCACTGCAGAGCATCCAAACCACACACAAGGGGGGCAAAGAGCTGACAAAGGACCCTGCAACTCCAACTGAGCAGGAAAAACACCTTGAATCCCTTGAAAATCCCCTTTTATTTCCCTTAGAAACCTTCCTGAGACCCATACAGCGACATCTTCCAGCCTTCAACGAGGGACCACCATCTGTGGGTCTTCTGCTGAGCAATATTTCCTTACGTAAGAGGCACAGCCACATTCAAATTTAATCAGAGCGAGAGCAAATCAAGCAACAAACCAAATAAAGCTGCAGGAGCTTCTGTGGAAATAGCACATCCTGCCCATTTTTGACTGTAGCAATGTAAAGAGTTATTTCAAGTTAATTCCATTTGCTTTTCCGAGACTGCAAATCACAAACTCTCTCCCCATTTTTGTACTTTATCATCGTTTTGCTGCTCTTAAAATGACAGCAGTAATCCTTTCAATGTAATTAGTTACTGTTCAGAAAGAGCAGCCATAAAAACGTTGCTTTGCAAGAATTTCAATCAGAACACCAAAATAATATTAAATATTTTAGAAGAGTCACTTTGGATGTCAGGCCTCATTCAGAAATTGTTTTGAAAAATTCTGTTTGCTCACGTAGATTCAATAAAACCTTTCTGTTTATCATTTTAGCATAATGTCTATGAAAGAAAAGTGGAATTTAACATTCAACCACCACAAAAGAGAACCCAACCAGCTCATTTCTTCAAGGAGGAGTTTAGGTCTCACACCAAAATATTTTTAAATCAATCAAAATAAAACCAACTCTTCTTTTGGGATCCTTCCCTGATCCAATCACTTTAAAAAATTCTGTGTGTCAATCTCTCACCATCATTGTCCAGAGCAGCTGTGGCTGCCCCTGGAATGTCCAAGGCCAGGTTGGACATTGGGGCTTGGAGCAAACTGGGATGGTGGAGGTGGAACTGGATGAGCTTTAGGCTCCCTTCCAACCAAAACCATTCCATGATTCCATGATTCCCCAAACATTTTGCTGGATTCTTCCTTGCTGGGGGATATTTTAACTTAAATTAATGCAATGCTATGACAGAACTTGATGAGCTTGCAGGTCCCTTCCAACCCAAACCATTCCAGGACTCCTCAAGCATTTTACTGGGCTCTTCCTTGCTGGAGGTGTGGCATTCAGGCATCCCAGGACTAACTCCTGGATTCTAGGGCCACATCTGGAGTTACAGCCCACATCTGGAAGGGAACTGACCACACTTCATGGGGTAAAGAGGAGTTTTCCCACCCCCCTTCTATCCTGAAGGAGCATTCCCATTTTCTGGTCCCTCTGGGGAATCCCTGGAAGAAACAACAGAAAGGATTTTGCCAGATGTGACTGGCCATTCCTAAAACATAAAATGCCAAGGTCTGCAAAATCTGGGTTTATTCTAACCTAAATAAAAAGGTTTTATTAAAGGGGTTTTTTTTGGTTTTTTTTGTTTGTTTGTTGGTTGGTTTGGTTTGGTTTTGGTTTTTTGGGGTTTTTTTTGGTTTTTTTTAAAGGTTTTTATTTCCTACATTCTGGTGCATGATCACAGAATGTGGGTTCAAAAAGTCAACATTCATTGACAGAAGAGTAAATTCTACCTTTAGCCACAATTTAAGAGCAGGGGAAACCCAAACTGAGCCTCTGAGAAGAATAATTTCTTTTATTGCCGAATTTTCACTTTGTCCCTGGATTTCTTTTTCCCTGAATCCCAGTTTTCTTTCCCTTGGAAACAGCTCCAACATTCCCATTTGGAGCAGGCAGAGATGCCCATTGCCAACACCTTCTCTCCCAATTTTCCAGCTTTTAGTAGAGATGCAGCCATTAGAATAACTGTCCCCATTGTCACTGGAAAGTGACATCAACAACAAAATTGTGCTTCAAAAGCACTTCAAACCTTGGCCATATGTTTATAAATTTGGTTTTGCAAAATCTCCTCGAGTGGCACAAAAAAAAAAAAAAAAAGCTGCAGAATTTCAGAGTGGAAATGTGTCTCAGCACTCAGAACCTGCTTACATACACCTCTGATTTTGTGCTTATTTAGACCAAAAAAAAAATCTGATTTTCTCATTAGCACTGGGAGAAGTGTAGAGCAAACTGGATGCTGCCTAGCCACTATTTAGATTATTGCAATTTTACAGGATTCATTTGGGAATTTTTTCCCACAGGAAAGGCTCTTGAAGAAATGAAACCTCCAATTTGCCACCAGGTTCATCACAATGCCTTCATAATGAAAAGCTCCTTTTATTGCTCCGCTTAATGAAATCCAGCTATGAAATATATAATTCCACCAAACTTCTAGCAGGTATTAATTATCCAGTGGACAAAATTAAAGGAAAAAAAGAAAAAAACACTTGGAGAAATAAACAATAATCCCTAATCCAAAAGGCTCCAGTAAAATAAGACCCACAGGGATTTTAAGTTCAGTGTTAATTCAAATATTTATATCACAGCACATTTCTGTTGACATAAATTCAGTAGGTAATATTTTTCTCATTAAAAGTGGCCAAATCAAAATTTCCAAAGAAGCACCTGGATGCTGGGAGTACTTAAAAAAGGGTGGAGGCAGACTGAAAGTCCTGTTGGTGGATAATGGATGCACATAGGACACAACATTTAAAATAATCAAGCAGAGATTTCTTCTTTCTCCACTCTGCTGGAATTTCCTTTGCTGTTTATTTTCTACTCCCTCTACTAAAACCCTTTTTTTCCAGGCTACAAATGAATTTTTAACAGTCACTTTTCTCTAACATTCAAGCCTTTCTAGAAGACTTTAAAAAGCTTTTTTTTGTTGTTGTTCAAACTCCACCAGAACATTTTGTGTTCATCACTGGACTGGAGAGGAAGCAGATCAGGATTGCTGAAGGAAACCAAGAGCAAATGGAGAGAGAAGTGCTCATTGTCCACCTACATCCCAAACACCAGAATTTGGAAAGCTGAGACATTTAGATCTCACTCAGCAGCATCTTCCATGACCAGAAACAGAAAATTTTTGCAGAGGAAAAGTTAAATCAGCTCACAGTGATGCCACAACTGCAGGGGCTCTGTGTCACATTCAGGAGATGCTGTGAAATAAAGAGGTGCAGATTCCCAGCAAATCCATCAGCTGAGAGAGGAGTGGATTCTCTGATGTCAGTTCAGGACCTAAAATACCTCAAAATTAAGATTTGAGCATTGGAAGAAAACCCTTCCCCCCTCCCTTTGAGCTGGTCCTTGCGGGGTCATTAAATGGATTATCACAGGTGACATGAAAGTGCTAAAGTCAATTAAAGCTTATAAAAGATGTGGAGAAATCAGGTGGATTAACAACCTTGGAGAAGCAGGAACCCCCCAAAGGTGACAGAATTCTGAAATAAAGGGAATTAGAAAAATTAAATCTCATTCTTAAAAAAAAAAAAAATCTAAATTCATTATCAAAACATCCACCAAGCCATGTGTTTTCTCCTTGAAGTTCAGAGTTTGAAGGGGGAAAAGCAGCTTTATTTGGAGTAACAACTCCAACAAATCCCATTTGTGTCTAGGGAACAGTGGGGAAGCAGCAGAGCACAGCACAGGCAGGCACAGGAGGGAAAAGAGAAAGCACAGAAAGCAGAGCACTGCACCCCAGCCGCTGTCCTTCACCTTTCACCACGTCCAATTTTCCTTCCTCTGCTTTGAAATTTGACATCTGCAGTGGCAGCAGCTCAGAGGTGGCAGTGCCTTGTCAGGCCACACGTCGCTTGTCTTCACACAAACCCCATCAAGGCACTGCTTAAAATCTAAACATTATTGCTTGTTATTTAAATTTCCTATTCTTCAATTCAATATTGTATCAATAATAATGTTCTTCTTGCTTATTATTTAAATATCACTGATTTCTCCCAGCAGATTGCTATTGTTTTTATTTCCACGAGGCAAGGAGAGGCTGGATGTGCTGTGGCTCTTTGTTCTGAGCAGACATCACCTGCCTGCCGATATTTTGGGCTGACAAAAACCCTCACTGATCCCTTCCCACGTGCCACCAGGGGTTATCCTGGGCAGACACATCCATCATTCCCTGCCCACAGCTCCCATGGAGCTGCTGGCCACTGGATAAATGTCCTGGACACAGAGTTCCAGCATCTGTCCTGGTGTCACGGGGTGGGGCTCATTCCCCCAGAGGAAACTCGTTCTCCTGCAGCAAATGACACTGTAATGACAATCAATGCTGGAGCCATCTGGAACTGGGAGATGCTTTTCCTCAAGAGGATTTTTAAACTGCTTTGGAAGGGAGTTTGTTGTTACAGACTTTAGAAACCGCATGGCTCGTCTTCTGAAATATGAACAGGCAGCAGGAAGTTGGTGGGGTCTTAAAATAAAATAAAATCAAAGGTACTTTTGTAAAAAAAAAGAAAAAAAAAAGAAAATAGAAGGATGTTTCATTAAAAAGGGCATCACCTGTAATTCCTGCTCCCTGTAAGAAAAAACAAACAATATCCAGCTTTAAAAATAAATGTATGGCAGCTCTGGGAGCTGCACAGGGCAGTGGGAGATGAGTAAAATGGAACTGGAGCACGTGGGGTAAGAAAAATATCATTTCATTAAGGAATTAAAGATGACACAGGTGCCCAGAGCAGCTGTGGCTGCCCCTGGATCCCTGGATGTGTCCCAGGCCAGGCTGGACAGGGCTGGGAGCACCTGGGACAGTGGGAGGGGTCCCAGGAATGAGACCTTCAAGCTCCCTTCCAACCCAAGCATCCTGTGCCTGCCTCTGCAATCTGTTGCTCTTCCCATGCCAGCAGGAGAGATTTTCATGGCCAGAGATCCCAAGAATCCCCCAGGCACATGCAGAGGGCTCACAGGGGATTTTGGGGCACAGGGTGGTCCCTGCACCTTCTCCCCATCCTGGCTGGCTCTGGGAGGCTCCCAGAGCCTGAACCATGGGATGGATCAGTGCTTTTCCCAGATCCTGCAGGGCTGAGTTTGGAAGGAAAAGCAGCATTCCCAGAGCTGTGGGTGAGAGCTGTCCTGTCGCTGCAGGACATGAAATAACACCACGTGGATACGCAGCTTTCTGGTGGTAAAAAGAGAACTTTTCATTTCTGACTCCAACATTTATACATTTCTAAAAGTGGCAGTGGATTGGAGGGCAACAGTGCCACCTCTCCAACGACACTGAACAAACCAACACTCTATTAAATTTCTTCTATAAAAGAATGCAAAACAAAAAGTTATTTACAGAAAGCGTGCGAGAAAGTTCGTTACAAGAATGTAAACATCAGAAGGCTTAGAAAAAGCTTTAAAAAAACTTAAAAAAACCCAGGGTGACACTGTCCCAGTGCTGGCCCAGCCCCTGCCCTCCACACTGACCACAAACTCCTGGAGCCCCAGCCTGGCCCTCCCCAGGAGCTCGCTCTGCTCTGAAGGGCAGAGAAAGCAAGGCAAGGTCAGCACAGACAATGACATTTCTAAACTGAAAATGTAATTGCAGTTTCCCTCTGAGGCTGGTAAATACGCTCCCAGCTATAAATAGGCCCTTTCCATCGCTTTCAGAAGAAGCTTAATTAATTTATCAGTGATCACAGCAAATGCAGCTTCAGAACTCTGAGACACACTCAGCGCTGTCTCCTTGAGGTGTCCAGGGCCACGTCTCACCTGCCAAACAGGGACAGGGGAAGGCAGAGCCTCCTCTCCACCAAATCTCATCTTTCCCTGCAATTTAATAACCACTGTTAAGCTGTTTAATATGCACAGGTGGCTCTCCAGGTCCCCAGCAAAGATCTCCCCTGTGCAGGTACAGGATGCATTTTTTGCTGCTGGCTGACACAGCAGCAATAAAAGGTTGTTGGCATTCCAAGGATGCACTGGAGCCACTGGAGAAAAGATGGATACTGGGCAGGCCAGTCAGAGCTGGTTATGCAGAAGCAATTTCATGGGTGAGGAAAAGCAGAAGGGGCTTTAAGAATATTCTTAGGGATGCAATGAGCCGAGGACTCGGAGTTCAGAGCAGGTGCTGCTTTCTCAGCTCCTTGCTCCTTTCCTGGGAGCTGCTTTTCCCCAGTGGGATGCAGAGTGGGGGATGTGGGAGGCTGCTGGTGCCATTCCCAAGGGGCCAGGAAAGATGCTGTGCCTTGAAACGGGGTGAGGCTGTAAAACACCTTGGGTTGTGCTTAAAATCTCCTCATTTTACCACGTTTGCTCTGCAATTCCATGGAAACTGTGAGCAAAGAGAAAAAAAAATTCACTCTGTCTCAAAATTCTGCATTTTCATTAAATCCCCATTAAGCAGCTTCCATTTAAAGAAACAGCACTTATATTTTAAAAATTCACTGATTATTTTGCTTGTGAATCTCTTTTGGTTTTCCATGATACATAAAAGCAATTGGGGGGACAACAAGCTGGGTGTGAAGAAGTGGTAAAAATATAAAGTGGCATTTATAAAGAGTGCAGTAAACAACACTTGATTAATAACAGGTAATACCCCCCATTAATTGGTGAAGAGTGTTATGATGAATAATTCCTTCAGATTCTTAACAGAAAGGCTGGGAAATTAATCTTAGGAAAGATTGAATGGAATAGATGAAAAACAGCTGGGAAAGAAGCTTTGGAAAACTTTACCTGGGAGGTCACAAGAGGCCAGGGGGGACAAGCCCAGACCCCAAAGGGACTGAAGCCCTCGAGAGCTTCCAGAGCGGCTGGGGCTGCCTCAACCCGAGGGTAATTCACCTTTTGGCCTTTCTCCTTTCCTCCCCCTTCTGTTTGTTAATTATTTTTGGATTTGCCGAGTTCTCAGTAAAAGCGGGATGGGGAAGCCCTGCTGGATGTGCCCTCCCCACTGTGAGGCACAACTGAGCCCAGTCTGATCATCAAATTTTCAATGAATCATTATTAGAGAAAACTGCTCAGCCACTGCCCCAGCCCTCTCCAGGTGAACAAAATCCCTGCTGAGGCGCTAAAGGATGGATTTGAGCCCCATTTGCACACCTGGGTAGTGGATCCCTGTTAAATCCCGACCAAACATTGTGTTTGCCAGTTTAAACAGCTTTTCCCCCCCAAAATAAGCAGCCAGGATGAAGTTTACCCGCAGGCAGGAGGCTCCATTCACTCGAGCTCGACTCCAGGCTGGCTTTGATGGTTTAACAGGGATTTCCACGCTACACCCGGCCCTGACACAGGCAAGATTTCACCCTCTTTGCACTTCAAAGGCGCAGCTCTCCCGTCCCATTGTGCTCCCAGCTCCTCATCCCTCCAAATCCCACCGTGCAGCTTTAATCATCAGCCCGTGGCCAGCAGGGATCCTAAAAGGAGCTGGAAAAGCAGGATAGCTCAAAGGAAACACCAAGGGAACTGTCCTGCACAGCCTCCAGCATCATTCCCCCCCTCCAGGGCTGCACCTTCCCCATTTGAGTTGTTTTGAAGGGAAAAAAAGAAAAAAAAGAGGAAAACTTTCGAAGCTGACTCGGTGCTCTCGCTGCTGGATTCACACCAACCAAAGCTTTTACCACCGCCAAGATAATTGGGAATTTTGCAGCTGGTTGCACCCACTGAAGGCAGCTTTGCGATCCCAGCTTGTGAGGAATGGATTTGTAAAGAATTTTCCAAACTTGATAGAAAGCTCACACGGTTTTGTACATCTGTAAGGGCGTTGAGTTTTACATCCCTTATGTCTCACTCCTCATCAAGACTGATCATTAAATAAAACCTTTAGAACGCCTCTCATTGCCCTGCCTCTTTAAAAACTAAGAGAACCAACACCAGCTCACCAAGAATTTCTAGAGCTCCTGCCTGTTCCCAAAGCTGGGCTCAGGTAGTCTCAGCCCAGGGAAAACAGCTCCAGGTTACAGCCCTGGAAATGCCAGGCTGGGGGAAAAGCATCTGCTGCCCCTTGGGTGCTTTAGGCAGGAGCCCGAGTGAGGCAGGAAAAATTGGGGAAGGGAAAATGAAGGATTGGGGAAAGGGAAACGAAGGATTGGATGGAAGGAATTGGGTGATTTTTTTAAAAGAGCAATAATAAATAGGAAGGGGGGAAAGGGGAAGGGGGGAAAAGGGCAAGAAAGGGGCAAGAAAGGGGCAAGAAAGGGGCAAGAGGATGTAAAGAGAGATGTGCCCAACTCTCCCCAACACCAAGTCAGACATTCCTGAAAACAAAAGCCCCATCATTTCTCTCTGAACCAAGGAAAAAAGATCTGGATCTTCTCAGAGACCCCTCATGAGGAAATCCCTGGCCACCTCCCAGCACTGTCCCCCCTGGAATTCCATGGCAGTGGCCACAGACCATTCCACATCAGCCAGCTCCAGGAGGAACCACAGGCTCCAAAAACCCCTCTGGAACATCAAGGTGGCTGCATAAAATCACATCCCACACTGGACACAGGAGGAGGAGGAACACAGTGTTAGTTGATTTTTTCTAAGTTTTTGCTTTTAATCACTTATTCTACACATATTTATAAGTGCAAATAAGTGGCTGTTGTGCCAGCCAGGGAATGGCTGCATTTTCCTGGGATTTTGCTGGGTCAGGAAATAATGGATGGGTTTCCACAGCCCCAAATACAGGTGATAGATAAATACTTTGCCATCTCTCAAGAATAATTTAACAGCTTTCTCACATGTCCACTGGCTGAGTGGCAAATTATTTATTCAGTAATTTTCCTGAAAGGCATTACATACGTCTAATATATATAGTATAATATAATATAATATAATATAATATAATATAATATAATATAATATAATATATAGGATATAGGATATAGGATATATAATATAATGTAATATAATGTAATATAATGTAATATAATGTAATATAATATAATATAAATCATATAATATCAGTAATATAATATAATAATTAATATAATTATATCATATATAATATTATATCATATATATAATTATAATATATAATATATATATAATATTATATCATATATATATAATTATATATAATATAATTATATCAATCAAAGATTGAGAGACAAAAAACCATCAGCTCTTCTAAAGACTCATCCAGCACGCTGGAATTTTTTCCAGACCAAGTGATGAGGTTGGACAGGAGAATATTTGGGGTTTTTCCTCCTGCTAGGAAGAGCCCAGACAACCAAACCCAAAATAAGTCAAATAGCTCATGGCACAAATCAATCTCAATGGCTTCCTACATTTTCCAGGAGCAAGGAGAAGAGCCTTGACCCTAGCAGGCAAAAGTGGCAGGAAAATAAACCCGCTCCTGAGAGGCAGCTGACCTCCAGCCCTGCCCTTCCTGCAGCTGCCCCAGCCCCAGGCAGGGACACTTCTGAGTCACAGAGGGGGAAAGGAAATGAATCTGTCAGAGCAGTGACAGTGCTCAGATGAGAGCCAGAACTGGCATTTGTTCATCTGCCCTGCACCTCTCCCTTCCAGGGCTGGAGGATTTATCAAAATGCATATTTGACCCAAGAGACAAAATACTTAAGCCTTGCCCAAACCCCAGTTTTCTAATAAAGATTTGAGCTGGGATTTATTCTCACTTCTGTGAGAGCCTTTCCAGGGGACCTGAGCATCCCAAGACCTTTGGGGATTCAATTTTCCTTTCCATGAAGCAAGGCCAATATTTCATTTCAGGGAGGTGGTGCCACTTCAGCATTCAAACTGCAGAAAAACTTCACGTACAGGCTGGAGGAATCCTTTTAAAATCCATTTTGAAGCGCTGGCCCTTTGCTTTTGCCATTTAGCCCTGTTTAAAGAACATTTTCATTGAATTTAAAAGGAACAAACAGCAAAGGAGAGGTTTTGTTATCACTTTCCTCGATTTCACTGCTCACAGAGCATTTTGCCAGTCTGAAGGATGGACAAAAATTCCAAAAAAAAAGTGAAAAATCCCAACAAGGACAAGCCCAAGCCATAAATTCCAGGTGGGGAGCTCCAGTGGAGCACCCATTCCACTGGATAAATTGTGAACTGCACAGAAACATCCAAGAATTCCCCCACCCAACATCCAGCTGGAACAAAAAGTTTCTGTTCAAAGTAACCAGAAGCAGAATCCTGACAAAAATGAGTCTCCAGCCTTGCACATCTTGCAGAGAAATTAATGCATTATTCAAAGTGTGAGGCTCAGGCTTGGCTCCATCACTCAGAGCAGCAGCACAGGAGAAACGGGGATGCAGGAGGAAACATTTAAAGGTTTTATTGCTTCATTTAAAAGTAAAAAATTCCAAATCTAAATAAAATATGATTCCACCAGAAAAAAAAAAAAAAAAAAAAGAAAAGAAAAAAGCTATTTCTGCCACTGGCAGGTTTGGAAACAAATCTTTCAGCTGCTTAATTCACCTTCACCTGGAGAAGTTAATTATTGGTCAGGTACTGATGCTGGTGATTATTTAGAAATCTGGGAAATATTAGTAGCAAAAAAAGGAAAAAACATTCCCACATCAGCTTCTGACCTTCTCCTACTGTTTTCATTACAAAATCCTTCAAGCACAGACAGATTTTTCTCCTTTTCTAACAGGAATGAGGCTCATTTTCATGCCAGGCAGGGCTAATTCCTGAGCAAACGCCTAAAAACTTTCAGAACAAAAATGTTCATGCATAAAACCCAAATTCTTTGCACTCCTGTTTTGCATATGTTAGAATTAAATCCACATTAATGGATGGTTACCTAAATACGAATAACTCCAGGAAAAAGAAACAAAATTCCTTTGCAGTTTCATACCCTGAAATGCATTGGCAAAAATATAGAAAATAATTTACTTTAGTGGGCAGATATTTTGGCATCGTCACGTTGAGTACCAAGTCAGAGCTGAGGTAATTATTTTTCTTTATATAAACTGCACATTTAATCAATAAAAGGCCTTTTTTAATCCAAGATTCAGTACCAGTTCTCAGAACTCCTTTGTATCATGCAGGTATTTTTCTGTACATGGTGTCAGCAACTCCTGCAGATTCATGGGGTTTTAATTTATCCAACTGAAGGAATTTCAAAATTAATTTGACTTTGACCTAAGAAAGTTTTATTCTTATCTTTGACAGTAATAGAGAAGAACTCAGAGGGCCAAAATACAAAAGGGCAAGAAGGGTGGACTCCACATGAATTTTAATCATCTCACCCTTCTAGCTCATGACTTTAGGGATTATTCATAATTTTTTAAAGTTTTATGTTTGTGGACAAAGACAGATTATTCAGGTAATCAAGCTAACTCTGGCCCAGCCTTACTTTAAAAAAAAAAAAAAAAAAAAATTAACTTGATTCAGCCTCTAATGTTAAATAAACCCATAAGTACACTACAGGCATTTAACTCCCTGATTTTCAGATATCAAACATTTCAAAGTAATAAAACAATTCAGCAAATTTGCACCCAGTTACTTGCAACTGTAAAATTGGGGCTCTCATTTCATTCTTCAAGACCTTGAAAACAATATCACATTTCAGAACTGAAATGCAGGCTGACAAAAATGGCTTTTTAAAGCAAGGGAGAGAAGCAGGGTCTGAGCTCTCAGTAGGTTTATGTGATTGCAAGAGAGGAAACCACATAAATTACACTGCAGGATGAGGCCAACTAAGAAACACCATTTTTACCACATTTTCTTCATGTTACTAAGAAAAAAAATCCCTTTTTTGTCACTAATGGAACAATATCCCAACCTGTAAAGAAGGATAATGTAATTAATCCATAACTGCGTTAAATAATGTTTTTAGCACCAAAATATTGAGCTGGAGTCCTTAAGAAGCAAACACCTCGTGAAGCTGTGAGCAGCTACTCAAAGCAGCCACTCAGGCTTTGCTCCCTGCTCCGTTCCCTCCACATTTCCTTCTCCTCTCTCTGCAAATGCTTTTGAGCACAGACTCCTTAACACATTCCAGGAGAGTTTGCACTTTTGCATAAAACATGGGATTGCCAGGCACAGGGGCCTGCATGGTTCAGCGCGGCCGGGCAGGAGCCGTCGATTCATTCCCTCCCCACCTCAAACCCCTTCCTCACGCCGCCTGTCACCCAGGGCTGACACGTGTCACAGCCTGCCATTATCCACCCTGGCAACTCAAATGCCACCTGAAAGAGAGGAGAATACTGGAAATACTCCTGTGCACAGCTTGTTTTGTTCGCTGCGGCCTCCTCGCGGCCCGGAGCCGGCAGTCGCGAAAGCGACTCTGGGAATACAAAATCACTCTTGTATTAAAGATAAGGAAATGGAGCCGAGGTCAACAAGCAGCACCAGCATGATGAATCTCCACAGCTTGTTTTACACATCACTGGCTTTACTGCAGAATTTGGAGTTTGCTGCAATTTTTTTAGCAGGGGAAAAAGCAGCAAAACTGCTTTTCCCTCCCTAAGAAAAGGGGGAGTTGGTGTTATGGCCTGGTTAGGAAATTCTGGTTATCATTATCCACCCTGGCAACTCAAATGCCACCTGAAAGAGAGGAGAATACTGGAAATACTCCTGTGCACAGCTTGTTTTGTTCGCCACGGCCTCCTCGTGGCCCAGCAGTCGCGAAAACGACTCCGGGAATACAAAATCACTCTTGTATTAAAGATAAGGAAATGGAGCCGAGGTCAACAAGCAGCAGCAGCATGATGAATCTCCACAGCTTGTTTTACACATCACTGGGTTTACTGCAGAATTTGGAGTTTGCTGCAATTTTTTTAGCGGGGGAAAAAGCAGCAAAACTGCTTTTCCCTCCCTAAGAAAAGGGGGAGTTGGTGTTATGGCCTGGTTAGGAAATTCTCGTTATCATTATCCACCCTGGCAACTCAAATGCCACCTGAAAGAGAGGAGAATACTGGAAATACTCCTGTGCACAGCTTGTTTTGTTCGCTGCGGCCTCCTCGTGGCCCAGCAGTGGTGAAAACAACTCCAGGAATACAAAATCACTCTGCTATTAAAGATAAGGAAATGGAGCTGAGGTCAACAAGCAGCAGCAGCATGATGAATCTCCACAGCTTGTTTTACACATCACTGGATTTACTGCAGAATTTGGAGTTTGCTGCAATTTTTTCAGCGGGGAAAAAGCAGCAAAACTGCTTTTCCCTCCCCTAAAAAAGGAGGAGTCAGTGTTATGACCTGGTTAGGAAATTCTGGATGCTCTGCTTTTGGTTGTGGTGCTGCCATCATGGAAAAGATTGGAATGGATTTCACACAGCCTTTCGTGGTGAATATATAAAAATAATTGTATTTTCACCCTGCTTGTAGCAATGCTTTAAATTGCCCTCATGGGCTCAGGTATCCTCAGGTTGCCAAAAATCTCCAGTTAACCTGCAGCCCCAAACCTCTGTTAATCACCATTAACAGAAGTTTGGGGCTGCACAGTGACAAAACTGGGGGTGACAGCACCAGAAAACTGAAATAGAAAATAAATTCTCATTAGCGCATCATCTCAGTGAAGCCCTGTCCATGAGAAGTTTGGTCTTGCCTGTTCCCACCACCGTCCAAAGGACTGGGAGCAAGCAGCAAACCTAAAATGATCCTGTTTCAGGTGCATTTGGGCATCGTGGGTGGCTCTGTCCCACAGTTTGGAGCCCCTTCCTTTGCAGCTGAAAGCGTTGACAAAACCCTTGCTGACCTCAGGAAGGTTTCAAAGCTGAGAAATTACCCAGAAATTCCTTTTATCAGCTTTGTTCTTCTGATCCCACCGCTCTTTAAAGTTTTTATGCTCCTATCAGCTGAAATGATGGCTGTGAGTTCTGACCCGAATTTGCTCCTTCCTTTTAGTGTACAATTAAGTTGATAATAATACGAGACTTAGTACCCAGACTTTTTAAAATTCATCATCTTTTTTCTTCCTTGATGGGGTTTTATATCTCCAACACTGTCTGGGACATAAAACTCCTGGCACAGCTACTCTGAAATGTGTTGGCTGATCAGCATCCCACGTGTATTTTTCCAGAATTTCCACACACTCTTTCTAGCTCATGTTTTATTTAAAATTCATTTAATACAGCCCTTCATTACCTACCAAGGGCTTCCATGAAAATGTTCTGTTAACACATGGAATACCAGGCTTGTTTAGTAAATTATTTTATATTTCTTATACCGTGGAGCTCAGAGTAATTACACAAACAGTTTAAAATGTCTCCAGTGTAAGGAGGAATGTTGTCCTGTGTGGATTGTGCTGTTTGCACAGAGAGGAGCTGCTCACAAGAATCACTACACCCATGTTAACAGCAGGAAAAGTGGATTTCACACCTTTCTGAAACAAGGAATGGCTCCAGGGGATCTGCACAAACCCCAGATCAGCACAGACAGCATTTCACTGCACTCAGTAATTGTCTTTACTCAGCACAGCCCAGAGTTCTCCCTTAATGGAGAAGGAAGAATCCTTAATGGATTTCTTGACCCCGTGCCCTCACAGCCTTGTCCTGGATCCCAGAGATCCCATTTCCCTCCCTGGATCCCAGAAATCCCACAGGCCTGGAGCAGCTGCCTGAAAAGTTCTTGTTCTCCCAAAACCACCCAGCCACGAGAGCAGCGAGGTCACAGAGCTCTGCCCCAGCAGGATGAAAACTCTGCACACACCAGGCCAAAGGCAGCTCTGAACCCCAGACTGGTTTGGGGTGGAAGGGACCTCAAAACCCTCCAGTTCCACCCCCTGCCCTCAATTGTTCCAGAGACTCCCAGCCCCTTTCTCCTCACTGCACAAGGAGCTTTTACTCAATCAGGGCTGATAAAAAATTAAATCGTCGTTCTCCAAAGAATTAATAATCTGATTGGATTAGTCTGAGCTGTTACTGAGGTCTCAGTGCTGCCACTGAGTCAACAAGAATCATTTGATAAGATTCAATATGAGCTGAACATGGCTTTTGCCCCAAAATGATTATTAACTATCAGAATATTTATTACAGTTTATCTGCCCAGAATATTAAATCTGCCAGAGGGAAGGAATGACTGCAGGAGTCACTGTATGAATGAAAGCAACACATTTTTGGGTGTTTTTTTTTTAAATTCAGTGTCAGGCACTGAATGTCACAAGTCTCCATGATGTCCCTGACTCCTGGGCTTTGCATTTGAATTGCCAAAAAATAAATAAAGAAAGTGTGAACTCATCCAGCTCCGACAGCTCCGTATTGAGCACCCATCAGAGCTGAGATGCGTGTGCTGTTTATTCCAGCATGTGTTCAGAATAGATTTTGTTCCTGATAAACCAGTGACAGGACTGAGTGGAAAACAAGCTCAAGGAAAGTGAAACTTCTTTCCTCTAGTTAAACAATTTTGTGTCTCTCTGTCTTCCAGCACTGGCCTGTGACCTTGGGAAGGACAGCAACGTCCCAGCACAGCTATGAGAGCACAGAGCCCCTCTTTAATGTGACACAGAGCTGGATCTGAGATGAAAATGAAGAGTAAAAAGGCATTGCATTATCATTCCTGCCCTGATATCCCAAACATTCCATCTTGTGATCTCGGCTGCGTGCCTCTGATATTCCCAGAATACAGATCACAGGACAGAAAAGACAGAAAATATGGGAAAATGGTCTCAGCTTAATCTTGCAGGGCTGGTTAAAAAATACACTCCTGTAGGGAAATTTAGAAAAATTTAGGAATAGATATTTTTTCTTCTTTCTTATCCTCTCCTTACCTGTTAGGGGAGTGCAGCAGCTCATCCCTGAGGATGGAGAGGTGCCAGGCAGTGCTGCTCAGCCATCCAGGGCTTGGCCTTCAATGGAAATCTCTTTCCCTTGTGCTCCCAAAATCACCATGTTTGAACAGAAAACTCCACCTCTACCCCAGCTCCATCATTTTCTCAGGACACCCAACGCCAAGAGCTCAGAGACCACATTCTCTATAAACCTGATGAAACATCCACAGGGTAGCCTAAAAGCAGAAAATTCATGTCCTTATATTTATGTGAATTTACTGGGAGGGTGGGGAGGCCTTAGCACAGATTCCCAGAGCAGCTGGGGCTGCCCTGGACCCCTGGCAGTGCCCAAGGCCAGGCTGGACACTGGGGTTTGGAGCAGCCTGGGACAGTGGGAGGTGTCCCAATTCCCTTTGGAATTGGATGGGATTTAGGGTCCTTCCAGACTCAGCCTCTCTTCTCCTCCTGGAGGTTTTGTCCAGATGTCAGTGCCAGGCAGAGCCCAGGACTAAAGCTGGCTCTGTTTTGTGCCTCTTCCTCCTTTGTCTCCCAGCACAGCCCACGGTGACCTTGCACAATCACCTCAGCACTGCTGCTCAGCTCAGCTGACAATTAAAACAAGGGCTCCTGAAGAGAAGCCACGAAAGAAACCCTCCAAGGAAGTCAATCATATCCCACAAAATTACTCAAGCTGTAGCTCATCCTAACCCAATCTTATCCTGCTGTGTCTGTCCATTAAGGACGTTTCACTCTGCCTGTGACTCCAGCTAATAAAGGAATATTTCTTAGCCCTCCTCTCCTACTCAGGGTTACCTCTGTTGTCGTGGTGAGGGGTTTTTATTTCCACACATGGGGTTTGCTGTTGACCTGGCACCAGCTGGCCCAGCCAGAATTTTGAGTGTTTTATATAAAAATTACACTCTGAGGCTGCTCACAAGGGAAAGCTCCAGGAAAAGGCAAGGTTGGGATGCGGGGAGCAGAACTGCTGGGGCACCATAAATCAGCCTGGAGAGGAGAAAATTCAGGGTGACCTAATTGTGACCTTCCTGAAGGAGTTACAGGAGAGATGGAGAGAGACAACTAACAAGGGATGGAGTGCCAGGACAGGGGTAATGGCTTCACACAGACAGAGGGCAGGGATGGATGGGATATTAAAGAGAAATTGTTCCCTGGCAGGGTGGGCAGCCCTGGCACAGGGGCCCAGAGCAGCTGGGGCTGCCCCTGGATCCCTGAAGTGTCCAAGGCCAGGCTGGACAGGGCTTGGGGCCACCTGGATGGAATGGAATGGGATTTAAGGTTCCTTCCCACCCAAACCACCCCATGATTCTATAAAGATATAACACCCCACTAACAGTGGCAATCCCAAATATTTCTCCTCATGTGAGCTGAGCCTTAAGATCCCTTCCAACTCAAACCATTCTATAATTCCATGATTCAATCTCTGCTCCCGTTTGCTGTGGATGTGATAATTGATGTGATTTTAACTCTTTATCCAAAGGTAAGATCCTGGTTGACAATCAGCTCACAGTTCTCTCATGTAAAAAGTAGAAAAGACCCAAGTTTGATAAAAAGGGTTTGCTTGGGTTTGAGAAACAGAAACTGCACAGGCAAAGTGAATCAAAGAGCAGGACAGAGCCCTGCAAATGGGATATCCAAGGGAATTAGGAGCCAGCCCCCAAAATGCACACACCAATAGTTCCTACCACACAGAAATCAATTTATGGACAACGGGGAGTTTGACTTTAGTTATAAAGCTCAATCCACTAATTTGAGAGTTTAGGAAGAGAAACAGGGTCCATGTTATCGTCACTGGAAAATAAACATGACAGGGATGTTCCCTGGAAGCTGTTGAACTATAGCAAGTGTCAGGCTAAAATTTTTTTTTTTTTTTTTTGCCAGAAAGAAGTTTCAAATGTTTGGGAAAACCATTGACTTCCCAGTTTGTCCCCTTAAACCCTCCCTAAATAACAGTCCCACAGAGCACTGCCCATAGATGGAGCATTTTGGGGAAAAATTGGGTGGAACTGGCTCTGAGAGGGGCACTTGGTGATGTGGTTTAGTGGGAATTGTGGTATTTGGTCAAAGGCTGGACTCCTCCTGGAGGACTTTTCCAACCAAAATGAGTCCATGATCCTACAGCTGCTGCATCCCCACTCCCTGCACAATCCTGCTCCTCACTTCGGAAGGGTTTTCCCTCTCCAAATCCTCACATTTGGAATCCTCCTTCCACATCCTCAGTCTGTTTAGTGACTGTGCTGGAAATTTGGGAGGGCAGACAGAAAACAGCCATATTTCCTATAAAAAACCCTTCTGCTACCTGAAAACAAACAAACAAACAAAAAAAAAATAAAAACACCACAAAAACATTCTCCAGGGGAAAAAAAAAAAAATAAAAGGAGCTGGAGCAGCAGCTCTGCCTGGGTGCCCCAGGCTGGAGCAGGGAGCTCCTATTTAACTCCAGCTGATGTCGGTGTCAGCCACAGCAGCAGCAGAAATCACTGCAGGAGTTCTCAGGAGAGCTCCCTGCTCCTCTTATCATCCTCGGGCTCTGCAGGAACGCCGGGGCCCCGGATGGATTCCGGGCAGAAGGAGCACGGGGAAAGGCAGCAGCCCAAATCCCAATTTATCTCCCGCATCAGCACACAAAGGGAGGCTGCTCCTGCAGCCAGCACTGGCTTTAAAGGCTGACCAAGAATGCCATCTGCAGGCCTTTGTTACACATTTTTCCCAGCTAAATAAGTCCCCGGCAGTAGAAAGAAATCTAAAGTGAGTGCTCAGCACAGTGGATGTTAATATGACTTTCATATGCTAATGGGAAGTTCATTAAAAATAAACAAATACAAAAGGAAAATCCTTGGAACTCCTCACAAGAAAAAAAAAAAAAAAAAAGAAGAAAAAACTCAAAATCAAAGCCTACAGACCCTAAAATGCTGAATTTTTTATGGAATAACCTAGAGAGGATCATTATCATTACAGCTCTGTGTTCTGCATGCATATTTTATGAGGAAACTTTGTGCACAGACTTGGGAGGTTAGCAGTGCATTGCATTTTGTCTGCTGCTTGATTGAACCCAATGCAATGCCCTGAGGCATTGATTAAAATCAGGAAAGAGAGAAAAGCTACTCCAGTTAACCTCAGACTGCAACACTCCCAGGCTTTCCTGAAGAGCAGCTGGCAGGATTTTAGCCCCGCTCACTGAATTGTTGGATGGCAGCACCTAAATAGTCAGGAGTGGAATAATTCTGCCTTTTGCTCTGGTGATATTGTAAATCTTGGTGCCCACAGCCAGTAAAAAAACTTGAGGAAAATGTGGAGTTCTGCCAGTTTTAAGTAGAGCAAATAGGAAAAAAAAATTACAAAATAAAAGTGAGAAATAAAAACTCCGACTGTAAGAAATTCCAGCAAAGTTTTCCAGCAAAGTTCCAAAGCAATTCCTCATGAGATCCTCTGGAGGGTGTGGCTGATGTGGGCACACACAAAGTGCTCCAGTCTTAAGGAGATTCGAACTTCATGAAATGGAAGCAGAGAAAAACACTCCTGGACAACTGGGAGCAACAATGCAGGTGGGAATTGGTGCATGAGAGTGGCTCCAGCCATGCAGAGGAGTGCTAATGCCTCCCTTGCTAAGCCTGGATAAGAAGAAAATTCCAGATATTTGCATTTATCGGGAGGGAGATGACATGAAAATCAGCTACACAGGGAATACTGCACTAAAACCTCGGGGTGTGCAGTGTCCTGAGTTTTCATAGTGGTCGTAATCCACATTCCTCCAAGATACACAGAAATAAATGTATTTTATAACCTAAAGCTTTACCAATCACCCAATTTCTACTTGTTCTCCTCAAAAAGGGGAGGCACCAAAAACCTTCTCAGAGTTCCAGGGGTGCAGCTCACCCCTTACTGGCTCTTTCCCTCTGCAAAGGGGCACCAAAAAACGTAAAACACAAAGTTTAAATCTCACACAGAAGAAAAACCCTTCATTGCCACATTCTGCCTAAAACTATGAGATGATGGAAAGGATTAGGAGGGAAATACAGCAAAGAATTAAAAAAATCACACACCTGTAACCTCATGCAGTTCATCCTGCAGGAATACACTGATTTAAGCTGGGATTTAATTTAAAATACTGGTTTTTTCCTTTCCTCTTCCTTCCCCCACGTTCTCTCTTCTAATCTCAAATTATTGGAAATTATAATTATTCCAATTATTCCCAGCCAAACAACACCAAACTCACATTTTTTTCCATTTTATTATTCAGTCTGTACTGAATAATACAAACATTATATTATATATAATATATTGTATATATAATGTTATATAATATATATACATAATATTATATTATGTATATATATTATATTCTATTATATATATATTATATATTATATACATACACATTATATTTTATATATAAATATATTTAATACAAAACAAAAATAACATTTTTGTCAAACAAATTAATTCCCTCTAATTTGTTTGGGTTTGTTTTTTTTGACGATGTGGATTTATTAATTCTTTGAATTGCAGGCACTGCTGTTGGTTTAATTTTGTGAGCAGTGTTCTGTGATTACTCAGTGTTGTTATTCTACAAATAAAGCAAAGTGGCAAACTTATTGTTGGAGAACAATTTCCATACTTTTCCCCCCTAGGAACTTCAAAATGACATAAATATTTTATTACACAGAAAAAAAATCACTTTATTGTTTTTCTATATGCCATGTTTTCTGGAAAACGTGGCATGAGAACATTTCCTACACAAAATGCTCGTCCATGAGGATTCCCAGGCTTGCACCACATCCTAAATTTTCCCAATTTCAAGGCCAGTGCAAGAAGTGAACCTCAAGGTGCACAAAACAACTGGGATTTACTGCCAGGCCCCAAATAACCTTGGGATCATTCCTAAGCTTGGCCCAGAGGGTGTTTGATTCCCACTCTGATGGTGGCACTTTGGGGGCTTCTACTGCCACACAAAGCTTAAACAGGGGGGAAAGCTGCATTAATTGATGTGAGGTGAGCACAGGAGCAGCACACTCACTGCAGGTGAGGCAGGACTGTGATAAGGAGGAGCTGATGTGATCCTTTCCCAGTTTTCCTGGTCCAATCCCAGCTCAAACCCTCACCCATAGCCCAGGGGAGGAGGATTCTGTTCCAGCAGAGGAGCCCAAGCATTCCCTGTTTCACACTGCTCCCCAAGGGTGACTGAATAATTTTTTTTTAAATAATCTGCAGGAATAAATTTACCATTTTTACATGTATAATTAAGCAAGGAATCATTCCCTCTTCTTCTAAAGTTATTCTCCTGACAAGTTTTTTTTTCTGGGTGGTAAACACAAGTCCTGATAGTTGCTGGCACATTCCTACTTAAAAACTTAATCCATTCCTCTTTGAAGGTTAAGAAAATGCTAAGGAAAACAAGATATGAGGGCTTAGGTAAAGTGGGAGGTTCCAAATCACTGGAGCTCTGTTTATTACAGAGCTGGGCTGCTCCTGCAGCAGGAAAAAACAAGGATTTACCTGGGAGAGGCCAGGCACAGATTATGTGTAAAATTTTAACTGTACGTGTAATTTATCTCCAGCTGCCCCTTTGGTCACTTGAAGAGCAGGCAGCTAGCTAATTTCTTATTTTCTGATGTGTCTAGATGGAGAATAAAATCCTAAAGAAAAAAGTTTAAATGCAGTCAAACAACTGCAGACTTCAAAACAGAGATCACAGCAGAGGAGGAGAAATATTCCATTCCTCTGAGGTGTTTCACTCAATTCCTACCAAGTTTTCTCTCTTTGCAGAACTCAATTCCATCCATTATCCCTCTTTTTTTGTGAAGTCTTATTTTTTGGAACACTTTCCCAAATTAGAGCTTAATATTAGCGAGGTGCTCTCAGCTGCAGGCTGAGATAACGCTGTCATTTCTTGCAAAACGCACAAATTCTGAGCACGCCAGGAAGCAAAAGCAGTCAGGGTATTGTCACCCTTGGATAGGAAATCAGCAGAAAGTGGAGATTTACTTCACACTGAAGGATCTGAAGACCTTCTACTTCACTGGTGATGGTGGCACCATGTCAAGGGAAGGAAAGGGCTGAATATGTCAAAAAATCCAAGTTTTAGTTCCCCTAAGCAGATCTTGCACTTGTAAAGAAAATAGAACTAAATCCTCATTGAGTAAGAAGCTACCCTAAAGAAAAAAAAAATCCTTCAGACAACTTTCTCTGATTGCCTCAAGAGTGTCTCTTGTAGGAGTCATTATATTTAAATTTTCAGACCACTAGTGGCCATCTCACTACAAAATGCAAAAAGAAATAAAAAGCTTAATTACCAAATTATTGTATTACTCTGCATTAAAACCACACAAAAAGGAGTCTGCTCCTGAGATTTTCTGTGCCAAACTTCTCCAAGTTATTTATTCTGAACTACCCCAGAAATCTGTGAGGAAGAACAACCCTATTATTTATTTTTATCCTTTCCTTGCAGAAGTTATATTTTATTTCGTAGCATCCATCAGTCAAACCAGTCAAAAATGCTACTTGTTCTTTTTAATCTGACTGAAATACACTGGAGTTATGGGAACTAATAATAATTATTTTATTTCCACAAGATCAGAATCAGACATGTTGAGGAATAAAGAGCCAAACTCCAGTTCCTGAGTCCCTGAGATAGTGACACCAAGGACTTGGGTGAGATAAATTTTCTTTCCTGCTGCAGCTGAGATGCTCAAATCTGCCCAAGTGCTCCATGTGCCCAGATCCCTTCATTCCAGCACACATTTCCCAAATCCTACTTTGGACTGAAATTTTAAGACAAGCTCTGAAAAACCAATTAAATTACATTAAAAAAAAACATTTATTCTGTCCCTGAAAAAAAAAACCCCATGGATGGCAAGGACAGAATTGCACCTGGCCAGACCCTTCCCTAGTCAGCGCCTGGTGCAAGGAGGGGGATCTTCCCTGAAAACCAGACCATGCCTTTCTCCACCCTTTCTGGGAAAAAGGAGCCATCAGCACCAGCTGTAATTCCATAGGTTAGGAAAAACTATGGAAAGGCAACATGATGACCCAGGATTTAGGGAAGAGCTTTCCCTACCACCAAGCTGCAGAGAGCCATTCCAAATATCCCCTTGTCTTGGGCTGGAAATGCAAGCTGTGGTTTGGGGGTGTGTGTTCAATTCCCACCTGTCAGAGCTGGGGCAGTTTTCTGCTGTTCTTTGGGCAGTTTTCTTTATCTCTCCCACAGCCAATCCTCCCTCCAGGAGATCTCTGCTGTTCATGGGCCATTCATTATTAATTATCTCCTGTCCATGGCCAGTGAGTGTCCCTGCCGGGCTGATCCAATCCCATCATCCCATGGGGAGATGCTCCGCCCAGGGGAGGAGCCAAGCATTCCTACCTGGGTACAATCTGAGCTTTGGGACAGCACAGCAGCCTTTGCCCAGTGCATTGCCAGAGGAGCAGCTTCTGCTGCCCTGCATTGCCAGAGGGAGCCCAGGCCCATCTCCAGCAGCCCTGGAGCTGCAGAGGAAAACTCCCCCCTTGTGCAGGATCCCTGCTCCAGCAGAGCCACAGCTGGCACTGCAGGAGGGCTGAGCCCCCATGGGATGGGGCTGTGCCACCCCCCTGACACACAGGGGACAGGGCATGGTCTGACTCTGGCAGTGGTTTGTTTTCTATTACTGCATTTTAATTTTAATCTTATTTTTTCCCCAGTAAAGAACTGTTATTCCTATTCCCATATCTTTGCCTGAGAGCCCCTTAATTTCAAATTTATAATAATTCAGAGAGATGGGATTTACATTTTGCATTTCAGGAGAGGCTCCTGCCTTCCTTAGCAGACGCCTGGCTTTTCAAACAGACACCCCTCAAATGCACAGTCATGGGAAAGGTTTCATTCCAACTCACCAGGACCTGTCGTGCAGGATCCATGCCCTTCTCCAGCAGGTTTGCATGGATCATCTCGGGTGGGATGAGGGCACAAAGTGGCTGGAGGCTGATACAACCTCAGCTCCCAACAGCCTTCACCCACCTGCTCCTTTGGAAGTGCTCTTGTATCAAATTAATTGCCAGAACAATTAAGCAGAGCCCAGAGTGCTCATTCTTGGAGGGGAATGGATATTTAGGCTCTGCTATTATTGAGCTCTCGGAAAATTTCCCATAAGATTTCTTAGGGCAGGGATACAAGATCTGTTCCCTCCCAAAAACACAATAGCTGCAGCTGTGTTAACATGCTCAGAGGCACATTAATGATACTCCATTATTAAACAAGTTCAAAAAAAGAGCAAACTGTGCCAAAATCCCTTGGATTTCAGACTCCCTACAGAACCCCAGCTTTCTGCTGGCTGATGGCACCAGCTCTGAACCTCCCTGCCCTTTCCCACAGCCTGATTTCCATCAGGAACTCTCTTTTTTTTTTTCATCATGAAGGTCCCACAACCATTTGGTTCCACAACCAAATCCCACAACATCTCCAGTCCTGCTCAGTGCAGAATCCATGCCCTGCCCTGAAAATAGTCATGCAAGGTGATGAAGATGCTGGAAAAAAATCAGAGGTTTACCCAAAAAGCTGCAGAGAGGGGATGCCATGAGATGGACAGAGGAGTTTGGGAATTTCATTCTCTCCAAGGAAGGGGGTGAGATGCAGAGGGGGATAATGAACTCAGCACTGAGGGACACCCAGAATATTCAATGTTATCCCTGGGAAAAGCACAAAAATCCCAGCAGGACCCTTTCCAAGATCCCCATTACCACAGAATCACTGAGGTTGGAAAAGTCCCCCAAGATCCCCAAGTCCAAGCATTCCCCAGCACTGCCAAGGCCACGTCCCCAAGTGCCACAGCTGCACGTTTTTTTTAATTCTTCCAAGGACAGTGATTCCATCACTTCCCTGGACAGCCTCCTCCAAGGTTTTATTATTATTTATTTATTGTCTCCGAAATTCTGGGTCACATCACACCAGAGTGATCCTGAATCATAGGAGAGCTCCATCCATTTTAAACAGGGACATTAAACCCCAAGAATTTTTGGCTCACACTCCCACAACCTGATTTCTACCAGAATGATCCCAATACAAAAAAGCCCCATCACAGAATGAGGCAGGTTGGTAATGACCAACCATAAAACTCCATGTGGGAAGTGGGACGCCTCATCAACACCAGGCTCACCATCAAATAAATCAAAACAAACCCCAAACCATTTTATTTATAGTCCAGGAGAACAAACCCATTGACAGATGGCCATCCCAAGCACCAAGGATTTATCTCCATCCATAATGAAAAATATATGAACCTTCTGCTGCACAGCAGAGCAAAGAGGCTCCAACACCTGCTCCAAATTAGGAGGAGCCTGTAAACATTCCTGGAAATTGGAAAGGCCCCGTGCTTTAAGAAAGGGAGAGGTGCCATTGGCAGCTGCAGTAAATTGAGCAGTGAGAGAGAGAATTGTGTGATAAGCACTGGCACGGAGCTGATAAGGAAACAGAGTGGGCACAAAGCTAAAGCCCAGCACTGCAGAAATGCTGCCAGGTTGTGCCTTACAGACATCAATTAGCCCTGCAAATTGTGATTCCCACTGCACTGCCAACGTTTTCCATCCAGGCTTGGCGTTTTTCACAGCAAAATGGATCACTGGAATGGGCAAATGAGGAGAAACATCGGGAAGATTTGACCAAAAATGCTCGTCCAAGATGCAGCAAAAGCTCCCTGAATTTGATTTTAACCTGAATTTGATTTGAACCTCAGGGCTGTGTGTTGATGCAATTCCATCATCCTTCCAAGCCCGCTCCAGGGATGGATCCAAGCTCACGTCAGCAGCCAATAAAGCTGTCAGGGCCTTTTGCTGATTCCTCCCTCCCAGAAAAGCATCTGGAGCTGCTCAGGGCTCTCCTAACAAAGTGCTGACAAACCCTGTGTGATTCCAAGAGTTTTCCAAGAAAAATATATTCCAGTGGAAATTCAGTAAAATAGATCCACGCTGCCAGCAGGCCTCTCTCACTCTTGCATAATCCAGATTATTAAATCCATGTCCCAGCAAGCTAGAATAGGAAAATCCAGGGAGTTCCATGGGTTTGTGCACTCATTACCCAAAGGGAAAAATGAATTATTTTCTTATATGTTATAATTATATAATTATATAATTTTTATCTATGTATATATAATTATAAAGCTATAATTATGTAATATATAAATACGAATATATTAATATAAAATATATAATTTAATAATTAATATAATTTATATAAATATAAATATATACTATATATAAGTATATATAAATATATAATTATTATAAACCTGTAATTATACATAAATATAATACAAAAGAGAGCTCTGGCTGAAGGCCCAGTTCAGACTCTCAGCACTGGAAATGCCAGAGAAAAGGGTGAGAGAAGTCCTGGGATGTTAAGAACAAGGAGGGGGATGAGCATCCCTGGGCTGGGTCCATGGGGGGATAATCAGGACAGGAGGAGGCTGCTGCACCCTCACTGCCTCACAAAATACCCACACACACTTGCCAAGCTCCTTAGATCATTTTTTAGTGATAGTCATTGTAATAAAAAATGAATAAATCTTTAAACCTTGAGCTGGTTTTCACCAAACAGCCATAATTCCGTGTCCAGGAGATATTTTGCCTTACAATACACTTTTTTTTTGGTGGATTTATATTATTAGATTCGTGTTTGGTTTAATATTTCCACCACTGCCTCAACCAGCTCCAGGAAACAGCAACTCAACTCCTGGTTTTTGATTGTAACCAAGGAATAATGACAGGAAAAAAGCAAACTCCTGAGCTCAGATAAAACCAGTCGTTTAAAATTATTCTAAGACTCTTCCTGGAGCAGCCTGGGACGGTGGGAGGTGTCCCCACCCATGGCAGGAGTGGAACTGGATGAGTTTTCGGGTCCTTTCCAACACAAACCATTCCATTATTCCAAAGTTTTAACTTTGAATTTCAGTTTTCACCAGCTCGAGTTGAGGCCACCAACGTGAGTAAAAATAAAAAAAATCATCTCCAACACAAACCTGCAGCTCCTTGGCTAAATTCCCCAGCCTGGCTCTTCAAAGTCATTTAAAAATCCTTGGCTTTCTATTTTATGAACAGAAATTAATCTCAAAGACCTACTTTTCCAGCAGGAACATCAATATTTTATATTCTCCCTTTTCTGGAAAGATCCCAGGCTGATTTAGATGTTGTTTAGAGAAAAGTACCCAGCCTGTATTATATAATCTAAAATACCACCTTTGTCTCCAAGGGAACATCCCAGCTTAATCCAGAGCTCCAGAAAGAGCCTGGGAATTAAAGTTCCAACAAAACCCACTGTGGACAAAGCATTAAAATAAGGATAAATTCTGACCCTCTGATTTTTAATTTAACTACAAATGTTGGTGTTTCCTGCACACCACACACCCTCAAGGGGCCAAGAAAGGCCTTGGGACAGATAAAATTCCTGCAAAAAAGGAGAAAGGACAAATCCATTGGGAATGGTGCAAGAAAAATGGGCCTGAAGAGAAGCAGAGGATATTTAAGCAGGAAATGGGAATTTTTTTTTTCCTATATCTGAGTAGAGCCGATCAGAGGAACAGATTATTCAGGGATCTCCATCAGGAGAGGTTTCAGGATGGGTTAGACAAACACCAGGAAATCCCTCAGTTGTTGGGAAGAGGGGGGAAAAAAATCACTTTGAGTTTTTCCAGGTGCTTAACTCAACAACTTGCTTAAATCATTTGCATATTGTCACATTTTTAGCCAAAAATTAAAAAGGCCAAGTGACCCCAGTGCTGTAGAGAACAAAAAAATGGGATTATGAGCTCAGGAATTTGGGATTCCAGGCCTCCTGTCCTTCTCAGCAGCCCCATTGGATTTATTCCCATTCACACAAAATATCCCCCTCAGCAGCACAAAAATTTCCCCTTAATTTCCAAGAAATTCAGGAATTTCCCTCCTGGCCTTGCCAGTGCTTTCTCCTTCATCTCCAAGTGAATGCTACACGGTATTTTCTACATTATATTTTTATCCCTGTTTAATCTCTCCTCCTTTTTAAGTTTTATTTAATAGCAAACAGCTTGTCTCCTTAACAGCAAAGAGCAAAGTGACAGAAAACAAATTAGTTTCTAAATTTAAAAACTGTCCCGTTGCCACGACAACCAGAGCTCCACAATTACATAAAGCAAATAATACCTACTCGGAAGAGCAGAGCCAAAACTCCTTCTGGAAATGTAATTACATTGAAATAATCAACTAATCATTGTAAAGCACTCCAGAAAAACAGGGTTGGAGTGGCTTTATTTGGGAAAGGCCAAGACTCGTGGGTTTTCCTCAGGAAATGCATCCCAAGCAGGGAAATCTGCATTTTACTCATTATTAAAGGGTCATCCTTTAATCATAATAATGTCCTTTAATTCTTTATCCACTCACTCCTGACACCACCTCAGCAGCCCAAAATTTCATTTTCTGTGGTAAACAAACAGAAAAGTTTGGAGTTCCTTGCCCAGCGTTCCCAGTCCACTGCAGCTCCAAACCTCCCATTAATTTCCAGCCTCAATCGACTCAAACCTGGCTCCTGCCCCCTTGTCCAGCCCACAAAAACATCCTCAGAGCAGCTTCCCCTCCTTATTCGTGCCCCAATGTCCTGATGGGGAGCAGCCACCGCCCTTTGCGAGGAGGTCTCTGGTGTGGAGGTGACACTGAGGTGTTGGAAAGTCTCTTTTTCCCAGCCCTAAGATGAAAGAAGAAGTCAGGATTCCTCAGCTCTGGTTCTCAAGGTTATTTTTTCCTTATCTACTCCATTCTTTCTCTGACCTGCTGGGATCTGTCTGGCAGGTTGGATTGAGGCCCACTGACCACCCTCAGGGCAGTGTTACCTTTTTATACTAAGAGCTACCTGTACTTTATTTACAATAATTTTCCAATACCTATTACCTATGTTAGACAGTCTGTCTCTACCCTAAACCAATCCAGAAGTGCCACCATCACAGCAGAAGATGGAGGACAAGGAGAGGAAGAAGAAAGACAGGACATGCCCAGATTCCTCCATCTTGCCTCCTGAACCCCCATTCTAAAAACCCCAAAATTCTACTTTTCCACCCCGTGATAAATTCACTGTCATTCTACTCAAACCCTTGTGGCTTGTAACTCCTCACACACAGTTGGGAATTGTTTCCATGGGTTAAAAGCAAAGGCACAGGTGTCTGTGACTCTGTGCCAAGGCCTCTGAGCCCCCTGCCAGTCTCAAGTCCTCCAGTGTAAGAGCTGAAATGAGGGATGCAGGACTCCAGGGGCTCTCCAAAATTCAGTTTATTGTATCCAAAATGCAGTTTATTCCATCCAAGGTGTCACAGCAGCCCAGGGCCGTGGGTGACAGAGCTGTGCCCACAGCTGTCAGCTCCAGCTGCAGGCAGGCCTGCAGACCCTTTGGTTTTGGTCACAATGCATTATAGACTTTGCTTTGCTGAGCATCTCCATACAGTAGAACCAATCTATACCTGAACTATTATCTATAGCCTATCATAACTGCTATAATTACCATATTCATGTTACTGTTCTACAGTCACTAACAGTCTAACATTACTAACATTACAGTTTAAGCTGGAAGTTGTTTTTCAGTTTTCTTGCAGTGGAAAATTCTGAGACCTTTTTTCTACTTGCAGCTTTGCTGCCTTGTTTGCCTGTGCTCTCTTTCTGCTTGGTAAAAACATCTTCTTGTTTGGGGTGGGTTTATCCTTTGCTCTAAGCCATAAAAACCCTTCTAATTAACACACCCTTTGCCTCCTTGGTTATCCAGTGAGACTGGCTCAGCAATTCTTTTCTTCCGTATCAAAACTTGATTTAATTTTTATTCCTTTTTCAGATTTTACATTCAAAAAATCTTTCTGCCAAACACACATATCTGTGAGACTTCCTTGTCAAACTTTCATCCTTCCCAACACTCCAGGGCAGCCAGAGGAATTTCCTGGGTTCCATTTGCTCAGCTCCAGCTCAGAGCTGCTCCAGCCCTGCCATCCCAGGAGCTGCTGCATCCATCCCTATTCCCAGCTGAGCACAGGGAGCCACCATCCCACATTTTGGCTGCCTCACCAGCCTCTCTCACCATTAAAGGGGTCAAAAGCTTCCTGTGATCCAGGAAAAGCCCCAGAGTCCTGCTCATCCTGCGGGAATTCTTCTCATTGTTCTCCAGGACGTGACCCAAAGCTTGCACTACTCAATTTCCCCCTAATTCTATTATTGCAGGCTTGGAGGTCATCTAATCCTGCCTAATTAATCCAATCCTCCTCGGTGGCCAGGCTGACTCCCAGTTTTATGGCATCAGCAGATTTCATTTGCACGTTCTGACTTCTGGTGCCAAAGTCATTAAGGGAAATATGAAATAATGTTGGTCCAACACCAGTCCCCGAGAGCTCCACTGGCAGCTGCCCTCTTCCCACACAGCCCATTGTTCTCAGGCCTTTGCTCTGCTTCTGAGGCCCTGCAGAGCTTTCCTAATAAATCCAATTATCCCCTGTTTAACTAATAATTGGCTCCACAGAATCTCTGTTCCAGGATTCAGTGTGGGGAGACAAAATTGGCTTTGCCTGATCCTGCCCTGCCCAGATCCAGGGAAGGGATGGAAAAGCTGCCCTGGCATCTTTTAGGTGAGTGGGAACAGAGTTTGAGGGGAGAATTTCTGATTTATGCCATCCAGAGGGAAAAACTGGCTGTGGGGGCACTCTGACACATTTATACTGAAATCTCTGGGGCATTTTAGCTCCAAGGGCGGTCTAAAATCTCCAATTCTTTGACAGAGGAACACATTTCTCAGTTATTGGGGTTTTTAATCAAATAATGGGATCCTAATCACCCATCCAGTGCCACCCCCTGCCATGGGCAGGGACATTCCCACTGTCCCAATCCCAATCCAGCCTGGCCTTGGACATTTCCAGGGATGGAGCAGCCACAGCTGCTCTGGCACCTGTGCCAGGGCCTGCCCACCCTCCCAGCCAGGAATTCCATCCCAATACCCTATCTACATCTACTAAACCCATTGTATTTACAGAAATTAAAAGCATTTTTAATAAAAAGACCAACAAGAAAAAAAAAAAAAAAAACCAAACAAAAAAAACCAAAAAGAAGAACCCCAAGAAACCCAAACCAAAAATAAAACCCAAACCAAAAATAAAACCCAAACCAAAAATAACCAAACAAATAATCAACAACATTCCTACAGTAAAATTCCCACTACTAAAATATGGTTATGAGACATTTCCCAGCAGACTCCCTGGGGCAGAACAGGCACTCCCAAATGGATATTTCCAGGATTTCCTTTTCCAGAAGCGGCTCTGACTTCACTGAGGCAGCACCATGGATTCATCTCCCCCCTCCCTTTGAGACACTCCTCAGAAATCAATATTTCCTGGGTCTCAAGCTGTGAATACCTGCTCCAATAATTAACACACTCAGCAGGGAGCCTATTCCAAAGGTCATGTTTTAACAAAAATTGATTCACTTTTATCTCCTGCCTGTAAAATCTGAGACAAAATAACAAAACAATGGATTAACCAGTGCCTCTCTGCTGTTAGCACTAGAAAATGTTATTTGTTTTTCCAAGGAAATTACAGAAGCACCTTCAACTCATATTTCATGGGAAATTAATGCAGGATGCCACAGTGAAGGGAAAATAAGAGTTTTACCTGTTTGTTTGTAACCAAACCTATAGGAATGAAAGTGGGTTTGTGTTGCAGCAAATTTAAATTCTGCATTTCCCCTGGTGCAGAGGCAGGATTGTGTGGCCTTGCTTTTCCTGAGTTTTTGGAGGAATGCAGCTTTTAAAGCAAAGGAGATCCCTTTCCCCACAGTTCCACGCTGTGCAGCAGTAAAATTCCCTTTATTTGTCTTTCCTAAATATTTCCTGGCCAAGCAGGGCAGGGATGACACCTAAAAATTAATTCAGGTAGAGGGAAAATCATCCCTGAATGCAACTGGAATGAGAGTCAGCCCTCAGCCCAAATGGAAGCGTCCAGGCCTGGATGCTGCTCCAGGGGCACTCAGGAAAAGGAGAAAATTCAGTTTGCCAGGTTTATTTATGATCAGTGCCTCAATCACTGCCTGCCATCCTTCAGGAGGGAGACATCTCCCAGTTACACAGCGCAGATAAACTGATTTATTTGGGCTGAGCCTTGGCATTTGTCATCGTGGGCTTCATTTCACCACGGAGCAGGCAGGAACTGATGGCTGGGGAAAAAAAACAAAATCACTGCAAGGAAAAAGTGCAGAATTCTGGAAGGAGAATTTTAGTTTTCCTTTCACACCAAGACCTCCATTTCCAGGAGTTTGATTTCTCCTTTCTCTGCAGAGGCAAAGCCATGCTTCTGCTTGGAGGAGTTGGCAAGATTTGGCAACATTAGACTTTCATTTCAACATATTTAACTCCTAAGCACATAAACCCCAAAAAGTCTTTAGCAATGTTTGGACTTTCATTCAAATATATTTCATTCCTGAGAAAATTTTTAATAATCCCAAAAAGTCCTCAAAAGAGTGAAAATCCCATCTCAAATGTGATATTTTTTGAATACACTAAAACTCCAATTCCTAAATGCTTTTAAGTTGTATTTTGCTTAATTTCTCACAGAAAGGAGATTTCCACCCCCAGGACTTTCCCCTGGGTGGTTCTAATTGGGATCTCACACCAACACTTCAGTTCAGAGGGTCTGAGGATGTGAAACTGAAATTAATCCATTTTTACCCAGTTTTGGAGTATTTTTGGGAGTAAGATCTCAGGGGATCAGATTTTGATTCCCCACCTGGCCCTCGAAAAGACAAAGAAGAAGAAGAAAACCTTTCTGCATCTAAATTTAATTAAACTCTTCAGAAAGAGTTCCTGCACAAAAGAAAAATGCCCTGAAAATGAAAGAACTAAATAGGCATTAACAGGTTCATCTCCAAGAGGAAAAGCAAAATTTTTCAAGAGTGTGGGTAAAGACAAAATGCTCAGATTTTAGCCCTGAATTTCAATAATAATCAGATATTACCTTAAAATATTCCAATGGACTATTCACTTAAAATCCTACAAAACACCACAGTTTATGACCTATTACAGTGTAAACTTCAAAATGCAACAGGACCCTCGTAAAATTAATTAAGCCACAATCAGAGAATTAGAGAATCATTAAGATTGGAAAAGATCCCTAGATTCCTCAAGTCTGACCATTCACCAAGAAGATTTCAGGACATCCAGGTTTTGTTCCAACTCATTCTCTAAACCCAAGCCAATGATTTCAGCAAATCTTTTCCTGTCTCTGGCTGCTCCCTGCAATAATGGAAAAGATCTTTGCACCGAGGCAGCACTTGAAGGAAAACTCCAAATGCTCCAGGTTCTCCAAAGAAAATCAGCACCTCCACCTTAAAAAGGTGAGAAATTCCTGTGGAATCCGTCAAAGTGACAAACTGCTTTTAATGGAAGGAAAGAGCTGAGATCACCAATGGTTTTTTGGGATTTTTTTTTAAATAATAATAAGGTAACTTAAGAGAAAGAAGAAACAGGTGATTAATCAGAATAATTCAAGAGATCATTGCAAAGAGTAAACACTAAAATTCAATACTGAAATTCAATTTTTTTCATCAAATAATTGAGTCTTGGCAGCCAATAAACAAGCAGCAAACCTCATTCCTATCTGTAAAATAAAAATACACAGCTCATTTTCCCAGCAATTATTATTTCTAAAGGGGTCTTATTATTTTTTTTTAATTAGCTGGAAGACAAAGCACTTTTTTCTTGTAGAAATTACTCATTTTCTTAGGTGCACTTCCCACGTCATGGGTGTCACCTCTCTTTGGAAGAAATTGAGCTGTAAGAGGGAACATTCCTGGAACAGCACTTCCCTTTGCTCAGCCTGTAACCTCATAATTACCAAAAAAAACCCAAAAAAAATCACTTTGAAGCAGGAGAAGGGAGAGATGATGGAGGAAAAGCTGCTGGGTCGAGATTAATGAGCAGGGGCAGAGGGAGAGCACTGGCTGAGGTGTTTGTGAAACCCAAATATTCCCTGGATGCTGGGAATTTCACACTTTCTGTGCTGCCAGGCACTGAGCCCCAGGAGAACACTGCACTGGCCTGAGGGCCTGGAGGAGCTTCCAAAAGGGAATGGTGGAACTGGGATTGTGGGGGGGGAGTTTGGATAGAAATGTGTGATACCACAGGGTGGGAAACCCAGAGTTTAAGGGTTTAGAATATAATAGATAATAGGTTTAGAATGTAATAGATACAGCAAGAGAATATAGTAATATATTTGGCAAGATGGAGGTTTTAGGGTAGAGGCTGGTCCTTCTTCTCCTCCTTCCTTCCTTCTCCTTCCCCTTCCTTCTCCCTGGGTTTGGGTGGTTTTGTGTAATTGGACAAAAAGTCCCCATTGCCAGCAGGGGTGGTTGGGTATTGGGTTAAAAGTATAAATAATTGAGGTGTCATTTCTTAATTGGACAGTTTATCCTTAAAAGGCCTCGTAGAGAGAGAGAGATGGGGCTCCATTTTTAGCCTGTTAAAGTCAAATACTACAGAACTCACAATTTATGAGTCTGTGACATGGATAAGGACTAATAAACATCTGAGTCCCAACAAGAAATCCCATCTCTCACATTGAATCCTGACCTTGCCAAAAAAGAAGCAAAGACTCCACAGGACAGGACTGGGAATGTCCTCCAGGAAATGCCAGCACAAAACCCTTCAGCAGCCTCAAAACCACCCCAGGTTCTTAAAGGAAGAGCCCCACGAAAAACAAAATACAACAAGCAAAGCTCAATATTTTTGAGGCATTTTGTGGTTCCATTGCAATTTTCCACTGGTAAAAAAAAATTATCTATATCTAATCTATCACACAATAAATCCCTGGTGTCTTGTTCCAACTCTTCCTGCGTAGTTTGGAAAATAACTCAAATATTCTGGGCAGGAATTTGACTGATGAGATACAAGGTTAAGGGGCTTCTATTGTGTCTAAATGAAAGTAGAACTATAAAAGCAGGACAAATTTTAGCCTGGAGATTTGCTTTGCCTTATCCTGCGCTGGGGGTTGAGTAATAGGATCCCTATGGGTGGGAGGCAAGGCTCACCTCAATATTAAACAGGAAAAATCTGGATTATTGTGGCAAAGCCTAACCCTGCAGTCCAGGACAGCAGCTTTGAGTGACAGATTCTGGCACAGACCTCCCCAGCAAAGGATTTGCTATGCATGGGCCAGATCTTTCATCAGCATTTTACAAGTATTTTTATCTCATTGGCTTAATTTTTTAATGCTCTGTTTTTAAAATAAGGCCAAAAATGAGCACAATTGCATTCACCCATAGCCATGTGTTAGAGAAAAGGCAGATGCTTTATTGTAAATATTGGACCAAGCACAAAAGTCAGGTAAAAATCCCATTTGCATTTCACTCACCACACGAGCTCAGCTGCTGAGGAACCCTGGGATATTTTAATTTATCCTCCTTTCCCTGACCACAGAGCAAACCCTTTCCCTCACTGCTTTCTCCTATGCTCATCCACAGTGATGAGCACAGGGACAGAGAAACAGAATCCCTGCTCCAGACATGAATCCAAACCAAAGAGAAACAGGGTGAGAAAAGAAAGCAGAACTTGAAAAAGAAGATACATATACATATATATATATATATATATATATATTTTATTTTTTTAATGGTATTGAGCACACAAGCACAACTTCCCAAACTCCTGGAATCCAGCCCAGCCCTGGGGCTGCCCCAGGGGAATTTCAAACTCTCAGGGCTCTGACCCCCAACTGCAGCCAAGTCCTGCCCTGCAAACCCAGCACTATAAACTTTAATTAATTCATTTATAACAGCCTTGATTAAGGGCACGATCAAGGTCAAGTTGTTTGGGTTCTTTTAAAATCCCCACTCATTGTAAGGGGGCTGAGCAAGAGGATCTTTAAAACTCCTCTCCAAACCAAACTACTCTGTAATTAATAATTTATTTCATCCCTGCTCCTCATCAGCTTGAGTACACAGAAAAAAAATAAAATAAAATATATATATATACACCAAGACCCAAAAGCTGAAAGTATTAACACCATATATCCACTGCCTGCCGTTTTTATTCACACGCTTCAAGCCTGACAAACAGAATTATGAGGTTATTTTATTGCCTCATGAAAAATATATTTCAAAATCTATCTTGGTTACAACTTGCACTGACACAGTGTAGAAAGCTCCAACATACTTTAAATAATTTAAACCCCTGGTCTTACGGAGCATTAGGTTGGATGCTAAAATAAAATAAAAAAATAAAAATAATGAGTTTAACTACTTCCAGGGAGATGGGAAGGGAAGATTTCCATCATTAACCCATAGGAAGGAGATGAAGCAGAGACAAACCAGCCATAAAAGTTAAAAACCAGAAAAACTCTAAAATTTTTGAGTGAATTCATCCCCAGTGACAAAGTCAAAGAAGAAAAGGATATACAGGAGATACTGAGAGGGTCATGAAATATTTTTTAAAGCATTTCAGATCTTTTAGAAGCCAGTACTTCATTTTTAAAAAATTCAAATAAATAATCTGCTGTTGACAAGCAAATGAACCGGCCTTGCAGAAGTGTCTGGGTACAGAGCACATGGTGAGTTTAAACAAAAGTTTAAATAAAAGTTTACTTCTTTTATTCTTCTTAACTTCTTTTATTATTATTCTTTATATCTAAAAGTTGATCCTTTTCCACACCAGGAATTTGCACAGGAAAACCTGGATGGAAACATTCCCCACAGCAGCTGGGAAGGGGACAGAGGAGCAGGTGGAAATTTAAGGAGAAAAATGCCCTGGAAGCATCAAGAGGCTCTTAATGAACCCGACTGAAACAACAAAAAAAACCTCTGACTCACCAGAAAAGCACCTCAGGCCTTGCTTAGGTCTATTTTCTTTGCTATTTTTTAAATATCCATTTTTAGGGTGAAAGGACTGACCCTTAAACTGAAATATCTCCAAATACCCGGGAACAGCTGAAAGAATCCCCAACTCTGGCAAACCCAGAGCAATGAGAAATTGATTTTGAAGTTTCTCCATCAAAAAAACCCTGATGTTCCTCATCCAAGTGGCCCCAAAAGGCTCCTGGCACAAATCCAGGGAGGGGCTGAGAAAGTTCCTGCTATTTTTGATATTTTTGCCTCCGAGGACACAAAATTCAGGCTGGTTTGGCTTTGAGCTGCTGGAAATCGGAAGAGCAGAGTCTGAGCCTTGCTCTTTTCTGCTCCAAACCTTTCCTTAGCTGATCACACAGAATTTGAGGGTGGAAATGCATTGATTTAGAATTCCAGGGAATTTAATTCCAGGAAAAAAATGAATTTTCTGTGTCATGCACTTCCTCCCAGCTGGTTTTTTGTTGTTTGGTTGGTTCTGTGGGGTTTTTTTGCAGCATCATCTTTCTTTGAAGGCCAATGCAAATATCCTAAATGTGTGCTCAGGTACTGTCCCATTTCTGCAGCCTATTTTTGGCACTAAACAATTCTAAACAGGCTGATTGGCCTCAGCTTGTTGAGGAGAACAAGCTGGAAACAACAACAACAAAAAAGGTCTTTAATATCTAATTTAATTTTTATAACTCATTTTTTTTACCTATAAAATAACAAGTAGTTGTTATGACTGAATTCTGAAAATAATCATCCAGTATTTACTATTTATTCTGAAATTCTATTAATTCTGAAAATAATCATTCAGTATTTACTATTTATTCAGATCTATGCAAAAGCATCATATTATCTGAAAACTATGTGCACAAGATGGGATTTTTGACTTATTTCCTCAAGTCTGAGTGTCCCTCAATGCAAAGTACCAGGACTGGTCAAGATTGTCCTTTTTCAATCATTTTTCCCCAAAATAAAACTCTTCCTACAATGGTATTCAAGTATCACCTGGTGGCCTTAACTTTAGGATTTTTTTTCCCCTGATATATCATTCTTTATATTCTGTTTAATATCTTTATTACATTCAAAAAAAAACCAAAAATCCCATGTTGCCATCTCAAGAGAGCAGCAGCCAGAACCACTGTGCACTCTGTAAAAATGAAGCAAATCACCGTTTCATGAGACTAAATCACGTTATGAGAAAAAAAACTCTTTCCCATTATTAGTTGCCCCATAAATAAGGAAAGAACAATTAATCCTCCCAGCTCTCTGTGTGCCTGAAGTGGGATTTTTGTCAGAAGTGTAATTGGAATGACTCTGCCTGACACTCGGGCTCCATTATCTGGGAATTCATGGCTTTTACTAAAGGATTGCTAAAAATATTCACATTTTGCACGTTATCCCTGCACACCCGGGGACACAGATGGGGCTGGAGGGGAGTTAGAGGCACAAAGTGAGGGAATGTCACCCTGCCCAGCCAGGCTGTCATGGATAACCAGATCATTCCACGTTAGTTGACCCAAATTAAAGATAAAGGATTAGAGAAAACATCACTCTGGATGGTGGCACCCTCCAAATGTCCCCCTCTTGCAGCTGTTCTGAAATATTGACTTTGGGAGGGCACGAGCATCACTTTTCCAAGCTAAATTTATTCTGTTTGAGCCCACATAAAGCAGAGAAGGGAGACACCCTCAAGGAAATATCAATTATTTCTCTGAAAGGCAAAGCAGGATTAGGTTATTGCATTTATTTAGAGACAGACACCTGAGCTACATTATCTCAAAACTCAGAAGAGCAGAGAGTGAGAAGCACAAGATCATACAGATGCATGGTTTTAATTATTTCTGGTGAGACAAATTACAGTGGGACAAATTTTCAGGAGAGTTTAAAGGAGATTGCCTTCAAAGCTGCTTCAAAATCCAGGATCTTTTGGATGTCTCCCCATCATTAATAGCAGGAAGTCCTGCTGGCCAGAAGTAGGGTGGAAATCAAGGTGTGCAGGGCAAAAACTGATGGGGGGGAATAGGAAAAGGGGGAGAAAAAAAAAGGCAAAATCCCCTTGGTTTTCAGTGATTTCTGTCTGAGGTTGGGCATCAAGCACAGAGTGACACAAGAACTGAAGGTCCCCATTTACCAGATTCCTGTTGTTTTGTCTCCCCTTATGAAATGTTGACTTGTTTCATATTTAGACTGCAAATAATGGATATTTTATGAGGCTGTTCCATGGGTTTTGCCTCCAAGGCCAAAACAGCAAAGCTCAAACGCCCTCCTGGCCTCAGAGGTGACCCCCAGGCCCCACTCCCCAGAGCCAAGACCTTTCCAAACCCCTGTGCCATAAAAATGCATCATCAAAACTTCTGAATAAGTACAATTTCTTCTAAAATTAGAGCTGCTGGAGCAGGAAGGAGTATGAATATGAATAAAGGCCTCCTGCCCTGGTTTTAAGGTCGGGATCAGAGCAGTCTCATCAGGCCAGGTCACAGCCTGGCTGTCACTGCCACCTCCTGCTCAGCCACAAAAGGCAAAATGCCCCCAGAAAACAGAGCAATTAAGAGAGGATAAACAACCCAGCCATGTCTTCTTGGCCAGAAATAAATTACAGCAGTAAAGGAAATTAAAATATGCAGTGGTTGTTGAAGCTGAGGTGTCTGTAGGCTCTGAGGGCTGGGAAAATGGGACACAACAGAAGCGCACCTGAAATCCCCTGGCAGCGCTCCCTGAGCCTGTCCTTGAGCTAAATCAGTGCTCAGAAATGTGGGATTTGGGGCAAATCTCCCCCTGGAAAGGCACAGCTGCCAGGGCAGGGCTGAGCCCAGGATTCTGGCACTGCCAGGGGGATCCCACCTGGGGGCAGAGGATGGAGAGCCAGGGAGCAGGGCAGGAGCAGGGCAGGTTCCCAAAAATGCTACACAGGGAGGAAGAAGGGCTTGGATCAGGAGGTGGAAACAGGAGCAACACAGGAGGGAATCCTCCCTAACCAAAAAAAACAAACAAAAAACCAAACAAACCAAAAAAAAAAAAAAAAACACCACACACAACACCACCAAAAACAACACCACATGGGGAAAAAAAATGGGGAAAAAAAAAACACACACACAGGGGAAAAACACACACAAAATGGGAAAAAAACCCCCACACACAACAGGAAAAACACACACACACAACAGGAAAAAAAAACACCAGGAAAAAAAAAAAACAAAACAGGAAAAAAAAAAACAGGAAAAAAAAAAAAACAGGAAAAAAAAAACAGGAAAAAAAACCAGGAAAAAAAAACAGGAAAAAAAAAACAGGAAAAAAAAAGCAGGAAAAAAAAAAAAAACCAGGAAAAAAAAACCAGGAAAAAAAAACCAGGAAAAAAAAACAGGAAAAAAAAAACAGGAAAAAAAAAAACAGGGGGCAGTGGGAACAAGAAAGTGCCTTCAAGAGCCTGCCTGCTTAAAGCAGTGCCATGGGAGAGCTCTGGGAGAAAATTCCAATGGTTCTGTGCTCCCAGAGAACTCATCCTGCTCCCCCAGCACAGAAATCAGCTGCTCTAAGAGCCAGGGACATTTTGGGGTCATTCATCCTGCACCGCTCCTCACTATCAGTGCCTGAAGGGGTAAAATCCACCCAGGGAGAGAATTCTCATCCTTTGGGGCAGGCTGTGCTGCTGCCAGGCCCACACTGAGCTTGTTTGAGAGGAAGAGCATCCTTAAAGCTCCCCGTGGGTCCCCAGCCGTGCCAAACACTCAGGAGAGTTTAAAGGAAATTCAAAGTTCTGCCCCTAGGAACAGCTTCAGAGCACCCTCCAGCTCATGGGAATGAACAGGTGCCAGTTTTGGGGCTGATCTCCAGTGGAAAAGTGGCAAAGTCAATAAAAAACAGGCGTCAGGTCTGTCCTGTGAGCCTCAGCCGGGGTTAAATTTACCACAGGTGCAAGCTCAGCCTCTGAGTTCTCCCACTCTGCCTCTCCCCAGTATTACTTTGGAATCGTTCTAATTCCAACGCCACCCAACTCAGGATTTGGTAAAAAACGAAGAGGAACAACAGATTGAAACAGCACATTGACACCACAGATCGAATCACACACTGAAATCATTTTTATATTAAATATTTCTCTCACACCAAACACTGACAGGCTCCACTACTTAAAAATTGTTAAATTTTTTTTCCAGAATAATTCATCTGCCTTGAGCCTCGCTGTAAAGGAACATTACCCCTAAAGCACTTTGCTCAAGAAGTTGATATTTATGAGCCTGAATTCCCTCGGAATTCCAGCACCATGGAAAGCAGGGGTGTCCCTTGGCTTCCCTTGCTCCACACAAACCATCCCTGACCCTCAGACACTCCCAGAGCTGAGGGATTTCACATTTCCTGGCTGAAACAACTCCAGCTTCCCTGGAAAATTCCAAAGGCACCATCCCAGTGCTGTTTAATGCCAGAGCAGCTACAAAGGTATGAAGAGCTGAGTTAATACTCCAATATTTGGTGGTTTTTAGTACTTCTCACAATTTATTTCAGTGATGCATCCCTATCCATACCTGAAGCTGTTTATGAAGATGAGTTTCCATCTGGGATGGCTGTGTTGGGTCAATTTTGGGGCACAGATTTAACAAAATTCTTCAATTCTGCTTTTAATGTGACACGGACAGAAATTCAAGAGTTCTGTTGAGAAACGGGATGTGAGAGCCAGAATGGGGTTTCTTTTTCCAAGTGCTTTTCAAATCCCTTGTAAATGCTGATAGGCAAAATGAGGAGAATTTATGACAGCATAAAATAAAACCACCCTTCCCATAAAACTTGATTAGATTTATTGATTATCCAATAAAAACCTAGAGCTGGGCTTTAATAAGCTTCAATTAGGGTCCAAACTGAGAAGCATTTTGAGCTCCTCTCTTTCTGTAATCCTGCTCAAACCAGGGTGGAAAAGCAAAAATCAAGTCAGACTTTCAACATTGCTGGGTTTTCCAGTGATTCATGGATCATTGGGTGAACGCCCAGGGATAAATCCAGCCTGGGGGTGGAATCCATTCCCTGGATTTCAAACACAAAAAGTGTCCATGAGAAACCCACAGGTGAGGATGGGTTTGCAGAGTGTTTTCAAAGGTGACATTGACTTCCAAAGGAGCTCCATCTCAAGGAAAAGTGATTCCCACCGATCCCAGCACATCCTGGCTGGTGAGAATCCCTTGGGAATGCCCAGCAGTGGCTCCAGCACCCCAATCCCACTCCCACCTGCCCCAGACTCCAGCAAAGCAGCACAAAGAAAACAAAAACCCAACCAATTTTCCCAAAGGATAAATTCTTTCAGCCCCACTGAAGCTTTTCATGCTCCCAGCAGTGCTGATTTATTGGGATTGCTCTAGGAAGTTTCTCCAGCTGCAAAATCCCTGCACCTGACCAACGGGAACGATTTTTCCCTTCAGGATAAAAATGTTTTTGGGGATTTTTCAGCAGGCCTGGGAGCCCCCAAAGAGCTCCTGGGAGGATGAGTTACTGCAAGCAGCAAATGTTTCTCTGTTTAAATTAATCAGGGAGCAGTGAACAGCCGCAGCAGCTCCCAGGAGAAGCTCTGCAGGGTTTTTGTTTTCCTTGGCATCTGGGGAGATGGGTCGGGGCTGTGCTGGGGCAGTTCAGTGCCTTTTGAGGGCTTTCCCAACTTAAATCCAGGGTTCCACCCTGCCCCAGCACTCTGCAGATCCTTCTGAATAGTCTGAATATTCTACACCACATTTTGCCTGATGCATATTCAGCTTTTCTCTAAAGCAGCAAAAAAAAAAAAAAAAAAAAAAAAAAAAAAAAAAAAAAAAAAAAAAAATCACTATTTTCCCATGAAAACAGAGCAGAGCAGGACATTTCCTTACCCAATATTCCTGTGTCTATTATGGAGTAATATGGGCACATGAGCTAAAATCCAAATGTTTCCTGTGCTGAATTCAAACAATTCCAGATATTGCTGTCTGTGGGGTCACCTCAATCCTGGAGCTGTTGATATCCCTGTATTTACAATTATACCTTGTTTACTCAGAATAAACTCACTAAAACTGGTTTTATTTTCTGTCACTTTTTTGCTCAAGTGCTTCATTTTAGTTTTAAAATTACTTTGCAGGGCCTTGGCTGGGTTGAGTTTTTCTCCTTGATTACTCTTTTGGGCTGCCAAGAGATGCTGTAATTCCAATTATGTCACAGATGAATTGGGGCTCCATTGGGAACAGCAGCTCGTAATTTGGATTTATCTTTTTCTTTTAGGAAGGTTTTATGAGGAAAAAAAAAAAAAATTAGGCCCTTTTTTTTTCCCCCCCAAGTTATTTTCCTTAAAGTGACTGAGTCAATTAGAACCAATTGAGTGGAAAGATTTCAGCTGGAGGTAAACAGGGATAACAACAGCGATGAGGGAATGGGGAGATAAATTTGGAAAAAAGCTGTGGTGTGGCTGTTTAGAACTCTGATTACTGCTCCAAGAGCCTGGAGCTTAAAATACCTGAATATTGTGGCTTTCTGCACAGTTTTGGTGGCATTTTTGTGTCCACAGGTGGATCTGGAATGTCCAACCCATCCTTCAACACCACAGCTCCAAAGGTTCATTGCTCTGGCTGATCCCACAAATATTTTTATTCCAATTCCCCTCACACAGCTCAACATTATTTCCATATTTTGTAATGAGAGGAGGGTTTACAAGTAATTTTACATAATAAATTTATTGTTTATAAATCCATTGTAAAGAATAAATTTATGAAATTCTTCATAAACCCCAGTTGCCAATCTACCAGCAAACCCTTGCAGCTTCCCAGAATTTCCCTGAATTCCTCATCAAATAAATTAGGGATGGAGGTTTGGGGAACTCTCCTCTGTACAGGAAACCCTCATTTAAAAGCACAAATTGAATTTTCTGGCAAAGAGAACAGAGAGAGCAGAGCTCATCACAAAGATTCAGTTTTTAAGGATTAAAGTGACATCAACTCCCTCCCCCCTAAAATCACCTGGCCTTTGAGAGATAAGGATTAAATTGTATCAAACCTCCACCTGAGGGATGAAGAAAAATCTTCATTTTATTCTTTATTTTAAATAAATATGTATTATTTATTAAGCATTCTTGAGGTTATGCTTGAGTGAAGTATTAAGAGTTAAACCCCCATTTTAGGGCTTTTTTTGGGGCCAAAGTCCAGCCCAAAATCCAGATTTTACCCAGATTTTGTTATTCCTGCAGCTTCTCAGCTGGGAAAACGCACAAGACACAAAAGGAATTTAAATACAGAAATATGTAGGATTTTTAAATCAAAATAAACACACAGAGATGCCCCAATAAATAAACACCACTGTGGGCCCAAGCTTGGCCTTTCTAAGGCATCAAATCCTAAATGGACCCTCCCTAAGTGGAAGGGACAGGCTGGGAGTGTCCCCCCATCCCAAAATCCAGGAGCCCAGCCCTGAGGGGACAAAAAGAGCCCGAGGATGGGGTCACAGTGACTCCTGAGCAGGATCACAGCCCACCCATCCCATGCTATGGAAACCAACAATCCATCCATCCCACGCTATGGAAACCAACAATCCATCCATCCATCCATCCATCCATCCATCCATCCATCCCACGCTATGGAAACCAACAATCCATCCATCCCATGCTATGGAAACCAACAATCCATCCATCCATCCATCCATCCATCCATCCATCCATCCATCCCACGCTATGGAAACCAACAATCCATCCACCCATCCCATGCTATGGAAACCAACAATCCATCCATCCATCCATCCATCCATCCATCCATCCCACGCTATGGAAACCAACAATCCATCCATCCATCCCACCCTATGGAAACCAACAATCCATCCATCCATCCATCCCATGCTATGGAAACCAACAATCCATCCATCCATCCATCCCATGCTATGGAAACCAACAATCCATCCATCCATCCATCCATCCATCCATCCCATGCTATGGAAACCAACAATCCATCCATCCATCCCACCCTATGGAAAACAACAATCCATCCATCCATCCCACCCTATGGAAAACAACAATCCATCCATCCATCCATCCCATGCTATGGAAACCAACAATCCATCCCACCCTATGGAAAACAACAATCCATCCATCCATCCATCCCATGCTATGGAAACCAACAATCCATCCATCCATCCATCCATCCATCCATCCATCCATCCATCCCATGCTTTGGAAACCAACAAGCCATCCATCCATCCATCCCACCCTATGGAAAACCAACAATCCATCCACCCATCCCATGCTATGGAAACCAACAATCCATCCCACCCTATGGAAATAACCCATCCTTCCTATGGACACAATCCATCCATCTATCCCACCCTATGGAAAAAACAACCCATCCATCCATCCCACCCTATGGAAGCAATCCATCCCTCCTATGGACACAATCCATCTACCCTATGGAAACAACACATCCATCCCTCCCAGCCTATGGAAATGACGGCCCCTCCAGCCATCCATCACTTCCCATAAAAATAACCCATCCATCCCACCCTATGGAAACATCCCATCCATCCCAGCCTATGGAAACAATCCACCTCAGCCTATGGAAACCCTATCCCAGCCCCAAGGCCAGCTCCTCTCGTTTCCCAAGGAATTTCCGTGCGAATTCCCGGCTCGGTCGGTTCGCAGCGCCACATTGCCACCTGCTGTCCCTGCCGCGTCCCCAAAGCCGCCGGGAGCAGAGCCCGGCCGGGCTGGGCTGCTCCGAGCTCAAGCAGGACCCCGAGACAGCACTTTGCACACAAAGGTTTTGGTTAATTAATTAATTAATAGAGCTACAAGAGATGAGCTCCATGCGGCACCAGAGCTGCTCCATCACTCCCTGCTCAGAAGGAAAACCAGGAATGGTTTGGGGTGAGGGAAGGACAGGGAGGGGTAACAGGCAGGGCAGAGGCAATGTGGGGAAGTAAATTTATCACCAGAGTCGGGTGATGAGAAATAAAACTGATAATAATGAGAATAAACCAATTCCTCCCTTCTTCCCGGGCTCAGCCTCACTCCCAGCAGAGGGATCAGGGAATGGGGGCTGCAGGCAGCTCATCCCAGGTTTTCCCTCCTTCCTCCTCAGGGAGAGGGCTCCTCTCACCTCCCGGTTCTTCCCATGGGATCCCCCAGGGCTGATCCAGGGTCGATTCCCACGGGATCCCCTGGGGCTGAGCCAGGGTGGATTCCCATGGGATCCCCCGGGGATGATCCAGGGTGGATTCCCACGGGATCCCCCGGGGATGATCCAGGGTGGATTCCCACGGGATCCCCCAGGGCCGATCCAGGGTGGATTCCCACGGGATCCCCCGGGGCTGAGCCAGGGTCGATTCCCATGGGATCCCCCGGGGCCGATCCAGGGTGGATTCCCACGGGATCCCAGCCTCTGCCCTGCTGCTCTGTGGGGTCCTCCCAGGGCAGCAGAAGGATCTGTGCTCCTCCATGGACTGGATTCCAAAGGGATCTCAGCTCCTGCCCCCACAATTCCACATTCCTCTCTGCAGCTCCACTGTTTCCCCCCGCCTAAAAATTCCCCAAACCTTTATCCCAGACACTCAGCCTTGTCCAACAACGGGCCCAGTGCCATTGGCTCCATGGGACACAAAGGAAGATCCTGGCAGAGAAATCCCCCCACTCCCAAATCCTTGCCCCACAAGGACACAGTCGGATGCAGAGTCCCAAAAGCCAGCCCAGGAATTAACCCTGGCACACCAGGTGAGCTGTGCACGGCTGCACTGCTGCTCAAACAGCTCCTTCCACCCCAGCAGATCCATCCCTGCACCATCAATCCCAGCCCTGCAGCTCACAAAACATCTTGTTTTATCAGCCACACGCCCAACATGAGTTTTTAAGTTCTCCTGGGGCGCTGCCCTGAGTTCTCTGCAGCAGATTCACCCTGCAAGCACAGCCCAGCACCTCCTGCTGCAAACACCCTCCGCAGCTCTCCCTGAAAATCCTGCAGAAAAGCCCATCAAACACAGGTTTAAGGTGGGAAGAAGCCAGCTGGAACCTGGGTCTTAATGATTGTGGAAAAAAAAATACTCTTGTAAAATTCCACTAAGTCTCCTAGGCATAGAAAGTGGGAAAAAAAATTAAAAATCAACCTAACCCTTTTTTCTTTCCTCAGGAGCACCAACAGAACATGAGGAAAACAAGGCATGAGGCTGTCCTTGCTAATCCAGGCCTAAGTTGCAGCCTGCTCCACAGACATTAATCCTCCCTGCAGCTCCCAGCAGCAGCTCAGGAGGGAGCAAACAGATGGACAATGACTTATCATTGGAGAGACTTGGATCAGCAAGTTAGAAATTCAGATTTCCACAGGAAAAGCAAGTTAGTCATCCAAACAAATGGATATGCCCTTGGGAGATGAAAAATCTGGATAGCAATGGAGCTAAAATAAAACCTTAAAAAAAATAAAGGCTGTTAGTTTGCAGAGGGGAGAAATAAAGTGAATATGAGGAGAAAAGAGCCACACAAAGCACAGACAACTCTGCTAAATGCTTTTTATAATTTTTTTTTTTGTGGGGCCACATTTATAACACAAGGAAATAAAGACTGCTCTGACAAACACTGAATAGATTTGTCTCTGTAGCATCCAGGGCCATATATTTGTGTTTTTCCCCAATAATTCCCATCAAAAGGTGTTTTTCCTCCTTTCAAAAGGGAAAACCTTTCAGCAACCAAACAGCTGCAAGCAAAGCCACAGAATTCAAAAAAAAAAAAAAAAAACTAAGGCACATTTTAGCTGAAATGTGGGAACTTGGAGCAGGATATTGTATTTGCAACCCTGGTTAGAATCAATGAAATCCATCCATTTTCATCCAAATAAAAAAAAATAAAAAATAAATTTAAAAAAAAAAAGCAGAACCAGGGGCTTACCTGGGACAGGGAATGGAAATCCAGAATAGCAGGAGCTGAGTGAGGATCCAGCCTTTAATCAGCCAAGAGCAGCTCCCTGATCCCAAATAAGTACAGAATCCCCACCTGGCCCCTATTATCCCTTTGGTTAAGCACCCCAATCCCTCAGGCTGCACAGTGGGATTTGTCCTGGGGCAAACACAGCTCAGCTGGAGAATTCCTGATGGCAGCAGTGGCTTGGGGACACCTGGAAAAACCCAGGGCAGGAAGCACAGGCAGACACCAGGTTCTGCTGCTGATGTTCCTCTGGTTCAGAAACACAGCCCTGCTCCTAAAATCACAGAATTGAGTGCTAACCTGTGGAATATTTGATTAAAAACATGGAGAACACCACAAAATGGGTGTTTTTATGGCTTTGGAATAATTTTTCATAATTACTGACAAGAGCTGCTGGCCTGATTGGAACCCTGAGCATTTATTGTCTTCTACCAGTGTCAAAATGCTTCGCTGCAGCCTGAAGAGGGGACAGTTTTGCCAAACAAAATAAAAGCAGGAGTGAAAGGCAACAAATATTTTGGCTTTTTTTTTTTTAGCAAGGCTCCATCATGAGACAAAGAACATCCTCAATCAATCCATTGTCATTCTGCCACAGCATGAAAAATGAGGAAAAACAGCTCAAAAATGAGGAATTTTTTTTTTATTCTTCAATATTTTTAAGGTGGAAACCAGCTTGGATTAAGGTTTTCTGGTCAAATGGTCTCTGTGAGGCTTTTTAAACGTTCCCACAAATCCTCTGAGCCATCACAGGGAGTTCCAAAGTCTGTTCTTGGTGCCTCCTCCTCCTCCCAGCAGCCCAAGGATGAGCCCTCAGCATCAGAAGCTCAGAACCTGGTGGTCTGAGTGGACCAGTAAAGCTAAATATTCATCTCTCAGCTACTTTTGAAAGTTTCAGATTTATTTTTGTTTAAGAACAAGATTTAGGAGGGTTTTTTGCGCTGACAGAATACTCTTTTACACAATGCTTTATGTAATTCATGACCAAGACTAAAGCACTAAATAATACTGATTCAAGGATAAAAGAGCTTTAAATCTTTTCAGGTGATTTCAAGGAACCCTCTGCTCATGTTCCCATCTGGCTGATCCCAAGAATCAGATAAGGATGATCCCAAAGATGATCCCACAGCATCAGAGGCTCAGAACCTCCTGGTGGTCTGAGTAGGCCAATAAAGTAAAATATTCATCTCTCAGCTACTTTTGAAAGTTTCAGATTTATTTTTGTTTAAGAACAAGATTTAGGAGGGTTTTTTACACTGATCTAATATTCTTTTAGACCAAGACTAAAGCACTAAATAATACTGATTCAAGGATAAAGGAGCTTTAAATCTTTTCAGGTGATTTCAAGGAACCTACTGCTCATTTTCCCATCTGGCTGAGCTCTATAAATCAAACCCTGGCATTTTTATCAAAATCAGATGTGATCAGAACTGATTCCTAGAGGGAGCCTGGGCCATGCAAGGACTGCAGGAGCTGGGAAGGAGTTTAATTCCATGATTTGAATATTCTAATTACAAACTGTGCTGGGAGATGCCCTCCCCGTACTGGTCCTGTTGGTGCTTGGACAACGGGCAAAGGATGCATGACTTCTACTAATCCATGCCTTGCAAATATCAACATTCTTGTTAAAACCTCACAAAAATAACACCTAAACCAAGGCGCTGCCCTTTTCTCCTCTCACACCCAGAGGGAAAAGACGTTCCTCGGGGTTATGAGCTCACAGAAGGACCTCAAAACCATCGGGGTAGAGCAGGAACCCCGTGAAGACGCTGTCGTCCTCTGCGCCGGCGTAGAGCCCGTTCCAGTCCTTGCCAGCCTCCAGCCACACTTGGTCACCCACCCTGAGCTTGAGGATGGTCAGGAAGGAGGCCTGGTCGATGTCCTGGCCGTAGAGGGTGTCCCTGGCCTTGGCCACCCTCCTGCTGCTGGCCACGAGGCTGAGGCGCGCGGGGCGGCCGCGCACGGTGACGTGGTAGGAGAAGACGTAGGCCCCGGCCACGCTGCAGTTGAACTTGCCCGTGGCGGGGTCGTAGTCGCGGCGCTCGTCGAACCACACGCGGTCAAACCTGATGGGCACGTTGGGAGGAGGGAAGGGCCGCGACAGCCCCACGCTGAAGGCCGAGCGTGGCGCCTTGGGGACGTCCCCGCGGGCGCCCTTGGCCCCGCGGGAGCCTTTCCTGCCCGGGGCACCGCGGCCGCCCTTGGCGCCGGGCTCGCCCTTGGGCCCGCCGGGGCCTGCCACGCCCGCGGGGCCCACGTCCCCTTTGTCGCCCTTGTGGCCCTGCTCGCCCTTCTCTCCCTGCTTGCCGGGCACCCCCCGCGTGCCCTCGGTGCCCGTGTCCCCCTTGCTGCCCTTCTCGCCCTTGGTGCCCCCTTCCCCTCTGTCCCCCTTGGCCCCTCTGCCCCCTGGCTCCCCACAGTACCCCTTCTCCCCCGTGTCCCCCTTTTCTCCCTTGTCCCCCTGTTCTCCGCCCGCTCCCGGCTCTCCGGGGTCCCCCCTGTCCCCTTTGTCTCCTTTGGTGCCGTTGTCACAGGTGTCCCCTTTAGCCCCCTTTTGTCCCTTCAGTCCAGGGAAGCCGTAGCTGCCCTTGTTGCCTTTGGCTCCAGCTTCACCTGGGGGGGGAAAATGAAGATTAAAACCAATAAAACAGATTAAAACCAATAAAAAAGAAGGTTAAACCAAATAAAATTGGATTGCTCTGGAGATGGAAGGACCATCCAAAGGGGTTGGTCGTTCCATGCTGTTGTAAAACCCAGAGCAGAGGGAAAGGTCAGAGCAATCCTGGATTTTCCAGAGCAATCCTGGATTTTCCAGACCTACCTTGCAGCCCAGGTTTCCCTGGATAACCGGGGCTTCCACTTGCTCCTCGCTCCCCTTGCTCCCCTTTTCCTCCTAGGACATTGCAGCATTGATTAATTAATGAATTCATTGGTGCTGGTGCCTGCAGCGCAGCAAACACCACACCCTGCTGGGACTGTCTGTGTGTGTCCCTCACTTCGTTAATAAAAGAGACCTGAGCAATGTGGGGTTTGAGGAAACACCTCCAGGAGGCTGAGCTGGATCCCACAGCCCTGAGCACCACCTCACTCCCCGATCTCTGCCCCTCTGCCAGGCAGCTACTGCTGTTTCACGGAGGATGGAGAGCGTGACAGCTCTGCATTCCTCATTCCAGGCTGGCCAAAAAGCTTTCCCAGGAGTGAATCGCTGCCTAAGGAGTGGCAGGGACTGAACAGCCCCACGCTCTGCTGGCACCCCAGGTGATTCTCCAGAGGCAGCAGCAGGATCCTGCCAGGAGAAAGCTGCTCCAAGCCCCAGATGAAGGGCAGGGTTTCCTTTCAGGAATACTGATGGATAATGATGGCTCAGCATCTGAACTGAAGCTCTTTTGCCTCAGAGATTGAAATTGAAGTTGAAATGCATTTTACACCTGCACAGATTTTACACCTGCACACAACTTCTGTGGTGGCTTTTTTACCTCTGTCCTTCATCCAAAGCAAACTGAACCCAGATTTTGAACTCCTGTTCAGAACAAGAATTTTTGAGTGAGATCTTTATGAGCAGCTGCTCCTCTTCCACCTGAACAAACACTGCCACCACCTGAGCTCCTGTCCCTGCACTGATGCCAGCTAAACCTCTCCAGGGCTCAATCCCTTGCAGAAATCTTCTTTTGCTTTAAAGAATATGGGGTTTTTAATAATTTTCTGGTATTTTATGAGAACAGCAGCATTTTCCATCATTTTCCATTGGTCTGGTTTTTACCTCTTTCTCCTTTAGAGCCTTTTGGACCCTGAGGGCCGGGGGATCCTGGCAGCCCTGGCAGCCCAGCATCTCCCTTCTCCCCCTTGGGACCTGTAAAATCAACAAAATCATCTCAGTAACTCCAAGGTTTAACTTCTAAATAACATTTTCATCAATACCTGAGCAGTGTGGCATTGAGGAGTGCATATGAGGCGATTCCATCACCTTGGGAAGAGCTGCTTGTTTTATTTGACATCATCAAATCTCACAGCTTTGCCTTTCACTCTGGGCCGTAGTTAAAGACTTTTTAAAACCAACTTTGAGCTGCCTCAGAGCCACAGGAGCTCAGAGGGTCACAAAGCATCAGAAATTAATCTGTCTTTAATATCTGAGGAGCTGCCAGAGCTTTGGAATTGTCCCTTTCCTTAAGGAGAATTAATTCTGCCAATATAGAAGGGGAACCTGGGTGAGAGCTCCACTCTGCAGAAAGGAGGGATTGAAATTCCTTCCCTTTTCCATTCCCTTTGGAATCCAGAGATTCCCAGTGCCTGTCTGGCACCTTCAGCCACCACAGGGACTTTTCCATCAAGAGGTGAGAGATCAAATTCCCTTTACAGCCACCACAATTTCCATGAGCCAACCGTTCCCAAGCCATGGGAAGTGAAAATCCCTGGAGTACATTGGATTAAAGGAGAATTATTTCATGATTTTCCCACCTTTCCTCAGATGAATAGTTCCTATCTCCAATATTAGTGCTATTAAAGTGAACTTTTACAGGCTAATGCACTATTCATTAGAGCAGGAGCAGAATTAGGTGCTCTGTGGATGTGTATTTTAGCAACAGAAAGAAGACACAAAGTGTATTTTATTAAATATTTAGGTCCTTTATAGAGACCTGCTTCTTATTTTTAAAATTGAACACAAATTTTTTTAAATTTCCTCTTTTGCAATGGGGAAAAAAAATCAAAAAATAAAAACATAAAGAAACCTTCAGTAAAGATGCAAAACTGCTTGAAGGTAGTTTTGGGGGTCATAAAGCTGTGGTTGAAGTGAATGTGAAATTAGAGCTGTGAATCCAAGGGGCCCAGGGCAGGGACAGAGAATTGAGGAGCGTGGCCTTCTGCCAGCAGGGATTTGGGATGGTCCCAAAGGAATTCCCAAACTCACACTGGTGGTTTGTCACTTCCAGGATGTGGCTGACATTCACTCTTCTGCTCTGGATTTACACAAATCAGAGTCACACCCCACATTTTATAGAAGCATGGAATCACAGAATATCCTGAGCTGGAAGAGACCCACCAGGGTCATCCAGCCCAGTCCCTGGCCCTGCCCACACACCCCAAAATCCCAACCTGGGCATCCCTGGCAGCGTTATCCAAACGCTTCAGGAGCTGTGGCAGGTTTGGGAACATACCCATTCATTCCCTGGGGAGCCTGGGCAGTGCCCACCACCCTCTGGGGGAAGAACCTTTCCCTAAAATCCTAATACCCACCCCAAAGCTGCCCTGGAACAGCTCCAGCCCTTCCCTGGCTACTGTCCCTGTCCTGGGGAGCAGCAATCGGAGCTGAGTTAGGGGTTAAAGAGAGATTGATTAGGAGTAGCTGAGTTAGGGGTTAAAGGGAGATTGGTTAGGGGTAGCTGAGTTAGGGGTTAAAGAGAGATTGTTTAGGGGTAGCTGAGTTAGGGGTTAAAGAGAGATTGATTAGGGGTAGCTGAGTTAGGGGTTAAAGAGAGATTGTTTAGGGGTAGCTGAGTTAGGGGTTAAAGAGAGATTGTTTAGGGGTAGCTGAGTTAGGGGTTAAAGGGAGATTGATTAGGGGTAGCTGAGTTAGGGGTTAAAGGGAGATTGATTAGGGGTAGCTGACTACACACTGTGTATCACTTAACATGTACTGTGCTTGCAGAAGTCAGATGAGAGAATGCAAGGCTGTTGTGATAAGGAAGAGAAGAATGCAGGGCTGCTGTCGAGGAGGATGTTTGGGCCCCTAAAGCAGCCAAAACCACGCAGCATCAGAGCTGCAGATCGCTGAGATCTCCCCTACCAGCTGCACAAACCCTGCCAACGATTTCCCGAGGGAAAAGCCGCCGGATTTGGCGTTTGCAGCCCAGCAGAGAGGGCTCGGCACACCTGGGGGTCCCGGGGGGCCCGGCCAGCCCCGAGGCCCCACCGCGGGCGGGCAGCAGTCGCAGCAGTTGAAGAAGAACTCGGCCGAGTCCAGCGTGGAGTTGTCCAAGGGGGGAAGCGTGGGGAGCTCAGCTCTGCTCAGTGGGGTTTTCCCCGGGACAGACGGGGGAGCTGCCGGGGACTGGGGAGGTCTGGGCTTGGTGTAGAGCACGGCCGGGGTCACCTTCAGCACCGCCAGCGCGGGCACAGCCAGCGCCAGCAGCAGCAGCAGCGGGACGGGCCGCGGGCAGCGCGGCATGGCAGCGGCTGTGGGAGACACACAGACACACAGACAGACAGCAAAACCCTCCTCGCACCCTCTGCCTCGCCCCCGTGCCCTCAGCTCTCTTCAGAGAGTTTCCCAAGGGTTTCTCCTGGGGGAAGGCAGTGAGAACATAAGAGAAAGAAGAGAAAATAATTCGTATCTCTATGGGCTGCTCCCGTTTTTGCACGTGTGGAATGTGCTATGGGGATTGTTTGCCCAAAGTGATTTGGTTTATTGCACACCGTGAAAGTGGTTTTGGGTGATTAGCCAATCACTCAAAGATGTGGCCTGGCTGTCTCAGACAGTCACGGGGTTTTTTAGTATCTTAGTATAGTATAGTATAGTATAATATAGTAGAGTATAGTACAGTTTAGTATCTCTATAGTATAGTATCTCTTTAGTATAGTTATAATATAGTATTAGTGTAATATAGTATAGTTTTAATAAAGCAATTGTTTGGCATTCTGAATCATGGAGTCAGGGCACATTATTCCCTGGATGATGATGATGATTATTATGATAATAATAATAATAAATTAATATTATTATATATTATATTATATTATATTATATTATATTATAATAATAATAATAATAATAATAATAATAATAATAATAATAATAATAACAGGAGGATTGCCTGTTTCTCCTCTACTTCCCTGAAGCCAAGATAATGCCAGGGGTGAGGCCCTGGCCCTGCTTCCCCTGAGGAGTTGTGGCTGCTCCATGCCTGGAAATGATCAAGGCCAGGCTGGGTTGAAGGGGCCTTCAATCCCATCCCGTTCCATCTCTGGGACACCTCCCACTGTCCCAACCCTGTCCAGCCTGGCCTTGGGCACTGCCAGGGATCCAGGGGCAGCCACAGCTGCTCTGGGAATCCATCCCAGCCCCTCCCAGGGAGGAATTCTTTCCCAAAATCCCACCCAACCCTGCCCTTCTCCAACTCCAGGCCATTCCCATCACTCCATGCCTTTAGGGAACAGTTTCCCTCCAGCATTCTTGTAACCCCCCTTTGGTCCTGGAAGGATATGGAGAGAATTCCATAATGATTTCAGAGTCCAACACAACTACACACAATAAAGAGCTTTTCTCTAAAAGAAACAATGGAAACAAAATGAAACATCAAGTTTTCCAAACTCAGGTACTTTGGAATCAAAAGTATTAAGTATACCAACATTTTTATCTTGATTTTTTTTTCGTTCCCGCCTGATTTTCTGGATTTTTTAGTGCAACCTTTCACGTCTGCTCTTTTCATTTTTCAAGTGCTGATTCAGCTGACCCAGAGAGAAAGCACAAAGGCAGCAGGCCCCCATTTTCCCATTTTTCCAGGTGCTGCCTCTCAGGTGACCCGTCACAAAAAGCACCTTTGTTCCTTTTTTAAAGCAGGGTCCCCACCTGTAAATGCAGATGGAACAGAGCCCCTTTCTTGCTGGGGCTGAAACCCAACCTTCCTGAGGAGCCTCAGCATTCCAGAGCATGGGAAACCTCCAGGAGAGACCCCCCCAGCCCTGTCAGCCAGAGGGCAAAAGGACATCCAGCCCCACACCAGCCATCAGGACCTTTCCATCTTTAAAAATTCCTTTCTGGAGGAAAGAGGGATTTTTTTATTTATTTTTTTCCCCTCACCTTTTTCAAACAAAATGAAATCATTTAATGGAAAATTCATTCCCCACATAGAACCCCCAGTGGTCGCTGCTGGATGTTGGAATCTGCTGAGAATTTTAGAATTTAGCACCGACCCCCAAGAGAACACTGCTTTTAACCTGAGGCTGTAGAAAATACCTCCAAAATTAAATGATAAAACTAAGATTATAAATGTGTGGTTTAAATAAAAGTGTGTAATATCACATAGTAAAAAAACTTAAAGTTTTAGAATATAATCATATATATAAGACAAGATAAAAATGTTAAGGCAGAAGCGAATCCTTCTTCTTCACCTTCTTCTTCATTAATTAAAGTAGTATTGTATAATTAAATTTAAAAATCCACATTACAAGCCAGTTAGTTATTAAATTAAAGTAGTTAGTACTTTAATACAAGTAATACAAGTACTAAATACAAGTAGTTAGTTATTAAATTAAAAATAAAAATAATTTGTATCATTTGCTAATTAAAAGTTTCTCCTTAAGAAACCTTATAAAAAGAAAGATACAACTCCATTTTTAATTTGTTAGAGTAAAATACTATAAAACTCACAATTTGTGAAACTATAATACAAATAAAAATCTAAATAAAAACTAATAAACATCTAAATCCAAACAAAAATCACCATCTCACACATTTAATCCCAACCCTAACAAAAAAGAAGATAAAACTCAGCAGTTGCCCACTGGGACCCTTCAATCCATAAGGATAAATTATCCCTTCCCTGTGAGTGAGTTTATTTAGAATGGGATTCCAGGGCCAGATTTTGATCCAAAACTGGGATTTTTTTTCCCTTACCATGAAGGGTTTTCCTGGGAAGTTGGTGTGGATGGAGATGCTCAGCACGGGCAGGCAGGGAGCAGCCAGAGCCTGCAGCTGCAGCCACAGAGAAAAAGGAGGAAAAAAAAAAAGGAGAAAAAGGAGAAAAAAAGCAGAAAAAGGATCATCTGCTGCCTGGAAAAAGGGAAAATTTCTCCTTTTGAACACTATCCTCACACAGGAGCATCCTGTACCAGCAGGAGATAAGTAAATAAACCCATTATTTACACACAAAATCCCCCAGGGATTTTAGGGATTTAATAACTTTATGGGGAAATTCTAAACCAGTTCTCAGATCCAAACCATTCCTGAGTTTTCCTGTCACACATCACAAGCCCCAAACTCAGCCAGATTAATTGATTGCTGTCAAACACTTGGAAAACATAATTAATAACCAAATTTTACCTCACCGCCCTAAAAAAATTAAATCCTCAGAGCAAGGAACCACTAAACAGATTTTCATTTTAATGGGCAAGATTGTTTCTATATTAATTATTCTTAAATAATTATTTTAGGATTTTTTTTTACCTGTCAGGAGGTAGGAACAAGTTGATCTTTAAGGTCTCTTCCAACCCAAACCAGTCTGTGATTCTAAATAAATGCACTTAAATAAAACTAAATTTTTGGGCTTCTTCATTATATTAATTCACCACCACTGAATATAAAATCATTCATTGGAATCCCCCCACTAAAATTATAATTCACAGTGGACACAAAATAGGAAGAATGAAACTTTGCTGCAGTGCCATATAATTCATAAATTAATCTACATGCAATTGAATCTAAATATCTACTAATTATTAACATATTTCCCATAATAAGATGGTAATAATACACTTTTTGTGTGTGTGTGCTCTCTAAAATTCCAGATATTCCAGTTCACAACAGGAATTTAACCCAAATCCATCCGTTTTAAATATCAGGGAGATGATTGCACTTTATCTCATTTCATTATTTCTATTCTCAGGTGTGTGAGGAGAGAAAAACCCTAATCCCCATGCAGTTATACATTGATTATAGACAGGAATTTTTCTGCAGACAAATCCTATTATTTTAAATTGTGTGACTCTCTCCTACCTTATAAACGCCCCTGCTCCCAGGAGGACCCCCCCTCCATGGCACCTGCAAAAAGGGAATTTATTTGGGAAGAGAATCAGATTTATTTGGTCCCAGCTGCTGCTGTGGCCAATGAGAGCCTGCAGGGGGGACGGGGGGATTGGCAAAGTCCCTGCAAGGAGCTGGGGACACTGAAATCCCAGAAATCCAACCCTGGCATTGGCAAAATCCCCAGCAAGGAATGAGGGGACACTGAAATCCCAGAAATCCAACCCTGGCATTGGCAGCAAGGAGCACAGGGACACTGAAATCCCAGAAATCCAACCCTGGCATTGGCAGCAAGGAGCACAGGGACACTGAAATCCCAGAAATCCAACCCTGGCATTGGCAGCAAGGAGCACAGGGACACTGAAATCCCAGAAATCCAACCCTGGCATTGGCAGCAAGGAGCACAGGGACACTGAAATCCCAGAAATCCAACCCTGGCACTGGCAAAGAACCTGCAAGGAGTGAGGTGAAATCCCAAAAATCCAACCCTTCCCTCAAACCCTGGGATTGGCAAAATCCCTGCAAGGAATGAGGTGAAATCCCAAAAATCCAACCCTGGGATTGGCAAAATCCCTGCAAGGAATGAGGGGACACTGAAATCCCCAAAATCCAACCCTGGCATTGGCAAAATCCCTGCAAGGAGTGAGGTGAAATCCCAAAAATCCAACCCTGGCACTGGCAAAGTCCCTGCAAAGAGCAGGGGGACACTGAAATCCCAAAAATCCAACCCTTCCCTCGTCCTTGGATTGGCAAAGTCCCTGCAAGGAGCAAGGGGACACTGAAATCCCAGGAAAATTGCAGAAATCCAACCTTTCCCTCAAACCCCAGGATGCTGCTGGGGTGTTTTGGCTCTACCCCAAAGATTTTTGGGGATTTTGAGGATGTTCCTCCTCCATCTCATTGGGTACCACCAGACCCAGCAGGAATTTGCCTGGACAGTTTTGAGGAGAGTTTTGACATTTGAGGACCCAAAGGAGAAGGAATTTGTCCATTTATTTGTGCAAGGTCCAGGTTTCTGTCTGTATTTAAAATGCAGATTTTTGGCATCACAATCCCCTCCCTGAGCTGGGAGTGTGGAAAGGGGTAAAGGAAAAATAAAAAAGCTCTATGGGATCATGAGAGCAAGTTCCCTTTACTAAGAGCAGATCTGGATGGTAATTTGCCTTTTTTCCCCCCCAAAGGATCAAACTGTGAATTAAATGCTTGAGAGAAATAAAACCTGAAAATGAAAGAGAAAATAATCTTTGGGTTTTGCCTTTGTAGTTGTTCTGTTCTCAGCTTAAATTTGGGGGTAGGGGGGATTCATTTGTGATAAGAACTTTAAATGCTGCATGGGGTAAAAATTATTTCCTTTACATAGAAAAAGAGCAATGGTTCATGTATGATTTGAAATGCTTGACTAGAGAAAATACAAAGAAAAATAGAAAATACATCGAAAATACATACTAGAGAAAACATCCCCCTCCACAGGGATTTCCTTTGGATTCAGAGGAATAAAATGACCTCCCTGCAAATCCAGTCTTGTTCCATTTGCTGTTACTAAAATTCAGATATCAGGGGGAAGATGAGATGGGGAAAAACCTGCATCAGTCTGTGCCAGTGCATCCCACAAGCCCTGCACCAAACGTTGGTCCAAATCCCCTAAATCTGCAGCTGCACCTAAATAGGGACTTATTGCCCTTTAAATTTACTGGCTAGGAGCTCCAAAAGCTTCTATTTCCCAAAAATAACCATTTGGGGAGTTATTTGAGAGCCTCCTGGAGTCAATCCCTCCGAGAGTCCCGAAAGGCAGATTTAGAGCAGCAGAAACACACAGTTATTTATGGGAGACGCCAGAATTACAGCTCAGGAATTATTCTGGGCTGGGTTTTAGAGCCTTTTGGGATGTAAAACATATTCCCCCAGGTGTTATCCCAAACCCTGCCCCGGGATTTCCTTTGTGGGGAGGTCTGGGCTGAGAAAAGCATCCATTGTCTCCTCAGGAAACTGGAGACACCAAAGGGAAAAGGGATCAAATTCCCTGGCTCCCCTTTTCACCAGGGGGTCCCTTTGTGGGGATGTCATGGACACCTTTTTTTCCCAGGAAATGTTGTTTTCCTTGTGTGTTTGGGAAACAAAACCGTCCTCAAGAGCCCTTTTGGGGATTGTTGCCCTCCTTGAGGCCAGTGCCAGATTTCAGGGAAAATGAGTGGCTGGAATTCCAGGCTGGAGGTTCCTTTGGGGCAGGGCTGTCATTCCCTCCCCCAGCCCCAGCAAAGCCTCTGGAATCATCGTTTAATCCTGGTAAATCCACTCAGAACCCAGCTCCCCACGTTAATCAGCATTTCATTATGAGACAAAGGGCTTGGAGATTTCATTCAGGAGAGGATCCTGTGGCACAGGGGCCCTTTGCAGGTGATTTCAGCCCAGCAGGTGTTGCAACACTCCTTGGAAAGCAGGAAATGGAAAGCTCTGGTTTCCTTTCACCCAAATTCTTCTTGGCTCTGGTTAATCTGGGCTGTGTAATAAAATCCAGGGTTCCAGCACAGGGCAGAGCTGCAGCACCTTCAAATCACAGCAGGAAGCAAAAATCTGGGGATAAAACTGTCTCTGTGCTGGAATCAGGGAATTCAGGGAGGTTATGGTCTTTAGGGAATTAAAAAGCAAAGGAGAGTGAGAATTTTATTTTTTTTCTGATCTACAAACTTGCTGCAAGGGCTTTGGATCTGCACTAAAATCAGAGGGAAGATTCCCACTGATTTCTTTGGAAGAGATGCCTAAAACTCTCCCCCTCCTCTGCAACTCACCCAGAAGCAGCAGAGACAGCAAAATATCTCCAAAAAATAAACAGGGGAACGTATAACAGCAATAAATTATAAATAATCGTAAAATTAGATCTCCTGACTCAAATCATATCCTGAGTTGGAGCAGATCATTGAAATCCAACTGCTGGCTCTGCACAGGACATCCCACCAGGAATCCCACCAGGATTAGGGCAGGAGCAGAGTGACTTCATTTCCAGCTCTTATTTTTCATTTCCAGCTCGCATTTTTCATTTCCAGCTCTCACTTTTCCCTTGGAAAGGGAGAAGGAGCAAGAAGTGCTGATGTGGGGAGGGTTCCGTGGAGGTGGCAGTTGTGCCAGATGTCACCTGGTGCTGGGACTGGGGACAACAGAAGGGGCTCCAGGCTGGCAGGAGCAGGGATGAGAGGCCAGGAGTGGGATGGAGCAGAAAACCCAGGAGGTTTTAGGAAACACGGGAATTGCTGCTCCAGGTGAGGCTCGGCACAAGAGGGAGCTCCAGGAGCTCCCAACAGCCCGGCCAGGGACGGGTTTGAGCTGAAGCACAAAAATCAGGGAATATCCCCGTTGGAATGGCCCCAATTCCTGGACAGGACACCCCAACAGTCCCACCCTGTCCAACATCCCAGCCCTAAGAATTAATGACCCCTCACACCCTGAGCCATCCTGAGCCATCCAGGACAAGCACAAAGCTCCAAACCAAACATTTTCATTTTCCCAGGATAACTTCCCAAAATGGAATTTTTTGAACACAAAAGTCAAATTTCTGAGAGACCTGCACTGCTCAAACCTGTTTGCATTGGGAGCAGTAACCCATATAGGGGAAAACAAACAAACAAAAAAACCCAGATATGGGAAGAATTCCTCATTTTAAGGAAATTTGCTTTGGAGAACTGGTATCAGAATGAGTAGGATTGATCTCAAAGCTGGGCCTGCTCCTGGTGAAATCTTCTCCAGCCCCAGGGTGGGATGTGTTCAATGGGTGATTCCTCCCAGAGCACCCCAAACTCAGCTGCCTTCTCCAGAGGGAAACCTGAACCTCCCAAAGCAGCTGGATTTTCCTCTGGAACACTTGGGAAGCAGTGATGGGTGGGGATCCCCACCTGGTATCCTGTAGCCATGAGATTTTCTGAAAAATCCTTTCCTTAGGATTTTTCTTCCTGAGAAGCTGAGAGGCCTCAGAAACCAAATGTAACCAATGGTTATCTGCTGCTGTGGAATGCAACAGGTGGGTCTGTGATTTGTCTCATGTGGTTGTTTCTAATTAATGGCCAATCACAGCCCAGCTGGCTCAGACTCTCTGGTCAGTCCCAAGATTTTGTTATCATTCCATTCCTTTCTAATCCTTGCCAGCCTTCTGATGAAATCCTTTCTTCTATTCTTTTAGTATAGTTTTAATATAATATATAATGAAATAATAATAATAATAATAATAATAATAATAATAATAATAATAATAATAATAATAATAATAATAATAAATAATAATAATAATAAATCATCCTTCTGAACCATGGAGTCAGATCCTCGTCTCTTCCCTCGTCCTGGGACCCCTGTGAGCACCAGCACAGAGTCCCAGTGAGGGTGGCAGTATGGACATGCTGGGATCTGCAGGTCAAGAACAAATCCCAGTTATCCCAGCAGATCTCACACTTTGCTCATCCAGAGCCAGCTGGAGCAATTCAGTATTGGCCAAGGGACACAGCAGGAAGCAGAGATGTGAGAATGTGACTCAGCCAGGACTGGAGATCCTGCCCAGCCCTTGTTCTGATTATTCCTTTACCTTCTAATTACTTGTTCCTGATCCCAGAATTCCACCCAGCCCCTCCCCCAGCTGGGTGCAGGCCAATTAACCCAGAACATTAATTGATCTTGCTATTGATTTCTTGATATTGAAGAGAACAAGGCTGCTAATAAATAATCCCAATTCCACGTAAACAGATCCCCATAAAACAGAATTTCTCAGAAGGAACCACTGAACTCATCTGGCACAAAACTCCCAAGGAAATCACAGCACAAGGGAGGGTCAGACCCGGTCACTGCTGCCACCAAGCCCCACAGGGCTTTATCCAGCCTGCCCTGTCATTAGATACAAGGGTTGTTCTCTAATTTGTCAGGAGAGGGTGGCTGTGGGCAGGATCACCACACGCCAAATTAGTTGGGAGCACAATTAGCAACACAATAATCTCAGCTTCAGCCAGAGCATCACCTCAGCCCAGAGCATTCTGCAAACTCTGCCAGATTTCCTTGCTGACCCTGGGAGTTTCCTTCCCATTAACCAGGACAGCCTCAGCAGCCAGACCAAATCTGAGCAGACACATCCAGATCTGCCACTGCTGGAAAATGAAGAGTTCAGGCTGCTGCTTTGTTGGGTTTGCAGGAACGTCCTCAAGTCTGCTGAGGTGGGGGCTTAGATCCGATTTTAGGGAGAAATTCTTCCCTGTGAAGGTGGGGAGGGTGCCCAGGGATGCTCCATCCCTGGAAGTGTCCAAGGCCAGCTTGGACAGGGCTTGCAGTGACCTGGGACAGTGGAAGGTGCCCCTGCTATGGCAGGGGTGGAATTTGATGATTTTAAGGCCCCTTCCAACCCAAACCATTCTGGAATCCTGGGATACTATGAAATTGGATTTTCTGGGAAATCCTCTGGTGATCCAGGCCGGGAAGAGCCTGGCCTGTTGTGTTGCTGCAGGGCTGGCACAGCCCAAAGGCTCAGAAATTCTCCCAGATTCTACAAAAGCCATGCTGGCCTTTCTGGCAGGGCAGGGATTCTCTCCTGTCTCCAGGGGCCGAGCTGGACGTTTCCTGCAGGAGCCAAAGCCACGCTGGAGTCCCCAGCAATAATTAACACAAATCCCCAGGGGCCAGACCAGAGGGGGATCAGATCTCCCAGAGCAGCAGCCCCTGGGGAGACAAGGAAACAAACTCCTGTGTTTTTATCTGCTTCATGCAGGTAATTTGGTCTGATTTTTACCATGACACGCACAGGGCTTTTAGGGAAGGCTGAGATTCAAGCAGGTCTGGAGCAGGAGGATGGTAACCCTGAGGAAGCTGGCAATTCAATGTGGTTGTGTTCCTCATCTTTTATTTTATATAGGCCTGATTTTAAAGCACTGGGAGGTTTTGGGGCTCCTTTGCTCAGTGCAGAAGGGTCAGCCTGCAGCTGGTAAATGCAAGGGTTAGGTTTATAAATAAATTTATTTATCTACATGAAGTCTCTCCTTTTCAAACCCTGCTGTAATAGTAAATTAATTCAAAAGTTAATTCTTAATTTCGCTTTTGTTTTCTTTTTCTGTTTTGTTAATTTGCTTTTTATTCCTTGCAGAGGACAAGCCAGAGGCTTCTCCTGAGTCAGGGAAGGAAGCAGCAGGAGCAGGAAGCTCAGGAGGAAGCAGAGCCTATCAGCAGCAGGGCCTGATAAATCAAACCACAGCCTTCAATTAAACCCTGTCCTACTTCTCAGAATTCAGAATTCTGAGTTCAGTCAGTTCTGGCTTGGGAGGTTCTTCCCTCTGGAAGCACCAGCAGGGCCTGGCAGGGCCCCTCAGCCCTGTCTCGTCTCAAGGCAAACAAAACTCAGATTATCAGCAAATCTGAAATTTATTGTGAGGCAAATCCTTCTCCGTTTGATAAGCCAGAGTGTGCAAAAGGCAAACTGAGGCATTTACCCAGCACTGAACCTTCCTCTGCTGAGTTCAGCCGGGGGTGAAGGGCCTGGAGCCCAGCAGGGGCTGAGGGAGCTGGGAAGGGGCTGGGCCTGGAGCAAAGGGGGATCAGGGGGGCCCCTGTGGCCCTGCACAGCTCCTGCCAGGAGGGGACAGCCGGAGCTGTGCTCCAGGGATGAGGGAACAGCCTCAGGCTGTGCTAGGGGAGGTCAGCTTGGATTTTGAGAACAATTCCTTCCAGGAAAGGGCTGCCCAGCCCTGGCACAGCTGCCCAAGTCCTCTGGTCTTGGGGACCTCCAAGGACTGTTGGAGTCCCCATCCCTGGAGGGATTTAAAAGCTGTGGGCTGTGACATCTGGGGACAGGCTTTACTGGTGGCTTTGGGAACACTTGGGCTCAATCATCTTGGAGATCTTTCCCAATCTAAATGATTGATTCCAAACTTCAGGGATTCTGTGCCCATTGGAAGCAAGGCAGCAGCAGCTCATCAGGGTGAGACTGTGGGACAGCTTTTTGTAAACTCCTCTCTGGAAAGTTCAGCCCCTGGAATAAATACCCTAAATTAAACTGCTGTGTGGAGCTGACGCCTCAGGTTTGAGCTTTTCTTTTTTTCACATTCTGTGCTGCTTTAGTGTGTGGGTCTGAGCTTCACATGAGGGGATGCTGAGCTCTGTGCACAGAGCAGGGAGACAAAACAATTCCTGCTCCAGCTGGGCACCAAGGACAAATGATCCAAATCTCAGCCCCAAGAGCACAAACCCCGTGGGCTGGAGAGAGAAAAACAAGCAGGGTGGGACTGCAGGGGCTAAAGCTGGGATGGGACAATGAACTGCAAGGTGCAAATGGAGCAGAACTGATCCAAGGCAGAGAGCCCGGGAGCGCTGGTGCATTTTGGGGCCATTTTGGTTCATCTTGGGTGCAGCCCTGGCTGGGCTCTGGTGCTGCCCAAGGTGGATCCATGGAGGAGATGCTTGGAATGAATCCCTGCTTTATTCTGGAGCTCTGCCCAGCCTCTGCTCCAGGGCAGCCTGCACAGGGAATTCAGAGCAAGAGCCCTGATAACCCAAAATGCTTTTGCCGGGATTTTTAGGGGATTGGGTGACACACACCCACCCATCGCTGGCAGAACCACTCTGGCCATTTCCAGCTCTGCCCACTCAGGGATTTCCCCACCCCGAGTCGTGCCCAGACACAGCACAGAGCTCCGGGACAGGCAGAGCTCTGCTCCGGGCTAGGAAGGGACACAACCAGCTGTAAATTTTGAACCAAGCCTTTGCACGTGAATATTTTCATATCAAAGGCTAAGCAAGCATCAGTTCCACAGTCAACATCCATAAAAACAGCAGCGGCAGAGAGAGAGGCACTGTTGGGTTGGGAATGAAAGCGTCACATCCTGATGGCCCCTTTGTCACCTGCGCTGCTCTGTTTGAGCAAGCGCCTCTTAAAGGTGCTCGCCGTGGAAAGAGCAGTTTTAAAGCATCGTTAAAACGCGTTCAAACAGGAAAAGAACAGCTTTAACCCCAGCTGTTACATCTGGCCCTGCAAAGGTTTGCATTCCTCTGAGGTCGGAAGGCACCGGTGGGCGCCAGAGCAGCCGCACTTTGTTTAGCGAGGAGATGGTGCCTGGAATCCGGCTGCTCCAGGGGAAAATCCGGGAAAAAGCATTTCTGACACTTTTGTTCCTCACTTAAGCTGCAAAGTTATGTGCTGAAGTAGATGTTTGGGAGCGAGCAGGACACCGCATTAAGCTTTTTTTTATTTCTGGGGCGGAACAAGCTACAGAAAGCTGCGCCTCATTATTGGCAGGGTCGCGCTGCATTCCACGGCATTTCAGATTAAGTCTGAAATGATGGATACCTGTCCATCCCCGTCTCTCCTTCCTCACCTGACACCTGGGGGTACCCGATCCATGTGAAATCATCCGGAAGCCCCTTTCCTCCCCCTGGAGCACCGCGCTGCAGCGCCGGCTCCTTCCCACTCATCCCCTTGGAGCCGGGATGCTCGCAGGCACCTGCCGGCACCCTTGGCAGGATAACCGCGCTGCGGGGGCGTCTGTCGCGATGGAAGGCTGCGATACAAAGGGTGTCTGTCGCGACAGAGGGCTGCGATAAGAAGCCTCTCGGTGCGGGGCAGCTCTGGCGCATCCCGCCGAGCGCATGACGCCAGCGCCGTTTGGAAGAGCCAGGGAAGCGCGGCGCTCCAGGGGAACAGCCGGCGTCCCGGAGGTGCCAGCCAGCTCCATCCCACGGGTTTCCCCGAGCCCGGCGCCGCCGCTCCGCCTCCCCCGCTCCGAGCGCAGCGGCTGCGGCAGCGGGCGGGGCGCAGGGACCGGCCCGGGGCCGCACGGACACAGCGGGCGGGAGGTGAGGAGCGGGAGGAGGGAGGAGGAGGAGGAGGAGGAGGAGGAAGGAGGGAGGGGGGAAAGGTGGGGATTTAAGCGCGGGCAGCGCCGGGCTGGGGAGCTGCGGTGCGCGGAGAGGAGGTGAGGGAGGCGCGGGGCCGCGCTGCGCTGCATCCCCGTGTTCTGCATCCCGGTGTTCTGCATCCCGGTGCTCTGCATCCCGGTGTTCTGCATCCCGGTGTTCTGCATCCCGGTGCGCTGCATCCCGGTGCTCTGCATCCCGGTGTGCTCATCCCGGTGTTCTGCATCCCGGTGCGCTCATCCCGGTGCTCTGCATCCCGGTGTTCTGCATCCCGGTGTGCTCATCCCGGTGCTCTGCATCCCGGTGTGCTCATCCCGGTGCTCTGCAGCCCGGTGTTCTGCAGCCCGGTGTTCCCGCATCCCGGCGCTCCCGCATCCCGGTGTTTTACATCCCGGCGCTCCCGGTGCTGGCGCTCATTCCCCGCTCAGCTCGGCTCGGCTCGCCCAAGGCCACCGCGGCGGAGACGCGTCCCGGAGCATCCCCAGGCAGGGCCGGTGACCTTGGCGAGCGCGGCCGCGGCCACGGCGAGTCCCCGGCGGCCCGGTGAGGAGCGGGGCAGGCCCGGTAAGGAGCGGGGCTGGCCCGGTGAGGAGCGGGGCTGGCTCGGTGAGGAGCGGGGCTGGCCCGGTGAGGAGCGGGGCAGGCCCGGTAAGGAGCGGGGCTGGCAGCCGCAGGAGCCCCGGTGAGGAGCGGGGCTGGCTCGGTGAGGAGCGGGGCTGGCTCGGTGAGGAGCGGGGCTGGCTCGGTGAGGAGCAGGGCTGGCTCGGTGAGGAGCGGGACTGGCAGCCGCAGGAGCCCCGGTGAGGAGCGGGGCTGGCAGCCGCAGGAGCCCGGGGTTGCTGCGCTGTGCCTCCTCCAGGGAGCTGCCGCGTTCCTGCCGCACCTGCAGCCTCCAGAGAGGGCTCCGGGCACGGGGGGTCCTGAGATGGGCTTCGATGTCCCTTCCAAGCCAGACCGTGCCGTGATTCTGGCACTTGTTGCCGCAGCCCTGCAGCCGGGGGTTCATGTCCAGGTGGCAGGAAGATGGTTTGCCTTAGGGATTCCCTAAAAATGAGTTAAACGCCCAGGAGGGGGAAGGTGGCGCTGGGTGGGGGGATGGATGTGGCCGTGCCGCTCGCACCGCTGGGCTGGGAATGCTCATCCCTGGCGGATTTTCCCTCTCTGGTTTCTCAAGAGTTGCCTTCAGTGGGAAGCAGGTGCAAGTCCTGCATTCCCTGTTGGATAAACCCTGGGTAATATGGAGCAGAATCCCTGCAAGAAATGCTGTGGCTCTGCTTAGTCAGCACAAGGCACTTTGGGGGATTTTAATGTGGATTTTAATGCTTTAGGAATTGGGATGCTGGGTTTTCTTTCTCTGATGAATATCACGAGCATGGTACAAATAACTGCAATTCCAGGAGTGCTTGGGGTGATCTCTGGTGCAGGTTTTGGGGGGAGAAGCAGGGAAGATGTGCGTGGAGCATGGATGTTATTCCAAGATTCCAGCCAGAATGGGAGATGCTGAAACACTGCCTGGGGAGCAGCCTGGGCCCATGGCAACGCCTGTGCCACCCCTCTGTACCCAAAAAGCACCCAGAGCACCTGGACACAGAGCTCCAGCTGGCTGGGAGGCAGCCAGGGCTCTGCTCTGTGTCCTGCCAAGCCACATTTTATGGAGCTTTTCATTTGTTTTATAGAGGATATCAACAGCTTTGTGTGTCCAGACCTGTTTGCTCACAGCAAGGAAGGGCCTGCAAAGGAAGCTGTTCCTCACTGCACAGATGGGGTTAAATCTGTGAAAAAAGTGCATCTCCTTTTTTATTTCTTATCTGTCGCAAGCATCTCGCTCCATTTTTGCTTTTCCCCTCTGGAGCAGTGACTGGAGTGGTGCAACTCTGCTTCCTTTGATGAGATCTCAGGGAGATGCACTTGCACAAGAGCTTGGTCCCATTTTCCAGCAATACCTGTCATAGCTGTGACAATATTCACCTCCTCACGTTGCACACAACCCAAGCTGTTACTTTCAGCTGCCTCAGAAATGACTCAGAGCAAAGCAAAGAAGTCTGAATAAAATAAGGGCTACAACTGAAAGTAAATCTTATTTTAGAGCCCAGACATCTCAGTTATTTTGTTGGTAGATTGATGTGTTTACACAACCTCCTGAACTTGGAAGCCTTCAAAGGATGTAGATGATGTCCCAAACCTCACAAGGAACTGAGGTTTGTCACCAGGAGCAAATGCAAAACCCCTCTGAGATATTCCTGGAACAGTTCTTTAAGGACTCTCAATTTTTAAGGGTTTGCAATTGAAACCTGGTGCTGGTCTCCAGTCCCAAATTTGAGGTTTTGGTTGGGAATAGTTCTGCTCAATACCACGTTCCTAAATTATACTTACACTGAAAATAGAGGGAAAGGCTTCCCTTTCCCTGGGATTCAATTTGCCATTTTCCCATCTCCTCTGGCAGAGCTGCTCACCTGTTCTGTCCCAAGGTACAAATCCTGGCACAGGGGGAGGACCCAGAGCCCAAACCATGGCCAGCCCAGGAAAGCTGGAAAGGAAGGGATCTCCACCTAAACTGCAAGGAGCAGCTGGTTATGTAAGGAAACAACTGAGGAAACTTCAGGGGAGGGAAGAACAGGAAAATTGTTGAAAAATTAATTTAGCCTTGGAAGAAAATGGGACAGAGCTGCTCCAGGAAGGTTGTTGGCACAGAGAAGCTGCATCTTCTCCTTTCCCTGTGTCTGAGTAAGGAGGGGATTGGGCACTGATAAATCAGCCAGGCTGCAGAGTCAGGGGCAGCTGAGTTATTCAGAGCTGTGCCTTTGCTGGGAGCAGCCTCCAGCTGTCAGGGGCAGGGAAGGCAGGAAATCAGTCCCAAATTCAGCTGCTGGGCAGGTTCAGAAGCCTCTCTCCAAAGGAGATCCCTGTGCGTGCTGCAGAGCAGCCCCTGCTTTCCTGAGGGTCAAAAATTTCTGCATCTCGTTTGCAAGGACTTTCCCACATGGTTGTAGGTCACCATAAACTCCATCTGTGTACTCAACTCAGCTGGAGGAGAAAATTCAGCAATGTTCTGGCTGCTGTCCCAGGCAGCAGGCAAGGCAGGCTGACAGGAATCCTCTGCTGCAGGCAGAGATGCAGCTGAATTCCAGCACCAAACCCCAGAAATGCAGCAGGAGGAGCACACACAGATCAGGGTCAGGTGGAGATGAGGAAGTTGGCGCTCAGACTTTGTGCAGGTGTGGCACTGCCACTCGAGGAGGGGTTCGAGGTTCCCAGGGGTAACAGGAAGTCTCCCTGGCCAGGGAAAGCTCCTGGGCTTGGTGTGCCCTGAGTAACACTTGAGAGAACCAAAACAGCACCTGTGTGCTGCCACTGAGGCCAGCAGGAAGGAAGTTGGGGTTAAAGATCAGGAGGATGCTGGAATTCACTCTCCTGAGCCAGGTAGGACAGAAACAGGGCTGAAAACACCATTGCTCTTTCTGCCTCACCCCTTCCCCTCCTGGCAGATTTTATTTCCAGCAAAGCCCCCAGGCCCAGGCACGTGCAGAATGGCTGAGTCATGTGCAGCACCAGCATTTCCCCAGCTCAGACCCTCGCCCTGTGTGCCACAGGACATATGGCAGGGATTGATTTACATCTCCTGGAGCTCTGCAATGGATGGCTGCTGAGGGAGAGGAACCAGGATTGCTGCACTCTGCTGTGCCCTCCACAATTCCAGGGGGGTTATTTATCCAAATCTGCAGGACAGGGTGCTTTTTGAGGTGCAGCCTTGTGTTTCAGCCTTACCCCTCCCACTCCTGGAAGATATTGCTGTGTTTTTTTCCAGCAGCCCCCACAGGCTCTGCAGTGCCCTCCAGAATTCCAGGGAGGGTTATTTATCCAAGGTGCTTTTTGAGGTGCATTCTTGGCCACAGTGGGAGCTGTGCTGGGATTGCTGCTGCTCCTCTCATTCCTGGGATTTCCTCCCTGGGAGAACAAGCTGGAGGTTTAAATTTAAAGTTCCATGCAGGAGAGGAATTCTGTGGGAGAGGAATTCTGTTCCTGCAGGAACCTGAGGGCTCTGCCTGCCAGGAGGGGAATGCAGATCTCCAGGCTGGGCCGCTGCTCCATGGACACGCTCCATGCGGGATCAGAGCTGCAGGGATGCAACAGAGGAACAGGCTGAGGTTGCATTCCCAGGAAATTCTGGGATTTGGATTTCCCAGAACAGGCTGAGGTGGTGTTCCCATCAAATGCTGGGATTTGGATTTCCCAGGACAGGTTGAGGTGGCATTCCCATCAAATTCTGGGATTTGGATTTCCTGGAACAGGCTGAGGTTGCATTCCCAGGAAATTCTGGGATTTGGATTTCCCAGGACAGGTTGAGGTGGCATTCCCAGGAAATTCTGGGACTTGGATTTCCCAGAACAGGCTGAGGTGGCATTGCCAGGAAATGCTGGGATTTGGATTTCCTGGAACAGGCTGAGGTGGCATTGCCAGGAAATTCTGGGATTTGGATTTCCCAGAAGAGGTTGAAGTGGCATTCCCAGGAAATCCTGGGATGTGGAATTCCCTGGAATGTGCTGCCTCATCTCAATCTCTGCCCAGCCACTGACCATTTCATCCCTTGAGTGCCATGCTTGGTGCCCACTGAATAAAACATGAACGGAAACGCCCGGGAATGGGGATGGGAATGGGGATGCATGAAACCCCTGGGCCCATCCCAGAATTTTGCCAGCATTAAGAGGGACCAGATGTTGCCTTGGATAAATCAGGATATTCAGCAGGACAAACCCATGGAACCCAGTGGAGTTACAGATAAGAACAGCTCCACATCAATAACTTGCAGGTAGGATTTCTATTCCAGTCCCAAGGAGGTGATTGCCCTTTCAGCTGCTAATATCTGGAATTATTCACAGGTCAGACAGCTTTTAATTCAGCCTGGCACTTTGGCTGGCTGCTCCTGCCTCCATGTGGGTGCTGGTGGGACTGGGAGCCCCTCAGGGACTCGTGTTAGGATTTTATTGAAGCTCCAGCACGAGAGGATTCCCTCAGGATGCTCCAAACCTCTTTCACTCCTGCTGCTGGGCTCTCCCAGCAATTATTCAGCAAATGGTCACTTTTAGCCAATCAAATATTTGTATTTTGGGGATGGATTGATTGTTTGCTGCTTTATTTCTCATCTCAGCCCTACTTTCCATCTAAAGCAGCAGAGGTCACCTGTTGAATGATCGTGAGGCCATTTCCAGCTCCAGGCTTTGTTTTTGCCCGCTCCAGATGAACTTTTCCTGAATTTATGTTGGAAACCCTTTTTCCCTGGATGTGTAACTCAGCCAACCCCTCCTGCTGAGGCCATCAAGTGTTTTTCAAGCATTCTCTGGAAACCAGTCTCTCCCAGTTCCCCTGCAGGAATGTTTCTTTCCACAGGAATTTCCCAGCAGGAGCTGTCCGGCCACGGGTCAGAGCTGTAGATTGAAAATGTGACCAAAATTCCCCAAATCCCAGCTGCTCAAAGCAGAAATTACATATTAAAGAACCTAACACTGGCATCTTCTACCTCCCAACTAGCTCTGACTCCAGAAAATAAGGCCATTAATAAAGAAATTTGGGAGATTAGGCATGTTCTAGAATGAAACCTTGATATCTGGATGATGATTTATCTTTTCAGCTGCCCTAATCAGAGACATGTGTCAACAAGCAAGAAAATCAGGCAGCCACTTAAAACACTAAAAGCTGCTTTACAGGTTTCTCTTCTTGCATTTTTTTTTCCTCTTGGAGGTGCAAGTGCTGAAAATAACCTGAATATTGCTTAACAGGAGCTGAATTCTCTTCATTTCACTCATAGCTGGCTGTAACAGTCCCATGGCCTCTAAACAGGAAGGCATTTCCCCAGCACCTCGGAATGTTTCAACCCAAATTTGTAGACAAATGAATGCTGAGTTAAAATTGCATAAGAACAAATTTTCTCCTGCTCTGGAATAGTGGGAACTGATGAGTGAGTAACTCAGGGCCCTTTCAAGTGGGAGTGCCAGCTGGAATAGAATGAAGCACAGACATGGAAGTGAAGCCTCCCTAGGAGGAATCCTGTTTAAAATACAGATTTTTGGCCTCTGAAGTTTGCCTAGTAATCTGCTATTCTCTTTGATTGCTGCTGCAGTTAATTTGGGTGGTGAAGCTGCCCCAGACCTCTGGAGGTGTGGGGTTTTGGGCCACTCCCTATTCCCCACAATGGGCCCAGAGGGATGCAAATTGTCCCTTCCCCAAGGGATCAGTGTGACAGTGCCACGGGGCAGCCTCGTCTCTCATTGCCTCAGCAGCTGCTTTCAAATGGCTTTTCCCCCCTTCCCCTCCTGTGTTTTCCTTTATAAATGATGCAGCTGGAGCTGTGTTATCTCCACAGCCTGCTCTCAGGAGTGTGTCAGTGGTGAGGGCACAGACTGTAATTTGCTCTTGCCTTTTACTTATCCCAAGCCCCAGCATTCATTAGGAGACCACAGAGCTCGAAGGCAGCTCCTGTTCCTCCTGGAATTCCAGAGTGCCTGGGGATGGAATTACTGCCAGGCTGTGCTGGGGCTGCAGGGAAATGCAATTCCCAGGCTGGAAAAAAGGTGCCAAGGGCTTTGGTTAAACCCAGAGGGCTGCTCATCATATTAACTGTCTCATCCTTTATTCATGTGGCTCTCCAAGGGGTGATGGTGAGGCTGCAGCCTGGAACATCACTGAAATCAGCCTGGGGGATGTTTTTGCTGCCTGTGGCTGTCCTTAGCAGCCCTGGATGGAGATGCACAGGGCTGTGAGCAGCTCTGGGCACTCAGACACCCCCAGCACTGCTCCAGCCTTCTCTGGGCAGCTTCTCTGGACAGGGGTTGGGATCAGCAGGGATTTACCCACGGATGGGATGAGTGTAACCAGCACAGCCCTAACCCCAGTGCAAACCCCGTAATCCTGGGAGAGTGAGAGGGCTCTCCCTCTTCTCCTTCTCCTTCTCCTTCTCCTTCTCCTTCTCCTTCTCCTTCTCCTTCTCCTTCTCCTTCTCCTTCTCCTTCTCCTCCTTCTCCTCCTTCTCCTTCTCCTTCTCCTTCTCCTTCTCCTTCTCCTTCTCCATCTCCTTCTCCTTCTCCTTCTCCTTCTCCTCCTTCTCCTCCTCATCTTCCTCATCCTCCTTCTCCTCCTCATCTTCCTCATCCTCCTTCTCCTCCTTCTCCTCCTTCTCCTCTTTCTCCTCCTCCTCCTCCTCCTCCTCCTCCCCACTGTAAGGAAAGGTTTTCACCCCCTCATTGGTCAGTGCTGCTCTTTTTGCAGAAAGTCTGGACAGAGGCACTTTTGGCTCCCAGGGAGCCCCACTGTGCCAGCTGGGCCACTCTCACTGAAGGCTCTGCAATATTTCCAAGGCTTTAAGGCCTCTCTCTCTCTCTGGAGTTCTGCCTTCCAATGAATGATGTGAAAGGAATCAGCTTCCATTCATGCCAGGCCAGAGAGCAGCGGTGCCTTCCTCCCCAGGCTGAGCCCCTGCAAGAAAAGCTGGCCACAGAGACAGCCACTGCTACATTTAAATGTTGATCTGCCCCCAAAATCATTGTGGAACTTTCTTGCTCTAGGAAATATGGGAAAGATGGAAGTGAAGGAAATGCTTTGGGAGAATTAGGGGGGGAAACTTCCCTTTGGTAAATCCCACATCCCCCCAGAACAGAGCAGGAAAAAACTGAATATTGGAATATTTTTGACCTATATCAGTGGCCCATCCTTATTTTAATTTCAGGTGCAAATTTCCCAGTGCCACTTTAGGATTTGCTGCTTCGAGGGACAGCAAAGTTCTGCTGCCCCAAACTCACTGTGAACGCCAGACTGGAGGGGTGTGATGTGACCAGGCCTCTTTGCTCTGGTATTTCAGGCAGCACAAGTGTAGAAGAAAATGGGGCATTGGGAGGTTTTCCAGCAGGGAATCTGCTGAATTCCCTATGGACTGATCTGCTTGGAATGTCCTTAAACCCCAAAATAACGGAATCCCTCTGGAAAGCCTTGAACACTTTCTTATCATTCTGTTTTCTCTAAATAGATGCTTTTAGCCTACATTTAAAGATTTTTTTTTCTAATGCCAAAAAGCACATTTAACAATGAACAGTGGAAGCAAACCCTATTTTCTGTTTAATTCTTGCTCAGCCATTCTCTTTCCCAAGTGGAGCCAGGAACAATGAATGCATAAAGGCATTACCCAAGAGGAAAATCTGTCCTAGACTTGTAATTTCCATTAAATATTCTTTTAATCTGTAACATTTTTCATTTCTTTGGAATGAGCTGCAAAAAAATTCCTTCTGCAATCAGAGATTACTTTTTTCTCCCTCTCTCTTTCTGAACGGCTTTTCTTTATTCCCAGCAATTGCAGAGCAATAAAAACAATTATCAAAAGTAAGCAGAGGAGTTTTTACAGGGCAGTTGTTTTAATCTTATCTTTATTCCAGGGCATGCATGGAGCTTATGGAACATTTATGGAACTTACGGGACTTTTATGGAATTTATGGAACCTTTATGAACTTACGGAACATTCCTGGAAGCTGGCTCAAAGCCTTTCTTTTTAAATGCCTATTTCCCTGATTTCCACAGGGAACAGGATAGGAAAACACACTTGGAATGTGGGAATTGGTAGAATCACAAAGCCTTTCTTTTTAAATGCCAGTTTCCCTGATTTCCACAGGGAACAGGATAGGAAAACACACTTGGAATGTGGGAATTGGTAGAATCACAGGAAGGTTTGGGTTGGAAGGGAGTTTAACCACCAGTCCCATGCCTGCCATGGGCAGGGACACTTTCTGCTATCCCAGCTCGCTCCAACTTGACCTTGGACACTTCCAGGGATGGATCAGCTTTTCTGGGAAGTGGGGATGCCCAGCTGATGCAGCTCCAGTAACGGAGCAGCAGCTGCAGAACCCATCCATCCCCTTTGGTCCAGGGCAGCTGGTGGCACGGGCACCTCAGAGAACGGGTTTGTGCGGTGTTTCCACGGGACACCCCCGCTGTAATCCCAATTTCCCTGTCATTCCAGGCGCTCTCCAAGCCCCAAAGATGGACGTGAAGAGGGTGAAGGACTACCTGTACTGGCTGTACTACCAGTACCAGCTGGTGACGTGCAGCTACGTGCTGGAGCCCTGGGAGCAGTCCATGTTCCACACCATCACGGTCACCGTGCTGGCCATGGTGGTCTACACCGCCTACGTCTTCGTGCCCATCCACGTCCGCCTGGCCCTGCAGTTCTTCTCCCAGATCTTTGGGTCCCAGCCCGAGGGCGCGGTGCTGAACTGAGGCAGGCCCAGCAGGGCCCGGCAGCTCTGTGAAATGGGTCACAAACGGTTCCTGCTGAGGGAAACCCTGCTTGATTCACCTCCGGGGCCGGAGAGCACAGTGAGGCACCGAGCGCGGCCCCTCTTCCATGAACGCTCTGGGAATGGCACACAGCTCCTGGGATGGCACAGGATCCACTCAGCTCCACCTCCAGCAGCAAACCCCACCTCCTATCCCATCCTTGCTCGGCCGTTCTCTTTCCCAGTGCTGCTTTAGGATCTGCTGCTTCGAGGGACAGCAAAGTTCTGCTGCCCCAAACTCACTGTGAACGCCAGACTGGAGGGGTGTGATGTGACCAGGCCTCTTTGCTCTGGAATTTCAGGCAGCACAAGTGTAGAGGAAAATGGGGCATTGGGAGGTTTTCCAGCAGGGAATCTGCTGAATTCCCTATGGACTGATCTGCTTGGAATGTCCTTAAACCCCAAAATGACGGAATCCCTCTGGAAAGCCTTGAACACTTTCTTATCATTCTGTTTTCTCTAAATAGATGCTTTTAGCCTGCATTTAAAGATTTTTTTTCAAACGCCAAAAAGCACATTTAACAATGAACAGTGGAAGCAAACCCTGTTTAATTTTCTGTTTAATTCTTGCTCAGCCACTCTCTTTCCCAAGTGGAGCCAGGAACTATGAATGCATAAAGGCATTACCCAAGAGGAAAATCTGTCCTAGATTTGTAATTTCCATTAAATATTCTTTAAATCTGTAACATTTTTCACTTCTTTGGAAATGAGCTGCATCCTTTCACTCTGGCAGAGGCTGTTTTGGTGGCTCCTCACACCCCAAGTTCTACCAACACAGTCCAGGGGCCAGGATAGAGGAGATAAAAAATGAGGATATCCAGCAGGATTGGAGTGCTCATGTCTGGTGCTGGTTGGTGCCTTCCAGGCTTCAATGGATGGGAGAGGAACTTGGAAAAGAAGGCAACAGGAGGATGAACTCAGATCCAGCTTTATTCACGTCTAAGTTCCTGCCTCTGAGTTCAGATGGTCTAAAATATTTTCTTTTTGGAAAAAAAATTCTCCATTTCATCTTGCAGCTCAGTGAGGATGACAGGAAGAAGCAGCCCTGCTGTGTCTCAGTGCCCTCCTGCCTTCTCTGATGAAAATCACAATCTTTTCTGGCTGCTCCCACTCACCAAGGCAGCAAAGTGCAAATCAGCACCAGGGGAAGAGGATCCAGAGTGGAAATAATATTATAATACCTGCAGGGAAGGCTTAGAGAGATCTCCTTTACAAAGAATAAATTAGATTAATTACCATTGCCCGTGGGGAGGTTTTGGAACAATGGGAGGCTTGTTTGGTTTTCACTCTACACAAATCAAACGTGGGTGCCAAATCATAAATTACAGCTGCACTCTGCACGTCTCTACCAGCTGATGCTCCTGTTAGTAGAAGTGAGAAGTGCAAAATGTAAATAGCTTTCAAATGATGTCTGCACAGTTCTAGATTAAAGAGAAAACCCTCTTAACTCCTTTCTCAAGCTGCAGTGGGCTCCTGCATGCTTCAGAGCACAAATCTGTTTGGAAACGAAGACATGTGGTGAAGGTTGCCCAGATCTGAACATGTGTATGCAGTTTTCTCAGCCAAAAAAATAAAAATTTTATTCTTCACAAACGACCTCTGGCTGCATGACTCAGCTCTTCTGGGTTTTCCATTCATTCATAAATATTCTGGATGTGTGTGGGCCAGGCTGGCACTGTGTAAGGAGGATTATTTTGTGGTGAATGTTTTGGGGACAGCTTGGAGAATCCTTCAAATGGATCTGGGGTGAACTGCAGCCCAAGAGCTCTCCTGTTTCTGGAGGGCAAAAACCCTCTGATCTGCTTCAAATTAAGGCATTATGAGTGTGCTGAGGGCTCAGCTGAGAGCTTTGGGCTCCAACAGGAGCTGTCCTGACAGTTCATCACAGTTGGGAACTGCAAACACGAGGTGCCAAGCTGTAATCACATCTCGAGTAATGGGCACAGCACTGGAGGAGATGAAAAACGGCAAAACCTCTGACAATTCCTCTTGAAAGTGTCTGTAAAATACAGTAGAAGTTACAATCTCAATGTTGGAGGTGAAAAGTGAGAAAACTCAGCAAGTTGGTATAAATTCTGTCTCCCAGTGGGTTTAAATTCTATCTCCAAAGATTTTGCTCATCTAGAAAACATGACGGTGTGAGTGCCAGGGCTCCTCCTCATCAGTCCTGTTCCCGTTCATTTTTAATTCCTTCAAAAGCGGATTTCTTCCCCATGCCATCAAACTCAACTTTCAGAGCACAAGGAAAAGTTTGGGTTTTTTGTTCCAGGAATGCAAAGGTTGGAGCTGCTATCTGCAGGAGCACACACCCGATGGAACATTGCTCTTTAAACATTTCATTTGGCAAACAGAACGTGGAGAGGACTTTGTTCAGGATTTCCATTGCCCTCCCATGGTGGGATCCATGCAAAGCATTTCTCTTCCTTATTGTGCCCATTCCCTGTGTTTGGCTTTGGGAGGTGCAGGGAGCGGCAGGGAAACAGCAGCAGGTGCTTTCTGGGAGGGTCCCTGCAGCTTGAACCAAGTAAAAACTCTTCTTTGTGTGAATTCTTCACCTTCTTTACTAGATTTTAAAGGGTTCAGACAAGAGGTATTTACTAGGAAGGAAAGAAGCTGCTGAAAACAACCTCTGCTAAAAACCTTTGGAGATTTCCCCAGCCCTTTGCACTTCTCCTTGCATCCAGAAAAGCTGGAATAACCCCCCCTACTCCCTACCCAGGAATATTCCGAATCACTGGGCTCCAGCAGGAGACTTCAAAGGATTTCTGGCACTCAGCAGGGAACAGAAGCATTTTTTTTCCCCAGCTGAAAGAGAGAGGAGGTGAGATAACACTTTAGACAGCTTGAGACCACACCACAGAGCTTAGGAAACTCTTCCAGCTCCAAAATCTTTTTCCCTGGGGAAAAAAAAAACCCATTCCTGGACAAGGGGAAGAGGTTTCCATGGGATCCCAGCTGCACACTAAGGTGGGAGGGTGGAATTTTGGAGCTCCCAGTAACACCAGTATGCCCAGTACGCGGGTGACAGCTCTCTTGGGAGGGTTATGATGTCAGGCTCTTTATAAAAGTCTCTTTTCTCCTGCTTCATTATAGTTCCATGGTAATTGTAGTTAATTGCTTCACTGGGCTAATTGTAGCACAGCAGCTGGAAGTGTTCACACCAAAAATAATCCGAATAAAAAGAGCAAACGGAACCAATAATCCAGCAGTGAAAAAGGGAACAAAGGCAGAACAGGAGATGATCCAATTCCAGCTGCATTGACCCTGAAAGTACAAATGCCCCATTAATTTAAGGAATGAGAAATGTTGGGGCTCAGCTGGCCAGCACCATACACCTCCTGTTTAAAACTCATTTTCTTAATTTCACCTCATCAGAATTCTCATTTATCCTGCCATCAAGGTTTCCTGGCCAATTTCATGGATCACCTCCCACATCCATTACTGAGAGCCACAGCACACCGGACCATGAACATCCAGAACCTTCCTCCCCAGGCCCCTGAGGGCAGCTTTTACCCAAAACCATCAAAAACAGCTTCCCAAGGCCCTTGTGGGCAGCTTTTACCCAAAACTATCAAAAACAGCTTCCCAAGGACCTTGTGGGCAGCTTTTACCCAAAACCATCAAAAACAGCTTCCCAAGGCCCCTGAGGGCAGCTTTTACCCAAAACCATCAAAAACAGCTTCCCAAGGACCTTGTGGGCAGCTTTTACCCAAAACCATTAAAAACAGCTTCCCAAGGACCTTGTGGGCAGCTTTTACCCAAAACTATCAAAAACAGCTTCCCAAGGACCTTTTCCTTAGTGCTGCTCCCCAGGGAACACAGGGATCAGGATCACCACCAGAGCCCCTGCACATCTGAGTGTCCAATTTACTCAGAATTCCAGGGAAAATTCCTGTGCTTGTGAAATTTTGAAATATTAAACAAGCTGGGGTTTTTTTTTTGTTTGTTTTTTGGTTTTGTTTTTTGGTTGTTTTTTGGTTTTTGTTCTTTTTTTTTTAAGGTTTTCTCATCTTTGTGATTCGGCCATCATCTAAAATTCTTACTTCAGATGCTCCAGTTATAAATTTAATTCCCTGATTATTTGGAAGTTAGGGGGAAAATTCACACAACTACTTAAGCCATGGTAAAAGAAGCCCAGCAGGGGTGGGAGAGTCAGCAGAACCACACAAACAGCAAATTACAGTCGTGCAGCACCAGTGAGAGCCAAAACGGGGACAATTCTCCCAGATGAATTGCTGCACCCCAGGGCACAGACGTGGACAAGTGGCCACGTGCCAGGCTGAGCACTGAAATTAAAGCAGAACAGGCAGATTTGCAAATGAAATGTCACAGAATGTGGAATAATTAACTTTCTCTTAATCACACACAATCAAATCAATATTCATGCAGCAAAAGCAGCCCTGTCCTCTAACCCTTTCTCGAATAATTTCAGTTATTTTTCCCTCAAACACCAAACAACAGCTGAATATCCTGAAATCCTACACAAACTGAACAACTGGGAGGTCAGGAGCAAAGCTGGACTCAAAGTGCAGATTCTCAGCTCCAACATCCAAACCACCCAAAGCAGCCCTGCTGCAAACTTGTCGTTGTCAAAGGAATCAAGGAGCTGAAACTAATGAAATGTTCGGGGAAAATAATCCCAGGAAATTGAGAATTCAGGGTTTGTGAGCTGACAGAGGAGGTCTGATGCCTCCTGAGGTGCTCCAAAGGCTGGATCTGAGCTTGTCCCACGACTCCACCAGGAACAGATAAAAGGAAATGGGCTCCTCTTGACTCTGTCCTCACACCCAGCAAGGAAAATCCAGCCTGCACCAAACAAAGCCCCTTGCTTCAGCAGCTTTGTCCTGCATATTCCTTCCAATAAGCAATCCAATAAGTCTGAATTTGAGGAGCCCAAATCCTGAGAATATCTCCAGGCAACTTCCATGGGAACTCCCTGGCTGGAAGGCTCTGATTCACGGGTGGAGGTCAGAATTAACTCCAAGAATTCCCACTTGTCATCATCCCTGCCTGCTCCACCCTTGTTTCAGCAGTTGCTCCATCAGGACAGGTAAGAGATGATAAACTCTGCTGATCCTGGGGTTTCAGGACAGCCAGGACAGCCAAGGCCTCCTTTTTGTTGGAATAAGGAGGTCCAAGCTCAAAATAGGCTATGGAAATTGTTTTATGTGGCCAGATGTAAGTTAGAGCCCTCCTCAATTACCAACAGACATTAGTCTGGGTTTAAAAGTGAAATTAAAACCATGCACCCTCTGCCTCAAAATAAGAATCTCAGTGCTGGAATATAATCAGGCAAGAGGAAAAAGTCAGGAACCAGAAAAAAGGGGAGAGAGGAAATATCCACATGACAGAAAACACGGTAAATCTGGCAAATCCATATTAAAAGAAAAACAACATGTTCTGCTTTTCTTACAATGACTGAGCAAAGAGGGAGGAAATGAAGGTAAATTGTGGCAGGGTCAGAAATAGATCCATTGGCAGCCAGGGTGCTGTTCCCGTTATTTTCTCTGGCAGCTCCTATCTTTGCTTTGTAATCATGGAGCAAATCAGAAATATCTCTTTATTTCAAGGTCGTACTCAAGGATGAGTTACAATCTGTGAATTTTTAGGAGCTTTAGGTCCTTTAAAAAAAAAAGATCGGGGGAGAAAATGCAGGTAAAATGTTCATCATGGGGAATTTGACACGAAAGAAGTGAAGCCAGGCTGAGGATAAAGCACCAGGCATGGAAAGGGCTGGGATGGGATTGCAGCACCCTAATTAAAGATGGGGAGCAACAGCCTCGCCCATGGGGCTGGCAGAGGAAAGGGCTTCCAGCAGCTCCTTGCATTTCCCACAGACACAAATTGCACAAGAGAGAGGCTCACTGAGGCAGTAATTATCTGCCAAATGCACAGAGATTGAGTGATTTATGAAGGAACAGCTCAAAAAAAAGATGCTGCAAACTAATTCAGCATGTCTGGCTCTGGACACAATGGTGCCTTGCTCAGGGGAACTTTGGGACAGGTCTGGTATTTCACTCCAGGTAAATAATACATCCCAAGAAGTTTTCTCCACACATTTTTGATTTCTCTTTTCAATATTTCTCCCCATGTGAGAATTAAAGGTGAAATCAAGCGGGATCAGACTGGTCCTGAGGTGTGGGTACCTACACCCAGCAGTCCGTGCTGCCTCAGGCTTGGTGTGGACACACATCCAAAAATTCCAAGGGCTTCCAGTGCCCAAACCTTCCACAGCTGGCTACAGGTGCCTCATGTGCTATCCAATAATCTGAGGTAATTGGTATCCAAATTTTGGCTAATTTTGATATCTAAAAGCTCTTCCATATCACAGATGTATTTTAGTGGAACCACCAAAATACCTCAGAGCCCCACACCCAGTTCAGCATCAGAACTGGATATTGGGGAGAAGTTCTTCCCTGGGAGGGTGGGCAGGCCCTGGCACAGGGTGCCCAGAGAAAGGGTGGCTGATCCACCCCTGGAAGTGTCCAGGGCCGGGCTGGACAGGGCTTGGATGAACCTGGGACAGTGGAAGGTGTCCCCATGGCAGGGGTGGCACTGGATGGGCTTTAAGGTCCCTTCCAACCCAAACCATTCCCCTCCAATCCTCTCCACCCTTGCCAGGACTTGGCAGTGAAGCAGCCCCTCCAGCATCCCTGGCTCCATGGCCTCCTTTCCCCAAGACATCCTCAGATGCCACACAACAATCACTGGGATCATCTTTCACATAAATGCAGATACTCCTAAATAAATGATGAGCTGCAGCACGGGGATCAGCCGGGGAAGTTTCCACTCCCTCGGCTGTGCAGCCAGGCCTGGTTTTGCAATGTTCAGGTTGAGCAGCACCTGCACCAACACCTTTTCCCAGGGATGTGTCAGCGCTGCGTGTCGTGCCTGTGCCAGCAGGTGGGAGCAGCGGGAAAGGATCCATCCCCCCGCAATTGCGACATCTCCTCCCGGGAGTTTATCGCCCTTGGATAATTGTGACATGCAAATGCCATCAGAGAGGACTGGAGCAAGCAGAAAGAAATAATGAATAGTTAAGAAGAAGGAGTGAATTGTCGTTTCATTTAGCAAATTTCATTTATTTCGGCACATCTTAGGTTGACACTGGGAAGATGCTTAATGCTAAAATGTCCCAGTGTTCTGGTGAAGCCCTGTGTGGACAGAGTGTCCCTGTCCTCCTCCTCCTCCCACTCCTCCTCCTTTTTCCATATTTTCCTTCCCTGATTGTTTAAGCAATCTTCATTCACTGAACTGTATTTTTGGCATTTTCCCTGGTTTTGTCTCCAGCCAGCCAGAGTGAGGCAAGGAAAGTCACGAAAGTGAATCCAGAAATGTCAGCTCTCTCCATAATTTTTATGTGCAGCTTTTGAGCAGGAATAATGTGCAAAACATTTTCACCTGCATATCACTCTTCTCACGCTCTCTCATCAGAAAACTCAGAGTGAAAAATACACTCATTTTTCCTGATCACAGAATTACAGAATCATTGAGGTGGAAAAGATCTCCAAGATCATCCAGTCCAGCCTTTAACCCACCAAACCATATCCCAAAGTGCTGTTTGAACACTTCCAGGGATGTGACTCTTCCACCACCCTGGGCAGTCCATTCCAATGCTTAACCACTCCTTCAGTGAAGGAATTCTTCCTGATATCCAGCCTGAACCTCTCCTGATGTCCACACCTGTCCTCTCCCAGCAGCTCTCAGCTCACCCCACCTCTCACCAGGATTCCTTTAATGGGATGAGATGTTTTAGCTGGCACACAGAAGATCACCAAGGCAAGGGGAAAGCAAACAGCTCCTGTACAATCATCCTCAGATCCCTCTCGTGTTCTGATGAGCAAATATTTACCTTTTTAAAACAATTATTTCTTAGTCTGAGGTTCATGCCTAGTGCAGCCTGGTAACAAACACACCAGGACTGAAGCAACACCTCCTGGCTCCTGTCCATGCTTTGCCTTAAAGTGAAACCTTTGCTGTGGCTGTCTGTGGTTATCAAGGAAGGAAAAGTCACGATGTTTGAGTTATCACAATTTCACAGAATCCCAGAATCCCAGAATGGTTTGGGTGGGAAGGCAAATTAAATCCCATCCCATCCTGCCCCCTGCCCTGGACAGGGACACCTTCCACTGTCCCAGGCTGCTCCCAATGTCCAGCCTGGGCTTGGGCACTGCCAGGGATCCAGGGGCAGCCACAGCTGCTCTGGGCATCCTGTGCCAGGGCCTCACAGGGAACAATTTCTCCCTCACATCTAATCTAAATCTACTTTCATTCATCTGGGATGTCTCCCTGTTTGAGCAGCTCAATACAGTTTGGGTTATTTTGGTTTATAAAGGCTACAAAGAAAAACCCCACTGCTTGTAAGCCCCTGACAGGCAGAGCAGGAGTTTTTAAAAGGTTCCAGGGATTTAGGAAGCAGACAGAGCTGTTTGCTCCCCTGACTGCACACACCCAGCAGCTCTGCCTCTGAGCATCCAGCTATTCCCAGCTGCCTCAGCAGGGCTGGGGGTTATCCCCCTCTCTGACACAGGGCAGCACTTCCAGAGGTATCCCTGAACTGCATCCAACGTGTTTGACGTGCAAGTTTCACACAGACATGAAAAGAAAGCCAACCCACGGGTATTTGTGCCGTGACAAAGCTCATTAAAGCTGGTGATGCAACGCAGTTTCACCTCCATCAGCTGGGAGTGGGATGTCACAATATCCCCATCCCTGTCACAAAGCCATTTTATAGGAGCTCTTCTGGCTCCTTTTGTTCCTGCCTTGAAGTTCAGCAGCGATAATGCTTGTGGCTCACGCTGTAAATTGGATTGCTAATTGCATTCCTCACAAGAACTGAAGAAATAGGCAAGAACTGGAAAATAACTGGAGCATTATCCCAGTAAATGTAGTGCAGGTGAACACACGGGGAGCAGCCCTGGAAGTGCCATGGCCCAGGGGAATCAGGGAACGTTATTCCTCCCGTTCAGACCACAGAGGACACACGGAAACAGCAGCCCTTGCTGAAATCACCACAACTTCCCAGCTGCAATCCATGGAAAGCAAGGAGAGCCCTTCTTTCCAAAGGAATAGACAGCTTGGAGATGTCTGATTACAAACTGGGAGCTGGATCCTGGCTTGGAATAAACCTGGGGGATAAACCTTGGAATAAACCTTGTGGGACTTGCCACCCCACACACAGGCCAGGCACAATCTGATCCTGCCCAAGAATGTCTCCAGTGGCACTGGGAGCTGAAACAGCTCCTGTAAAAAGCCCTGCCTTTAATCCCCCTTTCTGAATCGTGGCGACTCTTCCTGCTAATTCCCCTCTCTGAATCGTGGTGACTCTCTGCTAATTCCCTCTCTGAATCGTGGAGACTCCTCTGTTAATTCCCCTCTCTGAATCGTGGTGACTCCTCTGTTAATTCCCCTCTCTGAATCCTGGAGACGCCTCAGTTGTTAATTCCCCTCTCTGAATCCTGGAGACTCCTCAGTTGTTAATTCCCCTCTCTGAATCCTGGAGACTCCTCAGTTGTTAATTCCCCTCTCTGAATCCTGACAATTCCTCTGTGGTCGGAATGGAAACTGTTTCATTTCTCTAAATCGTGGCTTCCTGCAATAGGAAGAGGAGCAAAATTGTTGGGAATGTGTGAATGCTTGTGAGAAATAGATTTGTAAAGAATTCTAGAATAGATTTGTAACGAAATACAGACTGGGTGTCTCCAGGATCCTCCTCAAAATTAAACTGGGCACCAGTAAACATCAGGAAGGTGTTTTATTGTTATTGCACAGCCCTTCCCATGCTTCCATGTGGATGCTGTTACTAAAGTCCTGCAGTTGAATGAGGATGTTTTTATTGTTTGTGACGTGGAGGTGCTGTGCACACTGCTCTGAATCCCCAGTTTATGTAGGAGTGAATAGGAAAAAATGAGTGTAAAACACTGTTTGGTTCTGTTCTTAAGTTCCTGAGAGTTTTATACTGGAATGAGCACAGGTAATGAAAACAGCAGCCCAGAACAATCCCTCCTTGGGAAGCTCAGAGCAGGAGAGCTCCTCGGGCACCTCCTTTCCTGGATCCAGTGAATGTGAGGGAATAGTGACCTCAGGTGTCTGTTCAATTAATCACAGGGATATTCCCACGAATTTACCATTCCATTGAACATTCCTATTGAAAATGAAGCTGCTGGGAGCTGCTGTCACTGGCACAAAGTCTCCTGGGTTTTCTGGCCTTGGCACTTGAGCTTTCCCAAAAACACCTACAAGGACTTTCTGGAGGGCCCAGCCACCTGCAAAAAAAAAAAAAAAAAAACAAACCCGAGAACAAATCTATATTGACAGCTGTTTTTAAATAGTGTGAAATTTTTTAAATTTGAGATATATTTAAATGGTGTGCTCACTGTCCTTGCCTATGACATAAACCCTTTAAATGATGTGAAAGAATATGGCAGTAGAGGCAGAAAATGCCCACATAAAATCAGTGTAACACTTAATACTCACTGCAAACACGTAAGAAATCAGTACAAACTGATATGGCTTTCACTAGGGGTGAGATTCAGGCTGCTTTGCTTTTTACCTCATTTTGTGCAATAAAAACATATTCAAAAATATTAAATCCTTCAGAAGTGGCTGTAACATGGTTTAAAACACAAATTTTCATGGAAGCAGAGGACAACCAGAGCTTGCAGAGGCAACACAAAGTTACTTCAATGACTACAAAGAACCCAGTTCTGATATTCACTGAGGCTCTGCCTTGAGCTGAGGTGGGATTTGGTGTATTAGCACCAAAACTAGGTGGAGAAAATAAAACTGCAATGGAAACTTTTCCAGCATTATCAGGATCCAGTTCTCATCCCAGTGGCTTCCATAAAGGACAGGCTTTGTCCTACCCCTCTCCCAACACCACTCTCCAAATGCCAGCCTGGAAGTGTTTTATTTCCTAAATCAAAGATCGAGTGATTCATCAGGGCTTCTAAGGAAATACTATGTAACACTCGCTGTGCAGCAGAGGTTCTGAAACAAAACTTCAGAGCAGGGAAACATTTATTTATTGTGCTTTTTCCTTTCATTGTTTTAATAATATGGTCCATAGTGAGTCTCCAGAGAGGTCTGCAAAGAAACTTAATTTCAAAAGAGCAGAAGTGAGTAAGTGTGTGAACACAGGCATCGCACCAAAGAAAAATGTGCCAAAGAATTAAAAACATGGCAGACAGCTTGACAGGCTGTGATTTTCAGTCCTGAAGTGAAAGAACTCTTCGTTTCCATCAGGATGTTACCACATTAAATAAATCCCACACAACGTGTTGATGCAATTCAGCTTTATTTTTCTCCAGCATAACCTGCAGGAAACAAGTGCTGATCCACAAACAAACGTTGGTGTCACAGAATCATGAAATGATAGAATGCTCTGGATTGGAAACGACCTTAAAGGTCATTTAATTCTGACCCCCTGCCTGCCACGGCGGTTCCTCCTTTCCATAGGGTGCTTACGATACATCACAAATTGAATACAAAGTGGACGGACTATGCGGACTATGCAGGTGGTCCTTGTAAATAAAAATATAATTTAATTCTTAATTAGCGAATTGTAAAGCGTACGTCCCTCAAGGTTCCCTCCCGCTCCATGGCTCCCTCACAGCCCTTTCCGGGCTCACTCAGGGCTCCTCCATGGCTCCCTCACGGTTCCCGCTCGCTCCATGGCTCCCTCACAGCCCTTTCCGGGCTCACTCAGGGCTCCTCCATGGCTCCCTCACGGTTCCCTCCCGCTCCATGGATCCCTCACGGCCCTTTCCGGGCTCACTCAGGGCTCCTCCACGGCTCCCTCACGGTTCCCTCCCGCTTCTCCATGTCGGCTCCATCACGGCCCCCTCAGAGCTCCCGCCCGCTTCTCCACGGCCCCGGAACAGCCCTTTCCACGCTCCCTCACAGTTCCGCCATGATCCCCTCACGCCTCCCTCACCGCTTCCCCCCCCCGTCTCCATCGCCCCTCCAGGCCCTGTCCAGGCTCCCTCACGGTTCCCTCACAGCTCCCGCCTGCCTCTCCATGGCCCCTCCCGATCCTTTCCCCGTTCCCTCACGGTTCCCGCCCGCCTCTCCGTGTCCCCCTCGCTCCACCCTCCCGGGGCCGGGCTGGGCTCGCCCCGCCGTCTCCTCCCCTTCCTCTGCCGGCCGGAAAGCGCCGCGTGTTCCGCAGCCATGGAGTACCTGCCGGCCCCCGCGGCCCCGGCGCAGGGACACATGTGAGCGGTGGCGGGGGGACCGCGCTTCCCGGTGCCTGGGACCGTGACCGTGACCATGACTAACTGTGCTTCTCTCTGTCCCTGTGTCCCAGCCTGTGCTGCCAGTGCGGCGTCCCCATCCCGCCCAACCCGGCCAACATGTGCGTGGGCTGCCTGCGGGCCCAGGTGGACATCACCGAGGGCATCCCCAAGCAGGGCACGGTGCACTTCTGCAAGCAGTGCGAGAGGTGAGCAGCCGCGAAATCGCTGGGGATGGCAGCAAAATGCACTTGGAATATATCAGTGTCAGGGTTTGGGGAGGCTAAAGCGCACAGGTTTGGTATGGGGAAGCTGGGGGGCTCAGCCTGGAGAAAAGGAGGCTCAGGGGGAACGTTTGGCTCTGCACAACTCCCTGACAGCCGGGGAAGGGTTAGTTTGGATATTGGGAAAAATCCTTCGTGGAAAGGGATGTCCAGCCTGGCAGGACATCCTGACAGGAGGGGACAGCCAGGGAAGGGTTAGTTTGGATATTGGGAAAAATCCTTCATGGAAAGGGATGTCCAGCCTGGCACAGCTGCCCAGGCCCCAGTGAAATCCCCATCCCTGGAGAGATTTAAAAGCCCTGTGGATGTGGCATTTGGGGATGTGGTTTATTGGTGGGTTTGGCAGTGCTGGGGAAATGTACTCAGTCACCTTAGCCACTTTGCCATGATTTTCTATGATTATAAAAGTTGTAGCTGCATTGGTATTGCTAAACTGAAAGCTTTGGAAATAGCTGCTCGTCCTTGGAGTGATTTAAGGTGCTCAAGCAGCTTTCACGTGCTGTAAAATGCTCCCTGCACCCCAGGTACCTCCAGCCTCCAGGAACCTGGATCCAGTGTGCCCTGGAATCGAGAGAGCTCCTGGCTTTGTGTCTGAAGAAAATCAAAGCCTCCCTGAGCAAGGTGAGAGCTGATCCTGCTGGGATTTCACAGCCTGGTCACAATTGTTACTGCAGAGATGGGAGCTGAGCAGAGTGAACTGAGGGAAGATGATGTGGTTTTAATTTTTTGTAGATTTCAGAAATTAGTTATGCAATAGTTGTTCTCACTGGTTTATGATGATGAGAAAAAGGGTTGCAGAGGTGTGTACATAGATTAACTCAAATTCACATGTTTCACTTGAAAAAACATCCCTTAGGTTCAGAATATTATTACAGGGAAGGACCTGAGATTGAGCACCTTTATTTTACATTGATCAACCCCTATGTTCTAGCTAAGCACTATTAATTTGATTTGGGATATTGATATATATATATATTTGTAATTAAGATTATTCACTTTTTCACTATAGACTGTTTGTGTTTGTGGAGTTGGGCTTGGTTTTACTGAGCTCTTGTGCTTCCCCACGGGCAGGTCCGGCTGATCGATGCAGGATTCATTTGGACAGAGCCACATTCCAAGAGGATCAAGCTCAAGCTGACTGTTCAGAAAGAGGTAACTGGAGCATAACCTTCTCCATGTGGCTTTTAAAAAGCTTTTATGGCAAACAGCAGGATTTTTCAATTATTCTTTTGTCACTAAAGTGCCATTCATCAGAATGAAGCAAGTTATTGTCTGTTCCAGTAAAGATGGGAAAACCCTGCAGTTATCTGTGACCCAGCCAGAGCTTAAACCTTGAACACTTTGTTTTTGCAGGTGATCAATGGGGCAGTTCTGCAGCAGGTGTTTGTGGTGGAGTACGTTGTTCAGTCTCAGATGTGTGAAGACTGTCACAGGATTGAAGCCAAGGATTTCTGGAAAGCTGTGGTGCAAGTCAGGCAGAAGGTAGAGGCAAACTGAATTTTTATTTGATCGTGGCAGAACAATCAGGCAAAGAATTGGGTGGTTTTCTGGATTTCTCAGACAAAGATGTACTCACACCTTGCCACAGGGATATGTTTTGTGTTCAAGGTTGTTGAATTTTTTTCTAACTCAGTTTAGAACAGAGTTTTAACTTCTGCTGTCCAGTATTAACATTCTTTAAAATGATGCTGGCAGCAGGATCTTGTGTGGATAACTAAATACTCTCCTGTATTTTAAGGTAGTTTGGGAACAGTGGGACAAATATTCTTCTTTAAAGGAAATAGATCTCTCTAGCAACCAGCTCCACAAAAATGAGAAATGGAAGCTTTAAATAATTTGCTAAAAGTAGAGCACTCTGAAATCTTGTTGTTTAGTTGGATGTTCTTTCTCTAGGTAATCTCTTCATATAAATGTTTATTCTTCAGAGATCCTGCTTTGTACTCAATGCTTCTTAAATAACCTTGATGCTTCTGTATTTGTTTGGCTTTAGACTGTGCACAAGAAGACTTTTTACTATTTGGAGCAGCTGATTTTGAAGCACAGGCTCCATCAAAACACACTAAGGATCAAAGAAATCCACGGTGAGTGGCTCTGGAGGCAGAATAACCTGCATTTATGATGGATGTTTTCACGTGTGCAGAGAAAAGCTTATGAATTATATTTGATAAAATAGAACAGAAATAGATTTGTTTCTTTGCTTTTCAGATGGCCTGGATTTTTATTACTCTTCCAAGCAACATGCCCAGAAGATGGTGGACTTCCTTCAGTGTACGGTTCCATCCAGGTACAGCTCCCCTGTCCATTGCCTTCAGCACTCAGAACTTTGGGGAACTGTCTTAAAATCCTTCCTTTTGAAAGAAATTTTTAAGTGCAAGTGTAAGGAATCTGTACTTTAATCAAAACAGACAAAATCCCTTCTACAAAAGTCCCTTATTTTCCACTTAGCCATGGTAAAATTTACCTCTGTTTCCTTGATATCTGTATTTGTGATGCAGACACTTTGTTCCCAGGATCTCCTGTTCCCCCTGATGTCTCTTGATTCCTGAAAACTCTGTTCTCCTGTTTCACAGATCCAAATCATCCCAACGTTTGATCTCCCACGACATTCACAGCAATGTCTACAACTACAAAAGCACTTTCTCTGTGGAAATTGTTCCCATATGCAAGGTAGCTTCCTCTGCTTCACATTTAGGCTGTTGTGGGAAGAGTTGAGATTTGGAGGTTGGAGGGTTTGGGGGGTAGGGAGGGATCCACACAGGAAATGCAGAAGTTACTGGGCTAGAAAAATAAAAACACAGAGTTGAAAATTTTCTTTCAGCAGATTTGTTTGAAAATGGAGGAAATGGGAATGACAATTGGTTGTGTTGGTTTGCAGGACAACGTTGTGTGCCTGTCACCCAAGCTGGCCCAGAGCCTGGGGAACATGAGCCAGATCTGTGTGTGCATCAGAGTGACCAGCACCATCCACCTCATCGACCCCAGGACCCTGCAGAGTGAGTTGGGGCTTTTCCCCAGCCCCTGATTGTTCTGCTGGCACAATTCCTGTGGGTTTGTTTCCACAAAATCTTGGAGCTCTGGACCTTACTGTTGTTAAATTTATCTGTACAGTAGAAATTTCGTAGTGAGCTGAGAGTTCTCCGAGCTTGACTCCCATGGGATCCTGGGCAGAAAGTGCAGGCTCAGTTTGAGCTCCTGGGTGTTCTGAGCATTTACCTGTGTCACCTTTATTCCCCCATAATTACATGGCATCTGGATTAAATTTTCAACCACTTCAGTACCAGAAATTCTGTGCTTTGCTTGATGTGTGCTGGTGAGCTTGGGCAGCAGAATCCCTCTAAAAGGATGGATCCAGGAATAATTCCTTTGAGTAAAGCCTGTCACAGATCAGCTGCTCTGCAGCAGCATTACAGAGATGAACAAAATGTGTCTGGCAGTTGCCTTCATTTTGGTCAATGGTTGTTTTTTCACAAGGAATTCTCTCCCTGATCATTTTGCAGTTGCTGAAATCGATGGGAACACCTACTGGCGCCACCCTTTCAACAGCCTGTTCCACCCCAAGCAGCTGGAGGAGTTCATCATCATGGACATCAACAGGGTCCATGAGAAGAAAAAAGGTGCTGGGGCAGGGGCTCGGTCAAACAAGGTGAGAGTTTCTCTGGTTAATTCCTGGTTTTGGGCCTCCTGCTCGGCCGAATTCATGGCCTGGGTCTGCCTGGCACAGTCAGTCTGGGCTGTTCTGGACCTTGCCACTGGCAGAAGATTTCCTTGGGACCATTTGGTTTGGAAATGGCACAGGCAGGATGTGAATTCCACTTCCAGGCATTCTGCTTGCAGAGTTTAAACTCTGCTCGTTGAAATATTAACTTCGCAGCTTTAATGACTGAATTGGTTTTGTGGAAGCATTTCTTTTTAATCAGAATTAATGGATCTCCTCAGTTAAAAGCTAAAATAGAAACATTTATTTATATATTATAAATAAATATCTATATTTATTTATAGAAACAGCCTTTGGGAATTCCAGGGAGTTGCCATGTCCATTTCCTTACTTTTATGGTATGAGAAATGAGGAGTGGCAAGGGATACATTGGATATGTGATGCAGAAAACACAAGTTTAATGACAAGTGGAGTTTAAATCAGTGCAGATGTTGGGGTTAAGCTGGGTTTAGTTTTATTAAGGAATGTTTTATTTTCCATTCCCACAGCACACTCTGGCTGAAGCCTGGGTCAGGAAAACCTCGGAGCTAGACACGGATCACCAATATTTCTGCTGCACCCACCTGGGGCACATCCTGAATCCTGGTGACCTGGTCTTGGGGTCTGTTCCTCTTTTCTGAAACTTTTATTGAGTGGTTATTTAATGACTGAATCCATGTGCTGTCAAGAAAGTGCTGAACTGTTCTGATTTCAAAATGAAAGAAAGCAGCAAAAAGGGTGGAATCGTCCTGGTCCTAATCCAAGAAATCTCTTCTCTGGAAGGAGTTTTCATGTAAAAATTGTTAGAAATAAGAGAGCTGATTGCCTTCAGAGTGTAGCTTGGAATCACAATTTAACCACAAATAAATGGGAAGGATTTTTAAAACACCAATTAATTATTTGTTCGCTAATGAATATCATACACAGTGGTAACAAATGCGAATTCTTTGTAAGATTAGGCAAATTAGGTGATGCTTAGAAAGGTTTCAACATGAATGTTGGGAGCCCAGCAGAACCTCAGTGGGTGTTGCAGTTTGGATTCCAGAGGTTGGGAAGTGCCAGCAGAGCAGGATTTGGGAGCTGCAGCTGCTCAGAAAGCTCAGGAAAGCTGCACATTCATGTGGATTTTTATTTGTTTCACTTCCTCTGGGAATAATTCTGTTCCTTAGGAGCTGCACCTTGCCCTGTGCTGCCCTTTAGCACAAACATGATAGACTGAGGTCAGGGTTTTTATAAAGCAGAATAAAACCCCTCTTTCTGTTTTAGCTTTGACTTGGCCAACTGCAACCTAAATGATGAATTTGCCAACAAGATGAACCCCCAGCACATTCCTGATGTGGTAAGAAAATCCCTTTCTCTGTCCAGAGTTCCTCCTTACCCAAGGCTGGGAGGGAGTGTGGTTTGATAGTGAACAGTGCCTGAAGGAAGAGAGGATATCAACAGTGACATTTGAGCAGCATCTGATTTTGAAGGATTATTTCTTTAAATATTTGAGTGATGGTTAAATTTTCTATTTATTGTGGGGTTTTTTTTTCCAAATGCCATGGTTAGATAATACATTAATTGTTGGTTTTATTCCAATTACCAACCACTGGGTGCTGAATGATAACTCCAGTGTGTGCCTGTCCCTTCAGGACCATTGCCCGAGTGTTTGGAAACATTTGAACCAACAAACTCCCTGTAAATTCAATACAACCCTGCTGAGTGCCAGTCCAGCTGGTTGTAGATGCCCAGATGTGGATTTGGGTGCTGATTTGGGATTCTGGGAGGTGGAGAAAGGAGCTGCTTTTCCCTGCAGGTGCTGATCAAGAAGAGCTATGACCGCTCCAAGCGGCAGCGCCGCAGGAACTGGAAGCTGAAGGAGCTGGAGAGGGACAGGGAAGCCTCAGACACAGATGATGAAAGGTTCAGTATCTGCTCTCCTTGTTCAGTGACAAAGCAGCTTCTAAATAACTCCAGCTGGGAGGAAACAAAGGGGAAATTAGAGAGAAATGAATCGGGAATTTATAGGTGAGGGTAAAACAGCGGCGAGTTGGAGATGTGGGGATGCTCTCAGGTCTGCTGGGGTTTTGTTTCTGTGATTTTGCTTTGTTGCATCAATTTCCAGAAATCCAAAGGAACAGGGAGTAAATACATCCCACATCTTTTACAGACAATACCAGGACTTCCTGGAAGATCTGGAAGAGGATGAGACCATAAGGAAAAATGTCAACATTTACAGAAGTAAGGCCTTTCTAACTCCTTCACTGGGTGTAATTAAATCATGTCTAAATCGTGTTTGAGGCAAAACAATTTTACTGAAATTCTCTATTTGCATCCTCCAAACTCCTCATGCCTGGAGAAATACTGTAAAACATTTCACAGATGTGTTTCACCTGGTGGGTTTTGTTTCTTGCCTTTAACATGAGAAAGAACTTTCTTCCTGCACCCAAAATCTCTGCTGAGTGAAGGATTTGATACAGAATTCAATTTTTCTCCATGAGGAGATTCTTGAGCTTCTAGGAGGAATTTTTGGTTTTTTGGTTTTGTGGTTTGTTGGCTGTTTTGGTGGTGTTGGTTTGACTTTTTTTCCCCCCATTTTCCCCTGGGGTTGCTCTGGTGGTTTGAGGTATGTTTTCTTTGCTTAGCTGGTTTTTTTGGGGGGTTTCTGTGTGTTTTTAGATGCAGATATTCCTGTGGAGAGTGACACAGATGATGATGGAGCTCCACGGATCAGCCTGGCTGAGATGCTGGAAGATCTCCACATTTCCCAGGACGCCACTGGAGGGGAGGGAGCAGAAATGCTGACAGAGTGAGGACAGTGCCTTACATCCCATAAATATTCCCTTGGGGAGCAAAACCTCCCCAGACCATCATTAACCATCACAGGGCCAGGAAAAGTGACAAAACTCCTGCTGCACCCCAAAATAATGGCCTGGAATTCATATTTTATGGCTGATATTCCAGAGAATCAGCAATTAAAGTTCAGTTTCTGGTGTGGAAGCATTTGCAATATAAATTCCACAAGTTCCTCCCATCCCTGAGGGATCTTTCCATGCAATTTCTGCAGTGGAGAAAATAAGGAAGGATGTGCAGAGGGAGAGATTTTATTGCAGTTTCCTGGATTTTAGGTAGAGTCCCTACCTACTGTTACAGCTTTAATTTTTCACATGGGGAAGGTTCTCCCCATTTTTTGGCACAGTGGTTTGAAGCCTTTTATGATACTGGTAGATTATTCCATATATCCAGATTTAGGGAAGCTCAAGACTAATTTCTGTTCCCTTACACAAAGAAAACTTCCCTGCAAAGCCCTTGATCAGAAAGATTGGAAAATCCTGTGGAGTGTGATGAGTACTGAACTGTATCCCCTGTCTGGATCAGTGGATTAAAAGCAACATGCTCAGCAATTAATTAATAAACCAGCTATAAAGGATTAAAAACCTCTCCAGATATTTTGATTCATTATTTTTTAATTCATTTTCAAATCCAGTTGCCGTCTGCAAGTCCAAAGAAGGCAGCATAATGAACTCCCTGTTGGTGGCAGGTGATGGGGGGGTAATAAAATCTGGGTTTAAACTCTGCTGTTTTCATCCATCCTTTTCCTCCTCCCTGTTTTCCTTGCTGGAGTCTCCCAGGAATGCTGGATATTTGCTGTGCTGTCTCATCCTGTTTATCCCTGGACATTTCCCTCTTCCTTTCCCCCCTTCCTTGCTCTGCTGCCAGCCTGGAAAAGCTTTTCTGGATCTTCCAGCAGGAGAAGATCTTGTGCTGCTGAAGCCTTGAGTCCAAGGATTGCCTGGCTTTGTGGGATTTCTTTGGCTGGAGCAGCTCCCCACAACCAAAATTGGGTCTCTGGAGGTTCCCAAGTTTCCAGGGCCCCTTTGGGAGCTCAGAGGGGTTTAGGGAGTGTCCAACAAATGAAATATTCACCAGTATTTCAGTTAACACAGTATTCATTGTCATGGATAAAAGCTGCCACTGGCCCTGCAGCTCTTCCTGAAAATCTCTGCCTTAAGCCACAAAAAGCTCCTTTTATACAACAGAAATCCGTCAGGATCTTAACCAGACCTGCTCAATGATGCATTTCCACCCAGATGTTGATGGATTTTGAGTTGGAAGTCATGGGAGAAGCTGTGCAGAATGTTGGAATTACGTTTTGCTCAGAGAAAAAATGGCGGGGAAAAAAATTCTTGTATAATCAGAGCTTACAGCACAAAAGCTGGATAACTGAGGGGGGGAAATGAACAGAAAAAGGGGATTGGAATGTGCAAACACTCATTTTTGATTTATTTTTCCCCTAGATAAAAGTCTTGTATGTTGATGATGAAAAGCTTGAGGTGATGATTTCACCTTTAACTGCTGTAAAAATCTGTTAGTGGGTGGCCTGATGTAACTGCAGAGGTCCCAGATTTTCCCAGATGGGAATTGCTGAGGTGAAATATTGATGGGAAAGCACTTCTAACCTCAGGCCACGTGCCTGGGCTTGGCTGCACTCCAGGGACAGCTCCTGGGCCACTTTTGGGAGCTTGCAAGCTGGGGAATTGAGACACTGATCTGGTGGGGACTTAACAAAATCAGTGTTAGTTCAGTCTCTTACTCCTGGAAGTAGCTTAAAATAGGAAATCTTAAAGGAATATTGTGTCAGGAAGTTTTCCATAAAAAGTTAGAAAAGGATACAGATTCCTTCTGTTGGATTTTTGGGATTTGGAATCATTTCACTGGAATGCCAGTGGGAAAAGTGGCTCCATTTCCACCTGGGACTGGCAGAGATGGATCCAATCCCATCCGTTCCCCGTTCTGCAGGAGTATCCATGGAAAATCGGGATGTGCTGAACGTGAGAGCCCACCTGGTGTCACTGTTCCTGCACGGCCCAGGAGCTGCTCCCTGCTCCAGGAAAAGGGGCTGAAAACTCAGCAAAAACTCTTCATGCCCGGGCAGTTCTTGATATTTAAATTCAAATAACACCAAGCTAAAGGAAAATGAGAACAAAATTGCTTCGAGCTTGGTGTTGTAGGATTTAATGTCAGCAAACGGCTCCTTCTGCAGACTGGTCTCAACTCGGGGCCATTTGTTTCAGCTGCACCTCCCAGAGCAGGTGAAAGGAGTGGGGGAATTGGAAATGCAGAGGGATTTGGGAATGGGCACTGGAGCCCATTCCAGGACATCATCATGGAACAAAGAATCTTGTTGCTGTCAGAATCTCTGTTTCCTCCTCAGTACAAGATGGGAACCTGGTTAAGCCAAATAAGAAAATTAAGTTTAGAACTTCTCAGGGTTTCAGTTTCAAACAAAACTAAAGCCTGATGGTAAAGCAATAAACTGAAGGGATTGTGCAATTTAAATATTCATCTTCCTAAAATGGAAGCATTTTGGATAACACAAATCCCCAACAGGGACTGAACGGCCTTGAAAGCCAATTTTAAACTCATCTCTGATCAGGGAGATCTGTGAGATGCAAGGAAACTCCTGAAGCTGTGAAATACTTGGTGCTGTTTGCACACCCTGCTGAGAGTTGGTGCTCTGAGGATGGTGCTTCACACCTTGATCCCTGGAAAAAAGACCTGGAAAAATACCAAAATAAATCCTATTCCAAATCATATCTCTGCTCTGTACTGGGAATGCCAGCAGCGGAGGAAGGAGGAGTTTCCTGTCTCGGGGAGACTGGAACTCAATTGTTGCATGAAGCAGTTTCAGCTGAGCAGGGAACTGAAGCAGAAACTTCCAGCCAGGCAGGACAGAGGAATTTCAGGTCAGCTCTGGAAAAGCAAACAGAGCTGCTGGAAACTCCCCCCTGCTCATGGAAATGTCCTGTGGGATGCAGAGGCCAGGAAGTGCTGACAGGTTCACTCTCCAAGCAGGATTTTCAGGTCAGGTAATGAAGAGCAAAGATAAGAACTGCAATTACACGTGGCTGGAAATAAAGCAAAGTGCAGCTGTTGGAGTGCAAAACAATGACAGGAACAAGGAGTAAGAAATTATCTTAGAAAGCTTCTAAAAACTCCTGAAGTGATCAGCAGCAGAGGGGCTAAAATGCCACATGGACAGAACCACCTTTAGTGCCTTTAGGAAGTGCAAACTCTTTGGATCAATAAAATTAAAGTTTAATGGGAGCAAAGGTGTGAAAATCCTGCAGCAAAATCACTCCTAAGGAGGATGCTGGGAATGCAGCAGGGTGTTCTGGCTGGAAACATCAAAGGTTTCCTGTGAGCAGCATGAGCAGCTGGATTTTAGCAGCTGGTTCTTACTTTGTCCTTTAGTTTCCACCCTTGCTGAAGCAGTGTGGGTTGTGTAATTTAAATATTTCCTTTCCACATGGCAGGGACCTGCAAGGTGCTGAATGTTACCCTTGCATTCCTTTCTGCCAGGACAGACAGAGCTGCCCTTGGCGTGCTCAGGGAAGGGAGCGCAGGGAAGATTCCATTTCCCAATCCTCTTGGAACACTTCCTGCTCCAGCCATGCATCCATTCATTCATTTAGGGTTGAAACACTGAGCACCAGGTGGGAAAAACTCAGCGTTGTGGCCACTCAGAGCAGCCTGTGGAGCTGGTTGGAAAAATCTGGAGGAATGTGGAAAGAGCCCGTTCCACGCCAGCAATCCCAGCCTGTGCATCCCTGGAGTGGTGTCCAAAGCCTCCTGGAGCTCCAGCAGCCTTGGGCCATTCCCTGGGGAGCCTGGGCAGTGCCCAGCACCCTCTGGGGTAGAAGCTTTCCCTGCTCTCCACCCTACCCCTGCCTGGCCCAGCCCCAGCTGTGCCTGATCCTGATCCCATTCCCAGCTGAGCCTGACCTGGCAAATCCGGACCCCCCCAGGCAGGAACCTGCCTAGGCAGTGCTGGGAACTGAAATGGGATGAAATGTTTTAAATCCTGGAGGCTTGGGACAGCCAGGGAAAAGGGGGGATGAGGAAAATGAATCAGGAACTCTGGGGAGCTCCAGCTGCCCCTTGGCCTCCCTGTTTCCTCTGCTGGATTTTGGTGCTTTCCTGGCTCTGTCCTGTTCCCCCAGCCCAGCTGGGATCTGGGGATGGGAGCAGAGCCCCACCCCAATCCTACCCCAGGTATTGTGAAAGGGGCACCCCAAAACCCCAAATGGGAAAGGGCAGCAGTAACACAACCAGGGTGAATGAAGTTCCTGCTCCTCCAGCCTGCTCTGGGATTCCTCAGTGCCCAGAAATGCTCAGGATGTCCTTGTGGAGTCCTGCTGGGACTGAGAGTGTCCTGCCCCTGCCCTGGGCTCACTCCCAGGCACAGCTTGAGCAATGCTTATTTTCATAGTCTTGAGAAATACAGATTTTGCACCTGTAATGCAAAGTACTGCCTGTATTTCTCTGTATTAGGGACTGACAGGCTGGGGACAATTCACTGTCTCCATAAATAGGCTAATGATTGATGTAAGTAAAATATTGTGTGCTCCCTCTTGTTCCTAAACATCAGTAAATACAAATTATATTGATAAATATCAGTAAACACAATATGCAGACTAAGCATGAAAGCATATCTACACTAATTACTACTTCAACCATTGTATTACTTGAATAAAACATCCCATTGGATCCAAATTTGAAAGTATTGAATAGATTTTTTTTTTCAAAATTAGAGATACTTGGGCATTGTTAAAAGACTTGGGAGTTTGAGCACAGCTGTCCTCATTTTCCCAGAGAAATTATTTTCATCTCCTGCCTTATTTCCCCATAATTATAAACTGGGAAAGCAGCTGAGGTGACAAATGACATAATTAATGTCTTCACTTTGTTTTGTCGCCTCCTGTGATCAAGCCCCATTCCCTAATTCCCTGCATTTGCCACCTACAGCAACAATCCATCCTCTGGAAGGAGAGGACATCCCTTGGAAAAAATCCCAAAACTCACCTCAGTGTGGGTGGAGAATGTGGATTTGTGTCACCCTGTGTGTCCTGCTTGGCTCCCTCCATCTCCCGAGGATTCCAAACCCCAATTCTCAGTGCCAGGCTCGTCCCAGTGCAGCTCCTGCCCACTGCAGGGAGCACAGGAATTCGATGGTTTGAAGGCTAAAAAGTCTTTGGGATTTGGAACAAAAGCAGTCCCAGCCAAATGCAGCACGTTATTTACAGCTCAGGAGTTTGGGGTTCAGGCACTGCTCAGCAGGGAGAGTGTGAGAGGGGAAAAGGAGGGAGTAAAGGGTTGGGGAAAAAGGAGACATTGTATTTTTATATTTTTAAGGGGTTTATTTTCAACTGAAACCCTGCCACAAGTGAATCTGTAGTGTTATATTCCCTACATGATGCATGTGATTTACTCATCTTCTAAAGATTATCTGGTTTTATAGAGCCCAAAAGTCTGAGAATTTCATCAGAAATTTTCACAGCAGCACATCCTCACATTTTTAATGAATCAGTGGCATTGTTTGCACCATGATAACGAGCCAGCCAAGTAATTCATTGTATAAAACAATCAAGGAGACTGAATAAACCCTGAAATCATTCCATAAAAACACAAGCAAGCTCAGGGAAGCAGCTCCCACTCGTCCAGGATTTTTGTGCGCACATCTCTTCTGGCAGACAAGAACAAATTCACGCTCTCTCATTTCTCCAGATGAAAACTTCCCATATCCAAGCACCTTTCCCTGGGATAACAAAATCTTCAAGGAGGTTGTTCCTTCCCCCAGAATAACAAATTCTTCAGGGGGGCTGTTCCTGTCCCAATCCCAGCTCTGTAATTCCAGTGGGTCATTAAAATTGAAAGCTCTTGAAGAATCAAATAGTAAAAACAGGGATTGATTGTAGCAAAAATAATTTCCTGTCAGAGCAAAACACGAAGAGAGAATAAAGCAGAGTTTGCTGCTCCTGGACAAAAATGGGATAAGGAAACTCTTCAATGCCAAAGCCAGGCTGAGGTTTTACTTCACCACAGAGAGAGAATTTTCCCGTGGGTTTCCCAGGAAGCTGCAGAGGAGCTGGAAGGCCGAGCTGGCGTGGAAAGCCAGGCACACATAGGTGGTGTAGAGCAGCAGCCCCAGCATGGCCAGGTTGAAGGAGTAGAAGAGCACCTTCTCCCAGGGCTCCATCAGGTAACTGCAGGTGATCAGCTCAAACTGGCAGAAGAGCCAGTACAGGTAGCTCGGGGTGCTCTTCACATCCATCCCCAATCCCAGAGCTGCCTGTGGGATGAAGGGTGGGAGATCATGGAAATGGGATTATGGAAATGGGAACCTGACATTGCTCCTGAAGGGTTGGGGATCATGGAAATGGGATCATGGAAATGGGAACCTCACATTGCACCTGAAGGGTGGGAGATCATGGAAATGGGATCATGGAAATGGGAACCTGGAAATGGGAACCTCATATTGCACCTGAAGGGTTGGGGATCATGGAAATGGGATCATGGAAATGGGAACCTGACATTGCTCCTGAAGGGTTGGGGATCATGGAAATGGGAACCTGGAAATGGGAACCTGACATTGCTCCTGAAGGGTTGGGGATCATGGAAATGGGAACCTGGAAATGGGAACCTCACATTGCACCTGAAGGGTGGGGGATTATGGAAATGGGAACCTCATATTGCACCTGAAGGGTTGGGGATCATGGAAATGGGAACCTGGAAATGGGAACCTGACATTGCACCTGAAGGGTGGGGGATCATGGAAATGGGAACCTCATATTGCACCTGAAGGGTTGGGGATCATGAAAATGGGAACCTGACATTGCTCCTGAAGGGTTGGGGATCATGGAAATGGGATCATGGAAATGGGAACCTGGAAATGGGAACCTGACATTGCTCCTGAAGGGTTGGGGATCATGGAAATGGGAACCTCACACTGCACCAGCCTCACCAAGGAGGCTCCCTGAGAGCTCATTTCACCCACGAGCTGTGGCAATTCCATTCCCCAGGCCAAGCTCTGCCAGAATTTCACCTTGCACTGGGTTACTCAAGGCTCTGTTGGAGCAGCTTAATTAAAACTCCCTTTAAACCCTCTCTCCTTCCTCCTCCTCCTCCTCCCCACCTGTGGATTTCTACACAGAATTTGCTACAAGGCTGATTCCTGCCTCTGCAGGCTGCATTTTATGTCTCGTGCTCCAGTCGCTGCTGGAAGTTCCAGGTGCAAACTGAGAGCATGGAGAGCTCCACACCAACAGAATTCCAATAAAAGGAAACTACATCCAGGTTATCCAGCTTTTTCTGCAGCAGGGATTGAATTGATCTGTTGCCAGAATGAAGTAATAATACCAATAATACTAATAATACTAATAATACTAATACTATAACTACTACTACTAATAATAATATGTAGTATATAATAGAATAGAATATAATATAATATAATATAATATAATATAAATAATATATTGTATATAATATATAATAATGTAAAATAGTAATAAACACAGATTTTTTTTAAAGAAGAAATAAATCAATGCTAGTAGTTACTGAGTGTTGCATTATGGCAGCAGCAAGACACAGAACTGGAGAGGAAAAGGGAAAACAGGACTATTTCAGTTATTGGCATTTTCTGTCCCTTGGTGAGTAACAGGAAGCAAATCAAAAACTCTGATTTCCCACTTTTTAATTGGGAAGTAAAGAACCCCTGGTGGTGTCAAAATCTGTGGAAAGAAATTTATCCCTCAGAAATGACATCCCATTAACTCCATAGCTCCAAACAGAGTGGGATTTTACCCTAAAAAAGCCACTTCCCAGAGATTTCAGTGACATTTTGCTTCCATATCTCCCTCTCCTCTTTTCTTCCTGCCAGGTGAGCAGAACAAATGCCTCTGTAGTTCAAAACGTTAACAATTACTTGTGGCAATATCCTCATTACCCATCCCATTTCTGCCCTTTACACACAGTTTTTCCTAAATCAGGTGACACCTGAGCCTCTTCCCACCAAATGCATCACTCTGAGGAAAAATCGGGATGTACAAAGCAGAACTCACCTGTGCTGGGCAGGGGATGCTCTGGAGCCTTGCAGGGAGCAGCAGCTCCCGTGTGGATGGAGAGGCAGAGCCCAGGAGCTCTGATCCTCAGTTACAGAGCGTGTCCTCTGCTCCCCGCCCTCCTCCTGCCTGCTGAAATCTCCTCTGGCCACAGGACTCTGCTCTGTGCAATAATTTATGCTCTGCCTGCGCCACGCTCAGGACGCAGCACCGGGATCTCGGGGCCGAGCCCAAGCTCAAGGACTCTGCAGGGAGGAGCACAGCAGGCAAACAAATATTTACAGTTCATGCCTTGCCTGGTTTCAAACCTCCCAAAACACCTCTGCCCCCGTGGGGCTTTGAGCTCCTGCAAGGGGCAATTTCGTGTCTCCACAGAATTATGGGGTTAAGCAGCCACAAAAATGTGGCACAGGAAGGCCTGCAGTGAAGCCACCACCTCCTTTTGCAACTTCTGATTGGGATCATTCTCAAACAGCTCCCAGTCTCTGCACCTCCCAAACCTCATCCAGAAACCCCAGGGTGGAGGGGATTTGGGGATGAGGTTGGTGTAAGGAAAAGAGGGTGAGTTTTCCTCAGTAAAGCTGCAAAATAAGAGCAGGCTGCAAATGCTGGAAGCTCTTTAATGATCTAATTGGGCAAGTAAACGAGGTAAGAATCTGCATAATAGATGGTGTTCCAAACTATCTGCCTGCAGCCAGATCATTTCCAAATATGAATCATGGGGATGATGTGCCACAAGCCATGTCTGAGCCTCGCCTTCCCTCCCTCCCGTCCCAAACACAGCCTGAGCTCAGCTGCCAGCAAACCCTGCCCTGCTCCCTCAGCCTTCTTCTCTTCCCCCTCATCTCTTCCAGCAAAATCAAGTTTTCTGTTCAAGAACTGGCCCTCTCCCCTAGAAAATGCAGCAATGGGGAAGGACTGCCCCAGGCAGCAGCAGTCAAAATGCTCTGTTTTCAACCTTTCAACCAAATTCTCCATGTCCAACCCTTGTCCCGCAGGAATTCCTGCTTCCAACCAGACCTTCTCAGCCATGGATTTCTGTGGAGTCTGCAGGGCTGGGGTGGGATGCTGAAGACAGGTAGAGATTAGAAAAGGAAAAATAAAATATGGTTTAGGCCCTGCTACTGTAGCTAAGCTAGCAGCATCTGAGTGAGCTTCTGACGGAATCCTGGGATGGTTTGGGTGGAAGTGATGCCTCAGGTTTGAGCTTTTCTGTGTTTCACATTCTGTGCTGCTTTAGTGTGCAGTTCTGAGCTTCACATGAGGGGATGGTGAGCTCTGTGCACAGAGCAGGGAGACAAAACAATTCCTGCTCCAGCTGGGCACCAAGGACAAATGATCCAAATCTCAGCCCAGGAGCACAAACCCCGTGGGCTGGAGAGAGAAAAACAAGCAGGGTGGGACTGCAGGGGCTAAAGCTGGGATGGGACAATGAACTGCAAGGTGCAAATGGAGCAGAACTGATCCAAGGCAGAGAGCCCGGGAGCGCTGGTGCATTTTGGGGCCATTTTGGTTCATCTTGGGTGCAGCCCTGGCTGGGCTCTGGTGCTGCCCAAGGTGGATCCATGGAGGAGATGCTTGGAATGAATCCCTGCTTTATTCTGGAGCTCTGCCCAGCCCCTGCTCCAGGGCAGCCTGCACAGGGCATCAGAAGCAGGGATCCTGCACAAGGGGGGAGTTTTCCTCTGCAGCTCCAGGGCTGCTGGAGATGGGCCTGGGCTCCCTCTGGCAATGCAGGGCAGCAGAAGCTGCTCCTCTGGCAATGCAGGGCAGCAGAAGCTGCTCCTCTGGCAATGCAGGGCAGCAGAAGCTGCTCCTGTGGGAATGCAGTGGGCAGAGGCTGCTGTGCTGTCCCAAAGCTCAGATTGTACCCAGGTAGGAATGCTTGGCTCCTCCCCTGGGCGGAGCATCTCCCCATGGGATGATGGGATTGGATCAGCCCTGCAGGGACACTCACTGGCCATGGACAGGAGATAATTAATCATGAATGGCCCATGAACAGCAGAGATCTCCTGGAGGGAGGATTGGCTGTGGGAGAGATAAAGAAAACTGCCCAAAGAACAGCAGAGAACTGCCCCAGCTGGGCCATTATCAGAGGATGTTCCTGTTAACCCCATTGTCAGAGGATGTCCCTGTTAACCCCATTATCAGAGGATTTCCCCCCAGAGTTATGAGGGATGGGCCATGGAAGGGATAAATAACACTGCCCCACCTGGATTGAACAGCTGCTGTAGGATACACACCCCTGGTTCCATCCTGCATTGCAGGCTAGTTCAAGGACACCCCACAGAAACTGGATAAGGAATCTCTGGGACTCTATCAGGAGTTTATCTGGGCTGCACTGCTGGGGCTGACCTGATGCTGTTTGGGATGCAAATCCCAGAGTGTAATTAGGACATTGCTGCCTGCCAGAGTCACCCCACTTCCCACAGCTCTCCACACCTGCCAGACCAGTCCAGGAGCCTCCTCAGCTCTGCATGGAGAGAGGTCATTAACCAAGTGAGAGCAGGGATCTGCAAAAGCACAGGAATGCGCATGGAATATGCAAGGAAGTGGCCCAGAGGATGGGGCACAGCCTGTTTCTGCTCCAGGGTGACAATGACAGTGTCACAAATGAGTGTCCCATAAAAGCTGGCCAGGGAATTAGGGCAGCTGTGAAACCCAGATCTGCCCCGAAGGCCTTCAAATAAAGATCCCCTTTTCTATTACCTCCTTACTAAAATTATCTCAAGTTTCATTTCCAAGTTGGAGAAAAGGCAGCACCTGCTCAGCTGGGCTGTGCTTTCTCCAAGCTGCCACCAATATTTATCCCCCTCAGTTCTTCCCCTGTGCTGCCCAGGCTGGGGCATCCCTCACCCGACATCTGCTCTGCTTCCAGGGGCAAAACAAATTAACTGGGAAGGAAAAGCTCCCTAAAACAGGTTCAAATCCAGAATGGCACAGATACAAAGCCATGAGGGACAGGCAGAGCTGGGACTAAGAGCTGATTAAACTAGGAATTCTTGAGATCAAGTTCTGACCATGCTGTTCTCTAATTTCCAGGATCAATCTGTATTTTTACTTTAAATCAGGGGTGATATCACCCTTGCTATCTCGCAGATCTTCAGCACACATTGTACAAGAACTGACTGGAGCAGTAAGAAATAAAATTTATCTGCTTCTAGTAAAGAAATGGCAGCATTTTTATAACAGTTTTATACCTGTAGAGGAAATTTTGGTAGTCTTAACGAGCACAGGTCTGTCAAAAGCTATGGGAGATTTTATTAACAGGATTTTAAAGAAAATAAAGTACACTTAGACGTGTTCAAGGCCAGGTTGGAACAGCCTGGGATAATGGAAGGTGTCCCTGCCCCTGGCAGGGGATGGAACTGGATGAGCTTTAAGATCCCTTCAACCCAAACCAGTCTGGGATTCTATTTTGTGATTCCCAACCAGATTATTCACTCAAAGAATGAATTGGAATACTCAAAGGTTCTGCTTCCTGCCATTAATCTGCAGAAAATTCCTTCAGAGCACCCTGCTAAAAATGACAGCCCAGGATGGGAATCAGGGATTTTCCAGTGCTCAGGGATCTCACACCCCCTCTCCCTGCCACTGCCTCTTGTTCCCTCTCCTCTCCTCATTCAGCTGCAAGCTGTGAACGGTGGGAATAAACACGGTCCAGAAATGCTCCATCTCTTCTCCAGGAATTCAGCTGCCTGATTCCATACCCAGAAATTCTCCATCCTTTTTCCAGGAGGATTCAGCTCCTGATTCCATACCCAGAAATTCTCCATCCTTTTTCCAGGAGGATTCAGCTCCTGATTCCATCCCCAGAAATTCTCCATCCTTTTTCCAGGAGGATTCAGCTCCCTGGTTCCATCCCCAGAAATTCTCCATCCCTTCTCCAGGAGGATTCAGCTGCCTGATTCCATCCCCAGAAATTCTCCATCCCTTCTCCAGGAATTCAGCTGCTTGATTCCATCCCCAGAAATGTTCATCCCTTCTCCAGGAATTCAGCTGCCTGGTTCCATCCCCAGAAATTCTCCATCCATTTTCCAGGAGGATTCAGCTCCCTGGTTCCATCCCCAGCACTGGGGGAACCCCAAAAGCTGCCAGGGAACCCAGCCCAGCTGCAGCAGGGACTGGAAGGGCTCTTGAGAGAGCAGCAGGGAATTTTAAAACCCTGCAGCACGAAACCTTCCTCCAGCTCATGCTGGGACCACAGGGAATGCTGCACAGGGCCTGGAATGTGCAAAGGAACATTCCAGCAGGGAATCATCGAAAGGACATCTGGGAGTTCATAATTAATAATAATATAAATACAAAATAATGATGGGGTGTGCTCGCTTCCCTGTCCCAGCTGTGCCAACAACCACGGGCGAGAGCTGAGGATCCACCTGGGCAGTGCAGGAGATGCCTTGGGAGATAAATCAGTGTAAGGTGAGGTCCAGGGAGCTGGGCTTAGGAGGAAAGGCAGGCAATTAAAATTTGGGCTTTTTAGGAAAATATTCAGTGATTTTTGAATCAGCTCAGTGATTTGTTTTTTAGCCCCCAAAGCGGCCACATCAGCCTGCCTGTATTTACCTCAAACCTGCCTCAAAAGGGTATTTATCAATATCATCAAAGTGAAACTATTCCTGAGTTTATTTAAACTAAATTTTCTTGTATCCCCCCCACCCCGTTTTAAAATTCTGTTTGGATCCCTGGTGCTTTATAACTCTGAGGAAGAAGAAAATTCCACGGAGCTGCAGAAGGAAAATGGGGTGTGGGTGATGGATAATAATGGGGAGGTTGCCAGAAGTTTCTCTTCCACTGAGGAATCAGCCCATGGGGAGGCTAAAATACACAGAAATGCATCTTTTGCTAAGCTATTTTATATTTCTTGCTCTCCAGGCCCCACAAATTTGGAACCTTCATCTTTTTTCAGTCAGCTCTGGCCATACTTGGTGGCAACACCTCTCAGAAACGTGGATCCACTTCTTATTTCATTTCTGGGTGACAAAATTGATTAATTGAGAATGAGATTTTGAGGCACATTTTTCTTAATCTTGGTCAAGAAATTCTTGATTTTTCTTGTAGAATTTTCTTTATCTTGATGTATTTTCTTGTGGAAAGCAAATCTGCATTTCTGCCCTGCCAACATAATCAGTGCTGCTGCTGCTTTATTCATATTATTTTGACAGAGGTTCAGACCTTTCCCTGGATATGAATCCTCTTTATTTAGATATTTCTTTTACACATGTCCTAGTTTTTCTGGGACTGTGGTCCGGAGAAAGCAATAGGAATTTCTTTCTCTTTCCTGTAAGAAACAGGAATTCCTTTTCAGTGTAATAGTGGGTATTTCTTCTGTGGGGAAATTTTCCTGGTCAGTTATTTATTCCCATAAAATCCTGCTTTGTGGGAAGTTTCCCAGGTTTTAGTGCTGTCTTCTGGAAACTCTTTCCCCCTTTGCAAAACAGAGGTTTCTGTTGTGCAGATTTATTTGCAATGGAACCAAGCACTCCCAGAGGGGAGTTATTTCTCTCCACACACCTAAAAAGCAGATTCTTTGTTAAATATGATGCAGTTATTTGGTAAATTAATTGATGAGAACTGGAATTTTGCAATTTTAATCTCTGTTCTGCCTCGGCCCCCTCAGAGCTGCCACAGGGATCATTTTTAACATTTCTCTTTTCTTTCTCCCCCTTTACATCCTCCTCTTATTAAGAGCCATTTGTCACTGTGGAATTTTCAGAATTTTCGTGTAGATGTAAAAATATCTTCTTTTGTACATATCCATCTTTATGATTAATAACAGACTGGCCTAAAAAGAGCAATTCCTTTCAGAATTATGAAAGGCTTTCATCCCATCTCCTCATCCCATCTGAAACGGGGACATTTTCACTCCTGGAAAAAAACCTGAGGTGTTGCCACTCCTCTAAATCTAAATCTGATCTCCCAGACTCATTAAATCACCAGAGAGGGGTGGAAATTTCCTGGAAAACACAGCCCTAGTGATCAAGTGATGGATAACCTCAGCTCAGGACAGAGATGTGCGGGTGCCAGAATTTATTTCTTTATTTTATTTACCGCCAACCTCTCCAGTGGAACTCTCCCAGGTGTCAAATCTTAAATTCTTTTTTTGCCAGGGTGGGGATTAAATGTGTGAGAGGGTAAAGATCTAAATTAAAGAACAATGCCAGGCCTATTTTAAAATGAAATCCTGAGGCTGTCAGGAGGCAGAGTGGGGTTAGCAGAGAATTGCAGCCTCTGAAATTCTGGCACTGAGGAAAAGTCCAAGATATTGACACCTTTACACCATGTTCTTTTACAGCTTTGATGGAGTTGAACACACCAAAATACAGCTCAAGGGGGAAATTACACTATTTATCCTTTAAACACACAGCTATGAATGTGATTAAATAATGGAGCAAATTGCTGTCAAAATATATTCTGTGAGAAGAGTGAGTATTGAACAGCGATGCAGGAGTGTGGAAAGAATTATTAAATTGGATTTTCCCATTTTTTTTATTTATGCACTGGGCTGCACAAATTCCTCATCCCTCCCAAGCAGCCCCACTGGTTCCCCACATTCCCAAGAACCCAGAATTGTCTGGAGGAGGGCACAGGCTGAAGGTCACTGGGACCATTTCTGTGTGAAATGTTTCCAGAACAGGGTCCCAGTTAAAAACCTTTCCATTTCAAATTGCTCAGCAGAACTTGGCTGTTTGGAAAAAGCCATTTTGAGCCCCAGCACTTCATTAAATGTCTCCTGGTACCAGAGAGGAATAAGTGAACCTTAAGGAAGTAATGGAGCAGCTTGAGAAATGGCAACTTTTTCAAATCTTCATTATTCCATCCCAGTATAACTTAGCCAACATTTAAAATCTATTTTCATTTAGAATGAGGGTTTCTTGCTCCTTCAGAGAGGTTCTGTCTGTCTGACTTTTTCTTTATTGTCCCTTCTGCCTCGATATTTGTCCCTGTGAGACTCCTCAGACATTTAAGGACCCATTTTATTGGGGTCAGGGGCCTTTGTGAGCTGCCATCAAATTCCCTGGACAAGGACGCTTGGATTTCCTCACATGTCCCCAGCTCCTGGCTCCAGACTGCTTGGGAGGGAGCTCCTTGTGGTGACTCAGAGCTGAAGGTCACACCAGGCAACATCTCCTGCCACTGCTGCAGCTCCAGCTCCTGCAGTTCATCTTCCCCCTCCACCCCAGCACTGCCAATGCTCCTGAGAGCGAGAAACTGGGGAAGAGAAAGACCCTAAATTGTTCCAAATAATATGTAATAACTACTAGAGGAACAGAATATTTCTGCATTTGGGCGTTGGTTGTATTCATTTCTCTTATAGTGTTAATTTCTCTTATTTCTCTTAAGTATTCATTTCTCTTTCTTGTATCCATTTCTCTTTCATTTCCAACATTCAGGGTTTTTCCCCATGGTTTTGCTGATCCATATGTGATTGAAGCAACTCTTGCTGAAGGGAACACTTGAAAAGGCACTGCAGGAGTGGGGTCTTCCTTCTCAGGCTGCAAATCCATCTCCCTCCACTTCCAAAGGCTTCTGTGAGTCAAGATTTCTACAAATTTTCAGCTCTAGACAGACCAGACAAAGAAAAACAATTGAAGAGAGATGGGTGAATCTGCAGGCAGCCCCCAGATCCTGCACGCTGTGCTGTGTTTTGCTTTTCTGCCCTCACATGCATCAAGTCAGGAATTAATTCCTGTTGCTCCTGCTTGGGAACAGCATCAGCAGAGCCCAGATTTTGGCTGCTGGCCCAGCTCCTCTGACAGAAGTGCCTCAGCCACCTCCTGTTCCGCTACAAATCCACGGCAGCACATATTTGTTCCACACAAAGTGCTGCTCCTTATTGCTCAGCCAGGCTGGGAAATCGTTCCTTGCCTCCTTTGCCTTCCCCATCACAGCCAGGAGCAGAAAGGAGGAGCTGCTCCATGCACAGGCAGTTCTCAGGTTTGGCTTCCAAAGCCCAGCATTAATTCTCTCATTAAGGTGCTTCTGCTCACTTGGGCTGCCTGTCCTCAGGCACGTTTCTTATGCTCAGAAGTTGAATTAGAGAGAAATCCTTCCCTGGGAAGGTGGGCAGGGGCTGGGATGGGATTCCCAGAGCAGCTGTGGCTGCCCCTGGATCCCTGGCAGTGCCCAAGGCCAGGCTGGATGGGGCTTGGAGCAGCCTGGGACAGTGGGAGGTGACTTTCTGTGGCTTTTCTTCACAGAATTCACAGAATTCCCAGAATCACTGGGTCTGAAGAGACCTTCAAGATCATCGAGTCCAACCCATGCCCCAACACCTCAACCAAACCCTGGTATCAAGTGCCACCTCCAGTCTTTTTTTAAACACTTTTTAGGAAGTAAAAACTGATTCTGCCAGCCAGGAAAAGTGCAAATCCCTGCTCCTTATTTGTGGGGCATTACTCATGGATGGGGAATGGGCTGCAGGGAGCCAGAGCCCCGGGATCAGCAGCTGCTGGTGTCAGCAGCTGATCAGGTTGCTGCTTGTGTGTCCTCACCTCCCTGGTTAAGTGCACTTGAGGTGATTTTCTCTCCACATCCCAGGTTTCCTGGTTGTTCTGGAGAATCCCAGCTCTCCACAGGGACCAGAATTGATAATAAAGCAAAAAAAATCACGAGGCACAGCATTGACGGTGGACTCACAACACAACAAGATTTCCCCCTGTATTTTAAAGTTTCATTTCCTTGGCAGAGCTGCTCTCCTGACTTCCAATTGGAGCAGGAAGGTCAGCACAGAACAATGTTTTTGGAGAAGTCACGAGCTATAAATAAATCCCTTCATCCAGCAGATAAACAGCAGAGGAACCCATGGAATTACATCCCAGCCCTTCCACTGCTCCTCCTTTTTCTGCTCCTTTTCCAGCAGCTGAAGGAGCTGCCAGTCAGTCCCCCCTTCCCACAGAGAAACTGGGAATGTGGCACATTCTGGGAGCTGGGAATGCCGAAAGCACTGAGGCAGGCGGAGGGGAAAGGTGGATTTAGGATCATCTTGCTCCCACCAGCTTTCTCCACGTGCAGAGAGGAGCTGGAAGCAGCAGCAGGGAAAGCCCACAGATGTTTGAGGCTCATTCACACATCTTGTGGCAGCTCCTGGTGCCTCAGGAGACCGAGGAGTGATGAGGGAATTGGAAATTCAAGGAAAGCCATAAAATGAAACGGCAGCCAGACGATTCCCCCCGTTCAATGGCAGCTCCAGTGCAGCAGATCTGCATCCTGAGGAAGCAGATGGTGCTGTGGATGGAGAGCTCACCACGTGGGGAGGAGGAGACACTTCTGGCAGCTGAAGGCTCCAGCCCAGGCTGCTATTTTGGGCCCAAGCACTCCATTCCCATCACAGCCAGCACATTGCCCGGGAGAAGCCATTCTACTGATGCCTCAGGTTTTAGCTTTTATATTTTTCATGTTCTGTGCTGCTTTACTGTGCAGTGCTGAGCTTCCCATGAGGGGATGCTGAGCTCTGTGCACAGAGCAGGGAGACAAAACAATTCCTGCTCCAGCTGGGCACCAAGGACAAATGATCCAAATCTCAGCCCAGGAGCACAAACCCCATGGGCTGGAGAGAGAAAAACAAGCAGGGTGGGACTGCAGGGGCTAAAGCTGGGATGGGACAATGAACTGCAAGATGCAAATGGAGCAGAACTGATCCAAGGCAGAGAGCCCGGGAGCGCTGGTGCATTTTGGGGCCATTTTGGTTCATCTTGGGTGCAGCCCTGGCTGGGCTCTTGTGCCCTCTCATCTCTCTGGCCTGAGGAAATCTAAATTAACCCAGAGCTGGCTTCTCTCAATCCTGCCTCAGAAGGCTTCACTTGTTGGGTTTTATCAAGAATTTGGTCAAGGGAAGGCGTCAGGGCTGGAATGAACCTCTGGAATAGCCAAGGCACCGAGTGAAATGTGGATTTTACACTCTGCAGTCAGCTGAGGGCACAGCTAATTTTAGTCTCAGAGAAGCCACCAAAAAAGGCACCTGTAACCTCAGCTCCCCTCTCACTCAGCTCTGGGACAAGCCTGGCCTAAGGATTTAATCCTGAATTTAAGCCTGTCACGTTCTGCATCCAGAAGTGCCTCAGAGTAAAAATGTGAGGCATTCAAATGTATAAATCAATTTTGCAGCCCTTTGCTTAATGCAAATTAAACAGTCTGCACCACAGACACGAAACAGCTGCTAAACAGAGTAAAAATTAATGAAGAAGAAAATGAAGATTGCTTTGCTGCTGCTTTTTATCAGTTTGTGCCCAGATCTGAGGAAGGTTTGTGAGAGTGCTGCCAGTTTGCAGAGCCATCCCAGACTGCTGAGCTCCTATTCCCATTTTCCTGGCGTGTCCTGGAGTTCTGTGGGAAAGGGGGGAGTTTGTGAGGCATTAATTCCCCAGCAAGGCTGCACAGACACTCCCTGCTGCCTGCACTCTGCAGTGGGGCTGCTGCTAAAGCCAAAAATCACTGCAGGGAGAAGCTCTGGGGTCAGGAGCATTTTCAGCTTTACCTGATGGGTGTTTGGGGGTTCCTCAGTCATTTCCCAATTCCCAGGGAGTTCACACCTGGAAAATGGCAGGGAAAACCTGTTTGGAATAATCTCTGTCTCCCAGAATTTGTCATGCCCTGGAGAGGTGAACTCAAATCAATGTTTTGGGGCTTGTGCTGCCAGGGACCTCAGTGGCCAAATTTTTGTGGCAATTCCAGAACTGGGGTAATTCAAGGCTCTGTAAATTGGCAAACCCCAGAATTTCCTTCTGAAATACATCCCAGGTTAAGCTTTTCCATGAGATTAACCTTGACACCTTTCCTTGATGATTATCCAGGTAGTTTGGCTCTGATATTCAGAGTGAATAAGAAGATGTAAAGGTTAATGAACAACATCCCATAGTTTACTTGGGAAGCAAGATAAATTATTGTTTTCCTAAAATAATGTTAATTTCAGGTAAAATTTACATCCTATAAAATGAAAATTTTATATTTAAAATTAAAATTCGATGTTTAAAATCAAGGATTATATTCCCTGAGTAAGGGAGGTGTAGAATTTCCACCCCAGGCACCTGCAGGTATTCAACCAGGATGTCTTCATATTTATAATTTATTTATAATAATTTCATTGCTAATTTATAGATAATGATTTCACTATTATATATAATAATTTCACAATAGTGAAATATATATATTTCATTGTGTATATTATGTATATTTAATTGTATTCATTACATATTTATATATAAGGTAATAATATACTAATATTATATATAATAGATATAATAATTTCACACACTGCACTGTGTTTTGGTGCACACCATTCCACAGCAGAATAATGTGTTTAATAAAAGATATTTTTGAAATGTCTTTTAATTTTTATATATTTAAATTAAATACCTTTAAATATCTTTTATTTTTTATAAATATATAAAAGATATTACAACATCAGCCAGAAATCTCCCTGTGCCTCTCCTTCCCACTGACACCAAGGTCACTCGATGGCACTGGGAAATAAATAAAAATCAGATTTTACAAATGAAGATGTCCTGGGATTGAGAATGCTGGAAAAGAGAAAGGAGCAAGCTGTGTGGGAAATGGCTGTTTGCATTTCACCTCTGCAAATGTTCCTCCTCGGGGGGGATGCAGAGCAGAACTGCTGGGATGGGATTTCTCAGGGGGAGGCAGAGTTTCCCTGCAATTCCTGGTGTTCGCTGTGAGGTGAAACCCCGGCAGTGACATCAGGAAATGAAATTTAAATCAGCAGAGGGGAAAGCACAGCCTCGCTTCTGCCACCCAGCCTGAGGGACAGAGCAGGGGCTGGGGTTGCACCGAGTGATTCCTCTGCAGAGCTGGGCCTGGGTCACCCTGAGTGTCCCAAAATCAATTCTTACACCTGGCTGCAAAGAAAAACCCAGCGTTTCTTTTACTGCATTGCAGTCCTGACATGGAAAACTCCGCTTTTACAGTGGTTATTATTGGTGCTGGTTTTTCTATTCTGATTGTGTATCTCAGCGGAGGAAAAGGGAGGTGAATCCACAGCTTTTGGGGAATGTTTTGCTTTAATATTTTCCAGGACTAATCTTCAGTGAGTCACATTATTGTGTTTTGTATTGCTTGAAACAACTGTGCACATCTGATTTGCCAATAGAAGTATTTAAACCTGAAAATCCTGAGAAAACCTTTTAATTGGGCAGCAGAATTCAGCAAACAGCAACATCCCCCAAATCTTAGCATCCCAGATATTATAGAATTTATATAGATATTATATAGATATAATATATAACATATAATAGATATTATATATTATAGAACAGATACCCCGCAGATTTTGGGAGTATTTTTACAAGGAAATCTCCATCCATAATAATAATAAATGTTTATTGTAATGATTTTTGGTGACCCATCAGTGCTGTGTCCTCACTGCTCATCCCCAGGGTGAAATAATGGTAAATTCAGTTTGCAACTGCAGGAAATGAAAGTTTTTCACTGCTATTATTTTTATGTAAGCTATTCTTGTAAGCACATTCACAAAATGAGGCTTATTCCAATCAGAACCATTGAACTTTATTTAATACAAGTCAGAAATGACAAAGATAAAAACGCTGGAATTATTCAGGATAGCATATTGTGAGAGTTTCTCCAATATCTCACTCCCTATTTTCATTCTGAGTACCACAAAAATTGCTCAGAAAAGCTGAATACTGCTTTGGGAAAATTGGGGAGATAATTCCCAGGTTTATTCTGTTTGTAACCCACAACTCCTGCGTACCGGAGCGCTGAACAGACAATGAATTCCCGTTTGCAGAATCAGATTATTTGGTCCTGTGGCCAAAACAGAAAAACAATCGATGCCCTGATGCTCTCGCGCTTTGGGCGAGCAGGAGGAGGAGCTGTTGAGCAAGGAATGCTTTTCCCAGTTTTCCAAGCAATTCTCCGCTTTATTCACAAAGCCGGCTCAGAAATCGCTCGCAATTCCTCTCTCCAGTGACCAAAAACTGAAATTAAGCAGCAGCTGTTACTCCGAGCATTGGTGAGGTTTTTGTTGCTGGTTTTTAAAAGAACCTGTGGGTGCTGAAGTTCTGCTTCTCCCCTGGGAAGGGCAGAATGAGCCCTGAAATTGGGATTTTTTTGGCTCAAGCCCCTGGGCTGGCTCAATAATTATTGCATTTTTATCTTCTTGTTTTGTTTGTGTTAGGGTTGGGATTAAAGTGTCTGAGATGTATTTTGTGTTTGGACTTGGATGTTGATTGTTTCTTATCTACAGTACAGTTTTATAAGTTGTGAGTTCTGTAGTATTTTAGCAGTAAGTTAGGACTTCTAAGGTTAAACTTGTCTAATTAAGAAATGACGCTTAAATTATTTTTACTTTCAACTTAATTATTAACTACTTGAAGTCTGCAATGCAGACTTTTCTAACTAATTAAAAAACACTATTTAAACTGGTGAAAAAGAACGTTAAGAAGAATAACTTCAAAACTTCTATTTTGCTTTATTTATATATATTCCTATATTTTAACAAGCTCTGGGCTCTGGAACCTCCTCATTTCCCTCCACAATTCCAGGGTCTGGACCCAGATTGCCAACAGGGAAACACAACCTGACAGGAGGCACAGTTCCACATTTATACTGCAGTAAAATGACAAATAAATGATGAATTCATTGGTGGGAGAGAGCAGCATCCTCCTTATTTTACATTGATTTAATCTCTCCTTAAGTATAAAATTAATAGAATTTAAAAGCCATAATAGAGACAGTGATATAATAATATTATAGAATATGTATTAATAATATTATTAGAATTACTAGCTTGCAGCTAATTATTAGTTTGTAGCTAATAGACAGTGACACATTTATATTGCAGTAAAGTGACAAATAAATAACAAATTGGTTGGGAGAGAGCAACATCCTTCTTGTTTGACGTTTATTTTATCTTTCCTAAAGTATAAAATTAATAGATTTTTAAAGCCATAATAGAGATAGTGATATTAATAATATTATAAGAATTATTAGCTACACAGTTCGTAGCTAATACACAGTTCCACATTTATATTGCAGTGAAATGACAAATAAATAACAAATTAATTGGTGGGAGAGAGCATCACCCTTCTTATTTTACATTTATTTTATCTCTCCTTAAGTATAAAATTAATAGAATTTAAAAAGTTGTAATAGAGATAGTGATATTAATGACATTATCAGAATTACTAGCAACACAGTTTGTAGCTAATAGACAATCACACATTTATATTGCAGTGAAATGACAAATAATGAATTGCTTGTTGGCAGTGAGCAGTGTCATCCTTATTTTACATTTCTTTATCTTTCCCTAATATTAAAAAAAGCCACAATAGACATCATTAATATCAATATTATTAGAATTATTGGCTGCACAGCTTTTTGTCAACTACACATTTCTGTAGAATCATAAATATTATTTCCTTCTTGTTTGCCTCTGTTCAGGACAGAGGTGCTGCAGCACCTGTGCTGGTACCACATTCCCCAACTCACAGGTGCAGATTTTGGCATTTTGGGTAGAAAAATCTGTGGGTCAGCTCAAGCACATTGTGGCAGAGGGGAGGAAAAAGGGGAGAGGTTTTTCTAGGCCTGAAATGGAAAATTTTGGATAAAATGCTATCAGAGTGCACCTTTTAAATTTAAAGCAGTGTCATGGTTGTAATTAATATTTGTCATTAATTTTGGTGGTTTTTCAGATCTGGATGGAAGAATGGAACACAGAAGGGCTGAAATTATTAACTTTGGGTTAAGCAGGCTCAGGGTTCTGTCATTTATTCCAGCTGATCTTTGGAAGAAGTGGAAAAACAAAGAATTTACAGCAACAAAAGTCCAGAGGGAGTGGGAGCTGCTGGAAAACCTGGGATGCCCCTATCTGAAATTTACAGTTTGTCAGTCAGAATTTCAGTTTTGGGGTTCTGTGGTTTGTTAATTCACTTTGTGTTTGAGGGGTTTGATTCTCACGCCGGCTCTGACGCTCTCTGGGGTTGGTTGATGCTTTGGTTTGGTTGGGTGATGGATTTTCTGTTTTCCACCCCGCAGCTGGCAGCAAACAGCTCAGGCACGCCATTTAATTGTGTATATTTAAATATAAATATTTATATTATACATTATTCTGCTCACACACACGGCTCGTGGTTTTCAGTGCTGTCAGTGCAGCAAAATGGCAATTTACACAAGGGGGGCAGAGAAAGAAGCAAGATGCTTTGAGGGTTTTCCAACAAAATTTGCTACCTTGGCAAACTCTACTCCAGGTTTAATAATTGACAAGATCCTGCTTTGTTTCCGTTTTGACTGCGAGCTTGTGAATGAGATTGGGAAACGCACAAGGGTCAATTTAATCCTTTAGAAGAATCCCAGGATGGTTTGTGTTGGAAGGGACTTGAACGGGTATCTCATCCTAGGGGCAGGGACACTTCTCGCTATCCCAGGTTGCTCCAAAAACCAAATAACTTGGATTAAGTAATTTTTAATTGCACTTTGATTAAAAATTTTTTATTTAAATTTTTTATTTTTATTGAAATCACTTGTATTAGAGAATTTTCATAACACTTTGATTAAATAATTTTGATTTTTTTATTTTGAAAAATTTTTATTCAAGTTACTTTGATTAATAATTTTAATTACATTTTTAATAAGTAATTTTGATTTTTTTATTTTGAAAATTTTTTATTTAAATCACTTTGATTAATAATTTTAATTACATTTTAATAAGTAATTTTGATTTTTAATTTTTTAATTTAAATTACTTTGATTAAATAATTTTAATTACATTTTGATTAAATAATTTTGATTTTTTAATTTATTTTTTATTTAAATCCCTTCGATTAAATAATTTTTATTACAATTTGATTCAATAATTTTGATTTTTTTATTTTAAAAATTTTTGATTTTATTAAAATCACTTTGAATGAATAACTTTAATTACACTTTGATTAAACATTTTTTTTATTTTAAACATTTTTGATTTTTATTAAAATCACTTTGATTAAATACATTTTTCCTCCTCCTGCCTCCTTCCCCGGCCGCTCCCAGCCTACAACTCCCAGCATGCCTCACACCCCGCCCGCACCGGCGCGCTCCCGCAGGGGCTGCCGGGATTTGTAGTTCAGCGGCGCGGCGGGGGCGGCGGCCGGGACGCTCCGCCCGGGTGGAAAGAGGGCGGGCCGGCGCCGGGCGCGGGGGACACGGGACGCAGGTACCGCGGGCGGCCCTGGCAGCCACCTCCCGGCCGAGCCGAGCCGAACCGCGGCGGGCAGCGGCGTTCAGGAGGCATCCGGCGGCGCAGCGCTCGGCGCATCCATCGGCGGGCCCGCGCCCCCGCGGCACGGACGGGGCGCCGCGGGGCCGGGGCGCGGCCGCCGGCAGCAGCGGGAGCGGAGCCGCAGCGAGCGGAGCGGAGCAGAACGGAGCGCGGGGCTCGGCGCTGCCCGGCCGGCCGAGCATGCACTGAGCGAGCGGCCCCGGGCTCGGAGCCGCCCCGCTGCATGCTGTGGGGAGACACGGTCGCGATAATAAATGATAGAGGATACAATGACTTTGCTGTCTCTGCTGGGTCGGATCATGCGTTACTTCTTGCTCAGACCGGAGACCCTGTTCTTGCTGTGCATCAGCCTGGCCCTGTGGAGTTATTTCTTCCACACGGATGAGGTGAAAACCATTGTTAAGTCCAGCAGGGATGCGGTGAAGATGGTGAAGGGCAAGGTGGCCGAGATCATGCAGAATGACAGGCTCGGGGGTTTAGACGTGCTGGACGCTGAGTTCTCCAAGACCTGGGAGTTCAAGAGCCACAACGTGGCTGTCTACTCCATCCAAGGCCGCAGGGATCACATGGAGGACAGGTTCGAAGTAATCACCGACCTGGTGAACAAGACTCACCCCTCCATCTTCGGGATATTTGATGGGCACGGAGGAGAGGCAAGTTCTCAGCTGGAAATAACCAATAATTCAACAACACCAAAAAAAAAAAAAAAAGGGGGGGTGAGGGAGGGAGGATGGTCCAAGGCAAGGCGTGGATGTGTTCTCACCCACCAGGTTTGTGTGGTTGTCTTGTGCATTGTGGGGAGGGGATTTCCTTGCTTTTTGTCTCTGAAAAAGGGCTGTGTAATCCTCTCTTCCCTTTATCCCTCCTTACCCCTTCCACTCTCGGCACGGCACAAATGTGTCCATACCCCCTTTGCCCTTTGCAGTAGTAGAGGTTTAATTGAAGGCAAGGCTGCTGGAGGTGGCTCTGACGTGCGTGGAATAACGATGATGAGCACAAACTCCCCGGAGTCATCTTTTGTTACAGCCAAGTGTGCTGTGATGTGATTTTGGCAGCGGGCTGGCTGCTCCCCCGGACAGAGCCGGGCTCATCGGCTGAGGTGAAACAGGAGCGCTGCTGGAGGATGCGAAAGTGTGGAAAATGTGCTCTGGGTAATTCCCTGTGCAGGGAGCCGAGCACGACGCGGTGTTTGGGAATTGTGTTTGGGAGTTTTTGTCATTAAAGCGCGCTGTGCCTGCCCTGGAGGGAAGGCAGCAGAGCCGGCATCGTGGCGCTCGGGGCTGGGCGACCTCGGCGCTCTGCCGGGCACGCTGACGATCGGGGTATTCCGTGGCTTTGCGGATGACAAATGTTGGAACTGCAGCTTCCTCTGCCTTTAGGATGTGGTGCTGCCACGCAGCTTTTGGTGTGGCACAAGGCACGCGTTTCGTAACTGTGGGCAAGGACGAGGAGTTCGTCCTTGTGTGGCAAAGCAGCTCCGGCTGGATGTGAGGGAACCCGCTGAGGTGATGGGAGAAATGCTGGGAATTTTCCGTGAGGAGGGAGGGTGTTCCTCCAGATCCAAGAGTCCAAATCCTTCCTGGAAAAGCTCTGGCAGTGCCCAGGCACTCACGGGGCACAGGGGTGGCAGCTGCTGCCCTGCTAAACCTGGAAGGGCTCCTGGAAAATCCAGGCCCTGGCTGGGCATCGGGAGCCGCTGCCAGGCTTGGGAAGGGACCTGGGCTCTCCTTGCAGTGCCGGCTGTTTGGCCCCCTTTAAATTAACGCAAACTCTTTGGGTACTGAGGATTATCGGCTTCATAAAAAATGCTGAGCACTGTTTTGGGGTTTTTTTTGTCTGATTTGAGGCGGGCACAGCAGTGCCAGCTCCTCCTGGTGTTCTCAGGCCAGTTCCCTGGGCATGGAGGAGCACGGCTGGCCATGTCCGTGTGTCCCAAGGCATTCCCAGCTTTTCCCGGAGGAACAGGAGCAGTTCCCTGGGGCCATCTGGCTCCTTTGTGCCCGGGAGGAAGGTGCCGGGGCCGTGCCTTTGTGTGAGCCGAGTTTCCTTGTGGGAACCGAGCGGCCCGAACAATTGGGGAAATATCCGAGTGGTGTTTTCAAACAGAGTGCTCCGAGGTTGTGGGATCCCGGCTGCAAGGGGGATCTGATTTCTTTCATTAATTTTGTAGCTTGCCCTGCACGAGATGGCGAGCCGAGGGTATTGAATAACCCCCAACTAACACAGGGAATGTTGGCATTTAGCTAATGTGCCCCGTGGATATTGCCTGCTTTGTTGGGCATCTTGAAATTCCATCCATGGCACGCATTAATGCTGGATCCGTGGAAAACTCATTGGCCTTTTGTATTCTGCTTCCTCAGAACTTGCTCTGATGGATTCAGTGGCAAAGTACAGGCAGGTTTTTAATTTTGAAAGGTTCAGCAGAACTCTCCGCAGATCTTTTCTAAATTTAGTGGTTTATAAATGTACCCGTCTCGCATCTGTTATTCATAATGGAATCCTAAGTGTTCTTCATGGCCTTTACTCCTACAAAAATAAGTTGAGGATCTAATTAGTTACGAGTTTTACATTTTAGGTAAAACTGTTCAGAAGAACATGAACTGTGTGCTGTGCATACAGCAAAAAAAGGAAGAAATAATGAGGAACAGTTTTTATTCTAAGCAGGTTTTGTAATTTTGAGTAGAAAACAAGAGAGAAGAAATAAAAATTTATCCTCTTATTTAGTCCCTAGTACATAACACTACATTTTAAGTCTCTGTTTGAATGGGGGGGGGGTTGTATGTCTTAATTTATTTTCATTTTTTAAAAACATCAAATGCTCTGTGAAACACTTCATCTACGCACTTAGCGAAGCCTTTGTGAAGGTTAAATTTTCCATATGGGCTCCCATTAAATTTCTTTATGTATATTTAAAGAATCAAGAACAGCTGATCCCTGGGGTTACGTGTGAAACAAAGTGTTCTATATGGGGAGAAATTTGTTTTTCCAAACAGCCAATACCAGAAATGAGAGGCCAGGTTAATTATTTGCAGCTATATGCAAGGGAGCCTGTCTCCATTAATTACTTCCTGCCATATCCCATTGAAGTGGAAGGATGGAGGAGCATGATTCAAGCAGCTTCAATTACTGTGCACTGCTAATTTATGAAGATTTCTGAGCTTTCATATCACCAACATTTTGCATAAATTCTACTTTTCCCTTATGTCATTTCCTCTTCCAGCTTCCAGTTTTAGCCTGGATAGGTTGGCAGACATTGCTTTGGATTTTGTGGGTGGCTTGAGAAGGAAGTAAGCAAAAATAATTATTAATGCTCTGGTTTGGTGCAGTAACTTCTGAAAGGCAAGAAGATTTCAGAGAGAAAATTGGATGTGGGGTTGTGTGGTGCAGTGTTTTATTAAAGGTTAGTTTCCTGGAGAAACTTCTTATAATAAAAGTTAATTTCTTGGAGATATAATGGTGATGATGATGATGATAATAATAATGATGATGATGATGATGCAGAGCAGGTCGAGGTCAAAGAATAGACCTTTCTAGATCTTCCTTTCATCTTTCTGGATTTAGAAAGAATAAAGAAAAGTTGCTGCCTGTTGTCTCACTGAATGACTTTGGCCAAAGGATCATCCTTCAATGTGATTGAACTTAGAAAAGAAAAAAATTTCTGTTCTCTCATCAGTTTCTTTTTAAGCTTTAAAAATGGCTTGAGTGCTTTTTTTTTCCTTGCCCTTTTCCCTTTATTTAGGAATTTTGGGGCTGTCCAGGCTGGAAGATGGAGCGGTGCAAAACTCCACAAATGACCAAATAACACATGATGAGCTGAGAAGCTGAGCAGAGGAAAGGCTGGCTGCTTAATGAGAGTGATTTCCCTATTTTAACTACCATTTACTCTCAAATATTTAAGGTTTAAGCACGCAGTTTAATGAGATCTCAGCATTAGACAAGGGCAAAATAGCTCAGCTCCCATCTGCAGTTTTATAGTTATGGCTCTGCTGTAAATCATTGGTTTTTTCCTAACCCTGTGGGGTGAAGGTTTTTAAAATAATTATGGTAATAGATAGTACCTTCCTCTGCCTGGGCTTGTTTGCAGTTGTAAACGGATGTGGGAAATTACAGCTCAGTAACTGTCTCATAAAAAAATGTCTCTTTTTATTTCCCTCCACCTCCTGAACGGGGACATGGCAAGACTTGTCCCTCATGATGTGTAGCTGTGGGGAAGAGCTTTTTCTGCCTGGAATAATTGGGCTCTGGAGCTGCTGAGCCAGTGCTTCAGGATGGAAAATACACCTTTTTATTTTTGTTTTCTATTCCCAGCGCAGGGAAAGGCTGGGGAGCTGGAATGGGGAAGGAGAGAACGGTGTGGAAGTGGCTCCGTGGGGCTCAGGACCTTGATACCAGCAGCACCAAGTGCTGGCAGAAGTCTCTGGTTACTGATTAACTGAGAAAGACACAAAAAAAAAAAAGAATAAAAAAAAGGGAAAGGTCAGAAGATAATGGTGGAGAATCCTGAGGAGCCTGGTGTGAGGCTCTGGAAATGATGGAATGCTGAGGTGAGGCCTGGAGGAGAGGGCACTGTCCCAGCTGTGCTTGAGCAAACCTGCTGGGCATTCCAGTCCAGCTCTCTGGTCCTGACAGCAGAAGGTGTTTGTGCTGTGCTGAAAGAAGAGAAAGCTGCCAATTTCACAACTTTAGTTCATTTTTTAAAATCTGCTAATTCTCATTCCAGCCCCATCCTTGTGATGCTGAACTACTTCAGCAATCTCAGCAATGAAAATTTATCTATCAGGCTTTTGAGTCAGGGCCATTCAGGACTGGGATTTTATAAAAGGTAGGAATAAATCAAACACAGGCTTTGGAGTTTCTCTGGATGTTACTGCCCAGTTGCAAGAAGTCTTTGAGGGTTTGCAGTTTTTAAACAGAAACTGCCAGCACAGTTTTCCTTTTATAGTCACTTCCTTTGGTTTCTAATCTAGAATCTACTGCAATGTGCCCAAATGTTTGAATAAATATTTATATAGGTGAGGTCATGTTGATAAGGCAAGTCCCAAATCTGCTTATGAATTCCCCTCCAGTGGCCTAAAACACGAGTCAAAAATGATCTACAGGAACATTCCTGTCATTTTGTTCAGTTTATCTGAGTTTTAGTCTTGCATATCATGCTCCAGGATTATGATTTTTAGCCCACAACACCATGCTGATTCGATTCAGGGTTAAACACTACGCTCATTTGCTGTACAAAAATTGATTTAAATGCTGTAAAAAGCTGTAATTGGAAAGAGGGACTTTAATTGCTGCCATTCAGGGCTGTATCATTGGGTGTAGGATTGAGCCTTTTTTCAATTTTGATAGCAATCAAGAAGTCAATTAATTTTTTATGTGTTTTGCCAGCTTTGTTTTAATCGGTGTTTCCCTCTCTCAGGCTGCCAACAGATTGCCACTGGTTAAATGAAATCAATTTTGATTATGAGGTGCTTTCAGATTATGAAAGTCATTGAAGTTTCCCCCATGAACTTGAGGAACTCAGGACTCCTCCACGGGACGTGTCCCTGTTGGGAATTGCTGTGCATGGGGAGGAAACAATCTTGGAGCAGTGGGATTTTAATCATTTCTGTTCCATAGCTCAGGAGTTGGGATATTTTTGTGTTTAATAGCGTGAGAGAAAAAAAAATTCAGGTCCTGTGTCACGAGGGTTAATTAAACCAGCAGATTGCTCTGCCTCCAATGTGGTGTTTCCAGCAGCTCTTTTGGAGCACAGTAGGATTTCTCCTCCCTCCCTTTTTGCTAGAAACCCAAATATTTACGGTGTAAATTGTGCCTTAAAGCTGTGATTTGGCTTCTGGCAGTTTCACTTCTGAAACAATCTCCTGGCTGTGTTTTGCTGCTGGCTGGTTCCTGCTGGTGGCTGCAGTTTCCTGCAGCAGTTTTGGCACTGTGGGCATGTCCCATGCTCGTGGCAGGATTCCCACGCGCTGCTTTGGGCGCTTCTCAATTTTTTCTTCATTTTCTCAGGACTTTTCAGCCCTGCCCCTCTTCATCTGGGGTTTTGTGTCTTCCTCAGCATGCAGGTATTGCCTGCTCTGAAGTGAAATTCCAGCTTTCCTCAGCCCCAGCAGCCTTTGGACACGTTGATCTGCTCAGAAATGAGGGGGATTGTGCTGTGGGATCTGCCAGGTTTTGGGGTCCAGCCCTGGAAGTGTCCAAAGCCAGGGTTTGGAGCATCCTGGTCCAGTGGGAGGTGTCCCTGCCCATGGGATGAGATGGGCTTTAGGGTCCCTTGCACCCCAAACCAGTGCAGGGAAGGCAGTGCAGAGGTTCCTGGCACTCATTTGCCTCAGGTCTCGAGGTTCAGGTCTTGCTCTTCCCTCAGAGCACAGCACAGAAACCCTGACAGATCTGGGAAAAGGAGCAAAATGCTCGTGTGCTCCTCCTGCTTTGAATCTCTGCCCTTGCAGGGAGCCTTCCCAAACCCAATTGAAGGGCAGCAGCTGCTCTAATTACGCACAGAAAGTCACACGCCTCTTGCTCCAGTTTTTCACTCCATATTTTTTGGTAAATTCTCCAAGTTTAAGTGAAGCCAGCACTCTTTGGGCCCTACTGCACCCCCTGCTCTGTGCCCCACACAGACTCCTCACCCCCATTCCTCATCCCTGCTGGTCCTTGGCCACACTTCTGTCCCTCATCCCCCAAAGCCTCGGGGAATGCTGTGTCCCAAGGAGCTGTGCCCATTCCAGCCCTCCTGGAATGTGCTTTAACACAGATTTTGGAGCTCCAGGTTCCCTCTGGCTGCTCCTCCTCGAGCTCAGGTTCACCAGGTCCCAGCCCAGCTGGCCAGACCAGTTCCTCTGGCTCAACCCCGGCCCAGGAGTTCTCCCATGTAGGAGAAAATCATCAGCATTTGATGACCCTAATTCTTTATGAGCCTGTGGAGTTTCCCTTCACCCAGAAGGTCAGGAAACAGCAAAGGCTACAGATGAGGCAATCCCAAAAGGGAGTTTTCATCCTGACAAAAATGTCCATGCTGGATCTCCAGGCTGTTGCCATTTGTGTGTAAAATCAGGAGGTGGAACAAGCTGCAGATTTTTTTTTTCTCTCTTTTGGGCTGTTTTATCTGCTTTTACTCCTGTTTTTTAGCTGGTGTTTAACACTTCAGTGTTAAATACTGGTGGTTTTATTAAAGCAGTTTAAAGCTCGTGCCAAAATAAGTTTCATTTGAAAGCAGCACAGCTTTGAAAAAATGCAAATTTCATTACAGTTTACGAGAGAAGAAAGGGTTGCAGGTGCCAGAATACTGACAAATACTCAGGGTAAGTAAGACTGGTGAGAATAGTAAATTTTAGTTGAAGTAACTGTTCATTTATGCTGTGAAATTGATGTTTATATGGCAAATACAGCTTGGACCAGATCAGGCCTGATCCAGGAAGGATCAAGGGAAATATTTTGGTCCTGCTAAAAACCAGAAATAACAGAAAGCTGTTGTTAAAAGCAGGCTCTCAGCTCTGGAGTGGTTTGCCATCAAATAATGTGGGTGGAGGAGAAATCCACCTTTCTTTCTGCTCCTGTGGAAAAGCCATCCCAGAAAAGCAGCTGGTGGTGGAAACACTGAGCTGGGATCTTGGGATTGGGGTGTTGGGTGAGGAGCAAAGGGGACAGAGGGAAAGAGGGGGCAGAAAAGGGGACGGGGGAAAGAGGGGTGAGAAAAGGGGACGGGGGAAAGAGGGGGCAGAAAAGGGGACAGGGGAAAGAGGGGGCAGAAAAGGGGACGGGGGAAAGAGGGGGCAGAAAAGGGGATGGGGAAAGAGGGGGCAGAAAAGGGGACGGGGAAAGAGGGGGCAGAAAAGGGGACGGGGAAAGAGGGGGCAGAAAAGGGGATGGGGAAAGAGGGGGCAGAAAAGGGGATGAGGGAAAGAGGGGGCAGAAAAGGGGATGAGGGAAAGAGGGGGCAGAAAAGGGGATGGGGGGAAAGAGGGGGCAGAAAAGGGGACAGGGGAAAGAGGGGGCAGAAAAGGGGACAGGGGAAAGAGGGGGCAGAAAAGGGGACGGGGGAAAGAGGGGGCAGAAAAGGGGACGGGGGAAAGAGGGGGCAGAAAAGGGGACAGGGAAAGAGGGGGCAGAAAAGGGGACGGGGGAAAGAGGGGGCAGAAAAGGGGACGGGGGAAAGAGGGGGCAGAAAAGGGGACGGGGGAAAGGGGTGAGAAAAGGGGACGGGGGAAAGAGGGGTGAGAAAAGGGGACGGGGGAAAGAGGGGGCAGAAAAGGGGACGGGGGAAAGAGGGGGCAGAAAAGGGGACGGGGGAAAGAGGGGGCAGAAAAGGGGACGGGGGAAAGAGGGGGCAGAAAAGGGGATGGGGGGAAAGAGGGGGCAGAAAAGGGGACGGGGGAAAGAGGGGGCAGAAAAGGGGACGGGGAAAGAGGGGGCAGAAAAGGGGATGGGGAAAGAGGGGGCAGAAAAGGGGATGAGGGAAAGAGGGGGCAGAAAAGGGGACAGGGGGAAGGAGGGGTGAGCAGAGTGGACAAGGGGAAGGAAGAAGGGATAAACAAAGTGGACAAAGGGCAAGAGGGGTGAGCAGAGTAGACAAGGGCAGAGAGGAAGGAGGGGTGAGCAGAGTGGATAAAAGGGAAGGTGGAATGAGCAAAGTGGACAAGGGGAAGGAGGGGTGAGCAGAGGGAAGGAAGGAAGGAGGGATGAGCAGAGTGGGCAAGGGGAAGGAGGGATGAGCAAAGCAGGCAAGGGGAGGGAAGGATGAGCAAAGTGGACAAAGGGAAGGAAGAAGGGATAAACAAAGTGGGCAAAGGGCAGGAGGGATGAGCCGAGTGGACAAGGGGAGGGAAGGATGAGCCAAGGGGACAAGGGCAGGGAGGAAGGAATGTCATTCTTTGGGTCAAGCCCATCACCAAGCCTGCTGCTCCTACAAGCTGGCAGTGATGCTGGAACATCTCCTGCTCTCATCATCTGTGACCCTGCCTGCTCCCAGCTGTGGGAGCAGCTGACACCATCTCCAGCCACACAATCACAGGAGGTGTTTTCACTGCTGAGCCACATCAGCCATGGCTCCTCGTGTGGGCAAACCTCAAAGCTCCCCTGGAGAAATGAGCACTTATTTGCATTTACTTTCAGCACCAAAATGTTATCCCTTGCAGATTTGCTCATTGTCATAAGTGTTGATAAAGCCTTTTTTATGTTTTTCCCTCAAAATCCCCTTCAGGGGTAAACATTTGATTTTATTAAGTTCTGTTATAATAGCTGAAGCTGTCATACAGCACTGCTTTCAATCAATATGCTTTTTAATCTAATAAATCTCTTTACTTTTTCATTCTCTTCCCAAAAGAAAACTGCTGGAGGGTGTGAAACGTTTCTTCTGAGGGAAAAGTGCGTGGTCCATAATACAGCTCTGTGCTGTGCCACTTCTTTAAGCTTCATTTTAAATGGGAATGTGATTTATTTCCAGGTAATCTGTACATGCACTGCATTTTCCCTGGAATGTGTGCTCCCTCCAGACAAGCACTGAGGTATTGAAATATCTGATTGTGGTTGGCACGAAATAAAATCTCTGTCCAAAGCTGTGTGCTTCAGGAATGAAGTGTGGGAGTAGGAGGAAGGGGAGAAGGAACATGCTTGTCTCTTTAGTGTTCTTGATGTTTATACCCCTGAGCTTTCATCTGCTTTCGTGCTTTGCAGAGTGAATGGTGTTTTTCTGATTTTTATAGCTTTTTTTTTATTGCTCAAGTGTTTTAGGAGATGTCTAAGACATTATGTAGGATGTAGAAGGTGCTTTTCGTGCTGGGTTTTTTTTTAACGTGGGATATATGTGATGTGGTTACTGTGGTTTTATTTCTGCTGGGAATCAGGGAAGTTGGGCAGCAGTCTGGATAATCCCACCAAACAAAACTAATTTTTCATTGGATATTTATTCCTAATTATCTGAAGTTTGGCTGTTCATTGTTGTGGGCGAAAAGGGGAACCACAGCTGAAGTTTGGCCCTTTATTGGTGTGGAAGGAAAGGGAAATCCTGGCTGAAGGTTGGTGAAAAAAGGGAAATCACATCTGAAGTTTGGCTCTTTGTTGGTGTGGAAGAAAAGGGGAATTAGACCAGGAGAAATAGGAAAAGCCAGTCTCCAGCTCCCAAGGAAGAGAGAAGCAGCAGCCCTGGGGAGGAGACAGTCCCAGTTCCCCAAAGTGGAGTTAACTCAGGGATGTGCACTTTGGTGAGAGGTGCCAAACTGGTGGAATCCATCCAACACCTGAGGGGCTGGATTTGTGTGAGAGGTGAATCCTGGGTCAGGATCATCCTGGTTTTGTTTTTTTTTTTGTGAGAGGTAAATCCTGGGTCAGGATGATCCTGGTGTTGGATTTGTTTGAAGTGATTCCTGGCTCAGGATGATCCTGGTTTTATTTGGTGCAGGATTTGTTTGAGGTGATTCCTGTGTCAGGATGATCCTGGTTCACCCTTGGTGCTGGATTTGTGTGTGAGGTGATTCCTGTGTCAGGATGATCCTGGTTTATTTTGGTGCTGGATTTGTGTGTGAGGTGATTCCATGGTCAGGATGATCCTGGTTTTATTTGGTGTTGGATTTGTTTGAGGTGGTTCCTGGGTCAGGATGATCCTGGTTTTATTTGGTGTTGGATTTGTGTGAGAGGTGGTTCCTGGGTCAGGATGATCCTGGTTTTATTTGGTGTTGGATTTGTGTGAGAGGTGGTTCCTGGGTCAGGATGATCCTGGTTTTATTTGGTGTTGGATTTGTGTGAGAGGTGATTCCTGTGCCAGGATCATCCTGGTTTTATTTGGTGCTGGATTTGTGTGAGAGGTGATTCCTGGGTCAGGATCATCCTGGTTTTGTTTGGTGCTGGATTTGTTTTAGGTGATTCCTGGGTCAGGATCATCCTGCTTTTCCCTCCACACTGGATTTGTGTGAGAGGCGATTCCTCGGTCAGGATCATTCTGGTTTTATTTGGTGCTGGATTTGTTTGAGGTGGTTCCTGGGTCAGGATGATCCTGGTTTTCCCTCTCAGCTGGATTTGTTTGAGGTGTTTCCTGGGTCAGGCTGATCCTGGTTCACCCTTGGTGCTGGATTTGTGTGTGAGGTGATTCCTGTGCCAGGATGATCCTGGATTTCCCTCCACACTGGATTTGTGTGTGAGGTGATTCCTGGGTCAGGATGATCCTGGTTCACCTTTGGTGCTGGATTTGTGTGTGAGGTGATTCCTAGGTCAGGATGATCCTGGTTTTGTTTGGTGCTGGATTTGTTTGAGGTGATTCCTGTGCTAGGATCATCCTGGTTTTATTTGGTGCAGGATTTGTTTGAAGCTGTTCCTGTGTCAGGATGATCCTGGTTTTTTTTGGTGCTGGATTTGTGTGTGAGGTGATTCCTGCTCAGGCTGATCCTGGTTTTGTTTGGTGCTGGATTTGGTTTAGGTGATTCCTGCTCAGGCTGATTCTGGTTTTCTTTGGTGCTGGATTTGTTTGAGGTGATTCCTGCTCAGGCAGTTCCTGGTTTTCCCTCAGAGGCTGGGCAAGCAGCAGGCCCCATGTTTTGGCAGCTCTCCTTTGTGCCTCTCCAAGAATCCCTTCCAGTGCTGTAACCCCGGGTGCTTTGGGCACTAAACTTTGCCCTCTTTGTTTCTGCCACATCTCCACATCTCTGCCTTGCTGGCACAAACTCCAGCCTGAGCTGTTGCTCAGGACAGAGGGAACAAAGTGTGGGAGCAGCTGCTGCTCCATGGTGCTGGTGCCAGTTGGCATCACCCGGCAGAGGAGAGCCCCATCAATATTAATGCAGAGCTGCTTCATCCACAGGGAATTTGGGGTGCCACACCCTCGTTTTCCTCAATGTCACACAAAAACCATCCCTGCAGTTTGATCTTTGAAAAGCCTGAGGACTGCAGTCACAGCAGTGGTTTGGGAGTGAAGCAATGAGGGAATTCTCAGAGGATGAGCATTGCATGAAAGATTTGTAATCCTTGGCAATTAGGAAATTGTTGCTGAGGTTAATGGGGATATTATTTTTAACTTTGAGGGCAGGAGTAATCTCCTGCCTCCGGGATAGAATTATTTCAATCAGTGCTTTAAATAAGCACTTTCTGTGATGGTTTAAATTGACAAACATGCAAATCGTCAGCCTGAATTCTTTTTTAGCTGTTATGTACCCTGATATATTCACATCATTTTTATTTTGCATTGAGGCAGAATGGTATTTACTACCAGTGTTTAGTTGGGTGAGGTTGGGCTTTTTCCCTGTTTTTTTCTCGTTTTTGTGGATATTATTACTGTAAATAAAAGCAGAATGAAAAGCTAAATAAGAAGCCAAATACTGTGATGAGATCAGGAACCTTCTCCTCAGACTCCATTTATAACTGGAATCATAGACAAACAAGAACTGGAGATAATTCTGCTCATGGTAACCACATCTTCAAAGAGAATGATGGCAAGATAATCAATTATTTTTAGAAAACCACACTTTTTTTTCCTGCTTTGAGGAGAAACTCCTAGGAGCTGGTTACCACTTCAATAACTCTTTTTTCTTTAACCTTCAGAGGCAAAGACATGCTGTTTACATCTATAATTCTAATTAATCATCATATTAGGGTGATAGAGTATATTCTCAGGCTTGGAGAAATAAATTTTGGTAACAGTTTTATTTTTAAACAATAAAAAAAAAAATAGGTAACTTAACATTCACTCTTTCAGGTGTGATGGTTTTCCATATCCCAGGCCATGTGAACCTCTTGGAGTTGGTAAACATTTTAATTAGATTTTTTTAAGGTGATAGAGTATATTCTCAGGCTTTGAGAAATAAATTTTGTTGATAGTTTTATATATTTTTAAACTTTTTTATTCTTTTAAACAACTTATTTACCTTTTTGTGTTGTATCACAGCTCTGGGCAGTGGCTGCAGCACTGCATGTGATGAGTAGAAAAATACTCCCAATAAATTTAGGGAATAATTTAGGTGTTGTTGGAGCACTCCAGACTTTTAAGCTGCCTCAGTTGGATTTTGTGTGTTCTGAAGTGTCCCTGTAAACATTCACTCTTTCAGGTGTGATGGTTTCCCATATCCCAGGCCATGTGAATCTCTTGGAGTTAGTAAACATTTTAATTAGATTTTTTTAAGATTATAGAGTATATTCTCAAGCTTTGAGAAATAAATTTTTGTAAATAGTTTTACTTTTAAACAACTTTAAAAAAAAAAAAAAGACATTTATTTGCCTTTTTGTGTTGTATCACAGCTCTGGGCAGTGGCTGCACACGGGGTCAGGCTGCAGCACTGCATGTGATGAGTAGAAAAATACTCCCAATAAATTTAAGGAATGTCTTGGGATGTTCTGGAGCACTCCAGGCTTTTAAGCTGCCTCAGTCGGATTTTGTGTGTTCTGAAGTGTCCATGTAAACATTCACTCTTTCAGGTGTGATGGTTTTCAATATCTGAGGACATTTGAACCTCTTGGAGTTAATAAACATTTTAATTAGATATTTTTAAGATGATAGAGTACATTCTCAGGCTTTGAGAAATAAATTTTTGTTAATAGTTCTACTTCTAAATAACTTTTTTCTTTTTTAAAGCAACTTATTTACCTTTTTGTGTTGTATCACAGCTCTGGGCAGTGGCTGCACATGGGGTCAGGCTGCAGCACTGCTTGTGATGAGTAGAAAAATACTCCCAATAAATTTAAGGAATCTCCTGGGATGTTCTGGAGCACTCCAGGCTTTTGAGCTGCCTCAGTCGGATTTTGTGTGCTCTGAAGTGTCCCTGTGAACATTGCACTGAGAGCTGAACTGCAGGCAGCCTCGGATGCCACAGGAAAGGGTTTGCAGCTGCAGATTGGAAGGAGTTGTCTCAAGTGCAGCTTTTAAAAGCTTTTTTGGCACAGTGGTGTCCAGCTTATTAAGGAAAAGCCTGACTGGGAGGGAAGATGGTGTGGGTGAGTAACAGGAGAGGCTGTAACCTCAAACCTATTATAGAAAAGAGATATTTTTACTGGAATGTTTTGTTGCTGAGTTTCCCAGCACCTGCAATTGACAGGAGAGCTAAACACCATTCCAGTGGCAAACACCATTCAATTGAGACTTTTTTTAATACAAAAATGGAAAACTTTGTGTTTTTTCTGTCTCAGTGGCTTTAATTGACCTCCCTGGGCCTCAGATTGAAGGCCTCTCAAAAGTGGGTCACAAAAACATGGTATACACCTCTGGGAACAGGTGTTTCCAGCTCATTTTACAGGCTCAAATTTCTGCTTATGTCTCTTGGCTGCTCTCATACAAGTCAGGAACACAACTGAAAATAGAAATTTTTAGCCCCTCTCTTGTTTTCTCCCACAGGCAACTGCTCCTTCTTTTTTTTGTGTGTGTGTGAGACTCCCCCTGTGTGCCTTCTGTTATTTAATGTGACACCAGCACTGCAGGCCCCACCTTCTTTGTTTAAGAATAATGGGATTATTAAGAAATTAATGGCACCTAAGACAGGGCAGCACCAATTCTCACTCCAGATCATGGGCCTGGGTGGTTTTTTCACACCAAAATGAGAAACCCTGGTTTGGACCTGGCCAAACCCTGAGCTGTTGGGCATCTTTTAGGTGCATTTTGGTTTGAAACGGTGGTTTTAGGTCACAAAAAGTGATCTAAATAGCCAGGCAGGGGTGGGGAAGTGGGGCTTTCTTATCCCTGCCTCCCTCTTTTATGTGCAGAATTTATGGCATTAAGGGACAGCACAAAAAGAGCTCGACTTCTTCATTTAGCAAAAAATAAACTGAAGGTCTCAGCAGCCCAAAGGGAGGTTTGAGGGAAAGTTTAAGAAACAACAGCAAAACAAGAAAAGTCTTTCCCTTTCTAGAGGTGTGGTGGCTTCAGGACACCCAGAAGTGAATTAACCCCAAAAGGGAATTAACCCCAAAGGTGAATTAACCCCAAAAGTGAATTAACCCCAAAAGTGAATTAACCCCAGAAGTGAATTAACCCCAAAAGTTCAGCCCTTTTCTCTGAGAGCATCACCCCTGTGCTCACTGTTCCCTGGGAAATGAACTTGCTGTTCCCTCTCCTTGCCAGCAGGAACCTGTCCATGCAGGCAGGACTGGAAAATTTGGAATAATCTGCCCTCTCTGGAGCAGCACAAAGGAGAATCTGCAGGAAATGGAAGTGGTGCCTCTGGCTGAAGGGCTGCAGGTGCTTCAGGGTGGGTTCCTGGGGCTCAACTCTTCCCTATTTTCTGCTGTTGAGAGTTAAAAACATTGCCTGGAAAAACTAAAAACCTCCTGGAAGCTTTTGATCCAAGAGCCCAACTCCTCAGAGAATGGGAATGTGGGCATGTGCACAATGCTCTGATTTAAATAAAGAAAAAGAAAGTTAAATTAGGGAACATAACAGGGTTTGTTCTTCTGATGAAAACGCCCCAGAAGATCGAGTTAAGTGGTTTTTTGGTTTTCACTTTCAAAGTTCCCTTAATAAAACATTTAAAACCTCCAGATCTGTCTTGAATTAAAGTTGTGTATTGCAGGAAAACTGCTCTTAGCAGTGGGGGGCATTTCAAGGTGACCAGGGACGAGCTGGGAACAATAAAAAGAAATTAAATTCATTACATTGTGGGTGAGGCTTGCCTGTGTTTTATCCTCCCTCTGTACAGCCACATGAGGAGGGGAAATCAAATGAAGAAAGCTGAACAGGATTTTGTTATTGCCTAAAGCTTAGACAACTCCACACCACAGGAAAGAACCTACAGGCATTGTTTTTGTGCAGCAAGAATTGGTGACATGTTAGGGGGGAAAAAAAGAAAAAAAAAGAGAGAGGTAATGAATGGCCAAAAGCAGCAAATATGTAAATATTTTGTAGGGAGAAGTAATTAAATAAATTTAGGGAATAACTTGGGATGTATTGGAGCACTCCAGGCTTTTGAGCTGCCTGAGCTGGAGTTTGTGTATTCAGAAGTGTCCATGTAAACATTCACTCTTTCAGGTGTGATGATTTTCAATATCCCAGGCCATGTGAACCTCTTAGAGTTAGCAAACATTTTATTTAGAATGATGGAGTATATTCTCAGGCTTTGAGAAATTAATTTGGTTGGATAGTTTTACTTTTAAACAACTTTTTGGGGTTTTTTTTAGTATTTTAAGCAATTTATTTGCCCTTTTGTGTTGTATCACAAGGGTCAGGCTGCAGCACTGCATGTGATGAGTAGAAAAATATTCCAAGTAAATTTAGGGAATAATTTAGGATATATTGGAGCACTCCAGGCTTTTCAGCTGCCTGTGCTGGAGTTTGTGTATTCAGAAGTGTCCATGTAAACATTCATTCTTTCAGGTGTGATGATTTTCAATATCCCAGGCCATGTGAACCTCTTAGAGTTGGAAAACATTTTATTTAGAATGATGGAGTATATTCTCAGGCTTTGAGAAATTAATTTGGTTGGATAGTTTTACTTTTAAACAACTTTTTGGGGTTTTTTTTAGTATTTTAAGCAACTGATTTGCCCTTTTGTGTTGTATCACAAGGGTCAGGCTGCAGCACTGCATGTGATGAGTAGAAAAATATTCCAAATAAATTTAGGGAATAACTTGGGATGTATTGGAGCACTCCAGGCTTTTCAGCTGCCTGTGCTGGAGGTTGAGTATTCAGAAGTGTCCTTGTAAACATTCACTCTTCCAGGTGTGATGATTTTCAATATCCCAGGCCATGTGAACCTCTTGGAGTTAGTAAATATTTTAATTACATTTTTTAAGGTGATAGAGTATATTATCAGGCTTTGAGAAATAAATTTGGTTGATACAGTTTAATTTTAAAACTTTTTTTTTTAAGCAATTTATTTGCCCTTTTGTGTTGTATCACAAGGGTCAGGCTGCAGCACTGCATGTGATGAGTAGAAAAATACTCCAAGTAAATTTAGGGAATAATTTAGGATATATTGGAGCACTCCAGGCTTTTGAGCTGCCTGTGCTGGAGTTTGTGTATTCAGAAGTGTCCATGTAAGCATTCACTCTTCCAGGTGAGATGGTTTTCCATATCCCAGGCCATGTGAACCTCTTGGAGTTAGCAAACATTTTATTTAGAATGATAGAGTATATTCTCAGGCTTTGAGAAATTAATTTGGTTGGTAGTTTTACTTTTAAACAACTTTTTGTGTTGTTTTTTGGGGTGTTTTTAAGCAATTTATTTGCCTTTTTGTGTTGTATCACAAGGGTCAGGCTGCAGCACTGCATGTGATGAGTAGAAGAATATTCCAAATAAATTTAGGGAATAACTTGGGATGTATTGGAGCACTCCAGGCTTTTGAGCTCCCTGCGCTGGAGGTTGAGTATTTTGAAGTTTCCATGTAAGCATTGACTCTTCCAGGTGATGGTTTTCAATATCCCAGGCCATGTGAACCTCTTGGAGTTAGTAAATATTTTAATTACATTTTTTAAGGTGATAGAGTATATTCTCAGGCTTTGAGAAATAAGTTTTGTTGATAGTTTTACTTTTAAACATTTTAAAAAACCAGCAACAGCTTATTTACCTTTTTGTGTTGTATCACAGCTCTGGGCAGTGGCTGCATGTGATGAGTAGAAAAATACTCCAAGTAAATTTAGGGAATAATTTAGGATGTATTGGAGCACTCCAGGCTTTTGAGCTGCCTGAGCTGGAGGTTGAGTATTTTGAAGTTTCCATGTAAACATTGACTCTTCCAGGTGAGATGGTTTTCAATATCTGAAGGTTGAACTTCCTGGAGTTAGTTACCATTTTAATTGGATCTTATCTGCATCCCCTGGGTAAGAGTGGAGCTGTTGTAAAATGCAGCTGGAATCCAAAGGGCCAAAGTCAGGCTGGGCTGAAGTGCCAGGTGCATTCCTTGGATACCTGGCACTGGAAATGGGGCTTTTTTATCCCTGCCTCCCTCTTTTATGTGCAGAATTTATGGCATTAAGGACAGCACAAAAAGAGCTCCATTCATCAAAAAATAAACTGAAGGTCTCAGCAGCCCAAAGGAGGTTTGAGGGAAAGTTTAAAAACAACAGTGAAACAAGTAAAATCCTTTCTCCTTTCCTTTCCTTTCCTTTCCTTTCCTTTCCTTTCCTTTCCTTTCCTTTCCTTTCCTTTCCTTTCCTTTCCTTTCCTTTCCTTTCCTTTCCTTTCCTTTCCTTTCCTTTCCTTTCCTTTCCTTTCCTTTCCTTTCCTTTCCTTTCCCTTCCCTTCCCTTTCCCTTTCCCTTCCCTTCCCTTTTTCCTTTCCAAATCAATTCATTTGTTAATTGAATTTTGGTAAAGATAAGAATATCTGAGTTAAATTCTGCTCTGTGTGAGAGATTTCAGCACTAATTACTCATTCTGTGGGTATTAGGTTTTCTTATTTCACATGCAGCTTTTTTAATCCTTATGTCTCGAAAACCAAATTCTAAATGGAATTAAACAATCTGGATTTGGATGGTTTTGAAGCACGAGCAGGGAAGTTTGCAGAGCACAATCTCTGGATTTCATCAGAGTTAGCAATGCATTTTTCTGGACAAGGAATTTGCATAGAAATTCATGTCATGAATCGAGCGTGGGGAGAAGCATTTGTGGGTCATGGATGTGAACAGCAGCAGCTCCAAAATGCTCCTTTTCTTGGATTTCTACCCTGAAAATACATTTAATAGAGGTTTATGAGCAGCTGGGAGGGGTCATCTTTAAACCAAAACCAGTTCTTACATCTGGATCGTTTCAGAAGTGACCTGAGCACTCTGGGCCAGTGCAATGAGTGATCTTTAGGATCCTTCCTAACCCAAAGTGTTGTAGGATCAGTGATTTTTAGTTTATTTCTTGTTACAGGTATCCAAACTGCCTGTAAGGGATGCTTATCCTCCAATCCTTGCTGTGCCAGGGCAGCTGCAGGTGGGAGAGCTTCTTGGAGCAACTTTTTCCTCCCATTTTGTAAAGGTTGCTTGAAACTTTGCCCTAAAATTGAAATTCATCAATTTTTCAAATTCTCCCACCCAGGGAAAAAAAAAAAGTGTAGCTTTATCTTGGCTGAATAATGCATGGCTCCCTGGGTGGAAGCCTGATGCTGCTTTCCTTGCAGGGCATTGATCTGGAGGAGATGGAAACAGAACCTGGAGACCAAAAAAACCCAAAATTAGGCAGGATGTGAAGAGAGCTGAGAAAGGGCAGAAAGAGGCTGAGGCTGCAGCTGGATCCAGTTGATCCCTGCTTTTTTTGGGATGTCCAGCCCTGCTGCCTGTCCTGTCCTGGCTGTCCCAGCTGCTGTGTGCAGCCCTCGCTTGGCTGACAGAGCTGGAGTGGAATGAGAACAATTCCTGATGTCAGGGAACGCCCTGGGACCTGCTCAGAGCCTGCTGAGCTCGTGGGTGTCAGCCCAGCAGAGCAAAAACACTGGGAAAACACAGGGGAAAACCCAGCTAAGCAAAGCTTGGTGCCTTATGGAAGCAAAACTGTGGAGATTCCTGTAGCAAAAATTAAAAATGCTCCAAGGAAACGTGGCGATGCTTCCCCAGCTACAAGAGGTCCCACTGAAAAGTTGCATTTTGAATTTCTCAGAGCCAAATGTCAGGAGTGGAAGTCAGAGCCAGGAGGTGGGGAATGTGTGGGCATTGCTGGTGTTCAGGTCTGTTTGCCAAGAGGGGCTGCAGGATTTGTTCTTTGGGATTGTTCCAGGTGCAGAGTGGGGTTGGCACGTGAGAGGCTGAGCTTTGTGATGCTCCTGCCTCCAAAACGGGGGCAGATCCCAAAACCTCCCCTCACTGACCCCTCCTGGGGCAAACCACAGCTTGCTCTCCAAATATTTGAGTAGCTGCTGTAAACATGAGCCTCTAAAACCATTTTTGGATTTTTTAATTTATTTATTTATTGGATAGCGCTTAGCAGACTCCTCGGTTCTTGCTTCAAAACCATCTAAATCCAGATTGTTAAATTCCATTTAGAATTATTTATTATTGTTGGATTTATTAGCCCCCATCTGGAATTAATCCTGTCTTAAGATATGAATTCTCTTCAGAGAAATAATGCAGTTTAATTTTGAAAACGTGGATGTGATCATATTCATTTTATACTCATTTCCTATTCACTTTATACTGACTTTATATTCATTTAATACTTATTTTATACTCATTTTATACTAATTTCCTATTCACTTTATACTGACTTTATATTCATTTAATACTTATTTTATACTCATTTCATACTCATTTTACTGTCAGACTCTGATTATTTGATCTTCCTCAATCCCAATAAATAACAGGGGTTTCTTTAGGGTTGTTTTGAGGCAATGACCATCCCATGGCAAATACTGATTGCAGAGCTCAGTGCACATTTCCTTTTTGAACAGTTAATATTTGAAAAACTTGCAAGTATTTCCACATTGAAGGAAGGTAGAAAAGAAGAGAAAATTCTGCTGAAGTGTAAGAACCGCAGGTTTTCAGTTTCAATTTGATTCTTACTTACTGTACCAAAACCATGTTGTTATCACTATTTTAAGTTTCTGAACTTAAAATTATTATTATTATTATTATTATTATTATTATTATTATTATTATTTTAAGTTTCTGAACCACCATAGAAATCATACAGATGAAACTTCTTCTTTCATTTTGAATTTTTCTTTTTTAATTTTTACTTTTTAATTTATTATTATTATTATTATTATTATTATTATTATTATTATTATTATTATTATTTTAAGTTTCTGAACCACTGTAGAAATCATACAGATGAAACTTTTTCTTTCATCTTGAATTTTTAATTTTTACTTTTTAATTTAATTTTTCTTTCATCAACTGAGCAGCCGTGTTGCAAGCAAACATCTCATTCCAAGACCCATGGGAATCCACTTTTTTGGGAATGACCATCACAGCTGTGATGCAAACTGGAGGAATTTCCTATCAGAGCAAGAGTGCCTGCAAATTAATCTTTTTTTAAAATGTATATAGAAATGAAAACAGATTGAAACAAAACCCCTGTGTAATTTGAGAATATTTTGACTGGATGAGCATCTTCCTTCAGCCCTCAGCAGTCCAATATAAATAAATATAAATAAAACCCCAAAATATAAATAAATAAAAATAATATAATAAATAATAAATATAAATACAAAAAAAATAAATAAAACCCCAAAATTGCTGTTCCAGGAGGTGTCTGCAGCAGGATCTCTTTGGGATGAGCTCTTGCTCCTTGTTTTTCCTGGCAGAATTAATGGGATGTTATTCCCTTTTTTTTTTTTTTTTTGCTTTCTCCTGCATAAAAACCTTCATGTTTTTGTGCAGCCCTCATCCTCTGATGGTAACAGGGAGAAAATTCCCATTTCTGGGAGCAGCTCCAGTGTCCTGAGTGTGTGACAACACATCCCAGTGCTGGTCACAAATAACCCTTCCCTTGGGCTGCCTTGCCAGGGAGAAAATATTCTTTATGGTGCATGAAACCCACTTGGTATTCTTAAATATGCATGAAATTAAACAGATATTTCTCCCAAGGCAGGGTTTTTGTACAGAGAAATAAATGTTCTGCAAGAGATGGTCCTTGCTGTGGAGAAAACCTGCCACAGGAATGTTGGATATTAGTGAAAGAAAAGTTAATGTGTCTGAATTTTGGAGTTAAACCATTTGAAATAGGAAAACTTCAGCGTGGGTCGTGGTGGATCTTCTGGAGGAGTGAGCTGTGGTTTCTTTGAAAAGAAGGAAAATGATGGAAAAGCATTTCAGTACAGGAAAGGTGGAAAATCCCTGAGTGCAGAGGGTGACCCCAGCTCAGGATATTCCAGGTGTCACCAGGAAATTGGATATTCCAGGTGTCACCAGGAAATTGGATATTCCAGGTGTCACCAGGAAATCTGCCCCATTTCCAGCCTCTGCTTTGGTGCCTTATGGAAGAAAAACTGTGGATTTCTGCAGCAAAAAAATTAAAAATGCTCCAAGGAAATGTTGTGATATTTCCCCAGCCACAAGAGGTCCCAACCCTGCCTTGGGTTTACTCATTTCTGCCCAGTCTCACCAAAAATGGCCCCAACCTCTCTGGATTTCCAGCAGCCTGGGCTGCAGAGGTTCCACGAGGCTGACATTGAATTTACCTGCCCTGAATTGCTTTGCATCAATGCACAGCTCCCAAAAATGCCCTAATGCAGGATTCCCCCCATCCCTGCCCTTTCCCTGCCTGCCCTGCTCCTCCTCCTGCTTTTTCTGGCCACTCAAAACTCTTCAGCTGAACTTCCCTCTCTCTGCCAGGTTAATTCTCCGTGGATTTTGCTTCCTCCTCTGTGCTAAAAACAAAAATAAAAAAAAGGGGGGATGGCATTCCTAATTCCACAGTTCCCCTGGGTGCTGTCCTAATAAAAACCCAGCAGGGCAGACTTGAAATGAGGTTGGTTTGTGCAGGTGGGCTGGCTCTGCCTCTCCAAGTCAAAAATATTCTGTGGTTTGGGCTTTTCTCTTGTTTGTGGGCTGGTTTGTCAGGGGAAACAAGCAGAGAAAACCCTGGAGCTCCTCCCCAGCTGCTGTGTGTACAGAGCAATGTGCTAGAGTAGAGGGTAAAAAAATTAGGAAGAAGTAAAGGGAAAAAGGGGGGGAAATATATAAAGATATATATATTTTATATATATATATATATATATATCTTTATATTTCTATATAAATTATATATGTATATATATAAAATTATTTTTATTTATATATATATAATATAAAATACATAAAATATATTATATAATATGTAATATATAATATACAATATAATACTCTATATTATATATTACATCTTATGTATGTTTATAATATTAATATTATTCATATTAATAGTTATCTAATTAATAAATAATTGTTTCTTTAATATTAATATTTAGCTATTTCAGTGGATATATAGATCAACAAACAAACAAAATATAGATATTTGGGGTTATTTTTTATATATATATATCCACTGAAATCAGCTAAATCCAGGGATCAGAGCTCTGGAACTGGAGGAGCCCCAGGAAGGAGCTGCCTTGAAGGACCTGGGTTTTACTGGGTTTTATTTTTCAGCTAAAACTACATGAATTCATTTATTCCAGAGGGGTGACTGAACCTATAAAAATGGCTTAAATTACTGAAATTTCTGCTCAGCTTAAAACCCAGCTCTGTGTGTGCAGCTTTGGATGTGGGTAGTGTTTGTAAAGTGGATTATTCTTTGTTTTATTCTTTATTTTATCAGTGGTGACTCGTGAAGTGAGAGGCACCCCTTGGGGACAGGGTGGCTGAAATGAAACACTTTGGTCCTGGAGAAGCTGCCAGTGAAAAAAAAAATGGGAATTTTGGGGATAAAGAGCTCCATGAGGGGGCTGGGATGGTGTTTGTGTGCCAGGTCACTGCACCTGGCTGGCACTTGTGGCTCTCTCCAAAGCCACTTTGAGGAGGTCTCTGATGGAACACCTCCCTCAGAGGGTGTGTGGCTGCTGGGTTCAAATAAATCATTATTGGACTTTCTGCTCAGCTTAAACCCAACTCTGTGTGCAGCTTTGTATTTGGGTGGTGTTTGTAGAGTTAAAGTGGATTATTCTCTGTTTTATTCTTTATCAGTGGTGACTCGTGAAGCGAGAGGCACCTCATGGGGACAGGGTGGCTAAAATAGAGCCCTTTGGTCCTGGAGAAGCTGCCAGTGAAAAAAAAATGGGAATTCTGGGGATAAAGAGCTCCATGAGGGAACCAGGATCCAAAGTGCCACAACCTGGCACTTGTGGCTCTCTCCAAAGCCACTTGCAGAAGGTCTCTGATGGAACACCTCCCTCAGAGGGTGTGTGGCTGCTGGGTTCAGATAAATCATTATTGAAATTTCTGCTCAGCTTAAAACTCAACTCTGTGTGTGCAGCTTTGCATGTGGGTGGTGTTTGCAGAGTTAAAGTGGATTATTCTCTGTTTTATTCTTTATTTTATCAGTGGTGACTCGTGAAGTGAGAGGCACCCCTTGGGGACAGGGTGGCTGAAATGAAACACTTTGGTCCTGGAGAAGCTGCCAGTGAAAAAAAATGGGAATTTTGGGGATAAAAGGCTCCATGAGGGGGCTGGGATGGTGTTTGTGTGCCAGGTCACCACACCTGGCTGGGCTCTGAAGCGAGGGGATGGTGATAAACTCCCAATAAATCAATCATTCTGTGCCGTGTTGTTCCAGCACTTTTATTTGATTTGAGTTGCAAACCACTCCAATATTTCTCTTTTTTATTTATTTGACAGTGGCACCGCTATAAATTAAACTGGGGGAAGCTGGAGCTCAGCTGCTGCCCTCATCAAGCCAATGCTGAACACATCAATAATTTCAATATATCAATAACTTCCATCTTACTGAAATACCACATTATTCCATTTGTTAGCAAGTTTTTGTTCTCTTGGCCTCATGGCTTGCACTTCACACATTCTCACCATCCCATTTATTTTCATTTTTCAATGGAAAATGTTTGCAGTTCCAAATGGGCTTTTTGTGCTCCCTGGCCTGTTTGGCATCATCTCAGCCACATTTCTGAATTTGGAATTGCCTTCATGTGAAAGCAGCCACCCCGTTTGATGTTTGCTCCTTGAAAAGGCAGAGATGATCTAATAATAGCTGGAAGTTTGCTAAATAAGGCTCTACCCAGCACATTTTCTTGTAGCAATAAAGATGTGTTAATTAGTTTTGCTCTCTCTTTGCTCTCCTGGTATGGGTGGAAATCAGCTCTGATCTGATGAGTTTGGAGACCCAGGGGGCTAAACCCAATCAATGGTTGGATGATTTATTTATAAAAAGAAATCTGGGGGTTTTTTAAAGTAATTGTCCAGGCTGGGTGTTTTAAGGTGAATTTTTCTCCATTTCAGTGTGTCTGTCTGCAGTGGAATCAGTCTGGGAAATTATATTTATTTAATGATATTAAAGGCTCCTGATTGCTCTGATGAAAATTATGACTAAAATCAGGCAGAATGCAACAAAAGGGGGATCTTTTCATAATTATTAAAATAATAAAATAATAACTAAATTATTCAAATAACTACATATTTAACTAAATAATTAAATCTTTTAAAAGTATCAATTTTTAAAAGACAATACAATTAAGATTATTCTATTTGTAAATAATTTCCACGGAGGAAATCCTAATTTGTGCTTTATTCGTGTGTATAAAAGGGAGTTAAAAAGAATTCAGGTCCTGAGGAGGATCCAGGTTTGCCAAGTGCTTTTAAAGTGCTTTTTGCTGGGGTGTGAGCTGCTCATTCCCTGCAGGAATTTAATTGAACCCCACAGAAGGAATTCCTGGATCAGGCTCCCAGGGCAACCCTGTTAGGGTCAGACCCAGATTTGTGGCTTTGTCCCCATGCCAAGAGTCACCCAGGGAAAAGAAAAGCTTCACATCCCACAAATTCCCTCAAAAAATAAATCAGAATAAGTGACAGAAATGACATCATTTGTTCTCTTTCCTGCACATCCTTCACAGAAATGTGCTGCTCGTCCTGCCAGACGTGGCAAAGGGGAGGAGGGTTTGTTTGTCTGCCTCATCTGCCCCACAAAAAATCCCTTTGGAGGCTGATTAAAATCAAATCTGACATTTGATTTGAAACCAGGGGTGATGTTCACGCAGCAAGAAAACTGTTTTATTAAGAAGGGATATTTTAATAATTGTTTTGTTAAATCCCACCCCAGCCATGGCAGGGACACCTCCCACTGTCCCAGGAGCTCCAGCCCCAGTGTCCAGCCTGGCCCTGGGCCCTGCCAGGGATCCAGGGGCAGCCACAGCTGCTCTGGGAATCCCATCCCATCCCATCCCATCCCATCCCATCCCATCCCATCCCATCCCATCCTGGCTCATCCCATCCCATCCCATCCCATCCCATCCCATCCCATCCCATCCCATCCCATCCATCCCATCCCACCCCATCCCATCCCATCCCATCCCATCCCATCCCATCCCATCCCATCCCATCCCATCCCATCCCATCCCATCCATCCCATCCCATCCCATCCCATCCCATCCCATCCCATCCCATCCCAGGGAAGGATTCCTAATTCCCAGTATCCCGCCCAGCCCTGCCCTCTGTGCCGTTCCCCCTGTGCCTCTGGAGTCCTGATTATTCCTCTGCTGGAAAAGCTGTTTGTGTGTCCCTGGACAGATTCACTGTTTCAGCACTTAGTCCTACAAATGTGACAGAGGTGAAGAACGAGGTACAAAGTGTGGTTAAATTTTTTCCTGTGTATTTCTGCATGAATAAATCCCCTTTTTTTGTGGCTGTTTGTAGAATTCCCTGCACATCTGTCACCTCCTGGTCCTGCCAGGGGAGAGGACACTGAGGATTGCCCTGCAGTGGCTCCTGGTGCTCTCCCATCAGAGATTTGGGATCCCCTGCTCCTCTGGTGGAATTCCAGACACATCCATGGCTGAGCACAGCCCCAAGCACCTCCCCAGCACTGGGGAGGGGAGGAGAAGCAGAGAACAATGAGCTGTGTGTGTGCAGGACAACAAAACACTGAAAAACGCCCCAAATCTGCCTGCCTGGCACCGTGTGCTCATAGAGGGGAATTGTTCTTGCCAGGCTTTCCCTCTCTGCCACCCCAGCCATGCCCCAGGCCTGCTGTGCTGACAAAAGAGATTTTATTGCATTGTGAGCACCCAGAAAGGGGCTGGGGTGCTGCACACCTGCCTTGAAAACTGCATTTCCCCAGGGCTGTGGGGAGCACAGCAGTGAATCCACCTTGGTGCCCCTTGTTGGCAGAGTCACTCAGTCCTGAGCTGTTCTAATTACACCCCTGTGCATTTTTAGGGTTTTTTTGGTTAAGGTTGGGATTAAATATGAATTTCCTTGATGTTTATTATTTTTATTTATATTATATTATATTATATTATATTATATTATATTGTATTATATTGTATTGTATTATATTATATATTATTTATTTATATTATTTTATAATATAATATATTTACAATAACTATAAGTCTATTATAAATTATATATTTATAATGAGATATAAAATACTAATATTATTTTATAATATATTTATATTATATATTTTATTATTTATATTAATGTCTCACAAACTGTGAGGTTCACAGTGCTTTATTTTAACAAACTAAAACCAGAGTTGTATCTCTCTTTCTAGGAGGTTTTTTAAGGCTAAACTGTCTAATTAAGAAGTGACACTTAAATTATTTGTATTTTTACAAAACACAAATTGTATTGTATTTTTAACTCAATAACTAACTACTTGTGGCCTGTGATGTGGACTTTTTGATCCAATTACACATTTGTTCTCTTGGCCTCATGGCTTGCACTTCACACATTCTCACCATCCCATTTATTTTCATTTTTTAATGGAAAATGTTTGCAGTTCCAAATGGGCTTTTTGTGCTTCCTGACCTGTTTGGCACCATCCCAGCCACATTTCTGAATTTGGAATTGCTTTCATGTGAAAGCAGCCACCCCGTTTGATGTCTGCTCCTTGAAAAGGCAGGGAGCAAACACCAAATCAAATTTCCTCCCCTTCTTTTCCCTTCCCTTTCCTTGTCTCATGGGCACCCCTATTTTGTGGATAACTCAGGGAATCCCAGCTGGATGCTCCCATAAGGGGATCCATGGGAATCAGGGCTCTGGGATCAGGCTCTGCTGTGTCCTCTTGGTGAAGGAAAATCCACATTTCCTGCTGCCACCCCCGTTCCTGCTTAATTGTTCTGTTCTGGTCGTATTTTCACATTCCCACTCCAAAACTGAAGGAATTAACTGGCTGGGGATAAATACTCCCAGCTAACATTAATATGAAATAAATACAGTGATGAGATTAATCCCATTTTATGTATTGACAAAAGTTTGTTTGTCCTTTTTGTAATCATACAAATGAATGGCATCAACCCTTCTCCCTCCATGGCTTTGCTTTTTGATAAACTCTGCAGGAGAATATGGAAATAATTTGCAAAAAAAAAAAGAAAAAAGGAGCATTCTGGAAAAATCCTTGTCTTAAGCTCTCAGCTTTGCAGTCCCAGGAGGATAACCTTCAGCTGGGAACAACTCAAACAATAAATCATGGCCTATAAACGTGCAAAACCCTGTGTTAAGCAGGAAATTTGCCAGTGAGGAGTAAATCTGAACTCAGGCTCCTAAAGAGCTGCCTCTTGTCATTACCTGCTTGCCCCTGATTTAAAGGTTTAGCATTTCACCCTGCTGCATCTGTTTAAAGTTTAAAATCGTTCCTGGCAGCGCAGGGAGGAGCTGCCCAGGTGAGCAAACAGAGCTGAGCCCCCCTGGCTTTTCCCTGCCCTGAATTTCTGTTTGCCTGGAGCTCAGGCATTCCTGGGAGCCTCCCCAGCAACGCCTGCCATGGCCAGCACCCCCTGCTCGCTGCTAAATTCAGCCTTTTCTCACCCAAAAATGGGGCAGCTGAGAGCTTGAGCACTTGGAAAGCTTCTGAGACTTTTCAAGCTAATCAAAGTTTTAAAGAGTTTTAAAGCTGATCAAAGTTTTGAAAACTTTCAGTCCATTTTCACAGGAAGGATCCCAAACCTTGCTTGGCATCGTGGGTTTCCTTCTTTCCCCTGATTTATCCAGCACTGTCCCAATTAGCTCTAAACTGCTTTAATTCTGGGGCCTGAACTGCAGAGAAATTTATTTATTTATTTATTTATTTATTTATTTATTTATTTATTTCAGGTCATGTTTCTAACTGAATGTAAAATTCAAGCACTATTTTTGATAGGTACCTTTAAGTTCATGTGGTTTGTTTTGTTTGGAGGGTTTTTTGTTTGGGTTTTTTTAAAATGTTTTATTTATTTGTTTTGTTGTTGTTTTACTGTTTGGGGTTGTTGTTTTGGTTTTTTTTTTTTTTAATGGCTGTTGAGGAATTTAAGATTCTTTTAAATGGCTGAAAAGTTGTTTGACAAGAGCTGCTGTGAATAACTTCCAGAAGCAGCCAAAGTTGCAGCTCTGAGCCTGTTCCAGTGATGCTGAGCGAGCAAAACATGCAGTTTTCCTGATAAATACAGTCACTTTTAATTAGCCAGCCTTAATGAAGGGCAGCTCAGCTTTTCATTTACAAACTGCCAGGGCAGAGCTTGTGGAGTTGGTGGAATAATTGTGGCTTTCAGCAGGAAAGAAGAAATGAGGAGAAAATGGCTTTTTGAGCCTGTTCCTATGGAAGGGCTGTGGCAAACAGCAGCGGTGTTCAAAGTCCTTTCTGTGCATCTGTGATACAAACATTCACCTCTCTTTAATTTGAATAATCTGATTTATGAATGCTCACCGAGTTCCTGAAGGCTCAGTGGTGCTGGAGAGATTATTGGATCTTGCTCTCTTCGATAAAATCCTGAATTTGGTTTAATTTGTTGCCATCCCTGCAGACGAGCATTCCCTGGGCGCTCCAGGGAATTTGGGGTTTTTTGGCTGTTCAGGTGTGGCAGGGAGTGATGTCCCCAAGTCAGGTGGCTCTGCCTGGAGCCTCCTGGGTCACTCAGCACTGCAGGAGGATTTTCAGACTATTTATAGAGTGTGCTTTGAGCCAGAAAATTCTGCTTTCAAAGACACCATTCCTGAGTTTTCTCTTTTTCCTGCCTGGCTTCACAGGGAGGGAAGGAGCCTGTGGGCAATTAGCTGTGATTTAAACCCTGACTTTTCTGTGAGTTGAGTTCATCAGGTGAGAAATTCAGCAGAGTTTCTGTTTAAAAGGGTTTTTTTTTCCCCAAAGGAAGATGAAATCAGTGGTGGTGGCACTGCCTGGCACATTTTTTAACCCTTCCCTCCAGCCTCACCCTCAGAAACTGCCATGGTCCAAATGCAAGGAAGACAAGTTCCGTGGTAATTAACTTGCTGCATCAAATATATTATATTATATTATATTATATTATATTATATTATATTATATTATATTATATTATATTATATTATATCAATCATATTATATTAATTATATTATATATTATATTAAGTTGCTGAACCAAATATATATTATATATACTAATTATATTATATATATAAATATATGATATTAACTTGCTGAATCCAATTTATAATATTATTTATAATAGTATCCTTATTCCTAACCTCTTTAAATCAGCTTTTCAAAGATATTTTGTCTACCTTGACCCAAAACAATCCTTTGGTGTTTATGCAACTGCAAAGGAATAAGGTCTGCATCTGGAATTTGTGTTTTCCTGGCTGGTTTGATTGGAGTTTATTGAAATAATGTGTTTATCCCTGCTGGTTTTTGGGCAGTCTGGGGCACATTTTGGATGTGCTGTTGGCAGCTCCTCCTGCTCAGCTCAGCCCCCCCACCCCTCCTGGCTCCAGGATTTCCCCTCTCTCCCTGGATTTAGGCTCTGCACTGGCAGGTGTGAACATCCCTGTGAGTTGTGAATGGAAAACACCCCCTGGCATCTCCAGGAACACAGATGTGTCAAGGGCTGCATCAATGGGAGAAAATCATCCTGAAAACCAAATTATCTGGCAGCAAAACCATGCAGGAAAAATGAGCCAGCCCTGGCTTTTTTTGGGCAGAAATTGCCCCAGCTCCCTCTGTCCAAAGTGCAGACTCTGTGGTCTCGGCTCTGAAAGGCTCCTCAGCTCCCCCAGACCAAGGAATTATTCATAGCAGAATGTTCACCAGGGCTATTTTTAGAATGTGCAGACTCCAGATTATTCATTTTATATTTACTTGGGGATTTGGGCTGAGTTTCATGCTGGGGAGCACAGAGTTAAAATACCCTGTTCAAATAGAAAATACCCTGTTCAAATATAAAATACCCTGTAAAACACCCTGAGCTCTCAGGGGGAGGGAGGGAGCAAACCCTGGGCCTTGAGGGGTGCTTTGTGCATTATTGGAAGAGGCTTTGGTCTCCTTAATTAATTTTTGACTCATTAGAGGAAAGAAAGACAACCTTAAATGAAACCCCAGCTCCACATGAGGCACTGCCGGTGGACAGACCCATCCCCACGGCCTCCATCCCACGTCAAAAGCAGAAATGTCCTATTTGCAAAGAGATTTTTAACAGAGTTGGCCCCTGGATGTGTTACTTGTGTTTTCTCTGTGTTTTCACCCAGGATAAATGGCTGCTCTCCAATATTTTTTGGGCTCTGAGCATCCTTTTCTCAGAGCCTGGGGGTTGCTGTGGTGGAGGGTGAGCACTCAGGGATGAAACCCACCTTGCAAAATCACCCCTCAGAGGGGCCTTTCTTACCAGCAAAGAAGAAAAACTCCATTTTTCAGGAAAAGTTTCAGGAAAAACCTGCATTTTTTCTGGCACAGAGCTGCTCTCCCCACACATGGCAGCTCTGCAACAAACCCAATTTTGTACAACCCTTTCAATGGCACTGAGGAGAAGCTCAAGCAAAGCCTAGAAAATATGGGGGGGAAAAAAATTAAAGTGAAGAAAAAAAAAAAAAAAAACACTTTAAAGGGTTATTTAGTCTGAAATAGCTGCAGAGGAGCCACTGGAGTGTTCCCTCCATGCTTGGCCATTAATATTTATCTTGGAGGAGCTGAGAAGGCAGAATGGGAAATGCTTTGGTGCTGCTCCATTAGGCTGGAGGAGATCACATGAAGGTGCTCACTGACCCTGCATGATGAATTTCCTGCAATAATTGAAATATATTCCTATTTTTGGGGGCTCCTGAGGGAAGCTTTTGTGTTAATGGCTTTTCCTGGGTTAAAGCTGGGACCCAGACAGGCCTAGGGAGGGCAAGGCTGGAAAAAGGAGCTGGAAAAAAGGAGATGGAAAAAGGAGATGGTAAAAAGGAGATGGAAAAAAGGAGATGGAAAAAAAGGGGATGGGAAAAAGGAGATGGGAAAAAGGAGATGGGAAAAGGAGATGGGAAAAAGGAGATGGGAAAAAGGAGATGGGAAAAGGAGATGGGAAAAAGGAGATGGTAAAGAGGAGATGAAAAAAAGTAGCTGGAAAAAGGAGATGGAAAAAAGGAGATGGAAAAAAAAGGAGATGGAAAAAAGGAGATGGAAAATGGAGATGGAAAAAAGGAGATGGAAAAAAAAAGGAGATGGAAAAAAGGAGCTGGAAGTTTCTTCCCAGCCCCAAAAGCCCCCCCAGAGCTGAATCTGAGACCCAGGGTGACAAATCCAGCCCTGGGTTAAATCTGTGGAAGGATTTGGCTCTTGAGCCAGCCCAGAGTTGGTTTCTGGGCTGCTCTTCAGGGAGTTTGCAGCTGGAGCTGCTCCTCTGAGGAGCCCTGGTGTGGGTCTGCAGAGATCCAGCTTTGCTCCAGAAACTGGTTCCTAAAATGAAACAGAAACTCCTCTCCCCTGGCTCCAGTATCCTGACAAAGCCATCAAATGGTGCCAGTGATGACAACAACATCAAATAATGCCCAGTGATGCCCTTGACATGAAGAGGGTGCCCTGCTCTGTGGGGTTTTTTTGGGATTACTATTTCCAGTTCCTGTTTTCACTGGAATTCTGTCACAGGTTGTAAAAATAAAGCACACCCTGTGCTCACAGCTGAGGTGTAACTGCCTGCTGAAGCCCAAAATGCAGGAATTTATTAAAGGTGCTCTGAGGAGGTGCACCCAAAGCCAGAGTTCAGAACATCTGTCCCTTATCCCTCGTGTCTTGCAGGGAAATCTGTCTTGTCAGCCTGGCTGTGCTGGGTGGCATCATGGCCCTAAACTGAATATATTGATATTGAAGGATGTTAGGGGTGAAAGCAGCTCACCTTGAGGGCTGAGTTTTGAGTTTCCCCTTCAGTTTGGGGTGGGAAAAGCTGCTCAGGTATGATGGAAGTCCTGGCTCTGAACAGTTTGCCTTTTATTGCCATTTGTTGTTGCATTTTCCCTCAGTAATTATTTTCTGTGGTGGGCCCACATCAGCCCAGTAAAGCCAAGCACCAGGATTCTGAAGCTGATTTAATTTTGTGTGCATACTTTGAACAGCAAAATCATCAACCCCAGTGCCAGGCTTGCCCTGATAAAGAATTTATGAAAACAGATGATGTTACTGCAGATTTACCAGGGAGCTGGTTCTGTGTACACAAGGTTTGTCACTCTTACATCCAGCACCTGTGTTTAAGTCCATTAGTTTGGTTTTGAAAACCTAAAAAAAAAAAAAAAAAAAAAAATTAATGCTAAAAATAGAAAATAGAATATAAAAATAGAATATAATTTATTTTCTTTTATAAAAATAAAAGCTAAACATAGAAATGGCCTTGTGTAGATGAAAGCCCACTGTTCCTCTGGGTCCCATCACAGACATAAATCCTGCCAGCTCCTGCATCACCCCCCAAAAAATGGGCAAAATGCTGCAAATTCTTCCTCTCCAAGTGCTGCTGGCAGCATTAGGGATAAATGTTGTTCTGGGATGAGAAACCCTGGCTTCTCTGTGCCATTCCAGGCTTCAGATTGGCACCAAGGGCTACAGAACATCAAGTCCCCAAAATGCTTCTCCCCAACCAAATCCTCTCCTTCTTCACTCCGCTGCTGTGTCAGGAGCAGCAAAGCAGCCACGAGGAGGGAGAACTTCCCTGCATTTCCCTCCCAGCTTTCCTGGCAAGGGCTGCACATCATTTCTCTTTAAACAGCTTTGCTTTGCTCTGAGCTGGCTTTGGAGTTCAAAGAGACAACAGCTTTGGGCAGAGGAATTTTGTTGCAGTGTGTGTAAAGCAAGGAGGTGTTTGTGTAGTACTTGCCTGGCACTAGAGAGGCTGGATTTATTATTTATATGTGTGTTATAGTACAGATAGACAGAATGGGTTTGTTAGAGCTTGTGTTGTTCGTAGGGAGGTAATTCCTGCAATATTCCAAGTGCTGCTGCTGCCCTCAGTGAGGTGCAAGCAGCTTTAATGAGATATTTTACTGCACTAATGTGGTCAGGGATCCTGGGAGCATCCTCAGCCTCCTGTCAGAAACATTTTAACTGGGCACTCCTGAAGCCACCGTGTCCCCAAACGCTGCTCTGGGTGCTGGTGCATGGGGAGCAGGAGAAATCCCACATTTTTGGCAGGAAAACCCCAAACCACAGCTTGACCTGTGCTGGTTTTGTCACCCCTGGAGCAGCAGCAATTCCAGGGTGCAGAGGGAAGGGCCATGAACAGGAGTGGCTACGAGAGGGGCTCCTGGATCCATGCCCAGAACCAACCCAGGCCTCTCCTTCTGCTCTTCTCTTCCTCCATCCCCAGAGGGATTTTAGAGAGGGAAAAATCTCTGATTTTTTAACATTGCATTGCAAGGCAGCACTGGAGAAGCAGCAGGTTCCAGCAGCAAAAGGTGCAAGTTGTTCTTGTCTTTCTTAATCCAGGAAATCCAGGGCTTTGTAGTTTATTCCTTTATTATTAACATTTGGGAATGGTGCTCATGGCTTCCAAAATGCTCAGTTCTGGGTTGAGGGCTTTGCATTCACATCTGAAGCAAAAATAGTATCTGAAATTCAAATCTTAACTCTGTTACAGCGTCCTCAGTTCTCTGCTGAGGTTCTCACTTGGGTTCTGGAATCTATTTCTAAAATGTTTGAGCCATTATAAATTCAGGGAGAAGATCCTGACGTGTGAGTCCCATGTCAGCAGCAATTTGGGTACTTTTGTCAGGAATGAAACCCCCCTGATGAATGGTTTTGTGTGCTCAGTAAACTCTGCCACCGCAGAGGTGAAGGTGCTCACAATTACAGTGAGAGTAGGAAAATGCCCTTTAATTTGTGCTTTAAATGTTTGAAGAATGAGAAGAGCAGAGTTAACATTCTTAAGGCTGCAATCCCCTACATTTAAAAGTGGAGTTCAGTTTCTGCTCTTTGCAGTGTGTCCCACACTTCCCCCACACTCGTTCTGTGCTGTTCACACTATTAGATTTCATTTGTAGGGTTTTTTTCTTTTTGAAGATGCTAATTTTGCATCAACAGAAGGAAAAAGATCCTTCCAGCTGATTGAATGCAAATGCATGGTCATGATTTCATCTTGGCTCTGTGCTGGGGATGAAGCTCCTGAGGACAGAGATGGGACAGAGCTGGGAGGGAATCTCCCATCAGACATTCCCAAATCACAATTTATTCCCTGTTTTCCCTGGGATTCAGCCTTCAGCTGGGCCAGGAGAGCCACCAGCAGCACCAAGCTTTGCCTGCAGCCACAAATGAATTCAGCCCAGCACTTTGTGTTTGGCTTCCCTTGATTCCAGGGATTTCATTCTGTTCCCCCTGCTCCACACAGCTGAACTGGCCTCCATGTCAACCCCAGTCCCACTGCTGCTGATTCCCTTTTGTCATCACCCATCTTTGAGGGACTGGAGAAGAAATCCCAAACAGCAGCAGCTTGTGGGGCTGCCCTTTAGTGCAGCATTCCTGGGGTGGGCCAGAGCTGGGACCTTCATCATCCTCGGTCATGGACGCGTTTTATGAAAAATCCTTTCCTTGGGATCGTTTCTCCTGAGAAGCTGAGAGGCCTCAGGAACAAATGTAACCAATGGTTATCTGCTGCTGTGGAATGCAACAGGTGGATCTGGGATTGGGCTCATGTGGTTGTTTTTAATTAATGGCCAATCACTGCCCAGCTGGCTCAGACTCTCTGGTCTGTCACAAGATTTTATTATCATCCATTCCTTTCTAATCCTTGCAAGCCTTCTGATGAAATCCTTCCTTCTGTTCTTTTAGTATAGTTTTAATATATCATTTTCTTTTAATATAATATATATCATAAAATAATAAATCAGCCTTCTGAAACATGGAGTCAAGGTTCTCATCTCTTCCTTGTCCTGGGACCCCTGCAAACACCACCACATTCATCACCATAACCATCACCACCATCATCATCATCACCATCACCACCAGCCATGAGGAGCCTCCTTAGCCCCAAACTTCTCCTCCTCCTCAAGGTTTCCACCTCCTAAGCAGAGCCCAAGAACTCAGAATGAAGCAGCTCTTTGGTTTAAGCACAAATTTATCCATTTTCTGCAGCCTGCTCATTAAATTTTAACTGCTGCAGTCTTTTCCAGAAGAGCTTGGAGCAGGAGTTTCCCTCTGCTGGGATAAATGGCTGCTCTCTGGATATGTGGAGTGTTGAAGGGTGATGTTGCACAGGTTCTAAAGCTGGCAAACACCATTATATTTATTGAATTAACCTCTGAACTTGCTTGAGAATAGCTCAAAACACCCAACACAGAGCAGACAGCGTTTTTTGCTTTATAGCCACAGTTTGGGTACAATTTACTTCATTTGTCATCTTCTGTAATTATTTTTCTAATGCTGCATCTACTGCAGGGACAATATGTGAATTTGAATAAGCTGTGAAAAGCTGCTCATGAGGGGAATAACAATTTAGAAGTGTGGAGGTAGTTACTTACACTCATTCATCCATTTTTAAAGGAGTTTCTTTATTCTCTTTATTTTCTATTTAGCCTTTATTACTAAAAATGCAGTGGCTTGTCCCCACACGCTGCAGGGGGTGTGAGTTAGGTGTTATTGGGAGGGCAATTTCTTTCTATTAACCTGAATTAGCTAAAATGGTGTCAGATCACCAGGCAGGAACTGGAGCTGCTCACCTGAAATGAGGAACAAACCTCTCCAGGGAGCTGTGAGGGAATGGGGAGTCTGGCAATAAAGAGCTTTAAATGGTGGAATTACCACCCCTGGAGGGTTCCCAAAAGGTGAGGATGTGATGACCATGGTGGTGGTGGTGAGCTGGACTCAATGGCCTTAAACATCCTCCCCAAATTTAAGGATTCTCTGATGAATTTGACCCATCCTGGTCATTCCCTGGAGTGTTATTGGATCATTTCCTGCTCATCTTCCAGCCTTTTAAACTCTGGGAGGGGTCCCAGGTGCCCTGGCGTGAGGGAGGCATGGCAGGATGAGGGGAGATGGTTTTAAACTGGAAAAGGAAAGATTGAATGAGGAAAGAAATCCCTCCCTGTGAGGCTGGGGAGGCCCTGGCACAGATCAGCTGTGGCTGCCCCAGCCCTGGAAATGTCCCAGGCCAGCCTGGACAGGCCTGGGAGCAGCCTGGGACAGTGGCAGGGTCCCTGTCCCTGGGATGGGGTGGGATTTGAGGTCCTTGCCCCCAGAGCACTTTGTGACTCCAGGATTCTCCCAGCAGAGCTGCAGGAGCCCCGGTTTTGGGCAAACCATTGGGTTTCATCCTCCCTTTCCCCCTGGCTGGGAAGGTCTGTCCCCAGCCCAGTTTTCCCTCCCTGCTGCCCTGCTCCTGCTGTTCCTGGGCTGTTCCTGCCCTGCTGCTGAGCCAGGCTTCTCCTGCTCCTCCTGCTCTGAGCTCCTGGCCCTGCCTCTCTCTGCTCTCCCAGGTTCTGACCTTCACAACTGCACCAGATGCCTTCTCTTCTGTTACTCATAAATCACTTCCTATTCTTTTATCAGGGTTGGGTTTTTTTCCCCTCATCTCTTTTTTTTTGCCAAGTGCAGGGCTTTGTTTTCCAGCTGTCAGCACTTATTTAAAGGGTACCAGTGTCACTCCCCTGAAATGCTGCCAAACCTTCCCTATCACCTGCTGATCTCTTCCTGAAGTATCTTTCTACACAGATTTATCAAGAGCTCTCATCTCAGGTTCTTTATTTAGGAGAAACTCGACAATTCTTGTGTCACTGTGGCCTACAGGAGTTTTGGTTTATATTTGGATTTTGCAGTTCTTGTTCTTCACGAAGCAGAGACCAGGCTGGTCTCTCCTTCTCTCATTTCTCCTTGAAACAGGATAAAAAAAGCATTTATCCAGAGGGATGTTCCATGCAGGAATCTACACTCTGAGCAGATCAGAGCTGGGTGACTCTGTCTCTCCAGCTCTCCTGTTTCCCACTGAATTCCATGAAGGAATTGTGTGTGATTTGTTCTTTTCCCTCAGTAAAGAATATTTCCTCAGCCTCACAGGACTGAGCTGCGCTCCTCCTCAGCCAGGTGCTTTGGGCAAATTCACTGCTCTGCTCCTCCACATCCCCTCCCAACCCCTTGTGGCTGCACCGAAAGGAAAAGAAAGGAATTCTGTCAATACCATTCGCTAAATTTGATTTTCCTTCCCGTCCCTTTCACCTCGTGCTGCGCATTGGCAACGTGGGACATGCAATGCAATTAAGGCACAGCTCAGTTCATTAAAAGCCACAACAAAGCTCTGGATTTTGGGATTGACTCACGGGAGCACCTTGGAGCAATCCCAAGTTCCAGCCCAGCCCACAGCACCCTTTGGAGACGTTCTTGGACAGCACCACACCAAGTGGGGACGATCAAATCTTTCAGGGCACAAATTTGCTGGTGGCTAAATACAGAATTAGGAGGGCTCTGCCTGGAAAATGAGGGGATGTTGGGATTTAGTGGCAAAAGAAACAAAGCTGGAAAAAGCCCTTTGTGCGCTGCTGATGGGCGAGGAGCAGCAGAGGTGGCACTGGGGGATTATTATTATTATTATTATTATTATTATTATTATTATTATTATTATTATTATTTTATATTATATTATATTATTATTAACAGGGAATTCAGCCCATCCAAGGGCAATCCCTTTTTTTGGGTGTGGTGTCAGTGCCATGGGAGCGTGGTGGGGAGGAGCAGGGCTGTCCCTGAGGGGGACAATTGCTGTTCAATCAGGTTTGTCTTGCATCTGTGTGGGAAAACCGCGTGGCCAAGGAGCATTTTTGGGACATGGGTGTGGCCATGGGGCTTTCCTTGGTGTTCTATCAGGTCACATTCCTGGTTTGCCGTGTCCCTTCTCCTCCCAAACCACCTGCATTTTAACAGTTCTTGGGGTTTTGATCATTTTCCACTCATTTTTCCAATTTTCTGCCAACATTCCTGTGTTTGATGTGTTCAGGCTCTGCTGCCCAAGGTCCCCTCCTGTCTCTGGGTGTTTGTTGGATGTTGCTGGGAGTGGGATGTGAAAATCTGCCCCAGGCTGGGTTCTGGACCAGGATTTCCATGTCCTAAGTGTTATCCCAGTTTTTATCCTGGCAAAGCCTGTGGTTTGTACATCAGGACACAATAATTCCATTTTCCAGTGCAGAATTCACAAACATCCTGTCCACTCATGTAGGACGCTGCTTCCAAAAATGCCTCCTAAAATAATCCTGAAAGGGACACATCAAAGAGGGGCCTTGGCAAAATTTCCCCCAAAATAAACCTGCAAACAAAGCCCTGGCTGGGATGTTGGAATTATTGTTATTTTTTGTTGTTTCCTTGCTAAGAGATCTGTGAACTTCAAGGTTTGTTATCTATTTATAAAGCATTTTCTCTCTCAGTGGTTTCAGTAAAGTGGAATTTAATTTGATTTATGAGTTATGGTTAAGGTAGGCTGGCTTTTCCTTCAGTTCTAAGTCTGTGTACAGGCAGTGGTGAAAAATTAATTAAATTATGCTGCCAATAATGATTACACTGTTCCCTGGCATGGGATACCACCAGGAATGGGATGCTCCAAGAATTTTATTTAGAAATTATATATAAATTATCTGCATAAATTCCATCCATAGCACATCATGTTCTGTACAGGAAAATGAGGATTTTTTTTTTCCCTCTATTTATTGAGGTTTAGGAATCTGTCAGATATCCTGCTCTGTTCACACCATTGCTCTGGAGCTTCCTTCCATTTTCCTTCACTTCCAAGGAATTTTTGAATCATGGCCACTCCATTTTTTCCCAGGAAACCTCCATGCAAACTGATTTAAATGCTTCATGTCCTTGGTTTTGCCTTTCTGTGGCCTGATGGAGCTCTTTAATCCTGCAGAACGAGGCCAGCCAGCAACAAAGCTCCAAGTTTTACCCTGCCACATCCAGTGGTGCCACCCAGACTTCAGCCAGGCCAAAACATTCTATTTTTAAACCCAAAATAACGCTTTGAAGTATTTATTCCAGCCAGAAAAGGCACTGGGATCAGCACAAACTGTATTTTATTTATGCCTGAGGTACAAAATAGAGGTTTTTACTCAGAGCTTGTGCCTTGCAGAGATTTAGGCCTGCAAATGGGAATACTTTGATTTTTTTTTTTTCCTGCTTAGCCATTCCTTGGCCAAAGGATTTTTTAGTTTTTTTCATTGGTTTCTTGCAAAGGAATAAATGGAATTCACCCAGGGGGGGTGAATTGTTCTGGGCATTAATGCAGATTTCAGCTGCTCAGATTTCCAGCTGTCAGCACATCTGATAGATTTGCATTTCTTTATTTTATATACACCATATACTTTATATATTATGCATATTACTTAGATATTATATAATATAGAATATATTATAGAGATAAAATATATTATAAAATATATATACTATATATTTTATAATATATTTTATCCTATAACATAGAATTCATTATATATCTGTTATATAGTTTATATACTAAATATAATATATTTTCATTTTTTCTATATTTTATATATTTCCAAATATATATATTTTGTATATTCCGGTGGTGGACACTGGGGAAAAACCTCTCTCCTTCCCTCTCCCAATGCCCCACAAAGCAAAACCTTCAGGATTTGCATCCTCTGGGTTTCCCCCTGGGATTGCTGCTGTTGTTCACGACCCAAAACCACAAGAAGGTTCCAAAAAAAGGGATGGAAATATTGAGGGAAAGCTTTTGCTTCCCCTCTTTCTGGGTCCACCATTTGGTGTTTGATTAAAAACTCCAAACCTGGTGGGTTTTTTCATGCTAAACACCTTGAGTTGGAAACAGTCAAACATGAAAGGTGGAATTATCCTGAATTCCCCATGGAATTATTGGAAATTCCCTATGGGATTTATCCCAAATTACATGTGGGATTTATCCCCAGTTCCCTGTGGGATTTATCCCAAATTCCCTGTGGGATTTATCCCAAATTACATGTGGGATTTATCCCCAGTTCCCTGTGGGATTTATCCCAAATTCCCTGTGGGATTTATCCCCAATTCCCTGTGGGATTGATCCCAATATCCCTGTGGGATTTATCCTCAATTCCCAGTGGGATTTATCCTGAATTCCCAATGGGATTTATCCCAATATCTCTGTGGGATTTATCCTCAGTTCCCAGTGGGATTTATCCTGAATTCCCCATGGATTTATCCCCAGTTCCCTGTGGGAATTATCCCGAATTCCCTGTGGGATTTATCCTCAGTTCCCAGTGGGATTTATCCCAATATCTCTGTGGGATCAATCCCCAATTCCCAGTGGGATTTATCCCCAGTTCCCTGTGGGATTTATCCCAATATCTCTGTGGGATCAATCCCCAATTCCCAGTGGGATTTATCCCCAGTTCCCTGTGGGATTTATCCTGAATTCCTGGTGGGATTGATCCTCAATTCCCTGTGGGATTTATCCTCAGTTCCCCGTGGGATTTATCCTGAATTCCTGGTGGGATTGATCCTCAATTCCCTGTGGGATTTATCCTCAGTTCCCCGTGGGATTTATCCCAAATTCCCTGGATTTCCGGCTCGTGGGATGTTCTGTGTGAATACTCGGACAAATCGCATGGAAATAATTTTATTTATTAGATGCCTTTCCAGGCTAAATGCCTGCTAGTCCTCGTAGAAAGGAACGAGCTGCAGGTTATTTTGGCAATATTTGGTAAGAGAAAAACAGATTTTTCTCCTAATTGATTTCACTGCAAAAAACCACAAGGCTAAATCACCAAGAGCTGTTGTTTGAGTGGGTTCCTAGCTCGGTTTCTAAGAGAAAATCTGATTATTCCTTGGCCACCTACCTATGAAACCATTTTAACAGCTTTCTTTGCTTGACCCTATAGTTATGTATTTTATTTTAAATAATTCCTGTAAGCACTGAGAAAGGCCAAAGAGAAAACCACAGGAATCAGCAGGAAAAAGCATTTTCTCTCAAGCAAGCATCCTCCTGGTGCATATAAAGTACAATTTTAAAAGGTTTTAAGGAGTTTTATTCCATCTCAGTCATACTCCCTAAGTGTGGAGTGCTCGGAGTTTGGGTTTTAGGCCCAGCTGAGCTTCACTGTTTTATTCATTCTCTGTTTATTTAATATATTAAAGAAGCACAGAACCATTTAGGTTGGGAAAAAACTTTCAGATCATTAGGCCAAATAATACTCAGCGTATCATAAAGCCCCAAAATCTCCAAAATACACTTTAATGTTCAAAATTCTTGGTGCAAAAATAGCACAGTGAGAACCAGAGGTTGGGTAACAGAGTTTGGGCTCTGCTGGAAAGTTGAGGCCTTAAATTCAAAGTTTTTAAGGACTTTTTAAGGAGAATAAATGGAGGTTCTGTAATAAAAGGATGGAAATGACTGGGATTGGGGGAGGAATGGGAGTGGGAGAGCTGTGCAGAGAGGCCAAGGGCAAAAGCGCAGCAATGAGAAGTAAAAATAGCAGGATAAAGATCATTCTGGTACCAAAAAATAGCCTGGAGCTCCTCGTGTGCATGTGAAAGGGGAATAGTGACCAAAATAACCTCCATGGAAAAGAACTCCAGGATGGCTCCCCAGAGCTCTCCAGAAAATCTGTGTACAGATGGCAGTGAGGAAACATCTCTGGTAAAACAGCTTTTTATCCATTAAACCCAGAGAAACTCCATTTTTATTCCTTCGTTTCATTGCTGGGGTTAAATATTTCATTTTTCAGGTAGTTCAATCTGCAGGTCTTTAAAAGTATAATACGCCCTAATTGTAGCCAATGAAAACACTCATTGCATAATTTTGTGTTTGGATTCATTCACCCTGTGATTGCCACCTGATTTCCAGGCAGCAGAGTTTATTGCAGAGCTTTAGAAAACCAGATTAGAATATTATTTTAAGTGTCAGGAAGCATCAAGCATTTTATCATGATTTCCTGCAGTCGTTGCTCTTGCAAATTTGATTTCCCACTTCACTAAAATCCACTTTATGAAAATAGTGCAGCCACGTGTGGGGGGAAAGGGAGTTTATGGGCTCCAAAATTGGGATAAGGAGTTCAGAAATAGCCCTGATTCAATTTTCCTGGGCTTTTTGCTGGTGCGTTTTGTTCTGGTGGAGCCTCTTAGGTGGGAAATGAAATTAAATGTTTCCTTTCGAGCAGGATTTTCGCCTCCCAGAGCAGCACATTCATTTTGCTCCCAGGTTTTCCTCCTGGGTTGTTTTTGGGTTGGTGGAGGAGAATCAGCAGCTCCTGAAGGTGAGGCTCACCCTCACCGTTTATTTTGCAGGGGATTTTCTGCTCCCTAGAACGGGGTGCAATTAAAACCACCGAGACTCAATCCCAAAGCCAAGCAAGGCAAAATATAATCTGGTTTTGAGCTGCTGAGCTGGCACAAACTCATCAGCTCCAGGCTTTTCCTGGGGCTTTGCAGCTGGAAAAGCCACCTGGAATTCCCAGTCCCCTCCTGAGCCCAGCTTGGTGCTCCTGTCAGCCCTCATCCCAAGGCAAGAGGCTTCTGCCCAAAACCAGGGATTTGTGCAGGGATTTCATTCCTGTCAGGCACCCAGGATTTGCCAGCAGAAACCTCCCAGATGCTGGAGCAGCTGCAGGAACTTCTCAAGCCATGATTTTCCTCCTCCTTGGGAAAATGGGGGTGGCTTTTATGGAGCTGGAGGCTGCTGTAAGGGTCTGGACGCTCCAGAATGGCCATGGGTGAGACTTGGGATGGCTTTTCATGTTTAGCACCTCTCCTTTCTTTTAGCAAAGCTCATCCTTAAAGGTGTCTCCCAAAATTCCCTTTCCTTGCTCTCCCAAAATTCCTTTTCCTTTAACTTTCCTTAAATCTCCCAAAATTCCCTTTCCTTTAACTTTCCTTTAATCTCCCAAAATTCCCTTTCCTTTAACTTTCCTTTAATCTCCCAAAATTCCCTTTCCTTTAACAAGCTCCTTGGTGCTCAGCTTTCCCTTTTGCCCCTTTTCCTTCCCCCAGACTTTCTCCCTCAGAAATGCCATTATTTGGCTGTACCATCCTCCTGTTGGCTCCAAAATAAGTTTCTCACTCTTCTACACACCAGGTTTTTCCCCCCCCTCAACATTTCCTGCTGGTATTTTATTTGCCTCCATTTAGATGAGTTTCTAGCACACCCACAAGATTCCCAAATCCTGTTTTTACCCTTTTTTTTGCTCAGTGTTGGCAGCATTTCTTTGAACCTCAATGATTCTCTCAGATGTTGTTTTCTCATTCCCTGTTTGTGTCCCGCCGTCGGTCGTCAGGAAACAAACCCACTTTTTTTGGGGTGGAAAGTTGCAAATTCCACGTTTTCCTGCCCAAAATTATCCTCTCACATTTTTTTGTCCTGATCTGTCGAGACACTTCAAGCTGTTGAGATACTTCCTTTTCCATTCTGCTCTTCTCTGGTTTCACCACAGTTCATCCCTTTAGCGTTTGCTCGCTCCAAGCGTTGCTGGGAATAAATCTGGATTTCTTATTTAAATTTATTTATTCCAGCAGCTGGGATCAGGCAGTGCCTGCAGGGAAGGGGTTGTGGAGGTGGATTTAAAAGCAGCTGCACCTGGAGGTGATGTGCTGGGAGGCTTAGACATGGCTTAGTGATCAGGTGTGGTAAACAGAGCTCAGGCAGAGATAACGCCTTGGATACATGGTTCTGAGGGTAATCCTGCAGTTCTGGGGGATAAGAGGAGGAGAGGAGAGAAGATTTAGAGTGATGCTCCCACTGCTTCATCTGGAGATGTTCCCAGAGCTGCCTGGCCGGGGTTGGAGTCCGAGGGTTTTTAAGATTGGGAAGGCATCAGCTGGGAGTGGGGCTCAGCCATGATCCTTGCCTTGGACAGCTCTTAGGGAACTTTCTGGAAAATAGTATGGAAAAACTGTCTGGAAAATGATGGGCAATCTGGTGGAGAGGGGACAGTTCTGTGGAGATGATCCAGGTGGAATAATGGGCAGGAAGAATCCCCACGGAGTTCCCCCATCCCTGAGGGAAGTGAGGGAGCGGCAGCCTGTGAGGGACAGAGCACAGCGCCAAAAAGCCCAGGGACTCTGGGGAGAAATATTAATGATTTTGAGAGATAATAATCAATGTCTGAGTGACAGCAAAACATAGGGAGAAACCCTCTGGAAAATGGTGGAAAATCTGGTGGAGTGGGAGCAGTTAACATGGGGAGATGATCCAGGTGGAATCATGGGCAGCCGGGGGAAGAATCCCCACAGGGTTCCCCCATCCTGAGGGATGAAGTGAGGGAGCAGCACCAGAGAGCCCAGAGACTTTGGGGAGAAATATTAATGATTTTGGGAGATAATAAATCAATGTCTGAGTGACAGTAAAACATTGATTTGCTAGCAGCTGTTTTGCTGGGAAATAAACTTGATCTCCCCATCTTCCACCTCAGGGGCTGCCAGAGACCTGGCTCAGGCCTTGTTCACCACCACGGCATGAAAACCCAACCAGCCCCTGGGTTTTCCCTGAATTTCAAATTTGTTTTTCTTCTGAAACCTTGGCTCAGGTTTGCTTAAATTTCTGTTTAAACTCCTGGAAGTGAAAGGTTGAATATTTTTGGGAATGTTGCCAAAATATTAAGCTGTGCTGCGTGAGTTGCTTCTCTCCACGCTCCTGATAAAAGGTATTTGCTTTTTGTTGTCTCAAGGCTTGCCATGAAATCTGAAAACTCCAGGCTGTGTCACTTTAATATACAAACACTCCAAGCAATACAAAAGCCTTAAAATCAAAGCTGTGCTGTTATCTCTTCAGAGCAGGAGCTTTTTCAAGGAGCTTCTAATGCAGGAGCAGAATCACTTCCAGTTGCTGCTTTGAAGTTTTTTTATAGTGTGCTATCATGGACCTTTAATCCCTGCTGGGGCTGCTCTTAAAAATAGGAGGAAATTGCAAAGTGAAGCAGTAAAGGGAAAGAAACATCTTGGACATTTGATCAGCCTCCCCTGGGAGAAGGGCTGGTGCTGTCCCTGCGAGAGGAAACCTGGTCAGGGCTGTCACTGGAATGGCCCTGTCTGGGTGCACTGCAGCCTGCCCAGGCAGAAAGATATAAAAAAAAAGATATAATAAAAGATATAAAATCTGCTCAGTTATGGCTGCAATACTCTGGTGTCACCCAGAGGGTCGGTGCTGGAGGTCCCAGCTCGTGGCAGGCGCTGTTCATTCCCCTTTTCCCCCTCAGCTGCACAATTCCCTGCTCAGCCCCCGTTCTCCATCCATTCACAGATGAAAATAGCTGGGAACCTCCTTGACCTTCTGCTTTGATAATGAGTGCAATTAACAACCCTAACAAGCTGGAGAAACACAATGACTATGTACCATCTTATTTAATTAAACTGTGTTTCAGGAAAATTTCATTTAAATGGCCACTTATATGACCATTTAAAGGAAAAGATTTCCAATTGTTTGGAAGGGTTTCCGTGGCATTGAATCCTTGAGGTTGGAAAAGATTTCCAAGACCATTGAGTCCAGCCTGGGCTCGATCCCCACCTTGTCACCAGCCCAGAGCACTGAGTGCCACCTCCAGGTGTTCTTTGAGCACAGTTGGTTTCATCTTTCTTTTCTCTGACTTCCATTTCACTTGATTTTTGGGATCAGAACATCTCAGGTGACTGAGCCCAAAGGCAGGTGGGGAGCAGGGAATGGTCTGGAGGTGGTTTTGTTCCTATTCCTCAAGTTCATGAGTAGATCACTCCAAAAGATGGGAAAACAAGGAGGGAGGAGGCAGATGTAGGAAAAAGAAGGGAGACAGATCCTGATGGAAGGGAGAACAGTGAGTGCAATGCCCTGTGCAGGCTGCCCTGGAGCAGAGGCTGGGCAGAGCTCCAGAATAAAGCAGGGATTCATTCCAAGCATCTCCTCCATGGATCCAGGTTTGAGCTTTTCTGTGTTTCCCATTCTGTGCTGCTTCAGTGTGTGGGTCTGAGCTTCACATCAGGGGATGCTGAGCTCTGTGCACAGAGCAGGGAGACAAAACAATTCCTGCTCCAGCTGGGCACCAAGGACAAATGATCCAAATCTCAGCCCAAGAGCACAAACCCCGTGGGCTGGAGAGAGAAAAACAAGCAGGGTGGGACTGCAGGGGCTAAAGCTGGGATGGGACAATGAACTGCAAGGTGCAAATGGAGCAGAACTGACCCAAGGCAGAGACCCCGGGAGCGCTGGTGCATTTTGGGTCATCTTGGGTGCAGCTCTGGCTGGGCTCTGGTGCTGCCCAAGGTGGATCCATGGAGGAGATGCTTGGAATGAATCCCTGCTTTATTCTGGAGCTCTGCCCAGCCTCTGCTCCAGGGCAGCCTGCACAGGGCATTGCACTCACTGTTCTCCCTTCCATCAGGATCTGTCTCCCTCCTTTTTTCCTACATCTGCCTCCTCCCTCCTTGTTTTCCCATCTTTTGGAATGATCTACTCATGAACTTGAGGAATAGCAACAAAACCACCTCCAGACCATTCCCTGCTCCCCACCTGCCTTTGGGCTCAATCACCTGAGATGTTCTGATCCCAAAAATCTTTTTTTTTATTCTTTCACGTGTACATTTGTAGAGGGAAGAAGGAATAACATCCAAGCGCTGGTGTTTGTCCTTCCTGGGGCCTGATTTATGTCCCTTCTGCTCCCAGGGGTGCAGCTCTCAGAGTTTGTGTTGTGAAATGCCTCCAGAAAAGGAACAGGCTTTGGAAACTATTTATGGATTGGAATTGGCTGCTGTTCTATTTAATGAAGTCCCTGTCTTTGAGCCTCTGCCATTTAATTAAGTGCTTTATATAATTACTCTGTGACATCAATTCTGTCCACCCTGCAAGGTTTGTCTGTTCCTCCTGAAGGAGGTGTTTTATTGAATGGGAGCTTCTGGGTCCTGCAGCCTGGGAGGAGAAGCTGCAGCTGAATTCCAGGGCAGTCACTCTGTAGTGTGGGGTGGAATGCTGAGATCCTGATCTGGCCATTCTTGTTTTCCTTGGTCACTGGTGTCCCTAAAATGTCTCTGATTCCTCCTGTTTTTAGGGAAAGGAGCTATGGCACCACAACCAAAGCACCTCTTCCCTCAGAGCCTTCACATCCTCACCTCTGCCAGCTCATCAGAGGGAAAGTTTCCTTCTCTGGAAAAAAAAAAGAAACAAAAACCAAACAAAAAACCAAACTTTTTTCCCATTTTTTTATTGGTTTCCCCTTTTTTTTAATTGTAATTTCCCCTTTTTTTTAATTGTAATTTCCTCTTTTTTTTTGTTTTCTTAAACCCTCAGATACTCTCTTTTCTCTACCTTTTTTTTTCACTACATTTTTTCATTGTAATTTCCCCCTTTTTTTTATTATTTTCTTAAACCCTCAGATCCTCTCTGGATTCTCAGATTCCAGGAATAAAAAGCAGGGTTTTCCATGGACAGTTCCCCAGTGACCTTGCCCCAATCAATCATTATTACCCCCCTGTTTATACACTTGGGATTCCAGGAGCCTTTTTAAGCTCCGAGTTGTGCCACAATCTCGTGTTTCAGCTGCTTATCACCCACATGATCCCAAAAATCTCTTTTCCTGGCAGTCTGCTGTTCCAGGAGAGGACACAAAAGTTTGCTTTATTCTGGATTAGTTTTATAAAGCCAGGAATGTGGCTTGTGCGAGTGTTTTCCTGCCTGGGGAATGGGAAATAATTGGGATTTCGTGGACCACACCTGTGTCCCTGCAGTGTCACCCTGTCCCTGCTGGGCACAGGGAGAACAGGATTCATCCTTTTTCCATCCCAGCTCTTGTTGGCTTCCTTGCTCCTGGTTCCAGCTTTCCTGGCTGCTCCAGCTCATTATTCAGGTCACTACAGTGGATTTTTCAAACCCAAAGGGGAGGGCAGGACCTCAGAAAATCACCATAATTACATTGAACCAGAGCTGATGGAATCTGCAGAAATTTCAATTTCTGAAGGAAAGGGGGATTGCACCCTTTCCCTGTTAACCCTTTGTGTGCAGGGTCTGTCCCAGGTGTGGAAGGGACAGAGCCAGGTCCCATTCCTGGTGTCTCCATTCCTGTTTCTCTCTGGAAGAGCTGCTGGGATGAGCCCTGGGGCTCCCCAGCTCCTCTTCCTCACCCCAAAAGGTTTGATCTCATCTCCTCACAGCTCTGGCTGTAACTCCAGCCTAATTATTCATGGGATTTCTTAGTAGAGAACTTTTTAAGGTCAGACTTCAATGGAAACTTAAGGGTTGTTCCCAACACTGGATTTATCTGGTGTAGGAAAAGCCTTATCAGGGCCCCAGGGGACAGCATCTCCTGCTCCAGGAGCTCTCCTGCTTCCCTCAGGGGATTTCTGGCTGGGGAAGGCAAAATGAGAATATTTTCTACATTGGCACTCTGCTGTTATTTGAAATCTCTGTGTGTGTTTGCTGCTTGCTGAGCTTTGGGGTTGTGCTGGAATCACAGAAATATTCCCCTTAGAGGTGCTGGGAAGAGTGGGAGACAGGCTTGGGACCAGCTGGTGAACACTGCTGACATTCTAAGCAGCTGAAAACTGATTTTTATTTTTATTTTTTTTTTTTTTGTCTCCTGCGTAACTCACCCAGACTGAATCTTCCCAGTTCTTGGTTTGTGCTTGGCACAGAGTGGAGTCTCTAAATCAGGAGAGACCATTTAGGCTAAACTAAAATAAAATAAAATAAAATAAAATATTCCACTGCTCTCCCTGAGTGCTGGGAGGGAGAGAACAATGGCACAGAAAGATGAATGCTTCTTGCTCTTTAATTGAGTCTAATGGGCTATAAATACATTTTTCCCCTCAACTACAGGAGCAGAATGAAAGGCTTCTGGTAAAACTGGTTTTTCACTCTGAAAAACCCCTGCTCTTTGGAAAAGCTTCTGCACAGAGGCACCTGTGGAAATCCCCTGGAGTGGTTTGAAGGCATTTTAATTCCTAATAAAAGCTCTCAGTTCAGGGGCTGCGCTGATGCAGGGCTGCAGAGTTGGAAATGTCATTTCAAGTTGAGTCATTTTGCAAACCTCCTTTTTTTTGTTTTTTTTTCCCCTACCTTCAGTGTTAACTTGATGAGCTCAGTAAAATCCAAAATGCAGCATTTTGCTGTCTCAAAAACGAGCAGTTCAGCACCTGTGTAAATGCAGAGGGTTTATGACTGTGACCATCATTTTTTAGGGTTATTGCTCTTCCTCTCTCTTCTGCCTGTTTATGCCAATATTAAAAACGATCCCTTTTGCTTGGATTTGATTACAGGGACATAAGAAAATGTTTCAGTTAATCCTGCTCGGGTGAAATATTCCTGACTGGCCCTCAAATGCAATCCCTGCTCACAAAATTTAGGAAATAAATTGTAATTTGAGTTTTTCTGGCTTTTTCTACATTCTTACCTGGTAGTGGCCAAGTCTTTTCAGGCATTTTAAAACCTTTTTTTTTGTTCCAGACCTTCATTTCATATTCAGCTCATCTCTGCTAATAGTTCCACCCAATTAGCATCAAAATCAGGTGAAATCTTGACATTCCTATTTTATTTTTTTTTTTTAGCACTTCAATCACACCTGTTTTGCTTTGTGCCTTTAACTAAACGGTTCCCCTTGGTAAATTCAAATATCACTCAGACACTGATGTCCCTTCCTCGTGGGTGCTGGTCAGAATTTCTGTGCTTGAGCATCTCCCATTTTTGGGGCTCCATCCCCTCAAAGCATCCCCAGCTCCCTGCCTGGCAGAGCTGACAGAAATTGCACCCAACCCCAGCTTTGGGCCTCATTTCCCCTCTAATTCTCATTTTTCTCCTCAAAGAGGCAATGATTGACTTTCTAATTAACATCCAGGGTTTGTGCACGTGCAATTTAGGTGCTGATGCTTTTCTTTCTGCTGCAGGAATAATTCCTTTGCTCTCATTATTCCTGATATTTTTAATTTCGGGGGGGTGTGTGTGTGGTTGTCAGAGCAAATATTCAGGGTGGGATAACCCAGCCCAGCTGGGATTTGATATCTCCATATCAAATGTGGGAAATTTGGGGACTCCACAGCCTCTCAGGCCACTCTGTTTGACCAGAAAAAGAAGGTTTTTATCCAAGTTTTCATGGAATTTCCTGCATTTCAGTCTGTGCCCGTTCAGGATAAACAGAAATTGTTGGCTTGGTGCGTTCACTTGGAAAATTGTCCTGTGACTTCTCCAATCTTTGGTGGAATAATTGATAAATAATTGATAAATAATTGATAAATCCAGAGGAATTGCACTCATTTGCTGGAGGGGGGGGCACCTGCAAATAACTTGGAATTAATAAATCCAAGCACAGTTCTAAATATTTAATAAATCCAAGCACAATTCTAACATTGCACAGGGTGGACTAAAGGAAAATTTAGGGAAAAATTAAGGAAAATTAGAAAAATTAGAATTGAGGAGAATTAACCACAAATTCCTGAATTTGAGGTAGAATAATCCGTGTACAATGTGCCTTCGGGCCTCGCTGGGGGAGAAGCAGCTCTTCAAATACAAGGTTCATTAATAATGAATTAATTCATTAATTACCCTGTGCTTGTGTGGGCAGTTCCTGTGGTTTCCCAGGAGAAATTCCCTGGTGCCACTCGGGACCAGCGTGCAGGGATGTGGAGCAGGACCCCAGGGGTGTTTTGAGGCTGCACTTTAATCTCTGATTTAATCTCTGGTGTTGGCTTTGGAAAATGAAATTTAACCCCAGGGCAGAGGGGACTCGTGGGCACTCCCAAACCTGGGACGAGCAGCGTTCCCAAGGCTTTGCCCCTTGGAGAGGCATTTATAACACAATTAATTAAAATTTGTTTGGGTGCTTCAGTGCCAAAAACGGCATTAAAAACAAACCAACTTTAACACAGGAATAAAACAACTTTATTACCATTTATTTCTCTATTTTTCTACTCAAAAACTGGAGCACAGAGCCCTTGCTGCCGTGTCAGGGAGGGAAACTGGAAAAGCCCAAATTAAAGCTGTGCCAGAAAAAGGGAATTTCCATTCCCTGCGCCAGGGGATGCTCCAGGGAGGGCTGGAAATGAGGGCTCAGCCTGGGCTGGTCCCTGCAGCTGCTCCCAGAGGTTACTCCGAGGTTACTCCGAGGTTACTCCGAGGTTACTCCGAGGTTACCCCGGCTTTACACCAGCCCCAGCTCCAGCCCAACCCTGCCCTCTGCTGGGCCCGAGCAGGGAATCAAAGGGATTTTCATTAATTAATGAATTAATTAAAATGAATGCTCTGGGTTTGTGTGTGTCAGGATTTACGGGCTGGGGGTGTTCCGAGGGCAGGGCAGGGGATTCCACTAGTGCTTTAAATGGAAAAAACAAAAAAAACCACATTAAATTTCATTCCACTCTGCCACGTGCTGCTTTCAAATTTAGAATAAAAATTTAGGATAAAAATTTAGAATAAAAATTTAGGATAAAAGTATTAAGTTTGATTCTGCTCCACCACGCGGTGCTTTAAAATTTAGAATAAACACACTCAATTTTATATCACTTTGCTATGTGGTGCTTTAAAATTTAGAATAAACACACTCAATTTTATATCACTATGCTATGTGGTGCTTTAAAATTTAGAATAAACACACTCAATTTTATATCACTTTGCTATGTGGTGCTTTAAAATTTAGAATAAACACACTCAATTTTATATCACTATGCTATGTGGTGCTTTAAAATTTAGAATAAACACACTCAATTTTATATCACTATGCTATGTGGTGCTTTAAAATTTAGAATAAACACATTAAATTTGGTTCCACTTTACCAATTGGGGCTTAAAAATCTAGAATAAAGATTTGGAATAAAAATTCAGAATAAACACATTAATTTTGATTTCACTCTGACACTTTGTGCTTTAAAATTTAGAATAAAAATTCAGAATAAACACATTAAATTTTATATCACTTTTCCACTTGGTGATTTAAAATCTAGAGTAAACACAATAAATTTGATTTTAGAATAAACTCATTAAATTTGATTCCACCTTACCAATTCGTGCCTAAAATTTCAGAATGAAAAATTTAGAATAAACCCATTAAATTTGATTCCGCTTTTACCAATTGGTTACTTTAAAATTTAGAAGAAAAAATTAAAATAAAATAGTCAGAATAAACACATTAAATTTGATTCCACTTTACCAATTGGTACTTAAAAATTTAGAATAAAAAATTAAAATAAAATATTCAGAATAAACACATTAAATTTGATTCCACTTTACCAATTGGTTACTTTAAAATTTAGAAGAAAAAAAATTTAAAGTGAAATAATTCAGAATAAATACATTAAATTTGATTCCGCTTTTACCAATTGCTTACTTTAAAATTTAGAAGAAAAAAATTTAAAATAAAAAAAATTCAGAATCAACATGTTAAATTTGATTCCGCTTTACCAATTGGTGCTTAAAATTTCAGAATAAAAAATTTAGAATAAACACATTAAATTTGATTCCGCTTTTACCAATTGGTTACTTTAAAATGTAGAAGAAAAAAAAAATTAAAATAAAAAATTCCGAATAAACCCATTAAATTTGATTCCGCTTTACCAATTGGTGCTTAAAATTCTAGAACAAACACTTTCTTTACCAATTGGTAAAGATAATCTTTTATTTTATATTTTATTTTAAATTTTTATTCTAAATTTTTAAGCACCAATTGGTAAAGCGGAATCAAATTTAATGTGTTTATTCTGAATATTTTATTTGAATATTATATTTTATTCTGAAATTTTAAGCACCAATTGGTAAAGCGGAATCAAATTTAATGTGTTTAAATTTAATGTATTTATTCTAAATTTTTTATTCTGAAATTTTAAGCACCAATTGGTAAAGCGGAATCAAATTTAATGTGTTTATTCTGATTTTTTATTCTGAATTTTTATTCTAAAATTTTAAGCACCAATTGGTAAAGTGGAATCAAATTTAATGAGTTTATTCTGAATATTTTATTTTAATTTTTTTTCTTCTAAATTTTAAAGTAACCAATTGGTAAAAGTGGAATCAAATTTAATGTGTTTATTCTGATTTTTTATTCTGAATTTTTGTTCTAGAATTTTAAGCACCAATTGGTAAAGCGGAGTCAAATTTAATGGGTTTATTCTGATTTTTTATTCTGAATTTTTATTCTACAATTTTAACCATCAATTGGTGAAGTGGAATCAAATTTAATGTGTTTATTCTGACTATTTTATTTTAATTTTTTATTCTAAATTTTTAAGCACCAATTGGTAAAGCGGAATCAAATTTAATGTGTTTATTCTGAATATTTTATTTGAATATTATATTTTATTCTGAAATCTTAAGCACCAATTGGTAAAGTGGAATCAAATTTAATGTGTTTAAATTTAATGTATTTATTCTAAATTTTTTATTCTGAAATTTTAAGCACCAATTGGTAAAGCGGAATCAAATTTAATGTGTTTATTCTGATTTTTTATTCTGAATTTTTATTCTACAATTTTAAGCACCAATTGGTAAAGTGGAATCAAATTTAATGAGTTTATTCTGATTTTTTATTCTGAATTTTTATTCTACAATTTTAACCATCAATTGGTAAAGTGGAATCAAATTTAATGTGTTTATTCTGACTATTTTATTTTAATTTTTTATTCTAAATTTTTAAGCACCAATTGGTAAAGTGGAATCAAATTTAATGTGTTTATTCTGAATTTTTTATTCTGAAATTTTAAGCACCAATTGGTAAAGCGGAATCAAATTTAATGTGTTTTCTGAATATTTTATTTTAATATGATATTTTATTCTGCATTTTTAAGCACCAATTGGTAAAGCGGAATCAAATTTAATGGGTTTATTCTGACTATTTTATTTTAATTTTTTATTCTAAATTTTTAAGCACCAATTGGTAAAGCGGAATCAAATTTAATGTGTTTCTTCTAAATTTAAGTCTTGACTTTTATTTAAATCTTTAACTTTAAATCTTTACCAATTGGTACTTAAAACTTTAGAATAAAAATTTAAAATAAAAAATTCCGAATAACCACATGAAATTTAATTTCACATTTCCGCACTGTAAAATTCCCATTAACGCCCTGAGCTGTGGGTGTGCAGCCCGGGGAGCGGGGGGGGCTCTCTGGGGGTGCTCATTAGGGCCAATTAACGCCGCCGTTAATTGCCGTGCAGTCGGCAGCGGAGTACGTGAAGGCGCGGCTGCCCGAGGTGCTGAAGCAGCACCTGCAGGACTACGAGCGGGACAAGGAGAACAGCGTGCTGTCCTACCAGAGCATCCTGGAGCAGCAGATCCTCTCCATCGACAGGGAGATGCTCGAGAAGCTCACCGTCACCTACGATGAGGCAGGTACGGCTGCGCCCCAGAAATCTCATTTACTGCCCCAAAAATGGCTCTTTTCCCCAAAAACCTTCCAGTTTTGTCATTGTTTTCTGAAATGTTTGTCCCCTCCTCAAGTGGTTCCTCGTAATTCTCATTTACTGCCCCAAAAACGGCTCATTTCCCCAAACACCTTGTGCAGATTGAGCCTTTCTTTGTGAAATGTTTGCTCCTCCTGAAGTGGCTCCTTAGAATTCTCATTTTCCTGCCCCAAAAATGGATCATTTTCACCCTTCCCCAAACACCTTGTGCAGGTTCAACTTTTGTCCTTGTTTTTCTGAAATGTTTGTCCCTCTTCAAGTGGTTCCTCAGAAATCTCATTTCCTGCCCCAAAAACGGCTCTTTTCCCCAAAAACCTTCAGTTTTTGTCATTGTTTTCTGAAATGTTTGTCCCTCCTCAAGTGGTTCCTCGTAATTCTCATTTACTGCCCCAAAAATGGCTCTTTTCCCCAAAAACCTTCCGTTTTTGTCATTGTTTTCTGAAATGTTTGTCCCCTCCTCAAGTGGTTCCTCATAATTCTCATTTACTGCCCCAAAAATGGCTCTTTTCCCCAAAAACCTTGTGCAGGTTGAGCTTTTCTCCTTGTTTTTGTGTTCGTCCCTCCTCAAGTGGTTCCTCATAAATCTCATTTTCCTGCCCCAAAAATCACTCTTTTCCCCAAACACCTTCAGTTTTTGTCATTGTTCTCTGCAATGTTTGTCCCCCCTGTAGTGGTTCCTCATAATTCTCATTTACTGCCCCAAAAATCATTCTTTTCCCCAAACCCCTTGAGTTTTTGTCCTTGTTTTCTGGAATGTTTGTCCCTCCTCAAGTGGTTCCTCATAATTCTCATTTACTGCCCCAAAAATCACTCTTTTCCCCAAACCGCTTGTTTTTGTCATTGTTTTCTGAAATGTTTGTCCCCTCCTCAAGTGGTTCCTTGTAATTCTCATTTTCCCGCCCCAAAAATGGCTCATTTTCATCCTTCCCCAAATCACTCTTTTCCCCAAACTGCTTCAGTTTTTGTCATTGTTTTCTGAAATGTTTGTCCCCCCTGTAGTGGTTCCTCGTAATTCTCATTTTACCGCCCCAAAAATGGATCATTTTCATCCTTCCCCAAACACCTCGTTCAGGTTCAACTTTTGTCCTTGTTTTCTGAAATGTTTGTCCCTCCTCGAGTCGTTCCTCATAATTCTCATTTTCCCGCCCCAAAAATCACTCACCTTGAGTTTTTGTCATTGTTTTTCTGAAATGTTTGTCCCCCCTGTAGTGGTTCCTCATAAATCTCATTTACTGCCCCAAAAATGGATCATTTTCCCTAACATCTTCAGTTTTTGTTCTTGTTTTCTGAAATGTTTGTCCCTTCTCGAGTGGTTCCTCGTAATTCTCATTTTACCACCCCAAAAATGGATCATTTTCATCCTTCCCCAAACGCCTTGTGCAGGTTCAACTTTTGTCCTTGTTTTTCTGGAATGTTTGTCCCCCTTGTAGTGTTTCCTCATAATTCTCATTTACCGCCCCAAAAATCACTCTTTTCCCCAAACCTCTTCAATTTTTGTCATTGTTTTCTGAAATGTTTGTCCCCTCCTCAAGTGGTTCCTCATAATTCTCATTTACCGCCCCAAAAATCACTCTTTTCCCCAAACCCCCTCAATTTTTGTCATTGTTTTATGAAATGTTTGTCCCTCCTCAAGTGGTTCCTCAGAATTCTCATTTTACTGCCCCAAAAATCACTCTTTTTCCCAAACCCCTTCAGTTTTTGTCATTCTTTTCTGAAATGTTTGTCCCCCCTGTAGTGGTTCCTTAGAATTCTCATTTTCCTGCCCCAAAAATGGCTCATTTCCCCAAAAAACTTGTGCAGGTTGAGCTTTTCTCCTTGTTTTTGTGGAGTGTTCGTCCCTCCTCAAGTGGTTCCTCATAATTCTCATTTTACTGCCCAAAAATGGTTCTTTTCCCCAAACACCTTGAACTTTTGCCCTCGTTTTTGGGAAATGTTTGTTCCTCCTGATGTGGTTCCTCATAATTCTCATTTTACTGCCCCAAAAATGTCTCATTTCCCCAAACACCTTGAACTTCCTGTCCTTCTTTTTGGGAAATGTTTGTTCCTCCTGAGGTGGCTCCTCATAAATGTCATTTTCCTGCCCCAAAAATCCCTTGTTTCTCCAAACCCCCTTTGCAGGTTGAGCTTTTTTGTCCTCATTTTTGTTCCTCCTCAAGTGGTTCCTCAGAATTCTCATTTTTCTGCCCCAAAAATGGCTCAATTCCCAAACCCCCCGTGCAGGTTGGGCTTTTGCCCTTGTTTTTGTGAAATGTTTGTTCCTCCTCAAGTGGTTCCTCAGAATTCTCATTTTCCTGCCCCAAAAATGGCTCATTTTCAGTCTTTCCCCAAACACCTTGTGCAGGTGCAACATTCATTCTCATTTTTATGAAATATTTGTTCCTCCTGAAGTGGTTCCCAAGAATTCTCCTTTTCCTGCCCCAAAAATTGCTCATTTTCCGTCCCTCCCCAAACCCCTTGAACTTTTGCCCTCATTTTTGTGAAATGTTTGTTCCTCCTGAAATGACTCTTTATAATTCTCCTTTTACTGCCCCCCCAAAAAAATTGTTCATTTTCAGTCTTTCCCCAACCCCCTTGTGCAGGTGGAGCTTTTTTCCTCGTTTTTGTCAGCTTTTATCCTCATTTTTGTGAAATCTTTGCTTTTCCTGTCCCAGGCTGGCTGGGAATGTCCCCCCTGGGTGCTGGCAGGAGCTCAGGGGACACTCCTGCCAACCCTTTGTGCTCTGCTGTTAATTATTTTAATTATCCCAAAACCCTGTAACTTTTTTTCCTTTAGTTTGGTCACTCCAGCTCCTCTCCGCTTATTTTCATTTAAAGGAGTTTGTTAGGGAGGAGAAAATGCAGGGAAATTACTGATTCCTGTCAGAAGGAAAAGAAAGCTTTTTCCTTTATGGAAATCTCAGGGTTTGTATGGCAAAAATAAAGATTAAAACTGCTTGAAACACATATTTGGGGATTTACCTCATCCAGCAAGAATCATGTGGAAATGAGAAGCTCCATAATAACTGGTTTAGAAGATTCCCAGCAGCACAGCTGTAAATGAAAGCCCAAAATCCCAGCTTGATCAGAGATGAAAACACAGCAGTGGAGCCCCTCACCCTCCTAATTGTGCCCCTTATTTATGAAAAGGCAGAAATGGCTCTACCTGCCCTCGGAACGAGAGCTGATTGTGAGCAGAGCACAGAAAATGGGCAGTTAAATGTAATTACAGCAGCTGCTGCCAATCCTGGGTGCCCTTGGTGGTGCCATTTTCCCTTTTTTTGGCTTTTTTCCCCAGCAAAATCAACTGAACGAGGAGCTCGAGCTGCTGCTGGGGCACAAAAAGTGAAGGAAACAATCCTTCAAAATTGGCAAAATACAAGTGCTGGTGGTGAAAGGGGAGCAGATGCAATTTTTGTCTGGCAGGGGGTGAGGTGAGGGATCCCCAGAGCCCTCCTGGAGCCCTGCCAGGGCCTCATCCCTGCAGGAATGAGCAGCAGCTGGAATTCCAGCAGCTGGAATTCCAGGGAAGCTGCCGGAGGAGGGACCTGGGGGGCTCCCACGCTGATGGTGTGGGCAGGGAAGCACTTCCACACCTTTTCCAGCCTTTCCCATCCCTCCTGGAGGGACCACTTTGCACCCCCAGGTAAATCCTTTCTGCCCAGGGATGAGTTCAGCTGCATCCATTTGCCAGAAGAAAGCTGAAATGCTCTGGGCTTGGCACCATTTTGGGTGTCAATTTGGCCTTTCTGGCAGCGTCCAGTGTTAATAAAGTGCAGCCTTGATGGACTCCACATCCCAGTGTGGATCTTTCCCTCTTTTTGTGAATCTTTCCCTTTAGGAAATCAATCCATCAGAGCCACACATAAAATGAGTTTGTCTGGAAATAGTCAAGTGCTGGCAAGATTTTTTTTTTTTTGGTGAGGTTTGAGTAAGGAAGATTTAAAAAATGAAAGGAGGCCAAAAGTGACAGATGGGGACAAATCCTCTCCTAATCTGTAAATCCTTTAGTTTAAAAAGTGGCATTCTTGACTAGCTAGGCTGGGGTAATTTTGTGCAAGAATATTTTCTCCCAACAAAGCTTTGCTGGCTCTTAATCCCATTCCTTTGATTTACAGTATCCCTAAACATCCGAGGTGGTCAGTGCCTGATCTGTGGCAAATTTTGGTTATTTAAAGGAATTTTAGCATTTAATGCCAATGTTCCAGGGGATTCCAGCCTGCTGGGAGGTTCTGGAGGGGCTTTTGTCCTGTGGGAAATGTTTTTTTTCTTTAATGGATGGCCCTTCTTCCCCATGAGTTCTGAGAAAATTGAGTTTCATTATTGCACAACAAAAAAAGAGATGGAATTCATTTTTCCCTGCTGTCAAGCAGACCTGGAGATATTGATATTTAGGGATTGCATCCAGAGCCAGCCCCAGAATGGGTTTTTTTAGCTGATATTTGCTGGTTTTGGGTGAGGGGGGCAGGGAAGGGGAAGATGGAAACTGGAAAGGAGATGGGAAATGGGAAATGGGAAATGTTCCTCCCACTTTAAGGTGGGCCCAGTGCTCAGAACTGGAAAGGAGATGGGAAATGGGAAATGGGAAATGTTCCTCACACTTTAAGGTGGGCTCAGTGCTCTGGGGGTCACAGCTGGGACTCCCCAATCTTGGAAGTCCTTCCCACCTCAACCATCCTGGCACTCCATGACAGCAACACTTCCCTGCTGATCAGGACTATCCATTCCATGACAGAAATTTGATTTTCCCCCCCGTGGTTCTGTGCCTCCCCTGGTGTTCCTGCAGGCACCACGTGTCTGATCGCCCTCCTGTCCGACAAGGAGCTGACCGTGGCCAACGTGGGCGACTCCCGGGGCGTCCTCTGTGACAAGGATGGCAATGCCATCCCCCTGTCCCACGACCACAAGCCCTACCAGCTGAAGGAGAGGAAGAGGATTAAGAGAGCTGGTGAGTTGTTGGAAGGTTCAGCTTTTATTTGTCACTAAAATTGACATTTCCCCGGAGAGGGTGGGAAGCGCCCGGCTGAGGTGGCAGCAGATCGAATATCCTGTTCTCCGCCCAAAATTCCAGTGGGATGCCCCAGGGCAGAGGTGGCAGCAGATCAAATTGCAGTTCATTGTCCCATCCCAGCTTTAGCCCCTGCAGTCCCACCCTGCTTGTTTTTCTCTCTCCAGCCCACGGGGTTTGTGCTCCTGGGCTGAGATTTGGATCATTTGTCCTTGGTGCCCAGCTGGAGCAGGAATTGTTTTGTCTCCCTGCTCTGTGCACAGAGCTCAGCATCCCCTCATGGGAAGCTCAGAACTGCACACTAAAGCAGCACAGAATGTGAAACACAAAAAAGCTCAAACCTGAGGCATCACCTCCCACATTCTGATCTCTGTAACCCCTTAGGATGAAACTTTGGGAGGTCTGGCGGGAACCAGAAATCTCCTTGGATGTTCCAAAGAGCTCCTTGGATATTCCAAAGACCTGTTTAGATGTTCCAAGAAAGAACAGCCTGGATGTTCCAGAGAGCTCCTTGGATGTTCCAAAGAAAGAGCTGCTTGGATGTTCCAAAGAAAGAGCAGCTTGGGCATTCCAAAGAGCAGCTTGGGCGTTCCAAAGAGCAGCTTGGGTGTTCCAAAGAAAGAGCTGCTAGGATGTTCCAAAGAGCAGCTTGGGCATCCCAAAGAGCAGCTTGGGCATTCCAAAGAGCAGCTTGGGCGTTCCAAAGAGCAGCTTGGGCATTCCAAAGAGCAGCTTGGGCGTTCCAAAGAGCAGCTTGGGTGTTCCAAAGAGCAGCTTGGGCGTTCCAAAGAGCAGCTTGGGTGTTCCAAAGAGCAGCTTGGGCGTTCCAAAGAGCAGCTTGGGCGTTCCAAAGAGCAGCTTGGGTGTTCCAAAGAAAGAGCTGCTAGGATGTTCCAAAGAGTAGCTTGGGCGTTCCAAAGAAAGAGCAGCTTGGGCGTTCCAAAGAAAGAGCAGCTTGGGCATTCCAAAGAGCAGCTTGGGCATTCCAAAGAGCAGCTTGGGCATCCCAAAGAGCTGATTGAAGCACTCTTTTCCCCCCAGGTGGGTTCATCAGCTTCAACGGCTCGTGGCGCGTGCAGGGCATCCTGGCCATGTCGCGCTCGCTGGGCGATTACCCCCTGAAGAACCTGAACGTGGTGATCCCCGACCCCGACATCCTGAGCTTTGACCTGGACAAACTGCAGCCAGAGTTCATGATCCTGGCCTCGGACGGGCTGTGGGACGCCTTCAGCAACGAGGAGGCCGTGAGGTTCATCAAGGAGCGCCTGGACGAGCCGCACTTCGGCGCCAAGAGCATCGTGCTGCAGTCCTTCTACAGGGGCTGCCCCGACAACATCACAGTCATGGTGGTGAAGTTCAGGAATAGCAGCAAAGCAGAGGAGCAGCAGTGAGGAGCCCCCGGGCCCGCTCAGGACTCAGAACAGTTTGTGTGTGCTGGGAAGCTCCAGGAACGCCGTGCGGGCTCTCCCGCAGCCGCGGATCCCTCTGGGCCCTGCTCGTGGCTTGACAAAAGGAGCAATACAACAAATAAATCCATGCTGAGCGACCACAAGAATCCAGTTTGTCCCCTGTCCCTGCCCCGTGCCCTCGCTGCTCCCTAGGAACCGACTGGAACCTCCCATTTCTCACTTTTCTTTAGGAATCCTGTGTAGGTTTGGGTTTGATTCCTCCCCTCGCGTGGGGCAGGGCAGGGGCAGGGCAGTGCTGCTGCTTCTCCCTCCTGGGTGTCACTGCTCAGGAGCTGCTCTCGTGTTCCTCATCTCTGCACCCTGCAGTGGTAGGGGTGGGTGGAGAAGGGTTTGTGATGTGAAGGAGGAAGAGGAGCCAGCCCTGAGCCTGCTGCCACTGCTGGCTCTGCTTTGTTCAACCTCCCCCCACAATGAACCCCTGCCAAGCATGTGAGTAGGTAGAGCTCCTGAGTTACCACGTTTATTCAGGCTGTGCATTACTCTAGGACAGTTCTTCTAGGCCATATTGTATCCAAACCAACTCATGGTGAACTCCAGCAAAGCCCTGGGAGCTCTGAAGCCCCTGGGTGGGAGCAGAATGTCTGTCCCTGACCGAGATCACCCCGACCTTACTGCTGTGGCATGGACTTGGAAGGAGATGAGAGAGAAAATGGATTTCACTGGTGACTGTTGGGAGCCTCACCCAAGCAGGGCGTTCCTCAGAGCTACCTAGCTGGAAGCCAAGCCTGTGAGAGACTTCCCTGTACCTCTGCAATGGATTTGTGGTGTTAATCCCAGGGCAGACCCCTCTGGACGGGCTTTTGGGATGACATGCAAATGCCAGGCAGCAGCAATGCACTGTAGAGATGAAAGGTTGTGTTAAATCTAGATTTTAAAAGTATGTTTAGATCTAACTTTCAGTATTTAATTGTATTTTGGGGTCTGTGAGTGCTGTAAGTTGGAGTGAGGACGGTTTGGGTTTGCTGCACCTCTGGTGCCAGCTGTGTCATGGCAGAGGGACAGGGCAGGCAGGATCTTGGATGGCTCCTTTATCCTTATCCTGCCTTACAGAACTCCTTGGGATCTCCCCAGAACGTGGTCCTGGACAATCTGCTCAAGTCTTCAGGGTGATGGAGGCTGCCTGTGTTTGGTGTGGAGCTGGGTCAGGGATGGGATGGATTCCCTGCCCTTGCCTGTTCCTTGGGAAAGTCCAACATTCCTCAATTCCCAGCTGTGCCCCCCCACTCACCTGCAGGGGTCTGGGGAGGGGCTGAGGAGGTCGGGGTCTCTCAAGGCAAAAAATCAAAGAGCACAAACTTCTGCTCGAGAAGGAATCCCCATCTTGGTCTTGTTTCGTCCCTAGCTCACCTCTCCCCCAACAAACTTCCCTCCTTTAATTTGTCTCAGCCCTGAATTGGTGGTATTTCCAAAGTGTGCCTGGAGCCCTGTGCTGATGCTGAGCTCCAGGAAGAGCCCCTGAGCAGTGTCCAGCAGGCAGGAGCCTGCCCTGCTCCTTTCCCTGCCCTTCCCCATCCTTGGTGCAGCTGAGCAGGAATTGCTGATATTTGCCTCAGGGGTTGCAGTGTGCACTGAGGGCAGTGAGGACAGAGTGCTGGCAAGTGCAGCCCCTGGGTGGGGAGGATTCCATGGGAATGCTGGATCTGGGCTGGAATGGCACAGAGCACTGGGGGAGCAGCTGCAGGCAGAGCTCAGGGTGTGGAGTTTGCCTTCCCTGTCCCCTTCAGTGTCCCCTTGTGCCTTCCCTGTTCCCCTTCCCTATCCCCTTTCTCCTTCCCTGCTCCCCTTGTGCCTTCCCTGTCCCCATCCCTGTCCCCTTGTGCCTTCCCTGTGGAGGGCACAGCTCCTGGGCAAGGAGGAATTCCAGCAGCTCTGAAGGACAGGGGTGTTTGTGATCCCTGAGCCATGCCAGGCAGTGCAGGAGCTGCAGTGGTGGCCATGCCCAGAGGAACAGCACAGATCCAGCGGGGGTGGCAGCTCCTGGGGCATTCCTGAGGGATCCATGGGCTCTGAGCACGGGAACAGGAGCTGGCAGGGATGGCAGCAGGGGCAGGGCAGGGCAGGGAGCCACTCCACAAGGGGATTCAGGCAAAGCCAACAAGGCAGGAGGGGTTTGCAGGTTTGCTGGATCCTTCCAGGATCGTTCCAGGATCCTTCCAGGATCCTTCCAGGATCATTCCAGGATCATTCCCTGTCCCTCAGGCAGCCCTGTGCCAAGCTCCAAGTGGCTGCAGCTTCCTCCCCCCTCCCTGGCAGGGCTGTCCTGGCCGGAGCCATCCATGCCAACAATCTCTGCTCAGCCTGGGGATTTTTGCTTTGGTTGCTTTGAAAATGGAGCTTCAGCTGCTTCAGGTTTGAAGAGGAAGGACTGATGGAGGTGAGAGGCTTTGTGTGGTGTCCCACACCCACGTGCAGTGCCTACCTGTGCTCCCAGCTGGAAGCTTTGGAAGCTTTCCCTGCAAAGGGAGGCGTTTCCAGCTTTCCAGTGGTGCTGATTTGTGCCAAACTCTGTCGTGACACAGCTGGAGGCTGGCAGGATGAACTCCTTGTACATAATCGCTGATGCAGGGCTCTCCCACTGCCTTAACACTCCATCCTCCTCCTGGGCAGGTGCTGTGGCCAGGAATTCTCTCAGGCTGTGGCAGCGGGGCTCCAGGCTCCTGCTGCTGCCCTCCCGACCACAGGGAGCTGCCTCTGGGAGCTGCTGCTGCCCGCCCAGCCGGGTTTGGGGGCTCCATCCCCTGGGGCACAGCCGGGTCTGGGGGCTCCATCCCCTCGGGCAGAGCTGGCAGCTCCTGCTGCCCAATCCCCCGGGGACAGCTGAGCCTCAGGGCACAGGGAGAGGCTGCCAGGGAGCACCTGCAGGTGACCCAAGGTGACCAAGGGACCTTGAGCCACGAGGCTGAGCCAGTGCTGGGGAATGGGGCTGTTCCCAAATTGGGCTGTTCCAGGGGCATCCCAGTGCTTGGGAACTGGGTTCTTCCTAACTTGGCTGTTCCCAAACTGGGCTGTTCCGAGGGATATCCCAGCTCCCAGTGCTTGGGAACTGGGCTGTTCCAGGGACATCCCAGAGCTTGGGAACTGGGCTGTTCCCAAACTGGGCTGTTCCCAAACGGGGCTGTTCCCAGGGATATCCCAGCTCCCAGTGCTTGGGAACTGGGCTGTTCCCAAACTGGGCTGTTCCCAAACTGGGCTGTTCCCAAACTGGGCTGTTCCCAAACTGGGCTGTTCCCAGGGGTGTCCCAGCTCCCAGCTCTGGGGAATTGGGCTGTTCCCAAACTGGACATTCCAGCTCCCAGCACTCTGGAGTTGGGCTGTTCCCAAATTGGGCTTTTCCCAAACTGGGCTGTTGCCAAATTCATCTGGTCCCAGGGATGTCCCAGCTCCCAGTGCTTGGGAATTTGAGCTGTTCCCCAGGCATGTCCCAGTGCTCAGGAACTGGGCTGTTCCCAGGGGTGTCCCAGCTCCCAGCTCTGGGGAATTGGGCTGTTCCCAAACTGGACATTCCAGCTCCCAGCACTCTGGAGTTGGGCTGTTCCCAAATTGGGCTTTTCCCAAACTGGGCTGTTCCCAAATTCATCTGGTCCCAGGGATGTCCCTACTCACAGTGCTGGGGATTTGGGCTGTTCCCAAGCCGGGCTGTTCCCAAGCTGGGCTGTTCCCAAACTGGGCTGTTCCCAAGCTGGGCTGTTCCCAGGGCTGTCCCAGTGCCTCCCCTGGGATGCTCTGCTGATTCCCTCAGCCTGCAGCACAGGGATTGCTCTGGAGCTCATCCATCCCTGGGGTCATTCCTGCGCTGTCCCAGCCTGTCCCCATCGTGTGGCACCGTGGCTCCTTCTGCTGGCCTGAGACATTCCCACCAACCCCACAGCAGCCCCCGGGATAAAGGGTTCCAGCTCCCACTGCTGCTGCTAAACCATTGCAGGGTTAAACCATTCCCAGTGGTGAAATTAAAAATATTGTGAAGATTTTAGAATCCAGGAGTCAGAATTAAAGCACTGCATCAGCTTGGCTGCAGAAACACCAATGCCACAGCCTCAAAAAAAAAAAAAAAATAAAGGGAATTTTGTGTCTCAGGATACAGGAGAGTCCTGCTTTAAATAATATGGATTTATTGCTGATGTAGCTGATACTTGTTTTACACAGAGAAGCATTTAGTCAGTGATTCTATCACAGAAAAAACACCTCAGCAGCCTTTCATGCCCCAAAGCTGGATTTTAGGCCTCTGAACAAAATTCCAGGTGAGAATGTTGTGCTGGAATTTGGCCACTGCAGAGCCCAGAGCTGCAGCCTCTGTGCCCAATATATTCATAAATGGCCTTTCTGAAACTCCCAGAGAAAAAAGATCTGTACAGACAATTAACAATGAGCTGAAGCTTTGTTACTTTTTAGTTTTCCAGTGCTGACTGGAAAAGGCTTAGGGGAGCCAGTGGATAAAATCTGGATTTTCCTGAGGGAGCCCAGAATTCCAGGGATCAGCTCTGGAGGATGATCTGGGTGCTCTGGGAAGCAAAACCTGGTGGGTGCAGCTGCCAGAACCACAAACCGAGGCTGGAGGGCAATTCCTGAGGGGAAAACGATGGATTCATTCCATGGATTTGGGCAGCTCCTGTGCCTGCTCTGCCCTGCCCTGAGGGAGATGGAATTGAGGGGGTTTTAAGGTCCCAAGCCAGTCTGGGATTCTGGGAATTATCTCAGCAATATGGAACTAAAGCACTTTGGTTCCTTTTCCCAAGCATATTTCATGGCCAATCCTGCATTTTTTGGAAGCCTGAGTTGCACCCATGGGCACAGGAGCCTCTCTGACACCAGACATCCAGAAATGGGAGGCAGAATGTAGGGAAATGCCCCAAACATCCTGTTACACTGAGCACAGGGAATCTCCTGTCTGATTTATGGGAATTTCTTTGTGCCAGCATTGCAGCATTCAACTCCTCTGAAATAACACCCAGACTGGGAATTTCACCTTGGAACCCACTTCTGCTCCCCACCCAGCAGCAACTTCCAAACACCTTTGCCCAATGAATTATTCTTCTTCTTCTTATTATTATTATTAGGCTTTTCAGGTCAGGAAACCCCACAGTTTTCCCATCAAAATCACAAATATTTGAACTCTGATTTCATACAGCTGCATGAAAAAAAAAAAAAAAACCTTATTTGGGATTTGAGAAACCTTTAACCTGTGTTTTACACTTTGTTTTTAGTACAATATTCCAGGCAGATGCAATAAAATTTGGCCCCTCCCTACTTCAATGCCCAGATTATTTCATACTTTTAAGGTTTTTCACCTTTTGCCAGGCTGCTCACACTAAAAACTTCCCTAAAATGGCTTTGAGCAGAAACAGGAGCTCAGTTAGGAATTTTACAGCCTTTTAAGCAATAATAAAGTCAGAATCAAATACAAGCCAGACTTGGAATTGAGGTTTTTTTTAAGAAAACCAGGAGCAGGATGGATGTTTTTCCAGTGCTGCTGGCACTGTAAATGACAATTAACTTCAGGTGGCACAAAGAGATCACTGTGTACAAACCTTGGAACCTGAGAGCAGCGTCAGCATTTGGGGCACACAAACCCCGAGTTCCTGCAGGTGACAGGAGAATTTCTGGCCATCCCCACCTCCCCAGGACTCTCATTCCTCCCCCACCACGGGCACTCTCTGCTTTATCCATTTTCTGAAGGCAGCAGAGTCACGGTTACGTTTTTATTTTGGAAAAAGCAATACAAGCTGTGCTGTAGTATCAGTGTTCTTGTGGTAAATAATTTATTTCCAAGCATTTCACACGGCAGGCTCAGAGAAGCACGGAGGGGTGTGGGGTTTGAGATGTGCAAACAATCACAGAACAAAGCAGTTCTCCCAGTACCTGCTCAGAGAACAATCAAATCCCAGCTCCCAAACCCGCAGCACAGCTGGAATTTCACCTGGAATAAAAGCATCATTCCCTCAGTTATGCAATACTGTATTTTCCCAAAAAAAAAAAAATTAATAATAATAATACCCTTTATTTTTTAAAAGCTTTGACCTTTTTCCCCATCAGAACACTGAAATCCTTGTCTGGAGGAGTGTTGTCCCCAAGACTTTTTCATCCCAAAAACAAAAAACCACAAGAAATTCCACCCCAGCCCCAGGTGCAGCTGTGGAGCAGAGCCAAAGCCAGCGGTGTCCCCAGGGTGCTGGGGGCACTGGTGACCCCTGGGCTCTGCCAGGGCTGTGGGTGCTGCCCTGGGCCCTGCAGGGCTGTGGGTGCTGCCAGGGCTGTGGGTGCTGCCCTGGGCTGTGGGTGCTGCCCTGGGCCCTGCAGGGCTGTGGGTGCTGCCAGGGCTGTGGGTGCTGCCAGCCCGAGGGGAAGCCCTGGGAGCGTGGCCAGGGCGTCTCCGCAGTCCCTCCCCCGTGTAGTGGATGTGTCCAGGTCAATTCTGTTCATGCAACTGCAAATTCTGTATCGTTGTCCATTAGAAGTGTAAACTACTGAGAACTGGGCCTTGCTGATATGAATAAAGTGATTAAAAAATGGTCTTTACACACAGGGAGGAGTTGGTCTTCTTTAAAGTAGCAACGGGCGGATTTCTTCTTTTTTGCGTTTTCAAACTGGAACCAAATGATTCATCTAGGCATAAAAAAAATTCATGAAGAAACAGGCACAACAAAAATGGTTTTTCATCTTCTCCACAGGGTTCCAAACGTCCTGGGATGCAGCACACACACACACACACACACACAGGGGTGGGGGGATTGATGATCCCAGTGTTTTTGGGATGTCCATGTTGATCGTGAGCTCCACTCCATCCCCCTGGTCTGGGAGCACCAGCAGGGACACCAAAGTCTCTCCATTTAATATGCACACACAAAGTGCATCACATCTCCAGCATTTCTCACCAGCTCCTGCAGATCCCACAGGATCCCCAGGCTGGGAACACTCCTGGAAACCTCGTGGAGATGAGAAATTTAAATAACAAGGTGTGGCAGTCTCAGGAGGTTTACACATCAAACAAGGTGGGGTTGGTTTGGGCTAGGCAGAGAACAAATAAAGGAGGGTGGCAATAAAGCAATAAAACCAATCCAGGCAGGAATTCAGGAAGCATCCTCCAAGCTGCTTTCTTGGCAGGAACATCTTTCCTCGATAGCATTTTGTACATTCCAGAAGATTCAGCGGGAAATCCCAGGGCTGCTCCGAGGACAAGGAAAGGCAGCAGAGGCAGATGGGACAGAGCATTCCAAGGCACCCTCTGGCTGTGGGATACACACCTGGAAAAGAGCTTTGTGAATCCCTGGTTTTGTTGAAAAGCACTGGAATGCCCTAGAGAAACACTGCCCCAGCAGTCAGAGTCATTCTAGAGGCCACTCTCACAGCCAATGGAAGATTCTAAAGAAATCCACAATCAAAGGCAAGGTTTTGAAGTGTTGGCTGACAAATCCTGCCAAAACTGGATCAGTTCACTTGATGTAAGGCCATGAACTGCAATCAAACGCCTGTACTTGCAGATATCAAAGTCGATTTTATAGAGAAAGAATTGTTCTGCATCTTGTGGAAGAGTGATGTTGACTTTGAGTATATTTAAGCAAATCCCCACATAAACATCCTCAAATTTCAGAGGTCTGACGTGGCTCATCAGCTCGTAAGTCCTCAGGGCCAGTTTTCCATCCAGGATGTATCCCAGGCCGCTGCAGTAGGGAGGATAGAGCCTGAAGGGATATTCCTGGTAGGAGATGAACCTTTTCCTGTCAGCGCCTCGGTAGGCGAAGTTATCGATGAGGGGGTACCCGGTGAAAACGTTCTCCGAGGAGTTCAGCTGCAGCAGGAGCTGCACCAGGTTGGGAGTGTTGATGAAGACATCGGCGTCGGTCTTCATGAAGAACCTGGCGCTGGAACAGAACTCAGAGAACCACTGGAAGGCCATGATGGTCTTCAGGGTGAGGTTGTCATACGTGTCCACGAAGTCCTGGCGGATGATGTCCCCGTAGAGGATGCTCTCGTCCTCCACCGCCAGCGCCGCCGCCCTGTCCTCCCTCTGCGTGTCCTGCCCCAGCAGGAACAGCGTCAGGATGCGCTGGCCCCACCAGGACTCCCGGGAGCCCCACGTGATCCTGATGGCCTGCCTGGCTTTCAGGTCCCCGGGGCTGGAAGCCACCAGGATGACCAGGAAGGGGCGGAGGTCGGTGCAGGTGGGGCGCGGGCGCAGCGTGAACGGGCGCGGCTGCCGGTGCACGGGCTCGTACTCGTAGAAGTACAGAGGGTTCACAGTCTCCAGGGCAGCCCTGGGGGAGGAGGTTATGTACCACACGGTTATCGTGGAAAACACCACCAGACACACGAAAATCCATTTCAAAGGTCTCATGCACAAGGCGTTGATCAGGACCGGGATCATGGCTGGGATCTGCTGGTGCCGCTCAGGATCTGTTCCGTGAGTCCTGGAGCATCTTCCTCACTGAAGGAGAAAGGGGAAAGTGGCATTCAGAGTGCTGTTAGTCAAATATTCCCTTTTCCTTGTGTTGGCTGAAGCGCCAGCTGCATTGTACTGTGGTACCAGCTAAGCCAAGCATTCCTGATCCAGCTGTCCTGATCCCAGGGATGGCACGGAGCCCCAGCCCAGCAGGGTTTGCTGAGTGTAGGGCACGGAGCCCCAGCCCAGCAGGGTTTGCTGAGCAGGATATGGAGCCCCTGCCCAGCAGGGTTTGCTGAGCAGGGCACAGAGCCCCAGGCCAGCAGGGTTTGCTGAGTGTAGGGCACAGAGCCCCTGCCCAGCAGGGTTTGCTGAGCAGGGCACAGAGCCCCTGCCCAGCAGGGTTTGCTGAGTGTAGGGCACAGAGCCCCTGCCCAGCAGGGTTTGCTGAGTGTAGGGCACAGAGCCCCTGCCCAGCAGGGTTTGCTAAGCAGGGCACGGAGCCCCAGCCCAGCAGGGTTTGCTGAGTGTAGGGCACAGAGCCCCTGCCCAGCAGGGTTTGCTGAGCAGGGCTTGCACAAAAAGCAAAGCTCGTGGCTTCCACCCTGCAGACCCCCCTGCACAGACCTGATCTCCAGGCAGGGTCCTGCTCCAAGAATCCAGGGATCTCCAGGTGCCTCTGACTCGACTCCACCTCAAGGACACGGGACCGTGCACAAAACCCAGCAAACACTCAGGAAGTGGATGCTCAGAGCCTCAGAGTTTTGGTTTTTCTGTTCATGCACAAAACCCAGCAAACTCTCAGGAAGCGGATGCTCAGAGCCTCAGAGTTTTGGTTTTTCTGTTCATGCACAAAACCCAGCGAACTCTCAGGAAGCGGATGCTCAGAGCCTCAGAGTTTTGGTTTTTCTGTTGGAGGCAGGAAATCTGCGTGATCTGCATGAGCCTCAGCACGTGGGCAGGAAAGCAGAACTGGGAGCAAGTGCTTCACTTTCATTCAAGGCCTGAGCAGCTGCTGCTGCTGAGAGGGAGGGGGGAAGGTAAAAATCACCTTCCTTAAATCAAGCGACATACTCAAGCTGGTTTTGACTAAAATCATGACTGTTTTTACCATTAGCCAGGTGATTTTTGGATTTGAGGCACACAAATCCACAGCAGGTCCTTCCAAACCCCTGTGGAATCCGTGCTGAAGCTGCTGCTCCAATGTCAGGATTAGAGATTCCAATGGATAAATCTTCACAAAATTCAGTTTAAAACCAAACCCCCGGGCCTGTACCCACATGTAGTTTTATTTCCTTAAAACTACATGTGCTCTATCATCTATTTTAGACATCTTTAAGCCAAAATAACCCCAGTGCCTAACTGTGGGAATTCCAAATGGTTTCTGATGTTTGCAGTGATAATATTTATCCTGCACAAGCACACACAAAGACACAGTCAGGATGACAGAAGGTTTGGTTTCACAGCACAGTTAATTACCCTTTATCTTCAAAAATATAACCACAGGGCTCATAAATGTTTTCGATTTGACAAATAAATCCAACCTCCAGAACAGCACTGTGGAGTCCAGGGGAATTTGATTTTCCAGAGCCCACCTGCCTCGTGTTTCTGTGTAGGATCTGATTAAAATTAATCATCCTTTAAAGGAAGCATTTGGAGAACATTTCACCAACAATGGCCTTAAAACAGATTAAAGCAATTTTATATAAAGTATTTAAATAGAAGAATTTCAGACTGATTCCTCTCAAAATCAGTAATTAACTAATAGGAATCTTCTCTTTTTATGCACCAACCTGAATTTCAGTGGAGAATAGGAGAATACATACTGGAAGAAAATAACCTAGGTTATGTATCAGTATTATTTGATTTTAGATCAATAACATTTATTTTGATTATCAACTTTAAAGCTTATCAGTGCAAACTGATCCATTTGATCAGTTCCTGTCCGCCTAATGGAAAAAATATTATAGTTTGATTTTTAAAGGAAGAAAAAGCCTGGTTTCATGACACTCTAAACAACAAAATTGGAGACAAATCCTGACCTGCTACATAAGGAAAAATCTGTGAAAATAAACATCAGTTCAGGTCCTTCAGGAAACACCAGCCACACAGGGAAATAAATCCCCACCTTCTCCTCTTTGGAGTGCTTGAAGCACAATGAGGCAGTTGAGTCAGCAAGCTCTGAGCACTCCTGCTCAGTCACGGTGCAGGTTCTGCCCTTCCAGCTCCTCCTCCACCTCCAGACTTTGTGCTGGCACTCGTTCCCTTCCAGCTGTGGATGACAGCTCCTTCCAGGGCATTGCTTTCATTTTCTTCCAAGCTGAGATTGCGCCAAAAGATAAAACTGGTGACTTTTGAGATAAATGTGAGGCAACACAAGGCTCAGAACGCTCCTCTACAGGGATTTAGATCCATCTCCACCTAGGCAGGGGATTGTGTAATGTGGATGTGCTTGGGCATGAAAAAGGTGGGAAATTCTCATATTCATTAAAGATTACTAATTATAATAACCAATAGTCCAATATGATTATTTTAAAATACCACAATAAGAGGTGTATAGGAAAATAATTCCTTTTTAAGGCTACCAGCAGAAATAATTTGGAAATATATTATTTAAAGCTGGCTTTAGGGCCGGCTTGGGCGCAGCCTGGACTATGGGACACGTGTCCCCGCACAGGGCAGGAGATGAGCGAGATTAAGTTTAAAGTCCTTCCAGCCCAAACCAGCCACCGATTATACGATTTTGAACTTAAAACCAATCGAAACTAGAGGCAATTTTGCAAGACCCCGGGCCGCGATGCTCTAATATAACAAAACTTCAACTTAAAAAAATAAAAAAAAAACACCTTTACAAGACCTTTACCAGCGCCTGGCTGTCACTCGCTGCTCCCGCTCCCAGTCACCTTGGCCGGAGCGCGGGGAGCGCGGGGAGGTGGTGCCGGGCAGGAGGGGACGGCAGCCGGGCTGTGCCGCCCTCTGCCGAGCCCAGACACCCCCTCCAGCCTTTTTCTGGCCTTTTTCTGGCCTTTTTCTGGGCTTCTGCATCCCAGCCGGCAGCGCCGCGCCGCTCGGGGCTGGGCGCGCTTCCCCCGCACGCATCGCACCGCACCCTGGGCTGCCCGAGCGCCGCGAAGCCGCTCTCCATCCCCATCCCATTCCATCCCATTCCATCCCCATTCCATCCCACCCCATCCCATCCCATCCCCATTCCATCCCATCCCATCCCATCCCATCCCATCCCATCCCATCCCATCCCATCCCACCCCATCCCATCCCCATTCCCGTTACCGTGTCCCGCTCGGGGCGCTCCGGGCCGGGCGCGGCGGCCGCAGCGGGAAGGAGCCGCCTCCCCTTCCGCCTCCCCGAGCGGCGCCCGCTCCTCCGCCCTCCCCGGCCCCGGCCCCGGCTCCCCGCGTCCCTCCGGCAGCCGGGGCCGGGCACGGGCAGCCGAGCCGCCTCCCCTCGGTGCCCCGGCCGTGAGGATTCGCCGCCCGATTCGTGCATCCATCACCCTCGTCACTCCATCGAGCCTGCCCGGACAAGATGGGTTTGCGTTCTGCTGCTCGGTTCACGAAAGGGTTACAGGGCAGAGTTGGAGCTCGGATTAGTCAGTGCTCAGTCAGCTGTCCCCGTTTATGGCTCTGGTTCTGCAGGGGGACCGGGAGCTCGGCACAGAGGAGGTAACTGGATCGGGTAAGAGACGCGGTACAATTGACCAATGGACCAGAGTACCCCGGGGGTAACAGCGCAATGTCCCCCGAGAGTCCCTATCCACGGGGAGGTTTGCGATGTTGGATCGGGACATCCCGGTGCTGCAGCCGCTACTGAGCGTTCGTTTGTTCCGCGATTAACAACAACAGGTCGCAGGCCGGCAGAGGAAAGCCAGCCTTGGACAAAGCGAGGGTGGAGGGGGTTCGGTCCGCTCCGGCTCCCGAGGTCGCACCGGCAGCAGGAGGGCTCTGTCCTGCGGCCCCACCCCGGCACCAGCGCGGGGAATCCTCCCGGGAGCGGCTCTGGCGCGGTCAGAAACCCGCAGAGCCCCACAGGAATTACCTCGTAAAGAGTCAGAGTCTGCTGGATCCCCGCTTTGAAGTGACAGCTGATGGAGGAAACAACAGCTGTTATCATAAACACCCCGCGCAGGTGGAGCACGCAGAGCGGGGAACTGTGAGTGCTCTCTGGGGACAGAGCATCCATCCCTGCCTTGCTCAAGATATCCCCATTTTACTGGAATCCCATCAGGGAATTCTGGTCCATTTGACCATTTGTTAAGCCTCTGTTCTGCAGTTTGCTGCCTCCCCATCTTTCAATTCATTCGTGTCCATTCATTGGTAAAGAAATGCAAGCACTTTCTTCCCTGGTTTAATACATCCTGACCTGCTCCTGAAAACCCCTACACATCACCCAGTCGTGTTATTAACCATGAAAAACATGCAGCAGGGAGTGTGCCACTGTCATCTCTCTTTGCCCCCAATTAGTCCTGGTCTAACCCTTTTAGCCTCAAGAGAAACCAGATTACAACTTGTCTGTCAGGGCTGAGGTGGATTTTACGCAACCAATGTGGTAATTATCAAAATGATTGCTCTATCAGTCAGCAGCTTGGTACAAGACCTTTACATCTTTTTGCTGATTCTGGACTCTCTGAAGCAAAGAGGAATGGTTTGCTGAGTGTAAGGGCAACTCCTGCAGTACTCAGGATGTGTCAGAGCAGCCCAATGTGCATCCACTATCAGGAAAATGAACAGTCAATAGGAACTCATTAATAGCTGACTAAATTTTCTATCTCCCCTTGCTTTATTCTGCTACTTGGAATGGTGGCCAAAGAAATGATCAAGACTTGGTTATTTCCTCGCTTCTTGACCCTTTCCTGAATGAAATCTTCATTGGGCAACCACAGAATAGAGCAAAATGAAGGTAACAGGAATTTTTAGTGTGAGGCAGCAGGATCTCAGTGATGACCAGACCACAAGCTCTGGATTTAGGCTCCACCTTGCGGGGTGCAGTTGAACTGATTCACCAACAACACAAACAAACTCCCTGAGTTTACAGCCCTGGCAGGAGGAGTCACGGAGGCAGCTGCTTAGGGCAGAGCCCAGTTTTAGTGGAGTTCTTTTAGGGTTTGATTGAGTCCATGGGCTGGAACTCACATTTGAGACCACCTAAGATCAGTTTGTGGGAGATGAATGCACTGATAAATCAGCTACCAGCTCATTTTGTGGCTTGCTAAGTATGGACAAATCTTAAATCACAAATCTCCCCTCCTCACTGCTTGTGTTCATATCTAGATGCCTTGTGCAGGAGCAGAGGCTGGGCAGAGCTCCAGAATAAAGCAGGGATTCATTCCAAGCATCTCCTCCATGGATCCACCTTGGGCAGCACCAGAGCCCAGCCAGGGCTGCACCCAAGATGACCCAAAATGGCCCCAAAATGCACCAACGCTCCCGGGGTCTCTGCCTTGGATCAGTTCTGCTCCATTTGCACCTTGCAGTTCATTGTCCCATTCCAGCTTTAGCCCCTGCAGTCCCACTCTGCTTGTTTTTCTCTCTCCAGCCCACGGGGTTTGTGCTCTTGAGCTGAGATTTGGATCACTTGTCCTTGGTGCCCAGCTGGAGCAGGAATTGTTTTGTCTCCCTGCTCTGTGCACAGAGCTCACCAACACTTAACATGAAGCTCAGAACTACACACTAAACCAGCACAGAATCTGAATATAAAATATCAGACTATAAAAGCTAAAGCTTAAGGCATCAATCTCATTTTTCTCCCAGCTGGCTGTGGATGCTCAGGAGGATTCTGTCAGAGCCAGGACCTGGCCATGCTCAGGGAATGCATGGATCAGGCTGCAGGTGCTGGGACACGGCTGCTCAAACCAGCTGGCAGCCTGTAACCTTTGTGCCTGTGCCAGTGGGGCCGGGGTTACTCATCCCAGTCCCACCCACGGGCTTGGCACGGAGCTCTGCGCTTCCGAAGCCTCGTGGCTCCTTATCGCCCCGATAAAAGCCGCGTGTGTTCGTGCAGAGCTCCGGCTGCTCCAGAGCTCACAGCTGCCTCTTCTCCTCTCTGCTTGTGCCTCACCTCAGCAGGGGGACAGGCAGCGACACAAACTGGCCCCAGGGAAGAGGGGGAATATCCCTGGAGTAGAGAATTTATCCCCTGGATAAATGGGCCTGCAGAACGCCAAGGCCTCAAGGAAAGGGGCCAACATCCCCATGCTGGGGCTGGACTCGGCGGGCAAATCCACGCTGCTCTACAAGCTCAGGTACAAAGATGCTTTTATAACAGTGCCGACGATCGGCTTCAATGTGGATATGATTGAAGCGGGGAAGGATTTCACACTGACGTTTTGGGATGTTGGGGGACAGAAGAAAATGAGAGAGCTCTGGAGCAATTTCCTGGAAGACGCCGGCGGGCTGCTGTACGTGGTGGACAGCTCTGACAAGCGGCGCCTGGAGGAGTCCAGGAGGGAACTGGAGCTCATTTTAAAGAACGAATCCATCAAAAACGTCCCGGTGGTGGTGCTGGCCAACAAGCAGGATTTGCCTGGAGCCCTGAACGCGGAGGAGATCACCAGGAAGCTCAAGATAAAGAAGTACTGCAGTGACAGGAACTGGTACGTGCAGCCCTGCTGTGCCGTCACGGGAGAGGGGCTGGCAGAGGCTCTCCAGAGGGTGGCCACCTTTGCCAGGCAGTACAAGAAGTCAAAGGAGACTTTCATCACCCTGAAGGAACTCAACTCCTTTTAAGGATTTCTACCATCCACTTCTGGTGACTCTTGACATACTTCATTGGACAGATTAAATCTGGAAGTACAGGATTCTGAAGAACTTTTATACATAAATATTTATAAGGGACCTTGATAATATTAAATTTTACTGTTATACCTGGAGATACTTGATGTACCTGATGGGATATCTCATACCTGAGATAGGACTCTGTAGCATTTTATTATTATTTTTTTTTTTACTTGGAGTTATTCAAGTTGAATGGTGAGAAAGGGGCAGTCGAGCACATGGAAATAAAATAGGTGAGCAGTGTTTCAGTGGCTTAAGTCAAATGAAGATTCAATTTTTTTCAAGTCATTTGGTCAGCAGTGATCAAATGCTGTTTTGTAATAAATGGAATAGAAGTGTTTCTTGTTTGAAAATAGAGTGGGGTGAGAGCTGCAGCTGTAGTTATGTACAGGAGGATTTGGCTGTTTCTGCACTCTGGTAACAATTCCTGCAGGGAGGTGGTGAGAGCAGGACAGAGCAGGACGAGCTCCTCAGCCAGCCCCGGGCAGAGCCTGGCTCCAGGGCTGTCCCCCGGGTGCAGCCGTGAGCTCCCAGTGTCCCAGAGGTGCTGCTCCCCTTGCTCCTGCACTGCTGCTCTGCCCTCCCCACAGGACACCAGCCCGGGAAGAGCTGAATCCCCTGGGGTTTGTGGGCATTTCCCAGTCCTGGCCGCTGGAAAAGCCGTGCCAGGGGTCCCCTTGTGCTCTCCTTCTTTTGGTTTCAGGATTACACCAAGGAAGTAGGTGGGAAGTAGGAAGTTTGCAGTTCATTCTTACTAATAAACAGACAGGAATGTCAAGTTATAAAAGGGTGAAGCAGCAATAAAATCACCCAGACATACCCTGTTGTCTCATGCATGGGTTATTCAAAGACAAAAAACATCAGGTGGGTTTGCTGAAATAGTAAACAAAGGGAAGTTTCCCAATAGTGGCTGTTATTAATACTGAGACTAATTAATTACCAGGGGCTAAATCCTGAGTCATGCTGAGACTTGCTAAAAGCAGAGCAAATGTCTGGATTTCTCATTGCCTGCTCTGGTGATTCGGGCTCAATAGAAAATAGCATCTTCTGCCCCTAAAAAGATCTTTAAAAGGCATTAATGTTGGTTTTCCAAGGCAAAAAAATTCAATGTTTAAAAATATTATATTTCATATTGATACATTTATAAATGTTTGCATGTGTATAGGGTGAATTCTCCTAGTCTGATCACGTGTCTGTTATAAAGCAGAATTTACTTCTGTGGCCTCAGCACTTCCTCAGGGAGAAACACTCCTGAGAGATTTAATGAGGGTGCACCAGGGTCTCAAATTAGCCAAGAAGCAAGTTGTGAAGGGAGGAATAAAGTTGTAAGAGACACCAGCTCATACAGCTAAAAATGAGAATAAGCTCTCAGGCACACAGGCCCTTCTGCAGGTTATCAAATTACACTAAATGATACTCACATCAACTTGAAGAAATGTTTTACATTATGCTTCAAAGGAAAGGAATAAACTCAATTCCATTCCCTTCACAGAATATCAAGTATTTAAAAATTGCATTTTTGAAGAGCTTGGTTTCCCAGAGAAGTGAAGGCAGGCCTGTTCCATCTGCCCAAGGAGACCCCAACCTTTTGGAATCATTTTAAAGATTTAAAATAAATCTCAGTCAGGCTGGCTTGGAGGTGCAGGTCCTCAGGGCAATTAGATGCCTGAAAGTTGAAATAAAAACCTCAGTGAGGCAGAGAAAAGTGACCACCCCTTAAGGGCAAGGCTGCTGAGGCACAAAAAGCTGGAGATAAATGTTCCATTGATACATCAGTCCAGAGCCAGGGCTTCATGGGCTCCTCTGCTCCCGGAGCTGCCGGGGCTTTTCCATCGTGCTTGGACCAGCAGAGCACTCGGGGTCCCTCAGGATGGGACAGAGATGGGGTGCACTGCTCCAAACCCAGAGCAGAGCCTTCCCTGGCACTCAGCACATCTTGGGAAGGTTCTGGGAAGGGAACTGGGGCGCAGCTCTGAGCACAGGCTCACCCCAGCGTGCTGTGTGCTCCCGGGGGAAGCCTGGGGATTGTTGGATAGCTGATCCCATCACGTGTGCTGGGGTGAAATTAATACCCAGGGACTTCCTAAGGTTCCAAAGCTTCCAGCTCCATCCCTCTTGGGGGGTTTGAACTGCCTGGCTGAACACCATGAGCAGAGTTGTCTTGGTGTTTCAGGAATTCTGCCGGTGCTAAAGTCCAACCTGCAGCACAGGGATAATTTATTCCTACATAGGTTTGGCTTATTTTATTATTTAGAATTTTTAGAGATTACTCACTGAAAAACTTTTAGGATTTTTGAAGGGTTTGGGATGCTTTGAGATGGTGAGAAATCAGAATCTGAAGAGCCCTGAAGCACTGGAGCTGAAGTCTGGGGGTCGAAAACTTTTCATGGGCTGAAAGGCCTTGAAGAGTTGGGGTCGGATGTTTGTTTGGGTCAGCTGCTTATTTTGCTCCAGATTTGGGAATTTTTTAATCAGCTCACTCTGCTATTTTGCATTTTTAATTGTTGCCTTCTGGCACTCTCTGCAGCTGTTCTGTAACTGAAGAGCTCAAATCCTTCAGTGTCTACTCCTGTTCCTTAAAGAGTTTGCTGTGCCTGATCCTTTGTGCCGACAGGAGAGTCAACATGACAAAACAAACAGGACACAAAAAGAGAAGGGCCTGAAGCCCAAGGCCTGCAGGACCCTGTGCCCTCTCAGGGAGAGGGGTTTGGATGGCACCATTTGAAGCTGACAGACCCAGGGGATGGGGCCTGTCCTGTTGGCCGTTCCTGGATGAGATCCCTGTGGTTTGAAGTCACATTGAGGTTTCTGAGTTTAGGAATAACTCATGGAGCCCATTGAACATGGGTCCAGCCAAATGGGGATGAAATGCCATTTTAAGGGAAGGTGTGGAGCAGCAGAATAATTTGGAGAGCAGCACTCCCTCCTGCCTTGCCTGGGAGACAACAGCCAATAATTTAGAATCCAGGAGAAGTGTAGTGTCTAAGGACTGCAGGCTTCTCTAGTATCAGATAGCTGGTCTTGCTCAAAATGTCTCTGTGCCATCTCATTTTGGACAAGTAACTGCACCAAAGGAGAGACTTTCCCATGTCAAACAAGTTCTGAGTGCTGCAGAGGAGACAGCACCACTTTGAAGTGCTGTATGCACATTAAACAGGTTTTTTCCCCAAGTAAATGGGCCATGCTGAGTTCTGTGTTGCTTCCTGCACTTTAATTAGCTCAGTATCCTGTTTGGATTCTGGACATCCATCTCCTCAGATCCCACAGCCCGGATTAACCAACTGGCTGCAATTTGGGATGTAAATTCTGGAGGGTGGAGGCCCTCAGCACACACCACGCTGCAGGGACCATTTGCAAATGGAGATTCATGGACAGTAAGGAGCCCAGACACATTCTGAAGGCAGGGGATTTTAGCAAACTGAGCATTCCCTGTGCCTCAGTTTCCCCAGGATTCTGTTCCACAGCTGTGCTCGGTGTTCCTGTGTGCTCAGGAGCTGATCCTGAGCATCAGCTCAGGATGTTCATCCCTGATGTGTTGGTGGCTCTCGGGCTGACAGAGCTCCCCTCAGCCCTGCCACCTGTGTGTCCCCAGCCGAGCTTTGTCCCTGTCCTGTCCTTCCCCACGAGGCCCAAGGGCAGCGCAGCTCCCATGCTCTCCTCAGCAGATTCCCCCGGGGTTTTTGGGTTTGCTCCCAGCCACTCCTCGGGCTTGGAGTGACCTACAGACATTTACAGACATTTACAGACATTTACAGGCATTTACAGACATTTACAGACATTTACAACCCCATTTCATTGTTTTCTGCCAGCTCCTCCCTCAACGCTCTCCTTTCCCAGGATGTATGCAAACCTCCTGACAATGCTTTATGAGCCGTGGCTTTTGATGAATATTTTTTATTATTTCCTTGTTCTCCCCATACTTATTCATCTGCTCCCTCTTAGCCTTACAGGGTGCTTTCATTGGTGCAAAGATCATCTTTTTGTTCTGGGTTTTTACTTTTGTTTTAACCTTTTGTTGACTTGTTTTTACTTCGTTTTACCTTTTTTATTCGCCTGGCCAATGAGAAGTTTCTAGGCCTTTGTATTACCCTGACTCTGGCAAAATACTTGCAAAAATAAGTAATTTTGTGAGTTTAATAACCCACCTGGCTCTGAAACCCGAGCCATGCACATTGTTTGGTTTCAGCAATTATAGCTGGGAACAGCAGCAAGGATTTTATCGATCCAGACAAAGGCCAATCTCCTCTGAAATTCTGCTTGGCTGTTAAAGGCTAACTGTGCCTTGATCGATAGTTTTCAGTTACTTTATCTAAAGCACACACGTTTATCACTGAAGAATGTGAGTGTCTCAGCCTTCCCTCAAGAACTCGGAGAAGTTTTATTTCTTACAGGCCCGTCCCAGATTGCTGTGAAAATCCCCGGTATCGTTTGGATATAGCACAAAACATGAAGGCATTCTGCAAACAGCTTCATTAATTAATAAATTAATAAATTCATAAATTAATAAATTCATAAATTAATGTCTGGCTCCTCATGGGGTGGCTCAGGCCTGGATGCCTTTCCCAGCACAAAAGAATCATTTTGGATCGAATTCATGTGGATTTTCCTTTTTTTGAGGATTAACAATAGAAGGGAATAATTTTGGATCGAATTCACGTGGATTTTCTTTGTTGAGGATTAACAACAAAAGGGAATAATTTTGGATTGAATTTACATGGATTTTCCTTTGTTGAGGATCAATAATAAAGGTTTAATTTACCTGAAATGTCTACAGGTGGTCACACAATTCTTATGTGTCCATCAGTATTTACACAGCTTGAATTCTCTGAAAAGGTGAAATAACAATAAGAAAGAAAGAAAGAATTACAGAAGAAGAATTGAAGGAGTTAATCTGGAGGGGTGGTGGGGGAAGATTAACGACAGCAATACCATGAAAAAGGGAGGCGAAATGAAAAGTGAGAAAATTCTCAGGCCAAAGTACTGAGTGTTATAGATGCACAAAGAAACAGAAAGAAAAAAAAAAACCCCAACAATATTAACTTTGCACTCTGGTGCAAAAGCTGAGGCTGCTCCTCTTTTAAAATCAACATTTCATGTGTGCAATCCCTCCCGGTGCCCACAGGGGAACTTTCCTGGGCTCTCCCTGAACGGTCAAAGCTGAGGGCAGCAGTTTCACAGATAAAATAATATCAGGCCATAAAGATAATGTAACTTTGGAGCAAATACTCTGCAGAGAACTGTCTCCTGATAGCAACTCCAAACAGTCCTAATCCTGACTGTTAATAGTTTAAAAATATTTCATATATTAAAGTCAAACTTTGTGGAAATTGATTCTAGTTTGACTTAACTCTTCCATTTAACCTACACAGGAAAATTTAAAATTTCTTAGCTGTCACCTACACTGAGCCTTTTCTTTTTAACGCTTAAGGTTTTCCACTGAGTCATCGGGATCATTGATTATTTAAAATCCCCATTTATTGCCCACACTAACGGGTGAATTTGTGCAGGCTTGGTTTCCCCGTGTGCTGCTGAAAAGCCCCGTCAAGCACTAAGGAAAACCCGAGGAAAACACCTGAAAATTGAGAAATATTATTAAAAACCACTTGTATCAAATGTGTTTCCTCGCTGAGACATCTTGTGGTGTGTGAGGCTTCCTGCAGCTCGTCAAAACGAAACAATCGGGTGGCAAATTCGAACGGAGAGCAGGGGAGCTCGAGAACTCTCTGAGAGGCTTAAACCACACAGCTAAAAATCGCTTTTTTTAAACAAAAACTGCCTCAGTGCAGCACTGATGGGTTTGTTCTCTGAGATTATTTTCAATTTGTTAAATATAAATATAAATATAAATATAAATATAAATATAAATATAAATATAAATATAAATATAAATATAAATATAAATATAAATATAAATATAAATATAAATATAAATATATTGCTGTTAATTAGGTAAAGCCCACATTTGTTTGCATCATTCATTAAGATGAAGTTTCACTTTGTGGCACTGAAAATTCCCAACAATGAGTGATGCCCAAACTGGCATCAGATTAGATTCCAGATTAAATATAAATATAAATATAAATATAAATATAAATATAAATATAAATATAAATATAAATATAAATATAAATAAATATAAATATATTGCTGATAATTAGGTAAAGCCCTCATTTGTTTTCATCATTCACTAAGATGAAGTTTCACTTTGTGGCACTGAAAATTCCTAACAATGAGTGATGCCCAAACTGGCATCAGATTAGATTCCAGATTAGATATCATTATCAATATCAATATCAATATCAATATCAATATATTGTTGATAATTAGGTAAAGCCCACATTTGTTTGCATCATTCATTAAGATGAAGTTTCACTTTGTGGCACTGAAAATTCCTAACAATGAGTGATGCCCAAACTGGCATCAGATTAGATTCCAGATTAGATATAAATATAAATATAAATATAAATATAAATATAAATATAAATATAAATATAAATATAAATATAAATATATTGCTGATAATTAGGTAAAGCCCACATTTGTTTTCATCATTCATTAAGATGAAGTTTCACTTTGTGGCACTGAAAATTCCCAACAATGGGTGATGCCCAAACTGGCCAAGCAAGCAGATTCCTAAGTGGGAATTCCCATTTTTCCCAAGTTGGTTGTGATTTGGAAGAGCCCTGGTTAGCAGTTCATAGCTGAAGTGAGATTTGAATGTAAAGATGAATAATGAGCATTCAAAGGAAGGGTTGATCTCAGGGATGTGACAGAGGCACAGATTCCCGAAGCTGCTGAAATGCTGCGTAATTCAGGAAAATTATGTGCCCATTCTTCCCCCTCAAAAGAAAAGCTGAACAGAAATATTACCATTTATCAGCCACCAGAAAATCAAGGAAATCTCAGTCCTGAGCCTTGGGAGAATGGGCCTCGTTAGTGCTGCTGCTCAGAGCACTCATTTTCTCCATTACAGCGGAACAAAGAGAGATGCAAACTTGGGCTATTTTCATTTCTCTGCTCAATACCAAGCCCTGAGCCTTTCAAAATTCTTTATTCAGCCATGTATTCGAGTTTCCTTTCAAAATGAGCCCGAGACACAGCACTGACAATAGCAATCTGCATCTGGACATTTACATTTTTGTTGCATCTTGGGTTTGGTGCTGTTTTATGAGCTAAACTCTGCTCCCTGCAAGTGTTAACAGCCAGAAATAAAAGTTTCAACCCGAGATGCTCCCCAAAATGTCTCTGTTTTCATGATCCTATCAGTGTTTCTGTGTGCAACATGAACCACATCACCTGACACTTACCACCATTTAATTATCTGAGCATTTGTGTGGATTGATTTTTCAAATACAGCTCCAATGATCAGCCTTCCTTTTGGAAACATGAGGAACTGAGGATGGAAAAGCAAATTCCCTTCGTGCAGTCAAGTGGAATAGGATCCAGAATATTGGAGCTCCAGCAGATCAGAAGTTTTCCTTTCCTTTTAGATATATTATTATTGAACTCACCCCAAACCAGAGACAGAAGCATTTTTTGTCCCTGTCCCACCATCAGCGATGCTACAAGGATTTGTTTTAACATGGAAAAACCACATCCCTGGATCTTCCAGGGCAACTTGACATGGCTCATCTCAGTAACCATTTCTTCATTTTTATCTCAAATGAAATTTTTCCCTTTCCTTTAATAGGAAATTGTGCTGGAAAGGCAAAGCAGCTGGACAGGGGCAGGGAAGTGCAGCTCCACACTCTGCTGATTGAGGATTGATGCCTCTTCTTCTCTTGGGCCATTTGCAGCCGATGGATTTTTGGGATCTACTCCAGCTCTGTACCAAGGAACATTTTTGCCCATGGTCACGTCATGACCTACAAATCTGTCTGCAAAAGCTCTGGTTTAGCACATGAAAAAGTGAACATTTATGGGCTGAGTTGTAGGAAACATGCCACAGCAGGCCCTTGGTCTGAGAGGATTTGTGTGCCACAAGTGAAGGGTTAGAAAGGGAAAGGCTTTGAATCCTGTCATACTGCAAACGTGTGGAGCTGATTTTTCAGTCCATCACTTTAAGAAGCTGATTTTTAAAAGTGAGTTTTTAAGTACCACCCCAGCTGAATAGTACTTTTCTCAAAGTGGAAATACTTTTTTCTAAATAGAAAAAAAAAAAAAAGCAGAATGCAGTGTAACCAGTGGTTCTAAATGAGCAAACCCAAGGGGAAGCACACCCAGGAGCTCTACAGCTCTGCAACAAAAATGTCCCTCCCTGAGTGAGTGTGAGCCCAGCCTGGAGCCAGCAGAGCTGCCCAAGTGTCCGTGGCCAAACCTTGGATTCCTCCTCTCATCCAAAGCACTTCAGCCAACTCCCACCAAAAATCCCCTTCAAACCTGTCTGAACACACCAGCTGAAAGATTATTATAAAATATCCTCCCAGCAGTGGGCTGCTTCTTTGTTAATACCAGCTATTCCATTTGGATAAACCCTGGGATTAATGGGTGTTTTTCTGTGTGCAACACAAATCTTTGCAGCTTTACATAACATTTTGTTCCTTATAGGAGGGAGATAGGGCCATGGAAACCCATTTGCAGGAGCTCCTTTCACCTAAGTGTACATTTAGTAAATAAATTTCATCCATTTTATACATATTTATACTAATACATTAATAAAAGCATTCAGATCAATTCACATTATTACTCAAAAGAAGTGTTTAAGACAAGCTGAGAATTAAACATTTTCTAATTGCATAATGAGGTGCAAAATTCACAAATTGTGCCTTGTAAACAAAATGTAAACTCTTAGTAAATCAAATCTATCTGTTGCTTGAAGGGTAGGAAGGTGAGCAGAGCCTAATTCCCACCTTTACATTTGCATTATTATGTTCCAAGCTAAAAAATATGCAAAAAATAACAAAGAAGCAGAGCTTTGTTGTGTAGCATCACATGAAGTCTGAACAGCACCATACCACGAAAATTTGTGGTTTATGCATAATTTATTATGTTGTAGGTACTCTCAGTAAAAAAAACTGCAAAAAAACCCCCTGATTTAGTAAAAAAAACTCATTCAGAATCAAAATATCCAATTGTTTGTTTGTTTGTTTGTTTTTCAAGAGAGCCCAGTTAATAAGTTTTTTAATATTTTACATATTTTTACTAAAAAATATTGGTAAATACTAATAGAAGTTAATACGTTTTATATATTTTATATATTTTGCTAATAAATATAAGTAAATGCTCATATAAGTAAATTTTATATATTTTACATATTTTACCAATAAATATTAGTAAATACTAATATACTACTTATATTAGTAAATACTAATATAAGTAGATAAGATTTTTATATTTTACATATTTTTACTAATAAATATTAGTAAATACTAATAGAAGTTAATACGTTTTATATATTTTATATATTTTGCTAATAAATATAAGTAAATGCTCATATAAGTAAATTTTATATATTTTACATATTTTACCAATAAATATTAGTAAATACTAATATACTACTTATATTAGTAAATACTAATATAAGTAGATAAGATTTTTATATTTTACATATTTTTACTAATAAATATTAGTAAATACTAATAGAAGTTAATACATTTTATATATTTTATATATTTTGCTAATAAATATTAGTAAATGCTCATATAAGTAAATTTTATATATTTTACATATTTTACTAATAAATATTAGTTAGTACTAATATAAGTAGATACGTTTTTTATATTTTACATATTTTTACTAATAAATATTAGTAAGTACTAATATAAGTAGATAAGTTTTTTTATATTTTACATATTTTTACTAATAAATATTAGTAAGTACTAAAATAAGTAGATAAGTTTTTTATATTTTACATATTTTTACTAATAAATATTAGTAAATACTAATATAAATAAATAAATTGTATATATTTTACATTTTTTTCCCAATGTATATATATGGTAAAAGCAGCGAGGAGGTGCAGCAAGGTGATTTTTGGGCAGGGCTGGCTGTGGAGGAAGACTCTGCAGGTGATTCTCAGTTATTTTCAGGTGGTTACTCATACAGGATCGGGGCTGTTGCTCAGCCCCTGACCTGGTCTGTCCTTTTCCAGGAGCACGGAGGGAAGGAAGGGCAGCAGAGGGATGGTTTCCCTGCGAGGTCACTGGCCCTGCTTTGGGCTCTGAGTCAGGCCAGGATGTGCTGCCTTTCCTTCTCCATCCTCCCCTGACCACACCAAGCTGTGGGATGAGCATGGCTGGGGTAACAAAGACATGGGAAAGGTGCTGATGAAAAGGGCACCGATGGAATAAAAGGGTTTTCTTTCCGTTCATAAAATTCCAGGCTGGGTCTGACACAGGGGGTATTTTTGACCATCATGTTCTGACTAGTTCTGAGCACTGGGCAGGAATGGAACGTGCAGTACCAGAGTCCAATTTCATTATTCATCAGAGAATTTCTGCCTAATATCTCATCTAAACCTACGCCCTTGCAGTTCAAAGCCATTCCCTGTCCTATCCCTCCATCCCTTGTCCTTCTCCAGCTCTCCTGGAGCCCCTTTAGGCTCTGGAAGGGGCTCTAAGATCTCCCCAGAGCCTTCTCTTCTCTAGGCTGAACAATCCTAACTAGCTCAGCCTGTGAATGAAACAGAGCACTAACTAAAGATACTAATTTTTTTAAATTTTTTTATCTCTGTGTAGTCTTCTACAGCATTACTACATAGAGAATCCGCATTACGTTTTCAAAAGTCAATAGCTGTATCTAGAAAATGTCATTTTTGTCCATGCAAACTGGGATGTGAAAGGGCTGCTGTCCTCCACCAGGTTTGGAGAAAATGCTTTAGATACTGAGACAAGCCATGCCTGGATGGAATACCACCAGCACTAATTAGCCCTGACTAATTTACCTTCCTCATATTGCTGTGACATCGCTGCTACGTTTATGCAGCAGATGGGGCTGCGGTGACTCAGCCTCTGTCACTTTTGGGGTTTTTTTGGAGAACTATCTAGAGCCAAACCTCATTCTCTGGGAAACATCCAGAGATAGAACACACATAGTGTGAAAAATCATTGTGTTTTCTCCAGGAGCTAAACCAAGTTCTCTTTCCTCAGTCTCTGAGGGACTTGGTGGCTTCATTTTCATGCTTGGGAAAAGCATCTCCTGTCACAACTTTGCCTTTTCTCAGCAAGTATCATGGAAAATGATAATGAGCTCTATCAACAATGAAGACTTCACAGAGTTCATTTCCAATCATTAAAAATAAGTAGAGACCACAGGCAGGATGAGGGCAGTATGTTTATATATTTATTTATTTGTTTGTTTATTTATATACATAATCTAGAGAATTCTTCGAGGAATGGCACAAAGGCATTATTTTCCAGGTGAAATTTCAGAAGTAGGAACAAAATTACCATCCCCTCTGCTCTGCAAGTGTATCTCTCTATTGCTTTCAATACTGTTTATCTTATTTCATTAAGAATTTAAAGTTTCTGTAGCAGCTTTTTTTTGTTGTTGTTTTTGCTAAAATTCTGGAAGACTGAGAGGAAGGGGGATTATTCTTAGTGAATGCTGAGTGTGGGGAAAGACTGAAGTGTAATTTTCGGCTCCATGATGCAATAAATGCAAAGTGTAATGAGGGGAAGGATTAAACTTAATTTTTGACTCCATAATAGTGGCAAATGCAAACTTTATTGAGGGGAAGGATTAAACTATTAACTTTCGGCTCTATGAAGGGACTGAATGTAAGGTGTAGGGGAGAGAGCGATTCAGGGGTCAACTTTCGGCTCCGTGAGGGAAGTGAATGCCAAGTGTAGCGAGCGGAAGGATTAAACTGTGAACTGCCGGCTTCACGAGGGGAGCCAAGGGAAAGCGCAGTTGGGGGAAGGATTAAAATATTAACTTTGGTCCCTTCCCGGCAGCAGCGCAGGCGCGGGGAGCGCCCGTCCCGCCGCCCCTCCCCTCAGCCCCTCAGCGCCCAAGATGGCGGCGGCGCTGAGGCGGCCCCTCCTTCCCTCCCCGCGCCCGCGCTGCGTCACCGCTCCCGCCCTCTCCCTCTCCGCCGCCATTGGCCGCGGGGCGCGCGGGGCGCAGCCAATGGGCGGCGGCGCCCAGAGCGAGGCTGGCCCCGCTCCCCCCTCCCAGCCTCGCTCGCCCCGTCCCTTCCCCCGCTCGGCGGCACCGGCGCGTTCGGGCCGCCGGGACCGGCCCGGGCCCGCTCCGAACCGCCCGCTCCGGGCCCCGCTCCTGCCCGCCGCACCGCGCCCGGCCCCGCTCCGGGCCCCCACACCCGGCCCCGCAGCGGCGCCCCCTCGCCCCGGCCCTTCCCGGCTCGCCGAGGCCGAGAGCGGGCCCGCCGGGCCCCCGGCGCGCTCGGGCCCGGGCGGAGGCGGAGGGGCCGCGCTCCTCCCTGGCCGCCCCCGCCATGGCCGACAACGAGAAGCTGGACAACCAGCGCCTCAAGAACTTCAAGAACAAAGGCCGCGACCTGGAGGTGAGCGCGGCGGGGCCCGGCCGCGGCCCAGCCCGCCCTGAGCCGCGGGGAGGCGGGAGCGGCGCTGCCGGGCGGGGAGGGAGGGCAGGCCGGGCAGGGAGGGAGGAAGGAGCCGCCGAGGCCGCGCTGCGGGCCGGGCGCGGCCGGGCCTGGGCCCGGGCCCCGGGGCTCCCGGCGAGGGGCAGCGGCCGAGCCCGCCCGGGTCGCTCCGGGGCTCCGCGGCCCCTCGGGCCCGGCAGCGGCCGCGGCTCCTCCCGGGCGGCCGCGCCCGCCGGGGCTCGGCCCGGCCCTGGCCCAGCGGCCCCGGTGCGGCGTGCGCTCGGCGGAATTGCTGCAGGAACGATCCCTCCGAGCGGCCCCTAAAAGCCTGAGTCAGGATTAGGGCCCGGTTGGGTGTTCTGCTGCGTGTCTCCAGGATACTTAATGAAATAAATAACGCCCTAACTTTCATAGCAAGATTATTTTTTTAAAACACTTTCTATCTCTCTCTCTTTTTTTAAATTTTTTTTTTAATATTTCTTGTTTTCTGTTCAGATAGTTGAGAAGCCGTTTTGGCTCGTAGCACAGAGCCCCTGAACTTTTTGGTGCCTCAATTATTTGAGCTGCGAAGGTGCTTCCTAAACACAGCAGGATACATAATTAACTTGGGGTTTCCTTAGGAAATTAGTCGAATTTTAAAACTAGGTATCAATGCTCACCCTTGAACACTCAGCCAAGAGTGCTGGTTGGAGCTTAAAATTGTCTGCTCAGGGTTCTCGACAAGAATTTTGGTGTTCTCGTGGCTGCTTTTTACTGGCCTCAAAGTGTCCCTCGTGTTTTCCATAATATTCCAGTCTTACATGTGAAGACATTACAATGTTTCAAAAGTAAAAACTCCTTTATGTTCCCTGTATTAATTTAAACATCAGCCAAGTTTCCCAGAAGTCTGTAACACCTGGCTTTTTAACCTGTCCGGTGAGATTGATAAAACAGCTTATTACTCAGTTATGTCCAAACTTTTGGCAAAAATATTGGGAGTGGGAATAATTAATTGCTCTGTTTGCTGGCAGGGTTGTGAGGTAACCCCTTGCCTTAGATACTAATTTATTTTAATATAAATTTTTGTGACCACTGAATAGGCAGTTATAGGAAGGCATCTTCAGGACTGCACACAGAATGTGCCATTGCAGTGAAAAATGGGATTCCTGAGCAGACACAGGCTGGAATTCAGGTGCTTTGGTGCAGCACTGTAGGGGAAAAGGGCTGAAGCAGGGAAGGTTCAAGATGGACACGCAGGTAACACCACGTGGGAGTGTGTCAGAAGCTCTTCAGTCATTTTGTTTTATTTGCTGCAGCGCTGAAATGCCTTTTTCCACAGCCCAAACCCACTGCTGGGCCGTGTTAAATTTTAGAGAGTGACATTTATCCAGCAAATCCTGGAGCACATGCCTGCTCCCTAAAATAACCACGGTTATAGCAGGGCTATTTTTCATACAATAGCTCAGCTCTGGCTGTCCCTGCTGCTCACTAAGTGCTTACACATCACACTGGTCAGGCCAGGGGAGCTGCTGGTGCCCACTCCCAGCCAGCCTCCAAAATCCAGCTTGCAGGGCTGCTTGGGCTCAAAGTTGTGTATTTATTTGGCAGAGGAAGCCAACATTTGATCTTTATCTCCTTCACTCCTCCCCCTTTTGATCTGCGCTGAAATTCTCGTTGGCCCTGGGTTGTTTTTACAAAGCCATCGTTTTTTCAAAATTTTCCATGACAGTTTTACCCCTAGAGAAAAGAGAAATCACCCTAATTTCGGTGGGTGCCAAATGGAGAGATTTCTAGAGGTTATGAAAGGTTGCCATGTTGTGAATTGCAAACTTCCTACAAATGTTATCTCTTAATTCCATGTGCTCACATCAGTCCATTGACAGTTACAGTTCCTGTCACATTGTCCTTGCCTTCCAGGTTTTACATATTCACAGGAAGTTCTTGCATTTCTGACCAAAAGCAGGGAATTTCCTACATTTTATCCCCTAAAGTACAAAACATTTACTCACCTTTTTGGATATTTGGTTTCTTTCTCCCAATATGCTTCTAAAACCACAAATTCTGGCCTGGAAAAAAGAGTGGGGGGGGGAAAAAAGAAAACAACCCCCAACACAAGCACCTGTTTTACATCAGATGTGTGACAAAATTCCCTCATATGCTCAAGTCTTGGGCAAACATTTCCTGCACGGGCACGTTGTAAATAATTGCTGCCATGTGTTTGGAGATGCCAGATTGCTGGTGACACTGGGAATTGAGGCATTCCCTGGGAGCAGGAATCTCCAGGAAATCCTTGTCCTGTCCCTGCTTTCTGCTCCTGCCCAAAGGAGCACATGGTGTATGTAATAAAGTTTGGAATAGAGGGAGAGCAGTAATTTGGAGCTGAGGCAGCTCTGGGGGGGAATTAAAGATTTCAGTGCTTGCAACATTTTTTTTTTTAGGGTCTTCAAGATTTTAGAGCTGTGGGGGGAAAATAGAATTGGTTCAGCACCAAGAGGAGCCTTGCAAACTGCAGAAGTGGCCACAGTTTTTAACCTCCAACCCCAAAGCCTGACTTGGAGAAGGGTTTATCTGGGCTCTGGTATTAAATTATGCAAATACTGGTGCATTAGGGAGCAGGATAAGGTGACTTTTTTCATCTTGTCTTCAGTGAGGAACAGGTTTTGCTTGGGCTTTTTTTTTTCCCTTGGATGAGAAAGGCTGAGCTGGTTTTTGCTGGTTCTTGTGGGGATGGCTGTGCTGACACCCACCCAAGCTTTGTTTTTAATGGTGGTACCACAGATCTTGGAATTAAACCCCAGATCTTCACTGTACAGAGCCCAGAGAAGTCCAGATTGATCACTGTGACTGTGCTGGATTGTTATGGACAGATTGAGTTTAAATAATGCCTTTTTAGTCCTGCATTGAGGGATCTTGATTTGGGAAGGTTTGCAGAGTTTTGGGCTGTTTTATTCGCTTCATTTTCTTTCACCTGGTGATTGAACATTTCATTTTCTCTTGGTGATTGTCGCCTGCTGCAGCACTGCAATCTGACTGACATTTAGAGTTTTTTTTTTTTTTTTAAATGAAATAAAAAAATATTTCCTGCATTTTATTTCTCTGGAAATCTTGGAAGAACCTGCTGAATGTTTCCTGCCCTGCCTCACCTGTGTGAGATGAAGGATTGCTTGAACAGTGCCAGCACAGGAGAGGTGTTAAACAGAGATTCCTGCTCTGCAATTGAGAGATGCATGAAGGGAAATGATGATAATTCTGTGATGCAGAGCACTTCAAAACTAATTTTGGAGCAGCCATTGCATCAAGATGCTTGAAGATCAGTAATGTCAGGATTTTAAGAGCTGCCAGCATCGTTCAGTGGACTTCAAAAATACCAATATTTTTTGAGAACACCAAGGAAGCTCCAGGGGAGTGAAGGAAGGGTGGTGGTGTGAGATATATTGAATATTGCAGGTACTTTGAAGCTTTTCAGCCCTTTCTGGATCCCACACAAAATAGTCTGCTTGGGATTAAATATGGAAGAACTGAAGGAGAGCAGGAATTTCACTCAGTGAGATAAAAATAGGCTCCTTTAAGCTGACTTGGAGTTCTGTGGTGAAGCTCATCCATCTTGTCACTTTGAAATGATACTGAGATATTTGTTTAAGGCATTTTCTCTGCCATGCACAGCTTCTCCAGGAAAAATGGGCCTGGTGGCACATGTAATGTCATATTGATTTTTATTTTTTTATCTGGAGCTCAGACTCCCATTTCCATTCTGAAGTTGCTGAGATGTGACCTCTGGGGGTATCTTGGGTTGGCTTTATGATCCCAAAGCATTTTCAGCAGTGGTCTCCAGAGCAGATTTCATTGCTGCACTTTGGAATTGAGATGGGATTTGTATAGAAGGGGGGTAATGGATGGAGGGGGGCCTGAATCACTGACTGTAACTGGGGAAAACCAGTCTGTTCTCAGCTGTCTATTCCCTGTGAGGTGTGCTTTGTTTTTATTTGGAGTCCCAGACCACACTGGTGCTGGTAGCAACTTCCTGGGAAGCAAGGAAGGAAGGAAGGATGGCACAAGCAGCTCATTTTTGATTTACAATAACTGTTGACTCTGCAGTTCCCCAGCAGAAACAACGTGCCCTTGGAAACCATTCCCTGGGATGAGAGCAGCAGCCAGAGTTCTACAGCTCCTCCTGTGCTGTCAGAGCTCCCTGCTGGAAGTGGAGACATGGAGTGGAACATTTTGGAACAGCAAAAAAGCCCCACCCCAGCCAGGAGTGAGCACAGGCTGAGCTCCTGATCCCTTCAGGGAGGGGATCCCATTCCAGGGCTCCCAATTCCAGGGCTCCCATTCCAGGGCTCCCCTTCCGGGGCTCCCCATTCCAGGGTTCCCCATTCCAGGCTCCCCATTCCAGGGCTCCCCATTCCAGGGTTCCCCATTCCAGGCGTCCCATTCCAGGGTTCCCCATTCCGGGGCTCCCCATTCCGGGGCTCCCCATTCCAGGATTCCCATTCCAGGGCTTCCCATTCCAGGGTTCCCCATTCCAGGGTTGACCCTTCCAGGGTTCCCCCTTCCAGGGCTCCCCCTTCCAGGGCTCCCCCTTCCAGGGCTCCCCCTTCCAGGGCTCCCCATTCCAAGGTTCCCCCTTCCAGGGCTCCCCCTTCCAGGGCTCCCCATTCCAGGGCTCCCCATTCCAGGGCTCCCATTCCAGGGTCCCCATTCCAGGGTCGCCCATTCCGGGGTTCCCCATTCCGGGGTCGCCCATTCCAGGCTCCCCATTCCAGGCTCCCATTCCAGGTGTGTTTTTAGGCAAGGCTGGTGCATCCCAGCTCCTTGAAAACCCCCAGAATGTCCCAGGATCCTGCAGGCATCACTACCAGGAGATTTTAGTGATAAGCTGAAGGGCTCAGTCATGACTAATGGTCAGAAATAGCCCTTATGATAAATCTGAAGCTAAATATAATTGAAAAAAGGAGGATGGAGGGGTGGCCATGGCAGGCCGACAGAAATAGATCGGATCATTTGATTTTTGATGTAGCAAACGACAAACAGGATCCAGTGCCTGGGACAGCCACGTGCATTCCTGGCAGAGTGGGGCACGTTTCTCAGCTGGAGCCCTTGCCAGGCCCCTCTGAGCTGGGCTGGGCTGGTCCCAGGGGTTTTCTGTGGTGCTGGGAGCTGATTCATGGGGCTCAGATGTCCCCCAGAGCCAGGACACCACCACCCCTCATCTCTGCCCTGTGAGCTGCACGAGCCCAGCTGGGCTCTGCTTGGCATTTCACTCTCTCCAGGCTCTTCCTTCTCCAGCTGGGCTGGTGGCACTGGGGATCCCGTGGCAGAGCTGCCTTCAGCTCTCATTTGTTGTGCTCTTCCTCCTCCTCCTCCTCAGATGAGCAGTGCCAGGCTGACCTGGAACTCTTCAGTCAACAGACTCTGTGTACACAGAGTGATTTTAGTGGGGGCAGGCTTTGGGAAATGGTGCTTCAGAGTGACTTCAGTGCTGCTGGCTTGTCTTTCACGTGGAGGCTTTTGAGATTGCAAGGTGTGCAGGCAGGAATTCAGCCAGGCCTGTCAGCTCCTGGCAGGAGGGGGAGCATCCTCCCTGTCCCACCAGAGGATCCTTTACAGTCCCATCACCTGCAGGCAGGAATTTTTAAGGAAAGAATTTTCTAAATGATACAACTGAGGCTTTTTTTATTGTAACATTTGTTCTGGTCCCACTCAGTTGTGTCTGTGTTAGCAGCAGCTTTGCTGTGAGCAGCAGTGTCACCCCTGGGGTCTGGAAGAGTCACCCCTCTCCCAGGCAGATTTTGGGTGGCAATGCTGATTTTGCTGGCCTGTGCTTTGGGAAGGTGGTAAAGGCCTGTGAGATCATCAGGGGCGTGGTGCAGTTCTGCAATCTGATCATCAGAGGCTTTCCTCACATTATTTATTATTATTATTATTATTATTTATATTATTATTATCTTGGATGTGCCAGATCAGTGGAGTTTGGAGAAACTCCCCTGAGAGCCTGGAGTGCCTAAGGCAGGTGGAAGCTGCAGCACCTTTGCAAAGTCTGGCAGTGCTGGGTGGGATCCAGCAGTGGCTCAGCCTCTCCTGGAGCTCAGAGGAGCATCCCTGGGGTGATTCCTGCCTTCCCTCTGCTCTCCAGAGCTGCCTCCATTGCCCTGGGGGATCCCAGCTGTGGGACATCACCACTCCCTTGAGGATCTGCCAGGCCTTTACCACCTTCCCAAAGCACAGGGCAGAAAATCAGCACTGCCCCCCAGAATCACCCTTAGGCTTGGAGTGCTGATTTTGGGAGAGGGGTGGCTCTTCCCAGAGCCCACACTGCTGCTCCCAGCAAAGCTGCTGCTGACACAGACACAGCTGAGTGGGACCACAACAAATATTCCAACAAGAAAGAGGCCTCAGCTCCCCTCTCTGGCTGCCCCAGGCTGCTGCAGCTGCCCCTGGCACTTTGCCCTTTGCAGAGCAGGCAGCTCTCCCTGGGGGAGTGTGGATTTTCCCCTCTGCCCCCAGAGCAGCAGGAACCAGCCCTGCTTTGCCACTTTTTCCTCTCCTTACCCTTTTTCTCTGGGGAGCTGCAGTGTTGTGCTCAGCTGAAATTGGATTTGATCAACTGCACCTTCTTTTTGATCAGAATAAGGAAGAAAAATGCTTTAAAAGTGAGCTTTTAATGCTTATCTTCAGATCTCCTTGCTTTCAGGAGGTTCCTTTTCCCAGGGACTTCCAGCTTTCCCTGGGCTTGTCACAATAAGAATGGAATTGTTTGGAATTTTGCTGTTCTCATTCGCTGCAGAGTTCAAAGTGTTCAAATAAACTCACTCCAGCCTGATTTATTTCTGTTTTCACTGCAGTAACACAAGCAGCAATAAACCAATTTATGTATATTTACAATTGTTGTTTTACCCTGAGCACTGTCAATGGCAGCTGTAGAGAAAATGACAAAAAATTCTGCTCTTGGAATGTCAAAGGGTCTAATTTATAAATAACAGTTCTGGAACTCAGCTTTGCTTGCAGGTCTCTTAACATGAGCTTCTTTATAAAGTTATTTTCCTGTTGGATTGCCATGGTCCTTTTAATGCTTTTGGTGCTGTTTTGTGCACGACTCGTCTCCATCTTGCCCTTTGAAAAATGTGCTTTCATTCCTAATTCCTTTTTTCCTCAACTTGAAGACTTAGGAGAATGTTTTAGTGTGAAATAACAGAAATATTGCAGTTATTTCCATTTCCTGTAGGATCTCTACTTTTATAATGAAAATTAAACCCTGTGTGTAAAAGTTTTGTTTAAAATACATGAACTGAAATAGTTGTACAAGAACTTTTTAAATTTATCTAAATGCAGATGATTTTTATCTCTATGTTTTTCAGACTATGAGAAGACAAAGAAATGAAGTTGTCGTGGAGTTGAGAAAGGTGAGGCGACCCAGATTATTCTTTTATTTTATACAATTATTCTCACCAAATGGGATTTTACTTTGTTGTTACTCTGATAAAATGTAAGAGTTTTCAGTAAAGACTCAAAAGTTCTGAAGTTATGGGAGTTCCACAACTTTTGTCCTGAAAACCAGGAGTTTATTTTTAACCTAATTTAGGGATGACTCCTTGCACTTCTAGAGGTTTTTAAAGATTTGGTTTTTCCTTTATAAATCAGCTGTTCCTGCTCATCTGCAGGCAGAAAAATATTTCCTTACAATTAAGTGTGGAAGAGTGTGAAGGTAAAACTGAAATTGTTGGAAAAAAGGAATCACAACTGGAATTATTTTTCATCTGAGCTGAACAGAAAACCTGTGGGAATTGGTGTGTCCTGTTAGAAATGATGAGAAATAAACTGGAATGTTGGTGTGCACGTGAAATGTCCAGCACCAGTTGGATGCAGGATTTTTTAGGAAGAATTCCCAAATTGTGCTTCTCTGGGCAGTGCTTTTCAGCTGGTTTTGGAACATTTCAGTGTCAGTGGTGGTGTGGTTATGATTGTTTGAGACAGAACCCCCCACTCCCCCTAAATCCAAGTTTTAAAGGAATTCCACCATTTTTCTCTTGAAGAACAAAAGAGATGAGCATCTCCTAAAGAGAAGGAATGTTCCCCATGAAGATATCTGTGAGGATTCTGATATTGATGGGGACTTCAGAGTGGTAAGAGTTAACTTGCAATAATTTCTTCTTTTTGCATCCTTAAAAGACATTTGGAATTTCTGACTGCTTCTTGTCTCTGTTTTCCAGCAAAATACTTCTTTGGAGGCAATAGTACAGGTAAAAACTGTTACATTGTTTGAATATTCTTTATGGCAGGATGGCAGATGTGTGAGAAATGTATTTTCTCTTCTTTTAGAATGCTTCAAGTGACAACCAGGGTATTCAGTTAAGTGCTGTGCAGGCAGCAAGGTAAGAACACACTTTCCTCAAATATCCTGATTTTATTTTTATTTTTATTTGATCATGCTCTTCATGTCAGAAAATGTGTTCCAGCTTAACTGAAATGGTATTAATGAAGTGATTTTTAAAAGGAAAATAGAACTTTGAAGAAACCAGAATACACAGACCTTTTAAGTAGTGTGGATTTCCTTTACATGTAAATACCTGCATTTCTTTTGGTGATGCTTCTCACAGAGCAAAATGCACACTTTAAAGGACTGTAAAAGCTTTGGCTTTGAGTGCAGAAAGAGCTGAGTGTCTCCTTTTGTAGGAGTTGGAGCTGAACAACTCTCATCTTTTATCTTCCTGGCTGGTGATAAACTTCCAGAGGGGAGAAAGCATGGAATGAAATGGATAGAATGGCTTTGCTTTAGCAGTGGCTCAATAATTTCACTTTGGGGGGTTATTTTCAATTAAAGAGGAGGAAACAAATCCTGTGGGAGGAGGAGGGAAACCCTTGGGAAGGAATTCCCAGCCCAGCAGGAGCAGTTTGGTCGTTGGGACTCCATTGGAGATCCCAAACTCAACCACAGGGAGCCTTGCCTGCCCAGCTCCAGTGACAGCACTGATCCTTTTTTGAGGGGAAGCTTGGATTGCACAATCCCCTGCTCCTTTCCAGGCAGGATTTGTCAGTAATTTGGGTTTTTGTCCATTTTCCTGCAGGAAGCTGCTGTCCAGTGACCGCAACCCACCCATCGACGACCTAATCAAATCAGGAATATTACCCATCCTAGTGCACTGTCTTGAAAGAGATGACAAGTGAGTACTGCCAAAACTCCAACTGCTGCCCCTGCTGCCCCAGTCCCTGCAGTTCAGCTGTGTGCCCCAGATGTGGGTGCTAACACCGGTGCTTTTTCCTTGTCTGCAGTCCTTCCTTGCAGTTTGAAGCTGCGTGGGCCCTGACGAACATCGCCTCTGGAACCTCGGAGCAAACCCAGGCTGTAGTTCAATCCAGTGAGTCCTGCAGGGGGGATCTGCTGCCACCCACCCCTGGGCTCTGGGTGGGGTCAGCTTGGCAGTCAGGGCCCCAAAGGAGCTGTGCCAGGTGTTCACCTCACACTCCTGGCTTTGCCTTCGTTTCCTCAGGGTTTACACCCGCTTGGGGTTCCTAATGGTGAGCAGCAGCTGGAAACTCAAAATATCTTAGCAGAGTTGATACCTGCTGGCTTCCAGCTTTCAAACTTGGGAAAAAAAACTACAAAAAACTTGGAATCAAACCAAACAAGCCCTCTGAAAAGCTCCCTGTTGTGAAGAGAGGAGAATATTCACAGACCAGAGGGTGCCTGACACCGAACTCTTCCAAAATTAAGTTGAATTACAATTCCTGTCCTTCCTCTGCTGGGGCATGTGAAACGTGGGAAGGAATTGTGGCTGGAATCTGAGCTACCAGGCAAAGCAAACTTTGCTCTGGACTCCAGGCATGTCCTGGAGCAGAGCTTCTGTTGCTAAATCAGAACCAAGTGGGCAGGGCTTTAATTGAGTGGAGAACCAGAGCTTCTTGAAGAATCAGAGATGCAGTGAAATGAGTTTTTCCTAACATTTAAGGAAGAAAAATGCACCAAAATTATGTTGGCTGCAAGATCAGTTGCTTCTGTTTTTGCAAACCTGGTGTTAAGAGCCTGTGAACTTTGATATAATTTGATTTTCACTCTTACAGGATGTACCTTTGGTAATACTTTTATCTTTTTCTCCATCCTCTTCCTTCCCCAGTTGCAACCTTAGTTTTCTTTGGGAAATCCAATGAATAGATAATCTATCCCACCCCTGATGTAGAATACTTTAAATCTAATTTATCAGTTATTTGATCACTTTTTCAGTGATTTCTGTAGGTCTCTATTGCACTCTGTTAGTCAATTTAATAGCTGTGATATATTAAGTTATTATTTATTTCAATTTAAAATGATTTTTTGTAATTTTTCCATAAGAACTTATTAATCTGCTTGCTGGAGATGTTTTTTCTCCTTAAAAACTGTAAATACCTTCATTTAGCAGGGAATAAGAATCCTGCTGATCAGTTGTTTCTCTGGTAAACACATGATTTACATTAAGAAAAAAATCCAACTAAAAATTTCAAATTTCTCTTGAAATTTATGAAATAAATGGGTTCCTTACAGACTGGGCTGTTATGTAAGCAAGCACCTCAGTGCTGGGGGAGAATAAAACAGAATTAATTATGTAAATGTGGATTTCTTTCCTGCCCTCTTCCCACATTCCCTCTCCTTAATTCCCACTCCATTCCTGCTTATTCTCCAGTTGCTTCCTTGGAGTTTGGTCTCTGTTGTTCCTTTGCACTTGGGGCTGCTGCATAACTTAGCAGAGAATTTCTGAATTCAATAAATGGAGCTAAATTTGGACCCTGACAAGCTTCAGTAAACTTGAGGCTTGCAAACAAATTAAATGTCAGGGGTTTAATATTCTCAAGTGCAGGCTCTGTAAGGATGTGCAGCAAAGGAGGAATCATTGCAGTGTTTTATTTCAGTATCACCTGGGAAATGAGTGAAGCTTTCACCAGCTCTTAACAGGAAAATCAAGTCTCATGTGAGAGTTTTTGCTCTTTGGGGATGCATTTTTAACCATTTCCCTGGGTTATTTTTGTACCTTTCAGATGCTGTGCCGCTTTTCCTGAGACTGCTGCATTCACCTCATCAAAATGTCTGTGAGCAAGCAGTGTGGGCTTTAGGAAATATCATAGGTGGGTCTCCCTCCTGCCAGCACCACCCCCTGGGGGCATTTATTTATTAATTTATTATTATTATTATTATTATTATTATTATTATTATTATTATTATTATTATTATTATTAATTTTATTATTATTATTAATTTTATTATTATTATTAATTTTATTATTTTTATTAATTGTATTAATTTTACTATTTATTATTATTTATTATTATTATATTATTATTTATTATTTTATTATTATTTTATTATTTAATTATTGTAACGCCTGCCACCATCAACTTCTGGGCATGTTTTATTATCATTACTCCCTGCCACCACCACCACCCTCTGGGCATGTTTTATTTTATTATTGTTACTCTTTGCCACCACCACCACCCTCTGGGGATGTTTTATTATTGTTTGGAAATTTTGTCAAGGAATTTTCAGGAATATTTTGGGTTCTCACAGTTCTTGGTGGTCTGGTGTTTGTCTGCCACCCCTTTCCCTTACCCAGCACTGTAAATCTGTAAATGATGGTGAAATCTCTAAATGAAGGGATGGATGTTTGCTGGTAAAATCTGAAAATGCTGGGCTGATGGTAAAATCTCTTAAATTTTAACAGAATAGAAATCTGTAAATGCTGGGATATTTTCTGATAAAATCTGTAAATGCTGGGATGGTTTCTGGTAAAATCTCTACATTTTAACAGAATAGAAATCTGTAAATGATGGGATAGATGTTTGCTGTTAAAATCTGTAAGCAATGGGATATTTTCTGTTAAAATCTGTAACTGCTGGGATGGTTTCTAGTAAAATCTCTAAATTTTAACAGAATAGAAATCTGTAAATGATGGGATAGATATTTTCTGTTAAAATCTGTAAATGCAGGGACGTTTTCTGGTAAAATCTCTGAATTTTAACAGAATAGAAATCTGTAAATGATGGGATAGGTGCTTGCTGATAAAATCTGTAAATGCTGAGATATTTTCTGTTAAAATCTGTAAATGCTGGGATGGTTTCTGGTAAAATCTCTAAATTTTAACAGAGTACAAATCTGTAAAAAAGACAGATGCTTGCTGTTAAAATCTTAAGCAATGGGATGGATGTTTGCTGTTAAAATCTGTAAATGCTGGGATGGTTTCTGGTAAAATCTGTAAATGCTGGGATGGTTTCTGGTAAAATCTGTAAATGCTGGGATGGTTTCTGGTAAAATCTGTAAATGCTGGGATGGTTTCTGGTAAAATCTCCTAATTTTAACAGAGTACAAATCTGTAAACAAGATAGATGTTTGCTGATAAATTCTGTAAATGCTGGGATGTTTTCTGTTAAAATCTGTAAATGCTGGGATGGTTTTTGGTAAAATCTCTGAATTTTAACAGAATAGAAATCTGTAAATGCTGGGATATTTTCTGATAAAATCTGTAAATGCTGGGATGGTTTCTGGTAAAATCTCTGAATTTTAACAGAGTACAAATCTGTAAACAAGCTAGATGCTTGCTGTTAAAATCCTAAGCAGTGGGATGGATGTTTGCTGTTAAAATCTGCATCTGCTGGGATGGTTTGTGTTCCAAGCCCTGCTTGTGCCCCACAGGTGACGGACCCCAGTGTAGAGATTACGTCATTAGCCTTGGAGTAGTGAAGCCGCTGCTGTCCTTCATCAGCCCCTCCATCCCCATCACCTTCCTCAGGAACGTCACCTGGGTGATGGTGAACCTGTGCCGCCACAAGGACCCCCCTCCGCCCATGGAGACCATCCAGGAGGTGCTGCAGGGCGGGAGGGCTCTGCAGGGGCTGGCCTGGGCTTGCTCTGCCTCCAGGCTAACCCTGGGTGTTTGTTTCCCCCTCAGATCCTGCCAGCGCTCTGTGTTCTGATTCACCACACGGATGTAAATGTGAGTGACCCCTCCCAGAGCCACTTGCAGCTTCTGCTCTGGGTTTGCAGCTGAAATGTAAAATCAAGGGGAAATCTGGGGTGTTCCCTTTGCTGGGACAAGCTGCTGTGGATATCTGTTAACTGCTTCTTTTGAAATACTGATGTTATTTTTAAATAGTGATTTTTCCCCTAGTATTCCTGTCTTTGCAAGTGTTTATTTGCATGTACTTTCCCTGCACTTATGACTGAAACTGCTTTCTATTTTTATTTCTGTGAGCATTCATTCACAAAGAAATACAGAATTTTTTTTTGCCTAGAACTTTAATTTGTAATGAAAATCAGTGTGAATGAAAGAAAAACCAGTGTCTGCTGCACATGTCAAATGTCAGGGTTAGCTGTAACTTCTGAGGTTAAATTTCATTAAATATGACAATTTCATTAAATATGAAATTGTCATTTAAAAGTGAAGTAAATGAGCAAAACTTCATTGAAATTATGGAATGAGTCAGCTTTTTGTCTGAACATAAATCAGAATTTAAGATTAACTCTTTGCTTCATAAAGAAGTTGTAGCTGAGTTAATGGCATCAGTGCTCTGCAAAAAATATGTCTGTATTAACTTTACAATTCCTGTAGTAATTGTGTGATTTAATTTCTTGTCTCTAAGGAGGGGAAATTAAATTTATTAGAATTTTAGAAATTCCTGTATTGGTGAGCCATTCACGAACTGTCATCTGGAGCAGCACTCACTCAATATTTTTGCCAGCTGTCATTTGAAACATTGACATTTCCTGCTGCTGAGACTGGCTTTGCTGCATGTGAATGCTCCCAGATATTAACTCAGATAATTGTCAGTGCACCCAACCGTGCCTGGTTTGGCTCGGTGTGTGTGCTGCTGCCAGAGCTGCTGTTGTGTCCTGGCAGATCCTGGTGGACACAGTCTGGGCACTGTCCTATCTGACGGACGCTGGCAACGAGCAGATCCAGATGGTGATAGACTCTGGCATTGTCCCTCACCTGGTTCCTCTCCTCAGCCACCAGGAAGTCAAAGTCCAGGTGAGTTTGGCTCGCGCAGAGCAGGTGACCCCAAAATGTCAGAGAACCCTTCCTTTCTAGAACTCACATTGAAATGTAATAAATATTTTTCCCTGTGTGCTGCAGCATTAGCATATGAACCCTTTCTATCTGCTGCAGAGGGTGTTTAGAGGGGAAATGTTTTGGTTTTGGTTTTGTTTCCAGACGGCTGCGCTGAGGGCTGTGGGGAACATCGTCACTGGCACCGATGAGCAGACACAGGTGGTTCTCAACTGTGAGGCTCTCTCACATTTCCCAGCACTTCTGACACATCCCAAAGAAAAAATTAATAAGGTGAGCAACACCAGAGGTTTGTACCTGATGGAGAAATTTTACATTTGGCTGAGCTGGGCTTCCACATTGCATAGTGCCATAAAGATGTGAGTAATGGACTCCTTCCACCAGTTTGTGGCAAATGTCAGCAAATACTGATTTTTTTGTTTCTGGAAATGAATATCCGTAGGGAAGGAATTGAATGAATGTCCATAGGGAAGGACAGGAATGTCAGTGTTTGTAGGAAATCAAAGCTTTCTCTTGTCAGTCTGCCCGTTGACTTGTGTAGGAGCTCTCAGTACCTGGAGTGTCCCCTTAAGGCTTGCCCTGGCTCTCTCAGAGGTGATGACACAGAGACAGTTGGGTGTGTGTGGGTGATGGGTGTGTGTGGGAAGGGTGGGGGCTGTGTGTGCTGTGTGGGGGCTCTCGTGGGGGCACTGATGGCAGTGCTGAGCCAGGAGTGCATCTGAGGCGTGTTGGGCACCGCGGGCCCCTCTGCAACACTGCCTGTGATTAAAGGCCCAGGAAAGCCCACCAGGAGAGCCCCAGGCAGCCCAAATGTCTCCAGGGTCACCAGTGATCCTGTGCTCTGATCTCAGAGAGCCAGGGCTGAGCACTGCTGAAGCTTCTTTGGAAACTCTCAGCTCAAAAGTTCTTACTCAGGGAGGCTGAGAAGGGAATTGAATGGTGGAGGATTTCTAGGAAGGGAGAAATCTATCAGCTGTGGGATTTTAAAAGGTTGCTACTCTGAATATACTTAAAATTGTATTTAAAGCTGTTACTTGTTGATTAAAGTTGAGATTCCCACTGTAAAAGGGGGGTGAGGGCTGGGAGTTTAACTCAGGGAGGGGCTGCTGGGGAAGGGATCTGTTCTTGCTTTGCCTGGCAGGAGAGTCCTTGTGGACAGAATGAGCATAAAGGGTCACAAACTTCAGAGCATTGTTAAAAATCAAGAGTTGAATTCATAGTGCTGCATTCTCCTGAAGCTCAGGAGGGTCAGTGGGAAGGAGGTCAAGAACTGTCATGTGTGGAGTGAGGATTCTGTCACTGAGAGCTGCTCATTGCAGTGCTGGGAGCAATCAGAAGGGCTCATTTGGCATTTCCTGTCTCCAAATAATTTCTCCTTTTAATTTGAAGTATTTGGTTGAAGCTGGTAACAGCCTGAGGAGTCTTGTGGAGCCTCCTGAGGTGAGATTGTCCCTTTGGTTTGTCTCAGCAAGAATTCAGCTCTGCCCAGTCAAGCTGATCAATGCTTGGTTGTGTTCAAGGTTGGCCAGTTGCAGTGGACATAAAGGATGGAGAATCCTTCTGTGAGTTAATTCCTGGTGTTTTATTTTGCAGGAAGCAGTGTGGTTCCTATCTAACATCACTGCAGGAAACCAGCAGCAAGTTCAGGCAGTAATAGATGCAAACCTTGTTCCAATGATAATCCATCTTCTAGATAAGGTCAGATCCCAAGCATTGGTGCTTCAAATCCTGCTTTGCTTTCCAGCTCCTGGTGTCTTCTAAAAAGTGATTTCCCAAACCACTCTGTGCTGCCAAGGATCTGCTGTGGCAGAGGGAAGGAACAGCAAAAGCATCTGGGAATTCCTTAAGGGAAACGACAAATAACCCAGAGCTGCTCACAAATAGCTCTGTAAATGCCAATTTATTGATCTGGGAGAAAAGATTGAAGACTTTTCCATGTAACCCCAGCCCTGAGGTGCTGCAGCGTGCAGGGCCTTATCAGAGCTGCCATGGGCTCAGCTGCAGATGTGCCAGCTGCTGATAAGGGCTGCAGAGTGCAGGGCTGCAGCTCCTCTTTGCCTTGCTGTAAACAACCTTCCCTCCCTTTTCCCCTTCCCTTTTCCCCTTCCCTTTTCCCCTTCCCTTTTCCCCTTCCCTTTTCCCCTTCCCTTTTCCCCTTCCCTTTTCCCCTTCCCTTTTCCCCTTCCCTTTTCCCCTTCCCTTTTCCCCTTCCCTTTTCCCCTTCCCTTTTCCCCTTCCCTTTTCCCCTTCCCTTTTCCCCTTCCCTTTTCCCCTTCCCTTTTCCCCTTCCCTTTTCCCCTTCCCCTTTTCCCCTTCCCCTTTTCCCCTTCCCCTTTTCCCCTTCCCCTTTTCCCCTTCCCCTTTTCCCCTTCCCCTTTTCCCCTTCCCCTTTTCCCCTTCCCCTTTTCCCCTTCCCCTTTTCCCCTTCCCCTTTTCCCCTTCCCCTTTTCCCCTTCCCCTTTTCCCCTTCCCCTTTTCCCCTTCCCCTTTTCCCCTTCCCCTTTTCCCCTTCCCCTTTTCCCCTTCCCCTTTTCCCCTTCCCCTTTTCCCCTTCCCCTTTTCCCCTTCCCCTTTTCCCCTTCCCCTTTTCCCCTTCCCCTTTTCCCCTTCCCCTTTTCCCCTTCCCCTTTTCCCCTTCCCCTTTTCCCCTTCCCCTTTTCCCCTTCCCCTTTTCCCCTTCCCCTTTTCCCCTTCCCCTTTTCCCCTTCCCCTTTTCCCCTTCCCCTTTTCCCCTTCCCCTTTTCCCCTTCCCCTTTTCCCCTTCCCCTTTTCCCCTTCCCCTTTTCCCCTTCCCCTTTTCCCCTTCCCCTTTTCCCCTTCCCCTTTTCCCCTTCCCCTTTTCCCCTTCCCCTTTTCCCCTTCCCCTTTTCCCCTTCCCCTTTTCCCCTTCCCCTTTTCCCCTTCCCTTTTCCCCTTCCCTTTTCCCCTTCCCTTTTCCCCTTCCCTTTTCCCCTTCCCTTTTCCCCTTCCCTTTTCCCCTTCCCTCCCTTTTCCCCTTCCCTTTTCCCCTTCCCTTTCCCCTTTCCCCTGGCTGTAGGAGGGATGGACACACAGATACTCAGGACAGGATTTATTTGTTACCTCTCATGGAGCTGCTACAGTGACTCCTTGCAGAGGGGACTGTAACAAATGCAGATTTGTGGGAATCCTGCCTGACACAAACCCTACAATGGCTGTTGTGTCTCTGCTTGTGCTTCCAGGGGGATTTTGGGACTCAGAAAGAAGCTGCTTGGGCAATAAGCAACTTAACAATCAGTGGGAGAAAAGACCAGGTGAGTGCAGCTTTGGGAAACTTCATTTCCTGTGCTGGGGTTGTGGATGTCCCTGTTCCCTCTCTGTTCAGGGCTTTCCCTTCTCCTCATGGGATTTAAGAGTGACCTCCCCTTGTGCTGGGGTGGCCTGGGGTCAGAGCATCCCTGATGATTTCAGTCAGGCTCTGATGGGATTCTCAGGCATTCCACATTCCTTTGTACCTTTTCCCCACCACCACAAGGATGTGACCATTAAAAGGACAGTAACCCATGAGTAGGGGATGCTCCAGTCCCTTGTAGGCCCAGAGTAGGAGATTTGTGGCAGGGTTGGGGTGGTGCTGTCACTCTTCAGAGGTGAGGTTCAAACTCCTTACCTGACACTGACACATTCACAGTATTTGCTCCTGGGGTGTTGTAAATCTCCAATTATTTGCAGTTTAGCCCCCAAATGTTTCCCAGGAGGGGTTCCTGGGGTGGCCACTGCAGGTGCTCTGGGCTGGGTGGCTCTGACTCCTTGGGTTTGCCTGTGCTGCTGCCACGTTCCTGCTGTAACTCTTGGCTTTCCCCCCTCAGGTGGCTTACTTAATTCAACAAAATGTAATTCCTCCCTTCTGCAACTTGCTGACAGTAAAAGATGCACAAGTTGTGCAGGTGGTTCTGGATGGACTAAGTAATATATTAAAAATGGCTGAAGAGGAAGCAGAAACCATAGCCAACCTTATAGAAGAGTGTGGAGGTAGGAGGAGCAAGGGGTTCATGACTTCTCCAGGGGTTGCTGCTTTGGCATCCTGCTGGTGCTGGGTTTATTGCTGGCACAGATATTTTAAGCAAACCTGGTTTAAAGCACCCTTTTCGTGCCTATCAGGTGAATATCCACAGCTTTTCCTAAATTCATGATCAAATGAAATGTGGAGGAGCAGGATAATGGCAGTAAAGTTCATGAGGTGCTGATTTTGTAACAGTCTGCATATTAGACAAATTAGTCTAATTAACAGGAACTAAATTAGTCATTGTGGGGGTGAGGTGCTTAACTTAATCATGCACAAGTCATGTCCAGGTGAACTTGGAATAAATAATTCTACATACAGTGGTTGTGAAAATGTAATAACTTCAATTTCCTCATGGTTTTGAGACTTTCTCCATATTCTGTGTGGTTTAAGTTGACTGAAACTTTTCAGGGATGCAAGAACAGTGATATTAAACTTGGACACAGGTGGAAAACTGTGGGATTTGTTAACATGGAGTAGAATAATCCTTAAAATACCAAATCTATGTACTGAACTTCAGTGTTTATATGTATAAAATATATCTAAATATGCCAGGTGGGTGTAACAGCACTTTATTCATAACCAGATCATTCATAACTATTCCCAGTGTACTTTTTAATTTCTTTGTTGGAAGTTGTTTGGCCTGAATTTGCTGTTCTGAGGTCTCTTGTGTGTTGGTTGCAGGCCTGGAGAAAATTGAACAGCTACAAAACCATGAAAATGAAGACATCTACAAACTGGCTTATGAGATCATTGACCAGTTCTTCTCCTCAGATGATGTGAGTGTGCAGCTCCTGCAGGGTGCTCGTGCTTTTCCTTTCCACATCTGCTGCAGGCAGAGGCAGCAGCCCCAGGGCTGGGCTCAGGGGACCTGGAGCCCTTGTGTGAACCTCCTGCACCTCCTGCCATTGCTGCTGAGGAGGCATCTAAAGGAGATCTGATGCCTAATTTAAGGCTCATCTCTAGGGATTAAAATCCCAGGCTGTGAATAGTTCCTGAGCTCTCAGCTTGACACTTCCCAGTTGATGCAGCTCCCTGCTGCCTCCAGGGCTGAGGCTGCTGCCTAAGAGCCAGAGCTGGAATATTTGAGTAATGCCAGGGGTGGAATGTGCTGATCAGGAGCCTTGTTCCCGTTTCAGAATGGACCATAAATCCAAGGCAGGGTTGATTTGTGTGCATTCCCAGTCAGGAGGTTCAAGGCAGAGGGCAAGGGCAGCCCTGGCAGTCTGTGCCATGCAGGGAGGGTTTCCTGCTGCCTTGAACCCTGCAGAAATGGCCAGAAATGGGCTCAGCTGCATTCATGGCCCCTTTGCACTTGGAAGGGATTTTTGTGCTGCATTTCACTTTGATGTGAGCTGTAAGAGCCAAGTCTTGTTTAGCAACTCAACTTTGGCATTTACAGCTGGACTTGGAATTTAATCCAACGTCAGTTTGGGCTTAGTCCTTCCTTGGCTTAGTGGTGCTGGTCTTCTCCTAAGAACTTGAGACAGTTTCTGATACTGCCAGAAGGTTTTCCAGGAGAGAAAATGGTATCAACAAGAGGCTTTGGGGTGCCATGTGGCACTCCCTGACCAATACAAGCTAAAACCTTTGGGTTTAAATCACTTCATTTTAGTGCTCTCACTCAGTGAGGGGAGGGATGGCAGGGCTGGATGCAGGGAGGTGAGGAGGGAGCTGCTTTGGGATTGTCCAGCTCCTGTGTGGGGAGGTTCTGTTATGTCCCTGCTCACAATGTCCCCGTTGCATTCCAGATTGATGAAGATCCAAGCCTTGTTCCAGAAGCGATCCAAGGCGGAACATTTGGTTTCAATTCATCTGCCAATGTACCAGCAGAAGGGTTCCAGTTTTAGAGTGGTATTTTGGAAGTTTAGGTACAATGCAGCACTGAATAAAAAAAAAAAAAAGGTTTGATCCATCAATCTTGGCTCATGGGATCCGCTGCTGCATTAAATCGGGAAAGTAAATGTGAAGATTTCATTTGGAATCACAGAAAAGCCCAAATGAAGTCAAGATGGCGAGTGGGTGCGAGTGAGAATGAGTGGCAAAATGTAATGACAAACTTCACACTGAATGCTTCTTTAGATTGTTCAAAGCAAAAGGGCTCCAGGTCACAGATCTCCAGTGCCTGAGAAGGAACAGCGGCCTCCCGAGCAGCGGGGCCGCGTTCTCTCATCATCAGCCTCGTCAGCATCGGAGCCGGGGTGCGCAGAGCGCAGGGAGAGCAGCGCAGGCCTTGCTCTGCAGCCCCGTGTGGATGGAATGGCAGCGTGGGTGAGTGTCTGCAGCCCTGGCCCGGCGGCAGAGGCGTGCCTGTGATGTGTCTGTGAGCGTGCGAGCTTGAGTCGCCTCCAGGGGCTGAGAAACCTGAGATCATCCAATGAGTTCACAAGTGTCGACTTACACTGGACACACCGAGACCGGTTTAGCAGCAGACTCTGGTTTACTCCTGCAGCCTGTGTTTTCCTCTATTTTTTTGTTTTGTTTTGTTTTATTTTAATTTTTTTTCCCCTCTTCTTTTTTTTTTTTTCTTTCAGTTCTTTTTAATTTCTTTTTTCCTGTTACAGCTTCTTAGTTGTTTGTAAAGTCAGAATTTCAGGAAGGCTTCCCTGTGCATTTGCACCAGATGAATGTTTGATGTTATGAAAAGCTTTTCCATATCATCAAAACTAATTTGTAGATTTTTGCATGGAAAAAAAACCAAACAAAAAAAAAAAAGAAAATCATCCATTTCCCTTCAAACTAGACTGTGTTGCAGTACACAAGTTGCCATAATAGTAGAAAGCAGTAAAAATGTGGTAATAAAAGCTCATCCTTTTCATTTTCAAAGATAACACGAAGACCTTTGCATGTGGTAATCTCCAGCATAGTTCATTTTTAGATTTCGTTGAGTCCTGTAACCAAAATGTTTCTGTTGTGGTAGGATACCGTGCTGTGTTTCAATGTTACTTGTTTTCAAACTTTGTTTTCTATGAAAATGATATGGAAACGTCTAAAAATGAAATTTGGTGCATATGTACTGCTGAATAAAGAGCGAAAAAAAGAGGTGTGAATAGATGTACAAATCAAGTCATGGTTTGAACACCTTTAATATGCCTAATCCAATTGTTTTAGACTCTTTTTATCTTAGATGTAGGCAGCCATGAACAATCTATTTTGAGCCACTTTAGAGAGAAAAAAAAAAACAAAAAAACTTTGTATTTTTAAAACTTGCACAAAAAGGCTGCAAGTGTTTTTATAATTGGAGGAATGCCTCAGTTTTGAGGTCGTGCACACTAAATTCAAGGTGATGTTACAAATTTGTACAAACTGAACTCTTGATAAGGTGGCTCATTGTAGGAAATGCTGTGCCTTCCCCTTTGAGCACAAGTGTTGCATGAACAACAGTTTGCTATAATAAAACATCCCAGGTTAGCCACCATTAGCATCTATATCTACCTTGTGTTTTCAAATCAGCTGGTAATTCTGAAACACTGTAGAATGGATAAAGATTATTTTGTGATCATAACTCTTTGTTGGACTAGAGTATTTTTGCAGCATTCCTTGTCATCAGAAACATGGTTAAAAGTTTAAAACTAGAAGCAGCGGAAATCTAGCTTGTGAATTTATCCAAGTAGAGTGCAGGCTAGGCTGTCTTGGGGAAATAAACATTAAAACTTGCAACCCTGCTGCTCTGCCTCTTCCTTTATAGAATATTCACATTTTTCAGCACAAAACACAGAGATTCTGTGAAGAAAGTGACTTTTAAAGGCTCTGGGTTGAGGTTTTTACCTGGTAAATGTTTGCCTGTTGCAGGTTGGAAGCACGGAGTTATTTTGCTGTAAATGTTAAAAAAATAACAGTTTTATTTCAGTTTTAGTTAGCTCTGTATATTCACTGAGTAAATCATGGAATGTTTTCATGGAAAACGTAGGGAACGCATGGAGGAGGGAAATGAAATGCTTTTTATGGAAGTTGCAATGTTCCAAGGAAAATTCTGACCAGTAAATGATCATTTTCACCCTCAGACACCTTCGTGAGGGATGTTCCACAGAAAATGGAAAAAATTGTTCTCCAAACCTTTCTTGTTGGTAGGAAGAGAACAGATCTGTTTTTCTAAAATATCCCCAAAGCTCTGCATTTAATGCCAAAAAATTCCTTTTGGGCACTTCCTGGGTGTAAAGTAACTCCAGAAAATGCCCTGGAGCTGGCGCTGCTCCAGCTTTTTCCCTTTTTTGGTGGATTTGGGGCTTCTGGGTGAGTTTTTAACGAGGAAATTCTCTTCCCCTGCTTCACAGCAGCTCCTGTCACCGTTATTGCCCCACAATAGGGGAATGTGAAATATTCCCGAATATCCACAGGGTGGCACCAGCGGAGCTCCGGGAGCCGCTCTGGGCGCTGCCTTTTTCCCCAAATTTGCATTTTGAGGCGATGCCGCTGATTCCATTGTGGGGGAAAGGGGGATTTGTTGGGCAATCTCGGGACACAAACAAGAACTAATTTGGGAATTGCCTCTGATCACTGAGTTTGGGTGTTGTATCCACATTTATATGTTCTATATATAAGAAATATCCTGAATTTTGGAATAGAAAATCATCTTTTCATTCAAGTTTAGGATAGCAAATAGAAAAAGATTTACAATATTAAAAGGACAAAAATGAATCCACAAATCAGCTGTGCCAGGTAGGATTTTTTATTCTAAGGAAATAAAGGAATAATAGGAAAATAGGAAATATGAATAAAGGAAAATAAGGAATTTTTATTTTAAGGAAACAAAAATCAATTGGCTACCCTGGAATTTTAGGATCTGAGAAGAAGAATAAGCTTATAAGAAGAATAAGAGAGGAGGAAAGGGGTTTCCTGAGAGAAGCTGCTCCTTCCTCTGCTGGAAGTGGAATTATCCCTGGTTCTTTTCAGCATTCCCTGGACAGAGCTCATCCCATCTTCCTTCCAGTAAGTTGGGAATTTTCTGCTTTGGGAGTGGGACAGGCTGGTCAAAATCCTCATTTCTGCCCAGAACAATCAGATAATGACAAATTAAAAGGATTTCAAGGCGAGTGAAACCCTGGCAGAGTCACTCCACAACTTGAGGATGGCTGCAGATTCAAAGTCAGACTTTTTGCCACTTTTAGCCATAAATGTTTCCTCAGCTCTGCGTGTCACCAAGCTCTGGCAGGGGAGCTGCTCCTGGGGCTGGAAGCAATTAGAGGAATTCTGCATCTGGATCAAATATTGGCAGAGGAAACTTAGTAGCTGCAAACGTGTCAAGTTTACAAACTCCTCGGGGGGAATTGTAGCTACTGCTCCAGTGAAACGGGGGGCACAGAAAGCCCTGGGAAATCCATGGTGCTGCATTGTCCACGGAAAGTGGCTGGAACCTTCATTTTCATCCAATAATTCCCATTTTTGCCAGTGAATCCATTGTAAATCCTGTATTTACCCTGCTGCTTTAGTGTGCCTCAGAGCTGAGGAAGACTTTTCCTTAAGTTGTCATTAAAATGTCAATACTTTCAATTTTAAATTTCTATAAAGCACTAAAAGCTGCTCTTACTAGAAAAGGCCCAATTTTGGGAAACTTTACATGCCAATTATTGGTAAATGTGTTGCAGGAGTTTTGTAATTTGCTGGAAAGGTGGGTGAGGGTCAGAGCTCCTCTCAGCAGTACAGACCATGGGTTTGAGCTCTGATTGAATTCCTGGAGGGGCAGTTTGCACTTGAAATGCTGCTGCTGCTTCTTGAATCCTGAATTTAGGTACATCCAAGAGATGAAAACCAACAGATGCTCTAACCCTTGCTATTGTGAATTATTGTCAAAAGCTCCCTTATTTTCTGCTCCTGTAGTTTTCCCCTTAAGGTTTTCCTGATGTGTTGGGTAATTTGTGATTAGAGCTTGAGGGTTTTTATTATTTGAGACATAAATCTTGCTGTTTCCCAGATATTTGTACAATATTCTCTACACAGTAGTTTTAAGACATGATTAAGTAAGTTTGGAATGATGGTGCATTATTATTTACATCACAACATTAAGTGAGTTTTATTTCTCTTTCAAATGTACTTTGTAACAGCTGAGAGTAACTTCAGTGAACTGTAAATGAATAGAGAATAATGTGGAATATGAGAAAAGCCTTCACTGGGTGCTTCTCTGGGCCTGCCCACCCTCCCAGGGCAGAATTCCTTCCCAAAATCCCACCCAGCCCTGCCCTGTGTCCTAAAACCCCCTCAGGTGTCTTCGGCAGCCAAGGCAGATGAATGAGCTTCAAAGGAAAGACCAAACAATTTCAATTTCCGTGCTCAGCAGCTGGCGCAAGTCGCGGTTCCGTTTTCCACCTTCAGGGTGAATTTCTCCGCGGGTTGTGGAGAGGGAAGAGGTTGAGGTGCCGGACACGGAGCGGGGATGAACGCGCGGCTCCGGCTCCGCGTCCCTCCTGCCCCGGAGCGGGGTCAGCTCCGCTGCTCCACCCCCTCCGTGTCCCTCCTGCCCCGGAGCGGGGTCGGCTCCGCTGCTCCACCCCCTCCGTGTCCCTCCTGCCCCGGAGCGGGGTCGGCTCCGCTGTTCCATCCCCTCCTGCCCCGGAGCGGGGTCGGCTCCGCTCTTCCATCCCCTGAGCCCCGGAGCGGGGTCAGCTCCGCTCTTCCATCCCCTCCGTGTCCCTCCTGCCCCGGAGCGGGGTCGGCTCCGCTCTTCCATCCCCTCAGCCCCGCAGCGATTCCTGCCGCTGGCCCGCGGGACCCTCCCCGCTGAGCTGCGCCATGGCAGCGCCACAAGCCGCGCTCCTGCGGGCCGAGGGAGGGACCCTGCGGGTCAGGCCGTGCCCTCCCTCCGTCCCTTCCCTCAGCTCCGTCGCTGCTCTCCCTCCCTCCCCTCCCTCAGCTCCGCCCGTTCCCGCCCCCGCTCCCGCCATTGCCGTTTGAAGGCCGCGGCCGTTACCGAGCGAGGCAGCGAGAGCGGCTCCATCGCCGAGCAGAGGAGCCCGGAGTGGCTCTATCGTGGAGAGGAGGGGCACGGAGCGGCTCCATCGCCGAGCAGAGGAGCCCGGAGCGGCTCCATCGCCCAACGGAGCTCCCCGGGAGCGGCTCCATCCCCGAGCAGAGGAGCCCGGAGCGGCTCCATCGCCGAGCAGAGGAGCCCGGAGTCGCTCTATCGTGGAGAGGAGGGGCACGGAGCAGCTCCATCGCCGAGCAGAGGAGCCCGGAGCGGCTCTATCGTGGAGAGGAGGGGCACGGAGCGGCTCCATCGCCTGGCGGAGCTCCCGGGAGGGCCCAGGCTGGTGCTGAGGGTCCCGGCCCGGTGAGCGCCGCCCTCCCGGGACACCGCGGGGTCGGGGCCGCTTTTCTCCTATTTCAGCTCCTTGCTGTCGCTGTGACTCGCAGGGTTCGAGTCTGGATCCCTTTCCCCGTGACTCGCAGGGGGCTTTGCCCTTGGAATGGGCTGTCACAGCCACTTTCCAATGCCACATTCACCTTTTGAATTCCTCACAGGAGAATGGGGTGGGATTGTGCTATCAGCAGTTATTTATCCACTTACACACTGATGGCTGCTGTGGCAGATAAAGCCAGCATTTCCCAGCTTCCTGCTGCTTTTTTTCCCTGGAAAACTTGTTTGTTCTCTGCTGAACTCTGCGGTGTCTTCTGTGTCCTTCCTGTTGTGTTCCCAGTCTGTTTCCCGTCTGTTCAATCCAGCCTGCAGGTGGAAATGGATCAGTCAATGAACATTTCCTCCGTGCTGCTGCCACTTTCCACCTTTTACCTTGTGCTGCAGCATTTTAAGGAACTTGGTGGTACCCTGGAGCACAAGAAAGAACTCAACAGCCGCATTTCAGAGAAATACGATCCCCTCGTGGAGGAGGTGGAAAAACTGAAGCTGGAAGAGAGCGAGAGCTCAAGGAGCTGCACTCAGCTTTCAGGAGGAGGAGTCCCTGCTGCTTTTCCTGGAGAAGATGAAGGAGCTCAGCTGTGGCTGCACCTGAACCTGTGCAGATCCATGCTGGGATGCAGAAGGTGCTGCAGGAGACGGGGTCTGCAGCTGAGATCAGGCAGGTGCACAGGAGCCTCAGCCCAAGGCTGCACCTGGCTCACAAATTCAAACAGCAGCATCTGCACTCTGGGCTGCTGAGCCACAGGCTCCTCTGCTGATCCTGATTTCATTTGTGTCCTTGTGGCACGAGCAGCTCTCAGCTGGCACCATCCCAGCTGCTCGGGCACATCCCTGCAGTTCCTGCTGTGCATTTGTCAGGATTCCTGCACCCCCCTGCAGGCCAGAGTGCAGGAGCTGTGCCACTCCTCTGGCCCACCCCTAAAGCTGTGCAGGACAATCCTTCCTGACCACTTCAGCTAGATTGAAAACCTCACACAGCAATCCAGCATGCTTTTCAATTTTTACTTAAAAGATAGATTGTTCAAGCTCTGCACTTGTTCTGTTTCTGTACCCTTCCTTTTCTGTATTGTATGGATTTCCTCTGTACTCAAGTCCTGATCCACTTCAGGTGAGGAGAGGTGAGCTTTGCCTTGATCCACAGCTGGGAATTCACAGTTAACATCCTCCTGGAATTCCCTGCCAGAGATCAGGGACACTGCTGAGCTTCCCCTGCTGCAATTCTCTGCCCAAGTTCAGGTGCATTTCTGAGCTTCTCCCATAACTCTTGGCAGTTTTGCATTAGAGTAAATTACACTGATTCCTTAAATTGCTGTGTCTTTGGTGCTGCCCCTGCCCAACCTGATGCATTCTCTCTTTTCATCAATTTACATCTCCCTTTCCTCAATTTTTACATGACATTCAAGAACTGCAATTTATCGATGCTGGGTTTATATGAACAAGATCAAATTTTAAAATATTTATTTAGAATTTATAAAACCAAGTCTATGATACAAAATGAGATCAGACAAAAACAAACAGCAGCCATGGGGCTGGAAGTTGCTTCCTTCCTATCTCTCAGCTACATTGCATGCAGGGAGACCAAGTTCCTCCAGTCCTTTCACAGCCAGGATTTTGGGGTTGGTGGCCACGCTTTTGGTGGTGTTCTGGGTTTTATAGATCCCAATTAATCTGTCTGCAATCTCAAACATGTTGTTGCGCAGGCTGATGATGATGAACTGGGCGTTTTTGGTTTGCTCCTGGAACAGAAGGGATTGGTGTTAGTGCCCAGCATTCCCAAAATCCCCTCTGTGCCACACAAAGCCACGTTTAAAACTGCAGCTGCAGGCAGGAACTCCCAAGTGCTTCCCTAATGTGAAGTAGCTGCCCCTAATCTTTCTCACTTTATAATAACTCTGAATGTTTAATTACCTGAACTGGAGCTGTGTAAGGGGTTTGCAGAAGTTTGAAAGGCATGGAAAAAAGTAATAGCTGCTAATTAAGATATAGATCAAAGACACTGATGGGAATGACATGGAAGTGTAAATCCAAGGGACCTTGGATCCATGGAAACATCAGTACCAGCTACAGTTGTGTACTCTGCCAGCAGCTGATGGTTTGGGGCAGGTCTGTGTGTTCCAGGGGGAGCAGTACAAGTGCAGCAGCCCAGAGCTTTAACTGCCTGTGGCTGTGTGGCCACTGTGTCCCTCTGGAGGAGGAGGCACTGCCAGGGAGCTGGGCCACGAGCACTCACGTAGATGTAAAAGGCCACGATGGAGACGTTCTTGAAGTCCAGGGCGGCGTCGATCTCGTCCATGAAGTAGAGGGGGGTGGGTTTGTAGTGGTGCAGGGCAAACACCAGGGCCAGCGAGCTCAGGGTCTTCTCTCCTCCTGACAGGTTGAAGATTTTCTTCCAGCTTTTCTTGGGGGGCCGGACACTGCAAGAGAGCAAGATTGGGGCTGTCAGGAATGCTGCTCCTGCCCCAGCTCATGGACTGATCCTGGGAGCATTCCTGCATCATTCCCTAGGCAGAATGAAGTGCCCTGGGAATTATTAAGTGCTGGGAAATGAGTTCAAAGCTTTCCAACTGCTTTAGCTCCTGATTTCTCCAGGAGAAAGAAATGAATCTGAGAGCTAAAAACTTGTGCTTTCTGTCATTATTTGCCCACACTGAGCCCTTCTTGCTTCACTGATGATCAGTGAGCATTTACTTTACAAACAGGTTGAAAAAAGGACTATGATGATTAAAAACTAATGGCATATAAAGTATTTTGAACACCTGAACATGATTCCCTCTGAGAAGGGATCCAGACTGTCCACGAGCTCCAGCTCAGCATCCCCTCCCAGCGTGAGCATCTGGTAGTTCTCCTTCAGCTTGTTGGTGATGACATTAAATCCTGCCATGAATTCATTCAGCCTCTGTTTCCTGAGCTGCTCAAAGGCCTCTCTGAATTTGTCCCTCTCACTGGTGATGTTGTCCAGTTCCTCCACGTGCTTCAGGTACAGCTCTTCCTGCAGGGGAGAACAACCAAACCCAAGGGCACTGAGAGCAGCTGAATTTAAACCTGAACACTTTCCCTTCCATTTGAACACTCCTTCTCCCCAGCCTGGCTAACAGCCCTGAAACAAAGCCCCCAAACTGTCTCTCTTTTCCCATCTCTGCTGCTGAGGGAAAACAAAAAACCAAACCCGTGTCAAAATAAAAAATACTTCATCTATTGAATGGTTCACTATTACTGATGTGAGGAGGGAAAAATCCAGGTACTGTGTGTCTGTCTTGGCAGGGAAGACTCGACTCTGTTAAATAAACATTCCCAGGAGAATCATGGAATTACTGAGGTTGGAAAAGACTTCAAGATCACCCAGGAAGTCGTTGTCACCCGACACTGATGGTGCGGGAAACAAAAAGAAGCTCTGGAAACACCTTTCCCTTGGCTAAGGACGAGCTGCTAACAACAGAGCAGCACATTCCAGGTTTCCCGCAGGAGGAAGGGCGGGATCAGGGCCGTGCCCGGGCCGTACCTTGCTGCGGTACTCGGCGATGGCGCCCAGGTTGGGGCGGAGCTGGTGGCGCTGTGCCTCCAGCAGCGCGATTCTCTTGCTGAGCGCGTCCGGCTCCTGCAGCGCCTCCAGCTCCTCCTCGCTCAGCGCCCGCAGCTGCTCGGGGGCCTCGCCCTCGATGGCGTGCAGGGACAGCTTGGAGATCTGCGAACACAGCGGGGCCGAGTTTAACACACACCTGCAGCTGCTTCTGACAGGGGTTTCTTCGGGTTAGTACAAGGCAGTTTCTAATCTCCAAAGCTCCACCATTCTTCCCACAAGTCTCTTTAAAATAGGAAGTGAAAAGGAGAATAAATTCCCTTTATGCTATTATCCCGCTCCTGCCTACACAGCAATAAGCATCTGAAGAGGAATTTTCTCCCAGTCCTGTGTTTTCTATGGGGTAGTAATGAGTTCATGCTCTGAGATGCACAGAGAAGCTGTGGCTGCCCCTGGATCACTGAAGTGCCCAGGGCAGGACAGCACCTGGAGCAACCTGGGATACTGGAAGGTGTCCCTGAGGGTGCATCTGGATGAGCTTTAAGGTCCCTCCCAACCCAAACCGTTCCACAATTCCCTGATTGAAGGTTTTGGAACAAAAGCATTCCCTACCTCTTTCTGCCAGTATTTAACCTTTCCCTGGTGGGTGGAAATGTGGCTGTCAATTTGTTCAATCTTCAGCTTGATGCTCAGAGCTTCACTTTGAAGGGCATGTTCAGCATCCCGAATCATTTTCATCTCCTGGAGTAAATTCTTCTGCTCCTCCTGCACTGCTGGCAAAGCCTCCTGAATAGAAAAATGGCAAATACCCCCAAAAAGGGCATTAATCACAATCACCTACAAAAATGCTGCTCCTTTTTTGGGTGAAAAGTCTGTTTTCACTTAATTTACTCATGGCTGTGGATGGAAACAAATAAATATTCTTAGATTTATAACTGATCCTTGAATTGTGGAATGACTGAGAAAATGCTGCAGTTTGTATTTTCATTCCAGATCTGGATCAAACAGGTCCTACACTCATTTTTAGCTAAGTAGAGAAAGACATCAAATCTTAGATTTATTTAAAAGCATTTCAGCCATCCTGGTTTTCCCTCTCTCACAGAAATCTAGATGGGAAATTAAAATTCCACATAACTGGAAAAGTTTTATGTTTAAGCAACCTTTAAACGCAGCAATTTGTTTGGGGAGACCTGGTGTAAGTTTTTTCCTAAGCTGGGTCTCAGGATAAATTTCCAGGTGAGTATAAAAAATGAAAATACAGCATTGCCACAGCCTGGCTGCTGTGCAGAGAGAATGGGACAGCAGTGGGACACAGGGAGGATTTAACACAGGAGGAAATCCCTGATTCCCTGGAGCCCAGAGCGCTCCCAGGACTCACCTCAGCCTGCTTGCACTCCTTCATCACCTCGGTGGCTTTGTCCTCCAGCGTTGTCATCTCTGCTGCCAATTTCTCCATTTCCTTCTCGTTTTCTTCCATCTCCTTCTCCGTGCGCTGCAGAGCCTCCTCGGATTTCTTCAGGTTCCTGCCCAGGGACAGGGGGCTTTGTGCACCTCACAGAAAACAACCCAGGAGCACAATCTCACTGGCAACAAGGAGCACGTGCTGCTGTAGGCAGCAGCTCCCCCACTCCAGAGGGACCCAAGGAAAGCAAAGTTGTCTTCCTCAGCAGCCAGACCTCACTAAATGACTTCGTTTCTTCTTGCAGGGTTTGGAATCTCTATGGAGCAGGGAGCTCCCATAAAAAACAGATCCCATTTTATTTCCTGACAGAGCTCCTGATAAAATCAGCCCCTTCAGATTTGAACTGCTCCAGCACATCCATCGAGTGCTATTTTGGATGTTGTCCTGAATATTGCAGTTTAGGCAATATTAAAGAAATAATTCAGGCAAATACTAGAGAAATGCTGATTCAATGTGACTTTTAAACTATTAGAAACTACAGAATCTGAGTTGCCCTTCCCTCCCTGAGCCCCACGCAGCACAGAGCCTGGAGTGAGTGCAGCTCCAGCCCGAGCTCCCTGTGCTGTACCTGTCTGCAGTCTTGGCTGCCACCTGGGCCTTGGTGATGGCTGAGGAACATTCATCCATTTCCTTGTCAATCTTATCAATTTTGTCCTGCTGAGCCTTCAGTTTCTGGTTGTTGGTGTCCATGATGAGCTGGTGCAGCCGCTTCACCTCCTCCTCCATCTTCCTGGCCTTCTCAGCCACACGCTCATAATCTGGGTGAGACAAGGGAGTCAGTTCCTGACATTACTTGATGTACACAGAGTGCTTCAATACATGAGGTGCTGCATTACAACTTACTCCAAGCTCATTCTTTGCATTTCATTAATGGCAAGATGCTCCAAAGGTAAATTTTTAAGAACTGGCCACCAGCATTTCCCAGGAGCTGGTGTGAATGAGAGGTTCCTGCCCCTGCTGAACAGCATCACTGCACAAGAGGGATGTGTTCCCACACATAATACAGGGATTTATTTTAAAGGCTCATGCCTGGTTAGAGCCTGGCAAAAACCTTCACTTGCCTTTTATAGCATTGCCTCCTTATTAAGAATTCTTACCCCTAATTAAACTAAGTTTCCCTATGAATGTGTGATACAACCACAAAAATCTAAGCAAAGAAACAAAATACTGAAATTCATGTTTACTTTAGCTTGGCTAAAACATGAACTTGAGCAATTACAAAGAAAAGGGGTTTTACTTTCTGATCTCTAGAAACACTTTAGAAAAACGAGGTCCCAAACCATGACAGGGAACTGAAGCACAAACCCAAACCCATTCGTTCCTCTATTGCTACAAGAGATTACTACATCTTTTATCTCAAATCCCCCCTCCACAAAATGTACCTTTTTTATAACCATCAAGGACTTTTTCCAACTCCTTCTGTTTGGTTTTGTCTGGAGCAGCAGCAGCGACGTTGGCTTTGAGTTCCTTGATTTGATTTTTGAGATCAATTTCTTGCTCAGAAAATCCCTGCAGAGAACACAACACCGGGCTGGGATCTGTCCTTGGCAAGTCCCTGAGAGCAGCCAGGCCTGGCTGGGGCTGGGCTGCTCAGGGCTCTCACCTGGATGCTCGCTGTGTATTTCTCGGAGGTGTTCCTCATCTCCCGGATCTCCTGCTGCAGTTTCCTTATGGCTTCCTCAAGCTGCGATTTCTCCTCCTCGCGCTGCGCGGCTCTTTTGGAATCCCTGTGCAGCTGGGATTCCATCTTGCTGATCTACACACAGTGAGAGCATTATTTACTGATGTCACCATGACAAACCAAGCCTGGCTCATCCCTGTGCTCAGTAACTCTTAAAACACAGGGGAAAGTGCAGTAAAAACTTCAGCTCGGGGAGTCTGAGTGCTGGGAACATCGGCTGTGCCAGTGAGAAACACGAGGAGCAGCTCCAGATTGAAACCTAAATGGAATTCAGAAGGAAAAGCAAACTCTATCCTGCTCTGCCAAAATGGTGTCCAAGCTATCAATGGGAGCACTGTGAGACTGAATTCAATAATGAACAAACACAGAACCCTGAGGCTGGAAAAGCCCTCCAGGACCATGGAGTCCAGCCTGTACCTGGTCACCACCTTGTCCCCAACCCAGAGCACTGATGGGACTCCAAACCTCCCTGGCAGCCCCTGCCAGTGACAGCCCTTTTACCCGATGCACTTCAAAGCATTCTAACCTCTGCTGCCACTGGGAATTTTGGCTTTGTGAACATGAATAATTCTCTTCCATCCCAGACTGCTCCTGCTCGTGGTGCTTGGAAAGGCACATGTGTGTCCAAACAAAGGAATTCTGCTGGAATTCCATTTCCATGATGTACTCACCTCTTCTTCTGAGATATCCATCACGACTGAGGAGCCCATTCTGCCCTTCATGACTTTTCCTCCCCCACCAGTCATGGTTCCTACAGAAAAAGGGAGAAAAAGAGCTCAGAGAGCTCCTTGGGCTGCGGCATCACCCACAAAGTGCTTCCAATGGAGCTCCAGCTGGAGCTGCAGTACCTGACACCTCGATGATTTGTCCCTGCAGGGTCACCACCCTCCACCTTTTCTCCTTTTGGAATGCTATTCTGGTGGCTTCCTCCAGGTTTTTGGCCACCAGAGTGTCCCTGAGAGCGAAGTAGAAGGCCAGGCGAACCTTGGGGTCCTCCACCTTCACCAGGTCAAAGAGCCGTGGCACGTTCTCTGGAGTTGGGATTTTCTGTGTTTTCTTTTCCCACACAGCCATCTACACCCACAGAGGAAATCAAGGAATCAGCCTTTGGGATAAATGCTGAGGTCATCCTGTTATGCTATGGCATGTTAAGGCTTTAAAAGAAATGTGATTAGACTGCAATCAAGAGTAAAATGATTTGTTTTCTCACCTTGTCCAGGGCTATAAAGGTGGCAACTCCAATCCCTCCAGCCTTCAGGAAGTTCACACAGGCCTGGGCAGTGTCAATGGTGTCCACAACAATGTGATCCAGGGCTCCACACGAGGAGGAAATGGCCACGTCGTACTTGTCATCGATGGCTCCCAGGTCTCCCTGAGGATGGAGGGACGAGGGGCAAACACTCATTGGCTGGCACCTGAGCTGCTCTTTGAGTTGTGTCCCAGGAAATCCATCAATGCACTCTTAAAATCGGAATAAACTGATTTTTCTGAAGCAGAGATAAATCTCCTGGGACAAAAAATGGCAGAATACAAACCCAGCACTTTTACAATTACACTGATGTGCACCAGGAATGAAGAGCTCAGTTCTGAATGTTCAGAACTTTAAACCAACACTGCTTGGAAAGCAATGAAAAATGTTTGATTTTACAGCAAGTCCACAGGATTTACAGCTCTGCTTTCCAAATTCCTAATGCCAGGGAAGTCAGGGATCCCTCTCCAAACTCCTGATGCCAGGGAAGTGAGGCATCCCCACTTCATCCCAGGAGCACCACTCAGCTCCTCCCAAGTTCAACACTAGAACTGTAACAGCCTCTAGCACTTACCAGCCTTCCATAGAGGCCAGGGATGTTCCCACATTTCTTCTGCTGGAGCAGAGCCTCCAGCACTTTCCCTCGGCTGCGACTCTGTGCCAAAGAACTTTTGGCTTCCTCCACTTTTCGGCGCAGGTTTCGCACGAGATCCTTGGCCCCGGATTCCTCCCTTCCCAGCTTCTCCAGAGCATTCTCTTTCTGGGGGTCAAAGACATTGGCTCAGCCTCCCAAAATCGACTGGATTCAGGGAGCCTTTAATAATGCATGGCTTTGTTCTTTGGGGAATGATTGAGGAGCAGGAAATGCAATTCAAAGAATGGTTTGGGTTGGGAGGGACATGCAAACTCCCCCAGTGCCACCCCTGGGTGGCAGGGACACCTCCCACTGTCCCAGGTGCTCCCAGCCCCAGTGTCCAGCCTGGCCTTGGGCACTGCCAGGGATCCAGGGGCAGCCCCAGCTGCTCTGGGCACCTGTGCCAGGGCCTCAGCAGCCTGAGGAAGGCTCAGGAGTGCAGCCACATCTCAGTGTCAAATTAAATCTGTTCCTTTGCAAGGATATGTAGAATTTAAGTTAAGTCAACATTGGCTTCACAAATTAAGTCTGAAATCCAGTATTTGCTCCAGCAGCAAAGTGAGCATTAGAAAGCAGCTTTTCAGGGATGTTTTACAGGAGATGGGTCATGGTTTATTTTCCCCATGATTATTGCCAAAGAGAAGAGTGAGCCTTTGGTTTGTGTGTGACTCAAAATGAAATGGGAAAGTCAAGTCTCACCTCCTTGAGCTGCTGCTCAGCCTGGGGTAATTTGCCAGCGATGTCTTTGATGGCAGCTTTCCTTTCCTTCAGGGTGCTGGAGGTGCTGTCCAGGGCCTCCTGGGCCTGGCTGAGCTGGGCCAGGGCAGAGTTGTACTTGCTCAGGTAGAGCTCCAGCTCTGCCTGTGCTATCTCCATGCTGGAGCGGCTCTCGGTCACCTCCTTGCTGAACTCCATCAGCTCCTTCTCCTTGCCCTGCAGGCACACAGGGACAGCTCAGCTGGGCACAGGAACAGGACATGGGACAGGAAACACCTCTGCTCTCTGGGAGAAGCAGCATTTCTTCATTAATCAACATGAATGGCTGGGGCTTCATTAATGAGGCTTTTCCTAATTATGAACAATGTCAGGGAGTTATCACAGAGCATTTCCATACAAGCTTTGGATGGTTTTCTCAAAAGGTGGGAGGAGCCCTACACATTGAGCTAAATTACAGCTCAAATCCATGGAGAATCCACCTTTTCAAGGACAGAAAATAGCCCTGTAAATTTACAGGATAAATTTCCAGCCTGCAGGCACTGAACAAGACCACCAATAACCAAATGTTAAAGTAGTTTTTCATTAATTCACAGACAGTGTGGGAGAGGCTGGGAACAGATCATTCCAGAATATCTTCATTTATTTAAGCAACACCATTGGCTGAAATGTTTTGGTGGCAGCCAATCAGAGTGTATTATTTATATTAAATCTGTGAATGAGCTACTTGGTGATGTTTGAGCACTCAAAAAGCAGCCAAGGCTTTAGCTGTAATTATTAATTTAAGATGAATTTCCCTCCGAGGCTCCTCTGAACTACCACGAGGAACAGTGGAATTGTCAATAAGCGGCATTTTACAAGTGCCTGCTGCTGGTTTCCTTCAGAAGGGGGAAGTCACAGCAGGTGGGTGATTCCTGCCTGTCCAAACCTCTTTTTCCTTCTGGATTCCCTTGGTCTCCTCCTGCAGGCTGGCCAGGACCTGCCTGAGCTTGGCCTCCTCCTTGTCCTTGGCCTTTGCCAGCAGCTCCTTCTTGGCCGTGGCGTCCTCGATGGCCTTGGCGCTCGTGGAGGGGACGTTCTGCAGCTCCTCCACCTGCACAGGAAAGGGCTCTGAGCCTCCTCTGCTGTGGGAACCCAGCACATCACTCCCGATGTCCAGAGTTACCCAGAGGATTTTACAGAAATCCTGGAGTGTTGCCAGGAGCGTCTGGTGGCTTGATTTCGATCCTTCTAAGGAGGTAACACCTGTTTGAGGATGTGAGAGCCACGTGGGAGTGAAGGGTGCAAAAAAGATGTAATTACAGGGTGAAATACAGATTTTAGGGTTTTGGTACAGGGGGGTTGTGGAGACAAGATGGAGGGATCAGGGCGTGTCTTGTCCGTCTTCTTTCTTCTTCTTGTCATCCATTTTCTGTGGGGATGTTGGCACTTGGGGATGGGTCCATGGTGAAGGTGCACTTGCTAACATGGGTGAAAGGTATTGGAAAATAAAGGTAAATATGATATACGTAGTTTTTAGTATAAAAAGACACAACCACCCTGTGGGTGGTCAGAGTGCCCTTGGCTGCCTTGCAGGTCAGATCTCTGCTGGGCAGACAGGAAATTCTGTAGGTAAGAAATAATAAACAACCTGAAGAGCGAGAAACTGAAGAGTCCAGACTCGTCCTTTGAAGCGCGGGCGCCCCAGAAGCACCGTACCCGTGTGTGGGCAGGGACAGACAGACAGACAGACAGACAGACACTCTGCCTGCCCCTGGGCAGCAATTCCTGACTCCCTCCTGCATCCAAAGGCAGCCCCAGAGCTGCCAGTGACAAGGGGGTGGCACAGCTCCATGAACTAACTCCACTCATGGAGTCATCGCTGCAGTGGGTGATGAGCAAACAAAACCCTGGGCTGATTTAATGGTTTAAAATATCTAATTAAAACAATTAAAAAAAAATCTAATTAAAGCAATTCCAACCCCATTTTCCACCTTCTTTGTGCCCTTCCCATTTTCTCCACAATTTATTGCACTTTTCCAAGCCAATCCAGCTGATCCAAGCCCCTACCTTTTCCTTGTCCTTTTGAAGCTGCTTCTCCAGTTTTTTAGCCTTGCTCTTGGCGTGTTTGAGTTTCTCCCTCACTTTCACATCCTGCAAATCCAACTGGGTGAATTTTTCTTTATTTTCCTCTATGAACTTTGTAATTTTATTGCATTTCCTGGAGGAAAAAAAGAAAAAAATAATGATTTCATATAGTATAAAAGTAAGTCTTACTAAGGTTGCTTTAATAAGTCAACATGGAGAATTTAAGCTGATATTATTCAGCTTTTGTGATTAACAACATCCAATATTCCCTATATTCCCAGTATTTTCCCTGGGAAAACGATGTTCCATCAGAAAAAGATCAACTACCCAAGCAATATTCAACATCTTTTCAGAAATTTTCATTTTTCAATTGACAGAATTAATAATTCTCATCTCTCCCCAGTATTCCTGAGGATGAGCAGGTCAATATTGCAGCTGGATTAGGAATCAGCACTCAGGCAAAGCAATTTCAAGAAACACAATTTATGCATAAATGATTCATGAGGAAACCAGGGAAAAATTCCCAAATTCGTGTCCCTAAGCATTAGGGTTGTAAATATAAAAAGCATTTACTAATTCTTTTTTTGTACAGCCAATATAAAGAAACATTTTAAATCTATTAAAAAGATCAGACATTTCCTTATTGTAATTGTGTACCTTACCCAGAACCAAATCAAACCTATGTGAATTTGCTTTAATTTAGTTTTGTGCATTTAATTTAGTGTTGTGCATTTAATTAATTTTTGTGCATTTAATTTAAATGCTTCTTTGTGTATTTAGATGTACCAGAAGTGACTCTGGTCATCAGATAATTTAATTTTTTGGTGAGAAACACATAAAACACAGTCCTGCACATCCCTAAAGTACTCACTTTTCAAGTTCTTTCAAAGCTTTGTTCTTGGTTTTCGTTTCCTCTGCAAGTTTACTGCTTTTCTCATTAATACTTTTGGTTTCTTCATTAATTTTCTCCTTCTGCATTTCCAGGTCATTGATTCGTTTCTTTAGGTCATGGCTAGGAAAATTAAACAATAAATCCTCACTTTTCTCCATTTCCACAATGAATCTCTAGTTCTGATTCTCAGTGTAACAACAGAATTACATAAAATATCAAAAATTAACAATAATTTGGAGTTAGAAATGGAAAATATTTCTAATTAGAGATACTGAAGCAAAGTTTAACAGCAGCCCCACCACATAAAAGCCAACCCAAACCCTGAGAATTACTTACATGTAATATTGACACATCTGATTCTTTTCCTTAAATATTTGATTTTCCAAGCAGAGGAACTCAATGGCTTTATTCTTGTCCTCTTCCAAGGCATCTTTTTCTTTCTCCACCAGTTTAACTCGATTTAACTGGAAAAAACAGAGGGGCAGAGATGAGGCAGGGCCAGCACTACAGGAGGAAACCATGAGGAGAAAATTCCCAACCCTTTGTAGGACATGAATCCTCTGGAAAAATGGTATCAGGAATTACCTCTGCAAGGCAATTTTATGGTGATTTCCTTTATCTCAGCCTTCTGACTGGCCAGTTTTAATTTAATTCCTACACCTCCAGGTGATGGATGTTTGTTTTTAAAACAAGTCTGCTACAGGATTTGCCATGGACACATCAAGGAAAACAAACTGATTTTATTTAGAGCTTAGTCCTTTTAGCACTCAATGCACCAATAAAAGGCTACAAAAGTATGATTTTTAAGGGTAGCAGTGATGCCTTGAGAAGGCTGCCCTAAAACAGAGTTCCAGAATAAAGCAGGGATTCATTCCAAGCATCTCCTCCATGGATCCACCTTGGGCAGCACCAGAGCCCAGCCAGGGCTGCACCCAAGATGAACCAAAATGGCCCCAAAATGCACCAGCGCTCCCGGGGTCTCTGCCTTGGATCAGTTCTGCTCCATTTGCACCTTGCAGTTCATTGTCCCATCCCAGCTTTAGCCCCTGCAGTCCCACCCTGCTTGTTTTTCTCTCTCCAGCCCACGGGGTTTGTGCTCTTGGGGCTGAGATTTGGATCATTTGTCCTTGGTGCCCAGCTGGAGCAGGAATTGTTTTGTCTCCCTGCTCTGTGCACAGAGCTCACCATCCCATAATATGAAGCTCAGACCCACAGACTGAAGCAGCACAGAATGTGAAACACAGAAAAGCTCAAACCTGAGGCATCAGCAGTAATTCTGTGTATTTTGAGTTCCCCACAGGGCTGTGTGCAGAAAGGCTGTGATTTGTTTGGGATGTCCCAGTTCACAGAGTCACTGGGTTGGAAGAGACCTTCAAGACCATCCACTCCAACCCAGCCCCAACAGCTCAACTGAACCCTGGCACCCAGTGCCACATCCAGGCTTTGTTAAACACCCCCAGGCATGGGGACTCCACCACCTCCCTGGGCAGCCATTCCAGAACTTTATCTCCCTTTCTGTAAAAACATTTCCCTGCTATCCAACCTTGGTGCAGCTCGAGGCTGTGTGCTCTGGCTGTGTCAGTGCTGCTGGAGACAGAGCCCAGCCCCAGCTGAGCACAGGCACCTTTCAGGAGCTGTGAGAGTGATGGGGGCAGCCCTGAGTCTCCTTTGCTCCAGGCTCCCTCAGTGGCTGCTCCCAGGGCTGGTGCTGCAGCTCCCAGGGCCGGTCCCACCCCAGCGGCCGCTCCCGGGGTCGGTTCCGCTCCCAGGGTTGATGTTCCACCCCCAGCAGCCGCGCCCAGGGCTGGTCCAACCCCAGCGGCCACTCCCAGGGTCGGTTCTACCCCAGCAGCCGCTCCAAGGGTCGGTCCCACCCCAGCGGCCGCTCCCACCCCAGCAGCCGCTCCCAGGGTTGATGTTCCACGCCCAGCGGTCGCTCCCAGGGTCGGTTCCGCTCCCAGGGTCGGTTCCATACCCAGGGTCGGTCCCACCCCAGCGGCCGCTCCCGGAGTCGGTTCTATCCCAGCGGTTCCACACCCAGCAGCCACTCCCAGGGTTGCTGTCCCACCCCAGCAGCCGCTCCCGGGGCCGGTTCCATACCCAGGGTTGCTGTCCCACCCCAGCACCGCTCCCGGGGCCGGTTCCATACCCAGGGTCCATGTCCCACCCCAGCACCGCTCCCTCTCTCACCTTCTCGCCGCGCTGCTCGTTGAGCAGCTCCACCCGGCGGCACAGGGTGTGGATGGGCTCCTTGAGCCGCGCGGATCCGATCAGATCCTCCAGGTACTCCAGCATCCCCTCGTCGTGCTCCGTCTGCCCCTTGGGCTTCATCATGGCAATCTGCTCCACCTCCCCCTTGGGAAACAAAAGTTTGGTGGGTCTTTTCTTAGTTTGGTTTTTTTGGGTTTTTTTGGGATAGGGAAAGTATTCTGAAAAAAAAAATCTATGGAATGAGTATGAGATGTTACAAGAAAAGAATAAAATAAAGCAGCGATTAAAATTATTCAAACTGGAATATCACAAAATCATTAAGGTTGGAAAAGGTCTCCAGATCAAGTCCAATCTTCACATTTATTTGGGAAAACAAAGATCAGAATAAAGAGAAATTTTCTCTCCAAGGTGAAGTGGAGCCACCTTTCAGGTCTGATCGTTGCTTCATTCTCTAAAGATTCAAAATGTGTTTCCACAACCTAGAAAGAGAAGAAGAGAATAAAGCAGGTCCTTGGCAAGAGAGTTCAATCAGGATTGAAGTCCCTGAAGGGTCTCTTTAGAAACAGAAAGTCCATAAAATCCTGACTGCTGGATCAATTGGAATTGGAATTAATTAAATTGAGGCTTCCTTGGTGGAGAAAGAAAAGGATTCTTTGGGATGAGGTTCCTTTGTGTCATTTCCCTTTATGTATCATGTTAAGGTGGTATTAAAAATAATTTCAATTTTCAGAAAGAAGATTTAGAAAGGATTAAACAGACCAATGACAAGGACAGTTTGTGTTACTGCAAACCCAACTCTCGTTTTTATTTGTGGCACATCTCAAAAAGCAGAACACTCAATTTGTGGATAGCTGCTGCTGGATTGTGTAAAGCCCAGTTTTGCTCCCTTGCCACCAAGGTGTGGATTCTGTCCCCAGAACTGCCTTGGGGAGGGTCTGTGCAGGCTCCCAGTGCCTCTGACTGTCAGCAGCCTTTCTGCTCCTGGCATTGCAGCATTTCCTCTGTTCACATCCACCAGGAAACAATCCCAGCAAGATGGAACTCAGTCAAGCTGGTCAGCACTGAGAGGTTTCTACACTGGGTTCACAGCCTGGTGTTCAGTGCTGGAAAGCACAAACCCACCTTGGATTTAACAGGGGAAAATGGCAATTATGGACAAGCAAGGAATTAATCAAATTTCTATTCTTTGGCTAAATACAATTAACCACCTCTAAGAAAGATGATGGTGCAGTTGTGGGGTTTCTCTATGTGAGTTCTTGAATTATTTTCTTACTGAAGGCAAAAATAAGTGTATTTAGAAATTATTAATTAAATAATAAGAGTATGAAGTATTATTTAATATATATACTATTCAGTTAATATATAAAGAAATCTGTTTAGTTCAGCCCAGATTTAAGAAACAAATAGAAAAAATTAAAATATGTTCTTCTGGAAAAGAAATTCAAAGTTTCCTTGAATTGATAAAGGAGAGTGAAAAGGTTGTACCTGCTCTTCTTGCCAATGATTAACAGAGCAAACAGATTTTACAGCTGCTAAAACTCCATTTTTGTGTTTCCTAACTGCTTACCAGTGCTCATTGCTTGATCCCTTATTTGACCAGTGAATTTAAAAGCCCCAGAGCTCCTTGCTCTCGGTGACTGCAGAGCTGCCCTGGTTGTGAAAGTGAAAGCAAGGAGGGGCAGGCAGGCACTGAGGAGCAGGGAGGGCAGGGGCTCAGAGCTCCCCAGCACCGGCCCCTGCAGCTGTGCCAGGCTCCAGCAGAACCCCTGGATTCTGCCACTGCTGCCTCAGCTGCTCTGCTGTGGCTCAGGGAGCCAGGGCAGGGAGCATGGGTACAACAGGCAGGAAATGAGGCTCTGCTCACACAACCAAAATGGATGTCAAGAGCCAGCCATGGGCGATGCCAACGGGGACCAAGCAAACCTGAACATGGGGCAGGAAATTCCTGGGACACTCCAGCCTTGGGTCTGGGCTGGAGAAGCTCCAGGGTGCCTGAACTGAGACCCTGCAGTGCCTGAGGGAGCTGCAGGAAGATGGAGAGGCTGTTCCCAAGGGAGGGAGGGGCACACAGGGAATGGCTCCCACTGCCAGAGGGCAGGGATGGTGGGAGATGGGGAATTGGTCCTGGCAGGGTGGGCAGGCCCTGGCACAGCTGGGGCTGCCCTGGATCCCTGGCAGTGCCCAGGGCCAGGCTGGACACTGGGGCTGGAGCCCCTGGGACAGTGGGAGGTGTCCCTGCCACGGCAGGGGTGGGATGGATGGGCTTTAAGGTCCCTTCCCACCCAAACCATGCCAGGGTTCCACATTTCCATACCCACCAAGCCCTGTGGGAAGGTTCTACACTCAGTGCAAGAGCTCTGCATGGAATTACAAACACAATCCCAGCTTCTGCAGCATGTGGAGCCCTCCCCATCCCCGTGGATCCACGGGGCCAGCCCCAGCTCTGCAGCAGGCACACACATCCCAGCAGTTCAGCTGCACAGAATTGCCAGGAGCACCCATGGGAATCCTACAGCAGCAGCTCCTCTGGGGAAACATCCCCGAGGCATCAGCTGAGCCCTGGGCAAAGCAGGACAGAGCAGGCTGTAAAATAAGGGAAGAGCCCTGCTCAGCTGGAACTGGCTGCTCTGGTGAAAAGCATGAGGAATAAATTCCTGCAATTTGCAACCTGTGTTTCTTTGCACAGCTAAATAATTTACAGCTGTGATGTTTAAGATACTTCCTCAATTTAAGAATTTAATTTTCTATTGTATCTAAGTAAAGAGGAAAAGTTTAAAAGAAGTTTCAGGACTGGCAACATCAGCAGCACGTTCCAGCACTGGTTTCAAATTCTGAATTTGCCCACAACCCCTGTATTGTCTAAAAGCAGGAACACAGCTGAGCCTCTAGCACAGCTCTGACCTGAGCTCTTCTGGCACACATGGAGTGGAGTTTTTAACAGGGTTTTCTAACTGCCTGGTAAAGGGAAGGTTTCACCTACTCATGGGGCTTTTCCTGCAATTGTGCTCTAGAAACAAGATCCTACAGAGGTAACTGCCATGTGCTGTGTTCCAGAACATTCCCTGTGGGACTGGCTCCTGTTCCCCAAAGCTGTGGCACAAAGTGCTGACCCCAGCAGGGATCCCAGCCCCAGAGGTGGGACTGGGCCTGTGGGGCACTGGGACAGTGCTCAAGGGGAATGAGGCAGCTTTGGGATCCAGCCACCACATCCCATCCCAAAATTCTGCTGTGGAGGAGACAGGGATGGCAAAAAGGCCCTGGCATTGAAAAATTACTGACAGCAGGCTGAGAACTCTTCATGCACAGCAAACCCCACTTTTTTGGGGTGGAAGGGGCCTTAAGGAGCATTATCACTACCCAAGGTGCCTTGGACACTCCAGGGGCAGCCACTGGGAGTCCCATCCCAGCAGGAATTGCTCCCCAAGATCCCATCCCAGCCCCTCCCAGGCAGGAATTGCTCCCCAGGATCCCATCCCAGGCAGGAATTGCTCCCCAAGATCCCATCCAGCCCTGCCAGGCAGGAATTGCTCCCCAAGATCCCATCCAGCCCCTCCCAGGCAGGAATTGCTCCCTAGGATCCCATCCCAGCCCTGCCCCAGGCAGGAATTGCTCCCCAAGATCCCATCCCAGCCCTGCCCCAGGCAGGAATTGCTCCCCAAGATCCCATCCCAGCCCCTCCCAGGCAGGAATTGCTCCCCAGGATCCCATCCCAGGCAGGAATTGCTCCCCAAGATCCCATCCAGCCCCTCCCAGGCAGGATGAGCTGTCCCTGCACAGCCTAGGAAGGTGTTGGTTGTTCTTGAGGAATGTTTGCTCTCCCCATCCCCGAGTATTTGGGATAAAGCTTTGGGAAGGCCTGGCTTGTGCCCAGACTGTCACTGCAGCATGCCCAGAGCTGTGTCAGTGTCCCACAGACAATTCTGGCACCAAGGGGGTAAAACCAGGACCCTTCCCAGCATTCTGCAGTCCCAGTTTCTGCTGGCTTTGAACAGCTTTGAGCAGCTGAGAGTCCTGGGACAGCCTGGAATTCAGAAGCTGGGAATGCACCCTGGAGCTCAGGGCACTTGGGGTGGTTTCTGAGGGGAATTCTGTGGTGCTCTTGTGCTGCTTGAGGTTTGGGTTGTTTTTGTGGTTTTTTAAGGGAACTCTCCACCACTGATCAGAGCTGGAGAAATGTGCCATCTGACTGAAGTGAAAATCCCAGCTGTGCTCAGAAGAAATGGCTTTAGAGAAAGTAATTCCTGGAAAATGCAACACCATGGAGCAGGAAAACCCTCCCTGGCTGGGCACGGGGCAAAATACATACATTGATTTCAAAAGAACAGGAATTGATCTCAAAAGAACATAAATTGATCTCAAAATAACATAAATTGATTTCAAAAGAACATAAATTGATCTCAAAATAACATAAATTGATTTCAAAAGAACATAAATTGATCTCAAAAGAACATAAATTGATTTCAAAAGAACATAAATTGATCTCAAAAGAACAGAAATTGATCTCAAAATCCCATTAAACTGCCAGAAAATTTAATGTGACACAACTGTGACTATGAGATTTGGTATTTTTAGGAATATTTAGGATTTTGAAGACCATTTTTTGAAATTCAGAAGAATATTTTAGTAATTTCACTGTAGTAGCATATTTTTATAAGAGCAAAGCTTTCAAGGCTTTTTGAACCCCCATAAATGGAAGTTTTCTTATTGAGACCAAAATCTTGGAGTCTCAGCAAACTTTACTGTAATCCAACCAAAACAGCTGTTCCAGCAGAATTCCAACTGTCCTGGAAATTAATATTTGACAATAATCATACCTTGGTATTGCAACTTCTCAATATGTACCCTTTGCTTTCTAAAGCAAGTATTCCATCAATTCTTTTGCAATTTTGTGGTATGACATAAATGAAGTGGAATTAATATCTGAATGCAGTGATTGGCACATAATTGAATTTATCAAGCAGCACAAGATTAAGGGATATCTGGGATGAAATAGTGCTATAAATACATGAGTGATTAAAATTTAATGCAAGCAGTGTAAAAACCACCTTGATTTGCACTTTTGTGCAGGATTAGAGCAGCCAGAGCTAAAATCTGCTATTTGTTTGTCCACATGTAAAAAAACCCCATTTAATTCAAATTACACCCCAATTTCTATCATTTTCTGAACTTTTTACCATGGAATTGAGACAAAAGTGACCCAGCACAGGCCAAACATTTCTTAAGAAAAGCCAAGTTCTGTTTGACTCTGTTTTCCAGAGCACAGCAATGTTTCACTTCTCTCAAACATGAAGCAAATGGAGATCAAAAAGAGATTTTGCAAGAGCTTCTCCAGGAGCTGAAAACTGCTCAGCATCACCAGGAGCAAAGGCAGAGGGACACAGGAAAAATCCCATGACAACACCTGCACTGTTTGTTAGAAAGAGATGTTAGAAAGAGATTGTTTTATCTAGGGATTTCAAAGAGAGCAATTCCAAGCCCAACTCCTGCATTTCCTTTGCTCTTTACCCATTTAGAACCAGCACCAGCACAGCTCCTGCTCCTGAGCTCAGCTTGGGGCTCCTGCAGCTCCAGTTCCACCTGTGGGACACAGCCTGGAGGTGCAGCAGCAGCCAGGGTGAGGAACAGTCCCAGGAAAAGCAGCCTGGGTCTCGTGGAATTTGCTTTTCTCACTGCATTTTTACCTCCTGCCTGGTTTGTGCCCTCAGTTTCTTGATAACCAGGCACCAAAAGTGCATTTTTCTCTTCAAAAAGCCTTTAGGCAGCAAAATGAGAGAAGTGTCTCCTTTCCTCTGTCTGCAGCTTCCACTGATCTCACCCTCTCTCCCAAATTTCTATTTTTAATTTTTCTTTATGTGCCCACACTTGGCTTTGGGTTTTTCTCCCCACCCCAATGGTAGCTCTCATTTTTAAGCAAGAGTACAATAAAGAATGGCAGAAATCAATCCTACATTTCTGCATCTCCAATTTATTTCTTTATTTTATCTCATCCCATAAAGCTTTGCCCAGGAATTGGGCAATTCTGCACCCATGGATTTTGGAATATGGATGGAGAGAGCAAATATTCCCATAATCCTCCCATCATTCCCTCATTGTCCCTCTGCTGTAACACAGCTCTGGGAATTCACAACAGATTGTTTTGAGATTATTTTTCCTGTAATTCCATGTTATTGTTGCTATTATTTAATGTTTGCTGTCCTGCCTCATTTTTGCACTTCAATTTTACCACATGGTGAATATACAGGGGGGAAAAAAAAGCACCAAAACCTCCTTTCCAGGAAAACTCAGGGGGAAATCAAATCAAATCCAAAATAAAAATACTTCTAAAAATCTGCAGTGTCACCACTGGCCAGATATGAGGAAAAGCTCAGACTGAGCCTTTACACAACATTCAGTTGTGTGCACAAACCTCCAATTCTGCATTCTGGAAAGTTCCCAAGTTTTAAGGGCATTGCTGTGTTTAACATCAGAGCACAGAGTGAGTGCAAATCCAGAACCACTTTGGAATTGAAGTCAGGAACATTTGATTTGTTATTGGGGTGTTCTAAAGAAAATATTCAATTTTCACTTCTTTTCTCCTGCCATTTTCCATGTTTTTCTACAGGATTTCCTACAGGAACAACCATCTCTTCATCCCCCACAGATATTTCATAATCCCATTTATAATCCCATTTATAATCCCATTTATAGCCCCAGTGTCCCATCAGAAGCACAGACCTCAACAACTGGGAGTTTCTGCTTTATCTCAAAGGAGAAGGAAATCTCTCCCTCATTTCCTCCCCATTCTCCTGGAAGTGGCTCCCACATTGTTTCCACACAGGAGCAGGTGAAAAACCTGACAGAATTTCCTTCCTGGCAGCCTCATCTTGCCACAGGATAAAACTGAGCTCCAAAACACAAAATAAAACCAGTTGGAAAATGCACCAAATAAAACCCCTGTCGTTGTTTAGACCTAAGATGACAGGAGAATATTTCAATTAAGTTTATCAAATATATTCTACTAAAAATCATTGTATAATTAGGACAAAATGGACTTAAAACAATTGGAATTAGTTCATAAGATTCTGAACTAAATGAAAATAAATGTCCAAGTTTGTTGCCATGAATGCAGCACTGATGTGCAGAGGGGGTTGCCTGGGCAGCTCCCCTTGGCTTTCCCACCCTTTTTGGGGTCTCTGCTGCTCCCCTGCACCCCCAGGGCCCCATTTCCCCCCTTGCCCAGGGGACAGCACCAGAGGCTGGGGTGTCAGAGCCCTCCAGGGTCACTGCAGGGAGCAGCACAAAGGCCCTGGGGCTCTGGCAGCCCTGCAAGGCCTCCAGCCAAAGCTCATTCATTCATTTATTGATGGATTTTTGTTCTTTACACCTCTCCAAGGTGAGGAGCACAGCAAAGCAGCAGCAAGGTGCCAGCTTTTCCCCCAAAATCTCCTTTTTTGGAGTGACAAGATGCAGCTTTGCCTGCTGCAGTTTTAGGCTGTGGCAAGCTCATTAAAAATGCAAGATATCTGTGATTATTTGAAATGATAATTATTAGAATAATGCCAAATAATTCTCTATTCCTGAAGTAGTGAAAGCACTAAAGGGAAATGGATTAAAAGCATGGAGTGCTGGAGTTGAGGGTCCCAGAAGTGACAAACTCCTCCTGTTCTGTGCTGGCAAATCCCACTGGAACCACAAGAATTCTGAAACCAGATTTCTCTCAATCTGCAAGCTCAGGCACAGAATTTGTATCTTTTCTAGAATTACTCAATTACTCTCACATTTTCTGGTTTCCCACAGGTGGTTTTTTTTTTTGGTTTTTTGTGATTTTATTCACAGAAGTCAGCAGCAGTTTGATTTGAATATTTTCAGTTTGGCATCAGCAGAAACACCTCTATCCAAACTCAGCTTTCAAATTTTACCCTAAAAAGCACCAAAATCAGCAGAAAACCACTGCAAAATAGGGGGTGAAAGGGGGAAAAGGAAGCACAAAAAACCCCTGAAGCAGCCTTCTAAAAAGCAAATATTTTCCATTGAGTAATGGCAATGATGTGAGCAAGATAAAATCAAAGCTCTGAAGGTGTTGGTTCCACATGTGGGACATGTTCTCCTACAACATTTTCTTAAATACTGACAGTAAATGTTCTGTCACACACCCAAACCACTCTTGAGAATCCTTCATTCATATTTTTCCCCAAAATCCAGAGTACAAATGAAATATTTTAATTACACCCTATTGGTATAGTCAAAAATCAGATATTTATAATTGATTTTAAATGATAAATACTTGGTTAAATTGAGTTTAATTAAACTCTTAGTTTTGCTGCTAAAAACCAAAAAAAAGTAAAAGCCAAATCAACCTGTTCCTTATCCCTTCAATTTTAAATTATTTGAAAAATATTAGGGGGAAAAATGCAATTCCTGTGATAACAATCCACAGCCTTAGATGGCTTTATTTCCTTCTAACTCTAAAGAATTTTAACTTCTAACTCTAAAGAATTTTTAACTTCTAACTCTAAAGAATTTTTACTTCTAACTCTAAAGAATTTTTACTTCTAACTCTACAGAATTTTTAACTTCTAACTCTAAAGAATTTTTAACTTCTAACTCTAAAGAATTTTTAACTTCTAACTCTAAAGAATTTTTAACTTCTAACTCTAAAGAATTTTTAACTTCTAACTCTAAAGAATTTTTAACTTCTAACTCTAAAGAATTTTTAACTTCTAACTCTAAAGAATTTTTAACTTCTAACTCTAAAGAATTTTTAACTTCTAACTCTAAAGAATTTTTAACTTCTAACTCTAAAGAATTCTAACTTCTAACTCTAAAGAATTCTAACTTCTAACTCTAAATTTTAAACTTCTAACTGCAAATGTTAGGATTTGGGGGTTGAAGCTGTGCTGTCATTGTGTGGAAAGTATTGCCACATTCCCCAAGTGGAAACACTGAATTTTGCACAGTCAGATCAGTGGATTTCACTTTCAAAAGGCAAAGGGAAAGGCCCTGCCCTGTCAGAGATGCTAAAAAAGGCAGAAAATCTCAGTGCAGCTTGTGAGACAAAGGCTGGTGTGATGAAATGTGAAAACTGTGGTGGGAGAGCTCTGGTTTATGGTCAATTCTTGTGTACTTCCCTTTATTTCCCTTTGGAGGGTGGGAAACCTGAAATTCCAGCTTTTAGCAATAAAAGGGATGCTCCCCTCATTCAAACAATTTGTGGGAGGAGAAAACCAACTCCATTTTGGGGAAAAAAAATATAAAATAAATGAAGCTCTCAATATTCCCTTCCAGATGTTGCCCTCCCCTGCTCCCAGGGCTCCCTCACTGAGCTCTGGGGTCTCTGGGCCACCATTCCCACCCTGCTCCATCCTGCACTTCCCATTTCTCCCTGCTGGAAATTCTGGCCAAATGAGATTGCAGAACAATTGTATTTATTAAAAAAAGGATGTGTTTACTCCAAGTTGTTTTCTTGGAGGTGCTTCTCGCTCCATCCTGAAGCAGAAAACACAGGAATGAAGTGTTGGAGGAAATCATTAATTGGCATGGAGACTTGCAAACACAGATATCCTCTTTTTGTGGGTGTAGCTGTAAAAAAGGACTGCACAGAAAGCCTGGAGGAAGTGAAGCAAGCACAGCCACCCAGCTACAAGTTCTTGAAATATTTTGGTTTTTTAGAGGGGAACTGGAAGCTCCTTTGACAGAATCCAGCCTAAAATAAACTCTATTAAACATTTCAAACCTTGGGAAGCTCCCACTGATCACTGGTTTCTAGGCCAGAGTAGATTTGGGACTTGTTAGTAATTACAGGTAATGGCAGAAATAGTTATTTAATAGAATTAATATTTAAATACTTGTAGCTTAATTTACATTTTAATTGGCTGGCACATAGCAAAATTCTCATAATTTAAAAACTAGGAAAAAAAAAATAAAGTTGTTCCCTTTAGCCTGACTTTAAACCAGCAAAGAGATGCAAGCAAGAATGTGCTCAGAATGTGAAGGTCAAACATGAATATAAATGATATAATATTGACAAATTGTGATTCATTTTACAGTGTGGGCTGTGAACTGTAATTAGTTATGAACTGTAATTAGTTATGAACTGTAATTAGTGATGAAGGTTGGTTAAAAACATTTCTGGAGCTGGTGAACAACAAACACAATTCAGGGATTTTTCCTGCCCAATTCATTCCCAGCCTGGTGTCTCAGCAGAGCTGTGCCTGTGGGAGCACAGCAGCTGAGGCAGTTGGAGAATGCAGCTTTCACCAGCCCTGCTGCAGTTCAGAGCTGACCCCCAGGTGCTGAGGCTCTGCCACGCTGAAGCAGCACAAGAATATTGGGGTTGAAGGTTTCTCTGACACTCCAATATTTACGTGCTGCTAGGGCGGAGCGAGCACAAAATCCCCTCCTGCAGAAAGGGCCAGGGATCCCTGAGCTCCTGAGCCTTCAATTCCTGCAGCAGCAGAAAATGATTTGCACCCTGAGCAGAGCATGCAAACCATGATGTGCTGCTACAGCACTTCAAGGCCTCCAAGGCAGCTTTTCAAAGCTGCATTTTTTAAGAGTTTCACCTGGAAATGCAATTTTCAAATGGGTGTTACTCACACACCAACCTGGAGAATTAAGAACCTGTTGTGATCCAGGTCGATGCCGTGGCTTCGGAGGAGCACCCCAACATCTCTGAATGTCTTTTTCTTGCCATTGATGTAGTAGGTGGAGGAATTGTCTCTATAGGCAGTTCTAGAGACACAGAATTTGCTGTCAGGAATGACTTCGTAATCATCTCCTTCCTGCTTTGAGGAAACACAAAGCCAGAGGAACAATTACTGTGGATGGGAATTCACCTCCTATTTCACAATTAACCAGACCAGTTTCATCATGGGGTGTTTTTATCATGGACTCTTGAGCTGTAGAAGAACTGGGAGCTGTCTTAAAATTGTATTTCTTGAAAAAAGAGAAAAACAACAATAAAAAATCCCCTTGGAGAAGTGAACAGAAAAGCCCTGAGCTGTGTTCCTGAGGGGCAGGAATTGCCTGTGCATGGCCAGGCTGCAGGGCTGGGTGTCCCTGCAGAGCTCCCTGCACTCCCAGCTCCACCAGAGAAAAAAGGCAAAAAAAAGTTAAAGATGGGGCAAATGGAACAGCAGCAGCTTCAAAAGACACCTTCCATTCACCTTCCCTTTTACCAGCCAAAATCAAGCTGCTGCCAGGCTTCCAGAAGTGAAAATTCACCCAAATTTAACTCTCAAATTGCTCTCTGGTTTGAAATCCAACTCAGCTACTGGATGTTCACACAAAGTCAAAAAAAAATGTTTAAAAATTTAAATAGATGAATTTTTTAATCTGGGTATTATAAACACAAAAAGAAAAAAAAATAAGTGTCTTTTCAAACAGGTCCTAAAAAAGGCTGAAAATGCTCCACTTGATTAATACCATTTTTGGAATTTCAATGTACACTTCCCCCTTTTTTGGTTGACCCGAAATTTAAAAGTTTGAATGTGTGCACAAAAAAGCAATTTAAATTAGAAGAAATAAATTCTTTGTACCACAATTGCCATAAATCAACAAAAAAAATGCTCAAGTTTTTATCAATACACAAAGCAGCAAGCAAAAGAAATATTTTTTTTAATTTGCTAACACTTCCTATTTCGTTCTAACAAAATATCAGCTTCAAAAAATTTTAGTGGTAAAATGTGGGCTCCAGAATTTTTGCTGAGAAATCAGTTATAAAATTACAGGCACATTTGCAGTACATAAAGTGTAAATAAGTTTCAGATTCATTATGTATTTTTCTAAATTTAAATAACCTAAAATAATTTCAAATTGGTTTGAAAAGTTTTTCTTAAATAGCTTTTATTTCTTAATGCATATATTTGTGTTATACATTACATATATTGTGTTATACATTACATATATTGTGTTATACATTTAGGAATCTCTAATATGTCCAAATATAGATTTATAAATTCCCATGAATTCTTTTAATTGCAGAAATAAATTTTATTTACTTGAGGTAAACAAGATTACAAATTAAAACGAGTTCTTGTTAAAATGATGCTTAAAAATTGCTAAATTGTTTTCCAACAGAAATCTACCCCATATTAGTCCTGCAAATGAAAGAATCTTTTAATTATACAAATTAAAGAATCCTGACTAAGATTTTAAGAGCTGCCCTACTCAGCAGAGGGTTTTTCAAGTTAATTAACACTGCTGGTTTCTATCCCCAAGGTAAACTAATCACGCTAGGAAGTTTTCCCCAGCTCCAAGGAAAATAAGCAAATAGGAAAAGTTGTGCAGCTCCTTAAGGGAAAGAAGCTGGGATCAAACCCACCTTGTCAGTGATCTTTTGGAAGTGAACTTCCACAGAGCAGCTGGGGATGTCCTTGTGCTCATCAGAGCTGTGGATCAGCACCGAGAGCTTTTTGGATCGGATTTTTTGGGCTCGGTAGCCGAACACGAACAGCAGGGAATCGATGATGTTGGATTTGCCGCTGCCGTTCGGCCCAATAATGCACGAGAAACGCTGCACACAAGGGTTGGCAAAAGTCATCTTCAAAGGCAAAGAAATCCTGCACCCATTTCAAGCACGATTCTTGCTCCTCGTGCCTGCAAGGTCTGAGAGCTGAGCTTTGGCTGCCAAGGTAGAAGTGAATAAAAGCCCCGGAGCTGAGCTCAGCTCTCCCAGCTGCGCTGCTTCACCCAGAGCCCTGCACTTTGCAAAGGTTCATGCTCAGCCACGTAAGGCTCTTGTGGGCACACAAAAATATTCTCTTGCTTCAAACACGGCCCTAAAAGTTCCCCAGCAAACGAAATCAAGAGAAAAGAGAGCTTTTCTAAGCTGTGCTGACAAATTAAAATTGCACAGCATTGCAAAGTTGCACTTCACTGTTTTCTCTGCTTAATTTAGAATATTACTATCAAAATATTTCTAACCCTTAAATATTTTTGCAGTTATTTTGAGGTCAGCTTAGATGAAGAAAATGCAGGAAGGAATAATAGCACCCAGTGAAGCCTTACCTTCGGTTCAAAACTACTTCAGGAAAAAGAAAGATACCTTGTGAAAAGGTCCCAGAGTTTTCTCCCCTGCATAGGATTTGAAGTTCTGGTTTACAATGTGGGTGATCATGAGGCGAGGAGCACCAGGTTCACTGGTCATTGCCGGAGGTGGGGGAGGAGGGATGCTACCCAAAATCTCTTCTAAACTTCGATTATCCACCACCTCATCTGAGGCTGCTAAAACCCATCCAAACAAACAGAAAGATAAAAAAAAAAAAACGAGAAAAAAACCAATTGTAAGCTCTCAGTGATTTGACACCTTTTAAAATGCTGAACCGAAAAAGCAAACATCATTTCTGTCCGAACCAAACTACATTTTGGCCTGTAGTTATTCATATGAGCTGAGTGGAATTAAAATTCTTCTTTCCACAAACAAAATGTTTTTTAAGAGCTACTTAAGATGTCCCATCGCTGGGTTTGTTCTTTCATTATGTAATTCTTATTCCAACATACTTTAACAGGCCCCCTGCAATTCCAGCAGCTCCAACCATCACAATAAATCTGCAAATCTGAAGCAGGCAAAGCCTTTCTAATGAATAAGTGCAAAGCCACATTTCAGAGTCGCTGTGCAAGATTTGGGGATCTCTCACGAGGCTCTGAAAGCTGCAATGACAGCACGGCTGCTCTGCAAAGACAGGAAGTTTGTTACGAAAACAAACTGGCCCCCTGGATATCAGCAGAGCAGCTTTTCCCCAGGCACCAGCAATTCCTCCTTCCAACGAGCAGCAGCTTTTGCCACCCAATTTCAATGTCTTTGTCAAATACCTGCCTTGAACAACTGCACATCTGGCTCCCTAAAGTGTTACACAGCTGCTGGGTTTGGCAGATTTTTTTTCTGCGAAAGCTCAACTCAAGGAACTCAAGAAAATACACTGCTTCATGAAAAAGAAAGTCAAATCATTTTAAGAGTTAAGTAAATAAACTTGACATTTATTCCATTCCAAGGAATCCCATACCATTGGCTGCCTATAAATTTGAAAAATCCTGCTGTTGTACCACAACCTTCAGGAGAATGTTGCAGATCAGAGCTCCGAAATAGGCTTTATTAGGAGAAAGTCTCCAAATGGCTTTTGCACTTGGACTGGGCCAAAGCCTTTAACTCTTTGCAGGCTCTTTGGACCATTTTAGAAGCACTTGGAAATTGCCAAAGTGCTGCTTTGTAGAAGGGAAAAGAGCAAATCCCTTCGGGAAGGGTTTGGGAATCCAAGTTGCTGCTGAGGAGGCTCAGGGAGCAGCAGCACAGGCAGCCCAGACCTACCTTGGGGAGGTTCCTGATCGGGCTCCCTGGTGCCTTCGTTTTCCACTTCCATGGCCATGGAGGACTCCTGCAAGGGCTCCCTGCCCTTCCCACGGGCTGCACTGGAGGTTTTGGTGCTCTTGCCTGGCACGGTCCCTGCTGGCTGCTCCCCTTCCATTCCAAGCAATCAAACAACTGAAGGGCTCTATCTCCTTTGCTGACACAAACAAGAGAAGCCCGTGATCTCAGCACCGAGCTACAGCCCAGCAAGTCACCTACACCTCTGCCCAGATGCTCGACTCATTTAGAAACTTAAGACTGGAGGCATTTAGATGACAAAAATCCAAATTTGAAACAAAATATCGAGGTTAGCTTCATAACGATAGAGTTTAAGATACATCACCCCCCAATCGAGGGGCTGAGCCTAATCTGTTCTAACGGCACGGATCTACCTGCTGCCAGCTCGTGGGGACATGTGAGGGCAGTGACTCTGCTCCCTGAAAGCCACCCTGGTGCTGGGGGCAAAAGAGTTAAAGACACATGGAATAACAAGTCCAGGAGCCACATGTCCCTACTCTCCTGGAAGAACTCGTTATATTTCAGACCTGACACTCCTTTTACTTTCAATAATCCGTGCTAAATATTTGTATGGCTAGAGAGAGATTGATAAACAGATAGAGAAACAAAAGCCCTGAGTGATTATAGCAAAGATTTGACTCTTAAATTATTTAAATCGACACACTCTGCTCGCAAAACACAACACAACCCCTCCTGCCAGCGTTCAGCATTTCAGAGAGAAAGCAAAAACGAAATACCTTCATCTAGCCGGGATGTTAAAGGGATCTGAGCAAGGACGAGCATTACAAAAGCCATCAGCTGGCACTCGAGCACAGCTCCCCAAACGGGTGAGGAGAAAGCACCCGATGAGAAGAAAAGGAGCAAAACTCTCCCCCCAAAGAGTTGCAATCGCAGCAAGTGGCGAAGCGAGTTCGCAGAAAAACAGACATGAGAAAGTTTACTTCTCACAAGATAAAAAACTGACGTGGTTAGAAAGTCATCTCACAATTGGTGCCAATCATTTGACGTTTTCAGACCTACCCCCAGCCCACACTCTCATGAGAGCCCTTCATTTGGGACAATGGGGGAGGGGGGAAATCACAGACACAACTCATTTCCAGGCAATTTCAGTCTGTACCCCCGTTCGGAACGGTTCCGCAATGGCTGTCGCGGACAATTACAGCCTCTCAAAGCACTTTTTTTTATTTTTTTCCCCCCCCGAACTGCTCCACTCCAACAGAATTGTGCAATATAGACCTATTTACCTTCGCAACCCTTCCCCCCCCTCGGGACACTTCACCAGAATGAACAAGCCGAACTACTTGACCTCAGCTTTTAAATCGCGATAAATCAGCTGCCACATCGTCTCTAACAAATTTAACAAATTCGTGCCCAGCCCCTCCCCCGAGCCAGCTCGAAGGTGTTCGGTAAAAGCATCGCTCCTGCCAAGCGCCGCTTCCCTCACGGGGACGGCGGAAAAAGAGCCGGAGACGGACAGAAAAGCTTCCTTATTAACAGCCGATTAAATCTGATAGACACAAGCCCTGTCAGTGACAAATCTGGGGCTTTTTCAAAGCCTGAGGAGCCAGACTGCACCCTTGTCACCCTCTTTCCAAGTCACAGAATCCAAGAATATTCCGAGCTGGAAAGGACCCACGGGGATCATCGAGTCCAGCTCCTTTAAGCGAATGGTCAATCATTAAGAGCTTTCTTGGGATTTTTCTCTCACCCTTCAAGCATCAAAGCAGCAGGCAGAGCCAGGGACAGGAGGGTCCCTCTCTAAGCAGATTAAAGTCGGGTCTCTCCGCTACCCAAATGCGTCCCTGAACTTTCCCGTCCTCCGGTCCGCGGGGCTCCCTCAGGGCACGGCGGGAGCCCTTGGGCTGCACAGCCCCTCGGGAAGCCGCTCCTCGGAGCCCTGTGCCAACAGCAGCCGGGACGGAGCCGCCGGGCCCGGAGCCCTCAGGGGGACCCTCAGCGGGGCAGCCCGGCCCGGGGAGGGAGAGGCGCTGCCGCCGCTTCCCTTCTGCTCCCTCCGGCCCAGGGGGAAGTGGGGAAATGAGGCGCGGGGCAGAACCCGCCGGGCCCCCAGCACCTCCTGCCATCCCCTCGGCAGCTCCCGCCTTCCCCCTCAGCGCCTCCTCCTCAGCACCCCCAGCCTTTCCCCTCAGCACCTTCCCTTCAACATCACTTGTCTCGCCCTTAGCACCTTCCCCTCAAAACTCCTAATCTCCACCTCAGCATCCCTTGTCTCCCCTCAACTCTGCCAGCATCTCCGTTTTCGCCATCAGCACCGTCCCCTCAGCACCCCCTGCCCGGGGCAGCCCCCTGAGGGCACCTCCTCCGCCGCGAAGCCCCCCCACCGCACGGCCCTGAGGCGAACCGCCATCGCTTCCTCCCGCCGAGCTCGTACCTGCTCGTCCCGGCGGCTCCGTGCCCCGGCGAGGCGGCGGCAGCGCGGGCGGCTCCGGCTGCTGTAGAAGCTCGGCGGCTTCCACACTCGAAAATGGCGCCGAAACGGCGAACTCGAACCGAAATTCGTTAGAAAAGCGCGGGGCAGGCTGGGACGGGAGGGGCCGGGCCCGCGGGTTTGAACGGCACCGCCGCCCCCGCCCGCCATCTTGTGTTCGTTACAGCAGGGAGGGGAAAGCGCCCAGAAATCCGCCGGGAGCGGCTTTTTCTGAGCAGAGACGGAGGGGTGGGAGACATTAGGGGGTGAGGGCGGCGAGGTAACACAGCCTGGCGGCCGTGCCGGCGGAGAAAAGGGTTAATTTTAATTTTAGAAGTAGGTCAGTGGGCGGCGCTTGGTTGCTGGGCGACGCGCGCCGGTTTAAAATTAATAAAAAAAATTAAAAATTTTTACAAGTCAAAAAAATTTTTTTTTTAAATGGTGAGTGCGCGGCGATTTTGAAGCGGGTTTAATTAATTAACGGGCGGCGCCGTGGCACCTTGGGGGGGCCGGGGGGGAGCCGTGAGGTGGCGGAGGAGGAGGATGAAGAGGATGCGGTCTCGCGAGAAGTCGCCATAGCGACGGCGGCGCTTGGCGGCGGGGGGAGCGGGAGCCGCCGCTCCTGAGGCGACGGGAGCGGGACGGGGAGGCGGGATCATCCCGGGATCGGCCAGGAGCAAGATCCTCCGGGAGCGGGATCATTCCGGGAGCTGGTGGCAGGATCGCCCCGGGTTCCCGTGGGAGCGGGCTCCGCCGGGAGCGGGCTCCGCCGGGAGCGGGCTCCGGCCGCCGCTCTGCCGCTGCCTCCCGCTGCCCGCGCAGGTAAAGGCGCGCTGGGGAGGCGGCGGCCGCCGGCCCCCTCCCCTCGGCTGAGTCACCGCCGCGGTGGGCGAGAGGGTCGGGAGCCGTGACCCCCGGCTGCGCGTGGGACGGGCGGATGGAGGGGCGGGAGAGCTCCGGGAGACAGCTGAGGGCAGGGCGGGGGAGCCCCGACCCTCAGGAGGGGTTGGGTAATTGCATCTTGGAGAGCTGCAGACGGGGGGAACTGCGGGTGTTGGCGCGGGCGGTGCTGGCCGAGGCTGCCCCGAGGCTTTGGTGTCTCCTTCTCCGTGCCCCGCGTTCCGCCCCTGCTTTTCCTTCTCGGCATTCCCTCCATCCTGCTGTGGCATTCCTTCCCTTTCCTGCTCTGCCCCCATCCCTTCCCCTTGCCTTCCCTAGCCCGCCCGCTAGTTTTCCTTCCCTCTGGCATTCCTTCCCTGCGCTGCCCCCATCCCGCTCTCCTCCGCCGTTCCTGATCCTCATCTCCGGGCCAGCGGCTCCGCTTGGGAAAGGGAGGAGGCGTCAGGCTCTTGGGCTTCTCCGAGTCCCCAGAATTCCTGCTTAGAATTCCTGCTTAGAATTCCTGCTTAGAATTCCTGCTTATTGCCACATGTCTCCTAAAACTCCTGCTGCCCTCCTTGGGACGGAGGGAATACGTGGGCTGGCAGGGATGGATGTACCTGTGGATGGCCCAGGGTGGGCGTTCAGCCTTTCAGCAGCACATACAGAGCCATTAAAGCGCTTTAAAAATTATAATAAAGTTCTGGGCTTGGAAAGGAAAATACCACGTTTTTCCTTCCTGGCTGTGTGTCAGCACAGGGGATCTCCAGTGCTCCGACCTCTTGATGTTTTAGGCTTGATCTTAAAGGTCTTTTCCAACCTTAAGGATTCACTGTTCACAGCATCATTTTTTCTTCAAGTTGTCCATATTCAGTTGGATAATGTGAAAACAGAATTCTCTTTAAACTCAGGTATTTCTTGGTGCTTATTTTCCCCCAGTAGTAATATTACTTCAGAACTTTTAATGTTAGTGTTAGTGTCCTCCTCTTGAATTTTGGCTGCTTGTGTATGCATATATATTATGTGAATTATGCATACTTATATATGTATTTGTTTTCTTTTATTGCAGTTGTAACACATGGTTTTAATGCTCCATCTGAACAACTGAGATGAGACTGAAGACTTCCCTTTTAAAGGAGCCAAAACATATCCTTTGTCACAGAAAAAAGCATGGAACATCATGTTCATTCTGAATAGCCTCTTCCAGAAAATATTTTTTTGTTGTTGAAGTTTCAGTAAAATATTAGTAAATTGCAGATGGCTTTTTTTCCTGTTTTTCCTTTGTTCCCCTTGTCATTGACTGCAGCCTTTAAGGACAATATTTTAAGAGACACTGAACACTTATATATGATGTGGTGTGAATAAGCCAACACTTTTGAGTGAAAGTTGGATGTTTTGCACTGTGTTTTGCACTAAGACCCTTCACTAACCCAACATTTTGGCCATGTTTCCATAACTTCACATCATGATAAGAATTTTATTTTTATGAAATATTTTCATTTTGGACTAAATTTTTACCAGCTCTTCTTGGCACATAAGAGCAAAAAAAATGAAGAATGAAGATTTATTTTTATTTTTGGATTAAGCGTTCCACACATTGTTACCAGAATAACCCTCCTGCATTGCCCCCTTCAGTTCTGAGATGGGGTATTTGATTCTTTTTAGTGCTTAAACTCTCCAGATTCCTTAACTGAATTTCACATAAGGGCCTGGTGAGCTGTGTGGGCTGGACAGCAGCTGATGAGCTGTTCTCCTGCAGCGATGACCAGCAGGTCGTGAAGTGGAACCCGGTGAGCAGCGAGAGCTCGCGCGTGCTGCAGCTGCCGGGGGACGTTTATCCCCTGGATCTGCACTGCTTTCCCAGAGGCACCGGGGCCAAGAGGCAATCCCAGGCTGAGAGCTTTGTTCTGACCAGCTCTGATGGTGAGGCAACTTCAAATAGTTCTAATAATAGCGTTTTAAAATGATATATTTCAAATGTTGGTTGTTTCGTACCCTTCCTTGAGTGCTCGTGTCAGTCAAACGCAAGGCAGTGTTTGAGGAGCAAGAAGCTTTGAGGATTGCTTGGGGTTTTTCCCCTTCTCCCCAAAAAGATGAGTTTTCCTGCCCCAGCTTACTCCTGCAATTTTCCTGCACCAGCCAAGTCCCCTGTGTGATAAGGATTCCTGCAAAGTTGCTGAATCCAAGGGAAAAGCAGCATAATGGCTTTACAGGCTTGCATGAATTCCTAGTTGAACTGCAGATGTTTGAAATCAGAGCAAATGTAAATTTAGTCCCCTTGGGTCTCCTTCTGAAATGAATCTCTTGGGGGATATTGGTTTTTTATTTCCTACTGACATTGGTCTTGTTGCTATTTTTTAACAAAAATGAAGAGTATTTTTAGCTTTAACCTTCAAATTCAGGACAAATCACAAGTGATTCGACTTCTTTTTTCTTTTTTTATTGACAATTTTATATTAGGTCAGCATTTAAGAGTCCATGGAAGTTAATGAACAAAACATACATGTTTTATATTCTATATTTATATGTGTTTGGAAAGGCTGGGAGTCTCCCACTGGAAATTCCTTCAAAACTGAGGAGTCATTTTCAGGTAGATGACAGTTCTGTCTTCAGTCCTGAAGAAAAATAAAGGACCAGAGATTGAGCTGAATCCCTTCTACCTACACCAGGCATTTGGCTAAAATTTTCTCTTTTTTTTGTGTAATAAGTTGTAATTTATTCAACTCTACTGCCTCAGTTGAACAGAAATCCATGGAAATGGAGAAACCTCCCCATGGGGATACCATGGAAAAAGCATTTGACTGGCAGCAGTTGTGAATTCCCCTGCTGGAAAAGCCAAGAAGTTGCAGAAGTAAAGCTGCTCTCCCTGAAAACTTGATCTCCACTGTTCTGCAGAGGGATTAGGATACAGTTTTAAGTAATGATCACATTTTTTCCAGAGGAATTCTGGAAAGTCGATCCTGCTTTTACATGTAACCATGTTCTTCCCTGCTCAGCTACAATTTCCTCTGTTGCCCTCTTTGGAAGGGGCCTTGTGAGAGTAGTAGGAGCTTGTGGAGTGGGAGAGGCTGCAAAAGATCAGGAAAATAATGGAGATTTCCCTGGATTTTAACAGGATTTTATCTGGTACTTTGACATTGCCCATTTTCCTCATACATTGACTTCACCAAATCCTTCAGTTCCTTCCCAGCTGCTCGAGCCTCCACTGGAATTTCATTTGTCTCTCATGAGCTGAAGAATTGCTCCCAGAAATATTCAGGGGTTCTGCTTGGATCAGTGGGAGCTATTTCAAGGTCTAAAATCCCATGGAATTCTGCATATCCTGAAAAAAGTGATGGCTCTGAAGAGCTCAGCCACTCAATGCTGAGTCCTGAGGTGATGGTGTGGGAATATTCCTGCTCCTGGGAGATTGGGTTCAAGGATTCTCCAGTGAAAAAGGTCCTGGATACAGGTGGAGCAAAGGCACTGCATGGGAAAAGGCACAGAAAATGAAACATATATTTTTCAGAAAATAAAAGTTGTTTTTAATGTCAAAGCAGAAAAGGCCATTTTGGCAATTGACTTGGAGAAATTAACATTGAATTCCTCTAAATTCAGCTTTTGCTTCCACATGAAACATGAAAATCTCAGACCTGAGAGGTGTTCTATACAATAAGTGATACATCCATGAGATAAATTTTATTTTATAATTACAAAATAGTGGAATGCATTAAGTGAAGACCCTGGAAGTGTTGCAGGGGGTTTGGAGCAGCCTGGTCTGTGGAAGGTGTCCCTGCCCATTGGGATTTCAGGTCCCTCTCAAGCCAAACCAGTCTGGGATTCCATGGAATCTGAAATGATCTGTTCAAATAAACTGATTTATGCAAACCATTGTTTTTTATCAGTGTTAGAAGTCTTTTCCTTGGAAATCTTGCACTGGCAGAGCTTTGGTTGGATGATTGTGCCAAAAGCTCTGGTCACTCAGGAGCTCCCTTGAGGTGGTTCAGTCTGGCATCATAGATCAAATAATACTAAAAATAATCTGATTTTAAAGTACTTCATTTCAATTACTGGGCTGCTTATTTTTCCAAGCTCTCCATTGTCTGCTCTTTGCTCCAGTTTAAATTTGATCTTCCTGGATTGAAGCAGCATCATCCCTTATTTGGGAAGAAAATCTTCCTGATCCTTCTGTTGAAGTCATTACAAACTTGGGGGTTGGCTGCTGTGGAATTGCATCCCAGCTGCAGCATGGGAGCAGGAGCAGCTCTGGTGTGAGCTGTGAGAAACACCTGGATGTGCTCTGTACTGCTGCTCTCTTGGTTTCTCTGTGTGCCTTCCACAGGAGGCACCAGCACTGCTGTAATAATATACAATGGCATTCATAATAGAATAATAATTACCTAATTCTGTAAATTCTATACACTGTATCTTTTTTTTTTTTTTAAATAGGGAAATTCCACTTGATTTCCAAGCTAGGAAGAGTGGAGAAAAGTGTAGAAGCCCATTGTGGAGCTGTCCTTGCAGGAAGGTGGAATTATGAGGGAACAGCCCTGGTTACAGGTGAGCATTCCTAAATTAATGGAGTGCTTTGAAAACTTAAATAATAATGTACTTTAATTTTTTTTGGTCTTATTTATCACAGAGGTTGTTATCACCTTGTTTGCTAGGAGTTCATTTTGCACTGTTATTAATGTAGTTTAGCATAGTGTTGTCCATTTTCATTAATATAATATATTAATAATACAATAATATAATATTTTAATATATAATATTATAATATTATGTTATATATAATATTTTATAATATAATATGTTAATTTTTAATATTTATATATAATAATAGAATAATATAATATTTTAATATAGTATTAATATAATATAATATTAATATAATATAAATATATGTAATACATAATATATTATATATTCTATATATTATATATAATATATATAATATATTATATGTTAAAATAGAAATAATATAATATTTAATATAATATGAATAATAATAATTAATAATATTATATTAATATAATAGATCGAGTAAAAATATTTCTCTTTTTTCATTTAAGTCACCCAATCGAATTGAAAGTAAATGTTTTAATAGCAGAGTGCTTAGATGGTTTTGTGGCTGTTCTGAACTTCAGAAAGGAGAATATTTGATTTCTTTCTTTTCTATCTGCTGCAAGAAAAAGTTGCTAAGTTGGTACATTTGTATCCCTGCACATTTGGGGTTTTTTAGCCAAAAAGGCTCATTGATCTTGAATATTCCTGTGCTTTATTCCTTAATTATCAGTAATTATCACCTACAGCCCGTTTATATTAATGCCAGAGGAGCGAGCCCACAATTTCTTCATTTCTACACCGTTTTTTGTCCCAAATCTTTCATTAATGTGTTGGTTTTGGCGGTTTTTGTCCCAGATTCTGGCTGGTTTTAGGGGAGCTGCTGCCGTGGCCTGTGCTGGGCTCCTTGCTGGTGCTGTCAGGCTCCTGCTGATGGAGCACAGCTGATCCCTCTGGCCAGGCTCCAGCCCAGGCCACAAGAACTGAGCATCAGTTTGGATCTGCTCCTTTCCAGCCTCTGAAATGCTGCTTCAAGGAGCTCTGTCCAGCCTGTTCCTCTGAAACCCCAGGGGGATGGGAAGATTGTTCTTTTTAAAGGCAGCTTTGCCTCAGGAACTTCTCCACAGACAAAGTCAAAATTGTCTTTTGAATCCCTTTTTTTTTTTTTATGAGACTGCATGACACTGACACTTTTTGGGGAGTGTGGGAATTCATCACCACTTCCAGTTTATTCTGAGGAGGTCAACTCCTCTTATACCACAGCTGTACTTGGAGGGAGACTAAATAAATCATTGCTACTGCACCACTGCAAATATTTTTCTGGTTATATTTCAACAGCATTGAATATGCACAACTAAGATTTTTAATTTTGAGTGGGTTTTTTAAAAACGTTTTTAAAACATTTCAAACAACATTGGCCAAATATAAAAACCTGAAATGTGGTAAATAAATTATATTTGAATGGAAGAATCCATTAATTTCTTCTGGGAGGCCTAAACTGAAGGCCCAGTGCATTTTAAAAATTACACCACAGCAGGAATTGTGTGCTGTTAAAACAGCCCTAAGTGTGCTGGGTAGTGTTTAGCAATGAATTCTTCAACAACCAAACTGAGTTATTTGGTACCACACAGTTCTGGTAGAAAATTGAAGCCATCCAAGCAGAGTTATCTTCACTTGCCCCATTTCTCAGTGAAATCTCCAGTTAAATCCATCAAATCTGCTGCTTCTTCCCCCCTGGGCCTTCTCAGACTCCTCTAAGCAGCTTCTGGGCCATTGAAGGGATCAAAAATACAGAATTTGGGATGCTTAAATAATGATGGATTTTCCCTTGCTAGGACCAGCTTCAGAAAAGAGTTCAGGGGTTTTCAGGAGAGGAGGATTTCTGATAATAACAAAAGAACCAGCTGAAATCTTTTTCCTTCCTAAACTTCCCATTGCATGTTTGGGAGACTAAACAAAAGGAATTCACCTGTAAGAAAAGCTGGGTTGACTTTAACTCCAGTGTTTCCTGAGCAAATACATTTATATTTGTTAGTGTGAATATTGCATGGCATTTGCTGATTTCTGTGCTCATTTGCAGCTGGGGAAGATGGCCAAGTGAAAATCTGGTCTAAAAGTGGAATGCTGAGATCCACCTTGGCTCAGCAAGGTGAGTTCTTTGCTCAGAGCTCCATCAGAACTTGTTCATTTGGGTTATTCTGAAATACATTTCAATAACACAGACCCTGAACATGGCAGTGATGGTTTGTTCAAGGGTGTTAAAGCCTTAATTAAATTTAAATGTAAATCAGAGTTGTATTTCAATAAGATTTTTTTACAAGTATTTCATTTCTCAAATTCAAAGTGCTGCAATATTTTTAGGCAGCAGTCTCATCCCACGCTGAGGATTTGGTGCCATTTCAGTGAAGATCCTCAGCTAAAATTTTGTTTTTCAGACTTCATAGATGGAGCCCTTGTGACCTTGTGACATTTTTGAAGAAACCACATGCACCTGGGCTTGGGTTAAATGTCAGGCCCTTATCTCTGGCTGAAACAAATGATCTGAATGCTTTCAACCTGGGGAAGGCACTTTAACCACAGCACTGAATAGAAAATGCATTTCAGTTCTTTTAAGGAAGTTCATGTGCTTGTGCAATGTTTGTCAGGTAAAAAGATAAACTAACTGAATTTTAAAAAAAATTAAAATTTTTAAAAAATATTCAAACTGAAGCACATATTCTTTAATATTTCTCAGTTTGTGTTGTCAGGTTTCTTATGCATTATTTTGCTTATTTGGGGTTTGAAAAAGCATCTCAAGGAAATTTGACCCTGTTGTTTGAAACATGAATTTTCATGGGTTTCTGTGAGTTTCTGGTGCAGTACAAAAGCACATTGAGGCCCCATGGAGTAACTGTCACCTTGTGTTTGTGTTTGCAGTGTAAAATCTTTACCTTCAGAGTCAGAGCCCCACAGCTGCTGATGTAAGCATGGCCATACCTGGGGCCAGGGCAGGATTCTGCAGGAAGGCTGCATCATGTTCAACCAATTTTCCCCTTCCTTTATTATAATAAGAACTGAAAAAATCCCCAGTGCCAGCATTCCTTTGCCTCATTCCACTCTTTGTGTTAGAAATGGATTTTCAGGCTGTATTTTGGGATGATGATCCACGTGCCTGTCCTGTCTTTGCCCTTTGTTCCTCCTTAGATTCCCTTAAATTCTTCCTTTTCTTCCTCCTTCTCCTCACACTGAAATGTTGGATTTGGGCTTCCACTGATCCATTTTGATGAGGAAATGGATTTCCATGAATTTCTTAGGGAAGCCACGAGATTATCATGGAATCCTGGAATGGTTTGGGCTGGGAGGACCTTAAACCCCATCCCCTCCATGGCAGGGGCTCCTCCCTCTGTCCCAAACCTTTCCTGGACATTTCCAGGGATCCAGGGGCAGCCACAGCTGCTCTGGGAGTTCCATCCCAGCCCTCCCAGGGAGGAATCCACTCCTGATACCTCTGTCCTTTTGGAAACACCCTCCCAAGATGTAAATTTATTTAAATGAATGTTTCTCCTCCTGTGACAATCCAAAATCCCACACAAACTCTTGCCATGACCAAGCGTGCTGTGGGATAAGCCAGACCTTCCTTCCTCAAATCCCAATTTTCTGCCTTTTTGCCTCCTTTTTTCCCAGAATTTTCTCGTTTCTCCTCCAGTGGAGCTGCTCCTCTGGGTTTTCCAGGGTGTTGGCAGCATTTTCCCAAGGCAGTCCTTGTTAAGTGCAGGAGGAAATGAGTTAACTCAGCTCCTGCTGTTAAGCCCTGGAAATTGTGGTTAAGTCCTCAGCCATCATAAAAAAGGCAAACATTTGGTTTAAATAGAAAACTCTTCTGATTGTTAGATCAGCATTAGGAAAGGACAAAAAAAAAAAAAAAAAAGGAGTTTATTTAGAATTTCTCCTCCAGCTGGGGACAGAATTTATGGCATTTTCACCAGGAATTGCCAGAAGGAAAACAGCCAGAGCCACATTTATTTAATATATGTTGTGTTTCTGGGACTTGTCTGCTCTGATGGTTGACAAGTTAAAAAAGTCTGCCATAATTCTGGATTTTTAAGGAATAAAATTCCCTGAAAGAAAATCTGTGAACCACAGAAATCTTCAGGAGCAACGGCACCAGGTCTCAATTTGGAGGGTGAATATTTGGGAGCTCAAATGGAGTTTAACCACAATAAAATCAGCTTTTTGCACAGGGAGAAGTGGGGACATACAGGATGATTTTATGGCAGCTCAGTCACTTAATTATCTAAATCTCATCAAAATATTCCTGAGTCATTTTTGGAGATAGATTTTAATATGCCAAAATTGCCACTGAGAATTTTACCCTGTAAAAGCATTTTTAAGCCTTGTGGGGTTTTTTTATTACCATAAAGTTACATTTAAAATGGTTTATTTGAACAATTTTAATTCAGTTGCTGAGTTTAATGCTTGAAGAAGCTTTTTGCTTAACTTTCTTAGTTTTATTTCAAGGAATCAAGTAGCAAAGCCCTTTGATTTTTCTTCAGAGACAAATCTTGTCAAATAATATGGAAAATATTTGCATGGTTGGCAAGTCTGACTTTTTTAAATTCTTCTTTTTTTCCTTGGATGTTTTTCCATGTAATTTTTCCTTTATTCTGTTTTCAAAAAATCTAATTTGAAAACTGGAACATGATTTTAAAAGGGAACAGACAGCTTTATTCCAGATACAAAATTCTGAGAGTTTCAGTCTAAGAAAGTTGCAGTTAATTGGGAAAACTCTGTCCAGCCTGTGGCCAGTTGGATTTATTGTAATTTATTTTGGAAGTTACTTGTGAATGGGATGTTTGTGCAGCAAAACAAAAATCTCTCCTAATTATGGTACCCAAAAATCTAAAAAAGAACAATTTAGGTGCAACACAAAACTTTTTCCATCCATTTTTGTGTCCAGCCTCGTCATTTGGGGTGAAAAGATTGATTTGCTGATGTCTCTTGGTGAGTTTTATTTTGATTTTCTGTAGTTCTGGAGTGACAGTTGGGACTCAATTGCATCAGAGGATCAAATCTGGATATAGATAGAAAATGCAGCTATTTCCTGTTGCTGGCCTGGACTTGTTCTGGACTTTGCTGCACTTCAAACCTTTCACTTGTAAAAGTTTTAGGAATTGTTGATGTGTAAATGGCAACAGGTAAAGAAGCTTGAGAAATGTGTCATGTACATTTATATAATACAGTGTTATCTACATAGATATTTATGTAATATTAATCTATTTTATGCAGTCATTATGTATTATATTTTATGTACTTAAATGCAAATTTTTAATATTTTATATATAATGATGTATTTTATTTTTATGCTCTGTTGTATCTTACCATCAATATTATTTATTTTTATTATTGTATCTAATATAGATGTTAAAAATAGAGTCTTTTTTGCTTGCCCACAGGAACTCCAGTGTACTCAGTGTCCTGGGCCCCTGACTCTGACAAAGTTCTCTACACCTCAGGGCAGCAGCTGATTATTAAACCCCTCCAGCCAAATGCCAAAGTTCTGCAGGTACCATTAATAATCTGATTAATTAATAAGGTTTATTCACAGAAATCAAGATACAGAAGCCTTTTGTTAAAAAGCAGCTGTTGAATTTTAATTTTTGGATTAAAAATTTTAATGGCTTTTTAGATGAAGGATTTTCATGCAGATTTTTGTGCTTTGATTCTGCCTCGTTGAGGCTTTATTTAATTTCTTTTTCTGCTAAATCATAAAATTGTGAAATTTGGAAACAACCTCCAGGATCATCAAGCCCAGCAAGTGATGAATATTGAAAATAGGAGTTGTCAGAGTTGTGGAGTTGATTTTTTTCCCTTCCAGTGGAAAGGCCACGAGGGCCTGATTTTGAAAACCGACTGGAATTCAGTGAATGGCCTGATCCTCTCTGCAGGGGAAGATTGCAGATACAAGGTGGGCTCTGCTTCCATTTCAAATCCATGCCCAAAATCTTCTTAGGTAGCCTGAAATGCTGGGATTTTACCCTGGAAGCCCAAAATGAAAGGAGAAATCTTTCACTTTTCAAGAAGAAATTGTGTTATTTATGAATACACCTCACTCTGTTGTAGTAAGATAAAATTCCAAATCTTTTTTAAATCCAGCAGGATAAAAAATGGTAAAATGGGGGTGAAACAAAAAGAAAAATATGTACAAATATAGAAGTGATTATTCCAATCAATAGAAGCTGAGATACCAAATTAGAGGAGATAAAACTGCTGGTTTCTACTACAGGGACATTAGTGAATCCCTCAGTAAATTCTAAAATATATTTAAATATATTTGGATGCAGGAAATATAATCATATAATCTGCATCCAAAATACAAAGCACCTTTTGAGTATCTTCCCTTAAATAAAAACTGATTTTTAAATGTGTCATGGGTTGGTTCTGTCATTTAATTGTGTAATGGCTGTGATAGAAAATACACAATTAAGAAATGTTTAAAATCCAATAAATTATTGTTTTGTGAATTGATTTCCATTTGAAAAAATCTCTGCTTTTGGAAATTTGCAGCTTCTTTTATAGACTTGGGGCAATTTACAGGAAATAAAACTCAGGGGTGCAAAATATTTTATCCAGAATTATGTGACATTTACCATGGCAAAAAGCAATCTGTTGCATTAAATAAACCAATACTAATTAAAATTTATATATACATAGGTAAATATATTTATTTATATTTATATAGATATATTTTTATATACAGTTACACTTAATTAACTTGGGTAATTATTTCTAAAATTTCTATGTCATGGGGGAAAATTATACTTCTGGAATAATAAAAGTACAAGAAGTGTATTTATAAAATATAAGTGAGGAATAATTTAGGTGATTTTCCCAGTTACACTTCATCATGAGGGAAAATGATAGTTCTGAAATGATAAATACAAAATATATATATATAAAACAAAAGTGAGATATATATTAAAATATATATACATATAGTTAATATATATAATACCAATATATCTATCACAGGTGATTTTTTAAAGTTATGCTGGAAACATGAGGGGAAATGACACTTCTGCAGTAAGAAAAATACCAAAAATATATATAAACCAAAACTGAACTGTAATATAGGTGACTTTTCAAATTACACTAAAACATGAGGGAAAATGATACTTCTAGAATAGGAAAAATACAAAATATATATAAAACAAAAGGGGGATGTATATTAAAAAATATATATTCTTTATATATATTAATATATATATCATACAGGTGATTTTTCAAATTACACTAAAACATGAGGGAAAATGATACTTCTAGAATAGGAAAAATACAAAATATATATATATAAAACAATATGTATATTATAATATATATATTCTTTATATATATAAAGATATATCTATATCATACAGGTGATTTTTCAAATTACACTAAAACATGAGGGAAAATGATACTTCTGGAATAGGAAAAATACAAAATATATATATAAAACAAAAGAGGGAGGTATATTAAAATATATATATTCTTTTTATATATATTAATATATATCTATATCATACAGGTGATTTTTCAAATTACACTAAAACATGAGGGAAAATTATACTTCTGGAATAGGAAAAATACAAAATATATATATAAAACAAAAGGGGGATGTATATTAAAATATATATATATTCTTTTTATATATTAATATCTATATCATACAGGTGATTTTTCAAATTACACTGAAACATGAGGGAAACTGATACTTCTGGAATAGGAAAAATACAAAATATATATATATAAAACAAAAGGGGGATGTATATTAAAATATATATATATATCCTTTATATATATATATAAATATATAATATATCATACAGGTGATTTTTCAAATTACACTGAAACATGAGGGAAACTGATACTTCTGGAATAGGAAAAATGCAAAATATATATATAAAACAAAAGGGGGAGGTATATTAAAATAAATAAATATATATATATATCCTTTATATATATATAAATATATATCTATATCATACAGGTGATTTTTCAAATTACACTAAAACATGAGGGAAAATGATACTTCTGGAATAGGAAAAATACAAAATATATATATAAAACAAAACGAGGATGTATATTAATATATATATATATATATATATATATATATATATATCCTTTATATATATAAATATATATCTATATCATACTGGTGATTTTTCAAATTACACTGAAAACATGAGGGGAAATTACATTTCTGGAGTAACAACAATACAAAAAATATCTGTATAAAACAAAAGCAAGACATATTAAATACCTATGTTATTTGTATATTTTTAATATAATTTATATATATATATATATATATATAAAATACAGGTGATTTTTTTCAAGTTACCCTGAAAACATGAGGGGAAATTCCACCTCTGCAGTAACAAAAATCCAAAAAAAATATATATATAAACCAAAAATGAACTGTGATACAGTGATTTTTCAAATTGCACTAAAACATGAGGGGAATTTATTTTTCTGGAATAATTCCAGTGCACCCCAGGCGTGGTGCATGGATGGAAATGGGGATTTTGCTGCAGGTTTGGGACAGTTTTGGCCGTGCCCTGTACAGTTCCCAGCCCCACGAGTATCCCATCACTGCCATTGCCTGGGCTCTGGATGGAGAATTGTTTGCTGTGGGATCTTTCAACACTTTACGTCTCTGTGATAAAACTGGGGTAAGTAAAACTCTGCTAATTGTTTTCTATAGGTAAAAAAAGAAATATAATGAAATATTTTAAATATTTAATTTTTTAATTTTTTTTTTAATTATTTTCTGCGGTAAAACTCAGCACATTTATTTTATATATATGGAAAAAAATTATTAAATATATTAAAAAGAGAAAACTCCACAGTAAAACTCTGGAAATTGTCCAAATTTCTTGATAATACAGCAAATATTCCTCAGGATATCCGTGTACAGGTGGGTGTTTTATTAGCAAAAATGCTTGTGATTGCCAGCACCTTTTTGCTGACCAGAATATTTTATTTTTAATAATATTTTGCATTTTGGGACATGAAATTCTTTACCTGAAAACCACAGATTTCACAAGCATCTCTTGTGATCAGAACTAATCATAAATTGCTATTTTTAACTATAAAAAGGAGTGTATAGCAATAACCTGATAGAAAAGGAAATGGAAGAGCCATTTATTATTATATTATATTATATTACATTGCATTACATCATATTATATTATTATATTATATTATATTATATTATATTATATTATATTATACACTTTTATTATTTAATCTCTTTTTTCCCTTGAAGGTTTACTCCTGAATCATTATTTTCATAGGGTTTTTTGCAGCTTTGTCTCCAATTAAAATCAATTTAATGCAGTTTCACCTCCCTTCATTGGGAGCACAGATTGTCTTCATTGTCTTTGTCTTTCCTGTGGTTCTGAAGGTTCTTGCTCAGATTTTTTGCAGCAAACTTTGATTATTTGGGACTTTTATTGTCCTGGTTTCTTGTTGTGTTTATTGCTCTTTTTGGGAAAAAATTGCTGAGGTGTTTTGGGTGTGTTCAGTCAATCGTGGTTCACCTCCCCGTGAATTTGGAGTGTGTTTAAATTTAAAATATTTCAAATATTTGAAATTCATGAAGAGGAACCTTTAAAGATTATTTGAGAAAAGGTATAAAGTTATAATAATAAGGTTAAAACTAAAGATTATTTGAGAAAAGGTATAAGGTTATAATAAGAGGTTATAAGGTTGTAATAAGGTTAAAATTAAAGATTATTTGAGAAAAGGTGTAAGGATAAACTCTGAATTTTCCTATTCCTTCTGTAGTGATTATAATCTCACTGATTTTTACTGACAGTGTACAAATAGAATTTAATTACAAATTTGTAATTAACAGTTACCTAGAAGGAAAAGTACTCAAATGCAGGGGTTTTATGTGAGGTGTCAATTTGCTGATTTAAAAAAGATTAATTTTGATATCTACAGATCTGTCATTTCATTTACTGTTAAGTCTAAAAAGCAATGTTTTAATCAGCAATTAATACTGAACAGCTCATTGGGAATTTTAATGCAAACAGGTTTATTTCTTGTAGAAAATTAAGATTATTTTACCTGAGTTTATTAGAACTTTATTATTATTTATTTGTTTATTTCATTTTTTTATTATTTTATACCTGAGTTTATGATTTATTTTTGATTTTCATTTTTTCTTATTATTTTATACCTGAGTTTATGATTTATTTTTGATTTTCATTTTTTCTTATTATTTTATACCCGAGTTTATGATTTATTTTTGATTTTCATTTTTTCTTATTACTTTATACCCGAGTTTATGATTTATTTTTGATTTTCATTTTTTCTTATTATTTTACACCTGAGTTTATTAAGAGTTTATTACTCATCTCTTAAACACGGATGAGCAGCAGCTGCTGCCAGCTGCTCCGTGTGTTGAGCAGGTTTTATTCTCCTCAAATTCAGGTTTTGGATGTAAATTGAGGCCCTGGATGTAAATGGAGGCCCTGGGTGTAAATGGAGGCCCTGGATGTAAATGGAGGCCCTGGGTGTAAATGGAGGCCCTGGATGTGAATGGAGGCCCTGGATGTAAATGGAGGCCCTGGATGTAAATGGAGGCCCTGGATGTAAATGGAGGCCCTGGATGTAAATGGAGGCCCTGGGTGTAAATGGAGGCCCTGGGTGTAAATGGAGGCCCTGGATGTAAATGGAGGCCCTGGGTGTAAATGGAGGCCCTGGGTGTAAATGGAGGCCCTGGATGTAAATGGAGGCCCTGGGTGTAAATGGAGGCCCTGGATGTAAATGGAGGCCCTGGATGTAAATGGAGGCCCTGGGTGTAAATGGAGGCCCTGGGTGTAAATGGAGGCCCTGGATGTAAATGGAGGCCCTGGATGTAAATGGAGGCCCTGGGTGTAAATGGAGGCCCTGGATGTAAATGGAGGCCCTGGGTGTAAATGGAGGCCCTGGTTGTAAATGGAGGCCCTGGGTGTAAATGGAGGCCCTGGGTGTAAATTGAGGCCCTGGGTGTAAATGGAGGCCCTGGGTGTAAATGGAGGCCCTGGATGTAAATGGAGGCCCTGGATGTAAATGGAGGCCCTGGGTGTAAATGGAGGCCCTGGTTGTAAATGGAGGCCCTGGGTGTAAATTGAGGCCCTGGGTGTAAATGGAGGCCCTGGATGTAAATGGAGGCCCTGGATGTAAATTGAGGCCCTGGATGTAAATGGAGGCCCTGGATGTAAATCTTGCCTGGAGGAGAGGCTGGGATGGGGAATTCAGGAGGGATTCCCATGGAGCCTGAGGGGAAGCAGGGCTGCCCTTTCCTGCTCAGCACTGACATTTTTATTGTGCCTGGTGGAACGGGGCTGCCCTGGCAAAATGCTCCCCTGGGAGCCAGCAGGACAAGAAATATTTATCCTGAACTCCTCTGCAGGATTTGTGCTCACTGTGGGCATCATTCAATTAAATCCTTGCACTCTTTATTCTCATTTTTTCCTCACCTCCCTGGGATGTCAGGCAGCTCCGTGGTAAAGACCGAAGTGACAAATGTAATGTTTTAAATTGTGTTTTTTCAATTCAAAATCATGAAAAGAAATGATGTATTTATATATAAAATGAATTATTATGGTTGTGTTCTCAAGGCCTCGGGAGTGTAGAGGGATCAGTGATAAAAAACAGTAAAAATGAAACACTGGTCAAATGAATCATTTTAATTAGTAAATAGGGGCATCCAATTTATATTTAAATAATGTTGAATAGATTTCTGCATCTTCTGCTGTTGAATATTTCTGCATCTTCTGCTGTGCCCCTTTGGAGATAATTTCATGTGCCCAAAAGTCAATCCCATGTTTACATTTAACTTCAATCACATGATTTTTATTATTGATTTCCTCTGTAAGATTTCCAATATATTTGGATATGCAGGTAATTCTTCAATTACTACAAAATTACTCCTCCTTATCCTCCTACATTATTACTACTCCTTAACAATATTCTGTTACATAAAGAGGAAATCACTGAGATTTGCTTCTTGTTTTAAAATCTGCTTGAATATCTTCCTAAAATTCCCTAAAAAGATTATTTAATTCTTATTTGTTATCCATTTTCAGGGAAACAGCTCTGTGGAGATTCAGGATGATTTGCGTTTCTGATATGCAGGAAATTATTAAAAATATCTTGGTCTGGAAATTCTAATTTTGGACATTTTTTTAAATAAGGATCTAAACTTCAGAGGAGTCTCATGGATAAGGCTGAGGGAATTAAGAATTAGAGTATTTGCTGGAGGAAATTTTTAAATAATCCTTCGCTTGGACAGTAAGAGAGTGGAGAAAATGTAATTATTTCTTTAGCACCTTAATTTTCTGTAGTGATTGCCTGGATTTATGAATGAGAACACACTTGGAATAAATTATGAGTAGAAAACTGATACCTGATGTACTTCCAGCATTGTGACTTCTTAATTTCTGCTTTACCTGTTGCTTTTCCTTTTATTTATTTCCCAGGCTCTGACTTAAACATCCAATCCCAACCCACCAAAAAACTTCATTTATTGTCGCTGCTTGAAAAATACCAACCCTGCAAACGTATTTCTGACAAGAAATCATTTCTAAGAGTACAAAGTAACTGAAATTATTATTTTTTTTTTCTTGTTTCCAGTGGTCTTATGCCCTGGAGAAGCCCAACACTGGCAGCATTTTTGCCATTTCCTGGTCCATCGATGGCACCCAGCTGGCAGGAGCCTGTGGGAATGGCCAGGTCATCTTTGCCCACGTGGTGGAGCAGCACTGGGAGTGGCAAAACTTCCACATCACCTTAATTAAGAGAAGAACCATGAAGGTAACATCCACTTCTAAATCACTTTAATTAAGAGAACCATGAAGGTAAAATCCACTTCCAAATCACTTTAATTAAGAGAAGAACCAGAAAGGTAAAATGCACTTCCAAGTTACTTTCATTAAGAGAACCATGAAGGTAAAATCCACTTCCAAATTACCTTCATTAAGGGAAGAACCATGAAGGTAAAATCCACTTCCAAATCACTTTCATTAAGAGAAGAACCATGAAGGTAAAATCCACTTCCAAATCACCTTCATTAAGAGAAGAACCATAAAGGTAAAATCCACTTCCAAATCACCTTCATTAAGAGAACCATGAAGGTAAAAATCCACTTCCAAATCACTTTCATTAAGAGAAGAACCATGAAGGTAAAAATCCACTTCCAAATCACCTTCATTAAGAGAAGAACCATAAAGGTAAAATCCACTTCCAAGTTACCTTAATTAAGAGAACCATAAAGGTAAAATCCACTTCCACATCACTTTAATTAAGAGAAGAACCATAAAGGTAAAATCCACTTCCAAGTTACCTTCATTAAGGGAAGAACCATGAAGGTAAAATCCACTTCCAAATCACTTTAATTAAGGGAAGAACCATGAAGGTAAAATCCACTTCCAAATCACTTTAATTAAGAGAAGAACCATAAAGGTAAAATCCACTTCCAAATCACTTTAATTAAGAGAAGAGCCATGAAGGTAAAATCCACTTCCAAATTGCCTTAATTAAGAGAACCATAAAGGTAAAATCCACTTCCAAGTTATCTTAATTAAGAAAACCATGAAGGTAAAATCCACTTCCAAGTTACCTTAATTAAGAGAACCATGAAGGTAAAATCCACTTCCAAATCACTTTAATTAAGGGAAGAACTATAAAGGTAAAATCCACTTCCAAATCACCTTCATTAAGAGAAGAACCATGAAGGTAAAATCCACTTCCAAATTACCTTCATTAAGAGAACAACCATAAAGGTAAAATCCACTTCCAAATCACCTTAATTAAGAGAACCATAAAGGTAAAATCCACTTCCAAATTACCTTCATTAAGGGAAGAACCATGAAGGTAAAATCCACTTCCAAATTACCTTAATTAAGAGAACCATGAAGGTAAAATCCACTTCCAAATCACTTTAATTAAGGGAAGAACCATGGAGGTAAAAATCCACTTCCAAGTTACCTTCATTAAGAGAACCATAAAGGTAAAATCCACTTCCAAATTGCCTTAATTAAGAGAACCATGAAGGTAAAATCCACTTCCAAATCACTTTAATCAAGAGAAGAACCATGAAGGTAAAATCCACTTCCAAATCACCTTCATTAAGAGAAGAACCATAAAGATAAAATCCACTTCCAAGTTACCTTAATTAAGAGAACCATGGAGGTAAAATCGACTTCCAAGTTACCTTAATTAAGAGAACCATAAAGGTAAAATCCACTTCCAAATCACCTTAATTAAGAGAACCATGAAGGTAAAATCCACTTCCAAATCACCTTAATTAAGAGAACAACCATGAAGGTAAAATCCACTTCCAAATCACCTTCATTAAGAGAAGAACCATGAAGGTAAAATCCACTTCCAAGTTACCTTAATTAAGAGTAGAACCATGAAGGTAAAATCCACTTCCAAGTTACCTTAATTAAGAGTAGAACCATGAAGGTAAAATCCACTTCCAAATCACCTTCATTAAGAGAAGAACCATGAAGGTAAAATCCCCTCAGAGCTGGGCAGCCCTATCACAGAGCTTGTTTTAATGCAAAATGGGAATTTTGGGTTGAATTTGTGTTCCCAGACATTGACTCACAAGGTTTGTTCTTTGGGATAATCAAGATTTCCATCCTTCCACATTTTCCAAATTACACATTTGGGGCTTTTCAGCATCGAGTTCCTAAATTCCTACTGAGACCCTTCAAAGGTTTTTTTTTTCATTTTCATGCTGGGTTTGGAATTGGGAAGAGCTGGAGCAGCAGCAGGGCTGGATTTGGGGTTGGGGCCGTGGGTGGGTGCTGTGAGTCAGTGTCTGGGAACACACAGCACAAATCAGCTCAAAATTCCCAATTTTTCCCCTCATTCCCAGACATCGACTCGTTCCAGATGCACTTGGGAATGCTCTCCATGGGATTTGAATTCTCTTTTGGAATATGCAAAGAGTGAGGAAGTGCAGCTAACCCTGACTCATTTTTCATTTTCATTCCTTTCCAGTGATTTTATTCCTATCTATTATGTAGGAAAATCCTACAAAATCCTACCCAAAACTTGCAGATGGATTTTTCTTCCTGAGTATCACAATGGCAAAGTTAATTAGTGATGCTGTGCTGGGCACAGCAATGAACATATCCTTGGAAATGGTTTCCAGGCTCTTGGAATAATTGAGCTCAGTCCATGTTTTACAGTTGGTGCATAATGGAGAACACCAGAAGGAATTTACCACCCTCAGAACGGTGACATCTTCAAAAAAAAACCCCAAACCCCACCAAAAAATCCCACCAAAAACTTTATTGTTTAAGGCCCCCCATGGATTTTTAGCTCCCTAAAATGTCTGAGCTGAAAAATCTCTGTTAATTTGAGGCAAATTCTGGTTTTCTTGAACAAATTTTAAGCAGAATGACAAAACCACAGGCTGCTCACCCAGCCCGTCTCCTGAATTTCCTGTGCTTCCAGCTGTGGAATCATAAAAATTCCAGAGCTCTGCAGCATCTTCATCCCAATCCTGGAAATTGCTGGATTGTTTGGATGAAGTGTTTATTTAAATAACACACTTTTGAATTGATTTAAAGAACAATGAAATAAACATTGATGTGTTCATTTCAAATACTCAATTTATCAACAGCTGAACAATCTTGAAATGGGAATTTTTCAGACCCCCTCTGGTTAAAAATATGACCAAACTCAAAATAATTAAAAAAAAATTATTTAATTAACTAAATCTTACACCATTATAAAAATTTGTTTAAAATAAACTTATATATATATTAATTATCATCATAGTTATACCTTATCTACTTCAATATATCCAACAAATTTATCAAAACAATATTCAGAGTTTAAAAGCTCCTCCATCTCCAATTATTTTCTCAGCAGGAATCTTTCCTTCCTGAATTTGGATTTCAGCTCTTTTGCTTCTCTCCCTGTGCTCAGGTGCACAACGTCATCAACGACGCCGTGGATTTGTTGGAATTCCGGGACAGGGTCATCAAAGCCTCCCTGAATTATGGATATTTGGTGGTCTCCACTTCCCTGCAGTGCTATGTGTTCTCGTGAGCAAAGCAAATTTATTTTGTATTAATTTATTTTTCATTTTTTTAAATTTATTTTGCATTAATTTATTTTTTTTTTAATTTATTTTAAAATTAATTGAAATATTCAATGGACTGTCTGCTCAGTGAGCGCTAATGCAGATCATTGTAAAAGAGTCAGAAATATTTTTAAAATATTTTAGGAATAAAAGAATCCATCTAAACATAATTTTGCTCATTTTTGCCTGCAGTGTTATGCGTTTTCATGAATAAAACAAATTCCTCTTCCTCAGTTTGTTTGGAAAAGAGTGGCAGAAACTTCATTGGAAGCACAAGCATTGATTTATTTTTAAATTTATTTTAAAATTAATAGAAATATTCAATGGACTGTCTGCTCAGTGAGCGCTAATGCAGATCATTGTAAAAGAGTCAGAAATATTTTTAAAATATTTTAGGAATAAAAGAATCCATCTAAACATAATTTTGCTCATTTTTGCCTGCAGTGTTAAGCGTTTTCATGAATAAAACGAATTCCTCTTCCTCAGATTGTTTGGAAAAGAGTGGCAGAAACTTCATTGGAAGCACAAGCATTAATTTATTTTAAATTTTTTTCAATTTATTTTAAAATTAATTGAAATATCCAATTAAATATCTGCTCAGTGAACGCTAATGCAGATCATTGTAAAAGAGCCAGAAATATTTAAAAAATATTGTAGGAATAAAATAATCCATCTAAACATAATTTTGCTCATTTTTGCCTGCAGTGTTAAGTGTTTTCATGAATAAAACCAATTCCTCTTCCTCACTTTGTTTATAAAGGTGGCAGAAACTTCATTGGAAGCACAAGCATTAATTTATTTTTAAATTTATTTTTAATTTATTTTAAATTAATTGAAATATCCAATGGAATATCTGCTCAGTGAATGCTAATACAGATCACTGTAAAAGAGTCAGAAATATTTTAAAAATATTTTAGGAATAAAATAATCCATAGAAACATAATTTTGCTCATTTTTGCCTGCAGTGTTATGCATTTTCATGAATAAAAGAAATTCCTCTTCCTCACTTTGTTTGCAAAGGTGGTGGAAACTTCACTGGAAGCACAAGCATTAATTTATTTTAAATTTATTTTAAATTAATTGAAATATTCAATGGAATATCTGCTCAGTGAATGCTAATGCAGATCATTGTAAAAGAGTCAGAAATATTTTAAAAATATTGTAGAAATAAAATAATCCATCTAAACATAATTTTGCTCATTTTTGCCTGCAGTGTAATGCGTTTTCATGAATAAAACCAATTCCTCTTCCTCAGATTGTTTGGAAATGAGTGGCAGAAACTTCACTGGAAGCACAAGCATTAATTTATTTTTAAATTTATTTTTAATTTATTTTAAATTAATTGAAATATCCAATGGAATATCTGCTCAGTGAATGCTAGTACAGATCACTGTAAAAGAGTCAGAAATATTTAAAAAATATTTTAGGAATAAAATAATCCATAGAAACATAATTTTGCTCATTTTTGCCTGCAGTGTTATGCATTTTCATGAATAAAAGAAATTCCTCTTCCTCACTTTGTTTGCAAAGGTGGTGGAAACTTCACTGGAAGCACAAGCATTAATTTATTTTAAATTTATTTTAAATTAATTGAAATATTCAATGGAATATCTGCTCAGTGAATGCTAATGCAGATCATTGTAAAAGAGTCAGAAATATTTTAAAAATATTGTAGAAATAAAATAATCCATCTAAACATAATTTTGCTCATTTTTGCCTGCAGTGTAATGCGTTTTCATGAATAAAACCAATTCCTCTTCCTCAGATTGTTTGGAAATGAGTGGCAGAAACTTCACTGGAAGCACAAGCATTAATTTATTTTTAAATTTATTTTTAATTTATTTTAAATTAATTGAAATATTCAATGGAATATCTGCTCAGTGAACGCTAATGCAGATCACTGTAAAAGAATCAGAAATATTTTAAAAATATTGTAGGAATAAAATAATCCATATAAACATAATTTTGCTCATTTTTCCCTGCAGTGTTATATGTTTTTATATATTTTAATGCTGATTTTTAATATTTGCAGGACAAGGAACTGGAACACTCCATTGATTTTTGACCTGAAGGAAGGAACTGTGAGTTTGATTCTCCAAGCAGAAAGGTACCTGACCTCTTAAAATGTTCATTATGGACAGAATGTAACGATTAAATCCATAAATTTAATTATTTATTGTATGTATAAAAATAAATATATTTTTTTATATTATCTCTATTATAATTATATATATAGCTAATATATAATTGACAAAATATTATGTTAATAATAATTAAAATAATATTATTTTTAAATAATATTTTTAATTAAAATAATATTATTTTGTTAATTATATATATATATTAACATACATACACACATATATATATATATATATATATATATATATATATTTAATGAAATAAGTTCAAATTGAAATACCAGAAATAAACAAAAAATACCCAGGTAAAAGCATAAATATTTTCCATAATAAATATTTCTCTTGGGAAAAGATAATGCATTAAAAAAACCAAACTTTTCCATACAGAACTTCCAGAATATCTTGAAAATGTAAATCTTAGCAATGATGGAAGCTGGAAGAACAGTTGCAGGGTATTAAACAATGACTGTCCCCTTGTGGAAAATACTATTTTTTATATTATTTACTGATTTCCTTCCTTGTTGCTGGGGTTTTTTTCTTTTTTTTTAGGCATTTTCTTCTCGTGGATGGTGGAGGACTTTATTTATATTCCTATGAAGGCAGATTGATTTCCTCTCCAAAATACCCAGGCCTGAGGACAGACATTTTAAATGCCCTGACAGTGTCCCTGAGCAATGACACCCTGGCAGTGAAGGACAAGGCTGATGAGAGGGGTAAATCCTGCTTTATTTAGCACAAAAATACATTTATTGACTATAAAAATGAATGCAAGTTATGGGCCTTGCTTAAAATTCGTTTTAAAACTTCAAGAGAACGGTTTGGCTCTGAATTTCCAATTGATACATGAAATATTGACAGAAAATAATTGAATAAGATTTTACTCCCTGATGGGATTTTTCAGTTTTCTCTCTTCCTAAACATTCCCAGTGATGAAATTGTGGGTTAAGACTGAGTCAATCTGCTGCTGGAAATGTGGATTTATTTAAATTATGGATTTAAATGATGATATAGATTTATCACAATTTGCTGTCATTTCTGGAAAGCCCCATTTGAGACAGGAAATGAAAAATAGGGGTAGGAAGTGAAAATTCAGGTTTTTTTAAGATTTCTTTTTCACCACCATGTGAAAATCTCTGGTAAAACTCACACAGAATATTTTATCCACTTGCACTAAACCACACTCAGAAAAGAATGGAATCCCTGGAAAAATCCATTAAGAACTTCTGCTTTTATTAATAAAGTATATCATGATTTTTCTTCAGTTATCTACATCTTTGAAGCTTTATCTGGGAAGCCACTGGGTGATGGAAAACCTCTGACCCACAAGGTAAAGTGAAAGCTTTAATGTCTTTATTTTATTTCCCTCAGAAATTAAGAATCACTAATGGTTTTCCTCAATAATGGCACTAAAAGCACATTAAAGGATTTAAAATCTTAATAGAAAGGAGCTTTTCAGCTGACTTTTATTGCTTTGTGTTGTCTTCAGAGCTGTTTTAATCTTTGTGAAATTCAGTTTATAAAATCACAGAATCATGGAATGGGTTGGGTTGGAAAGGACTTTAAAATAATCTTTATTTAACCCCATGGAATGATTTATTCCACAGAGAAATCACACACAAAATGTTTTTCCAATCCAGTTTATCCAAGAATTTTTTGCCTTGTTTTTAGGAAAAAAAAAAATCAATTTGAATGTCCAAATATCAAATCTCCAAAATAAAAATCAGAGATTCTCTTTTATCTTTCCAGACAGAGATTGTGGAGATTGCATTGGACCAGAAAGGACTGACAAGTGAGAGAAAAATAGCTTTTATTGATAAGAACAGAGACCTTTTCATCACCTCAGTGAAAAGGTTTGGGAAAGAGCAGAAGATTGTCAAAATAGGTGAGAAAAATTCAAATTGGTCTTTGGGAAGATGCTGGGAGGGAAATAAATTTATATTTTATACAAGAAACAATATTTTTCTTAATTAATAGCGAAATTGAACTTGGAAAAAAAAAGCTTTGGCTTTTATATGATAGAGGTAGAAACAATTTCAGTAAATTTTATCTAAATTCTGTTGATTTTTCTATCATTTCCCTAAAAAGCGACTTTTACAATGCCACAAATTTGGGGTTAAAACCTTAGAAAAGCAACCAAAAATGCTGAATAACCACCCTGTTACAATTCCCTTTATTCTGAAGTTTCTCCTGGAAATACCTTCTTTCTTCCTTTGTCTGTTCATTCATTTATTATCATTATTTGTGCTCTGTAAATGAAGGGACAATGGTGCAGAGCTTGGCCTGGAACGACGGCTGCAACATCCTCTGTGGGATTCAGGATTCCAGGTTCACCGTCTGGTACTACCCCAACGCCGTCTACGTGGACAAAGACCTCCTCCCAAAAACCCTCTACCAAAAAGATGCCAGGTAAGAAACCCTTTTTCATCCAAATATATTCTTTATTTTAACTATTTCACTCATTTCTTAATGAACTGTGCTCAGAAGTAAAAACTGGCCTTGCAGCTTGTAAAATTCTCCTGTTTCTTGCTTGGGAAATGAGGAAAAAGGGGTTTATAAAGAAAATTATAAAGTTTGGGGTTGAAATGATGATGCAGGGTTGGAAAGCAGAGCAGCATCTTGAGGTAAAAGCAAAATTTGAATTTTTTCTCATAAAATTTTACCTCAGGTTTTGTAAAAAAAAAAACCCAGAAAAGATTTGTTCCGACGATGCCGGCAATTAAAAATAGCAAAACACCACGTCACAAAGAATCGATCTTAAATCCTTTTCTTGTAAAAACAACAAAACACTGACTTCTTTTCCTTTCTGAGTGCAGTGAGTTCAGCAAGAGCCCTCAGATCGTGAGTTTTGTGGGGAACCAGGTGACCATCAGGAGGGCGGACGGGTCCCTGGTGCACCTGCACATCTCCCCGTACCCCGCCATCCTCCACGGCCACGTCAGCTCCTCCCGCTGGCAGGACGGGCTCCGGCTCTGCAGGTTTGTCAAGGTACAGCACAAACCTGATTTTTGGCAATATTCACAGCCATTTTTATAGTTTTGGGTGTTCTTCAGTAGTGATCTCTCCATGTCAAATGGTACAGCTCATTTCCAGCCCACTCCTCCCACTGGCAGGACAGGCTCAGGCTCTGCAGGTTTGTCAAGGTACAGCACAAATCTGATTTTTGGCAATATTCACATCCTTTTTTATAGTTTTAAGAGCCATTTTTATAGTTTTAGGAGCCATTTTTATAGCTTTAGGTGTTCTTCAATAATGATCTCTCCATATCAAATGGTTCAGCTCATCTCCAGCCTGCTCCTCCCACTGGCAGGACGGGCTCAGGCTCTGCAGGTTTGTCAAGGTGCAACACAAACCTGATTTTTGGCAATATTCACAGCCATTTTTATCGTTTTAGGAGCCATTTTTATAGTTTTGGGTGTTCTTCAGTAGTGATCTCTCCATATCAAATGTACAGCTCATTTCCAGCCTGCTTTGTCGCTCGTTTTTGTCACTCGTGGAAAATGAGGTGGTTTCCTTAATTCCAGGACATCATCATTCCATAAGGTCCATGATAAATAATCATTCTTATTTTTAGCCACACCAGAATCCAGCTGGATTGAACACAGGTGCTCACAGAATTCAGTTCTAAACTTAAATTTTTTCAAAGTTTTTAAATTTAAGGTCTGGGCCTTAATCCAACCAACCTTTAACTTTAAGGTCTGAGCCTTAATTAACCTTAGACCTATAAGATCTTAAACCTTTAACTTTAAGGTCTGGGCCTTAATATAACCAATGAAAAGTGACATTTCCACAATTACCTGTTAATTTCCATATTCTGTTTCACTTCTTTTTATTTTTTTTTCTTTTCCATTGCTTTCTTTTGTATTTATTTAGACAACAGCAACAGATGAGGTGAGTGTGGTAGTTTATAAAACAACAAAATCCCTTCAAACCTTCCTTCCCATTTATTTCTAGAAAAGTTTAGTACCTTAAATGTGTATTTGAGATATTTGTGCTACCAATTATTAAATAAATGCACATCCAGATAATTTGGGTTGCATAAGTAGAATTAATTGTAACAGAACCTTTATTTGCAGTGTCCACATCACCTGATTTAAGCATCCAAGTCAGGATATTTTGATTCTGGCAGTCCAGGTAGAGAGAAGAAAGTATTTCCAATCAGGAATAACAAAATAGATCATTTTTTTTGAGGGGAGAAAAAGCAGCAAGAAACAACTTGGAACCATCTAAAAGATAATTTTATCTCCTAGGTAATTTCAGGCTGAGCTTTCAGCATTTTATCACCTGATTTCCTAAATAAAAGGGAAATGGGAAAAGAATGTGACAAAGATTTTAGGAGCATTCTCTGAACAATCTTAATTTTCCCAGATTCTGGGCTTACTGCATGAGGGTTTTTCCTGATGGAAAAGTCACTTGGGAAATATGGGAATGTGTTTAGAACACCCTCAGTGCAGCTGCTCATTCTGATTTCGATCAAGAGTGATCCTTCTAAAACCTTCACAGTGCAAAGTCTTTATTTCCAGATTTGTTACTGAACACACTCAGCAAAATTCTCCTTAGTTCCTGGACCAGCCAGTCCAAAGTTACATTCTTCCTGTCTGAATAGAGTTTTAGATGTTGTAGCTTAAACTGTATTAAAATGTGGTTTATTACTGTGTCTTTGTCATCATGTTGTCACTTGAAAATCCATCAAAATGTCAGTTGGGGTCTTCCTAAATTCTGAGCTCATGGGGTTTCCTCGAGGTTGTGTAAAATGCCCCAAAAACCCTCACAGAAACAATAAATATACAATAATAATAATAATAATAATAATAATAATAATAATAATTATAATAATAATAATAATAAATGTACAATAATAATAATAAAATAGTAAAAAAAGCAATGTATATAATTATAAATGTAGAAAATAAATAAAATAAATAAAACATATGAATTTATCTGCTTGTTTATAAATGTATAAATAAATAAACTATAAATATACAATTTAAAGTTATAAATTAAATAATAATAAAAAGGAGTAATATTATTGTTGCCATGAAGTTTTTCTAATTCCTAGTTCTGAGAAATAATAATTTCCTAATGAGAGACTTCAGAGCACAGTGCCATAAATGGCACACAGAGAAATGGAATATTACACCTAATTTTTAAGCCTTGTGTAGGTGCTTTGAGGAGTCATTTGCAGCAGGCTAATGAACATTTGAAGGTTTCCAAGTTGTTTTTATTTTGAATTTCAGGACCAGACCCTGTGGGCTTGTTTGGCTGCCATGGCAGTGGCCAACAAGGACATGAGCACGGCTGAGATCGCCTACGCAGCCATCGGCGAGGTAAGAAAATGGATCAGATCCCAGTGAAATCCTTGCAGGGCCAGGCTGGTGAGTGAATAAATGAATAAATGAATAAATGAATGTCCTTGTGTGCCCTGGGACAGATTGACAAGGTGCAGTACATCAATTCCATCAAGGAGCTGCCCTCCAAGGAGTCCAGGCTGGCTCACCTGCTGCTCTTCAGTGGCAGCTGCCAGGAGGCCGAGGCCCTGCTGCTGCAGGCTGGCCTGGTTTACCAAGCCATCCAAATCAACATCAACCTTTACAACTGGGAAAGGTAGGAGCTGTTTGCCATCAAAATAACGTTTTCCTAATTGTTTCCATCAGTTGTTTTATTGCTGACTCATTGCTTATCTTTTAATCGCCCACGACTTCAAAAAATAGCTAATTAAATCATAGCCAAAAAAAAAACCCCAGCATTTTTGTATTTGGAAAATACAAATATTTGGTGATAAAAGCCCAAAATGTTCTTGGAAACATTTTGAAATAACATTTTGCTTTGTCATCCCCGCTAGCACAGAGGAGCCCTCAGTGATGCCCCAGACTGGCTGTGGAATTTGGGCTGCTTGGAAATGTCTTGCTGCTAAAAATAAAATTGTGGCTACCCAGACTCCCAGCATTGTGGAGGTGGAGAAAATATGAATTAGGACTGAGAAAACAAAGGAGGAATTTCTCATTTAAACAAAACCCCCACGTTTTCTGACAGAATCCTCTGAGTTGTTTACTCCTAATTTCTCTGCTGTTATATTGATATATTCAGGCAAAAGGTTGATTTTCCCTCACTAATCTGTGATTTTGTTTTGTTATGGAGCTGTGTCAGGGGAGGTTTGAGCTGGATATTAGGAAAAGAATATTGCTTTATTCTATCATCTAAAACCTCTCTGTAGGTCAAATCTCAGGGTTCTTAGGCCATTGAGGAGAAACCAAGTGTGAGTAATTAAATTAATCCAGTGTCTGACCTTTGCCACCTATACAATATTTATAAATATTATATAGAATATACATGAATGTGTATTATGAGTGTTCAGGACCTATTTCGGACTAGAAAAAAGTTATTAAACATTATTATTTTCATGCTAAACTCTGAAATATTCTGCATTTCCTTGAAATAAAAAGCCTCCTGGGCTCAAGTTAATGATGTGATGAGGCTGTCAGTGGGAATAATTGTTGGGATTTTCCATCACTGGCTACTTTGAACCTCCTGATGCTGCTGTGGGGTTGGATTTGGCATTTCTGCCCTCACCCTCAGAGTTTCTGGGTGGTTGTGGTGGTGCCAGAGCATTGCCCCAGCCTTTGCTGCTCTTTTGCAGAGCCCTGGAGCTGGCAGTGAAGCACAGGACACACGTGGACACGGTCCTGGCTTACAGACAGAAATTCCTGGAGGATTTTGGGAAAAAAGAAACCAACCAAAGGTTTCTGCAATATGCAGAAGGGGTGAGTGTCCCCCAGGGTTGTCCCTGCGTCGGGGGGGGTGGGTTTGCACCTCACTTTTCCTTCTGTGGCTCAAATGTGGAATCCCATAAATGTGGAATTTTGGCCTAACATTGGCCAGGAATAGCTGGGCATGGGTTTCATTTGAAGATTCACAATATATATTCAATATCTGGTAGGGATCACACAAGTGAAGGCCCAGTTGTTTTCTATAAACAGGGAGTTAAACTTCACCATGGCTCAATGAGTGTCTCAAATATCTCCAACCTTTTTTGTGGCATTTTATGGATAGAAGCAGTAACAAGCTTTGAAGGAATCTGGATATTTATGAACTGCAAACCATTCTGATTTCAAATACCATCAACAATTCAATATACATTTATATTATACAAATATATTATTTGTATTATATACATTATACATGTATAATGTAATAATATACATTATACATGTATAGTGTATATTATTACATTACAATATATATTTATTATTATTATTATTATTTATTGGAAACCCTTTGCATCACGAGGAAATCCATTTATTAGTAATTCACACATCCTGAGGGCCGAGGGCACCTCCTGAAATTCAGCAGCTGCATCTTGGATTCTGCTGGAATATTTCCACACAGGAGAGCCACAATTCCCTCCTGTCCTCCCTGCTTTTCCCCTCCTGATTCCTCAGCATTCTGAGGGAGAAATGATCCCAAAAACCCTTTCCTTTGTGTGGAATCCTTTTCTCCCCTGCAGCTGAAGGGTCAGGGGACCCCTGGGCACAGGGCACTCCATGGGCACTTGGAATAAAGCTGGATTTCTAATGGAAGCCATTAGCTTTTAGCACTTTAGGGAGTCTCATTTCCTAAACTAACTCATCCCCTAAAGAACCATTCCACAGTAATTTACCTGGAAAATAAAGCACAGATTCCAGGCATTTTTATCCTGCAGCTTTCCCAGCTCTGTGTGTTCCCTAAAACCCCTTACAGTGCAAAAACCCCAGAAATTCCCTGATGCTTCTGATGGACGTTGGAGATAATCCTGATTTTCTAACACTCCTGGAGGAGGCTGTAGATTCCATCAGGAATCCTGAGGAACTCCACCTTGGCAGTGACAAGGTGTGAGCAGGGTGATTTTTCAGCTTACTCGGTCTTGAAAATTGGAGATTTTGAACCTTTCTAAAATTGTATTTGGAAATTTGGAGGTTTTCTTGAAATTTGAATTTCTCACTCAGGAGATTTCTGGAGGGAAAAAGGTCCTTTTCCACATCCAGGTGCTGGAGGCCTTTGCTGGATCTGTGAATAGGAGGGATCCACATAATGTGAATTTTAAGCTGTAATTAAATTTTGCATGGAACCTGTCAGACTCATGAAGCAAAATCAGAAAGAAATTGAAAAGAAAAGCAAGATTTTGTGCTGCTGTTCCTTCTCAGGGACAAAAAAGAGTCTCAGTTTCCCTCTCACAACCTAAAACCTCTTCAGGCTTAAATAAGGAGTTTTCCCCCTCTCTTTTCTGCAGGCAGGATCTAAAATTGTGCTTATTTTACATATCAGGTTCTCAGTAACTCACACATACCCTGAGGGTCCTGGGCGCAGTCCATGCCTCCAGAACTGAGCTGTTATTATTCTATTTTCACCTGAGAATGTGGGTGTGAAATTGTTTCATTTCACTTTCCCTCTTGGAGAATCTCTCCTGTTATTCCATTGCTTAATTCCAGAGGAAAATTCCCTGTGCAGCCCTGGAAATTCTTCTCCCATCCCACCTTTGCCAGTGTTGATCCTCCAGCAATAAACTGAGCTGCACAGTGACATTTTTGGATGTGTTTTTATGGCCATCAGATGCACCATGATGTATTTTTCATTTCTCATTAGAAACAAGTTTTCTACCCCCATTTGTGCTGGGGTATCACACTTTGTGTATTGCCTGGGGTGTCACTGACTCAAACACAGGCAGAAAATGCCAATTCTCTGCAGCTGGAGAAAGGCCAGGGTTAAAACTGAGCCATTTATGGGTGCAGAGGGGCAGTTCCAGGCAGGAACTGGTGGCTGCTGGAGCAGATAACTGGTTTAATACCAGCTCTTGGAGGAGACAGCACTCTCAATTAATGAGGCAGGGCTGAGTTTTCAGTAGCAGGACACTGCTGTCATGATCCTGAATTAGAAGCAGGTTATTTTTGTTTTATTGCTTTCATTTCCAGGCACAATGAGATTTATTAAAATAGCCCAGGCTGTGTTTGTTTTAAAGGTGAAGCTCAGTTGGAACTCAGCTGTGCCTTCAGAGCTTCCCTGAGTTCGGGTACCCAACACCTGAAAATTGCATTTTTAAATGGAATAACTGACCTTGCTCTCTCTGATGTTGAGCCCTGTGTGTTTCATTTTTCTCTTCTTGCAGCTGGAAGTGGATTGGAATAAAATCAAAGCCAAAATCGAGATGGAAATTGCTAAGGAGAGAGAACGAGCAGCAGCCAGTGCTGCAGGCAGGAGCAGTGTGACTGTGCAGCAATAATTCAGTTTGGGCACCTTCAAAGTGCTGCTTCAACCTTTGCTGCTGCTCTGTTACAGGGAAAAAAAACCACAGCAAACATTTTGTGGGACACAGGAGTGGGAATTTCTGTGGGTCTGAATCCTTGGGTGACACACAGGATTAATTATTTCCTTTCATTTCGAGCTGGGTTTGTATTCTGGTGCCAGTGCTGGCTACATAAATGAGAAAAAAAAGGGAATTTACAGTTCCTCTCTTAGTGTTTTCAAACTTTTATTGCCATTCATATTCTTTAATCTGGGTTGCCTCTACTGAAATCCCAATTTAAGCCCCAAGTTTGCAACCTCGGGGACCTCTCCAGGCTTGTTTCCATTGCCCCAAAACAAATTGAGCAAACTGGAAGTGCTGAAAATGCAAAAAAAAGGAGCTTGAGTACAAATATTTCCCTCACAGTTGTGGGAATACATATTTGCTAGTGAGTTATTTAATAGATGATTTCAGATCATTTCAGCAACTCAGGTTTGTCACTGAGTAAAACAGTAAAAGTAATTTTAGCAGTAAAAGGAATTTTTTTTTGTTTAGAATACTTTGGAATGTGCTTTCAGGGTTGTTGGAAGTAACAAACAGCATTTGTAGCATCTGATGTGTAAAATTGACAAGAATATTTAAAATAAGTTACTATTTCCCGTACTTTTTCTGCCCAAAGCACTTGATTTGTAAATATTTTTTGAATTTATGTTATTTCATCAAGATACACTTTTCTTTGTTCCACACCCAAAGCTGGCTGCATTCTCTTCATGTTATAAATACATCACCAGTTTATTCATCACTGACAAGGTTTATTATGTATCTTTCAAATGTTACCAGCAAAATGTTAAATATCTGTACATACAGCAAATTTGTAAATCATTGTGTCACCCCTTTCTTGCACAGTTCATTGATTTCTTAATAAAACCAAATCAAAGTGGAGATTTTTAAGGTATTTTTAAGGTATCAATTTTAAGGTATCAATTTTAAGGTATCACTTTTAATGTACCTGAGAGCTGCTGCGTGTGGGGATCTCAACTGAGTGCTAAAGAAAGAATATTTGGGGTGTTTAAATTCCATTTGGAGGGGATGGGAGAAGTGTTTGATTCCATTTTTTATCACACACACCCAGTCCTGAGCGTCCTGCTGTTAACTAGAAAGCAAAGCAAAATATTTGGGAAAAGCACTTTTACTCCCAGGTTCTAAATGCAGTTGTGAGCTGGGTGTGAAACCTGAATTTCAGGATATTCTCAGGAGCAAATGTTCCTCTGTGGCTTTTCTGGGGTTGTGGCAGGGGTTTCAGAGATTGTAGTTCCAAGGGAAACGCCATCCATCCGTGCCAGGGCAATCTGGAGCTGAATTTTCTGAGGTTTCCAAAGTTCTGCATTATATTTTTACCTGGTTTCAGTTATTTCAGTATCAAGCAAAAATAAAGAGCAGGAGGATCCAGATGTTTCAGGTACATTTTGGTTACATTATTGCCCAGAACAAGAAATTACTTTAAAAACCTCTTTTAAAAATAAAAAATAAAAATAAAATAAACCTCTTTTAAAAATAAACACCTCAAATTGAATTACTCACAACTTGATTTAAACCATCATAAACCAATCTAAGAAACAGAGAATAATTAACATGATTAAAATTGTTGTGATGGATCAATAATCAAAAATAACCCAAATTTTGCCATTGCAGGGTGGGAGTTGAGTTCATTCACTTCATTTATCCTTGGGCACAGTAAATCCTCTCTGATTATAAAAGGGGAGGTTGAAAAATGCATCTTTAGGTGAAAAATAAATCCCTCAAGTGAGGCAAAAGTAAAAGCTCAGGTGGGTGTTAGAAAACCTACTCCATATTTGGAATATTTCAGAGGGAAAATTAAAAATAGCTTTTGTTGTCTGGTTTTTAAGGCAATAAAACTTTGTGATCTGGATTTGGCTGTGGGATTTTACCCTTTGGAGCAGGAGGAAGGTTTGAATCATCTGACATGGAAATTTGATTTTACAGATTATGTGGAACTATTTCCTGCAGAAAAACTGGTGATTGTTGCCTGATTCACTTCAGAGTAGTCACAATTATAAATGATAAATGAACAGCTATGGAAAAGCTTGAAGCTTTCTAAAATTTAATTCTGAAATAGGAATAGGTATTTCTAGAAATATGAAGCTTGTGTCACCTACAGCTGGGGGGGAGGTTGGAGAAAAGCAATTTAGTATTTTTGTATTATATATATGGTTTTTATAGTGGTTTTTACATGTTTTTAATTAAACATTTTAAGACCTCCATTTCTTTATTTTGGTGATAACAGAGATGAGATTGACAGAGATTTTACTCTGCAGGGGATGGGGAAGAGCCAGGGAGAAAAAAGGTTTTTATGAATTGATCCCATGTGAGAATCTCGATTTCCAATGTTTATTTTTATTGCTCCAAACCAATCAGGGGTTCCTTTGTGCTATAGAATTTCCAACACTGGAATTTAACCTTTTTCATTTTAGTTCAGATGCCTTTGCCCTCCTGTAAAAGTTTGGGGAAGCAGGATGGGCTGGTACCTTCAGGGAAAGAGAGGGACGAGTCTGCACAGAGCTTGGTTGTACAAAACAATAAAACATTCCATCATTTCTGGGGTTTTATGAAGGGTCTGCCAGAATTATTTTACTTTATGAAAAGAAATGACTGTGCTAGTTGGAGCCCTGCAGTTCTGAAAATCTAATCTGTATTTTAAATAAATGGGTTTATTTATGCAGGTTTGCTTTGCCATTAGAGACACCTGGAAAAAAAAGGGGAAGGGAAGGGAAGGGAAGGGAAGGGAAGGGAAGGGAAGGGAAGGGAAGGGAAGGGAAGGGAAGGGAAGGGGGAAGGGGGAAGGGGGAAGGGGGAAGGGAAGGGAAGGGAAGGGAAGGGAAGGGAAGGGAAGGGAAGGGAAGGGAAGGGAAGGGAAGGGAAGGGGAAAGGGGAAAGGGGAAAGGGAAAGGAAAGGGGAAAGAGAAAGGGAAGGGGAAGGGGAAAGGTGCTCGTGGCTGCTGCTCCTGCACTGAGCACATGCTCAGCTCTGAGTGATAGAATCAGGCTAGGACAGGAAAATAAAAAGTATTTAATGTAAGCTTTGGGCAGTTCCTGTCAGAGAGCCGGGCTGAGCTGGGCTGGTGCTGCAGGAAGCATTCAGGGTCATGGAGGAGCTGCCAGCTGTGGCAGCAGCTGTGACACTCATTGCCCTGGGAGCTGTGACCATCATTGCCCTGGGAGCTGTGACATTGATTTCCCTGGGAGCTGTGGCACTCATTGCCCTGGGAGCTGTGACATTGATTTCCCTGGGAGCTGTGGCACTCATTGCCCTGGGAGCTGTGGCACTCATTGCCCTGGGAGCTGTGGCACTCATTGCCCTGGGAGCTGTGACATTGATTTCCCTGGGAGCTGTGACCATCGTTTCCCTTGGGGCAGGAGGGTTCCCAGCTCCCCGCAGTGAGCAGGAGGTGCTGATGTTTCATTTGCAGGTTCTGGAGGGGTTCCCTCCTTCCCCTGCCGCCCCGGCCAGGGGCACAGCCTGGTCCTGCTGTCCCAAAAGCTCCCTCTGGCACCCGTGGGGGTCAGCATCACCCAGTCGTGTCCACAGAGCAAAATCCCACAGCCGAGCATCCCAAAATTCCCAGGGAACGCGAGCCGGGCTGAGGGCAGCGGGGGCTGAACGAAACCGCAGCCAGGGCTTCCCATCGCTCCGTGTCCTTGCGATGGAGCTGATGTCCCCACGTCACCTTTCTCCCTTCCGGCTGTGCCGTGTCCCCGTGAGGCGCCCTGGTGTCCTGCGGGCTGTCCCAGCGGCTCCGGGCAGCGTGTGCCGCTCCTCCGTGTCCTCAGGAATCCCGCAGGTCCCTTGGCAGAGCCGGGTGCCAGCAAGTGCGGAGCATTCCCGGGAATCCTCAGTGTCCCTGGCAGGTCCCTTGGCAGCTCCAGGTGTCAGCAGGTGCAGAACATTCCCGGGAATCCCCAGTGTCCCTTTGCAGATCCAGGTGTCAGCAGGTGCAGAGCATTCCCGGGAACCCCCAGTGTCCCTTTGCAGCTCCAGGTGTCAGCAGGTGCAGAGCATTCCCGGGAATCCCCAGTGTCCCTTGGCAGCTCCAGGTGTCAGCAGTGTGGAGCATTCCCAGGAATCCCCAGTGTCCCTTTGCAGATCCAGGTGTCCAGGAGGTGCAGAACATTCCCGGGAATCCCCAGTGTCCTTTTGCAGATCCAGGTGTCAGCAGTGTGGAGCATTCCCGGGAATCCCCAGTGTCCCTGGTCAGTCCCTTGGCAGATCCAGGTGTCCAGCAGGTCACCCTGCGCTGTGGAGCATTCCCGGTGCTCCTCCCTGTCCCACCAGAGAACGCTGCTGGATCCTACCCGGGCATCCCTCCTGCGACACCTGGGGCTGTCCGCTGTCCCTCCGCGGGTCCGGAGGAGGATGAGGATGAGGCTGAGGATGAGGATGAGGATGAGGATGAGGATGAGGATGAAGATGAGGATGAGGATGAGGATGATCCACCCCGCAGGTCCCCCCGGGCCGCTCAGCCCCGCATCCCCGCGGCCGCGCCCCGTTCCTCGGGCGGGCAGCGCTGCGCCTCCTCGTAGCTGGGCAGGTGCTTCACCTCCTCGTAGCTGGGCAGGTGCGGCAGCTCCAGGCCCGTGTGGGGCCCCGGGCTGGCGGCGGTGCCCGCGGAGGCCGGGGCGGCTCCCGGCGGCTCCCGGCGCGTTGCGGGGCGCGGCCGGCGGGGCGCGGGGCAGGCGCGGCGGCGGAGCGCGCAGCCCGCGGCCAGCAGCGCCAGCAGCACCAGCAGCGCCGCCAGCCTCCGCGCCAGCCTCCGCGCCCGCGGCACCCACGGCGGCCCCGCCGCGGGCCCCGGAGCCGCCCCCGGCCCGGCACAGCCGCCCCGGCCGCAGCGGCCGCCCGCCATCCCCGCTGCGCGCCCCGCGCCCGCAGCGCCGCGCTTTATCCGCGCCCCGCCATGGGCTCGGCCGCATCAAATATTGATGGGGCCATTTGGCCGCCCTGCTCCGCCTAATGGGGCCGCGGCACAACGCCAGGCGCGGATCAGCCCCGGGGCAGCGGCGGGATGGCCCCGCCAGAGTCACGGCCGAGCCGAGCCCGCGGGACAGGGACAGGATGTGCATGAGGACACCGGGACAGAGGGACACGGGAACCCGAGGATGTGGGGATGAGCGGTGCCCAAGGATGGGAGGGTGGAGCTGAGCACGCAGGGATGAGCCGAGGATGCAGGGACGTGTGGCACCTCAGGATGTGGGGATGAGCAGTGCCTGAGCTTGTGGGACAAACCCAAGGGCGCAGGGATGAGCACAACACAAGAACATCAGGGTAAGGGACACCTGAGCCAGGAGCAAGCCAGGGTGCAGAGCCCAGCATGGATTTTGCAGCTCAAGAAGGGAGGCAGCAGCAGGGTCAGAGCAGGCGCTGACAGACCGGGGCCCTGGTGCCTGGGCAGGCACAGTGAGCCCTTCTTTCCTCATTTTTGTCGGGTTCTCTTCCTGCCACTAAACTTTCACAGGTCCCTGTGTCACCCAGTGGTGTCCCAACCCACCCCAATGAGCACAGCCCCTCCTCTCTGTGCTTTGCTGATTACCTTCATCCTAATTGCAAAACTCCAGCAAAAGGGAGAGGCCAGGGAGCTCTCATCATGGAAACACTGACTAACATCAAAGTGAGTAACATGGCAAGAACTGACCAGACCTTTTCTGCTCGGCTTCCTCTGGGGTGACCCTGCCAGATCTGATGGGCAGCTGCTGACCCACCTACGTGAGCCTCACGTGGGGTAAATTTGTTTCCTTTGTCCTGTTTACCCTCCTGGTGGTGATGTCACCGCTGATGGCTGCAGGCCATCCCCTGCTGTCACCCCCACTTCTGGGTGATTGTGTTTGTGACACATTTTGGGGGGCTCGGGAGAAAAAAATGAGGGCAAAAATTCTCAGCTGTGATACGGAGTTGGAGGAAGGAGGAGCTGGTGGTGCTGGGCTCCTGGCAAAGCAGGAGAAATCGCTGTTTCTTTCTGAATTTCAGGGGTTCATTCCGCATCCGTGTCCTCATTTTGGGGACATTTCTCCCTGCAGAAGGGGCAGGGGCTGGGAGGGGAGGGCAGGAGGTGCCAGCAGTGGGTGCAGCCCCACAGCTTTGGGAGCTGCTGCCTCACGCAGGGGTGGCTTTGCCCTGGGGGCTCACCCCTGCCAGGATCTGGGATGCTCTGAGGAGCTCCAGCAGCAGCTCCAGGGGCCACATTCCCTGCAGAGCTGGCAAGAACTGAGGGGGTGTTTGGGAGGCAAATTGGGAATAAACAGCAGGCGCCTGGTGCAACCTGCCTGGCTGTTAATAGAGCTCAGCCTTTTAACAGCGTCTCTGCTCTGCTGGGGCTCCCCCCGAGCCCCATGAAATATTAAAGCCTGTTGATAGCTCGTTGATAGCTCGTTAAAGGCAGCGTTTGGGCTGGGCCTGTGTGCCGTGAGCTGGGCTTTGCTGCTCAGCCTGCAGCAGGGGCTCGGAGCAGCTCCCTGTGCCACCACACAGGGAAAGCTGTGGATGGAGTGAGCAGGGCACAAGAAAGGATAAAAATTCCAGCCCTGGCGTGCAGCTGTGCTCTGCAGCAGCTCCAGGTGCCTCAGGAAAATGCAGGAATACAGGCCCAGGAGGAGCCAGGCCCGGAGGATTTGTCCTGGGCTGGCTGTGGATGGAGGGGCTGCACCCTCTGTGGCTTTGGGGGATTTGGGCAGGAGCAGCCGCCTCATTTTGGGAATCTGTGGAGAGTGGGAGAGTGGTGGCAGGCAGGGATCTTTGATTCCACCGGGATTCCATGGGCAGGGACACCCTGCACTAGAGCCAGGTTGCTCCCAGCTCCATCCAAGCTGGAATTTCTCTGTCCCCAAGCACAGCAGAGCACTGGGGCAGGAATGAACTCCTCAGGGGTGACCACATCCTGCCTCCCCATCCCAAAACCTGCAGGAAACCCACTCTGAGGCTCCCTGGAGCCAGGGAGGACCCGGAGCTGCCGAGCTGTTTCTGGGAAGGAGCTCTCAAGCTGATTTTCTCCAGATTTGCAGGGCATGGACAACTATTGATCCTGCAAATGACCCCTGCAGGAATCCATCGATCCCTTTGGAGCAGCAGATCATTAAGGCTCGACTTGCAGACCTCTCGGGTGGTGCCAAAGTGCTGACACAGCACAATGGCCAAGGGATGGTGTCATTGTCCCTGCGAGCTCCAGACTCTCCTCCTGCTCCATGAAATGCCCTTTGCACGGAGATGCTTCACATCTGAATTTCCCTTGCTGTGTTTTTCCCTCAAATATGGGAAAACTGCTCAGGGGAAAACGCCAGGATGACCTGAGGTTTGTGTTTGGTAGCTGGAAAAATCCCGTGGATTGATGGAGGGAAGCGCAGTTTTGGGTGTTGGTAGGAACAAGTCCAGCACTCTCAGCTTCCATGATATTTCAGTATCTGAGAGATACAAACCTTGGGATGATTGAGGCTTTTACAGGAATGATGGAGCAAATGGCTGCTGCACTGGAGGCTGGACAGGAAACCCGCGGCTGCCACATCCCTGGAAGTGTCCAAGGCCAGCTGGGAACACCCTGGGATGGTGGGAGCTGTCCCTGCCCATGGCAGGGTGGAATGGGATGAGCTTCAAGGCCCCTTCCCACCCAAACCATTCCAGGATCCCAGGAAAATCAAACACAGCCTGATGGGAGCCTCCTCCAAGGCCAAAATAATCCTTAAATCCTTCTGAATAGAACAAAACATTCTTCATATTCATGTCAAAGCTCCCAAGGAAGCCCATCCAGCAGCAGGAATGGGAGCAGGGCTCAGGGGCAGCTCTGAGCTGCTGGAACCAAACCCCAGAGCTGAGCTCCAGTGCCTCCCCCTTCTCAGGCACATCTGTAACTGCAATAAGGCCCAAAACCGAGGAGATGACTCTGCAAATGCAAAAAACTCCACCAGCCATTACCTCACAGCTCAGAAATCTCCTCTGCCAGCAAATATTTGCTGTTGGACTGTTTAAAACCCAGGGAAAGTGAGAGAGAGAGGCTGAAACCCTCCTGGACAGCCCTGATTCCTTCCCAGGCTGTTAACAAGTTTGGGTGCCCTCCAGAAATGAAATGTGTTTTCTGTAATAAATCAGTCAGATCGAAGACATAAATAAAATTCATTCATTGCTATCTATTCTGTACTTATTTCTGTATTTTATGTATGAAATATTCATTTATTTAACACAATTTTCTCTAATAAATAAAAGATGGAAATATTAGAGCAATGATATTGATATCAGTGAGTTTTTAGGCTTCCAGCTCGCTCGTGACACTTCAAATATTCTTCTGTCCTCCTGCTGCTGCAGAGAAGCATTAGAAAGGTTGGCTTAGACTGGTTTTCCCTTTGCAATAATTCCCCATAATTGGGATTTTAATGCCTTGACTCCATGGGAAGGCTCCCACTCATGCAATGACTTTGGCTGAGGCTTTTAGAGTCACAAATAAAGAGCATCTCTCCCTATAAGGGATGATTTGCTGTTTTCCCTTGGAACCAAACGATCTTAACCCCTAAAAGCGATTCCAGGATGAAGCCTTGATCCCACACCATCCATAGGGAACCCCTGAGTGCTCGCACAGGGCTGGACCCAGAACCACTGAAACACCCTAAAAGGCGCTAAAGGCGATTCAGATGGAAGCATCCCCGGGTCGGTCTGGAATCACCAAAACCTTTTTCCATGCCGAAATCCTCTGTGTTTTTCAGGAGCAGCATTTTCCCCCGTTAGTTTCTGGCTCTGCAGAGGCTGCCGTGATTTCACCGCGCTCTTATTCCCAGCCGGGCCCCGTCGCTCTCCCCGCGGTTAAATTTAGCAGCGGGTCCTTTCCCAGCCCTGCCGCGCTCCCACACGGCTCCCATGAGTCAGGAGCAGCAATTCCCGGCGGGAATGCCCTGGAGCATCCCGAGCTGCGGGAGGGGAAAGGGCCGGGACGACACAGCCCGGCCGCAGCAGCGCTCGGGGGATGCAGCCCCGATGGTTCTCCGGGAATCCCTCCGGGAATTCCCCGTGATCCCGGCAATTCCAGGTGGTCCCGGCAATGCCAGGCGATCCCGGCAATGCCAGGTGATCCCAGTTTGCCTGCCTGCATCCCGCCTGCTTCCCGGCCCTTCCTCCGGCAATTCCAGGTGATCCCGGCAATTCCAGGTGATCTCAGCAGTTCCAGGTGATCCCGGCTGGTGATTCCCGGCCCGGGAATTCCAAGTGATCCCGGAAATTCCAGTTGATCCCGGCTGCTTCACGGCCACTCCTCCGGCAAATTCCAGGTAATCCCAGTTTGCCTGCCTGCATCCCGGCTGTTTCCCGGCCCTTCCTCCGGGAATTCCAGGTGATGCCGGCAATTCCAGGTGATCCCAGAACAGGTAAAAATACAACGCAAAACTTTGGAAAGCCCAGAAAATTCAGTTCAAAATTTCCCTGGCACTTTCCAGTTTACAGCTGGCTGCGTCTCGGCTGCTTCCCATTGCACTGGGAATTCCTGGTGATCCCGGGAATGCCAGGTGATCCCAGCAGTTCCAGGTGATCCCAGCTGGTGATTCCCGGCCATTGCACCGGGAATTCCAAGTGATCCCGGCAATTCCAGGCGATCCCAGTTTACCTGGCTGCATCCCGCCTGCTTCCCGGCCACTCCTCTGGGAATTCCCGGTGATCCCAGGAATTCCAGGTGATCCCAGCTGTTTCCCGGCCCTTCCTCCGGGAATTCCTGGTGATCCTGGCAATTCCAGGTGATCCCAGGAATTCCTGGTGATCCCAGCTGCTTCCCAGCCACTCCTCTGGCAATTCCAGGTGATCCAAATTTTCCTAGAGGTCACCCTGGCTGCTTCCCTGCCAGTCCACCGGGAATTCCAGGTGCTCCCAGTTTTCCTGGAGGTCGCCCTGGCTGCATCCCAGCTGCTTTCCATTCCACCAGAATGGAATTTCAGATGACCCCTGGGTGAATCCCAGCTGCTTCCCTGCTGTGCCACACATCCCAGGAATTCCAGGTGATCCCAGTTTTCTTGGCTGCATCCCTGCTGCTTCCCTGCCATTCCTCCAGGAAATCCCAGTTTTTATGGATGTCACCCTGGCTGCTCCCTGCTGTCCTGCACGTCCCAGGAATTCCAGGGATCCCGGTTTTTTGGGGTTCCAGGGCAAGGAGTGAGCACCAAACCTTTTCCCATTTCCCTCTCGTTCCCCCCTTCCTTCTGAGGAGATTTCATTTTTACCAAACTCAGCGTTTCCCACCCCAGTTTGTCCAGGGGAGCCTGAATTCCCTGGATTCCCTGTGCAGCCAGAGACTTTTCCTGGGGGGAAAAATCCAACACCCCCAGCTGAGGCTGCCCAGGGCATCTCCCAGGCAGGAGGCTGCTAAAAAATGGGAAAAAAAAAGGAGAAAATGGAGGAAAAAAAAGATTTGAGAAAACCTTTCCAGCTGTTTTTGCAGGAGTGAGGCGGGCCCAGGGCTGTGTGCTCCACAGGGAAGATCCTCAGGGAAAGATGCAGATGCCAGGAGGGAGGATGAGGATGCTGAGGGGGCAGCAGAGCTTTGACCCCGCTATTTTTACTCTCCTCAAACAACCGTGTCAGCCCCGGGGGCGGCGTGGAAAACAGGGAAAAGCTCTGGAATGGCCCCTCCTGGATGCAGCCCAGGCCCTGGGGGCGCTGGGTCCCTCCTGGCTGGAGAAGGGAAATGTTCCCTGCTGGAAAATGGGGTGGGTGGCTCCTGAGAGCCCCAGGAGCAGATTGGCCGTGTCCAGCCCCGGCTTCCTGCTCGGCTGGGTTGGTTTGATCACTCAGTGACGTTTAAACCCTGAAAATTGGGGTGGAAATCGGGGAAATGCTGCTGGGGACACTCAGGGGTGGCTCTGGAGCTCCCCAGGCTGGGGCGATGCTGAGGCACAGGGGGAGAAGGGGCTGGGGCTGGGTGGTGGCCTCAGAGCCTCCTGCTCCACACAAATCCACCAAAACCAGCAAATGATGAGCACTCTGCAGCAACTGAGCCTCAAAACCAGCAAATGATGAACACTCTGCAGTGACTGAGCCCCAAAACCAGCAAATGATGAACACTCTGCAGTGACTGAGCCCCAAAACCAGCAAATGTAAATACTCTGCAGTGACTGAGCCCCAAAACCAGCAAATGATGAACACTCTGCAGTGACTGAGCCCCAAAAATAGCAAATGTAAATACTGTGCAGTGACTGAGCCCCAAAACCAGCAAATGATGAACACTCTGAGTGACTGAGCCCCAAAACCAGCAAATGTAAATACTGTGCAGTGACTGAGCCCCAAAACCAGCAAATGATGAACACTCTGCAGTGACTGAGCCCCAAAAATAGCAAATTATAAGTACTGTGCAGTGACTGAGCCCCAAAACCAGCAAATGATGAACACTGCAGCAACTGAGCCCCAAAACCAGCAATTGATAAATACTGTGCAACAACTGAGCCCCAAAACCAGCAAATGATGAACACTCTGCAGCAACTGAGCCCCAAAACCAGCAAATGATGAACACTGCAGTGACTGAGCCCCAAAATAGCAAATAATAAATACTGTGCAGTGACTGAGCCCCAAAAATAGCAAATTATAAATACTGTGCAGTGACTGAGCCCCAAAACCAGCAAATGATGAACACTCTGAGTGACTGAGCCCCAAAACCAGCAAATGTAAATACTGTGCAGCGACTGAGCCCCAAAACCAGCAAATAATAAATATTCTGCAGTGACTGAGCCCAGCACCCTGAGCTCTGACCCTCCCGAGCGTCCTCCTCCCTCCCTGTGCCGCTCCAGGAGTTCCAACAAAACATTTGGTGGCTCCTGCAATTCCTGTCACCGTCTGGGGCTCCAGGCTGGCACAACCTGGAGCAGAATGGGGTAAAATCAGTGAATATCCAGCAGAGCTACCCGGCACGATCACCAGAGCCAGGCTGTGCCCCCATTTCTGTGCAGCAGGAGCTGCAGGGACACAATTTTGGCTCTTTCAGCCCAAAGGAGACGTTGGATTTTTTGGAACTGTAGTTTTTGATATTATTTTTTCTCATCATTATTGCTTATTATTATTAATACATTTATTATTACTAATGAGATTAATTTATTTAAATGATATTTCAAATAAAATAAATAACAAAGTTTTTCATTACCTTTATTATTGTTGTTTTGCTTCCTGACGACGACAGAGCGCTGTTATAAATTACATTATCAGTGACCCCATCGGAGGCGGAGTGGGCCGGGAGGGATCCCGGGGCTGGGGCGCTGTTGCCATCTGCAGGCGGCTCTGGGATAAATCCCGGTGGATGCTGGGGAGGGAGCATCACTGGGAAAGAGCGGCCGGGGCAGGGTTTGGGACCCTGGAGCACCCGGGAAAAAAAATTCCCGCTGTTTATAACCCCGTTTTTCCAAACCCAGCAGTATCCTGGTTGTTCCAGCAGCAGTATTCCTCATTTTATATATATATATATATATATATATATATATATATATATATATATATATAAAAAAAATATATATATATATTTTTTAATATATATATTTATATATATATTTATTTATATATATATATATAATTTTATATATATATACACATATATATATAATATAATAGAATATATTCATTATATACATTATATATAATGAACAATATATAAACGTATAATATATATTTTATATAAATATATATAATATAATATATTTCATTTATATATTTATTAATTAATTTATTTATTTTAGTTATTTAGTTTTATTTATTTTATATTATTATATATAAAATATAATAATATTATTATATTATATATTATTATATTATTATATATTATATATAATATATATTATATATTATTATATATTATAGTATTATTTATTATATATAACATGTTTCATTATTTAGTTTAATTTATTATATAACTATTAATTATATATAATTAATTATATAAAATACATTAAATGTATACTTATATAATATATATTTTTATAATATATAAATGTACTGAATGTTTATTATATATTGTTATTATAGGTTGTTTATTTATTGGTTATTCATTTATTTGGTTTTGGTTTTGTTTCTTTATTTAATTTTTTAAAAAATTTATTTATTATATATATTGTTGTAATGCTCTCTATATATCTATTAAAAAATTTGTCTTAGAGACACATATTCAATCATTTTAGCATTATTTAATGTGTATATCAAATACTGATATTCTAACAGATAACACCTAATGCCACAGGCTGGGGCTGTGATTGTCCCCTGTGCTGGGGCTCCCCCAGCCCTGGGGCACTTCTGGGTTCCTCACAAGGACCTGGAGGGGCTGGAGCGTGGCCAGGGAAGGGAATGGGGCTGGGAAAGGGGCTGGAGAATCCTGAGGGAGCTGGGAAGGGGCTGAGCCTGGAGAAAAGGGGGATCAGGGGGGACCTTGTGGCTCTGCACAGCTCCTGACAGGAGGGGACAGCCGGGGGGATTTGGGATCTTTGGGAACAGGAACAGGAGCAGAGGGAACGGCCTCAGGCTGGGCCAGGGCAGGTTTAGATTGGATCCTGGGAAAATTCCTTCCTGGAAAGGGGGGTCCAGCCCTGGCAGGGTGGAGCCCCATCCCTGCAGGGTTTAACAGCCCTGGGAGGTGGCACTTGGGGACATGGGCACTGTGGCCTTGGCACTGCTGGGAATGCTCGGTCTGGATGCTCTTTAAAACCAATCTGTGATTTCCTGTCACTGTCATTAACGACTGATACAAATATTAATTTCCTGATGCTGTGAATAATGACTGACACACTCATTTTCCCGTGCTGTGTTTAACAATTTCTCCATTCTCTCTCTGGGGCAAACAGGAGCTGGAGCTGAGCACAAAGGGCTCTGTGTGAAGGCTGGGGCTGCAGTGAGAAATCTCCATTTCCTGACAAGGGGGTCCCAGTGCACAGCTGGGCTCTCAATGCCAGCCCTCGCTGCCAGCCTGGCACGGGAACCCCAGGGCATGGCCACAGGGAGCCTGCAGCACTCAGCTGCTCTTTCAGTGCATCCACACTGAGATTCCTGCACAAATGGGAACCCCTGGAAGAGCAGAACAACCCATCCCAGCCTGCAAACCCTCCTGAGAAGAGAGAAAGAGATGGGGCCAGAAAAGTGGGGGATTCTGGGAGCTTGCAACAATTTTGTGGTGCCTCTTTCTTATTTTCTGTTTAGTGCTCTGGTAAATGCATTAATTGCTCAAATAGTACCCAAAAAGTGAATGGATAGCCTGCTAAAAGTAGTAGTAGTAATATTAATATTAATATTAATATTAATATTAATATTAATATTAATATTAATATTAATATTAATATTAAAGAAAGTGAAGAATATTAACAGAAGAAGGTGAAGGAGGAGGAAAAGAAGAAGAGGAGGAAAAGAAGATTCAAAGAAAGAAGAAGAAGAAGAGGGAGGAAGAAGGAGGGATAAGAGGAAGAAAGAGAAGAAAGAGTAAAAGAGAAGGGAGAAGAAGAGGTGTCATGAAGTTCTGTGCTGAAAAACCTCTGGAAAACCCAGACCCGAATCTACCAGGGAAGAAGGAGGAGATTTCTCCTCTCACCTTATACATTTCTGCTACCCTCCACATCCCTGCCTCAGGCTCTGCATTCCAGGATTTCCCCCCATCTGTAAAACTGGGATGAATGTGGGGCTCAGGGGATGGAGCTGCAGAACCAGAGGGGCTGTGGGAGGTGCCCCCAGAGCCTAAAACCCCAGGTTTTTAGGGGACAAACCTAAAAATTCCTGCCTGGCACCTCAGGCTGCGCATGCCAGCCCCGCAGGGAGCAGCAGGAATTCCCCTGGAGCTGCAGCCAGCACCAGCTTCCTCTGGCACACAAAGGCCTGGCTTGGGAAGGGCCAGCAAAGCTTAAATCTGTCCCTGTCCTCGGAAAAAAACCTGATTTATGGTCTGAGGGATCGCAGCCTCCCTCGGCAGCACCAGACTGCGGCTGAGCTGGGAAGGGCTGGGGGTGGAAACTGGGAGGGTTTTGCTGGGCTGGATCAGAGGAAAACTGGGAATTGGGGTTTATCAGAGGAAAACTGGGAATTGGGATTTCTCAGAGAAAAACTGGGGACTGGGGTTTCTCAGAGGAAAACTGGGGATTAGGGCTTCTCAGAGGAAAACTGGGGATTGGGGTTTCCCAGAGGAAAACTGGGAATTGGGATTTCTCAGAGAAAAACTGGGAACTGGGGTTTCTCCGAGCAAAACTGGGAATTGGGATTTCTCAGAGGAAAATTGGGGATTGGGATTTCTCAGAGCAAAACTGGGAATTGGGATTTCTCAGAAGAAAATTTGGAATTGGGGTTTCTCAGAGGAACACTGGGAATTGGGGTTTCTCAGAGTAAAACTGGGGATTGGGATTTCTCAGAAGAAAATTTGGAATTTGGATTTCTCAGAGGAAAACTCAGGATTGGGGCTTCTCAGAGGAAAATTCGGAATTGGGATTTCTCAGAGGAAAACTGGGAACTGGGATTTCTCAGAGGAAAACTGGGAATTGGGATTTCTCCGAGCAAAGCTGGGAGCTGGAGAGGTTTGGGCTGGGGCTGCCCCGGGCTGTGTCAGCTCACGGGATGTTCATGGCATCATCCTTGGCTCGGGGCCGCCTGGAAAAGCTGGAAAACGATGGCTCGGCCACGCTTGGGAAGCTCCCAGCAGCATCCCGGGGATGGAGCGGGGAAAACAAAACCCCCCTGGGCAACCCCACCTTCCCCTCCTGCCGTCTGTCCTGGCTTTGCTTTCCTTTTCTTGTTTATTCTCCATCCTGGGTGATTATTTACTCCAACTGTCGTTGTGCCATGAACCTTCCCACTTCCTTCAGTTTGCTCCAGGCTGGATTTGCGAGTTGTTTACAGGGGATTTCCTTCCCTGGCACTCCCACCTCTCCCCAAACCAACCCCTTCAGTCACTTCTCCAGGGTTTCCCATCCACAACTGTTTTGTTGTTTTTTTTTTTTTGTTGGGTTTCCAGCAGTTTTACACCCCCCCTTTGCAGCCCAGCCGGTTCCTGTGAGCTCTGCACACGGAGTTTCCTGGGAATACGGATGTTCCAGAAGTGTTCGGTGCCCTGGGGCTCCAGAGGGTGGGATTTGGGGCGAGGGGCAGACCTGAGGGGGCTCCCGGTCCGGAATATTTCCAGGAGCTGGGAGCTGAGCCCTTGGAAGGCGCCGGGAGCAGCGTTCTGTGTTTGCTCAAGCACTTACGTTTGTTTATTGAGATTATTTTCCCTTCTGCTCTGGGCCCTGGGCACGCACACAAAAGGGTCCCCCCAGAGCCCCCTGCACCCAGAGCTGCTCTGGGGCGGGCACAGGGGAGGGGACGATGCTGAGCCATGGATTGGGGCTGGATCAGCTCTTGGAATGAGGGAAGTGCCCCAAAGCACACACCTGGGTCCCCCCCGCTGCAAGGGGCACAAACCCAGGTGGCTTTGGGGGTTCCCAGCCTGGAGGAGCCGGGGTGGGGTGAGGGGTCTGAGGGGCTTTCCTCGCCTGCAGCCCCGGAATTCCCCGCTCCCAGGGACTGCAGGGAGGTGCCCAGCACTGCTGGGGCTCCGGGATTTATTGCACTGCTGAGAGGCTCCAGGAGCTCCAAAACGCTCCTGGTTAAGAGGCTTTTATTCCCTTTTTATCCCCCTTTTTATCCTTTTTTTTTTTTCTTTTTTTCCTTTCTTTTATTTTAACTTTTTCTTTTTTTTTTCCCCCTAAGCAGCTCTGCCAGCCGCAGGCAAATCCTGACGTGTCCACGGCCAGGTTGGACTCGGCTTGGAGCAACCTGATCCATGGAAATCGTCCCTGCCCATGGCAGGGGGGGCGACACGAGACGAGCTTTGAGGTCCCTTCCCACCCAAACCATTACAATATGTGTGATAACACAAATATCTTAATAATTAACACGGAATGCGCCCAGAATATGAAAATTATCTGTTTATTCATGACTTACATTATGATTTTTTTTTTTTCAATTATGAATTTTTTTACATGATGAATTTTTTTACATGATGAATTTTTATCAGTTTATTTATGAATTACATTAACGAACTCGTTAATGAATTACGGTTGTGTCCGTACCTACACCGAGGGGGGGCATGAGACGGACACCGAGGAGCGACAAGGAGGGGGCGTGCCCGGGGCGTATCGGGGGCGTGTCCGGGGCGTGTCGGGGGCGTGTCCCGCTGGCCCCGCCCCCCCACGCGCGCAGGACGCGGCCGTTCCCGCTCGGTGCCGCTGCTGCGATGTCCGGCCCGGCTCCGGAGCCCGACAGGTGAGCGGGGCTGGGCCGGGCCGGGCTCGCTGCGCCCCCCGGGCCCCCCGGCAGCCCCCGGACCCCCGCCCGCCCCGCGGCTGCGCGCCCTCCCCGCCTCCCTGCCCGCTATTGCCGCCCCTCGCTGTCCCCCTGCACCCTCCCGATGTCCCCCTGCACCCCCTGCACCCTCCCGCTGTCCCCCTGCACCTTCTACACCCTCCCGATGTCCCCCTGCCCGCCCCGATGTCCCCCCGCGCCCCCAGCCCCACCCCCCGCATCCTCCCATCCCCCACCCACCTGCATCCCCGCATCCTCCATCCCCTCCCGAGCGCCGTTCCCGGGCACCGGAGGGTCCCGGCCGTGCCCAGCCCGTCCCGGTGGGTGCGGGCGCCCGGCCCGGCCCTGCACCTGCAGCGGGGCTCGCTCCGAGCCGGGGCCGCGCCGCCGCCGCCGCAGACAAAGCGCGGCTCCCGCTCCGCCCCGGGCTCCCTCCGCCTCCCCCGGGCTCCCCCCGGTGCTCCCGGTGCTGCCGCAGCGCCGAGCGCCGCTCGTGTTTATCTGCCCGTGCCTTTATCGCGCCGGGAGCCGCCGTGCCCGTTCGCAGTTGATGGTTACAGTTATTAGCGGCGTCGTGCCCGCCTGCTCGCTCGGCTGCGTTGTTGTTTCTGTGTTTTTCTGTATTTTCTCCCTCCTCCCTGCCCCGTTTCTGCGCCGTTTGCCAGCGCGGGAGGAGGGAAATGCAGCTGGAGGGGTTGGAGGGAAGCGATCCCGATTTTAGCAAGCCAGCACTTGGTGGAAGGGTTGAAGGGTTGCACAAACACTGCCTGGCTCGGCTGCCGGCCCTGGACAGCATCCAGGCTTCATCCAAATCCTCCAGATAAATAAATTTACTCTTTTTTTTTTTCTTTTTTTTTTTCTTCCAAGATACAGTTTGGAAGAGCAAACTGTTGTGTAATTCCTTGTGGGGGGAAAAGCTTTCCCACTTCTTCCTGCCCTTGACCCAGAAAGTTTTGCAGCCCCTTTGCTGTGCTTTGCCAGGATCCCCCAGCTGAGCTCCTCAGGAATCCTCACTCATTGATTTTCCTGCCTCTGCTATTCCCATCTATTTATTTCTTTTTCAATTCTGAGGCTGAGGGCCCCAGTGTGGCCCCCCTGGTGATGCCCACTCATTCCAGGGGCACTCCATGAGCTCCCAGGGTGGCCAAAATCACCCCCCAGAGCTGAGCAGCTCCCAAAACTCGGCTTCACCATCCCCAGCATCTCTGGGATGCGCTGTGGGATTGCACCGTGGCCTTCACAGCTCCCAAAAAAGGCTGGGATGCTTCTTCCCTGCCTGCTCCTGCAGCTGCCCCTGGCAGGGTGGAGGCTCTGGGGTGGTTCCTGGTGCCACCACAGTGCAGTGAGCTGGATGTCACCTGCTGCTTTATGGTGGCTGCACCCAGGGCCATTCCCTTCCTCAGGGCAGCTTTTCCTTGCTGGCTCTGCCTGGCAGATGTCGTGGAGCTCCTGGAAAAGGTTCCCAAGCAGGATTTTAATCTGTGGGTGATGCACACAGCAGGTTTCCCTTTTCCAGGGCGGGTGGAGCTGGAGGTTGGTGTGGTTTGCCACAGATGGCTCTGCTGGAGAGCAGAGTTTATCTGGGTCTCCTGCCTGCCCGGAGATTGCTTGGATTGCTCCCAAATCCAACGGGCACTGACACGGGCGCCGGGTGCTTGGCAGAAAGGGCTGGGAGCAGGAGCTGCTGCCGGTGGGAATCGTGTCCAGGTGTCCCCAGAGGGGCCAGCAGGGAGCCAGGGCAGGGCTGATGCTGCAGGAGGGGAATGTTGAATCCCCAGCCCCCAATCCCCCCGGATTCCCGGGGCTGGGAGCGGTGCCAGGGCAGGGAGCTGGGAATGCTGGCCCTGTGGGAGTGTGGGAAAGGGCTGGCAGAGCTCTCATGTGTGCCTGCTTTTGTCTTCCAGCGGGGCTGAGTCCCTCTCCTCCGATGAAAAAGGTACAGGGACTTTGGGAATGGGAGTGGGAATTCTGAGACTGGCTTTAAAAACCATTTGGAAAGGTATAGGGATCTTGGGAAGTACCCATCCTGGGGAATGGGAATTCTATAACTGGCCTTAAAAAACAATTGAAAAGTACACTGCTTTTGGGAAATGACTGTCCTTGGGAATGGGAATTCTATAATGGGATTTATAACCAGTTGGAAATGTACAGGGAATTTGGGAAATGCTCATCCTTTGGAATGGGAATAGAAATTCTATAATGGGCTTTAAAAAAACAATTGAAAAGTACACTGGTTTGGGGAAATGCCCATCCTTGGGAATTCTGGAACTGGCTTTAAAAGCCAGTTGAAAAGGTACAGGGATTTTGGGAATGGGAATTCTGGAACTGGCTTTAAAAACCAGTTGAAAAGGTACAGGGAATTTGGGAATGGGAACTCTGGAACTGGCTTTAAAAGCCAGTTGAAAAGGTACAGGGATTTTGGGAATGGGAATTCTGGAACTGGCTTTAAAAACCAATTGAAAAGGTACAGGGAATTTGGGTAATACTCATCCTTTGGAATGGGAATTCTATAGCTGGCTTTAAAACCTTGGTGTAAGCCCTTTGTTTATGGATTCCTTTGGTTTTTATGCTGGGTTTTAAAATGCCTGTTCTTTTGTTATTTATTCCCTTTCTCTGAGTGCAGAATTGGCAAGAGAGGAGTTCAATCCCTCTCCAACTCTTCCTCCCTGCCTTTCCCTTGCAGAGGTGACGCCCAACGGCATGGAGGGATCATCGGGGTCGGCCGAGGAGCAGCCGGAGGGTGAGCCCACCATGCTCAGGGATTTGGGATTTCCTCACTCCTGGGGGGGGGGTGCCTGCTCCTGCATCCCACATTTCCCCCCAGCCACATCCCAGAACACATCCCTGCCTTCCCAGTGCTGGTTTCTCTCCAAATGCCATTTGTAAGAATAATTAATTGGTTGGTGCCTCCACACGAGTCACAGCTTGTGGGACACACGGCTCCCACCAAGGCTGCTCCCACCTGCCTTGGAAAGCCATAATTTAACTGGGATGTGCCATGGGTGGAGCTCCAGAATCATCCCAGGTTGTGGAATACAGGAGATTTCAATATTCTGATCACCCTTCAGAAGGGCCTGCGTGACCCCAGAGTCTCCCCTGGTGTGGGATTTGATGCTCTGATGTTTTTCCCTGCCTCACAAGTTCTTTTTTTTCTGTTCCATTATCTAACCTGCTGCCTGGCCTGCTGGATCCAAACCTCTGGGTGGATCCTGGACTCACATTCCACCTGTGCCTGTTTTTAAGGAGAAGCCAGTTCTGAAGACAGCTCCAGCAGCAGCTCAGAAGAGGAGTCAGGTGAGCAGGACATTGTGATTCATTTACTTGTAATCCCTTTTTTACAATTGATGTTCAGTTTAAACCAGCTGCTTCTCTTGGATATAATCTCACAGTTATTAGGGAATGCTTGCTCTGATTGCTTTCCCAATAAATTTTTTGGGAGCCAATGATTTTCTGTCAATGATCAAAGGGCAGCAGCTTGGAAGAGGAGTCAGGTGAGCAGAACATGATGATTTATTTTTCTGTTTGCTTTTTAAAAACTGATGTTCAGTTTAAACCAGCTGCTTCTCCTGGGTATAATCTCACAGTTATTAGGGAATGCTAGCTCTGATTGCTTTCCCAATAAAATTTTGGGATGCAGTGGTTTCTGATCACTGATCAAAGGGCAGCAGCTCGTGCTGCTTTCACCACACAGACACAGCACCCCAGACACAATACCCACGGGTATTTTTACACCACAGCAGTTTTCCAAACACCAAGAGGCCATAAATTTCCTTAAAAGTTGGCAACAGAAGTGGCCAAACAGGATGGACAGGAAAATAATGAAAGGAAGTGTTTGCTGTCGGTGGGTTTGTGCTTCCATGGGATCTGTTGCCAGCATTTGTGCTGCTTTTATGTAACACTGATAGTTTAACAATCCCAATGGTTTTGCTGGGCAGATGCAGAGGAGTGGGATGGAGGAAGGCTGTGGGTGAGTGTGGTTTGTTGTGCCTGTTTGCCCCTGCTCAGCAGGAGGAAGGCAGGAAGGATTCCAGGCTGGCCCAGCCTGCAGCTCCATCTCTTTGGGAAAAGGAGCTGCTGGAGAGCATCCCTAGGAAATGAGGGGTGGAAATGAGGAGCTCCCTCCCAGAGCTGGGGAGTGTTCCTGGGGCTGTTCCAGCCCTGCTGGGTCTGGGGCACACAGCCAGGGCTGGCTGCTGCCTTCCTGCCTCTCCCAGCCCGTGATTATCCCAGGGGGGATTGGGGTTCCAGGATAGCCTGGGACAGCCTCCAGGACCCCTTTGGCCTGGGAGGGAGCTGGGATGGGGAAGCAGCTGATCCTGGCAGCTCTGCCACTCCCCTGCTCCCAAATCAGCCCTCAGGACACAGCCTTTGGCCTGAGGTCTCAGCTCTGCTGGAATTCCATCCTGTTGGGTTCAGCCAGGAGAATCCAGGCACTTTTTGGGGACAAGCGCCATGCAGACAATGTGGTGTTTTCTTGGGAAAGCTGTTCCCAGTTTCCATGCTGGGGGCTGAACCTTGTCCTTGGCACCATGAGGCTCATCCCAGGATAAATCTTTTGTTAACCCCTGTGAAAATTCCCAGGAGTTTGGGCAGTTTAGGAGCTTTTGGGCAAATTTGTATCCTGATGTTCATCCCCAGGCTGTGCAAAGCCTGCAAGTACTCTCAGGAATGTTCTCCTAAGGTGAATTTAAGCAAATGGAATTGTGGGGCTGTCCTGGGTGAATGTGGGAGCAGAAACCCCCTGGATATTGAAATATTTACTCCAAACTCCTTTTCCCTAGATGAAGAACAGGAGGAGAAGGAATCCCCGCCTTACTGCCATGAGTCAGGTAGGAACAGATCTCCTGAGGGCTTTGTTTTACTGCCTGGCTGTTTAATTACCTGGCTTTTCATGAGCTCATCTTCCTCTTTTCCCAGTCGAAGGGAGCTACTTGCCACCCTGTGAGCACTGCAGGAATGAAAATGTAGGTTTGTGGGGAAAGAAATACCCGCTTACTTTGCATGAGATCATTTGCAAACTGTAATTCTACTCTCTCCTCACCTTTTTAAAGATAATTTTTTTAAAATCTATTTCCAGGACCAGAAGGAGCAAGTGACCCCCAGGAAACTTGCTGGAGGACAATTCATGTATGAATTTTTTTAATGTAATGGGTTTGAGTTTACATTGTTGTCATCAAGGTGCTTCAGTCTTGGGGTGGGCAAACAGCTCATTTGCTGCACAAATGCATTTGGATTTATACTGGGAGGTGCACCCAGATCCCTAAACATCACAGTTTAGAGCCTGTGCTGCTTCCAGATCCTGGTCCAAGACAACTCCTGGGAGGGTTTTCAGGATGTGCCTCGTCCTGCTGCAGTAATGAGCAGCAGGCCCATTTTCATGTGCTTATTTCAGCCTGGCTGCACAGGAAGCATCTTGTCCTGCTTCACCCTCCCCTTCATCCCTGCATTGTCCCTGGGATGCTGCACTGTCCCCGCTCTGTGTGCCCTGGGGTGGTCCCTGTGGGATGTCCCTGCAGGACGTGTCTGCTGGCTCTGGGTGTTATCCACAGGAAACACTGGACACGTCACTGTGCCCTTTGCGTGAGAGCAGCTCCTGGCACAGGAAGTTTTATGCAAAACTCTCCTTTTGCATAGGCCGGGTGAGCCCTGAGCCGTTTTTAACAGCCCCAAAGCAGCCTGGAGCACGCTGTGGGCAGGGACAGAGCGCGAGGGAGTCCCTGGGGCAGCCCCTGCCGAGCTCTGGTGTCTCCTGCAGGGTGCAGCTGGACGCAGAGGGCTCCTACCAGTGCAGCAGCACGGGGCTGATCTTCGAGGTGACGGGCAGGGCCAGGGTCACCTACTGCCTGCTCTCCTGGAGCAAGTACGCGCAGCTGGTGCAGCCGCCCTGGATCGTGGGCGGGCCCCTGTTCGACGTGCGCTGCTCGGCGCCCGGCGCGCTGCTCTCCATCCAATTCCCACACTGCCTCTGCCTCGGGGGTGAGTGGGGCTGCTCGGGGGGGCAGGAATTGGCAGAATAATTGTTATAATAATAATAATAATAATAATAATAATAATAATAATAATAATAATAATAATAATAGATTGGTGTTGTGGTGGTGTGGGCCCCAGGACGAGGTGACAGATGACAATTGACTCCCAAGTTCTTAGACAGCTGATATAACATGTAACATATATAACATATATAACATGTAACATATATAACATGTATAACATGTATAACATGTAACATATATAACATATATAACACGTAACATATATAACATATGTAACATGTATAACATGTAACATCTGTAACATATGTAACATGTATAACATGTAACATGTAACATATATAACACATGTAACACATAACATAACATTATATTACATTATTATATATTATAATTATATTATAATTATAACTATTATATGTATCATATAATTACAATTATAAAGTATATATTTATATAATATAATTATGTAAGATATATTATTATTGTTATATAATATATAATATTATATAATTATAAATATTATATATAATGTAATTATGATATAATTATAATTATAGTAAATATAATTATATTGTATTATATTATAGTTATATTATAATTATATTATAATTATTTTATATTATATTAAGAAATTATATACTAAAACTATACTAAAAAGAATAGAGAAAAGATACATCAGAAGGCTAGAACAAGAATGAAAAATAAAAACCTGTGACAGACTCAGAGTCTGACACAGCTGGCTGGGATTGGCTATTAAATAAAAACAATTTACATGCTGGGTAAACAATTCTCCAGATCACATTCCAGAGGAGTAAAACGTGGAGAAGCTGAAGCTTCCCAGCTTCTCAGGAGAAAAAATCCTGGCGAAGGGATTTTTCAAAAAATATTATGGTGGCAGATTATATATAATATATATAATATACATATATATTATACCTACTATATAAATATTGTAAATATAATATATTATACATATATGATATATAATTTTATATATTATATTTATTATATATAAGTATCTAATATATATAATTATATAATATATATGTTATAATGATTATAACAATAATTATAATGATTATATATCATTGTTATAGTTCCCCTCCCTCCGAATTATTATAATTTTGAAATTTAGGGGCTCTCAGGACATGTGGGAGTAGGAATAACAGTTCTTTATCAGGAAAAGAATAAAAAAATAGACACTGTTGAGAGAGAAATGGAACTGCAAACAAGTTTCAAAAGGTGGCCTTGCAAATAAGACTGTGTGGTTTAGAGAAATGGAACCATGAAAGTGACACTGTAGTAAAAGCCAGGAAAAGTAATTTTAAATGATTGACTTTAAAACATTTTTAGTCTAGTGTGACAAAAGCTAATAAACCAAAAAACATTTACAATATAATTAAAAAACAATTAACTTCTAATCATAATAACGTAAATTATAACATCTATATTATCTCACCCTTCGTGTAAAACTAAAAATAATTTTTTTTAAAACACCTCTCAATTACCTCATTTCTAAGTAAAAAATGAAGCTTAATCCAGCAGCAGTAGTACAAAAAAACCCTTCCAGAGTGAGAGCAGGCCCTGCCCCCCTGTGTGTCAGGGGGTGGCACAGCCCCATCCCATGGGGGCTCAGCCCTCCTGCAGTGCCAGCTGTGGCTCTGCTGGAGCAGGGATCCTGCACAAGGGGGGAGTTTTCCTCTGCAGTTCCAGGGCTGCTGGAGATGGGCCTGGGCTCCCTCTGGCCATGCAGGGCAGCAGAAGCTGCTCCTCTGGGAATGCAGGGCAGCAGGAAGCTGCTCCTCTGGGAATGCAGGGCAGCAGGAAGCTGCTCCTCTGGCCATGCAGGGCAGCAGGAAGCTGCTCCTCTGGGAATGCAGGGCACAGGAAGCTGCTCCTCTGGCAATGCAGGGCAGCAGAAGCTGCTCCTCTGGGAATGCAGGGCAGCAGAAGCTGCTCCTCTGGCAATGCAGGGCACAGGAAGCTGCTCCTCTGGCAATGCAGGGCAGCAGAAGCTGCTCCTCTGGGAATGCAGGGGGCAGAGGCTGCTGTGCTGTCCCAAAGCTCAGATTGTACCCAGGTAGGAATGCTTGGCTCCTCCCCTGGGCGGAGCATCTCCCCATGGGATGATGGGATTGGATCAGCCAGGCAGGGACACTCACTGGCCATGGACAGGAGATAATTAATAATGAATGGCCCATGAAGAGCAGATAATTAATAATTAACAACCCATTAACAGTAGAGATCTGGAGGGAGGACTGGCTGTGGGAGAGATAAAGAAAACTGCCCAAAGAACAGCAGAGAACTGCCCCAGCTCTGACTGATGGGGATAGAGCACACACCCCAGGCACAGCTTGACATGGGGGACGTGTGGGGGCATCCTGGCTGTCCCCAGCTGCTCCTGGCTGTCCCCAGCTGCTCCTGGCTGTCCCCACAGGTCAGGGGGATGGTGTGGCATTCAAGGTGCTGCACATCAAGGCCGGTGGCGCGGCCATCGAGCCCTCGGCCGAGTTCTCGGCGTCGCACGTCAAGTGGGTGGTGAGCTCCCTGTCCCCCGTGGGACCCCTGATCCACAGCCAGGAGCCCCTGCAGTACCACGGCGCTGTCATCCTCTACAAGGCCATCGACGAGCACCCCTCCCTGTCCTTCTGGGTCTACCTGGCCACCAACAACGACTCCTTCATCAAGGTACAGCCCTGGCTGGGAGCTGCCCCTGGGGAGGGTGGGTGGGTGAGGAGTCCTGGTTCCATGGTTTGGGTGGAAGGGAGCTTGAATTCCATCTCATCCCACCCCTGGATGGGCAGGGACACCTCGACTGCCCCAGGCTGCTCCAACCCCAGTGTCCAACCTGGCCTTGGGCACTGCCAGGGATCCAGGGGCAGCCACAGCTGCTCTGGGAATCCCATCCCAGCCCCTCCCCACCCTCCCGGGGACAATTCCATCCCAATATCCCATCTAAACCTTCAGGCTTTGAATTTGAAGCCATTCCCCCTTTTTTCTGTCACTGCATCCCTTGTAAATTGTCTCTCTCTGACCATTTCCATTTCCCTTCTTTATCCGAGTCACTTCTCCAAGGTAACAAGAGGAAACAGCCTCAAGTTGTGCCAGAGGAGGTTTGGATTGGATATTAGGGAAGATTCCTTCAGGAAAAGGGTGGCCAAGCATTGGAACAGGCTGCCTGGGGCAGTGCTGGAGTTCCCAGTGAAAATTTGGGGATTTGGGAAAGCAGCTGACAATGGATTCATCCATGTGCCACCAATTCCCCTGCTGGCAAGGGTCACATCAGAAATGACCTCTGAGGAGAGCAGAGAAAAGGGAGGCCATGGGACTAACCCTGGATAAAATTCCAGCTTCAGAAAATTCCTTGCCTTGCCCTGCAGTGGGTTACAATTAGGAAATTGGGTTTGTGGGATCATTCAGGAGCTCTGGCAGGAGCAGGGCTTGAATTGACCCTTTTACAGTGAGGACAGGGACAAAAACCTTCCTTTTCCTCAGCTTGCAAACTCTCTTACCTCATTTCAGCCCTGTGGCAGAACAGCTGGAGGGGTTTAGTGATGCTTTTTGAGTGTGGTGGTTATTCCTCAGCTTTCTGGGAAGTTCATGGAACAGATCATGGCTGTTCTGTAAAGCTGAGGCCAGACAACAGCCCCAGCTGAGGAGCCACCTGAGCACAGGTTTTAGATGTTAAATCCTTTACTGAAATGAGTAACATTGAAATATGAAGCTTGAAATGGTGTTTTTAAATTTTAGGATATCTCAAAGGCTGTAAAGCACTCAAAAAGGAAATTTGTTCAAATTGAAAAGCCCCCAGTATGCCAAAAGTTACTGCAGGAAGGAAAGAAGTACAGACTGATCTGTGAGCCAGAGGCTGAAATAACTCCTGAGGTGAGTCCCTTGCACAGCTCTGACCTCCTGCACTGCAGCTTCCCTGAAAATGTGCCACAAAAAAAGAACCATTTGCCTCTTGGAGTCCTAAAATTTTGGGATGAGATCCTAATGCTAAAGTCAACAGCAGAACTGTGGGGAAATTGGAGTTTGGTTTGGATCTCTCCCAACAGCCAGTTGTTGCCTTCTCTTTCGTTTATTTTAGGTAAATATTTACATTTCTCTGCTATTTCTGTTGTGTAGGAGATTGAGTTTGTTGACGGGTCACTGCTGAAGCTGAAGAGTTACTTTGAGGTGTATTTGGAGAAGCCTGATGACTTCACCTTGTCCCTGGTGGAGCAGGACTCAGATGAGACTGTCTGGAAAGCCAAGCTGAGAGAGAGTGAGTCCTTGGCAATGGGGAATGGTCAGGGAGGGATGGGGGCACCTCAGAGCCCCCCCAGTGCCACCCCAGGGACACTTCCACTGTCCCAGGTGCTCCCAGTCCAGTGCCCAGCCTGGCCTTGGGCACTGCCAGGGATCCAGGGGCAGCCCCAGCTGCTCTGGGCACCTGTGCCAGGGCCTGCCCACCCTGCCAGGGAATTCCTTCCCAAATCCCATCCAAATCCCTGCCCTCTGGCAGTGGGAGCCATTCCCTGTGTCCTGTCCCTCCATCCCTTGGAAATTGTCTCTCTCCATCTTTCCTGCAGGTCCTCCAGGCACTGGAAAGCCCCAGTGAGGTCACCCCAAAGCTTCTCCTGTGCAGGGTGAACAATCCCAGCTCTCCCAGCAGAGCTGCTCCATCCCTCTGCTCATGGAATGGTTTCATTTGGAACTTAAAGACCATTCAGTTCCAGCCCTCCTGCATATTACTCCATATATTATCCATAGGATTGTATAATATAATAAAAATTTGCATATTATTGCATTATAACTTGCAATCTCTCTTGCCTGTTTGGGCCTGCTGCAGCATGTGCAATGAAAGGGGGAAAATCTCCTTCTGTCAAACCTGAGGGGTTGGAATCCCCCCTTTGTGGGTTCCAACTTTATCCCTGGGAATCCTTGGAGCTGGGGCCCAGCACTGGGAACTCCTCACTGACATTTCCCTGCTCTGCCCTCCCCAGGGGATTGGATCCACTATGACCTGAACAAGAACGAGCAGAAGAGGAGCACAGGCAGTGAGTGATGGCCCTGCAGGGTGGGAGCCCTGCTGCCCTCCCTGGCCCAGGGGACAGCAGGGACAGCAGTGACAGCACCTCTGCTCCCTCCCCAGGTGTGAAGAGGAGGAAGCCAGCCCTCAGCATCCTGGAGGAAGAGGGGCTCCACAGCAAAAAGCAAAAAACCGGCGGCACTGCAGGTGGGAAAGGCTGGGAAAGGACCTGGTTGGGATTTGGTGTCCTGGGACTGGAACTGAGCTCAGTCTTCAGAGGTTTTTCCCTTCCCTGTGGAATGGTCCAGGCCTGGGGAAGAGCAGCTGGAAAGGTGTCTGGTGGAAAAGGGGCTGGGGTGATGGTGGCAGTGGCTGGACATGAGCCAGGCCTGGCCAAGGACGTCCTGGGGCTGTGATTGTCCCCTGTGCTGGCACTGCTGGGGCTCCCCCAGCCCTGGGGCACTTCTGGGTTCCTCACAAGGACCTGGAGGGGCTGGAGCGTGGCCAGGGAAGGGAATGGGGTTGGGAAAGGGGCTGGGGAATCCTGAGGGAGCTGGGAAGGGGCTGAGCCTGGAGAAAAGGGGAATCAGGGGGGACCTTGTGGCTCTGCACAGCTCCTGACGGGAGGGGACAGCCGGGGGGATTTGGGATCCTATCCCAGGGAACAGGGACAGGGGGAGAGGGAATGGCGAGGGCAGGCTCAGGGTGGATTCTGGGGAAAATCCAATGTTTTTCAGATGTAATGGGAGCAAAAAGCTTAACAGACAAACAGCTGCTGGTGATTGCCAAGCTGCTGGACCGGCACTGGAGGGAGATGGCCATCGAGTGCCTCCAGATGGAGATGAAGGACATCGATGACATCCGGGCCTCGGAGGACGACGTGACCATGCAGAAGCTGCTGGTGCTGAGGAAGTGGAGAGACAGGGAGCAGGGCCAGGGCACTGCAGAGGCTCTGCAGAGGAGCCTGGGGGAAAAAGCCACCTATGAGATCCTGCAGGCACTGCAAGGTATCAGCTCCCGGGGAATGAACCCATCCTGCCTCGGCTGGGGTTGGGAATTCCATCAGGGAATTTACCAAATCACCACTGCACCGTTTGTTCTGGAGGTCACAATTGTCTCCTTTCCACTTCCAGCAGTGACTTTATTTCTTGTGGTGTTTTTATCCTTCAGGGGCTGTTACAAAATGAATATTTTTGCCCCGAGCATGGAGAGCACTCCCAGCATGACCTGGGTGTCCAGAGCAGTTCTTGGGATTTCCTGGAAGTCCTAAGAGGAGCTGTTTGGGTCTTTAGTTCAGGAATGGTTAATTAATGGTTAATTAATGGTTAATTAACACCTTCCCTGATAGAGAACTTGCTGGTTCCATGATTAATTCTCCCTGGAAAGAACCTGGCTGGAAAAGGTGGAGAGCTCTTCCTCTCAGACTCTGTGCCACAGCCTTGTGCTGCCTCAGGGCAGGGAGTTTTTTGTACCTTTATTTTTCAACGTAAACATTTTTAAATCCAGTTTCTCTCAGTTTGAGTCTTGCAGGAGCTTCCAGAGGTTCCACAATCCAGGTGTGTTTTTCCTTTCCCTCAGGTTTCCTGGCTCAGAGCTGAGCCAGCTGGAAGGAGGAGGAGGAGGAAGAAGAGGAGGAGGAGGTGGGAGCTTCCCAATCCAACCATTCTGCTCCCCTGGGATCCTGCTGGGGCTATGGAATGTTCCTGGTGGGAAGTCCAGGCAGGATCCTCCAGAAAAACGTGAATGGAATTTGGTGTGGGCAGGAGCCACTTCCAAGGCTTTCAGGAGAGGTGGATCCCGGAATTCTGGGCTTCACCCCCAGGCAAAGCCCCTCCAGGAGGACACAAACACTGGGAGAAGCCACTTGATCTTTTTCATCACCTGGAAAAGATTTTTATTTCCTTCAGGGAAAAAACAGGGAGAAGAATTCCCCTGGAACCTTTCATCCCCTTCCAAAGCCACTGAACTGCCAGAATCGTGAGGTGCATTGGATTTCTCGTGGATCAGGGAAGAATAATCCGAAACTTGTACCAAATTCCTTGGCATAATCACTGTATATATGGAATTATTGTACAGATCCTGTGCATCCAGTCCTTGTTAAGCTGTGGTTCTGCTTCCTGAGATTCCCAAAGATGGGAACACCACTGTGAACTCCAGGCAGCTCGGAATTTCCCCATGGAATTTCTTCTCCCCTCTTTTCTGTATAGCTTGTCTGCGTTTTTTACGTTTTGTAATTCCTTTTTTGTATGAGAAACTTTTTATACTTCTTTTTGGTTTTTTTTTACTTGATTTATTCGAACTTGGATAGAATTTAGGTGCTTAAAATGTGAGGTGCCGAAATCTCTGTGCTGCAGGATTGGAAAAAAATTGGGAAAAATGGAATTTGCAGAAGAGAGGAGCAACCAGATCCAGGACTGGCTTGTTTTTAAGGCTGTGGGAGACTTGGGATCATCTTCCTCTGTGTATGTTTGGGAAAGGAAAACAGACTTTTGAAAAATAAGGATTAAACAGGAAAATTATCCATTATTTCCATCTGAATTTTGATTTTTGTTCTAGTTGGATGAAGTATTGGGAAGTTGTTGATTTTCTGAGAAGAGGAGGAGGATGGAAGTTGTTCCTCAGCCTCTGGAAAAGCTGGAGGTGGCACCAAAGGCATCCAAGGGGTTTTTTGGGATGGAAATCCCAAAATCTCCCATCCCATTCCAACCCCTGCCAGGGGCAGTGACACCTTCCCTATCCCAGGTGTTTCCAAGAGGGAAACTTGGATTTTGAAACAAATTACAGGGAGGTGCCTTCCAATGGCAGCAATATCCAAAGTATTGCAAAGGATTCGTGGTGGATCCCAAGGGACAAAAAAATCACCGTGGTTTGGAAGGAAACCTTGATTTTATTAGGCAATAAATAGAATAAATAGGGAATATCATAAATAAATCGTGGTCTAGAATGGAATATCATAAATAAATCCAGGAATATCATCATAAATAAATCAAGGAATAGAATGGAATATCATCGTAAATGAAGGAATATCATAATAAATAAATCAGGGATTATAATCATAAATAAATCAAGGAATATAATAATAAATAAATCCAGGAATATCATCATAAATAAATAATGAAATAGAGTGGAATCTCAAATAAATAAAGGAATATCATCATAAATAAATAATGAAATAGAGTGGAATCTCAAATCAAGGAATATCATCATAAATAAATCAAGGAATATCATCACAAAGTGGAATAGAATAGAATATCATAATAAATGAAGGAATATCATCATAAATAAAGGAACACCATCATAAATTATGAAATAGAATGGAATCTCTAATCAAGGAATATCGTCATAAAAATCAGGGAACAGAATGGAATGTCATCCCAAATAAATAATGGAATAGAATATCCTGAGTTGGAAGGGATCCCCAAGAAAAGAAATGATCATGAACAGCTCTCAGTTCCTGAGGACTCAGCAGAATAAATACGGATAAATCAGAGTCAGGAACGTTTTGGTGCTCAGATGTAGCTTAAATCCCAAAACCCCGGGAATTTAACAAAGGGGCTTAAAGGGGCCCAAGCTGTGGGAATGCTGTGGGGTGCTGGGTGTGTGCTTTCCCCCAGGATGTCCCGGGGTCAGGGGGAGCTGAGGAAGCTCAGCACCCTGGCGATGGTGACGCTGCGGACGCGCAGGGCCTGGAGCACCCCGCAGAGCCGCAGCCGCTCCGGGAACGGCGCCGATCCCAAAGGCCCCGATGGCCCCAATGATCCCAATGGTCCCGATGGTCCCGATGGTCCCAATGATCCCAGTGATCCCAATGGCCCCAATGATCCCGATGGTCCCAATGGCCCTGATGATCCCAATGATCCCGATGATCCCGCTGATCCCAATGATCCCGATGATCCCAATGGTCCTAATGGCCCTGATGATCCCAATGATCCCGCTGATCCCAATGATCCCGATGATCCCACTGATCCCAATGGTCCCGATGCCAGCGGTGCCTCCGGAACCTGCCCGGTGCTGCTGCCCAGGGCCTGCAGGGGTTGGAAAACAGCTTAAACCCAAAAATTCCTGGGATTTTCACCCCCTCAGGGAAGAGTGGCAAGAGTGGGATGGAGGATGGGTCAAACGGAAAATTTGGGATGGTTGATTTCTTGTTAATAGGGAAAAAATTGGGATATTTAATTTATGGTGAATAAAGTGAGGGAAGAATGTGGGGTATTTAATTTGTCGTAAATAGGCTGAGGGAAAACTTTGGGATGTTTAAATTATCATTGAAAGGGAAAAATTCGGGATATTTAATTTATCGTCAATAGGGTGAAGGAAGAATTTGGAATATTTAATTTGTCCTAAGTAGACTGAGATAAAATCTGGGATGTTTAAATTATTAAAAGGGAAAAAATTGGGATATTTAATTTACGGTGAATAGACTGAGGGAAAAATTGGGATATTTAATTTGTCATAAATAGAGTGAGGGAAAAAATTAGGATATTTAATTGATCATGAATAGAGTGAGGGAAAAATTTGGGATATTTAATTTATCATCAGTAGAGTGAGAGAAAAATTGGAAATATTTAATTTGTCATTAGTAGGATACATTTTGAAGTATTTAATGATAGCACTAAAGGATTCAGGATAAAATTTGAACTATTTAATGATAGCATTAATAGGGTACATTTTGAAATATTTATTTTACCCTGAATAGAGTGAGGGTCAAATTGGAAATATTGAATCGATCATTAATGAGGTAAATTCTGAAATATTTCATGATTGCATTAATAGACTGAGGCTAAAATTTGAAATACTGAATCTTATCACTAATAAGGTAAAATTTCAAACATTTCACGATTGCATTTATAGACTGAGGCTAAAATTGGATTTATCAACCTTTAGCCCACCCTGTGTCACACCTGGTGCACCAGTCTGTTAGATTCCAATATTTGGAGGAGAAATGGAGGTTTTCCTTCCCTAATGGCTGAATTTTGGGGTCTGTGGGGGGCAGGAATCCTCACCTCCATCATCCCATCGAGAGCTGCCAGCAGCTGGGGGTCAGGGAGGCTCCTCAGCTGAGCCCTGTAGGCTCTCACGTCCTCAGAGATGCCCTGCAGGCATTTTCCCTGGGGAAAATAAATAGAATTGTCAGGAAATAAATAGAATTGTCAGGAAATGTGGGAGTCTGCTGCTCCTTTAAACATACAACGAGGAAAAGAAGGAGGTTTTTTTAAAATTTCTATTTACCTCATCAAAAGTTGATTTTTCCAGGACTGGGCAATTTCCAGGCTGCAAATTGGAATTAAGATTTGTGATTTAATGGGAGTGTGGATGATACATTCCATGAAACCATGAGGTAACATTTAAATGTTATCTGTCATTTCTCTGTGTTTTACCCCTGGATCCTCAGCTGTGCAGGCTCTGAGGGTGTTCATCTGGTTCTCAGTGATGTCGTGCAGATCCACCTCCTCAAGGGTGCATTCAAACCCCAGGGTGTTGGATTCCTGGGGTGAAAACGGGAAAAAAAAGGGCCCTTGGAAGCTTCATGAGGCAATTTCTATATTTTTATACATTTATCTGCAAATAGACACAATTTGATACACAATTTCATGTATCTGTGCTCAGATGAACCCCAGGAATGAGGCTCTGTGAGGACCATGGTTAAATATGAAATGCAGAAAATAGTTTGGGGACTGTCACTGACGTCCTGGGGCCACCACTGACATCCTGGGGCCACCACTGACATCCTGGGGACACCCCTGCCCTCCTGGGACCATCCCTGCCATCCAGCAGACCAAAACTGCTCCAGCATTTCCAGGTTTGTTGCCACCACTGCCCCATCCTGCCCTCCTGGGTGCCACCACTGCCCCATCCTGCCCTCCTGGGTGTCACCACTGCCCCATCCCTGCCCTCCTGGGTTCTCAGCAGCCCCTGGTTTCCCAGCCGGTGCCTGGGGACCATCCCTGCCCTCCTGGGGACCACAGTTACTCCATCCCTGCCTGTCTTGGTGCCATCCCCACCTTTCTGGGTATCACCACTGGCTCCTCACTGGCCTTTGGGTACCTTCGCCCCCTCTCTGGGTACCACCACTGCTCCATCCCTGCCCTGTTGGGTACCACCCCTACCCATCCCTGCCCTCTTGGGTACCACCCCTACCCATCCCTGCCTTCCTGGATACCACCCCTACCCTATCCCCACTCTCCTGGGTACCACCACTGCTCCATCCCCACTCTCCTGGGTACCATCCCTACCCATCCCTGCCTTCCTGGGTACCATCCCTACCCATCCCTGCCTTCCCGGGTACCACCCCTATCCCATCCCCACTCTCCCGGGTACCACCACTGCTCCATCCCTGCCTGGTTTGGTGCCACCCCTACCCATCCCTGCCCTCTTGGGTACCATCCCTACCCATCCCTGCCTTCCTGGGTACCACCACTGCTCCATCCCTGCTCTCCTGAGTGCTACCCCTGCCCCGTCCCATCTCCCCACATCCTCCCCGTCCCGTCCCGTTCCCCGCGCACCTTCAGCCGCTGCGGGGCGGCGTTGGCGGCCTCCAGGAGCTGCCGGGAGCGGCTGAGGCAGCGGGCGGGGGCGGTCAGTGCCCGGTCGGGGTCGGTCAGTGCCCGCTCCAGGCTGGGCAGGGTCTGGGCCGGGGGCAGCAGCAGCAGCAGCAGCGCCAGGCACAGCAATGCCCGCCCGCTGCCGTTGCCGCTCCCGCTGCCATTCCCGGAGTTATTCCCGGTGCTGTTCCCGGTGCTCCCCGGGCCGTTCTCGCCGCTGCCGCTCCGCTCCATCTCTCTCCGTCCGTCCCCGGCGGGCACAGCTCTTATAGAGCCGCCGCAGCTGCGGGATTTCCCCCCGGGCCGGCCGCGCTCAGAGCGCTGGGCCGGGAATCCCGCACGGCGCTGGGGCGGGCTGGGCACAGCTGGAGCGCCTTCCTCGGGCTCTGCAGGCACAAAGGGCTTCCAGAACAGTGGGCTTGGCCGGGGTCAGTGAGATAAACTTCCACGGAATCGCAATATCGTGGGATGGTTTGGGTTGGAAGGGACCTTAAAGATCCTCTCGTTCCAATGGCAGGGATTCCACTGTGCCAGGGTGGCCTTGGGCACTGCAGGGATCCAGGGGCAGCCACAGCTGCTCTGGGAATTCCATCCCAAGGGCCTCCCCTCCCTCTCAGCCAGGAATTCCTTCCCAAAATCCCACCTAAACCTCCTTCTCTCTCACTTTTAAGCAATTCCCTCTCACTCTGTCACTCCATCCCTTGGAAATCGTCTCTCCCCAGCTTTCCCATTTCTATTCTTTATCCTGCTTTCCTCTCAAGGATGAAGTGACAGGACAAGAGGAAACAGCCTCAGGTTTCACCAGAGGAGTTCACGTTGGATATTAGGGAATATTCCTTGATGGAAAGGGTTGGAAGGGGCTGCCCAGGGCAGTCCCCATCCCTGGAGGGATTTAAAGCCCTGGGGAGGTGGCACTTGGGGACAGGGCTCAGGGGTGGCCTTGGCAGGGCTGGGGATGGTTGGACTGAATGAACTTTGAGATATTTTCCAGCCTAAACCATTCCATGATTCTCTGATTCTCTAATGACAACCTCTCACTGGTGAATATTTGTGAAAACCTGCCTGAATGTTTGATTTTGCAGAAATGCTTTGAATCATCAACAAATATTTCAATATGGTCTCCTATTTTTGGTGGCCACTCTCAGCTGCCCCAAAAGGCTGCAGAAAATTTTTCTGTGCATTGGGACTGCCATGAAGTCACTGGGATTTTTGCTGTCAAACTGCAAGGGAGCAGGATGAATCAAGAGTTTTATATTGCATTTTCAGGTTCTTTGTATTTTCGCTGTTTCCTATAAGAAGCCTGTGGCGTGTCCTGAGACTTCTTTTAGCCCCAATAGCAGCAGTGCCTCATTTTCCAATTTCTCTCTGTGTTTTCCACTCCTGCCCCGTCACTCCACCGTGGGCTGTGGTTTCCAGCTCGTGTAGGAGCCGCGGCTTCCGAGAGCCAAAAGCGAAAGAGAATTTTGGGATGTGCAGCAGGGCTGTTCCTGAAAGGCGCCACTTTGGCTTTCCAGGTTTCTCAGTCCCTGCTCCACGAGGTTTCCCAGCAGGGCCAGAGCTGGGCTGGGATTTGGGGTTAATTTTTTGGCTAAATTGGGATATATCCCAATGATATCCTACAGATCTCTCCTGGAGTCCTTGCTGGGATCCCTGGCAGTGACCCAGGCCAGGCTGGATGGGTTTGGAACACCCTGGGGCAGTGGAAGGTGTCCCTGCCCATGACAGAATGGGATGGGATGGGATTTAAGGTCCCTTCCAACCCAAATTCTGGAATTTTATTTCTGGTGAGTGGAAATTTTTTCCCAATGGAGGAAGAAATCCATCTTCTCCTCCTTCACCTCAAAGCACCTTCTGCTTGACCAGGCTTAACCTGAATGAAAAATCTTGATAATTAATATTTATATTAATCATATTAGAGCAAAAGGATTTGTTTTGTACATTATAATCTATTTAAATAAGAGAATTACTCCTTGAGCAAGTGCAGTCCCAGAGGAATGGGAAGCAATGCTGAAATGGAACGGGAATAATTAAAGATCTGTGATGTTCCTTTGTATTTATCTCATGGAATCATAAAATCATGGCATTTTTTAGGTTGAAAGGGGCATTAAAGCTCATCCAGTTCCACCTTCCACTGTCCCAGGCTGCTCCAAGCCCCAAAGTCCAGCCTGGCCTTGGACAATTCCATGGACCCAGGGGCAGCCACAGCTGCTCTGGGCACCCTGTGCCAGGGCCTCCCCAATATAATAAATGTAAGAAATATATTAAATATAATAAATATAATTTAGATAATGAATATTGTATATCTTATATATCTTATAGATCATTTCTATATAAATATATAAAATCTATAACTGTAAAGTTAGCAGCTGTATGATTTTTCCACAAGAACATATAGTTCCACTACCTGTATTTCCACCAGAAATTACTTTTGTTGGAATTATCCTCCAAGAGCAAAGTGAGGCTCATTCTGGGTCTCTATAAATTTAGATTTGATCTAATGCAGTCAGAATTCGGGGAATCCCTGCTCGGGGCTCTGCCCTCCCCCAGATCAATACCCAAAAATCCTGCTTGAGACCGAAAGGGAAAGCACAGATCAGAAAGAAACCCGCTGAGAAAAGCCCCAAAGCCCCAGCCCTGGGCTCAGTTTGGTTTTGAGGCCTGGAGAGTTGAGAGATGAGAAATGGGATCAGCTCCAGCCTCGCTCTTCTGAAAAAGCGGGAGGTTCCTGGAAATGTCCTGCCTTTGTTTCACCCTTGGCTGCTCTCCCCTCCAATAAACAGAAATTGAATTTTTGCCTTCGTTTTGGCCAAAGGACCAAAGGTTTCCAGGTAAGAATCGTGGGCATCACCCTTGCTTTGAGGGAAATGAGGTTTGGGGATGTTTCCTGCCAGCTGTGGGATGTTGTTTCTCCTGGAATTTAAAATTACATGGATTTTCCTCATTAACAGGCTCCAAATACTTTGGGAAGGTCATGGAGTCACTCGTGACGTCCCCAGTGGGAAGGGTTTGGTTCTTTGTAGGGCAGCCCTGTTGCCTGGCATTGGAAATGGCAAGAATTTTATGGCTCTAATTAAGCAATAATTACAGAGAAATAGAAATTAAAGCTGCAGGGTGATTCCATCCCACCCAGCCTGACGAGCAGCTGCAGACAGAGATCACTGCTCCCTCCACTAAAAAATGGGAAAATATCTCGTGGATTGGGATTTCTGGATGCAATAAATAGAAGTGACCTGATCCTATTTGCCACTCACACAACCTGTGGGATATTGAATCATTTATTTGCCTCTGGATCATCTTTTGGGAAGCTGAAAGGTCAGATTTATCACCAGAGGAGCCTCACTGACAGAAGCTCTTTCTGATTTGGGTTGGGAACTGATGGCTCCATAAAACAGGAGGAAAAAAGGGTCAGGAGAAACTTTCCTGGGGTTTTTGTGGCTGTTGGTCCTGATTCCTTGTGGAATTCCCTGGAATTCCTAATCCCTAACCTCTGCTTTTGCTGGTATTTCATCAGGGATGATTAAATGGTGTTTCTGGAGCTTTCTTGGGGTGCTGGAACCTCTAAAATCCTGGCTCAGTCACCTGCACCTCTTGGCTCTTTTTTTTTCCAGTTGCCACCAGAATTCCTGAGATTTCCCCATGATCCCTGCTGGTTCCTGGCTCCTGGATTCCTGGGAGCACCCAGCTTGGGATCTCCAAATTTAGAGGCTGCTGTTTGCAGGCTCCAAAGCTCCAATCCCCTCTCCAGGAGAAGGAATTCATCCTGGGAAGGGGTGAAGCCACTGGGAACGCCTGGGGCAGGGCTGGGATTCCCTAAAAAGCCCTCAGGGTACATTTGGGGCAGGAAACTTCTCCCACTGAGCTGGGAGGAGCAGAGATCAGGGAGAAATTCTGCCCTGGGAGGGTGGGGAGGCCCCAGCCCAGAGAAATTGTGGATTCCCAGAGAAATTTTGGATCCCCATCCCTGGAAGTGTCCAAGGCTGGGATGGATGGGGCTTGGAGCGGCCTGGGATGAGGGAAGGTGGAACTGGGTGATCTTTGAGGTCCCTTCCACCCCCAACAACCCAAACCATTCCATGATTTAGTGATTCTATGGAATAAACACAGAGGAACATCACACACAATCCCACAGATCCAGGATTATTCCCATTCCCTGCCCATGGAACTGGGATTTAAGGTCCTTTCCCACCCCAACCCATTCCAGGACGTTATGGCTCCCTGTGGGTCCATCAGCCCTGTGGGGTTTGTTTTAAATTTCCACAGAATTAAGAGGAATAAAAACCTCCAGGAGCTGCAGGGAGAGCTGCATCCCCCTGGAAATTTGGGGATGCTGTGAGCTCATCCTCCCTGGGCCTGGCCCAGGGCTGTGGGTGAAGAAGGAGGTGATGCCAGCTGTGCCCGTGGTTTCCTGCCACTTTCGGGGAGCTCTTTCTCTCTCACTTTCAGTTTTCACCCTTGACAGGATTTCTCAGCTCTGGGTGCTTTTTCTGCTCCCTATCCCCCCCTGGAACCTCCTGGCTGCGGGTGCTGTGCTGGGCAGGCAGCAGGAAAGCAGGGATGGGGAAAAGCAGGAATTTTGTCCTTGCTGGGGTTGGATTTGCCCTTTCACCTCACAATGGCTCTGCAGGTGGAGAAAAGAAAGAAATCTGATCTTGGATGAGCAGGGGCTGATCAGGGAGATTTATTTCAGCATTTCTTTGATGCACCATAATTTCCCAAGTGCCATTAATGATGGAATTCTCCATTCCTGAGGAAGCTGTGCCAGGCCAGCAGCTGAGGAAGCCCAGGAGATGCAGAGCTCAGAGCCTGCAGAGCTTGGGGCCACCTGGGAGCTCTGGGGTGACCCACGGGCACAGAATTCCCTGGGTTCCTGTCCTGGGGCCCTGGGCTTGGCAGGAGTGACCCCCAGGAATGTTGTGCCCAGGGTTTCACTGCTGCTCCTGCAGGCTGGGCACTCTCCTGGCAGGAATTCAACCCCCAGGACCAAACGTTGTGGTTTTGCTGTGCCTTGGTGAGGAGAAAAAGGGAATTGGTGCAATTAGGGAAGGGAGGAGCTGACCTAGAGCAGGTTAGAGCTGCCAGAGTTCTGTGGGGAAGGTGGGGAAGGGACCTTTAGTCCTTCCCACTAAAACAAGGAGTGGGAAAGCTGCAGGAAAGCCAGAGGGGGAATGGATTCCCACTGCCAGAGGGCAGGGATAGCTGGAAATCCTTCCCTGGGAGGGTGAGGAGGGGCTGGGGTGGAATTCCAGAGCAGCTGGGGCTGTCCCTGCATCCCTGGCAGTGTCCAAGGCCAGGCTGGACACTGGGGCTGGGAGCACCTGGGGCAGGGGAAGGTGTCCCTGCCATGGGAATGGGGTGAGATTTCCCTTCCAACCCAAACCATTCCATGATTTTGGGATGATTCCTGGTTTTGGGATGATTCATGGAGCTGGGGAGGGCAGCCAGCTCTGCTCTGGGTGCTGTGGCTCTCACAGAGGGCACAGGAATCCCCTGGTTTCCCCCATGCCAGGATGTGGGGGACAGCCAGGGCTCCCTCTCCTTCCAGGAGGAGCTGGCAGAGCCCAGGAGATCCCTCCTGCCCTGTGGCTTCCGTGGCAAAAATAAACATTCACTGCAGATGCTGCAGAAAACGGAAGGGCACCAGCTGGGCACCGGGAGCTGCAGAGCTCATGGCATTTGCCCAAATGGAGCTCAGGGCATTTCCCCAAATGGAGCTGTGACCAGAAATACAACAAACCAGAAATACACCAAACATTCAACATAAACACACCACAGCCTGGAGAGGAAATGCCATTTCCGCCTTATCTAGGGGTGTCTCCTATGCGTCTGTGGGGTTTTGTGGGAATCCCAAACCATTCCCAGTGGGCTGAGCTGCTGGAGCAGCCCAGAAATGGTTGCCCAGCCCCAGTGGCATCTCCCAACCCCAAACTCTCAAAATCAAAAACTTTTTCTATCTTTAAGATTTCCTACGTTTAAGATTTTTTTCCCAAGATTGGGATTGAAGGTACTTGAGATGATTATGTTTAGACTTATTGTGTTTATTGTTTTTATTTATGTTACAGTCCTATAGGTTGTGAGTTCTGTAGTTCTTCACCAACAAGGTACAAAACGGTTAACAATCTTTTGTTATAAGGTGTTTTAAGGTTAAACTATCTAATTAAAAAATGATACCTAAATTATTTTTATTTCTAACTTAATAACTAATCACTTAAAGTCCACAATGTGGACTTTTCTGTTTAATTACAAAATAGGACTCAAACTTAAGAAGAAGGAGGGAGAAGAAGGTGAGGAAGAAGGAAGAAGAAGGTAAAGAAGAAGGACTAGTTTCTGGTGTAAAACTTTTATTTTGTTTTATATAGATTATTATATTCTAAAACTTTAAATTTAAAGATTTCTACTTTGTGATATTACACACTTTTCATTAACTACACACTTATAATTCCAGTGTTATCATTCATTTTGGGATCCTTCTCCAGCCTCAGGTCAATGCAGTGCTCTCCTGGGAGTCAGAGTCTGTCAGCACAGAAAGTCTGAAATTCTCAGCATCCAGGACTCCAGCAATGGAGAGTTCTGGATGCTGAGAATTCCCCACTCCCAAAAATGCATCTCTGTGTGGTTTGGGAGTGCAGAGCCCCGTTCCAGCTCTGGTCCTTGCTCTGGCTCACTCCCCGAGCCAGGAGAGGTTATTGGGTTATTCCAGCAGAATTCCCTCAGCACCCAGTGGGACTTTCCCAAATTGGTGTCTGGGTGTCAGCCCTTTGTCCATGGTGGAACAAGGAGACCCAGAGCAGGATTTTCTCCTGGAAAAACCCAATTCCCCAGGACAGGAGGGGAAAACCAGCAGTGGGTGAGTGGCAGAACAAATTCTCTCCAGCAAGCCCAAGGCACTTGGCAGGGGATGGAATTCCAGCCTTGCCAGGCTGCCTCATCCCAGTGCTGGGGGATTCCCCAGCACCACCTGGGAGAACACCTGGGAAAATTCCTGCTCCCACAGCCCTGCCTGGAAGCTGAGCTGAGCTGAGCTGAGCTGAGCTGAGCTGAGCTGAGCTGAGCTGAGCTGCCTGGAACAGCCCCAGAGATCCATGTAAAATTGCAATTCCCATTTTTCAGACAGGTGAGGATGCTTCACCCTGCATTTAAGGTGAGTTTCTTCCCCAGAAATGCTTCCCTTGGGAGGCTGTGCCTGGGCTTTGCTCCCAGCCCTCCATGGCAATTTCTCCATCAGCAATCCCAGCCCGGCATCAAACTCCAAAATCCACAGAGCAGGACAGGCTGGGATGGGTCAGAACCTGTGGCACCAACAAAAATTGGGATAAATCCTTTTCCATCCATTCTTTTTTTTCCCTCCTCCACAGCCAAGAGACTTTAAATGATATTTTCCCACTGGGAAGGAGCTGAGCTGAGGGAAGAGGGAAGGGCTGGTCCCACCAAGGGACTGGAAAAGCAGATTTTAGCTGGTTTGATCCCATTTGGATTGGAAAGTTGCCTGTGCTGTGGGCACACAGATGTCCCTGCTCACCCCTGGGGCAGCAGAGGAGAAGGAGAGCCCTGCACTTGAGGCTTTCCTTTGGTTTATGGGAAGAGGGAAGAGAAACCGGCTGGGGAGAGGCGTGGGATGTGTGGGGAAGCGGGAGGGACGTCAGCTCCAGCCCAGGGAGCCCCCCCAGGCTGCAGGGAACATCTGGGAGCTGTTCACCCTCCCGGGCAGGGTGGGAGGACAGGGATGGCCTGGAATGGCACAGGGGGCACACGCAGGGAGCGTCCCCTCACCCCAAAGGGCCCCATCTGAGCCTGCCTTCGTTATCACAGGCTCATTGGTGCTTCTGCTTTGGAGGGTGAAAAAGAAGAGTAAACGAGTAAAACCATGCGTGTGGTATTGATGGGATTATGGAAAGGTTTGGGTTGGGAGGGACATTCAAATCATCTCATTCCATCCTGCCCATGGCAGGGACACCTTCCTCTGTCCAGCCTGGCCTTGGGCATCCCCAGGGAGGGAACAGCCCCAGCTTCCCCTCTTTTCCATGCTCCCAGCCCACGGTGGTGCCTCTGTGTCCGGGGAGGCGCTGCTCAGCACACCCCGGAGCTGCTGGAGAGGAGGAGCCTAAAAAGGGCAGAAAATCCCCAAAAGGGGGACCCCAACCACAGGGCTTCCCTGCCAGGAAGCAGCTGGCTCATAAAGCTCACCCCAGTTCCCAAGGGTGGTGGAATTCCCATCAGCAGGACCTTGCCTCAGGCAGGAGGAGGATTTGGGGGTTGTTCTTTACTTAATGCAGCATTTCAGGCTCTTCAGGCACCGGTGGGTTTAGGGTGAGACTTAAAAATATTAAGGGATGTTGTGGTTTGAGACCAGCTGGACAAAATTCCCAGCCTGGCATCCTGTGGGAGAGGGTTTAGGATTTTTGGGAATCAAAAACCCACCCAGGAGGGTGCAGGAGGCTCCAAGTGGGACCAAGAGCCAGGAACAAAACACAGAACCCAAACCTTGCTCAGAAAGCACACACCAGATCCTTGTGTTCCAGAAATATCCTTTAATCCATCAATCCCATCACTGCCATCACCCACAGCACCCCTGGGAGCCAGAGCAGGATTTTCTCCTGGAAAAACCCAATTTCCCCAGGAGAGGAGGGAAAACCAGCAGAGGGTGAGTGGGAGAACAAATTCTCTCCAGCAAATCCAAGGCACTTGGCAGGGGATGGAATTCCAGCTTTTCCAGGCTGCCTCATCCCAGTGCTCCAGAGCTGGAGGGGGCCAGGGGAGCTCTGGCATTCCCCAGGAACACCCTGGGGCCTGTTTGGTTTTTTTGTATTTTTTCCCTTAAAGCTGAGAGCAAACTTTGTGTATTTGGGGTTTTTCATGCTTTGGATGCAGCAGGAGGCAGCTCCTCCCTGAGACCCAGAGAGGCAGAGCATCCATGGAGAGCTTTTGGGGTCAGACACTGCAAAGTTGGGGGTTTTGAGGGAAAATTTAACCTTTAGAGGGAACATTTAAACCCAGCAGCTCTCCCCGTGTGCAGGCAGCCACCCAAGAGCTGCAGGGAAACCAACACCCCTATATTTCTCTATATTTTCTGCATGGATTTAAAAATAAGGAAGAAAAGGGTTGACTTTTCTATCCTGCACTGCAGGTGAGGGCTCCTAATCCATCCAATTGCTAAATTCTTATTAAACTAATCCATCCCTGCTCCCTAAATTAAACCAACTCCCATCCCAGCCCTCAAACCCCTCTGAGGGCTTCTTCCAACCCTGCCCTTTCTGCAAGAAAAAAAAAAAGGGGGAAAAAAGTCATTTAATGAAAGAAAAAAAGTGCTTTAATAAAAGCCATTCCTGGCAGGGGATGAAATTTTAATGCAGCTGAGGCCTTTTGCAAACAGCCTGAATAAGTCATCAGGCAGAGCCTTGGCTGGGATGGATTTGCCCCCGAGGAAATGAGAATTAAAAGGTAAAAAGCGGCTGGGAGCACCAGGCTGGGACTTAGGAAGGGCTGGCTGGGTTCTTCCAGCTTTAAATCCAATGAAAGAGGGGTGGAGACAAATTTATGGTGTCCCAGTGTCCCCTCTCCTACAGTCAGCCTCTCCTACAGGCAGAGTGAGGAATTCCACATTTAATCAGTTTAATTTGCTGCCCATTTCCTAACATAGATTATTCTTTTTATTTCTAGAATTTCATTTAAATGTTCAGCCCAGACAATAAAATATAAAAAGCCCACCTGGGCTGTGTGTCTGCTGCTTCCAACCATCACAAATTCAGGGCTCAGCGTTACAGAAGAATCCAGGTGAAACAGAATTAGGAATTTATAAATAAATATAAAACTACATAACCCCTCTCTTTTCTCAGTTTCATGTGATCAGCAAGGCAAAAACAAAAAAAAAAAGGTTTTTCACACATTTAGTTGGAGGATCCACCAGCAAATCCACCCCCTTGGCAACAAACAGACGTGTCATAGGAAACAATGGTGGTAATTTTTATTTTACAGCTTTATACAGAAAACTTCCAACTCTCTGCACCCCACCGAGTGTTAATAGCACACCTAAAATGAATGTCAGGTAGTCAACATTCCCCAAAATGCTGAGAACTGAGTAAAATGTACAGATTACTGAAAGCTACGACGTCACTACGAGGCAGGCATGGATTTTTTGTTGACTTGTATAGCACCGTCAAGAACAGGTTCTTTATTTCAAAACTACAGTGAGGAATAAAAAAGTAGTCAATGGTAAAATATCATCCAACCCAAAAAATCTCTAAACGACCAAAAAATAAAGTTAAACTACCCTCTCTTCTCGCCCATGATTTATAATGTTATAAGTACTGTACAATTCTCTTTGTTTCTGTAATAATAATAACATTATTATTATTATTAAAATGCCTGATATTTAGTGGCACGAGTAAAAAAATTAAAATAAATTAAGAAGCAGAGGCCAATCACCAGACAGAAAGCTTGGGACATGGTCAATGAGCAACACTGGAACTCATTCCCTGGACAGGACAGAGGCAGGAGGAGGGATTCACTTGGCTGGCATCTTCTCTGCCAGGTGCTTCTGCTGGCTCTCGGCGTGCCTGGGGGCAGGAGCAGGAGGTCATTCCCTGTTTTCCAAGGAAAAGCTGGAAAAGCCAACCCCCTGCTCCAGCTCCCAGCTGGCAATCGAGTTTTCCCCTCAAAAACACCAAGTTTTTCTGGATCTCCTCCTGGCAGGAGGGGGGGTGAAGGGCCAAGGGAGCCCCTTTGGGGTTTGGTTTGGGGCTCCTGGGATTTTCCCTCCCTTCCCACAGGGATGGCAAACACCTTCACCCCCAAATGACAGAGGGGGTAACCTCCAAGCCCCCACATAGCACATGCATTCCCAAAACTGCCATTTCTGAAACTGCCAGGGGCTGCAGGGAGGAATCCAAGCACCTTCAGAGGAAAGGAGGAGAACCCAGGATGTGTGGGGGCACTGACTCAGCCCAGCTCCCATCCCAAACTTCACCCTCTCCCCCGATCTTCATTTCTTTTCCCAGCCCTAATGCTTCAGTTTGGAATCACAGTCCTGGTGTACTGACACTACCCAGGGCTTCTTCTATCCCAGCTCCTTTCATCCCCAATCTTTGCATTTCTGAATGAAATATTCAGAATATTTGAGAGCATTTTATATTCCTAAACCCAATCCCTAATTATCCCAAACAAAAATGTCTCTTGAGCCTTGCTGCCAGGAGATGGAGCCCTTAAGGGAACCTGCCCATATCTTGCAAGGCTTTTTGATTTATTTATTTATTTATTTATATTGTATTATTGATACAATATATAATATTATATATAATACAACTATATTATATATTATATATAACACAATATAAAATACATTATATAATAGATAATATATTAAATATTGTATATAATTATATATTATAATAATATAATGTACACTGTATATACATTATATAATATAATATATTCTAATATAAAATATTTTTAAATAGATTATATTATTATAATATAGAATATTATTATATTTCTATTAAAAGTTTTATTATTTTATACATTATATGATGTTGTATATTATTATATTATAAATATTTGTATCATTAATCTAATGTTTATATTAAATATACATTATATAAAATATATAATTGTTAAATATTAATATTTAAGTGATCCCAAAGTTCTCCCCCTTGTCCAGCCCTCCTGATGGCAAAGACTGATCTCTGCCCAGTCCAAGCTGGCCTCGGGCACTTCCAGAGATCCAGGGGGCAGCCTGGAAAATCCATCCCAGGGAACAATTCCTTCCCAAACTCCTGGGTGGGAAAAGCTTTAATCCCAAAATTCTGGGAGGAAAAGCCCCAGATACTGCTGCTGGCAAATGGGGAGCTGTGAGGGGAGAGCAGTCCCTGCCTCAGCTGGTGAGGGAAAGCTGTGAGGGGAGAGCAGTCCCTGCCTCAGCTGGTGAGGGAAAATGGGAGCTGTGAGGGGAGAGCAGTCCCTGCCTCAGCTGGTGAGGGAAAATGGGAGCTGTGAGGGGAGAGCTGTCCCTGCCTCAGCTCGTGAGGGAAAGCTGTGAGGGGAGAGCAGTCCCTGCCTCACCTGGTGAGGGAAAATGGGAACTGTGAGGGGAGAGCTGTCCCTGCCTCAGCTGGTGAGGGAAAGCTGTGAGGGGAGAGCAGTCCCTGCCTCAGCTGGTGAGGGAAAATGGGATCTGTGAGGGGAGAGCAGTCCCTGCCTCACCTGGTGAGGGAAAATGGGAGCTGTGAGGGGAGAGCAGTCCCTGCCTCAGCTGGTGAGGGAAAGCTGTGAGGGGAGAGCAGTCCCTGCCTCAGCTGCTGAGGGAAAATGGGAGCTGTGAGGGGAGAGCAGTCCCTGCCTCAGCTGGTGAGGGAAAATGGGAGCTGTGAGGGGAGAGCAGTCCCTGCCTCAGCTGGTGAGGGCAAATGGGAGGGGAGAGCTGTCCCTGCCTCAGCTGCTGAGGGAAAATGGGAGCTGTGAGGGGAGAGCAGTCCCTGCCTCACCTGCTGAGGGGAAGCTGTGAGGGGAGAGCAGTCCGTGCCTCACCTGGGGAGGGAATATGGAGCTGTGAGGGGAGAGCAGTCCGTGCCTCACCTGGGGAGGGAATATGGAGCTGTGAGGGGAGAGCAGTCCCTGCCTCAGCTGGTGAGGGAAAATGGGATCTGTGAGGGGAGAGCAGTCCCTGCCTCACCTGGTGAGGGAAAGCTGTGAGGGGAGAGCAGTCCCTGCCTCACCTGGTGAGGTCCTCGATGTCCACCAGCATGGCATCCTGCTCCGTGTGCAGCTCGTCCCGGATCAGCAGCAGCTGCACCAGCTCCTCGTTCAAGCCTGAGCCAGGGGAAAGGAGCTGAGTTTGGGGTGTCCTGGGGGCCCCAGCTGGGGATTGTCCCCCCAAAACTGCCACATCCACAGGGCTTGAAATCCCTGAGGGATGGTGACTCGGGCCTGGCCCTGGGCAGCTGGGCCAGGCCAGACAGCCCTTTCCATGAGGAGCAGTTATATTTATCCCAGAGAAATGTTCTTAATTAAAGCAGGCAGACCCCAGAATAATTCAGTAATTACCACTTACTTTCTATCTGTGAGTGCAGGTCATTGACTATCACCTGTAGCTGCCCAATGGTCATGTCCCTTAGGTCAGTGGGTTTTAAACTTCTCTTCATTAGGCATTCACTTATATGAGGCATATGTGGCAGCTGGAAAGAAATATTCAATATTTTACTGCTTCCTTCCAATATTTTACCACTTCCTTCCAATATTTTACTGTTTTCTTCCCGTTATTTCTAGTTCTGAGCAGTTTGTCCCCTCAGTTTTGCATCTTCCCCTCACAAACAGGCAGCAACAACTCCAGCGAATGGAGTCCAGCCACCAGCACAAAACTGGGCCAAAGGCTCCCAGGGGAGCAGGAGCAGGAATTATCAGATGGAATTGGCTCCCAGGGGAGCAGAAGCAGGAATATCAGATGGAATTGGGGGTGAGGGTGGTGGTGGACACCAGGACAGGAGTGCTCCAGATGGGATGAACAGGCTCCAGCTCAGAGCATGAGCAGCCTCAAGTCAGCACCAACCTCCAGCACCTCATTCCCTGCTCCCATTTCTCCTTCCAACCCCTTCTCCACCCCTCCTGTCCACCTCCACCACCCCCTTGAGCCAGAGCCACCAGAGGAGTGGATGTCCCGGGCTGGGGTCACCCCTGGGCTCACCCTCAGCCCCACTTACGAGATCTGCTACCGGCGACTTCTTCCTGTTCTGCTTCTCCACCTCCACCTGCATCTTGGCCATGGGCTTGGCCATAGCCAAGGCCATCTTGGCTTCAGCCTGGAGCTTCTTCTGCCTGCTGAGGAAATCCATGTCATCCAGGGACTCCGACTCCTCCTCCGTCGTGTCTCTGTCCGAGTAGGACGAGCTCTGCTTGCTCTGGGGAAGCAAAGAAGCCACAGCAAAGTTTGACCTATTTTTGTGCTTTTTTTTCCCCTACAGAAACTGTGAAAGGCATGGATTTATTTCTTATCTTAATCCCCGGGATTATCTTTAAAAATCAGAGTGATTCCCAGCTAGGCCTCCTTGGCTTTACAGGGAAGGAGGAGCCCAGGAGATCAGAAGGTGTTGAAAGGTTAAAGTGGAGGGAAACACTTCGGCCTGTGGTGTTATATTCAAAAAGGAATGTGGGAAAGAAGGAAGGAAAAGGGAAAAGGAAAGGGAAAAGGAAAGGGAAAAGGAAAGGAAAGGAAAGGGAAAAGGAAAGGAAAGGGAAAAGGAAAGGAAAGGAAAGGAAAGGAAAGGAAAGGAAAGGAAAGGAAAGGAAAGGAAAGGAAAGGAAAGGAAAGGAAAGGAAAGGAAAGGAAAGGAAAGGAAAGGAAAGGAAAGGAAAGGAAAGGAAAGGAAAGGAAAGGTTCACATGAAGGCATCAAGTCTATAGCAACAGGGGAGGTTTCTTATCTGCCCCTGAGCATCTCACACTGAGGGCTGGGGATGCTGCTCTGGGGTTTGGGGTCGCTGTTTAACAGGATCAGCCTCCCCAGGGATCCCTGTGGCTGTCCTGCTGCAGGCTGAGGTGCCAGACCCACCATGGGTGACAAGGGCGTGTCCAGGCTGGTCTCTGTCTTGCTGTCATCGCCGTCGCTGTCCTTGTCGCTGCTGCTGTCGTTGACAAAGCAGATCTGCAGGTTCATCCCACTCTGTAACCTGGGCGAGCACAGGGACGGGTGACACCGCTGTCCCCTGGGGCTGGCGGTGCCACCGGCTCAGCAGGTGACCAGCTCAGCGTGGCACTGGGAGCTGCTCAGTGTCACAGGGCTTCTACCACCATCTACCGACAAACTGCAGAATTACCCCCGCACTGCAGGGACTCCTGATCATTTTTTATGGTCATTGTTTCAGAATGTCACTATTATTTTTGCTTATTCAGCTCTGATTACATTAAATAAAATCTATAAAGTGCAATAAAAGATGTGGAATATGTTACCATAAAAAGCCACGAAAATTATTTACAAATAAAGAATGAAAAAATTAAGATAAATGTATAAAGATATAAATAGCATATATAATAATACATATTATGAAATATTTTGTCAGTAGTGGAAATTATTTATTCACAGTTTGTTTCCAAGACACTCCTGTAACACAAGAGTTTGTTCTGGTGTTCTCCAGCCCTCCTGCTCCACTGCTGGATTGGGATTGATTAACCCCACCCACATTCTCCTCCCCAGGAATGATTTTCTCTGGATGCAGGATCAGGGAATCCTGCAGGCTGAGAAAAAGGAAAAGCCCAGCTGAGAGACCCCAATCCCTCCCCACGTGCTGGAGATGAAGAACCCCCAAATCCTGTTATTCCTCATTCCCAGTGTGCTGGGAGCTTGTATTGTTCCTTAGGAACAGCCAACTCCTATTTTCCATTTATTTCTGTGGGGTTTATTAGTTACCATTACCACAAAATAAACAGGATTAATAATTGTTTGCTAATGAGCAAGTGAAGGTGGTGAGATCCTGGCAAGGAAACTGTGGCTGCCCCTGGATCCCTGGAGATGTTCCAGGCCAGGTTGGACAGGGTTGGGATAGTGGGAGTGTCCCTGCCCATGGACAGGGAGTGGATGAGCTTTAAGGTCCCTTCCAACCCCAGAATTCCATGATCCAACTCTGCAATTCCATACAAAAACATGGGAATAACATCCTGCAAATGTTCCTGCAGGTCCTGGAACAGGGAATACTTTTTCCTGGGTTATAAATATTAACAACCACCAAATCCTTCAGGCACAGCTGGCAATTTCTGGGGGCATAGCTGCCAAACCCTGATGAGCTGCGTTAATTAGAGCCCTGCTCTAATTACCAGACAGCAGCTCCTGGTTCAGCTGTAACTACAGACAGCAAAGCTGTTTTCCCTTTTAAATGATCCACAGCTCAATTTAATTCCACAACTGCACCTCTGCTCTGGAACAGCAGGACTCCTCCTGGGTTCCTGCCTCCCTAAGCCTCCTTTCTTCTCCCATCCCATGGCAACAGGTAGAGCTTCACTCCCAGCATGGGAGGTGTTTGAGGCTTCCCCACTACTGTGGGCTCCAGCTGAACACAAAAAGGACTTTCTGCATTGTATTTGATGCAAAAACCTTAAAAATCCAAGGGAGGAACCCATGTGCAGCTCCAGGGATGGAGCCATGTCCAGAGCAGAGCTCATGGATGTGGAGGGGAGGCAGGAAGCCACATTAAAGCTTATTTTGTCCATCCTCTGGTGCTTCCTGAACATTAATTGCTTTTCCAATCATTAATCACAGTTCCAGAATAATGGAAGTTGGAATTCCCAAATGCTTGGGTTGGAAGGAACCTTAAAGCTCATCCAGTGCCACCTCTGCCATGGCAGGGACACCTTCCACTGTCCCAGGCTGTCCCAGACCTGGCCTTGGGCACTGCCAGGGATCCAGGGGCAGCCACGGCTTCTCCAGGCACCCTGTTCCAAATCCTAAATGAAAACCTGAAGGAAACCTAGCTCAGAAAACTTCACCTCATTCCCTTTATCCCCTCAACTTCCAAATACCTTCCTACCCAGTGTGAAATGAGAATTTCCTCCCTCATTTACAAGTGTTCACATAACACACAAGTGTTGCATTTGGGAGATGTTCCAAGCACAGAAAATTCAGGAATTTTGTTAAAGAGAAAAGGTGAGGGTTAAATCCCAGTGTGAGGGGTGATCCTGGGGTGTCCCACTGCAGACATCTCCCCCTTCCCTGGGGATCTGGGCTCTGGCTTACCGGGAGGACAGGCTGGGCTTGCCGCTCTTGCTGCAGCTCGTGTAGAGCCCGGGGCCATCGTCGAAGAAACTGCCCAGAGCCAACTTCTGCCTGATGGACTCACGCTCATTCTTCTGGGCCTGCAGGGAGGGACAGGGGTCAGCCTCGGGGGAGGGACAGGGAAGGATGAAGCTCTGGGAAGGGACAGGGAGGGATGAGCTCTGGGAAGGGACAGGGAGGGATGAAGATCTGGGAAGGGACAGGAAGAGATGAAGTTCCAGGAGGGACACATGGAAGGATGAAGCTCTGTGAAGGACACATGGAAGGATGAAGCTCTGGGAAGGACACATGGAAGGATGAAGCTCTGGGAAGGGACAGGAGGGATGAAGCTCTGGGAAGGGACAGGAGGGATGAAGCTCTGGGAAGGACACATGGAAGGATGAAGCTCTGGGAAGGGACAGGAGGGATGAAGCTCTGGGAAGGACACATGGAAGGATGAAGCTCTGGCCAGGCCAGGGCACAGGAAGGAGACCTGTCCCAGCAGCCCCAGCACCAAGCTCAGCACGTGCAGCATCTCCCAAGCATCCCACACCTGGCTCAGCCACAGAGCACATCCCACTGGGAATCCCCATCTCATGGAACCAGCCTGGTCTGGGTTGGGGTTGGAAAGGACCTTAAGGGGCATCTGATTGCACCCCAAACTCACTGCTGGATATATCCTGGTATATTCCCCAATATCTGTACCTATATCCACACACAGCCACCTCCATCAGCATCTTCCACTTCCCTGAGCAACTTCCAACCCCATCAAAATCCCTCTCCTGCCAGCGTGCTCAGGGATGGATTTTGTCATTGTCATCAAATTATCACTGGGTTTAAAAATGTATTGCTATTTATAAATATAAACACAAATACAAGTATCATTATAAATATAAATATAACCACAAACACAAGGACAGCCATAAACATAAATATAAATATAAGTACAGGAGTTTTAAAATAGCAATCAACAAAACAATTTGCAATGAATCCCTGATCAATAACTGTGCAATCAATGTGCAATAAATGCAAATCTCCAGATTCAAAACCTCCCCCAGTGTCTGTCACTAATGGGTCACGTGCCAATACTGACAACAAATTCAGGAAGTTATTGATGGAAGGAACACTTGGAAAGCCTCAAACATTTAATTATACAATAACACTTAATACCCAATCCAGAAAACACAACAAAAAGAAATAGGGCAGGCAAGGCTGGGCTGCTTCCATGGGGTTAATTCATGGAATTGTGCTTCCCATATCCCACCTCAGGAAAAATAAATCACTTTTTTGTACAAGGAAATGTGACAAAATGCAAATTATTCACCTAAAATAACAAATGATTTAATTCCAGCTCCAGTGCTGATTATACACATTATTACCCTGCCCATTAAATTGTCAATCCCTTACCAAAATAATTCATTTATAACCGAACTCCTTTTATTTCAAATCCTTAAAACAACAAAAATAAACCCCACGATACCAAGCAGTACCAAGTTTTTGGGCTGAGCTCCAGGTTCCTGAAGTTTTACCCAGACCATTGTGTTTTTAGGTTTCAATAATCAATACCTCAATCACATGGAGACAGATTTAGGATTAAAAATAGCCAGCCCTGCTGGGGAGGGCAGAATGGGGAAAAAAATAAGGAGAAAGGAGTGAAAATCATTTTTTAATGAACTGAAAGCAGAAGGAGGGAGGTTGGTGCCAGCTCCCTGTGCTGCCCATCTCAGGGTGCCCTTGGCTGTGCCACTGCACCAAATTCCATCAAGTCCTGGAAATTTCCCCTTTCCCAGCTCAGAGGATCCTCTCCCACATCTTCCCGTCTAAATCTGATTTTCCTTGTGCTGCAGCTGAAATCCAGCCCACAGCCCATCCCCACCTCCACTCCAGCTGGGACCTCTCCCTCCCAGAGCATCCCCACCTCCTCCGTGGGCACCAAAAGCTGCTCCTTTCCCATTAAAATCCAGGCAGGATTGGACATTTCTCCTCCTTGCTGACGGATCTGTCTCTCCAGATCTGTTTTAATGTTTCCCATTGCTCCCAGGCTGACATCTGTACATTTAATCATCGTGCAATTTGTTTTCTCCAGCAGGTCATTAATGAGGATTCTCAGTAACTCTGCTCCCAGGACTGAGCTGGGAATATCCTATTTTCCAAGGCAGGCCCAGGCTAACGACCATAAAGAAATCCAGAGTCCTATTTGTTATTATAAAATGGGGAGTAGTTAGTAAGAAATAAAATATACCTGAGGGAACTGGACTTTAGGCTTTGGATAAATTACCTGACAGCTGCACTCAAAATCCAGAGCTGGGTATGAAAAAATATAAATGGAGAAGGGAAACAGCAAGGTGGGTTTTGACTGTGAAATATTCTGACTTGGTATAGAAGGAATAATGGGTCAAATCCTCAAAATGCAAAGGTAACTCCAAGGAAAACATAACCCTGTGGTATTTAAATGTGTATTTTGGCACTGACCCAAAAAACAAAAGTGTTTCTGCTCTGTGCAGAGCTGAGCACAATTCAGTTCTCACAATGATTTTAAACAAAGAGCTGCTTTTGATTTTTAAGGGGAGAACAAAACAATCTGGGGCGGATTTTCCTTCTTCCCCTCGACCTTCCCTGTGGGAAGGGCAGCAGTGCCTGGGCTGGAGCCTGGGAGGGGAACACAGCTCAGGCCTGGCTGCTCCAGGGAGCAGGGACAGTCCTGGGATAATCCTGCTTTGGGATGGGCCTCAGGAGGGACCTCAGAGCTCACCCCATTCCCATGGCAGGGACACCTCCCACTGTCCCAGGTGCTCCCAGCCCCATGTCCAGCCTGGCCTTGGGCACTGCCAGGGATCTAGGAGCCACAGCCTCCCTGGGGATTCCATCCTTCACCCTCCCAGGGAACAATTCCCAATTCCCAATCTCCCACCCATCCCTGCCCTCTGGCACTGGGAGCCATTCCCTGGCTCCTGTCCCTCCATCCTTGTCCCCAGTCCCTCTGCAGCTTTCCTGGAGCCCCTTCAGGCCCTGCCAGGGGCTCTGAGCTCTCCCTGGAGCTTCTCCTCTCCAGGTGAGCCCCCCCAGCTCTCCCAGCCTGGCTCCAGAGGGGCTCCAGCCCTGCAGCAGCTCCGTTCTGGCCTCTCTCCAGCAGCTCCACATCCTGCCCTGGCAGGATCCCATCCCCATCCTGCCCTGCCCATCCCCAGCCCTGCAGGAGAGGGGAGCAGAGGAGAGAATCCCTTCCCACCCATCCTCTGACTCCAAACGCTTCAGGAGCACTGGGACACCCAGCAGGAACACTGGGACACCCTGCAGGAACACTGGGACACCAGCAGGAACACTGGGACACCCTGCAGGAACACCAGTAAGAGCACTGGGACAACTGCAGGAACACAGGGACACCAGCAGGAGCACTGGGACACCAGCAGGAACACTGGGACACCAGCAGGAGCACTGGGACACCCTGCAGGAGCACTGGGACACCCTGCAGGAGCACTGGGACACCCAGCAGGAGCACTGGGACACCAACAGGAGCACTGGGCCACCAACAGGAGCACTGGGACACCCAGCAGGAGCACTGGGACACCAACAGGAGCACTGGGATACTCGGCCAGGCCACCAGGGCTATTTTTGCCAGGCTCTGTCATTCCCAGCCCAGCCCAGGCCTATATTTAAAGCCCCAGAGCCACAGGCAGCGTCTCATTTTATCTCTGCACTGCACAAGGGCTGTTCTGGGATTTACAAACAACACCGATCACACAAAACGTGCGTTTATCTCCTTTTTTCTTCCTGGGGTAAATGCAAACCCAAGTCAAAACTTTTTGATCCAGGTCACAAAATGCCTTAAACCCCCGGGGGTTTCCAGGCAGGAGAACGCCTCTGGAAGCTTCCCCTGCTATTTTAGCACCAGGAGATAAGGAAAGGAGGAAGGAGGGAGGTTTGCCCTGGGCCAGCACTTTACAAACCGCGGATTCTCCCTGCTCCAACCCCCCCGAATCCCACCGGCCGGGGCGGGATGCGGGCAGCACTCCCGCAGCTTCGTGGCACACAAAGGCTCCTTTCTGTCCCTTTTTGTCCCTTTACCTTTTTATAGCTGCCCTCGGCGGGCGGCGGGGATGCTTTCCTGATGACGTCACCCATTCCATCATCCCGCTCCCGGCTCATCTGCCCCGCTCCCGGCTCCCGCAGCTCCCGCAGCTCCCGCAGCTCCCGCAGCTCCCGCTGCTGCATGGGCCCCGCTGCCGGCCGCACATCTCACAGCTGCCCCGGGCACGGGGGCTCGCTCCCGGCCGGGATGCTCTTCCCGCACCTCTCCGCTCTCCCAGCACCTTGCTTTTCCCAAATAAAGGCAGCGAGCCCCAGGGAGAGGAGCTGGGAATCCGCGTCCTCCTCCAGCCGCTGCCAGCGCCGGATAAAAATAACCCCGAGCTCCAGCGGCTGCACAAGGGCAGGAAAAATGCCGGTGTCTGATGTCAAAATGCCAGGCTGGCCGTGCTGGGAGCAAGGGGCTTCCTTCTTCCTTCCCGGGGCCTTTCCCCAGGGAAGATATCCCAGGGAATTCTCAGGATCCACCACAGGGATTCACATCCCACAGATGGGAAGCACCAGCTGGGATTTTTACTCAATGCAAAACCCACCACCAGCAAGGACCCCACGGAGCTGTTCCCTGGCTAATTCAGCTTTTCCAGGTTCAAAAATTCCTACATTTATTGGAATTGAGCATCAGAGGCACCCAGCCTAACCCTGCTCCCCATCCTGTGGGGGTGGAGAGCCTGGGGATCCCCCAAAATTCCATCCCTGGCTCCTGGGGGGACTCAGAGTCTGCAAACCTGGAGCTTCCATTCTCCTGCCTGGAGATTCAGGCTTTTCAGGCCACCACCGACCCCCTGCCACACAAATCCCATCCCAGCCAGAAAGGTTTGTCTGGATCAGCTGCAGGGAGAGCAGAGCTCACGCTCAGGGCAGGAATTCCCAAAAGGAATCCTTAGGAAAATGGAATTATGCCACAGTTTCTCCCCAAAACCCGGCACAGCAGCAAGAAAAATCCTGATTTTTGGTGCAACACAACTGTAGATAAATAATTTTAGTTGCCCTATGATGTTTAACGAGATATCCAAGCCATGCTGACGCCATTCCAGCCCCAATGCAAATTCCAGGTAAATTCCCAGCTCTAACAACACCCAGGTGATGCATCCCAGCATGAATCTACTCAGAATTTTCAAGGCAAACCCAGCAATAATAAATGTTTAATTCCATTCTTGTCCCTGGACAGTGCTTTGCAACTGTAATTCCCAAATGAAACAAAGTCGTCCTGTGGATATTTCCTTATTTTCAGTTTCCCTCCGCCGCTGACTCATTGTGTCCTTTCCTGCTGTTGCTAAATCCACTTCCTCTCCCAGCTGAGGACGGATCCCGACACAATAAACCCCAAATAAACAAAGAAATCACGGCTCAGCCCCAGGGGAAGGATGCGTGGCCAGGAGCAGGGGCAGGGGCTGGGCTTTGTCACTGTCCCCTCCCGGTGTGTGACAGTCCTGCAGTGCCCTGTGCTCGCCATCGGGGATGTCCCCGTGTCCCCTCCCCGGCCGAGCCCAGCCCTGCTAGGTGACCCCAAAGCCACAAAAGGGCAGGAAGTGACACAGCCCTAAAAATAGAAATAGGAATAAATGTACTGCAGCCTTGCCAGCCGCAGTTTTTAGGGTATTTTATCCCCCGTGCCAGCTTTCAGTCACCTCGGCCCTGCTCATTCCCTGAGCTGATCCCACAGAGCTGATCCCAGTCTCCAGGGCCAACCCTGCACCAAGGCCACGGGTGAAGCCCCAAACCTGGCTGAGCAGCACAGCTGGGAGCCCCTGGAGCCACAGCTGGGGCACATCTGGGGCTCTGCTCAATGCCAGGACCTGCTCCCTTGGATGGGCTGGGAAAGGCCCATTTAAACTGGGATATCAAAAGGAAAATGGATTTTGGGATTCTCTCAGCTCAGGGACCAAACCCTTTGGTGTTCAGCCCTTCCCCACGGGCTGAGCCCACAGCCACCATTGTCCCTCTGCTTGGAACATCCCAGAAAGGCTCCAGGTGCCCAGGAATGCAGATCCCACTCCCTCTGAAGGGGGAAGAGCCTGATTTCCTTTTGCCAGCAGTGAGGGAAAGCTCAGAGCAGCAAAACTCTGGAGCAGCTCAGATTCTGAGGGGTCCCTGGGATGGGAGCACACAGAGCCAGCCCTGCCAGAACACCAGGATGGGCATGGAAGGGTGGGAATCATCCCTGAGTGAGGTCAGGATATAGGGCACAGCCAGTGTGGGGTGCTTGGAACACGCCCCATGGCTCCAGGACAAGAAAGCAGCAAAATTCCCCTTTCCTGAGCTTAAAAGCATTGCTGGAGCCAGTGAAATCATCTCCCTCAGGGCTGGGGTGTGCTCCAGAGGGGAGGAATTCCCCCTTCCTGCTGGGATCAGCTCCCAAACACCCTGGATCCCAAGGCAGGAGAGGAACCCCTGAATGAATTCCCAGCAGAGTTCAAGGAAAGCTCTCCAAGGTGCCAAATTCATGGGCATGGAGCACTCAGGGATTGAGGCAAATTCCAGGATCTTGGAATGTCAAGATGCCAGAACTATCAGGGAGAGATTCTTTACGAGAGGATGGAGTGACAGAACCAGGGGAAATGGTTTTAAACTGGAAGAAGGCAGGGATGGCTGGGACATTGGGAAGGAATTCCTGCCTAGGAGGGTGGGGAGGCCCTGGAATGGATTTCCAGAGCAGCTGTGGCTGCTCCTGGATCCCTGGAAGTGCCCAAGGCCAGTTTGGATGGGGCTTGGAACAACCTGTGATAGTGAGAGCAGTCCCTGCCCACCAGGATGGGCTTTAAGGTCTCTTCCAACCCAAATTATTCTATCATTCTGTGATTCCACGCCACAAAACCTCCATTTTATTGCAAGTGCTGGAATAAACCTCTCCCCCAGCACAAGGCTCTTGCAAATTGGTAAAACTGAGGGATGGGCTGAGCCCAAGGCCTCCCTGTGGTGCTGCTCCCCTGAGCTTCAGCACACCCCACGTGCTTTCCCAGCTCTTGGCAGAGCCTTTTCTTGGGATCCCTGTCTGAACAAGGCCCCAGAGCTCCCTGACAAAGGCTCTGCTCCATTGTCACTGCTGTGGGACATGGGGCAGTGCCAGGGAGCCTCCTCAGCTGTGCCAGCCTGCAGCATTCTCCATGGGAAGGGGCCAGGCCAGCAGCTCTCCAGCTTCTCCACACTGGATTTTCATGGAATTTGAGGTTTTCCCCAAGGCCTGTCCCTTGGAGTTGTACTTTGCCACCAGAATTTGCACTCACTTTAGAGAAAAATATGATATCAGCTGATTTCTGGAGCCTCCAAACCCCTCCTGAGACCGAACTGAAGAAACCTCATTAAGTCTCAAATTATTTTGTGAATTTTATGGCTGATTCTGGGGTTCTCTGGGATCCTGGGAGGGGTGGGGGGCATCCAGGCCTGCCTGGTTCATCCCTGGCCCTTCCAGCCTGATCCAAGGTGGCACCAGCACCTCCCTGGCACAGGGTTTGCCAACAGATCCCTCTCAGAAACAGCCAGATTAAGTCAACCCCAACACCTGGGCACATCCCACATCCCTGAAAAACCCACCAGGCTCCACCACTGCCCCACCTCAGAGATGATCTCTAAGCCAATAAAATCTCTTTTCTCCTCAGGTCTCTTTTTAATTTTCCTGGCACGTGTGGAGCCTGGAACCATCTCCAGAGCTCTGGTGCCAGCAGATAGCTCAGCCCTGCCTGGTGCCAGAGCACGGAGCCAAATCCTGTTCCCAGGGGCAACCAGGAGCCTCCTGCCTCAGGCACGGGCACTGGTGCCCCTCAGTTCTCTGCTCTTCATCAGAAATTCAACAATCCGTGATTCACACACATCACCCACATGCACAGCAATGGTAACAAACGTGGATTAAACCAGGAGGAGGCTGAGGAGCCCAGCACTGCTCCGTGGAGCTGCCAGGCCCTGCTGAAAATACAGATTTACAAAGCAAACTGAAGGCCTGGCTGAGGCTGAGGGCCAGTAAAGCCCAGCTGAACCACCCAGCAGAATAAAACCTTTATTTCTGGGCTGAAGCCTGGATTTGCACGCTGGATTTTTATTCCATGTGGGCTCAGGAGCTCACAAAACACCACTCAGCCAGGGTTTCCCTAGTCAGACTGCAGGAGGAATTACAGAGCCCTGAATAAAATGTTTGATATAGGGAAATAAATTGGAATAAATAAGAAAAGAAGCATAATTAAGAGAGAAACCCCCAGCACAGAGAGTGGCAGCCTCCAGCCTGATTCCAGGATGCATCCATGGAAAAGATGGCAGATCCACACCATGGAAGAGCCACCCTAAATCCCAGAAATTCACCTGAGAGCCCCATCCAAACCCCAGGAGAGCCCAGGGCCACCTGCACTGCCCAGCCCAGCACTGACAGGAACCAGGGATTTCAGGAATATCCTCCTCTTCCTCAGCACCTGCCCATCCCAGCTCCCTCCCTGCCATGGATTTGGTGGCCCGGCCATGACCTGGGCATGTCAGAGTTTTCCTGCTGCAATTCTCCAAAACAAACCCATTTTTCAGTTTTCCCAAGTGCTGACTTGTTCCTCTCTTTGATTTATTTTTGGTTTCTTTAACAGCTCCAAAAAAAGGGGTGTGGGGAAGGAGGAGAGCAGAGCAAACACAGCCACCCCCTCCCCCGGGCAGCCACCGAAATCCCATCACTGCTGTGATCCCAAAGCCCGGGATTGCTGTCCACAAAAGGATTAAAGCTCGGCCTTGGGTTAATGGGGCTGGGAGGGGGCTGGGGTCGCTTTTAATCTCTGCAGCACCCCAGGAAGCTTTGGAGCTTTGGAAACACACTTCCATTGAAAAGATGTTTCCCGGGATTTTTTTTCCTTAGGATTTGGGTGGGTTTTGGCTGGTTTCCCTCTAATATTTACGGGTTTGCAGGAGAGGAACCAATCCATAACAAGCAGGGGATGGGAGCAGGGAAAGGCGGCAGCGCTGGCGCAGTAACACCCAGGGATTTTGGCCAGGCCCGTGCCGCAGCTCGGCATCATCATCACCATCATCATCACCATCATCATCATCATCATCATCACCACCATCATCATCCCACCCCCCGGAGCCCTCCCAGCCGGGAAACAATGCCCAACCTTTAACCCGTGCGTTCCTGAGTATGCTGGGAAAACATCCGCTGCTCCCAAACAATGGCACCATTTATCCCGGCTGTCCAGAGCAACAGGCTCCGAGCTGCAGGGAAATCAAAAGGCCGGGGAAAAAAAAAAAAAAAAACCACGAAAAAACCCCCAGGATATTTTTTCCAAAGAGGTTAAAAATAGAAATTCACTTCCAGAATTGCTAGACTGAAAATAGTCCGATGAAAAATCATTTCAGCTCCTCTCTGTTTCGTATCTTTTCCCTCGGTGAGATATTTTGCATCTGAGATATTTTCTCAAAAAACACGGCCTGAAGTTGGAATGAAACGCGGGAATGGAGGAAAGACAAGGAAGGGGCGCTGGCCTGGGCAAGGCCCTGCTTGCTGAGGGTCCGGCTCTGGGGATGTTTGAGAATGGGGGTTTTCCAAAACACTGCACGCAGGCAGAGGCATTCCTCAGCATCGCCGAGCCAGAGGGACAGGTGTTGGTGCATTTGATAATCTGCCGGCGCCATCGAGCCCTTAAACGTGTCATCGAGCCCCTAACTGAGCCATCGAGCCCCTAAATGTGCCATGGAGACCCTAACAGAGCCATGGAGCCCTTAAATGTGCCATCGAGCCCCTAGCTGAGCCATCGAGCTCTTAAATGTGTCATCGAGCCCCTAAATGTGCCATCGAGCCCCTAGCTGAGCCATCGAGCCCCTAAATGTGCCATGGAGCCCCTAATTGTGTCATCGAGCCCCTAAATGTGCCATCGAGCCCCTAATTGTGTCATCGAGCCCCTAAATGTGCCATCGAGCCCCTAAATGTGCCATGGAGACCCTAAATGTGCCATGGAGCCCCTAGCTGAGCCATGGAGCCCCCAGAGAGCCGCTTCCCGTGCAGGTGCACCCACAGCACCCATCCTCTCACCCCTCCTCTCTGTAGAGGGAAATGAAGCCCCAAGCCCAGCCCAGCTCCCAACTCCCCCCCTGAAATCACCCCCCCAAAGCCGGGGACCGCCGGGGCTGGGGGCGGCCGGGCTGCCTGCTCCCGAACCCGGCCATCGCCGCTTCCTGCGGAACCGGGAGCAGCCCGCAGCCTGTGAATCACCATCCTGCGCTCGCAAGAACGTGGGAAGCGCAGGAAATGCTCTCAAAAAGACATCCCTGCGCTGCGGCAGCTCCGGGACTGCCATCCCGCGGCTCTCTCGCTCCCAGGGAGCGCTTTTATCCCGGCAGGAAGGCGCTGGGATGCAGACAGAGGGATGCGGGCATCCCCGGCCCCGCTGAGCCCCCCAACATCACACGGCGAGCACAAAAGCCCCGGGGCTGCTCTGCCTGCCGAGCCCCGGGGTGCTCGGTGCGAACCCCAGCATGCTCAGTGCGAACCCCGCGATGCTCGGGGCGAACCCCGCGATGCTCGGGGCGAACCCCGGGATTCTCAGTGAGAACCCCGCGATGCTCGGAGCGAACCCCGGGATGCTCGGGGCGAACCCCAGGATGCTCGGAGCGAACCCCAAGATGCTCAGTGCGAACCCCAGGATGCTCGGAGCGAACCCCGGGATTCTCAGTGCGAACCCCGCGATGCTCGGAGCGAACCCCGCGATGCTCAGTGCGAACCCCGCGATGCTCGGGGCGAACCCCGCGATGCTCGGGGCGAACCCCAAGATGCTCAGTGTGAACCCCGCGATGCTCGGAGCGAACCCCGGGATGCTCAGTGCGAACCCCGCGATGCTCGGGGCGAACCCCGCGATGCTCGGAGCGAACCCCAGGATGCTCGGAGCGAACCCCGCGATGCTCGCAGCGAACCCCGGGATTCTCAGTGCGAACCCCGCGATGCTCAGTGCGAACCCCGCGATGCTCGGAGGGAACCCCGGGATGCTCGCAGCGAACCCCGGGATGCTCGGAGCGAACCCGAAGCGGCGGCCCCGCGCTGCCACAGCCCCGGGGGCGGCACAGAGCGGGGCTGGCTCCGGGGGGCGATGGCCCCGGGCTGGCCCGAGCTGCCCGGGGCTGGGGGCCAGGCCGCGCTCGCCCCTCACCTGGTAGGAGCAGTTTTCCTGGTGAACCATCTCGGTGCATCATCCGCCGCTGCCGCCCCGCCGGCAGCGCCCGCAGCCGCCGCGGCCCCGGCGGGGAAGGAGGAGGAGGAGGCTGGGGAGGAGGAGGATGGGGAGAAGGCAGCAGCAGCAGCAGCAGCAGCAGCAGGAGGAGGAGGAGGCAGCCCGGGAAGATGGATGCGGCCGCGCTGCTCCGCCTGCGCACGGCGGCCCCGGGAGCGCGGGGGGGCCGGGCCGGGGCCGCCTCCGCCCGCTCCGCGCCGGGCTCCGGGCGGGGCCGCCGCGGCCGCGCTCCTCTCCAGGATGGGGGAAAAAATCCCTCCAAGCCCCCCTGGACACGGGGAGGCTCCCCCGGCCCCGGCGGCGCCGCCGCAGCCGCGGGTCCGAGCCCCCCGAGCCCCCCGAGCCCCCCGGGAGCGGCCCGGCCGGGGATGGAGCGCGGCCCCGGGGCACCCCAAAGCAGGCGGCCCTGAAAGAGCAGCTGCAGACGCCTTCCTTGTGCCCGCTGCCTCGGAAATGCCGCCCGGGAATTGCTGCCAGAGGCTGTGCCCTACATTCCCGGTTATTTTTACCTCCTGCAGCCGGCAGGGAGGGAGCGGAGCTCGGCCCCAGCGCCCACCTGGCCCCGGCCACGTTTGGGGCAGGGAAAGCAGGGGAAAGGCCCAGGATGGGCATGTGGAACATTCCTGCACTGAAGGGTGGGTTAAGCACGGGAAGGGGCTGCCCCGGGAGCCACATCCCTGGAAAGGTTCAAAAATGGGTGGCTGGGAATGAACCTGACCCACTGGGGAATGTGGCTCAGTGAGCACCGGGTGATCTTGGGGGTCTTTTCCAACCACAACACGAACTCCAACAGCCTCATTTAAAGAGTCTGGCCCTGGCTGCAGCTGGAGGGTGAGGACACACCAAATATCATCTTCAAACCTTTTTTTGTCTGGACACAGCTCGTGCAAGGGGCACTAAAACACCCAGAGAGCGATGATGGGGTCACAGGCTGGGCTCACACCATGCCCCAGGCACTCCCAGCCAGGCAGGGAACAGCAGAAATTCCATCCTGCCCTCCTTCCCTCCTTTCCAAACAGGATTTCTCCTGCTCCTAGGCCCAGCTGTTCAGGGATTCACATGACTAAATCCAGGAACACTTGCTCAGGGCAGCTCGGATTTGATTCCCCCACACCAGATGTGCCTCTAGAAAAAAAGAAAAAGGCCTTTGTGGGATCATCATCAGCCTGTCCCAGCTCTCCCAGCTTCCCACCAGCACAGACAGGCTGGAGCAGCTGTGGGAGGATGGATGGAGAATCCCTGGAGTCCCTGTGCAGCTGGGGCACGGATGGAGAGAACCCCCAGACCCTCCTCCCCAGTGCTCTCTCTCCCCTGCAGCAGCAGAGCTTAAAAAAAAATAAAGACACTTCATTTAAAAAGAAAAAAATTAATATATTCTGCATAAATTTTTAAGAGAGCATGAAGTCATCCTTGGTTTTTCCTGGATCTGCAGAGAATCCCATTCATGCAGACATCAAAATAAAAAGTCATCCAAATAAACCATCCCCACTCTGCAATCTGCTGCATAACCTTGGCTTTGTGTGGAGAAGGATCTGTGGCAAGCTAAAAGTGGCTCCACACATTACATAAACTCAAATTCCATTTATTCTGTGCATCACAAGGAAAACTCCCAATCCCTCTCCCTCAATGGTACCACACAGGCTCCATTTTCAGTGGGACAATTCCTACAGCTGGATCAGAAGTGCTTAAAAGGGAATTTTGAGGAGGTGAGGTCTGAGCCCAGCAAGGATTCACTGCTGGGAACGGGGAAGGTCCAGTGCTGACCCCAAGCTTGGTGCCAACCTCCCCATTCCCAGGGCTGGAGTGGATCCCCCCAGGAATCAGAAATTTCTCCTTTTGGAAAAATAATCCCAGAGAGAGCCAGGTTCACCTGCTGCAGCAGAGCCACCTGTTCCCAGGACATGGAGGTGGGAAAGGCCAGGAATTACCCCTGACCGCTGGATTTGCTCCACAGGTGGGAAAGGCCAGGAAGGAGGTGGGAAAGGCCAGGAATTACCCCTGACCTCTGGATTTGCTCCACAGGTGGGAAAGGCCAGGAAGGAGGTGGGAAAGGGCAGGAATTATCCTTGACCTCTGGATTTGCTCCACAGGTAGAAAAGGCCAGGAAGGAGGTAGGAAAGGGCAGGGATTACCGCTGACCTCTGGATTTGCTCCTCTGCTCCAGCCCTGCTGGCATTCCCAGGCAGGCAGGAGGTGGGCAGGCAGGTAATGAATGATTAAAGCTGAGAGGGATTAATCTGAGGGAAAGGCTCCTGGCACATTCCCAGCTGGGTCAGCTCTGGGATGAGGAGGAGCAGGGGCTGCTCCTCCCCACAGTGGGCAGCTCTGGGACCCCCACCTGCCCCTTTGCACTGGGAAAAGAAACCCAGGGGTGCCTGCCCTGCCTGGGCTGCATTTCTTAATGAGGCACCCCCAGCTGAAGGTGTCTGGTACCACTTGTGAGATGATCCAGACGAGTTTTCCCAAAGCTTTCTCCAAAGCTGTTTTGGATGAGGAATGTGTGGCTCAGGAATCCCTGGAGAACATCTCCAGAGGGGCTGGCAGTGAAACCCTGCCCTCCAAACCCCTCCAGGGGGATTGGGAAGGTGCTGCTGGGGCAGGGAATGCACTGGAGGTGAGGTGGGCACCAGGAATGAGCCAGGCCTGGGTCCTGCATGCCCAGAGGGAGGAATTCAATCCCATGGCACAGGCAGCACATCCCTGCCCACGACAGGCAGGGAAAGAAACCTCAGCTTCACCTGGCTCTCAAATTCTGCCAGTGAGACAATGGAATCGCCTTAATTACTCCTCTACAGAAGGAGGAAATTACAGAGGAAATATTAGAAATATAGAAATTATAGAAAAATGTTAGAAAAATAGAAATTCTTTTCCTCCACAGAAAGAGGAAACACCTGGTATCCCCAAATTCTGGGGGAAAAGAGAATTTCTGCTTCTGGGCTTGTATTTTTAGGTTTGTTTTTTTTTTTTCTTTCTATTCTTAAGCTGATAGGAGCCCCCTGGCACATCCCAAGCCTCATCCCAGGGAATTCCCAGGCTTTCAGCTTTCCCTGGCTGCCCCAGCTCCAAGGAAATCATTAACAGGGTGGAGGCAGGAGCACGGGGAGGTTATCGGCTCTCCCATCCCCATTCCCGCTGGGAAAACGCTCCTTCAAAGGGAAATCGGGGGGAAGCCGAGCCCTCCCATTGCTGGGGCTGGGAGCCGTGGGAAGGAGGGAGGGAGGGAGGGACACCGGGTTATTACTCACAGCAAAGCCACATCCCGCCCTTTTCCCGGCGTTTTTGGCATTCCCCACATTTATTTTTGCACTCATGTCATGCTCTGATCCCCCCCAGCTTCACCCCCAAACCTTTGGGATGGGAAGGGGAAGGAGCAGGAGCAGCAGTGAGGCAGCCCAGCCATGGAATTCCTGCTGGACACACCAGGAACGTTTTCCTGCCCACAGGCATTCCCAGAGGGGCCTTATCAGGTGGGAAGGTTTATTTTCCAGACTGGTGTTGGCCAACCCACCCCGCTGATACAAAAGCCAGGCTCAATAAGTGATTTTTTTGTGGGTTTTTTTTTTTTTTCAAATCCCAAAATAAATATGCTGCTGGAGCATGGAGCAGGTGAAAATCAGGGAGGAGTTCAAGAGCTGGGAATGTTTCCTGTCAGTTTTCAGAGAATTGCAGGATCCAGGAATGGTTTGGTTTGGAAGGAATTTAAAGCCCACACAGCCCCAGCCCTGCCATGGGCAGGGAAACCTTCCCCTAGGCCAGATTGCTCCAAGCCCTTCCAGCCTGGCCTTGGACACTGCCAGGGATCCAGGGGCATCCTTGGGAAAATCCATTTCAGCCCCTCCTCACCCTCCCAGCCAGGAATTCCTTCCTGATCTCCCATTTCACCCTGGCACTGGGAGCCATTCCCTGGCTCCTGTCCCTCCATCCTTGTCCCCAGTCCCTCTGCAGCTCTCCTGGAGCCCCTTCAGGCCCTGCCAGGGGCTCTGAGCTCTCCCTGGAGCTTCTCCTCTCCAGGTGAGCCCCCCCAGGTGCCCCAGCCTGGCTCCAGAGGGGCTCCAGCCCTGCAGCAGCTCCGTGGAACCCTCGGGGATGATGATCCTCAGGGACAGCAGCCATCAGAGGGAGAGGCAGGGACCCAGCCCAGCCCCAGCACTCCAGGATGCTCCTGCTGGGCTCCCAAAGGCTTCCCAAGCTTGTATGGAAGCAGGAATTATATCCAGCATCCCGGGATTTCAGCTCTATTTGCTGATGATTTCCTGGGAGTGAGGGATTTAGCTCCTCTTTAAGCCCAGTTAAGCTTTCCCTGGGTTTAAATCCAGCAAGAAAAATAAAGAAAAAAGCGATTATTTTTAATCAGTTAATACTCGACATCTGTTGGAAAGGGGAGTATTTGTTTGGATTACAGCCATGGATAATGCTCTGCACTCTTCCTTTTTCACTGAAGGAAGAGGATGCCCAGGGCTTTTCCCTCATTTTGGATGTGTTACTCTGCTCCAGGTGGGAATAAACCTCCTGCAGGTTAAGGACCCAAGGTCCTTCCCTTTTCCAAGCCTTTTTTACTTCCCTGGGCTTTTCCAGAGTCCTTTCCAAGCAGTAAAAGACTCTTTACAACCCCACCTGAAGCACCAGAGATGGATTTGGGATAAAAACACACAACCTAACCAGGATTTTCCCTTCCCTAAAAGCCTGGAGCAGAAGGATACAGCAATTCCTGATTCCAACACTTCACAGGGAATTGCAGGGACTCATTTAAGCCACCCAAGTATTTATAACTCTCCAGTGATATAAAAGCCACCAAACATATGGAAAACAAGCAGATTTTTCCATGGAAGCCATCCAGGAAGGCTCAATGGTACCACACAGGCTTCATTTGCAGTGGGACAATTTCTAAAGCTGGATCAGAAGTGCTTAAAAGGGAAATTCGAGGAGCTCTGATGGTGAGGTCTGAGCCCACCAAGGATTCACTGCTGGGAACAGAGAAGGGAGGATCCAGGGAGAGCTCAGAGCCCCTGGCAGGGCCTGAAGGGGCTCCAGGAGAGCTGCAGAGGGACTGGGGACAAGGATGGAGGGACAGGAGCCAGGGAATGGCTCCCAGTGCCACAGGTTAAATGAGATCCTGGGAAGGAATTCTTCCCTGTGAGGCCCTGGGATGGATTTTCCCGAGGATTCATCATCCCTGGAAGTGCCCAAGGCCAGGCTGGAGCAGCCTGGGATAGCTGCAGGTGTCCCTATGGCAGGGGTGGGACTGGATCACCTTTAAATTCCATCCCACCCAAACCATTCCCTGTCTCCATCAACTTATCTCCAGCACTTCAGGAGTGTGGGGAGACAGCACAGAAAAGCTCCAGCTGCCTCCTTGCAATTTGATTTATTTCTATTGTTAGGAATCAACAGTTCTTGTGGAAATGCAGCATTCCCAGTGTGCAGGATCTATGGAGAGCACCAGCAGGAAAAATCAGCTTTTACCTGAGCATCAATAAATTCACAAATCCCTGGCTCTGCAGCACAGTTTGGGAGAGGATTTGTAGCAAATCCCATCAGCTCCAAACGATTTTGTCCAGTTTGGGCTGGCACACACAGACCTGGCACTCCAGGCTAACAGAGGGATTGGGCTGGGTGGGGTCTGAGCTGAACCCCAAGTAAAGCTCAGCCAGCCCAGAGCAGGGACAGCTGCTGCTCCCACAGAACTGCCAGTGCTGGAGGAGCACAGGGTGTCCCTGCCTGCAGCTGCTGTCCCCAGCTCCTCCCTGTGCCCTGCCAGGAGCAGCCTGGCACTGCCAGCCGGGACATCCGCCCCCAGCACGGAGCTCCAGGAACCAACTCTGCCCCAAACCCCATCTTCTGCTCCACCCTGATGGATGCTGGCAGCACCCACCCACTCCCAAACCCATCTGGAAGAGATCCCCAAAGTTTCAGCTGCATTGATCCAGAATAAACCAAAATCATTAAAAGTGACCCATAAATATCACCCTCATCTGATCTCTGATAACAAATTTAGGATTTTTTTATCAGCCCTGCTCAAACCCATGGGCAGCACATCCAGGCTTGTCCAGCCAAATTTCCCCATCCCTCCTCTCCCATTTGTTTAGTTCATTTTCATTTTTCCAATATAAGTTCGCAATATTTGAAAAGAGATTTGAAAAATACAAAATTGCCCCCTCCAGCCCCATTAAAACAGCAGCAGGGAGAGGAATTAATGGGTTTTTCCAAGCGGGGAAATATGGCCCAACAAGGGATTTTCCTTGAGGATGAAGGACAGGGTGGGACAGCAGGAATTATCTGGAAACCTTGCAGGACTGGGAGCACAAACAGAAATCCCATGTCCCCTACTCAGCATTTCAGTTACTGCTCTGGAGAATATTCCTGGCTGGAACATGAAGCCATCTGAAATGTGGCAAAATCCCTGGCATTGTAGGCTGAGGGAAGCCCAAGGTGATTTAAATCCAGGGGATTCATTGATTAATTAATTAGTCCTGAGTGTGGAGTGTCCAGTGGGCTGCACCTGCATTCAGCCAACAACAAAAATCAGGTTATTAATTAGAAATAAAGCACTGAGCCAGAGGGAAAAATCTGGGAATGGGGATGGGATTATCCCACTGCTATCATTGCCAGCCCATCCATCCTTTTCTATTCCCTTTGTGCTTCCTGCTGGGAACAGCTGAGAGGCCTCATTTCTTTATGGCTTTATTTTGTAATTTTAATTGCAAAAGGGGTGGCAAAAGCCCAGGACTGGGACTTGCATGCTGAAAAAATAAACACAGCATGCTACAAAGTGGATGTGCCATGAAAAAACGTCTTTTTAAACAGAGCCCAACACCAAAAATAGGAATATCCTGAGCCAAACAGGTGACAGCAGCGGCCTTTAAATGCCTCCTCAAAAAAGGAGTGACTTTGCAGGGACAAATCTTCCTCTGAGTCATGGTCAGGACAAAAATAGAAGGGGATTTTTCCCTCAGCTCTGAAGGCTGATGCCCATAGCTCCAAAGTTTTTGGCAGAAATCCACTCTTTTTGAGGGGCCTCCTTAAAATATGCACCCAAGTGTCCCCAGGTCTGAGAGGTTCAAACCCTGCTGGGATCAGGGATCTGGGGAAGGATGGAGCAAAGCCAGACTGGTTTTTGTGGCTGGATAAATGCAGGTGCAGCACACTGGACACTCAGGATTAATTAATGAATTAATGAGTCCCCTGGATTTAAATCTGCTCAGATCCCTCTGCCTGCAATTCCAGGATCTTGCCACAATTCAAAGGTTTCAGATTCCATCCAGAAATGGCTTTTGGCCCCAGACCAGGAACTTAATGGTTGCTAAGGAGAGGATGTGGGATTTCTGTACCTGCTTCCACCCCAGTGGCATTTCCATGGAATCCCTGCTCTCCCAGGCTGATCAGAGCCCTGCTATTGTTTCAGGATAATTTTCCATTTCCAGCCTTTAAGAAATGGATATAAAAATGATTTCTGGAGTTTGTCTCCCAACCCCAGGGTCACTGGGAGAAAGGAAAAAAAAATGAATCCTCTTGTCTGGAGCTGCCTGGCTCACAAAGGTGATTCCTCCTAAATGGGTGTCACTGCCAGCTCCAAAAACAATTCCCTCAGGGATGAGAAATCCCACTCCTGCCTGCTCTGGACAACCACTGAGAGTGCAGACTCAGTAATTCATATAAGACAGGGCAGGCACAGCGAGCAGGAGGCTGGAAAAAGCTAAAAATAACAGGATAAGCAAGGGTGGATCCCAGCTGAGCCTCATTAGTCATGGAGTGAGGGAGCTGCTGGTGGCACAGCAGCACCATATAAGAGCAAGAAAACAACTCTGGTCTCTTAAATCTCCTTTTTTTTCCCCCTCCTGTTCTACCTCAGGCATTCTTTTCTTGCTCTGGCAGCCTGCAGCTTTTTCTGGAATCTTTCCCCAGGATGGAGATCCAGGCTGGTTCATTTGAAGGTGTCTGCTGGATTTGGGCCAGTTTTTATAGACAGGCACGGGAGGGGTTGTTAGAGCTTGGATTTAGGATTTTTTTTTGGATTTGGGATTTTTTTTTTTCCCATTGACACCATCAGATTGAGCCTTTGAGTTGAGCCATGGAGTTCCTGGTGGCAGGAATTCCCAGGAAAGGCAGAGGATTCACTGGGATGAGCATCAAGGTGAGAGCTGCAGTTTTATCTTGGGATGGAGCCACAGGACAGCAGAGGGGTTGGGAAGGCTGGGCTGGAGCTGAGCCTGGCTCTGGAACCAGCTGGATTTTCAGGAGAAAATGGAGAAAGGGAATGGGGGGCACCCAGTCCCTGAGGCATGGGAAGGAAAGGAGGTGGTGATGCCCTGTGCAGGCTGCCCTGGAGCAGAGGCTGGGCAGAGCTCCAGAATAAAGCAGGGATTCATTCCAAGCATCTCCTCCATGGATCCACCTTGGGCAGCACCAGAGCCCAGCCAGGGCTGTGCCCAAGATGAACCAAAATGGCCCCAAAATGCACCAGCGCTCCCGGGGTCTCTGCCTTGGATCAGTTCTGCTCCATTTGCATCTTGCAGTTCATTGTCCCATCCCAGCTTTAGGTTATGAAGTCTTAGTTCAGAATCTGAAAAATAGAAAAGCTAAAACCCAAGGCATCGATGGCAATGGGAAGACTGGGAATTTCAGCTCTGAGAGACAAGATAAATCTCCCTGCTGCGTTGGGAGCACAGGAGTGCTCAGCTTCTCCAAGGAATTCTCATCTCCATGCTGGGCACAGCAGCACAGGGATGCTCCTGGTGCCTTTCCCCAGGGAAAGTTTATTTTTCAGGAAACTGTTATTTCCCCACCAGCTACATGCTTACAGATTCCCCTCCACATCCATTCCTGTAACAACCAAAATCCTCTTCTAAAGCTGCAGCTGCTGCCTGGCTGACCCCTCAGCCCTGGGATTCCCTTGGGAATCAGGGCGAGGTTGGAAAGCTGCGAGGTTGGACCCAGGCCTGGAACTGCTCCCGTTTGCTTCTGGTTTGTTTTGGGCCAGCACAAACCCCAGAGGCACCAGAGCCATTCCCGGGGCCTTGAGCAGAGTGTGGGATGCTCCAGGCAGCGCTGGCTGCGAGCACAGAGATCCCAAAGGCTGGGATCTGGAATTCCCAGAGGGCCCCAGGATTCCCAAAGGGCTCCAGAGCTCCCGAAGGCCTCTAGGATTCCTGAGGGCCTCTGGGATTCCCGAAAGCCTCCAGCATTCCCAAAGGCCCTCAGAATTCCCAAAGTCTCTCAGAATTCCCAAAGGCCTCCAGAGCTCCCAAAGGCCTCCAGCATTACTAAAACCCTCCAGAATTCCCAAAACCCTCCAGAATTTCCAAAGGTCTCCAGTGTTCCCACAGGCACCCACAGTTCCCAAAGGCCTCCAGCATTCCTAAAGGCCTCTGGAATTCCCAAGGGCCTCCAGAGCTCCAAAAGGCCTCCAGAGCTCCAAAAGGCCTCCAGAATTCCCAAAGGCCTTCAGAATTCCCAAAAACCTTCAGCATTCCTAAAGGCACCCAGGATTTCCAAAGTCTCCCAGAATTCCCAAAGGCCTCCAGTGTTCCCAAAGTCTCCCAGGATTCCCAAAGGACCCCAGAACTCCACAAAGCCTTCAGGACTCCCAGAAGACTTCAATGTTCCCAAAGGCCTCCAGAATTCCCAAAGGCCTCCAGAATTCCCCAAGGCCCCCAGCACTCCCCTGGGCAGCTGTGGAAGCCCCTGGAATTCCTTCTGGAGCTCTCCAGCCCCTCTCCTGAGTAGCAGCAGTTCCAGTTCTACATCCCAGTCATTCCAGGAGTATCAAATGTAGGGATAATGAGGAAGGAGGGATTGGGAATGGAGAACAGAGCTACCCCAAAACAGCAGCACAGTTTCCTGGGAATAACTCACATTTCTGCTCCATGTCAGAGGGACAGGATGGGGAACAGCCCAGGAGCAGCACTGTCAAACTCATCTTGCAAAATACATTTATTTACATGGGAACAGGTGTAAAATGCGGGGAGCCCTCAGCCCTGTGATTTATGGCCAGCTTGGATTGGTATTTTCTGGGAATAGGCACAATTCCTGCAGCCTCTGAGCAGGGAGAAGGGCTGGCTGAGCACTGAGCACCTATTTTCAGCCATTTAAATAATATTAATTTATGGAAATATCAGCCATTTTGGTCACTTGAGGATGGATTCCAAGGAATTCCAGGAGTACAGGGGCTCAAGGCTGTTTCCATGGTTTTCAGGAGCATGCCCTGATTTTCACCTACTCTGCCCTTCCCAGAAACAGGCCCTTGGGAGAGGTCCTGGAGGAGTTTTTCCAGCAGGATGTCTCCCTGCTGCTCCCAGGGCAGCCTAGGGAAGTGCCAAGCTGGGAATGTTCCTCTCAGGAAAAGGCCTCATGGATCTTCCCAAGGCCCAGCTGAAAGTTGCCTTTCTGCTTTTAAACCCAGAAATAATAGATGAGAAAGCAGCAGAAGAAAGGGAAGAGCAGCTGGGATGAGGCAGGGAAAATGCTAAGAGCTTGGATATTATGCATTCATGCAAATGCAGAGCACTGAGAATTCCACATGGAAAAATGATTCCCACAATTATTTTTTTTTCTGAACTCCTAAGAGCAGTTGATGATCAAACACCTGCCAGGCCAAGCAGCCAGAGCAGAGGATGACCCTGCTACAGAATGCTGCTATTTCCCCAAATCCCTCTTTAATAAATCCAATATAGGAATTACACGGAATAAAAAGTTTGGATTCAATTTTTAATAACTCACTAAAAGCATTTGGATTCCCCAGGGGCCACACACACCAGCAGCTTTTGTGTGCATAAAGAATCCAGCACTTTAATAGAGTTCTCTTTTATTTTTTAACATTGCCTCACCATAGAGGGGATTAAATCTCAGCCTGGCACTTCTCTTTCCTTGGAAATCCTATTTCCTCTCGGATTTCCAGAGGAGCAGCAGGAATAAAGGGCCCTGGGTGTGATTTTCTCATTAAAGGAGATCTATAGATCACTGAGCTGCACTCCCAGATGGGGGCTATAAATAAAATCTCCCACTCTGGTGACGCAAACGGCTCCCCAGGGAAAGATGAGGTGCCCCAAAATGATCTGAGGCCTTGGAAAAGCTGGAAAACCTCCAGGGAAAGAGGGATTATGGAGCACCTTGTGTGAAAGGATAATTGGAACAGGGAAAATCATTTTCCACTGAGTCCATGAGTGCTCTGCTGGAGCAGGATTGATTTCAGAGCCAGAGCTGGAAGAGAGATTTTGAAATCTTTTTAGTTCTAACTGAAGAAATTCCTACACAAAAGCAGAATTATTTGGGATTGAGGAGCCTGAACACACCAAATTCTCCTTCCCCTCAGCAGCGCTGCTGTGCCCAGAATCCCACAGGAATTCCTGGATCACAGTGGCCAGCCTTGGGAAACATTGAACAGAGCAGATGATGGGATTATTTCAAACAGCTCCATTTTTATAAAATTAAATTAATACCTACAGTGAGACACTGGCAGAAGTTGAGAAATCACATTTCCTCCCAGTGGGGATTACACCCAATTTTGGTGAATTACGCTGGGATTTTATATATCCTTACAAAAGGTTTTCTCCTCCAAAAAGTCCATTTTCCCCACTAAATCTGATGCTCCCTTAAAGCTCCTTTGGGCTGCAGCACATCCTGAGGAGATGGGGACACAAATTTATGTCACTGATATTGATTTTCCTGGTTTTTTGCTGTTAGGAGTAGGAATAATGGTGCTTTGAGCAATTTCTTCACAGTTTCTACACAAACTTTATAAAATAATCAAGTGCTGCACCTGCTTTTCCAACCAGTTAAATCCAAACCACCTTAAATCCAGGCAGAGAGGAAGAAGGAAATAAATCACAATTCCTGCAGTTCTTATCACTGCTAAGGCAACCCTGCTGCTCACACAAACAAACTCTGTGAGGGTGTGGGGCACATTTGGAGCATTATTTAGAATATTTGAACCAATCTTTAACTACTTAAACAATATTTAAATAATTTAGAATCGTTAGAACATCCCTGAGGTCTCTGACATTTTGGGGTCAGGACAATCCTGGTTTTCCAGGGCTCCTCAGCAGATCTTCAGTGTGGCTGGGGGTTGCACTGAATAAACCAATTTTCCTCTGGTTTTTAAATATCCTCTGCATGCAATTTCTCCCTCCACATACACCTGGATTTTCCACAATTCCAGGTGTTCCAGACACCCCATCCCACATCCATCCTCTCTATCCACAGGGAAAATAACAGGTTTTGCACAGCACAGGGCAGTTGTGAGGATTAAAACCCCCTGCCTTGCATTTATCACACTTAATAAGCAAGGAATATTTGCCTAAGTACATAATTATTATCCTGGGAAATCAAAATTCCTGCTGCCTGCTGCTATTCCAACCTGAGACTCTTGGGTTCAAGTGGGAATTTGAAGAATTAGGGGAGGGGTGCCAGGCTCCAGAATCTCTATTTTTTAAAAAATCGCTGTTCTGAGATATTCCAAATTTTGCTTGGCATAAATGCTCACTCCTCTCCTTGGAAATCCTTTGGATTCCCTACTTGTGATTCCCAAACACCAAAAATACTCATTTACAACAGATTTTACTGGTTTTACAGAGCCAGTAGCCACAACAATGATCACTTAGCATCACAATAATGGGAGATTTACTGCTGCCTGCACCACAATTAGTGCTAGAAAAATCCAACTTTTCCAGCTTTTCCACATCCCACAGGAAACATTCACTCACCAACCGACTGGGCTCCATCACCTGGAGGAATTCACATTCTGGCAGCACCGGGATAAAGGAGAATTATCCATGCAGGCAGAACCCACAGGCTGCTCCCTCCTGTGTTTGGATCTTCCTTTGAGGACAGGCTCAGCAGCAGTGATGGGGATTGCGTTTTTCCTCAGGATTTTTAATCCTGGGAGTTTTGCCTGGCCCAGTTTAGGAAGCAGCAAAGGCTCATCCTTCCCACCTATGGAATTCCCATCTCGAAAACACCTCTGGATGTTTTCCCAGGGAATGGCATTGCTCCCTCGGCATCTCCCAGCCAACCTTTGAGCTGGGTGCGAAGTGGCCAAAGTCCAGGGCTCTCCTGAGCCACCAGCACTGGGGATGGAGCATTCCTGCAGCTCATCCCACCCCAGGGCACTGGAGCCACGCACAGTTACAGCTTTGTCCACACTCTGAAGGTTTGTTCTCCATTTGGTAATTTGGTAATCCTCACAGCAAATGAATTACCCTGGAGAAGCTCCCAGGATGGAGTTCCCTCTTCCAGGTGCCCAGGGAGGAGTTTGGTGCTCAGATCCAGCAGGGACAGGAGCTGCCAGGTGGACAGGGAAGGTCTGGCTGAGCAATGACAGAAATGCAATTTCCTGCAAGCAGAAATTCCCACACTGACAGCTCCTGGCTGGAGAAATTCCTTCCAGGCATTAATCCCTGGCTGTTCCCTGCTCCCATCCCAGACAACACCACATCCCTGGCGAGGGAAAACTCACACTTCAATCAAGCAATGAAGGCTCATTTTAAGGGAGAACCAACCCACTGCCAATCTCCAAGCCAGCATTTGCTCCCTGAGTGCCTGGGCCAGCGCTCCAAGGTGGATCAAGGCTTTACACCAAAGCTCTGGGCTGCATCCCAGCCCCATTCCCAAAAATCCTGCTCCACCAATACTCCCACATGGCCTGAACAAGCACCTGTTGGCTCCATTTCTCTCCTCCCTCGTGCCAAGCTGGTCCATACATTTCTCCTTCCATTCTGGCTGCTCTGATCCATGAAAATCAGATTTCTGCCCGTGGCCAATTATGAAATTATTTCAAGATTTTAGCCGATGCTTTGAATTAGTTTCACATTTTCAGAGGGACACAGGCAAGAAGGAGGTATTCACATGGTCCATGCTAAATTCCATCCTGCAGCTTCTGGAATATCCTGGGCTAACCCTGAAGTCTTTCCATGGAATCATTAAGGCTGGAAAAGCCCTTAAAGACCAACAAATCCAAAATGAATCCACCACCATCATCTTCACTGTTAAACCACATCCCCAAGTGCCACTTCCACACGTTTTGAACACTTCCAGGAGGTTCCCAGCTGCTTTCAAACACAGAGCTGAGGCTTTTCCACCCTCCCCAGGGTGAGCTCAGGGCTCTGGGTGCTCTCTGCTGCCTTCAGGGTCGCTCCGTGGGCAGCCAGGCACCGATGGAGCAGCTCAGAGGGAAGCAGGAGCACCATGGCCACCTCCATGAGGCTCAGCACAGCCTGGAGGACCAGCAGCCCATGGAAGGACACAAATGTAACTTCCTGAAGCGTTGGAAATGCAGGGGTCCAAGTGTCTGGACAGATGTGGGATTCCTTGGACTCCCCACCACAGGATAACCATCACTGATCTGTCCCAGCACGGGCAGGAATGCTCCAGGGATGAACAGATAAAATCCAGCACATCCTTCCCCATCCAGAGAGCTCCTGCAGAAATCCTGGAAGCTGCAGGGATGAGCTTTTAGCAGCAGTGCCTGCACTAAGCCCTGTGGGCAGCACAATTCCTTGGGCAATTCCATCCCTGCCTCCCTGCCCAGCCTGTCACGGCCAGGTCTGCCTGAGCCACCTCCCCTCCTGCCAGTGTTTCTCTAATTGACTGCAGAATTTGCAGATATTCTTCCCAGCCAATCCCTCCTATTGATTGTAATTATCCTCGGAGAGGCAATGGGAGGAATATTAAAGCCATTAAGGCTGATTTGGATTTGATTCGAGCCATTAGAGACACAGCAAGCGGAGCCTCGCCGCTTCCCCGGCACCTCCACGGCTCCTGAGGGCCATAAATCATCCCAGGGCACATTTGGTACCACTCTGGACGCAGCCAGAAGTGGAGGAAAGGAGGAAAAATGGAAAAAAAATGGGAGGGGGTGGCTTCCTGCAGCTGGGTGAGGAGATTGAGCCAAGCATCTCCATAGTGAACCTTCTGAGCTCCAGTGCCTTCAGGAAAGGGGTTTCTCCTCTTAGGTGGAGTCCAGAAAACTCCAGAGCCACTCAGGCTTGGAGGGACCTCATCCACTCAATCCAGCTCCAAAACCAGCCATTGAATCCTTTTTGGGGGAGAAGGACAGGAATATTCTCCATTTCTGGACAGCACCTGCCCACCTGGCCCGCAGGGAGCATTGCAGCCAGCCCGCCCCAAGAACAGCCTGTCCTTGGATATGGGATATCCAGGATGGACCCATCCAGGCCATGCCACCCCCTGGGCCTCTGCTCCTCTCAGCCAGTGCCCAGCAGGAGCTGCCAAACCCTTCCCAGATTTCCTGGTAGGAGCTTTCAGGCACCCTCAGCCCGAGGGAGCAGCCTTGGCCTCACACCCCAGCTGGAAGCTGAACCACAGCCCTGCCCGTGGCATTGATACCATTAAAATCCCATTTCCCAGCATTTCCAGCCAGCCAGGGCACATCTCTGCAGCCAAGGATGTGACCCAAGGTCCCTCATCACTTCAACCTTGCACTGAGCGCAGCTGCAGCGCCCCAGCCCTCCCTGCACTCCAGCCCATTTTGGATGGAACCTCCAAAAGCCACGGGGGGGCTTCCTTAGAGTGGGAATTTCCTTCTCCTGCCAGCCCAGCATGGCCCATGTCCCTCGGCACAGTCAGGGTGACATTGTGAGATGGCATTTTTTGTGTGGACTTGGACGTTTATTAGTTTTTATTTATTATTTATGTTACAGCTTCAGAAGTTGTGAGTTTTACAGTATTCTATTTTAACAACACGAAAAATGGTGATGTGTTTGTTTTTATAAGGTTTTTTAAGGATAAATTGGTTAACTAAGAAATGATGTTTAAATTATTTTTATCTTTAATTAATAACTAATTATTCATGTTTTGTAATGTGGAAGTTTTTATTTAATTACATAATATTACTTATGAAGAAGAAGGTGAAGAAGAAGGTAAAGAATGGCTAGTTTCTGTTTTAAATTTTTTAACTTGTTTTATATACATTACTATATTTTAAAACTTTAAACTTCAAGTTTTGTACTATGTGGTATTATATACTTTTATTTAAACCACACGTTTCTAATCTTAGTTTTATTATTTATGTTTATTTATATAGTTTTATATTTATATTGGTTTTATTTATATATTTATTTTTTAATTTATTATATTTATCTATTTAATAAATATATGTTTATATATTTAATTTTATTTCTATAATTAATTTTGGAAGTTATTATATTGAATATATTTAACTATATATATATTTATATGGTTTTATATACCTATATATTTATTTATATATTTATTTTAAATATATAAATATATAGAATTATAAAACTTATATTTCTATATTAAATTTATTTTGGAATTATTATATTTATATATTTAATAAATATATTTATACACATTTCTATTTTAAATTTTAATTCAATATATTTAATAAAATATATGTTTAATAAAATACATATAAATATATATTTTATTTTATATATTTAATTTTGGAAGTTTTTCTATGTCAGTGTGGCCTTTCAAGGGCCCAACACAGCCCTGGGGATCAGCAGAGATCCCTGAATGGGGCTTGGGATGCTCAGGCAGGGCCAGGGAGGAGGATGGAGCAGGCAGGGGAGGAGCAGAGCTCCAGGGAGCAGCACCTGCCCTGCTGGGCCACCCCTGCCCTGCCTTCACCTGGGGCATGGCAAACCCCAAGGAAACCAGGTCCTGACAGCAGAAAAAAACCTCAATTTTAATCATCTTAATAAATCATCTTAATAAAATCATCCCAGTGAAACATCTCTCTGGATTCCTGGGAGCAGCCAGCCTAGGAGACACTTCCAGTCCAAGCTGCTGTCACCCCCACCCCGATTCCCTGTCCCACTGAAATTCCCTTTCCTGGGGTTTCCAGCAGGCAGTGGGAGCAATCCACACACTTCCCTGCTCTTGCTCCCTGGCTGCCTCCTCTCCACCATTCCCATGTTTACAAACACTGGGGCTTCCAGCAGGGCAAGGCAAGGGTTTCTTATAAACACTGAACCGCAGGGAAATGTCAAGGGCAGGGAAAACAAAAACAAAGCAGGGATTTTCACTTTGGTCTGGCTCAGCCTCGGAGGTGCTGGGGACATGCAGCTCGTGGGACACGCTGGGTGCTCACAGGCATGGCCAGGGAGGGACAGGAGGTGCCACGGGGACATCAAAGAGCCCTTCCCGGCCAGCCAGGAGGGGAAATGTCCCTTCCCAGCAGCCCTTCCCTTTGATCCCAGCGGGAAGGAGCAGGGCTGGAACACCTCTTCCTCCTCCTCAGCCCTGGGAGCCAAGGGAAGGGGAACCCTGGAGCAAAGGTGCCTCCAGGACAGCTGGGGAGCTGAGCAAAGTCTCTCCAGGGCCACAAACGCTGGGAAAGTCACATCTGCAGGGTGGCAAACTGCAGCTCCTGGGGAGGGACAGACCTGGAGCTCGGTGCCACCCCTGGGAGATGCTCTGCATGCCCTGGGCTCCTCTGGGGGTCCATCCAGCCTAGTCCTGCCCTGGATCTGCACAGCAAAGCTCCCAGCCCAGCTCTGCACGGGACAAGTCAGGGCGTGAGGCAGCCTGAATTCCTTCCAGGGCCTCTGTGCCTGCAGGAGGGAACGGGAGCATGGAGGAGGAAAGCCCTGACCGGGGTAGAATTCCATAGGTGACAGCTCACCTGGTTAAGCTCATGCCTGGAGGCAAAGAGTTCCCAGCAGTGCCAGCAGAGCTGACCAGATAATGCTGGAGAAATCAGCTCCCAAACCACAAAAATGAGGTGGGTTTTTTTCTTTCTGGTGTTTTTTTTTTTTTCCCCCTTTTTTCCAGGCTGAGTTGCTGCACAAATGACTGTAATTAAAGCTGTTACCTGTCAGTTCCTCAAGGCACTGAGGCTCCGGTGTTCAGGCTTTGGAAAAAAGCATCCCTGCATGGCAGCAGTCCCACTCATCCCTCATCTTACTCATCCTGCCCAGCACCCACCCAGATTTGTCACCAATTAGTTGTAATTCAAGGATTCAGGGGGAAATCCCCACCTCCCTGAACGAGGTGACTTCACAGGAAGTTAGGGCATGGAATACCTTTTAAACAACAAAAAAATCATGGAAAAAAAATCAGTGTGTGCCAGAGGCAAGGCCATGGGGCAGGCTGGGGAGGCACTCAGCTCCTCAGGCATCCACAGGCTCCTGCAGAGCTTCCAGAGAGGTTCGGTGGATTCCTTTGGAATTCATCCATTATGGAAGAGCCTCATCCCTGCCGTGTCACCGGTGTCTGCAGTGCTCCTTCCTCTCACATCACTGCAGCTCAGAAGTTCTGTGCAATTCCCAAATCACCCTGAATGATGGGATCAGGCCCCGATTTACCGGGGTTTCTGTGAAACAGCACCGGGGGTTCATTCTGGCTGGCAGCAGGGCCTGGGGAAGGTTCTTCCCTCAGGAAAGGAGAGCACACAGCGCCAGCCTGGCACTGCTCCCAGCTGGGAAAAGCTGATATTCCTTGGCCTCTCCAAGGGACCCAGCTCTCAGACAGCCTGGTGGTGGCACCAGGCTCCTGCCAGGGACACCAGCCCCTGCCACATGCCTGGAGCTGCAGGGAACCAGCCCCACCAGTGCCCAAGGATGCTCCGGGAAAGTTGGAGAATCATGGAATGGTTTGGGATGGAAGGGACCTTCAGGCACATCTCATTCCCTGCCATGGCAGGGACACTTTCCACTGTCCCAGGTTACTCCAAGCCCTGTCCAGCCTGGCCTTGGACACTTCCAGGGACCCAGGGGCAGCCCCAGCTGCTCTGGGCACCCTGTGCCAGGGCCTGCCCACCCTCACAGGGAACAATTCCTTCCCCAAATCCAATCTAAATCCACCATCCTGCCACTTAAAACCATTCCCTGTGTCCTGTCCCTCCATCCCTGGTCCCCAGTCCCTCTGCAGCTCTCCTGGAGCCCCTTCAGGCCCTGCCAGGGGCTCTGAGCTCTCCCTGGAGCTTCTCCTCTCCAGGTGAGCCCCCCCAGCTCTGCCAGCCCGGCTCCAGATCAGAGGGGCTCCAGCCCTGGAGCATCTCCGTGGCCTCCTCCGGCCTCTCTCCAGCAGCTGCACATCCTCCCGCTGGATCCTGCAGCCTCGGCAGGGGCAGGCACAGGGGGAAGGTCCCTTGCAGCATCCCTCCAGGCGGGATCCCCAGCAATCCCCTCTCCCCCCTCCTTCATCCGCGGCCGCGAGCGCTCCGCACTCACCGAGGCGGGGCTGGCCCGCGCCTTGCGCTCCTGCTCCCGGCACTGCAGCCCGGCCAGGTGCCTCTCCAGGGCTGCCCAGTCCATGGCCGGGGGCTGCGGGTCCCGGGGGGGCCGCGCCCCCGCGCTCCGCCGCCCGCCGGGCCCCGCGGCCGCTCCGCGCCGCCGCTGCGCGGGGTCCGAGCGGGGCGGGGGCCGCGGGCGGGGGCAGCGCCGGGCAGCGGCGGCCGCGGGGCCGCAGCGGCGCCCATGGGCGGCCGGGCAGCGCGGCGGGGACGGCGGGGACCCCCCGTCCTCCTCCTCTTCCTCCTCCTCCTCCGAGTCCTCCAGCGCCGCCAGGTCCAGGCTGCTGGGGGACGGCGAGGACTTGCCCTCCGAGCACGGCGTGGCTTTGCTGGAGTTGGATTCCGAGCTGGAGCGGCTGCTGCCGGCGTCGCTGCCTAAATCCATGCCATCCTCCCGGGAATCCTGCCGGAGAGAAGCGGAGGGCGGCCGTGTCAGGGATGCCCGGAGCGCTGCTGCCCGCCGGGCACGGGAAACGCCGGCCCGGGGCCGCCCCCGCGCTCCGGAGCCGCCGCCGGCGCGGGGCGGCCCCGGGCGGAGCGGGCGGGGGCGGAGCGGGGCCGGGCTCCGGCTCCGCCGCTCGGGAGCTGCGGGAAACGCCGGCTGGCGGCGAGGAAACGCCGCTCCGACGGGCAGAAAACCCCGTGTTCTCGGTATTCCGTTCAATTGTTCTTGTTCTGGCTTCCTTTTTTACAATTATAACTGGGATATTAGCTGATGTTGTCGTAGGAGCTATTGTAACTGGTTTTTTGTTACACACACACACACAAAAAAAAAAAAAAGATTTCCATTTAAATGTTACTCTTTGTTCCCGCAGTTGTTGGGTCGGGACAATCCCGAGCATAAATCCCGGCTGGTAAGAGAATGGATCGAAGCAGCCCGGAGGGAAGGGGTTTGGGGGTGGTGGTGGAAGAGAAGCTCAGCCTGACCCGGGCACGGGCACTGCCAGCCCCAAACCCCCTGTGCCGGGCTGATCCCACAGCGTGGGCAGCACGGGAGGGCAGATTCTGCCCCTCTGCCCCGCTCAGGTGAGACCCCACCCGCAGAGCTGCCCCCAGGTGTGGGGGCTCCAGCAGGACGTGGAGCTGCTGGAGAGAGGCCAGAGGGGAGCACGGAGCTGCTGCAGGGCTGGAGCCCCTCTGGAGCCAGGCTGGCAGAGCTGGGGGGGCTCACCTGGAGAGGAGAAGGATCCAGGGAGAGCTCAGAGCCCCTGGCAGGGCCTGAAGGGGCTCCAGGAGAGCTGCAGAGGGACTGGGGACAAGGATGGAGGGACAGGAGCCAGGGAATGGCTCCCAGTGCCAGAGGGCAGGGATGGGTGGGAGATTGGGAATTGGGAATTCCTGGCTGGGATGGGATTCCCAGAGCAGCTGGGGCTGCCCCTGGATCCCTGGCAGTGCCCAAAGCCAGGCTGGACACTGGGGCTGGGAGCACCTGGGACAGTGGGAGGTGTCCCTGCCATGGCTGGGGTGGCACTGGGTGGGATTTAAGGTCCCTCCATCCAAACCATGCTGTGATTTTATGGCTGGGTTTGGGAGGAGGTGGCATCGTCCCTGTGCGGGGCTGTGGGTGACTGCAGGGAGTCACAGCGAGTGACAAAGGGTGACATCCTCCCTCCCACGCCCCCAGGGACCACAGGGACCCGCCACAAACCCCTGCTGCCACCCTCTCCCTTGCTTTCCTTCTTTAAAAGTAATTTAAAGTAACTCGTTAAGAGTCTCCTATAAATAACTCTGCTAAAAAAAACTAATCTAGTTTCTGCATTCTGGGTCACCGAAGCCAAGTTTAACACGCAAATGTTCCCATTCCCAACTCCACAGCAAGGAGACCTTTTAAGGCACTGTGGCTGAAATGGGGAGCATCAATCCCATGGATCAGGAACTTCCACACAGGGCTTGGAGATGTGGCAGCAGCCAGCTGCCCTCTGGTCCCTGCAATCCCAACCCTCTGGATATGCAGGGGCAGAGTTCAGGGCCAGGGGAGAACCAGCGACTCTTAATTGGAATATTGAAACACTGCATGGGGTTAGGAGCTGGTTTTGGGGCAGGATTTTGTGTGAGAAATACCCTTGAGGTCACCCACGAGAATCAAAACATCACTGGCTTATCCACTCTGTCTCCAGCACAAATCCAAAATTAATTCCAGCCTGTCCCTGCACTGGGGGGAAAATGAACTCTGCCCCAAGAGCAGCACGGGGGGTTAAAAATTAAAGCTTGTGCCCGGTGGGGAGGTGATGGGGAGGTGATTCAGGGGGAACCATGGCCTGAATTGTCAGGAATCCCAAAGGGATGAGAGGGAGGAGGGATCATCTGCAGCCCTGAACTCCTGCGGCTGCTGAGCTGCTCCTCCAGGGGGACCTGGCCGGGCAGGGGGAGGCAAAGGGAGGGGAGGGGAGGAGGGGTCTCCTGTGCCAGGTCTGACTCCTCATCCCCTCCTGGGCAGCAGCAGAGCAGGGAGGGAGCACCAAACCCCACCCCAGCAGCCCCATCAGACGGGACAAACACGGGGAGCAGGGCACGGGCTGGGGCTGAGAGCTTTCAGTGTCCTGGAGCCATCCCCTCCTCTCCCTGTGGGATGGGAACCACAGACTCACGGACAGGAACGTCAAACTCATCTTGTCCCTGTCCCAGGCTGCTCCAAGTCCCGTCCAGCCTGGCCTTGGGCACTGCCAGGGACCCAGGGGCAGCCCCAGCTGCTCTGGGAGTTCCTTGCCAGGCTCCCTGTGGCAGTGGGAAGCCGTTCCCCCTTGCTCTGCCCTGGTTAAAAATCCCTCTCTTTTTTATAGGAGACTTTCAAATCCTGCAGCTTTTCTGTAGGAGACTCCAACCCCCAGGCAGGGCTTTGGAGGATAAAGGGGCCGGGATACACAGGGAATATCACAGGGTTTATTTGGGATTAACCTTTCCCCTGAGGTGTCTCCTCCAGGTGCTCAGCCTGGATTATCCCAATTTTCTGTCCTGACCCCCAGGAGCAGCTGAATCCCTCCCTGCTCCCAGCTGATCTCTGTTTCCCTCCCAGGCTGCCTGGTGGCTGAAACTCCAGAAAATCAGGAACTGCAAAGTGCAGTTTTAAAAATAATCCCAGCAAATGGCAGGAAGGAGCAAAATCCTGGAGATGAATTACACGGGGAAGAGGTTTCAGCACAAGGTTGGGAGGGGGTGGCATTTGCCACAATTTGTGTGGTGCAATTCTTTATTTGGGGCTGGTTTCACGTCACCACCAGCCTCACAAGGGGTTTTTTGCTGAGCAAAGGAGGAGCTGCCTCGCTGCTCCCAGGCTGGGGACAGTTTTGATTTATGGGATCCTCACTGGGGAAGTTTCTTCCCTTCCTCACCACGAGGGCACTGATAACGTTTGGTGGAGGACAAGAGCGCTTCCCTCTCCCTGAATTTCCCGGTGTGACATCTGGAATGGCAGGAAATGAGTGGCAGGCACTTCACAATCCCAATTTTCCCATTTTAGTGGGATAAAGCTGCTTCAGCCTTCATTGAAGTCATGCTTTGAGGTGCCAGTCCTTGCAAAGCCCTCCCTGCTGCCCTGTCCTCAGACACATTTGTTTTCTCACAAGGTTTAACACATCACGCACGTGATTTTTCCAAGTTTCCCTTTTTTTTTTTTCCCCACTGCAGACAGATCCAGTCATTTTTAACCTCATAGTAAACCCTCCTCACTCCTAATTATACCCAGGGAACATATTTCTGCTCGACCTGCACAGGAAGGAGCCAGCTCTTGCTATCCCAAACACAAATGGCATTTCTCTCTTCCACAAACCCTTTTCCAACACCAGGGAAAACTTGGGATTTGTAGGAATTTTCAAGGGTGTGGACACAAACCCTTGGAGATGAAAGAATCTGGTTCACAGCTCCTTTATCCAATGCCAAGGAGGTTTAATGCAAACAAGGCTTGTTGGGTTGATTCTGAGGCAGAAATATATCACAAAAATCAAATTTTCATTCTTTTCCTGGTGTTGGTTTCAAAGGCAGTTTGCTGATTATCACAAGCTTTAAATTGATTCGATTTTTCTATTTTGGCACTGCTGTAACCCCATTCTAAAATGGGTTTCTTGTGTTCTCTCCTGCTAAATTGCAGAAGTTTTTGGGTCAGAGAAGAAGGAAAGCAGGGAAGTCTCAATCACCCTTAAAACACCATAAATCCCTAAATATGGGAACATTTCTGCCAGCTGGGTCTTTATCCCAACACCCTCATATCCACCCAGAGCTCCCAAATTGTGTTTTTATTTTTAAAACTGGGTTTGGGTTTTTTTCCTTGAAGTGACTCCCACACAGAGCTGAGCACTGTCCCTGCCCAGGTGGGATTTGCCAGGGAAATGATGCTGGGATAAAAACATCCCTGGGATAAAGCAGGAAAGGGAAGTTTCCTGTGAACACAAAGAGTTTCCCTTTCCTGGAAGGAAAAGGACTGCACTGAGATCAGGGCACATTTCCTTTCCCTGCTGTGCACCCTCTCTGAGCATTCCTGGGGTTTGTTCATTCCATGGGCAGGAAAAAGCTGCCAGAGTTCAGCTGGGAGAGGGGAAGGTGCCCCACCCAGGGGACTGGAACTGGATGAGCTTTAAGGTCCTTTCCAACCCAAACCATTCTGGAATTCCAAGATTTGATGATTCTGGGATAAATGTTCTGGCAGAGTGGAATATTCTACAGCTTATCCCTACAGAAACGTTGTCTCCTCTCTAGAAATCCCAATAACATCCTGCAGGCCCTGTGCACTCCCATTATCCCAATCCCTGCCTTTGGGGTCAGGGTTTGCACTGGGGTGCCAGTGCCAGGAACACTGGGATGCCCAAACCCTGCCTTTGGGATCAGGAGCACTGGGACGTCCAATCTTTGTTTTTAGGATCAGGAGCACTGGGATGCCCAATCCCTGCCTTTGGGGTCATGGATTACACTGGGATGCCCAATCCCTGCCTTTGGGGTCATGGATTACACTGGGATGCTGCCCTGCCCCAGGTTTTCCAGCCCTGTGCATCCCTGAGATTCCAGCACCAAACCAAACCCCACCCCTGAAATGCCAAATTAAGGCTAATTAATTTAAAATTAGGCATGGTGGGGGCTCAGCTGCAGCTCCTTGTGGGGCAGGGACAGGATCCATGGGGCTGCATTCCCCTCTGGAATGCTGCATCCTCCCTCGGGAAGCTGCAGGGCACAGGGATGCCATGGCACAGCATTCCTGGCCTCGGGGCATTGCTCTCCTACCGCTGGGACTGGCAGGTTTAACTCTTTAAATTCAGCAAATTAAACTTAGCCAATTAATGCTTTGCTTAATTTAGAGCGGGAGGGAAATCACAGCAGGACTCTGAGCAGTGGCACTGCCACCAAAGCTCTTCTGGTGGCACAGGAGGGGACAGAGGTGCAGGAGGGGGACAAGGGCAGCATCCCAAAGAAATCCCTTTCAGGCCAGGCTCAGCACTTTGGGCTGTGGCAGATCCCGCTCTCCAAACTGGGATTTGATGCTTGCTGGGATGGCTCCACCCCTGCCAGGGCTTCCCTCGCTCCCAGAAGTTCTCCCCACATCCTAAAACACCCCCAAAGTCCTCGTTGTATCTTTCCCTTTGGAAAAATTGGAGGATGAAAGAGCTGCTCCTGCTCAGACTGGTTTTCCTCTAAATTATTTGCTCTGGGATGAATCCTAAAATCATGGAATGGGTTGGAAAGGACCTTAAAGCTCATCCCATTCCCTATCCATGGGCAGGGACACTTTTCCCTTTCCCAGAGTGCTCCCAGCCCTGTCCAAGTTGTGCTGAAACAATTCCAGGGATGGAGCTGCTTCCCCTGTGCAGAAACAATTCTGGGGATGGAGCTGCTTCCCCTGTGCAGAAACAATTCTGGGATGGAGCTGCTTCCCCTGTGCTGAAACAACTCCAGGGATGGAGCTGCTTCCCCTGTGCAGAAACAATTCTGGGGATGGAGCTGCTTCCCCTGTGCCTGCCCCAGCCCGGAAGCTCAGGAGGGCCAGGAAAATCCTTGGAGTAAACCAAAGGAATCTCCTTATCTGTCCCACAGCCTCTGGAATGCCTTGCAATCATCAAGGCCAGGGGGAAAATAGAATTGCCCTTTAATAAAGTGCTGTGGAAGGCACGTGGGTAAGGAATGCGAGCAGGGAAATAGCTGGAATATTTCAAATGCATGAATCCACAGAGCCCTGCTGAATGTTAATATTTATGTTGCCTCCTCTAAATGCATTAACTCCCGAATCCCAGCGTGTGCACACAAGCTTTGCAGCATTTCTCCCCCAAAATTCCTCCTGATCCTTTGGGCAGAGAGGAATCGGTCCCTCAAGGAAGTCTCAGCTTAATTAAGGAGCGCGTTAATCACCTTGGGGGCCTCTGGTTGTCACTGGGAGGGGCTGGAGTCCAACAGGAGCGGGGACGAGCGAGCTCAGCTCCAGGAGAATGCGGGAGGATTCATCCCAAATCTGCCCAAATCTGGGAATGTTTGCGGCAAAAACCAAAATTCAGGAATTTCTCCCAAGTTTTTGTTGCATCCTGGACGGTCCAGCTCGCTGCCTGACTCAGGGCTGAGGATTGTACATTTTCTGGGACTGCGAGTATTTTACAGTGAATCATTTTTTGTCCAAGTCAGCTGAAGGAGAGGCACAGAAAATGGTTTGGGAAAATAAAGTTTGGCTATTCCTGCCCCAATCCGCGGTGCCACGGTCACCAGGACGCCCCTCCCTGTCTGCACCGCCCGAGCCCGGCTCAGGGGTTGAGTCAGGTTACAGATAATTAATCCCAGCCTAAAGCAGCCAAAGCCTGGAGCGAACCAGGAGAGGGGAAGGTGCAATTCCGGCTGCAAAAGGAATTCCTGCTTCAAAGCGGGGGGGATCAAATCCCTCAATGCTCTCCATCCCCAGGGAACTTTGAGCCAAGAGCTGCTGCCGATTCTCGGTTCCAGCCGGGACAATTCTCCCTCGCTGTTTCTGCCCCTGCAGACCCCGCTCCCATCGGGGTGTGGTTGAGCTTTGCTTTTCCCTGGTGACTCCTGAGATCTCCAACCAGCCCTCCCAAGGAGCCGTCGGAGCTCAATAACCAGGCTCAGAGCAAACTGTTCTGGGTTTAAGGTTTTATTCTGGATCTCAGGGCCAGGCCCAAACACCCTGTGACGCCTTCTCCTCCCCGGTTTTCCTCTCCTTTCTTTGCCAGAGGTGGTGCAGGGTGTGTGGGATGGTCCCTGGGATGCCCACAGCATTCCCTGGATGTGTGTGTGTGTTTCCTTGGCTCCCCTCCTGCTTGGGGGGATGAAAAAGTGGGATTTGATGTGCTGGGAGGGCTTTTCCAACCTAAATGCTTCTGGGGCTGCTTTTTGTTAATGATTCTGGGATTCCTTTTTTGTTAATGATTCTAGGATTCCTTTTTTGTTAATGATTCTGGGATTCCTTTTTCTTTCACGATTCTAGGATTCCTTTTTGTTAATGATTCTGGGATTCCTTTTCCCCAGTGATTATGGGATTCCAAGAGCTGGTTTTGGGAAGGTACCACTGAGACCCCTGACCCATTTCTGATGTCCCCCTTGACCCTTTCCCTGCAGTTATCCCCCAAACCTGGGGTGCTGCATCCATGGGGCAGCCCCAAAGTCACAGAATCATGGAATTATTTAGGTTAAAAAAGATCTCCAAGATCATCCAACCTGGGCCTGACGCCCTCCTTGTCCGCAGCCCAAAGCTCTGAGTGCCACATCCAGGAATTCCTTGGACACCTCCAGGGATGGGCACTCCAAAGCTCCCTGGGCAGCCCCTGCCAAAGTTTAACCCTTCCCATGGGGAAATTCCTGCTGATATCCACCCTGAGCCTGCCCTGGCCCAGCCTGAGGCCGTTCCCTCTGCTCCTGTTCCTGTTCCCTGGGATAAGATCCCAAATCCCCCCGGCTGTCCCCTCCTGGCAGGAGCTGTGCAGAGCCACAGGGTCCCCCCTGCTCCCCCTTTTCTCCAGGCTGAGCCCCTTCCCCAGCTGCTCCTCCCAGGATTTGCTCTCTGAGGAAGCCAGAGGAGCAGCCCAGGAGCAGAAATGCAGCAGAGGGTGGCAGAAGTGCAGCTGCACAGGCACAGATTCCTTTCAGGCACTGCAGAACTGCTCTCCGAAATAGCCGAGTGTGGAGCAGCCACCTGGGAGGGGGAATTGCTGCAGGGAGCTTTCCCTGCCCCCTCCCTTGGGATGCAGACTGCACACAGGGAAAGACCAGGAAACCATGCCTGTTATCACCCCAAACACTCTGCACCATCCAAAGGCTCTTTCCTGGCTCTTCCCTGCTTGGTTTTCCCAGAGATTCCTCATGTGCCTTATCAGGAACGTGGCCACCTGGCTCAGGGAAGTATTTTTATACTCATTTATATTTAAAAAAAGAAATACAACTTCAGAAAAACCCCAAACTCCTTTATGACACGCAAATCCAGGGAAAATAAAATCTGTGACTGCAGCAAATGGAGCAGCGAGGAAGGAGCTCTGCTCCCTGATGAGGAATTGTGCTTCACCCACAACAGATGCAGCTTTTGATATTTGTTTTCTGCATAAATCTACATTTTAGGCTGAAAGCAACTGCTCAGGCTTTGTCTTGCTCTGTTCCATCCCTCACTGCTCTTTTCAGCTCAGTGCCTCACACAAACAGCTCCAGGTTGGTCTTTTCCAGCCCCAAATCCCAAGCAGGGAGACTCTGGCCACGGAGTAACTTTGCTGCAGGCCTGGTGGAGTTCAGATGTTCCTTTGTCCATGGTTATCAATCCCTGCCAGCAGGGATGGTCCATCCCAGCCCCAGCGATGGGCAGAGCCCTCAGGGCCTGCAGCACCCAGGGCAACAGGGAAGGAGCAGCTGGAGTGGGTGCTGTGCCTGCAGGGTGGGAGCTGGGGATGGGAATGGCTGTGGGACATGGGAATGGCTGTGGGACATGGGAATGGCTGTGGGACATGGGAATTGTATCAGGACATGGGAATGGCTGTGGGACATGGGAATGGCTGTGGGACATGGGAATGGCTGTGGGACATGGAGCTTGTGCTGTAACTTCAGAGAATCCAGGAATGGTTTGGGTTGGAGGGACCTTAAATCCCATCCAGTGCCACCCCTGATCCCACATTATATGGAAGGAAAAACCCAAAGCCAACTCCCCAAACCAACACAGACTACATAATAAATATATTATATGAGATGTAAAGTCACTTCCAGCCCCAACCATTCCATGATTCTTCCCATGCCTCTGATTTACAGCTCATATTGCAGCCAGGGCTTTGGGAATGGCCTCGTGCTGCCGGATTTCCCCCTGGAATGGAAAGCTGGGAGAACAGAAAGTGGAAAATCCTCTTAGCAGGGCTGGGGCGGCTGTGCCAGGCTCCAATTAACACCAGAGGGTTCATTATGAATGATGGGAATGAGGGAAAATGGGGGATGCTAGAGCTGGGAGAAAGGACATGGCCCCAGATAACTGCCAGGGAGGGGAGAAGGAATGCCTGGAAAGCAGCACTGGATCAGGGGGGGAGGATGCAGCCCTCTGGCCACCCTGGCGTTGAAAACAAATTCCCAGACACCTCCCAGGCCTGGCACACTCCTGAAATCCCAAAGCTGCTTTTCCCTGGAGCCAGAAGATCTGGGAATATCCAAGGTGTTGCTTTTCCCCTGGGAGGGTGCTGGAGTTTAACTTTGCTCTGCCCCCAAACCAAATCCTTCCCCATGTCCAACCCTCCACAAAACCCGGCCCAAGCAGGGATTTTAAATCCAGCCAAGAGGAGCCTGAAACCCAGGGGATTTCAGGAAATGATCCAAACACACCTTGTCCAAAGCTTTGAGGAACAGACCCCAAACATACCCAGAGGACTGGGGGGGTTCCTGGGGTGGACACCCCTTCCCCAGGCTCTGTGTTCCCATTCCAAACCCTATGGATGGATCATGGCCGGAGGGGCAGCACATCCATGGAGCAGCTCCTTCCCTTCCCTCCCTCCCTCCCTGGGGTGGGAATCCATGGCTGGAGCAGCCCCTGGCACCAGGGATCATCCCAAGGGATCCAGGGAGGGATCCCAAGGGATCCAGGGGTGCTGCAGAGGGGCTGCACGTCCCAGCAGATCCCAGAATTCCTGGACACAACTCCTGCCTCTCTCTCCCTGCCCCCAGCACATCCATCCCTGGGCTGAAGATGCTGAGTCACAATCCCAGCCCAACATCCCAGATTCCCAGGAAATCCACAGCGCTGCTGGCAGAGTCTCACAGTTGAAAACCCCTCCTGGAATTATTCCCTATAAAATCCCCAGCCCCATCAACTCCCTTTAGGTCACTCCAAGGAATTTGTCCCCTGTCCTTGATGCCCTTTTTGAGAAACAAAACCGTAAAATTCATCACATAAATCAAATTAAGGTTAAAAATAATGACCTAAGGTCCATTAGGATCCCTCCCAAGGATCTAAGATTTGCTGGTGAAGTTGTTGCTCCTGCAGAAGAATAAAATCCATGGATATTTTTGGCTGCTGAGCTCGGAATGGAGCCTGGGGTGCATTTTGGGGATGTGGAGAATGAGCCAAGACATTTTGTACTATTATTGTTGTTGTTATTATTATTGTTATTGTTATTATTACTATTACTACTAAATGCTGGGTGTTGCTTAATAACAATAAATGTCTTAAATAAATAAATAAATAAACAAATAAAGCCCAAGTAAATAAATAAATGCCCAATTAAATATCCAAACAATTAAACATTTTAATAAATAAACAAATGTCTTTAAAAACAAATGACTGTCCAAATAAATAGATGTTTTAATAATCAATGTATTTGTGAGCTGCTGAGGTGGGTCCAGGCTGAGAAACCCTGGAGTTCTTCCCTATCCTTCAGCTCCTTCCCTGGTGCCTATAAAATCCTCCTCGTTCCAGTGAGGCCCAGGAGGGTTTTTTGGGAATTATTTAAAGGATCTGTCCCCGGGCTGTGCCTCACAGAGGGGACTGAGGTGCAAAGGAGCAGCAGAGCAGAGCTCAGACCGCAGGCAGCCGATTTCAGGGTACTCACATTCATCTTCCACTCCCGGCTCCTTTCAGGGCATTTTGGGGAAATCCCGGGGATTGGGGTGTCGGGATCCCGAGCCCCGCTACGGCTGCGCTCCCCTCTTCCCCTTCCCGCTGCCCATTCCTCTGGGATTCGCCCGTGGAGTTGAAAAATCCACTTTGAATTCCCCTGGCATCCGCGGTTCCAGCTGAGCTCTGCGTCCCGCCGCTTCCAAAAGGAGCTCCCAAAATCCAGACGGCTCCTGGAGCTGCCCTCACCCCCGGGATGGAGGGAGATCTCTTCCCGAGGAAAGCGGGATGCTGCTCTCTCCAAAAATCCTCCCCTTCACAAGGCTCGACCTTGCCAGGGAAATCCTGTCTGCCTTGAATTATTCATCCTCTTCCCGTGCTGCTCCAGCAGACAATTCCAAGCATTAATATGCCATGACTTTTTAGCCTTTTGGGGTTATTTCCCCGCTCCGCTTCCAAACTCACGCCATCCTGGAGGTGTTCAGCGGCATTCCTGGCATTTCCCAGATCAGATCAGCGTCTCCAGCCCCTGACTCGCCCTTCCCGCTGGGAATGAGCCCAGGAGCAGCTCCGGGAACCGGGACAGCAGGGCTGGATCCAGCCGGAGCTCCTGCTCCTGGCAGCACTTCCCAGCCCGCCTGGCCATGGAATGCAGGGGAGGCATCCAGCAATGCAAGGAAAAACCCGGAGCAAGGAAAACTGGTGCTGGGAATTCCAGGAAAAACCGTGGGATTGTCCCTTTTAAGGAATGCTGGTGTTGAGGGTGGTGGCCAGGCCGGGCTCTGATCCCCGTGGTGCCTGCTGGCTGCATCCCTGTGGCTCCCACCGGGATTTGGCCCTGGAATTTCGCTCCTTGTGGCAATCCCGGACCTGCTCCAAGGTCTGGAAAGGGATTAAAGTGTCCAGAGGATCCTTTTTCCTTCCTCATGGAATCCAGATTCCAGTCGGAATGGAAATTAAGCTGCTCCACCGTGGCCAAACCCCAAAAATCTGCTCGTTCCCATGGAAAACCCCTTTCCATTGGAAGTGGGATGAGCAATTAGCTCTTCACTAACACTTCCCCCTGGAAGGGCTGAAAAAGTTGGAATTCCTGCCCTGTTAGCTGAATAAATGACATTCCAGCAGCAGGCAACTCCAGCCAATGAATTCCCAGCCTCAATTCCTTGCGTTTGTTATCCCCTGGATTATTTTCCATATTTAAGGTGGGCTTGTTGCTACCTTGGGCTGTGTCTGAGAGGAGAAGGGTGAAGGGTATCCCGAGCCATCCCAGCATGGAGTTCCCAGGCCCCTGCAGCTCCAGTTTATCCAAAATAGGAACAGAGAGATTCCAACAAAATCCCTTTTTTTCATGGATTTTGGAAAGAAGGGAATTTTGGAAATATTTTCCCTATGGACGAGAACATGAAGCTGCACTTTGGGATGGGCAGTCCTTGGCTAGAGCAGGAGCCAGCTCTGGGATTGAGAACTCAGAATTTAGTGGGATTCGAAAATATCTGATTCCACCTGGGGAAAAAGAAATCAATCCCTAAATCCAGCATTGCTGGGAGCTGCTTCCTGATCCACCAGGAGGGTGCTGTGTTCCACTGCAGGAACTGTGAGGAGCTCTTTTAAAAACAGCACTGAAATTAACCCAAACGAGGCAAACATCGTGTCTGAGAACCGTTTATTGGTAACGAAATAAAACCAAAATAATAAGGACTTACCCTACTAAAGGGGGGTAGGAAAGACAGAGCAAGGGGGAAGAAGATGGGAGGGAGAAAGAGAGAGGAGACAGAGGGAAAAGAGGGCCTTAAAAAATCAAAATAAAAAGGAGTTACCCTACTAAAGAGGGGTAGAAGAGGCAGAACAAGGGGGAGGAAGATGGGAGGGAGAGAGACAGAGGAGACCGAGGGAAACCAGGGCATTGAAAAACCAAAATAAAAAGGAGTTACCCTACTAAAGAGGGGTAGAAAGGCAGAGCAAGGGGGAGGAAGATGGGAGGGAGAGAAACAGAGGAGACAGAGGGAAAACAGGGCATTAAAAAACCAAAATAAAAAGGAGTTACTCTACTAAAGAGGGGTAGAAAGGCAGAGCAAGAGGGAGGAAGATGGGAGGGAGAGAGACAGAGGAGACAGAGGGAAAAGGGCGATACCAGCGGCGGTCAGGGAGTGCCGGCCGTGCCCCCGGGCCGGGGCTGTGCTCGCTGCCGGCCCGGGATGGCTCCTGAGGCGGCGGACACAGGTGAGGGGACACTGGGGGACACAGGAGGGACAGCAGCCAGCACAGGGTGTGGGCAGTGCCCTGCATCGGAGGCGGGCAGGGCTGGACGCTGGGGGCTCGGGCAGGGAGCAGGGACAAAGCAGGAGGGACACGGGGAGGGAGGACTTAAGTGAGGGAGAGCCGGGACATCCATGAGGGAGAGCCGGGACAGCCTGAGGGAGAGCGAGGACAGCCTGAGGGAGAGACGGGACAGCCGTGAGGGAGAGACGGGACAGCCGCGAGGGAGAGCCAGGACAGCCATGAGGGAGGGACGGGACAGCCGCGAGGGAGAGACGGGACAGCCATGAGGGAGGGACGGGACAGCCGCGAGGGAGAGACGGGACAGCCGTGAGGGAGAGACGGGACAGCCATGAGGGAGAGCCGGGACAGCCGTGAGGGAGAGCGGGGACAGCCGTGAGGGAGAGACGGGACAGCCGTGAGGGAGAGACGGGACAGCCGTGAGGGAGAGACGGGACAGCCACGAGGGGGAGACGGGACAGCCATGAGGGGGAGCCGGGACAGCCGGGACGGCCGTGAGGGACGGAGAGCTCAAAGGCAGGCCAGGCGAAAAGGACAAAACACGGGCCGGGGCCAGGGCAAAAGGGAAAAAAACACGGGCTGGGCCCGGGGCAAAAGGGATAAAACGGGCCGGGGCCGGGGCCGGGGCTAGGGCACAAAGCACAGGCTGGATCCGGGGTAAAAGGGACAAAGCACGGGCTGGGGCCAAGGCAAAAGGGACAAAACACGGGCCAGGGCAAAATGGATAAAACACGGGCTGGGCCCGGGGCACAAGGGACAAAACAGGCTGGGGCCAGGGCAAAAAGCATAAGACTCAACCCCCCCCCAAAAGACAAAAGCATAAGCTCCAAAAGCCCCAGAATGGAAAAGCAAAAGGCACAAGACTCCAAAAGCCCACCCTGAAAAAGCCAGCTGGAAAAGCCCCCACGGTTTGTGACACAGTTACTTTTCTGCCCTGCCTCCTCCCAAAGCCGGTTTTGGTAGAGACTCTTTCCCATGTGGTGACAGTGTCCCTGCAGGGACAGTGTCCCCGGTGTCCCCTGCTGCTGTCCCTGCAGGGACAGTGTCCCTGGTGTCCCCCATGCTGTCCCTGCAGGGGCAGTGTCCCTGGTGTCCCATGCTGCTGTCCCTGCAGGGACAGTGTCCCTGGTGTCCCCTGCTGCTGTCCCTGCAGGGACAGTGTCCCCGGTGTCCCATGCTGCTGTCCCTGCAGGGGCAGTGTCCCTGGTGTCCCATGCTGCTGTCCCTGCAGGGACAGTGTCCCCGGTGTCCCCTGCTGCTGTCCCTGCAGGGACAGTGTCCCCGGTGTCCCCCATGCTATCCCTGCAGGGACAGTGTCCCTGGTGTCCCCTGCTGCTGTCCCCATGGGACATGAGCGGGCTGCCAGGCACAGTCTCCCCACAGTCAAGGCCTTCCTCCATCTCCTCCTCACCTGTGCAGCCCCTTCCCCACAGGCCTCTGACAGCCAGGGCTGGAAAAATCCAAAATGAAAGGAAATGGCTCCTCACAAGGGGATTAAAGGGACCTTGTGTTCTGTCCATACAAATCTGCATCTCTTCTCTCAGATCTTCCCCCCTTTAGCCAGGGCCAGTTTGTCCCCAGTTCCCTCAGAATTCATTATTTAATGAACTATTTGTGATGTGCTACAACTCCAGGCATGGACAGTTCCTTGGGTCCCTTAATCCCCCCTTTCCAATAGGGGATTAGGGTTTTCCCTAATGGGTTTCTGCTCATTCCTTATGAGATTGGAGCACAAACAAACACATCCCTGATTGCTCCTTCCTCTTGCCATTCCCAGGCTGTGAACACATCCCTTGGAAAAGGACAGGGAAAGGGGAATGGCTTCACAAGGACAGAGGGATGGATGGGACATTGAAGGAATTTCTCCTGGGAAGCTGGAATGGATTTTCCCGAGGATGCCCCATGGCTGGGAGTGTCGAAGGATAGTGGGAGGGTTTTACATTTCATTGTCACAGAAATTTATAGATCATCCAAGAATGAAATGGGAATGTTTCTAGCAGCAAGAAAATTGCAGGAAGCTCAAAAATGGGGATTCATTTCCAAGCACCAATCCTTGAAATCTCTCCGTGAACTTCTCCTCTATGGATGGTGGGAAAAGGCAGGAAAAATTCCCCCTTTTTCTGAGTCAAACCACAAATAAAGCAATCCCAGACCAATTTTCCAACCCTTCAAACTCTTAGTTCCATTCTGCCTTTTAAATTCCAACTTGTCATAATTCACTTTTCCATAATAAAGCTTGGAAACCTCACCCCCATCAGAGGTTATTCCCTTAAATAACCTGACCTGACTTTTAAAATTCCCTTTCTTAGCAGACTAAAAGGAGCTGTGAATGTTCCAGCAGCAGCTGCTGGAATGTTCTGCATCCTGACAGGAAATCCAGGCTGACACTTGGAGCAGGAGAATCCCAGGAGAGGTGTCCTCAGTGCCCTCCTGGAGCCTTTCTTTAGGTAAATTTGAATTTTTTCATGGATCAGCACAGCTGGAAAACGGACACACAAAGTACTCTCTGCAAGTTTCCCTCAGGAAAAACAAAATTCAAATAAAACTATATTTATTTTCCATCTTTTTTCCCATTGCAGGTCCTCAGGGATGTGTTAATCCTCAGGGGATTCCTCCCAGGAAGAGCCAGAAGGCAAAAAATTCATTCAAGGTTTAAAGAAAAAAGAAAAAAGGTGAGGAATGTTCAAGAGAGAATTTTTCATTTTCAAGGATTAAACTATGCCCAGCTTAAACAAAACTAAGGAAAATAAATCCCAGAAAAAAGGGAATAAATCCCAGAATTTGGCATTTTAGGTCCATCTGCTGTTGGAAATATGGAGAGATCATCAAGATATTTTGGCTGCAAAATTCCTCCAGCAGGGGCAGATTGGGGGAAAGCCTCCTGAGCAAAGGTGGAGTGAAAAACACCCAGAGAGAATGGAGGAAAGTGCAAAAACCAGAGTGGAAATCATTAAAAAAGGAAAAAAACCCCAAAAATCAGTGGGGGTGGTGGTGGCACATAAAACTGGAGGAGAAAGCTCTCCAAAAAATGAGATTAAAGGGAAGAAATTGAGCAGACAGGGAAAAAAGGCATGGGAAAGGTCCACATAGGAGCACAGTGACAGGAAAAATACAGCAAAAAGGGGAAAAAATGCACCAAAACGTTGGGAAAATACTGAAAAAGGTGCAAAAAATACAGCAAAAAGGGGAAAATACCAAGAAGTTAAAAAATTCCAACTTTAGGTTAAAATCTGAATTCATTTCCCACCTGGGCAGTGGTGGAGCCTGAGCAGGGCAGGATCAGCCTGGTTCCCTTTCCCTGAATCCCTGCTTGGAAAAAAGAGATTCCAGAACAAGTGAGGCCATTCATTATTAATTAGCAGGGGAGAATTCAAATTGGAACGAAACCTTGGATGATTTCAAATAAACCTAAAGCAGAGCTGAGCTGCACAGGGGGAGGGAGGGCTCTGGAAAAGCTGCTCCAGAGGGATAAATAATTCACAGGGCTTTTCATTTATTCAGCTTTCTTTACTTTCTTAATGTTCCAGGGAGGGAGGGAAGGACGGGGATGAGAGGCTCAGAAAGGACAGGAGGGAATGTGGAGAGCCCAGCAATCCCTGTCCTGCAATTCCAGCCTTTCAGGACAAGTTTCAACCCCCATTTTACATTAAAATCGGATTTTAGAGGCACTGATCTCCATGAGGTGGCTGAAATGAGCCCTTGGTGATGAATTCACTCCCGGAGGCACAGGGATGTTCCTGTTCCTCTCCTGGTGCCTCTGGAAGGAGCCCTGGGCATTCCCACCCTCCTGCTCAGGTTCCTGAGTCTGGGGTATCCTGGAGTGAGGGTTAGGAACAGCTCCAGGCTCTCCTGTCTTGGGGAGGATGTGGGAGCACAGGGAATGGGGAGAGCCCAGCAATCCCTCTGCTGTAACTCCACCCTTTCAGGACACTTTTCAGTCCCTATTTGACACCAAAAGTGGGATTTTATCTCCATTTATATGCACGAGGTGGTTGAAATCAGCCCTCAATAATTGATTTATTCCTGGAGCCACGGGGCTGCGCTTTCCTGGCGCCTCTGGAATGAACGTGGGACATTCCCACCCTCCTGCTCCTCATTTATTCCGTGTCCCGTATTTATTTCTCAGGCTCCCTGATCAGGAGGAAACAAGTGATTAGCGCTGATGGGAGGCTAATCAAGAGATTATCAACGAGGACAATAAAACCAGCGCTGGGAGACAAAAGAAATCCCTCCTGGAAATGCAAATTCCGGCTGGGACAACGATGGGATTTTGGGATTTGGGGCTCCGGCAAAGGGATAAATCTGGGCTGGGGAGGGCTCAGGTGAGCTCAGAAAAGCGGAGTCAGCTTTAATTCCAGGAGTTCATTTGCATTTTTGTGGTGACATCACTCGGCAGCGGTGACACAGCAAAATTAGGGATTTATTCATGGATTTGGGAGAACTCTTCACTTCTGGAGTGCGGTTTCATGGATGAGCAGGATGGGAATGACGGGGCTGAAGCCCGGAGCCAAGGGAAGGTTTGGGATCCACCCCGGCTGGGATTTCCCAAGGGCAGGAGGAAAACCAGCCCTGGGAATTGCTCAGGGAGCATCGGTGCCGTGGAGCCTTTCCCGAAGCAGGAATGGGTGTGGACCAAACAAACAAATCCCCCTCAGGAAGCATCTCCAAAGCTCATTCCCTGCAGGATTTCCTGAAGCTGCACCTCCAATTCCCTTTGCTCTGTGCCACAGGGACACCTCTGGTCCCAAATTCTGCTCCCTAAGGACAAATCCAGCTGGGAAGAAGCAATTCCTCCCTTTGAAAATGAGGATTTTTAGCATCAATAATTCCTTGGTGTAACTGTCTGCATTTCAGGGCAGGGAATTGAAGGGCTGGGTGAAATTGGTGGAGACCAGAACCAAAAAGACACCCCCAGATTTGATCTGAGGCCAACCCTCAGCATTAAAACTGCAAATTGATCCCAAAAATTCTTAACTGGGGTGACACTTTTAAAATTCCTAAATTATTTAATTTTTTTTTTAAATTTAAAATTTTTACATTTTAGTTTTTAAAAGATTTATTTAAATTTGTAAAAAAAAAAAATAATTATTTTAAATTTTCTTTTTAATTTTTAACTTTTTTTTAAAACTCTGTTTTATTTTCCACCACAAAAACATTGCTAAGCCCTGGTCACAGGAACAAATCTATCCATGGACACCTCAAGGGTTGGGATCAACAAAACATCTGGACACAGCTGGCTTGGGATCAATAAAAATCAAGGATTTCAAGACTCCTCTCATCCCATTGCTCCCAGCCCAGGAACAGCAGCATCAGGGTAAATTCCCCTCCCAGGAAACAGAGTAAAAAATCCAATGGCTGCACAAACTCTGGCCAGGATCTCCTGGATCCCAAACTATGAGGTGGCAGCAGCAGAGAATTTAATGAAGAATAAAGAACTTTTTAGAGCAGTCTTGCTGAGCAGCTTTTAGAGCAGCTTTTTATCACTGGAGAGGGGAAAACTGCCAATTTTCTTTGCTGGTTTCCATTTCTGCAACTCCTGTCAGCCAAAATAGTGAGAGGCACAGAAACTTTTCAAATGAGATCTGGCAGATTGGTGGGAAAATAAATTTATTTGAGTTCCACATTTGAGTTTTTCCTTGATTCTGTTCCTGGGAAGGGGATTTGCAGCTGGATTTGAAGCTTCCCAGTGTCAATCTTTTCTAGGACCTGTTAATAAAAGTCAGATCTCCTGGGGGCAGAGGGTGGGCTTGTTGTCTAATGTCTCAAATGCAGAAAATTGTAATAATCCCTCATTAATTCCATCAGCTCCCTGGCAGAGAGCTGCTGGATAATTGAAGGGGGAAGGATTGAAAGGAGGATCCTGATTTAACACCCAACTTCCATCCCAGTGAAACCACAGCCCTGGGAAGAAAATTCATCTGAAAATTAAAGGTAAATGCCAATGGTAATGTCTTAACCCTTCATAGAAATATTTTCACTCTTCCTCCCCCTCCCCTTTTTTTTTTTTTTTTTGTAGGTTTATTTAAAAATAGGTTAAAATAGATTTATCAACCTATTTTTCTTTGTATTTTTTAAAAAATGTTGATCCAGGTATTCATATTTTTAAGGCTATTTTAAATATTCAATTTTCTATTTAAATTCTCTCATTCCTTTAGAAGAGAAGCACAGCTGAGCATTACAGGCATTCATTAGGATTTCTATTTTAGCTTTTATTATTCATTATGGACAAAAGCCCCACTGCAGGGAGTTGTTCTGTCCCCACCTCTGGTTTTTAACTTTAGTCTCTTTGGGGTTCCTGTTGGTTTGGAAGGAGCAGGGAATGGAGAAATTGAGAAGGAATGCAGGAATTTGGATCCATGCAGGGCCTGATCAGGTTGTTATAAACTCATTTATTGAATAAATCTGTGATAAGAGATAAGAACATCACAGCAAATAAACATCTGCCCACAAAGGTTAAACTTCAGGCTGCCTCATTTGGGGAAAATTATTGTTTTCCTAAAATAAGCAGCCCATTAAAGTGGGAAATAGCAGGAATAATTCCTGGAAGAGCCTGCATAGCTCTCCTGAGGCTGATCTGTATTGGCAGCCAGGGGAGCACGGCCCCCTAATGGGACAATTTAAATGCATAACAGCTCCAAGAAACTCCTGAAAGGGTGTCCCCACATTCCTTATGCTGACATGGCCCCCCAGAAAACTCTGGGCAACTCACAGCCCTTTAAAGCAGGAGAAAATATTGTCCTGCCTGCCTCCATGACCAGCTCTGCCCTTAAGGACTTGTGTGGAAGGCAGAGCTCAAACTCCCCTTTCCTTCCACAGGGCCCTGTTTGAAACAAAGCTAAAAAAAAACCTTTTGAAAAAACCCAAATCTATTTCTGTAACCATGTCAGCTCCTGCAAAATAAAGCAACAGCAACCTGCAGTGGTGAGGAAAAAGGAAAAATGCAAAGTTTGGGACAGCATCTGTGAGAAGAAAATTCTCATATTTTGGGAGAAAATGCCTTGGGCAGCTCCTATTTGTCTGATTGTTTGGAGGCCACCCAAAACTGAACAATTTGGGTGTCCAGGCTCTCCTGAGCCCCAGGAAATTTCAGTTTCTCCTGATCAGATTGTCCAAAACCAGTCCAGTTTTTTCTGATCCAATTGTCCAAATTTCCCCAAGGGTGTAATTAATCTGTCAGGGTGATTAGGCTCTGGTTTTACTTCTTGAATTTTTCCCCAGTTCTTGTGTTGAGGTAACAATTATTTGAGATTTAGCAGCACCTTCAAGTACTTGATCACTCTCAGTCTTTCCCCACTGGGATTTTGCTCCTCACAAATTTGGGCTCTCAGAAAGCCATGGCTGAAATGCCCAATTTTCTCCTGGAAAATTCAAAAATAGGCCCTGGCTTTGCTCAGGAGCAAGACTTGAGGTAAATTAACTTTCACTTTGTGTTTTGATGGATGCTTAATGAACCCAGCATTGTTCAGCTGGAAATCTTGGAGCTATTTTTCATCCCAAACCTCTCCTGAGCAGAGCCTTTGACAGGTTATTAAGATTTTAGTGTCACTGTGGAAACATTTTTCCAGGCGTCTTGGCTGTGATCAGGAGAGGTTCTCTGCTCCTTCTCCATCTGCTGATCTCCCAAACCAGCTACACTTTAAAACCCAGCTTTTTTTGGTTTTTTGGGAAATATTTAATAAGCAATGATTTCCAATTCTGGATTCCTCATCCCAATGACCAAGCAAAGCTTTCCCATGTTTAATGGAGGTGCTGAGGGGAGGAAGTTGAGTTATCAGTCACAGTGGGGAAAGTCAGGCTGCTCTGATAAATCCCCACATTATGGACACAGGGAGAGACTCATTAGGGACTGATGCCACAGCCCCCTGTGCCAAGGGATCCAGGAGCTGAGGTGCAGATGGATACCAGATGGATACTGGATCTTTGTGTTTTGCACGTGTCCATCCAGGTGTTATAGAACAGGAAAACATCTGGATCATGCAATTATAAAGTACTTCATCTATGGAAATCTTTATATTAGGATACAGCTACATTTCCCATTTACATCAAGGCGAATTCCCAAAACCTCGGGTAATTTCTGTGTTTTAAATGAAATTCCACAGGAATTCAGTTGATCTCCAGCACTGATTTAACCAAGGAAATAAACACTTTGGGACACCTTCCCCATCCCTGGCAGTGCCCAAGGCCAGCCTGGACAGGGCTGGGAGCACCCTGGGACAGTGGGAGGTGTCCCTGCCCACAGCATGGGGTGGGATGGCATTCAAGCTCCCTTCCCACCCAAATCATCCTGGAATTCTAGGAAAACACAGGAGGAGCAAGAACTCCAAGGCACTGGGAGTTCACTTTTAGACATCCAAGTTTCTGATGTGCATCAATCCAGAATGTCCAGCCCTGCAGCCAGAGCAGTGCTGGAATTACAAACCCAGCTCATTCCCACTGCTTTGGCTGCTCCATGCAGAAGCCACTAAAATGAACTGTTAAAGGGAAAACACACCAGCAACCAATCTCATACTCAAGTTCCCGTTCAGCCCTAATTAAGTGGGAAAACCCCAACATCAGGTTATGCTAAAAATGACTTTTATTCAACTTTTAAAAAATCGATTTAATTAAAGTTTATACTTACAGATTAAAAAAAAAATCCCTCTTGGAAGTGCCCCAGTTTGGGAGTAAACCCAGATTTACCTGAATTAAACCTGCCCCAACCTGATTTGTTCTGTCACACTCTTAGCAAGAACATTCTCCAAGCTTCCCTCTCTTTATGCTCCTATTGCTACAATAAAACATTTACTGTGGCTCATGTATCCCAAAGGAAATTCCATGAGTTTTTAGGACCTTTTCTACCATTGGCATCGACCCTTCCTGCAGACAAAGTTCCACTGTGTGGCAAAGGCTGGAAACAAAGGACAGTGGTGCTGTAAAAAGTCAAATAAAGCCCTTCAGTGCTGCTGGAAAATGCATCCATTGACAGCCAGGAGCTCTGCAATTCCTTTTTCATGGAGAGAGGAGCCAGTGACAGCCTCTCATTTCTTTGCCATGATTATCTCATGGTGGGCACAGCCTTTAATAAATGAAATAATTCTTTTCTTGTGTCAAAGAGCAGGGTTTAAAATGAAAGCATGGAGAAGATAAATCCCCCAAACAAGGACAGCTGAAAGGACATTGCCACGGAAGGTCTGAGTTTATGCTCTGAGGGAAATTAAGTGGGAACGTTTGGAATTAAAATATCTCCTCACTGGGAAAAAAAATGTGAATATTCTTAATTTTCTGGATCATTAAACTCCTCCTGGAAAACGAGTTAAGGAACTCTGGGATGCTTTTACAGCATCGAGGGTTTGGGGATTTCTGATGATGTGATGGGTCAGGCTAGGTTTGCCTGAATCAGTGCCCTCCCAAAGATTTCTCCAAGAGGCAGCAAGAATCCTTAGGGAAAGGCCACAATCCAGGCACAAAGTTGTCCCATTCCCTTTCTTTTGGGCCAAGGAGCAGCAAAGGATCTGTTCATTCAAAGGGAATGAAGGAGTTCCTGCAGAGGGCCTGAACAAAGAAGTGTATCAGGATTAAAGGCATGGAATGGCAACTGGGACATGGAAAAGCCAGGCTGGGGTTTGGTCGTGCAAATTCCAAACTCCTCTGAGCCTCAGTGTTGTCCTAGAGGAGATTTAGGACTCAGTCAATGGTTTGGGGCTTTTCTTCCCCCAGAAATGGGAAGGGACAGACAAAGGTCCTGCCCTGCCCTACAGCCACCCATGGAACTCCCCCCAAAAAAGTGAATTGAGAATGATTTTGGAAGAAAATCCAGGAAATATTTGGCCAGGAAGAGAAACATCAAAATGGGCCCCAAGAGGGCAGGAAGCCACAGCAGGATTCCCAGTTTTGGGAGGGACACCAAGGCCAGAATTTCATGGAATCACAGAGTCCTTAAGGCTGGAAAAGATTCACAAGATCAACCCTTATTCACCACTAAATAATATCCTCAAGTGCCACCTCCACACATTTTTGGAACCCTTCCAGGGATGGTGAATCCATGAATCCACCACTTGCCTGGGCAGCCTATTTTCATTTCTCTATATCCCAAAAAACACAGCTCTGGACTAAAAATACTGAATTCTCCACGGAACCTCCATATTCCCTTTCCATTTCCTTTGAGGTAGGAAATCTGATCCTAAAATTTGGCTTCAAGATTTCATATTTAAGTTTTCATCCCAATTTTGCAAAATTAAACACAGGAGACGAGATAAATCCCTGGCATTCTGGGAAGCACAGCAGGTTTTTACAGGAGAGGGGGAAACAGGCACTGCAGTGTTCATAAATAGCATGAATTCAGCATGGGAAATATTATGACATCTTCATCTAATTTACATAATTTACATAAAAATAAAATTACAGGGGAATATTAAATTCCTGCATGCAAAACCATCTCTTCCTTTCCCTCCCTGAACGAGATTCTCCTTTTGCTTCTCAGCGGATTTTATCCAATATCTGGGATTTCTGGACACTGACATAATCAAATCTAACAATAATTTGATTTTCTTCTGAGCTCCTCAGAGCACCAAAGCAATTTTATTATTCTGAAGATGGTTTGAAAGCATCTTTATTGAAGGCCCATAAATGTCTTTAAAGCTATCTCAGTGCCAATGGATCAAGAATACTCCTGAAATTCCTTGTTATGCCTTGTACCTGAAAAATCCATTTGGAACAGCTTCTCCTGTATTGAGTTCCTGTCTGGAGCAGCTGATTTAAGCAGCTGATAGAGGATGGCAAGTGGCCCATTCATTGTGTTATCATTTTACACACTCTGTCCATAAAACCCCCAGGAGAAGGATGGACTGTCTGTCCATGAGAAATAATCCACTGGCTGAGCTTTATTGGAACAGTGATGGAATTTTAAACACCTTGGAAAAGCCAAAGCCCGGCTGCTGACGCGATTGGAACTCCATGTTCAGGCTCGGAGTGAGAGGAATTAATGCAATTAAACAGTGCCTTAATTAGCTACTGGAAACAAGGGCTTAGTTGGAAAAACAAGAGCTGCTAAATTTTCAAATAATGAAGGACTGGCGTACACAGGGTGTGGGGAATGCGTTATCAGAACAGCAGGAAAATGTCCAAGAAAATAAACCACAGGAATATTCCACAGTTCACCTCTGGCCCTGGTGGTCCCAGGTGGGAACTGCTCAGCTCCCAGCATTTTCCTGCCCTGGACAATGGGAGGAGAAATATTTAATTCAGTGTCAGCAAAGAAGGGCAAAATAAGGTCAAAATTTCAGAAGTCACTAGGGAAGGGAAGTTTAAGGCACAGTCCAAGGAATCAGGACACAAGTGGGGTGTGAGGTGATCCTGGCACTGCTGAACAAAATCTAACTGGAGAGAAGAGCCTGGGAAACGGGAAACCCTCCAGAATTCACTGTTACATGGGCAGGACAGAGGAACTTTGGGGAGCTTTGGGGTTCATAAAGGCTGATACTTTAAAGGAAAGGGAGAAAGAGCAGCAGAAGTTAAAAAAGAGAGAACCAAGTGATGCAATCAAACAAATCATGGAAGCAATGAATAATCCAGAATAAACCCCAAAGTCCCCTTTGGACTTAGATCTGTCAAAGGCCTTTGCTGAAGGGTAGCTTTGCCAAAAATTATTGGTATGAGAGATGGGGCTGGGAGAAAATCTGGAGACCTGAATAACTCCAGCCTGGGAATCTCCATTAACACAGGATTTCAGCAGGTTTTGTTGAAATCCTGAGTAACTCCAGTGTGGGAATGTCCATTAAAACTGGGTTTAGGAAGGTGCTTGTTGAGGGGCAAAGCTGCCCAACCTTCCTCCCAAAAGCTCAGCTTGATTGAGCTCAGCTCCAGGATGGGCAGAGCAGGTGGGACATGAACCACCACCACCAGGGCACCTCTCTGCTGCTCACTTTGGGTTCTTTGTTAAAATGGAAATGGCTTTTTTCACCCCCAGTGTGAAATTTTCACTCCCTTGAAAAAATTCCCAAAGAAAATGCAGCTTTTTCCTTAAATGCTTCCCTAAAATGTCATTTATGTCTTGAAATGACCTGTGGCTGACCCTAATAAGTAATTTCACACGTGGAAAATTGCCTCAAAAAATGGAGTTATTGAAACAGAGTCAGAATCTCCCAAAAGCCAGAATAATGATTATTATTTGCCTAAATTCCAAGCAGTAAAATAGCTCAAATCATATTTATTCCCACAAAAATGTACTTTTCTGGTGTATTTACTTTGAAAATTCATTTTACGAGCAGAAATCAATACTGTGCCCTTTGGAAGGAGATAATCTGGATATATTTGGAAAGATCCACTGTTCTGTAATAGACCCCATTAAAGTGCTGCTGCCACATTTCAGTGGTGATAGAGCCACTAAAATAATTTAATGGCTCAGGATGGGGCAATTTCCATTGGATTTTCTCTCCATCCCAGTAAGCTTCTATTAAATATATTTTATACATCTAATTCCTCCTGGTCTAATCATGACTTTATTGTCCATTACTTAAATTTCTTACATTTTCCCCTCTTTTGTGGTCCCATGAAAATAGAATTCTGAAAATCTGTCCCTGCCCTCTGGAAGTTCCTCAGCCAAAGGAAATTCTGGATTTTCAGTGTGCTGTCACAGGGCTGGAGGGAAACCCCCCAAGAACTTTCTGTGATGGTGCAAATCTGTTCTGCACCCCCCTGCTTAATTAAGCATTAAAGTCTTCTTTAATATTCTTTTCATTTTGGGGCATGGCTTTGTAAAAGGCAGGCAGTGGAATTTCCCTGCTGTGGGAATAAATGAGATATTGTAAATAGAATTAGTTTAGAAAGGATTTATAAAGGATTCAGCCAAATTTCCTGAAGTGGGACATAAATTAAACTATTTTTGAGACTTCTCATCAATACCTACCACAGCCATCTCACTGTGAACCTTCACAGAGCTGAACCCACACCAGAACTCAAAAAACTGTTTCAAGTGTCTCAGGCAGCTGAATATTCCCCCAGAAACATCATCAGAAATGTCTTATCAGAGGTTTTCTCATCAACCACGAGCATTCCTGGATTGATTTTGCTGCTGCTAAACCACAAGGCTCAAATTGACATCAATAATCCCATCAATACTCAACCTTCAATGCACACAAGATAAAAAGGAAGGAATTCTTGGTGTTCTGTTCCCATCAGCAGAAAGCATCAAGAGGGTCCTTTTGTATCCCAGCAGTTCCAATCCCATGGGACAATATTTGTAAGGGATTTAAACTTGGATAATCACTGGGGATGATTATTACACAAATAAACACAAACTCAACAATTATTTCTCCATAAAAAATCCACTTCAAAGACAAATTCCATGTTAGGCCACAGCACTCTGAATTCCCTGCTCACATTTAGAACTGAGATTATCCAAAGCCAATGGGAGGGATTGAAAACAACATTTTTTTCCATGTTCTCTTCATTCCAAGCGTTATCTGACAGCCACATCAGTGTTAATGTTTCTCCCCAACCCATCAAATATTTGATTTCTAATTAAGGCCTTTTCATCTCAGTTGGATTTGTCTCCCTCATCTTTAATTATGTTTCCATCCACGCTGCTCAAGAGCAAGGATTTGCATTTTTACATTATCTAGAAATCACATTGTAAATATTTATCAGATGGTTTTTCTGCTGCTCATGGATTTGGGAATTCAGGCTCACAGGAAAGAAGGAATGTTCCCATATTAACACCCCACTGCCTGTTAGATTTCACCGCCTCCCATATATTGATTTTCCCTCTCCCTCAACTTCCCATCACTCCTGCAGGTGCAAAACCCCCCTGGCAATGTCACAGTGGGAAAATGGGATTCTGCTGGGAGACCCAGCAACACACAAAGGCTGCAGAGAGATTCTGTTCTGTTTTAGAACCAAACCTTAATGAATCACTGAGGAAAGTTCCAGCTTTGAAGGTACCCACGGGGCAGGAAGGACAAACAAACTGGGCCAGAGGAGTTCCATCCTGGCTCTTTTCCCCATGGGATATTTCTGTGGCATCATCAGGGAAACACTCATTCCTGTTTGGAAAAACAGGTTTTGTGTGCTAACATCTCAAAAAACCCCATTTTTTGGTAGAAAGTTGCTTATTGGAGCACTTGGCTCAAGCAAAAAAATGGGAATTTTACGGAATCAGTTCCTGCCATTCTCGTGCACATCCCAGTGATTCTTAGGAGAGGAAAAGAGGTGCTTTGCCAGGGTGGGAGGTCAGGAGTGACAGGGTTAGGGTAAGATCCGCACTGAAGGGCAGCGAGCCCCGAGGCCCGGGCGAGAGCAGCGGGAGGGCCCGGCCGCTGTCCGCGGTGCTGAGCGGGAGAAGCCGCCGCTGCCCGCGGTGCTGAGCGCCCGAGCGCCGCCACCGCAACCCGGGCAGCCCGGCGGGACAGGAACCGGGCTGATACATCCACCTGGACATGGAATGTGTCCTTGGAACCGGGCTGATACATCAACCTGGACATGGAATGTGTCCTTGGAACCGGGCTGATACATGCCCCTGGACATGGAATGTGTCCTTGGAACCGGGCTGACACATCCACCTGGACATGGAATGTGTCCTTGGATCCAGACTGACACATCCACCTGGACATGGAATGTGTCCTTGGATCCAGACTGACACATCCACCTGGACATGGAATGTGTCCTTGGAACCGGGCTGACACATCCCCCTGGACATGGAATGTGTCCTTGGATCCAGACTGACACATCCCCCTGGACATGGAATGTGTCCTGGGAATTGGGCTGATACATGCCCCTGGACATGGAATGTGTCCTTGGAACCGGGCTGACACATCCCCCTGGACATGGAATGTGTCCTGGGAATTGGGCTGATACATGCCCCTGGACATGGAATGTGTCCTTGGAACCGGGCTGACACATCCACCTGGACATGGAATGTTCCTGGGAACCGGGCTGATACATCCACCTGGACATGGAATGTGGCCTTGGAACCGGGCTGACACATCCACCTGGACATGGAATGTGTCCTTGGATCCAGACTGACACATCCCCCTGGACATGGAATGTGTCCTTGGATCCAGACTGACACATCCCCCTGGACATGGAATGTGTCCTGGGAACTGGGCTGACACATCCCCCTGGACATGGAATGTGTCCTTGGAACGGGGCTGACACATCCCCCTGGACATGGAATGTTCCTGGGAGCAGGGCTGACACATCTGGACATGGAATGTTCCTGGGAATTGGGCTGACACATCCCCCTGGACATGGAATGTTCCTGGGAATTGGGCTGACACATCCCCCTGGACATGGAATGTGTCCTTGGAACCGGGCTGACACATCCCCATGGACATGGAATGTTTCCTGGGACCCCGCCTGCAATGCTGCACCCTCATCCGGTGTCCCCACAGTAAGAAGGACGTGGAGCTGCTGGAGCAAGCCCAGAACTGGCCATGATGTTGAGAAGGGGACTGGAGATCTTCCCCTGTGGAGAAGGGCTGGGAAAGTTGGAGTTTGTCAGCCTGGAGAAGAGGAAGTTTGTGCAGAGCTCAGAGCTCCTCCCAGAATCAGAATGGGGATACGAGGAAGATGTAGAGAGACTTCGCTGGGGCCTGGAGTGACAGAACAAGGGGATGGTTTCAAGCTGCAGGAGGGGAAATTTAGATGGGATATTGGGAAGGAATCCCTGACCCTGGCACAGGGTGCCCAGAGCAGCTGGGGCTGCCCCTGGATCCATGGAATTGTCCAAGGCCAGGCTGGACACTGGGGCTGGGAGCAGCCTGGGGCAGTGGAAGGTGTCCCTGCCATGGCAGGGGTGGGATGGGATGAGCTTGAAGGTCCCTTTCAACCCAAACCATTCAGTGATTTTGGAGGAAAAAGCAGAAACCCATCTAGGAAGGAAAGTTTTGGCACTTTTTTACGCGGCAGCAAAAAATAAAATATTTACAAGGAAGAACATTATTTCAAATCTGTCATACATCTGTCTTCTAATTTCTTTGTAGCAAAAATTAGCATGCAAAAAGAAAACAAAAGCAAGTGAAGACAACACAGCTCCAGCCTGTGCGCTCCTCCGTACCACAATATGATCAGTGATCAATAACAGATCCTTTCCAACAGTAAAAAAGCTCTTTGTACAACACACACACAAACCTTTCTTTGCTACAGAGCAGCAGCCAAACAAGAATTCTCCAATTCCCATCTCATCCCTCAAGCTCTGACACTGCACCCGTTCCATCAGTTCTTGCCATGGGGAGCCCCGTGTTGTACCCCACAGACACTCGGAGATGGAGCCATCCCTTTCTCCCCACAAATACAGAACTCCCAGCTGCCCTTCCTGAACTCCCAAAGATCCCAAGGTGTCATTTTCCAAACGAGATCGGTGCTGGAGAAACTCTGGAGCAGCCGGGAGCGTCCCTGCGCAGGGTACGAGGGACCTCTGGTGGAAGCAGATTCCAGTGGCAGATAAACATTTAAAGTCTCATTTATTCCTCTAATTAAAGGAACCAAACCCCTTGAATCCATGAAATGTCAGTGTCCAAGCCAATATTCCAGCCCACTTTATCCTCCTGCTCTCCAGCTCCCACCTGAAAATAAAGCAGTGCCCTCAGGAATATTTTGTTAAATTCTGTCAAGCACCCAGACAGAAATAAACCAAAATAAACCTGCTGGAAACAGCTTCACTTTGGGCCTGGATCAACTCTTGGATCAACACTGAACAGAGTCAAATTATCACCAAAATTCCTGATTTTTTTTTCCTGGAAAAGCTCTGTTTGATCAGTGCCTTAGGCTTCCTTCATAAGATTAAAATCACTCCAACTTTGCAACTCAAGGCAGAATTAAATTTATTCAGCTTGAGGAACACCACTAACAGTGATTCCCAGATTTTTGTAGGGATTCAGAAGCCACCAAATGCTGTCCTGGGAGTGACAACAGCCCCTGGCAGTGAGGATCCAACCAAGCTGTTCCCTCCTCAGGAGCAGGGAGACACCTCTTGCACCACACACCAGGGCAATCCCTGTCCTGCAATTCCTGAATTATTCCATGAGCTCCAGTCTGCAATTCCCTCAAACGCTGTCTTCTGGCACAAAGCTGAAGGCAACATTTCCAGACTCTGTATTTATTTATTTATTGACCTAAAAATCCCAATTCAGAGACAGTCACAGAGCTGTTTGTCTTCCAGAAATGGGATCTGTATTTGGGGTTTATTTAGGGTTGTCTTAAAAAGAGAAATGCAGCCTTCAGCCACTGGTCAAGGTGGAATATTTATTCCAAAATCAAATTTAATTTTGATCTCCTAAATCAACTTCTCAAAGTCCCCTTTAGCCTCTTTTAGTCTCTTCCTTGATAAAAATCAACCAACAAAACAAAACCAAAAATCAACCAAGAAACCACATTTCTTTGCATGAAAAGCACCACAATTTGAGGTTCTTTGGGAATACAGTATCCTGAACACACAGGACACAGGACCACTTGGAAGAACCTTTTTACCAGCAAGAACACCTCCAAAATCTGCTGAATTCCAGGTCTGATCCCCACAGTCACACATCCTGATGAGCCCACAAGAGGAATCTCTGCCTGGAAGTCACTTGAGACACCTAAAAACCCCTTTTTACCCCATTACCAACCCCGTGACCCCTCAGCTGGGCTTTTACTTTATCCCAAACCCCAGAACGGAAGGCAGGAAAGGAAAAAGGAGGAATTCCAGCCGGACTCACGGGGGTGCTGCTGTCGGAGAAGGTGTTCATGCTGACAGACCTGCTCATCTTGCCTGAAGCCAGCGACCTTGGGGACATCGGGGACGTCGGGGATGTCGGGGGCGTCGGGGACGGGCTGCCCTTGTCCCGTAGCTCCGGGCATGGGGACGGGTCCTGGCGCTGCAGGTGCTCACGCCACGCCCGCTGGATGCTGAGGGAACAAAGGATTTCAAAGCATTGCGGTTGGGGGTTCCTGTGTTTTGTTTTCCTGTCTGGGCAAGGATCACGTGGGAATATCTCTGTAGGCTTTGTATAAGGCACCACTGGGAGAGTTTAGGATATTTTTTTAAGGAGAATCAGGGAATTCTGAAGTGGTTTGGGTTGGAAAGGACCTTAAAGATGATCTGATTTCAAACTCTTACCACGTTACTCAGAGTCCAACCCAATCCCAAAACCCCTGGAAGTGATTTCAGTTGAGGCCATCCAGAACATGGAATTTCTCCTACATTCCACCATCAAAATAAAAATATCCATTTGACCATTTAAAGGAATGAACAACCATCTATATCTTATTTTTACCCCACATTTCAGTTGTATTCAGATACAACTGGAATTTGAGAGCCAGAGCAGTATCATGGAATTATGGAATCCCAGAATGGTTTAGGTTGGAAAATGTCCTCTCATTCCATCCTCTGTCGTGGGCAGGGACAATTTCCACTATCCCAAGTCACTCCAAACCCCCTCCAAGCTGGCCTGGAACAATTCCAGCATCCATAACTTCTCTGCAGGATAAGCTCCTTCTAGGATTTTTGAGCAATTGAGGGATAATTCACTGGGATGAGCAGCTTTTACATATTTATATTTACATATTTGTATTTATATGTATTTCTATTTTAAAGCTGGAGAATAGAACTGAACTGAAGTCATAATTACCCTCTTAGACAGTTCCCTGAAAATGGATTATTTTATCTGTCTTTTATCTGCATGACTAAAAGCTTAAAAGACACTGGGTTTTAATTTGAAATTTCATGTCCTTTTAATACTTTAATATGCATTAATATTTGAATGGCCTGTAAGTGAGGCTGTGCTTTCTGGATGGAGGTAATTCCTGTGCCAGGGCTGGAGGATCCATGCTGGGAGAGGCTCCAAAAGGAATCCTGGACTCTGATAAGTATGTGGGGAAATTGAATTATTCAAAATCAAGACTTCTAGAATAACTAACCCCAGGGGAAACTCTGTATCATGTAATGTACAGCAAAAATTAAAGTTATTCTAGAATTCAAAGAGAGGATTGATTTAGGATATGAGGAAGGATTTTTTTCCCATGAGGGTGGCAGGGGGGAGATTTCCCACCCCTAAAAACATCCCAAACCATGCTGACAAGCTGCCCTAAGAGAAGCCATCCCTGCTCAGGGCTGGACTAAAAATTCTTGGAAGGTCCCTTCCAACTGGACCATTCCATGATTCCATGATTCGGTGGCGTTTGGAAGTTCAGAGCTCATTCCCAGCGCCCCGATCTGCTCATCCCTCCCTTGCCTTAGGCCAAGTGTCAGCATGTGCCTTGGCTGAGCCCTCCTCCCGAGCAAATCCTGCTTCTCCCAAGCAAATCCTGCTTCTCCTGAGCAAATCCCGCTTCTCCTGAGCAAATCCTTCTTCTCCTGAGCAAATCCCGCTCCTCCCGAGCAAATCCCGCTTCTCCCAAGCAAATCCCGCTTCTCCTGAGCAAATCCCGCTTCTCCTGAGCCAATCCTGCTTCTCCTGAGCAAATCCCTCTTCTCTAGAGCAAATCCCGCTTCTCCTGAGCAAATCCCACTTCTCCTGAGCAAATCCCGCTTCTCCCGAGCAAATCCTGCTTCTCCTGAGCAAATCCTGCTTCTCCTGAGCAAATCCTGCTTCTCCTGAGCAAATCCCGCTTCTCCTGAGCCAATCCTGCTTCTCCTGAACAAATCCTGCTTCTCCTGATCAAATCCCACTTCTCCTGAGCAAATCCTGCTTCTCCCGAGCAAATCCCGCTTCTCCTGAGCAAATCCTGCTTCTCCTGAGCCAATCCTGCTTCTCCTGAACAAATCCTGCTTCTCCTGATCAAATCCCACTTCTCCTGAGCAAATCCTGCTTCTCCTGAGCAAATCCTGCTTCTCCCAAGCAAATCCCGCTCCTCCCGAGCAAATCCCACTTCTCCTGAGCAAATCCTGCTTTTCCCAAGCAAATCCTGCTTCTCCCGAGCAAATCCCTCTTCTCCTGAGCAAATCCTGCTTCTCCCGAGCAAATCCTGCTTCTCCTGAGCAAATCCCGCTTCTCCTGAGCAAATCCCCCTTCTCCTGAGCAAATCCCACTTCTCCCGAGCAAATCCTGCTTCTCCCGAGCAAATCCTGCTTCTCCCGAGCTCAGGGCTGTGCTGCACCTCCGAGCAGGAATTCTGCACTTCCAGGGCTGGTCCTGCCAGGAAATCCTGGGGAACTGATGTTAAATGGGAAAATCACCATGGAAAAGGCTCCGTGCTGCCCTTCCCTGCTCTGGCTTCTCTGCACCCAGGGAAGAACCCAGCAGATTCCCAAATATTCTTTAGTCACACAGAGGAAATGACAAAATGAGTGCAACACTGATGTTTAACATTTGAAACTGGGTGCAAAGGGAATCCGTGTGATCCTGTGATTCAGCCCAGGATGGTTTGGGTGGGAAGGGAATGGGAATCCCATCCAGTGCCACCCCAGCCATGGCAGGGACACCTCCCACTGTCCCAGGTGCTCCAGCCCCAGTGTCCAGCCTGGCCTTGGGCACTGCCAGGGATCCAGGGGCAGCCCCAGCTGCTCTGGGAATCCCATCCCAGCCAGGAATTCCCAATTCCCAATCTCCCACCCATCCCTGCCCTCTGGCACTGGGAGCCATTCCCTGGCTCCTGTCCCTCCATCCTTGTCCCCAGTCCCTCTCCAGCTCTCCTGGAGCCCCTTCAGGCACTGGAAGGTCACAATTTGGTCACCTTGGAGCCTTCTCTTCTCTTCTTTCCAGGCTGAACAACAAATTTTCCTAGCTCCACATTCTTGAACACAGAGAACTTTTCCAGTTTGCTAATTGGAAGCTCTTTTATCCAGTTACACAGAAATCCAGGATGGATCCAGGGTGGATCCTGCAGCTCAGGAATTGGACACCCTCAGCTGCATTCCAAGGCAGACCCAACACTTTTCCTTACTCACATTTTCACTTTGGATTCCAAGGGCTGGAGGTTGAGAGGATATTCCTGGATATTATTTTCTTCATCCATGCTGAGCTGATGGCTGAGAGAAAAAAAAAGAAATTAGTTTAACATGTTCCAGCCTCACATTCCTGCAACCCCATGAATGAATTCCCTAATTTGGACAAGAACAAACAAGAGCTGCTGCTCAGGAGGTGTTGCTGTCTTTGGAGGAAGTTATCTGGACCTCTGTGTCCAGCTCCCAACAAAAAATGGGAATTTGGATCCAGTTTCCCAGTGGGAACCTGCCTGAATCCCTGTTTAAAATCTCCCAGCTGCCACAGCTCCAGGGACAGGCACAGCCAGCAAAAGAGCTGCTGTAAATAATAATAATTTAAAAAAAGAACAAAAAAAAAAAAGCAAAACCAACCAAACAAACAAACCCCTGGTAGATCTAACAGATATTCCTGCTAAATTAACTTCCTTCCCCACGGCCATGCTGGAAGAGCTGGAGAGGGAAATGGAAAGGAACAATGGGAATGCTGGCAGCAAATGAGTTACAGCAGCAGAAGCCACATGGGGAGGTGAGGAATAAACTCGTTGTAATAAATGATGGCCAAGGAGTTGCTGCTGGGAACTGATGGCTTGAAGAAAGCAAAGTGAAAATGCTGGAATATCCAAATCCAGCACCTGGGAACACTGCCCTGGATGGAGCAGCAGCATGGATTGAATGCAGCTCTTGGCAGGGAAATTTGGGAGGTCAGACCCCGACCTGTGGAGTTATTTTGAGACTTAACTGGGCACTCACTGATATCATTGTCAGCAATTGTCCTCTTGTAACTAAAACCAGGGATTGTTAATGGGGGAAAGGCAAAATTTGGGATAATGTCTGTGAGAAAGAGGATCCCCCAGCAAAGCTTTCACACCTTGGAAAATCCATTTCCCTTTCTCATGGGTAAGATATTTTGGAAAAGGCACATTTACCTTTGGAATGAGTCTTTGCCATCATTGACCTGTTCCAGGGTGTGCTGGAGCCTCCTGAGTTCTTCCTGCAAGGAGAGAGAGAGAAAAAAGAATTATTTTAATGAGAAGCCCTTGGAGATTCCCTCTCAGTCTCAAGACAAACAAGGTTTTGAGTCAGCCCCGAAACAAAAACAATCCCTCAAGTGCCTCCTACAAGATTTTAAACTCAAAAATCCACAACAATGACAAAGAAACCAATATCTTATTGATAATCCAGCACAAGTTTGAAAGGAAATATCAGAGTCACAAAAATAATACAGAGAGTAAAAGAGGGAAGTTTTCTTTCCCATATTGGATGTCTTTGATTCCAGAGATGCTCCTGGGGATCTTTGTTCTGCAATCAAAACCTATTCAGGCTCTTAATGAGGAGATTTCCAGCCTGCACCAGTTCCTGTTCCAGCAGTTTAATGTGGCAGATGTGAAGCTGGGAATCCCCACATCCATGGTAATTCCCAGGAAAAATCCATCGCTGGCATTCTGCGCAGAGGTTTGGCTTAAAAAATGGAATTCTCTCTTCTGAGGCACTGCTCAGTTCAGAGATAACCACACAACCTTTCCTTCTCCCACATTTTCCCTCTGGCAGTTTTTGCAGCCTCCTCCAGAGCTGGGTACAGTAATTTAGAATGTGAAAACAATTTGCAGTTGACTTTATCCATAGCTCAGGGTGCCAAGAGCTGCCTGACTTCCATAAATCACTCCTGGTGTTTGACATCATTTTCCATTAACCCCGGGGTGAAGACTGAGCAGAGAACAAAAAAGCAGAAGGCAGAATTGGTTGTGATGTTTTTGACAATTCCGAATGAAACCTCATTGGGCAGCGCCTCTAAAAGCTGGGATGAAAGGCAGCTCTGGAGGGGGCACAGCCGAGTTTGCATAATTGGGAAGAGGAGGAGACAGGAAATCGATCCTAATTTCAGTCGGGCATCATTAACCGGGGGGTATCGACCGGCGCTCCTCGCTGCGGGATTGATGGAGCTGCCCGTGGTGCTGAGCCCGGGGAAAGGGGCCGGGATGCTGCAGGGACACGGCGGGGACAGGGACAGCCAGGATGGTGCCACCCCCAGCCCCACAGCCTGCCCAGAGTGACCCAGCTCCAGGGAATTCCACTGGAAGGGATCCACGCTCTGTTGGAGCCCAGGATGAGTTATGGGGCCTCTCTGAGCCCGGATAAAACAAAAATATTGTGAAACTTCTGGGCTTTTCTTTTCCCTCCTTCAGCTGGATGCAGACCTGGACAGGGATTGGGAAACTCCAGGCACGGAGACACTGAGGGAAAAAAATCCAGGAAAGCTTGAGGAGCACACTCAGAGCAACCTGAAGTGTCTTTTCCTTGTCCTTAACGTGCCTGTTCCATTTATCCATTAATTATTTTTCAGCCTGAGCATACCCAGCATCCTGGGGTTTGTTAATTTTATAATTTTAAATTTTTTTTATTGCTTTAATTGCACGACACACTTGAGTCTGGATTACTTTGGAGAGGAATAGGAGGAGGTTGGAAAGCAGGCAGAGTGAATTCCAGCACGGCAGGGAGGGGAAGGCAGGGGAAATCTCACATGACATATCCATTTCTGGATTCCCAGGGGAGGGGTTTTCCCCAGAAAAATCAGGGAGCTCTTTTTATAGCTCCTGAGCCTGTTAATTCTAGTGACAACAACAGAGGAGTGTTTGAAAACTGAAAGGAAATCTATTAATCCAATTTTCAGCTTTTTCAGTGTGGGGGAATGTCTGTAATCCTCACAAAAGAGGCATGAACTCATTTGGGAATCAAAAAGTTCCTGTAAGAAGTAACAAACCCATCTATGAAAAAATATTATTTCCACAGTGTTTTCTTCCTGGGGTTTTAGGAGGAAACCTGAGGAGTCTGGGGGATGGAGGAGGCTCAGGGGGCCCTTGTGGCTCTGCACAACTCCCAGACAGGAGGGGACAGCCGGGTTGGGATTGGGATCTGCCACCAGAGAACAGGGGCAGGAGGAGAGGGAACGGCCCCAGGCTGGGCCAGGGCAGCTCAGGGTGGACATCAGCAGGAATTTCCCCATGGAAAGGTGCTCAGGCCTTGGAACTGCCCAGGGAGCTTTGGAGTGCCCATCCCTGGAGGTGTCCCAGGAATTCCTGGCTGTGGCACTCAGTGCCCAGGTGGGGATCGGGCAGTGGTTGGATCCTGGAGGCTTTTCCAGCCTCAGTGATCCCGGGATTCTGGGCATGTGCACAAATCACAGCACTGGAAAAGAGAAAAGCCCTGCCAAGTTTCAGGTGAGTGAGCACAGATGGGAGGAGGAGGAGGCTCTGGAGCTGCTGAGCAGTGACATCTCTGCCCTCAGACATCTCTCTCTCCTCTGATGGCTCCAAAGATGCTTTTAATTCCAGTTTTAATTCCAGCGGTTGCTCGGCAACTGCATTCACGTGTAGCAGCGCTGCTCTTCACCTGGAGCAGGGAAACACGGGGATGGCTCCTCAGGAGCACTGGGATGGCTCCTCAGGAACACCGGGATGGCTCCTCAGGAATATGGGCATGGCTCCTCAGGAACTCTGGGATGGCTCCTCAGGAACACTGGGATGGCTCCTCAGGAACACCGGGATGGCTCCTCAGGAATAGGGGGATGGCTCCTCAGGAACACTGGGATGGCTCCTCAGGAATAGGGGGATGGCTCCTCAGGAACACTGGGATGGCTCCTCAGGAACACTGGGATGGCTCCTCAGGAACAGGGGGATGGCTCCTCAGGAACATGGGGATGGCTCCTCAGGAATATGGGCATGGCTCCTCAGGAACAGGGGGATGGCTCCTCAGGAACACCGGGATGGCTCCTCAGGAACATTGGGATGGCTCCTCAGGAACATTGGGATGGCTCCTCAGGAACACCAGGATGGTTCCTCAGGAACATTGGAATGGCTCCTCAGGAACAGGGGGATGGCTCCTCAGGAACACCAGGATGGCTCCTCAGGAACAGGGGGATGGCTCCTCAGGAACAGGGGGATGGCTCCTCAGGAACACCGGGATGGCTCCTCAGGAACACTGGGATGGCTCCTCAGGAACAGGGGGATGGCTCCTCAGGAACAGGGGGATGGCTCCTCAGGAATATGGGCATGGCTCCTCAGGAACATTGGAATGGCTCCTCAGGAACAGGGGGATGGCTCCTCCCAAACCTGAGCAGGGCCAGGAAACAGCAACAGCAACGAGCTACAAGTGCTTCTCCTCAAGTTGTGCCTCTGGTGCCCAGCAGCAGGAAAAGCCAAGGAAACTCAGCTGCAGGTGGAAGTTGTCTCTCCTCCTCCTCCTCCTTCCCACCAAACCAGTCTGGAATTCCATGGCATGAGGCTGCCCCCAGTGTCCATGGGATGTGGAGATGCTGCTCACGTTGGAGGCTGGTGGGGCATGGAACTCCAAGGAAGCCTTGGAACACTCACTGAAGTTCATCCCAATGCTGGATCTGTTTTTCCAGCCCTGGATCTGTTTTCCCAATCCTGGATTTGTTTTCCCAAACCTGGATCTGCTTTCTCAGTCTTGGATCTGTTTCCCCAGTCCTGGATCTGTTTTTCCAGCCCTGGATCTGTTCTCCCAATCCTGTTTATCACACCCAAACCTGAGCAGGTTTCAAGTGGCAGCTGAAGCAGAAAGGTTTGAACTGGGATCTTAAACCCCATCTCATTCCCTCACCCTCCACACTTCCACAGACTGGGATGCTCCTGCTGGCCTGACTCAGGGATTGGGGTGCACAGGGCCCTTAAAATCAACCCAGAGCTAAAACAACAAACACTTTTCCCTTGGGGGTCCCACTCCACAGCCAAAGCAGAACCAGGACATCATTCCCAGGGTGTCCCAGCTCCTCAGTGATCCCATTCCCATTCCCTCGTGTGCTGTGGGAAGTGCTGGGCATTGAGCAGGGTCTGGGTGTTTGACTGACAGAGTCCCCCAGCATCCAGCAGGGCCCTGGGATAAAGGGCATCCCAGGAAAACCTGAAATGCAAACAAAAAACACAGCACGGGAAGCCCTGAGATGGAAACTGGCCACACTCAATCTGGGAAAGCAAAGAGCTCCTCTGGGTATGAATAATTCACAAACAGCCTCAGACAAATGATCTCAGGTCTAGAAGGAAATGGGAAAACCTCTGGAGGCTGCAGCTCTTTTTATTCCTGCCTGGTTCCTGCTGAAAGCTGTTTTCTCTGGGGTTATTTTTTAGTCTTTAAAAAAAAAAAAAAATATATATATATATATATATGGATATCTAAACAGTTAGGCTGGATGTTCAGAGAACACAGCAGACCCCAGAGAAATCATTTCATTTTATTTTCATCTCTGGCTGGTAAATTATTCATTAACAGGGATCACGCAATGGGGAAAAAATTAAAAATTGGCAAATTAGTTTTCATTTGTTGACGTTAATTATTTAGTGTTCTTCCCTTTTATTAGAGGAAACACAGAGGGGGATTAGTCTTGTTCTGGCACTCCAAGTTTGCTCCCCAGACAACTCCCAAACCAGCATTGCTGTGGCTACTTCTGTGGAAAATCCATGGGAATGTGACTCCAGGGCCGAGATGTTGGGGCAGAGCTGGATTTTGGAATTCCAGAGAAGCTTCTGGATATTTTTCCCCAGCACTTCGTAAAAAAATAGTCAGGTGGGGCTTTATTTCCAGATATATGTATAACCCAGCCATGGCATTAATGGGGATCTCATTAATTAATCTCCCTGAGCTCAGCCACAAACACCCAACATTCCCATCAACCTCACTGCAACAAAGAAATATCCTGATATTTAATGGGCAGTGGAAATGGAATTGTCTCAGGAGCAGTTTGGTTTGGATTTTGCAGCCTCACTGCCCTGAAGAGCCAGAGGCAGGAGAAGTTAATCACAAATTCTGGACCCAGTCTAAAACTGAGCTGAGCTTCCCAAATCTCTCCCTAATCCTGCTCCTCAGCTCACAGGAGCTGCCAGCAGAACTCATTCAGCACCTCATCCAATTTATCTTCTGTCAAATGTCAGTGGCTGCTCCGTCCTGAGGAGCTGGAAAAGCTTTGATTCCTCCCAGCTTTTCTACCCAGGCAACCACACAACTCCCAGGCTCAACTCTGATTTTTCTGAAATACTCTCCAAATGAAACCTGCCACTCATTTATATAAAAATATATAAAATAATAATAAAATAACAATTAAAACCCCACCTGGCTTTGTGGGAGGCCCCATTATGACCAAACTATACCTATTTCAAGCTTTTTAACAAGTTCCTGAGAGATAAAACTGCTCCTGGTGCCTGAGAGCAAATAATCCCAGCTGAGCCTGTCCAGGGAAGTTAATTCTTCAATCACAGAGCCCAAATCCCAGTTTTCTGCAGCAGCTGGTCCTGCTCCACTGAATTTCTGTGCTAGGAAATGTGAAGGTGACCCCAGGACCTGCAGCATCCTCAGGTCATTCAGGTGGGGTCAGCTTATAATGAACTGAATTAACCAAATTTGCCCTGATTGGGTGAATTCTGTGCTCCCTGGCTGAGGTTTTTGGTGCATTTTTACAGAGGGAAGGGGCCTTTTGCCAGCTCCAGTTTCCTGCAAACACATATCCCTGGGAGGATTTCAGAGACAGATCCTCCAGGACAGGAAATTAAAGGTCTCAGCTCCCAGACATCACAAGATCAGATCAGAAACCAAATCAAATCCCAGTGTTCACAAACAAAACCTGGGATAATGAAAGGAGGCCTGGCCACAGGGAGGGGGTGGAATTACATCAGCTTTGTTGCCCTTCCAGGACCTTTCTCCAAACTAAACCAAAATGCTGCATAATTGTTCAGAGTAAAAGAACCCCCAAAAGTGACAAACCCCCCTTCCCTCACTGCTCTCCCTGCAGCCTCTGCCAGGAAGGAGCCTCTGCTTTGGGTTTCCAAGGCCAGAACTGAATTCAGATGTCAGACAGAGTAATGGCAAAACCCTTCCTTTGAAATGTCTCCCTCCTGCCTCCATCCAAGGGACAGAAAGGACAGAAACTCAACCCACCAGAGCTTTGAACTCTCTGCCACCCCAAAGCAAGGCAGAGCCCTTGGGCTCCCCCATGGCAGCGCTCCCTGATTAAATCTCTTCTTTTCCAGCTGCTTTCAGAACACCTTTAATTCTCCAAGTTCACAGTGACACCAAAGACCTTTCACAGCCCAGCCTGAGAGTGAAACATCCCCATTTTGCCAGGTTTAATGCTACAGGAATGTCAGGAACAGCACAGAAACAACACACAACCCCTGCCAAGCTGCACTGGGGTCACAGGAGTGAACTTCATCCACTGAGAAGCAGCAGAAAAGGTCAAACAGGCACAAGGAGTTCCTCCCTGCGGGTCCTGTGGGTGTGCAGGGGTGAGAGGAAGGAAATGTTCTGGAAATGTTATGGTGGAGCTGCTGCTTTAATGCTGTGCTTGGACCTCTGGCAGCTGCAGCATTCAGGGGAGGGATCTGTCACAATCTGGCCCAAAACAAATCCAAACCTTGGTGCTGGGGGTTCTCCTGCTGCCTTTGTCAGGGCTTGCTGGAGCTGGTAAAGGTCAGATCAGGCTCCCACAGGAGAGGATTTGCAGGAGATCAGCTCTGGCTGGGGCTGCAAAGGGCAGCTGGGTGATGCTTGGTGATCTGTGGGAGCCAGGCAGAGCTCAGTGCTGGAAATGCTGCAGAGATGCTTTGGCTGCTGGGGTGTGCGGGGCATTCCTGGCACGGGAAGGAATTCCATCCCTGCCATCCCTGTGCAGGGCTCTCTGCTGTGACACGGAGCTGGCATGGGGCACTTTGAGGCACAGGGCACACCATGCCATGCAAAGCATTAAAGCCACCATAAAACATGAGCTCTACATTTAGGGATTGAGCCCAGGAATGTCATCTGGGTCCCTGCCTCAGTGACCACTTCCTTGTTGGAAAATCCATTTTTATGGCCAGAAGAAACCAACAAAAAACACCAAAGCACCAGGACTGCAGAGCTGTGCCATCCCAGACTGAGGAACTCCTGAGAGAAAACTCTCCTGCTGAAGAATCCCAGCATGGTTTGGGTTGGAAGGGACCTTAAAGCCCATCCAATTCCACCCAGGACACCTCCCACTGTCCAGGCTGCTCCCAGCCCTGCCCAGCCTGGCCTTGGGCACTGCCAGGGATGCAGGGGCAGCCACAGCTGCTCTGGGTATCCATCCTCAGAGGGAGGAATTCCTTGCCAACATCCCATCTACCAGAGCAGCTCCATGGAAAGAGCAAAAAGCACTCCCAGCATAGTTATGAGGATGGTGAGCAAGAATAAACCAGCACTGAAGTGTTTCTTCCTTCATCACACAAATAATTAGGAATACACAGGGTTGTGTGATGCTTTTTAAATAGGATCTCGTGCTGCTTGTGGGAATACAATTCCACAGCAATAGTTTATCCTGGGAAGTCAGCTCAGTGGGGTTACAGCGTGCCAAGCTGAAATGGGAGCCATTTGTTTTCTGTCTGCATTGCAGCAGGAGCTGGCAGGGTTTTTATGGAGCATCCCTGACAGCCTCCAACTGTTATTTTTCCAAATTAACGCCGTGCCTATGGAGTTAACGGCAGTGCAGGCAGCAAGGGGTCTCTCCACAGCCTGGCCTCGTGCTCAGGATCCTTTGCAGGAGCAGAGAAGAAAATCTGACAAAGCTTTCTGTAATTACTGCTCTGCCTCACGGGGTGTCACCACAGGCACCCCGCGCCGCTCTGTGACAAAGGACACGGTGCCACTGCTGCTCCCCCAAACTGAGGCACAAAAAGTGGGCATGTGGAGAGCCCAGAGGTTCTACATCTGTGAGGGTGTGGAGAACCCACCTCTGCCCTTCCAGGGAGTTCCACAAGTCCTTGACCCCACCAACACTGATTTCTGGAGAGGCCTCTGCAGAGTTTTACATCCTGAGGACATCCTGGGGGAAGAAGGAAAGGCAATTCCTGCTCGTGAAGGGGTGGACTGCCCCAGAAATTCACCCCAGGAACCCCAAGGTGCACATTCCTCCTGCCACAGGAGCTCTGGCTTTGGGAGAGAAGGAGCCACACAAGTCTGCCCTGATGGAAAACACAGAATCCTGGAATATCCTCAGCTGGAAGGGACCACAGGATCACCCAGCCCAGCCCCTGACCCTGCACAGACACCCCAAAATCCCAGCCTGGCCATACCTGCAGCAGTGTCCCAACACTCCTGGGGCTCTGGCAGCTTTGGGAATGTTCCCATTCCCTGGGCAGGGCCCAGCACCCTCTCGGGAAGGTTCTTCCCCTGATTTCCAGCACTAGAGAGGCACCAATCCTGCATCCTTTACCTCTCCAATTCCCATTTATTACAGAAATATTCCATGTTGGATGGCCCCAGGACTTATCCTGTGCCCCAGAACTTCCAGGCCACATCTCCTCTCTCAGCCTCACCCTTTTCCTGCCGATCCCTGCCCAGCTCCAGCTCTGGATGTGCTACCCTTCCTTGGGCTTCTCCTTTCCCTCCTAACCTGCCATTTATCCCTCCTGGATAACAAGGAACTCTTCCAGCTCCAAAGCAGCTTTAAACAATTATTGTACCCCTACTATATTAATCTGGCTCCTACAGAAGAGCAGCTTTGCCATGGACTGGAGCAGGGCAATCATTTTTCCAGGAGCTGCTTGTTTTTATTCCAGCAGCTCTCCCTTCCCAATGATCCCGTGTCCCTTGCCTTGCCCCGACAGATTTTTGCATGCAGAACTTTTTCCAGATGGCAGCTTCAGCGCAGACAGCAATTTGCATAATTTAAATCTGCTTCCTGGCATAAATTATAGCACAACACCGCTCAGGCTTTGATTTCCAGCTCCTCACAGCCAGGGCTGGGCAGTGCCCAAGAATTGCAGGTGACTCTGGAAAACCCTGGCTCAGCCATGGCACGAGGAAGAGCTGAAATCAGAAATATTTCCTCATGGAAATGGTGATTCCCAGGGGAATGAGCTCCAACCAGCAGCGTTCCAGTGAGCTCCAGGAGCTCAGTGGCTGCTCTGGAGTGAGGAGGGCAAGGAGAGCTCCTGGTGACAAAATTGGATTTTCCCACAAGGACAAACACAACTTTGGGGGTGTTCCAGGAAGGCTGAGACAAACCCATGGTCAGTGAATCTCTTTTTCCTGAATTTCCAGTCTCCAGAAGCCAGGCTGAGAGCTGGAATCACCTCTTTGGGATTCACAGCACACACACTGATCCCAAATGTGAGGGGTCACTTGGGATGCAACCCCTCCTGCCAAAAATGAATCATTCACCTTCCAGAGGCTCCAGGTTACACCAAACACAAGTTTCTGTCCCAAACCACACCCAGGAACACCTGAGAGATGGAAGCACTCGGAGCAGAAATGTGCTGGCAAACATGGAACACAACCAGTCCCTCTTCAGAGAGCCCCCCAGCAGAAGCCTGAATCCCAAAATAATCCCCTAAAACACACCCATTGCCAGAGCCTGCCCTGCTCCCATCAGTCTGGGGGCTCAGAGGAGCCACTCCCAGCCTTGGCACCGAGGCTGGCCAGGACTGAACATTCCTGTGTGCATTTGGCACCAGGACAGACACAGTGGGCCCAAACCCTGCAGTCTGCAGCCATCTGGGATGCTGCAAACAGCAATAAACCCAAAAGGTGCTGGTTTGATCTGTTAGCCCCCTGAGCAAGCCAATGTCTTCAAACATTTGTGTGTCTGATGTCTCAATGAACGCGTTTTCATTTCTGCACCAAGGGTTTGCAGCCTTCTCTCCCTGTTAGAGGAGCATTAATTCTGCCACTCCCTGAGTTCTGAGTTTGGGCTCCCTGGGCCCATTTCCACTGTCAGAACTCGTGTTTACAAATGTCAAATGCTAAATTCCTTAATTCCTTAATTCCTTAATCCCATTATTTGTGGGGTTGTGACAGGCCCCACAAGGCTGAGGCCACCTCATCCCCAGGCAGGGAGCACCTCCATCCCCTCATGGAGGAACCATGAAATTCCACACAATCAAGGCCCCATTTTCAATTAAAATTTGCCTTGGAATATTCCCAGGCTGCTCCCAGTGCAGTTCCTTTCCCCCAGCCTGGTGTGGATGTGTTTGCTCTGTCCTAATGGTGAATTCCCATCAACTTTCTGCCAGGGAAAAACCCAGAGCTGCTCAGTGGGGACCACATCCTTCAGCCTCAGGCCTCTGCTGCACTTTTAATTACAACACTCAGGATCCTTCTTTCAAATCCTGAACCCGAGGAGAAAGGAGCTTTTCCTTTGCACAGCATCCATGAAATTCCCTGCTCCAGTGACACCCATGTGCTGCTGGTTCCTAAGGGACATTCCCTCTTTTCCCTTTTCCCATGGAAGATGAGTTTGCCCAAAGCCACAATCACTTTAACATCACTTTAACATCAGTTGTGCTTTGTACCCACACTGAATTGTAAGGATCATTTTCCATCAGCAACTGTGCTTGCAAATGGATAATTCAGGTTTGTTTTGCCTGGGGTACACAGCAGTTTGAACACTGGTTTAATTTTAATTGTACCCAATTTGGGTCTTTATTTCTAGGTGTAGGCAGATCCCCTTTCCAGTTTGACACAAATCAGCTGCTGAAATGCTGGCCTAAAACAATCCTGAGAGGGGTTTACACAAACCCTTTCCCCATTTAGGCTGAGCCCAAACCCCACCAGCATTCCCAGATTCCTTTGGCATCCCTCCCTTTGCAAGAGGACATTTTCTATCAGTATTGCAATCAATGACCACCAGCCACGTCACTGGGTGGAAAATTCCCTTCAGCACTGCTGGCCTCGTTGGATTCCTCAGGGAGAGGAGGAAAGGATGGGATAAAAGCTTGGGATGTTTTGTGGAGAGGGAAAACAAGAGAGGAGATGACTCAAATCACCCTGAATTTCAGGCACCTGGAGAAATGGAACGCTCCACACTTCCCATGCAGTTATTAGCACATAAAAACCATTTTAAATACTTGATAATGGAAGGAATTTAAAGGATTAACAGGAAATTAATGGATAAAGGACCCTCTCTGTGTCTTTCTGAAAGCAGCCGCTCCACATTGTTTTAAAAGGCACCAAGTTGAACCTTCTCCAACTGCTTTTTAATAAATGTAAATAATATTCCAAAGCAGGGACGAAATGCCAGCAGTCAAGGGGTGGCTGAGCCATCCATGGCATGTAAATGAATCCCCTGCCTGGATATCAGGATGTGGATGTGCAGCCTTCAGGAATTAAATGAGCCCAACTTGCACAGCTTGTAAAGAGCTTCCCAGGGCTCCCAAAAAAATCCCTTTTATTATTTATGTGGGAAAAGAAGAGCAGCAGCAAGGGGGGAGAGTTGCAGGTGACACCAGGAGTCAGTGAAACCTGACAGAAGATGCTGAATTTTGGTGAAATTGAGGGCAAATAAATTAATCATGAACAAGGGAAATGCAAAAAAACACTGGAGGATGTAATTGGATTTGCACACAAAACTAATGGCAGCATTCCTGCAGCTGGGAGAGCAGATCCAGCTTCCTTCAGCAGGAATCATGGAATTATTGGAGCTGGGAAAGGCCTCAAGGGGATTCCTAAATCCAACAGAACTGCCTGGAAATCGTCATTCCTAAGGGATGGGAGCTCTGCCTTGTTCCCATCAGCTCAGCCTGGATCATCCAGGGGGGTTCCCTGGCCCAGTTCAGTGTCAATGGGTTCTCAAATCCCCACTTTGCCACAGTTTTCCTGTTTCCACCCCCTTCACATCCCTTTAGATGAGAGATTGTGAATCAACCTCCAGCTCAATCTCCAGGTCTCAGAGAAAGAGGAGAGCTGAAATTCCTTTTCCTCATGGATATTTCCCCAGCTCTGTTCTTCCCCAAAACCCCTCTTTAGACCCTTCAAAGGCTCTGACCTCGCTAAATGGGAATGTCCCCACAGCAAGGTCCTGCTCAAAACCTGGGATGGGCAGAGCTGCCCAAACTCCAGCTAAACCTGGGTTAAGATCCTTGTTTCAGGAGACATTTCCATGTTTTCTCTGGGTGATTTTACTCTCTGTAGTTAGTGTGTGCATTTACACCCTGTAGTTACTCATCCAGCCTGTTGGAGAGGAGTGAGTTGGAGCTCAGGCCCCAGCCCCTGTTCTCAGGGGACAGAACAGAAACCTGGGACAAGACCTGCAGGTGTCTCCCCCCTCCTGCCCACCTGAAGCCAGGATGCTGCAATCAGGTTTTCCAGCTGGAGAAAATGTGGAATATTGGCTTTGCTGTGTTCTCCCAGCTGCAATCAGGGCACTGAGAGCCACAGGGCCCCTGAAACAGGAACATTTCCCCTTCAGAGAGCTCATCCCAACCAGTTTGTCATTTATTCTTGTGTTTTCTTTGGCATCCAGGGAAATTGCTGGAAGTACAAACATTCCCTGGCATTTGATCTCTTCCCTGTATTTCAGGTCTGGACAAGTTTTCACACACAAAGCCAGGCTTTAGCCCTGGGGCACACAAAGAGTCTCCCTGGTTTTATTGGGATTCCAGAAATCCCCAAACTGCCACAGCAGGAACCTGCAGGAGCCTCATGACAGAAAATCCAAGTTTTAAGAGATTTAAAGCAGGGAAAGGTCTCCAATTCTGTCTGTGCCTTGGAATACTCAGGGAAAGCAGGGAACAAAAGTATTGGACACAATTCCAGAGGTTAGACAGTGCTGCACTGGGAACATGAAGCAAATCCCAGCACCTACAGCTCAGGGAAATTCTTATGGGTTTATTTTATTTAGAACACTTCTCTAGAGCTTCTCCAGCCCTTTGGGAAGCTGAAAAACTTGAACCAGCAAAGGGAATCCAAATAAATTCAGCTCCAGGTAAGCGAGTTATTCCTAATGCAGCCTTTCTTTCCCTGTGCAATTTAACAAATTAGTTTCCAGCGTCTGACAAGTTGTCTGGGAAAACAGAGAAGCTCAGATTAATTCCAGCTTGGGAGAAATGAGAACTCAATATTTGCTGATTCCCAGCCACCCACTCTGGAGCTCAGAGCTGTGGAGGATCCATCAATCCCAACATGTTCAGCCTCCCGTGAGGAATGGGATGTACAGGATGGGTCCTCGCCTGAGGGTCGGCTCCCTGCCCTTGGAATTCCTGAGGAACCATCCCCAGCTCCCTGCCTTTCCTCCCTGTGTTTCTGCCCGCTTTATTTCCACCCTCTGCTGTTGATATCGCTCCCATCCATCACATCCCAATGGAATGCCCTGGGAACGAGGTTTGGGAAAGCCTCGCGGGCTGCCTGTGCCCAGCTCAGAGGGGATGGAGTTTGGGATGGAAGGAACCACGCTGTGGAAGCTGCTCCTGAGGGAATCTCTGCCCCAGCGTGCTGGGAAGAGCCTGGATGCCCAACCCAGCCAGCCCTGCTACAACTGCTCCGGCAAAACCCCGCGATCAATCCGGGACCGAGGGATTATCCCCGTGCTCTGCCCAGCGCCAGAGCCCGGATTGGTCCCGAGCATTCCCGGGATGATCTCATCGGGATCCAGCCCCGGGCCGGCAGCTTTTCCGTGCTGACAAACACCGAACTCCCGGCTCAGGAGCCCTGCATCGATCCGCCGGCTCTTCCAGCGCCTGCGGCTGAAATCCCTGCGGAATCCCGAGGCTCAGAGCCGCGGGCTGCTCCCCCCGGGAAGCACAGCCACGTTTGGGTTTTTTCCCCAGTAATTGCACAGCCAAAAGAAAAAAGGCTGTGAAATCCAGGGAAATTCTGCCGCAGCACCCGGCCACGGCTCGGCAGAGCCCTGAGAATCCCCGAGAATCCTCGGGCATCTTTTCCAAGCGCTGTTCGGAACTGTTATCACCCGGAGATGATTCCCTCCTTCCCGAGCACAGAGCCCAGCCTTAAATTCCCGTAATAAACTTACAGCACGTCAGGAATCTCATCGTGACCGCTCCGGCCGCCTTCTCCCCAGGCAGAAGTGCTTTCGGATCCCACATTCCCTAAGGAAATGTGCCTGCGCATCCCCGGCGGTGTCACAGCCCTGTCCCGCTGGGCACCCCGCCATCCCCTCCCCGGGTATTCCCGGAGCTGCTCCTCCATCCCGGGGAGCTTCTCCATCCTGGAGCTCCATCCCGGGGGGCTGCTCCATCCCGGAGTGCTCCGTCCTGAAGCTCCATCCCGGGGAGCTTCTCCATCCCGGGGAGCTGCTCCATCCCGGAGCTCCATCCCGGAGCTGCTCCATCCCGGAGCTGCCCTGCTCCATCCCGGATCTGCACTGCTCCATCCCGGAGCTGCTCCATCCCGGAGCTCCATCCCGGAGCTGCCCTGCTCCATCCTGGATCTGCCCTGCTCCATCCCGGAGCTGCTCCATCCCGGAGCTCGGTCCGTTCCTTTCGGAATTCCATCCCTTACCAGCCGCATGGTGAAGTTTCCCAGGAAAAGGAGGCAGGAATGCGGCTCCTCCCGGCGCTGCCTCCCGTGGAACAGCAGGACACAGGGAAGCTGCCAACCTCGGAGTTGAGCACCAGAAAAACCTCAAAGAGAGGGCGGGGAGGGGAAAATGGGAAGAGCCAGAGCGGGAGCGAGCAGCCACAGCCAGCGAGAGGAGAAACTCCTGGCACGGCTCCAGCGCAGGGATGGATCCGCTGTCATCCCCAGCCATGGGAATGGGGGAAACTCGGATTTACCGGAGGCTTCGGAGCCGCTCTGATCCCTGCAAGGAGCGTTTGGCAGGGAATGACCCGCGAGGCTGGGTCCGAACGGGAATGGCGGGGTGGGTGTGTGCAGCACGCAGAAATACAGCAATCCGATAGTCTGCTTTATATAGCCTATTTCCTAGATTTTATTTTATGTATTTTATTGCATATAGTCTATTTTCTATACTCTACATTCCATAATATATAATGTATTAAGTATTATATACAATATATAATATATAATACATTATATATTATATATTATACATTATATATTATATATTATATATTATATATATATTATATATTATATATTATATATTATATATTATATATTATATATTATATATTATATATTATATATTATATATTGTTATATATTAATTTTATATTTCTATTTCATAGATTCTATTTTATCTATTTTATTTTATAGATTCTATATTCTACTTTCTGGTTTCTATTTTATATAAATAAACCCAGCTGCCAGCACCAACTCCAAACAGCTCGTTCCATCAGCTCCTCCATGGGAATTTCATTATACACAATTCCAACCCCAAATCTGCATCCAGTTGGCTTCACTGGGGTTTGTGATGCTCTTCAGGCACAAATTTCTTAAGGGGTTTTCCCCTAACGTTGCCAAAAATCCATTCTCTGGAGGTAATTCCAAGCATTTCAAGCATTTCATGGTAAACTGTCAGTGTCCTGAGCCTAAACTTGTGCAAATATTTCTGCTTTGGCAGCGTTCTTCCAATAAAAGGAAAAGAAATAATAATCCAAACTAGTAATAATTGCTATTTTTTCTTAGGCCAGAAGACTCAGTAAGGCTCAGACAGAGAACTCTTGGTGCTCCTCACACCTCCAAACCCCAGTTTTCCATGGAATTCTTTGGTCTCCTGAGCTCCAGCCCCTCTCCCTCCCTCTCCCTGCCCTTCCCAGGAGCCAGGCTTGTCCCTCCCTGTGCTCCCAGGAGGGATCCCATGGCAGGGATCTGATGGGGGCCTTGGGCCAGCAGCTGGAAAGGGAGAGGAGCTGCTCCTGCCCCTCAGGAGAGCAGGAAGGACACAGAGAGCCCTGGCTGGGAAAGCAGGATCCAGGCAGGTTCCTGGTGTCCAGGCTGCTCCATTCCCTCTGGGCTCTGGAATAATGAGCATTCCCTGCCCAAACAATGGATTCTAAAGCTGCCAAAATCCAGGAGCTCCTGTGTCGCTATAGGACACAAAACAACAGGAGCACATACACACTGCTGCTCTCAAGGTGAAGAAAAAGGAACTTTATTTATTTATTTTCTGACTCCAACATTTACAGATCTCCAAAAGTGACAGTGGATTGGAGGGTGACAGTGCCACCTCTCCAACGACACTGGACAATCCAACAGTCCATCACATCTCTCCTCCTCCATAAAAGAATGCAAAACAGTGAGTTATTTACAGAAAGTGTGTGAGAAAGTTTGCTACAAGAATGTGAACATCAGAAGGCTTGGAAAATCTTAAAAAACCAGGGCGACACTCCTGCATTCCCAGAACTGCCTGGGAACCCTTGAGAACATCCTTAAAGCCAGGGATTGAATCCAGGAAGCCAAAGGGATCATTCCCTCACCCTGCCAAGCAGTGGGACCTGAGAGTGCCATGACCTCGGAGCTGCCCCAATGCCAGCCCCACCCCACAGCTGGGACTGCAGCCGGCTGGGCTGAGCCAGGGCCTTCCAGAGGAGCAATTCCCTTCTGCTGGACTTGACCTTGGATTTGCTGTGTCCTAGGAGCTGGGGGGGTTGGCTCTTGGGGTCTGGTCAGGGGTGGGGTGATCCTGACAAAGCAGGGAGGTGCTGGGTGGTCAATCTGGAGCAGGATGGACCATTTGGAGCAGGATGGTCCCTTTGGAGCAGGATAATCCATCTGGAGCAGAATGGTCCCTCTGGAGCAGGATAATCCATCTGGAACAGGATGGTCCCTCTGGAGCAGGATGGACCATTTGGAGCAGGATAATCCATCTGGAACAGGATGGTCCCTCTGGAGCAGGATGGTCCATCTGGAACAGGATGGTCCCTCTGGAGCAGGATGGTCCCTCTGGAGCAGGATAATCCATCTGGAACAGGATGGTCCCTCTTGAGCAGGATGGTCCCTCTGGAGCAGGATAATCCATCTGGAGCAGGATGGTCCCTCTGGAGCAGGATGGTCCCTTTGGAGCAGAATGGTCCCTCTGGAGCAGGATAATCCATCTGGAACAGGATGGTCCCTCTGGAGCAGGATGGTCCATCTGGAGCAGGATGGTCCCTCTGGAGCAGGGAGGTCCCTCTGGAGCAGGGTGTTCCATCTGGATCAAGGTGTTCCATCTGGATCAGGGTGCCCCAGCCTGCCCAGGATGCTCCTCAGCATTCCCAGCTCCCGGTCCCATCCCAGCCCTGTTCTCCAGGCACACCTGCAGCTCCTCCTGAGCCACACCCAGGCCACATCTGTCCCCTATCAAAGCAAAGAGGGTTTAAGCCAGGCCTTGTGTGTCCTCAGGCCAGGCCTAAGCTCCTCATGCTCCATCAGGAGAACCTGCTGTGGGTGCTGTGCCACGACACCCTCACCAAACCAAGCCCAGGCTTTTGATTAAAACTGGGGTCTGGCACTAAAATCTGAATTTCTGGCTAAATCCACAGAAGAACTGGCCCCTATAAGCAGCAGATTAATCACTTATGGAGACCAGCCCCAGGATTAATCATTTAAGGTGATCAGCCCCAGGATTTGCAGCTCTACACCCCTGGAATGCCAATGGAGCTGAGCTGGCTCCCTCTGCTCGCTCTGCCCTCCCCAGGGAGCTCGTTAGTGTGGGAACATTCACTGGACATTTCCATCAATCCGGGGCTTGATGGGAATTGGGATCCCCTCTGCTTGGGATTCCCACTCCTGGGTGCTCCACAGCCTCCCCCAAATCTCAAGGAACAGATTCCCAGGTATTTAAGAATGGAATTCTTGAACTGCCTCGGTCAAATATTGGACTAAGCTGGAGTTGTCTCATCCCGCCCGCGCTCGGTCGCTTCCAGATGGATTTATCCAAGAGAAAATGGAATCCTGGATGTGGCTCCTTGCAGGGTGTCTGAAGGAACCTCAAATTCCTTGCAAAATGAAGCCTAAAAAGCAGTTTTCCAGTAGCCATGAAGATGGAAAACATCATTCCTGCTTTCAGAGGGGGAAGAAAGGAAAATCCCAGGAAGTGCAGAGCACGGAGCCTCACCTGTGCCTGGAGGTGGGATTTACATGGGATATGGGGAATGAATTCCTGGCTGGGAGGGTGGGCAGGCCCTGGCACACATTCCCAAAGGAGCTGGAGCTGCCTCTGCATCCCTGGCAGTGCCCAGGGCCAGGTTGGACACTGGGCTGGAGCACCTGGGGCAGTGGGAGTTCCTGATGGCAGGGCTGGGATGGGATGGGATGGGATTTAAGGTTCCTTCCAACCCAAACCATTCCATGGGGATGAGGTGGGGATCCCATCTCCAGTTTTTCCAAGGTCCATGCAAACCCCACCTTTCCTGACAGGACAGGATGGGCCTGGGCAGCAGAGAGCCCATCCCAGCTCCCCCAGCACTCACCATTCCCAGGCCTTGGATTCCTGGTCTGGTGAAAATGGAGAATTCCCCATTTCATGCGCCCCAGATAAAAGCACTTGTGCACTGGAATAAAATTATTATCAATTATTATTTTAATAATTTTAAATCACCAATTCACTTTCAAATGATACCATTTCAAGAATTCTAAATCATTAAATTATTTTAAAATAAAATCACATGGAAACACTTGGAAAACACTGGACTTATCCCTGGAAACACCTGGAGGTGGCTTTGGATGCCTCCTGAGAACTCCATTTTGGTGCTGGGAAATTCCCCCTTCAGTCCTACCTGGTTAGTGAATAAAACCCAATGTCCCAAGGAGAACTTTCTCTGCTATAAATTCCCTGGAATTCACAGGAAATGCCTTTGGTTTGCTCCATGTGGGAGCTGGGCCCGAGGGATATGCAGGGGAAGATTTCCAATGCAAAGTAAGGAATAACTGATTTCAGTGGGATCCGCAGCACTTGGGGCCCTTAATGAGGTGCTGGAGAAAATTAATTTCCATGTGTAATATACTGAGAGACTATGAGGAAATCTGGGAATTTAATTAATCACAGCATAAAAAAAAAAAAAAAAAGATTGGATATAATTGTAAGTAAATATTTCTTAATTATTATTCTAATTCCATGGCTAATTTAGAGGCTTTTCCCTGGATACTGTTCCTGGTTCAGGCTGCGAAATATTTATTGGTCCAACCATAAATTCCACATTTTTGGAAACAATGATGGATTTCCAGTGCCTCTGTTCTAAACCCCAAACATTTAAGGCACAAACCCCAATCCTGAGCAGAGCTGTGGGATGCAAAGCTCATCTTTCCTAGGAAAAGCAGCAGGAATGGTGCAGATTCCTGTTAATTCCTCCTTAACTCGGATGCTGTCATTCCCCCCTTTATTATCCCTAATTAATTGCCCTGCCCAGCTCCTCTTGTCTGCTCATCCCCTCCCCAGTTTCATTGTGGATTTTGCTCCATTTAAAGCTTCCCAGTGCTTTTCTTTTCCATTCCAGAGGCTTCCCAAGAGCTCTCGCAGTGAATTATGGATTTTAGCTCCTCCAGTCTCCCCCAGCTGTTTATTCTGAGAGTCCTTGTGCTGTGCAAGACGAGTGGAACTCTTGGAAAATCCATTTTTCTTTCCAGGGGGAGCTGCCCTTGCTCCCTTAAAACCCAACCCTGACTGTCACAGAGCTTAAATCAAACCCAGGCCTTGCATCCATCAGCCCGAGGGAGGGAGGAATGAATGGGAAAGCTCCCAAATCCCATCCTGCTTCCCATGGACACGGCTCAAGTTGGTTCAAATGCCCTTCCCAGCCTTTTCCTCCAGGAGCAGAGGGATTACAGGAGCTGAAACTCCAAGGATTTGCGGGGCAATGTGAGGGATTATCTGCAGGGGAATGTTCATGGTTCGTTCAGAAAATATTTGGGGGATTTTGGTGCTGCTGAGAGAGAAATCCCTGGGAAAATTGAATGCATCCATTGGCTCTAGTGCCTTAGGAAAACCAACCAGGATTCATCTAGAAACATTAATCATCGTGGTGAAATATGAAATCTTTATGTTGGAGAGCAAATAGTGAAAGAATAGAATTATTTTACTCCTGCTCAGCCCTCAGGATGCAGATCCAGTGGGAAATGCTCTTCCATTGTCTGGGAATGGTGTTCCTGCTGTTCCTCAGGGGCCTGCTCCAGTTAATTATGGCATTTAATTAGTCATGAGTGCTGCCTGGGGAATAAGATAAATGGTCTCTGCTGATTTATAGCATTCCAGAGATTGCATCAGTCTAAACAAAGGAAAATTGGGAATTATCACTGATGGATGAGCCTGGGTGGGATCTGGGGGAATTCCTCCAGAAATTCAGGACAGGATTCAGGGATGGAAGCTCCCAAAAATATGGAACAGGGAGGGGGAATTTTCCTGCATTCCTGGGGCACTTCCCATGGCAGATCCTGCACTGGATCCTCGGGGATCCCTTCCAGCCCAGGGTGCTCCACCACTCTGGGACACTCAGCACAATCTGACCCCATTAAAGCCCCAGACCCCAAATTTCTTCTGAAATGCTGATTTTTGCCTTCTCACTCTCCAAAAAATGAAGTTTCTGGGCAGACAGGAGCCGGTTTGGCCCTGGAGCTGCTCCCAGCTCTGCTCCTCCAAATCCACATCCCAAAAAACCCGGCTTAAAATGAACCACTGGCACATTAGGCAGTTAAACCCGGCTTAAAATGAACCATTGGCACATTAGGCAGTTAAACCCGGCTTAAAATGAACCATTGGCACATTAGGCAGTTAAACCCGGCTTAAAATGAACCATTGGCACATTATCCAGGGAATTCCTGATTTTCTACCAGCTCCACTATGCCCAGTGAGGGATCTGCCCTTTCCCAGTGCAAACTCTGCTCCCTGATGGAGTCCTGCTGGGTTTGGTGATTATTTGGTGATTATTTATTTGGTGATTATTTGGTGATTATTTGGTGATTATTTGGTGAATGTTTGGTGACTATTTGGTGATTGTTTGGTGATTATTTGGTGATTATTTATTTGGTGATTGTTTGGTGATTGTTTATTTGGTGGTTATTTGGTGATTGGTGATTGTTTGGTGATTATTTGGTGATTATTTGGTGATTATTTATTTGGTAATTATTTGGTGATTGTTTGGTGATTGTTTTGTGATTGGTGATTATTTATTTGGTGATTGTTTGGTGATTATTTGGTGATTATTTATTTGGTAATTATTTGGTGATTGTTTGATGATTGTTTTGTGATTGGTGATTATTTATTTGGCGATTGTTTGGTGATTGTTTATTTGGTGGTTATTTGGTGATTGGTGATTGTTTGGTGATTGTTTTGTGATTGGTGATTATTTATTTGGTGATTGTTTGGTGTTATTTCCATTCTGAGAACGGTGTTGTCCTTTCCCCAGCAGCCTGGCCTGCCAAGCCTGGATTATTGAGGCCAAATCAGAGATGGAATCGGCACTTGTGGGGTTTGATAAAAGCCACAATGACATCAAAACCCTCCCAAAGCCACCGAGGACAAAAAAATCCTGTGACAGCCAGGGCAGGGAAATGATCTGGCTTTGAAATTCACGGCCCACAGACACCAAAGCAGAGGTAACCTGTGCCTGTACCAAAGATTGCCAGGATTTAAATGGAAGGTTTCTTTCAGAATAAACATTTTATTCTGCTCAGAGAGAGATGGGGATGGGGTTGTGATAAAAGGGGCTGGTGCTGGGCAGACCCCACCAGGGATGGTTCAAAAGCACTGGTAAATAACAAACAAATTCCTGTATCAAAGGACTTTTGGGTGGCTTCTTCAATGTTTTTAAATCTTAATTTAAATGAGGTGCTGCTGTCCTTTGGTGCTGCATTTTTGGTACAAAACAAAAGTTAAATAACAAATTAATTCCTGTATCAAAGCACATTTGGGTGGCTTCTTCAATGTTTTTTAACCTTAATTTAAATGAGCTCCTGCTGTCCTTTGGTGCTGCGTTTTGGTCCACAAGCACTGTTAAATAAAAAATAAATTCCTGTAGCAAAGCACATTTGGGTGGCTCCTTCAGTCCTTGCTCTCCTTTTTGGTGTTGTCCTTTCCTCCATGCCCAGGGGAACCAGAACCAGATCCCACCTGTGCAAACCCCCACAGCTGTGGAAGGTTACAGTTTTTCCTTTTTTTTTTTTCTTTCTCCCAGGGACTTTTGCTCCCTTTTGCTCCTCAGAGATGGAATGAAGGTGCTCAGGGGACACAAGGTGTGTTTGGGATGGGGATTTGTTGGGGTTTTTTGGCTTGGGATGGGGATTTGTTGGGGTTTTATTCTTGCTTGGGATGGGGATGAGGATTTGTTGGGGTTTTTTTGGCTTGGGATGGGGATGAGGATTTGTTGGAGTTTTTATCCAGGGCTGATCTCAGTGCCTGGGGGTTTTCCAGGGAAGTGCAGGGATCTGGGGGCTTGGCTGGGCTCAGGGCTGGGTTTGGGGCCAGGCTGCTGCTGCTGCTGCTGCTGTGGGGACAATTCACAGCCACACCAGAGCCCTGTCCCTCTCTGCTCCTCCTGCTGTGGGTGAGTCTGAGCTCCTGACACTGGGGTCTTTTCAAAATCCCTGACCCCAATCCCTGACCCCAATCCCTGACCCCAATCCCTGACCCCAATCCCTGACCCCTCACCCTGTGCTCAGGGGAATGCAGGACCCCAATCCCTGTGCTCAGTGCTTTAGGGAACACCTGGGACCCCAATCCCTGACCCCAATCCCTGATCCCTCACCCTGTGCTCAGGGGAATGCAGGACCCCAGTCCCTGACCCCTCTCTCCAGAGGGACCCTGACCCTCAGCTTGGTGCTTTAGGGGAAATCCAGGACCCCAATCCCTGACCCCTCTCTCTAGGGGCACCCTGACCCTCAGCTTGGTGCTTTGGGGAACACCCAGAACCCCAATCCCTGATCCCTCACCCTCTGCTCAGGGGAATGCAGGACCCCAATCCCTGATCCCAATCCCTGTGCTCAGTGCTTTAGGGGAAACCCAGGACACCAATCCCTCATTCCTCCCTCCAGAGGGACCCTGACCCTCAGCTTGGTGCTTTAGGGGAATCTTGGGACCCCAATCCCTGATCCCTCACCCTGTCCTCAGTGCTTTAGGGGAAATCCAGAACCCCAATCCCTGATCCCTCACCCTGTCCTCAGTGCTTTAGGGAAATCCAGGACCCCAATCCCTGATCCCTCACCCTGTGCTCAGTGCTTTAGGGGAAATCCAGGACCCCAATCCCTGACCCCTCACCCCGCTGCCACCCCCAGGCCATCTCACAGGACAGCTGAGAGCCCAGGAAAACCCCAAAACCCCCAAAACCCCCAAACCCCTCTCTCCTCCACCTCATCCCTCCTGCAGCTGTTTCCTGCTGCTGCTGCTGCTTTGGGGTTTTTGTTCCATTTTAACCCACACCCCACACCCACCCAGACATCCCACTGTTCCCACAGCTGCACCCAAGGGGGAACGGTCCAAAGGGTGGGAAAAGCTTTTGGGATTGTTTCTGGGGTTGGTTTCCTTGTCTGCATTGTTTTCCTCATTCTATACACCCTAGTAAAGAACTGCTGTCCCTTTTCCCCTGTTTTTGCCTGAATCCCCCAGCATTTCAAAGCTGCAGAGCAGGGGATTTTCCTGGGATTTTCCATTCCAGGACGGTTCCTGCCCTCCTGGCAGATTGCTGTCCTTCCAAGCAGGACAGAGGGATCCACCCCAAGGCTGGGCAGGAGGAGGAACCGAGGGGAGCAAGGAACCCCTGGCTGGCTGCTGGCACTGGGAGTGTTGTATTTAAACAGGGCTGCAGAAATCCCACAGCCCCACCCCTTTTTTTCTCCCACCCCTTTTTTCTCCCCCATTTTTTCCCACCCCCCCCCCCCTTTTTCCTCCCCTTCCTCTTGCTTTTCCTTTTTCCCCCTTTCCTCCCATTTTTGCCCCAAATTTCCCCCTATTTTTACCCCCCTTTTGTCCCCTTTTCCCCCTCCTTTTCCCCATTTTCCCCCCGTTTTTCCCCATTTTCCCCCTTGTTTTCCCCCCTTGTTTTCCCCCCTTGTTTTCCCCCCTTGTTTTTCCCCCCGTTATTTTTCCCCCGTTATTTTTCCCCCGTTATTTTTCCCCCGTTATTTTTTCCCCCGTTATTTCCCCCCCATTATTTCCCCCCCATTATTTCCCCCCATTTTTTCCCCCCATTTTTTCCCCCCATTTTTGTCCCCCCCATTTTTGTCCCCATTATTTTTCCCCCATTATTTTTCCCCCATTATTTTTCCCCTCTTATTTCCCCCCCCATTATTTTCCCACCATTATTTTTCCCCCCATTATTTTCCCACCATTATTTTTCCCCCCATTCTTTTCCCACCATTATTTTTCCCCCCATTCTTTTCCCCTATTATTTTCCCCTTATTTCCCCCCCATTATTTATTTTTCCCTTATTTTCCCCCATTATTTATTTTCCCCCATTATTTATTTTCCCCCCATTATTTATTTCCCCCATTATTTATTTCCCCCATTATTTATTTTTCCCCATTATTTTCCCCTATTATCCCCCCCCCCATTATTTATCTTCCCCCCATTATTTATTTTCCCCTTTTCCCCCTTTTCCCCCTTTTCCCCCTCTAGGGGCCCCTCCTGCTGCCAGCCCGGGCTGGATCCCACACCCACCTGGGGCTGCCGTGTCCCTGGAGCTGGGGCAGGATCCGTTCCCATTTCCCCCCAAAGGGAGCCCAGCTCCTCCCAGGGGCTCCCTGTGCTCCCCTGGCTTGGGAGGGGGCTCCAGGCAGCCCCAGCCCAGCTCCTGCACCTGTGGCAGAACAAAAACTGAGCAGGAACAAAACTGAACAAAAATGAACAAAAATGAACAAAAATGAACCCCAAGGTCAAACTCTGAGCCCTGGAGCAACCGTGAGGGACCCCAGGGACATCAGGTGACCCCAAAATGACCTTGAGTGACCCCAATGACCTCAAATAACCTTCAGTGACCCCAAAATGACCTTGAAATGACCTCAAGTGACCCCGCTCAGGGACTCAAAAAAACCTCAAAACCCAAAAATGACCTTAAATAACCCCAATGACCTAAAGTAACCCCAAAATGACCTTGAATGACCTTGAAATGACCCCAATGACCTCGAGTAACCCCAAAATGACCTTGAAATGACCTTGAAATGACCTAAAGTAACCCCAGTCAGGAACTCAAAAATCTCAAAAATCCAAAATTGACCTCAAATGACCCCAATGACCTTGAGTAACCCCAAAATGACCTTGAATGACCTTGAAATGACCCCAATGACCTGAAGTAACCCCAGAATGACCCCAAAATGACCTTGAAATGACCTAAAGTAACCCCAGTCAGGGAGTGAAAAATTTCAAAATCTAAAAATGACCTCAAATGACCCCAATGACCCAAAGTAACCCCAAAATGACCTTGAATGACCTTCAAATGACCCCAATGACCTGAAGTAACCCCAACATGACCCCAAAATGACCTAAAGTAACCCCAGTCAGGGACCCAAAAATCTCAAAATCTAGAATTGACCTTGAATGACCCCAATGACCCAAAGTAACCCCAAAATGACCTTGAATGACCTTGAAATGACCCCAGTGACCTCGAGTAACCCCAGAATGACCCCAAAATGACCTTAAAATGACCTAAAGTAACCCCAGTCAGGGACTGAAAAATTTCAAAATCTAAAAATGACCTCAAATGACCCCAATGACCCAAAGTAACCCCAAGATGACCTTGAATGACCTTCAAATGACCCCAATGACCTGAAGTAACCCCAAAATGACCTTGAAATGACCCCAATGACCTTGAAATGACCCCAATGCCCTCAAGTAACCCCAGAGTGCCCTCGCTCAGGTCTCAGTGGCCCCGAGCAGCCCCGTGAGCTCCTCAGCCTCAGTTTCCCTGCTCTGAGCCCACGGCGGCTCCTCGGGGCTTTGTGCTCCCTCCCTTGTCCCCCTGTCCCTCTGTCCCCCCTGCCTGGCGCTCTGGGGGTGCCCTGGGTGTCCCCAAGTGTCCCCAAGTGTCCTGGGGCTCCTCTGGGTCCCTGCTGGGCTCCGGGCCCTTGGCAGCTCCAGAGCCCTGGGGACAATCCCAGGGACAATCCCAGGGACAGCAGGGACAGCAGGGACAGTTCCAGGGACAGCAGGGACAGTTCCAGGGACAGCCCCAGGGACAGCTCCAGGTGACAGAGCCCAGCAGGGGCTCAGGGCCTCTCCCCTGTCCCACCCCAGTGGCACAGGGAACATTGTCCAGATTTCAATAATTTGGGATTTATTTGCTCGCTGTTATCAGCAAAATTGGCAATTCTTGATCAGTTCTTGATCATTGAATACAGAGCCATGGATTACTCATGGACTCAAAGAAAGATCAACAACTCCTTATCCTTATTGATAATAAATTAAAAAATTCCACGAATTCTAGTCTAGAATTGGGAGGGAGATAAATTATGGAATTCTAGAATTGTGTGGGTTTATTTATTTTCATTCATATATATATATATTTTTTATATATATATATTTTTATATATATTTTTATATATATTTATTTATTTTTATATATATGTATATGTGTGTGTATAGATATATATGTGTGTGTATACATATATAATTTTTAATATATATTTAGATATTTATATAATATATATAATGTAATACAATATACTATGTATAATAATATTTATATATTAATATATAGGATATAAGACTATATTATGTTGTATATATTATGTTATATGTAAATATATAATAGATCTATCTATTTCTATTATATATTTTTAGATATAAATATATAAATAATTTTAATTTTTTTCCCCTAGAATTGCTATGCAAGAACTCTCAAATTCTTCAGAATATTCCCATGAATTCCCTTGGATTCTCTTCCTGGCTGGTACCTGTGTGTCCTTCTTGTCCCTGGTGGATCAGAGCCTTTATTCTGTCATTCTCTCAGAATATTTTTCATTACTTTAAACCTTTCCCTGGCAGCACCCAGGCTATGAGCTGGAATTTAACAGAAAAATGACAGAACAGTTCTAAACCAGCCCCAAAATCAGCCTGCACACGATCCAGGAGCCTGAAATCCTAAAAGATTTTTTCCCCAGGAGTCACAGAAGCACCACAGCACACAGAGCCTGTGTGTTCCAACAAAGGAAATTTTATTTCAACCACAAAACTTTGGTTTGGTTTCTTTCTCACTGCCATGGGGATGGAACTCCAAACAGAGAAACTCTTGGTGGGCAGCACACGAGCCTGGAAACAAATAATAAATAATAATAATTGTATTAATGTCAGCATTTTAAATTTCATTACATTTATTAAAGTTATACATTTTATAATTATATCAATTATTAATTTTATTAGTGTTTGTAATATGATGAATATTAATAGAACTTGTGGACATTAATGAGGTATCTGCAAACAAAACCAGCACTTGAACCTCAGAGCTCAGCTGCTCCCTGGGTGAACATTTCCCTTCTGCTTTTCCTCCTTCTTTAAAATGTGAAAGGATCAAACCCTGCTGGGACAATTGTACATTAATGTCACTGCTATACTTCAGTCTGAAAAAACGTTTGGTGAAAATCTCCACGTTTTCATCAGTGATATTTTCCAAACTGGGGTTTGAAAGGAGCAGGAGGAGCTGATCAAAGCCTGTGACACAAACTGCTACATGAAAGTAAAAATACAATTAAAAACACAATTCAAAACTTTGTAAAACACAGTTCCAGCCTTGCCATTCTAAGTTAACCTGTTCAGTTCCCATTTAAAAAAAATTATAAGGACAAGAATCAGTTTAAATAAAAATCTGCTCTTGTGAAAAACCAGCTCACCCTACAAAGAAAATTCCACCTGTGTAAAACCCTCACTCCCCAAGAGACAAAAAATGTAAACTCTGTAAAAAGAGAAAAATGTGAGAAACACACATTGGTCATTGCCAGGCAATTAGCTGAGTTTCATTAATTCACTAATTCATTAAAGTCACACAGAGCACCTTCTAATAAAAGGTACTCCATATAAAAATCAACTCTGTAAATAAAAATTCACCTTTTCTACAAAGAAAGCCCCACATGTCTCTGTCTATTACTACACCCAACCAGGCTAATTAACTCATTAATTACTGAGATCATTCAGGAGAGCAGAGACCTGCAGGGTAAACCCAGCCCAGGATCCCATCCCAGACTGGTCTGGACTGGGAGGGACCTTGGGGCTCCTCCAGGGACACTTCCAGCCTGGCCTTGGGCACTGCTGGGACCAGGGGCAGCTCTGGGAATCCCATCCCAGCCGGGAACCCCTTCCCTAAATCCCACAGAACCCCACTCCAGGAATGCCTTCCCCAAATCCCATAGAACCCATGGAACTCCAGGAATGCCTTCCCCAAACCCCACAGAACCCCACTCCAGGAATGCCTTCCCCAAATCCCATAGAACTCCAGGAACCCTTTCCCCAAATCCCATAGAACCCATGGAACTCCAGGAATGCCTTCCCCAAACCCCATAGAACTCCAGGAACCCCTTCCCCAAACCCCATAAAACCCCATTCCAGGAATGCCTTCCCCAAACCCCATAAAACCCCATTCCAGGAATGCCTTCCCCAAACCCCATCCCACTGCTCACGGGTGCTGGGAATGTTCCCCTGGCTCTGCCCCATCCCTTGGGCTGAATTCCCCCTTCCTCCTCCTCCCAGATTGATTTTTGCAGCAGTTCATGAGCAGTAATTAATATCCAGGCAGGAGGAAGGAGAGCAGGGTTCCCACTGCTTGGAGATGTTTATTATTTATTCCTCTTTAAGCCTTGTTAGATTAATCCATTTTAAATTACCCCATGCTGCCAGGCACAATTATTGTAATTTATTGGGATCATCCTGGTGCTTTATTTCCCTCGGATGTGAGCTGGGGGCTGCTCCCCCAGCGCTCCCAGGAAGCTGCAGGAGCAGCATTTCCTTCTCCAGAGGGAACAACCCAGCCCAGCCTTCAGGCCACACTGATTCCTTTTTAATTTCCAGCAGAGAGGAATCATGGAATGGTTTGGGATCCCCTCCCCTGTGCAGGGACACCTTCCTCATCCAGCCTTGGGCACTCCCAGGGGTTGGCAGCCATAGCTGGGATTCTAAGGACAGAATTCCAGCTCCCTGAGCCTCTCCTGCCTCATTTCCCAGGTGGGAATGGCTCCTCCTCAGCCATTCCTCAGGTTTTCCAGGGAAAAAAAAAATCCTCCAGCTCTGCCCTGTGTCAAAGACTTCACCTCATTTCTTTAGGAAAACCCCACATTTTTGTTAAAAGCTGCAGCTGCCATTATTCCATGTAACTGCATGAGGGGCTGGGAGTCCATCAACAGCTACTGTAAATAGCAGCACCTTAAATAACACCACCTTAAATGATATCACTAAATAACAGCCCTTTAAATAACACCACCTTAAATAACAGCACTTTAAATAACAGCCTTTTAAATAACACCACTTTAAATAAAAGCACTTTAAATAACACCACTTCAAAAAATATCACCTTAAATAATACCACCTCAAATGATATCACTTTCAATAATATCCCCTTAAATAAAATCACTCCAAAAAAAATGTCACTCCAAAAAAAAAAAACACCTTAAATAATTTCATCTTAAATATCACTTCAAAAAGTTATCACCACCTTAAATGATATCACTTCCAATAATATCATCTTTAAATACCACTTTCAATAATGCTGCTCTGACCCCAGCACCCCAAATCCTCCCTGCACTGAAGGGTTTCATCAGAACTCCCAGGGGAAATGCAGCCACCAGGAAAAAAAGAGCAATTTTTAAATGGAGGAGGGAAAAGGGGCTCTTTGGATGAAAACAAATGATCCTGGACCAAAGGATGGCCTGGGGACAGGGACACAAGGGGAGCTTCTGCTGCCACAAGCCTGCACTGAGCTGAGTTCAGAGCTCAGCTCCTACCCCAATTATGAACCTCCCTCTGCAAGTCAGGACATGGAATTCAGTCTCCTCTAAGAGCAGCCCAAATCCCAGCCTTTCTCTGTGAGTTTTCAGCTCTGGAGCTTAGGAACAATCCAACAGAATCACCTCAGTGCTGCTCCATCAGATCTCTGTTATGTGAATTTTGTGCTTTTGAATTCCAGGCCGTGCCCTGCCAGCTGTGAGCAAATAACACCAGGATATTCCCTTTGCCTGCCATTTACAGAACTCTCCATATCACCAGGATATTCCCTTTTTCTGCCATTTACAGAACTCTCCATATCACCAGGATATTCTCTTTTTTCTGCCATTTACAGAACTCTCCATACCACCAGGACATTCCCTTTTCTGCCATTTACAGAACTCTCCATTCCCTCTCCTTTCATGAGCAGAGGGTGAAACTCTGGAGTCGCCAGGGGCAGTTTCCCAACAGGGAAAAAACAACCTTTAAATGTTATTTAAGCAGTCCCACAGGGCTCCATGAGCTCCTTCAAGCTCTGGTTGTGCTGCTGAGGTCCCTCCACGACCCCTGGCAATGGAGAAATTTCATTTCCATGGATAACCAGGCCAGCCAGCACAGCCCAGCACCCCAGGCACGTCCCACAACATCTGCAGTTGCTGCAGGAGAAACACCCAAAAACCAGGAGAAACCAGAACCCAGCAGGGCAGAAGCACAGGATGGATCCCTCACACTCCCCAAGCCCTCAGACTGCCCTGCACATCCAAATTTCTCCTTTTCCCTCTGGAATACCTGACCACAGCCCACACCCAATATTTCTGACACCTGGCAGATTAGGGCCTCATGTTTACAGTGAAATAACCAAAACCCAGGAGAAACCAAAATTCCAGCAGTGTAGAACCCAGGGGCAGAGCCCCTCCTGCCCCTCAAGCTCTCAGACTGGCCTTGGAAATCCAAATTTCTGCCTTCAGCTCCTGCTTTTTCTCCCTAGAATGTTTCACCACAACCCACATCCAAGATCTCTGGCACTGGACACCCCGAGGCCTCGCGTTTGCACTGAAATGACCAAAAACCAGAAAGAAACAAAACCCAGGAGTGTAGAACCACAGGATAAATCCCTCACGCTCCCCAAGCCCCCAGACTTCCCTGGAAATCCAAATTTCTGCTTTCAGCTCCTGCTTTTCCCCCTGGGCTGTTTGACCCGGGCAGACCCAGCCCTCCTGGCACTGTGGTTATTTTAAACACACTTTCAATAAACTCCCCAAGTTGATGCAGTTGGAGACCTGCAAATAAACGAGCTCATTAAACACCACTGGCACTTAGCAGCATCTCTGGTGGCCAATCCCAGCTCGGGCAGGGCTGTAATTTATAACTTTGATGCCCATTTAATCTGCTCATAACCATCAATCTCTGATTTTTATTGCCCCGTTCTGCAGCCTGAGCAGAAAAGCTGCTCCAATTAGGCCCCCCCAAAGCGACTCTCACAAATAAATTCTGACTTTAACATCCCACAGCACAACTGCCAGGGATCCATTCCTTATTTCAGAAATAGAGGAGCTGGGGAAGAGCTTTGTGATGGCAAAAGCAGCTCCCAAGGGCTGGGGAGCAGGACACCAGGAGGTTTTGGGGTGTGACATCCCATGAGTGACCCCTCAGAAGGTGGGGGATCCCATAGAGCTGCAGCTGGCCCCAGGTTCAGCCCCCAGCAGGGAAATGGGGTGGCTGGAATGATGCTTGGAGCAGGGGAGGCTGCCAGGAAAATGAACCAGAGGGAGCCCATGAACACCCAGTGGTGCCAGGCTGCCACTGATCCATCCCCAGTCTGAGGAGCTGCTGAAGGAGGAGCTGGAATTGTCATTTTCCCCTGGACACCAGCCTGGCTCAGAGCTGGAATCTGCACCCTCTGGAGCATCAGATCCCTTCTGCAAGGCTCTCCTGGGGAAGAGCATTTCCCACTGAGGGTGAAAATCCAGCTTTGGTCCCAGCCAGGAAAACAGAGGGAGGCACCTGGACAGCTGCCCCTGAGCTCCTGATTCCTGGGAATGCCCCTGAGCTCCTGATTCCTGGGAATGCCCCTGAGCTCCTGATTCATTCCTGCAGCTCCTCCAAGGGAGCTGCTCTGGGCAATCTCTGGTGTGTCCATAAAAAACCTCAGGCAGGGATCACAGCAGCAGCTCTGGAGCTGCTGCATCGAATCCAAGCTGGGTTTTCTACCTCAAAAGCACAGATTGATCCCCTAGAAAAGCCCCACTTTGGGAGTGTGAAACCTTCCTGGCAGTTCTGGGGCAGGGGATTTGCTCCTGAATCCCTTTGGTTCACTGGGAGGCCAACTGCTAACTCTGTTAGGCAATGTTGCAGTGATGGATTCCAAAAGGATGTGCAGGGCAATCAGGCTCTGCTCCTGAGGGCACTAATTGGGTTAAGCTCATCAACAAACCCTTGAGAGCAGCAGCCTGGGAAAGGGAGAGCAGGAAGTGCAGCAAAGGAGAAGGGAAAAAATTATTCCGTGCAAAGGGGAAAATGTGAGTCTGTGGATTGTGCCCTTCATCTGACACCCTTAAAGTGACCAATGGGAATAGAAATGGCACAAAAATGGATGGGTGGGGCGTTATGGAAGTGCCAGAGTCCTGGAATGGTTTGGAGGGACCTCAAAGCCCATCCAGTGCCATGGCAGGGACACCTCCCAGTGCCCCAGGTGCTCCAAGCCCAGCGTCCACCCTGGCCTTGGCACTGCCAGGGATCCAGGGGCAGCCCTGGGGAATCCCATCCCAGCCAGGATTCCTGCCCAGCATCCCTGCCAGCCCTGCCTCTGGCACTGGGGCTGCTCTGAGCCAGCCCAGAACAATTCCAGGGCAGGAGGAGCTCCCTGTGCCCCAAATATCCCAAACAATTCCAGGGCAGGAGGAGCTCCCTGTGCCCCAAATATCCCAAACAATTCCAGGGCAGGAGGAGCTCCCTGTGCCTCCAATATCCCAAACAATTCCACAATTCCAGGGCAGGAGGAGCTCCCTGTGCCTCCAATATCCCAAACAATTCCACAATTCCAGGGCAGGAGGAGCTCCCTGTGCCCCCAATATCCCAAACATTCCAGAACAATTCCAGGGACTGCCCCAGCAGCCACCTCTGCTCTCATTCCCCATTTGGAGCCATTACAAAAGGAAAGGGCTGGATTTGCTTCCCCTGAAGCAAAACAAAGCCCAGAATTCCAAATTCCAGCAGTACCAAAGAGAGATTTTCCCTGGGTTCAGCTCTGAAATAACACTGGCATTACAGCCAATCCATCATCTATCACTGAATCCATGTCAGAATCCACAGGCAGGGAAATCCATCCATGCAAACGAGGAGCTGCTGGATTTCCATGGAGCCTGGAGTGCCACCTCTCCCCTCCAGCTTTCCCTGTGTGTATCCCTCATTCCTGACACCTTCCCTGAGTTCTTTAATCTAAAACCCTGGGAAATTTGCTTTAGGGAGCTCTTCTAAGCAATGCATTTTCTCATAGATTGAGAAGTCAAGGTTTGCTTTGGATTTCATCTTTATGGGGGTCTGGAATGCAGGGTGGGCAACGAGGGACACCCAAAAACCTCCTCTGGCCCAACAAATCCAAGCTGATTTGTTCCTACTACTACACTGTAAAATAAACCCCAAAATCCATATACAAAAACATAAAATAATATTAGAAATCCATGTAATGCTTACCTGCAGACATTCTGGGAATAAAGTTGGGTTTTTAACGAAGTCCTGGAGTCTGGAGTTGAAGGAAATTTCCATAGGATTGAGGGGACACCTGAGATGTCCCTCTGGGTTTGCCCCAGCCCCAGATGAGCATTTCCCCCCAGCTGCCAGGAGGCTGCTCCTTCCCTGACCTTTGTTTGATATATGATCTCAAATATCCATGATTATCATATATTCCATCCCATTGCAGGTGCCAGCTCCACCAGAGCTCAATCCCTGCCATTCCCAGCTGTGCCCACACACACAGAGCTTTGTAAACTCGTTAACAACTCCATTAATTAAGGGCTAACGTTGATTGGGATCATTTGAGGAGCAGCCCCCTGTTCACAGAGCCACAGCTGCAAAATCCAAATCCCAGGAAGAGCAGCTTGGGCTGAGGGAACAGAGCAGGAATTTTTTCCCTTCTGTTCCCTGGAGGCCCCGGCTTTGGCTTGGAGAACAGAGAGGTTCAGCCCCAAATCCCAAAGAAATGAGGAAGTTTCCTTCCAAAGGTCAGGCCCAGCTGGATCAGACAAAACTCATCCACCAGAAGCTCCCCAAGCCCACCCAGGAACATGTGGAGAAGCCACAGAATCCCAGGAGCCCTGAGTTGGAAAAGCCCTCCCAGAGCATGGAGTGCAACCTGTGCCTGATCCCACGTCCAGGAGCTCCTGGGACACCTCCAGGGATGGGTGTCCAACCCTCCCTGCCAGGCCCTGAGCTCCCTTTCCATGGGGAAATTCCTGCTGGGGTCCAACCTGAACTTCCCCTGGTAAAACCCAGCAGAGAACACCAAGACTTCACCCAGCTTGGAGATAAATTCAGTCCAAGAGAAGGGAGGGGTCGAGGTGCTTTTCCCAAAGACTGGACTCTATCCCATGGAACCCCAGACTGGTTTGGGCTGGAAGGATCTTAAATCCACCCAGCCATGGGCAGGGACCCCTAAGCCCTGTCCCTGGACACTGCCAGGGATGGGCACCCGTGCCAGGACCGAGCCGTGCCAGGACCCAGCCGTGCCAATCAGGCACCAAGCAAAGCCCAGCACCGCAGCCCTGTTTTGAGGTTTTGGTCCCAATTTCCCCATTTCCCGACATCCCGAGGCAGCGCGGGGCGGTGCTGACCTCTAGTGAGGGATGCCTGGAAAAATGAGAATTCCCGGGGATAAATCTCCCGTCCCACCCGCCCGGCTCCAGCCCTGCCTCTCTTTCCAAAGGCTCCTCGGGCACTGGCACCGAGCAGATTCGGAGCAACTGGCACAATAAATCCCCGATTTCGAGATATTTTCAATGAATGTGTCCATCACTGCCCCGTGAGGGTCAAAGCCCTTTCCACTGCAGCTCAGGGGGGAATTTGTCCCGCAGGATCCTGAAGGGTGCAGAGAATTCAGCAGTGAAAGTAAAACAGGAACTGCAGGGTTGGAAATGCCGGCCTGGAGGGAACAGCAAAGGAGCTGCTCCTCCCACCAGAACTCAGTGTCAGAGCTCAAGAGAAGCAGAAGAGCAAAATTCAATTTAAATCCCTCCCTCCCAGCAGTGGAGGCAGCTTTGCCTTTGGATCCCCAAAGAGAAACCTCCCCCAAACTCTCCACCCTTCTCAGGGAACAAAATATCCCAAAACAGCCCCCAACGGCAACAACAGAACCCTGGACAAGCAGAAACCACAGGCGCCAGTGTCCAGTGGAAGGTTTTATTTAAAACACCCAGAATTCACAAGTCTGCAGGGAAACCACCCAGCCAAGCCTCAGTGCTGGCCCTGAGGAGGCAGCAAGGACCAGTGAAAACCAGCACAGCTCAGGGGCAGGGAGCTCCCAAGCTGCTGCTCTGCTTCCCCTCAGCGTCCTTCAGAATCCACAACTTTCACCCAAAAGGGACTTCAGGAAAATGAGAGTTTTCCAGGGACATCAAAGAAATCTCCACTGAAAAGTCTCTTTTAAAACCAACTTTAAGACTGTGAGCTCTGCTTAAATTAAAACTATTAAATTAAGACTATCCTAAATCAAATGCAGCATTTTTATCCTAACAGACTCCACTCTCTGCAGCCAAACACACAGCAAAGGCTCCTGAGCTTTTTGTGGCACACAGAATTCCCTGGAGCCATCCCAGGGACATTCCCCATTCCTGGGGCTCCACAAACCTCCTGCTCCTGCCCTGTTCAGCAAGATCTGCTCACTTCAGGGACAATTTATCCAATTACCTCGAGGAGTAATTAAACCAAAGCAAAGTGCACTCTGCAGGAGCTCTGGGAACTCCCTGCTCAGCAAGGAGAAACGAGAGAAATGAAATTCCCACTGGAATGATGGGAAAATGATGAGTTCCAGCATGGAATTCAAGGCCTTTCCCTCTGGAAGCAAAACCCAGCTCTTGCTTTAACTCTTTCTATAGTTTTTAGTCATTAATTCTTAAAAATAAATCAGTTTTCACATTATTCAGGCTTGGAGAGGTTATTGCTGTTCCTGCCCTGGGATGAATTCCATGGTGAACACCTTTTGTCCTTCTGGAATTGGAGATTGCTCTGCAACACTCCCTTGGGAGCTGCTCCCACCTTCTCCTCTCAGAAGAACAGAGCAGAGCAATGAAGGTGTCCATGAGGGGAGGCTGGGAATCCCCACCTCCATCCAGGCCCATCCCAGCCATTTCATGATGGACTTTTCCCCTTTCACAGCCAGAGCTCAAATCCTGGCCCTGGCTCAGCTACTCACGGAGCATTTGGGGCAGGAGGCCGGAGCAGCTGCTCAGAGGTTCCACAATTCCCCATCAGGATCTCGGCACTGCCCAGGGAGGAGGAGTTTGAGGCAATGTTTTAAATCTGGGATCTAGGCTGGCAGCAAAGCACGGAGCATCTGCTGGTGCTGGGCTCTGTGTCCCAGGAAATTCAGAGCATTCCTGCGTTTCCACAGGGCCAGGCTGCTATTTCAGCACACTTCTGTGGGCCAGGGTTGAGAAACAGGAGGAGTAATGAGCTGGGAGCTGCAAAAAAATAAAATTAAGACATTCCTCAGCTTCTGAGGCGGGCCAGCTTTTGATCCCTTTCCTTCATTCCATTTTTAATTATTGGGAGATTTCCTTCTGAGACCAAATCCCAGGAATTTCACTCAGAGGTGGAGTTGCTGGCTGTTAAAACCAGCTAAATTCTTTAAATAAACCCCTGATGATTCTGGTTTTGAAATGTCTGTGACCCCCTGTTAGTGATACCTGAGCTCCAAGCTTGGACAGGTATTTATTCCTTAAACTAAAGGCATCAGCTTTTGGCAGCAATTTTGCCAAATCATCTTCGTTCTGCCTTCTGAGCCTCTCCTGCTCTTCTGCTCTGCAAAAGAAAAGTGGCAAAAAGGTGTTTGCCCTGAGGGAAACCCTGCCAAGCAGGGAATGACTGGAATGTTATTTAATAGTTTAATATTGTTATTTTAGTAGCTAGGAAATGCTCTGGGGTATCAGGAGAATGAGCCTGAGATGTGCAGGGATCAATAATTCAGTGGAAAGAAAGAGAGAGGCTGATTTCTGCAGGTTCCTTTTATTTCATTCCAAGATTTCAGTAGAAAGAGAAACCTTTTGGTTTTTCCCAGATTTACAACGTGCTCAGGGAGTTCTGTAACAACTTTTCTATCTATTAAACAAACTTTCATCCTTAAAATAAACATTACAATACAAAGATAATCCAGAAGGCAATAAAAGACTGCTCAGCAGTCTCAGAGTTCAGAAATCTACAAAAAAAAAAGGTCCCTTTGAGCATCTGTGGCTCTTTTTGCATTGTGTGGAAAGGACACGAGCCCAAAGCTGTAAATACATTTAAAAAGTGGATTTTGCATTTAGACAGTGACAGAAGCAGCAGCAGTGAGCTGTGGGAGCTCTGGGTGAGAACACAAAAATGCTTTTGCTCAGGAAGCTCCACCTGTGAGCACAGGGGGCTGAGCTCAGCTTCACTCCAGGCGTGGGCAGCAGAGCCCAGGCAGGCCCTGAGCCCAGCAGGAAAAGGAATTTTGGCATTGCTAAAACACAGCAGAGGCTGAGGCAGTGCTGGAACCCCAGGGCTGAGAGGATCTTCCAGAGAGCTCCAGAGCAACCTCAGCCACCTGGCAGGGGCTTTGCTACTCAACTTTCCTTTCTGAAAGAAACAGGGGGACAACAATTACTGCAAAGCCTGGCCTGGGGCAGCCCAGACCCCACAGAAACCCTGGAACTGTTCCACAGGGGTGACAAACACTGAGATGGGACATCCCAAACCCCACAGAATCCCTGGAATCCCTGAATTGTTACACAGGGGTGACAAACACTGAGATGGGACATCCCAGATCCCACAGAATCCCTAAAATTCTTACACAAGGGTGACAAACACTGAGATGGGACATCCCAAACCCCACAGAATATCCCTGGAATCCCTGAATTGTTACACATGGGTGACACACACTGGATTTGGGACATCTCAAATGCCATCAGTGCTGGGATTTAGGCTCCAACCATCACATTTTCTATCACATTTCAGTTGTGAGGCCACTGAAATAAAGGCAGGCAAAGAGGAACAGTGCCAGGAAAGGACACCTGGATCATGCTGCCTCAAATATTGACTCACAGGAGGCAGGATATGAAACCCTGAAACAGACTGAAGGAAATAAATCCACCAGAAGTCAGACTGGAGAAATGATCTGCTTAATCCCTTCAGGACAAACCCTCCCCAGGGCCACTGACATTTGCTGGCTCTGTACTCACTCAGAAGCAGCTGCTTTTTGCAGTTTTGCCCTTTTCTTTGCAGACCAGTTGAGATCACCACCTGTAAGAGCAGCAATGAGCCCTGAGACCTTTAGAGCTGGGGTTTGGTGGCTTTGGGACCAGCACTGCCCCCAGGAGCTCTCAGAGCACTGAGAAAGCAGAAGAATGATTTCACAGAAGTAGAAACTGAGGTAAGGAGAAGCTGCAGAGACTCACCTGTGAGGTGATTGACAAAGTACAGCATGACCACAGCTAGCAGAGACACTGCAAAAGCAAAGGGGCAGCTTTAGTGACAATAAATGAACAGCTTTAACCCACAGCCAAGATCTTCATGGTAGCTCTAACTCAGAGGAGTTTTCTGCTTTTGTAGATCTCCCTGTGCTCACAGCACGTGGTAATTCAGAAAGGATTTTAATTTTACACTTATAATTTACAGTTTAAAAGCATCATTTCTCTACTTTCACTCAAGTTTTTAAACACTGAAACTCTCCATGCTTCAAGGAAACCCCAAGCACTTCACTGGCTGTGAGCTCACCCCAGCACTGCCCCAGCTGACCCCTCTAGAAGAGCAATGGTTTCTGGTTTTCAGCAAAGATGAAGCCAAAGAGCCCCAGGAAGGTCCCTGAGCCACTCCCAGCGTGTTCCACACTCACAGCACACACAGGCACTGAAGAAGACCTCCAGGAACAGGTATCCCCTGGTGTCCAGGATCATGCCAGCTGCTATGGCAATCACTGCCAGGCCCAGGTTCTGGATGGACTGCATGCTGGGACAGAGCAGGAACAGCAGGGATTTCTTTTCTCAGGAACATGGATTTTCATTTCCTCAGGAAAAGCTCCTCAGTGGCACTGAGCCCATGGGAGCTGCACAGAGCCCATTTGCTGGGACATGGGGAAGCCAGGGCTGGGTTTTGCAGAAGCTCCTGTGCCTCCCCCAGCCTCAGGCTCAGTCCCAAACCCCACCCCAGAGCAGGCAGGAACTCCTGCTCCCAGCCTGGAGGAGCTGGAACCAGGACTGGGCTGGATCTGCTCAGATCCAGTGGTTGCAGAGTGCCAGGGATCAGGGCATGGCTTGGGATGAAGGACCCTAAAGTGGGACCACTCCCACTGCCCCAGGTCAGCTTGGCCTGGGGCACTGCCAGGGATCCAGGGAATTCCATCCCAGCCCCTCCTCAGCCTCCCAGGGAGGAATTCCTTCCCAATGTCCCATCTCAGTCTCTCCTCCTTGAATTTAAACCATTCCCCCTTGTCCTGTCCCTCCATCCCTTGTCCAAGGTCCTTCCCCAGCTCTCCTGCAGGCTCCCTTCACTGGAATCTCCAATTCCCAATCTCCCACCCATCCCTGTGTCCCTCCATCCCTTGTCCAAGGTCACTCCCCAGCTCTCCTGCAGGCTCCCTTCACTGGAATCCCCAATTCCCAATCTCCCACCCATCCCTGTGTCCCTCCATGCCTTGTCCCCAGCCCCTCCCCAGGTGACCCCACAGCCTCTCCTCCTCTCCAGGGTGGGGAACCCCAGCCCTGCATGCCCAGGGAGCCATGGAATACTCACAAGCCATAGGCAGTTCCCAGCTGGTGCTCGGGGACAACAAAGGCCACCATGGGCCACAGGGCACAGGCCAGCAGGGAATAGGCCAGGCCCAGCAGGCACTGGGGACACAGGGACACGGGGACAGGTCACAGCAGGGCCACCTCTGAGCTGCAGCCACAACAAACCCACACATTCCCCTCCCTTCCTCCCAAAATGAGCTCAAGAAATGCTCTGTGCAATGCAACTGTAAATAAATATCCACACCTGGAACGTCTTCTTCCCTAAAATTAACTCTGTTAATTTAAATTAAAGGGCCTGAATGAGCACCCAGAGCTGCACCCCACTGGGAAAATGCTTGAAAAGCAAAGTTTTTAATCCCTGCCCCACTGATGAGCACCATAATCCTCAGCTCCAAACAAACAGTTCAGGAAATCTGCACTCAATAATGCAGATTTTTACTGAGGTTCCATCCAGCACATCACAGGCACTTTGAGTAACAGTAATAAAGTTCAGAAATAAACTAAAAGAAAACATTTTAAGAGAAAAGTGTGCACCTGGCACAGGAATTTAGTAATGCAGTGAGGAACCTTTTGCACCTCACAACACACAGAATAATTCAGTGCCAACCCCATTGCTTATTTTATATTTATGAAAAAAATATTTGATATTTTATTTCTATTTAGGTCTAAATCCCAGAAATAAATATTTGATATTTTATTTCTATTTAGGTCTAAATCCCAGAAATAAATATTTGATATTTTATTTCTATTTAGGGCTAAATCCCAGAAATAAATATTTATGTTATTTAGTTATATAATAAATTTTTAAAATTTTTATAATAATTTATTAATTCATATTATTTAAATAATATATTATAATACATATTATAATATATTATATAATTATATATAATTATATATTATATATAATTATATAATAATATTATAAATATATTTATTTAAGTTATTAATTTATATAATATATTTATTTATATAATAAATATTCTGCTATTTTACATCTATTTAGGTTTAAATCCCAGAAATAAATATTTGATATTTTAATTCTACTTAGGTCTAAATCCCAGAAAGAAATATTTGCTATTTTATATCTGTTTAGGTCTAAATCCCAAACCCAAGTATTTGCTATTTTATTTCTATTTAGGTCTAAATCCCAGAATCAATATTGGGTATTTTATTTCCCTTTAGGACTGAGTTACCATGGCTATCCAGGGGTTCCAGAAGGTGAAGGCCAGCATGATGTGTGAGGCCAGAGTGGTGACCACAGCACACAGCACCCAGATGATGTTCTTGCCAACCTTGTCCACCAGCAGGCCAAACACGGGGGACATGGGGGCTGAGATGATGTACACGATGCTGCAGGACAGGGAAATGCAGGATTTAACACCCCCAGAGTCCCTTGTTAATTCCAAGGCCAGAAGAAACAAAACATCCCCCCAAAAACTCCCAGGAATTTCGAATTCCCAAAGGGTTTGAGGACAGGAAGTGCTCAGCATCCAGCAGTGACAGACTCAGAGCCCAGCCAGGGTTTGCTGTGGGGTTTCACTGCTTTGGGCTTTGGCCTCGTCACAAATTCATCCTCAGACTACCCACACTGAGTTCCTTTAGTGCTGTCATTAAACTGCTTTTATCACTCAGAAAAGAATCACTAAATACTAAAAATGAAACCCTCCAGAGCTTTTTCTTTCCAGTGTGAACATCTGTTTTTAATAAAAAACACATCCACATTTCCCAGTTATTCCTTGGGTTGTGTGAAATTATTTCTTCACTTAAATGCAGCCCAACTCTCTTCCCACCTGCCCAGAGCCCAAAAAATACACCCTAAACCCTGGCAATGTTCCCTATTAAATCAACCACAATGTACCTGTTGATTGCACTGGCTTCTTGAGGGGAAAATCTGAATTTTTCAATAAAGAAAACCCTGAGGGAAGGAAAAAAAATATTTAGGAAAAAGCAGACTTGAAGGACATGAAATCAAAGTTAAGTTAGATAAAGACATGAGGATCTCATTTACAAAAAAAAATTAAATAGACCTTTGACATAAATAGCCCCGATTCTCATCTATAATTAATTTAGGAGCTTGCTATCAGACTCCACAGATTTTAATTTAAGGATCATTCAAATTACACTTTGGGGAACACATAAAAAGTCCATAACCAACATTTAACCCAAATAATGAGGTACTGGGCTGTAAATATGGAAGGAATCCTAGAGGATCCCAAAGTCCACCCCATGCTTTAAACCTGCATCCAGTTTTAATCAGGAAATCAAACATTCCTCATGCCCCTGAGTTCATAATTCCCAAAGAATGTGAAGTTTTTCAGCATTTGGGTTACAAGCTTGGTGAAATTCCAAGGGAATGGCTGGAAAAGTGAGTGGCACTTACTTCCCCAGGCCAATGAAAGGGAAAACTGCAGCGTAGTAACAGACACAGATGACAAAGATGAGCCACAAGGACAGGGAGAAATCCTTCACATCTGTCAGCTTGATCACCTCTCCTGCAATGGGGGCAGACACAGCATGGCAGCAGGCAGGATGAACAAAGCTGGGACTCATCCAGTGATCCCAAAGCCCTCCCACACCACAGCCCTGGCTGCAGATTAAAGGTCCCTTTCATCCAAACCACTCTGGGATTCTACTGGATCTCAAGTTTAGTTTATTTTTAATTAGCCTGAGCTGTCCCACGTGGAAAACTCAACCCAACAGACACTGGCAGGGAGGAGCTCCATGGTTCTGCACCCCTGCTAAAGGAAATCAGCTCCAAGGAAAAACAGAACCAGTGGCACAAACTGCTGCAAACTTTTGTTTTTATAAATAAAGCAGGTGGCAGAGCATCTGCCTGCTGAGCTGGTGTTTAAAACTAAAACTCCATGTAAAAATGAGTTAAATTAGGATTAGAAGTGTGCCAGAGTTGAGCAGCAGGCACTGAATGAGCTGGAATGCAAAGCTGGTGCAGGGTGGCTGCAGGGTCAGCCCCAGCACTCACCTGTTTTCCCCTGCTCTTTACACAGCAGCTTCTCTGCCCTCCTGTCCAGGTAAGCCAGGATTAGAGCACAGCTCAGTGAGAACAGACAGGTGACCCCACCTGGGGAAGGCAACACCCCATGGTCAGTGTAAAAACCTCAAGCAGTGATTTGGGGTTTTCCAGCCCAATTACACCAGGTTTTGTTGGACATGTCAGGTACACCAAGCTTAGCACCAGCTCCAAGGCTCAAGAGCTGCACAGCTCAGAGGTTCAGGTGTAAAACTGAACCCTGACATGTGGCACACACCTGCCTTGGAGCACAGACATGGACATGGATTTATTTGATTTCAGTCATCACCACCACTCCCCCTCAGCTCCTCATCTGCCTCTGGCAGGAACAGAAACAAACCTGGCCCCGTTCCCAACACCAAATCTCCACACCCATGGCTCTGGAGCCCCAAAATTGTTCAAATTCCCCTTTTACAATCAGATAACCACAGGCAAGCTTTGACACTCCTCAGAAAATTTTTCAAGCCTGTCCTTTGCTCAGAGGATGTGAAATATTTCATCTCCACAAGACACAAACTTGAATTTGGCAACTCCAAAAATGCCACAGCATTTCAGAAGCTGCAGTAACCTGAGAGAAAATGAGAATATGATACAAAAGGTGCTGGAATTGCTCATTCTAAGCTCAGAGTTGTGCTGCTTTTAAGGGGTGAATAAATGCTTTTAAGTGATTAATGAATGCTTTACAGAGATTAATAAATCAGTGACACCAACCCAGAACATCACTGACCTATGAGCAGAGCCAGGCCGAGGGTGCTGGGACCAGCAGAGCCCAGGAGATCCTGCACTCTGGAGTAGATCCATCCCATAATATTCATGTTCACCGTGCTCCCCTAGGCACAAGAGAGCCATGTGAAGAACCCAGCACCTCCCAGCTCCAGGGGTTCACCAGGAGTGTTTATTAAAATGCCACCCAGGGGACAGCAGGGAAAAGGATCCAAGGGGTTCCCAGCTGGGCTGGTAACAAATCAATCCTTGCACCCAGGATACAACAGCACAAATTGAAATTTGTACAAGGCTGGAGGAGTTCCCACTGATGAGAAGGGCACAAACCCACATGCACGAGCTCACAAACTGAGCTGGATTTAACAGATTTGATGAAACAGGATTCCCAGCTGACAGGACCAGGAAAAAGCCCCTTTTCCCTCCCTTTGCCCCCAGAGAAGGATCCATGGCTGCCACCACTGGTGAAGATCCCCCAGCCCCAGCAGGAAACACCTGCAGTGGTTGAGCCCCCCAAAAGGAGCCCCAAAAGAAGGAGCACAGCCCTTGTGTCCATGCCCAGCTGTGCTTGGTGCCCACTCACAATCCTGGCCATGCTGAGCTGCAATCCAAACACCAGGTTGAGCTCCTTGCCCTTGAACCAGCTGACTGCATAGGTGTTCTGGGCCACGGCCAGGGACTCGCCCCCAATCCTGCAAAACCAAACACAGCACTGCAGAAAGGGCCTGGCCAGGGCAGAACTCCAGAGAAACCTGCCTGTGCACAGGTGATTAGTGCCTGTCTATGGACACAGGGCAACAGAAAGCAAAATGGAAATGCAGTGATCGAAGAACAATCCCAGAGGTTTTGATTCAGCAACACCTGCAAAGTCCTGGTTTTGGTTTTCTGACTAAGTTACACAAGGGAAAGAACTGGAGATCCTGCATTCCTCAGCTCCAGAGGGCTCAGAATGCTCCAGTTTTGGCTCCATGTGGCAGCACTTTCCTAGGAGAGCTTTCTAGGCTTGGTTTTTGTTGTTTTCTAGATGGCCTTACCTCAAAGAGCACAAATCTGCCCTTCCAGACTCACCCAAATATGAACCTGCCCACTTCCATCAGCCAGAAGGTATTGAACAGTGCTCCCAGAGCAAAAACCACCTGCACAGCAGCAAAGGAACATGGTAATTGTGCATTTCAGGCATGGAACAGAGCAGAACTGGCTGAAACAGGAACAAAAAGTATTTTCCCTTCCCACATCCATTTCCTGCTCTTTTTGGTTTTTGCTCCCTCTGCTGTTCATCATCTCCAGCCTGGCCCACCTGGGACTGTGTCATCCCCAACCAATTTCACATCAAACACACAAAAATGTGGATCCTTCCCACCATTTCAGCCACATTCCAAGGTTCCCCTTCCCAACAAAGCCCAGGGTTCTCCCATTCCAGTTCTCTAAAGTGAAACACAAACTGCAGGCCCAGCCCATCCTCTCCTTTGCACTCACCTGCCCAGCACACACAAAGATGCTGAATATTACAGTGCCCAACCTGCAAAGAGAATAAAATCACTTCATGCACAACTAGAATCCTTTTATTTTTTCCTTACAAAACTCTATTTTAGACCTGCAGCAGGGAAACGAGGGGAGGTGGATGGGCAGTTAAAAGGTCTGTGTCATAAATTGTGCAGCTCAATGATTCCCATAGAGAACAGGTGGTACAAGGGGCTGTTCTTGAAACAAATTTATTTAAGTTGAAAAGTAAGGGAAGCTCATCTATATTGTTAAAAAATCTTAAATTGAGTGGGAAAAATATTGAAGAGGTTTATTATAACCTTGAAAAGCTTTATATTATAAAGGCTAAACCTCCCCTGCAGTTTTAGCTCAGGGTTCCCTGCACATGAGAGCCACAAAGGCTGCACTCACCGGATCCCAAACACTCTGTCTATCAGGAAGCCTCCAAAGAAGCACAGCACCACGTTGGGCCACGAGTACCAGGCATAGAGTGCCATGAACTGGGCTGTGTTCACCTTCATGTCCTGCACAGCACAGGGGCAGTGGGAAAAACATTCCAGAGTGAGCATTCAGGAGGAGCCAAGCAGAAACAGCAGTTTCTGTAATCCACAGAATTCCTAGATGGGCTGGGTGGAAAGGATTTACTTTGTTCCAAGCCCTTCCACTATCAGGGGGTGCTCCAAATGGCCTTGGGCACTGCCAGGGACCCGGGACAGCCACAGCTGCTCTGGGCAGTGCCAGGGACCCAGGGGCAGCCACAGCTGCTCTGGGCACTGCCAGGGATCCAGGGGCAGCCACAGCTGCTCTGGGCACTGCCAGGGATCCAGGGGCAGCCACAGCTGCTCTGGGCACTGCCAGGGACCCGGGACAGCCACAGCTGCTCTGGGCACTGCCAGGGACCCGGGACAGCCACAGCTGCTCTGGGCACTGCCAGGGACCCGGGACAGCCACAGCTGCTCTGGGCACTGCCAGGGATCCAGGAGCAGCCACAGCTACTCTGGGCACCCCGTGCCAGAGCCTGCCCGTCCTCCCAGGGAACAATTTCTCCCGCAATCCCACATTCCAGCTCCCATCTCCCCTCTGCCCCTGGAAGCCCTTCCCCGCTGCCGTGTTAGCCGATGCCCACACAAAAGCTCACTCTCGGTGTTTTTCAAAGCGCCCTGAGAGCGACTCACCCGCTGAACCTGCGTCTGCAGAGCGGCCGGGTTGTCGTAGCAGAAGTAGCTGCCTGCGGGGAGAAGGAGACGCCTCAGGGCTGTGTCCCGGCCCCCACACCCCAACCCCCCCCCGTCACACGCAGCCCCCCGGCCCGCCCCGCACCGAATCCCAGGAAGCACATGAGGGCCAGGACGAGCAGGCGGTGCGGGAGGCGGCGGGGATCGCAGGCGGCGGGCAGGGCTCGGGGAGGGCCGGGGGAGCCATGGGAGCCATGGGAGCCATCGCCGCCCTCAGCGCCCAGCAGCGCCCGCTGCTCCTCCGCCATCGCGCCCGCCTCACGTGAGCGCCCGCCACGTGACCCGCCCGCCACGTGACCCCCCGCCCCTCACGTGACCCCCGCCCCACACGTGACCCGTTGCCATGGCAGCGCCGGGCCGAGGCCTGCGAGGGAGGCCCGGGGAAAAGGGAACGTGAAACGTGAAATAAATCTAAAAAATGGAAGTGGAAACTGTGAAAAACGAGGGTCCGTTTTTTACATTTGGTAAACTTTCTAAATTTTGCCTCGTTAAAATTTAAAAAGTTTACTGAAAAGAAAGTAGGAGACGGAAGTAAAGCCAAGAGCACACCTGCTATTCTGCAAACACCCTTTATTTACCATTTCTATTGCATCAGCCTGCTACATAGCCACAGACCCCCATGTCACCGTGATATTTTATGAAAAATCCCTTCACCAGGATTTTTTCTCCTGGGAAGCTTCAGCTTCTCCATGTTTTGCTCCTCTGGAATGTGATTTGGAGAATTGTTTATCCAGCATGTGAATTGTTTTTAATTAATGCCCAATCCCAGCCAGCTGCCCTGGAGCCCCTCCAAACACCAGGAGGCTTCTCCTCTCCAAAGTCATTTTTCTTGAGCTGTTTGCTCCAAAAGGTTCTTGCCATATTAGACAAAACCTTGAAAAAGCCACTTTGTTACTGTAAAAAGCTCCAGTCTGCCATCAAATTTCACCTTCTTGCACCAAAAATGACCTGAATCCCATGTACAGTATATAATACATTGCTCTCTGATTAAAAGATGCTCTTTTTGAACAAAATATACTCTTAGTGAGGCACAACCACTTATGATTGAAGCCAAAGGATTTATTTACCTTTCCAAGGTAGTTATAATTTATTTACCTTTTCAAGGTGTAGAAAGCAAAGGGCTGAGTTTTACCTGAGATGCTGAACAACACATTCACCTCCCAGCCACTCTGTCATGAATTTGATAAGGAACCATGGAAGAAAGTCAAAACAACTTCCCAAAACATGCAGGTCTCATGTTGTGAATGAGCTGCAGACTCCTCTGGGACATAAATCACTTCATTTCACTTGATACATGTCTGTTCAGAGACCTGCCAAAAGAGAAATGTGCTATTAAATGAATCATGTTCAACTGCTCTAAACTTCTTTAGATTCCTTGAAATCTGAGCATCTCAGTTTACCACAGTGGCTGTGAAAAACATGGTCTGAAATTACATGGCTTCCTTGGAAAAGCAGTTGTGCAACAAATTGGAGAGTTTCAGTGACAAACTCGAGGATTTCAGTGACAAATTCAAGTGTTTTTGTAAAAAATGAGAGTGTTTCAGTGACAAATTCAAGGGTTTTTGTAAAAACTCGAGGGTTCCAGTGACAAACTCAAGGATTTCTGTGACAAACTCAAAGACTCCAGTGACAAACTCAAGGATTTCTGTGACAAACGCAAAGGTTTTTGTAAAAACTCGAGGATTTCAGTGACAAATTCAAGGGGTTTTGTAAAAACTCGAGAGTTCCAGTGACAAACTCGAGGATTTCTGTGACGAACTCCAGGGTTCTTGTAAAAACTTGAGTGTTGCAGTGACAAACTCCAAAGTTTCACTGCCACTTAAGGGAGCTCAAAGATAATTGTCCTTGCAGAGCCACCTGGAGTTTCCTGATTCCAGGGGGACAATTTCTATCCACAGGTCAAAGAGGTAACTTTGGGGAGCAAAGCCAAATCGAGTCTGGGGTTGTGTTTATCTTGTTCTGTGTAACATCAGGCTCTTCATCAGAGAGTGAGAAATTACAGCCATGCACCCAGAATATTTAACAGGAGCAAAAGAAAGTTTTCCATTTGCTAATTCCCAGTGTTTGTCTTTCCCCCAGCCACCTCCACCTTCCCCTTGGCTGTCTGTGATGTTCCTGTGAGCTCAGCCCTGACTGCCACCTGCATTGCAATGAGTGTTTACATCCCAAATAAATACAGTGGCCTGCTCTTAAACTCAGGCTTCAGAATGTTGGCTACAGATGCAGTTGCTGCCTCCCCATAAATCAGAGCACTTGAATTGCCAAATGCTGTGGGTAACAGCAGCAAATGGAGGAAATGCTGTGGACAGGACTTTATGGGGGCCATAAAACACTCGTGGCCTCCCCTCCTTGCACAGATCAGGTGCAGGGAGCACTCAGGACAGCAAACACTCCCAGGAAACGAGGAAGAATTTCAGGGTTCAGCTGCTCAGAGTCATTGCTGCCTTTGGGAGAGGCTTCAAAACTGCAGTGAAGCAGGAGCTGTGTTCCACATGATTAAATTGGCTCCACCATCATTGCCCCATTATCCATTTTCTAAAGGAAAACTCTCATGCTTTCCCCCCAGGGTGAGGGATCTGTCATACACAGGCATGCAAACAGTTTTTAGTCCCTCCATGTGCTGAGGAATGGGTTATTTCAAACCTCTGTGTCTCACTCAAACATTCCTGGGTGTTTGTGCACCATCCCAGGTCTGACTTGTTCAAAGTGCTGGGAAGAGGCTGAGGGAGCTTTTCTGCCCCACAAATCTCTCTGAGAGCAAAGATCCTGGCCTGAGGAAGCTCCTGTGGCTGGGAGGGATCCAGTGCAGCAGCAAACAGCTCCTGCCTCTGCTGAGTGCCACGAGCACGAGCAGGGTGGGTTTATGGCTCCTGGTGTTCATATTGCTCAATATTGCTCTGATCCTTCCTGAAACTCACAGCTCTTCCCGAGGGCAGCTGCTGCCAGGCTCCTTCTCCAAAGCCAGCCCAGGTCATGGAGTGAAAACACCCCCTGGAGAGTGTAGGAGCACCATTAATGATGTGCAGCTTCTCAGCCAAGGCAGGAGTGCCAGGAGATTTTTCTGATGTTCCAGGCCAGGCTGGACAGGGCTTGGAGCAGGCTGGTCCAGTGGAAGGTGTGGGATGAGATGATTTTAAGGTCCCTTCCCACCCAAACCAGTCTGGGATTCTGTGATTCTGGGAATCCAGAGGGCTGTGGGGACTGTACCTGAATTTCTGGGTAACACTTGAACTTGACTTCGTGCACAACTTTCCCTCTGTGCCTGTTTTCCTCAGGATACACAAATTCCTGGTGGACTTTAACAGTGCTAAGTTCTAAAAATCCCCAGGTTATTTGGTGGAAATACTGAACAACGACAGTTCCTGAGAGCCACTGAGCATTTCCTGGACAGTTCATCTTTGAAAAGATGCCTTCTCAAAACATCTACACTTCCTAAAACTCTCCTGTTTCTTCCCGCAGGACATGAAGGGTTTGGGGACATGAAGGGTTTGGGACATGAAGGTTTGGGGACATGAAGGGGTTGGGGACATGAAGGGTTCCGGGACATGAAGTGTTCCGGGACATGAAGGGGTTGGGGACACGAAGGGTTTGGGGACATGAAGGGTTTGGGACATGAAGGGTTTGGGGACCTGAAGGGTTTGGGACATGAAGGGTTTGGGGACATGAAGGGTTTGGGGACATGAAGGGTTTGGGGACATGAAGGTTTGGGGACATGAAGGGTTTGGGGACATGAAGGGTTTGGGGACACGAAGGGTTTGGGGGACACGAAGGGTTTGGGGGCACGAAGGGTTTCAGGACATGAAGGGTTTGGGGGCACGAAGGGTTTCAGGACATGAAGGGTTTCAGGACGTGAAGGGTTTGGGGACATGAAGGGTTTGGGGACATGAAGGGTTTGGGACATGAAGGGTTTGGGGACATGAAGGGTTTGGGACATGAAGGGTTCCGGGACATGAAGGGTTCCAGGACATGAAGGGTTTGGGGACATGAAGGGTTCCGGGACATGAAGGGTTTGGGGACACGAAGGATTTGGGGACACGAAGGATTTGGGGACACGAAGGGTTTGGGACATGAAGGGCTCCATAGCCCAGCCCTGGAATTTCAGAGGAAGCTCTGCTCCTGACTCAAAGGCTGGAGGGTGGTGCCAGCCAGCCTCAGTGCCCTGGGAATGGAGGAAGTTCCCACCCTGGCCAAGGGCTCTGCTCCCCTGCCCTGGCTGAAGGCCAAGGAGAGCTCACTGTCACCAGGGCTCTGCTCCCCTGCCCTGGCTGAAGGCCAAGGAGAGCTCACTGTCACCAGGGCTCTGCTCCCCTGCCCTGGCTGAAGGCCAAGGAGAGCTCACTGTCACCAGGGCTCCTCATCCTCTGCAGAAGGCGGTGCTGGAAATGGTGGCAGAGGGAGCTGCTCCCTGGCAGTGCCCCCTGGCATCCCTGCAAACACAGGGACCATCCCTGGGGGACACCCCAGGCCTCCAGCTCCTCTCTCCAGGCTCCTGCAGCCCCTCTCAGCTCTGTTCCCTCCCTCAGTTCCTCCATTCCAAGGCACATCTCCTGCCAGGCTCCTGCTTTAGTCCTGCCCAAGGCCGAGCCTTTTCTGCACATCCAGCAGCTCCTCCTCAGGCATTTCCTCTGCCCTCGAGTGCCTGAACTCTGCTGGAGCCTTTCCAAGACCTGCCTGGGGTGGGCTGGATTTCTTTCCTTCTCTCTGCTGCAGCCTGGAGAACTTTCCAAGCAAACAATTTGATTCAGTGGTCCTGTTGTTCCCTGAGCTTGAATTCCTTTGCTGACACACCTGATCCCTCACTTTCAAATTCATTCCTCCCCTCAGTGGAATTCCTTCTCAGCAGCTCTCCCAGGCCTTGGATCTGAGGGAATTCAAGTCAATTCTATCCCTGTAGTTGACATTGTTATGTTAAATATTCTCGTTGGGTTGAGATGGTTTAAAATAAAACCAAAAGTGAAAAATCACAATTATTCCAATAATCCTGAGTCATCTCCACATATCCAACTTTATCTCTGAGTATGAGGCTTTGCTTCATAACCCAAGAAAGTGATACCACAGGGAAAAAAATACAGAAAGCTCTAATTTTGAGGAAAAGAGAAAAGGTGGGAAAGGGGAAGCATAAACATTTCCTTATAGGCAAAGAATTGGAAACAAGCTGGAGAGGGGAGGAAAAAACCATTTCACAAGCTGATAATTCAAATTAGAGGACAAGAAATTCTGCCTAAGTATTTGTTAAAGTAAGGGGCTGGAGAGGGAGATGAAATGCAATTTTCTTTTTCATTTCCTTCAAAGAGTGAATGAGAAATTATTCTGCACAGAAAAAAAAAAAGCCTTGTGATGTAATTCTGAAAATATATTGTTTCCTTTAGAAGCATCTTGCTCAACACTTGATTTCACAGTTTCACTGACAGCTTACAATTCTTTGCATTTTTATATCCCTGACCTCCCCACCTTGTGGTTTCCAAGTGCAAACAATTTCCTCAATATTATTCATGGCCTGGGAGGAGGAAACGAGAGTTGTTCCCCATAACTGACAAGTGAATAAATACAAGTGCTCCAGGTGAGGAACTGGAACACTCCCCTCACCTTTCCTGGCACCACAGCCAGCTCACCCCACTCAGGAAACGTGAAGGGAACTATTCCTAGCCCAGAGTTTCAAGGAAAGGTCATTCCAGCTTCCCTGGCTTGGAATATTTGTCATTTCTTAGGGCACCTCCAGGACTCACCTCCTTCCCTCAAGGCAGGGAAATGGGGCTGTGCTTTCACCACCTGAGTCTGAGCTGCTCCTGGGCCCCACATGTCCTTGAAAAGGAGGAAAAGAACAGAATTCCTTGAAAAGAACCTGGTTTGAGCAGAAGGAAATGAGTGAAGCAAGTTCTCAGATGGTTTTAGTGGAGATTGTGCTGTGCTTGGAGAACCTTTCCCTCACAACTTGGTTCATTTCTATATTTATTTACCTTTTCCATTTAGGCAAATCCTGAATTCCACCCAGCCCTTACCAGCAGCACAAGGAATGGGTCCCAAAGATGTGGGAGCCACATGGGATTTCACCTCTTCCAGTGGGAACAACATTCCCCATGATATCAATATTTAAGTGACTGAATTGCACACATAAACCAATTTCTCCTTGCATGGGGGAGGAAATCCCACCATGCTGACCTGGCCATGGACAGCTCCTGTGGAATCTGCTTTGGTTACACACAGGGCAGCTGAAACCCTTTTGAACAACAAGTTCTTTGTCCTTTTAGAATATCCCAGAGTCCCTAAGGTTGGAAAAGGCCTCCAGGACCATCAGTCCAGCTGTTAACCCAGCACTAAACCACATCCTCAGGATTTTTAAACACTTCAGGGATGGGGACTCCACCACTCCCTGCATGGCAACCAGGAGATGGAGTCAGATTAGAAGAAATTGAAGAGAAAATAAATGAAGTTTTCTTTTCTCTCTTATCTGGAAGGCAAATACAGCTTTTGGGTTTTTTTGTTTTGTTTTGTTTTGTTTTTTTTTTTTTTCCTGGAAATTTGAGATCCACAACCACAAAGCATTCATAGAAAATACAGCTCCAAGTTCAAATATCTGACATCTGACAACAAGTGCCAAGGGCAAGGCTCTGGAAAGTGATAGGGAATGGAAAATGGGGAGGGAAAACTGAACTCAGGAAAGGGAACAGATAAAAATCCTGCTTTAGAGAGGCAGGCCAAGTAAGGACATCCCATCCTGCAGCTGGAGTGTTTGCTGCCTTGTCTGAGTTTGCTGGCAAAGCCTGAACTCACACTTCTTATGTTCCACTCCAACAATAGAGCTTTGGGGCAGCCTTGGCTGCAGCACCCCCAGCTGAATTCCCTGGGTGCAGCTGACATGGAGCCTGCTGGGAAAGGACCCTCATTGCCCCCCTGGGGCCCTGCCCAAGCCTGGTAACCACTGCGGTGCTTTCCTTGGCTCCTCTGAGTTTACATCCCCACCAAAAGAGCAGAAACAACTGATGAGGGCTTTTATAGCTCCTTAAAATCTGATTATTGCAGGGAATTAGAGCCAGCAGATGCACTGGAGATAAGGGGTGGGAGGAGCACATCTGAGCCCTGCTCTGGTGCTGCTGGGGAGGAGGGATGGCAGCACCCCCAAAACTCAGATCACAGCTCTGACACTCAGGGGCTCCAAATCTGCATCCTCAGGAGCCCAAACCCTTCTTTTCCAAAGTCACTTCATCAAAGTCACTCTGCAAATTGGTCAGAATTCATCAGCTTTGTGTCATTTTTTTGTCCAGAATTCACATGTTCAAGTTTTCCTTTTAAGGCTGCCTGTTCCTTCCCTGCTGAGCATTCCTGCCTCCAGCCCAAGCTGTCCCAACATCATTTCAGCTTCTGCTCCACACATTCCAAGCCCATTTTCCTGCACTTTCTGCTCACCAAGCAAAACTGGAGCTTTTCGTAAGCTTCTTACACTGACACCTGAAAGAGCAGTGCTGCTGTCAGCACATTCCCAGCCTTTCTTCCCTGGGAATATTTCCCAGAGCCAGCCTCACACCCTGTGTGCCCCACAGGAAAAGTGATTTCCCCACCAAGCTGGAGGGCTGGGATTCTCAGGGAGTTCCACCCAGCAGAAAATGCCTGAGAGTGGCTGTGGGTGGTGTCCAGCAGCTCCTCCCTTGTGGCCAGCAACCTTCCCCAAACAGCGAGTGCTTCCAGGAAATGGGAAACAAACACACATCCCACAGCACTGGGTGAATCACTGCTCTCCACAGACTTCTTCAAGGAAATGAGGAAAAATAAAATGAGTTCCAAACTGCATAATTGACTCCCTGGAGGCCTTGGCTGGGGGTCTGTCCTACAGCCACAGCATCCCAATCCCCATGGATGCAGTGCCTGGCCCAGTCCCACTTTGGGGCTGGAAGAAAAGCACCACCAACCAGCTCTGCTGACACAGCAGCCTGTGGTGGATCTGCAAGGAAACCTTTGTGCTGCTGCAAGGCTCTCCTGGTTGCTTTGTGCACTCTGCAGACAGATTTGGCAAGCAGGCATTGTTACCCTGGGATCCTCCTGCAGGGTTTATTCAGGGTGTTTAATACCTGCCACAGCCATCCTGCATTTCTCTGAGCTGGCACGAAATGCTGGCCCTGAAGTGACAATTTATGGTTGGTTCTGTTGGTTCAGGATAAGCCTCAAAGCCAATAATGGGTATAAAAGTGCCACTCCCAACGTGTCCCATTCCCAACATGTCCCACTCCCAACGTGTCCCATTCCCAACGTGTCCCACTCCCAAAGTGTCCCACTCCCAAAGTGCCCCATTCCCAACGTGCCCCACTCCCAACGTGCCCCACTCCCAACGTGTCCCACTCCCAACGTGCCCCACTCCCAACGTGTCCCACTCCCAAAGTGCCCCATTCCCAAAGTGTCCCATTCCCAAAGTGTCCCACTCCCAACGTGTCCCACTCCCAAAGTGTCCCACTCCCAACGTGCCCCACTCCCAAAGTGTCCCACTCCCAAAGTGTCCCATTCCCAAAGTGTCCCACTCCCATTCCCAAAGTGTCCCACTCCCATTCCCAAAGTGCCCCATTCCCAACGTGTCCCATTCCCAAAGTGTCCCATTCCCAAAGTGTCCCACTCCCAACGTGTCCCACTCCCAAAGTGTCCCACTCCCAACGTGTCCCACTCCCAACGTGTCCCACTCCCAAAGTGTCCCATTCCCAAAGTGTCCCATTCCCAAAGTGTCCCACTCCCAGGGCTTGGGGATGCTCCTGTGGTTGTTACCATGACCTCTCAGCTAAGGAATAAGCCAGAAAACAGAAGGATAAAATGTCAGGAATTCCTTTTGAGATCAACAGCTGGGAAGGTGCTTTAGCCCCCAGACACTGCTGGCTCCATACCCAGGCTCTCTTTGGCTTGGAATCATGGAATGGTTTGGGATGGAAGGGCCTTAAAGCTCATCCAGCCCCAAAGCCCCTCCCACTGTCCCAGTGTCCAGCCTGGCCTTGGGCACTGCCAGGGATCCAGGAACAGCCCCAGCTGCTCTGGGAATCCCATCCCAGCCCCTCCCCACCCTCAAAGGGAACAATTCCTTCCCAAGATCCCATCTCAATCTCTCCCCCTTTAGTTTAAAGCCATTCCCCCTGGTCCTGGCACTCCAGGGCCCTGCCCAAGGTCCCTCTCCAGCTCTTTCAGGCTCCCTTTAGGTCTTGGAATCCCCAATTCAATCTCCCCAGATCTTTCTCTTCTCCAGGCTGAACACCCCCAAACTTCAGCCAATAGTCTGGAAAAGTCTCCTGCAGCCAACTGCAGAAAAATGCACAACTATCCAACAGCTTCTCCAATTCTGCATTTTTAGTTTATTAAATAAATTGATCAGGGAAACCCAAATTGCTTTATCAGCAAGACTGACCTGAACCAGACTCTCCTAAACTCCTGTCCCTTGCTTGCTTTGGAAAGGAAACACAGCTAAATGGAAAGATGGAAACACAGCAAAAATAAAAGAAGGAAGAATTGATTTGGTTTGATTTTTTGGTATTGACCTTCTACCCCCTGACATTTCTTTTAACACACAACCTGCTTCTGTTACCTCCTCCAGCTCATTGAAACCTTCTCTGACTGCAGTGATGGCACCTCCTGAGCCAGGCTTCTCTTGCTTTGTGTCAGAATTGTTTCCTGTTCCATTCACAATGAGCAATTGGATCATTCCTGCCAAAAAATCTGGGTGAGTTCAGCACAGGTGCTGTGACTCTTCCCCTGGGAGTGCCAGGCATTTCCTCTCCAGCCATGTGAAATATTAATATCACTCCCCTCCCTTTCATTGCCTAAGCAATGGCAAATCAAACCTAAATCAAATTTAGGTATAAATGAGGGATCTGCTGCCTCTCAAACCCCACCATCACCACAAATATGGCAAGCTGATCATTAGATTTAAGAAGGCTGGAAGAACAATTGATTAACAATAAATCTCTGACCTTTGGAGCTGTTGGAATCAGTCTAAGTCCCCCAGCAGCACCTTCTGAATGCAGGAAAGGATCCTGGGCCTGGCTGAGGTGTCCCTGTGCCTCCCAAGGGTGCCACTGCAACCCAGGAGTTTTCCATGGCCACCAATCCCCTGGAAAGGAAGGGGCTCTGGAGCCAGAGGTGAGCACAGCCAGAGGATCCACCAGGGCAGGGCAGGGGCTCTGTGCTGATGGGAGCATTTCCCATGATTGTGCTGTAAATACCCTCAGCACTCACTCCCCTCCCATTGTTCTCCTCTGCAACCAAGGGCAGCCAGGATGAAGGAAAAAAGGAAACCAAAATGTCAATACAGGCTGGAGCTTTCTGCAGGGAAACTCTGCAATGGCTTGCACAGAAAAAAAAAGGGAAAGTTCTCCCTTTTTCCTTTATCTAAGAATTTCCCTTAAACTTTCTCTATTTGTTTGGACAATTAAATACTCAATTAAAAATCCTTTCAGAGGGAAAGGTGGATGATATCAGGGATTCAGCCACAATATCACTTCAATCATGGGTTACATCTCTCTCACTAAATACACACATATATATATTTATTTATAATTTATATAGATGTGGCACTGTGGTGTTTGTGAACATAGCACCAATTTAAAGAGATCTATATTTAATAAAAAATTATAGCACCAGGCCCTTAATTGGCAGCAAATTATTTAATCTGGGATAATTTCATTCATTTCATCCATACAAATAGTTCAGCACATTCTGTAACACCAGTACCTGAAAGAATAAAATTCCACAAGTCTAAAGGCATTTTTTTCTTTGGAAAAAAAAAAGCTAACAAACCCATCCTGGACATGGTTTTATATTCTAAGCCAAACCCCAATATTATAACTCAAATCCCTCCCTGGGAGGGTGGGGAGGGGCTGGGATGGACTCTCCAGAGCAGCTGTGGCTGCCCTGGGTCCCTGGAAGTGTCCCAGGCCAGGCTGGAGCAGCCTGGGACAGTGGGAGGTGTCCCTGACCATGGCTGGGGCTGGGAATGGGAGATTCAAGGCCCCTTCCAACCCATCCAGTCTGGAATTCCATGATTCTGTGAACATTTGAAGGTACCAAAGGCCCATTTTCCAAGCCAGAACCACCTTTTAGACATAGACATTTAGACATGAAACTGTTCCCAATTTCATTTGCTGTCTCTCCTAAAAACTCTCACTGTGTAGGAAAACCACCGAACAGGAGTGGCCAAGGCAGCATTTCTGGTGCATTCCTCAGAGGAGCACAGGGAATGGTGAGCACAGCCCTGGTCACTCCATCTCTGGGATGGGGCTGTGATGGGGTGGGGCAGCTCTGCCAGATGCCACCAACTCCCTGCCTCTCCCAGGGATCAGAGTGGAAGAGCTTTGTCCCTGGTGTGCCTCCCAGGGCAGTGAAGCTGCTGGAAGGGCTGTGCCCCTCTGCTGCTCTCCACAAGCTGCTCTGGAGCCTGGCATGTCTGCAAGCCCTCTGGGCAGCTGCTGGATGGATCCAAGGCACACTGAGCTCACAGCTCTCAGCCTACCCTTGGAGTTTGTGCAGGATCAACACTGGCCAGGCACCCCAACACCCATGAAAAGCACCACACTGCCCACACTGAGCTTTGGAAAAGCTGATCTTTCACCAGCTTTTTACATCCAAATGTTCAGTTGGACTGCCCCATCCTCCTGCTGGTTAAGGCTGTGGAGAAATAAACACAGTGGTGCTGATACATTTCTTGAGGAAACAAGGCCATGTTTGTCCAAACACCGTGACTAATCCAGGGGAAAAAGATCCTTTTCTCAGAAGTTCTGGGAACACACAGTGATGCAGAAAAGAACAAAGGAGGAGTTATTGCTAATCACAACCAAGAAAATGAGATCATTGTGAGGTAATTCACTGATCAATGTGAGATGAAAGAAACCAAACCATGCATCAGTATGCAAATGAGATTTTATGTACATTAATTACTTAAAGAACTGGACATAGCTGCTCTGATGTTTTAATTCCATGTCCATCTATACTCAGTCTAAAATGCAATCCTGGTTGATTTTAAGGTCCCAGGAGTGGTGCCTACAAGAACCAAATAAGAACTCTGCAATACAGACAAATCCCAATGTGGATTTTGATTTGTTCTGTGAAATAATTGTGGGGGTTCCTGAAGACTAACCTGCCTTTCCTGCTGGCAGGGGGCTCAATCTGCTTCAGCACCTGGTTACTGGAAATCCTGCAGAAGAGTGAAATGAAAAACTGCAAACTGTCATCACACACTTTATAGGGTGAGCTGAAAATTGGGTAATAGAATCCCAGAATCATTAAGGCTGGAAAAGATCTCCAACATTATCAAGTTCAATGAATAATCCCATGAGTAATTTATGTAGCTACTGACATAAATACAGGCTGTAAGTGTTTAACTTTGAGCAAACCTTTAAAAAACCTGAGTACAAAATTTGTATGTGAAGATAAATGCCTCATTTAGGTTAAATAATCTCCCTGCAACACAAATTCTTCTTCTAAATAAATTCTACCTGTTTTCCACTCTAAATAACATCCCCAGCCACTCAAGGAAGCTCTCAATGAGGAATATTTTTGTGTTTTATTTTGTCTAAGAGATGTTAACAATTATGAAATCAATAATGTTGGGATTGCCTTTGGGGTGTGCCCAGAGCAGTGACAGTGCAGGGCTGTCCCCACAGGGGTTTCTGGCCCTTCTGGGTTTTGATGAACCTCAGGGCTCAGCATCCCCAGCTCCTGGCACAGGGCACAGAGAGGGGACAGAGAGGGGACCCAGTGAGCAGGACATGGAAAATCCCTTCCTCTCTGAGGGGCCACTGTCACCTTGCAGAGAGGGGCGGCTGCTGAGACAAAGCTGGGGAATTTTGGTGAGAATCCCTCTGCTGTCCTCACCTCATTTCAAACATCCCTGAGGCATCACCCCCCTGCTGTGCAAATATTTAATGCCTTCTCCAAACATTGTGCAACCAAACACCTCCCAAGTTATTGTGCTCTTGCAACCCTTTCACAGGACATGCACTGAATCTTTACAGAACCAGTGTCAAAAAGTCAGCATTACAAGGGGATTTTTATTGCTATCAGGTAAGTAAATGTCAGCCCCAAACAAGTTCAAGTTTTGTGGGGTGAGGGGTTGTGCCTCCACATCCATCATCTGCCAGGAGTTCCACCTGAACAGTGCTGGAGGCTTCATTTCAGATTCCCATCTTTTAGGGATCTGCCCAAACATCTCTGGAGAGGCAGAAGTGCTGCAAGAGCTGTCCAACAACCAAACCTCCCAGCTGAGCTCCCCTGTGACAGCCAGCAAGCACTCCAGAAAGCAAATATTCCCCTCAGCAGCTCAGCTCCAAAGGGCTGCTTTAATTACTGTTTTGAAACAGGCCTGAGCATGATCCCCCACGCTTTTGTTACAGTTTCACAAGGCAACACGGCGATTTCAGGTTATTAACAGGGATTATTTACTGCCCGTGTTTATTCCTGGCTCTGGGTGATGGCAGCTCACTGGGCATGGAAGGGATTTGTTTGTCTGGAAAGGTTTCTCTGTTCCATAGCAGCTCCAGGATTCAAAGGCAATCATCCCAAAGAGGTTTGCCAATGTTCTGTGCCTCTCTCCAACATCAGTATCACAGTGATCATCTGCCATGATTGACTCCCTGTTTATAATCCATGTCCTCTCACTTTCCTGCCCAAGGGCATGGCAGATTTATTCCAATTTCCTTGCAAAACAACATTTGGGGAAGTGCAGTAAAAGAGGATCCTGTAAATGCTGACGTGCTTGGAGTTTCTGTGCTTCTCTGTTTCACTGGGTTCACGAGGGGATTTTTCTGTGTGGGGATGTCTGACACTGCAGAAATATTGCTCTGAGACAGTAAAAACACCAAACTGAAGGAAATGGGGCACTAAAGGTGACTTCACACCATCAACCCTCAGCCTGGAGAGGCCTCCAAGCAACAGCAGCACAAGTGCTGATGGATAATTCACTGGAAAAGTGGGAACAGCAGCTAAGAGAGTCACAAACCTCCTGCTGCCATTTCCAATGTGCAGCACCTTGGCACACATTTTAAACCCAACATAAAAATACACAAAATAATGCAAACAGCATCAATTGGTTTTGGCCAGAAGGCCTTACCAGACCTTGCTGGATGACTTAAATATTGTCCCCTAAAAGTCAAGTGTGGGGTCACCTAATTATGGCCTTCCAGTACCTGAAAGGAGCTACAGGAAAGATGGACAGAGACAATTTGCAAGGGCCTGGAGTGACAGAACTGCTGCTGACACAAAATACAAATATTTCTTTTTAAAAAAATCTTATCCATGATTTTAAAATAATCAGAAGTCTTCAAACCCAAATTTTCCTGGAAAAAATGAGCCTCACTAAATCAATACCCATATTTTATTCCTATAGGTAAGGTCAGTCCAGCAATGCATTAAAAGGTGAGCAATTCTTGATTTAGCTAGCAAAATATTCGGAGAGTAATTAGAAATAAATTCTTGGGATTAATTATTGAGAATAAATCCCAAATCAGTTAAAATCAAGTAAAAGTACTTGTTCATAACTACAACAAGATGGTGAAGTTAAAACTGGAAAAGTTGCACAACCAAATAAAGTGAGGTTTGTCCAAATTCACTGCATTGAATTACAGTCAGCTGGTAATGATTGTGAGCCCCTGAGGTCTGCTGTATACAGGGGATATAGAAATCGCCTCCAAATATGAAACTAATTAGGAATAATTGGCACTAAACAAGCACTGGATGTATGAAAAAGGAAAATGCAAACCTCAGAATGCCTTTCAGAGCCACTGCCTGAACCAAGCCTCGCTTCCAGTTCCAAAGGGTCCAAGTCACTGGGGCAGAAGTGTGATGCAAACCTTGGGAGCTTCCCAGAAGGTCCTGGCTCCTGCAGGGGATGGAGAAGGGGATAGGGAGAGAGGCTCTGAAGTGGAGCTGGCACCAGCTTCATCCTCCTTGGGGCTGCAGCAAATGATGTGGGATGAGAGGAGAAAATACTGTAAAGGACAAAACCTCCCTGCAGCACATTCTAATTCATCAGAATACACAGAACCATGGAATCATGGAATGGTTTGGGTTGGAAGGACCTTAAACCCCATCAATCCCACCCCTGCCATGGCAGGGACACCTCCCACTGCCCCAGGTGCTCCCAGCCCCAGTGTCCAGCCTGGCCTTGGGCACTGCCAGGGACCCAGGGCCTGCCCACCCTCCCAGCCAGGAATTCCTTCCCACTCTCCCATCCAGCCCTGCCCTCTGGCAGTGGGAGCCATTCCCTGTGTCTTGTCCCTCCATCCCTTGGAAATAGTCCCACTCCATCCTGCTTGTAGCCCCTTCAGATTAGACCACGGTGAGGTCACCCCAAAGCTTCTCCAGGCTGAGCAATCCCAACCCTGCAGCCCTTCCTCCCAGCAGAGCTGCTCCGTGCCTCTGATCATCCTCGGGACTCACTCCAGCACGGGATGCATCCCCCCAGGGCAGGTAATTCACCTCAGCTCCTCTGGTTCAGCTCTGACACACGGCAGAGCTTCATTTCACCCTCACCAAAGAGCCTGAAGCAACCTTGGCTCTGGGAGGACGCACTTCCAGCTTTTACGGGTCCAAAACCCTCAGAACTTAAAGGAAATACATTTCCTAAATGTTGTGGAAGCACAAAACCTTGTGCTTGTACACATTTACAAACATGCCCCAGCCTTGACCTGGACCTGTTCAGCACATGAACTTCTGTTTTTCCTAAGTCAAATTGTTTTGTAAATTCAGATGAACGGCACATTAGGGCAGCGTGATCTCTGCGGCAGCGCAGGAAACTGCCCTGGGATTGTCCCTGCTCTGTCACAGGGGCTCCGCGCCCTTGTCACGCTGCCCCTGGGTTACTCACAGTCCCCGGGCTGCCCTCGGCAGGAAGGAAACTGCCCTGTCACTGGGACCGCAGGAAAAGGAGGAGAAGGCGAGGGGAGAGGAAGTGCATCCAGAGTCAGGGATGGGGGCAGCGGCCCAGGGCTCGCCTCTGAGCCTGGCAGGTTCTTGGGACAAGCCGCATTTAGAGGCTTCTAGCTCTGTTTAAGAAACTCCCCCACCACGGAAGGCAGCGCAGCTGTGAGTGTGAAACCCCTGCGCAGGGCGGGTTCAGCTCCTTCCCCGGGCAGCGTGAGCAGGAGGAGCCGCTCCCACCCCGCCCTGCGCCGAAGGTTCCTCCCCGGCCATCCCCGCTCGCCTTTCCCTGGAGCGGCGCTTCCTGCGCTCCCACGGCAGCCTCGGCGCTCGCCCCGCACCCAGCGCGCTGCGGGAAGGGCACGGCAGGACACGGCTGGCACTGCCCGGCCCCTCCCGGGGCCAGGGAGGGCAGCCGGCCTCGGGACTCCATCTGACAGGGGCATCGGCGCTGCCGCCACTGCGAGGATTAACGAGAAAATGTTGGTTTCTTGCAGAAAAATATTGGAGACAAACATGGCATATGTCACAATAAGGAAAAAAATCATCCTTCAGCTAGCCTTGGCACCAGGCAGGGACACCTTCCACTAGTCCAGGTTGTTCCAAGCCCCCTCCAGCCTGGCATGAAAAGATACAAACTGTTAATTACAGAACCTATGTCAGGAGGGAAAATCCTAATCAACAAATTCAGGAGAGTTAGCTGGGTGATATAAAAAACTGTAATAAAGAGTGATATTATACCTTTACTGTAATAACTCTTTCCCCTCACTTAGGAAAGCCTCAGAAATACTAAACTTCCAGTTCTGTGAAAAAGCATTCCAGTAATAAAAAGAGACTTTTAAGCTCCACAGGAGACAGTTTGAGTTCTTAAGCAGAGTTTGGATTTAGTTTTGATTTACTTCTCTGAGGTCCCAGCCCAGAAACCTGCCCCGATACTCATGCAGAGCACAAAAATAGATTCCCAGCTGCACATACAAACCCCAGTCTGCTGGGATGGTAATAGAGCAGGTCATTAAAAAGCAGCTTTTTTAACACAGGAAGTGCTGCAGCCTTTTACATTTTACCACATTCGGTCTCTCCAAAGGAGATGCTTCCAGGAGGAGCAAGGCAACAAGCCCACTTGTGTCCCAAACATCATTTTAAGGGAATCTGGCTGCTCTCTCTGTTGATTTTCTTCATGTTACCAAGACATGACTATACTGGTTCCAAACACTTCACTAAGTGAGATTTATCCCAGAGATGAATGCTTCTTGTGCATTGTATTTGGAATATTTCAGCTGTGTCCCAGGCAAAGCATGCCATGGTCTGAGCAAGGCTCTGGACTTTTGGAAGACATTGAGTTGTGGTAATGCTGAGAAGGAGCTAAGTGTGTTTTTCCAACCATTACCTGTGTGTGCTCTGATCTGTGTCAGGATTGCACATCTGGCTCGAGCTGCAGGCTCCCTTCAGACAAATCCTGTGACCCTCAGTGCCCCTGGCTCCTCTCACAACCCCTGGTCCTGCTCCAGTTCCAGCAGGAACTGGAATCCTTTCAGGTCCCCCCTGGCTCCCAGCCCTCCTTGAGCACCCCGAGTCCCCCTTCACCTCCTCTCAGAACCCCTGATTCCCCCTGAGTCCCCCTGGCTTCCCTTAGGACCCCTCAAATCCCTCTGACCCCCCAAAACCCCTGGTCCCCCTCAAGCTCCTCTGGCTCCCCTAAACCCTTTGGCTCCCCTAAACCCCTGGTCCCCCTGGCTGCCCCCCAAGTCCTCAGTCCCCCTCAAATCCTCCTGGTTCCTCACAGAATCCCTGGTCCCCATCAAGTGCCCCAGGCTCCCCTCAGTACTGACACCCCTCAAATTCCCCTGGTTCCCCTTGGTACCTGACACCCCTCAAATTCCCCTGGCTCCTCTAGGAAGCCTCAGACCCCCTCAAACCCCCCCTGCCTCTCCTCAGCACCTGACACCCCTCAAATTCACCCGACTCCCCTCAGAAACTTCAGACACTCTCAAACTCCCCTGGCTCCCCTCAATATCCCGGTCCCTCTCCTCAAGCCCCCCTGCATCTTCAACCTCGGTATCCCCAGAACGCCCCGGTTCCCCTCAGCCCCCGGCTCCCCCCAGCCCGCGGGGCTCCGGGGTGGGAGGGCTGAGGGAAGGGGAGTCGCCGCCGGGCCGGGCCCTCCGGCGGGCGCTGGCAGCGGGCGGAGGGCGGGCGGGAGCAGCGGGCCGGGCCCCGCTATTTGTACGGGAGCGGGGCCGAGCCCGCCCCAGTGCCCGCCGCCGCCCGCACCATGCCGGGGCTCCGCGCCCTGCCGGGGCTCCGCGCCTCACCGCCCGCCCTGCTGCTGCTGCTCCTCGCGCTCGCCTTGCCCCGGGGCAGCCTCGCCGTGCAGCAGCTGGAGCCCGGCAGCCGCTCGGCCGCGGCGGCGGCGCGGGTGGCCCTGCAGTACCGCAACTTCCAGGCGGGATCCCTCGGCGGGCTCAGGGCGCTCGGGCAGGTCCGCAAGGCTACGCTGAAGGTAAGCGGGGAGCCGGCGGGGTGTAAAGGGGCGCTGGGAAAGTGCAATTAACAGTAATTATTACATTACTACTGGTGTATGTAACTGAGATTAGCGCGTTCCCACGCACGGCACCGGGCGCCTTCCCGCGTCCCTCAGGAGCCGCTGCCCCATCCTCAGGGACTCCTGGCTCTACTCAGGGACCGCTGTCCACTCTCCCCTTCCTCAGGGACTCCTGGCTCTACTCAGGGACCGCTGTCCACTCTCCCCTTCCTCAGGGACACCTGGCTCTCCTCAGGGACCCTGTCTCCTCTCCCCTTCCCTCAGGGACCGCTGTCTCTTCTCCCCCTCCCTCAGGGATCCCTGGCTCTCCTCAGGAGCTGCTGTCCCGCAGTCCCTCCCTCATACCACGAGCTTCATCTAAAGGCGATGCAGTTCCCACCAGAAAATACACTGTAATTTTTAAAAAAATCACGTGGAATTGAGGTGGCAGAGCAGGACAGGAGTCCCAGAGAGGAGCAGCTATGGGGACAGAGCCTTCCTGTCATGGGGAGCTTACCGGGGATGCTCAAGGTCGTACTGGGGTGCAGCCCTTCTCCTCCTCCAGGTCTGGGGGATTTTTACAGCTTATTCAGTTTCTGAAAGTACAGGATCAGGCGAAAACTTCTGGGGAATGTTTGTCCCGGGCTGTAGATCCTGGAAGGAATGCATCACCTTCCTGGAGAGCCGAGGGATGGGATTTAAATCCAGCCCTGTGCTCCTGCTGCTGGGCAGCTCCTGAGAGCAAGGGCTGCTTGTTCTGGGTTCCCAGAAAAATAAATTCTGGATCCTGGATTCTGCTGGGCAGCTCCTGAGAGCAAGGGCTGCTTGTTCTGGGTTCCCAGAAAAATAAATTCTGGATCCTGGATTCTGCTGGGCAGCTCCTGAGAGCAAGGGCTGCTTGTTCTGGGTTCCCAGTGTGAGGTGCCAAAGGCAGCACTGGATTCCACTGGATCCTTTCCAGGATCTGAAGATCTTCCACCACTTGTCCTGTGTAGCTCCTACAACTGAGTAAGAAGGTGTAGTGTTAAATCTCCCCTTTCAAAAAAGATATTCCAAACCAAGCAGGAATATCTGGGATGCATGAATTAATGCAGCCCTTGTGTTGTAGAGATTATTGAGTACTGAGCATGGAAGTGCTCCTGGGATATTGAAGTTTTCCTGTGAAATTGCTACAAACACCTATGAGAGGAATTCTCTGTTATTTTATACTCTCCAAAAGGATACATGTTCCTTCTGTATTTCCTGGGCACTTTGCATATGTCTACATGTAAATATTTCCTTATATAAACACATGTGCCTGGCTGAAGAATAAGTGAATATTTGTGGGGAGGGAAAGGGGTTTTTGCACCCCCTATCAGCCACCTGTCTCCTCATACAGGAAGGAAAATAACTGGCTCATTATAGAGAAGAAATTGCTCCTTATTTCCCTTATTTCCTCAGTGCTGGGTGCTGTAGGAGCTCCCTGGAACCACTCTCTGCAGTTTATTTCCTCCCCCATTTTTTTTGGTTTTTTTGCATACTCTGTGAAAACAAGAGGAGAAATGCACGAAAAGTGGGCACTTCCTTCTTTCCTGTCCTCCCCTGGAAAAAAATGAAAAGCATTTCCTGCAAGGAATTGGCTGTATTATGTGAAGGCAAGGGGCAAAAATATTGGGATTTGGGTATTTTTTAGGTTTGTCTGGTTTTTCATTATTTTTGAAAGTGGGCTAATTTCCTATTGGTTACTCTATTACTGGATCTCATAAAATCAGGATAATTTTTAGTGGAATTTAATAATGAGCACTGTAATTTAATACTAACTTTATTAGCCCACGAGCTGGTGAAACTGGTAATTGGAAACAGGACTGGGAACTCCCTTAGATGGGAAAGATCTTCCAAGTTCAGGTAAAATGAGACCTCCTTTCCTGGCAGCAAAATGCCAAACCTGGAATAATCCTTACCTTGCTGGTGGATGCAGATGGTTTTTGTTGCCCCTTAGTTTTTCTTGACTGAGGATCTTCTAGGAAACAGCAGCTCCTGGAGTTGTTGTTTAAAACAGACTTTTGATAATGAAGCATTAGTTTGTGCCAGATGAAGATGCCAGAATTTAAAGGGAAGCTTTTGGGAGCAGTGCCCTGTCCCAGTCTGAAATCCTAATTCAGGAGTAGGGAGGTGAGGAGGAAAGGCAAAGGTGACCTCATGCAAGATTTGCTTATACTGGACTAGAAAATCCAATTTTCAAACACCCAGGTGGACATTTCACAGCCTCAGCTGGACACAGCAGCAGCACCACAGCTCTGCTCCCTGGTACCAGCAATGAATTAGAAATGTTCCACCAGTGTCCAGCAGTCAGAGCCCACGCTGGCTGGGAAAGGCACAGCCCACGGCAGGGGCAGCTCGGACTCCTTTTCCCAGCTCAGTGATCCAGGCAAAAACTGATCCCAGGGGAAAATCCTGTGGGGAAACAGAGGGGGACAGAAGGAAGTGCAAACTGATTGCAAACTGATTGCAAACTGATTGCAAACTGATTCCTCGGGGACCTGCAGTGAAGCTGCTCTGAAATTGCTGTTTTGGCCTTCCCAGGACTCAAAATCTGTCAGGAAAGTTGCAGTAATTTGGAGCCCAGATGTAAAAGAATCCCGTGACCCAGATATTGAGTGGAAAAATGAATTACTCACTTGTTTTCTTCTCTTTTTGGACACTTTTATCTTTGGCCGCCTCCCTGGGGGTTGCCAGACACCCTGAGCTCTGCTCAGCCCACACTCTGGCATTGGGTAACAGCATTTGGGGATGGGAGTGGGGGAAAATGGTGGAAATAAAAGTTTTCCTTCGGGACTGCAAACACTTCTGTACAATTATTTGGTACCCAATGGAGTTTCTCCCCTCTCCCTGGCGAGCTCAGGAAGCCTCAGGTGTTCACACCAGACTCAATATTTGTTCCAGCTGTGTAGCATCATTTGAAAGCTGTCCAGGCAGCAGTAGTAGGGTGGTAGTAGCTACTAGCAGTACTGTGGGGGAGTTGTTGCAAATCAGGAGGGAATCCCTGCTTCAAAACCCCCAGAAACACAGAATTCTGTGCTCTTTTAGAAAGGTCCTGCTGACTATTGCAGCTCCTCTCTCCTGCATGGTACACAGGAGCAATCCTGGGTCACTGTAAAAATCCCCAGATTTCACCAGGTTAGGGGTGTTATAAACCATAGCAATAACACCTCTTGGGTGGCTTTACAGCAGTCAGAACCTTGGACTTAAATGTGGTTATTGCACGAGGTGAGACCCTTCCAAACCTAATTCCACTGCAATCACTCCTTCTTTGGTGACCCTGCATTTCACAAAGTCCCTTTCACTACTCTGCCCAGCTCCCACTGTGACTTCCAGGACAGTGCTTGAGGCCATACACAAAAAGGGCAGAAGGGCAGAAGGAGGATGCAGAGAAGAAAGAAATTATCAGAAAGTCTGAGCTCATCCTCTCTGTTTCCTGCACCTCCTTCATGGTGAGGTTTGGCTTCACACTGGACTTGCCTCATCCTAAAGCTCCAGGAGGAGATTTTAATAAAACAGAGTGACTGAAGCAATGGTTTACCTGCATTTCCCAGCTCTCTGCAGGTGCCACAGGCAGGTGCTGAGCTGAGGATCTGCTGTGGGTTTGAAACTCCACTCACCTGGTACCATTGGACATTTCCTGGGAAAAGTGCTGGGAACAGGGAGGCTCAGGGTCAGATAAATAACACACAAAGGTTGGCTTTGGGTCCTGCCAACAGCTAGAATTGGACTTCAACACCAAGAAGGACTAAAAATCAGTGATGCTGCACTCCAAACCAGGGAATTTCAGAAGGACCTTCCCTCCTCAGAGCTCCTTGCAGCACATAAGGTTTTAATTCCACTGCTGGCCCCATCTTCTCTCTTCCAGAACATCCCAGAGTCTGGCCACAAGTATTACCTGCAGTTCAGCACTGAGGACTACAGGACTGGGGTGAGTTCCTGCTCTTCCTCCTCAGCCTGGGCATCAAATCCACCCCAGCAGCTCCAGAACAGGGCCATGTGTGTCCCAAATGGATCTGCCACCATGGAAAGGCCTTGCTGCTCCTCCCTGCCTGTCTTGGCTCCAGGGCTCACCTGAGTGATCACCAGGCCTCAATCCCTAAGGGAATTCTTGCTCAAGTCATTGAGGCAACCAAAGGCCCGAGTGGAACTGTGCAGTGGCCCAAGCTGGGTGACAGTGTGGGCCCTGCTCCCCTTCTGTGCTCCCCATTCCCCCTCTCAGGTCCCCATTTTCCTGCTGTCCACACCCCAGAATGGGAATCAGGAGTTGACAGCTCCATGGTCTTTCCAATTCTACCCCCCTCCATTCACTCTGCCCCAGCTGTCAGCAGCATTTTACTGCTCTCTTCCTTCACACACACTTTGTGGAATTCAAATGATTTTTAGAACTTACTGTGAAGCCTTAGATTATTTTTGTTTCAAGGCTGGCACAATGAAAGTCCCTGTTATCAATTAATGTTGTTTTTTGAGCTCTCACAAACATATTTCCAGGATGACTTAGAGCGTTGTCATGTCCTGAAAGCAGGACAAGCATTAATTAAAACCTTCTGTTAAATCCCTTTAGCCTTGTGGTTTTAACCTCGTTCCTGGAGAAAAGACAAATAAAATCCTCCTTGACACTTTCCTAATCCCTGAACAGCTTCATACGAAGAGTGAGTTGCTGGTAGATAAAATCTTGATTAAAAGACCAGTTTTAAACTCTCCCTTGACAGGAAGAAGCTGGGAACTGCCTGGCTACAGTGCTCTTTCCAAAGAAAAAGTCTCGTCCTGTTGTCAGCATCAAGTGCTCCCACACCAAAGACCAGAAGGAAATCCAGGAGGAGGACAACACATTTTACCAAAGGATCAGGCACCAAAGCAAGCCAATAACTGCAAACAACATTCCAGGTATATTCCTCCGAATTCACCTGTATTTCACTTTATCTCAAAGGGCAGCAGCATTTGGAAAGGAGACACATTGCTGACAGCAGCACCCCCAGCCCCTCCTGCTGTCACAGCACTCCCACCTGCCCAGGGGTTTTTGGGAGAACAGAGCCCCTCTGGATTTACCACTGGCACTCAGCCCCGTCCTGTGAGGGTGGTTTGGGTTTAAAGCAGCTCCACACCATTTCCAAGTCCAATCAATGCAGATTGTCCTCCAGGAATAACAAGTGCCCAAACCCACACACCTCCCCAGCTGTGGTTGGAAACTCACTGAGGATGACCAACACAATTTTCCATCCTGGAAAAATCCCATCTTTTCTCCCAGCTGGGGAAGGACTCCCATTACTGTGCATTTTTGGGTTTCTCACCTCATCATGGGGATCCCTCTCTTGGCAGTGTCAGCTGTGCCACACTTCATACTCCCCTGGGGCTGCAGGTTCAGCATCATCCCCCTCCCTGTGACACATCAGAGGGAGGAGCCCCATGCAGGAATGCTGCTGTGCCAGGCAAAACTGCTCTGAGGTCCATCATTCTTCTGCTGCCCAGCCAGAATTAATATTATTTCTCTTTCTCCTTGCCTTGCAGACAGCTATGGCAACATCGAGCCTGCCCTGGAGCCAGTGTGGGCCCTGGCTGTGGCTGGCAGCAGCTCCATCATGTGGGAAAAGTCCACGGAGACCTTGGGATACTTCCTGGCCCAAGTGAAGTCCGTGAGGCAGTGGGTGAGTGGGGCAGGGGGCCAGGGGCAGCACTGAGCCCCCTCTGAGGGCATTTCCCCAGATCCCAGGGCCTGCTCCTCACCAGCAGCTCCACCTCTGCACGAGCACTTCCCTGGGTTTTGCTGGGAAAATTGTCCTGACTGGATCTGCAGGGGAGGCTCTGCAGGGGCTGCAGTCCCTGAGCCTCTGCCCCCTGCTCACACCCAGTCTGGGCAGCAGCTCCAAGGCTGCAGCACATCCAGAGCACTTCCAGAGCCCTCAGCCAGCTGGGATCCACGGGCAGCATCCGGCTTTGGCTCCTCAGCTGTTCAGCATCTCTATGGAGGAAAGGTTCCTGTAATTCTCAGATGTAATTGAGGGTTAAATTCAATTAATTAGCACTGGTTTCAGTGCAGACAGGCTGCAGAGCCACACAGCTCTTGGTGTCCTCAAACATTCCATGCAGGAATTCCTAATTCCATCTTTCCACAATCAAAACCCATCTGACTGCAGCCAGCAACCACAGCCACGGGGCCCTGCTCACCTCCTTCCCCGAGCTCCAGTAAATCACAGCAGACATTGGATTTTAACAATATTAAGCTGTGTTCCTGATAATTCTTCCCTTTTTCTACACCTGCCCAGATCAGGAAAGACGATTTTATTGAGTTTGACTACACGGTGCTCCTGCATGAAATGCCAACCCAGGTAAGGAAGTGCATGTGAACAACCCCTCCTGCAGCAGGGGCTGAGCTGGGCCGGGATGGGGCTGAGCTGGGCCAGGATGGGGCTGAGCTGGGCCAGGATGGGGCTGAGCTGGGCCAGGATGGGGCTGAGCTGGCCCGGGATGGGGCTGAGCTGGGCCAGGATGGGGCTGAGCTGGGCCAGGATGGGGCTGAGCTGCACCGGGATGGGGCTGAGCTGCACCGGGATGGGGCTGAGCTGGCCCAGGATGGGGCTGAGCTGCACCAGGATGGGGCTGAGCTGCACCGGGATGGGGCTGAGCTGCACCGGGATGGGGCTGAGCTGGCCCAGGATGGGGCTGAGCTGCACCAGGATGGGGCTGAGCTGAGCCGGGATGGGGCTGAGCTGCCCCGGGATGGGGCTGAGGAGCTGCCCCAGGATGATCAGATCTGTGTTCAAATCCCTCTCCAGGAAATCATTTCCTGCCACATGCGCCTGACGTGGCTCCCCGGGCAGCCCCTGAAGGTGAAACATTTCTGTGCTCCCGAGGGCCACGGTGCAGAGCAGGGATCTGGGGCAGAGTCTGGATCAGCTGCTGGGCCTTCAGCTGAAAAGGGAGCCGGTTTTTAAGTGAAATCCTCACTTTTGTGGATATGGATGCAGTCAGCAAATCCGTGTGCTGACAGACCTGGAGCTGGGATGGTCCTCCCGTGCAAGGCAGTGACTGGGAGTGGTTTCACTGATTGTTCTGTGCCAAAATCCATTCCTGTCACTTCTTCAGCGCCGAGATTCAAGTTGTGCAGCTCTGCCTGAACCCTCTGCTACTCCATATATACACAGATGAACATACAGCAGTTGATTTGATGTCACTAATTAACTGTTACTTAACAGTTTGTAAACAAAATTAATATATTTGGATACAAATCATGAGCAAAGTGTTAGTCTGTCACTGAGAGATTTGCCTACTAATCTTTTGCCATGTTTTGGGCTAGAATCATGCTGATTTTTAACTCACATCTCCAATAAACCAAATGCCATCACTCAGGGTCGAGGCTGGGTTTTCTTTCTGCTGCTGTTGGAGCCCAAATTTCCACCTTCTCTGTCACCTCGAATCAAAGCAGACCTGCAGAGCCAGGAGGCTCCTTGGGGATTCATCCCCGTGTTTGGGACAGCTCCTGTGACATTCCTGCCATGTCCTGTCCCACCACAAAGTCACAGCTTTGTTTGGGCCACCAAATTCTCCAGCTGGGCTCCCAGCAGCTCCATCTCTGTCCCACCTCTGCTCACTGCAATGTCCCAAACTGTCCCAAAGTCACCCTTTTCCCCCACCAGCCAGGTTTGTGGCAGGATAAATGAAATCCTTTCCAAGAACACCACGTTCCTGAGGAACAGAGGCTCTGGGGTGGCTGTTCTGTCATACTTGGGGTGGTTTTCACAATCCTGGAGCTGTAATTGGGAACAGTTCAAGGATTTCACACAACAGCTTGCCCTGGATGTTTTCAGGTGGGTGATGTCAGCTTCTCAGATTCCAGCATTTTACACAAGTAAGTCTGATTTCCTGACTGAAGCTTTTCCCCTCAGCCCCCAGTAAACTCAGGGAAGCAGCATTCCACACCCTCCTGGTGTTTTCTTTCCTGCTGGGAGAAAACATTTTTCATCATCAGAAGTGTGAAATCAGGAAGTAAAATTCCAAAATTCCTTAAAGAAGCTGGTGATTAAAATTTTTTTTTTTTTTTTAATTAAGTCAAGAAAATAGGATGGATTTGGCACTTGGGGGTTCTGCTTTTGTCTCCTTACCTGGTTTTGGCCTCTGCTCTGCAGGGCTGGAATAGAGCACCAGGCACTTCCCAGGCACCAGGCTGGTGGAACTGGCTGCTCACAAATTCACAGCAGTTCAGGAACTCCACAGGAACTCCTGGATAAGTAGCAAAGCTGTGGAATTCTAAGGCAAAATCTCCCCCAGCTGCTTTTAGGCCAAGGTTTCAGCCTAAACCCTCAAATCATAGAGCAAAGTTCTGGTTTGTTTCTTTCCCGGGTTTGTGGAGAACCAGCACGTCTGGCAGAACTCATCAGCCAGGAATTCACATCACAACTGGTCTAAACAAAATACAGACCCCATAAATAGAAATATAAATCACATCAATAGAAACAAACCTCAGGAACACAAATATAAACCTCAGAAACACAGATACAAACATCAGAAACACAAATATAAACCTCAGAGACACAAATAAAATCATACCCACCCTGTTTCCTGTCCTGTGTTGACACTGCTTTTATCAGACATCTCCAAATTTTGGGGAAAGTGCTATATTTGCTTGTTTTAGAAAACTTCCAAATGTCTAAGAACCTGCAGGGCTTTTCTGGGAATGAATTCCAGCTGAGCATTCCCAAAACCAAAGCCATGATGTGCGGGAATTGGGGATTTGTCCCAAGGCAGCACCACACGGACGCCCCGCGTCTCGCCTGGGGCCCATCAGCAGCTCCAGGCCCTGGCAAATCCTTTCCCAAGGTTTCCATAAATCATTTTCCAGCCCTTCCAGAGGAGAAGCAGCCTGGCTGCTCCACTTGTTTCTGTCTGGGAAGCAGCAACGCCAGTGCTGTGCCAGGAATGTCGCTGGGTTTGAACTGGAACTTCGCTCCCTGTTTACTGGAATCTGCAAAAACACTTCAGCTGAGCAGGGCAGGAAGGAGGAGAGAAAACTCAACGTGGACATTCTGGGAATAATTACAAATACAGAATTATGGGAATATCTTCTCACCTAACACCTTTGAGTCAGCAAAGTCAAGTGATTCCTGAGCTGGACATCAGCTGCAACTCGGCCTCTGGATTGCGAGATTCTGGGAAAAGGGATCTTTGGTTTGGATTTCTAACCAAGAGCCAAAAGCCAAGCCCATACACAAATCCACACCCCAAACCCATTAAATCCACAGCTCCAAGCCCATTAAATCCACAGCTCCAAGCCACGCAGTAATTCTATCTTGTTCCCAGCTCTGGGAAGAGGCAGCTCCTCCCAACATCCTTGGCAACTCAGCTCCATCCTTGGGCACCAGTGAAAGTGGATTTGGTGACAAGCACTGACTGATGGCTTTGCCCAGTGGCTTGAGACTTTGGAGGATCTTGTGCCATTTCCAAAGGATTGGGAGGGGAAAATTCCATCTGCTCCCTGGAGGGAAGCTGGAGCACCATGTTCTAAGTGATGTCCCACACCCTGTACCTGTCCAGCAGCTCTTACCTCAGTTTAACATTCCCAAATAAAGATGTATCAAGTAAAAAATAAAATTATTTTAATAGATCTTGGTTAAGACAAATCATCAGCCGTGTTTTAACATCTATTTGTTACAAGAGCATTTACACAGAGCAATCCTGTGGTGATCCCCTGGTGCTGCTGACACCACCCCAGAGGAAAGGTTCCATGATGAAATTCCAAGTCCAAATCCCACTGGAGCCCACCTTACCCAGCCAGCCTGGGCTGCTCCATGGCTTGGGAAAGTGAGCTGTTGGAGAAGGCTGGGACAGGCTGTTCAGAGGACTCCAGAGGAATCCCATCAGCTCTTGGCTTTGCCCTTTTTGGCAGGAAGTCTCCCCGTTGCTTCCAGGTATTTGTTGATGATTTCCTCCTGGGTGCTGGCTGAACAGGGGTGGTATTTGGAGTATTCCATGGTGTATTCCCCTTTTCCCTGCAGAGTTGGGAAGAGAGGATGGGCCATGTGCAACCCTGCTGGGCACACAGCTCCTGTCTGAAGGGATCCCCAGGATCCTCCACAATCCCACCCAAACTCCTCAGGTACAGGAGAATTGTTTGGCCAGGAATTCCACAGCTCTGATCTGATCTCATTCCCTGCTGCAGCTGCCAGGGACAGGACGATCCAATGAGCCCAAATTTACAGAATCAAACATGTTTGAGCAAAAAGGACCAGGAGGACTCACCTCTGTGCAAGACCTCAGCTCCGTGGCATATCCAAACATATCGTTCAGTGGCACCTAAAATCCAAACATATTTGCTCAAAATGAGGTTTTTCCCATCACTTTTGGGCTATCAGCTAATTAATCCCAATTATGACAAAAAGAGTCAGTGCTGTGTGTAAACAGCTCTGATTTAATGGTCTGCTGTTGTAAAGTATCTGTTATTTTAATTAATTTATATTTCCAGTGTGTTTTCAGCAGAAAAATCTGAGAGTTTGAGTGCACCAGGAACTGGAATATCCTAAATTCAGTGATGAGTCAACCACCAAGGTTTGAGGTATCTCCAGACATTCCTCCAAGGATAATTTGGGAAGCAGAAGGGCCACAGGGTGCGGCTCACCCAGCAGGAAAACACCCAGTGATCCTCTCCAATCATTTTGAGGAGGGAGATAAAAGAAGGAACATTGAAATCGAGTCAACCTACAACTGTATCCATATAAACTGAGGAAAACAATGGACTCAAACACAGGGAAGGGGAGGTGAGGAGCAGTGAGCACAGACCTCAGCATAGAGGGTGAAGTAGCCCTCGGAGCCGTCCTGGCCCGTGATGACGCCGTGGCGCCGGTTGATCCCAGCTATCACTGCCCCCTGGAATTCCACGGGAGCCACCACCTCCACGGCCATGATGGGCTCCAGGATGCGCACGGCAGCGTTCTCCATGGCTGGGGAAGGATGGAAACAGGAATCCAGCATCAAAGGGGAGCCTGCTCCAAGGCAAGCTGCTCCCATGCACAGCAGCATGTGGTTTATGGGTAATGTCAGGGAAAAACCCTGAGAACAGGGGGAATTCCAGCTCCTGGCCTTTCATTCCTGGAGCCGCAATCACAGAATTGCCAAGGCTGGAAAAGACCCCCAGGATCATCAAGACCAACTGTGGCTGATAGCACTGTGCTCACTAAACCCTACTGGGAAATGCCACATCCACACATTGTCTGAGGGATTGTCTCCCGGGATTGTCAGCCCAGCACTCCCAAGGCAGCCCCTTCCAGTGTCCAACCTCTCCTTCAGTGAAGGAATGTTTCCTAAAAAAGGCCCAGTTTGACCAAATGTTCTTTTCCTACCCCGTTAGGATGAACCTAGTGGTGTTGCTGTACTGAATTCTAGAAAAACAGGATTTCCTTTGTACAGCCACAGGAATTACTGTGCCTCCCTCAGGAATTGTATAAACTCTTGTGCATGTTCTGCTCCATAAAACTGGGAAAGCTTTGGGGGGATGGATGGATGGATGGATGGATGGATGGATGGATGGATGGAATAGGTGGGTGGGTGGGTAGGTGGATGGATGGATGGATGGATGGATAGATGGATGGGTGGATGGGTGGATGGGTGGATGGGTGGATGGGTGGACGGGTGGACGGGTGGATGGGTGGATGGGTGGATGGGTGGATGGGTGGATGGGTGGATGGAATAGGTGGGTGGGTAGGTAGGTGGATGGATGGATGGATGGATGGATGGATGGATGGAATGGGTGGATGGAATGGGTGGATGGATGGAATAGGTGGGTGGGTGGATGGATGGATGGAATAGGTGGGTGGGTGGATGGATGGATGGATGGATGGAATAGGTGGGTGCGTAGGTAGGTGGATGGATGGATGGATGGATGGATGGATGGATGGAATGGGTGGATGGATGGAATGGGTGGATGGAATAGGTGGGTGGGTAGGTAGGTGGATGGATGGCTACCAGCCAGCAGAACCCACCCAAGGAGGAGGCTGTACCTTGTTTGAGGGCTCCCTCTCCTGCCCTGATGAAGGAGATCTCGTTGGAGTCCACCATGTGGTGGGCGCCGTCCTCCAGCACGAAGCGCACCCCGGAGATGCGGTGTCCCGAGAGCAGACCCTTCTCACAGGCATCTCTGAAGCCCTGGCAATGAACAACACCTCTGCACTGCCAGCCTCTGCCACCTCAGCTTGATTGTACAAACAAAAATCACACAACCAGGAAAAACGGCCTCGGGGTTTGCCTTTTTAACAGACTCCACGGCCAAACCCCAAAAGAATGCTCAGTGTGGAAAGAACTCTTGCCTGGAGAACAAGATTCCTTTAAGGCTATGGTTTTTTCAGGATTTGGCAAAAATCTTAAAGTGTTGCAGCATGGAAAAATGAAGGAATAATTGTAGGTTATCACAGGAATTCCAAGATGTTGGTAGGTTAATTAAAGCTGTGTATAATAAATTATACAGTGAGGCAGTCACAGAGGAGATAAAGAAAGAGAATTTGGGAACTGAGGGAGGAAATTGAGCTAATTACAGTTTCCTGTATAACTGGCCTCTGAGGAGTCACAGAAGAAGTTACATATTTTGGGGTTGGGAGGAGAATTGTGGGGCCACAACCAGAAGCAGAAGAGGCCAGGAAAAAGCAGCTTGAGCAGGAGGCTCTGACAAGGGAAACAGAGGCAGCACACACCACCAAAGACAACAGCAGCTCCTGAATTAGCTGAAAACCCCAGGAATGCAAGACATGGAGTAAAACCACACAGCTGTGATCCTGCTGCCACTGGAGCAACAGGAAAAGCCTCCTTTCCTGGGGCAAGGCAGGCACAGCAAATGTGGGTGGTAGTGCAGGAACACAACAGCAATCAGGATTTTCTGTGTCACAGAGAGAGGTCTGTACCTTTTCCACAGCGGGCACAAACTGCTTGGGAATATTTGTGCCAATGGTTCTGTCCTCAAACTCCAGTTTGGTGAAGTCCTCTGGCTCCAGGGGCTCCAGCACTCCGATCACTTTGCCGTACTGGCCGGCTCCTCCCGACTGCTTCTTGTGGGTGAACTCAAACCTAAATCCAACAACACCCCAAACACCACATCACTCCTGACACAATCCACAGCTTTCTGTGGAAAACATTCCCATTCTGCATTTCAGACAATCACACACTGCTTTGGGCTGGAAAGGAATTCATATTCAAAATTCCACGGGCGAGGACGCTTTCTGCTATCCAAGGCTGCTCCAAGTCCTGTCCAACCTGGACACTTCCAAGGAGCAGCCACAAATTCCCTGGAAAACCTGTGCCACGGCCTCCCCACCCTCCCGGGAAGGACTCATTCCCGATATCCCAATCTAACGCTGTGTGTCACGTTATCCCGTGCCGTGTGGGGATGCTCTGTGCAGGACACGTTATCCCGTGCCGTGCGGGGATGCTCTGTGCAGGACACGTTATCCCGTGCCGTGCAGGGATGCTCTGTGCAGGACACGTTATCCCGTGCCGTGCAGGGATGCTCTGTGCAGGACACGTTATCCCGTGCCGTGCGGGGATGCTCTGCCCCCGCCGCGCCCGGCCCGGCCCGCGGAGCCCGCCCCGCCCGCTGCGGCCCCGCCCGGCGCTTCCTGCGGGAGGAGGAAGCGGCGCCCGGGCCATGGAGCTGCCTCCCGGCCACTTCCCGGCCGCCCGCGCCGCGGCCGTGGCCGTGGAATACCTGCGGTACCTGCGGGGCGGCCCCGGCAGCGGCCTGCGGCTGCGGGAGCTGCAACGCGCCCGGCGCCAGGTGAGCGACGGGAACCGGCACCGGGAACGGGCACCGGGAACGGACACCGGGAACCGGCACCGGGAACCGGCACCGGGAACCGGCACCGGGAACCGGCACCGGGAACCGGCACCGGGAACCGGCACCGGGAACCGGCACCGGGAACCGGCACCGGGAACGGACACCGGGAGGTGTGGAGGTGCCGCTCTGGGGACATCCCAAAGCTGCCGGGCGCGCCCCGGTGTCACCCCTGAGGTGGCCCTGCCAGGTGCCGTGTCCTTCCCAGCCGCAGCTGCTCTGGGGCTGTGGCGCTGTCACCGCGGGGCTGGCACCGCCTGGCTCCGTCGGGGGGTCCTGGCAGAGCTCGGGGTCAGCGCTGGGGACACACCCCGTGTGTCACCTGCGGTGACAGCAGCGCCCAGGGAGCCCTGCCCAGGGCACGGCACCGGCACCCGGCCAGGAGGAACCTCCCGAGCAGGAGGAGGAGGAGGAGGAGGAGGAGGAGGAGGGTTCTGGGTGCTCCTGTGCGTGCCAGGACACGGCTCAGCCCTGCCCTGGGTCCGCAGGGACACCTGGCACAGCAAAGCTCCTCCCAAAACAAGGGCACTGCAAACCCCACCTGCTCCATTCCTAAAGCCAGAAAAATACAGGGCATGATCCAGTTCATAATAACCTGCAAAACTGAATTAATAGAAGGAAGCACTGAAGGCTTTTAGGTGAGTATTTAACCAAGCAGCAAATTCTTAGGTAGAATTACACAGGAGCCCAGAATTGGCAATCCAGGGTGTTCCAGGATAGAAATGAGGGTGGAGAGGCCCTGGCACAGAGTGCCCATCCCTGGCAGTGCCCAAGGCCAGGCTGGATGGGACTTGGAGCAACCTGGGATAGTGGAAGGTGTCCCTGCCCATGGAAGGGGTGGTGCTGGGTGGGATTTAAGGTCCCTTCCAACCCAAACCATCCGGGGATGCTCTGATTTTGTCCAGGATGCAGCCATTCAGTATTTGCCAAAATAAATGTTATTAATATTTTCCCTTTTTTAGGACATTGATGATGTGGGGCACAAGTACTACCTGGAACTGGAGCTGGAGGATGTCCTGGATAAAGTGAGTCACACTGGTTTAATTACACACTCTGTGCACACAGCACTTAAGACTTTGAACCATGCTCCTGATTTTTCTGAGCTGCCAATCAGGCCCCAAAAAGACTGAATTTTAACCAAAAGGAACCCACTGACCACTTGGTACCTTCCACTGCACCACCAGGCCATGGTGCAGGGAGGACAAGGACATTCCAGGGTCACCCAGCTCCAACTGAACAGCACAAGGGACATTCTGCACCCCAACCATCACTGCAGAAAGCAAATCCCACCCTCAAACATTCACAGAAATGCCAGGAATTTAACCTTGTCTTAAATATCCACAAACCTCTGGGGACCAGACTCAGAGGAAACAGCAACTACATCCAAATGACCTTTTCAGAAGTGCAAATGACCTGGTTGTACACATCCTCATCAGCTAATAATGCACATCATTAACTCTGCCACAGGACAGGACTGTCAGCTGCACTGCTGAGGTTCTCTATCACCTGGGCAGCAAAACCTCTGCTCCAGATGTGCAGCTCACAGTGCAAGGGGAGCTCAGGAGCACAGAGGAAGCAGACAAGGAGTTCTACAATCGGATCAGGAGCCTGGAAAAGGAGCTTGTGGCTGAGAACATCCCAGGTACAAGCCAGGGCTGGGAGAGGGCTCAGGCCTTCACCTTTCTCTTTTTGGGGGGGGCTGCAGTCACAGCCACTGTATTTATTCCTGATTCTGAGGGTTCTGGAAAACCAGCTGGCACTGGCCCTGCCACCTGTCCCTGCTCCCTCTGAGGGTGTCCTGGCACAGCACACCCAACACCCCAGTGCACAACGAGGGGCTGCCCTCACCTCAGACCAAGCCCTGCCTTCGAGACCTGGGGTTTCTGTTCAGAGGAAGAAGTGGAGGAGAACACCCTGCAGGTGTCCCAGGCAGGCTGGATGGAGCTGGCAGCACCTGGGGCAGTGCAAAGTGTCCCTGCCATGGCAGGGGTGGCACTGGATGGGATTTTGGGGCCCTTCCAACCCAAAGCACTGCAGGGTTGTGTGAGGTGGGAGCAGAACCCCGTGGTGATGGAGCAGCTCTTCCAAAGCCGTGGAAGGCTGTGTGGCAGGGTTGGAGCAGCAGGCCCTGTGTGAGGTGACAATGCTCTGTTAAGGGCTCTCTTTAACACCCTGTGTTTGCTTTGGTTGCAGACAGCCACGGGAACGTTCCCCCAGAGCTGGAGCCCATCCACCTGCTGGCCTGGGTGGCCTCTGGCTACGTCATCTGGCAGAACTCCACTGAAAACACCAAGTTCCACCTTGCCCAAGTGAAACACGTGAAGCAAGTGGTGAGTTCCCACAGGAACACAAGCCCAGGCTGCTCTGGGCTGGAGGGACATTAAAGCTCACCCCATTCCCCTCTGCATGGGCAGGGACACCTTCCACAGCCCAGGGTGCTCCAACACATCCAGCCTGGCCTTGGCTTTCCCAAGTAAAAAAATGATGAAATTTTACTTCATGGAAGTATTCATGAGCTAAGCAGCTGTGGCAAGGACAATAAATTAAATTAACAGAATTCCATAGATCCTCCCAGTTTCGCTGTGTTCTGTTAGAGAAAATCGATTCTGAGTTAAAAATAACCCTAAAGTGATCGTCAGCTTTAAATTCAAGGCAATTTTCCACAGGAGCCAGGAAAAAGCAGCAGGATTTAGTGTTTAGAAAACCAAAAGCTCCAGAAGTTTTACCCCTCTGAACAGAGAGTGAATTCCCAGGAAGTTCTGGGTCTGAAGGAAAGACAGGAATTCCTTGTGGGAGTAGGATTTGTGAATGTTTTGCTCCCTCTGATGGCATTTTAGAGAATTCACAGCTGCTGCAGGGCTGTGCACCAGCAAGAGTTTAAAGATTCTCTCTAACAAACTTAAGGATAAAGGAGACAAATAACTATTAACTAACCCAGCTGCCATCTCTAGTTTTGTCCCTTTGTCCCTGAAAACACAGGAAAAGCATCTATTCCAAAGGCCAGGGATTATTTTGTCACTCAGAATCCCTGGCTGTCACTTACAGAAAGGCCTCTGGAGTGTCCTTATTTTCTTGAGGATTTTATTTGGGATTGTTTGGGTTAAACTGACACCTGCTAGAATGAGGTGTTCCCATCCCAAAGAATTCCTGACAGATCTGGTCTCTGTAAGGCAGGAATTAGCAGTTTAGAGCTTTACATTCACTGTCTCCAGTGCAGTTTTAAGAGTGCACAGAAATTCAAACCAGGAGCTTTTAATTTTGTTACAGTGCTTGAGCCCCACCTGCTTCATTTGTGATCAGGAGCTGCCAGTTTTATCTGAAATCCATGAGGGAATTTTTGTGATAATCACAGAGAACTGAACCACTTTTTGTGAGGTGGGAGAACCCCCAAATTCAGCCCTTTTCATCCTGTCTTTCCAGAAAAGAAATGATGAAGACCTTCAGTTTGACTTTGTGCTTCTACTCCACGAAATGGTGTCCCAGGTAAATCATTTTATTCTTAAAAAGCCTTTTTTGGGTGTTTTAGGACTGCAGCTGTGTGTCAGACACAGATCTGATGCTGCAGGGTGAGCTCAGGGCCCCAGCCCTGCCTGCCTCAGCATTCCAGGAACAACAGCAGCAACTTCCAGCTCTTTTGGGCCTTTGGTGGGAATGGCTGAGGTTCAAATCTGGTCCCTCACAGCTCTCCCTTGGGAGACCCCAGTGCCAGAGTGGGCAGGAATAAAGGGAAGGGGCAGCTGGAGCATCCTGGATGCTGAATTCCAGCTGGGCTGTGGATCCTCCATGGCCCAGGACAGAGACCTCAGCAATCCCAGTAACCCCCAGCACAAACTGGCTCCCAGAACAGCATTTACATCTGTGCTGCTCTCCAGCAAAACTCTGCCATCAGAGCAGGTGTTTTCATAGGAAAACCACAGAAAACTGGGAAGAGAAGCTCTTGACTGTAATAATCCAGGGACCTCTCTCCCAGCTCTACTGCTCCTGACCCCCTGCACTCCCATTCCTTTGGGTTTAATTCCCAAGTTCTCCATGAGGGAGCTCCTGGCAGGCTGGGAGGGGCAGCAGGGGCTGCTGACAGTGCTGTGTGTGCCCCACAGGAGGTGCTGCCCTGGGAGGTGACCCTGCTGTGGCACCCCCAGCGCGGGGCCCGAGTGACCCAGAGCCGCGCCGGGGGAGCGGGGAGCTCCTAGGAGCAACTGGGAGCAACTGGGAGCTCCTGAGAACAACTGGGAGCTCCTGAGAGCAACTGGGAGCTCCTGAGAGCAACTGGGAACAACTGGGAACAACTGGGAGCTCCTAAGAGCAACTGGGAACAACTGGGAGCTCCTGAGAACAACTGGGAACAACTGAGAGTTCCTGAGAACAACTGGGAACAACTGGGAGCAACTGGGAGCTCCTGAGAACAACTGGGAGCTCCTGAGAGCAACTGGGAACACCTGAGCACCTCTGGCAACTCCTGAGCACCCCTGGGAACAACTGAGAGCAACTGGGAACACCTGGGAGCAACTGGGAACACCTGGGAGCAACTGGGAGCAACTGGGAGCTCCTGGGAGCGACTAGGAACACCCCTGGGAACACCTGAGCACCTCTGGCAACTCCTGAGCACCTCTGGGAACAACTGGGAACAACTGGGAGCTCCTGAAAACACCTGGGAGCAACTGGAAGCACCCTTGGGAACACCTGAGCACCCTTGGCAACTCCTGAGCACCCCTGGGAACAACTGGGAGCTCCTGGGCACCCCTGGGAACACATGAGCACCACTCCTGGGAGCTCCTGAGCACCACTCCTGGGACACCTGGGAACCCCTGGGACACCTGGGAACCCCTGGGAACACCCCTGGGAACACCCGAGAGCTCCCACACCTGGAAGTCGCAGGTGATGGGAGTGGAGACCAACCACGGTACAAGACATTAAATCCAACTTTCCCCCGTGCCTAAAGTTTTTGATCCCAGATGTTTTTGATCCCAGAATTCCCAAGGGACTTCCCCTCCCTTCCAGGGGATGGATACAACAATTCCCAGCAGGAATACTCACGGCACAGGGGCAGAGATGTTCTCCCTGAAGGACACTTTGGGCTTCCCCATGGTGCAAGGACAACCATATTCCCTCTCCATTCTCTGCAGGAGGAAACCCACAGTGATGAGGGTTATTCCATGGGGAATTATTTAGTAACTTCATCAGGATTAATCACTTTTTTTGGTTGGGGGTTGGATTGATTTTTGGGGCTTTTTTTTATTTTTTAATTAACAAATTATTCCCCATCAACTTCTTTAAGACATGCATCTTCAGATGCAGGGAAAGGAAACACAATTAATTGTATGATTAAAATTCAAGTTTTTCAAGGCAAAAATCACCTTTTCTTCATTTTTTCAATATTTAAGATGCATCTTTTTGTGTTAAGATTAAAATATAGCATCAGCTGGAATGAAACAAATCCCTCTAACTACTCCTTTCTCCCTGTACCAGCTTTTATCACAAAATGATACTTAAAACCACAGAAACAGAGGATTTTTTTCTGTAGAAATTAATTATAATTAGGTATTATTAATTAATATAAGCAAAGGCTACTAGAGCAAAGTGTAGTGTTTAATACATTTTTTATGGATTGTACCAAATCCTAAAAATATTCCAGGCAAAATTTCCTTTTAGAAGCCTTCAGAATGGAACCACTGGAGAGAAAGAACCTTCAAATGTTGACTTAAAAGTTGAACTTTTCCCTAAGCAGCTGGAAGGAATAGGGAGGAGGAAAAGGAGATGGGAAAAGCAGGCAGAAGCAGAGTCCATGGGATGTGCTTCCCAAATTACCTGGGCATAGATTTCCAGGTGCAGCTCCCCCATCCCAGAGACAATGGTCTCCTTGCTCTCCTCATCAAAGTGGATCCTGAAGGTGGGATCTTCCCTGGTGAAGCGGCCCAGGCCTTTGGAAAACTTGTCCAGGTCATTCTGAAAGCCAAGATTTGCTCAACATCCATGAGTCACTCCAAGAAAAAAGCCTCAAGTTCTCCCATCCACTGCTGAGCATTTCTGCTCTTTGGGTTATTTTATGGAAGATTTCTAACTCTTGATTAAAGTGTTAATTATGTATTTCAAGCTCATGTTTCTGGCTGAGTGACAGCATCCAACTCTGGGTTATCCAATGGATAAAGTCTTGGATATTTGGGATAAAACACTTTCCAACAGTGCTTAGACTGTTCCATGAAATCACAAAGCAGCAAAGGGAGGGAACTCAGGGAGGAGAGGTTGGTGCAAAGGCTCCTACCTTGTTGGAAGGCTTCATAGCCACGGAAATGACAGGATCAGGGATGTGGATGGATTCCTGGGTGGCCAAGGAAAAGGGGATTACAAATTCCAGCAAAATCCTGGTGACTGGCAGTGCCTGAGGCAGCCAGGGCAAGGGGGACTCACCATGGAGATGTCGGTGCTGGTTTTATCTGTGAACGTGTCCCCGCTGGCGCAGTCGATCCCAAACAGGGCACAGATGTCCCCAGCATAAACTTCATTCACATCCTGAGGGAAGGAAAACTCCTCTGCAGACAACACTGGGATAAGAGAAGCTGTGGCTGCCCCTGGACCCTGCAGGTGTCCAAGGCCAGGCTGGACAGGGCTGGGATCACCCTGGCATCGTGGAAGGTGTCCCTTCCCTTGGGGCTGGATGATCCTTACGTTCCTTCCATCCCAAACCATTCCAGGATTGATTCTGTCTTTCCCTCACACCCAAACTCCACTGGATTATAGAAGATCCATAAACTGTTGTGTTTTAAGGTTTCATACTGAGCTCCTTAAAAACTTCCAGCTTGGTTAAAAACCCTGCAAATCTCCCTCTTTATTCAAAGGACAAAAGGGAGGGCTCAGCTTGGATTAATTCAGGATCAAACAAAAGCAAAGCTGTTAAGAAGCAAAGACCATCCTGTGCTTCAGGATCATCATCCAGGGTGATGCAGGGCTGAGGCAGTGCTGACCCATCCCTGGGGCCCACTCACCTCCATGTTGTCCGAGTGCATCCGGACCAGTCTCTGCACCCTGACCCTCTTCCCTGTGCGGGTGTTGTAGATGTAATCTGACTTCTTCAGCATCCCCTGGTACACCCTGACGTAGGTTAACTGCCCAAACTTGCCAGCCTGCAAGCACAGCCCACCAAAATCTGATCATTCTGGGAACCACTGATGCCTCAGGTTTGAGCTTTTCTGTGTTTCACATTCTGTGCTGCTTTAGTGTGCAGTTCTGAGCTTCACATGAGGGGATGGTGAGCTCTGTGCACAGAGCAGGGAGACAAAACAATTCCTGCTCCAGCTGGGCACCAAGGACAAATGATCCAAATCTCAGCCCAAGAGCACAAACCCCGTGGGCTGGAGAGAGAAAAACAAGCAGGGTGGGACTGCAGGGGCTAAAGCTGGGATGGGACAATGAACTGCAAGGTGCAAATGGAGCAGAACTGATCCAAGGCAGAGACCCCGGGAGCGCTGGTGCATTTTGGGGCCATTTTGGTTCATCTTGGGTGCAGCCCTGGCTGGGCTCTGGTGCTGCCCAAGGTGGATCCATGGAGGAGATCCTTGGAATGAATCCCTGCTTTATTCTTTAATCCCATCCAGTCTCTGTTCTAGACCAGCCTTCACGAGGCACCAGCAGCACCAATCCCAAGCACCAGCTGCACTGACTAAATGTGGTGTGAGTTTCCACACTACCAATGGAAATGAAAGATTCTCTGCAATGGAATTTGGCAATTTTCTGAAGCAATTTTTCATTCCCAAACCTTCCCAAGAGATACATGCTACCATGGAACGTGGCCAGCCATTTTCCATATTCCACAGAAATCCTGAAGTGCTGCTCTCTAAGTAGTAAACAACTTATTTGCCTTAATTTCTGCACTTTTCCCACTCTGACTCTCTCATGTCCCATTGTTTCCAAGGCCAGGATTTTTCCCTGAAAATATTTCAGTTAAGCCAACAACCCCCCAGATGTTCAAGTTTTAACTAAGAAAACCAGGAAATACTTGAGGTCCAGAACCCACCCTGAAGTTCCAAACTGTCAGAGTTTATGGATTTTATGGTTGAAGCCTTTTCTTTAAAAAGAAGTTAAATTTCAATTGAAGTCAAATATAAACTGCTTTTCAGTCTAAAGTGATGTAAAAGCCTGCTGTAGGTGAGTTTTGGTAGCACCAGCTGGATTCCCTCCATGACTGTGGGAAGGAGCAGTGTGAGACTCACCTCCAGCTTGAAGGCAAGGCCGATGAAAGGCTGGGAATCATCACGAGCAGAGTTCAACAGGAACTTGGTTTGGTCCTGAGAATCCCTGAGAAACAGGGATGAGAGGGAGGAGAGGTTAGGAACGAACACCAGAGTCTCCTCTAAACATCTACAGGCTCTGCTGTTGGGGTTCACATGTCTGGGTGGGCTCTGCTCCCAGGGACAGGGACAGGAGGAGAGGGAACGGCCTCAGGCTGGGGCATGGGAGGCTCAGATTGGAATCAGCAGGAATTTCCCCATGGAAAGGGTGGGGAGGCCTTGGCAGGGGCTGCCCAGGGAGGTTTGGAGTCCCTGTCCCTGGAGCTGTCCCAGGAATTCCTGGAGGTGACACTCAGTGCTCTGGGTTGGGTGACAAAGGGAAGACTGGGCACAGCTTGGACTCAATGATCCTGGAGCTCTTTTCCAGCCTCAGGGATGCTGGGATTCATGTCCATAAGAATAAAACACAATTTACACACTTGGCATGTGCTCCCTCCTCTAGGTAGGCCATGCTTTAAGGGCTGCCATCAATTCTAAAGAATTATCTGAATTATTATTAATTCTAAAGAATTATCTTCCATTGTCCAAATGCAACACTGAATGTGGCAAAATCCCAGCACAGAGAGTAACCCTTGAATGAGAGAGGAGCTTTGGGACTTTGTGCCAAATGCTGGTGGCAGTGTTTGATACCAATGGTAAAGGATTGTGGATGATCCTGTTAGGAATGTTTCCTGCTTTGAAACTATTCCATGGAATGCCAGACTGGTTTGGGTGGGAAGGGTCCTTGAAGGCCATCCAGTGCCATGAGCAGGGACACTCCACAGCCCTGCCCCTGGACACTCCTGCTGCTGCTCACCCCTGGTTGAGGAGGGCGTAGTTCTCCACCTCAGAAGGGTTGGGAAGGTATTCCAGGACAGCATCCAGCAGTGGCTGCACCCCTTTGTTCTTCAGAGCACTTCCCACGAGGACAGGGGTGAAGGATTTCTGCAGCGTTGCCCTTCGGATTGCCAGCTGAAAAATATCCCAGTGAACTCCTCCTGCAGCACAGCCCAATCCCCTGGCTTCCCTGGGCTTCTCCTCCCCTGGAGCAAAGAGCTGCTCCCACACCCCCCTGGACACCCCCCAACCCCCCAATTCTGCTCTCCAGAATTCTTCAACAGATTGGGAACGGGCCCTGCCAGTTCAGCCCAGCTGACACAACTCCAGCAAACAGAATTCCTGATAGATTTATTGAGGAATGAGGGGACAGGGACACAGGTGAGGGGGAACAGGCAGCACAGGGAAGGTACCTTTAACTGTGCAGCTGTGGGAATCTTCTCCTCCAGGAACAGCTCCCCCAGGAGCTCGTCAGCATTGGCCACGCACTCGATGAGCTCCCGGCGCCGCTCCGCAGCCTCCGCCCGCAGCTCCGCCGGGATCTCCTCCACCCTCAGGGTCTGCCTGCACACACAGGGACCCCAGGAGCTCCACAGGGACCCCAGGAATGCCACAGGGACCCCCAGGAATGCCACAGGGACCCCCAGGAACGCCAGGAGTTCCATAGGGACCCCCAGGAATGCCACAGGAAGCACAGGGACCCCAGGAGCTCCACAGGGAGCACAGGGACCCCCAGGAGTTCCACACAGGGAGCACAGGGACCCCCAGGAGTTCCACACAGGGAGCACAGGGACCCCCAGGAGTTCCATAGGGACCCCCAGGAACCACACAGGGAGCACAGGGACCGCCAGGAGTTCCACAGGGAGCACAGGGACCCCCAGGAACCACACAGGGAGCACAGGGACCCCCAGGAGTTCCACAGGGACCCCCAGGAATGCCACAGGGACCTCCAGGAACCCCAGGAATGCCACAAGGACCCCCAGGAACCCCAGGAGCTCCACAGGGAGCACAGGGACCCTCAGGAATGCCACAGGGACCCCCAGGAGCTCCAAAGGGACCCCCAGGAATGCCACAGGGATCAATCAGCCTGCCCACCCCTGGCGTGACCACCCTGACTGAGAACGATCCACCCTGGGAAAAAATCCCCTGTGGACATCAGCTGGTATCTCTGGTGTGGGAGAGTCCTTCCCACTGCCAGCAGCTCAGCCACAGCTGATCTTCATCCCAGGGAGCCACACACGCTGCAGGATCCCCTCATGGAGCAGCCTCCTGCTTCTCCAGGTGGGAAGTGTGGCCACCAGCCCTTCACAGCCACCCCCAGCCAGAGCTCCCTGCAGGCCCTGGGAGAGCTGCAGGGGGACCCTCAGCCCCAGCTCAAGCCCTTCCCAAACTTCCAGAGAGCTAGGTTTCATCTCTGAAGAGAAACTGCAGGAATTCCTCCTGCCTAGAGCAGCTCCAGCTAGAAAAGAAGCAATTTCCAGGACTTACCCAAGTGCCCCATCAAAATAGATTGCTTTTTCTTCAATAAGATCTATGATTCCTTTAAAGTTTCCTTCCAGCCCAATTGGAATCTGAACAAAAGCTGCATTGTGTTTCAACTTGGATCTGAAAAAGAGAAAATAGGAATCATTGAATACAAAAAGTCATTTCTATGTGTGTGCTCCAGATGGTCTTTGAGCAACATCCCCCTCCCACAAAATCCATGTTTTGTCCTTTGGACAGTGCCAAAATCTACCAATATGGATAAAAACCACCCAGTTGTGGTTTAGGGCTTTGTGTCCCCCCTTTTATATCCCAGCAGGCCCAGGGAGCAATTCCCATGGGAAAGGCAGCAGGGGAAATGAGTTTGAGATTGATTGCTTGATTAAGGGAGTTGCCTCTCCCTTAATGAATATTAATGAGATTAACTCATGGATCAAATTAGGCAGGGAAAGGTTGGGAGTAAGCAGGGTTTCCAGGAATCCAAAGCACCATATGTCACCACCCTGCTGGAATTTCAGCAGGATCCAGGGAAAACTAAGAGGCTGTTCTCAAAGTAGGTCCTGATACACTTCCACCAACAAAGCAAACATCAAACCCCAGCCCTTGGTCACTGCAGGTCCTGGCTGACACCAATACTGGGGGGTTTTGGGACAATGGAGATTTGTCCAGATCAGGATTTAACCTCGTGTCAGGAATTCTCCAAACTGCAGCGCCCAAGAGAATCCTCCTGGAATTTCAGGAATCATTGTAAGTGCCCAAACCTGAGCTGCTGCACTGCTCTGGCTGGGTTGGAGCCCATCCTGTCCAGTTTGTTGATGAAGGTGAGGAAGGGGACGTTGTAACGCTTCATCTGCCTGTTGACAGTGATGGTCTGGCACTGCACACCTCCCACAGCACAAAGAACCAGGATGGCTCCATCCAGCACCCTCAGAGACCTCTCCACTTCAATGGTGAAGTCCACATGGCCTGGATAACAAACACAAATAAAAATGATAAATGCATTGGAAAGGAGCAACAGCCAAGGGAATCACACTGGGTGATATCAACCGAAGTGATGGAGCACAGAGTCATGGAATGGTTTGGGTGGGAAGGGACCTTAAACCCCATTCCAGCCCTGCCATGTGCAGGGACACCTTCCACTATCCCAGGCTCCTCCAAGCCCCATCCAGCCTGGCCTTGGGCACTGCCAGGGACCCAGGGGCAGCCACAGCTGCTCTGGGCACCCTGTGCCAGGGCCTGCCCACCCTGCCAGGGAACAATTCCTTCCCTATACCCCATCTATCCCTCTGTCAGTTTGAACCCACCACTCCATGTTCTGTCACAACCAGGGACACAAAGGTGCACCACGTGCCCTGTACCCATAGGAACAGCAATCCCCAGATGCTGCCAGCTGCCCTTACCTGGCGTGTCGATGATGTTGATGTTGGTGTCCTTCCACATGGTGTAAGTGGCTGCAGACTGGATGGTGATGCCCCGCTGTCGCTCCAGCTCCATGGAGTCCATGACAGCTCCAACTCCATCCTTACCTTTCACCTTAGGAGAAATAAAAAAATTAGTTCAAGGAGTTTGCTAAGAATTCATATTCCCATCCCTGGAAGTGTCCGAGGCCAGGCTGGACAGGGTTTGGAGCAAGCTGATCTGTGGAAGGTGTCCCTGCCCATGGGTGAGCTCTCTTCCCACCCAAACCATTCCATGATATTGTGCATCCACGTGCAGGAGTGATGCTGCACGGACTGAGCGTCCTCCCTCATGCAGAAAAACACAGTGTGGAGGTCAGTGGCAGGAAGATCCCAGTGGGAGCTCAGCCCAACCTCGTGCATCTGCGCGATCCTGCCTGTGTAGAACAGGATCCGCTCCGTCAGCGTGGTCTTGCCGGAGTCGATGTGAGCCGAGATCCCGATGTTCCTGATCCTCTCGTTGGGAAGGACCCCCGAGGAGCTGTGTCTGCACGAGGTCAGCAGGAGCTGCAAGGCAAGACAAGGGCACTGCTCAGCCAGGAGTGGATCCAACACAGCTCACAGAACACCAGGAATGGAATGAGGGGAAATGGCCTCAAGCTGTGCCAGGGGATGCTCAGGTTGGACACCAGCTGGAATTTCCCCATGGAAAGGGTGGTCAGGCTTTGGCAGGGGCTGCCCAGGGAGGTCTGGAGTGCCCATCCCTGGAGGTGTCCAAGGAATTCCTGGAGGTGGCACTCAGAGCTCTGAGCTGGGGACAAGGTGGGCATCGGGCACAGCTGGGACTCGATTGTCTTGGAGGGTTGTTCCAAGGTAATTTACCCTGGGATTCACTATGCCCATGGCTGAACTGCCAAACCCTTCCCCACGGCTTCCTGTCAATCTATGGCGAACCGGTCACCTCGACCCGAGTGGCCTTTCCAGGGTCACCTCGGAGCTGTCACCACAACCCGCGCGGTCCCTCCCCGCCCGCCCCGCTGCCCATTCCCGGTTCCCCTGTCCCCATCCATGTGACCGGGGGCTGCTCGTTCCCTGCAGCTGCTGCGGCCCGTCCGGGCTGTCCCTCCGCCCTCCATCCCTTCTGCTCGCGGCTCCCTCCCCTCCCTGGGGCGCCGTCCCCTCATGCGGGAGCGGGGCGGTCCCGCCGCCGGTACCTGGATGTGCCGCGGGCGGCCGGGGGCCAGCCCGGCCCGTAACACCCTGAGCATGGCCCCGGCTGCAGCTGCGGCCCCGCTCCCGGCTCCAATGCCGGCTCCGGCCCCGGCTCCAATCCCGGCTTCAGCCCCGGGTCGCTCCCGCCTCTTCCGGGGCTCCGCGCAGGCGCCGCGGTCCCGCCCGGCCCCTCACGGGCTCCTCAGAGAGCGTCCCCGGGCGGGAGCCCCAGGGGCGGCATGGAGAGGGGAGGCTCTCAGTGTTCCCCCGGCCCCTCACGGAGCGGCGCAGGGCGGGAGCCCCAGGGGCGGCATGGAGAGGGGAGGCTCGCACCGCCCGGCCCCTCACGGGCTCCTCCGGTAGCAGCAGGAGCCCCGAGGGCGGATGGAGAGGGGAGGCTCTCAGTGTTCCCTCGGCCCCTCACGGGCCCCTCAGGGTCCGGCTCTGAGGGCGGATGGAGAGGGGAGGCTCTCAGTGTTCCCTCGGCCCCTCACGGAGTGGCGCCGGGCGGGAGCCCCGAGGGCGGATGGAGAGGAGAGGCTGTCACTGCCTCCCCGGCCCCTCACGGGCCCGCAAGGAGCGGCGGGAGCCCCAGGGGCGGCATGGAGAGGGGAGGCTCTCGCTGTCCCCCCGGCCCCTCACGGGCCCCGCAGGGAGCGGCTCTGAGGGCGGACGGAGAGGGGAGGCTCGCACCGAGCCCATCCCGGAGCGCCCTCGGGCTGGTCCCTCCTCGGGAGCGATCCTGGGCCAGCCGTGGGGGTTCCCGGAGTGCGGAATTCTCCGAGTGCGGCCTGAAAGGGGCGGATTTCAACCAAACCATGGAGCGGGACAGAGCCCGCATCGGGGTCACAGCCCAGGAGTTTGGGAATTAGGGGAATTAGAAACAACTGGAGAGCGGCGCTCCCCGGGCCGGGGGCTGAAGAAAAAGGGAACACAAGGCTGGGATGGGGCACTGGCACCCATGCCGGGAAAAGGGAACACAAGGCTGGGATGGGGCACTGGCACCCATTTCGAACACGCTGTTAAAATCGACTCTTCATTCAAAATTACTATCTGGAGCAGCTCTGAAACAGAGGCCCTCTCCGTACTGTTTGGTTCCATCAAGCTTTTATTTTTTGTGGAAAACGCACGGTCACCTCTGGAAATGGAAGGATTTCCAGAGAATGCCCGAGTGGTTCTGCTGAATCCCATCCCATTCCACCCCTCCAGGGGCAGGGGCACCTCCCAGAGCCCAGCGTTCCTTCCCTGAACTGTTTCAAAGCAGCCCAAACTAAATAATGCACAAGTCCCTCTGCAGTGTAGAATAAACCAACAAACCCCATAAATAATAAATAACTTTATTAAAGAATTGCAGTTTCAGATGCTTTTACAGAGCACAACTTGTGCCTTACATTGGAGAACAGTCTTGGTGTAGCAAAGGGATCTGGAGAAATATTCACCTCTTCCCACTGTCGCTTCAAACCCAGGATGTGCTTGTTTTATTTCACACAAAAATCAGAGTTATCAGGTGTATTTTCAATTTAACAGCAGCAGTTCTCCAAGATTGTTGCTGTTAATTACTGAGAAGATTATCTCATAAATGAATTGCAGAATCCACGTTGTCTCCAGTGGATGGAAAACGAGTCCCTGGGTTGAGCTCTGACTTTAAGGGGTGTCCAACCCCCTGACCCCCACAGCTCATTAAAGGGTCCAATTATTGCCATTAATATTGATCACATCAACTTACTGCCACTGATACTTCTCTAATTCAGGAAGAGACCACAAGAAAATAACAGTCCTTCCCTTTTCAGAGCTCAACAGCAGTGCTACTGATTGGGTTTGCACATTAATAAACATTAATTAAATAACCTGGGGAAACTGCAGGAAGATTAAATATGAGTTAGAGGCTTTTTGGCCAAACAAATATTACTCTTAACTTATTAAACCCTATTCTCTCATACAAACAGTAATTTAAAGGCCACATTATAATGGAGCCTTGAATTTATGTAAAGCTTTAGTGTTATTAATTTATATTATTTTATTTACAGAAATTCTTTCTGCTACACCACAGGGCTAGTTCTGCATGGTAGAACAGTACAGGGACTGAACACCTGGAACCCCAGGATTTTCCTAGTCTCAGGCACTGCTGGCTCTTCTAAACTCCTATCAAATGTAGATTTAGGGTCATTCTACTCTCAATAAAACACAAAGAACACAGAAAGGAGAGGGGTTCCTGTATCCAGGGCTCTTTACAACACAAGAAATGGTGAAATCATTCCAGTTAAACTCATTTCTCCCATGTATTTTTCCCATGAGTAATTCCTAGTTGCAGCTGATCTCAGGACACTGATATTACTACAGGATAATTACAGTAATTAAATACTACAGACAATCCTCAAAATGGAAAATGATGGGCTAACTCCACAGGAAACAAAGGATCAGGAATACAAAGTTGACAGTTCAGGCACAGGAAATGAGGTGCAAGCACAGCTTGTTAACATAAAAACTCTGATAAATGTAAAGTATTGGCATATTTCAGTATTTCCTCTCATTTTATGTTACACCACGGTGAATGTAGGGGTTCTGTAACAATTTATAATATGATTTTGAAGTAGTGCTTTACACTGTATTCAAGTTCTATTAATTAACCTAGAAAATCAGTAATTATTTCAGCAACCTAAAATAAAGGACATTTGCTTTCTGTGCAACTCGGAGTGGGAAGGGGGAGCTGCAGTACCAGGCTTAGTAAAGCCTGAGATTGGTGCAGCTGGAGCAGATCAGCTCTGCAAATCCAAGCTGTTTTGACCAGGCTTGGAGATGTTCCATAAAGTGCTTTTAGGCAGAAAGGTGTTGGGCTGGAATTCACTGAGGAGCTGAGGACACTGAGAAGCAGGAGGAGCAAAGGCACAACACAGAGCAGAGATTGGTCACAAATCCAGGTGTATTTTTATGGACACGAGCACTGAGCACCATTCATCTGCTCCAGGGAACCTCTGTCCCAGGGAATGGGGACAGTTAATTCCTGGAGCCCTTCAGGGGGACAGGAGTTCCTTTCACACTGAGAGCCTCCAAGGAATCCCTGGGCACCCTGGATCCTGGAGCTCCAAGTGGCTTCTCTCTGGAAAAAGAACAGCAATGGTCACAATCTCCATGGAAACAGGAGGAATAAAACCTCTTGGAACATTGCTCCAGAACTGGATTTTCTTTCTGCTGCTGGAATTTCCTTATCCTGAAGGGAACTGGTTTTACCTTCTTGATCCACCTTCCCTGGGGCTGTAATGGGCACTCCTGGACCTTGAAGCTTCCACAGCTGCTCTGCTTCGGCAAGGCCTGAACTTCATGATCTCCCTCTGCCACTCCTCATCAAAGGTGCCAGCCTCAGCTGGAAAACAAACACATTTATTTGAAATGTTCATTAAGAGAGGAATAAAAAATTAATGACTATTAGGGGGTTTGGGTAGCGATTTTAAGCTTTGTCATCCACAATTCTCCACATGGCCTACAACTGTTTTTGGGGATATGTAAAAGAGAATTTGGATTTAAAGGTGCCTTTTAAGATATCTCAAGCTGGAACTTCCAAATCAGAGTGTGAAACACTGTAAAGCTCATTAGCTGCCTAAAAAGACCTACATTCATCCAGGTTGATGAATTCTTGGTTCATCTCCTCATCCCCAGTCTTGGAGTTCTTGGATCTTCTGATGACATGAGCCCGATCCTGGATGTGGTGACCAACAGATATTTTCTCCACTCCACTTTCAGAATCCTTCAGTGCTTTTCTTGTTTCTTTAACCTGTTTAAAAAAAAAAAAAGGGGAACTGAGTGTCCTTCCAACTAAAAATGAGGTAAAAAGAGTTCACAGAACCCCAGGATGGTTTGGGTTGGAAGGGACCTTAAAGCCCACCCAGTGCCACGCCTGCCATGGCAGGGACACCTGTCACTGTCCCCAGTGTCCAACCTGGCCTTGGGCACTGCCAGGGACCCAGGGGCAGCCACAGCTTCCCTGGAAGAATTCCCTTCCAATAGCCCATCCACCCCTGCTCTCTGCAGTGAAGTCATTCCCACTTGTCCTGGCACTCCACGCCCATGCAAAGGGTTAAATCCTCCCCCAATAATTTTATATCTTTCCTTTACAAAAGTCAAGTTTTCCAGGCTTCTCCAATTCTCTCATTTCCTGTGCTGGCTGTGAACACACCAACAAAACATAAATCAAGCCTATTTTCCTTTGGCCACCAGAGAGGAAGATGAAACAACACCTCAGGTGTTTTAACTGGGTATTAATTATTGGGGAAAAACCCGAGTTTAAAAATGCTACAGAGCCAAGGTTCCAACATTCTCCTTGGCAACACAAGAGCAACACCTGATGCCAAAATTCCCAGCATGAGGAACAACCAATTACTGAGCTGTGGTGCTGACTGGCTTGGAAGGCAGGCTGGCCCTTATCAGTGTCCTGGGCTATAATTAGCAGCCTTGTGCTAAGGGCTGTGCTGGAGCTGGGACACATTCCCAGCCAATCCTGCCCACGGCCTTTAGGGATCCTGTCTAGGCTTTCATGGCCCGGGCCAGGTTCACATTCCCACTCCCAGTTCCCAGCAGGATTAGACACAACAGCTGCAAGGGAGCTGCAGCTCAGGGTTATGTAAGTGTCTGGCCAAAGGGGTGCTCTCAAGGCAGGGGTTGCATAAATCAGTGCCTCTCCTGGAGTTTAAGTGGACAGGAAAAGGATTCATTACAGCAAAGAGAAGGGCACTGGAAAATTACTGCTCTGTGCTCTGTTTTCCCAGCCTTGGATGGGACTGTAATTTATTTTGGGGTGTACTTAGAACACAAGATTACAGGGAGGAAATCAGACCTTTAACACAGAGCAGGGTTGGAGAGCCCTGTGTTTTCCTCAATCCCTGAATTTTCTTTGTGCAGTCAAGGCTGTGTGGGGGGTCAGGCTCTGCTCCCAGGGAACAGGGACAGGAGGAGAGGAAACAGCCTCAGGCTGGGCCAGGGCAGGCTCAGTGGGACATCAGCAGGAATTCCCTCATGGCAAGGGTGAATAAACATCAGAAGGGGCTCCCAGGGAGGTTTGGGGTGCCCATGCCTGGAGGTGGCACACAGTGACAAGGTGGGGACTGGGCACAGACGGACTCAAGGCAAGCTCAGTGATGGCAGGAGTCTGTAAATCCCAGGAGTCTGCAGCCACTGCTGTGCTGCACCTGCACCCGGGCAGGGCCCAGCTCCTGCAGCACTCACCCCTCCCGGAGCCGTGCGCGTCTGGCTCGTGGCTTGGAAAACTTTGGGAGGTTCATCCCCCACTCTGGAATAGGTCACCATGGAGGAGGAGCTGAAACTGTGTCCCTCGGGCTGGATGGACAGGTCATCCTACAAAGCAAGGCAGGCTCGTTACTGCAACTTCAAACTTGTGGCTAAGACTTATTCCTTATTATTTTATTATGGAAAATATCCCTTCACAAAATTAACCCTCCTGGCACCACATAAAACTTCAGTTTTATCTTCAAAGAATAAAGAAAAATTATAAACACAATATAATAATATAATCTAGGCAAAAACCTCTTTAATTCTTACTATCTTCTTGAGAGTAATCCCATTTTTCTTGGCATTATTTTCTGAGGAATATTTGCAATAACTGGCACTCTCCAGTGCAATAAATTCCAGAATGATTTTCAAAAGAACTCACGAATTTCCTGTGCATTTCCAGCATGTTGTTCCTCATGTTTGACATCATCCTGTCCATTGCAGAAAATGGATCCATAAAATCTGCATCCCACTAAAAAAAGGCAAAAAAAAAAAGACTCCAGTTCAAACAGTCTCAACTCTCCCAGTCCTGGAGCTGGCTTTCACATGCATTTTAACTCAAAAAGCTTTTCAGAATGCACTTCACACACAGACAAGCCAAAATGCATCTTTTCAAAAGGAAATGGAGGGAGTTGGACTAAGATGGAAATATTGGGAAGATCAAAGTGGAAGATTTGTCACTCAGATGTCAAACTGGACAAAAAATGAGTTTATTTAACAAAAATGTTCACTGGATATTCAAGTATCCAATCATAAACCTCACCAACTTCTGCTCTGAAAGTCCTGTATGAGTCTTCAGGGTTTAAATTTCAATCAATTCATTTCCAGAGTTATGTATTTCAATGTTGCAAAATTAAAGCTGCATTTAAGCTCGAAATGAAGTAAAATTAAAGGACAGAAAATCTTCAACTTATTTTTTGAGTAGAAGACAATGGAATGCTCTGGGCAAGAGCCCTGGACAGATGATGGATATTGAGCAGGATATTGCAGAGCCCAAGGCACAGCTGGAAACCACCCCAAGCCCATCCCCAGGGGCTGCATTCCCCAGCAGCACTCAAGGTTTGCAGCTTCCCTAGGGATTATCCCATCCATACCCACAGGTCAGTGCCCCAGGAAGGATTTTTTCCCTGGATTTTCTCATTCCCAAACTGAGAACAGCACCAAAAGCGGGATGCAAGCACAGAGCTCAGCCTCTGCCATGCTTTGCTTACACACAGCTTACACAGGAGCTACTCCACGGATACTAACCCCTCTCCTAAAACCTGCAAAGGGCATGAGGGAGAAGCTGGTGGCCTGGAAAAAAGGAGCAACACCTGGAATTATTATCAGGAACAGCAGAAATTACTTTTATATGAAGCAGATTACATGAAACATTTCTCATCTAATCAAAATCACTCAGGAGGGCCTTGGTAATTAATTAATTAATCAATTAATTCCTGGTATGTGGAAATAATATATTATACTGATGATATTAGAAAATGATAACTGGCACCACATCTAATAAATATTGATAAGAGTGTGTGAAAAGTACTTAGAGCCTGGCACACATCTGCACCCCACAAGAGCCTTTGTGCTGATTTCACACTTCAGGCCCCACCCTGCAATGCTCCATTCCACTCAGGCAGCACTGAAAGCTGATTAAAATCAACAAATAACAAATGATCCCACTGATATTGAGGATTCCTGCATGGCAGGGCAGTGAGATCCTGGGAAGCACAGGGTGTTTCCAGGAAAGCCAGATTGGGGAGTCAGATAAGGGGTGCCAGAAGGACCCAGCCCCTGGCAGGAACTTTAATGGAAAAAAAGCAATTCTCCAGTTCTGGAATAGCTTTAGGAATTCTTCAGCTTTCTGTCAGATTAGGCAGAGCTGTAAATAATTTTTTTTCTCTCAATATCAAGTCCTCACCAGTAAGAGTTATTAGGCATACAAAGCTTGTAAACTCTGTTTTATAACACTAAAAAGCCACTAAAAGCTGTTAAACATTTGCTTGATATACAGGATAATCAGATATCAAAAAAAACAATTAACAGCATCTCTTAATATGCTTTAGCTCATTCCTCCTTCCCTAAAAACTGAACTACAAACATGCTGGAGAAAGGAAAAGCAGTTTTAAATTTGAATCCTACAGTGGCACTCCTTGTGTTGTCCCAATAATTTGGTTCTTTTCAAAGCAGTTTTAGGCGTGCTGCAATTTAAATAAACACAGGATTAGGACATTACTAATTAGTGTCAGTAATTTGAACAAAGTGTATTTTGACATGGCAGCAAAGCTCCACCTCTTCCTACATGAAATGTAATTTTAAAGGTCTCAGTCCTTGGTGGAACAGCAGTTTGAGAGGCAAAGCAGCAAGTGCTGAGTCTGGTGTGAGATCTGACAACTCTTCAGTGACCAGGAGAACATCAGAGGGTCCTGGGGAGGGTCTGGCAGCTGTGGAACTCTGTTAGCACACAGCTCCTGTAGCTGCCACTTGGCTGCAGCCACAGATAAAGGGTTTGGGCCTCACTTTGTCCCTCACTGCAGAACAGGGACACAAGCCCTGAGCTCTGACAGGTTCTGTCTCTAAAGGAAAAGCTCTGATGTGGCTTTAGGCACCACTGATCCAAGCCTCAGGATCAGCAGAGGAAGGATGCTGCCCTCATTAGATGCAGTTTCTATATTTGCCAGGAACTGGATGAGCAGGGGAAGGAATGTGCCAGCTCCCCTCTGGAGCTGCAGGTGACAGGCTCAGCTCCAGCTCTGGCCTGGCCACCAGCCCCTGTCACCTGCCTTTCTCCAACAGCCTCTGCAAATCCAGGGGAAGCATGAAAGCAACAGGGAGGCAGCTGCTGAGTATCTGCAGGGAGAGGAACCAGCTCCCAACGTTCATCCTCTATAAATACAGCTCTAGATAAGGCTTAGATATGATGGTCCTGCATGCCCAGAGCTGAAAAAACACTTCAGTTAAACACAGACCATCACTTGGTGACACACAGAAATACTGAATTCCACACAAATTTCCCTGAGCTTTAATTCTTACAAGTTTGTATCTGAGAGAATATTAACAATCAGCCCAAATTCAGAGCACGAAGTGTTTATTTCCAGCTGCAAAGCTGAAACAGGGTTTAAACATCCATGGATGGATATTCCTGAGGTGGTGAAACCCAGGCTTGTGGAGATCAAACTGAAACAGCTGCACACAAGGGACTGAAATGCAAAATATATCATGGAATTCTGGAATGGGCTGGGCTGGAAGGGACCTGGACAGAACCTGGGCTTGAACACTTCCAGGGATAGGGCAGCCACAACCAGGCACCTTTTTAAGGTAACAGGAAAAGGAAACACATGTAGAGAATATGTGGGACATGTTTAATGCCTTTCTCTAACAGAAACATTTAATGTATTATATTTACATTTAATGTATTATATTTATGAAAGCAAGCACTGCATAAGTGATCAGTTTGTTCATTAAATATCTGTTCAGTGATCAGTACACCCAGACAGATGTTCAGCAGAGATAAGGGATGTGCCATGAGGGAACCAACAGAGAGAGGAACCCTTCCATTTCCCTGAGTGATGCAAGAGATGCAGGGGGCTCCAGGAGCAGAGGCAGGGCTGTTTGCTCATCCCAGAGCACAGCCAGGGCTGTTTGCCCATCCCAGGGGCACAGCCAGGGCTGTTCCCAGCAATGCCCATCCCAGAGCACAGCCAGGGCTGTTTGCCCATCCCAGAGCACAGCCAGGGCTGTTCCCCAGGAATGCCCATCCCAGGGGCACAGCCAGGGCTGTTCCCAGCAATGCCCATCCCAGAGCACAGCCAGGGCTGTTCCCCAGGAATGCCCATCCCAGAGCACAGCCAGGGCTCTTTCCCCAGGAATGCCCATCCCAGAGCACAGCCAGGGCTGTTTGCCCATCCCAGAGCACAGCCAGGGCTGTTTGCCCATCCCAGAGCACAGCCAGGGCTGTTCCCAGCAATGCCCATCCCAGAGCACAGCCAGGGCTGTTCCCCAGGAATGCCCATCCCAGGGGCACAGCCAGGGCTGTTCCCCAGGAATGCCCATCCCAGGGGCACACCCAGGGCTGTTCCCCAGCAATGCCCATCCCAGGGGCACACCCAGGGCTGTTCCCCAGGAATGCCCATCCCAGGGGCACACCCAGGGCTGTTCCCCAGGAATGCCCGTCCCAGGGGCACACCCAGGGCTGTTCCCCATGGATGCCCGTCCCAGAGCAGCCCCCAGCCCCGGCCATCACTTACCCCGCGGGGGCCCCTGGTGGCCACCTGCGAGTCCTGCCGGGCTCTGCCGCCCGCTCTCCTCTCCGCCGGTCTCTCCCCTCCCTGCGGGAGGCTCAGGAGCGGCTCCTGCCCAAACGGCTCCGAGAAGTTCCTCATCACCTGCCTCATGTGCTCATGGTGGGCAGCAAAGGGATCCCTGCACGCCAGAGAGGCACTGGTTAGTGCAGCTCATGGACAACGGCTCCAGGACAGTTCAAACTCTGTTCTTTAATATTCCATAGGGGCTTTTTATCCAAATGTTTTACTTTAATAGGACCCAACCGGGCAATCTCCCATTCCTGATAAACTCTGGTTTCCTCTTCCATTCCCATCTCTCAGGTTGGGCGTTTGAGATCTATTTTCTCTCCTTTTATTCCTCTTCCCTCATCTCCTCTAGAAATATCCATCCTTAGCTGCAGAAAGGCTGTTCTCCTTTCACCCCAACCTGCCAGAACCATAAACTGGCTCACATTTTATTTATCACTATTTTCAACACCTAACAAGAAAATAATTTATTTTAAGTTTTGCCCCTTCATCCTCCAAAGCTTAGCACAGTCCTATGCACTGAACTCCTCATGTCCCACTGGATCCCCCCTCATCCCTCAGATTTATCCTGCTGGCAGTTCCCATCCTACTTTTCCTTCTCCCTGTCCCACATGCTCAAAAACACCCATTATCCCCTAAATTCAGGCCAGTTCCATCTCCTACAGTCACCCACTGCTGCACCTGTGCCTTCCCTCTCCACAAATCCCATTCCCACTGGATCTCTTTCCTGTGCTTAGGAAGGAGACTCTCACTGCCTTTTTCTTTTCCTCTTATTTTCCCCCTCCTCCACTGGTGCAGAACTCCAAACTCCAACCAGTATTTCCAAAGCTTGGCTTGCAGGGAAAACCTTGCTCAACTGCCCTAACTCTGCAAGCTGGACAAGCCCTGATATTCCTAATGAAGGCCCAAAGAGGAGCAAAGCAGGGATTTTTGTGAAGTGCAGGGTATGAGCAGTGCTGCTGCCTGAGGCCAGGCTGCAAATGAACACTTCCCACACAAATGACCCCGCTTCATTTCCTCCTTCCTCTCATCTTCCTCCCTGCCAGCCCACTGCAAACACTTTATTGCCATGAACAGTCACTTCCCAGCCCCTCATCCTCCTTCCCCTCAATTCCTGGCACTCCCCACGCCCTCCAGGACAGCAGAGCCTTTCCTGGGCCATCTCACAGGAAAGGCTCCAGGCTGCTCCTGACTCTTCCAGCCCAGTTATCTCCTGCCCAGCTTTGCTGCTCCCACCCCTTATCTCCAGCCCCACAGAAAGCAGCTCCCACATCACGTGGCTGCTTTGATCCTGTGCCAAAGTCACACTTAACATTTATTTTTTTTCCCTTTCAAGTGAAAAAGACGAACATGAGGTTGGAATTATTTTGAAATAGGATTTTTTTTTCAACACAAAAATATCCCTTTAAGCTATACCCAGACTTAAACTAGCCCAGAAAATGTTTTAGTGATGCCATGGAGCAGCCCCTGCTCTGCTCCCCAGCCTTGGCTCCAGCCCTGGCTGATAAGGAGCTCACCCAGCCCAGGATGAAGAACAGATGGAAAAAGTGCTGGCATGAGGCAAGGGCAGGAATCCCACCAGCACCACCTCGGGATGTGCACCATGGCAGCAGATCCCAAACCCCAGAGAGGTTTGGTTACCACACACAGAGAGCTCCTCGGTACCAGGGACAGAAATCAGACACAAACTGAGGAATGGCAGCCTTGGGAACAGAAGAAAAGGCCCTCAATTCCAAACCTTAGGGAGTAATTAATAAAAAGAATTAATGTATCAAGCCTCAAAAGAAACACCCCAATTTTCGTGTGATCTGGAGTAAGGTAAAACCAATGGAAAGGGAACAGAAAATCCATGTGGAATTAAACCTTGGTGGTTCCAAAGTTTCCAAGGAATGAAACCTTCCAATGACTGAAACTCAAGCCAGAATTCCAAGAGGAGAGCTCACCCTGCCTGATGTACTGAACAAGGCCCAGCCTCTGCAGGTGACCTGCAGGATTTGAAGATCCCTGCTCCAAGCACAGATTTCATGGGAGAGCAGGTGGTGTAGGACACTCTAATTTAGCAATTATTGACTTAAATATGACTTTTTTTGGGGGGGAAGAAGATACTTTTGATGAGAAGGCTGAGATTTTTGTTATAGCATAGAAGTGATGAGGAGAAAGTGAGGGGTTCACAGGGCTTTGCACACCACATCTGTGCCCTTCACGTGTTGAACACTAAATTATTTTTAAAATTAAATTCTGGATGGAGACAAACAATTTACACATTTATTCTTCCAGCACTCTGCAGTAACAGAATTTTGTCTAATATGTATTAAGCTGACCCTCACCTGACATTAAACACACAAGTATAACGTTACTGCTTACCTCAGTGCATGAAAAATCAGTCCTAGAACAATAAACCCCACTTAGTACTTCTGTAAATTGTATTTTGTATTAGAGGTGCTTCTTTTTATTAGCTATTAGATGGAAATATTAGATTTTTTCCCCCACTCAGGAAGTTATGTAAGGCTGCAGCTGCAGATTCCCCCTGGAGAGAACACCTGGCACAACAAACTGAAGGGAATCAAACCCAGAGTGTGCAGCTGGCAGGGCAAACGCAGCCCCTGCACCTGGGAGGGTGTCAGGGATGGAGCCCAGCCTGGCCCTGCACCCTTGGGTGAGTGACTGACTGCTGCTTCCCTGGGACAGCTGCTCCACAGGGCTCCAACCCAGGCACTATTTCCAGTCCAGCACCAAACTCTCTCCTTATGAGGCAGCTGGAGCTCATTAGGACTCCATTTTGGAGCTAATCTTATCTGAGGTAATCAGCTCATTTCCTTCACTGTATGCAAAGCAGACTGACAGGACAGTGCTGAGAAAATGAGTCTCAATTTCCAGCTCGTGTTTCACACACACTCCCTGCCTCCACCTCCTGCAATCCTTGTGGCTACAATAACAAGGAATAAATTAATAAATAAGCAATTGTTATTTCAAACAAGACATAATTTCTATTATTACTTTAATTTCATGCAGAGGATCTGCATACGGAAGTTTCCCGCACAGAGCTCACAAACTGTTATAACAGCAGGAATATTCCTAGAAACCAAGAGTGCTTTGGGAATTCTCCTGGAATGTGCTGTAGCTCAGCAGGAGATTCTCCTTTAAGCAGCCCCAGCCAGAGCTCCCAGTAACCAGGAGATGCAGACAACAAACCACATCACAGGCCTGCTGCTCCCTTCCTCACCCGCCCCTTATCCCAGCTGCTAATTAAATTCCTGACAGTTTTTTTCTAAGATTTAAAATAATTATTGATGCTCCTCAGCGTGCTCTGATCCCATTTTCATCCACTACAAATCACAGTTTCTGACCAAAGACATGAAATGGGGCCAGAGCAGGTAATTCAGCAGCTCTGGATGAGGGGAGAAGCACCTGCATCTCTCACTACTCATATTTGTGGCAAAAGGAGATTCCCACAGGGAATAAACTGGGCCCTGACTTGAGTTCACAGACAGGAACCACCACTGTGCTCACAGTATGGAAACAGAATCACAGAATGGTTTGGCTTGGAAAGGACCTAGAAGATGGTCCTGTCAAACCCCCTGCATGGGCAGGGACACCTTCCACCACCCCAGGCTGCTCCAGGCCCATCCAACCTTGAACAATTCCAGGGATGTGGCACCACAGCTTCTCTGAACTACCTGTGCCTCACAGGGGATAAAAACCCAATCTGCTGGGGTAAAGCAGCGCCGTCCCCTCGGGAAACGAGCACAGGGAGACAATTTACCATCAGTGCTCTCACACGCGTCGGCAAAGTTGTAATTGAAGGACACCTGGTGCTCTAAGCAGTGCCGGCACCGAGAGGAGTCCAGACACAGCCTGTGGCTGAGCAATTAATTAAAAACACGCACATCAAGCCGGATGAGCTGCACTGCTCACAACCTGTACTCAGGGACCCGAAGAGCAAACAAACTCCAGGATCTCCGGCAAGGAGGTGAAGATCTCCTCTGTGCAAAACGTGGATTAAACCCTTCCCTGCTCAGAGGGGAGGCAAACTCAGCTCTCCGCCGTGGAACCTCGCTGAGGACGTTTAACCCCCGCACGGCTTTAGGGGCACGGGCGGTACCGGCCGGGACACACGGGCGGCCCAACGGCCCCGACAGCGGCTCCTGCACCGGCACCGACCCCGTAACCCGCCCTGGTCGTTATACCTGCCCCAATCCCGGTCCTTCCACCTGCCCCGGTCCCTTTAACCCGCACGGATCCCGGTCCTTCCACCGGCACCGACCCCTTTAACCCGCCCCGACCCCTTTAATCAGCACCGACCCCCGAAGCTGCCTCAGTCCACGGTCGGTCCCACATACCCACCCCGCCCGCCCGTTTCCAGCCCCGGACCAGCCCGTCGGAGCCCACCACCGCCTCAGCCCACTCTCGGCCGGTCCCCCCCGCCTCACCGCCGTGGCCCGCAGCCGCCCGCCCCTCACCTGAAGAAGGGATCGTCCTCGAAGCACCTCCCGAGCCCCCCGAACATGGCGGCGGCCGCTGCGCTCTGCGCGCCCCCAGCCCCGCGCGGCCCCTCCTCACCGCGCCGCGCACCGCTCCGCCCCGCCCGCGCACGTGACCTCACCCGGCCGTTCTCATTGGCCGGCGCGCCGCGAGGGGCGGGGCTCCCCCGCACGCCGCCGTTGCCATGGCGACCGCGGGGCCGCCGCTCCAGAGGGGTCCCGGGAATCGGGAAAGTTCCGGAAATTCCCGAAATTCGGGAAATGCGGGAATCGCGGGAATCACAGCCCCGCCCGCAGCCCCGCTCTGCCACGGGCTGCGCCCCGGTCCTGGGGAGTGCGAGGCGGGGACAGGCCCGGCCCCAGCGGGGCTGCGGGGCGTCCCGCTCCTCGGCGATTTGAGAAAAAATTCATTTTTTTCCAGTAGATGGCAGTAAAATAAAGCTACGGCCTCCTCCCGGCCGCTGGAAACTGCGGAACGTGGGACAGCAGCGAGAGGCTGCGGTGAGGGACCAGGAGCGCCTATTGCAGGGATCCAGCGTGAGGAGGGCGGGATGCCCTGCTGATCAGAATATTGACAAGTCATTAATAAATGACCACTGTAAATGATTTAATCACTATGCTACAAACACTGCTTGTTGCATTTTTAGTGTGAATAAACTTTCCCTTCAGAGCAGTTTTAAATAATTCTAGAATCTTTGAGTTGCTGCAGTGCAGAGGTTGAAGTTACTAAAATATTTGTAATATTCCGTGTGTGGCTTGAAATGAAGTTTGTTTCAAGAGTTCTGTGTGTGAGCAATAAAGCCCATCCCGGCTGGCAGGAGATTTGGTGGTGAGAAGCCCGGCAGAGGCAGAGCTGCCTCCCTGAGCTGGTTCATTTGCTGCTCTCTCACCCCCAGAGCTCACCTGGGCTCGATTCCTGTCAGAGAGTACCTGGAACAGGGGCTGGAAATGATAAAGGAATAAAGCAGGGATTTATTAAAAGGCCTTTACAGGACACACCTTGGGCAGTGACAGAGCCCAGCTGAGGCTACACACAAGATGGACCCCAAGTCACAAGTTCTCACACTTTTATAAGTTTTGGTCCCTTTCCATGCTGGGTTCATTGTCCAATTCCAGCCCCAGGTTGTGCAGCCCCACCCTCCCAGTTTCTCCCCTCCATTCCCTGCTGTTTGCACGGTTTGGGCTGAAGCTGCAGCGCTGTCCTTGGCTCTGGGGCTGGACAGGGATTGTTCTGTGTGCCTGGGCTGTGAGCAGAGCTGCTGGCACTGTGTGTGGAGCTCAGGGTTATCCACTGTTGGAATACAGTGCAGAATCTGGGAAATACAAAAGCTGAAGGCATCAGGGTGACCCTGGCCCTGCCCAGCATTCCCTGCCCAGACGCATTCCTGCCTGGAGTGAATCCCAGACCCTGGGATCTGAGGGAATTCCAGCAGCTGAGAGCAGAATCACCTGGTTGCTGTGATCTGCACAGTGCTGCAGCCTCAGTTCATTCCCCTCTGATGTCCCTGCATGGATGGATCCTGATGGAACAAGGATCTCCTCTCCTGACTGCCATGGAAACACTCCAGGCTCTTCTAATCCCAGTGGTCATCCCAGGCATGTTTCCTGCAGGGAATCTGAGGAGGGGCAGGACACAGGGAATGAATTCCCACTGCCAGGGGCAGGTTTGGGTGGGATTTTGGGAAGGAATTGTTCCCTGGAGGGTGGGCAGGGCTGGGATGGGATTCCCAGAGCAGCTGTGGCTGCCCCTGCATCCCTGGCAGTGCCCAAGGCCAGGCTGGACACTGGGGCTGGAGCACCTGGGGCAGTGGGAGGTGTCCCTGCCCATCCAGGTGGATCTTGAAGATCCCTCCCAACCCAAACCATTCCACGATTCCCTGAACTCAGCCATGAAAAAAGAAATTATTTCTACCCCTGGGACAGGGATGTGGAACTTTCCCACAGCTGTTCCCAGCCCTCCACATCACCCACACTCCCCTGGTTCATCTTGTGCCCACTCTGACTCCCAGGGATGGAATCTCCCAGCCAGAGCAGCTCCAGCCCTGGATCCTGTGCAGGAACCCAGGGATGGGGCTGCAGGGGTTGTTAATTCCTCATATCCCTGGATTCTGTGCAGGATCTGAGGGATGAGGCTGCAGAGGTTGTTAATTCCTCGTTTCCCTGGATTCTGTAATGATCTGAGGGATGAGGCTGCAGGGGTTGTTAATTCCTTGTTTCCCTGGATTCTGTAATGATCTGAGGGATGAGGCTGCAGGGGTTGTTCCTTTCCCATTTTCCAGGATCCTGTCAAGAACCCAGGGATGAGGCTGCAGAGGTTGCTAATTCCCCATTTCTCCTGGATCCCGTGCAGGATCTGGGGGATGAGGCTGCAGAGGTTGCTAATTCCTCATTTCCCTGGATTCTCTAAGGATCTGAAGGATGAGGCTGCAGGGGTTGCTAATTCCTCATTTCCCTGGATCCTGTGCAGGATCTGAAGGATGGGGCTGCAGAGGTTGTTAATTCCCCATTTCCCTGGATCCCGTGCAGGATCTGGGGGATGAGGCTGCAGAGGTTGTTCCTTTCCCATTTCCCTGGATTCTGTGCAGGAACCCAGGGATGAGGCTGCAGAGGTTGTTAATTCCCCATTTCCCTGGATCCCGTGCAGGATCTGGGGGATGAGGCTGCAGAGGTTGTTAATTCCTCATTTCCCTGGATTCTGTAAGGATCTGGGGGATGAGGCTGCAGAGGTTGTTCTTTTCCCATTTCCCTGGATCCCGTGCAGGATCTGGGGGATGAGGCTGCAGAGGTTGTTCCCTTTGCAGCTGCAGGAAGGAGCTCATTATGGGATGCTGGGTGCCAGGGATGCAGGGCTGTGTTTGCACAGAGATCTCTTTAATTGCTCAGCCCTTCTCCAGGTCTGGGGCTGCTGCAGCTGCAGCTCCTTTGTGCAGATTAAAAGAGTTCTGTGAGGAGCTCCTCGTGCTGCAGCTCTGCCAGGCTGGAGGGCATCTCCAATGAGATTAATGATGTCTGCCTTAATAGAAGAAAACTTTGCATAAATGAGATTATGGTTTCTGCTGAAACCTGCCAACTCTTATTCATTTGCAGTAAATATTATCTTTAATTAAAAGTTTTAAGGTATCTTGTTCCTGAGCTAATGAGATCTACAGTGATTTCCCTTAGGAATTAATTTACCTTCTTAATTCTTATTCATTTTGGTGATAGGACTGTTTAAATCTGCTCCAGACTTCAGAGCTTTCTGGAGCACTTTCAGCCAGAACAGAGGGTCATTTTGCCACATTGATGTGTGTTGGTATTTGTAATTCCCTTGTTCTCTCTCCATTCCAAAGATCCCTGTTTAGGTTCCTGCCCCAAACATTTCCTTCCAACCCCTGAGTTCCCCTGCACTCCTCATGCTGAGAGGTTTCCCTCCCACCAGTTTGGGTTTGTGTTTTCTGTTCCCTCCAGAGTAAAAATCAATTCTGGTGATGCCCAAAAAAAGACCCTGATTGTGATCAACTTTTTATATAAAATACATTAAAAAAAAAAACCTGTGGGAAACACTTGGTGAACTGCTGAAAAACACAGGAATATTTCTGCCTTTCTGGGAAATCATCCCCTCTAATTCCTCTACTCATCCAAAGGATTATTTTGAAGCAGCCTTAACACTTGGAGGTGAAAATTGCATTCCTGCACTTGTGTTTGAATGGGAAAAGTGCCAAACTGGGCTGGGAGAACTGGAGCCAGAGCCCTCCCTGAGGGCCAGACTGAAATTCATTCATCATTGGAACTAAATGACAAGGTTCCCTTCTTTAAAACAGAAATACAGATGGAAATTAAACAGCAAATTTCAAAGGAAATACCTGGTTTGTACACACGAAGAAGAAACCAAGAGGGAAGAAAGAATTATTTGTCCTCAGCTCATTATCAGCAGATTTTTCTGTTGAAATCCAATCTGAATCCTGTGAGTCTCCTCCAAAGATGCTGGGTCTGACAAGGTTTAAAAGCTGGGTAATTAATTACCCTAACGAGGGAAATGGAGCAGTCAGAGCCAAGTGTTGACCAGGGGTGGTTTTGTCCTGATGAAATATTAAATACCTGTTCAGGACTAAGCTCTCAGCCTTACCTGGATAAGTTGAACCCTATTTTATATAAGATGCAAACCAGGGAAAGACAATTCCTCCTTTCTACAGAAAAAAAAAAAAATTCACTTTCTTTTACTATTATTCCAATTTTTTCCATTTCCCACCCAACAACTTGTGACAGAAAACCTCCCCATGTCCTCTCTTTGTGTATAATTAGGAAATATCCCTAAAAATTGCCCTTGTGTGTCTGTAGCTGATAAAAGGAGTCACTTAGAGGCTGCAGGAGGAACTCCTGCCTGCAGGAACTCCTAACCCTGAACTTGCAGCACCAAAAAAGGGGAAGAAACACATTTTGGGGCCTGGGTTGGGCTATAAATAGAGCTGTCAGCAGCTCGTGCAGGCTGCTGATGCCTCCCTTTTATAGCTCAGGGCAGCCCAGCTCCCTGACCCACACAGAGGAGAGCCTGGCAATTAGGGATGAGCTAATGAACAGTGCTGGAGGGCAGCAGGTCCCTCTGGGAGCAGGAGGGACCCTCGGGGTGTGCTGGGGGCACCCTGAGCCTGCCATGCCCAGAAGGTCTCAGCAAAGTGGGAAATGGGATTTTGGGTGTGTTTCTTTGAGGAGGCTGAGAATTGGTACAAAAACCAAAGCAAGTCACCAATCTGAGTATGAAATACCTGCAGGCATTGCCAGGCTGGGGTGGCTGGGGTGGCTCCTTGGTGTCCCCTTCAGGGGATGGGTGTTGGGTAAGGAACATCCAGAGCGTCCCCAGGAGCTGGATGTGACACAGGCAGCCAGGGCCTGGCACTTCACTGCCATCCCAGCTCATCCCCAGAGAGCCAGGAGAAGCTTTTTGGTTCTGTGAGAAGTTCTGGGATGTTGCTTTTCAAACATCCCTACAGCAATGATCCAGTGGGGAGAGTCGCTCAGGTTTGGGCTTTAATGAATCCCTGACCTTCATTTCCCACCCTATGAGCCAACATTTCTTCAATCAGCCCTGATTTTGTGACTTTATCCTCTTGGTTTTGTTTAGCAGAGTAAAAGCTGAGGCACAGAAACATTCTTCCCAAACCCCAGGAGCTGGCTGCAGTGGGAGCTCCATCCCTGGCTCCAGGATTTGATCCCCACTAGGATTTGTCCAGACGGGCTCTGCTGCCATCCATCAGTCACTGGGGATGGACAAAGCCTTTGGAAGCACAGGGAATTCTCTTTCATTTTGCATTCCCAAGTCACCAAAAGGTGTTTGAACACCTTGTGTGGGATGCCAGGGTTATTCCTTAAATCCTGGCAACTCCTCTGTGCCACTGCAAGGGAGGGACAAATTCCTGCTCCAGCCTCAGCCCCAGCAGTGGGGGAGAAGAGGGAAAACCACCTGGATTTTGGGGCTTCCCTCAGCAGCACATCAGGGACAGCAGCACCTGTGGGGAGCCCTGATTCCTCTGCAAAGCTGGAGAGGCAGCAGGAGCAGAGCTCTGGATTTGGGCTGGCATTTGGGAGGTTTGTCACAGGAAAATCTGGCTCAGGTTAATGGTGGAGGTCATCAGAACTGAGCCCAGGCTTGGCCACAGCCTCAAGCTGGAAAGTCAGACAAAAATGCAGAACAGATAAAAAATCTCACCTGGGCAGCAGGAGCTGCTTGATTGTTTGGGGCTTGCAGGAGCCCTTTTCCAGAGGGATCCCAATCCAAGTTTTCCTAGGACTGGCACCAGGTGAAGGCACCTTCAGTCCCTGTTTAAAGCCCGTGCCCAGTTCAGGCCATGCTGTATTTGTTCCAAAGGGCTCTCCTGCCTCAGGCTGGTTGTGGCTGCAGCTAAAAATGCCTCCTGCTGCTTCAGCAGATCCCATTAATCCCATGTTCCAATTAGTCCTGGACAAGCTGAGGGTACAAGTTATCACAACATCGAGTTCCCAGCTCAGGTTCTGGCTGATTGCACAGGCAGGGCAGGGATAAATTGTCAGCTCTCAGCAGCCAGGAGAGGTTTCACTGCTCACTGGAGAAAAACTCAGCTTTTATTACACAATTACTTCTTAATTACATTTCTTGCAGCCCCAAACGTCCAAACATTTAGCTCTGCTTACCCAGCTAGTGAGAAACAGCAGAATTAGTAAAAATAGGGATTTCCCAACTGTTTTGGGAGAAATGGGAGCACCTGGGGGCCCTGCTCCATTCTCTGCCCAGCAATGTCAGGAGCAAGGTTGAAGGAAACCTGAGAGGGCTCAGGCCAGCAGGGCTCCATCCCCAGCAGCTCCTGTTTCCATTTCCCACGCATTGGCAGAAATGAGAAATGTCCTCACCCCTGCAGCTGCTCCCTTCCAGGTGGGCTCAGAGCTGCTCTGCAGTTTCCAGAGGTTTCAATGGATTTTTAGTGGGAGAGGCCTTTGGACTGTGCTGTTCCAGAGCTGATTTCAGTCCAGAGGTGACATCAGCTTCTGCCAAGGCAGCTGCTGATAAATTGTTGGTAAATGACACATAAAAGAAAGGACTGCAGGGAGATGTGCAAGAACATGGACATTAATATTTGATTTAAATATCTCTTCAGCTCCCAGTTGCCCAGTTCAGGCATTTGTACAAGGCCTGAAATAAGACAACAAGAATTTCTAACAAAATACTGTTAAAATTCACTGGTACAGAATCAGAGAACCATGGAATGCTTTGGGTGGGAAGGAACTTAAAGATCATTTAATTCTCATCCCATCCATGGCAGGGACACCTCTCACTGTCCCAGGTGTTCCAACCTCATCCAGCCTGGCCTTGGGCACTGCCAGGGATGCAGGGGCAGCCCCAGCTGCTCTGGGAATCCCATCCCAGCCAGGAATTCCCAATTCCCAATCTCCCACCCATCCCTGCCCTCTGGCACTGGGAGCCATTCCCTGGCTCCTGTCCCTCCATCCTTGTCCCCAGTCCCTCTGCAGCTCTCCTGGAGCCCCTTCAGGCCCTGCCAGGGGTTCTGAGCTCTCCCTGGAGCTTCTCCTCTCCAGGTGAGCACCCCCAGCTCTGCCAGCCTGGCTCCAGAGGGGCTCCAGCCCTGCAGCAGCTCCATGGATTCCTCTGGGCTCTCTCCAGCAGCTCCAGATTTGTTGTGGGATGGGAGCAGAGCCCCTGGAATGTGGGAGCTGGGCTGGGAGCACCTCCCTGCCCTGTCCTTCCTCCTAGGAAGAGGAGCCAGCAGCGTCCCCTGTGTGGCAATTCCAGAGGGACTCGGGGCCACTGAGCCATTTCCAGCCCAAGCTGGGAAACACCAACCAGGCAGTGCTGCCCTGAGTCCAAACTACAAGGGGGGAGTATTTTCAACCCTGGTTCACTGTGGGTTTAGGGTCTGTATCACTTTCAGGCTGAGGAGTCCCCCCAGCCCTGGGTTCAGCCCCAGGTTCCAGCTGATCCCTCCTCACAAAGGTTTCTGGAGTTCAAGGATCCCCACTAAAAATAACTCCCTCCTTGTAAGCTGACAAATGGAAAACTGTCATCATGCAGAGGGCTGGGTTTGGGTTACAGCTGGGCAGAGGCCCTGGGCTCACCCAGTGCTGCCCTGCTGGAGTGACTGGAGCAGGAGGAGCAACACCTGATCTCCTGGCCAGGAGGGCTTTCTTGGACAGCATCATCTGAGCAGCAGAACCCTCCTGAAATAACGTACCAACAACAAAGAGATTATTTGAAACCAGTTAAAAAGCACCCCCAGCTCCTTTGCAGGCAGTGATCCCAGAGTGGAGCTGCTGAGGGATGAGGAGCAGGGACCTTTCCTGGTGGGAATGGAGGCTGGAGCTCTGCAGGCTCAGGGGACCCCAGCAAACACCACCCACCCCTCAGGTGCTGAGGGCTCTGCCAGGGCCATGGGAGCCCCCATGGAGCAGGGACCCCTCTGCAGGGCTGGCACTGCTGGCACCATCCTGAGCACTCCCAGCCAGGCAGGGACTGGCAGGGTAAGAAACCAGAAAAATCCCCCTTCAATGACCCCCCTGAGGCAACACCCAAGTTGTTATTCCATGGAAAGAGCACAGTCCTGAGGAATTCATGGGCAGTCTGATCACTGAGCTGCTTCTGGAATGATAGAAAACAACTTTATCCTGATTTGCTCCATGTTTCCAGTGGTGTCTGGAATAATTCAGCTAAATTTTCTAAATGTTATTTAAATTACCTAAATTTAAATTTAGGTAATGTTTTTAATGCTATCTAAACATTTAGGTAGTGTATTTAAATGTTATCTAAACATTTAAAAATTTATTAATTTATTTTATTTAAATTATTTTAATTTATTGATTTTAACTTATTTAAATTATCTAAATGTTATTTCCATTTTCTTTCCAGCTCTTGCTCCCAAATCTCCTCCAGCAAATTTAGATGTTGATTAATAAACAATAAATAAATAAGCAAACTCTACTATAAATCTATTTACAGCCTATTGTAACATTTTCTAATATTCTACAGGGCTGCCAATAAAAGGAATCATTTTACATCAAATAAAAGCACCAAAATTATCCAACACAATGCATGAAAAGAGGAATTTACACCTGGACCTTCCATGGACATCAAACAGTTTTTATTTTCTATGAAAGAAACATAAAAGGTGATGAGAAAACGCAGCAATGACAAATATTACCATTTTAAAATGCTGAAATGAAACAAGGGAAACAAATTTTTTCCCACTTTTTCCTGCAGACAAGGTCTTGGAATATTTTGATGCAGGATAAAAGTCAAACTAACACTTCATAAAGGAAGTAAAAATGTCAGAATGCAAATTCAATACATTTTCATTTTACATCCAGGATCTAAAATAAAAAATAAAACAACCAAAGTCCATCTGCAGAGTCAGCCTCCATTTTTTATCACCACAGATCTGAGAACCAGGAGGAAAAATGCCAAAAGCAGCTTCCCAAGGGAATGCTGGTGCAGGGCAGTTCCAGGGAGCACATCCAGAGCTGGGGCTCAGTTTTCTCCTCTCCTGATGTGACCATTTCCTCCCAGCTTTGCTGAAGAAACGCTTTTGTGTTTTATTGATTTGATTGGGTTGACTCCCTGCACTTAGATGGATGATGGGCAGATTTTTGTGGAAGTTTGTCCAGGCTAAATTCAGATGTTCAGACTAAACTTTGATTATTGGAAAGTCCCAGCTGGCCCAAGGGAGCTCCATGGGCTGGGAACAGCCCCTGCCCAGAAGCAGGTGTGTGATAATTCCATCATTTGGGAATTACAGAAATGATCAGTTGATAAAATTCCCCATCTGGAGCTGCAGTAGTGGCAGATGCTCAAGGAAACGTGGAGCATTTCCCCCAGAGTGAGGAACTGGGAGCAGAGGGATGAACACATCCAGGGACAGGATTCCCCCAGGAGGAGGGGATGACAGGGATGGAGCCTGGATCCTCTCCAGCTGCAGGACAGGGATGGCTCCACACATCCCTCACTGGCCCAGCCCTCAGCTCCCAGTTCCTGCCTGGCTCCATGAAACTTTCTGGGTTGGGAGGGATAAAATGGTATTTCATTGGGAGGGATAAAATGGTATTTCATTGGGAGGGATAAAATGGTATTTCATTGGGAGGGATAAAATGGTATTTCATGGGCTGCCAGGTGTTCTTCACCTGAGGAATTCCCTCCAAAAAAAGGAAATTCTCCCAGCTGTGCTGCCCTGCCCATCTCCAGCAGTGAGTTTGGAGAGAACCAGGGCAGGACATTCCTGGTTATGCAGGGGAACCAGTACAAAAGATTCCCAGTTATCCAGGTGGAGCAGGGCAGGACATTCCTGGTTATGCAGGGGAACCAGGACAGAACATTCCCAGTTATCCAGGTGGAGCAGGGCAGAACATTCCTGGTATTCAGGGGAACCAGGACAGAACATTCCCAGGTATCCAAGTGGAGCAGGGCAAGGACATTCTTGACTCTCCAGGTGGAGCAGGGCAGAACATTCCTGGTATTCAGGGGAACCAGGACAGAACATTCCCAGGTATCCAGGTGGAGCAGGGCAGGACATTCTTGACTCTCCAGGTGGAGCAGGACAGAAGATTCCTGGTTTTCCAGGTGAAACCCTCCCTGCCTGCCCAGCTCACTGAGATCTCCTCTAAGAGACAAGAAGAGGAGCTGAGTGTGGAGCTCCCAGAGTGAGGGAAGGGCCTGGGATGCTCCTGGGGGCTGTCAGGCCACGGGGCTCCCCATCAGCCTCTCCTGGCGCAGAGCCACCAGCCTCTGGAACCACTTCTCCTCAGCCTCTGCCTTCTCCATGAACAGCTGCCACGGGGAGGAAAGGGCACAGTCAGGAACTCCGGGTCTGTGACCATCTCCTGGAGCACCCAGCACTGCCTCAGGCCCACAGGAAAAGCTCAGGGGGTCAGAGACAAAGGTGAGCCCAAAACATCAATAACAGCAGGGACTGTTCAGGGAATCCCCAAACAGTTGGGCTTGGGAGGGGTCTTAAAGATCCTAATTACAGGAGAGGCAAAGCTGCAGGGCAATGCATCACTGACATGTGCTGATCTCTGTTCTGTGGCCATTCTACAGAACCCACTCTGATTGCTTCACTGCAAATCATTTTTAACTTGCTAATTCTTAAAAACCCTTTTATTTCCCTCTAAAGCTCTTCCAGAGGGATTTGCTCAAGTTCAGCCACAATGATTTAAAATCATCTGAAGTCTGTCCCATGTTTAAAACTTTGCAAGTTGGCAAAGTGGGCAAGTTCTGAGTTTTCCACCAGGTTTCCAACTACAGAAACCAATTTGTCTTGAATTTTTATTTATCCTAAATTCCCCAATGTTACATTAATTATATTTTATGACAAAATTCATTTACAGCTCCAAAACTGCTGCTGAAGCTCCTGTGGGATTGCTCTGCTGGGAGGTGGGAGGAATGGGATCTCTTTATCCCAGAGCAGGGATTTTGTGGGGAGCTGTGGGGTCCCACAACCCTGCTCTCATCCCAGGGGCTGCTCTAAAGCCAAGGGTGGGATAAATTCTGGCTACAAAGATGGGATAAACACTCACATTTGGGTGTGCTAAGGAATTGTCGTCCTGGTACTTGATGGCAGTGGGGATGCTGGCAGCTGGAGGCTCCTTCTCAGCAGCAGCTGCCTCGGTGGCTCCTGCTCCCACATTCACAGGCTCCTGCTGGAGCTCAGGAGGTTCTGCTGACTGGAAAAGAAGCAAACACACAAAACTGGAGTGTTTTATTCCAATATTCCCAACTATGGCAGTATTTTAAGCCAGCACTTGGCTGTCTTCCCTGAAAGGATCCTCATGGATACTCAGCATCCTCAGTGGGACACACTGGACAAGGACAAAGGACATGAAGTGACAAACACAAGGTGTAGGGGGAGAGCTGGAAAAACTGCACCACTGGGGTTTTGGATCACTTCCTGAAGAAGCTGCACCAGATTCTTGGGGATTTCTAGAAAAACAAATTGCACATTCCTGGGGAAGCAACCAGGGCTAATTCCAAACACTCTCTGCCAGGTGGGAAAATGAACACAGCCCTCACCAGCTCCCTGCAACACCTGCTGGCCAAAATTCAGGGAAATCCTGGGATCTGGATGTCTCCTGTTGGGTTTCTGGAAAGCTGATTGAAAACCAAGCTGCTTCTTTTCGGGAATAAACACAGACTTAAAGTCTGGCTTTAGGTAAGCAGCATTAAATCATCTCCATTTTAATTACAAAGTAAATGTGATTACTTTGGGATTTGAATTCTTCTGCTTCTTGTAACAAAAGTATTCAAACCAGGTCATTTCCTTAAATTCTGCCACATTTAAATTCCCTGAGCCCACCCTGAGACCATCAGGGAGTCCTTGGTGGGATTTCAGGTGGATTTGAGGCTCTCAACGTTGATGCTCTTTTATCGATGGAAAATCTTAATAGTGCAGCTTCCTCCTGGCTCTGAGAGGATAATGCAGCAAGTGAGGGACTCAAAATGTCCCTTTTGGAAGGAAAATGTCCCTTTTGGAAGGAAAATGCCCCTTTTGGAAGGAAAATGTCCCTTTTGGAAGGAAAATGTACCTTTTTGACTTCTTTGCTGGACCTGAAGGTCTGTGGGACGAAGGCGTCGCTCTCGATGGCTTCGATCTCCTTCACTCGCTTCACTTGGTCCAGGAGGGTGGCTTGGTCTGCACAGGAAGGTGGGATTTGTGGGATTTGTGGGATTGATGAAATCCTGGGAGCCAGGCCCTGTCCCTGGAGGAGATTTTGGGACACACCAGGAAAACCTGCTGGTGCAGTGCAGCCCAAAATCTTCTGTTGCAAGGGAAAAGCTCTGAGTAAAAATAACAGCAGTGAGGATGGGAACATTCCAAATGCTGACCTGAGGGTTTGTGGGATTGCTGGGGAAGAAAAGGCTCCAAGGAGAGCTCAGAGCCCCTGGCAGGGCCTGAAGGGGCTCCAGGAGAGCTGCAGAGGGACTGGGGACAAGGATGGAGGGACAGGAGCCAGGGAATGGCTCCCAGTGCCAGAGGGCAGGGATGGGTGGGAGATTGGGAATTGGGAATTCCTGGCTGGGATGGGATTCCCAGAGCAGCTGGGGCTGCCCCTGCATCCCTGGCAGTGCCCAAGGCCAGGCTGGACACTGGGGCTGGAGCACCTGGGGCAGTGGGAGGTGCCCCTGTCCCTTCCCTGGATGGGATTTAAGGTCCTTCCAACACAAACCATCCCATAATTCTAAGCTGACAGGAGCTGCACTACAGCAAAGACCATAAATACAACTTCAAGCCTGATGTTTTGGTGGATTTGGAAGGAAAAAAAGAATTTGCTACATTTAAACCTGTGTTTGCAAGTCCTGCTGCCTTGGTGCTGAAACCTCCTTTAAAAGTAAAAAAGATTGCCAAGGATTTTTGGGATAAATCAAAGGAGAGGGAATCAGAATTCACTGAGGTTTTGGATACACCTGGTCTGAGGGTAAATAAAGGATTCTGATTAAAGCCAGGCATAGACAGGCAGAAAAAGGAGATTTCAAATCCACAGCTCAGCTCCAGCATCACCAAATCCCAGGCAGCTCCAGGATCCCACCCAGATCCTGCACAAAATGATGGGAATGACAAATTAGGGAAGGGGCAAAAATCACTAAAAGCTGCCAATGACATCAGTGACATTAACAGGGGAAAATGGACTGGAGGAAGCAGAGCCCATTAGTGCAGGGGAGTTTTGACAAACACATTATGGGGAGATAAAACGACTTCCAGCTGTTGTTTGTCAGCTGTCAGGAGCAAGGATATGTATTTCATAGGAAAATCAAAAATAATGGAGTCAGAAAGCTCCCAGGCTTCAGACAAAAAAAAATCAATACTAACTCAGTGCACCGTGAGTCTTTTCACCCTGTTAGGGTGGAATTAAAGGGACTAAATCTTGGATTAGGGCTGGTTTTTAATAAAAAGGTGATTCCAGCAGCAGGCACAATTTCCAGCCCTGTCACCTTGGCAGGGGGAGCCTTCCCATTTTACCTGGGAACATCATCATCCTTCAGGGGTAATTCAGTATTTTACAATTCTCCATTTCCACCTATTGCTCTCCTCCCGTGTATAAACATACACACCCAGCTTTAAAGCTGTAAATTCCTATGGAGTTGGGCTGGAATGTCACTTGAGAACTAAAATGGGCTGGAGTTCTCTCGATGCCACCCCAAAACACTACACACACAATAATTAGAAACAGCAGAGAATCAGATAAAAGGAAAACAAACAGGGAATTCTGTGATTCTACAAATCAGGTGAAAGGAAAACTTCCCTGTGAGCTCTGCCTAAAATATTCTCATTTTTTCCTTAAAGACAAAATTTATTCCACTAAGAGTTTTAAAATCACCAAAATAGAAGCATTAAATGACCAATAATATCTTATGAAAGATCCATTAAACAAAAACATGTTTTAAATATTTTTTGGATAATCTCTGAGTGTAAATTTTTATGGATTCATTGCTTATCCATAATCCTGACCATGAACATGAACTTAAAGAGATTTTTTCAAGCAGGTCTAACTCCAGAATCAAAGAAATTACAAAAAACCTCAAATATTCCTCAGAATCTGTTTCTTCCTATTTTACTAATTAGATTTAAGGGGTTAATTTAATTTTAAAATATAACACATTTTACATAAAAAGCTTTGAAATATGGAAAAAAGCTGCTATTTTTTCTTGCTCTTTTGAGTTGAGGATTAAAAGAAGGAAACACCCCCAGATCCCAGACTAAACAAACAACTACAGCAGAAAATATTTCCCCTTTGATCCCATTTTATTTGGGGTTATTGGAAGTGATATTTTTATCCAGATGCCTTACAGAGCTCTGGGTTTTCACACATCCCATGGTTTTTAATTGATCCCAGTTTTACTCAAGCTGCACAAGCTGACAAATTAAAGAAAAATGAAGTTTTGCCTGGGTAATTTGCAGTGGATGACACAAAAACCTCCCTGGCTGTGGGAGATCCTGGATTTTGCTCAAAGCACTGGGAAAAGGAGGAAAATCCAGCAGTACAGGTGGGACTCACTGTGGCTCTGTCACCTCTGGACTTCACCAACCTTGGGGCTCTGTTCTCAGGGGATTCTCCTGCCTCAAATCCTTTGGGAGCTCCCTGGAGACCCTCCCTGGAAAACCTCCCTGGAGAACTTTCCTGGAGAGATTCCCTGGAGAACCCCCTGGAGAACTTTCCTGGAGAACTTTCCTGGAGATGCCCCCTGGAGCCCCTCCCTGGAGCCCCTCTCCGAGGGGAGCCCTCCCAAATCCCGAGGGGCCCAGCCCCGTCCCATGGCCACAAGCCCTGGCCGCAGCATTCCCGGCCGGAGCGGGGCTATCCCGGGATACCTGCTGGGATATTTCCCGGGATATTTCCCGGGCTATTCCCCGGGATCTCCTGCCGCCGGTCCCGTTTCCCGGCCGGGCTCCGCTGCCGTTAGAGGGAGGCACCGCCTCACTCAACAGCGCCGGAGCCGCGGCCGGCGAGCCCGAGGATGCCCCGAGCGGAGCAACCCTGCGGGACCTGATCCATCCATCCATCCCTGCAGGATCTGATCCATCCATCCATCCCTGCGGGATCTGATCCATCCATCCAACCCTGCGGGATCTGATCCATCCATCCCTGTGGGATCTGATCCATCCATCCATCCCTGCGGGATCTGATCCATCCATCCCTGCAGGATCTGATCCATCCATCCATCCCTGCGGGATCTGATCCATCCATCCATCCCTGCGGGATCTGATCCATCCATCCCTGTGGGATCTGATCCATCCCTGCGGGATCTGACCCATCCATCCCTGCGGGACCCATCCATCCATCCATCCCTGCGGGACCTGATCCATCCATCCATCCCTGCGGGATCTGATCCATCCATCCATCCCTGCGGGATCCATCCATCCATCCCTGCAGGATCTGATCCATCCATCCATCCCTGCGGGATCCATCCATCCATCCCTGCGGGATCTGATCCATCCATCCATCCCTGCGGGATTGGATCCATCCATCCCTGCGGGATCCGATCCATCCATCCATCCCTGCGGGATCTGATCCATCCATCCCTGCGGGATCCATCCATCCCTGCGGGATCTGATCCATCCATCCCTGCGGGATCCATCCATCCCTGCAGGATCTGATCCATCCATCCCTGTGGGATCTGATCCATCCATCCATCCCTGCGGGATCTGACCCATCCATCCATCCCTGCGGGATCTGATCCATCCATCCCTGCGGGATCTGATCCATCCATCCATCCATCCCTGCGGGATCTGACCCATCCATCCATCCCTGCGGGATCTGATCCATCCATCCCTGCGGGATCCATCCATCCCTGCGGGATCTGATCCATCCATCCCTGTGGGATCTGATCCATCCATCCCTGCAGGATCCACCCATCCATCCCTGCGGGATCTGATCCATCCATCCCTGCAGGATCTGATCCATCCATCCCTGCAGGATCTGATCCATCCATCCCTGCAGGATCTGATCCATCCATCCCTGCAGGATCTGATCCATCCATCCCTGCAGGATCTGATCCATCCATCCCTGCGGGATCTGATCCATCCATCCATCCCTGCAGGATCTGATCCATCCATCCCTGCGGGATCTGATCCATCCATCCATCCCTGCAGGATCTGATCCATCCATCCCTGCGGGATCTGATCCATCCATCCATCCCTGCAGGATCTGATCCATCCATCCCTGCGGGATCTGATCCATCCATCCATCCCTGCAGGATCTGATCCATCCATCCCTGCGGGATCTGATCCATCCATCCATCCCTGCAGGATCTGATCCATCCATCCCTGCGGGATCTGATCCATCCATCCATCCCTGCAGGATCTGATCCATCCATCCCTGCGGGATCCATCCATTCCTGCAGGATCTGATCCATCCATCCATCCCTGCAGGATCTGATCCATCCATCCCTGCGGGATCCATCCATCCCTGCAGGATCTGATCCATCCATCCCTGCGGGATCCATCCATTCCTGCAGGATCTGATCCATCCATCCATCCCTGCGGGATCCATCCATCCCTGCAGGACCCATCTCAGATTTTGGGATCAGCTTCCATCCCCCTCATCCCTCCCACAAGTCATCCCAGATATTTCCCATTCCCACTCCCCGATCCCTGGGCTCTGCTCCCACACTCTTTCCCAGCTGGGAAGGATTTCCCAGCCATAGTCACAGGAACAATAAATACACCCCAAAAATAGAAACTGGGCAGAGAAAGCTCGGCCTGCTCATTCCTCTGCTCCCAACTTCACTGCAAGCACTTGAAAAATACAATTAAAGTTCTTAAAGTAGCAAGCTGGGTGTACTCCAGCATCTATTTACTATGGGGAGCACACAGGATTTACAAATAAGGTTGGAAAAATGCAAAATAATGAAAAAACTTTGTCCAGGTTTGTTTTAACATCCTGTGAAAATGAGGTGATCATTAAAATATATTAAAAATAGTATTTTGTGAGCACTGTGGTACTTACTACAGATAATACTACAGAGAGTACTACAAAGAGTACCAGACCACTCTAAGTTTGCTGGTTTGATACATTATAGTGATAATAACCTCATTTTTATAGGATTTTAAACCAAGTCTGGACACTAACAGCTTTTCTTTTACAGACCTGGAAGCATTAGGTATAAAATGCAGCAGAAAACAGGAGGGGAAAGTTCAGCAGGTGAGCTCTGAATTTAAGAACCTTAAATTTAAGAAAACATCTATGAATTTAAGAACTTTGAACTTAATAAGGTGAAATTCCTGCTGGAGCCCTGCACGTCCTGTGTGCCTTCCCCACTGCCCTCCTCTCACCCATGCACCCCCATTTTTGGGCTTCCTGGGGTATTTTTGAGACCATCCTGGGCAAGAACCCTGCTCTCAGCAGAGGGGTGGGCACAGACCTGGCCCAGGGAATTGTGCAGGATCTGTGGCCCAGGGAATTGTGCAGGATCTGTGTCACAGGGAATTGTGCAGGATCTGTGGCCAGGGAATTGTGCAGGATCTGTGGCCCAGGGAATTGTGCAGGATCTGTGGCACAGGGAATTGTGCAGGAGCTGTGGACAGGGAATTGTGCAGGATCTGTGGCCAGGGAATTGTGCAGGATCTGTGGCACAGGGAGTTGTGCAGGAGCTGTGGACAGGGAATTGTGCAGGAGCTGTGGACAGGGAATTGTGCAGGATCTGTGGCACAGGGAATTGTGCAGGATCTGTGGCCAGGGAATTGTGCAGGATCTGTGGCACAGGGAATTGTGCAGGAGCTGTGGCCACCCCGTGTTTGTCGCTGAGCCCGCCGTGCTCCTGCCTGGGCACACAAAGCCAGGCCTGTAATTCAATGCTCAATTTACCCTTGTCTCAGTGGAGATTTCTCCCCGCTAATTGATAGAAATTAAGCCATTAATCAAGGCACCAGCCATCATTCAACCCGGGGAAGATGAATCCAAACTTTCATCATAACCACCTTCCCCATTTTAGTGTTCATTAGCATTAATTTTTAATGCAATTATGCTCTTCTTTTACGCTGAGCTCATAAATTACTGCTCTTTTGTTGCTCACTGGCCTTGTAAAATCCAAGGTAATGCTTTGTGCTCTGATCTTAAAGGCAATTACTGCCTGCTTCTATCTCTTCCATACCTCCATCCCAAATAACCTCTGTGCTGGAGGTACAGACTCACCAGTGGGGATCCCACATGGACATTTCCTACAGAGAGATTTGCCCACGTTCAAACCCACACTGACCCAGGCAGAGTGAGAATTCCTGCCTCTGCTGCTGGAGCCCAGGATCCAACAGCAGAGCAATGACAGGAAAAGGGGATCCTGCAATGGATACAGGGAAAAATGTGCTGCAGTGTAGTGGGAATAAGCTGTGGGAGAGCGTGCAGGACAGCAGGGCTGCAGCTTGGAGGCTCTCCAGCTTTTCCAGGGATCACTTGGTGTTGTCACTTCAAAAGGTGCTGCTGGCACCTGCCCATGGCTCCTTTCTTTCCCCCTGGGCTGTGCCAGTGCGTGGTGACCCCACAGAGCCCTCCCAAGGGATCCTGTGTCCTGTGGGATGCACACGAGGCCCTTTGTTCCCACTCTGATGCTGGGGACCCCATCAGGGGAAAGGCACAGCAGCTCCAGCCACCTCTGGCTGCCCCCAGACACTTTAGGAAATGCACTTTAGGAAAGGCACACTAGGAAATGCTGCTTGGTTCAAATTATTTTTCTGTTTCCTTCCCAACCTTTAGCTGGGACATGGAATAAAGTCACTCACTCCAGCTCAAGGTCTGCCCAGCACCAATAAAATATCATCCACCTCCAAACTCCCAGTTTATCTAGTCCTTAGCCAGCCTAAAGAGGAAAATTCCCAGTGAACTCTCATGCTCACCCCACAGATTCCCAGAAAAACACCCTTCTGGAATGGGCCCAGATCCACAAAACCCTGATTTTTATCAAAATAAAATTCCCCACACCAGGGATTGTGGTCTGGAGTTTTGTTCCATACACTCCTATTTATTTCCCCACACACCCCTGTCTATTTGCCCTTTAGAAACAGCTTTTCAATATGTAGCCATAAATTTGTGTTTCCACTGACTGAAGCCCAATAAGCAATTCCATGATGGTTTTTACAACCCCATTCCCTTAAGTGCCTTCTCCTTTAGCACAAATAAATGCCATGGAGATGACAGGGAAACACACAACATTAATGAGGTACAGAAATCAGATTTGTTTCTCATCTTGAAATTTGAAGACAGTTTCAAGACTTTTAATTTGTAAAAATAAACCATAAATTTCCCTGTTAGGGAGATCATAAATTTCTGTTTCACTTGCAGAACAGTAAAACTTTAATGACACCAGCTGTGATTGCTGAAATAAAATCACTCAAATATCAGCTTCAAATATACTTTGATATTTTTAAAGATTCATGGAATGCTTTGGGTGGGAAGGAACTTAAAGATCATTTAATTCCCACCCCTGCCATGGCAGGGACACCTCCCACTGCCCCAGGGTGCTCCAAGCTCATCCAGCCTGGCCTTGGGCACTGCCAGGGATGCAGGGGCAGCCCCAGCTGCTCTGGGAATCCCATCCCAGCCAGGAATTCCCAATTCCCAATCTCCCACCCATCCCTGCCCTCTGGCACTGGGAGCCATTCCCTGGCTCCTGTCCCTCCATCCTTGTCCCCAGTCCCTCTGCAGCTCTCCTGGAGCCCCTTCAGGCCCTGCCAGGGGCTCTGAGCTCTCCCTGGAGCTGCTCCTGTCCAGGTGAGCCCCCCCAGGTGCCCCAGCCTGGCTCCAGAGGGGCTGCAGCAGCTCCAGGACATTGGGATCGCTTTGGGATCCTCTCCAGGGAAAGCAAGGAAGCCAAAGAGGGAACTCTGGAATACAAAGGGCCAGAGGATGATGGGCAGGCACAAAGCAAGGCAAAATTTAAGGAACTCATTCAGAAGTGATTATTAATTAGAGCAGCTTTAATAAAAAGCCAGGAATTGATTTCCCCAGCAGCCATTATCCTTGGGGGGCCATTGATCCCCTTTCCAATTCCCTCTCCCTCAGCTCTGGACACACAGAGTGGCCAAGACCCCAAACTCCCCTTGCCCTTCCCATCTCTCATTTCCTCACGTGGCTGCTCCTCCTAACAAGCCACACTCTGCCACTGCACCCAAACTTGGCATTTTTTGTTTTCCCCTTGATTTGTTCCTGCCCCCTTTCAATTCCAACCCAGCAATCTGAAGATTAAACAGAGATAAAAGAAGATCACAGTGAGTGCCAGATGCTGGAGCAGCCTCCTGGGAGCAGCAGCACAACACCAGGTGTTGGTGTCAGCCTAATGAAGTGACACTGGCACACCAGGGACACCCAGGGAGGGGCTCCAAACCTGCCATTATCGAGGCAAAAACGAGGAATATTGGAAATTCCAGCTTTGAGGAGGCAGGGAAAAAATAATCCATGTCTTCATCTAAATGTATTATCCATATGAAATAATTTGGGGATTAAACAGATTGAGTTTGGTCTTTGCCACCACAATGAACTTCAGGAAAATTTACTGAAGATAAATGAGGGGCTCAGGCAGTAACTGATGAACTTCAGGGCATCCCAATCCAGGGCTGAGTAAAGCACTTTAACTTATTACAGACTGACCTCACCCCAGCAAATCTTCTCCTGGCACGTCCAACCTGTGGTTTAATATCCATTACACCCAGGGAAAGGCTTTTAACTCTCTCTGAAGGAAGTGGGAAGGGAAATCAGTGGGTTGGGGTGTCCTGGGCAGGGCTGGGGTTGGACACACCATCCCTGGGGGTCGCTTCCAGCTCAGGATATTCTGTGGTGGCCATGGATGAGATTTTTCATGTGAGAACTCCTGGCCAGCAGGTTAAAAAGGAATCTTAAAAAAAAATGAGAACTTTTAATTTGGGTTTATAGAATTTATAATTTAGGGATTTTCTAAAAGTCAAGTCCTCCAGGCTTTTTGTACATTCTAACTTTGCTTCCATGACCCCTCCATCACTCAAAATCATGGAATCACAGAACCATGGAATGGTTTGGCTTGGAGGGACCTGAAGACTTGAAGAATTTCACTTTTGCTGAAGGAGAGACACCCCAGCAGCACAGAGGGCTCAGTAAGAGGCAGGGATGGCCCTCAGGGACGGGGTTTATTCCCTGTGGAAGGGCCAGCTGTCTCCCAGCCACATCCCCGCTCTCGTTTGCATCCTGCCCTCCCTCCCCTGCCCACGTGGGCCTCATTTCCAAGCCTATTCAAAATGATATTTTCCAAGCATGTGCCACACGACTTGTTCATATAAATGGAACAAATTAAACTGTCTCCACAGATATCCCCTCACATTTGTAGCCCTGATTCCTCTCCCTCACACGTGGCCAAGACACCGAATTATCTCCCTGCAGAGGTTGACCTCAGGATATTGGATTCTGCCACGGAGCTCTCCGGGACTGAACCAACGGGAAACACTTAATCACCCCTGCCTTTGCAGGGAAAAAAATCAACTTCAAATTTGCCCTGATGAAAAATCAATAAAGCAGTAATTGCTTGGCTTATCACGGTGTGGAGGGACAAATTGGGAAGCGGAGCCGGGCGCGGATCCCAGGGAAAGGCGCGGACTTTCGGGATCACTAAGCCAGAAAAGGGAAAGGTCTCGGAGCCATAATTAAATCTACTCCTGCTGATTTGCTGCCAAAATTATTTCCCTGGAGTTTATCAAAATGTTGCAGAGCTTATCGGGGCTGGGGAGGGGGAAGAAGGAATCAGTTCAGCATTGGGACAGCACGCGCCAGGCACAGGAACACAAAGCCTGGGATAAAGGGACTGGGAAATGGAAACTCTGGGATAAAGCAACCAGGAAATGCAAGTCCTGGGATAAAGGGACTGGGAAATGGAAACTCTGGGATAAAGGGACCAGGAAATGCAAATTCTGGGATAAAGGGACCAGGAAATGAAAATCACAGGATAAAGGGACTGGGAAATGGAAACTCTGGGATAAAGCAACCAGGAAATGCAAGTCCTGGGATAAAGGGACCAGGAAATGCAAATCCTGGGATAAAGGGACCAGGAAATGCAAATCACAGGATAAAGGGACTGGGAAATGGAAACTCTGGGATAAAGCAACCAGGAAATGCAAATTCTGGGATAAAGGGACCAGGAAATGCAAATCCTGAATTAAAGGGACCGGGAAATGCAAATCCTGGGATAAAGGGACCAGGAAATGCAAATCCTGAGTTAAAGGCACCAGGAAAAGCAAACTCTGGGATGAAGGCACCAGGAAATGCAAATTTTGGGATAAGGACACTGGGAAATGCAAATCCTGGAATAAAGGGACCAGAAAATGCAAATCACAGGATAAAGGCACCAGGAAATGCAAATCCTGAGTTAAAGGCACCAGGAAATGCAAACTCTGGGATAAAGGGACCAGGAAATGCAAATCCTGGAATAAAGGGACCAGAAAATGCAAATCACAGGATAAAGGGACCAGGAAATGCAAATCCTGGGATAAAGGCACCAGGAAAGGTAAATCACAGGATAAAGGCACCAGGAAATGCAAATCCTGAGTTAAAGGCACCAGGAAATGCAAACTCTGGGATAAAGGGAGCAGGAAATGCAAATCCCGAGTTAAAGGCACTGGGAAATGCAAATTCCAGGATAAAGGCATCAGGATTAAGGCACTGGGAAATGTGAATTCTGGGATAAAGGCACCATGAAATGCAAATCACCAGAGAAAGGCACCAGAAAAAAACAAATTCCAGGATAAAGGGACCAGGAAATACAAATTCTGGGATAAAGACACCGGGAAATGCAAATCCAAATTCTGGGATAAAGGCACCAGGATAACGCCCACCCTATCCAGCACCACCCTCCCAGCCATCCACCTAAGGAATGACTGACTGCCAAAAATGCTTATTTTCTATTCTGCTGTGCTCCAGAACAACTTCTTTTCCTGGTTTTCTGATGCATCCTCAGCTCCTCCTCCCCACACGTGGCCCTGCTGTGCTGTTTTTTAAACTCAATATTTAAAAATATTATTATTTGTGGTAGATTAAGAGAAACAAGCCCAAAACCTCTCCCTAACATCATCCGACGTGTTCCAATTTTTGCTTTGCATTTTGTTTTCAATTTTCCTCTTGTCCACTTCATCTATTTGGAATTTGTCTGGGGTAAAACCCAGCTGGGTGGCAAAATCCCCCTTGGATTTTGTCACTTTTCAGGCAGCCCCAAAGCAAGTAAACAAAAACCAAAGTAGGAAAACGCAAGCACTGAAAATACTCCTGGAAAAGTGGTGGGTTTTGCTAATAGACCTAATTTCATGCAGCAAATTAGCATAGCTCCAATGGAAGTGCAAATGTAATCAAACTGAAAAATTCAAATGAGGCGGGGGGAGCCTTTTGCTTTTTCTCTTTGCTTTTTAGTCACTTAAAAAAAAAAAAAAATCAGCATTTTGCTGTGTGTCCTTCACCAGGCTGGAGGGACTGTGGTAATTAAAACATTTAAACCAGCACAAGCCCCCAGTCTCTAATCTGGAGCTGGGGTCAGCTGTCTGTAGATTCTAATTTGTCCTGGATTTTTTATTCATGCTGGGGAAATGCTGCATATTGAACAGGAAACCAGCGGGAAGGGGCAGAGCGGGGCTTGGAGGTCAAATAATTTGATTTCCGAGCAGATTACATGGAACATCCAACGTCTAATCTCACACCTGATTTGGCAATAAAATGACAATAAAAGGAATGTAAAGACACCCTCGCTATGGGGTGGGCAATAACCAGATTTTATGAGTTGGGAGAGGATTGGTTTGTTTGTGGAATTATTTTTATTGCAGCTCCTGAGTAAAGGAGTCACAGGCTGTCTCCACAGGCTGGAATTTCCTTTTAGAGGGTTCTAGTGAGGGAAATATGGAATACGAGAGAAATAAAAATTCTTTTAAAATAGTGATTTAGAATTTAAAAAAAATATTTAATATAATTTTGCTTTATCTTATTTAATTTCAATGACTGGATGTAGAACTCAGTGCTCTGGTGGGGATCAGTCACAGTTTGGAATCAATGGTCTGGAAAGTTTTTTCCAACCTCAGGGATCCCATGAGGGATCTAAGAGGGTTAAAAACCACCCAGAAATGTTGTGTGAGGAAGGAAGAACTAAGAGAAAAATGCAAAATGCTCTTTTTTCCAAGGAAAAAATGCCACTGCAGCCTGGCACAGGGAGGGGAACACACTCAAAGCCCTGGATAAATGTCCTGTTTGCAAATCCATATGGGACATAAACCTACCTAAAACTGGAGTTTTGAATCCATATGGGACATAAACTTAACAAAAACTGGGTTTCCCAGTGTGCAATTCCCATGGATGTCTTGGAATGCTTCACACACAGTTTAACAGAACTTTGTATTTTCCAGTGAGAATGAATCCTTCATTCCTAACTGGGAGCTAACTCCACAGCAATTAGACGGATTTGAGTTACTCAGAGAAAATCTTCTCTTCATTTTCCAGCACTGGGACATCCTCACAACCCTTCAAAGCCACCCCAGGACAGTTTTCATGGCTTATGAATAAATGGTAGCGAAGTTTTCCTCCCCATTCCCCTGGAAATTCCACTGTTCCCAAGTCATGAACTGCCCCTTTTTTCTTCCCTCTGCCTTTCCACGCTCACCCTTCCCAATCCCTGCTGGCACAGCCATTGCCAGCACATCTGCCACTCACAATGGGATGGAAGCACAAAACAAACAAAAAAAATCCTGCATTTTTCCAAACCTTCCCTACAAATCGGTGCTGGTGGGACCCAAGCAGCTCATCCCAAAATCCCTGTGCCCATGGGAGCCTGGCTGGGTGACTCCTCCAGGTGGAAAGGCTCCCCCAGGGCCATTGGTTCCAAAATCCAGGAATCACAATGGGAAGGGGGCACAGCTCCTTGGTTTGGTCCCTTTTCCAGCCAGATCTGGATTTTCCCCTTCTGCCATGTCTGGGCCATCCCACTTTTCCACTTGAATTTCCTCTTTTGGTACCACAAGAACCTTCTCCAAGCAGGATTAACTGGGAGCACCAACGAATTCCTCTCAGCATCCCACAGTCCCCAGGTAAATCAAACTGAAGATTAGAACATTTTGCTTTTGAGTGAAATTCTCAGCAGCTGCTGTTTCAAAAATGGGGAATTTTCCCGAGTTCCCTCTTGGAAGTAAATCATGGAATCCCAGAATGGTTTGGGTTGGAAGGGACCTTAAAGCCCACCCAGTTCCACAGAGCTCCAGTGAGGATTTGAGGCTCCTGGATTGTTTGGATTTGCTCCCTCATGATGTTGGAAATGTCTCTTCCCATCACTCCCTGACATTTCCATCCCTGTGGTTTCATTATTCCACCTGCTGGACTGCAAAGCAGCAGCTCAGGGCACCAAATTCCATCATCAGCCTGGGGAGGAAAATCCCACAGCCCCACTGGGATTTAAAAATGGCCACTTAAAAATAATCATTTCTGACTTCCTGGGCTTTAGTTTGTTAGGAAACAAAAGAACATTCCTCACCTTCTTCCTTTCTTCTCTTGGCTTCTTCTTCACTTCTCTCCTTGGCCTTCAACGCTTCGTCTGCTTTGGCTAAAGAGAAGAAAATGAGATGGAATTAGTTAAATTTATCCTATCAAATCATGGAATCATGGCATGGTTTGGGTTGGAAAGACCTTAAAGCCCATCCAGCCCCACCCCAGCCATGGCAGGGACACCTCCCACTGTCCCAGGTGCTCCAAACCCCAGTGTCCAACCTGGCCTGGGACACTGCCAGGGATGGGCTGTCAACAACCTCTTGCCAAACAATATTTCCTGGGCTTTAAACCCAATTTCATGTTCCTTCCTGCAGGCCCCACAATGAAACCCACGTGCCTGACAGACCAGAGCTTGGTTCTTCATTAATTTTATTTGAAATCATTCCCACAGTCAAGGAATGGCATAAATGGGATTGTGGAGGGTAATATCAGGTCAATATTAGAGGCAATATTAACTCAATACAAATCCTCACATTCATTTTGGGGTAAGTAAGGCCCTTAAGAGGCTTTTAAGAGGTTTTCTTTCTTTAAACCCCAATCTGCCCAGCCCAAACTGCACCAAACACGGTGCACCCATGAAGGGGCAGATTTGCTGCCATAGTGAGTAATCCAGCAGACCAATTTTGAGGATAAAACAGAAACCAAACAATATTTCCAGGGCTGCAGACTCTGTTCAGAGTGGGAGTCAGACAGCTCTTCCTCAGGACTTTATTAGGTAGTACACAATTTCCTCTTCACTCCAAATCACAGCAGCAGTACTTAATCCATGTTACAACAATCTTCTTTAAAAAGAATCTTTTTCCCTCTAGAAACCTCTTCCCTTATTACTTAATTATCTACCAGTTGCTCAACTGCAGGGGTTTTCAAACACTTTCCTACAGATGTTAAAGAAGATTAAAAATATACAGCACAGTAACAAGGGACTATCAATATACTCTGTAAATTAATTAAATTTCTGTTCTAGCACATCATTTATTCCAAAGCATTAATGTCTCAAAGGAGCCATTCTCTTTTATTGCCATCTCACTGCCTGATGAGTGAACTAAGTGAGAATAAGTCTCTAATAACATTATACTTGATGAAATATTAAGTTTTCAAAAGTATCACCAGGCCAGAAAGAGAAGAACCAACAAGGACCAGGAATCCAGCATTCACACACCAGGCCCTCTCAGGGAGGAAAATCACATTAAACTGTGCTCTGGATGGTAAGAGCTGAGTCAGATTTGCAAATATTTAATCCCAGCACCTCCTGAATTAAGCAAGAATTTATGAAAACCAAATTCAGCTCAGCAGGGAGGGGAAGGGCTCGTTCCTTTTTGGAGCCACCAGCTCCACCTTAGAATGCACAGCCTGGCCAGGGTGTCACAAAGTGATCCAATCACTGCACTGACAGCTGCCTCCATCTCCACAATTTTATACATATTTAGACAACATTTAAAGCTGTGAAATATTAAAACTTTTTCTGCCACTGAAGATCATTACGAGAATCTATTAAATCCCATAATAAAACCAAACCACGAGTAACTCTAAAGAGTTTTACTTCATTTACACTTTATTCTCCTTGGTAAAAGGACAGGGATAATAGAAATTCCATTTAAATTCAATTTTGGTGATATGTGTAATTGTAGATATACCCCTTGAGTCATGTAAAATGCTCAGCTTATGTTTCTTTCAAATTATCCCGCTCCCATTCCCATTCTGCTCCTTACAACTGTCTTCAATATGTATTAGCAGAGCTCATTAGGCTGGAATTTAATAATGCAAACATCAGGTGGATTTCAAGACCCTCCATTATCAGCACAAGATGGATTGCTCATATAGCTCGTGGGCCAACTGGGCACAATTTAGATTCAATAAACTACCAGGCCTAAATTTGATTTATCTATTCCACTGAGCTACTTTGTTCTTCCTGCCCGATTTGTTGCTGCACAGGAACAATTCATTGGGTATCTCAGTGGCAAAAAGATATTAAAACACACAGGAAAGATGCTGCTGGTCAATGAATAAATTTTTAGCTTGTCTTTGTTAACTTTAAATCGCTGATTTCCAGCCCTTGTAAGTCAACTTAAAACTGCTGCCCAGGCAGAGCTTGGCCTTTCAAGTCCTGGTTAATTAGAGGGACAATGGGGCAATTTAGGAAGTATCACGAGGACAATTCCCCACACAAAATCGCTCATTAACAACAATTTAACTTAGCCCATAAATCTCCAGAGCAGTCCTCGAGCTCACAGGGCTCTGTCCACCACCAGCACCACAGGCACTGAAACTCTGAGTTACTGCCAGGATTTAACATCAAAAGGTCTCCTCAAACATTTCCCATTTCTGTCATTTTTGCACAGAATCCCAGAATGGGCCAGGCTGGGAGGAACCACAGTGGCTCATCCTGGAGAACATGGCACAGGATTGTGCCCACTCCTCTTCTTCTTCTTCCTCTCCTTCTCCTTTTCTTCTCCTCCTCCTCCTCTTCTTCCTCTCCCTTTCTTCTCCTTCCTCTTATTCTTCTTTTCCTCCTCCTCAATGCTGTTATTACTATTATTATTATTATTATTATTATTATTTAGTGAATATATTGTTGTTCACTGCCCAAGTGCCATCAAAAGCACTAAAAGAAATTCACTTTTCTCAAACCAAGCTGCAAATAAACAACACTAAAAGATCTTTACAACTTGAGGGTTGGATTTGATGGTCTGGGAGGGCTTTTCCAGCCTAAACAATTCCATGGAACCCCTGGAAGTGCCCAAGGTTGGGAAGCAGAGTCCCTCCTTGATGGATGGGTGATGCTTTAATCCCAACCAGCCTCCCACTGGGCCAAGGTGAAATTATTCCAAGCAAAGCTGCTAATTACGAGAAACCAGGCAAACTGTGAATTATTCCAAGGTAGAAACAGGGCAGGGGATATTTTGGGGCTGGAAAGGGCATTTTGGAGGAGCCCCTGCAGCAGAGCCCTCTCCCAGTGCAAGGGAGCAGCAGGGAAGGTGCATGGGAAAGACACAACCCCTCACTAAGGAGATTTCATTTTCCTGTCACAATTAAAAAGAGAGGAATGTCAGAACACCCACAACTGCAAACCACCAGAGGTCTGGAAAAATAAATTAATTCAACATAATTGTGGACTTTCCAACTGCTCAGAGTTGAAAACACAAGATGTGTCTGAGGAAAAGAAAGCCAAGAAACTGTAAAAACACATGGACATCTCATTTAAAATGCAGCCAACCATCCACGGTGCTCATCAGAAAGACTTCACCTTTTTTTTTTTTAACACAAACATTTTTGCACTTATAAAATATTCAGTCAGCTCACATATAAAAATACAAGTAGAATCCATTATTAATTTACAAGGCCCTGTTTAATTTACATGCTATTTTTCTCTGGTATATTAAATTTATCAAGGCTTGTGGAAATCCTCTCCACTGAATATTCATGGCTGACGTGTAAAATTATCTGTTATCCATCTGACAAATTCCAGCACAAACTCCAAACAACCACTTGCTCAGAGCATCCCTCTGACAGCAACACCAGGAGCAGCACCCAGGAATTCTGAGTTCCAGAGGAAAAGTGACACCACCACACACATTCTGATCACCCCAGATTTAAGCTGCTTTTCTGTATTTTTGCCTTTAGTAACGTTTCACCCAACATTTAAACACCACCAACATTCCTGGAGGTCTCAGAGGCCTCAATGAGAGTATGATTCTATTAATCCATGACCCCACAACTCCACGGGGCTCTGTGATTCCATAAATCCATGTTTTGGGTGCTCACTTGCCCAGTCCATCGTGTCCATGGCCACAGAGCTCTCCCTGGTCACACCTGGAGCACCCAATTCCCAAACATGGGAGTTCTGCTCTTGCTGCCCTGTCATTTAATTACACCAGACCCTAATTATGGATATTGGAGCCCTGGGCATGAGGGGGAGGGTGGAGCTCATTGCCCCTCCCCAGCTCTGCCAGTCACACTTAAAAACTCCCCAGAAGCCCAAATCTGGTTATTTTAAACTTCTCTGAGTTCCCAGGGGAACACACTCCCAGTGTTTGGAATCATCCCACTGATTCCTCCTGCTGTAGGAATGCTACTCCTCACCTCTTCAGCAGCAGTTCCCTGCCCTTTGTCATTTCAGAAAATATTCCTTATTTTGGGATAAATGTCCCGTTATGGCACAGTTAACAAGCAGCTGGCTCACAGCCACGAGGGTTTTCCCAAATATTAAATGGATTTTTGGTAGAAGACAAACCCAAAGTCATGTGCAACCCAACTGAAAAAACACAGGCAAAACCCAACCATTGTCTTATTCCAAAGGATAACTGAGATATTTGTAGTCATTTGGTGTAACGAAGATATGTGTTTATATTGGGTACAACCAAGATAATAACCAAGATAAACCCTTTCCCACCAAGCAGGCAATTTTCCCCCTGTTTCTTTCATTGTTGCCATTTCCAGGAAGCAGTTTGTGGCTCACCTGCTGGCTAGGAACAGCACAGGGCTGGGAGAGAGCCCAGCAGGAAAGAGAGAATATCCAAAACCCTGCTGAACAGTCCAGAGGGGTGGGATATGAAACCAGCTCTGTGCAGAGAGGGAGGCAGGCTCATCCCTGGCTGGAATATGCAGGGCAGGGATCTGGGAGGGCCACGGGGTGCTGGGCAGGGACGGAAGAACTGAGAGCTCAAATCCCACTCTGGTGAGCAGGGCCCAGCTCCCCAAAGGCCTCCCCGGTGCCGGTGACTGCCTCCTGTATTAAGACTGCCTTTCTCATCACTTAATGCTTATTTTCATCACTTTGCTTAAAATATTGATAATCAATTAGGGCTACGTCTGTTTTGCCACAGAATCTGTGTCACAGTCTATCAGCCTGTCAGGGCCAATTCAATCCTCATTCAAAGTTAATTTTTTCTCCATAAATCCGCCTTTGGAGGAGTCATTAGGCGCAGAACATAGCCCGAGGTGCAATCACCTATTCTCTTTCATTAGAGGCAGGCAGGGAAGGTGAGGGAGATTATTAGAACTTTGGAATGATCACAAAGCAGCGTGCTGCCTGTCAGATCCCCCCAACATTTCATTCATCTCGCCCGCTCGCTGCCAACGCTTCTAAATGGACATTATTCATGAACATCTGTGACACGCTGAATATTCCAGGCTGGCAGGGATGAAAAAGCCATGCCCCCCCTTTGGCAAGGAAATTAATTCTGTGGTCAGAACAATTAGGAATAGAACAAACTTGCTCCGTGATGTTATTTTTAGGCTTTCCCGAGATAGCCCCCTTAGAAAGGTGGGATTTTTGGTTTTCAAGCATGAATGTGGCCACTCCAAACGGTCAAACGCTGGTCAAACATTGGAATGATGAAAAAGCTGTGCCCCCCTCCGACTGAGAAATTAATTCTATGGTCAGAACAATTAGGAATACAAAAAAAAACTTGGTTTGTGTCGTTATTTTTAGTCCTTCCAAGATATTCCACTTTTAAAAGTGTCATTTCAGAACTGGATTTTTTTGAGTCCACTCTAGAGGGTCAAACACTGTATTTTAAGGTATTGCTGAACAACGTGCATTTCCTTAGCTATGGAAATAGATTGTTGGTTGGGTTTTTTTACAAACAATTACCAAATCAGCAGCTTTGCAATCTGATTTGTTGATACCTTTCCAAAACGCAGCCAAATGAAACCCCACGTTGGATTTGAAATCGCTGCCATCTGAAATTCCAGCCCACTTCCCTCCTGGTGGGAAAGCAGAGTGGGAAACAGATTTCCACAATCAACTCTGTTTATTCCTATTTCCTTCCAAGGAACACGTGATGGCCATTCAGGCGTTTCTGAGGTAGGAATGGCAGAAATGCTGGTGCAAGAGACAATCACCCACAAAATTCAATAAACCACCACATTTTCCATGCATATTCCCTTCCTACATGCAGGGGGTTAAGATGTAGCTACTTGGGGGAAAAAGTCATTTCCATCTAATGAAATCACATCAAGTAGTTCCTTGAATCTCATTACAAAATTCAAAAGAATAGTCATTTACATTTTTTTCCCTGATATTACCAGGAAAACAGTGTTCTCATCACCAAACTTCCCACAGCCCCCATCATTCTCCTCCCCAAATATCCTCCTTTTCCAGAATTAAGGGCCAGATCCTCAGTGAGTTCAAGCTGGCACAATTCCACTGACTTGAGCTGAGCCAAGCCCATTTACTCCAGCTGAGGATCTGGCACTCCCTATTTATAATAATAATCGTAAAGAGGACTTAATCAGCAGCTCTTGGCTAGGTACATCCATCCATTATTTAGTGCATCCCTAATTTCTTTCTTTCTCCCATAGTTTCCCCCCCAAACACACATTGGAGGAAAAATCCAACCTTAAATAGGGTTTAACACTAAGGATTAATTGGCTTCTGACTGATTGCAGGGGTTGCTGTTAAATATTGCAAGGATTTGTGTCCATCCCAGAACAGGCTGTACATTATCCACCTAAACATCTCCTAACCCTGCCCTGTTTCAGCTGGGATCTGCTGGCCCAGCCTGCAGCCCAGCTCAGGAAAAGAGCAGAACTGGATGTGGAACTGCCACCTCGGATCTTCAGCCCTGGGGAGGACACCAGCCCCCAGAACAGCTCAGTGATCCCAAGGGAAGTGCTCAAATGGACCTTCCAGGGGAGAGGGGTGGGAATCATGGAATCAGGAGATGCTTAAGGTTCATTAGGGTTGGAAAAGCCCTCTAAGATCATCAAGTCCAGCTGTTGATCCAGCACTAACCCTGTCCCCACATGCCACATCCACACATTTCCTGAACACTTCCAGGGATGGAGGCTCCACCACTGCCCTGGGCAGCTCATTCCAAAGCCAGATCACCTTTTCCAGGAAGAAATTGTTCCTCAAATCTAATCCAGACTTCCCCCAGTGCAACTTGAGGCCATTTCCTCCAGCTGATGAGAAAGGAAGAGCTTCCTCTTCCTCAAGGAACAAAGAGCTAGGGAAAGTAAAAGGATGGCCTGGAGTTAAACCTGCCCCTAAACTACTGAGACAAAACAAGCAGCAACATTTAGGAGCAAAAAAATAAATGTCATATATAAAAGTTGATGGAGTAAAGGATGCTGTTATTGCTATATCCCTCAGGAATAATCCCCAGCTCAACCAGAAAACCAAGAAGCGATCCCTATGAAAAACTTCAATTTGATTGCATTTATTTAAATTGTTCTTCAGGCAGTATTTGCTCCAGAGCTGTTTCTTTCCCCTGGCACACCATGGGTGGACAAAGGAGAGGACAATGGGCAGGGCTGTCCCAGGCCTGGTGAGCAGGTGAGAGGAGGAAGCCAGGCTGGATGGGGCTTGGAGCCACCTGGGCTGGTAGAGGTGTCCCTGCCCGGCCCTGCAGTCCCCATGGAAAAGCTGTCAAAGCCACCACACAAATTCTGAAGAACAAATTCAGGCTGCTTCTTCCTCCTCAGTGACTTCAGTGCTCCCTTCCCTGCGAGGATCTCAGCCCAAATCACTGCTCTGTTGTAAGCAGGGCTCAACCAAGCCCTGCAGCTCCATGAACTCTGTCCCACCCCACACCCCAAAAACCACTCAATCCTCAAGGGATCTGCCAGCCACCAGCTCCACCACCCATGAGAAATCACCCTGATCTTGTACTACCCACTTACCTTCACGTGAAAATTACCAGCTCCTCCATTTAATTCCACAAATAAATCATTTTAATTCAAAAAACACTTTCTTGCTTAAAATAAAACCTCAAAGACAAATTACTTAAACGATTTCTGGGGAAAAAAAAATGGCACCGTGCCTCAAATACAATTGTCATTACAGGCTGTAGATTGGCAATGACAGTCAGCTTTTCTTTCTGGGGTGAGGGCAGAATTCAGCCTGACAGCTTGTCAGCAAACTTGAAAAATTCACTCCCAAAACTTGGATTCCAAACGAGCCCTTCTTTCATCTGCCAATTTCCCGACGTCAGGAATGGCCACGTTAAGTGAAAATCAAGTAGATGACAACTGCTGTGGCTGTGAGAAGGAAGCAATAAAGCACAGAGCACACACAGCTGAGAGCAGAACAGCTCTGAGAGGAGCCAAAGCCGCCCCAGCACCTCGGAGGGCTCCGGGAATTTCCAGCTCCTGTTTTCCAACCCGATAAAAACATCAGGAGTGGAAACATAAGGAATAAAGCTGTGTAAGTGGAACATACTTAATCAAGAATGGAGCACAATTAATATTCAAATAGTGGTGCAAGGAGGCATTTTTGAGGATTTTTTGAAGAAAGAAGGAAATTTGTTCACCCTATGTACGATCCCTTCCCACTCTGACCACGATGTTAATAAAAAACCTTCGTGAAGCAACAAAACACCCAAAAATATCAAAAAGCACATTTGAAAGTTTTTTAAAAACCCTGTAAGTGCATAAACACCAAGACAGGGTTAAAGACAAAGAATATTAGCAGCAAGGAGTGTTAACTCACAGAGATACTGAACAGGGCACTGGAAAATCAGGAAAGGACGAGGTGGAAAACTTCGGAGCTGGAAAACTTCGGGGTGGAGGCGCAGCAAAGTCCCAGGACTGAGCGAGCTGGAGCTGCGGAATCATGAGACAGGCAGCCACGAGAAGCTGACATCTGGCACCAAAAGGGGGAGCGTGTGTCAAGGGAAGATTTGTGGGGAGGACTCCCAGGCGATGCCAGCACACACTCGATTGCAGCCTTGGGAACATCCCGGCCGAGAAAGGGATGGGAGACTCCACGTTCCCAGCCCATACCCTGAACTCCTATAACCATTTATACTCAGCCTCATTAAATACTCCCCCAGGATAAAAGAGGTAAATATATTGCTTAAATATTCAGTGGCTGGCTGTAAAATTTCATTGCAGATTAAGTGATGAAGATGAAGAAATGCTGCTGAAAACAAACAATTTATCTTCACTCGGCGCAGCAGAGCGCTCCTGGAACCCCGCCAGAGGCTCTGCGGGTTGGAATTCAATACCTGCATTAAAAGAAAACTACACCCCAACTACACACCAGGCTGAACATCCCTGAGTAAACAGTTCGCTGCAGCAGCGCTTAAATAATTCAGGAAGGAATTTGGGGTAGCAAACATTTTTTCTGAAGTACTGTGTGGCTTAATGTACTTCAAATAAATGTTTGTTTTTAAAAGTTCTTGTAGAGCCCATTAGAGCAAGTGGGAAAACAGACAAATCCAAGACAGAAAACCATCAAAGCACTGATTTCCAGGAGAGCAGTGAAGAAAGATTTGTCATCAGGGAGGAAGTCACCGCCAAGGGCACGGAGCTGATAATATACACATGCATTCCCACTGCTCATCTGCAGCCTTGAGAGATTCCAACTGGCTCTCATAAGTCTGGACAGCATAATTTTCCCTCAGACACATGTGCATCCATATATTTGTATAAAGCTGTAGCAAAGTAATAAATAAGCAGCCTTATTCAACACCAGAACTTCCATAAACTTTCTCCAATTAGGTTTCATTTCCAGCCAGCTTTAACTTTGGATGGGAGAGCTCTGCCAGGTGCTTCAGGAGGGCATTTCTCTCATTCTTAGAGAACAGAAATAATTTGAAATATTAAAATGTCATTGGGTGTTTAAGGGTTTTAACCATGAGGAAAGGGAATGCACATACCTGTGTGGGACTGGCAGCAGAGCACCACTGAGGCCCCCATCCTTCATCCATCAGCAGGAACCTGGCTCTGAGCTTGCACGTGCACCCACGGGATGTCTGGGTACCCCTTATATTGAATTTGTGCTTTTTAATGAAGATGATTGTGTTAATCACACTTTCAATCGCACTGCTCTGTCGCCCAAGCACAGAACATGGAATGGTTTGGGTTGGGAGGGACCTTAAATCCCATCCAGTGCCACCCCTGCCAAGGGCAGGGACACCTGCCATGTCCCAGGCTGCTCCAAGCCCTGTCCAACGTGGCCTTGGACACTTCCAGAGACTGAGGTGTCCATCAGAAGGTGGCAGAGGGTTGAACTGGATGGTCTCTAAGGTTCCATCCAACCCAAACCATTCAGGGATTCTATAAAAAATTCTTAAAGAAAAATCACCCCTTTTTTCAGATAACTTCCATCGTAACATTTTTGGAAACAGTATTAGAAGCTTATATTTACAATTTGTACAAATATTGCAAGCAGGCTAATAACTATCTCCAAAACCCCACTGAACTGCTTTAATCCCTATTTTCTGCCAGTACTGGATATGCACTCCTCTGAAGAGCCCCCAGCCAATGGTATCCAGGCCTGTGGTGACCCTGTGGTGAGAGCAGGTGAAGCAGTGCTGGCTGAGGGGCTGTGCTGGGCCCAGGGCAGGGTTAGGGTTAGGATTAGGGTTAGGATCAGGGTTAGGATCAGGGTTAGGCCAGCTCCAGCTCCATGTCCGGAGCCGCATCCCAAGCGCTCCTCCCGCTCTCGGAGGAGCATCCCCCCATGGATCCTTCCCATCTCTGGGCTGATCAGGGCCCAGGCAGCCCCCCCAGGGCTGGAGCCTCCCATCCCAGCTCTGCTGGCAGGGAATGGCTGCCCAGCACTGCTGGGAGACTCCGCTGCCCCCAGCCCAAGGCCCATGGCAGGGGAGCGGCAGCTCCAGCTGGGAATTGTCCAGCTCCGAGCCAGGGACAGCACAGGGAGCTCAGCTCTGCTCCCTCTCCCTGGCAGCTGGAACGCTCCAAGCGTGAGTTTGATTACTCTAATTAATATAACATTATCAACAGAGCTTCATATTGATCCCTCTCTCTCCTTTCAATGGAAAATTCCGAGCTCGCAGGGAGGGAGCCGAGGCGAGCGAGGTTCATGGTTTTAATCCTACCCCAGCTTTAGGATGGGTTTCCTCCAAGTGCCCCTGATTCCTTACACCACCAACTGTTTTTTTTTTTTTTTTTAATTATTTAATAGTTATTATTTCATATTTTTGTATTTTCCTTTGTTACAGTAACATTCACCACTTTGTTACCAGCCAAATCAATTAAAAAAATATCATGAACACACACATCCATTATTTTCACTGAGACTAACAAAAACATTAAGTTGAAATGAATAATGAAGCTGAGCTTTGATTTTAAACTTAATTTACTAAAAATAAACTAATAGAATCATTAAAGTTGGAAAAGACCTTCAAGGTCATCCAGTCCAACTTTCAAGAATTATTTATGTTGTTGTTCAAAGTTTCTTTCCATAGCAGGTGACTAAATCATTTAAATATGAATGATTGCAAATAGAATGTACTGTCAAACAACATTTCATGTCCATGAGAAAGAAAAATGAGATGCTATTCCTGAAATTACAATACAAATGATAAGTATTTTAAATTTTGGAATTTTTCCCCTTAGTTTACAGTGCAACAGGGCTGTTCCTTATTACCAGGCCCAATTCCACATGGATCAAACCATAAAGGAGTTTTTAATCCCCCAGCTTTGTCCTTTAAAACTCATTTAGCCCCATCCCAGCCTGTGGCAGGAGTGGGCAGCACTAATGGGCCCCAGCTCCCCCCATTCATCCCCAATTCCCCCAGGTGCTCTCCCTGCTCGTGCCCAAATGGCACCAACCTGTTGTGCAGCACATCCCTGAAAAGCCCAGCCTGGATCGTCCCCAGGGATGGAAACCCTGCAACCACTCCAAGCTGTTCCTCTGGCTGTGTGGAAAAGCCCTGCCCTGCCAGCCAGGCCAAAGAGGAAACCAAATAAAGCTGATTTTAAGGCAGAAAAAGTCAAAGTGGGGTCCTTTAAAGCAACCCCTCACGTGCCAAATACATCAGGGGCTGCTGCACACATTTGCTGCCTAAAATCTGGGGAAAAATTGGGAAATGCCAAGCACTGTGATGTTCTAAGGCAATTTGTGTTGAAACACACTGATTGTGGCAACAAAACCTGACACTTTCAATAAAAACCACCTTACACTGGAAGCTCTGCACAGCTCTGGTTCTAGCCCCTCGATATTTGTTCAATATTTGGTGTTTCTGAGCGAACCCCTTGGTTTTCTCCCCAAGCTCACACGGGGAAGGAGCGGGGCTGCTCTGCTATTCCTGCAGCCACAGCCAAAGCCCTGATCCCGAGGGATGGGATGATACAAACCCCACCCAGGGGATGCTTAAAGCAATAAAATGAATGGTATTTGTCACCCTGGGCAGCAGCAGGGCCCAGGGAGGGAAGGGCACATCCAAAATCTGCTCCTGAGGAAACACCTGAGCTCGGGATCCAGCCCACACAAACTCCAAGCCTTTTCCATTTTCTTCCTCCACGCTCCCAAGTTTAATAAACAACAAACCCATCATTTTTTAACACTTTAACCAGCGAGAGCAGTGATTCATAACTCTGTCATAATTAAAATTTTATGGCAAATACACACAGCCATCAGTCATCCAGGCAGGAACGTCCGAAAAAAGTGGGATTTCAATTTATAAGCCCGTGCAGGATTGTATGAGTTACACTGTATAAAAGCACATTTCTAGGGAGTTATTGAACTGGGGAAAGCAAAAGTTGGTTGGGTTTATTTTTTTAAAATCAAATACAGAGGAGGTTATGAATTTGTTGGTGCAGTGGCTCCGTACAGTGACTGATGGTTAAAAAAGGGAAGGAAATATTATCCTGTGTCTTCTTCCAGAGCTGCACTAACCAAGTTTGGTGCTGTCCCTGGTGTTCCCTAATGCCACAGACACAGATTTCCTGAAATTATTAAAAACTCCCAAAAAAAGAGAGAAAAATCCACATTGATGCCAGGGGATAAAAGGGGTAAATCAGTGAATTTGGTAAATTGTGAGATAGACATGTACAGAAACATTTTAACATTTCTGTAAACATTTTAATTAATTCAATTTCAATTAATTTTATCCCAGCAACAACATGGAATTCTCTGAATGAAAGAAAATAATGGAATTGGTGGTCTGGTACAGACACACATTCAGGGATTTCCAAAATTTGTGTTTGGCTCTCCAAGATCCATCCTGGATCCAGACATAAAATGAACTCTCTAAAACATGGATCAGGGTAATTTTACTTTTTTAATATACAGCTGGGTTTAGGATACAGTAGAGAATAAAGGAATGTTTGCAGATCAGTTTCACAAGTTGCATTTTTGCTTAGAAATACAAGAAACAAAAAAACTTTCAGTAACCGTTTCTCATACCTGTCCTTAAAAGGACTTATTCCTAAATCCCATAAATATTCCACATCACCTGGGAAATCCCTTCTGCTGGCACACACCCAGCTGTGTTCTACAATGCCTTGCTAGGGAGTGGATGCTCCATGGCTTTACAAGAAATTTCTATTTTTAAAGACACAACTGACATCCCCATTCCACCCTAAGGCCAGATGATGGGAATTCTCTGTAAGAATATTTAGGGACTCCCAACACTCTCTGCTGCTACAACACTGTCAGTATTTGAGATTTTTACCCACTTTTAAGCTGAGAAAAATATTGTGGGACGTGCAGGGAAAAGTTGGATTAAGTTTTCCAGTGAAAATGGTGAATGTGGCAATGCTGGGTATTTTCCAACCTTAATGATTCCATGATATAATTTCTACTTGGAAAAAGAATCAGTTTGTATTTTCACACATTCAAAAAAATAAAACAAATAAATAAAAAGGGAAGAAAAAAGCTAAACATGAGTCTTGGAGCTTGCACAAACTGTTATCTCAGGTCTCCCCAGTCCATTAAAGGAAGTAATTGAATCAGTTTGCGTTTTCTCCGTTAAAATCTCATTCAGAGAAATTTTATTGCCAGCCATCTAAATAGTAAATACTTATTATCCTCTCCAAATGAGGTTTTGCTTGCCAAGGGCAAAGCCATGGCTGTGATTGTGGCTCTGTCAGAGGCAGCAGAAGTGGAAAAGGTTATAAAGACACCATTAATGTCACGGGAGGGCCTCGCCAGCGCTCCGTAATTGGGGCCTTTATTCCCAGGCTCAGGCCCTGCTAATAGGATGCTTTAGGGTTTCTTTGGTGGCAGCCCCACATAATCACCTCCACCAGCTGAATGTGGACGTTTATCTGCTGGGCCTGGGAATAAAATGTCAATAATGGGCAGCTGAAAGGGCCAGAGAGGCACGGCCAGGCAGGGCCAGCGCCAACGAGGGACAGCCACCCTGAGGAAGGGCACCAAAATATTGGGAATAAGGCTGGGAAAGGAACCTTTAGAACTCAGTCTCTGCTGCAGGGAAACCTGGGAAAACAGGCCAAGTGGTAATACTGAGATTGAGTTAAAATAATGTATTTATTTCTAACTCAACTGGCACAGAGTGCCCCAGCCCTGAGGAGGCCAAGGAGCAGCCTGGCCCAGGGAGGGGACCCTGGCCTAGGGAAGGGCTGGAATGGGATGGGCATTAAGGTCCCTTCCAACCCAAACCAGTCTGGAATTCCATGTACTCCTCCACAACTTATTTCCTTTCCCCCTCAGCTTTGCCCACACTTCCACCAGAAAATGCAGACACAAATCCAGAGCTGCTGCAAGTTAGGAATGTACAGGAGGCAAAGGCAGAGCTGCAGAGAGTGAGAGCCCCAGGATGGTTTGGGTTGGAAGGGACCTCAAAGCCCCTCCAGTCCCATCCCCTGCCAGGGGCAGGGACATTCCCACTGTCCCAGGCTGCTCCAAGCCCTGCCAATGGAGCCACAACTTCCTCTTGCTCAAAGAAACTCATCGCTATAAAATCATTCACATTTCTCAGAGAAAACTCTCCAAGGGCTTCAGATCAGCAGCACAAAATGCTCAAAACCTTTAAGAAACTACTGATTAAATAGTTTTAGTGGGTATTTTAAGAACATAAGGGGATACACGATGGCTTAAACAAAGCAGCTCAGAAATCTTCAATAATAAATCACAGTGCAGCCACAGAGAAGAGAAACAGAGCTGGAATTAAAGGGAGGATCTGCAATAAAGGCACCTAATTTGATTTTTCACATAAGCTGTGTTTTGAGACACTTCTTTTTTTCCTTGCTGGGTTGATCAATATGAGAGATTGGCAAAGGACACGAGTTTCCATTACTGTTGCCTTTTACTGATGATGCTGTTCTGCCCTTTCCAATGGATTCTTTCATGGGCTTGTGGCAACAGGGCTCAAATCACCTGATGCAGATTTAACTCAGTGTGAACTTGCCTTGCTTCACATTTGAAGGAGTGGTAAAACCTATTATTACAGCATCTGCTTTTCAAGAGCAGAAAATGCTGCTGAAAAAGTTTTTTCAGCAGAAAACGCTGCATAAAATCCTTTCCAAGTCACTAAAGTTACCAAACACCCCCAAGAAAACACAGATATGAAATATTCATAGAATAAAGGTGCGTTAACAACAAAAAGAAAATAAAAGAAAATTTTCTTATCGGCCTCTTAGGTGTGAGGAGAAATGCTTCACATATAAAAATATGTTGGGGATCTTGTTTCTATCAACCTCTATGACCCCCCACATTTGTAAAAACCTAAGTATGAGAACTGCCCTCAAAGCACCCCAAAATCCCTGCTAATGACAGGCAGCAGCCTTGCAAAAAGCCCACCAGGACTGAAGAGTCCCTGCCAAGCACCCTCTGCTCCACGCTAAGATTTATTCGGCCGACACCTCATAATCATCTCTAAATCTAATGGGACACAAATGCATTTCATCACAGATGAAAATCTTCAGCGCTGCTCAAATGGAAATCAAGGAATTATTACAATCCCGTGGTCTGGCTTGCAGCAGGCATTAATCAGAAATCATAATAAATCCACACAGCACACTCAGGCAGCACATTAGTCAGGCGCTTTTGCATGATAACGACGTTGACTAATGGGCTCCGAGTTGGAAGGGTCAATCATAAACTCATCAAATGCTTCATTTAATTTCTTAATTTGGACAAACACGATTTGTTTATGGGAAAGATATCAGGTGTTCTTGAATGAATAATGGCTGTGAAACCAAAGTCCATTAATCAGCGCTTGATTACAAATGACTCGGAGATTGTTTGTTCTAATTTCATTCATTTGGGGCAACAAAGAGAACACGAGCGAGCGAAAGCACTTGGCCAAAATGGCACACTTAGTTCTCCATGTTTAATAAAGTTGTGATAAATGGGCTTTCAATAACTAAAACAAGGGGTTATTACCCATATTAAATACTGTCCCTGAGAAAATTAATATCTAGGAGTTACAAGGAGATGGTGCAGGCACACAACAAGGTGCTGGATGAGTGCTGAACTCCTGTGCTGGCATTCCAGCTTTTCCTGAAAGGATGGATGAGAAAAGCACAAAGCCAGCAGGGATTTATTTCTACTTCCTGAGAAATACTTTAAGAAAATTATGGCGTTTTTTGGGTTGGAAGGGACTCTAAAGCTCAGCCAGTGCCACCCCTGCCATGGCAGGGACACCTCCCATTGTCCCAGGTGCTCCCAGCCCCAGTGTCCAACTTGGCCCTGGACACTTCCAAGGATCCAGAGGCAGCCACAGCTTCTCTGGGCAGCCTGGGCCTGCCCACCCTCACTGGGATTTGTAATTAATTGAATTTAATCTAATCCATAGGTTCCTTTCAGCAAGATGATTCCAGCACACTTCCCACGCAGAAATTAGGGAGGCCTGCAACACCAGAACAGCACCAGCCAGAGCAGATGGGGCAATTTAAAACCTTTTCCTGGGCATTCAGGCTGTAAAATCCACCACTGGAATTTATATCTGTGGATAAAACACTCTGCACTTTCACTTGTAGAAAATCTAAAACATCCAGAGATGTTACAAGGGAAGCTGTCAGCACAAGGCTCCTGGACAGCCATTCCTGGGGATGCCTGGATGACCAGAGCCCACAGAGGGCAGCTGTGACAGACCATGTAAAACACCACAACTAAATATTTGCCCATCAATATTAAGAAATAACATCTCCCAAAAGACTTGCTAAAAACAAATGAGCCCCACGACCACATATGGTTTGCACAGCCAAACCAGTGGATAATTAAATTACAGCAAAGTTGCTAAATATGAATTGATATAAAACTTCAGCTAACTGAAAAATTGTCTTTGACTGCAGATCAATAGCAGGCCTGCAAGATTCATCTGCACATAATTAGCACAGAGATTTGCATCAAAATCCTGGATCCCATATGCTGCAATATTACAGAAACCCATTAGGCACCATGTAAGCCTGAGATACTTTTGGTGCCACAAAAAAAAAGACCTTGGATAAAAATCTAACAAAAAAATTAGAAATTCTAAAAGCTTTAGAATGATTTCTGAAGGCAATAAATGTTCATTAGCTAATAAAGTTCCTCTAAATTCTACTTATAGGATCTGATTTTTATTATGGCATCCCTACAACTCCTCATTGGCTTCTTACTCTAAAAACAAATTGATATTCTACAAAAATAGTTCAAAGAAATTTTTTTTAGTCTCTTGCAAGAACCTAAAAGAGGTCCCTGAAGTGAACAGCTTTTAGACACCAACAGAATGATATTATACATTGCAAAAGTGAATTATTTCATTTCAAACACATTTATTCTCTACCTACACTCAATTAAAATCCTGTATTTTTTCACCAATCCTGCAAATTAATTTAAATTATTTAATCAATTACTATTATGCAAGTGTTTACAACCAGCTGCACTTCAGAAATCACAAATTTTGTAAAGACAACATCGTTAATATGTTAAAAAAGCAATTAATTGGAGAAAGACTCTTTTTTTTCTGCAGTTGTAACTTTGTGTGCAGAAATTCTCACTTTTTTTTTTAGAACTCTAATGAGATTATGAAGCTCTGCCAAGAGCTCAGGGGCAAAGAATGGCCGAAGAAATCTGTGTCTGTCCAGCTTGGCTGTGAAGCTCATTGGTGTGGAGCACCCAGGTGAGCTCAAAAACTTCCTGAATTTTCAGAAATTCAGCCTTAAAACACCTTGAATTCCCATCAAACACATAATAGAAAAAGTAGCTACTTCTTCTAATGCACACCTTCTTGATTTTTAACTAATTGTTTAATTCTTCTGTAGCTCAGAGCTTTTCCAAGTGTTCTTTCTCCTGATGCTGTCACTGGAATGGGTTTTGACACCAAAATCTGCTGAGTAGGAATCAGCAGCTGACCTAAAAACTGGGTTCATTAATTCCATAATTAGATAGATTTCCTAAATTAGCTGGGGTCCAAGAACAGGATAAACCTCCCCTATGGAGCCAGGAGAGAAGAAGGATCCAGGGAGAGCTCAGGGCCTGAGGGGGCTCCAGGAGAGCTGCAGAGGGACTGGGGACAAGGATGGAGGGACAGGAGCCAGGGAATGGCTCCCAGTGCCAGAGGGCAGGGATGGGTGGGAGATTGGGAATTGGGAATTCCTGGCTGGGATGGGATTCCCAGAGCAGCTGGGGCTGCCCCTGCATCCCTGGCAGTGCCCAAGGCCAGGCTGGACACTGGGGCTGGAGCACCTGGGGCAGTGGGAGGTGTCCCTGCCATGGCAGGGGTGGCTCTGGGTGGGATTTAAGGTCCCTTCCAACCCAAAGCATTCCCTAATTCTGGAATCTCAGGCGGCCCTAGAGCAGGACATGAAGAGAAGGTGTTTGAGCCATCACTGCTGAGGCTCTTCCCAAGGTAATTCCAGTTTATTTTCCTTTCACACAGGGAACAGAACAACCTTGAACAACCTTTCCCAGACTGGTGAAGACTCACAAGGGATGAAAATTCCTCTCCTTGCTGGGGGTTCAGAAAATGCTCCACAAAACACCCTCACAACCCTTTGTGGCACCTCCATCTATATTTGTCACAAAGAGAAAGCATGATTCAAGGAAGAATTTGATTATTCAAACATGATTCAAAAAAGAAAACATGATTCAAGAAAGATTCCTTTGCTCTCCAAACAGAGATTTTTATATAAATAGAAGAAAAATTCAATTATCCAAAGTGTCAACTGCCACTATTCAAAACAAATATTTGAAATTGATAAAAATTAGAATTTTATATTAAATCAAACCTATACAGCAACTGAATTAAGCTTTTTTTAAATATTCAGAACTTTTAAGCTTGTTAAAAGTTCAAATTCTTGCAATTTCTGGGGCAAGAATTATTTTTAAAGCCTGCTTTAAATTTCCACGGAACAAGTAAAATATTTTAAGTATTATTTCATCCTTTGTGTGTATATAACAGCACATGTTATCCACCCTCCTAAAATTCATTGCATAATTAGAAATTTAAATTAAAGCCAGCGAGTTTTCAGCGGAAAGAACACAAATAAGAAAACTGAAAGAAATCCATCATCAAAACGAGAAATCCATAAACATTTGATAAATTTGGCAGTTGAAAAGAAGCCCCAATAAAAGGAAATTTTTCGTACTTGTTGCCACCTGCCCGCCCGACTGCTTTGCATAGCTAGAAAAGAGCAAAACAGAGGCCAACCTATTTAACTAAACAGTTTTTATTAAAGTAAAAGAAAAGCAAGAATCTATAAAGTAGCAAGTGATCCTATTAGTTCCACCAGACTAAAATCATACAGTCTACGTATGTGGTCCTTTCAGCCACATCTGTTATGAGCCATTTTGATACCCAAAAGCAGAGAATATTTGCCTATATTTATCAGGCACTGAGTGCAAATCAGGCTTTTTCTCCTCAATAACTCCTGGTAGAATGGGTAGATTAATAAAAAAAAAGGCAGTCAGAATTATAAAACATTTGTATTTACCAGAGCTAAGGCTGAAGTACTCATCGTATTCCATGATTTTCTCTTTGAGGAATATGTAAAACACAATAAAGATGCAGGCTACAAAATTAAAGGCAGCAATCTGATAGCATAATTCAAAGATGATGAGTTAAACATCCAATATCCAGAATTGGATTTGATAAATGGGAAATGTTTGGGATTTGTATTCCCCCATTTTCTCACATTTAGAGCCTCGGTCCCGAAGTTTCCTTTAAATAAACTCCGGCGAATTCTTTGCACAAAACGCCCTATTCTTGACTGCTCTTTCAGCCAGAGATTGAAATGCAGATCCCAAAAATACATCAGTCACTTATTTCAACTCTAGACCTTTGAAAATCCAGATCAATTGCCTTTTGTCACCGCCTTTATATGGAGAGTAAGAAATTTCTGCTTAGCACCATGGAAAAGCTCCCGGAGCCCTTTGGAAGCGGTGGCAGCATCAATAGTTCGAGACATCCGTGCGCTATTTCACGGGAATTTATTGACATTTTGGGAATATCCATCCATATTTTAATCTTTATGAGAAAGCACAGGTGCCCATATAATTTACAGCACGCACTAAGCAGCTTTCAGGTCCTGAGGTTTGCCCTAAGCTCGGGATTTCAGATTTGCAACTTCTCCCTAAAAACCAGCGCCGGGAGCCACGCTCAGCACAAACCCCCGGCTCGGATCCTCTGCGTCCCTCGGTAATGAAGTCTGGGAAAGAAATCACAGACACCCAAGTGGTTTGGCAACTGTAAGTGACAGAAGCTGAGCTAAATCCTCTGTTTACACTGGGGATTATCCGGGTGGATTGTGCGGCGCTCCCGGAGCCGGCGCTGGTCAGGGGACGCTGCTCCCCGTCCGCCCGTGGGGCAGGGCACAAAGCCCCGGCCTGGTAGGAAGTGACCCAGAAGGAGATGGCGAGCAAGGATTTACACAAAGCCAGTCTGCCTCAGAAAAACTCCATATGACCATTAACTGGCCGGCAGGGCCTGCCAGGAGGCCTAATTACAGCCCTACAGAGCCCGCTAACAAAAGCTGGAGAGCTTTAGCCCAGGGATGATCTGCTTTATACTGACTTGAGAGAGTCCATATAGAGCGAGGAAAAGAAAGAGGTTTAGCTTGGAAATTCTCCCAAGAGACAAAGCATTGTGGCTCAGTCTGGAAGGCCCACATGGAACATACTTCAGATGGGCTTAAACATCCCACCCTCTCCAAATTAACATTCAACTACTGCCTGCTTAACATCTGCTCGGGCACGGCGACTTGTGGGAGGTTGTCAGAGGAGCCTCAAAAGGCTCCCTGGCACCTCGATATTAAGAAATCTAATTCAATAAATTGTGAAAATATGAATTTATAGCTGGGACCAACAACTTCTGAGGAATGAAAGGTTTTATAAATCAAAACTCAGTTGTCTCGAGAATGAAAGTGTTTGGGTACCTCCCAATATTGCCCTGCTTAATGACAACAAAACACTGACATTAATCTACACTTATAAAGAAAGAAAGATTCAAATTTAATGAAGTCAGCGTGAATGCCGAACTTGGAGAAAAATCTCCTCGGCACTGTACAACCTAAAAATAAAAATGGCCATCTTACCCTCCTCCCCCACAGATACAGGTGAATATTTTTTATTTTACCTGCTCTCCTAATGAGAGACCAGAGTCACAATTCCCATCTCCAAATACACCAGGGGAAAAAAAAAATCTCAATAATAAGAGCCTGATTTACTAGGTGCTGATTTCTGCCTTTCAGAGACAGCAGCTGCTATAGCCTAAAATAATATCTAGGTTAAATCCTAAAAGCAGGTTTTCTCAAGATCCTAAATATCTCCACAAGGGAAATGTTGATAGGGAAATGCAAACAGGGAATTGGAGAGCAGCTGTGGCTGCCCCTGGCAGTGTCCAAGGCCAGGTTGGACACTGGGGCTGCCATGGCAGGGTGGCACCGGATGGGATCTAAGGTCCCTTCCAGCCCAAACCATTCCATGATCCCACAATGTCAGCAGGGATGACCCAGGAAGGGACTGTCCCCAGTGTCCCTACAACCCCTGCAGGGGATTTGGAGCCCCTGCTTTGTCTGTCCCAACCAGGGAGGAGCAGCATCAACACCAGATCCACGACAATCCACTGGGAACACAGCACAGCTTCCTATTCCCACTCAGTGGGCCTGGAACAATCCCCACAATGTGTACAGGTATTCCATGAGCTCCTTCCCAAGCCTGGGATGGAGCTCTGTGCACACCACCAGCAGCTGCACTCACCATCACTGAAGTCCAGAGTTCATTTCAATGATACTCAACAAGAACATCCCCACAGCAGCAACAGCAATGAACCTGCTGAGCCTCAGCTCCTCAACAGCTGCTGGGGAATGGCTCAGCAGAAATTTATTTTTAAGTTTGAAGACTAAAAGGTGCCGATTTTGCAAGGAGTAAAATATATTGAAACAACATTTATCAACATTTCCAACTTCTTCTCACAGCAATTAAATAAAAATTAAGTTTAATTGACTGAATGCAGGACTTGGGGAGGAAGGTGGGGGATGATCCCATAAGTGCCTGGGATGACCAAGACTTGAATAAAGCCAGGAAGAAACTTAATTCTGTATTTTGGATTGTAAGAGACACAAAGATATTAAATCTCTTCTATTCCTTATGAACAACCTGCAGCTTCAATCTAAGATCCAGCCCTCAGTGGTGGATATTTAAATTTAATAATGTCACAGACCTTTGATAAGCTTTGGAAAATTTTGGAGCCCAGGTCACAATGATATACAACCCCAGTTATCTTTTGTACATCTCCCAGGTGTGAAATTAAAAAATGAGATGTGATTGATGGCAGCAGAATACACAAATTGTGCTTTTGAGGTCAGGGCTGTCACATCCATTTCATAATTACATGCTTCAAAGATTTATTAAAAGTTCTGGAGAACAAGGAATGCATTGGAAGAGAGACAAAGCAAAAGGCTGGATGGATTTTGGAAAAAGAAGTACATCAGCAATGTGAGGAGATTCCTCTAGTGGGTTTCCAAAAGGGGGAAAATATATATATACTTGTACTGATTAAAAACAATGCCAAAAAATAAAGAAAATTGCAGAAAAACAAAAAAAAACAACCAAAATTTTGAGAGCACAGAATAATACTTAAGTAGCAGCAAGAGCCAGAGGATAAACATGAGGTTTTAGTGTAGGAAAAGATTTATTTTTATTTCCTTAAAGGGCTTTACTAAGTGCCAATGATGGTGCAAACCAATTCAATCTTAACCTGAAATTCAAGTGAGCGACAGAGAACAGGATCAGCATCTGCCAAACACAAAGGGATAAAATCCCACCTGACAGCACAAAAATGAAGCAAAGTTTTGAAGATTCTCATTTACTCACCAGCTGCCTCCAGAACCATCTGCAGCCTGGCTTTGGCCTGTTCAGCAGGAGTCTGCAAGAGAGGAGGGATCAGCTCACACCTGCTGGGACACGGGGCACTCCACGGGACACGGGGCACTCCATGGGACATTGCCACCCATGGGACATGGGGCACTCCATGGGACATTCCCATCCATGGGACATTGCCACCCATGGGACACTGGGCACTCCATGGGACACTGTACACTCCATGGGACATTGCCACCCCCAGAGAGGAGCTCCTGCCTCCTCCAGCCACTCCATACCCACAGCAGCCAGAGGAGCTCCCAGACTGGAGTCACTGAGGGAGGAATTACCGAGGAGATCTCCAGAGCTGACCCAAAGGACCATCCCCACCAGGTGGCTGTGGCACCATGACCAGCCCACGCCCAGCTCCTCTCCCAGCCCTGCCTGGCTCCTGGGTGACCCTGCTCCACACAAACACACAGCTCCACAAAATGCTCCAGAACTGGGCTTAACGTGATTAATGTGCTGAGTTTTTCACACTTTTCTCTTATCTGGGCTGATTTTTCCCTCTCCTGAAGGTATTGCTGCACATCTGTTGGCTTGAGGAGCACATTGTTGGCTGTGGCCCCACTATGCTAATCACCCCAGTGATGTTGCACTGTGTCCAATGTGTTTGCCATCCCCCCAAATGTGAAGCCACTCAAACGTTGCCACAGTTAAATTGATACACAAACCCTATTTGTCACGGAGTTCAGAAGTTGATTATTTCTGGAAGCGTCGGAGAAGTTTGGGAGGTTTCTGCTCTGCACTAAAAACAAAACCCGACGGGAATTTTTGGTGGCGTTTTGCAGCTTAGGAAACTCTTCTCAAGAGTTTCTCTAAATGGCTGCAAAAGGGAAAATTAAATAGGAAAATACAGACAAGAGCAGCTGTGGCTGCCCCTGGATCCCTGGCAGTGCCCAAGGCCAGGCTGGACACTGGGGCTCGGAGTAGCCTGGGACAGGGGAAGGTGTCCCTGCCATGGCTGGGGTGGGAATGGCATTTAAGATCCCTTCCAACCCAAACCATGCCATTATCCCATGATTTTAATGGAATGGCAGAGCTCTTTGCCATGAATGTCCCAACTGGTGATGCTCTGCACGGCCTCACCACCCTCATCCACACCCACGAGGAGAGGCTGACAATGACAGAACAATTCCATTTCTACTCCAAGAATCTACAGACTGCTCCTTCCAATAGGAGAGATGCTGCATTAAAATGGAATTTAAATGAAGATCCAGGTTTTGGTTGTATAGAGATTGATTATTTTTAGCTCAGATTTTTGCTGTTTGTGTAAACCCAGAATTACTGGGCAGAATTTATTATTATAGCTGCAATATGGATCCTACCATCAGACCTGACCACTAATCCTGGTGGCAGCAAGAAACATCTTGAAATTTATCATAAATTATCTTCCCATTTCTTTTTCTTGCCATGAACTAATCATTGCAATCTGCTCTGGCATCTTTAGTACATCATGGGAGGAGAGGAAGGGAAAGATCTGCTTTTTATCCAGAACCAGCTTGCCCAGCTTCAGTTTCAGAGAAGCTTTACTTGGGTTTGTGGTTTCTCCATTCCATGACAACTGTAAATTTAAAAAATCCCACCAGGATTAGTTGAGTTTGGCAAAATTTTGCTGGACAAACAGAGAAGGAGAAGTATTTGGTGTCAAACACCACCTGTGCTCACGTCTTCACGTGAACAGTCCAAGTCCTTGTGCACCTCATGCATCAGGTGGGCTCTGGCATCCCAAAACACAATTTCCTATTCCTACAGCACATCCAGTTCAGATATTTACCCAAAAATACCCTGGATCCCTTCTTGCTGGCCACACAACCAGCACAGCTCAGCACCACTGACTGGAGAAAGACGTTCCACAGCAGCTTTAGGTGTCCAGCAGCACCTCAAGAACTCCATGAAAGAGCAAAACCCAAGCAGGCTCCAGAGGAGGAGAAGGGAAGCAGCAGCAGCTGCCCAGATGTCACTCCCAGCACTAAACACAGAGTTCCACAATTGATCCTGCTGCTCTGAGGAGCTCCAAACACCTTTTCCCACTCCTCCCCCGGAGTTATGGATGTGTCTTGTTGGTGTAAGGGAGGGAAGACTCAAATCCTTATTTTACTCAGCAGTTTCCCACTGGGAGCAGCCCAGGCAGCTGCTCTGGAGGCATCTCCCCCTTTGCCCTGGCCCCAGGTGTTAATTACTCCAGGGGAGAACTCGGCACAGCCACCTTTTCAGCGATCAATAAGCCCTAACCAAGGAGTGAAAGGAGGATTCTGAAATAAAGGTGACTGGCCTGGCCCCAGAAAACATCTCTCCAACTGGTGGATGGGGCCAGCACTCGGAGAAAAAAGGACAGAGGGGATTTCAGCTGAAAACCACAATTAGAGCCTCAAACAAGCCGGGAGCAATGTGTGAGAACAAGCAGCTACCCCAGGTCAGTATTGATTCAGGGGACCATTAAGTGAAAAAATTCAGCAAGAGCCTCAGGAAACTTCAAAACGGTGAAATGATTGGTGGAGGAAGCATTACCAAGAGTGATGTCGAGCAAAATAAACCCCTGTACTTTCCTTAAGGTCTTAAGCACAACACAGAAGGAAAAGAATTCAAAGAGAGTTAAAGGAAAATAAAAGTATTTCTAATGCCAGCTGGTGAAGCAGCCCACTAACTGTAAAAGCAGGAGAGGAATTCCCTAAAATTCCTTAACAAACACACTGTAAAATGACCTGAGGTCATCCCCAGCAATGAATTTGACACGTGTCCCAAAGTGTCTGGTGAGACACTGGAATCCCAGCTCAGAAAAGGATGGGATTCCATAGGACACCATCAACACCCCTGTGATTAATAACAGCTTTTAATATTTCAAGCAAAAATGGGATAATTCAATTTTTAGTGGCAGCTGATTTATGAAGATGCAGCACAACCCTTAACTTGTATTTCTTTGCAGTTCATCCACTGCATTCCACCACTAATCTTTTCATAAATAGTTATTTTAATAAAACTACTCTAGACCAGTCTCACAACTTTCATTTTAAAGTGTAATTTTAATTTTTTTGTGTAAAAACACCCACACAAGTTGGTTGTCACTCACAGCTTCAGGAAACAAGTGCTGAGTGTGATGGGCAGGAGAGCCATAGTTGGCTTCCCAAATATTCCATTTCAAAGGAGAAGCAGCTTCTCAATTAATTAATAGATCACAACAAACACTTTAATTCAGCTTTAGAATGTATTTTTTGAATTATTCCTGCTATTTGGGATGAATGGTAAACGTTCTTGACAAAGGAAACGATATTAAAGCGAAAACTTGAGAACACTGAGAAAAAAAAAGAGAAAGATGAATTTTATAAAGAGAGTCCAAGTTTCTGCTGGAGCCAGCCACTGGGAATTCTGTGGAGCAGAGCATGTGGCTCCTGGCAGCCCTGGAAAACTTTTATCCCAGGATTCCAGCAGGTCATGAGGCTGCAGCATTTTGAGCTGCAATGTTGCCTTTCTGAATTTTTATCATTATGGAATTCCATATGGAAAATGGCTGAGATGTGCTAAACTGGGCAGGTTCCACTCCTCCTGCTCATTCCTGACACTGCTGGGGTAAAATTCACCTGCAGGACTTTTCTGTCTCAAAACATCTGGATAAAAGCCCAACAAACTTCTGGTGATGGTGATCAATTTTGGGGGGTTTTTACACAAATCTTTTCTCTTTGTATTTGATAAAGACCAATCCAGCCCTCACCACTGCCAGGAAAACCTGCTACCTGAAACCACAATTCCATGTTTGACTGCAGAGAAATCCCCAGTTTGGGGCTGTGGGCAGCAGAAAGAGACCTCAGGTGTCAGTGAGGGGAAGAGTCAAGGAAGAAATCAAACAGAGGGGCTACACACACCTAAAATGATATTTGAATTTATTCTGTAAGTCAGGGGCCTGCCTCCACCTGCAGTGTTATCCATCCCACTTCCAGCAAATCCCAACAGGAGAGAGCAACAAAGAAGCCCAGCCAGCTTTTAAACAGCTTTTGATCAAATTATGGAAAAGACTGTGGGACAGGTTTATCATAGGAATGCTGCATTCCTTTCCTGCCATTTACTCCTCTTTGGCTGATTAAAAAAAATAATTACCAAAGAAACTGAAAATACTTATTTGTATAAGAAGACATAAGAGAATCAAATACTAAAATAAAAATAAAATCAAAGGAGATTGGGAATTTGCAGTTGTCATCTTTTCCTTATATAAGTCTTTGAGGGTGGCAAATTCCAGATTGACAACTGAATGGTTTTCACATTAAAAACATAAAAATAAAATCCCACAGAAGACTCCCTAATCTGAATTAATAGCACAGAAATATAATAAGCACATCTGGCACTATTTGAATTAAACCCCTGCATTTTCAGACATAAATCTGTTGTAAAGATTGGATGAAAAAATTATATTTATGTCTGAATTTTTCCTCTGATACAATTAATCAACAACACAACTCGGGAATAGGCTATGGTAGGAGTGTCCTGACTGGATACAGATTCACCTGCTCCCAAAAAAATCATCCTAAATTTATCAAAATTAACTATAAGTGGAGAAAAATAATGTAAAACATGGAATAATGGCAATTTTTGTCCATGGAATTCACAGATGCTCTTGGTATTTCAACAGAAATAAAGAATCCAGCATCAGGGATAGACTAATTAGGAAAAGGAAATCATTAACCCAAAAAATGGGCAGAAAATTTGAAATTTTAATTTATGTAAAGGCCACCAAAACTATGACCAGTGATGAAGGGAAGGGTCCATCTTAACTGGCCACCAACACCACAGTGAAGGGAAAGCCTGGGCATGGAATGTGGCTCCTCCAGCCAGAGCCAGGAGAAAACACCGGAACATTGACAGAAAGGACACAAAACTTTCCCAGAGCTCTCCTCCAGGATTGCCCATTTACCAAAACTGGGAAGGAGAGAGCCAACAATGACAAGGCCCAATCCTGAAAGTCAGAGCCCACTGAGGAACTAAATGAGGCAGAACTGTAAAATCCCAGCTCTGAATGGAATGCCCAAATCTCCTGCTAAAACACCACAGGATATTTGGACTCCGAGCTTTCCATCCAAGGGAATTTTCACTCAAGTTTGGGATCAGAGGGACAAATCCTGAAAATGTCCCCCAACACCAGCAGCAGTTTGACCTGAGAGCTGAGGATTCCTTCCCCAAATCCTCTCCCTCCTCTCACCCAGGACACACGTGGCCACTAAAACATTCAGATTTGTTAACTTGAATTGTGGATTCATCACTTTAATTGCAGATTTTCCATTTCACTCCGCTTCAGCAGGAGCCACTTCTCAGAGCGGGGTGGGTTTAGCCCAGGATCTCCAGAGAACCCTGCAACACCAGGTGGGTGGAAAATCCCATCTTGTTTCCACTAAAACCAACCCAAAATGTCAGGAATGAGCGACAATGGATTGCTGGAAGCAAATCAAAGGCAGGAGGGGATGGCTGTGGCAGAGAGCCCGGGTGGCTCGGGCACACGGACGGGATTTTTGGGGTTTAAAGCAGTTTTTGCAGCAAGGGCTCCTTTAAAAGGAGCAGAAAACAACAATGCACTCATTTCGGTGAATATTCCTGAGAAAAAGCAAGGAAAAAAGGCCTTCCTACTGGGAGTGGATACAGCAAAATGGATTAAACACTCTGCAGAAAGAGGGAGAGCTGTAAATAAGATTTTAGAAAATTAATCGGTAAATCCAGGTCTTTTTAAAAGCGAAAATTCCTGGAAGTGTTAAACTCACACAGCCATAAAACTCTGTGTGGGTTCTTCAACAAGAGAGGAAATATAGATAATATTGCACTAGAGGCTAAAAAATTACCTCCCCCTATTTATTTCCTCACAGCCTGAAATATCATCCCTTAGATTTACATTTGCATGGAAATGCAGCCACAACCACCAAAAAATTCAACATTCTGATAAAGAGCTGACAGAACAAAGATTTTTGCATCAACATCATCCGGTCATTATTCGATAAATTAATCTATTTCCTAATTAAACCTTTAAAAATTAAAGGCAGAGTGATTCCCACAGCTTATAAAATTCATAAAACTACTAATGTTTAACTCTGAAATATAGATTTTAATCTTTTATCACTGTTTCAATTTTTGCTGCATTATGCTGCAACAATGACATGGGAGAACATAAAAATAGCAGCAGATAAATGCAAGTTCTGAAATGAAAATTTTTAATTAACACATCATAAACTGCTTTGGAAACAGCTCCAGTCAAGGCTGGACTGACTGAAAAAGCAGGAGCACAACCAACAGGTAACAGGGATTAATTAACAAAAGGAGCAGTTAATACTTGAATTACTGCTTTACTTTTTCCACTAAGAGAGGAATTTTCTCTAAATAAATTAGAGCTTTTCAGAAAAAGGGAATCCCATCCCCTTTGGAACTTTTGCACTAAAATGCAGCAATTGAAAAATAATGAAAATAATTTTAAATATCACAAGGATCCAGTGGGTTCTAAATCAGCACTCAGTTTCAAAATATTCTGATCATCTACCCCAAATCATGCCTAATTACACAGGAATTAACCTGAACTTAATCAAGGTTATATACTTTGAATCAAAGTGCATTTTCTCTTTGCTCTCGGATTCAACGATCAACTCACCCTCACTGCACTGTTTTTTGGGCTGGCACAGATCTGCAGGTTTAACTTTTCCAAAAATGACCTGTGTTTCATGCTTTTGGCTGCTTCTTCTGACAAATAAGTCGAATATAAAATGTGCAGGGCAAAACATAATTATTCTGAGGAGCACCTGCATAAAACCAGGGTGCAGAGATTTGTATTTTAGGTGCAGACCACAGATAGTTGGGCAAATTTATGCTCCATCTCAGTATTGTGCCAAGATCCCTCTTCAGTATCTGCAATAAAATACATCCAGAGCAAAGACCTCCACTCAAAATCCCCAAAAGAAGAGGAGCAAGACCCCCCTGAAAAGATGAATTTGCTGGTGGCCTCAATAATTAGATTAAAAATCAATTACATTTCTGCCAAAGTGTTTGTTTGCTGGAGAAAACCCTCCCAGGAAAGGCACTTAAACTTGGGGATAGAGAAGCAGCCACTGCCCTCCATAAAGTTCCTTTATATATTTTTCCACAATATGCACAAAACCAGAATATGAAATCAGAAACATTTTACACATTCTCATACTTCAGAGAGCACTAACAGCATTTTACTCGTCGAAAGCACTTTATCTTCATGTCTCTATAAGGCAGAGTTGGTGCATAATAATGTAATTTATATTGCCTAAATGTTATTTTGGGAGCATTGCATCATTTCTCAAACTTCATGACCTTTACAATTTTCTAAACTTTTATTTCCCTCATTATTCTGAACAGATTTCATTACATATTTTGAATGTAAACAACCCTGAATAATGATGGGCCCCATTACGTATGTACAGCTCTGACAATCGCGCGCGGGGCCGAGATGGAAACCCAGTGCATTAATTTACCTCTCATCCGCCGTAACTGCACTCCCATAAAAAGTTTTATACTCAACTCACATAAATCACGGGGAAGAAAAATGAGAAAATCTGGTGGCTAACTCATCTTCCACCATTCTGCGAAAATGAAATTCACTGAAATACCTATCAAAACTGCAATCATCAAGAGATAATGTCTTCTTAGGTCTATCTGCACTTTCCGATTTAATTTCCTCCATGCCCTTGACATCCACAGATACCATTAAGATTAAGAGCAGCGAGTAACTGAGCAGTTCTCAGATTTTGATATATGGGGCCCAGGCACTAAATGTAATATCATCATTTGAAAATTAATGCAATATTTCTTTTGTTAGTTTTTCCACTCGGAAAGCGGGATGAATACTTGGGGTTCTCGCCAGTAATTTCCCCATCAGAATGCCGTGCAATTATGAGGAGATGTGCACCTGGGCAGAGGTCACCCAAATTACTCCATCATTTAATGAGCACCGAGATCAAACCCCAGCACACTGTTGCTGCCGAGAGACGCCTCGCAGCCTGCTACATCAAATCTGATGGAATCATTAGAGTAATAAGCAGGAAAATCTGTTTGCAGATTAACCTCTGGTTTCATGCTGCTTTCATCTAATGGGGCGCTGTGGAAATCTTGTCAGCTTTTCATCAGCCGCGATCAAATTACGGGAATTGCGAACAAACCGCCGGCGCGATTGGAAACAACACCCGCACGTGCCGGGGGTTTTATGCAGATGCCAGGGAAAATCACACTCTTTATATTTTACAGCCTTATTTACTTCAGCTGATCACTGCTCTCCTCAGCCTGCAGAGCGGCAATCGGGGACGCTCCCGTTGGCCTTTCCGAATTTACGGCGCAGAACGGCGGCCAAACGAATTTATTGGGGAAATATGAGCGGGGTGACAAAGGGAAAGCAAAATAAAGGCACAAAGGTCACGGGGATGGAGGGTCACAGGGTCCCCACCGCAGCCAAGGGTGGGGGAGGCACCTCAGCCTCGCTGGTAAGTGAGAGTGATCAAAGTTTACTTTTTAATAAAGACACAGAGACATTAAAGTGTTGTTTTATGTGAAGCGGCTCTGGTTTCAGAGCCCGCTGGTAATGGGAAGTGACAGGGTAAAACTCGCCTCCCTTACAAAGTTCCCACAAAATTTGTCGCTGTTGGAACAACAAACTGCTGCAAGCCTTTGAATACTCTGCCATGAAATGCTCTGCCTCTGATGGTTTGATCGCACTGCTGTTCGACTCACATCTGCCGCTACCAGCAGCAAAGCCTTGGAACAAATAAAGCGGTGTATGCACACAATTTAACACACACTCACTGCAGAGAGTTCTCCTCAAATCCTGGGATCCACGGAGCCCCTCTGCAGGAGCAGCCCGGGTTTCATCCCTGTAGGCAGGCAGAGCCAGCCAAGCTGCTTTCCCCATGGATATTCATAAGCCATTGATCCTCTGCAGTGTGATCACCTGGTGTGAACCTGGTCCTGAGCTCCTGAAGGAGCTGGAATGATTTCCAAGGGCCAGGCTGCTGTTGAGCCAGGGGAATGTTTGGGATGCTGACCCTGGCACAGCCAAAGGGTCCATCAGCCACTGACACCTGATGGGTTGGGGACACCAGGGGTCCCCTCTCAGTGTGGGACACAGCCAGAGCCAGCACTGCTCCCCAAACAGCATCTTCCAAGCTGGTGCATCCAGCTGGACACTCAGTGGCTCTCCAGCCTATCCAAAGGGAAATTTGGAACATCCCTGGACACAAATGTCACTTTGGCCACAGGAGGAAAACCTCTCCACCCCCACCTTCACTCCCTTCCTCTCAGAATGGAACAGACAGACACAATTCAAGAGAGACAGAAGAGACAATTCAAGCCTGCAGAGCATAATTGACCAGCATGGAATTTTGCCAGGACAGCAAGATAAACATAATTACTCATATTAAGAGCGTTAATTAATTGTTTGTGAACACAAATAATTGGCTGCTTGGTTTACAGCTCGTTAGGAAGCCAAGGACTCTGCCAGACGTCGCTGCCTGGTGGCCACCCAAGGGCCACGGAGCGGTGACACCACAGGTGACAAACTCAGAGAGCCACGAGCAGGGAGGGGCCAGCACTGCCACCAGACTGCCTGGAAAACCCAGGAACAGCCAGGAACATTTAATTAAAATAAATGCTCCATCAAGTATTAACACTGAATAAAGGAGAAGGATTCTTGGCTGGAGTTTGGGGTTTTTTTGGTTGATCAGATTGAAGAAAGACACAGACCTTAAACCCCATCCAGCCCCACCCCTGCCATGGCAGGAACCTCCCACTGTCCCAGGTGCTCCCAGCCCCAGTGTCCAGCCTGGCCTTGGGCACTGCCAGGGATCCAGGGGCAGCCCCAGCTGCTCTGGGCACCTGTGCCAGGGCCTGCCCACCCTGCCAGCCAGGAATTCCTTCCCAGTATCCCATCTAACCCTACTCCTTCCAGTCTGAAGCCGTTCCCTGTGTTCTGTCAGTCCAGACTCTTGTAAATCCCAAATTGTAAACCACCCTTTTTTTACAGAAGGGATTTAATAACAGATTATCAAATCAAGATAAAGACCTCTAAGGGATTCAACCTGCAGGTGAGACACCCCTGGAAGCAGCAAACAAGGTGGATTTTCCAACTGCTCTGAGAACTCTGCTCTTTATTGCATTTGGTGATTCCAAACACATTTCACAGGGCATCTTTAAAAAGGAGGAGCTTGAGGATCTCAATCCCAGCAGGATCTCCATCATTTCCATCCCACTATGATCTCCATCCCACCAGGATCTCCATCCTCTCCACCCCACCATGACCTTCATCCCATCACAATCACCATCCTTTCCATCCCACCAAGAATCTCAATCCCACCAGGATCTCCATCCTCTCCACCCCACCAGGATCTCCATCCTCTCCACTCCACCAGGATCTCCCATCCCATCACAATCGCCATCCTTTCCATCCCACCAAGAATCTCAATCCCACCAGGATCTCTATCCTTTCCACTCCACCAGGATCTCCATCCTCTCCACCCCACCAGGATCTCCATCCTCTCCACCCCACCATGACCTTCATTCCATCACAACTGCCATCCTTTCCATCCCACCAAGAATCTCAATCCCACCAGGATCTCCATCCTCTCCATCCCACCAAGAATCTCAATCCCACCAGGATCTCCCATCCTCTCCACCCCTCTGGCACTCCAAGGAGATCCTGGTGCCCAAGCTCCTCCAAATCCTTCCCAAGTGATTCTCAGAAAGGGAAACAACAAGAGAAAAGCAGCTCTGTCCAACGAGACACACAATGTTTTTCACAGCACTATGGAACAGCAGGGATTATTTACATATTCCATGAAAAACCCTTCTCAGGATGGATGTGCCATTAACAGTGAATATTTTAATTTAATGGGATTTAATAATCACTTTACATCAACTATTTAATGTTCCACTGACTGCTGGTACCAACATGTGAGGCTCAACCAGCTTCTGACTTGTGACAAGATTTTATTTTTCCCAGTTTTGATCAACTGATGAGTTTTTAATGCTAAGCCTGGCTTGCCATCACTTGTGGGTTTAACATGTTTACTTAAACCAGAAATATTTTGCACCTCAATTATTATTTCCTACTGCAGCCCTGAATGGAATTTAAGTCGATCCATTATTCATAAAGCAAAGACAAGAGAAAACACAAAGCTGTGCACTTCTTTCAAAGCCTCCAAATGACTCAAACACACCATATTTATGCATGCAATATTTGATTGTGTCCCTGGCTCTTTTTTTTTTTTTTAACTTTTTTTTTAATCACAAGTTTGTTGTTTTCAGATCAGGATATGCCAAAAATCCAACACCAAACAATTTTTGTTTATAATTAAGGCAATCATCAATCCAAGGATTGTAGTCCAGTTTATTTCATCTCGACATCAAAAAAAAGTAATTTAAAAAAATTAAAATTCCCTTGAAATGGGGAGATAAATGAAAATGTGAGTGCCTTCACATAATAACAGTAGCCTGACCCTCTGGGAAATGGTTGACTTTCTCAATTCAAGGTATTCAAAGCTCATTCAAAAGTGTTCATTTGGAATGCAGATATCAAAGATGATGCAAATGTTCAAGAGAAAATTAAAACTTACCAGATGTTCTAATCCAGCTTTGATGTTTGCAGAGTCCCTGTAAGAGAAGAACAAAAGTTCTAAATAGTTGCTAAACCCTTGTCTGCAACGATTTCTGTTTAACTCTGAAATGGCAAAGCTGGGTAATTTCTCCAGTGTGTCAAATTTTTAATTTTAATACACATATTTACCTGTAACACCTAAAAAACATTGATTATCCTAATGCTCAATGACAGAATTCAAGCCTCAAACAGTACCCGCCCTGAAATTGCTACAAACAGTGGCAATGCCACAGGACACACATTTAAATTAACATTTTAATCTAATTATCCCACTAGTTACCCTGGAAAGAATCAGCCAGGCCAGGCCATGGAGCTGTTTATCAAATCCACGTTTGGTGCCTCCTGGTTCTGCCCTGCCACCACTACCACAATGAAATTCCCTGCCCCTTTCCAAGGGGATGGAGGGAAGGAATTGTGAATAATTCCATGGCTCATGGCAGCCATACTGGAGCTGGGCATCCAATCCCTGAAAGCTGCAAAAAGTGCAAAGGTGCACAGAGAAAATGGGAAGAATTTTACATAAAGGCAGCTGCAAAAAAAAAAAAAAAAAAGGACCAAAGTATCTGAGTAAAAACTCTGAAAAGCAAAAATTCAGAGAGAAAATTTATCTTTAACATATCCTGCTATGGAAAAAAAAAAGATGAAATCCAATGGAAAACAAATTAAAAATTCCTGAAATCCCAACCCACCAGAAAAGGAGACTGTTTCTGCTTCCATCAGCTCCAGGTTCTACCTAATTCCAACATCCCCTCTTGGAAGGTGGGTGATTCCCACAGCAAACAGAGAAACCAGCCTGTGAGGACTGCAGGGAACCAGTTTACACTACACTATTACTAATTACTAGTACTAAAATTGCTAATTATTTATCATTTCCTAAAGCTTTTCCAAAAATCTGCCATGCAGTTTTTTTCTATTTAAATGTCCTTAATGAAGCGAAAGGGGAAAAAAAAAATAATAAAAAAATAAGTACTTTAGCTGTTTGACTTTGAAAAAATTTAATTTCTCAGTCCTAGAGGATTTATCCCAATTTTGGAGACAGGAGCAGCTCCAGGGAGAGCTCAGAGCCCCTGGCAGGGCCTGAAGGGGCTCCAGGAGAGCTGCAGAGGGACTGGGGACAAGGATGGAGGGACAGGAGCCAGGGAATGGCTCCCAGTGCCAGAGGGCAGGGATGGGTGGGAGATTGGGAATTGGGAATTCCTGCCTGGGATGGGATTCCCAGAGCAGCTGGGGCTGCCCCTGCATCCCTGGCAGTGCCCAAGGCCAGGCTGGACACTGGGGCTGGAACACCTGGGGCAGTGGGAGGTGTCCCTGCCATGGCAGGGCTGGGATGGATGGGATTGATCTCCCTTCCCACCCAGAGCATTCCATGATCCCGTGATCCCTTCTGGAGGCTCCACCTGGCCCTTGGAGGTGGGGCTGCTTTGGGAGAGGACGCAGGGCAGGGCTGGAGGAGCTCCCGGGCCAGCCCCATCCCTGCCATCAATATCTGTGCACCTCCCTCAGCCTGTGCTGAAAGCAGCCCTAATTCAATTCCAGGCCTCAAAACTGATAAAAAAGGTCCTGAAGTGGAAAATGTGAGGAGATTATTGGCAAATGAATAAAGATTTGTATCGAACCAACACACGGGAGCAGAGCGGGGCTTGGTGGGGCTGTTTTTTAATCATGGCCTGTCTCAAACCTTCTGGGAACAGCGAGTTTCCCTTCCCCTCCTGCAGCACATCGATTCCTGAATTAGGCTGCAATATTAAATAATTAATATACTTGCCATGATTGATGTTTTGCATTAGTTGAATATTAGGTTATCAATCAAAATCCACTTGGTTTAATGTAATAATATTGAAAAAGTGTCACGGGCTGTTCAGCCAATTTGTAGTTGAGGCAGCCCAGACAGGAATATTGGTGTAGCACAAGGCCCTAACGCAGGAAATGCACTGCTGGAACATCCATAAGGAAAACATTATCAAACTAACCAGGACAAGGCTGAGCTTGTCCTAAATAAACCTTGGGGCACCTGTCACTTGCAATGAAAACCTCTCCCCAGCCTGAGGCTGCAGGGCATCAATCAGCCAGGCTATGGCAGGGTTTTATCTTTTAGTTAGCCAATAGATTATATTAGAGATCTTACACAATTATATTCTGCATCCCATTCTATAGTACATTAGATATACTATAAATTATATTACATAATTACCCTTCTATTTATCTAATTATATCTAATAATTATATATTTAAAATACATACTATAAATGATAACATAACGTTTGTTGCATTTGTATAATTATGTGAAATAATCACATATTTAAATTATATTGTTTGCATCAAATTATACAAATAAGGCTCCAATCATTACTATATTTCAGATGTTGTTTTAGGCAAACCCATGGCCACAGCTCAGTCTCTCCCACACAGCCTTGAGTGCCTGCAGAATTTTAAACCATTCAACACCACAAATAAAAGCCAGGAGCAGCTTCATGCACATCCAACATTCCAATGCTCACAACATAAAAGAAACCATTAATTTGGTATCATTGCCAGGTAATTATGTTTTACCCCATTTTATACCCCAGACTTCCCAATAAATTTGCTTTCCATACCATCTCCAGAGCAGCACCTTCCTTTCTTTGGTTCATTAGGCAAGTTTGATTTTATTCCTGACTTTTCCTTTTTCTACCAGAGAAGCTTTGGAAATTTTCCCCACTATAGTCAAGGATTTGCAGCAAAACACCACCTGACATGCATATATATATAAAGTCATCCATTAAACCCAGGAAATATCATACTCAGGCTCATCCAAATGTTTCAGCAATGCCAGGGGAAAAATTCCAGCTCCATTTGAATCCTGGTCATCAGGGACCTGTAGCAAAAAGCTGGGAATTCAATTAAGGAAGTTCCATCCCTGCCCATGGAAGAGTGGGGGGGGAACTGGAGGAATTTTAAGGTCCCTTCCAACACAAACCATTCAGGGATTCTCCAGGTTTTGCCAGGTTTGGGATAACTTAAACCCACAGTAACTAACTGAGGTGGTGTGAACTTCCTTTGCTAGTAACTTAAAAGTATTCCCTAGCACTTGCTGAAATAATGATTTTAACCTGGAACATATTCATGTTCCTAAAAATACTCCCTGTATCAAACTAATCATTAATCAAGGGAGCTGAAAAACGTGCACTATCCTCAAAATACCCCATTCAGGTATTATAAAACAGCCTAAGATTTCACATATAATGTACTTTCCAGTGAATTTACAGCAGTTCCACCCAAGAACTGAAGAACTAATAGAGTTAATTAATACCCAATAATAGTCTTTGCCATAGATTTTGAGTGAGAAGCCATAGGCTGCAGGATAATCCTATGGGTTATTTATACCCACATGGACATTACAAGAAAACTCAGGTCAAAGGGACTTTTGGAAGGTGCAGAGTTCCTGAGAAAAGAATTCGATTTCCATGTGATCACACAACTTTATTTCTACCTCAGGATATCCCAAGATGAGACATTGCTGAACTTGTCATTTTTTGCTGCTCTTTCTAATTTTTTCCTGCACAACAAACTCATCAAGAAGAGCAAATGGTTTGGGAATCCCTGATAGGAAAAGCACCCATTATGTATTTTTTAAAGTGTGCAATGTTGTTTTGTTCTTACCAAGCACCAACTTCAAATTTCTGGAGCTGATCCTGGAGTGTGAAGACTCCAAACCTTGGTTGCCTTGGCCCCTGTGGATCCCTCCAATCATCCAAACAATTTATCTCAGGAAAAACAGTAGGAAGTTTGGCCAATTGCTAATAAATTTAAATGCAACAAAGACCCCAAGATGATCCTATGAAGGTCATTTAGCAAAAGCAGGAGGAAAAGCCAAAGTCAGCCCCCACACAAACACTCTGGAATAACTTGGAACTGCCAAGGAACTCCATGGAATATAATGCAAACCAAATTGAATCATGCTAAAACCAGGACTTTAAACAGGACACAAGGTGAAACAATTTCCATAATATGTTATCCTAGAAAGAAGGAAAATCAGTACCCAAGAGACCTTATCAAATATTCAACAGGGGAAATATATAATAACCCTGGCTCAGAGAGTAAAATCCAAGATTTTATGCAATATCAACACTGAAACTAAACAGAGAGAGAAAACTCCAAAATACAGTGTTGATAAAAGCAGTATTTTCAAACAGACTCTACAAAAATATTGCACTTCTTTGCATGTATTTGTCAGGTAAACAAGAGACAAAACAACTACCCAAAATCTCCTGACTTTGCTTTACAGAAGCTTCAAGTCAGGTATGAAAATCCCATAAATCACAAGAGATAAAACAACCACCCAAAATCTCCTGGTTTTGTTTCAGGGAGGCTTCAGGCTGGGTATGGAAATCCCATAAATGACCAAAGCTGATTCCTCTGTCCTGGCTGCCCTAAAGCCATTCCTCAACTCAACTTGGTCACTCCAAGGACATCAAAAGGTGCAAATCATTGGAGTTTTCCTACTTGGAGTGGGTTTGCTTGGTTTTCCCCTGGTTTTGGATGGTTTTGGTTTGGTTGGCTCTCCTTTGGTTTTGGCTGGATTTGGTTTGGTTGGTTCTTCCCTGGCTTTGGCTGGGCTAGCTCTTCCCTGGTTTTGGCTGGATTTTTCCCTGGTTTTGGGCTGGTTTTGGTTTGGTTGGTTCATCCCTGGCTTTGGCTGGGCTGGCTCTCCCCTGGTTCTGGCTGGATTTGGTTTGGTTGGTTCTCCCCTGGCTTTGGCTGGGCTGGCTCTCCCCTGGCTTTGGCTGGATTTTTCCCTGGTTTTGGCTGGATTTTTCACTGGTTTTGGGCTGGTTTTGGTTTGGTTGGCTCTTCCCTGGCTTTGGCTGGATTCTTCCCTGGTTCTGGCTGGCTGGGTGGCATTTCTCCTGCTGTTCCCTTCGCCAGGAATGAGATCTTGTCCCTCCCTGTCTGCATTCCCAGCAAACACAGGCAATTAAACATCAGGCTCTGGAATGCCACCGTCTCTGTTAACCAGCCTTAAATAAATTAGACAACTTTGGCCTGGTTTACCTTCTCTGTAATATTATTTAGTAGATATTCAATTAAAACACATCCTGTAGGTGAAAGTGTAGGGAAACATTTCCATAATGGACATCAGTGGCAGTCAGAAGTGCTGCTAATTAGCCCCAAAGAACAAACCAGATTACAGAAGGAGCAGCGAGCCCGGCACTGGAAATGCCCACAAGGCTGGGCTGAATATTAAACAAAGCCCAGCAAGTTCCAGTCTTGGGAAGCACATCTATGGGAAAAACTCTCTGGACTGGTAGAGACTGTTACAGGTTAATGAGGAACATAGAGGCAGAGCACAATAATTATCATACCCAACACCTCCCCATCTGGGTTGGGATGGCTGCAGAATATAAACACAGCACTGAGGCTGCCACTAATTACTCGTGTGCTGCCATTAGCAGAAATATTGGGAACTCTGTGAGCTTCTCCTCTGCTCCTGGTACTGAGGAGTATTAAATGCAAGTGTAAGTCAGGGAGGAAATTTAAATGTTCTAAGCACTAAAACAATTTGAGTACAATCAATTTTCCATTTGCTGAAAGCTTCTAAATCCCCCTCATTCACCCAATTACTACTGTACTTAACCTAATGAAATTTTATTCTGCAGGAACAATACTATTCTTAAACAAATTCTTGAAAAAAATATAAGATTAAAAACTTCGAGACAAAGAATAAACTCCTAGAGAAAAGATGCAAATAAAATTACTATCATAATCTTTTGTTTTTTATTTGCAAGTAGAAGAGTGAAGAGAAACAAAAGCATGGAACATAGCATCTGTCATATCAGAATATAAAAAGATGATCCTGGCACCAAATGAAAAAGCTCTAATTCATTTGCAAATCAAGCCTGCCAGTTCTATTTCAAGCTGGCGGTAACTGTCAAGAGTTAACAAGATAATCACTTTCAATCCTGCCTTCAATGGTACATTACACTGTTATTCCATTCAATAAGGCCCTTCTTTGGGGCACTGGATGAATGGTTTTCATTTCCAACTCACACAAAAAGTTGCAGAAAAAAAAAAAATCCATGGAGCTTAAGAAAGAAATCCCTTTATGGGCATTTATCTGCCGGCACTTGCTTTTAGGCAAAATGAGATATTTGGATACATTGGTGTCCATTCACTTCCTCTATTCCTTCAGGCCCTCAGTCTGGTGATAAAAAAAAAAATCCCACAAGGAAACCTCAAGCCTGTTTAGTTTGGGGTTGGTTTTTTTTAAACTCTCTATGCACATTAAGCAAGTTCTGCAATAATCTCTGGTAAACGCTTCACACCACACTGAAACTACATCGGGTTTGAACAGCTCCATCTTTGTCTAAATTCATTATAAACTGCTCAAAAAGTACTAAATGCTCATGAAAATTGTGCTTAGGGAAACATTTGCCAGTTGCTCATTAAATATTCAGCAAAAATAAAGTTACCAATTAAAGGCTCTCTGCCTAAGAAACACAGCAACCTCCAATTTATCTGAATTAATTATATGTAATTCTTTTCTAAGACTCTGTGCCATGAATTCTTCCCAAGAGGAGAAAATCTGAGAAGTTTATTAAGTATTTTAAACTTATTTGCTGGCACCCAACTTTCTACTAAGACCTGTGAATAAAACTCTTCAAGCTTTTGCTCACTGCTCAAAATTCACATTACAAAACACAGCCTGAGCTCCCTTGCACAGATCCCATTCTATTACTGCATATTCATATTTAAAGGATGGGATTTATGATCTTAGAGATTTTTTCCAACCTCAAGGATTCTACAAAGCAATTTAAAGCTTCTATACTGACTTTAGAAACAAATTATTCTCTTTTTTTTCCCCAATGTTTTCCTTCTTTCTTTAATTCCCACAGATCTCAGTTCAGAGAACAAAGCTAAATTTATATTTAATATCTGAACAGAGCTCAGCTTATCCAACCTATAACCAATACAGAGCTGTACATACTTTTAATTTATTTTATTGATCAGCAAAAATCCGTTTCTTCAAACCCAGGGACCCACCTCACCCACCACTTCTTATTCTATCTGCACAACTCAGATTTTTAATTGTTTTTCTAACCCATCACTAAAGTCAGACAACTTCTTCCCCACCCTTCTCATGCAAATGTTCCTTTCTATTCAGGCTTTCTTTTATGGAAAATCCAAACACCACAAGTTACAGTTTCATTTTTGTTCTTTGCACTTCACAAGTTCTTCAAAGCTTCTAAACACAAAGATGTTCTTGTAATTAAAAAAATACTTCAACAAACCCAAAGCCCAAATGCCTCTATCTATGAGGTATTAGGATACAGCTGGTTTTGTTGCCCTGCTGCCCCATAGTTCAAAATAAAAATTATTGAAATAAAAATTAATTTAAAATTCACACAATTTTGAAGGACTTTAAAAGAGCACAAGATGTTGCACTTAGAATAGGAATTAAGAGGAAGTGACAGATTTCAAACAGCAGGTCGGAAAGAAGATTAATAAAGCAAGAAAAAGGAAGGAAGATTAATAAAGTAAAAAAAAAACCCAGAAGTTTGGGATGTGCTCTCTAGGCAGCAGCAGGATGGCACCAACACTGCTGAAAAACAAACAACTGATTAAAAAATATGAACCAACAACCAACAGATCTCCACAGCTCAGGGAAGCACCAGGACCACCCAGCAATCCTTGGAGGCGCAGCTTTTACAACCAAAGACTCAACAAACATTTCCAACATCCCTGAAGAGGAGCGCAGCCCTTTGGGAGCCATGGTCAAGTTCAGCCCCACAAATTCCCACCTGGCTGGAATTCCAGCCCTTGGGACTGCATCTGGCCCATTTCAGCAGCCTGAAACCTCGTGGGGGTTGAGGCATCCCTGTGGGGAGGGATAAAAACCCAGTTTGGAAACGCTGCTGCAGTGCTGCTCTGAGCTGAGCTGGTGCCTTGGTTTGATTCCTCTCCCTCCTTCCACCCAGCCCAATCTCAGAATATTCTCAGAACGTCTCAGATACGTCTCACAGGCCCAGCTTTTCATTCCTACACAAGACAGGATTTTCCTACTCCCGAACACAGCAAATCCACTTGATCTGAGAACATTTCATCTCCTCATCTACCTCAGCTTTTCTGGTCAGAAGAGGTTTGAGTTTCAGGCTTTCCTCCACAATTAACTTTTTTTTTTTTAATCTCACCTTGATGTAGCCCTAAGGAAAACCTTTGGAAGCCTCTTGGTCTCTCCAAGATGGCAATTCCAAGCAGCCCAGTCTAACTTCCAGTAAGGAAGGAAGTTGTATCTTCCAACAACTGGGCTGTGTTGCAAGACAAATTTATAAAATTTTAAAAGGGAGAGCTGAAGTCAAGCTTGAGGGGGAATTCCTCAAGTTCCTTGGCCACAAATGAAGAGGAAGAAATAATATTTCATCAAAATGAAATTAAAACAGAAACTGATTGCAGGTCTCAAACACATCTGACCAAACCCAAGCCTAACAGACAAAAATAACCTGGAAATGCTTTGAAAGCATGAGGGGAAAAAATCTAATCAAATTAAAACCAGCTACTTGGAGCTCATGAAGGAGAGGAGATGGACAGGGATCACCAAAGTTCTCACCTTGGTTTTTCCAGGATTCAGCCCAAAACAAGGAGGGGGCACCTTTGGGCAGGGCTGAAAACACAGACACAGGCTGGAGTCTGATGTGCACCACAGCGGGATGAGAACAAGGAAAGATCTGCAAGTTCCCCTAAATCACAGTTTGTGTTTTGGGCAGAAAATTTGACAGCCTAAAAAAGCCCCAAAAGCACCAAGCAAAGCTGCCTGAGCTCTCCATGCTCCTTGAGTTGCACCAGAACCTCCTTCAGGCTTCCCATTTCACCAGTTACTAAACCTAAAATTCTTACACTCCACACTGGCCTCACTCATTTCACTCCCTTGCTCTCAGAAATTTGCTTTTAACCTCTTGCTGCCATGAAAAACTAACACCATCTGTTTGCTTTGGCTCTTCTCATTCCCAGAGAAAGTGTCCAGTGGAAACAGAGCAGGAATGGCTTTGCAAGGGTGGAACAAACTCCCAGGAAAGTGCCAGCCAACCTCTAGACCAGGATCCCAAAATCCCAGAAAGGTTTGGGTTGGAAGGGACCTTAAACCCATCCCATTCCAGCTCCCCAGGGACACCTTCCCCAGAATCTCCCAAAAGCTTTTTGTGTTCTGGCATTTCTTCAATGAAATCAAAATAATTAGTGCTGCACATTATTGACTTACCACCAAAATGAGACCAAAAAAAGACAAAAATATAAGACATGTCTCATTCTACAGCCAAGATTTCCTTCAAAGGTTGTTTTTTTAGTACAGAGAGAAGAGACTCCTGAAGGAATTGAGCACCATAAACAAGGCAGGCTCCAAGGAAACTTGGATCTTGAGGAATTTGGAGGTTGATGGTTAAAACCAGCACCTCCTGTTGTACCTGCCAATCCTGGAGGTGAAGTGAAATATTCTATTTAAAATAAAAAGACCAAGTAAGTGGCCAGATCCTCCCAGGGCAGCACTTCCCAGAGGATTCCCAGCCCATACAAAAGACCTGGCACTGTGGATGATCCAGCTGACACTGGTGGGAAGAATCCCAAATGTGCAAAGGACCAGGGGAATACCCCCAAACACCTCGAGGTCCAGACCCACCCAGACCCACCCAGATTCTTGTGCCATGTGTCCCCTCCAGCATCCCCCAGCTGTGCTCAGGAGGGACCTCCTGCAACCACTGAGGTTGGAAAAGATCTCCAAGACCATCAAGTCCAGCCTTTGACCAAATCCTGCAATTAAATCAGGTTATGAAATGTAAGATCCAATTTTTTGACCATTCCAGGGCTGCCCTGCCAGGAAATTCCAACCCATGTCCAACCTGAACCTCCCCTGGCTCTCACTAAGGCTGGAAAACATCCCCAAAAATCACTGAGCCAACCATTCCCGAGCCACTGCAGACTGATGCTGCAAGACAGGCCCAAAGTGGTGCTGCTTTACTTTAAAATGCTTATTTTTACCTCAAATTTCAAGGTTAATTATATGTAATTCTGGTGACCTCAGCCAGCCCAGAGTCAGCCGAGCTCATGGGTGAATTGAGCTTTTATAATTTCTAAAAAGAGGAGCAGCCAAAAACCCTTTTGTCAACTGAAAATTCTGCCTCTCTATGATGCTCCCAGGATTAAGGATTTCCCCACTGCAACACTCCTCAGATTTGTCCTATTTCCCTCTCTTCAAGAAATGCATCCAGGCAGTCTCACCAATGTCAATCTGAACAAAATGCATTTTTTGCTAACTGCTGGTGGAAGAAGAATGTGGTAGAGAACATTGCAATACTTGTGGCTGAAAGAGATTAAGAGAAAATAAAAATTGAATAAATAAACTGATAATTTAGAATGAACATGCAAAATGAGGGACTGATCTCCACAAACAACACCTTGATATTCCTGGGGAAAAAAAAACCCCTCAAATATTGGCTTTTCCCCCATTTTCAGTTTGGGCTGAAAGTTGCAATTTCAATAAACGAAATTATTGTGTCCTGCAAAGAAGTGCCACAAAGGGGAGTCCCCAGAAGGTGGAACTGGAACTGTTCCAAGCAGCCAAACACATCCATGGGATCAGCACAAAGCTCAGGACTTCCACACAAAGGCAGCACAGGATAAGCCACTGCTTAACTTCCTGTCCAAGCAAGATGTTGCAAAGTTACATCAACTTTTTTGATAATTCTCAGGCCCTTCAAGCGGGTCAGGATGTTCCAGCAACATAAATAAAAAATATATAAAAATATAGATATTTAAAAAATCCCCTTCCTCTGGTCATCGTGGCTTCAGCCAACCAGCTCAGCATTTGGGTGAATAACTTTTACAGTAATTTTTTTACTGTAAAAGTAAATTTCACAATTTACTTTTTACAAAAAACTTACAAAAGTAAATTTTTTGGTGAGTAAAATTTTATAAATTTTACTCATCCAGTACCAAAAGCAGAGAATGGAAGAAACTGGAAGAATCAAGAGAAGAAATTAAAAAACTTTAGTTTAAAATAATAATTATTAATTATTAATCAATAATAACAAATTATTATTCTTAAATAGTAATAATAAATAATAATTTTGAAAACTTTGTCCCTATATACAAGAGGATAAACAGTTTAGTTGTCTCTAGCTGTATTTTTTTGCCCTGCAGCAGAAATCCAGCACAGCCAACAGCTGGAGTGAACAATGTTCAAACTGCAGGTGAAATGGGGGAAATAATTTCAGCTCTGGGCTAAAATTTGCAAACTCTGCTTCATGTCTGGGATTCAAGGTGGACTCTTCCTTGCAAATCTGTAAGGACAGAAGCTGCACAAACCAATGGTAGGAACGGCAGGAAAATGTCCACTCTTTGTACATCCAACACAGCCTAGCACATGGTACTTGGTGCACTACAAAAGGACCAAAATTCTATTTTTTAATTAATAAATTGGTCTTTTAAAACACTTTTTCCCATCCTGCATCTGGCATTTATGTCACCAGGTAACGAGGAAGGCTGAAATCAGCACATCCTGAAGCATCTCCTGCACTTGCAGGATGCCACAGACCTGAGTGGGGAGTGACAAAAAGCCACAAAGTGCTGAGAAATATTTGAGAAGCTGTAATAGCCCAGCAGCAGATAAACATTTTTTTAAAAATTAAAAGGCAGCCCCCAGTCAGAGCCAGGGGAATTTGCTATCTCTTGGACGTGGAACTGATCTGAATGCAATTACTTTATTCTTTTCAGCTCTGTTTGACTTTGAACTAAACATCAATTAATGCACAAACAAGATCTGTTAACTCCAATACCGACTTTTCCATAAAAGATGTGAAGCAAATTCATTGGCCCCCATTGAATGGCTCTGAGCAATTGCAGCCATCACCCAGGCAAGCTCAACTTCATTTTCCAGTGGTCACTTAAACCCTTAATTGTCACGACAAAACTCCCTCAGCCTCAGGTTTAAAGCCCTGCAATGAGCAAACAAGACATCACATAATGTATGCTCCAAAGCTGGGACCTTCCAGAGCTTCAGCTGCAGAGCAGCCATTGAGCCATGGCCAATGGAAGCTCATTTGAATAATCAATATGACAACCTTATTTTTCTAATGCAAACAGGATTGCTACAGTAAGGTGTCTCACTGCCACATCACAGTCATGGCCTCTTTTAACCCCTAATTAGATTTAGGCGATTATCCCTGCTCTTCCTTACAAGTGTACAGCCCGGATAAGGGATGACAAAAGCTATCTGCCACTTCCTCAGCCTCTGCAGGCTGCAGGTTATGCAGGGAGATACAGGGGAAGATCAGCAAACAATTGTTATTCATATCATCTCCAGTTTGGAGATAGTCACAGTTTGCCATCCGTGCTGAGGGAAAATAGCCCAGAGCATTAGGTAAATGCAAAACCCCTAAGAACATCGGGGTTACACAGATGGAAATTCAAGGTGATGTTGGGGAATTATGTTTAATTCAAATTGGTTATCACAAAGAGAACTATGGAGCCCTGGTTCTGTGCCTCATGCAGGAAACCCTGCATTTTCAAGAGATTTCTGTGCATTGTCTGGTGGTGTGTAACATTTTACATGGCTGGTTCTATCAAAATTAAAGGGAAAAAAAAAAAAGAAATCAAACTTAGAAACAGCAATCCCAAAAGAATTACATTGCTCAACAAAGTCCGAGCAGACAGAGAAGATCTATTACAGAAATGTAATCACATTTCATTTACAAGAACTCTTATCTCAAGCACTTAAACATAACATTTAAACAGTTTTCCATTTTATTGTGCTCAGTATTGAAGCTAATAAGATAGAAAAGTATAATCACGTTAGCAACATTTCTATTGCATTACATAAACACAGCACGAGATTAAAGGCAGAGCAGGGGAAGGCAGTGCCTGCAAAACTGAGCCCTGGCTTCCTGCAGGCACACAGGAGCAGCACTGGGACCGTGTGTGACAAGTGCCATGCTGAAATTGGACCCTGGGCTCCCAAAATGGCCCTTCCCAGGCTGCCTGGAAAAGGGATTTCACCACATTCTCCACATGGGGAGGTGGTTTGGAGAGAAGTCCTGGCTCTTACTGGAAGGATCATTTATCCAAGATGAGTAAAAAATGTTGAGAATTGCTACAAAACCCATTTGGACAGAGGCTTGAAAAGCACTGAAGGGGAACAGATTTTAAAAATATTGCCCAAGTTGTGATGAACCCCTTACCAGCCATGCTCGAAGCAGCTCCAGGGCAACCCCTGCACCAGGGCTCCATTTCCATGGAATCTCTGCAGCCCTTCCCAGATTCCTGCTCCATGCCCAGCCTGGGAGGGCTCACCTGGTGCCACCCCAGCTCCAGCAGGGCCATCCCAGGGCACAGCACTGGAATTGTCCCAGGGAGGCTCCAGAGCCCCTCTGGTCTGGGGGAACTCCCTGGGATCAGTCCCTGCCCCTTCCTCTGGTGCCACCCCCAGGCCCTGCTCCAAAAGTGGCTCCAGAACTTGCAGGACAGAGCAGGAAGAGAAACAACCAGGCATGGACAGGAGAGCTCCAGGCAGAGCTCAGAGCCCCTGGCAGGGCCTGAAGGGGCTCCAGGAGAGCTGCAGAGGGACTGGGGACAAGGATGGAGGGACAGGAGCCAGGGAATGGCTCCCAGTGCCAGAGGGCAGGGATGGCTGGGAGATTGGGAATTGGGAATTCCTGGCTGGGATGGGATTCCCAGAGCAGCTGGGGCTGCCCCTGCATCCCTGGCAGTGCCCAAGGCCAGGCTGGACATTGGAGGAAATAAGTTTTTCAAACCCCAGGAAACTCTGTCAGGAAAAAGTTCCTCTCCCATAACAATGTGAGAAGCACAACCTAAAAATAAGGCACGACTCAGAATATATTACAGTGCAGAATAGAATTTTCAAAAATTATATCTAAAATATACAGCATATAAAACTTTGAGCATGTAACATCAAGACCTAATTATCTACTATCCATTTACTGAGTTATTGTAGCCTGAATGTTTAAAAAAGGAAAAAAGCAGCAGAATTATTAAAATTATCTTTGAAGTTCATGGAAAGAGTTTCCAACAAGCTCTGAGGCCTAAAGCTTGCTTTGTTTTTTAAAATAAATTAATTGATGGACTTTAATCTTTTGTCCTCCTCAATAAAAAGCACATTGTGACCCTTTAAATCAGATTTAGTGGCTCTCACTCCATATAAACCCCTTCCTTCTCTTCCCTCTTCATGCTCCTTACTCGCAGGGGACCTGTAAATTAACTCCCAGCAGAAACTCCCACTGCAACATCATCCAAAACTTCATCCAGGTTTTCTTTCCACACTGTTTAATGTGGCCAGGAAATAAAGGCAGAGCAAAGGAGGAGATAAAAAGGAAAAAGGGAGATGGCAGAGGCAGGCACATGAAGCCTTCTCACCCCAGCCCTGCATTCCCCATTCCTGTGCTGAACACTCTCCCAGAAATCCATTGTCTGCATTTCCCTAATATTTTTCAATGCCCACCTGACAATAATCAATGGGAAAGCCCCTTTTCCCTCTTGGACACAGCATGATCCCATTAAGCAGCCTCAAAAGCTTCTGCTCTGAGCAGCCAGGGCAGGCCTTCCTGATCAATTCCTTAATCCATTTGGAGAGAATGGACTGGTCCTGCTGCTTCAGTTTCAGCCCAGGAAAAATCATTCCCAACATAATTCACCATTACATGGGCCTTGTACTACAAGAACTTCAGCTACTGGAGCAGCTGAGGAGCGAGGCAGGATCCAGGAGAATCCGAGATGATCCCTCTGGGTCTCCCCATTCGTCCCCTGGAAGGCACCCAAAGCATTTCCCAGCCCTGTCTTTCAGGGATATTTTAAGGTGTTGGTTTTGACACTAAATAATGTAAAAATCAATGGCTGGAGTGGAAGCCATTCCCAGAGTTTTTCCCCAGAAAAAGTGCAATGCATCAGGTTGCACCAATAGCAACAATAATCTAAAAAAAAAAAGGTAAAAAAGGAATAAACCCAAGACAATGCTGAATTATTGTCACAAGGACCACTCTGCTCCAGGGGCTGATGGGGAACATCATCCCATCCTGCTGGGGAACTGGAGGAGCTCATTCCAAGAAGGGATCAGGGGACTCTCAAGGAACAGAGAGGGACATGAAGGTCAAGTGCAGCCTCTGCATCTGGAAATCTCCTTTGGGAACCAGATCCAGAAGTTCCAGAATGGAAAATTTGGGTTGGCCAGTCTCTTCTCCATGGGAAGGTCCAAGAGCTTTCCCTCCTCAATGGAAAACCTCTCCAGTGAAAGGGTGTGGAAGCAGGGAAATGGGAGCACAGGTTATCTGGAGGGTTTCACTCCTACTGAGCAGGAAAAACCTGCCCTGGACAGAACCAGGGGGTGCCAAGGATGAAACCAGAGCCTGGAAGGGAATCATGGAATCACAGAGAGGTTTGGGCTGGAAGGGACCTTAAATCCCCCCCAGTGCCAGCCCTGCCATGGCAGGGACACCTCCCACTGACCCAGCCCCAGTGTCCAGCCTGGCCTTGGGCACTGCCCACCCTCCCAGCCAGGAATTCCCTTCCCAAAATCCAACCTACATCCCTCATCTCTTAATTTCAACTATTCCCTCGTGTCCTGTCACTGATCAACAATTTAAATTAATTCATTTAAGTTTGTCACGTTATTTTAGAATTCCAAACAGAAAGGTCCAAAATCAGACCAGGATTAGAAATGCTTCCTCCAAACAAAGATGCTCCTTCCCTTCCTAATCAAAGCCATGGATGGATTATAATCTCCATAGCAGGTAAGCTCATTCCAGAAAAAGCATTCCCAATCCAAAATACGAGGTGCAACAGCGAGTTTAATATTTTAATGTGAATTTCAATTTCTCTTTACCACAGCATTATCTTTCAGATGGGCTGTTTGTGACCTGCCCCTCCTGTGCCTGCTCTGAGGAGCAGTTTGCTGGTCTGGGGCTGGGTTTTCCCTAAATCCTTGCTGGAGACTGGTGGGTTTAGTAGCAGGATGCAGGAGCAGGGTGCAGGGTGAGGTGATTACTGTATCTCTGCTGTTCAGTATCTGCAGGGTGTCTCAGTGCCACTCCAACTCCTTAAACCCAGTAAAGAGATTACAGCTCACACTAACTGGATTTGCACAGCTCTGGATCATTCAGTTTGGATTCCTCCTGCCCAGATTAAGGGAGGCCATTAAAACAATAGGCAGCTGCTCTCCCAGCACAAGGTGTCCCAGGGAAAAAAAAAAAAAACAAAACTCCATGTTTACATTCAGAGCGTGTGTGTGTTTGGACATGTGGGCAAACAAAACCCTCCTTCAGCAGGAACACTCCACGTTCAAGGGATGATTGCACCAAACCCCAGGATAATGCAAATTATATAGTTATAAAAGGACAATCAGGGTGGCTGGCAGTTTTAAGGAGCGGATAGTTTGGAAAATTTTAAACAGCTTAAAAGAATGTGTGTCTTTGAAGATACTGCCTTCAAATGCATTCCAAAACCTATTTCTGGAAATAGGGAGAAATATAATTCCCTCAGCATAGTCCATGAATTTAGCAGGGAAGCTTATTTGACAGCCATCACTAACTGACAGTCTGAACTACAGAATTTCAACACAAAACTTAGATTTCTGTAGTTAGCACAAAAAGTGCTTAATGAATGAAAATGAAATGTTTACTCTGAACTAAAATCTATTTATTTTCCAGAGCCAGTGGTTCCCCAGCACCTCCTGCACAGTTTTGCTCCACAGCTTACACACGTGTCCCATCCACGCTGGCTTTTCCAGCTGTCTGGGAGTGAAAGGAAAAGGAATCATCCCATATGCTGCTGCCCATTAAATAAATGGCCAGTCTTTTGAGTCCTAAAAGGGGATTTTTAGCAAACAAAAAGAAAAACAAGGCCAACACAGCTTAGACAACAATAGCAACAAATCTCGGTCAAAGGCAAGTGACCCTCGAGCTGCTCTGGGCATATGGAGGTCTCAGTCCTTTTCAGAAAAAACCCTTCCTCTGCTTCCCATTAGCCTTTGGCTGACTTACTGGGAGGAAACTGTCCTGGTCTGGCCTCCCAGCAGCTCTGCCAGCAGAGCTCAGATCCTCACCCATCGCCCCAAACGTGCCCAGGGGTTCCCTGGGTGTCCCCTGAGCACTGCAGGGACCCAGCCCAAGCTGCTCAGCCCCTTTGCCATCAGCAAACACAGATCCTGACAGGACAGGGGATTCCATCTCTCTGCACTGGGGGCACCCAGAGACCCTTCATCACCTGCTCCACTCACCTCATGCTTGGGTTCTGCCAGCAGGCTGGAGGTAGAGAGGAAGGCAAAAGGAGTAAGAATAAATAGATTAATTAATCAACAGAAGAGGCATTTTGGTTTTACTGTGGATAAGTGACTCCCTTGCCATCCTAAAGATCCTGGAAAATCTACTTTGAGTCCAAGCAAGTGCCTGGCAGTCATTGGAGCATCCCAGGCTGGACAAAGGGGCTCAAGCTGTCATTCAATTTTAGAAGCTGTTCTTCAAGAAGCTACCAAAAGAAATCACTGGAGCCAAAGAGTCCTACCAAGCATCTTAAAACTTTACTGCAAGCACTTCTCAAAGTCCTCGTAATTTAGCTGACACTGAAAATAAACCTGCCTGGATTAAGGGTTTTCCCCTCTGACAGAAGCTATTTCTCCCATAAGCATTCAAACCACTTTCCACCACAGGATGGAGTAGTTTGGTTTCAGCATTCAAAATGCAGTTGCTAATTCTAAACAGATTTTAAAGAAGTTCTCCAGTTTTTCTAGGATTGCACATGTTTAAGAGGGATTTTTGGCCACATTCTACAATTCCCACCAGCCCATTTCTGCTGCCCATTTCCATTTTCCTGGAAGCACCTCCTTTAGGATGTTTACAACTCAACAACAAGAGTTTGATCAAGGTTGAACCATGGCATGCAAGGTTCCAGCCCAGCAGCAATCCTTATTTATTCTATTTGGGATCAAAACTTCCAAAACGAATGCATTTTCCTTCTGGACTCCTGAGCTACAAACTAAACACAATGTACCTTATATTTTCTTCATAAGCCTCTTTGAAATAAACTCCAAAGAGAATTGAAACAACCAACAAGAACTCCTGAATGTGAGACCAGAGCAGTGCAAATTAAACAAGCGTTGTAGCACCCTGAACATCAATTTGTGTTTGCACCTTTCTACTCCTTGAGAAATGGATTTTGGCAGGTCAGATTTTGAGGAAAAGGTCTTGGAGAGAGAGAATCAGCCTTCCCAACCCTTCAGCTCCTGGTATAACACAGGCCCCAAACGTGCCAGAGGAATCCTCCCTCCCAATCAAACATTCCCCCTCTGCTGCTGGTGAAAGGCAACGAGATCTCTCTTTACAGCCCTCGTCTTGCCCAATAAATTTTGCATGAAAACATGTCAGCCCAGCCCAGAATTCCTGCTGGCAGGCTGGGAGGATGATGAATGTTTAATGCAAACAACACCCCCAGCCTGGTGTCAGACAACAGCTCCTGCACAGCCCCTTTGATCCCAGCACAGCTTCCCAGCACTTCTGGGGTGCTCTGCCCCACACAACTCCATCACCTATATGCAAATCAGGGCCAATTACCATAAATGATTTCCTACTGCACTGCCTGGGAAGAAGGAAGGGAAAAATAATCCTGTGCCAAGCTCCAGGAGAGTCTGACTTGGGAAAGTCCAATATTGCCATAATTTACTCCTGACGTTTTCTCCAAACAGCAAAAATGTCATCAACAGCCATCAATGACCCACAGGCCATCCATGGGGCACTGGGCATGGATCCACTCCAAGGGATTGCAGGAAATGCCACTGGAAAAAGGTCCCCAGACTGGGGGGCCTCAGTGAAACCTCAAAGCCCTGAAGTGTGGAACTGAAAGGAAAAATGGAGATTGTGTCTGAACAAGGAGCTCCTCAGCTCTGCAATACTGACAGGACACAGGGAGCGGCTCCCACTGCCAGGGGAAGGGATGGATGGGATTTTGGGAAGAATTGTTCCCTGGGAGAGAGGGAAGGGGCTGGCACAGGTGCCCAGAGGAGCTGTGGCTGCCCCTGGACTCCTGGAAGTGCCCAAGGCCACCGGGAGCAGTCTGGTCCATGGAAGGTGTCCCTGCCCATGGCAGGAGCTGGAATGAGATGGGATTTAAGGTCTGTCCAGCCCAAACCATTCCAGGATTCCGGGATCTGTCAAGGTATTTAGGAAGCTGTGAAACCATTAGTGCCCAAATGTATCAATAACCTTATTAAGGATCAGCAATTCAACCAGTGGTCAGGTTTGATTAATGCTTCACCACTTCTTTTCTCTTAGCAACTGAGGAGCTGCTCTTAATTTATTCCATTAAAAATTGTCCAAATCACTTGGAGAAGTAATCCCAAATTGCACTAGTACACAAGCAACAATGAGACCCATAAATCTAGGAAAAAAATATTTAAAACTAACAAGCTTTTAGTAGCTTTCCACCCCAATTTAACAATGAGCAAGGAGCCTTATGAAAAGCACATCTCAGAACAACAGAATTTGCATGTTTTGAAGCTGATCAAGACTGGAAACATCAAAATTCAACAGCACACCCCACCAGGTCAACAAAGACATGCATGCAGGTTGTTTTAAAACAAGAGAATTTCAAAAAGCATAAATAAAAGATGAATGTAATGCTTTGATTAGTACAAAAAATAGTGGGAAAACATTGTAGTGCTGTAAAACCCCTCACTTCTGCAGACTTGGACAGCTGAAGGCTTCCTGCATGTAGATGTTGCTGGTCTAAACGTGGCATTTGGGGCTGGAGGGAACTCCCTGGAGCTCCCAGCCCACATTCCCAGCAGCTGCTGCAGGATTTCCCTCCATAATGGCTGGACAAGTGGAACATCCCTTAAAACACTTCAGGGTGTGAGAAGAGAAGAGCTGAGCTGTTTCACAGCCCATCTCATGAACATCTGGTACTTGTCCAGCACTCCAGAAAATCAGTGCTCAACATTAGGGAAGCATCACTGAAACGGGGAATGCCAAAGGAAAACACCCAGAATACTATTTTTAAAAAGAATTTTAGTTTTTTACTTTTGAAATTTCTCTTGAGATGTTTACTGTGACAAGATCTCCCTCGAAAGAATCTAAGGCTGCCCCCAAAAAAACCCCAAGCACAGACCTTTCTCCCTCACATGTACAAACACAGCCAAGCCAAGGACAGAAAATCATCATTAGGGTTCACAGGAGCCACAGACAAATTTGCTGCTTAATTAGTGAAAAAAAAGCATTTTGATTCTGTGCTTTAGAGGAGCAGTAAAGCCCCAAATATACAGCATCGCTCAGATAAGCTGCAGTGCTGCCAAGCTGAAATACCTCCTTTTATGCAAAGTTAAACTATAAAGTCAAGCAGCACCTGAGAATTTATGTCCCTTCTTCCCACAATCTGGCTTCAGGCTGATCTTCATTACAGCTCCAAAGCAGCTATTTTGAATAAATACATTGCAAACAGCCATGAATTTAAACTGGGAACCAGACCTGGTCCTTGAGGTGCCTTTGAGGAAGGATCTGCTCAAATACTGAGGCCACAGGATTGTTTCCACTACAGATCCCCTGATGCTGGAGGTTCTGGAAGGGCTCTGTAGAATAATGAGACTTTCCAGACTCTGGGTGTAGAAATTAATCTGCTTGGAGATTCCAAACCAGATCCAACTTAACCAGGAATTTTCCTGGTGCCGCGGGGAACAAAGGGAGAATTCCAGAAGCCAAGAGAAGCCCAAATGTGGGTGGAAGATGCTGCTCCAGAAATTCCCCAGGAGCATTTTCACTGGGAATAAACCCAAGGGAAGGTCATGAAGTGACACCTCAGTGTTTTGGGCTTTTTTGGAAGGGATCAGACAAAGAGGGAAAAGACAAGCAGCCCAGGAAAGGCTGCACAAGAGCATGATGTTTAAAGCAGAGGGAATTACATAAATTACATAAAATGCAAAAAATTACATTGCCTTTCCTGCAATCTGTCATCAACAACCCAAGTCATTCCAAGCAGAAACTGGACTGAAAGCAGATTCTCAAGGGTTCCCATCGTTCACCCAGAGCAAGGCTTGTGCTGGAACTGCATTTCTGAGCCTCAGCCAAAGCCCAGGAGGAACTCCTGCCACTGGGAGGAGGTGTAGGGGTGTGTGAACAGTGAAACCCATCTTCTCCTAGGAAGAAGCCCTCATGCTATCCAATATTCCTCATTTTTCCCCTAAATCATGGCTATTACATATGGGAAGAATGCTTATATTAACAAATTGCAGAAAGCTTTTTAACCCACCTGAAACCAAGCGGGGAGGGAAAGGGTGGAAAATTAAACCACACTTAGTGTGAAATGTTACCACATTGCAGAATGTAAAACCCTACAAACCCCACCCTCCAAAGAGTCTGAACAATTCCCCACTTTTCAAATATTCTGAGTTTACCTAAACTTAGTTGATATAAAGTACAATTTAAAGTAAAGGAAGATTATCACAAGAGTAAAAGGACACAGCATTGCTGCCTGGTTTTGCCCCAGCTCCATCATTTGCTGTTTCACTCACCCAGCCTTGGTACTGTGGATCTCCTTCTCCTTCCCTTTGCCCTTGTCCTTGGCTTTGTCCTTGTCCCTGCCCTTGCGGCGCTCCCGGGACCCGCTGGGGGTTCTCCTGTGGCCGGACCTCTCGCTGCTGCGGCTGTAGGAGCGCTGCCGTGACCTGCAGGGACACACAGACACCAGGTGGGGAAGGGTTCTTGGCAGAACAAGGCCATGCTGTACTCCTGCTAGAACTGGACAGCCCTGGCCTGCAGGTGACAGAGTGAATTTGAAGGAACACAGGGACCCAGCCCTGTGGCTGCACCTCTCGCTGCTGCGGCTGTAGGAGCGCTGCCATGACCTGCAAGGACACACAGACACCAGGTGGGGAAGGGTTCTTGGCAGAACAAGGACATGCCCTACTCTTACAGGAATTGGACAGCCCTGGCCTGCAGATTGCAGAGTTACTTTGAAGGAACACAGGGACCTGCTGGGGTTCTCCTGTGGCTGCACCTCTCGCTGCTGCTGCTGTAGGAGCGCTGCCACGCCTGCGACCTGCAAGGACACACAGACACCAGGTGGAGAAGGGTTCTTGGCAGAACAAGGACATGCTGTACTCCTACAAGAATTGGACAACCCTGGCCTGCAGATTGCAGAGTTACTTTGAAGGAACACAGGGACCTGCTGGGGGTTCTCCTGTGGCTGGACCCCTCGCTGCTGTAGCTGCAGGAGCGCTGCTGTGACCTGCAGGGACACACAGACACCAGGTGGAGAAGGAACTTGGCAGAACAAGGACATGCTGTACTCCTGCTAGAACTGGACAATACAGGGAGCCGCTGGGGGCTCTCTTACTAACATGCTACAAAAAGGGCTAACTATCTTACTATACAAGGTATTTCAAGGCTAAACTATCCCATTAAGAAATGACACCTAAATTATTTACTTTTAACCCAATAACTGATCACTCAAAGTCTGCAATGCTGACTTTTCTGTCCAACTACAAAATACCACCCAAACCTCTAAAGAAGAAGGAGGACCAGTCTCCACCCTAAAACCTCCATCCTGCTTTATGTATATTACTATATTCTAAAACCCCATACTCTGACTTTCCCACCCTGTGATATCACACATTTCTATTCAAACCCCACACTCACAATCCCAGTTCTATCATTCCATTTTGGAAGCTTCTCCATGGCCTCAGGTCAATGCAGTGTTCTCTCAGGGGTCAGTGCCTGGTAGCACAGAAAGGCTGAAATTCTCAGTGTCCAGGAATCCAACACTCCAAGACCACTGAGTCCAACGTAGCCCTAAACCTGGCACTGAGCGCCACATCCAGTCTGCTTTTAAACACAACCAGGGATGGTGACTGATACCTAAAGAGGCTGCCTGGAACAGAGGCTGGGCAGAGTTAAAGGAATCAAACAGGAATTTATTAAAATGCCTTCAAAGGATACACCTTGGGCAGCACAAGAGCCTGACCAAGGCTACACCCAAAACAGAGCCAAAATGGACCCCAAGTCACAAGCTCTCACACTTTTATAAGTTTTGGTCCCTTTCCATGTTGGGTTCATTGTCCAATTCCAGCTCCAGGTTGTGCAGCCCCACCCTCCCAGTTTCTTCCCTCCATTCCCTGCTGTTTGCAGTGTTTGGGCTGAAGCTGCAGCGCTGTCCTTGGCTCTGGGGCTGGACAGGGATTGTTCTGTGTGCCTGGGCTGTGAGCAGAGCTGCTGGCCCTGTGTGTGGAGCTCAGGGTTATCCACTGCTAGAATGCAGTGCAGAATCTGGGAAATGCAAAAGCTGAAGGCATCAGGGTGACTGACAGGAAAAAATGACCCCAAAACAACTGGGGAAGAGATTCTGATTAAAACAGGGTAAATATTTTAACAGGATCTATTGGATTATCTAAACAAGCAGAAGAGGAGTCACCAAAACTCTTGTGGGAAGCACCCAAATAGTGAAGGAAGGTTCTCCTTCACTAAAGAAGAGGCTGCTTCTAGGCAGACAAAAAGGATCCCCAAAGTGTAAAATACAAAATTAGCCTAACAAAATACCACCAATTCCTCTGCCTTCCTCCACAGAGACATCTAGGTAACATTCTTCTCCAAAAACCACAGTGAGTGAAGTCAGACATCTGACATCAGCAGGCTCAGTTTGCTACCAAGGGTTTCAGTTCCAGGTTTTGGAAGCTTTTGGCTCCTCAGCCCTGAGCACAAACACTTTAAATGCCTTGAAGGTCTAGAGTGAGAATCTCAGAGATCTTACTGCCCTACTTCACAGTTACAAAATTTCATCATCAGAACAACTCAGCCATTTCTCATCAGCACCTCACCTCAGCCTTGTTATATTTTATTATTTAATTTCAATTATTTAATTTCAATTATTAATGTATTTAATAAATACATCTAATAATGTAGCCCATGTCACAATTTAATACCTTTAAACTGACAATTTAGCAAAAGAAGTGAAAAAGAAAATGTTGCTCCTGCTCTGAAAAGAGATGCAAAATAACTTAAAACACACAATGGATTCATCCATTAACAAAATGGAAAAAAAGATCCAGAAGTATTAGGGCTGGTTCTTTGTGCATCCAAAATTATTTCATTATTCCTGAATTCCTTGTAGAAGATTTTCCAGGTTTTATTTAATAATTTGTCATGGATCAATGCTACCTGAGTGGACAAGGGATATTTGGGAAAAATCAGGTCAAGTTTTCCTTGGTTCCTCTCACCTGAGCACCCTGGCCTTTGGGATGTGTCCCTCCCAGGGCAGGCATGGAATGAGATGGGCTTTAAGGTCCTTCCCAACCCAAACCATCCCATGATTCTACAATTCCATGATTCCCATGAAAGTTCTGATGGCACTTCATGGAAAAGTTCCATCAAGTACTGATTGAAATAGGGAAATTTTTAAAACAGTATAAAAAGTTCCTTTAGCACCTCTCGGAGTGCAAAACTCCCAAAGCCTTTAAAAGCCAAATCACACAGACAAAACCCCTCCTTTTATGAAACAACAACCGCTTAATAAAACTCAACAATAGACTAAGCAAAAGAAAACCCTCCATCCAGATGAGGCTATAAATTACATTTCTGGAATTTGTCCAGCACATGGGAGTTCAGGTCCCTGTTCCTGCCAGGAGCAGCTCCAGGGGTCAGGGCTGGGTTCCTGTTTCAGCAGCTGGTACCTTCCAACAGCAGCTCTCCCATCCTGGCCACTCTATTAACACTAATAAATAGATCAAATTACCACTGCAGTGCTGGATTCTTAACTGGAGAGCATTTGCTGGCTCAAAATGGATTTTTAGTGCGTCATCATGAATGTAAAAGCGTCCATCCATCCTTACTCCTCAGGCAGAGGAGGTTTTGACTTGAAAGAACATTCTTGATATTAAATCTAATTTTTGTTTGGCACAGAGACACTGTTTTTACAAACATCATGATGAGGCAGCACAGATTTACAGAGCACTGCCCTAGATCCAGTATTCCCAGGTAACCCTGGCTTCTCAGAACTGCAGGTAAGTCCAAAACAGAAAATCAACCCCAAACAACAAAACAAAGCCCTGTAGCAACACAAATCACCTTTAATTGATGCAGGGCCTCTCCTCATTTAATGGCACAGTCCTCTCCCCAGGAATAACAGGAATCTAAAATATTTCTTGCTAAAGAATTCCAGTTTCTCAGCTCAAATCTGAACCGGAGTTCAGCTCTACCTTTTGCAGGTGCAAGTAACAAATTCAGCCCAGGCAGGCTGGATGCTCAATTCTTGGATTCCTGCTCGTTCCCATGTCTGTGCAGAACTGGTGGCAGGTGACATTTATACACAGGAAACAGCTTTTAAAAATTGAAAGAGTTATTGCATCAAATTTCCCCTTCCCTGGCAGCGTCCAAGGCAGGGATTGGAGCTCCCTGGGACAGTGGAGGGTGTCCCTGCCATGGCACAGCCTCCCTGTGTCCCATCCCCTCACAGGGATGAATTCCTTCCCCATATCCCATCTAAACCTCCCCTCCACCAGCTTCAGGCCATTCCCACATGTCCCATCACTCCATGGCCTTGGGAAGAGTCTCTCTCTACTGTTCCTTAATTCCTATTAAAGTATCTTGCAAGATCTACAGGACAGGAAACCAAGATAAGACTTCCTGAAATGGAGCTCCCAAAAGTCATCTGTGTCCCCAGCTCAGCACCAAACCACAACAAAAGGCCACAGATCTGGCAGAGCAGACAGATTTTCTATTTTATCTGCTGTTGAAAAATAACAAGAATCACAATTAGTCCTATTAAAGCAAGACCCCAAATGTTCAAATTACGGAACTACCAAAGGAGGGGAAAAAAACCCACCAAAAAATGAAGCTGTAGAGGAGATTTGCAGCATGGATCCCCTTCCCCCCAACAACACCCAGAACACCCACCCACCATGCCAAAGGTTAAGTCATTTAGTCAAGTTCAAAGATCTTCAAAGGGTTCTTAGATCCAGATAAGCCCATATGTTCCCAAAATTCTGTGAAAAGCCATTACTTTCCAATCTGCTTTTCATGTCTAAGTTGCAGAACACACAGATGCTTGGCATCACTCGGGATCCCTAAATTCTCACACCAGATAATCAAGGCTCACCAATAAGTTCCCTATCTCCAGCCCTAAGAAATGGCTTTATTCCATCAGCACTCGGGCCGCTTGTAAAAATTGAAAGTCCCCATAAAAGCCCATTCAGTTACTGCACAATAAGTGTTAATTTGCTAATTTCTTCACAGGTAATCAATTAAAATGTAAAATATTGGATAAAATTAGTTGCACTAAATTTAACAGCTGCTCCATAAGCATAATTAGTTTCACAAGGGCCATATGTATTCTGAGCAGAGACAGAGTTGAAACAAATAAGCGGATTTTAAAACAAGTTTGAGGAAATCTGCATTTAATTAGCAGGTGGGCACTACAACTGCATAATGTTTTTATACATTTATATTTATGAAGTGACAGAAGATCTAAAGGCTTTTTAAAATGGCGTTTATTGTTTGAATGGGAACTGTTTTGCTGCATGCTAAAGTGATTTAAATCCTTATAGCCCCGCTTTGAAAAAATCATAAATGGTGAAAGAAAACATGTGGAAAACTGTAAAACTAGAAAGAATTTGCGACAAAAAGCAGAGCCACATACCATAACCAAAAGGAAACTACACTTAATTAAATGTACACTACATCTGGAATATCAGCCTAATAAAACGTGCAACTATTAATTCTCATTGTTCTAAAGGAAATGAGGTCAGTGGCGTTTAGTATTTCCCCAATTATATTGCACTAAAGCACTGAACTCTATCTTAGAGGTCCAATCTAATCTCTTCAAAAGGTTACAACTGCAAAAGAGAGACTTTTTTTAAATGGAAGGAGGAATTGGAGCCCAAAACCAAGACAAGGTTTGTTTTCTTCTCTTTGAGCTCTTCCAGGAAAGATCAGTTTTTGCAAAAATAACCTGTTTTCTTGGCAAACAGCACCCCCCACTCCAAAGAAGGGTGCTGAGATGTCAACTTCTCCCCTGGAATTCTTCTCAGCATCTCTCACCTGACACAAGCCTTATTAGATGAGTTTTAGCTCAATGGCCACAAACAAAAGCCAACAAATTCACATCTCTTTAATACTTCAGCCATAAATCCAAGGGCTGAACAATGGAACAACTGCGCTGCATCAAGGCTGGCTGCTCAGACTGCTAATAAAGCCAGAGTGCAAACACACAAGTCATTGCAGCAAAATGCCATGTTCTCTTTCAAAGCATATTAAGAGAAAGTTCCTTGTTTAACTCAACTTCACCACCAGGAAAAAAAAAAATCACGGTACAAGTTGCTGGAAAGGTAAAATAATTTCAGGTATCAATTGCAGTCATTCAGACTGCAGAAATTATTAAAGATGTATATGTAATACAAATGTAGCTGCCTCTATAAACATTGCAGGTCATTATTAGCTTGCAATTTTAAAGTGCATGGCTTTGAGGAGGTTAAATATAGATAATATGTATGATAATAGTAATTTTTAAAAATTGACTGTTCAATATAAGGTGAGTGATAACAAAAGTAGGCAGCAGCAGAGTCAGAGTTTCAACCTGAAATGAGACTGATGCTAAGAGGACAAAGTTGCTCCAAACCAGCAGTCTGAGAGTTGGAAAGTGACAAAACATATTTCAGAATAAGGGAATATTTAAGATTTTAAAAAGTATCATCCCACAGTGCCAGAGAAAAGCAGGAAGAAATAAAAACAAGAACTGGGACAACCATGAGCTTTTTTGGAGATGATGTAAAATGTCTTTCCTCCAGGATTGCATCATTTAAACTTTCACTCAGCCCATTTCTTCCTGCTTGCCTTTTTCTCAGCCTAAGCAGTGACAGTTCTGGGGTTTGGCTGGGAGAGGAAGGAATTTCCTTGCTGGTATCTTTGTGTGGCAAATTATGCCAAATGCAGAGCTGGGGAAATGCATTCACCAAACACCAGCACCAACTCAGCCCAGCAACTCTGCACTTCTAAATCATGGTAACTACATGATCAAACATTGGTAGAGGTAAAATTCCCACAAGTGTCATTTTGAAAAACACAGCAAGGCAGCGTGGAGAGGACAGGGATGCAGATGGAGAGAAGGACCCAGGGATGGGACACTGCTGGAATTCTACAGCAGCTGGTTTGGCACACCTCGAGTTCTCCAGACTCCTGGAGAACCTCCTGCTCTGGATTCCAAGGGGGATGAAGGTGCCTCCTCTGCCACAAAGCCTTGGTTATCCTAAGGAGTCCTTGGGAAGGACATCCAGCATGTCCTGGACATCAGTGAGGTGCTGGAAAACCCACAGGAGATCAGCTGGGAGGAGGAGAACAACCCCAAACACATGGAGCTCCCTAAATGAGCCTTGGGGCCACAGTGCTGTGCCAGAACCTCCATCCCTGGCATCCAGGGACACCTCCCTGCACATCCCTGGGATCCAGGGATACCTCCCTGCACATCCATCCTGGGATCCAGGGACACCTCCCTGCACATCCATCCTGGCATCCAGGGACACCTCCCTGCACATCCCTGGGATCCAGGGACACCTCCCTGCACATCCCTGGGATCCAGGGACACCTCCCTGCACATCCATCCTGGGATCCAGGGACACCTCCCTGCACATCCATCCCTGGCATCCAGGGACACCTCCCTGCACATCCATCCTGGCATCCAGGGACACCTCCCTGCACATCCATCCTGGGATCCAGGGACACCTCCCTGCACATCCATCCCCGGGATCCAGGGACACCTCCCTGCACATCCATCCCTGGCATCCAGGGATACCTCCCTGCACATCCATCCTGGGATCCAGGGACACCTCCCTGCACATCCATCCCTGGCATCCAGGGACACCTCCCTGCACATCCATCCTGGCATCCAGGGACACCTCCCTGCACATCCATCCTGGGATCCAGGGACACCTCCCTGCACATCCATCCCCGGGATCCAGGGACACCTCCCTGCACATCCATCCCTGGCATCCAGGGACACCTCCCTGCACATCCATCCTGGCATCCAGGGACACCTCCCTGCACATCCATCCCTGGCATCCAGGGACACCTCCCTGCACATCCATCCCTGGCATCCAGGGACACCTCCCTGCACATCCATCCCTGGGATCCAGGGACACCTCCCTGCACATCCATCCCTGGCATCCAGGGACACCTCCCTGCACATCCATCCTGGGATCCAGGGACACCTCCCTGCACATCCCTGGGATCCAGGGACACCTCCCTGCACATCCATCCCTGGGATCCAGGGACACCTCCCTGCACATCCATCCCTGGCATCCAGGGACACCTCCCTGCACATCCCTGGGATCCAGGGACACCTCCCTGCACATCCATCCCTGGCATCCAGGGACACCTCCCTGCACATCCATCCTGGCATCCAGGGACACCTCCCTGCACATCCATCCCTGGCATCCAGGGACACCTCCCTGCACATCCATCCCTGGGACCCAGGGACACCTCCCTGCACATCCATCCCTGGCATCCAGGGACACCTCCCTGCACATCCATCCCTGGCATCCAGGGACACCTCCCTGCACATCCCTGGGATCCAGGGACACCTCCCTGCACATCCATCCCTGGCATCCAGGGACACCTCCCTGCACATCCATCCCTGGGATCCAGGGACACCTCCCTGCACATCCATCCCTGGCATCCAGGGACACCTCCCTGCACATCCCTGGGATCCAGGGACACCTCCCTGCACATCCATCCCTGGCATCCAGGGACACCTCCCTGCACATCCATCCTGGGATCCAGGGACACCTCCCTGCACATCCATCCCTGGCATCCAGGGACACCTCCCTGCACATCCCTGGCATCCAGGGACACCTCCCTGCACATCCATCCCTGGCATCCAGGGACACCTCCCTGCACATCCATCCCTGGCATCCAGGGACACCTCCCTGCACATCCATCCTGGCATCCAGGGACACCTCCCTGCACATCCATCCCTGGGATCCAGGGACACCTCCCTGCACATCCCTGGGATCCAGGGACACCTCCCTGCACATCCCTGGGATCCAGGGACACCTCCCTGCACATCCATCCCTGGCATCCAGGGACACCTCCCTGCACATCCATCCCTGGCATCCAGGGACACCTCCCTGCACATCCCTGGGATCCAGGGACACCTCCCTGCACATCCATCCCTGGCATCCAGGGACACCTCCCTGCACACCCATCCCTGGGATCCAGGGACACCTCCCTGCACATCCCTGGGATCCAGGGACACCTCCCTGCACACCCATCCCTGGGATCCAGGGACACCTCCCTGCACATCCATCCCTGGGATCCAGGGACACCTCCCTGCACATCCATCCCTGGGATCCAGGGACACCTCCCTGCACATCCATCCTGGGATCCAGGGACACCTCCCTGCACATCCCTGGGATCCAGGGACACTTCCCTGCCTGCAACCCATGGATGGAAGGGAGATGCACCATTTATTTCTCTTGTCAATCTGCTTAAAGACTCCTTCCTAAAATTCAGCTTCAAATTAAGATTATCAGATAACCCATCTGGTTTTCCCTGACATCAATTTCCCTCACCTCTTCTCAGAGTGTGTCCCAAAGCAGGACTTTGTTCTAAGCCTGTATTCCTGTAGCCATGTCATGACTGAGCAGAAAAATCTGGAATCTAATTCTAATAACTTTTAGGGAATAAAATAATAAAGAAACCAAAGTTAATACAGAAACTGGCACATTGTCCTATTAAATAAACAGCCAAAAGTCTCTCCCATTCCTTGTCCTCTCTCATTCAAAGCAGTCTTGGAATTCAAGGGCAAAAACCCCACATACACCTAAAAAAAACCAAAAGGGTGCAATACCCAGCTGCAGGTACATTAGATAAAAGCTTCCATATGAAACCAAAGTTAATGTTGATAAGATAATGTTGACATTACTCCAATCATCTGGAAACAAAACACAGAAAAAGGCTCCTTTGAGTTGAGAACACCCAACTTGTCTTCTGGACATACAAAAAGTTTAAAGCACGAGGTGAGGCAAAACACAACAGTTCCTTATTTGCCACACAAAGATACCAGCAAGGAAATTCCTTCCTCTCCCAAGCAAATCCCAGAACTGCCCCTGCTTAGGCTGAGGAAAAGCAACCAGGAAAAAATGAGCTGAATGAAAACTTAAATGCTGCAATCCTGGAGGAAAGACATTTTATATTTTCTCCAAAAAAAAGGGAAAAACTTGAATTCCACAGGAACAAACGAGCCCCACATTCTATTAGCAAGCAGATCCATCAGCCCCTGTAATTAATTCTTACAAGCACGTGGAGTTACTCCCTTCTCCAAGCAGCTGGAATCCATTTGACAAAACAAAGGTGCAGCTTTCCTGCAGGACTGTGGACAAACAGCCCAGATTATCCCTCCCTGCCTGTGCAGGCATTAGTGCCTCTGCATCTGCCCTGGATGGATCCCAGAGCATGGAAAAGGCTCCAATTCATTCTCCAGATGGAATCACCAGCCAGGCAATTATTTGTTGTAAATTTGACAACACCTCTGATATGATGGTAAAATGTTAAGGGACAGACAGGAGAGATTTTCAGGTTGAGATTTTCCACTTCCCCTGTGCCTCAGATTAATTACAGGTAAACACTGCTCCTCTGTCTGACTGGGACAAGCCCAATAGTTCAGGTTTTGGGATCATAAAACCTCCAAGACTGAGGCCCCAGTGATGGGCTGAGCTTAAGGACTCTGTAATATCTGTGTGTCCTTACATCCCCAAATTGATATTAGACAGCTGAAGGGAATGACCTAAACAGATATTTGAAATCAGCTTACACACCAGGACACCACCTGCTCTCAGAAACTGCAAAAAACCCCAAAAAATCCCAATTTAGGTCATGCAGCACCAGCACTGGCAACTGAGATCTCAAAGTGCCACCAGCACAGAGCCAAAATCGAAACAACAGGGGAAAAAAACCTGAATATTCCTCATTCTTCAACACTGCAACACCATTTAAAAGGCAAAGAAAAAATCTGCCCAAAGACAGGATTAAGGCATTTCCTAGAAATAAATACCTAATTTGGAAGACAGAATATTGAGACTGACTGGATTCATAATAACCACAAGCAACACAAATGATAACACCTGGATGAAAAGCTGTGTCTCTGCCTTTTCCTGAGTAAAACAAATGAACCCATTCTCTGTGCTCACAGCTTTTAAAAAAGGCAATTTTTTTCTTTAATTCAGTGATAACCAGACAGGCTGAGGTTTAAATTTTATGAGACGTAAAAAAATTTAAGGTATTCCACCTGTACTTTTTACCACCACGTGTTTATGAAGAACACAGAAAGGTTTTTAGAATACCTCCTTTTCCCAAAATAAAAACAAAATAAACTTAACATTTTTAATGAAAATTGCTATAACTGGACTCCAAAAAATTAAGTCATGAAAAGGTTTTAGAAAAATACTTCACACCATGCACTCAAAATCCTGGGGAGGGACAACATAACAGCATAAAGAGTTTGGGTATTTTGTGTCCATTTTCCAGTGCACACTCCATAAACACAGGGGTAATTCCCTGATTTCCATGCAAGTTGGATGCATCTCCCTTTGAATATTTTGCATGTAACAAACACAGAGCAGGCAGAGGAAGGCAGGGGCTGTTTCCAGTATTCCCCTGGATGAAAACTGAACAGCTCCACTCCTGCAGACTGCTGAAGAGCACGGAGCTGCCACCTTTGTCAGCCCCAAAATCTCCTTTTCTGGGAGTTACCACCTCTAACCCTGTCCTGTCCCTCCCAAAGCCCGATTCTTATGGCTAATTAAAAACTCCAGGGAAGAAAATTCTCAGTATTTCATTTACTAGTCTAAAAATTAGTGTTTTCCTCATGGAATGTGTAATAGTTACATAAAATATTGTCAAATAAATCACACCAGAAAGAAAGAAACAACAAAATCTAGATTGTTAAAAAAAAAAAAAAAAAACCACAAAGCAAGAAGAACTTAATAATTATATTTCAAATGTGTTCTGACTGTTCTGATCAGCTGATGATGCTGAGCACAAACTGGTTGGTGTCAGTGCTAATTTAAATGGGGAATAAAGGTGAATTATGATGTGATTTCTTCATAGCTAGGTTTTGTTAAAAAAAGGGTCTCATGGAACTTTCTTCCAAGCTCTGCTTTTTGTTTAAAACACAAAAGAAACTCACAAAGCCACAGCTCACCCAGAAAAGAGTGACAGGTTCCTGACTCTGCAGCAGCTCTTATGGACCACACTCACCTGCATTTCCAGACCTCAAGGCAAGAATTAAAATGAAAAATGAATTCTTTCCATCACTGAGAGTATTACCCAAACCAGACAGCTGAAGAATTCCAAAAATAAATTCCAAAAACAAACCAGTACCTGTTGCGTCACTCAAAACCTTGCACAATTCTGTCCCCACAGCTCTGGGAAGATTCACACCACCAAGGTGTTCATTAACACCATTAACAGCATCCTGGGGTGTTGGAGGGGAGGGAACAGGAATAGAATGGGATTTTAGAACTGAAAAGTGTAACTTGTATTGTGTTACCAATGTACTAACCAAGGGAAACGTGTCTGACACCCCTCTGGGACTCACTGGGTGTCCCCAGCTGTTACTGCTGTGTATTTTGGGGTTTTTTACTGATGTATTTTTCATGTTTCTCCAGCTTTTTCCTCCCTTGCTGCTGACCAAGCTCCCAATCTCGGGCATTTCTGTTCTGGACACTCCTGGATGCTGCAGAGGGCAAAGAGCTGCATCCCACCCAGCCCTTCCCATCCCCATCACCTGAGGGTCACTGGGGGTGAGCTGGAACCACCCCAACAATCCTTCAAGCCCAGAGCTGGGGCAGCACAGACCCCGTGGCTTTGCTGCCCAACCTCCAGCTGCACTCACCAGGAGCGATGCTCTGAGCAAGGCCAAAGCTTCAGTGGATTATTCAGAGAATTTCACCTTTCCATGTGGCTGAAGTGAGGGAACACCCCAGAATTCAGGTATTTTAGAGCCACCAGAATGCTCCAGCTCTGGCTTTTTCCTGCTGCCTCACCCACAACATCCATGTTTCCAACATTCCTTTCAGGGGAATGAGGAACACCCCATTCTCCCACCATCACCCTCTGAGGAAGTGGGTACCATTTTCACTGAAATTCTAATTTAATTTCCCATTTTCCATATTATATGGATGTAATTGGAAGCTGTAGTTTCACTCTAAAATGCATTTCCTAGTTCTGATAATCTACTGAGCAATTTCCATGACCACATATTTGATGGGACTCCATAAAATAAAATGCCTAATGAATAAGAAAGGCTATTTGTATTTTACATCATTTTTCTGTATTGAATATTTGCTTACAGAGTAATCAAAATATTACCCTTAGAGAAGTCTCACAATTAAACCAGTTTCTAAAAAATTGAAACAATTCTGCAGTTTTCCTTAAGGATTTGTTTTTATTTTCATTTACACTGCAACAATTCACTTGCTTTAATCCTTTATCTGTGATTTGAACAAATATCTGTGATTTGAACCAATATCTCATGACTAAATGACATTTTGTTTGTTTTCTAATTCATAGCTCTTTTTAATCAACCTTACACTTGAACCACAATAATTGTTTGGGTTCTGCATTAATATTGAATTCCCCAAAGCCCATTTTTTGTGGCCCAATGGCACTGCTGACCTTTCCTTTCTCAGGCTGCAGTTTGCTGCCAGTGCCCCCCGAGCTGCACGAGTGGCTCCTGTAGCTCACAGTGCCCTGCAGATGGTTGTGATTACACCCAGCACCTCCCCAGGCACTCTCCTCACGGGATCTCACGTTCAGCCCCACAGAGCTGGGCAGATCAAGCCCCTCCAGACTGATTCCAGCCTCTCCAAACAGGAGAGGTTTTCAAGTCACAACATTTCCAATGGAATCACTGCTGCCTGCACTGACCCAACACACAGCTGGGATTATTCCTGCTGCTGGGAGATGTCCTTGGGGATCAGAGCTGTCAGCAGCTGGGGAATGGATGCCCCAGAGCCCCAAACCCTGGGGAACAGCAGGGTTTGCCTGCTCCTGGCTGCCCCTCCCAGGGCTCAGCCCTGGTTCCTCGGAGATTCCCAGCGTTGTCCCAGGGCACAAACTTCCACCAGGAGCTGCTGCCGGTGAAACGCTGGGAGCTGGATCAGGGAACAAACGACTGAAGCAAGGTGCTGCAGCTGAACATATGGCACAGCACTGAAGGGGCTCTGGGAAGAAGGTTTGGATTCCTGGGAAGCTGATGTGCCGTGAGAAGGGCCGGCGATGAAAGCACACCCGGCCCCACAGAAATCCAAACACAGCCACAGACACAATTATTTTACTAATTGCTAATGAATACAGTCAAGTGGCTTCAAAAAGCCAAACTTTGCTTGGACTACTTCAGGTTTTGACCTCTGCAGGAGCAAATGCATTTCAAACTGGAGCCCACCAAAACTGATTAACGGCGGCAGCCAAGGCCAGCGCGGAGCAGGAGCTTTTTTCCATCTATCACATGGCCCCAAGGATAGTTAAATGAACCTTAAAATGGCTACAAACAGCTCAATGACTACACAGAGTCCTGCCAATTAGAAATAATTAGGCAGTCATTTTGGTGGTAAGTCTTTTTAAGTGCATACATAATGATGCAATGATGCTTATTAGCGAGCTCATAGGAGCTCTGCTCAAACAGCCTGGAATAATTATGCAACTATCACAAAGCCTTGCACATCTCTGTACTTCACCTTAATGCATTTAAAAATCCACTTCATTACCTCCAGTAATTAATCCTCCATTAATTGCAGGAAAAGCCCAGTTTACCGTGCTTCGTTTCTAATTATCTTATAAATAGTTATGGTTCTAATTAATGTGTTCATTAAGCTGAATATCTTTCTCAAAGCCATGCTCAGAGCAAAGGTTCTGCTTTTGAGAGAAAAAGCCTAACTAGCCATAAGGTGAGGCCATTTTGGTTGTATTTGCTTTTATTTTAGTATATTCAACCTCCTAATTGGCATTTAAAATCTAATTTGGAAGAACTTCAAGAAGACTATATAGGAGAAAAATAGGAAAAGGCTTTGCTTTTTTTTTTTCACACATTCTCCAACCAAGAAGCTCAGAGCTTTAACAGGAAAACTTTTAGCATCTCTTTTTGATATAGACTGGAAACAGATTTCCAGTGCTGTGCCACAGATTAATTTAAATTCTATCACAATTCAATTTATCCCTGCATGTTTCCATAGAGGAGAACCCAAAACCATGGAAGAAAAACAGATACCTAAGAGTTTATACAGAATTACAAATAATAAACCCATACTGCTGGCCTTGCCTTCATTTCTAGGATCTAAATCCATGGCACAGAATTACAACCAGAATTTACATCAGTTTTTTGAGCTGAGCATGACCTGACCCTTTAAATTCATTGAGAGGTTGCCTTCCTAAGAGATATGGATATGATCCAATAAAAAACACAACTGGAGAATATCTTACAACAATGCCTATGGATAAGGAAATCCCCCATTGAAACATTTCCCAGGATTTTGGGGCTTTGCATGTAAGAATTTTGCAGAAAATTCTGACTCAAAATAAAATTCTACAAGAGTACAATCAAAATATTTTAGTTACAGTTACAATTATGGTAGAGATACTAAATTCCCATCTTTTTCTAGCTTTCAGTTTTTTAAATGTACATTATATATCTGATACCCCTGCCTTCAGTTACACTATGCAAAAACAAATCCGAGTTTTCCCATCTTTTTATTACCCTCACCACACATTTTACATTCAATATTTTGTTCAGAAAATTGCTCACACTCTAGTTTAACAGCAGAAGGACAAAAGCTCTGCACATGCCTGCAATTATCCCATTTCTTTTGGGAACCTTTTCTCCCTAGAACACCCCAGCTTGGGATAACTGGAATCACTGAAGTCAGGTGCAGCTTTGCCATGGCTCTGCCAGGGCTGGGGCCTGAGGCCAATAAAGCTGCACCAGGAGCAGATGAATCATCAGCTCTACAGCTTGCTCTGGAATTTTTGGGAGACCCAGCATTGGAAACTGGTAAAATGTAAAAGCTCAGGAGCTCAGATGTGGGAGGAGAGGCAGCACAAAGGATGAAAGGACAGCCAGGAGCGGCAGGGTAGCAGAGTTTTCATCAGATTAATCATGGACTCACTCCCAGAGCACACCTGGGGAATGGCCCAACCTGGACCCCACAGGAAAATGGAGTTTTATGGGATAAGGTTTGATACAAAGGTCCCCAAAGGCTGCCTGCAGCAGTGACTGCCCTGCCCACACAGCCACGTCCTGTAAGGAGCAATGCCTGCAATCCCACAAAAACTGACAGCAAAGGATTCCAGGGCATGGATGCTGGTTTATAGACAACCAGGGCATGCTCTGGGTTGGGAGGGACCCTAAAGCTCATCCACATCCACGGCAGGGACACCTCCCACTGCCCCAGTGTCCAACCTGGCCTTGGGCACTGCCAGGGATCCAGGGGCAGCCCCAGCTGCTCTGGGAATCCCATCCCAGCCCTTCCCACCCTCCAGGGAACAATTCCTTCCCAAAATCCCATCCAGCCCTGCCCTCTGGCAGTGGGAACTCATTTCCCCTTGCTCTATCACTCCACACCAAACATAACCTCTCCATATCGCTTTTTTGGCAGAAATCCACTTTTTTTGTCTTCATCATTTTAACCAGATTCTGCTCCTGCCATGCATTATCAGAATTAGAAAGAGTGAAAGATGGGAATAAAGAGTCAATTTTTACTACTAAATTCTACTGTTTTGTGTTTCACAGTGGGGAAAATCACTCCTAGAAACGAACCCTGGAAAAGCAACAATTTACAGAGCCAAGAGGGTCTTGGATTACCAGGGCATCCTCAAGACATCTGCTTTTGCAGGGCTGCCTTGAGAAACACGAGCTCTGCAGCACAGAAAAAACAGATTCTATTTCATGGCCTGAGCTTTGGTAGCAGATGAAAAAGAGAATTTAAAAAAAAAAAAGTTAAAATATGTAGTGGTTTAGAATGTAGACACACTGAAATCAAAAAGGCAGTTCCTCACTAAGGGGAGTTCCTTTTCCAAACAGAAAACTGAAGCACTAAAAATCCCAACAACCTGCAAAGACCCCTTTTTCCAAAGGGAGGAATGAGAGGTTCTGGAGCAATGATGAGCTCTGCTTTAAACATATTTTGTGTACCCAACACCTGGGCTGCACAAAACCCAACTTTCCCTGCAATCAGACCTGAGCCTGAGCTCCCAATGAGCAGCACTTCCGCATTCAGAGCTTTTTAAAGGCTCCTTTTTTTGGTTTTACACCAATGAAAGGCATCAAAGCAGCTGTCACTTGCAGCTCTGTGGCTTTATTGATAACTGGAGGGCCCTTGGCGTTGCCTTGTGAAGTTTAATTTCCCAAAGTGGTCAATTAAGGGTGGGCAATGAGCTCAGCAGTGCCTGCTGCTCCAGGATATCCCCACTGCCCCTGCTCCACCTCTGGGCCTTCCTGGGCAGCCACGGACACAACCTGATCTTGAAATACGGACACAATCCTCTTGAAAAAGCCACTTATTGCAACAAAAGAAAAGGGTATTTTTAGAGGCTGGTGCTGACGCAACCTGGAATGCAACAAGATCCTAAATAAAAACTGCAGGGTTGGATTTACTGGGAGAAAACCAAACAAGAGCTGACATTACCATCAGCAGGATCACACTCAGTAATGCCAATTCCACTCTCCTGCCCCAAGCTTTTATTTGAAGTTTCATGAAAGAAATGCTGCAATATCTTAATTAAATCTATTTGCTAATGGACCAAAGGCTTAAAACTTTCCCAGCAGTAAAAAGAGAGAGGAACATGTAATATTTACACTGATTCCTCACATAATTGCACCTGAGTGGGATAACTTGAGGAGCAAGGACAGGGGGAAAAATAACCTAAGCTGCAGATCAATACTTGAAAGGAATGGTAACTCCAGTGGCCACAACCAGGCAAAAAATTAGGCAATCCTAAGAATTAATGAGAAGAATAAAATTACAGGAGTATGGAATGGCTAGGAATTTCAAAAGCAATGTTCTAATTAAACAGCACTGCTTGATTTCTGCCAGGACTCCTGTCTGCTTCCCTTTGGAAAACTCCTCCTTTGGCCTTTCCAGAGGGATTTCCCAGCTGTGTCCCAGCCCTGCTCAGGACAAGGGCCCTGCCTGTCCCTGTCCATCACTCTGAGCCAGTCCTGCCTCTCCCAGCACACACAGCCCAGAGAGCTCCCCCTGTCCCCAGCCTGTCCCTGTCCTGAACAGCACCATCAGCTGTGCCAGCACTCAGTGCCACCTCTGCTCTCACCTGGAACACCACCAGCTTTAACCCCACAGCTGCAGCACCCTGAAATTCACACCTCAACACCCCTAACAATCAATCCAACTCCACACAGCTACAGTGGATCTTTGCCCACCACTGCAGAAATTCCATTCTTTTTTTTTTACCAATCTCTCCTCTGTATCCTCCTGTTCCTCCATAAACTCTCCATCATAATTTTACTCTTTATTTATCTGCTGTCCACTCAAAACATCCATCCCTTTTAATTTCCTCTCTCCTAAAAAGCTTTATTTTCCTCTTAGGCCAATGCTGTTTGAGGAAATCCCTCCTGAAGTTTCCATAATGAAGCCTCTGCTCTGTAATCCATGAAAAGCTCTCCACCAGCATGTGCTGAGCAGGACAGACAGACACAAAATTACTACAAATTGTGTCTTGATCCACTAGTTCTTATCAGCTCTGAGGCCTGATAGGCCAGGTTTTAATGTAGAAAGATTCCAGCACTTCAATCCCACACTAAGATAATTGCATGGAAAAAAGGAGATTATTTTCCTTATTTTCCTTTTTTCCTTACTGGCAGGTACCAGTAATACAAACACAAAAGCATTCAGTGATGCCATCTTTAAAAAGTCTCACAAACTGTGCACTACCAACCCTTCAATAAAATCCATAACAGCAATTTTTTTCAGAAGGGATTAAAAAGGGAAACTCTCTCAAAGACCCCAAAAAACCATAATCAGTGGGGTTTTACTATCAGTTGTTTAATGACTCTTTTCACACAGCACTTGAGGACTCTGGGTTTAAATAGCACAAATTAACTGCAAACCACAAAGAACTCTGCCAGGCTGAGCCCAGGTTAATTCCAGTTCACACTGCTGGGATGATGGCAGCTGCTTCTGCATCCCCAAACCCAAAGCTGTGCCAAAGGCAGCCCTGAGCAGCAGCTCCCCTGCCCTGGATGCAATAACCTGCACATGGAATAATCAGACTGGAGCAATGGTAAAGAAACAAGGTGGAAAACCTGATCCAACACCTCCTCCAGCCACGCTGCCAGGGATCAGCTCTCCAGGCAGGATTACTTCCCATATAATCTTTTTTTCTTCTTCAACATGTACAGATGCACTTGCTGGTTTTGTGTCCATTTTGAAGCTGAAGTGCATTAAAGATATTTTAAGGCAGCAGTTTGCAGTTTAACATAATGGGAGAAGCCAAAGCCATTTGGCAGACAATAAAGCAAACTTGCATATTCACAGGCAGCTCCAGGATTGGCTGAAATCAGGGAATAAAGGTCAACATTTTTGGTTAATTCTATTTAAAGCTCCGTGAATTAGAAGATTTGTGCAGCAAGTTCTGCTGCAGAGTATTCTCTATGTGATTAACTGGCAGAACAATCACAGTGGAAACTCTCCCAGTATTCCCAGGGCTCCATCCAGCCCAGAATCCTGCAGGAGCCACAGCAGCAGAATATTCTAATAAGAACTCCCCTAATCTTCACCCAGCAATAATTTCAAGATGATATTATTATTCTCATTTCCTTGAATAATATCCATACTCCAGGGCCATTTTCCTTCTCATATTCAATATGGGGCATGCTCCTATCAAGATTCCTTTCCTCATATCCTGTCACAGTATCAATCACTGCCTGCTGTCCACTCAATCCACTTTTGATTTATCAGCCCCGTCTTCCTGGACTCCATAACTCGACCCAAACCATTTTAGCAAGACAGTGACAAATAACACCCAGGATCACATCAACCTGTTCCACTTAGTAAACTAAGGAACAGGAACTGTGACATCCCTCCATAAGTATTCCCTGCTATTCCCCAGCCTGATGTATATTAATGAGGAGCTGCTATTTGAAATGCTCCTTCCACATCAGCATCTAATATGATCAAATTAGGAAATGGGATGATTTATTAAATTCTGTGGAGCTGAAATATTCCTTCCCAGCTCTGGATGCCTGGCTGCAGAGAGGGAGCTGTTGCTTCCAATTTTTCCACGGGAGGATGTGCCTGCGCTTCGCAGACGAATTATTGGCTTTAAAAAGATTGTGAGGAGGCGAAATGTTATTAAGCAAATGCTCAGTAAAACAAACTAAATCGGTTTTAAAATTCCTAATTTAATGTAAATCTTGGTTGTTTCTGCTGAAATTCAGTTTGTGATCTTATTAAGTCGTATTTGCATTGTACTCCCTCACTGTAGGACAGCTCGGAATTTATAGCATTACTGGGAAGCTCCACTTTTTTGACTTTAAAAATGCATCTAAAATAGGATAATTATAATATGCACAAGTTTTCTTATCTTCTCAAATAAAACACAACCGCTACTGGGAAGCTCCACTTTTTTCACCCTAAAAACTGCATCTAAAATAAAACAGCCAACACACACACACAAGTTTTCTTATCTTCTCAAATAAAACAAAACTATTATTAGGAAGCTCCACTTTTTTTACTCTAAAAATGCATCTAAAATAGGATAATTATCATATGCACAAGTTTTCTTATCTTCTCAAAAAAAGTACAAGCAATACTGGGAAGTCCCACTTTTTTCACCCTAAAAATGCATCTAAATTAAAATAACCACAATATGCACAAGCTTTCTTCTCCAATAAAGTACAAGAAATCAGTTTAGGTTGCAAACAACACCTATTTAAAATATCTTACACATAGCATTATAAAAACCCAACTTTTCAAAGTAAAACTTGATCTATCTCAGTGTTTTGCACTGCTGGAGATCTGTAAATCACCTGCTCAAATAAAACACCTGTGTTAGAGAAGTTATTAGAAAATCCATTACTTTTAACACCACCTTCACTACCTTGAAAAACAAATTAAAAGAGGATTGTGGGGAGAAAAGATGTTACAGGACACAGAATCTGTGCCACCTGCATGATTTATACCAAAAACAATTCCAGGCATTTAAAGAGACCACGTACCAGACCTGAACTTCCAACAGGAAGGTAATGTTCTAGAGGCTGACTTCTAATCAATAAAATAAAACTTACAAATGGCATTTTCTGGGCTCCTAAAGGGGATAATCCTCTGAGGGTGCAGTAGGAGGAACAAACCAGGGCTGATCTCCCCTCTCCAGGTGGGCAGCAGCTTTTCCTCCCTCCCTGGCACTGCAGAAGCTGCAGATCCCCAGGAATATTCCCCTGGATAACCAATTCCTCACCACAGGAACACAAGGGCTGCCTGAGCTCCTCTGGAGCCTTTCATTAATTATTTTGTATTATTTACAAATGGTTCCTTCAGGGTTTACCTTGAAAAGCCATAGGAAAATAAGTTGTGCCACCCTGAACAAATAAAAATTCGGATTTACAGCTGGAATTCATGAGAATTCCATGCCAGCACTATAAACACTTTTCCAGGACATTGTCACACCTGCCCCAGGTGGGGCAGAGATGGGGAACCCTCAACCCTGAACCACCTTTTCCCACCGTTTTGATTTTTAGGTTTATTTTTTCTACACCTCCATCACATTCCCTCTCTTCTCCACAATCTCTTTTCCAGCCTGAGGAATCGTAAACTCCTTGGAAAGCTGCTGAGCCCCTGGATTGGGTGATTTTGAGACAGAAAAGGGATTATTTGGCATCACTGACAAGCAGGGCAAGCACAGGCCTGGAGTAGCAGCTTTGTGCTAAACCAAGATTTAACTCTCCAAAATCAGATTAATGCAGAGCTGCTCAGTGCCACACTACAGCAGACTTGGAAAAAATTACAATAAAGGATGGAATGGCTCCTGTTGGGTTTAACTTTGAGCTTTTGGATTCTTGTGGGATCACTTGGAATGTTCTTTAGGAATATTTTCCCTCTGTGGGTGTGAACAGGACCAGCATTTAAAGGAATGTACAGCCCTATCCCTCTAGTGCTGCACATTCTGTACATGAAATGTTTGCTACACCAAATATTTAATACATCAAATAGGTGATACATTAAATATCTGATACATCAACTATTTAACACCAAATAGTTCCTAGCAGTAGCCAGGTTTTTCAAGTTTTTAGGTGCCTAATTTCCATATATTGTAACCATGATTAAAATCAAATCCCTTGGAAAGATGACCACTAAACCACAGCTAGTGAGAGCTACAATTTATATTTATTATACATTATTGTATGACCATTAAACCATAGCTAATGAGGTCTGTAATTTATTATATATTGTTTTATTATAATAAAAAATATTTTAAATCAGTTTATCACACTTCCTAACACTGAGTATGTGAAAAATCCTTCCCTTTCCTCTCATTCTTCCAACATTTCTGTGGGTTCAAACTGATTTTCTTGGCAAAAAAAAAAAAAAGTGGATATTCACAGGAGGAGAATACCTCTCCTTCAGGAGAGGTCATGCAGTTTGATTTCTAAATTTATTTCTAACTCTAAATAATTAAATTTCTACTACAAAGGCACTGCAGCAATAAAGGGTCCAAGCAACTCTTCCAGTGAACAGCTGGGAACAAGTCATGGCACAGCACAAAGAAGAGAAAGGGGAATATTCACATCTTCCAACAGTTTTTCAACATTTAGAGGCAACAGCTCTCCTGGTTTGGACATGGGAACCAAAGGTTTAACAAATTCTTAGTGCAGGCACACAAAATCACCTGGCTGAAGATTTTAAATGTGGACCCAAACAACTTTGATCTGCCTCATCCACTCAATAATTAATTTTAAATCAATAGAAAATGCTAATGGAAGCCTGGTAGCCAGGATAAACTTCAGTTAAACCTCTTCATTGAAAAATACACACAAACACAACCTGAGCATCTTTTAATTAAAGAAGAAAAGCATATTTTTAAATACCTTTTGCAACTTCTGGTTAAGATTTAAACATTTAAATTGTGAAATATTTGTTTGTCACAAACCAATGCATGCAAATTTTCACTGCAGACAGCCTTAAATATTAATAAAAGATTGCATAACTAAAGACTCATCCTTTTCCAAGAGGAACACAGGTGAGAAAATCAGTTTATTCTGAACTTCAGGGAGCCAGTGTTATGTGTGGGAATTATGGAAAGCAGGAACCAAAGGGGGAAAAAAAACATGAGACACTTACAGATAATTGTATGACACCAAAAGATCCTATTTATGGGGTTTTTTTTGCTTGAATCAAATGCAAAATAAATATCTTATCCTCAAAACTGTTCTGCCAGGGTAACTGAAAGATTTAGCGTGTGGCAAGCACTGCAGAGACCCCAGCTGAGGAATGGGAGGGATGTGTGATGGTTTGAGCCATCACCTGCAGCCATTATTCCCATTCATCCCAAGCCCAGTAATTCTGGCAGGATTTTCCAGGGATGTTTTTCCAGTAAAATACCACTGTTGTTTTTTCCTAGGGTGACCCTTACCTCCTGGTCCTGCTCTTGGACCTGGACCTTTGGGATCTGTAGGATTTGCCTCTGCCCCGGGAGCGGCTGCGCTTCCTCCTGGAGCCGTAGGAAGAGCTGCTGCTGGATCTGTGCCTGCGCCTGCAACAGAGCTGGGGTGAGCCTGGCACTGCCAAAACACCCCAGAAACAGCAAAAAACCCCGAGGAGTCCTGAGGAAACAGAGCTGGGGTGAGCCTGGCACTGCCAGAAACCCAAAAACACCAAAAAACCCCAAGGAGTCCTGAGGAAACACAGCTGGGGTGAGCCTGGCACTGCCAAAACACCCCAAAAACAGCAAAAAACCCCGAGGAGTCCTGAGGAAACACAGCTGGGGTGAGCCTGGCACTGCCAGAAACCCAAAAACACCAAAAAACCCCAAGGATTTCTGAGAAAACACAGCAGGGGTGAGGCTGGCGCTGCCAGAACCACCAAAAAACCCCCAAGGAGTCTTGAGAAAACACAGCTGGGGTGAGCCTGGCACTGCCAGAAACCAAAAACCACAAAAAAAACCCCAAGGATTCCTCAGAAAACACAGCTGGGGTGAGCCTGGCACTGCCAGAAACCAAAAAACACCAAAAAAACCCCAAGGAGTCCTGAGAAAACAGAGCAGGGGTGAGCCTGGCACTGCCAGAAACCAAAAAACACCAAAAAACCCCAAGGAATCCTGAGAAAATAGAGCAGGGGTGAGGCTGGCTCTGCCAAACACCCCAAAACCAGGGACAAACCCCCAAGGATTCCTCAGAAAACACAAGACTGCTCCCCAAGCAATTCCTGAAAAACACAGCCAAAGGTGAGGCTGGCACTACTCCCAAAACTCCCAAAAAACAGGGAAAAACCCCCAAGGACTCCTGAGAAAACACAGCCAGGGCTGAGCATGGCACTGCCCAAAAATCCCAAAGAACAGGGATTCTGATTTTTCACTGATTTCTGGGATTTGGAATCCCAAACCCCCAGAACTCAGTGAAAAAACACAGCCAGGGGTGAGGCTGGCACTGCTCAAACACCGCAAAAAACCACAGACAAACCCCCAAGGACTCCTGAGAAAACATGTACAGACTTGGGGGCTTCACAAGGTGCTCCAGAAGCCTCAAATCCCACTATTCCCCCATAAGAAATAACTCACACACAGAGGGACACTGTTACCCTAAAGAGTTGATCCTCCAAAATCCACATCCTGGGCAAAAAAAAAGATTGGGTGGGGACCTTAACTACTATTAGTAGTAATCAGTTAATCAGTGTTAATTTATTTCATTTGAGTTCATTTAAGGGTAGTTCCCTCCTGAGTCCAATCAGGACTCAAAAGGGTCTCTTCCTTTTCCCCTCCCTCCCAGTTCTATCTATTTAAAGAATAAATTCTTCCACACCAAGGAAAAAGGTGAAAGAAAAGATATTAACCCCAAAATCCAAATCTTAACACTTCCTCCCCATCTCCCCAATAGTTAATTGATTAACAATTACAATCCTCCCTATTTTTGGCCTTTACTTGTGATTAATATTAAAATACAAAATTTATATTATACAATATTATACAATATTATACTAAGCTACCTTATATTATATCTTATACAATATATTATATACTATAATATATTATATATATTATAGTATCTAATATAATGCATTAATTATATAATATATACTATATTGTATATTATATATTATATAATATTATATTGATAATAACATATTATCAATATATTATATTATATTATATTATATTATATTATATTATATTATATTATATTATATTATATTGCATATATACAATATAAAGAAGAATGGAATTCAGGATGTGCTCAGTGATGGTCCAGCATGAGGGAGAGGGGCAGCAGGAGCTGGAATGCTGGACAGGATAGAGAGGTTAATGCTGAAGAACAGGGCTGCTCCTGGAAAGGGAAGGTGATGTTCCTGCTGGATGAGGGACAGGAATTCCAGGGACTGCTGCCTTTGATTCCTGGGGGTCAGGGATAAACCCACATGGAGCAGGGCCTGACCCGCCAGGAGCATTTGGGCTGCCCCAGGGGCAGAGGCAGGATCCCAAAGGCAGAGCCCTGGATCATTCCTGGATGCAGCTGGAATGCCCTGGGGCCCCTGCAGCCCCAGCCCCTCTGGGCTCCCTGGAGCTGTGCTGCAATAATGGGATCCAAGGAGCCCAGGCACCCTGCCCTGGCCCTGGGGAGGATGGAGATCCCAGCAGGAGCAGCAGAAAGGGCTGGGAATGAACCCCCGAGGTGCCTCCTCAGCACACCCTGCAGCCACTGCAGAAAGGCCTGGCAGGAGCATTTCCTCCTGGACACCAGGAGAGTTCTCCAGCTCCTCCTCCCAGGGAATTCACCAGCACAAGCCAGACTGAGACAGCCAGGATGGAGCACGGAGCTGCTGCAGGGCTGGAGCCCCTCTGGAGCCAGGCTGGGAGAGCTGGGGGGGCTCACCTGGACAGGAGAAGCTCCAGGGAGAGCTCAGAGCCCCTGGCAGGGCCTGAAGGGGCTCCAGGAGAGCTGCAGAGGGACTGGGGACAGGGATGGAGGGACAGGAGCCAGGGGCAGGGATGGCTGGGAGATTGGGAATTGGGAATTCCTGGCTGGGATGGGATTCCCAGAGCAGCTGGGGCTGCCCCTGGATCCCTGGCAGTGCCCAAAGCCAGGCTGGATGAGCTTGGAGCACCTGGGGCAGTGGGAGGTGTCCCTGCTGGCAGAAGAAAGGAAGAGCTATTTTACCTCCTGGGGTTTCCCTGGGTTAAAGCAGAATTTCCCTTTGGATCTGCACATTCCCTGCTCTATTCTCCTGGAGGGGAAGGAGGTGTGGGTATTTCGGGTCATGGTGGTGGGTTTGGGGTTTTATTTTGACAAAGTGAAAACAGTTTCACATCTCCTAAGGTTCAGAACAATCTGTGCCATAAAATCCCAACCCGTGGGATCCAAACCCTTCCAGCTTCGCGCTGTAACACGAAAAGACTTTCTAAAATCTCCTACAAATGCACCTTTTCTCATAGGAATGGGACCAGGACGGGAGATCCCGGGAGCGCGACCTGGACCTGGATTTCCGGCCCGACTTTTTGCGGCTGTAGGCGCGGCTGTCCGAGGAGCTGCTGGAGGAGGAGCGCCGCCGGTGCTTCTTCTTCCTCCGGCTCCTGCCCTCCTCCTCCGTGTCCGAGGAGCGCCGGCCCATTCCGACCTGCACAGAACCAGACATCCCCAGCTGGGACAGGGCTGCTGCCTGCCCTGGCTTGGTTTGTATACATAATATTAAAAAAAAAAAAAAAATCAAAATACGTCTTTCCCTCTCCTCCTGTCCCTGGTCCCTGGAGCACAGCCCGACCCCCCGGCTGTCCCCTCCTGTCGGGAGCTGTGCAGAGCCACAAGGGTCCCCCTGATCCCCCTTTGCTCCAGGCTGAGCCCCTGCCCAGCTCCCTCAGCCCCTCCTGGGGCTCCAGCCCCTTCCCAGCTCCGCTCCCTTCTCTGCTCCTCCTCTTCCCAGCACAGACGGCTCCAACTCGCTCAATTCCTCCATCCAAACTCTGGCCCATCCTCACACCTCCGGTCACCGGGGCAGCACCTCCTGATCCACCGGGGAGCGCCTGCAGCGGAACAAAGGCAAATTCACCGTAAGGACACGGAGACCCCTCCGAGCACTGCCGGGAGCCACGGGGCTCCAGGGAACAACACCGTCCTGGAGAGCGGCCCGTTCTGGGCACGGCATCTACACCGGGACAGGTCCCGGCAGCGCCGAGCCGAGCGCGGCCAGGCCCGGGAGCACCGGGATCCCCCAGAGCCGCTCCCCGCCAGCACCAGCACCTCCAGGGACTCCTTCCCAAGGCCCAAGCCCTGCGCACGCCGGCCATCCCCAGCACAGCCGGGCTCCCCGTGAGGGCTCCGCCGGGGCCGTGCCCCGCGCTGGAGGCCGCTGCGCACACCCGGCCCTGCAGCGGCCGCCGACCGCCCTGCCGTGCCCTCGGGGACCGGTGCGGCTGTGTCCCGTGTCCCTGTGTCCCCCTGTGTCCCCGCAGTGCCCCCCGTGTCCCCCGTACCTGGCGGAGCCGCCGCGGCCCCGGTTCGAGCCCAGCGCCTTCCGGGGCGGCGGGCAGGCAGCGCCAATCCACCGCCGAGCGCGGCCAGGCGGCCGCAGCGAGCGCCGAGCCATCGATGCGGCGCGCCGGCGAGCGCCCACGCGGGACGGGCGGGGGTCGGGCCGGGGTCCCGCTGCCCACGGGGCCGCAGAGCCCACGGAGCGCTGTCCGCACCGTGCCCGACACGGTGACCGGCGCGGCGACCCACGGGCGCACGGTTGTGTGTGACACGCCGCGGGTGACGCGCAGGAGGGGGAGCGTGGGTGGTCCCGGGGTGGGGGTCCCGCTGCCCACGGGGGGCGCAGAGCCCAGGGAGCTCTGTCCGCACCGTGCCCAACACGGCGATCAACGCGGCGACCCACGGCGTGTCCCGCCCGCCCCGTGTCCCGCCGCAGCGGGTGACAGCGGCACGGAGCGGTTTTCGTTCCGTCCCGGAGAGTTAAAGGAAGGTCGGGGTTTGTGGCACCGAGAGCCGCCCCGCGGGCGGAGGGCAGCGCTCCACGCGCGGCGTGGGCACCGCGGCCGTGCCCGCGGGACGGAGCGCGCCGGGCGCGGTGGGCACGGACCGAGCCGGGACCCGCCGGGCCGGGCGGAGCCTCCGCCGGGCACCGACCAGAAATGCAACAGAACGATCGAATCGCTTCGCTTAATTCGATTTTCCTACCGAATTTGGTTCGTTCAACGCGAGCTCCCGAGCGCGCGCTCCCCCGCCACGGGAACGGCGGAACGCGCGTGGGGATAAACGAAATGTCAGGGCGGAGGGGCCGGCCAGGGTCACCCGGGCGCTCGGCAGCCGCGGCGGGTCCGTCACACCGAGTGCCCCGGTGCGCGGTGCCCCGGGGATCGAAAACGCCCGGCGGGAGCGGCTCCCGGGCGGCGCCAACCGCGCGGGCACCGGGACTCGCTGCCTGTCGCGACACGGTCGCGTGTGACCGGCTCGGAATAAAGCCCGCTGCCACCCCCGGTCCCGAACCTGCCCCGGTAAATGAACGCTCCGTTATGTGCAGTCATCGCCCCAAAGGTCAATGAAAAATCGATACGCAGGCAAGAGTTAAACAATTCTGAATAATTTATTAGAATTTAGCGAAGGTGGGAAAGAGGCGAGCTCCGTCGACAAAACTGCTCCGCGGTGGGATTTTAAAAAAACAAAGGGAAACCAATATCAGCGATATCGGCGCGTTTGGCTCTAATCCGGTGCTCGCTGCGCGCCCGCTCCTCCCGCGGCCGCGTCCCTCGCTGTCATTTGTCCCCTCGGGTTCTCGGGGCGCTCGGGCGCCCACGGAGGAACTTTTGCGGCTCCCGCGGGGCCGGGGCCGAGGCCGCTCCGGTTGGCCGTGCCCGGGGCTGACCCGAGCCGTGCGGGGCGGTGCGCGGAGCCTGCGCGTCCCCGCCGCCCCCCCGCGCGTCCCGGTGGCCACTCCCCCGCCGCCCCGGCCCCGCTCCGCGCCGCGCTCGCCCGGGACCTCGCGCACGGTCCCGCGCCTAATTAAATTAATTAGGGCGCAGCGCGCGGCGGGCGGGCGGTGCCGTGGCCGCAGTGCCCCGCGGCGGGCGGGCGACCGGCGAGGACGGGAGGAAGGAAGGGAGGAAGGAAGGGGTCCATTCAGAGCTCCGAGGGGAGGTAATTCGCCGGGAACAAGGGGCCGGCTTTGCAAAGTATAAATAGTGCCACTTCAATCGCGGCGTCGCTATCAGACCCCGGGAGCCCTGCACGTCGGGCGGCACGGCCCGGCCCGGCTCGGCACGGCCCGGGGCGCCGCCGCCGCCTCCCCGCCCCGTGGATGCCCGCCCGGGGAGCCGGGGCAGCGCGCCCCTGAGCCATGGAGGAGCTGACGGCGTTCGTCTCCAAGTCGTTTGATCCCAAAGCCAAGGAGAAGAAGGAGCTCATCACCTACCGCGAGGTGCTGGAGAGCGGGCCCCTGCGCGGCGGCGGCGGCGGCCCGCGGGAGCCCGGCGGGGCGGCGGCGGAGCCGGGCCGGGAGGACACGGGCAGCCCCGCGGCGCGGCCGGCCGGGCGCTCCCCGCCGCGGGAGCCCGACGCCGCCGCCGAGAGAGCGGCCGAGGCGGCCACCCCCAAGCTCAGCGACGGTAACGGCGGCACCGCGGGCTCCCCCTTCTCCCGTTCCCGTTCCCCGTCCTCCCCTTCCCCCGTCGGGGTCGGTAGGCGCGGGGCGGCCGCGGTCGCGGGTGGCCGGCGGGGAGGCTGCGCCCGGCGGTGATGGGCGGCTGCCCGGGCGCTCCCAGCCGCGGGAGACCGGCGGCCGGCCTCGAAGTTTTTAGATTAAAATATTTAAACCCGGATTTAACTTGCTCCGAACGCGATCTCGTTCCCGTTCGGCATCCCACGGGAAGCCGCGCCGCCAACGAAAGCCCGGCCCCGCGGGCCCGTTCGTTCCCCCGCGGCTCCGCGGACTCGCGTGGGGCCGGGCCGCGCTGCCCACGCTCAGCCCCGCGCCTTCCGGCAGATCCGCCCGCGGCTGTTCCGCGCGGCACCGCGGGGCCGGCACCGGGGCCGCCCGCCGCTCCCGGGCGCTGCGGGAAGCGGCCGGGCCCGTGCCCGTGCCCGCGGGGACCCGCGGGTCGCTGCCGCCCTTTTGTTCGGGCCGGCGGAGCGCCCGGAGCATCCCCGCTCGGATGCCCGCAATGAGGCGATCGGAGCGGCGCGGAGCCGCGGCGGGACCGGGCCGGGCGGCCCCGGGGGGTCAGGGCGAGGGCCCCGCTCTCCGGCCCGGGGCGCGTCTCCGGCCGAGAATTGACCCAGAGAAGCGGATCCCGGGGGCGCGGAGCGGCCGCGGCGGCCGGCGGAGGCTCCGGGGACCTGTTGCTGAGCATCCCCCGGGGGCGCGGCGGGGCCGGAGGGGAGGGCTCGGTGCGGACCCCGTTCTCCCCGGCAGCGGTAACCGGAGCCGGCGGCGGAGCCCGGCACGGCAGCGGCCTGGCGCGGCCAGGGCGCACAGGCCCCGCTCCCGGCTGCCCCGGCCCCGGGGCGCTCCCGGCCGCATCCCCACGGTCGCCGGCAGCGGCGGGAGCGGGGCCAGCCCCGGTGCCCCCGGCCCCGCCGCGCCGGCCCCGCCGCTCTGACTGCTGTGTCGTGCCCAGTGTCCCCAGAGCTGAAGGAGCGCAAGGAGGATGCGAAAGCGATGGAGGACGAAGGGCAGACGAAAATCAAGCAGAGGAGGAGCCGGACGAATTTCACCCTGGAGCAGCTGAACGAGCTGGAAAGGCTTTTCGACGAGACCCACTACCCGGACGCGTTCATGCGGGAGGAGCTGAGCCAGCGGCTGGGGCTCTCCGAGGCCAGGGTGCAGGTAGCCGGGGCTGCGCGGGTGCGTGTGCTCGGGGCAGGGGCAGCTCGGCAAGAGCCGGGGAGATGATGGGGACGAGCCCCATCCTTGTGTCAGGGCGAGGAGGCAGCTCCGCAGCTCCCCGGCTCCCAACTTCTGCCGCAAATCTGCCAGCGGCCTCGCAGGGTTTTGCCTGCCCGCGATTTGTGTCCCCGTCCCTCGGTTCTGCCGCGGTTTTATCCCAGCTCCGCCGCTGTTCCATCCCATCCCCGCCTCGGCAGCCGCTCCCGGGGCCGCTGCCCGGCTCATCCATGGACAGCGATTCCCGTCATGGATGTCGCGACCATAAACTGAATTAGACACCACCGAGTGAAACAATGATAGATGCATTTTCAGCCCGTTTCGCCTCGTAGTTCTTAAATGTTGAAACGGCAGGAAAATTGAGCGAGGTGCTTTGTTCGGGTTTATGAAATACAGAAAGTCTGGGATTAACCCGAGATATTTTGAGCTTTCTCCCCTCCCGGGAAGCCGCGGCTTCTCTGGGTTTAACCTGCGCTTTGCACCCTCCCAAAGTTTTTTTCCAAACGGGTCCCTGGGCTGCTTCCTGCGAGTTTTGTCGGGATGAGCTGAGGAGCGGGGAGGAAGGGGATCCCTCAAATGAGAACAAATGTAGCTGCTCCGGTGTATTTCCGTTCTGAAAATAAAAGAAGAGAAAATGATGGTCATTATTTGCTGGAACACATGGAGAAGTTTTAGGCCCCGAACATCTGCAGCTGGTGGAAAGTATCTCTGTAACAGATACTCCCCTCAATCTTTGTGCTCGCAGGCACCATCTGCACCCAAGTACGCGCTCGGTCCTTGGGGGGTTTCCCTGCATCGTGTAAGGTTGTGAGGACAGAGGCAGAGCCGGCACGGGGAACGGAAAAACTCAAAACGAGCAGCTTTTGTCAGAGCCTAAACCACAGGGAAAAAAAAAAAAAGAAAAAAAAAAAAGAAAAGAAATAAAAAAATAAAAGTCTTCATTTTTCCTCTCTTCTCCCCCTCCTTTTTATATTTTTTGGGTTGCTTTTTTTTGGGTTTTTTTGTTGGTTTTTTTTTTTTGCTGGCTGCTTGGTTGGTTTTTGGTTGGTTGGTTTTTAATTGTGTTTGTTCGTGGTTTTTAAATTTATTTTTTATTTCTGTTCACCAAACCCTAACAAAACCAAGGCAAAAAGTTGTTGGCTGTGGAAAATGGAGCAGGGAGGTGCTCGACAAAGGAGGCGGCGGCGGCGCATAATCCGCGCTCCCATGATGCCAAATCGCAGGGTGCATAATAACTTTTGGAGATTTACATAGATTAAAGCCATTCCCTAGAAATCCTCCCGGAAAAAAAAACCGCTTTTCAATAATATTTTGCCTCGTATCTGCTCTAATTTGTAAATGATGGAAGGCGCGTTTGTTTCCACGGGAGGCTGAGGGCGAACGTGGCTCTTGGGCAGATTTTCCCTGGCTGGAGAAAATGACAGGGCGGGTGGAATTCCCGTTTATATTTGTCTCTTAAAGTAAGACCTCAAAAAATGCAATTTTTATCTTTTTTTTAATATTTTTTTTTTTTTTTTCTGGCCGCGGGGAAAGGATTCCTTGGCCGATGTGGCTGCTGGGATGCGCTGCAGAGCCCTGGGTTAAAACGGGGATGTTTTAGGACCGGCTCTCCCCCTTTCCCTCCCTCCTTTCCCAAAGCCAGCAGAACTTCAGGCTGGGAATTTATTTTAACGATTCCATTTCCAATATTAAAAGTACGTTCTTGTCTAACGGGGCAGCCTCTTCGGTGCAAGCAAATTAGATTATTATGATAATGAGATAATTATTCCGCTTCTGCGCTACACTCCAGTGAACAGAGAAATTCGAAACTTCTTTGTAGCGAAGCTTTTAGGACCGTGATTCTCCTCCACCCCCCACAAAAAAAAAAAGAAGATAAAAAGTCATAAAACGCTGTTATCGTTGAGTTTTTCTGTAAGATAGAGCTAATTAATTTATTTATTAATGAGCACGAGCTTCTCAGGCCATTACCGCCCGTCAGTAGCGGGTATCGAGGGCGATTCCAGCCTTTTGGGAGTCTGCTGCGGAAAGAGGAGCCCGGGGCTCGGGGAGTCATTTCCCTGGGAGTGCACGCTGCTCTTGGCCATTTTCGGGGGCTTTGGGCTCTTTCCCTTCTGCCTCTCGGAGCTGGGGAGCGGGGGCTGCCCGGGCGGGGGGGAGCGGAGCGCACCCGCGCTCTTTGTCCGCGGCCTTCGGGGCATTTGAAATCACATTTAAATCATTACTGCGGTTATTACCGTTGTGGCTGTCGTTGTTCTGGCGCGGCCGTGACGCCGTGTCCCGCTCCGCTCCCGCAGGTTTGGTTCCAGAACCGCCGGGCCAAGTGCCGCAAGCAGGAGAACCAGCTGCACAAAGGTAGCGGGGCCGGGGGCGCGCCGCGGGCACGCGCGGGGGCTGCGGCCGCGCTGACCACCCCGTGTGCCCTTGCCAGGGGTGCTGATCGGCGCCGCCACGCAGTTCGAGGCCTGCCGGGTGGCTCCCTACGTGAACGTGGGCGCGCTGAGGATGCCCTTCCAGCAGGCGAGTGCGCTCGGGAGGGCGGCGCGGGCACAGCGCGGCCCCGGGGGTGACACGGGCCGCCCTCTCCGCTTTGTCCCCGCAGGTGCAGGCGCAGCTGCAGCTGGACAGCGCCGTGGCCCACGCTCACCATCACCTGCACCCGCACCTGGCCCACGCCCCCTACATGATGTTCCCCGCGCCCCCCTTCGGGCTCCCGCTGGCCACCCTGGCCGAGTCCGCCTCCGCCGCCTCCGTGGTGGCCGCCGCCGCCGCCGCCAAGACCACCAGCAAGAACTCCAGCATCGCCGACCTCCGCCTCAAGGCCAAGAAACACGCCGCCGCCCTCGGGCTGTGACCGCCCCGCTGCTGCTGCTGCTGCTGCTGCTGCTTTATTTTTTCCAAAAAAAAAAAAAAAAAAAAAGGGAAAAAAAGAGTTAAAAAAAAAAGGAAAAAGGAAAGAAACGAGGGAGAGGAGAAACGGACGGGAGATATATACTTATTTAAGGAATTAGAGGACGCGCAGCTGGGAAGTTCACAGGTTTTGAAACTGACCTTTTTCTGCGAAGTTCACTTTAATACAAGAAATTTGATAAGAGAGGCGGGCCTCCTTTCACGTTGCATCAGGTACTTGAGTTTAACAACCACGTCTGGAATAGCGACAAAAAAAAAAAAAAGAAAAAAAAGGAAAATAAAAAAAGAAAGAAAGACTACGACGAACAGGAAAAAAAAAAAAAAAAAAGGGAAAAAAAAAAGACAATGATTTCTCTGCGAATTTCTAATGGGAAACTGTCCGGGATACTTCCTCCAGCAGCATTCCGGGTTGCATGTATTTGTATTTCATTGATGGAGTCCTTTGATTCACTTGCACTTCACCCTCATCTTTAGTAGAAAAAAAAAACCGAGACAACCACAAAAGCAAACAAACAAACAAACGTGGCTGGGTTCTTTCTCCTTTAATCTTGGAGGGAAGCAGGCAGAGAGAGGCAGATCAAGCGCTACCTTTTCCACTCTCAAATCTTTGTTGGTCGTTTGCTGTCCCACCTCTGAAATAAAAGGGAGCGGAAAGCGCCAGGAGAGCGGAGTTTGCCTCCCTTTGCCGGGTCTCTCCTATCCTGAGGGCAAAAGTAAATGGGGAAAAAAAAAAGGAAAAGGAAAAAATAAAAAGAGAGAGTATTTAATTCCCAACCACCACTTGACACCACGGCAATTTCCAATAAGAGGTACTGGGTACATGTAAAATATGTTGATACACACGAACAAAGTTTATTTTGGCTATAACTTGTGAATTGATAGTTGACTGTCAAACATTTACATTTTATCTCATAAAGGTGTATCTATTCACGTAACCTTGTGATTTTTTGGTTATTATTATTATTATTTGAGAGACGTATAGCTATTTAACCTGGGGTACCCTGCAGTCAGTGATTGTTATCCCAGATTTTGCCATCTGACCCTCATGCTTATTGCCAAGACAGAGGGAAAGCTCTTCTACGCGAACTTTGGTATGGACGGGCTTTGTATCTATTTGTTCTCCATGAAAACAAAATTATTTATATTGACCATATTTTTTCTAGTGTATTTTAAGTTATTTAAAAAAGAAAAAAAGAGAAAAAAAAAAGAAAGCAAGATGCTGTTATCTCATTGCATTTGTTGTCAGTACAATATATTTTGTTTCACTCAGGTTTGCTTCACCTTTTTTAATCCATTCTCGACGTCACGAATTTCAATAAGTGCCAAGTAATGAATTTAAGACACTTTGCCTATTGACTGACGGGGGGACGGTTCGGGGGCCGGTGCCAGCTCCCTGCCGGGACTGTCGGTGTCCAGCCAGCGCTGATGTTCTTTCTTTTCCGTGTTCTCACCTCCTGTAGATCTCGCACGTTTCTTTCCGCTCCGTAGATGTCGCGACACGCCGATAGCGCTCAGCACGACGAGGAAGCGCCGCTCGCCTCCGCGCAGCTTTTTTTAAAACATTTTTATTTCCCCTCCACTTTCTGTGAGTTTTCCCCGAGTTTCGGCTGCACAAACCGGGACGTTCGCGTTGGGCTTTTCTGCGGCAGCCGAGCCGGGCGGACGCTCTATCGCAATTGTGTCTTTGCGAGTTCTGTCAGGTTCCCTCAGGTAATAAAAGCGAGCAAAGCGGAACGGCTCGGAATCTTTTCCAGGGCGGGATCCGGGGGCACCGGGACCCCCGCGCCCGGGCATTGCCCGCACCAGGGCAGAGCCCGCACCGAGCCAGGGCAGAGCCCGCACCAGGGCAGAGCCTGCACCGAGCCCGGGCATTACCCGCATCGTGCCCGGGCAGAGCCCGCACCAGGGCAGAGCCCGCACCGAGCCCGCACCAAGCCAGGGCATTGCCCGCACCAGGGCAGAGCCTGCACCGAGCCCGGGCATTGCCCGCACCGTGCCCGGGAATTGCCCGCACCAGGGCAGAGCCCGCACCAGGGCAGGGCCCGCACCGAGCCCGGGCATTGCCCGCACCGTGCCCGGGCATTGCCCGCACCAGGGCAGGGCCCGCACCGAGCCCGGGCATTGCCCGCACCAGGGCAGAGCCCGCACCAGGGCAGGGCCCGCACCGAGCCCGGGCATTGCCCGCACCCGCCCGCTCCCACCGAGCGCTCCCGGGGCGCTCCGGGCCCGGCACTCTCCCCACGCCGGGATTCTCCTCCCGCTCCTCCCGGGGCGCCGGGAAGCTCCGGGAAATCCCGTCGGGAGGAACCGCTCCGGGCCAGCGATGGACGGGGCTGGCCGGGGATGCGCAGCCCCCGAGCCCCGCCGAGGAAGGGTCGGGAAGGGCTGGGGAGGGTCCCCAGGGCCGGTGCGGCACCGCGGGCAGCGACGGGAGAGCCCGAGGTGTCCCCGCGGGATAGGCAGGGACAAGGACCGGGATAAGGACAGGGACAAGGACAGGGATGAGGACAGGGACAGCCAGGGCACCCCCGGCGAGGCCCCAAGCAGCTCGGCCGTTCCTGTGCTAATAACAGGCTGGAAATGATAGATTTTACATTAGGTAAAACAGCTTTATTCCAGCAAAAGTAAGATACTGCTAATTATAAAGTCAATAAAAGTAGCGGTGCTGTCGATTGATCCCGAGTAGAGCAGTTCATTAATATGTGCAGGAGAGCATGGCAGGCTCAGCCCCGGCCTCAGCCACCCTCTGCCCCCTCCAAATAAACCTGCCGCGTCCTGCCTGCTCTGCCTAAGGCACAGCTGGTTGAGGTGGAGCTGCCCAACAGCCTCGTGCAGGTTTTTGGGGGTGGAACACAAACGTGGTGGGAACCTCAAACCTTCCCCCAGCTCTTGGCATGTCTGTCTTCAAGATGGTTGTAATAAAAAGTCAGGGAAAATGGGCTTTCATCCTATCAGGGAAGGTGATTGGATGGTGTGAGAGAACCGTGTGGTTTTTAGCACAGCTGTGATTAAAATAAAATAGCCTTAACGGGATGTTTTGGACAGGAATACTCACATTCCTGGTTTCCTTGGACTGGAATCCCTAATAAGTCTACAGGCCAACAGAAGTTGGCCAGGACTCTTCTGTTTCTATTTTATTTCTTAGAGTGTCTGAACCTCTACAAAACCCCGTAGATTTCCCCAAATTTAATTATGGATCTTTCAGGAACCAGCCAGCTCTCACAGTCCGTGCTTCCTGCAGATAAAACTTTGGTGTGGGATTGACGGGGAGACGCACTGGCCTGAGCAGGGGGGTGGAGAAGGGATCCAGAAATGCTGCAGGAAGGGGCAGACACCTGTTCCTGTCCTGGCAGAGCCCGTGGGGGCTCCAGCAGGCCCTGCCGTGGGTTCTGTGGGGCTCAAGGCGCAGTTCCCCCGTTTTGTTGTCTCTCTGCAGCAGCAGGAGCGAGGAGAGCGGGGCAGGGAGCAGCCAGAGCTGTGCCAGGGAGCTCCAGCCCCGCAGATCCTGCCTGGATCTCAGCTCTGCCCACACCACGGCGTGCAAGGAGCAGGGGGAGGCAGCAAAGGTGCAGAGCCCTGGCACAAACCTGCTCTGTGCCCTGGGGCTCTCTCGCAGCTCCGCTCCTCCAGGCCAAGCTCTCAGAGCTGCCTTTTGGAGGAGCAGCCTGGGAACAGCAGCCGAGCCTCTGCGGGATCCTCGGAGGGAGCTGTGGCTGGGCAGCCACGGGATGAATGATGTGTTGTGCCAGCAGCACAGCCTGTGCTCCTTCCTGCCCAGCAAATATTGATACTTGCTCCATTTTGTGGCTGTTCCCGTTGTGTTTGCCCTTGAATCCTCAGTCCCTGGCTATTTCTGAGCCTGATTCCCTCACTGAGGTGCCAGCAGGTGAAAGGGCACCTTGAAGGTCACCTCCTCCTGCAGAGGTTTGAGGAATAAAAGCAGGAGATTTGGATCCCTTTGGGGCTTCTGAGGTGGGCAGCAAAGTTCTGCAGGGACCTGGAAAAGTTGTGCTCATTTTTAAATTTCGCTTCCCTGCATTCAAGCAGCGACTGCCCCTGGTTTTCCTGGAGGATCCAGTGAGTGTTCCCAGCCACGGGAGCTGTCACTACTCACACTTTACACCAGCACTCAGCCTTCCCTCCAGGTGTTCTTTAGGCAATTAACTTGGTGTGAGTGAAGGAAATCCTCAGAATTTTCGACACCCCGAGTCCCCCTGCTCTGCTGGCAGGCCCTGGGGCTTTGGGATGTGTTTGTGCTGCTTTGCCAGCTCCTCCTGGCCCCAAGGGCAGAACCAGCAGAGCCACCAATGCCCATCACCTCCCTCAGCCCTATGCTAACACCGGGGCTGCTTTGACAGGGGGAAGAGCCACACAAACCCTCCCTTCCCCGTGGGAGGCTGAGGGTTGGGGCTGGGAGTGCCAGTGCTGGGAGTGCCAGTTTTGGGGCTGTGAGTGCCAGTTTTGGTGCAGTGAGTGCCAGTGCTGTGAGTGCCACTTTTGGGGCTGTGAGTGCCAGTTTTGGGGTTGTGAGTGCCAGTTTTGGGGCTGTTTTGGTGCAGTGAGTGCCGGCGCTGCTGCCCACCCTCCCAGGGAACAATTCCTTCCCAAATCCCACCCATCCCTGCCCTCCATCACTTTGAAGCCATCCCCCTCCTTGCCCTGTCTCTACACGCTCTTAGGAAAAAACATCTGAATTTTGGAAGCACCCAGAAGAAGACACAAGGATCCTCCTGAAGGTGATTTTAGTTCAGTGCCTGAATTCTGTGAGGGCTGGCCCAGGTGGCCTCCCCTGCTGTGTGCCAGAGCATCCAGGAGGGGCTTTGGCAGCCCAGCACAGACAGCAGTGTGCAAACTGTTATTATTAACAACAACACACTTCCCACCCTCTCATTGTCCTTTGAGTAAATATTTAAGCAGTGGAAACTTGGCTTGCACTTCCCCAGACTGGCAATCTGCTGGAAACTGAGATCCTGCCTGGATCCCCTTACAAAATCCCTGTGAACACTCAGAACATCTTTTTCACCACTCCTCCGCTTTATGGACACACTTTAATTATTATGCAGATTCTCCTTTAGGAAATATTTGGATTTGGAAGTGTTTGGCCATGTGGTAATCTTTAGGAAGAAGGTAAACATATTCTTTGTTAAAGAAAATGTAAATAAAGAATTGCCCCAAAATATCTCAGAGAGGTTAAATGCAGGACAATGGGAACCACATGGAAATGTTCCTGCTGTCCCTGGCAGGGAACTCAGGGATGTTCCCAGTGACTTTGGTGACTGCAGCAGGAATTCTGCTGGGGTCCTGACCCTGTAAGAAAAGGGAAACAATGGGGGAAGGAATTAACTGGGTTTGATGGATTTGCAACCACAGAATCCCAGACTGGTTTGGAAAGGATTTCAGTGTTCATCCCACCCACCCCTGCCGTGGCAGGGACACCTTCCCTGTCCCAGGCTGCTCCAGCCTGGCCTTGGGCACTGCCAGGGATCCAGGGCAGCCACAGCTGCTCTGGGCATCCTGTGCCAGGGATTTCCCACCCTCCCAGCCAGGAATTCCCTCCCAATATCCCATCTTACCCTTTGTCATCCCATACCTGGTTTAGATTATCCCAATTTCTGAAGAGTTACTCACTTACAGAGATACCACAGCTCCAACACCCACCCTCCCTCTGCACAGGGATGGGAGCTCATCCCCAGGGCTCCTGCTCGGTTTTTAGCTGCTTTTCCTCCTTGTGCAATCCCTGCAGTGGGATTTGGTCATTCCCACAGGGCTGGAACTGCAGGAGAACATTTCCTGATGGATCTGATGGTTTCAGGCCCGTTCCTGACCTGTGGGGCAGTGGCAGCTCCGTCCTCCTCCCCCTGCAGCAGCACAAGAGGTGACAGACCCTGGTGGGTTCTGTCCCTGCTCCATGCAGCTGACAAGGAGCTGTGCAACCTTAAGCAGATGACAATTTTTACATGTGTAATCAGTTTAATTACACAAGCTGCTTACAATGCTTTCCTACCCAGGTAAAGGATTCTGTATGAATTTCAAAGCTAATTTGGCCACATCAACACTGCTAAAGGAAACAGGAACATTTGCAATTCATGCATCATTTTACGTTCAGATGTAATTAATTTGGATTATTTTCTAATGAACTCGGTTTGCTGGAAGTCAAGAACTTCTTTTCCTGGGCTGGGGAAGCGCCTGTGGATTTTCCCTCTGAGCTCTCTGGCAGAAATCTGCCCTGAGCTGTGTCTGTGGAACAATGGAGAGGCAGATTTACAGGGTGCCAGCTCTGCTCTGGGCCTGCAGGAAGATGAATTTAGATGAATTAAGCCTTCTCTCAGAAATGGGACATATACACTTCAATTGTTATTAGCCAAGATATGGCCTGGGCCAGGCTGAGCTCTGGGTGAAGTATTCCTGTGAGTCATTTATCTCCAGGGCTCTCAAATGTAGGAATTTATTTAAATTCTGTTTCAAGTTGTGCATAAGTTCTTTAAGTGTCCTGCTTAGTTTTCAGGAAAATAACAACAACACAGAGCAGGATTTGGGTTTGTTTTTAACTCTTTCCTGTGTGTTTGCACAATCATGGGTCAGCCATGTGGGGGAATCTCTGGGGGTTCAGTGGATTCAGATGTTGTCAAGGAGGAAAAGGGAGTTTGGTCTTGTCTAAGCTCAGAGAACTTGGAGCAGAGGTGTGGATTCATGCTGGAGGCTCAAGGAGCCAAGAGAACAACTGGAGCAGAAAGAGGAACTTTTGTTCTGCCATTTGCAATTAAAATCCAGAGAATCACAGAATGCTTTGGGTTGGAAGGGACCTCAAAGCCCATCCCACTGCACTCCCTGCTGGGGACAGGGGCACCTTCCACCATCCCAGGGTGCTCCAAGCCCAGTCCAACCTGGCCCTGAAAAATGCTCAGACTTTTGTACTTTAACACCTATAAAATGGGGGCGGTCACAACTTCAACGTGGAACTGAAATTGCAAAAATTTAAAGAAAACCTCCAGAATTCTGCAAATTGTTCTTGAGGCTGCACTGGGTCCCTCTGTGGGCAGCACCCCCCTGGCCCTGTGGTCTGAGGAGGAGGATGGAAGGATGGCCTTCAGCCAGCCTTTCCAGAGAAGGAGCTGCAGAATGTAAATGAAAACAAAACAAAACAAAAAAATCAGGTTTGGGCACTGAAGAAACGCATTGGCCACAAATTGCATTTTTCCTGATTTCTGCACAGCTCTCCAATTGGCACAACCTTGTTTAGCTTCAAAGATCTAAGAAAATTACAGCCCAAGGCTCTTGGATGGTGCCTGAGCGTGGCTCTTATCGCTCAGGTCCTGGGGAATAATTTAAGGCCAAATGTCCATCCCAGCTCCCCTGCTCTGACATTCCCAATGTTTGCCCTGGGACATCCAGGAAGGCAGAAAATGTGGGCAGTCTTTAGAGCAGTCTCACATGAAAAAGGTGTAGAATTGTCAAAAGCAGCTGCAGCTCCTGGAGCATCCCAGGCAGAGGGAGGGAGGTGTCCCTGCCATGGCAGGGGTGGAAGGAGATGATTTTTAAGGTCTCTCCCAACCCAGACTGCTCTGGGATTCTGAGTTCCCTGGAAATAAATAACCTGAGAACACCTCTTGGGAGCAAACTGCTGTTGGTGCCTGAATGGCAAGGCTGAGGAAAGAGCCAAAGGAGTGAATTCCAGCAAAGCCCTGGAATCTGGGGGGCTGTGGGTGCTGAGAATGGCTCCAGCCCAGCCAGGGGTGCTGGGAGCCACAGCCCAGCTCTGCTGCAGGTGGGGAGGGAACAAGGGAGGTTCTGTGTGAGACAGAGGGGCCAAAGCACAGGAACCCATCCCTGCAGGCAGGGAAAATCCAGGATGGGCCATGGATGGGGACAGGGACAGGGACAGGGACAGGGACAGGAGGAGCTGTGACAGGGAATGTGGGGATGGGGAGGGACACAGGGAGTTTGGTGGGGGCCGTGGACAAAACCAGGAGCATTTCCAGGTCCCCTGGATGCCCTCCCAGCTGGGCACAGTGCTCTGGGTCTAATAAACAGTCTCAGGCTGTGTCAAGGGAAATACAGGTTGGATATCAGGAAGAAGTTTTTTCCACAAAGGTGATAAAGTTCTGGAATGGCTGCCCAGGGAGGTGGTGGAGTCCCCATGCCTGGGTGTGTTTAACAAAGCCTGGATGTGGCACTGGGTGCCAGGGTTTGGTTGAGGTGTTGGGGCTGGGGTGGACTCGATGATCTTGAAGGTCACTTCCAATCTGGGAATTCTGTGATTCTGTGAATTCTGTGATTGTGTGAATTCTCTGAATTGTGTGATTCTGTGAATTCTGTGATTCTGTGTTTTTGTGAATTCTGTGAATTCTGTGAACCCAAATGGACTCGTGGAATGCTTTGCTCACTCACCAATTTTTTTCCTGGATGAAACAACCCAAGGGAGCCTGGGCAGTCTGTGCCACACAGGCTGGCAGTGCTGGACCCCCCAGAGCTTGGGAATTCAGCAGGTAAAGGTGGGAAGGAAATCCCCAGTTTGGCCCTTGGAATGTGATTGTCTTGTGTACATTTGTGTCCCACAGAAGGACCAGAACCAAGGAGTGCAAGCAGGAAATTCAATTTTCCTGCTGTCCATTAATCCATCATCCATGAATGGCCACTGTCTCCATCATTCCCAGGGACAGGGAAAACAAAACTCCTTCAGGGGAGCTGGGGGGTTCCTGAGGGCATCACAGCCGGATGAAGGGCATGGAGATCATCCTCCTCCTCCTCACCAAATGTCCTCCTGGCCTTGCACCTGCTGCCAGCAAGGCAATTCCAGAGTGAGGGTGATGGAAACCTTGCTGGAAAGGGGATGTGCAGTGATGGAAAGGAAGACAGAAGATTTCAAGCTGTAAATAATATTTTTTCCCTCCTCTAGGATTTGTTCAGAGAGGCAAAGGAACTGCCAACCTCACCCTGGCTACCTGCAAACTGCGAGCATTTAAACACAATTAATGCAAAAGAGCATTTAATTCTAACTGAATCCCCTCATTTGCAGCACATGGATAAAATTCCAGTGGGGTGGGACTCCATGGAAAGTCTCGTGAGCAGCCCTCACTGAGCTGGAGCTGTCTGTGTAAGTGCAACTTCACAAAGGATAATTTTTATTTTTGACATCCATTTTAAAGGAGACTCAAACCTAAGTAACAACTTATGTTCCAAGCTCTCAGCAGAGCCGTTGGGCCCCCAAAATAAACTGTTGGTTTAACATTTATTTGTGCCCAAACCCACACACATTTGTTTGCAGAGATCAAAGTGGGTTTCCAGTTTACAGCCGAAGCTGTGGCCATGGAAGAGCTGTGGAAACCCTCCCCGGGTGTTTGAGCAGAGCTGTTTAAACACAGCTCTGCAGCCAAAAAATCACACGGAGCCCTGGGCTCCGGGGGCACCCTCGAGCCCTTTGTAGGCTCCGTTTGGGATTTCAGAGGGGAAAACATCCCCGGATCAGTCATTTCCCAGCGCCTTTATTTCCCTCTCAAAGCGCAGGGCAGCAAACAGCTCTGCCAAAGTGATGTGAAAAGGTTTCCAGCTGGGAGGACGTGTTGGGATCTTAAGCCTCATGCTGGAGCAGCTCCTTGCTGCTGGAGATGAATCCCAGCATCTTCCCCTCCTTCTCCTGGAGGGAGCAGAGCTCCAGCTGTCCAGAGGGACCTTCCACAGCGTTTTCCCAGCCCATCCCCTGGGAACCGGCCCTGAGATCCACGGGGAGGTAAAAGTTAATGGTGATTGTGCATCTAAACCCTGGCAGGGCTGGAATTCAGGGGATCAAGGACTGCAAGAGCCTCTGAACAGAATCAGAGTTACCTCGTGTTCAGACACTCCCCACTGGGCAGACACTTGGAGTGGCAGATGTAAAGTTAATGGCATTTAATAAAGTATCTGCAAAGGGAAAAACACCAGTTCAGTATCAGAGAGAACAGGATGAGTGGTCTGGCTTACATTTCCATGGCCAATCTGGTTCCATTTCTACCACCCCTTTATCAATATTTCATGCTTGATTATTTGGATACAATAAAAAAAACACAAAAAACCCCTGGGCTCCAGGAAGAGCCCAACCTTCTCAAGGACGTGGTGGATTTTAGCTGATGTTGGTTTCTGCTCAGTGAAACTATTGGCAGTTGCTGTGTGTGAGTGGGTTGATCTTTAAAGCATCAATTCTCGGGGTGTTTGTCTTTCCCCGTGCCTGCTGTCTGCAAATCCTTTAGCAGGCAGAGATCTGGGCAGTCCTGACCACAGCAGCATATTTTATTTGTTGAAAATCAGTTTTGTATTGTAATAAAGAATATTTGCTGTGGCAGCCTGGGTTTTTTTTCTGGAGACTGATTTATACCTGTCCAGACAGCTAAAGAAAAATGCCTTAAGACTTAACTGCACAATTCTATTATCCTAAGTATCAACTCTCAAATTCCTGTAGTGAACTGACTGTGGATTTCTGATTAAAAATGAATTCTAATTAATTTAAGGATCAGAAAGAAACAAAAGGAAAGCCATGAGCTGCTACCTGACATCATGGCTGGGACTGGTCTGGAGTGGATGGAGGGCTGAAAATGTGAGAACAGATCCTGGAATCCCAGAGGGGGCTGGAGGGACCTTAAAGCTCATCTGCCATGGGATGCCTGCCACCACCCCAGGCTGCTCCAATCCCCTTCCAGCCTGGCCTTGGACACTTCCAGGGATGGGGTGGAAGCAGCTCTGGTCCAGTGGGGCTGAACTGGATCCCCTGGCAGGGCCTGACAAGGCAGGGAGGGAAAGCTGCAGTGAGAACATCATGGAGAGCTCCCTCCTGAGTGTCCTCCTGAAGGTATTTCTGCTGTCAGAAGGTCCACAAGTCTGGAACTGGGGCTTCAGCAGCTCAGCTCTGTGATGGGAGGCAGAAATGCCAAATTTAACATCCCCAGGAGGAGGTGGAGGGAGGGACAGGCACTCCTGGATGGACTTGGGGCTGGGAGAGGGGAGAGGGAGCTGAAGTTGTGGATGAAAAGGCAGCAATGAGTCAGTTTGGAAACATTCTGTGTTTATTAACCTTGGCAGGGGGTGACTTTCTGCTGCTGCTCTCTCCTCTCTCCTGACCAGGACCCCATTCCTGGCTGGTCCCCTTTGTGCCACTGGGATGTTTCTATTTATAGCACTTTGGGGTGGGTGTGCAGGGCCAGCTCAGCTGGGACAAGCTCAGCTTCCCTCAAAGCAGCTGCCTGAGGAGGGGCCTCCTCCTCTGGGAACCTCCTTTCCAGAGGGGAAAAGTGCCCAGGGACTGCTTGTGTGTCCCCCTCTCCCCTCAGCCTGACTGCCATGGGCTCCTTCCACCAGCCCAGCTTGCTCCAAGCCCTGTCCAAGCCGGCCTGGGTCACCTCCAGGATGGGAATGCAGGTGACACAGGAAAAACAAGCAGTGGAGATGGAAAATGGTCACTCACACAGGCAGCATTCATCAAAAAACCAGCCCTCAAACCCGTTTGTTTAACTTTTTGTTTGCTTGTTTTTAATTCTTTAATATAAACTAGTCAGTTTTAATTATTTTAGATGCAACCAGAGCCCCTTTTTTTCTGATTTAAGCCAGTTATAAATATAATTTTCTCATTGCAGACCCAAGGAGTCCCTAAAGCAGTTCCAGATGCCAGACATGGACATTTGTAACATTCCTACTGGGGGAGAACTTTGGATATTGAATCCAAAGCAACAAGTTTAGCAAACAAGACACTGACACACAAAGACATAAAATGGTGAGAAGAAAAAAGTTCAGTCTATAAAATTTAGATGAAACTTCTCCAATTCATACAAAGAGTTTTACAAACATTAGTTTAAGCAAAGGCATGGCTCAAAAATGAAACCTGAAAAGGAGTGAAAGGACTGGACTGAGGAGAAGTGGAATAAAATGGAAGGAAGAGGCAAAGGAAGAGAATAAACAGTAAACAAATGGGGACTTGAAAAAGAAGTGCAAAATGTCAAAGGAGAAAAGCAGAAAATCAAAAGAAATGCCAAGGAAGAATAATTTCAACAAGGCAGGGATAAAAAATGAGCTGGATGAGGAAAAATGCAAGAAATACCAGGAGTTGCAATGTTCTAAGGACAACAAAACTGTGAAAACACTCAGGAGGAAAGAGAAAATATGAAAAACCTCATTTTGTATTAATTGTGTTCCCCTTCAGACACCACATTCCAACACTGGAAAAAACCGCTGTAATGAGATTATTGTTTACAGCAGGTTATTTATTCCTCAGCTGCTTCCTGTTCAGCCTGCCTGTGTTTGATCTCATTCTGTCAAACCTTGCAGAGCAGCCCCTGAGTTGCTACCTGAAAATAAAGACTTCATCACGCCAATGGATTTGGAACAAAAATCCTCATTATGGCCCCATTTTTCCTAAAGGCTTTGTGTGATTACCCAAAGCTCAGGCTGCAGCTTTGCAGCTTCTGGCAATCTCCAGCCATTGATGGTTGGGGGCTTGGTTTGTTCCTCGACCTTGAGCAGCTCAGGTTTGGGGTGGCAGTCACCCAGGATCCACCCTTCAGTGCGATGCCGAGAAACGCAAATTCAATTAAATATTAGAGCCCAAATATTTAGACAGAATAATTACATCTAATCCCTTAATGGTTGTCGAAAATCGCTGCCCTCACAGCATGGCAAATCTTTGTATTTTTGGGGAAAAGAACGTTGGGAAACAGGCATGAAACCCCCCAAAGAAGCAATTAGCTAAATAATCCCAGGAATACACGGAGGAAGCAAGTGGGAAACGTTGTATGGAGCTGTGGTTATGGAGGGAAAATGATTTTATTATCATGTGTTTTAAACAAGCAGGTGCCCACATTTTTCATGCAACGGCACGATTGCGTTAGGCACTAAAATCAGATTTTAACGTACTTTTAAATGTTCTCCCTTCCCCTCCACTCCAGGGTTTGAAACTGTGGCTTTTGTCACCATTCCCGTGCCTTCCAAAGGTTCCTTTAAGCACCCCACAATTACCAGAGCTGGCTAATAGACCATCTCCTGATAAACTTCCTCATTAAGGGGAGCCCAGGACAAAAAACGAGCCTGGTTCTTTAAAAGTTTATCCCTGTGGCACCATCGTGTAAGCATCCATATGGGACAGTAAAAATGGAAGACGACACATTAAATGACATTATTATAAAATGCAATACTCTTGGAATGATCCCTTATTAAATTAGGCTCTATGATCTGAGATGAATTTCCCCGATCCCTAATCCATCACCAGAGAAATATTAAAAGATAGGTCTCAACTGGCATTAGAATCGCACTCAGTCTCTACTTTCATTATTTTGAATTAGGGTGCTACTGGGGGGAAGCCTCTTAATGAGAATTAGAGTGATTCACTGGCCTCCTTTTGGATTTTGACAAGTAAAATATTAACTCTTCAGTCACAGCTGTCGGAATTAAAATACTTGGCAGCCACAGATGCACAAATTAAATTGGCCTTTATGTTTCCATATTGCTGACCTCCTTAGAGGCAAAAACATCAAACCCAACAATAACAGCAAACCCACAGCATGTCATTCCTTGGAAGAAAATATATTTATTGAAGTTTTTATATTTGTTTCAGTTTTGAACACATAATTGAACAAATACGGGACGTTTCTACAAAAGGCTCTTATTTTAATTTTGCGTTCTGTAAAACTTCAGCTACAAATCAGTTCCTGTGAACCATTAATCAGGCAATAAAATAATAAATGAAGTTATTTCGGGGATTTCTTAACTGTTTAAACCAACATAAATCAGATTTACATGCAGTGCATCAGTGAAAACATCTTAATGGCTTTGACTGGCATTTCTTTGGGATTGTTTCTCTGGTTTTAATAGATTCTTTTTCTTAGAAACAATATTTGAAAATGCACAATTACTGCAAAAGAACAAGGCTTTTTATTAGCAGTGCTCCAGTTTGGAACAGCAAAATAAGCTGGAGTTTAGCAATGTCAAGAAAAGATCCTTTCTGATCTTTCCCCCTCTTTTTTGATTTACTGCTGTGGCAGTGGAATTTCAATTAATCTCAGTTAAACATGCCTCAATTAAGTGTATTTCAATAATAATAAGAGTTTCCAAAGCGGAATTGCAGCATGGAAAAGAAAGGAAGGCTGCAGAAGTGATGCAGAGGTGGCTTTATTTTTATTTTTTCAAGCTCTCCTTAAATTCCCTGATCCATCACACCCAGGGCAGCCGGGGGTTTGTTATCCTTGCCTGCGTCCCTGGTCACCTCCAGCGCTGTCCCTCCTCCCTAACGATCCCGCATTGATCCAGCTGGGAGCGCTGGCAGCGCCTCCAGGGGATGGGGATGGAGCCCCTCAGCCACCCCCACAATCCCGGGGTGAGCTCCCTGGACCTGCCCTGGGCAGGGAAAACCGGGGGCTGAGGCCGAGGCAGGCACAGGGCGGTGAATTTGGGCTCCCTGGGAGAGGTCACAGGTGGAATTCCTCCACAGAATTCCTGGGAGCACGGACTGGGATGTGCTGCAGAGTGGATAGGCTGTGACAGCGTGGAGCAGCTCGTGTTTGATGGGAGGAAATGGAGTTTGGTACCCTCTCACTGCTTCCCCAGTTTGCACTCATCCATAACCAGCCTGGGGAAGGTGATGCCTCTTCTGCTCCTGGCAGGGGAGTTCCAGAGCTGATAACGCAGCATCACTGGTATCTAAAAGGATCCAGCTCTGAATCCTCAATATTAGGAAGTTATTCCCTTGTTATTCCCTGGCAGGATCTGCTGGATGCATTTGCACTGTGCACATTTGCTGTTCCCCCTCTCCCTGGCACCTCCCCAGGGAAATGGGACACACTTGCTGTGCTCAGCACAAAGGAACCGGCCCCAAGTTGTGCCAGGGGAGCTTCAGGTTGGATATTTGGGAAATTTCTTCACCAGAGGGGTTGTCCTGTGGTGAAACAACAAAGAGGTGGCAGTGGTGGAACCTCATCCCTGGAGGGGTTTAACAGCCCTGGGGAGGTGACACTTGGGGACGGACGTGGGTCAGCGGTGGCCTTGGCAATGCTGGGGATGGTTGGACTCGATGGTCTGAGACGACTTTTCCAACCTTAATTATTCTTGAGGATGCTGAGGTGCCCTGGTGGCTGGGACAGTTTAGGGCTGTGACATCCAGCCCTGCCTGGTCAGAGGTCCAACCACACTGAGTTGTCCCAGAGTGGGCTCCCCGTGCTGCTCTCAGTCACACATGGGGACATTCCATCAGCAATCCCAAGGCTCTCCTGGAACCACTTCTCCATTGTTTTCATCCCTTTCATTACATTATCTCAGCCATGCAAACAGCTCCTTCATGGGATTCAGGCTTTCCTAGGAGCACTTACCCCATCTTTCCCCTTGCCACATCCCCACTCCTTCTGAAGCCCTCCTCCCTCGGAGCACTGCCCCAGCCCCGTCTCAATCCAGAATTCCCAGTCTGGATTGGGGCTGGGAATCCACCCAGAGCTTTCCAGGCTCTGTGGTTCCTTCCCGGGTTCCTCGTCCGGAGCCAGGAGCACCACGGAGCCACCTCTGTGTGAATTAGTCCTGGGAACTACTTAATCCATCTTCCCTGGAATTAAATGTGCACGGAGAGCTGCCGGGGGCCGTGCCGCGGGCGGCTTTAATTTCTTTTTTAGAAGGCATTAGCAGAACTCGATAAAGGGTCAAGTAATTTCATCCAACTTGCCACCAGTTAGTTAAGGGGAAGCGACAGGGCTGGAGCCTGACGTTGTTACAAGCCCGCAGAATCATTTTATACAACAGGAGGTTTAAAATCCCATTTTTTTGGCCGGCAGAGCGCTGGCGGGAGGGAGGGTGCCGGGCTGTAACGGATTGCCCCAAACGGGGCACCACCAGGGATATCTGAGTTTTGGGGGAGGGCTGGGGGCTGAAATGAGATGGTTACTTGTGGCACGGGAGCGGCTGCGGAGCGGGGCCGGGGAGCCTGGCCGGGGAGTAATTCCCGGGAATTGTGAGCGGACAGTGGGTCCGCGGGGAGCGCTGGCAATCATGGCGGAAACAATGTTTGCATCGATCAGCTGTCACGGTGATTTATGGCTTCATTTTGCTGTAATGGAGAATTAGTGGAAAGATTATCAGGGACTCAACACTTTGGCTTGTTACCCATGTCCAGACGAGCAATTTGTCTCCCTGAAGCAGTGAAATACTTGTGACAGCTCCAACACTTGCCCTAATTCAATCAAGAGAAAATGTTGGAATTAATTTGTTACAAGAAAATTTAAATATGTTCAGCAAACAGTAACCGCAGAGCAGCAGCTGATTTATTGTGCTCGGCAAGATATCGATCCGCTTCGATCTGCTCCATGTTGAGGTTTTAATGTGTAATAATTTCCAATTTAAAGCTCCTTTTCAAGATCACGGGTTTAAAGAGAGGGCAGGCTGGGTCTCAAGACCTGATTAGGAGCCTGTTGCAATGGCTTTGTCAAAAGCCTGTTTGAATGTAAATTCATAGTTATCTTTTGCACTATCTTTAATATTCTTGACATGGATTTTATTGTGTGTCAAACCTCAGGCCAGCTGCCTGCCACAACCATTAATGAAACATCTTAGGAAATAAATCTCAGTCTTTATACAATATTTTTAAAAACCTGAAACATTAGATGTCAGCGAAAAAGGTGGAACAGCATCCTTTTTTTTTTCCCCTGCACAGTAAAGCATCAGAGATGGAGCAGTTTTACAGCTCCCCTACACAATTAGATTGAATTATTGTGCAAATGCTATTATACCATAAGCCTAAATTCCAAAGTCTGCAGGAATATTTTAGGTGCTTGTACAGATCTGTTATCTTCATTGAAGGTGTGACAGCTTATTCGACCCTTACAGATCTATAATTTTTAAGCTTTTCATTATTAAAATGCTCTCCCCTAACGCCTGTAGGGTGACACCACTCAGGGAGGTGGCTGGAGCATTGGAAATTTAGCTCCTTATAATTCATGGAGCAGCCGTGGTGGTCTGCAGGCTGTGCCAGCTCCTCTGCCACCCAACTCCTGCAAAATGGGGGGAAAACCAAATGTGCTCAATGAATCCTTTCAACCACATTGTTATGATTGATTAAAGGCAAACCCAGGGCTAAAACCTTGTTTAATAGCCAGCTCCAACTTTGAGTTTTCGCCAGCATTTTTAGGACATCAGTGGGTCACATAATTAGAGAGCAATCCTGTTCAACCTAATCAATAAGGAGTCGTCACCACCATTGGACACATCCATAGCCAAGGATTTTTTTGCTCATTAGGAGAGTTTATTTCAGTTATTCTTAGTTTTGCTGCCTCATACTGAGCACTGAAAAATCAGCTCTCTTCATTTTAACCGGTTTTGAAAGTATTTCTAACAATGTCTGGGCTGTCAAACACAGGGTTTGGGCATCACCACTGGGTCAGCCATGCTGGGAGGTGCAGCCCCCCAGGTTCTCCCAGGAAAACCCACACTAGGCAGCAGGATTTTTCCCAAATGGGTGATGGGAGAGGTGTGTGAACACCTCAAGCCCACCTGGTTGATCCCAGGAGAGCAGGGGAAAGGACCAAACTGCTGGAGAAGCTGAGCTCCTGAGCTCCATTGGTCACCAGAGCACCTGCACTAAACATCCCCATCCCTAAGTGTGTGCCAAATGCTGTTTGAAGGATGAATGTTATCCCTTCAAACAGGAGCTTCCTGCCTGCCCCTTCCTGGGCTCTGGACTTTGCTGGCTTTGGAGAAGCCTTTGCAGAAGCAACATCTGTCTCTGTTGGGGCTTTTGGAGGCAAAATGTGAAAAATTCCTGGTCCTACATCCAATTTTGAGGGAAGGTATTCCACAGGATGTCCAATGGGGATCACATTTGGTCAGTAACTGAAAATGAGGTGAATTTGGACAAAACAGCCACGCGTTGCTCACTGGAGACACTCTGGCTCAGGGGTGGTGACCTTAGGAGGTGTTTTGGTGGCCTGGCAGCACAGTGTCCCCTGGCATACCCCTGGGGAGGGCACACAGCAGGATCATGGTCACATCCCTTGGATGCACCTCAGTCCCCTCCAGACCAGCTTGGGCAGAGCTCTCACTGTGTCCTCGGCCTCCCTCCCAACAAACCCTTCCCTGACTCCTCAGGGAAGTCAGGGAAGACAAGACTGAAGACAAGATTTCATCTGCCAAGGGCTCCAAAGACTCCCTTGACCTTGATGGTGTCTCTGGTGCAAGGATTTAATGCTGCAGCCTTTGCTGGGCAGCCACATTCCCACCTCACTCCTCTCCATGATGGAGCTGAACATCTTCCCCCTTCCTGAGACATTCTCTCTTTATCCTTCCACACGTGTGCACTCAGTGCCTTTGGTAAAGCAAATACAATTTTATTAAATTCTGTGCATGAGTTGGATCATAAAAGAAAAGGGATTATGGACATGCTGTAGCAGCTTTATGAAGGGAGGTGTCCCTGTATTTCCAAGATTCACTCTGACTGGGGGCTTCAGGATTGGGAATGAGTATTTTTTTAATAAATGCCGTGCTGATATTGTGCTCCCACCTCTGCAAATCCGTAATTACAACTCAGTTTTTCATTACAAACTAGAAACGTAAATATTTCTGTGGTCTTTGATGGAATTTAACTTCTGCAGCAAATAATATCTGCACATGTGTTTCCTATCTTGTTCTTTCCCGTGTAATACCAGGCATGCTACAGCCAGTAAAATATTATTATAAAAGTCCCTTTGCTGCAAGTCTTGACCAAAAAATCCACAGCTTTCTATCAAAACTATTCCTGAGGGTTCCTGGGAGCCAGAAGAGCTCTCGTGGTCGGGAAGGCCATGGCAGGAGCAGCTTTGTCCTTTGTGGTCACAACTTCAGGGGGTGTCCCATCCACGAGATCCTTTACTCTGCTCAGAGACCCTCAGATCTCCTTTTGCTCCCAGTTTTTGGGGAAGTCAGGCTGCTGCTGGGTGATTTTGGGAGGCTCTGAGCCCCAGCCCCCTTGGAGAGCCAGGCTGAGCATCCCTGGGCTCTGCATCCCAGCAGGGAGGGAGGGCCCACACCAGTCCTGTGTGACCTGGAGGAGAATCAGGCCTTGACATTTAAAATTGAATTAGACTGATATTTAAAACAGAGATAAACTGACATTTAGAACAGTCCAATGTTCTGTTGTTTCAATTTGCTCCTTTTTTTTTTTTCCTTTCTTTCTTTCTTCATTTTTCATGGCTCAAGGCTCCACCACATTGGAAGTGGCTCACTGGGGGTCTGCTGCTGGATCATGACCTGCAGGGACCCCAGGGCTGAGGTCTCACGCTTGTTCCTCCAGCCCTACAAGCAAGAAGAAACCTCCTGGCTGACTCCAGTGGGATGCAGTGTTGTCCTCACCCGTTAATGTGTCAAAATGCAACACCAAAATCAGCTCTTGATCGTTCCCGAGACGTCGGGAGCAGCGCCAGCTTAAATTGTATGAAAATGTTGGTCAACAGTGTTAAAAGGCAGCATTGTAGATTAATAATATTGAGAGAAATCTAAAAACCTCATCTCATTTTCAGAGCCTGCATTTGGTTTTCTTCTCTCACTCTCTGCTGGAACAGCCAAGAACTGGTTTGGTTCCCTGTGTGCCTCGGTGAGCCCCAGAAATGAGCTTTTCCAGCTCCCACTCATCAGCGTGGCCATGCAGCCACGGGCTGCAAATCCCACTGGGGGATGTTTATTTGTTTTTAAAAAGTCGTATCAGAATCTGGATCTGCTTCTGCAATTGTCTTTAGTGCTGAAATACAAGTTTAGGGGCTGCTCATGGCTGCAAACACCAGTGTTGGGAGAGGGCTGAAAGAATGGCATTCCTTTCAAGTCAGATTTGCACAAAGCACAAAAAATCCGGGGAAAAATCATCTTTAAATAAGTTACCAATTGTGAACTTTATAACAGTGCCAGCCATTAACAATAGACCCTCTTGGGGAGGGTTTTTCTCCCTTGCCATAACAATTTTTTCTTTCTGCAAGGTCATTTTAGGTCCTCAGCCTCAATAATTATTTGCTCCACGAGCCGTTGTAGACAGGGCTGTCTTCAGCCTCTCAGCTCGGAGGGAGAAACCCGATCACACCTTGGGATCCTTCCCAAATCTCTGCCAACAGAAATGGTTTTATTTCTCCCAGAACAAGGATGACAAGGGGTTCTCCACAAGGCTCTGGCACCTCCTGGGCTCTGCCTCCTGCCCGTGGCCCTGGAGCTGGGGGGAAGGACGGGGCTCTTCCGTGGGGGTGAAGCCCTGGCTGGGGTTTTCCAGTGTTCCCATTGTTGCACAGCTGAATCCAATCACTGCTATTTGTTTTTCAAAACAGGGCCCAGCTCCCTGTTGCTGGATGATGTTTTCATCCGCTGACATTTAAAAAAAGCTATTTCAAAACAAGCTGAGAAGGTTTCTAGAATGCCTCTATTTTTAAGGTTTTTATCGAAATCAGCTTTTAATTATCTGTTTGGAAATAATTGTTAGTAAACAGCTCCGTGCCTGCTCTGAAGGAGCTCACCAGACCTGTAAAAACCAGCTAAAAATGGCACATTTTGGGAGAGGAGACAATTTTTCCAAGGCCACAGAGTGAAAAGATAATGCTCAAGCCCATGTGCTGCATCCCAGACAACATGGCTGTGATTAACCATTTCCTTCAGCTCCTGAATCGTTGTTCCACTCAAGAATAAAGATAGAGCAAAGTTATTTAAAAAAGAAACAATCTCTTCCTTGGAAAACCCACAGCTGGGCTCTCCTGCCTGGGGGGAGCTCCCAGCAGGAGCAGATTTCAGGAATTTCTGAGCATCCTGTTGTGATGGAGGGTCATTCTGGGGGATGCATTTTATGAAGGTTGGGAAATTGGTTTTGCTTGATTATGGTTAGGACTCCCTTCAAATGATCTGCCAGGACTTCAGGATCTCGAGGAAGAAAAGGGAGAAGAAATTAAGGCCTTCAGAAGACAATTTTGACCTGCTGAGCTGTTGTGTCTCCTGATCCCGCCACAAAGAGCTACCAGATGTCCCTGTCTCCTTTCCAGGAGGGTTTCAATAATTTACATTCCCAGGAAAATGAGAAGCCCAAAAACCAAGGCTGAGTCACATTTGCTGTGGCCACGGGCTTTGCCCACTTGGCCATCACCACATGCAGCCCCACAACAACAAATTACTCATAATTAATTATCAGCAAATTGTCAGAGCAGAGTTTAGGCCTCATGTCCCTAACGCCAGCTCACAATGAATTTAATTCACCCCCAGCCTAGCCCAGGTTTGACTCTGCAGCTTCGCTCGCTCAAAGACAACAATCCCCGTGCCTGGATCAGAAGGAAAGGCTGCCAAAACCTTCTGAGAAGTGAGGGAACCTGCAGGAATGCCTTCCAGTGAAGCATCCACGTGGGGACACTTGGACACTTGTTCTGCCATGAATAAGGAGGTTTTGGAACGGCTGTGACCTCTCAGGAGGTGAGGTGTCACGGAATCACAAACCCATGGAATGGTTTGGGTTGGAAGGGTCCATCTCGCCCCAGGGACACCACGGAGCCTCCCTTGCTGCAGCACATCCAGGCTGCAAAGCTCTTGGCATTTTTTAATGATCTGCCAGAATCCGGCTCTCTTGGTACGAAGGACACATTCCAAACTGGGATGCCTGTTTAAATCCCACCTGGCAGAGCCAAGCTAATCAATTTACCTTATCAAGCTGCAACGTCTAATTAGAGCTCTCCTGACACCACTCCCAAGCTGGGTTCAGCTCGTCCTGGAGGCAGTGTAGCCCTTTTATTACTTTCTACAACTTAATCACTGTGCTTTAAAGATGTTTTCTCTGAATTGCTCAAAGGTTAGCCCCTCTGTCAATTTAAGTCAATATCCTCTTCTTTTCAAAATTAATTGCTATTAATTAATCACCATCTGAAGGAGTTTATTGGTATTGATTGGGTCCCTTTTGTGTGTTTCTGTGAGATCTCTCATTGGTCCTCCTGGCTGAATTTGTTTTTCCCCCACAGAGCCCCTTTGGATGAGCGTGGGTTGGCAGTGGCTCCAGATGAACATCCCAATGTCCAGGATAATCTTTCTGCCAAAGGACATCCATGGTGTAGGTGCCTCTGGATTTTGTGAGATTCTCTGTTCTTCCTGAGTCACTTAAAATATCAGAGCCCCTCTTTCAAAGCTATTTTGAAAATAGGTTTTGAAAATAGGTTTTGAAAATGCGTCTCAGTTTTGGGTTCCTAGCACCCTTTTTCCTGTGTCCATGGGACTGAGGAGCTGTCCCAGCACCCACATCTCAGTGGTGTGACTTTTGGGCACAGATTGAGGCCATTTAATCAGCACCAGACCGCACATCTCTCCCTGCTTCACCTGCAGCGGGAAGGAGAAGTCCTCACCATAAAATCTCTGTGCAAGGCTCTGCTCCCGCTGCTCTGCGGTGCTGGTGGGAGGCAGGAGGGTGACGATGGAAAAGCATTAATTTGCTTTCAAGTTTTGCACTGTTATTGGCATTTTCTCTCCGACCTTTTTCCCAGTGTAATCAAATAGCAGCGATCAATACATTAAAAGTCAGTTTTCCTTGGAAGCCTCTCCTGGCAATGTGGAGTGACCAGTGCAGCACCATCTTCCTTCCCAGTCAATCATTAAACTGGAATTGGGGGGGGTTAAAAAGACCCCATGTCGTGCTGGGACCTTACAGGGCTGAGCAGAGTGGGGAAATGCAGCAGGAGTGAGGATGGTGGTGGGAAGAGGTTTCAAACTGAAGGACAGCCTGCACAATAAAGTGTTTTTCACAGAATGAGGAGCCATCTAAATGCAGCTTAATCTTGGGATCAGTTTTATTCCAACAAACCTGTTCAGCAGCAGGGACTGGGACCCTTCAGACCTCCCCTCCTGGCCTTGGGACACCCTGAGGACGATTCACAGCTGAGAGGAGAAGCAGCCACACTTCCCAGCCTGCCAGCAGGACCCACCTCAGCTCCTTCCCTGAGGATGAGCAGGGAGTGATTCCTAAAGCAGAGCTCCCCTGGAAAGCCCAATGGCTTTTCCAGCTGCTGGCCAGGGTTCTCATGGTCCCTCTGGTCACCACGGGCCCAGGGCACTGTCAGCGTCACCGTGTGTCTGATCCAGGACTCCAGCAGACACGTTCCAGGCTGCTGAGCCTGTCATTTGTCAGCCTCTGAAAAGACAGAATTCCTCCTCTCCAAAGCTTCCCCAGCTCCCCAGGGATGTCGTCAGCGGCTTTCACCGCCTTGAAAAAAATGTCATTTTTCTTTTTAAAGAGCACTACAATTATTATCACCAGGCCTCGGGGCACTTCACCCCAAATCACACAATGCTATTTCGGGTCTCTCTTTTACCACCAATGTTCAAAACCAGCTGCTTAAATCCGGTTTTCAAAAGTGAATTGGGCATTTAGCAGCCCGAGAGTCTCTTGGCGCCTCTGAGATGCTGTGGCAGCTTCCAGTCACCAGGAGCACCCAGAGGCTCTGTCCTGAGGCCAGGGACCACGTCAGGAGTGCCTTTCTGGGATCCTTCAGGGTCAGATGGGACTTTTCTCCTTGTCTCATTCTTCAGGATGCCCAGATGTGAGGATCCAGCTGCGCAGTGCTGACTCAGGCAGGTCACTCGTCCCACAGAAAATAGAGATTATATTTTGTATATATGGTGTTTTGGACTAATCCTTGCTCAATTTTAGGGCTAATTACTCCTGGGAGAGGGCCCACAGGAGTCTTTTTGCCTGTGCAGTCTCTCCTGACCGTGTTTATGGGTGAGTTTCCCTGAGCACCTCCAAGACTGAAAGCTTTTTTTTTACGAGACAGATGGAGCTGTTCTTTCCAAGAGTGAGCAATATTTAACCTTAAGCACTTTCAAATCCGGCCTCAGGAATATTGAGATGAAAGGCTCGTGGCACTAAGCTCCTTTCAAATGGATATTGCAGCAGAGCTGCCTGGACATTTGTCTGGCTGAACCTGAGCAGTGTTTAACATGCTGCCGGTGTGCCCGCGCTCCTCGAGGAGCCCCGACAAGAATAAATACTCGTCTTTCAGATTTAATTTCCAGCGGCGGCTCCGCTCTCGCTATTGTGTTTCTTCTGAGTATCCTTTATTGGACTTGAAGTTGCTGAGAGTGGCAGGGAGGGTGTGGTGAGATGGCTTCACCCTCTCCCTGCCAGGGATGGGTACAGCTGCTGTGGCTGGGGGTGGGACAGGGGACAACGGCCCTGGTGGCTCAGCATCACCGTGACACTGCTCACCAGCGCCGTGCTGCAGTGGCCGTGGTTTGGGTGGGAAGGGACCTTAAAAATCATCTCATTCCACCCCTGCCATGAGCAGGGACACCTCCCACTGTCCCAGGCTGCTCCAAGCCCCAGTGTCCAGCCTGGTCTTGGGCACTGCCAGGGATCCAGGGGCAGCCCCAGCTGCTCTGGGCACCCTGTGCCAGGCCCTGCCCACCCTCCCAGCCAGGAATTCCTTCCCAATATCCAATTTAAATCTACACTCTTTCAGTTTAAACCCATGAGCTGTAATTATTGAAATGACGATATTCAATCAATGGAATTATAGAGTGATTTGAGCTGGAGAGTAACAGCTGGAGAGAATGAAATGGGAAGTAGAAATACATTTTCAAGAGCTTTTAGGTTTTCTCTTGGCCTGGTGATCGGATTCTTTACACTCAAATCCTCATCTCAAAGTTGCGCGCTGTGGGGGGAAGGGAGGGACTTTCTCCTCACCGCACAAAACACGGGCACTTCTCAGGTTTTCTCAGGCTCTTGTGTATCCTCTGAGTTTTCCTGGGAGCCTTTTGGCTTTGTCCTCTGCAGTGGCCCCATGGCCCGGCCACGATCTGTATTTGTCTTGATCAGGATATTAAACCCCAGTCGTGCACAAAGCACCGAGGTCCCAGTGCACCACTGTTGAACTAAGAAATCATTATCATCAGCCAGAGGAGAAGGATGGATGATGGATAATGGGTCTCTCCCTGCCCAGCGATCATTACGCTCCTGCCGATGAGGCAGCAACTGTCTTAAGTCCCATTAGTGGATGATGGGCTGTCTGGAAGAGGATCCTCATTGCTGGGCAGGCAGCTCCCTGCCTTAACCCTGCCGTGGAGGGACTGTCCCCTCCAGCCCAGCCCCCAGCGTGTGGGAAAGGTGAACCAGCATCTCCCCGCCAGGCAGGGAAATGCAGAAACTCGAGCTGGAAGGCAAAATGCACCTTCCTGAAGGGTCTGCTGGGCAAAAAATACACTTAGGGACCTGTTAATGCAAGTCTGAGGGAGTTTGAGAGTTTATAACTGAAAGGTGTCTTATGTCTGCACAGCTTGGTGAGGGTTAAACTCTCCAGGCTGGGGGTCATCCCGAGGGATGCTCAGAGCTGTGCACACCCAGGGTCACCCTGAGGGATGCTCAGAGCTGTGCACACCCAGGGTCACCCCGAGGGATGCTCAGAGCTGTGCACACCCGTGTCACAGCCAGTCTGGGGGTGGGCAGTGAAATGGGAATGAGCTGGACAGCAAAACTGCTTCAGCTGTGAGGGGGAGGTGGAGTGGGAGCCACCCCCGAGGTGATGTGAGAACCAGCCCCAAAGTGATGTGGGAGCCACCCCCAAAGGGATGTGAGAACCAGCCCCAAAGGGATGTGGGAGCCACCCCCAAAGGGATGTGAGAACCAGCCCCAAAGGGATGTGGGAGCCAGCCCCAAAGGGATGTGAGAGCCACCCCCTCGATGGAGCAGGGGGAGGTGAGGATGCTGCCAGGGGTGAGAAACAGCTCTGGGGTGTCTGAGCAGCCCTGTGGGCTCCTGGCATCCATTGCCAAGGTTGGCTGGGAAATGCCATGGGAAGGGCCAGGTCTCTCCTGACCTGCAGACTCAGAGAGGGCCTCCTGTCACAGCCAGCTTCATTTGATTCTCCTGTTGCTGTGTAATCCCTGAGTCCTGCAGATCTGCAGGGAGTGGGGGTGATCTGATAATCCCAGAATGGTTTGGGTTGGAAGAGGCCTTGAAAATCATCCTATTCCAACCCCCTGATTCGGGCAGGGACACCTTCCACTATCCCAGGTTGCTCCAATCTGGCCTTGGGCACTGCCAGGGATCCAGGGGCAGCCCCAGCTGCTCTGGGCACCCTGTGCCAGGGCCTGCCCACCCTCCCAGTGAGGAATTCCTTCCTCTTCACAGAATCAGAGAATCACAGAGTAACCAGAGTTTGAAGGGACCCACAGAGATCATTGGGCCCAGCTCCTGCTGCCAAGCTCCAGCTGGGACCTCCCACCACAAAGGGAATCTAACCCAATGATCTAAACCTCTCTGTTTAATGCCCCACCCCGCCAGAAAAGCGTTTGCAGAACTCAGTAATTTTAAGTAAACTTTGAGAAATTGAATTTTAAGTCATATCTAAATCAGATCTGTCCCTGGCCTGTGACCTGGGCACAGGGTAATGAACAGAGGTATCTGCTGGGTGTCCCCAGGGAGCAGCTCTTCCCTTGGCAGCTTTGCTCTCAATTACACGGCCCCGACTGCTGTGATTCATCCTGACGTGATCCCCTGGTGATGAGAGCCCAGGACAGGATCCTGTGTTTAGCTGGAAATACATTTAAAAATGCATTCTGGAGGGTTTTCTTTAAATTATTAAAGAACAGTAATTCACCTTTTAAACTCACCAAGATGTAAAGCACTTTATGGACTATCTTTCAAATCGTTTTAAAAATCTTCAGATCCCCCTCTTGGTGCTCTCATAACTATTTAGTAAAACAATAATAAAACCAAAACCGATACAAATGTTGCCTGTTGTTTAGAGAAGTAAATATCCTTGGTAAGTCTTAGCAAAGCACTTACAACAGAGTGGTTTGGATGCAGTCCAGACTGTTCAATAGTTAATATATTATTCATATTAATAAAATAATGTTTGGAAAGGCACCAAGAGTCATAATCTGTGCAGCCAGACCTGGGGTTTAGCAGTTAGTTGACAATTAGTTACCAGCTGAGGGTTTCCCATGTTTCTCTGAGTTTTACTGGGGTGTGAAGAGGATTTCAAGCCATGTCACTGTCACAGCTGCGATTTATTCAGCATTCCCAGAGTCCCAACCAAGCTTCTCCTGGATCCCCGGGCTGGGCTTTCACCCAGGGGGCTCCATTCATTGTAAAATCAAATCCCAGCAGGACAAAAGTTTGCAAAGTTCCTGGGTGCCCTGGCTGGGGACCCCTCTGTGCCCCCAGCCCTGGCCAGAGCCCTCCCAGCAGCTTGGAGGGGCTGAACCCTCTTACCGGAGCAGGGCAAAACAAACGAGCCATTTGTAACCCTTAATTTAAACAGCTCCCGAAGTAATAGTATAAATAGTATAATGCAATTGTAATGGCTGATGAATTATGCATGCAGCCTCTTCCCTCTTTGAATATGCATGAGGCAGGAAATCGCCAAGTGGCACAATATTGCTGCTTTAGTGCTTACTTAGAGCCCTGCCCGGGGCTCTGGGGACAGCCAGCCCAGGGCTGCAGCTCCCCTGGCTCCTGCTCAGCACTGGGATGCTCCAAACCTGCTGAGAAAGAGCTTCTGCTTGGGACCAGCCCAGCAGCAAAACCTGCACTTCCAGCCTTGGGTCAGGAGGGTGTAAACATCAGAGCCAGCCCCAGCTTTGTACAGCCCAGCTTAAAAATCAGGATAATATCAAACTAGTTCTAGGAGCTGAAGCAAATAAATTAATTTCAGTGACAGGAATAAAGTGGATCTAATTAGAAGTCCCTCTGCAGTGCCTCATTAGTGTGGTTGGTAAGTAAATGAAATTTCAGCAGTAGTGAGTTAGACTATTTGTCTTGGGGTATTTTTAGGATTCACAAAATGCCAACAAACCGGGTTTTCCTCGCAGAAAATTTCCTTCATCAGATGTCTGGGGGCCTTTTTCACAGAGCATGGCACAGCCACTTCATTTACATTCCTTGGGCACTTGCCTTGCTCTCTGCAGCTCATTCATAAATTGAAACAAATCAAAGGGATTTTTGGAGACAAATGGATTTTAGCTGTCTCACTGCCTGCCTGTAACTCCACAGAGCAACGTGCTGCTGCCGAATCTGAGCACTTCAGAAACTTCCTCCTTTTCCCCCCTGTGAATAAACGACCCTTTCTTCCTTCTGTGGGTGCCACCACCCTCCTGCACAGACACCCCCAGGTTGCAGGGTGATTTCATTACAGGCCTGTGCAAGGAGCAGTCATTTGTCAGTCTTATTCAACTTGAGGCAGCTGTTGGTAACCTGCAATCCCAGATTGTCAGTCAGCAACAATTTCCCTTGACTTCCAGTGCCTAGAAAGTCATAGCCCGTGGTAATTTAATGAGTGGGACATAAAAATTCTGCTCATACCCACCCAGCAGTGGTCCTGACAGATCATTTAGTGAGAAGCCCTCCTTTCAGGACAGAGCCCTGCGATGGAAAGCGCAAAGTTATCCCATTAATTATGTCCTCAACGCATCAGAACCCCCCAAACCCCAGCAATTCACAAGGCTGATATTTTTGGGATGGGCTGCCACCTCCGATCCCGTTGTCATTACAACACCACAAGGTCTGGATAGTGGGAATTTAATCAAATTAATTGAGTTGCTGTTCTGGAGAGGTGGCTGAGGGACAGGTGCCCTGAGCAGGGAGTGACCTGGAGCCTGGCTGAAGAGCTCTGCTCCTTGATGAGGGGAAGCTGAGAGATCCCAGGAGCTCTGCATGCTGTTTGCAGCTTTCCAGGATTTGTTTCTTATGCAGAAAGAGGGTTTTTTGCATAAAAAGTGAGATTGCTGCCTAGGAAAGGCACAGGTTGCACCTGTGTGAAGGCATTTGGGTGCTTTCTCCCTCATCCTTCTATCAGTAGGTGCTCACAGCCTCCCCTGACACCAGGAATGACAAGAACTGGGAATAGAAGGGGAAAAGCTTCCCCAAAACCTCCTTTTGTAGGACTGGGATAAAAACCTGCACGAGCTTTTGCTCCACTTGCAACCTGAATTTCTCTATTTACCAATAACCCCTGCGATGCTGGCAAAATGTTTGGATTGGGATTTTGGTGTTCAGCTTCCACCTCCAGAAATGCTGGAATTCAACACAATTTTTATTTTTATAGATTGAAGTGTTCAAGGCCAGGTTGGACCCAGCTTGGAGCAACCTGGGATAGGGGAAGGTGTCCATGCTCATGGCACAGGGGGTGGAATGAAGAGAGCTTTAAGTCCCTCCCAAACCAAACCATTCTGTGATTTTAAGCCTGATTTTAACACAAGAACAGGCTTAGAGAGATGGCCCAAAATTGGGGCCTACCATTGCAATCAATTTTAACAAGAACATTAATTTGAACTGGGGTTTTAAAGCTTTGTTAGACTGCAGAGGTTTGGACATCTAAATTAGTATAAAGTCCTTAACAGATTTCCAGCCAATGGCGGTGATTAACATCTTTATTAAAAATTTTTACATCGATTAAATTCAGACACTTCCATTCTGTTCCATAGTGTAACTGCTTAGAAATTGGGCCACACAGGAAGATTCATAAAGTTTAGATACCAGAATAACATCCTCAGGCAAGAATAATTTGATTTCCCCCCTCCCCTCAAACATGTTGCCATAGATTTTCCTAAATGTTTTACAAACAGTTATTAAAAGCACATTGAGAATCTGAATTCCCTGCGGGCAAAATGTTTTTGTACTTAACTTTCGTTTAATTCAAGGAAAAAAATCCCATCTGGTTGGAGTTGCAGCAAAACATGGGAAAATCCTTACCCAGCTATCACAACAACATGGATGTGAACCCAAAGATTGCTGGTGGCCACCTTCCCTCAGCCCATTCCCTCTGGGGCTGGGCAGAGCCAGGTCTGGGATCAGGACAACGCAAAGCTTTGGGGGCTCAGACATTTCTCCCTTCTCAAGGTGAGTTTTGCTGGATTCCCAGAGCCTGCTGAGCCTGTCACCCCCTGGGTCATTGGGTGTTTGCACAGCGGTGGCCCTGACTGGACAACTTGAATCACAGAATCATCATGGAATGGTTTGGAGAGCTCAGCCTGCCACTCCTGCCGTGGGCAGGGACACCTTCCCCACACCAGGCTGCTCAGGGTGGTATTTAACAACAAGTAGGTGCTGTGGGGCAAAATATTCAAAATGTTCTTCCTTACAGCCACTGTCACAGACATCAAAACCACTCCAGCATTTAGTGAAATTCAAAATACACATTTGTCAGCTTGTGCTTTTAAATAGCTCCTAACTGAGGGAATAGATGGGAATTAAAAAAAAAAAATAAAAAAAAATCACCCACCACCCCCTTTCAAATCTCCTTTGCCTTAACAGTCCTGTAAATTTTCAATGTCATATTCCTGTGCATGGCTGCCCTTAATCTGACAGTGTCACAGGGATCTATCTTCATTTTCTCACTCTTTTCATAATCTAATCCTCAGCTCTAACATGCAATTAGTGCCCTCCTCGCCCCTCGCATACCAAGCAGGCTGATTGCTACAGCTTTCCCTGTGCAATCCATTTAGCCCCGCGCCTCATAATGAATATGTACATTTGGAGGACCTCGCCGAGGAGGGTCACAGGCAATCAACCTTGAATTCAATTATGCGAGTCAAGGTTAATGACTCGGCGCAGTGGTCGGAGGCAGCGAGGCTCCCGCAGATTAAATCAGGCTGTGACAGCTGCCAGTGCCGCGTGCCGGCAGCGCGACAGAGCCGGGACACGGGGCTGGCACTGCCACACCCCACTGCCCGCCTGTCCCTGATGGCATCGGGCAGGGCTGGCACTGACACACCCCACTGCCCGGGCAGGGCTGGCACTGCCACACCCCACTGCCCGCCTGTCCCTAATGGCATCGGGCAGGGCTGGCACAGCCACACCCCACTGCCCGCCTGTCCCTAATGGCATCGGGCAGGGCTGGCACAGCCACACCCCACTGCCCGCCTGTCCCCGATGGCATCGGGCAGGGCTGGCACTGCCACACCGCACTGCCCGCCTGTCCCCACACCCCATTGCCCGCCTGTCCCCGACGGCATCGGGCAGGGCTGGCACTGCCACACCCCACTGCCTGGGCAGGGCTGGCACTGCCAGACCCCACTGCCCGCCTGTCCCCACACCCCACTGCCCGCCTGTCCCCGACGGCATCGGGCAGGGCTGGCACTGCCACACCCCACTGCCCGCCTGTCCCCTGATGGCATCGGGCAGGGCTGGCACTGCCACACCCCACTGCCCGCCTGTCCCTAATGGCATCGGGCAGGGCTGGCACAGCCACACCCCACTGCCCGCCTGTCCCTAATGGCATCGGGCAGGGCTGGCACAGCCACACCCCACTGCCCGCCTGTCCCCGATGGCATCGGGCAGGGCTGGCACTGCCACACCGCACTGCCCGCCTGTCCCCACACCCCATTGCCCGCCTGTCCCCGACGGCATCGGGCAGGGCTGGCACTGCCACACCCCACTGCCTGGGCAGGGCTGGCACTGCCAGACCCCACTGCCCGCCTGTCCCCACACCCCACTGCCCGCCTGTCCCCGACGGCATCGGGCAGGGCTGGCACTGCCACACCCCACTGCCCGCCTGTCCCCTGATGGCATCGGGCAGGGCTGGCACAGCCACACCCCACTGCCCGCCTGTCCCCACACCCCACTGCCCGCCTGTCCCCTGATGCCATCGGGCAGAGCTGGGGAGGCACGGGGTGTCTGTGCCCTGCTGATGCTCTGTGGGGACCACGCTGCCACCCGGGCAAGCCGAGGGCTTCCCCCAGCACAAGGCACACAGTACTGCACAGGGGAAACCCCGAACTCCAGCTCTGTCCCATGCCGTGCTCCCAGTCACACGCTGGGTCCCAATCACCCCACAGGGGCTCATCAGCCCCCGCTTCCCTGCTCATCCCGGAGCCAGCACGGCCCGGGCCCGCACGGGTGGCTCTGGGGGCTTCTGCAGCCCTGGCAGGGCCAGCACCAGCTGGAGGTGCCACCAGCCCTTGTGGGACCTGCCAGGAAGGGCTGCTCCCAGCCCAGTCCTCACCCTCATCACCCCAAAGACAGATAATGTTGTTTCAGGACAACTTCCCAGCTGATATTTAAATGGCACCCACTTTGATTTTGTCTCTCAGGAACACAATTTTTTTGCTCCAGGACTAACAAGGGTGTAGAAGAGCTTAGAACAGACTGGAGCTGGGGTTTTGGTGGGGAACTGCAAAGACTTTATGACAAATTTCCACACCCACGAGGGGTCAGCTGCACCCCTGGCTCTGTGGTGTCCCAGATCAGGGCCATGTGCTCACCCAAAAGAGAACCAGAACCCACAGCCAGCCCTGCCTCCCCCTGCCCTGCCCATCCAGGGCTCCCCACAGGGCTGCACACCGAGCAGGGAGTTATTTAGTAGTGCAGACAAATTAAAAACATAAATAACCTTCGACTGTCGGAATCTTTTCAATAAAAACAAATTATGGGGTTTATGTATGTAAAGCAGTTTCGCTTGGTGTGAAGAATCTTTTACAGGTGATTTATGCTGTTATTAAATATGGGGCAATTTTTAGAACCAAATCACTGCTGTCATTTGGGGACCATTACATTGTATTTAACACAAATTTCTAATGAATGTCTTTCTCAAAATGCTCTTCCAATGCCTAGATTTTAAAAGATAAACCCCTTTCTTTAAAAAAGATCATTTTGCTTATTTCTGTTTCTTCAAAGTGCCTAAAAAGTCTTGCAGGGGCTGTCAGGGAAAAGGGAGGTTGTTTTCCCCCATCTAATTATGATATAAATGGTTGGCAGGGAAAGGGCTCAGAGGGGAAGTTTGGAAAACAATTTGGTGTACAGGTGATACACTGATGTGACTGGTACCAGTATCCTTAAATTTCCAAAATAAATTGCTGTAGCAAAAAGTTGTAGCAAAATATATTCCGTTATAGCTGTGAGATCAGACATTTCAAACCAGTGTCATTATTATACACATTTATATTAAATTAAACTTAATAAAAGGCACCTCAAACCCAGACTTAGAGACACTTTCCTGGGAGCCTCCAAAGCTTTCTCAATGAGAACTGAGAGTTAAATAAAGCTTTCCAAAGGATTTATCAGGTAAATGTTATGGATTGCTGTGATTTAATTTATGGAATTAGTTTGACTTTCAATTACCAGGCTTCACACTGAATCACTTTATATTTTGAGCTCTGTAAGTAGCACTCCTTACACTCGATCTTTCATTTGGGGAAGGATTATCAATAATTAGACATCATGGCCTTATTGATCAACTAATCAATAACCACATTAATCATCAGCAGTCTGAAAACAATTCACTCTTTGCATGAAAAGGAGTCGGTGCAATCAAATTAACAACCTGTGCCTCACCCCCTGCAGGTGGTACCTTTCAGAGGGGATCTCTGAACCTGCTGCTGCACACCCAGAGAGGCTTTGCCCTTTTTTTGAACTTCTTAATTAAGTTTGGGTCATTGTTTCTCAATTTTCTGCTGTTGATTTGTCACTAACGATAACTTTTGGCCCAAAAATTTGTTGGATAGAGAGAGAGAGTCTCCAAAAGTGCCAGTTTATCCCCACAGGGACAGTGAAGAAGGATTGCAGGGTGAGCCCTGAGGCTGAGCTCTCATCCACATCCCCATCACCCCAAAGCTCAGCAGAACTGAGCTGGGGCTGCCCCCCCAAACCAGCTACTTCACATAAATGCCTCTCACTCAGTTTTTTCCCCTTTAATCACTCAAAATTTTCACAGGCATTCCAAAGAATTATACCTGCATGTTATCCAAGTTACACAGGCTTTCCTCAGTGCAGAGTGGAACACCTGATTAAGTTTGTGTTTGCCGTTCTCGGTCATAAAAAATCATTTATAGCCAAGCCTCTCCATCAATCAGGTGAGACTATTAGGAAAACAACAAACTGCCCAATAAATTATCCTAATCTGCTGTAAAACTGATCTTAGTAATTAATTTAGTCAATTATATTTAACCAGTTGGCAAGTGGCCTAAATAATGTAATCGCATTGGGTTTTTCACGGAATAAAACCTGAGAGAGCTGTAAAAATCATTCAGGGTAACATGGAACTGTAATTTTGATTTGGGATGTGACACAGAGCTGTGGTTCAGGTGGGCACACGGCCTCAGGCACAGCCATAAATGGTTTTTGTGGTGGTGACTGCTGAGGGGAGATGGGTGTGAGGCCTCCTGGCTCTGCTGAACCCCATCCCCTTCCAGCTGTGGGATGGAGGTGGCTTTAGGGATCCCTGTCCATAGGGGAGGGGACTCTGTTTGCTCTGACACCCCTGGCAGGGTCTCAAAGCTTTGGCCCCTGGGGTCACTGCTCAGCCCCCTCAGCTGAGGGAGAGCAGATGCAGATCCACCATTTTCATGGGAGTTGGGCCTACAGGCCTCAGCAGGATTTGTTTGTCCAGAGTCAAACAGAAATTCCTGGCCTGGTTCAGGGCAGGAACCAGGTTGTGTGTTTTGTGTGTTTTTGTGTTTTGTGCTCATTAATCCTCTGGATTTCCAGAGAAATCAGCACATCCTGGTGGGAAGGGCCTGCTTGCTTCCTTCCTCCGAGCAGGCCCTTGCTCCGGTATCAGGGCCTGCTTCTACACCTGGAGATACCAGCAGCCATTCCAAAGGGATTGTAATGGACACTCGATGGCTAATTGAGGTGAAATCCCTGTGCTGCAATTTATGGAGTCAAACAAAGGCCATGATTATGGTCAGGGAAGGAGAGTTTGCTACAGCACACCCTAAAAACGACCGGTGGGTGTGGCGGCCATTAGGGAGTGCCCTGCGCAGGGCTCCACTGCTGGAACCACATTCCCAGTGCTCCCCTCAACGCCACCTGGTGTGTCCCTCCTCCTCATCATCCTTGCTTTCCAACAATAAAAACATTTCTCAATCTCATCTTAGCATTCCTTACATTAATGAGGGGGCTCATTCCACACTCACCTCTCCACAAAAAGCAATCCAAAACCTGGCAAAGCAGCAGCGTTTGTTCCTCCATGGTCATCCGAGCCTCTGACTGGGAGTGACTGGGAGCGACTGAAGTCTTTTGTGTTTAACCCGTGTGGATCCAGCCTCGGGCACGGGTGGGACATGGGAACAATGGGGGCTGCTCTGTGTGATAGCACAGGATGTGCCACCATTGTGAGGGGCTCAAACTACTGGCATGGGGTATTTTAACTCTGAGGAGGAAGAAGTTTTGTGCTGTGAAATGGCAACAGGGCTGCTTCTCACCCAGGGTGGCCTGCGAATGCTGCCAGGGACAGAGACCCTGTCCCCACATGGGGGACAGCAGGGAACAGCCACTCCCCTCCCAATGCAATTAGTATTAGTTACCTCAGCTGTTCATTAGTAGTAGTTGCAGTAGTATAATACCCTCCAATGTGTACGTTAATACCCAGATCCATACTCAGATCCACACATCCCTGATTTTTTTGCTGGTGACTGTGAACCAACCTGCTGTACCTTGCAATTCCTCCTGCTCAGTGCATGACATGGAATCATGGAATCATGGAGTTGTTAATTAATAAAACACCCTCTAAGATCAGGGAGTCAGACCATCCCCCAGCACTGCCAAGGCCACCAGTGACCATGTCCCCAAGTGCCACATCCACACGGCTTTTAAATCCTTCCAAGGATGGAAATTCCACCACTCCTCTGGGAAGCTGTGCCAGGGCTGGACAACCTTTTCCATTAAGTAATTTTCCCAATATCCAACCTAAATCTTCTCTGGTGTAACTTGAGGCTGTTTTCACTTGTTCTTTGGGAACAGAGACCAGCCCTCACCTGGCTGCCCCCTCCTGTCAGGGAGCTGTGCAGAGCCAGAAGGTCCCTTCTGAGCCTTCTTTTCTCCAGGCTGAGTCCTCCCAGCTCCAGACCCTTCCCCAGCTCCATTCCCTTCTCTGGACACTCCTGCAACATCTCACATCTCCAGCAGGCTCCAAGCCTCCATCCCACCCTTGGCAGGTCGGATTCTCAGCACGTGCCGGGGCTCACGGAGGAGCAAGAGCCCTTGACTCTGTGCCCAGGGTGACTCCAGCCTGCCAACAGCGCCGTGCAATAAAGCCTGGCTTAAAAGCCCCATAAACCCAGCAATTATAAGACACGGAATGATCTGAGGCAGGGCTGGAGCAGAGGCCTCCTGCCTTTGATGTTTATTGCCACAGCGGAGCAAATCGGAACAATGCCGGGCTTCGTGAGCCCTCCTTAGCGCTCGGAATTTCACATTTGTTTCCAATTTTACCAGTTGCCATTGTGGGCTTTCCTTCTGCCATTGTCTAAGGGGTGGCGGTTGTAATTTCTCTTTTGTGCTCCGTAATTCGGAGCAGTCCAGGCCGGGCAGGAACATCTGCATGGAGGGCCCTGCCCTCCTGCACCAGGCCATGTTGGAAGGTCACTCTCCTCATAAACTTCGTTATCGCTGTTGGTTTTATTCATTATATTTGACATATTAAGCTTCTGTATCTTGGCATAAAGGACACAATATTGCAGCATATTGGCAAGCTCATTTGCTTTTCACAGCCAGTGTTGTGTCCAAATAGCAGTCCCTGGGGAGCAACACGTGGATATAGACTGCAGGAAAATGAGCCTCAGCAGCAGGTGGCCTTTTGCAGCCTAATGAACACGGCAATCTGTTACCAGCACGGCGAGGCTTTTCACCAGACAATTAGGCAACTAAGCATGTAATTATTCAGGCCAACAAGAAGAGCCTCTTCTCTAATTTCATCTTTTCATTGCTGTTTACTCACCCACACTCCCCTCATTAATGAGAGATTTTCCAGTCTATGCTAATTGGTTTCAATAACATTCATTTCAGTTGAAAGGGAGCGATTCTGTTAATTGGGAATCGAAGGCGTCTTTTCATTTCGAGTGCGTCCTGCCATGGAAATCTGAACACTCTCAACAGGTTTGGGCTAATGAAATTAAGTTACACAGCCACTGGTGGTGTAATAGAAATAAAGTAATTTATTTTCACTGAAGCATGTGCTATAGGTCCTGAACAATTAATCCAGCTCGTTGGGGAGAGCCATCGGAGGAGGTGATTTGGAACAAACAAGGCTGCAGCTCCAGAGCTGCTGCTGCAATTCTCAGGGTGGTTTCACTGCTGAGCTCTCCAGCACCACCCAAAATGTTTAACGGGAACGAGAAGCATTTATGGAAACACTAATTCTTTAAGAGCTGTTTGGGAAATAAAGAAAGAGAGCGCAGAGCTTGCCAGCCTGTTAAGTGTGAGGGTGGGTTAAAGCACCATAAAATAAATAAATGGGTGGTTCCCAGCTCTGAAATTGGAGCCCTCCACAGGGCACGTGGTGCTGAGAGGTCTGGGGAGCTGTAATCTGATTTCTCCAGTGTTCAGGACCTGGAAAGCAAGAGGGAACCGGAGCCCAAGAGTTAAATATGTTTGGGTTTTGTCACTGACCACAAGTATGAAGAATTATTTTGAAGGAAAAGTGAGATTCTCAATTATCAACATAACTTCTTGTGCTCAGGCTGTAAGGAAAACTTCAGCTACATTGTTCCAGCTTTAGGCTTGGAACTGGCTGATTTTTAAAGTCCCTTCAAACCCAACCCACTGTGGGATTCTGTGATTCTGCCACAGATAAACCTTAGAACATCTGCAGGGAGCACCAAGGTGGCGGAGGCAGCTTGGAGGTGTTGAGTACCCTGGCCATGCCCTGTCTTCTCCTTGTGATGGAATCCCAGAATAGTTTGGGTTGGAAGGGACCCTCAGGATCATCCAACCTTCCACTGGACCAGGTTGGTCAGAGGTTGTTTGTCCTGGAGTGAGTGATCCCAAATGCTGCAGGTCACTGCAGTGGCCATTAATTAATTAAAAATAAATTTGCAGGATGAGAACTACAGTCTTCAAGCAATGCCAGGGATAAAGGATGGCTTTCCTTGTGGGAAAAATCAGGGAACTTTGAAAACTTCAGTGCTTCAGTTGGAGGAGACCACAGCTGGCACATGCCTGAATGCTCTCTGGAGCTGAACATGAGCCAAGGGCAGAGGGATGTGGAATTCTCTGCAAATTCAGATGTAATTATGGATTTTTAAATGAAGATACAGTATGTATTTAAACTATTTCTTGGACATCCAAAATAAATATTCAAAACAGCATAACAAGTACCCCAAACCATACATTTTCTTGACTTAATCAACTTTTAAGGGAGACTTTCAGCTTTTCCCACCTTTTTTTTTTTTCCTGGCATTAAAGCAGCCTGATGAATTTAACACAAGTGAAAGGACAGTGTACAACTTTTGTTTTTTATCCAACCTGATCATGAGAGGTGCTGTTCCAAACCTTTGTGGATAACCCATCCTCTGTGCTGTTCCTCCAGCTGGAATACTTGCTTGGTGGGAGATGCCCTTTCGACCAGCAGGAAGAGGAGCCCTGGTTTGCTGCAGTTGCTGGTTGTGTTTCATCTTGGGTTTATTTATAAGCATTTATGCCAGCGTGGGGGATGTAAATGCTAATGTTGGTTCTTTTAAAACCTGGCTTCCAAAATGCATAATAGGCAGAGCCTGATAAAATAATACTCTGCAGCCTGTTATGAATATTTCAAAGAATTATTTCTTTATTTTGCACAGAGCTCATCGGGCTGACGTTTGATTCATAGCTGCACAAGCGTACCTGGGGTTGCTAAGGTTACCCAATTTCATTCACCCATGGATAGTTGAGATCTACATAATCCCATCAGATCTTCCACTGCATTTCCAAGTGCTATTGATGAATGGGGCCTTGCTCAGATGATGTGTCCATTTACATGTGATATATCTCATGAGTCCTGTCTTCAGGAATATTGCAGCTGATGAAATTTCCCATTATGTGCACACACAGAAAGCAGAGGTGCGTGGGTTTATTCTCAGCTGGAACAGGCCCCAGAATTAGGAGCCAAGGAGGGTATTTTGTACTTGAGTTTTGCTCTTTCTGCCCAAATTGAGAGTATTGAGTATTGTGACTGTAACAGCAGACCATGCTTCGGTCACAGGTTTCTGCAGCAGTACCATCTCCTGATTGCCACCAGGAAGGCTCAGCCCCTCACTTCACTGAGCTTACCAGTGACACCCTCAGCACCTTTGAACAGGAAATATCACATGAAAAGTGAGCAGCTTTTCCAGCAGAAGTTGCAGAGCCTGGGGGATGGCCCAGGTTGCACACTGTGGCTCTCAGGGTGATGGGGACCAAGGGACAGCTGGGGCAGGGGGGGAAGATGCACCACAGAGACCACAAGTCCTGAGCAGTGGCCTCCCCACCCCCTGAGGACATAGATTACATACAACAGATTCATTTCTGTGTTAGAAACCACAGCCAAGCCACAGGTGCCCTTTAATTTCAATTTACAAGGGCTGAACAGCAACCATCGGCCTGGAGTGTTGGGAGACAAAGAAAACTTTAACTCCACCAACCAGCCAAACCCAAATCCCTCTCCCTGTGCCCCTTCTCCTCAGAAACCCAGCCCAAACCACATCACACAGGCTGGAAGCACTGGAACTGTGGTCTTGGTGGGACTGGGATGGGCTGGGAGGCGCTGGGGGCCCACAGAACCCCCAGGAGCCAAACTGAAGTGTGGGTGCAGCTGGGGTGGGTATGGGAGCATCCCTCACTGCCCCAGTGCCCTGCTGGGACACAGTGGGACAGATCCTGTTTGCATAAAAGGAGGAAAATCAAGCAAATTTGGTGTGAGTGGGGCAAGGATTGACAGACCCAAGTCATTTATGCCCAGAGCAGACCTAGTCAGCAGCTGATCTCCAAAGCCAGAGATGTTCATCCCACATCTTCTCAGAGATGTGTTTGTAAGTGGAAGGAGGAAGCTGTTATTGAGGCAATCTGAGGCTGGAGCCTGTGCAGCCCTGCAAAGCCACGCTGTATTTCATCCTTTAAAAGCTATCACTTTACTTAGCAAGCTGCTTACTACAATTATACAATGTTTTTCTTGGCCCCCAGCTACATTAAACATCCATTTTACAGCGTTTGCTGTGCTCCCCTGAAAGCCTGGCTCCGGAGGAGGGGTTGTAAAGGGTGATACTGTAAAAAAGGACACGGGTTCCTCATTAACTTTATAGTTTTACTGCCTTGTCTTGGGGCACCTTCCCTTCCTCCCCTCCCGTGGCTAGTGCACAGCTACTCTACCCAAGCGGATTTGGCTGGGAACGTGTCCCAACAGCATCCTCTGCTCCTGGCTGCAAAGCCCCTCCTAAAGTGGATCCAAAGCCCCTCCTATCAAAGCCCCCAGGCTGAGCACACAGTCACAGAGTGTCGGAATCACAGAGGCATTGAGTGGTTTGAGTGGGAAGGGACCTTGCAGCCCGTCCAGTCCCACCCCGTGCCATGGGCAGGGGCACCTTCCACAGTCGGGGCTGCTCCAAGCCCCGTCCAAATCCTCTCCCAGGGATTCTCCCACGGCCGCTCCCCTGCTATCAGGAATAAGGCACCTCGGCAGCGGCGAGGGCAGAGCTCCCTCCAGAGCCGCCCGCCGCAGGATTTATGTTTCCCACACGTTCCCAGGCCAGCTGGACTTTTTTACACCCCTGCACATTATCGAGACAGGCAGAGCAGCCGATTAAATCATGTTCGAACGTGCATAAAACCTGTCCTCGTTCCTGCACAGCCTGGCCAGGCACAGGCTCTGCCTGCTGCTAATTATAGCCGATAAAAACTGCCCGGCGCGGCGGAGCCCTCCCGGAGCAGACAACGTCTCGAGCTGTTGATTATTTAGCCCTATTATATATTGATAGCTTAGGATTTATTCCTGAGAGCAGAGCCCAATAGCTGGGGCTCGGCTGGCGCTGGGGAGAGGGCTCTGGGGCCGTTAGCCCGGGGTAATCTATCAGCGAGAGGAGGAGGAGAAGGAGGAGGAGGAGGAGGAGGAGGAGGGTGCTCCAGCAATTAGGGAGCAGCAATCCCGGCGATGGGCTATCGGCAGCATAATAGAGATAATGGCTTTTACTGGCCAGGCCGGGCACGGGGCTGCTGGGGAAGCAGTGACATGAGATAAATAGAGAAATGCTCATTAAAAGCTGCTGCGAGCGCGGGCGCGAGGCACCACGGTGTCTGGATGGAGCAGATCCTCCCGATACGGGCGGATGTTGCAGGGAAACCTAGATGGCTGCAAATTTAAGGGCATACATTAAGCCGGTGTTTGTGACAGAATTAAGTTATTTCCAGCCCAACGTGTTTCTTATTACAGCCCCCTCCCCTCCCCATGATGCTATTTTTACAGCCTGCTCTGTGAGATGCCCTTTTTCCGTCAAGTTTTCTGCCCCAAAATGCCAGGTCCCCCCCACAAAACTCCCCTCAGCACCAGAGCTGGCTGCCGAGGTGGCCAAGGACAGCTCAGAGCTGTGGACAGCTTCACCTGCAAGGGAACATCTTCTCACTGGGGTCAAATGTCCATCACCCACCAACAGCACTGGTCAGCCAACATCAGGCAGTGAGCGATCTGTGCTCCCTGTGGCAGGGACAGGACCCAGGGGATGGCTGGAGCTGGGCCAGGGCAGGGTTAGGTTGGATAGCAGGACAAGGTTCTTCCCCCAGAGGGTGCTGGCACTGCCCAGGCTCCCCAGGGAATGGGCACAGCCCCGAGGCTGCCAGAGCTCCAGGAGCCTTTGGACCCTTCTCCCAGGGATGCACAGCGTGGGATTGCTGGGGAGTCTGTGCAGGGACAGGAGTGGGACTGGATGATCCTTGGGGGTCCCTTCCAGCTCAGGAGATTTTGTGATTCTGTTTTATGAACAGCCTATAGGAATGGTGACCACCCTCTATACCCACTTTTCCATTACAGTCTGCCTAAATGGTTCTGACCCATTAAGGATTGGGAATAGGCTACAAATGCTGGACTCCATATAAATGCATGACCTGTTTACACAAGGAGGCCTGAGCCTGGAATGGGGAAGAGGATTTTGAGGGAAGCAGCTCTCCAGAATGAGAATGTGCTTTACCATCATTAGTGCTTAACCCTTAAACAAAGGGTTTAAGGGGTACAAAATTAACAGGTGAATTATGAAGGTACCAGCTCACACTCAGGAATAAATGAATACGTTTACTGCAAACCCCTGAAGATGAGCAGGCAGCAAAGTGTACAGGTTAATCAAATGTTCAATAATAAATAAATTAATATACTGGTAATAAATTACCTCGTTTTGTCTTCACCCAATCTGGGAACCACAAGGTATCAGAGAAAAAATTCATCTTGGAGTTGTGCTGCCTGAATTAATGGGAGCTGGGCACTGGAAGAGGCACAGGGCAAGCATCATTCCCTGGCAAACACCACACACCCCTCCCTTCTGAAAGGAGGCAGTGAAAGGGTCCAGCCTGAAGATTTTCTCCTTCTGAATATTTCAGTTTAGCTGAATATAAATAAATCAGGCACTTCCAGACTCAGCAAGATCCTACCTCCTGCGATATTGCTCTGTCATCCTATTCCTGCCCAGCCTTCCTTCGGCATCAGCCCGGCTGCATCCTTTATTAGTCCTGTGCTCGCAACTGGCCCGGGTAGATCCGGTTACCAGAACTCCCAACGGCAACTGGGAGCTTCCCACTCACCAGTTTGGCCTCCCAGTGCCCAGGGAAGGCTGGGAGAGGGCCCATCCCAGCAGTGACATCCCTGTTCCCAGCACCAGCCCTGCTCCCACTCCCCTGCCTGCAATGGGATCAGATCGAAAGGGAGCCCTAGCACAGGGGGATGCACATGGCCAGGGAGCAGGGACTGTGTCCCTGGGGAAGGGATTCCACCCCCTGGCATGTGCAAAATCCCACTCCATCCAAGCAGGTGAGGGTTTTTTGGATTTTATCTCCTCTTCTCTCTGACTTGGAGTCAGTGAGCTCAGGCCTTTCCTGAACATCCCTAAAGAGATAATGAGCTGGGATGAGCTGGGAACACTGGGGGCTACTGGGATGTTCTGGGACACGCTGATGCACAAGGGTGTGCTGGGATGTGCTGGGATCAGCTGTGACATCCTGGCACTTGCTGGGATCAGCTGGGATGTGCTGGGATGTGCTGGGACATCCCGGCACATGCTGGGATGACTTGGGATGTTCACCACCATGCTCAGCTCCCTGATCCACACCAAAGCTGACTGTGAAGGGCACGGGCATGGCTCTGTCCAGGCATCCCCTTTTCCCAGCATCTCTTTATTCCCAGTCACTCTTCCCACAGGCACACAGGGGCACCAGGGTGTGACTGCTGCTCACACGTTCCAGGCAAAGGGGGGGAAGCAGGAATCTGGCAGAGCACCTTCATTTTGGCAACTCCTACATCACCATCAATCACAGCACACGAAACATCACAATTTTACAGCAACAACAATTTTGGAATTGTTTCCAAAAACATGCCTGAAGGTTTTCTCTGTATTTCTCTGAAGATTCATGAGATCAGGCTGTATTTCCCAAGCAGGCTGAGTTTTACCTCCGTGTTCTGCTCAGCAAAGGAGCGAATCCGATAGTGCTGGGCCGGAGGATGTATTGATCTCAGCGCTGAGAGTGCCTTGGCTCCGGGTGGATGAGGCCATGCAAAACGCAGATTGATTTTAGAAAGAGCTGCCAGGAAGAGCTGGGATAGCTGAGGGATGGCAGAGACACCTGGTTATTCCTCAAATATTTGTCCACAACCATGGACGTGCCTGGAGGACACTGCTCCGAGGGAGGGATGGAGTTGGGAGATGCTGAGATGCGTGGCCTGAGCACCCCTGGTGGTGGTGGGACCACGGAGGGGGTGACTCCACATGTCCTGTGGGTCTTGGTGGGGTCGGAGCACCCCCCTGTCCCTCCTTGGGGTCTCCCACACCCCTCACTGCTCCAGGCCCAGAAGCTGGACTTGACCCTTGTGGGTCCAGATTGGGATATTCTGTGATTCAGGGATTCTGTGATTCTGTGTCTGACCCACTCAGGTTCCATCAAGACCTTCACAATTCCCAATTCCTGCCCTTCTCCAGTCCCTGATTTGCTTTCTCTTCCTTACATGGACGCTGAAGGCATCCCAGGGAGATGACGTGGAACAGGGACAATAAAAACCCCAGACTTTGGGAACCGAAGCAGCACCGACCATATTCCTTCAGCCACACACTCATTACATCAAATTTGCATGTGCTAATTTCCAGTTCAACCCAGAGAACGTGGTGAGCAGGGCACCCTCAAAGCTCAGGTCTCCATCCAGTCCTCCCAGACTGCTGGGAATTCTCCTCTGGCTAAGGGGACTGCAGAACCACGATGGGCATCAAAACCCAAGGGAAACAACAACAAAAAAAGCCATAGCAGCTGTTAAAATGTCTTGTGTTTCTTTCCTGCATGAGAGAAACTATTTAAACTGGCACAAAATAAATTTAGGGAGCATATTCTTGGAATTACATAGAAAAATACCCCATACGTTTTGGCAGCAGCTAAACATATCCTTAATGGAATTCATATGGGGCCTGGAGTGATCACAATGTTTGGAGAGGAGCCAGATAGTAAGTAATTTAAACATCACAGGAAATTAAATTTTAGAATTCAATTTTGCATAAAGTTTTCTGTAATGAAAATGTCACACATAAATTATGAAGTCTGATTATATTCTTTTTTGACTTTTTAATAAAATAATAGAGGCACTTGACAGTCAAGAACAAATGCATATTTTATGTGAGGAGCATTACGTTAAAGCAACGTCCTGTGGAAATAATGGAACAGATGTTAACACTGCTCTATCAGTTATCAGGTGCTCTGTTCAACAGCTTCAAACACAAGTATTTATTAAAAATGCTAACGGGATTGTCTCCCAGGGTTATCTAATTGTGGGCTTAAAATGGAGGTCTTTAATGTAATTAATTATAGCTGTGGAATTATAGAGTTGGGCCATAATTTATTGAATATGTGGATGTGTCCACATATAAATTATATGCTGCTGTTAATATAGAATTAATTCCAGGCAGGGGGAGAAGGACTTTGGAGAAAACACCAACTTGGTCATAACAGAGCCATAAATCACAACTAATCCAAATTGTCCCTTTGTTTCCATGGAGGGACTCAACGCTGGCGCGTCTCAAACTTCACCCGCCCTGGGGGCCATCAAGCCCCTGAGCTAGGCTGAGACCCTGGGGGGACACAGGGACAGTCCTGAGATCCTGCTCTGCTGCTGGTCCTGCAGGGTGCTGGACATCCCAGTGGGAATTATGGTGGGCATTGTGGTGGACATTGCTGTGGTCATCGTGGTGGACATTACTGTGGTCATTGAGGTGGACATTGCTGTGGTCATCGTGGTGGACAATGCTGTGGTCATTGTGGTGGACATTGCTGTGGTCATCGTGGTGGACAATGCTGTGGTCATTGTGGTGGACATTGCTGTGGTCATTGTGGTGGACAATGCTGTGGTCATCGTGGTGGACAATGCTGTGGTCATTGTGGTGGACATTGCTGTGGTCATTGTGGTGGACAATGCTGTGGTCATCGTGGTGGACAATGCTGTGGTCATCGTGGTGGACATTGCTGTGGTCATCGTGGTGGACAATGCTGTGGTCATTGTGGTGGACATTGCTGTGGTCATCGTGGTGGACATTGCTGTGGTCATCGTGGTGGACATGGTGGTGGACACTGCAGTGAGCATCACAGCAGGTCACATGTCCAGCTGTAAAACCCAGCCCTGCAAGGGCCACCAGAGGCAGCTTTAGATCAGCAAAACTGTATTGATCACCAACAACACCGTTTTTTGGCCAAGGACATTGCTCTGCAGCCGTTCTATAATAACACCAGCTTGGCTTTGTGGGTTTCTCCATATCCTGACAAAGTCCTTGGTGCCCCTTTCTGCCCAGCAGGACCGGATGAGCATTTTGGCTGGGACTGGCACCCGGGGCTGGATGGGATCCTTGTCCTCCTCCTCACCTTGGGGTCAAAGGGATGCAGCATTCTCCCAGCTGACTACATTGGGAGGTATCAGGATGTGACCCCAGTGCTGGCTGTATCCCAAAAAATTACCTTTGCAGGGAGCAGACAGAGGGATATCTTCAGTGCTAGCATGGAGATGTCAAAAAGCTGCACCCCTCTGACAGGGGACATTGAAAACAGCTGGGCACAGCTGCCCCAGCCTCGAGGATTGCTGGAGATTCCAGAGGGAACATGCCAAGGGTTTTCCTTGGGCTCTCCACACTGCCCCACATGCATCCCTGCCCCTGACAGATTATAAATGTGCCAAGAACAGGCTGAAGAAAATGAAAGATCAATGGGTTTGCAGTTTGTGCTCATGCCCAGTTGCCAGTCCCTCACCCCATACTGGTTGGGAATGGGATGTGGGATGGACAGGAGGGTTGGGGACACCTGCAGCAGTAGCAGTTGGGTGAACAGGGGTTGTGCAGGTGGCTGTCCTGGGAGCTCAGGCATGGGCTGGAGTTTGGGGGGCTGGTGGGGGACAGGAATACCCTGGGGAGAGACCTCTGCTCCTCTTGGAGATGTCCTGGAGATGCCTTTTCCCCCCTTTGGGTGTCCCAAGGGTTTCCAGCACTAAAGGCTGACAAAATCCCCTCCTGGGGTTGGTGGCAGAGACATTTTGTCCCTACAAGAGGAGCACAACCCCCTTCCTGCTCCTACAGCACAACCACGCCGGGTGATCCCAGTTTTGGGACTGGGATCTGCTGCGTGGGCAGTGGGACCATCCCCACATCAAATCCTCCTGCCAGTTTGAGGAGAACCTTGTAGCACGTGTGGCATGTCCCTGGGGCATGTCCCCACTGCCATCCCCAGCAGGGGACCTGGATTCCTGCAGGGAGGATCCACAGGATCACTCCTGCACACCCATGGCCGCAACAGGCTGCAGCCTCTTCCAAACAGCTCGGAAAAATACAGTGGGATTTGTTTGCTTGGATTTAAATGGGGAAATTATTTGAATTTCTCCACCCCCAGGTGAATGATTTAGATGGCCTTGACCCCAGGCTGACTGCAGGGATTAATGTGGGATAATGATTGCTGAGGCTATCATTGCAGCAGGCATCATTAATTATCCTTATTGATTGGAGCTTTCAAAGATAAAGCATTATGCTGACTGGAAAATACCCTCTTCCTGCAAGGTCAAGGCTAAAATAGGGCAGCTAAATAATTGCATTAACAAACAAAGAAATAAAAATAACCTCTTGCAGAGTTGTGTAATTAAGATCCAATTACAGCGTTCGGCCCTGCCGGCAGAGCGGCCTTGCCTTGTGTGGGATGTGGGATAGAGGACGGGGGATCTCATGGGATCCTGCCAGCTTCACCTGCAGCCCCCAGGGGCTGGGGATCCCTTGGAAATACTCCTGGGATGGGAAATTAAAAGGGTCAAATGGAGAAAATGATAAATGGCCTCAAGTCCTGTTAGATCACTCGGGGTGGGAGAGGGGGGTCAGAGCTGTCCCGGGGATGTTCTGCTGATGTCCCTCACTGCCCCCCTTTCCCCTCCTGCAGCACTCCTGGGCACACCCAGCACCTGCCTGCAGTTTGCTCCCATGTCTGTCCTGCATCACTGGGCACCCATTGCCCCAAACAGCTGTGTCTGCCCCTCCCCTGGCAGTGTGCAAGGCCAGGCTGGATGGGACTTTGAGCACCCTGGGGTGGTGGAAGATGTCCCTGCCCACAGTGGGGAGTGGAATAAGATGGGCTTTAAGGTCCCTCCCAAGCCAACCCATTTGATGATTCTGTGATCCCAGGCCACCACTCCAAAGGAGACATCATCCAAATCCAACCCTTAAAAAAAGGAGACATCATCCAAATCCAATCCATCCTCTCCTCCAACCCTGGCGAGGAGGAGAGCAAACCTGGTCTCTGGTTCCGTGTGTGCTGGGTGAGAGTGAAGATTCCCACATCCTCCAGGAGAGCTGAAACCCTACAAAGTCACAAGATGTCAGAGTGATTAAAGCCCCTAAAGTGGCTTTGGTTTGGTGCAGGTGACTCCTGGCCCTGCCACCCCTCTGGCTGCTGGCAGTGGCACAGCCAGCTGGGAATTACTGCTGCTCTTTGAGGAATGTCTGCCTAAAGGTCTCAGTTTGTTTTGTGTTTTGTCATGTGCTCTGCTGCCTGATAGGATGTGATGTGAGGTTGTGAAGTGTGTTTCGAACTGAAACATTTTTTTGACATCCATTTAATTAGAATTATTTTAATTCAAACATTTGTCATTAGGAAAGCAGACGATCTGGCACACGCTCCAGCAGCCCTCCTGCTCCTCGTCATTAGGAATTCTTAAACCAATAAAATAATTTATTTAAACATGAATATCAATTTCCATTTAAGGAATTTTACAACTTGGGTTTGAGCTGAGGGAGCTCAGTCTGTATCAGCAGGAAAGATCAGTCCCATCATGGAAAGCTGCTCTGAATTGGGGTTATTCATCACTTACAATGGGTTTCATGAAAGACAGATTCCTGAGGATGGGAGAGTGGGGTTGAGCACTGCCAGGAGCAGGACCAGTTCCTTGGGATGTTTCCATACTGCTGGAACAGGGATGGGAACATGACCATAGGAAATGAGTGGTGTGTTGGTGCAGGGACCTGCCCATCCTCTGCCCTCCAGCACTCAGGCAAGAGATGCTGCTCCTGTCCCTGGCACAATATCAAATTAATTCCATTTGTCTTCCCCAGAGCCCTGCAGGAGCACACAGAGGATCTGCAAGAGCCTGAGGTCACACCCTGAAAGGATCAAAGCTCTGGTTCCTCCTGCTGCAGGTTCAACCTCCAGGATTAATAGAAGAGACTGAACAGTTTTGATTTCCAGCTGTTTTTTTTGGTGTTTTTTTTTTTTTTTGCTGAGGCAATCTAGAAGTGTTGGAGGATGGACCTGGTGTGGTGATGATGGGAGCAGCCAGGGCTGGATCCTGCTCCTGTGCTGCTGGGATTGGAGACTGGGGCAGGGAACAGCAGGAGCTGTGCTGGCCATGGACCAGCACCCAGGCAGGGTGGCATCGGCATGGAGCCTGCCCTGACAGCTTCATTAGCCAGAGATGATCTTTGCAGAGTTAGAGATGTCACGTTGGGTAATTTAAACATCCCCAAATATGCAGATTTTCCTGGGCTTCTTGGGCAGAATAACCCAGCGAGCAGCACGGTGGGAGCTGGGGAGGGGGGAGTCTCCTGGAGAATTGTGCTGTTCTTTAGAGTTATCACTCATTATAGGTTGCAAAAGGGGGGGAAACTGTGAAAAGGCAACTCCAGGAGCAAAAAGAGTTTGCATTATTGTTCACCCTGTGAAAAGCAAGGTGCAGGATGTAAAGCACCGGGGGAAAGCTGCCAACAATAGACCCCATAGCAACAACAACTTCTAAGGGGGAGCGGTGGCTGCACATCCCACTGCCCATGCCTTGATCTCGGTGTTCCAGCCCCGGGAGCCAGGCGGCCCCGTGGGGACAAAGGCCCCCCTGCTGCCCGCCAGACAAAGGCAGCTCCTTCCCCGGCACAATGCACCGGCACGGCGGGGCTGGCACACGGCGGGGCTGGCACACGGCGGGGCTGGCACACGGCGCGGCTGCACCCACACAGGGGCACAGGGCTGGCTGGCAGGAATGGGGGCTGCAGGGTGTTGGCATGCAAGGGAGCCCGTGGGGGTCCTGTCCCAGTTAGAATGTCCTGTGGTGCTAATCAGGGTCCCATCCCTGTTGGCACAGCCCATGGTGTCCATTGGGATCCCATCCCTGTTGGCACAGCCCATGGTGTCCATTGGGATCCCATCCCAGCTGGCACAGCCCATGGTGTCCATTGGGATCCCATCCCAGCTGGCACAGCCCATGGTGCCTGTTGGGATCCCATCCCTGTTGGCACAGCCCATGGCACCCATTGGGGTCCCATCCCTGTTGGCACAGCCCATGGCACCCATTGGGGTCCCATCCCTGTTGGCACAGCCCATGGTGTCCATTGGGATCCCATCCCAGCTGGCACAGCCCATGGTGTCCCTTGGGGTCCCATCCCAGTTGGCACAGCCCATGATCAGCATCCTGGGGCCATCTCCCACAGCATCCTGAGCAAAGGCACAGCCAATTCCTCACTCACTGCCCCCCTCCTCCCCTGCCCCCCCGTGGGAGCTATTTTTAGCTTTTGGGGGCCCGCTGGTGCCTCTCCCCCCCTTTGTCACCGAGCACAAACCACGGGGTTCAAACCACATTTCCCTCGTTGCATTAGCGAGAAGCAGAGTAATTTTGACTCAATTTTTACATGCAAAGGTCACCATTAAAAAGTCATCATTCAGCTGCTCCCAGGGCTGGGTCCTGCCTGTGCTGTCATTAGAGCAGAACTTCAGGAGGTTCTGTCTGAAACGAGTGGGTATTTTTAGCTGACTTTATCAGAGAGGGAGCTGGGGGTGCATGGGGAGATAAGGGCATGGTTTAGATTTCTGCCTTTACGCTCACTGTCACATTCAAAAAAATAAATCATAATTTTGATTTTCCACGTCCCTGAGGGAGAGATTGACAAGAGCATCCAGTGCTCATAATTGGATCATTCCTCTGGGAAAGTTGGCTCCTCCACTGAAATCCTTACATGCTCTAAGGAAAATTGCTCTCAACGTTATTGAAAATATTTTAGGAGACTGAAGATTCTGGGGCCTTTCCAATTCGAGTGCTCTGGTCGGTCATGCCAAAGGAAGACAATAATGGGAACCAAATCTGGAGAGCATTGCAGTTAATTGGAGCCCGATCCTGTGGGCTCGGAAGGCCCAGGACCCCCTGGGGGCTCTGAACCCTCCTCTGGTGGGGACTTGCAGGAAGGAGCCGCTCAGATGCCTTCCAGAATAGATGCCTGAAATAAATTATTGAAAATCTTTGGGGTTTTTTGGTTTTTTGGGTTTTTTTTGATAATGAAAAATTCAAGTGTTTTGACATGGGTAAGTGCTGGAGAGCGGGGCTGCAAGAGGCTGGTGCAAAACTTCTCCTGCACAATGCTGTGCCCTGCCACTGCAGGATTTTGGAGACAAACCTTTGGGATGCATGTGAGCAGTGGTTTGCAGCTCCTGTTTGCCTGCTCGGGATGATGAGGTTCCTTGTAGAGACGCTCTGTGATTCTAAACCTCCACCTGAAGGGTTTGGGCTCTTCTCTGAGGGAACAAGAGACAGGACAGGAAACAACCTCAAGTTGCACTAGGGGAGGTTTAGGTTGGATATTAGGGAAAATTTCTTCCAGGGGAGGGTTGTCAAAGCCTGGAACAGGGCAGTGATGGAATTGCCATCTCTGGAGAGATTTAACAGCCCTGTGGATGTGGGACTTGGGGACATGGTTTATTGGTCCTGGCACTGCTGGGGGAATGATTGGACTCGATCTTGAAGAGCTTTTCCAGCCTAAGGGATTCTGGTATTCTCTTGGCTCCCAGCCATGATGGGCGCCGTGGGGGGACATGCTGGGGATCCTCCATCAGTCACTGTGGAAGCGATGGTGCCATGCACAGTTTTACCCAGCTCACTTTTGGAGGAAGAGGCTAAAAGGGAAGTTTTTGAGGAGATATAGCCTTCCCTGCCTTCCACATAAATTAATTGCACAGCTTAATAAACTAACAGGTGTTTCCACTTCAGAACGAGCAGATGTTACCCTGAAATGAGCAGAGTCCCTCCTCATCATCCCCTCATCCCCTAGCTATTCCTTCCTTTCTATCTTCCCCTTTCTCCTCACCTCTTCCCTTTTCCCCTTCTTCTCCCTCTGATTTATGAGCAGCTCCACAATGAAATATTTTGTCTGGGCTCTATGAATATTGATGATGGGGTCGTGCTGATTTGAGCTGTGTTCATAACTTTCCGTGCTTCCTGGGAGCATCCCTTCTGCTCTTCCATCCCGATTTATTCCACGGAGTTTTCGGGAGGCAGCCCCATTTGTTAAAGCTGCCTCTTGCCTGCACATTTGTCTTGGATTATCTCCCGAGGAGAAGACGATAAGTACTTACACAAACCTACGCCGAAATTAAACACACAAAACAAATGAGCCTGGCGTGTTCACATTCTTTCATTTCCAGGGATAATGCCCGGGAGGAAACACTTGTGTGACCGCAGATGGAGGATGGGTTGGGAGCCCCAGGAGGATTTGGGCTGCCCTCTTTAGAGGAAAGCTCTCCTCTGCTTCCCATATGGAGAGAAAAAATGATAGCACTGCTAATGGCTGGGGCATGGCTGGGCACCGAAGGGAAGGAGGAGGTAGCTGGGGATGGAGGGAAGACTGGAAAATAATAATGGGAAATGTTTTGATAAGAAGCGTTGTGGTCTTATACAAATATTCCAAAACTTCTGGAGCCCATTTATCCCCAGATTGAAGCCAGATGACAGCAAGCTGTTCACATGGGCTGGAATGTGCCTCCAACAGACACCCAGTTCTCCGGGCTGGGGACCCAGGGGGGAACGTGGGGGCAGCCCTGGGTGGCTCCTTCCCCCCTCGCCTCCTCCAGAGCCCCAAACATTCCTGTCCAACCATGGCCGGGCACTCCAGCTCCCCTGGGACCTGCTCACAGTCACTCACATCCCTCCTGTGGTAAAAGGAGAGGCCTCAAATCAGGGCACAATCCTGGAAACTGTGAATGGCACATGGAAAGCACCTCAAGCTTTTCAAAGGTTGGAGAGGGCTCAGCCCACACCAAGAGCCCACAGCAGCCTGGCACATCCCTGTGCCTTGGAGAACATCTAAACCAGGGCAACTGAGCATTTCCACCTCCCCCTTGACCACCCTCCCTTGTTGCCTTCTCCTCATCTAGCAGGCACCACCACTGAAATTTCCTTTCTATCCCTCCTAAGCTGCTTGTGATTTTGAGGAACAAGTGGCAATAAAAAGTGTTAAACACTAATCACTAATTTCCTCCTGGAAGCTCTAAGTGTGATCCTGGTGCTCATTTTCCCTGGAGCAGCTGTAGGGCTGGGAGCATCCAGCAAGGACCACAGCACCATCCCCTGCTGGGGTTTGGCTCTTTACCTCTGTATGGGCAGTGTCTGGAACTTGTAGTTTTAGTACTAAAGTCACCAAGAAAATCCAGGGCACTGGATAAGATCCATTCCTTTGTCAGCAGTCAGCACTGACTTCTGCCATCAGCCCCTGCAGAGCATTTGGGAAGGATGAGCTCTAAATACTGCAGAAGTCTGGCCATTCCTTTGCTCCATCCAGGGAAAATTTCCAAGGAAAGGATTGTCCAGCCTGGCACAGCTGCCCAGGGCAGTGGAGGAATCCCCATCCCTGGAGGGATTTAACAGCCCTGTGGATGTGGCATCTGGGGACATGGGTTAGTGGTGGCCTTGGCAGCACTGGGGCAATGGTTGAACTCGGTCTTAGGTTTTTCCAACCTATACAATTCCATGATTTTATGATTTTGTGGGTTGGTGTTGGTCCCAGAGGCTGGGCCTTGTTGCACAAACAGAGCAGCTCCTGGAGAGCATCGATAGTGATCGGCAACAGCAGGAATGAGCTGGGGATGTGTAATTCCCATCCAGCAGGAATAATCTTCAAAGTCCTGCTGGGGTGCTTTTGGACGACAGCGGAGTTTTCCCTGCTGGGGAAAATGGGATGCAAAAGAATTAACTGAAGTTGGAATGTTATTGTTTGTGTCAGACTCTGTTAACCACGTTAAAACTATATATAATACTTCAATTTCCTATGTCAAAACTCTCTAATGGGCAATATTCTGAAATCAAAGTCTTATGGAGCGGTTAATCTTCCGCACGGACAACGCCAAGTTTAAATCCAGTCCAAATGCCACTTCTCAGTCACAGCTTTAAAGGATTATAAATGATTATAATGGTATTTGTCTACTTGCCTGATACATAAGTTCACGTCAATGTTATCTCCAAAATTGACATTCGGTTTCATCTCGGAGGTGAGAGAATAAACTGTTGACTACCAGCTTCAGAGAGGAAAATGGATTAGCTCTAATGTAATTAGGGCTCCATTCACAGATGATTATTTTCGGCGGGCGCACAAACGGCGCTGATAAGGAGCGCGCTCGGCAGGGGCGACCGGGGGACGCTGGGCTGGATTTGCTCTTTATCCTGCACAGGGTGAGGGGTTCCTGTGAGCAGCTCCTGCTTCAGGCCTGCACCATCTTTGTGCAGTGCTCAAAAGCAGCCACAGCTCCAGCACTTGAATTTCCATGATTTCCATGTGGGCGTTGGTGGGGATGAGGGTTTGCTGCCAGTCTTCCTCTGACAGGCCAACCCTTATGGGATAGAGTCTCTGTTTCGGTGCCTCCCTATTTCCTGGGTCCTGTCCTAATGTGCCAACACCAACATCAATGCCAATGTCAACACCAACATCAGCATCAATTCCAATGCCAACATCAACACCAAAAAGCCAGAATCAACACAAATGCAAAAATCAACACCAAAACCAAAGCCAGCCATAGCACCAATGCCAAAATCAACACCAGCACCAATGCCAACACCAGTACCAATGCCAACATCTATGCCAAATCAATACCAATGTCAACACCAGTGCCATGGTCAATGCCACCACCACAATGGCCTCCTCCAGCTCACGGTTTTTAACTCCTTCCAGCACTCCAAACCCAAGAGACAACCAAAGCCACTGTGTCTTTTTCGTCTGTTATTTGTCTCTGTGACTCTTTAGCGCTTAAAAATACATGAAAGAATAAGGATTGTCCCTGAGGACAATGGAACAATGGGAAGCAGCGACGAATTAATGAAAATAAATAAATTAATCTGTATACACTGGTGCTAATACAAATGATTTGTGAACGGCATGAAAGATTTTGTATTATTTGCAAAAAAAGCACAAAACCCTTTTCTTTTGCTCTAAAAACTCAATTTAATTTTAAGTCACATGATAAATGGTGGCAAATTGAACTTTATTATGAATTCATGAATGCAATTTAATACAATTGTTCTTTCTAGCCTTTGTGCTTTGAAGACAGTCCCTTCTGCCAGGATGTTATTTTTTAATGTGCTGATTCAGCTGTGATGACCTGTGGTCTCCCTGGCCCATGGGTGCCAGTGGGGTTTGGTGCTGGCAGAGCCGTGCTCCATGCCCAGCACAATTCACTTTGGGATCACTGACTCTGGAAGAGCTTCTTCTGCCTTTCCATCCCCTGCCTGGGCAGGGAAGACCCTCATGTGGAGAATTACGGGGGAATTATGGAGTGGGGATTATTTTCTGAAGACAATGCAGACTCTGAGGCACGAAAGTGACTGCGGGGACGCTGCGGTGCGGAGCCTTCGCCTCGGCAGCGCTGGCAGCGGGATAATGGCTCAGCCAGCCCAGCCTCCAAGCCAGGCTCCAGGGAGCCAGCCCAGAAAACGCCAAGACGTCTCATTTTGGGCCCTGAATTCTTCTGTTCCTGGCCAAGTCCTCCTCATGCCCCGCCTGCCACCCCGCAGCAAGGGGAGCTCAAGGACAGCACTGAGGAGTTTGTCTCTCCCGTCCCCTCACTGCTGCCCTGTGCTGTCACAATGTCCCCATCACCACCAAAGGAGGTGACATCTGCACATCCAATATTCACCTGCCATGAAGAATATTAAAACTCCCACTCCTTTGGGTGATTAACGGGAGCCATCATACTGGCTTTTCAACAGAATAAAAAATGGACAGATAAAAATTGTTAAAATCATGATAGAGATTAAATAGTTCTGTGTAAAGAACAGAAATGCAATTTGTGGCTGAAAAATCTGTGTGTACACTCTGGGTGTTTCTGTGGGCAGAGCAGAGTCTGGGGTGCAGGAAAGGGACGGCCAGTCCTGAACACAACCCTAACTCCAGCACTGGGCTGAGATTTCTTGCAGAGACTTTGGCAGTAAAATAACCACAGTTACTTAGAAAAACTTTTCCTCTTCTTGCTGGATACCCCCTAAATTTAGAAGAATTTCAGAAGGACAAATTAAAAAGTACATTTGAGATAAAATACACAGTCAGACGCAGATTTGAACTCCAGATCTAACTCCAAAACCACTTGCAGCTTGACATGGCACAATGATTTACTGTGCTCATGATTATATCCTGTAGGTAGCAGCTCTGCAAGTGGGAAATAATTCAGGCAGGGATGTAGAAAGGGAATAACTTTTCTTCTGAGTGCAGGACTTCAAGAGCAGCAGCACAAAGCCAAAGCCCCACAGTTTCCAGTACTTGAAGGGGGCTTATAAAAAAGAAGAGAAGCAACTTTTTACACAGGCAGATAGTGATAAGGGGGAATGGCCTTAAAATAAAGGAAGAAAGATTTGGATTAGATGTCAGGGAGAAATCCCTTCCTGTGAGGGTGGGCAGGCCCTGGCACAGGTGCCCAGAGCAGCTGGGGCTGCCCCTGGATCCCTGGCAGTGCCCAAGGCCAGGCTGGACACTGGGGCTGGGAGCACCTGGGACAGTGGGAGGTGTCCCTGCCATGGCAGGGGTGGCACTGGGTGGGGTATAAGGTCCTTTCCAACTCCAGCCATTCTGGGATTCAGTGATTCTGAGCAATTCCAGAAGCAATTCCATTGGGATGGAGGTGCAGGTTGCTATTGCACCCCTCCAGTTCCTGGGACGAAATCTCTGCTTAGTGACTGAGGGGCATTAAACAATTAACCAGCAGCAGTGCAGGGTGATGGTGGTGGTGATGATGTGCATTTGGGATCCTGACCCCTCAGAGAGATTTCTCCCCATTGTGCACTGAAAATGATATGACCGTAAGTAAAATAAACTCTCCTACCCCCTTCCTCCATGCATTAGGAAACATTCTGTGAAGGCCCTTCATAAATAGCCTGTCCCACCTTCTCAGATTTAATTATAAAAATACCTGGAACACAATAGTCCTTCACATGCAGGGCTCATTTTCTAATTGAGTTTTGATATGGATACACACCCAGGAGACCCTCGGCTGATACACACAACAGATGGAGGGACTGAGCCCTCTCTCCCCTCTCCCTGAAGCAAAGTCACAGCAGGAGGATGTGTCAGATGTCCGGGCTCATGTCTGCAGCCCCTCCTGCCCAGCAGAGATGGAGCTTGTTCAGGACTGGCCCTGAAACGTCCCCGCAGTGGCCGAGGGGGAGTGGGGCAGACTGGGGGCTCCTGGGCACTGCAGCACCCGTCCCTCCCTGGGAGCCGTGTCCTTGGGCCTCCGTGAGCGCCCTGTCACCGACACTTCCCCAGCTGGTTCGGTTACACTGGCAAAATGAATTCTGAGAGAAGGATCAAACACTAAATTGGGAGCTGAGCCAAGCGAGGCGAGGAGTGCCCGGCTCGCGCCGGCGCGGGGCTGGTGGGCAGCACATCAAGGGGGGATGATACCCCGGTGATGAATTGCTCACTCCTCTAACATTGCCCAGCTGGAGTGGCTGGAGCAAGCCTTAATTTACTATTTATAAACCTCTCCAGCTGTATTTTCCTAGCAGAGCAGCTGGCTCGTTGCGGGAGTGTGAAGGAGAGGATGTTAACAGGTTGGCTGGCCGGACTGCAGAGCGTTTGCAGCAGTGCAGGGAAGGGGTTCATGTGCAGGACAGCACTGAAAACCCTCCAACAGCCAGGCCAGGGCTGCAAACACCCTGGGGCCAGCCTGGCCAGGGGATCTGGACAGTTCCTGGATAGAGATGATATTCCTGTGGTGATTATGGTGAGAAAGCAGCTCAGGAAGGCCGAGCCCAGGGCTGGTGGTGCCAGCCAGGTGCCCTCTGTGTGAATGGGGGAAAATCCCTCATTTTTTCACCCTCACTGTCCTGGGCAGCCTCTCCCCATCCTTCTGCTGCTCTCCCAGCTCACCCCCATAGCACCCAGCCCCAGCAGGGACTCAGGGAACTGGGAGCTTCCTGACACCTCGCCTGCCCCACTGGGAAAAACCCCACAGGGGAACAGCAAAACCCACTGGAAATAGAGGCAAACCCCACCCCCAGCCCTTCCCGGGTCAGAACCAGCCCGGGGTGTGCAGTTTTTGAGCTTTGTGCTGGGTGACACATCCCCACACTCTGCATCGTCTTCTCCCACTGCTGCTAATGCGAACATTTAATTTTGATGATTTATAGCACAGCTATAAAAAAACTCTGGATTACGCTTTGGAGTCAAGGTCTCAGCTCCAGAGCACATTTTTATAGAGTCAGCATCTCTGTTTTTAAAAGTTATACTTCAATATTAAATATGACTCTTCTTTTTAGCAAGTCAATAAAATCCCTTTAGAGCAGATAATAAACTCATTTCTTCTGGGCTGGCTATTGTTTCAGGCCTGGGTCATATCCTGGAGCCTCTAAGGCTGTTCTTTGGCCTCTCTGATGAGGAATTTTGAGTTCAAACCCTCCCAGGCACTGCCCGAGCAGAACAGACCCCCCAAACCAAGCCTTCCCTCAGACAGGCTCAGTTCCTCAGTGCAATGTGGTTTGCAGAAGAAATCACCAAGCTCTGGCACAAGAAGTTCTCCAAGCTCTGATGCCTCTCCCTGGCTGCTCCTGGCTGCTCCATGTCCCTGGGCTGCAGGGAGATGCCACAGTGGGGGCTTTGGTGGTACCAGTCCCTGCAGGAGACAATCCCACGTCTGGGAGTGGATGGAATCACTGTGGAAGTGCTGCACAATAAAACACAACTTCTGCCTTTAAGGGCAGACAGTGTTTTATGTTTTTAAAGCTCTCAGAATTACCCTGTAATCTTATTTATTTTCTAATACAAGTTTCTGCGGAAAAGGGTATCACAAGATAAATAGAAATTAACTGATTATGAGGATTGTCATTCTTTAAGTACATATTTATCAGGCCATTTGCTCATTCTCTTCTAATATCTTGACATAAGAGTGTCAAATTAAACACTCCCCAGATTAGGATAATACCCAGCACTTTTGTAGCTTTCCTATCTGATTTGCAAAGCTTTCTTCTCCACAAATGCACTTGAAGTTGGTGCTTTACAGGGCTTGATAGAATTCATTTCAGGATTAATAAGCCTTCTCTGAACCATTTAACAAAATCTCTGCAGCATCCTCGTCTTGAATGGGGAATAGATTCCAAAGAGCGCTTTAATTAATTTGTCTAATTAATGGAGGGAAATGGAGGCTGGTTCTTCGCTGCAAATTGGTTCATGTTCATGGCAGCCAATGTCAGCTGGGTTCCAGGGGTGGCCCAGCCCCAGCTCCCAGCACACGGGGTTATCTGGGGGGGTTCAGCTCTACACGAAATTCGGCGTCTGGGCCCACGTGAGGCTCTAATTACTTCTGCCACGTTGCCTTTGTGCAGTCATTCATCCGCAGCCCGTCCTTATCTTGTCATCCCCGGTGTCATTAGCGGTGTTTGAATGCATTAGTGACCCAAGGCAGGTTGGACCGGCAGCGATTAGAGCGGCGGGGCCTGAGTGATGTTTGAAATACTGGAATTGTTCTGCTCCTTTCTATCCAAACAGGAGAGGTGCCGCTCCGAGGGGGACACGCTTCCCGCTTTCCCAATTAACCCCCCGCTAACGAGGCCGCGGTGCCGCGGTGTGCGGTGACACGGGACACGCGGTGCTGGGCTGTGGGGCTTCCCTGGAACAAGAGATGTGCAGCATCTCAGAGCAGCATCTCAGCCCCCTCACGGCTCCCTGAAAGCTGTCTGCACACACAAGCACCCCCAGATGCACCCCGAGGCCCACTGAGTGCATCCCTGATCCCAGAATTGGGTGGGAGACCTTAAATCCCACCCAGTGCCACCCCTGCCATGGCAGGGACACCTCCCACTGTCCCAGGTGCTCCCAGCCCCAGTGTCCAACCTGGCCTTGGGCACTGCCAGGGATCCAGGGGCAGCCCCAGCTGTGCCAGGGCCTGCCCACCCTCCCAGGGAAGAATTTCCTCCCAATGTCCCATCCAGCCCTGCTCTCCATCTCTGTGAAACCATTCATGTGCAGCTGTGGCAAGCCCTGCTCAGCTCAGAATCCTCTTCAAGAGACGTGGTGGAGGAGGAGGAGGCACCTTGAGCTCAGGGGACCCCACTGGCTGTGCAATCCCAGCAGGAAACAGAGCTTTCCAGGCTGAAGGACATCCCTAACCCAAGAGCAAATCTGTGGAGTGTCTACGGACAGAGTTTGTACAGTTCTGGTTTCTGTGGTGTGAAGAAATCCTGCAGCATCCCTACACCAAGGAGTGTGGGGGAAGGAAGGGAAAACAGCCTTGGGGGCTTTGGATTGGGCTCAAATTCATGGAAGGGATTCTATCCCAAGGCTGCCTATGTACAGAGCATTTTCTTGCCCCAAACCCACAGTGAAATCCCTGATGTAGGAGCTGTGTGCTCCTTTCTGGCTCCCATGGCAAATTAAATCAAATACTTGGACAATTAGTACAATCCTCATGTCAAGAGAACGGCCTCCAGACACAGCAAACACACTGTATGTTTGATAGATCTGAAAAATCTTTATAGTCAAGATATTTTACACTGAGCCACATTGATTTCCCGTCCATTTTTTTTATATCAGTGTGTGCAACACCAGTCCAGCAAGGAATACAATAAATACCAGCAGTGATTTATCCGAATGGCATTCAGCAGGCACTTTGCAGTCACTCAGTTCATAGCCTCAGCATAAATAAATCAACACCGAAACAAAAGCCAGCACGTAAATCCCATGTACAACCTGCACCCTTCTTGGGATGGAAAATCCAAGGGGAAAACAGAACCATTCCTATTGGAGAGGCTGCACATCTGACTCCCCTTGCTCAGTTAAGCATTTGTTTTTCTCCTTTCATTAAATTTTGCAAAGATATTACAGCATTTCATCTGCCAGTTCTAACAGCAAAGGGCGCAATTAGCCCACGAATTACCTGGGCCCTGTCTCCTGGAAACTCAGAAAAGACCAGGCAGGAACAGCTCCAAAGAGGCAAAGAAATGTTCTGTGCTCAAAATCTGGGGGAGGGAAATGGGCAGGAAGAGATGGGAAGGAGGAAGACTGGAAATTAAAAATACTGATATGAAGGAGAAGAAGGAGAAGAACAACAAGAAGAGGAAAAATATGAACAAAATTATACATATCCTATATAAAATATAGAATCACAGGATCATTAATATTGGGAAAGGCCTTTAAGACCATCAAGTCCAACAATTAACCTAACACTGATACATCCAAACAGATGCAGTTAATTAATGCCATGATGGTGTATTTCAGCTGAGTTTAAAGTGTCCACATTCAGTGGTTCATTTACCCTCTAATATTTAAGATGTTCAGATGCCCCATTGCAGCAGATGTTGGTGCTCCCACAGTTTCCTGCAGCTGTGCATGGAAATTACTTTTTCCAATTGATTTTCTAGTTAATTTAAAATAACAAGACTAACAGCCTGTGTGCTAAATTCAGTATGAAAGTGCATACTTTAAAATGGACTTAAAGCAATTTTAACTGGAGATATTTCTTCAGTCTGCCTGTAGGAAAAAAAAAAAACAAAATAAAATCAATCCTAATTTAATTTGGAAGCCACAAACCAACTTCCCCGTTCACTGCTTGCTGGGAAGAACACAAAAGGCTGGGTTTGCAAACAGGATTAGGGCCAGGGAGCCTGAGAAACCTGTTGCATATCAAGCAATTTTAATTTTTGCTTCTATAAAAGTCTGATGGCTCCAAAGCTCCCACAGATCCAAGGGGAACACCAAAGCCAGTTGCTGTTTCAGGGCTCTAGATAAGAAGAACAATCCTAGAAACCCTGGAGCCTCTGTAGAAGCCCTGTGGAAGTGCAAAGGATTATTAGTACCAGATCAGTGCTGGTACATCTGCTCTGAGCCATGTTTATTGTGCAGTGGCTGCAGTGTGGCCCCTGGGGATTGGGATCAGTGGGTCAATCCTGCTCACCCAGTGCTGCCTTCCCATGGGAATTTTGGGATCCTCAGGCTCAGGGGGTTCTGAGCCAGGGTTTGCACAGCCATGAGCCAGGAGTGTGGGCTCAGACAAGCTCCCTTCAATGCTGGCTCCGTGACCAGGGCAGGACTGGGGAATGGTTTTCTCTCCCTCTTTAGGAAAACAAACATTTTCTTTCCCAGTTCTCCTAAATGTGGGAGGTTTCTCCCCGAGTTTCTCCACAGCTGCAAGGAAGGAGGTTCATCCTCTTTGCACCCCTCAGCAGAGAGGGGCTGCCGGGTGCTGGGGCATATCCCTGATCCCGAGCTTATTTCCTTGCCAAAATAAACCCAAACAGGGATTGCAGGAATGGGGTGTGAAAACCTCAGAGAGGCAAAACTCTCCACCTCAGTGTACCCACCCTAACAGAGGTTGTGTTCCAGTTTGTGGAGCACGAGGTGGGACAAGGCTTCTTCCTTTCTCCGGGGCCTGCAGGCCTGGCTTTTCTCAGTAACAAGGAGCCATCAAACCCTGCTGGAAATGAACTCACAACACGAGTGTGAAAGCCACCAGGCTGGGGGAGGATAAAAAAAACAGAATAAAAAATCATATTAGTGCAGGAAACTCAACTTTCTCCTTTTCTTCCTCTGGCAGAGTTTAATAAAGCCTTGTCTGGGCCTAGCGCCGCTGAAAGCCACACGAGCCCCAAGCAGCACCTCAGGGCAGCAAGGCTTTATTAAAGCCAGGCCTAGGGAAAAACTCAGCTCCTGCACAGCTGAGTCACCAACAGGGAGCACAGAAGCTCCAAACAGCCCCCTCCTGAGCTGGGGGGCTTTTGTAGCAGGGCACATCAGCTGAAACTCTGAGGGGAAAAGGGGGAATGGCTCAGGCTGGGGCTGGCAGCAGCCACGTCTGGGGTTGGGTGAGGCAGCTCTGCTCTCATGGTGGCTTCAGGGTGGGACTGGCAAAAGTACAACTCTCCTTCTTCCTAATCTTTTGGGGAATTTTGGTTTGGTTTTTTTTTTTTATTTTTTTAATTTAACTAGGAGAGGTTCTGAGGGTTTAATAGGAAGAGCATTCTCCTGCAACCACAGCAGCCCTGCCCTGATGTGCTGGGCTGAGAGGCTGCTGGGGTTTGAGAGTAGATTTGGGTTGGCTTAAATTTCAAGTTTGGTTTGGAGTCTGGGTTTGTGGAGGAGTCTGATTATTTTTGGTTTGGGTTTGGCTGGAGGTTGGCTTAGGGTCGGGTTTTAGTTTGGGTTGGGCTGAGATTTAGGTTTGGGTGTGGGATTTATTTGGGCTCAGGTTTGTGTTTTGGTTGGGCTCAGCTTTTGGTTTGGTGCAGGCTTGGTTTTGGGTTGGGATTTGGGTTTTGGTTGGGTTCACATCAGGGTTGGGTTGCATTTAGGTTCATGTTTGGTTTGGTTTGGTTTCAGGTTTGGTTTTGGCCTTGGCTTTGAGTTCATGTTCATATTTTGGTTTGAGATCACGTTGGGGTCCCAGTCCAAGAGTGAGTTGAAGTTTGGGACAGGAGTCCAGGCCCCTTTCCAGAGCTGTCCCCAAGCTCCAGAGGGTCTGGAGCTCGGAGTGGGACAAGGACCAGGGCCAAGGATCCCAATTCTGCTGGGCTTGAAGGGGTTTGCAATCAGAGCAGGACTTTCCCAGGCACTTCTGAGGCAGAGCCTGTCAGAAGATGAGTTTTCTAAATTACTTTCCTAACTTCTCTTTTGGCTCCCGTTGGTAATTGGTTCATTTCCAGGTACTTGCAAGAATGTAAATATGGAATGAATCAACTTTTTCCACATATTCTTCAGCAGCCCTTTTATGAAGAACAGATTTTCCACAGAGGAAATTAAAAAGTACATAAAACTGAGAAATCGTGGTGTTGTTGAGAACAGCATCAGCTTTCAATGTCACTTTGTAACTGGCAGCACATACTGTATTCCAATGGCATTAATAGAAACTACAAAGTTTGTTTCAATTAGCTTCGTTTTTCTTTCAGAAAAGGAATTATCATAAATCCCTGAAATAACATTTGTCCAAAAGAGATGTGTAGCATTACTTTAGAAATCTTTTATGTCTGTTTTTATATTACACTTCCTTGTAAAAATGATTATACATTGATTTAATAAATGCACTTGATTTGTGTATATTGCTGAAATTTCAAAAAGCCACGACACAGCAGTGATTTCCTGTACAAGGCTGTCAGACAGCTCTTCTGTGGTAAATTCTGAGAGAAGGCTCTTGGCAACTCGCTCTGTGCATGGGCATGTCAGTGAGGAGAAGATGGGGTTACATGAGAGTCTGGGCAGATTCTTTTGGAAAAATTTCTAAAATATTCTTCCTTCCTGGTGCATCTGTCTACATGGGAGGCCCTGGACCTTTTGGAGGGTGATGGTTGTGGACAGCCCAGAGGGTGGGACTGACCAATCCAACCCCACACCTGGGTCCTGGAGGATCCTCCTGCATCAGCTTTGCAGCTGAAGCACCATTTATCCCACACAGGTCCCCAGGCTCTGGGTCAGAGTGTGCCCAGGCACTGCAGCGCTGAAAATAATCTTCCTTTAAGAGTCTGAACAACCTTTCCTTTGGACTCTGTGCCAGGGAGGAGCTTGCAGTGTAGTCAGTTAAAGGGGGTTTTTATATCTGATGATCTCCCTTGTGGTGATGATTTGCTGACAGCTTTAGTGGGAAATGCCCCCAGAAGTGGTGCCCGTGTAAAATATGGCGCTTCATGGTCTTGTTTTGCACCAAACAAATACAGGCACTGATTTTGGGGCTGCATGAGGCAAACCCCAAATCTCTGTGGTGTGGGAAGGAGGTTGGATGGTTGGGGAGAAGGCTGAGTGGTTCATAAGGAGGTTGGATGGTTCAGAAGGAGATTGGATGGTTGAGGAGGATCTCAGATGGTTGAGGAGGATCTCAGATGGTTGGGGAGGAGGTTGGATGGTTCAGAAGGAGGTTGGATGGTTCAGAAGGAGATTGGATGGTTGAGGAGGATCTCAGATGGTTGGGGAGGAGGTTGGATGGTTCAGAAGGAGGTTGGATGGAGTGGTTGCTGTGTGGCTCCAGCCCTGCTCTGGGGAAGATGCACAATGGGCTGGGGGGAGCCTGCTCCCTATTAAAATCTCCCAAAGGTCTCTCTGTGCAGCTGACAACAGATATAATTTATCTTGTCAGCTGTCCCCACATCAGAAGTGCACTTTTGAGCAACAGTAATAATTACATTAATAAAAATCATCCCTGCCTACAATGTGGAGCAAGTTGTGGCTGCTCCCCTGCCTGAGCCTGCCCGGGTGGTGGAGCAGCTCCGGGCTCTGCTCCTGGGGACCCCCTTGCTATTCCAGCTCCAGGAAAAAAGGATTTTCCCAGATGTTTTGTGACTTTTCTCAGGAGACCATCCCATGTTCCCTGGGCTCACTCTCCACCCGAAATGGCCCTGCCCTGCGCTGAGATGTTCTGGGGAAAAGAGCAATAATTGTACATTTGCTGGGAATTACACAGGATGAAGTCAATTATAGGATGAAGACAATTAGGGCATGAAGCAGATCTGATCCTGTTTCCACTCCCCAAATCACATTTCCTAGTTTGCTTTGTGGTGCTCGGAGTCCATCTCGTGTGTGAAGTGCTGCCCACGGTGTGGCCCCCCCGTCCCCGTCTGGGAGCAGAATGAAAACCTCACCCAGGGCTCTCCAAACCCAACCCCTCGCTTTGAGTTTCTCTCCCTTTACAATGGGAGAACACAAACTCCTCCCTTCCTCAGCGCCTCCAGAAAGTTTTATCATTTAAATCACGGCTGAACTTTTGGATTTCACTTCCAGGGGAGCAGGAGGACGAGCCCCACGGGCCCTTGGGCTGCGTTCCCCACGGGACTCTCCATAATCTCCCCAACAAGCCGGGGCCGCGGCAGCTCCAGCTCGGTCCCCCTTCCCCTGCCTCCATCGCCTCCTCTCCAGCGCCCACCGCAATTATAATGCAAACCAGCGCCTCGCTGCTCGTTAATGCCTTTCAAACCCCAACTTCCTTGAAGTTCTGAGGGGTTTCAGCGCAGCGCTCCCCATTTGGCAGCGTTTTTCCCCGCGCCACAGACGCGCAGGACGCGCTGGAAGGCGCTGGGACAGCGGCAGCGCCGCGTCGGGAGTGTTTACACGGCTGTTGTGGCAAACGCCGCCGCGCTAATTTATTCCTGTCCCTTAAATTCTGTTCGCAGTTGTAAGACAGTCGGATCCCACCCATGGGAGCGTGTGCCCTCGTGAAACACAATTACAATGAGAATATCTCATTATCTCATTGGCTTTAGCTTACTCTTCTGTTACCATGGTTTCAAATACACAGAGGAGCCTGAAACTAAGCGCGCCGCTAACAAAGAACATCTCCTTGTACAATGACATCAGATCGTGTCAGACAGAGCAGACTTAATTAAACACCCCCCGACGCAGGGCAAACGGCACTTTTAGCGCCGGCACCTCTCGGGCGCTGCGGAGGCTCGGCCGAGGAGCAGCCGGGCGGTTCGTGTCGCAGCGGCAAACGCGGGCGGTCCTGGCCATGAAATTGTTTCTAAGATGCTCTGTGCCCTCGCTGAGCCCTCCCTGTCCCAGCTCTCCTCGGCTCTGTCCCGGTGCGGGGGACCCGGGGGATTTGGGGTCCCCCAGCCCGGCCCTTTCCCCCGGGACTGCCCAGCTCGGTCCCCCAGGGAGGGCAGGGCCGGGCAGTGCCCGGAGCCCCCGGCCCCACCGCCCGGGTGGCTCAGCCGCGGCTTTCCGGCATTAAAAATTCCACAAATCATTTATTTACCCTGGAGTATATCCGGTGACATAATGTGACAATAATGACATCCCTAGTGGTGTTAATTGATTTTGTCCTGGTAGAGGAGGTAATTTGGCGTCCACAGCAGCTTCTAGATCACGGACCTACTGATTGTCTGCCGAGGTAATATTACTGTTAATGAAGAGAAAACACGCTTTCCTCTTTAAAAGACAATATGCTAATTAGGACAGACAATAGAGAGTCAGGGGTCATTTATTATTTTTAAACAGAGAGTTAATGCCAAACGACTGGCATGGAAGTGCAAAACGACTGTAAATTAATAAGTGCAATTCCTGGCTCATAAAATCCATCGTCGCTGCTAAATATAAAGAAGGGCATTCATGAAATATTCCGACCATCGGAATACTTGAAGGTGTGAATAATTAACAGCCACAAGTTAACATCCACCAGCTTGTAAAAGGTCTGATTAAAGGCAGTGTTCATCAGCCACCAAACTATCACAGCTCGTCGGGTCAACATCTCCTAATTAATGGTTTCTTATTAGAGAGATAAAACGTGTTTTCTGAGGAGAATTATTTTTAAAAAGGAACGAGTGTTTTCAGTGCAATGTGCTGAATAATTAAAACTCGTTTAATGGGGCTGAGCCTGGCTGGGCTCCTCGGGGGGTGTTACTGGGGGCACTGGTGGCTCTGGTGACACCGGGGGCTGTTGGAGACGTGCCTGGGCAGATGCTGCACCCGGAGCCTCCAGCTCAGAGCTGAACCTGCTCAAACCCAACCCCGAAATCCACATTTTCAATTTTCCCGGGAAATACAGCAGCACCTAAGCCAGCACCCAGCTCTGGCTCATGGTGCACCAAGGTCTGGTTCTTGTTCTGTTCTAACCTCCCCAGCTGAATTTGTGTCTTTATCTCCAGAAACATTATTTATTTGTATAAATAAATAAATAGAATTTATTTATCTTCGCATTCACCTGTTGCAAAATTCTCAATAGCAGAAAGAACTGGCATCATCCCAAGCTCAGGATCAGCACTGAGGGGCTGCTTTCTTCACTTCTACTCCTTTTGCTGTTACATTCATATAAATAATCTTATTTTCAAAACTCATTTGGTTAATGGCTCTGGGAATGGGTTTGGAGTTAGGGATTTGTGTTTAGGATAGTGGTTGTAACATTATAACCAATATTTTTAATTAAAAAAAATATCTCTGGAAGGGAGAAGGCAATACCATCTAAATTAGGAATGTTGGTCAATGGGATGCTACAAACCATGGCAGCCTGAATGTTGCAGTTGAGGAAATACCATTTCAGTGGAATCTGAAAATCATCACAGCTTGAGTAAACACCTCAAGGATGACCATGTCCTGCCAAACACCCTGTTATGGATTTCAGGGCGATTGTATTCCCACGATGAGCCAGCTTGGAGGGATCTGCTCGGGGTCACCACGGGGAGGAATAACCAGCCCCAGTCTGCCCAGGGAGGCAAAACCCTGGGGCTGGACAAGCCCAGGGTGGGGATGAGCTGCTGCAGCCATGGGTGCTTGACCTGGGGACAAGGGAAGCCAGGAAGGGAAAGCAAGGAGGATTCCAGTGTCCCCCCCAAAGCCTCTGGTGTCACCCACAGGCCCCATGGCACCAGGACAGGAGGAAAATGAGATGTGACAGAGCTGGGAATTGGGGCCTGAGCCTCCTGGGGACAGGGTGCTGCTTTGTCACCACATAAACAACAACAAAGAGCTCTGGTGACAGCGTGGCCCCGAGCCTGGGGGTTTGGGCTTCAATTTACCTTTTAAACACGGATTTCCGAGCAGGGACCTGCATTAAAGCATTGCCTGCTGCTCATTTGCATTTAAAGAAGAGAAGTTCAAGCTCTTAAAGCTCCAAATTCTGCACGGAGCAGCGGCTGATGAACCAATATTTACTCTGGATTCATTTTGGGGCCTAAATGGCATTTTAGGAGCTGTTTTAATGAGGAGGCACTGCGCATGCCCCCGTGATGTTTTGGACTTGCTCTAATGATCTGGAGGCGTGGCTATGCTTTAATGATCCGCTTTAATAATTTATCAATAGAGTTTGTAAGTGCTAATTTGCACTTTTAGGTGCATATTCTCCTTTTGAAGCCGCCACACAACCCCCTATTAATGTTAATGGGAGTTGTGCTCACATTAAAAGGAGATTATACCCCTAAGGTGTTTAACATCTGACTTAGCCAGGTCTGAATTCTCATGGCTGAATGTCACTGCTTTCATTTCGGGAGATGGCTTTTGGTGGGGCTGTCACCACACCAGGCAAAGGCAAAGGCAGCTTCAAACAAGGGGAAAAACTGGGCACTGCTAAGTCAGTGCACCAGCCTTGACTTCTTAAGCTTGGGCTTAAATCCAACTGCAGGGCAAGGGAGCAGCTCCAGAGGGTGACGGTGTCACCCAGCGCTGCCACCAGAGCCACCGAGGGGTGTGCAGGGGTTAATTTATGCCCAGGAAAAAGTGGAAGAGCCATAGTCTGTAAAAACAGATTTCCTCCACCAGTTTGAGAGAGGCTCTAATCATTTCTGGGGGCAATTTTCGCCGTGGCATCAAATTCCCGCGTTTATGAATTGACATCTAATTAACGGGAAGGAGGTGAGGGCCTGTATTTATCTCCTGACTTAACAAATCACTTCAGCAGAAATTTAAATCCTATTTACTGCGCTGGAATTAATTGGGTTAAATGACATGGCCAAGGATCGATGCAGGAGGGTTTCAGCTCTTAACCCTTTCCTCAGCACACACCTACCAGAAACTGGGGTTTGGGGAGATGGATGGAGCAGCAGGGAGTAATTTGGGTGCCGTGGGCTTTGCACAGGGATGTGTTGGCTGACACAGAGAGGAGTGTGTGGACACGGGAGAGAGGGATCATTAATGACTGAGAGAGGGATAATTAATGACTAAACCCCATCTTCTCCCCCAGAAATGGTATCAGAGCTGTCCCCAGCTCAACCACTCACCTGCATCACCTCACTGAGGTTTTCAGCGTCACTCTTGGAGGGATTTGGGGAGGGATCAAATGAAATCCCTGGGGTCAGCTGGGGTCAGCTGTCCGGGCTGGGTCCCCCAGCTCCCTGTGCGTGCCCAGCTCTGCAGCAAAGCCCTCGCTGCTGTGTGAGCCCTGCTCAGCGAGAGCAGAGCCAGCCCTGGGTTATCGGCGCTGCTCCCACCACAAATCCCAGCCCAGCTTCTGGGAGGAGAATTAACTCTGCCGCAGCCAGGGCTGCCACGCGTTCATCAGGAGCCGCCAGAGCGAGCCTGCTGATGAATTATGCATTTGCCCCACCTGGGAGTTAATATTTACCATATCTTGCTGAAATCCATTAGGAAGAACAAACATTGTATTTATCCACCACGCTCCAGAGCCGTTCATTTGCATCCCTGCCGTGAGGAGCAGCAGCCGGGGCGGCCCCGGGCTCCGGAGGGTCCTGGTCAGGCTCAGCCCCGGCCGGGGGTTCAGCCCCGGCCCCTGAGACCCCCGGCCAGGCCCCTCCGGCTGTGACAGCCGGGAGGTGGCACCGGCTGAGGGTGACGGCGGGGACCAGGCTGGCAGGGCTGAGGGGCTGAGGGCTCGGTGCGGCCCGAGCTGCTGCACCCTCAGCAACCCCAGAACCCCAAAACCGCCAGATCCCCCAGCACCTCCAGATCCCCCAAAACCGCCAGATCCCCCAGCACCTCCAGATCCCCCAGAACCCTCAGCAACCCCAGATCCCCTAAAACCCTCAGATCCCCTAAAACCCTCAGAACCCCCAGATCCCCCAGAGATCCCCCTCAGAACTCCCAGAACCCCAGCGCCCCCAGTACCTCCATCACCCCCAGAACCCTCAGCACCCCCAGGACCCTCCAGTGCCCTCAGCACCCCAGTGCTCCCAGTGCCTTCAGCACCTTCAGAATCCCAGTTACTCCCAGTATCTCCAGCACCCCCAGTGCCCTCAGCATCCTCAGCACCCCCATAACCCCAGTATTCCCAGTGCCCTCAGCACCCCCATAACCCCAGTACTCCATGCCCTCATCACCCCCATAACCCCAGTATTCCCAGTGCCCTCAGCACCCCCAGCATCCCCAGGTCCCCATTATCCCCCAGCACCCGCAGGTCTCCAGTATCCCCCAGCTCCCCAGCACTGGCAGCACCCCAACACCCGGGTGGCCGATGCCCAGTGGGTGTGGGAGGGGGCCTGGGGAGCCCCCCAGCCCCTGCAGAGGCCAAGCCCGGATTTGGGGGGCCGGGGGAGCAGAGGAATCCTGCTCGGGAAGGCTCGGTGGTGCCGGGGAAGGGGATGCCGGGCTCGGAGGAGGGGAGCGCATCTCCCGCATTTCATCTCCTGCCGGGCCGCCCCTGCAGGAGCGCGCCTCCCGCACGGCCGCCTTTCAATCGCGCTGCCAGAGCCGCCTTTGAAGATGTCAGGGGACAGCGGGGCTCTCTGTGAAGCGAGTTGCAAGAAAAGAGACTGATCCCTGTCCCCGCTCTGAGAGGAGCTCTTTAAAGCCTGCAGGAGCGCCCAGACCGGCGCCGCTCCCCTTCCCGGAGCGCTCCATCCCTGCTCTCACCTGCCCGGATGCTCCAGCAGGGGAAGGAGCGGTGCTGGGCCGGCTCGGGACTCCAAAGGAGCACTCAAATAACCATTTTCCTTCTTTCTTCCCACTCAGTAAGGAAAAGAATAAAAAGAGAACTTCTTCCCTTTTTCCTGACGCCGTCTCTAAAGCTGTGGCAGTGTTTTCTGCAGGGCAGGAGCTCCAGCAGCCCCCAGGGTCTCCTCTGCCCACCCAAGCAAATCCTGGGAAGGAGCTGCTGGGCTGAGATGATGCCCGTCCTCAGCAGCCCGGGGGGGGGCTCCGCAGGGATGGAATGCAGGGAGAAAACGGGAAAATTCCTTCCCGAACAGCAGGGATGAGCCATGGCTGAGGTGGAATCTCTGTAGGGCACATCCATGAGAAATGGGAATGGCTTCGCATGGAGAGAGGGCAGGGATGGATGGGATTTGGGAAGGAATTCCTGGCTGGGAGCGTGGGCAGGCCCTGGCACAGGTGCCCAGAGCAGCTGGGGCTGCCCCTGGATCCCTGGCAGTGCCCAAGGCCAGGCTGGACAGGGCTTGGAGCACCTGGAGCAGTGGAAGGTGTCCCTGCCCATGGGACATTGGATGAGCTTTAATGTCCCTCCCAACCCAAACCCTTCTGTGATTCTGTGATCGATGCTGCCGAAAGAATAAGCCAAATATCGATATAAATATTTAAACTTCACACAGGGCCTTCAGCGTCTATTTACTCCAAAGCATCCCCCTGGAAAGTTTTGTAGACATGATCTGCAAGTTAAACAACTTTTCAAAGGACACTCCAGGGGCCGCACAAAGGACCCGGGCTCTCTGCATTGTCAGGGCGGGTGCTCTAAGCCGGGTTTAGCGGGGCGGGGCAGTGGCGGGGCCGAGGGGCGAGGCCGGGTGGCCGTGCCCGGTGGCCGTGCCCGGTGGCCGTGCCCGGTGGCCGTGGCCGCGCTGCCACCAGCGCCGCGCTGGCTCCCGGCAGGGCCGGGCGCTCGCCACAGCCCGGGGAGAGAGGAGCACATGAAAGCCGGGCTGGATTTGCCTGGCAATGACAGCTGCATATTAATCTAAAGAATTTCTGAAAAATCAAAAAGACATTTTTCAGCAAAATACACCCCTAGAGCCTCGATCCTAAAGCAAGGGAATAAACTTGAAACAGGATTGATTTCATCTTAAAGGGAATGGCTCTTTGAAATGCTACCAGCTGCAGTTGTCTTATTTGGTTTTCAATACTATAACAAAATTGTGCCATATTGTGTCAAATAAGGAGATAATATAACAGCTTTAAACAAATTTTGTAATTATGGGATCAATCAGAAATGAATTAAATCCGTGTGCATTAGGTAAGTGGTGCCACTGAATACTGAGTAGCTCCAAGGAGCAGCTCCAGAGGCAGCCCCGGAGCTGAGGGCTGGGTGTGACACCAGCCAGGGGACACGGGGGACGTGGCAGCCCCAGTGTCCAGGGTATTGCAGCTAGAAGGGTAAAAGGTGAATTCCCCAGAGCAGGGCCCAGCTCCAGCTGCCCCTGTGCAGGGCCTGGGGAGTGCTGGGCAGCTCTGCTGGGCTTTGTTCCTGGAATGGGAACGCTGCTCCAGCACCGTGCTGGTGCCACTCAGGGCGCTCTCACTGCCCTTGCCCAGCTGGGCCAAGGATGGATTTGTGTTCTGCAGCCAGCTTGGGTGGAAAGGAACTCTCTGTGCCCCACACAGCCACCACACTCCTGGGGATTTACCTCTGGAATCACACCAGAACAGAAACCAAATTCCTGGGGATTTATCTCTGGAATTACACCAGAACAGAAACCAAACTCCTGGGGATTTATCTCTGGAATTACACCAGAACAGAAACCAAATTCCTGGGGATTTATCTCTGGAATCACAACAGAAGAGAAATCAAACTCCTGGGGATTTATCTCTGGAATTACACCAGAACAGAAACCAAATTCCTGGGGATTTATCTCTGGAATCACAACAGAAGAGAAATCAAACTCCTGGGGATTTCTCTCTGGGTGTTTGGAATCACACCAGAACAGGAATCATCCCCAGGCCATGCCCAGAGCTCCCCTCCTGCCCCACCCAGGTTTGTGCTGTCCAAACCCTGAGCGTTGATAGCAGCACTGATAAGAACCACAAACCCTGGTTCTGGTGCATCCAGAGATGGTTTTACAAAAACACCAAACAGGGCCAGGGTTACCAGGAGAAGCTTCTTGGCTCCTTCACCAAACCCTGCCCATCCAGGGGCCCTCACTCCTGCCATTTAATCACTTGTTAATGAACTTCTTATGCAAATGAAGCACCTAGTGGCCCTTCCAGGTGTGATGTCACCCTGTGGGTAGAGGTGCCCCAGGTACTGCACGGAGCAGGATTGGATCCCTGTGTGATCCCAGCAGGGACTAATAAAACTATTATTTGGAAAAGCTTTGGCATATTTAATATTCTTATATAAACTGGAGCATTCCAAATCAGGCCTTTCTGCTCTTTCAATGAGCAAGGAATGCTGTTAGGGAATAATACATTAATAGCTGAGATGCTGCACACACTCTTTTCTGAGGCTGTTTCTGCACCACTTGAATAATTCTGTTGATTTCTCCACTTGAACATCAAATTTGTATTTGAGCCACTCTGTTAGAAGCTGCTGCCACAGCTGGAGCTGCAGGATGAGTCCAAACAAGAATCTGTGAACACAAGCAGCACAGGAGGGGGGGATTGTGTGCAGGAGTGTTCCTCATCCCTCCCCAAATTGGGCTCTTCCTTTCTTTGTACTCTGTTTGATTCCCATTCCCCACACTTCCTTCGGATTCCCGTTCTCCTTCAGGGCAGCAGCAGAGAGCTCAGCTGGGACAGGATTTGTGCCGAGCATCAGGAGCCCAATTTTGGCGTGGCTGGGAAACGCAAACCCTATTTTCTCTTTTGGAAAGCAAATACCAGCAGTGGGAGGGATCAGGAGCTGAGGAATTTTGCAAACCCTGAAATTATCAATATAATTATCCAAAGAACCCCTCTTCCAAAATGCATTGCTCCCTTCACCCTGAGCAGAATCCAGGGACCCCAAACTCCTGGAGGTGTGAGGACCGAGGGAGCACCACCAGCACGGAGGGAAGCAACCATTCTCCTAGAAACTGGAAATTTAATGTATTAAAGACCCAAAGTTTAATTTTTTGGTGCTTTCTAGAGGATTGAACAGATTTTCCTTCCATCCTGCACAGGTCTGGGCTCCTGGGAACATCACTGGGCACAGCCTCCCCACTCTCCCAGAGCTACACCCCAGTGCTCCAAACATCCTGGAGGAGAATTCTGAGAGGAGCTGGATCTTTTCCAAAGGAATTTCCAAATCTCCTCCTCTTCCATGTGCACTATTGACTGTAGCCTTATTATCCAAAAGGATTTATAAGGAATTTGGGCTGGTGCTCCTCTCTCAGCAACATCTGATAATTTAATGATGGTCCTGAAGACAAAGCTCGGTTCTGACAGCTCTGTCACCTTTGTTCTCCGGCTGGTGGCTCCACATCCCCATTTTCAGTTAAAACCCCAGAATTTTCAGGAAATGCATGCTTGCACTGCTCCTGAGAGGGCTGTCAGTAATGTCCTTTCTTCTGGAGTACTTGGAGGTCTGGGGGGTGTCTCTGCCCCTGGCAAGGGGTTGGAATGAGACAGGTGGGAATGCAGTGCAGGGAATGCAATGCAGGGAATGCTGTGCAGGGAATGCTGTGCATGGAGTGCTGTGCAGGGAATGCTGTTCAGGGAATGCAGTGCAGGGAATGCTGTGCAGAGAATTCAGGGCAGGGAATGCTGTGCAGGGAATGCTGTGCAGGGAATGCTGTGCAGGGAGTGCTGTGCATGGAGAGTTGTGCAGGGAATGCTGTGCAGGGAATGCTGTGCAGGGAACGCTGTGCATGGAATGCAATGCAGGGAGTGCAGTGCAGGGAATGCAATGCAGGGAATGCTGTGCATGGAGTGCTGTGCAGGGAATGCTGTGCATGGAGTACTGTGCAGGGAATGCTGTACAGGGAATGCAGTGCAGGGAATGATGTGCAGGGAATGATGTGCAGGGAATGCTGTGCATGGAGTACTGTGCAGGGAATGCTGTGCAGGGAGTGCAGTGCAGGGAATGCTGTGCATGGAGAGTTGTGCAGGGAGTGCTGTGCATGGAGAGTTGTGCAGGGAGTGCAGTGCAGGGAGTGCAGTGCAGGGAATGCTGTGCAGGGAATGCTGTGCAGGGAATACTGTGCATGGAGAGTTGTGCAGGGAGTGCAATGCATGGAGAGTTGTGCAGGGAGCGCAGTGCAGGGAATGCTGTGCAGGGAATGCTGTGCAGGGAGTGCAGTGCATGAAGTGTTGTGCAGGGAGTGCTGTGCAGGGAGAGCAGTGCAGGGAATGCTGTGCAGGGAATGCTGTGCAGGGAGTGCAGTGCATGAAGTGTTGTGCAGGGAGTGCTGTGCAGGGAGAGCAGTGCAGGGAATGCTGTGCAGGGAATGCTGTGCAGGGAATGCTGTGCAGGGAGAGCAGTGCAGGGAGTGCAGTGCAGGGAGTGCAGTGCAGGGAATGCTGTGCAGGGAATGCTGTGCAGGGAATGCTGTTCATGAAGTGCTGTGCAGGGAGTGCAATGCATGGAGAGTTGTGCAGGGAGCGCAGTGCAGGGAGTGCTGGAGATCCCACACACATGTTTTGGATGAAGGCTGGTCACGTGCAGCTGGTGCTTACAACGCTTTACATGGGTGTGGATTATCCGTCTGTCATGTTGGGTATTAAGTCACCCTGCATTACTCTGCATTCCCTCTGAGCTCAGGGATGTATGGAAAAGCAGGGGAGCACTCTCCCCACCCAGCAAAGGACTCTGTTTTCCCATATTTGCCCTGGAAGAGCACACATTACAATCACTCCACCTCGTAAAATTATTCCCATTTATTCCGCACAACAGATCCGGTGTGGTTTAATTAATTTGGGCTGCAGAGGAATGATCAAGCATTCCCCAACAACTTCACCTTTGGGACAGACAGTGAGAAACCCTTGTGCTGTGCAGCAGCCAGGGCCAGGACAGCCTTGCTGAGGGAAGTTCTGCATGGAGAGGAAACTCCCTGTGCCCCTTGCTGCCACCAGGGACCCTTAGGGACAGCAGTGAGTTCAGACAAGAAAATGCTGGGCTGGCAGGAAATGTCTTTCTGTGTGAGAGCAGTGAGGGGCAGGCAGGGAGGGGACACAGGCTGGTCCCGTGTGAAAAACCTGAGGGAAGCACAAAGCAAGGCAGGGCAAACCCAGCCAAGAAGCTGGGGAGGTTTTCCATCTCTGTCCCTGCATTCCATGAGGGTCCAAGGGATTCCCAGCACTGGCAGCCAGAGCTGTTCCTGTGTCCTAAGCATCTCCTTTGCAGAAAACATCAGTAACTATAGCACAACAAAAGTCCCTCATTTTTAAAGGTCTCATCACACAGAAAACTTGCTGGGGTTTGTGACAGCACTTTTACATAAGAAAACAAGAATTCATATTTTCTACATGATGCAGCACCAAAAATCACATTAGCAGAGAGCTGGAGTGAGAAGATCAACATTTATTACGTCCCCATCATACACCTGCTTTTAAGTAGGAGCTGGAATATTGGATAAAGAGGTTTAAAATCAAACCTGTCTCAGCTTTGTGCTTGGGGCAAGTTCTTGCAGCGCCAGCACTGCTGGGGTCATGTTAAATTTGCTGTGGGGATCCAAAACACAACTCAAATCATTTGTCTCTTGTGGTTTGGGAGATGGAACTGATACTTGTAGGCATGGGGGAGACTGGGAGCAAGGACATGCTCCAAGGCTGATCCATCTGGATTCGAGGGCAGGATCTATTCAGGGGGCTCTGTGTGAGCAGCAGGGCTGGCACCCACGACCACCTCTAGATTTTGGTACAAGGCAGGGCCCCTCCCAAGCCCTTTCACCTCCCACTATTTCTAAATCCTAAATCCCACTTGCTCTCAGCAGGATGTGGATTTTACCTGGGGTGTGGATGGGCTCAGCTCACTGTGGGTGCTCTGTGGCACAGAAGGGTCCTGGAATCACAGAACATCCTGAGCAGGGAGGGACCCACAGGGATCATCCAGTCCAGCTCCTGGCCCTGCACAGGACATTCCCAAAATCCCACCATGCCCTGAGAGCATTGTCCAAACGCTCCTTGAGCTCTGGAAGGCTGCTGGGCAGGGAAAGCGCTCGTGCTGCAGGTTTTTGTTGCACTGAGCAGCAAGGATTGCACTTTGGCAGCACCTGGATCAGGATTGTCAAGCCCAGGCACCACAGCAGGGCCTGGGGGTGACTCTGCCTGGAAAAGGCAGCAGGCAGGCACGGGAGAGTTACCTGCACGAGCAGTGGTGGGGTTTGGTGTCACCAAACATTTTTGGGGCATTTTTTGCAGCAGTATCAGCTCAGTATCCAAGCATTTCAAGCCATGACCCCTGAACTCACCGTTTGCAGAAGTTCCTGCAGTTTTGTAGGCACTAACAGGGAAAAGATGCTGGTTTTCTTTGGAAAAACTTCAACCCATCCCGTCCCTCCAGTCCCTGGCTCCCCACCCATCCCACAGCACCTCCCACAGCCCAGCAGGAAAACCACGGGGATTATCCACCAGGAGAGAGGGAGAAACATCCACATCTGTGCCGGGAGAGAAAGCAATAAATAACAAATGAGATCTGATTATGTAACACAATCTTATTTTCAATGTGCAGACGAATGAGGCAATAATAAATCACACCTTGGTGTTTCACCAGCTCAGAGCCAGCTCCAAACTGCAACATCTGGAGTTCTGGCTGAGCCTTCCAAATTCTGGGGGTACCTGGACCCCAAGGTTCCAGAAAAAATCTCAAGTTTTACCTCTCGTGGTTATCACAGAAGTACAGGCACACAGGCTTTAACATCACCTTCCCTGGCCATGTGCAGCCAGGGCAGGATGGCTTAGGAACAATTTCTTTTTAAAGCAGTAGGAGAGTCAAGGAATGGGCTCAGAGAATTGTTCAGTTTGGAGCAGCCCTCTGAGGTCATTGAGTCCAGCACTGCCAAGGCCATACTGACCATGTCCCCAAGTGCCACATGCCCAGGGCTGATCAATCCCTCCAGGGCTGGGCACTCCACCACTGCCCTGGGCAGCTGTGCCAGGCTGGACAGCCCTTTCTGAGAAGAAATTCTCCCAATATCCAACCCTCCCCTCCCCTGGCCCATCCTGAGGCTGCTCCCTCTCCTCCTGTCCCTGTCAGGGAGTTGTGCAGAGCCACAGGATCCAGCCCCAGAGCTGTGCCAAGGGATGGGGTGGCAGTGTGGGCATCCTCTGCTCCGCTTGGGAGAGATGCCCCCAGTCCCCACCCGGAGCACGGTTCACTGTTTCAGGCTGTCTGATCTTTGATCACCTGTTTGCCCCTTTTGGCCAAACCGGGTGAAAAGAGTTTGCTAAAAGAGCAGCGGCTAACACTGGGCACAGCCGGCAGAGCCGGGACGTGCTCGGGAAGCAGAGGCTGCTAAAGCAAGGGAAGCAAACGAGAGCCGGGGTTTGGTTCTCGTCGCTCCGTGGGTTCCGCGGCAGATCCACACCCGGGAGCAGCCGCAGCATCAGCGGGTCCGGGCTGGAGCCGCAGCTCCGCAGAGTTTGGGATTCACAGCTCGGCAGCGCTGGAACAGCAACTGCTCCATCTGGTGGGAGCGGCTCTGACCGCCATGGGATGCGGGATGCGGGATGGGATGAGGGATGCGGGATGGGATATAGGATATGATGGGGGATGCGGGATGTGATGAGGGATGAGGGATGGGATGAGGGATGCAGGATGGGATGAGGGATGAGGGATGCGGGATGGGATGAGGGATGCAGGATGGGATGAGGGATGAGGGATGGGATGAGGGATGCAGGATGGGATGCAGGATATGATGAGGGATGCAGGATGGGATGAGGGATGCAGGATGGGATGAGGGATGAGGGATGGGATGAGGGATGCAGGATGGGATGCAGGATATGATGAGGGATGCAGGATGGGATGAGGGATGCAGGATGGGATGAGGGATGAGGGATGGGATGAGGGATGCAGGATGGGATGCAGGATATGATGAGGGATGCGGGATGTGATAAGGGATGCAGGATATGATGAGGGATGCAGGATGGGATGAGGGATGCAGGATGGGATGCAGGATATGATGGGGGATGCGGGATGTGATGAGGGATGAGGGATGGGATGAGGGATGCAGGATGGGATGCAGGATATGATGGGAGATGCGGGATGTGATGAGGGATGCAGGATGGGATGAGGGATGCAGGATGGGATGCAGGATATGATGGGAGATGCGGGATGTGATGAGGGATGCAGGATGGGATGAGGGATGCAGGATGGGATGCAGGATATGATGGGAGATGCGGGATGTGATGAGGGATGCAGGATGGGATGAGGGATGCAGGATGGGATGCAGGATATGATGGGGGATGCGGGATGTGATGAGGGATGCAGGATGGGATGCAGGATATGATGGGAGATGCGGGATGTGATGAGGGATGCAGGATGGGATGAGGGATGCAGGATGGGATGCAGGATATGATGGGAGATGCGGGATGTGATGAGGGATGCAGGATGTGATGAGGGATGCAGGATGGGATGCAGGATATGATGGGAGATGCGGGATGTGATGAGGGATGGGGGATGCGGGCTCGCAGCTCCCCCAGCAGAGCAGTGGTGATGTCCCAGCCAGTCCTGGCCAGTCCCCGCATCCCGGGGCTCCCAGTATCCCAGGGAATCCCGGCTGGAATCAGCAGTCCCAAAAAGCCAGAGCTGAGCTGGGCTGGCTGCTCTCAGGTTATAAACAAATCACTTAAAAGAAAGGGGATTTGGATCAGGTGTGAGGGGAAATCCTTCCTGGGAGGGTAGGGAGGTGCCCAATTGCCTGGCTGTGGGTGTTGGATGTGTGATGGGAGACAAGGCCCAAGCCTGGCCCCATGGCCAGGGGCTCACAGGGGTTTCTGTGCTGTCCAAAGTGCCTGATGGATATGGAGACACCCAGACATGATGTGGGAAGAAGAAGGGAAGAAATACTTCCCTGCTTTCTAAGCATGGCATTTTTGTACCTCAGCAAATTGGCGTCGCTACCACCGGCAGTCCTTACTTTAAAATATGGGCATTTCTCTGCTGGAAATGCTTTCCTGCACTATTTCCTTGACCTGAAAGCTGGGAGTGTCAATACATCAGCGCTGAAGTCTGCTGAGTGCCTAGAAATAAGGGGATATCATCTCCAAAATGAGTGCCCACCAGGCTCTGTCAGCTCTGCCAGCACGGAGCAGCTCTTTGCAACTTTGATTTACTGGCAATTGTTGGAAAAGGAGCAAGCAAGGAATGAAAACCCAATATTTCCATTACCGTTTACTTAATAAAAAAATATTGTAGGGAAGTCAGACATCATAAAACGCCCATCCTCGCTCTGTATTTACAGGGTCATCCAATAACTTGAGCCAGACCAGTAATCAATTTTAAAAAGCCCTTTGCAATTGAAGGCACAGACAAGTGAGTGCTCCATATCAATATTCCCAGAGCAGAGCAGAGCAGAGCAGCAGCCACGCTGCCCTGGATCACCCCAAACACGCCAGGCTCACTTAGAGCCCTCAGAGGGATGAGGTGGCTCGCAGGGAGCGCTGCAGGGGGAGGCTCCATTGCCAAGGAGCCTTTTGGAACACTGAGAAATTCCTTTTCCAATGTGCCCAGGAGCTCTTGTGCATTGTCCACTCACAGAACACCTTCTCTCCTCACGTGGAGGGGATTTTTACCATCAAGCTCTGGGATCCTGGCCCATCCACAGGGCAGAGGTGCTGCAAGAAAAGAGCAGCTCTGAGGAGGTGATTCCTCCTCTCCCCCCTGCCTTGGCTGCTTCTGGTCCTTCCCGTTGTCACAGGATCACAGAATGGTTTGGGGTGGGAGGAACCTCAAAGACCACCTGGTTCTGGCCCCATGGGCTGGTGGCTTTAGGGCTGGCTCGTGTCCAGCCACGTCCAGCTCAGAGCTGAGGCTCTGCTCGGGGCAGCTCTGCAGGTTCAGCTTCCTCAGAGTCGCTTGGGGCCACATCTCCAAGAACTCCTTTGAGAGGAGAAACCTCAGGCTGCTGCTGAAGGAATCAAAGCTCAGTTCCCAGTGAGGGCCATTCCCTCTGGATCTGTTCCCTCCCTGGAAAGCAGAAGAACAAGGGTTGGGCTCCAGGCAGAGCAGATGGACCAAAGCAAGAGCACACAATCCTTTTCCTTCCTGTCATCTGCAGCCCCCCTCCCAAGACATTTTGAGATAAAATGTGCTCTTTCAAGAGTTGCTCATTCTGAGGCTGGTGGAGAACAGTCCCTGAATCCCCAGGGAGCAGCAGAAGTTGCAGGGAGCAGGAGGGGCCCTGCTGGAAAGTCAAAGCAGCGTTTCTGCCAGAGTCACCCGGCATCTCTCATTTCCCAGTCCGTGGTTTAATCTATTTTAATGATTATCAATACTGATGGTGAGTGTAATCACCTTGTCTGATACAATTGCTAGAATCTAAAAGTCAACTTGATTTTAATGGTTTATCATTAGGAGTATTATTTAGTCGGATTAAACTGGTCTTAATTCCTCCGCAGTCATTATTTAAAAGCTGTTTGGAGCACATTAGGGCGACCCCCCTCATCCTGGAATGAATCAATGCCCTGTCTCCGTCCCATATATTTCCAGCAGCCTCTCACGAGCAGCCGCACGATGGACACCGAGGCACTCGAGGCTGTTAATATTCATGAATCCTCCCTGTGCCATTAAAATTCCCTTAACACCCCCCAGCAGGGCTGGGTTTAACTCCCGCCTGGGAAGGGGCTCCTTACCCGGCAGGAGGGCGGGGAAACTCCGCGACTGGGACTGGGAAAAGCTGCAGCAGCTTCCAGGGGACGGGACCAGAGCCTTTGGAGCGAGGCTGCGCTGCCAGGGAGCGTCTGGGTGCATCCCTGTCACCTCCCGGGGCAGGGGACACAGCCCAGCAGCAATCCCAGCTCATCCCAGTTCATCCCAGTTCATCCCAGTTCATCCCAGTACAGAGCAGGGAACTGGGCTGCTCCAGCAGCAATCCCAGTTCATCCCAGTACAGATCAGGGGAACTGGGCTGCTCCAGCTGCAATCCCAGCTCATCCCAGTACAGAGCAGGGAACTGGGCTGCTCCAGCAGCAATCCATCCCAGTTCATCCCAGTTCATCCCAGTTCAGAGCAGGGAACTGGGCTGCTCCAGCTGCAATCCCAGTTCATCCTAGTTCATCCCAGTTCATCCCAGTCCATCCCAGTACAGAGCAGGGAACTGGGCTGCTCCAGCTGCAATCCCAGCTCACCCCAGTACAGAGCAGGGAACTGGGCTATTCCAGCAGCAATCCCAGTTCATCCCAGTTCATCCCAGTCCATCCCAGTACAGAGCAGGGAACTGGGCTGCTCCAGCAGCAATCCCAGTTCTTCCCAGTCCATCCCAGTACAGAGCAGGGAACTGGGCTGCTCCAGCAGCAATCCCAGCTCATCCCAGTACAGAGCAGGGTCCCAAGGCTGCTGCCCCAAGGCTCCTGAGCCCAGGGATCGCTGCTCTCCTCACTGCCCAGCCTCTGCAGGGAGCAGGGCCGTGTCCCCCAGAGGCTTTGGGAACACAGGGCTGGTACCAATACCCTGTATTGGGTGAGAGCAGCTGTTGTAGCTTGCAGAGGACTCTGGAGAGCTCCTTGGTGGGGGCAGAGGGATGGGAGGCTGGAGTGACCCCACACTCGTGCTGAGCCAATTCCCTTCCCAGGAACACCAGTCTGGGGAGTGGGAACAGCAGGATGGACTTGGGAAAACCTCAATTCCAGGAGAAAGGCAGAAGGTGAAAATGAAGCAGAGTTTTCTCATTTTAGACACAGTTTTCTTATTGAACAAGGCATCAAAGCTGGGATGTAACAACCAGGAGTAACTCCGCTCTTGGAGGAGTTAGCTGACAACAACAGGGAACTGTGGTGGGGTGAATTTGTTTAAAATGGGATTAATTTGTTTAGAAATAAAGCCCTGGAGACATTTTAGATGTTTCCTTTAGTTAATGAGATTTCCATGATAGTTAAAACAAAGAAATTAGCAAACAATGCTGTTAATCTCAGATTACAAGCAGCACCAGGGAAGAATTAGTAAAATAAATCCAGAAGATTTGAGGCACTTTGCTCTCCAATAAAGTAGCTGGGATGGGAGCTCCATGCTGTGTTTTCCTGGGATTAAGGAAGAGGTGATCAGGATCTGCCTTTCAGCCTTTAACCTGGAATGTTTGAGCATGGAAATATCATTTTACCAAGCTGAAGCCTTGATTTAACCCATACACAGTAATTATTCATATATGACCTACCAGTAAATAACTACCACTGCTTCACATGCAAAAATTCAAATTCTTTTCAGTCAAAAGCCTCAAATTCAATCACAGCAACTTTACACACCCCACATTTGGCTGTTCTAACCAGCAGTATGAAACGGGGATAAAAAGACATCCCAAAATAGGATTACACAGAGCAGCAATGAAAGGAGAAATAATCTTTGAAGAAATGATGGAAGAACAAATTCTAAGGGCATTAAGAAGGAGCAAGTCATGGTTTCAATCACAGGCAGGCAGGAGATTGCTAATCTCATGTGTACAGCAGATAAATCTG